>NC_052625.1:153613918-156113918 GCF_016161935.1 Mauremys reevesii | reverse complement strand
CATGTTCAAGTAAAAACAATGGGTCTTGATTATCTTCTCCCTTAACCCAAAGTAAATCAGGAGCAACGCCAAAGAAGAAAATGGAGGTACAAAAGGCATAAATGAGAAGGGAATCAGGCCTAGAATTTTTCAGCCATTGAGCCTAGTTATTAATTAAATTATACTAGGTTTTTTTGGTGCAATATAGCTGTTAAAGGATTAAGTTTATCACTTAGTTCAGAATTGATTTCCTTTTGTTGTGTTTTTCGTTTTCTAGAATTTTTACATAGCTGTGGTTTTTATTTCTGTGTTCACTATCTGCCTTAGGTTTGACAAATGCTGGTCGTTTTGCACTGTTTTTAACATCTAAAAAATTATTCTCAGTTTGTAAGGGTCACAGCTGCATGGAGAGTCCAGAGGCTTACGATAATGACTTGGCATTGGGTTGATTGGTAGATGAATGTTGAATGACTGAACCACTGCCCCTTAAGTGAAATACTGAGATACTGCAGATGTAGCTGTTGCCAATTATGACTTTCAGATATTCCTTGGGACTCCTGTGCATCCAAATGCAATTGTCAACTGACCTAGAAATGTTATGGCTTTGTACGTAATTACGCAGTTCACTCATGTGATAGTGCTACTGCAAGCAAATAGAGTAGCTTACAAATTTCAGTTCAGTTCAGTTTGTAGTTTAAATAAAAATAATTTAAATCTAGCAATGTATTGTTCAAGTGGTGTACAGAAGTAAAATATTTTCACTTATCCAGATATAATTCAGCTGCAAATCCTTACAAAACACATATGTATAACTTCCATGTACAACTCCCTTGGCTGACTTTTTTTCCAGACTGTATAGGAGAGCTTTGCAGAGAACAGAAGTTCTATTTTGCAAAGGATTTTGAGATTTTGCAATTTTGCTTCTTTCATATCCCAGAACTTTGAAATTCTCCAAAGTAAATTAAAACAACAACAACAACAACAACAAACAACTTCTGGTAAGTTGAAATGTTTTGTTCTGATAAAATCAAAACATTTTATTTTGATTTTAATTTTTTTGTATCATATTGTAATGCACAATAAAAAACCCCTTTGAAACCAAGTCATTTCAAAATGAAACTATCTAAGCATTCCATTCTGTTGAACTGTTGAAGCATTCTGTTTTGACATTGTCAAACTTGTTATTGTTTTCTTCCAAAATGAAATTCTAATGAAATTGACCTGATCTTGTAAAACACTTTGACTTTGATAGTCACGTATTCCAACAAAATATGGTTCAATCAAAACTTCGCTAACCAGCTCTCTTGTACAGGAACAAACGTGCCTTCTCAATGGTAGTGTTAACATCCTGATGCAGTAATAACGAACTCTGCACTTTCAAAGTAAAGAAAATCAGTACAAAGAAAGAACCCATGGGTCATATTGAGCTCTGATATAAATGGGTCCCATAGTACTTCTGTGGAATTACATTGCTTATAAGTAGGTAGAAATTGCCCAAAGCTTTAAAAAAGTTATTATTACAAGGCAGAAATGTATGTAAGATGGTGTGTATGTTTTTTAAAAGAATGTTAAATTAAGAACTAATGTGCGTGTGTGCACTCATGCTGTAACACTGTAAGCTTATTACAGAATGCAACTCTCAGGCCATGCTTATGTGACAGCTGTCATCTTCACCAATATACCAGGGGTTGAAGCAGGGACCTCCAGAGCTAAAAGCACTGCTAAAGAGCAAAGGTTCTCTAGTTGACACTGCAACAGACTCATCCTCAGAAGGTCAGGCACAGGGGGAACCTGTAGCACATTCACCAGTGGGTTACACCTGTTATAAATGTGTAGTTAGTGACTTCTTAGAAAGGCCAATGAATGAAAAGATTGAGAAAGTATCTGTCATGACAGGACTTAAAGGCTAAAGAGAAGTATCTCAGCAAACCACAGGATCTCTGTGGCCCTCTGGGGTTACAAGACTGAAGCAAGTAAGATCCAAGCAGGATCAGTATTGCTCAATCTAAGCACTCAAAATTGAATCAGGACGCTCCAAGTAATATTGGTTTAGAATCATGAGATTTTAAAAATAACACATTGGATATTTTTTTATTTGCCTGCTGGTTTTTAAGTCTTTAGAGTTCACATTTTCAAGCTGCTTCCACAATTACAAGGGCTAGAAGTTTACTTTATTTTAATTGAAAATACAGACTTTCATGTACTCACCGCTTCTGGACTCCTGTGGCTTTAAGAATAAACATCAGATATTGTGAGACTGTAAATTCAGAATTTTCAAAGTGCTGGTCAACAGTATAAAATGAACTAGAAAAGCCAGTGAAATAAAAGCTGATATTTATTAAATATTCAGAGTCCCAGAGCAGAGATGCTCAAGACTAATCCCCTGTCCCCCTCCCTCAACAAAACAACCCTCTACTTGTTTTTTGCATTGGCAGGGCAGGAATGGTATCTCCTCCTCCTCCTACCTTCTGGTGATGCTCCCAACAATTGAGCCAAACTTTATGGATCCATGAGCTACTCCCAGGCCAGGGTTTGGATCTGTGGAAAAATGTTCAAAAGATAATGATCAAGACAGCTTGCTAAATGCATATATCTGGAATATGTACAATTTTTGTTTGATTTGGGAGAAAAAGAGGATAATTTTAAAAAAATTAGAAGCATTTATTGAGTACTGAATGTTCTCCTATTGCATATTACGAGAGCTAGTTTTAGTACCAAACCGCATATATCCTGTCTGTTTATTTTCTTGAAGTTTAAAAGACATTAAGCAGGTAGCTATAATCACGCACAAAAGGCTTAATTGTGTAACCCTTACATTGGCAAGCTCTTATTCACATTAGTGGTCTAATTGACTTTAAATGTTGCACAATAAAGCCCACAATTTCTTGTTGCTCTACCCTTATATATTGAAATTATTAGCATATTCTATATGAGAAATTCCTTTGTGTTGTCTTCATAATGTCATCTTAGTATATTAATGACTTTGAACCAGTTTCTGGCATCAATATGAGAACACTTGTAGAGTAAATTACTACTTAGTTTGCGACTTTATAAGTTCCTTTACCTGCACGTCCTGTCCATATAACATATTGTTGTAGTTATGGTTTCATATATATTTTAAATATTGTACATATTCCAAAAATAAATTACCATACATCTTTGTTTCATTTTCATAAAGAATTAAAAGATTCTGTTACATTTAGTGTTGAGACGCTCAGGAAGTACCTAAATGGGTGCATCTAGAATTCCTATACTTTAGGTATTTTAGCAAATATATACAATACTTCCATCTACGGCTCTCTGTCAAAAGGGATTACAAATATATGGCCCATTCCAGTAATCCTGGTACAGTCAAAAGCTCCATCGACTTTGAGAGAGTTTTGCCTGCATCAAGCTGCAGGATCAGGCCTATGGTAACTTATTCTCCTCAGAATAGAATACCTAAGGGCCAGTCTACATGGACAAAATGACATTGACATTTGGAAATTGTTACCGCACAGTAGTCTTTACATCATGTTATTACACAGTTTGGGCTTGCCTGTGTAGATAGGATCAGATCATACAAAGAAAATTTGTAACAGTTTTAGTGTTATGGATCATAAATTTGGTCTCTTAATATATTGCCTCCTGAACTGTACAAGGGCTCTTTCTGCTAATCCAATTGCAAGAGACGTTTTAGCAACTAATATGGATTAAGTCAGTCCTTCATGCTGTGTCTGATTAGTTTTTTGTCAAGTCTGTTGTTGCTGTTTTCTGCTGTCTAGAATGTCTTGACCAGAATGGCCCCATATATACAAAGAATTTATTAGAAAATTCATTTCTAGATGTGTAATAATATTTGGGCACTGAGATGGCCCCATCATTGTAGTATTAAATTCATTGTATTAATTTAGATGGAATAAATGGGACCAAAGAGGCCCATATTACAACAAAATGCAGCCCAAGGTGTTTACATGACCCCATAACTGTCCAACATTAAACAGCTTTAAACAAGGTTTGAGGTTTGGTATACAGAGATCTTAGCCCACTTAGTACCACGGCAAACATGCCATTAAAAATCCTTTTTAAACTTTTATTAAAGATACTGAAAAAGGAGAAGGAGAGTTAAAGCATTTGACATGTAAAGTATTAAGTAAGGCTTTTATTTTAATAACATCTCTTGTTCCCTTTAGCTATAGAGAGGTTTTTATAAAGAAAACCCCCATGCTTCACATTCTTTTGGATGATATTAAAGATGGTAATAACTCTCCTTTTTGGGACAAGAGAAGAAGTTAGTTCACATGGAGCTATTGCTGTTAAAGTCCAGTCCTGTTTTCTAGAAAACAAAACAAGAAAACACCCACACAAAAGGGGAAAGAAAAGAACAGCAAGGATAGAAAATGCAAATTCTGTGTCTGGTGTTGACTCTTACTTGCAGTTTGGCTGCTGGAAAAATACAGGCACAGCACAGGGTTTTATAATCCACTTTGAGACCTGGCAAAATTGTTTCAGCATCCAGCTGTTTAGGCATTGCATTTAGCTGCCTTTCTGGTCACAGGCTTACAGCAGTGTTGCAAAACAGGTAATCTCGGTCAACTAAGCCAGACTCTCATTAGACAGAAGGCAAAAGGAGAGTGATAGAAAAGAGAAGTAAGGTAGGGAAGGAAAAAGATGATTTTTTTGAGGTGGAGAAGAGGGAAAGAGATGAAATTTCACATCCTAGGTGGTAATCAGGATTTAGCTGGAGGTGGCGGTGTTATCTGGATCCCTCTCTCTGGCCTGGTCTGGTCAGGACATCTCATAGGATTAGGATGAAGAAGATTCAAAGTCCCAGAATATGGTGAAGGTGACAGCCATGATAGTGAAGCTTGCTCCTTCCCCTCTCTCATCTTTGTCAGACAGCGTTGCAATAGCCAGCTTCCTTCTAACGTCTTTTTTAAGGACCCAAAAAGGGAGTGATGGATGGAACAGCCCATTCCCTCAATGTTTTGTCCACCAATTGATTTCCTGTGTCATGCTGTTCTCGTTTACGAGACATGATCTTAAAACACTTCTTGAATTACAGTAGTAGGCCTTTAGGGGCTGATTTGATCTCTTCTTTTATACGTTTTTCCCATCAACATTTTGTTGTTATAGGTTATTGTGACATTTTATAAACTTTTACAGTTGAGCTCACATTTAGGGTAGATTCGTATGCCCAATTATTACAACAAAATGTAGCCCAAGTATATAATAATAATAATTAATAATAAATAATAAAAGTAGCCTCTCCCATTTTCTTCCTTCCCAGCCTATCAGAGAAGTAATTTAATCAGTTTATAGTTTTTTGTTTTTTTTTAATATATGGTTTTGTGAGTGAGTGGATGTGATTCAAGTCTGTGTGTGTGAAGAAATTTATTGAGGAAAAGCTAAGTGACAGAAATGAGTACCATGTTTACTTGTGACAATGGTGTGATCCATGATCATTCTTACCATTTGGAGTGGTAAGCTCCAAAGTATAGAGTCAGCTCTTGTGACCATTGTCTCCTGCACTCATCAGCTTCCCCTTGCTCGTGGACAGTTTTTCAGTGTGGCAGTTGAATGTAGTTTTCCCTGGAAGTCATAGTTGTAAATATGGAGATAATCTCTCAAGTAACTAAAAGAAATCCCATGAAGGGCTATGAATAACAGGGCATAGACCATGAACTCAACTCTGTATTCCTCTGCTCTACATATAGGACATCACTGAAGTGATATGTCTATGGAAACCCATTTTGATAAGCAGACAGGCAGGTATTTAATACTAGTTGGAGCTTTAGCAGAAAATTTGCCTTTATTCCTGAATATAAGTAGCAGTAATCAAGCCTGGAGATATAAATGCACAGACTATTTAGCTCAGGTGTGTGTCTGATAAGTAGAAGTATAATTCTCTGGCCAATCACAGATGGAAGAGGGATGTTTTTGCTAACATGGCTATTTGGGTGTCCAATGCCAATGAGGAGTCCAAGAGTTCATACTGCTTTAACAGTTTAGGAGCAAATTCCCTCAATAATGGAGACTTTCAGAGTTCTGCTGGCACTTCAGCATCTATTGTTTGACTAGTTCTTTCACTGTATGTCTACATGGCAGTTTAAAAACCTGTGGTTAGCCCATGCCAGCTAACTCGGGCTCACAAGGTTTGGGCTCACAGGGCTGTTCAATAGTGGTGTAGATGTTGAGTTCAGGCTGGAGTCCACGTTCAGGGGCCCTGTGAGATGGGAGGTTCCCAGAACTTGGGCTGTAGCCTGACCCCAAATGTTTACACATCAGTTAAACAGCCCCTTAGCCCAAGCCCAAGTCAGCAAGCATGGGACACCTATATGTGTCTAACTGTAGTGTACCTTCAGTGGCTCCTGTATGCACTCTACCCATTTTGGATATGCACTGATCAGTTAAGAGTTTCACCATCTTTTGAAATAAGCTGTCCCTGTTCACTTAAATGCCTTTGTAGAAGTTTGTGGGTTTGTGCCTAAATTTTGTTTTAATCACATGATTAGCCCTTAGCACATTGAAAATCTTTCCTTTCATGTTTTATTGTCAACACAATGCCATTTATGCACAGAATTATTTATTTGTTATTTATCCATGCTGCTCCTCTAGATAACAATGTTCAGCTTAAATGTTACTCAGCCAAAATGCAACAGATGTAGTTAAGGTTGCCAGGTGTCTGGTTTTCGACAGGAAAGTCTGGTCAAAAAGGAACTTGGCTAAAAGTCCAGTTACCTGAAGTAACCGGTCTCTGCCACCAGGAGGAGGGAAGAGCAGCAGGTGATGCTGGAGCCTGAAGGAGCAGTGGAGCACTCAGAAACAGCACCGTCAGAGAGAGGTGTCGGTGGCTTCCCCATCCTGCCTGAGCGCTGCTTGTCCTGTACCATGACCCTCCACTCCTGGAGCCCAGCTCTCCTTCACCCATCCTGCCCCACTCACCTCTCCACCCCTAAAGTCCTGCTCAGCTGGCAGGAGGAGGGTAGTAGAAAGAGCAGCAAATGATGGTGTGGGGGGAAGAGGAGTGGGGGGAAGGGCCTCAAGGGAAAAGGCAGAACAGGGGGCAGGGGAGGTTCCAGCGTTCAGTGTCCATTTTTCACAAATGAGAAAGTTGGCCATCCTAGAAGTAATCAGTGGATAATAAACAGAAACTGTTTGAATTAATTGGGAAATAGCTTTCTACTGTAGGTGCTGCTGCCACCTTTGTTGCCTGAAGCTTGCTACATCCATGTTGTCTGCTGCTGATAGCCCACGGGGAAAGGGACATGCAATGGATTTTTACATGCCAAAATAATTACTCTAAGTCTCATAAGAAATCGAGCTTATGTTGGATGATGTGGCACTGGAGTGAAGTGTCCAAAAATATGCATTCTGATAAAACCTGGAGATGTCGTGCAGTGTGCTGTGATCATGTACAGAACAGGAGAGCCAAATCTCAACACAGAATAGTGCTTCCTTAATGCACTTAAAACCATGTTTATTGAAGGTAAAAAAAACCCAACTAGAAAGTAAGTAATGCATAATACAGAAGAAGTCACTTTGTGTCTAATTGAAGAAATTGCTCAAGAATATGTCATGTGTATGCAAATATGACCCCGATATAGCTGCCAAGGTCAATGAGACCTAGAGTAATCTGCTATGTAAGAGCAAATCATGCAAGTTAAAGCTGCCTGCAGCAGGCTTCCTGTGGCTTAAAATATGCATAGACTATTTCAAAGATTTCAAAAATATTAGAAGGAAAAATATGTACAAGTAGATTGTTTTGGATAATTCCCTTCTCCAGTTATTTTCTCCATTTACGATGCATGTTATCTTTGCTCTTCACCTATATCCAGTCACACACATTTTGGAAGGTTTCCAAGGTCTGCAATACATTCTAGAAGGACAAATGCTATCCTTGTTTTGTTCAAACAGAAAGCCACGTTGTACTCATTTTCATTTAAATTATACTAAAAACCTAGTTATTCGGGGCACAGAGACTACACAGGATATGTTCCTTGATGTCTAAAATTCATTATGTTTTTCAATGAAAAATACCTAACCAGTGACTTTAAACCATTTTTTTTAAAGAAAAAAGTAAATTTAGAGATCATGAAAGGTGCCACTTTGACAATCTGAGAGAATAAAGATCTATGTTTAACCACTGAACAGGAGCAACAAAGAGGTTTTGTTTGGGAGGGGGAATTATATTTTTCATTCTAAATATTTGAAAATGATTTTTCTTTTTGCTCACATTTTTTGGAAATATTTTTATTAAATATTTGGGGTTTGTTTTCACTTTTCACATTCTCCCTGCTCTCTCCCTCTTATTCCTTTTTTTCTTTGTTACCACTGAGAAAGAGAAAAATATCGGAAAAATGTGTTGGTCAGTGGGAGGGGGACGGAGGGACTGAATTTTTTTTTAAAAAAAGCAAACTTTTTTTTAAATTTTAATAAAAAAAATAGAACCATTTTTCACAACCACTTTCAAATGAAGTCATTTTTAATTACAAAAGTATTCTTTGAAAATTTTGGCCTGCTATACGAAACATATCTCACTAATTTAAATCTACATCAGCATTGCATGACTACCTGGAAAAACATACAATAAACCAACCTTATTGGTATGTAAAAAAGTAGTAACTACCATGTGTAGATTGGCTACATTCTATCCTTAGTCCACATACGAAACTTGCGCTGAATCCGTTATTTTCTTATCTATCACTTTGAACATGTACATTTATTTACTTTGTGTAGGTTATAGAACAGTTAGAGCAAGAAATGCATGGAGTATTCATTTTGTTTATTCTTATAATGTGATTTAGGAGCAGCCGTGTACAATTGTTATATATTTCTGCCTCTTGAATCAAAATAATCTATTAGGGCAAAATTTCAAAATTACCCAGAGAGTAATATGCTCTTGGAGATGCTCTCCTGAGGCAAAGTGAAGACTTAGTTCAGTCAAAAGGAGAAAAAGTGGTAGATCCATGGGAAAATCAAGAGCAGGGCCAGCTCCAAGTTTTTTGCCGCCCGAAGCAAAAAAAATTTCCTGCGCCCACCGGCCTTGCCCCAATTCTGCCCCTTTCCTGCCCCATTCCAACCCCTTCCCCAAATCGCGGGCCCTGCCTCCTCTCCCGGGTGTGCTGCATTTTCCCTCCTACCCTTCCCTCCCTCCCAGGAAAGCCTGGGAGGGAAGGGGGAGAAGTGGAGAAGCGGCACACTCGGGGGAGGAGGCGGAGATGAGCTGGGGGAGAGTGGTTCCTCTGCCCCCCCAGGGTTACTTCCTGCAGCCCTCCCTGCGCCCTCCACCGCTGCAGCTCACCTCCGCTCTGCCTGCTCACCTGAGCGTGCTGCTGCAGCTCCACTTCTCCCCCCTACCCAGGCTTGCTGCGCAAATCAGCTGTTTTGCGGCAAGCCTGGGAGGGAGGCGGGAGAAGCGGAGTGGCAGCACGCTCGGGAAAGCAGGTGGCAGTGGAGCAGAGGTGAGCTGCGGGGAGTGGTTCTTCTCCTGCACCCCCCAGGGTTACTTCCTGTGGCCTTCCCTGCGACCCCCACCACCGCAGCTCACCTCCACTCAGGGCCGGCTCCCGGGGCTGCCTGGGGGGGGGCAAGTGGGGCAATTTGCCCTGGGCCCCCACGCGAGTTTTTCAGGACCCCATGAGCAGGGTCCTTCACTCACTCCAGGGGCCCCGAAAACTCTCGCAGGGCCCAGGCCCCCGGAGCTTCTTCCGCTCCGGGTCTTTGGTGGTAATTCGGCGGCGGGAAGTCCTTCCGCACTAAGTGCCCCAAAGACCTGTGGCAGGGGGTCCTTCCTCTCCAGGACCCGCCGCTGAAGAGCTGGGTCTTCGGCGGTAATTCGGCGGCAGGAACCCCCGCCGCGGGTCTTCGGGGCACTTCGGTGGCGGGTCCCAGAGCGGAAGGACCCTCCACCACCGAATTACCGCCAAAGCAGGGCCCCCCCGCAGCCGAGGACTCCAGGCCCCCTGAATCCTCTGGGCAGCACTGCCGGCTCCCGGCTTTTTGTGCCCCAAGCAAAAAAAAACAAAAAACAAAAGGAGCCGGAGTTCCGCCCCTTGGAAAGTGCCACCCCAAGCACATGCTTGGAGTGCTGGTGCCTAGAGCCGGCCCTGATCAAGAGAAGGCAAGAGCCTAGAGACAATGCTGGAACCTTGCTGTCATAGTAATGAGTATGTGTTGGAGACTGGTTTATGCTTTTGTTTTAGTTTTAATTACAAACAACAAAGCAATTCAACTTCTGAATTTTCCTTGTTATAGCCCCGTTATGATTATGTTGTGGTAAGCAAAAGCTCACGTAAGGTCCTATTCAGAATAAAAGGTAAATGACCTTTTGGAGGCTGGGCAGTCCTGAGGAGCTTGTGAATGGGGGTTGCTCAGAGGGTTGAACTATTTAGAGGAAATGTTGGCTCAGTGTCACAGCAAATGAACAAAACTAGAGGGAGAGTTAGGGGAAAGAAAGAACATTGTAGCGTTGAGCATCAAAACTATCTACCCTCCACATACTGTTAATCCTTATTTACATTCAGATCTTTTGCCTCTGCTAGAGCCACACATGCAGTAGCAATTATTCTAGAACTAAGATTCCATAATGGAGCTGTCAGTTAGACAAAGTTCAGCTTTGTGTGCCAAGCTCCTCTCAGTTAGCTAGAAAAATTCTGTAGAGTTAGTCAATAAGGAAAAAGTTACTTTCCTGCCTGCATGTCAGGCTGTAATAAAGGTTTGTTATACAGAAGTTATACAGAAGGTTTGTTATACAGTAAGAAACTGATCTTTATTTCCTGGCTGAAAGGTGAGATGGCAGGGCTAAATATCTTTTGTCTGAGTCCATCTTCCCCCTTTCTTAAAAACCACAAATGCAAGTAACACATAAAGTGAACAAAAAACAGCCACAAACTGATTCAGCCTGTTAATAATATAGACACCTAGGATGGAGGTCAGGATAAATGATTCAAACCTTGTGACAGATGAGAGGATTAATCTGCCTCTGGCTGAACATCTGGCCTGAGCTGTTTCTGTTGACCATCATTCTAGAATTACTATTTCAGGCTGTTATACATTTGAGTCATCTTGTATTTTGTTTGAGCTTGTTTCTGAAACAGACAGTATTTGAGTCCATATTTCCCTCAAACTCCTCCTCTTCTCTCAGCAACCTGCTTGTAACTACCGTATATATAGGTACTCTTTACAACATTAGAAGAGCCTTTCTGAAGTCTGTGTGATGCTTTGTACAGTCTTTTCTGTAAGACTATTTCCAACAGTTTATGATCTATCTCAATTGATTGTGGTGCTCTTAAAGAAGTTAAGGAACTTGCTTGTAACTAAGAATAATTGCCAGCATTTCATTTTTTATCTGAGTATGGTTCTGTTGTATGTTGGTCAGGGTATTTTTGGAAGTATATAATCAACTAGCAAGGAGATAGACCCTAAAGCATGTGAACTTTAGATCTAGTTCCCTGCTGGGTTCCAAATGACTATTTTACTCAGTTTTTGCCAAACAATTAATTTTTTTCTGACACCTTGTAATATAGATGTGATACTCAAGAGTGCTGGTAAAAGAATGGTCTTTGTTTCTTGGCTCTAGCCAACTGATATTTGTCAGTGCTCTGTTTGAAATTTATTTTTATTTGATGGGAAATTTTTGATGTTGCTGAAATGTTTCAATTTTCCATCAAAAAAGTCTAAATGAAAGAATTTTATTTTCAAGTCAGGTCAACTCAAATTAAAACATTTGGGTTTGTCAGACTGAAGTGAAATGTTTTCTTTTAGGTCAGTTGGGCATTAATCTACGTTCACAGAAATGCCAGGATGCTTGATGAGAGTGGTAGTTTGGATGCCTCGTGCCTCCATTCTCTCTGGGCTAGGCTCCCTGGCCAGATTACCTCTCTCATGATGCACAACTATCTCCTATCTGTTTGAATCACTATTGTGCATTTGGGGGAGTCTATGACACATTCCAGAGCTTGGCCCGCAGAGGAGAATGAAAGCATGAAGCACCATGGCAGCTCAGGCAGATGCAGTTCAATATTGAATCAAAGTTGGTTGAAATGAAACATTTTGATTCAGGAATGTTGAAATGTTTCACTTTGACCAAAAATAGCAAAATGAAGCATTTTGCCATTTCCAAACTGAAATTTGTCAGAACTTTCTGGTCCATGAAAAATTTCAATTTTCATCCTGTTTTGAGATTAAATCTAATTTTGAAATACTAGAATTTCCCATGAGACTAAGGTGACCAGACGTCCTGATAAAATTGGGACCGTCCCGATATTTAGGTGTTTGTCCCACATCCCGACCAATCTTCGGTTGGGACGCAATTTGTCCTGATATTTCGTTCCGCCGGCAGCACTCGACTTATTTATTTATTTATTTATTTATTTTTATTTATTGCTGCTCCGCCGGCAGCACTCGGCTTTTTAATTTATTTTTTTCCCCATCGCTGCTCCGCCGGCAGCACTCGGCTTTTTTCTTTGTTTTTTTTTGCTCCACCGCCGGCGGACCCCTCCCCACCCTCACGTGTCCCGATTATTTTCTCCCTCTCATCTGGTCACCCTACATGAGACTGTTCAATTTTTGACCATTCTAATACCTCTGTCCTGCGATGAGACCAATAGCTGCAGACTCCAGTTGCTACTCTTACAACCTCCATTTGTAGTAGTGATTAGGACAAGCTGGCCTTAAGAAATTAGCCTGCCATCTAAAAACTTGATTATCTTACTTTGTGTATGTTACTTGTATTAGGTAGTCTAATAATGACATTTGATATCCTTTCACAATGTGGAAAAATCTGCCTTTTGATTTTCTTTTGGTGATCTGATGTTAAAATCATTAATGTGCAGTTTATGAAATACATGGAACTTTAAAAAGTGACTAATTGTGTAAGGTTTTGGAAAAACAAATTTATCACTTTGCTTATCTGTTTGGACAATCATGCGAGGTCAATACTTTCAGTGTTTTTTGGTTTCGTTTTAAGACCTGTTTCTTAGTAATTTTGGGGAATAATCACAAACATGCTAGGAAAATTTTTGACATTATATGCATATCAGTGTACAGGAGAGATACAAAATCAGTTTGTCGAATACAGATTGCTGAACAGCTTTTTTAAAGAGATATGGTCAAGAGTTAATTATTACAGTTAAAAGTCATGAATTGAACTTGCATGAAGGTTTCTAGCTTCCAGATAGAACAGTTCAGTCTCCCGCACTATCAAGCCATATAATAGCTGCTGTATGCATAGCAGGAGTGTAGGCCTCCCTAGCGTGCACTACCAGTGTTCCTCAATTCTGATCTGGAAGGACCACACCTAGGGGTGAGAGAATAATTCCATCCTTGTGTCCATTCAATACCCGGCTGTCCTTGAGCTTAAAAGAGAGTCATCTGGTAGAAGTGGATTCGGCTATATGAACCGCTGCCCACTGTGAATTGAATTGCAAGCACCAAACTTGTTTCATGTAGACTACCAAAGAGCATTTAGAGTGCAGCCACATCCAATCATTACTCAGTCATCTAGGCTCAATTTGAATTACTGGCTTAAGCCAGTGGTTCTCAACCAGGGCCACACATATCCCTGGGGATACACAGAGGTCTTCCAAGCGATACATCAACTCATCTAGATATTTGCCTAGTTTTACAACAGGCTACATAGAAAGCATTAGTGAAGTCAGTACAAACTAAAATTTCATACAGACAAAATAAGAAATTAAGCAATTTTTTAGTAATAGTGTGCTGTCAGACTTTTGTATTATTATGTCTGATTTTGTAAGCAAGTAGTTTAAGTGAGGTGAAATTTGGGGCATGCAAGACAAATCAGACTCCTGAAAGGGGTACAGTAGTCTGGAAAGAATCACTGTCTTAAGTGCTCTATCACAGTTGCCAACATTCTACTCTACATCCATAGACCTAAAATTAAGTCTATTTCTTTACTGGTGTGTGCATGTGTATTCACAAATCCGTCTCTTTAAAAAAAAAAAAAAAGTCAAATTCCCAATGAAGGGCTGCAGTGTGGTTAAAATGTCCGCTTCATGGAGGAGACCTATTTTTAGCAGACTCTCATGCTGGAATATGCATGTTGCTCTGACAGGTCTGCTTACCTACTCTCTTCTTGTGAAAGAGGAAGATTTCTGTAAAACCCAGTAACTGAACAAGAAGGCGGTGTGGAAAGGCACTGTAATACCCTTGAATCAAAACAAAACTTCTAGGCTAACTGTAAACCTGGCAGCCTTATCTGTGACCCTTTAACATAATGCCACAAAACCCAAAAATGTATAATCGGCTTAATGTAATTTTACTATAAAAATTTAGCTGTAAGGGACAATAACAAGTTTTTAGACCATAAATTTGACCTTTTAAAATTAAATGGTCTAGGCATTCATCTTTAAAAAAAAAAAAAAAAAAAAACACGATCAGGGCCTTCAGCATATGAGTCCCTCTGTTGGCCTTGGATCATCTGTAAAGTAACACTCCTCCCAAACTTGTGCTGACCAGTGGTGGTTTATGTACAAGATATGATTGAATGGATGCACAAAAACCTTCTAAGATTTTTTTTTTACACTCAAACTGCCAAATCTAACACAATACACCCACAGCCTTTCTGTGCAATGAGGAGAATTTGGCTTTTCATGAAAAGAAAAAAAACAAAACAAAAAGCCAAAGAAGTACAGTGAGAGGGAGAGTTTTGAAACTGTCCAGAAAAGAACTCAGGCAAACAAGTGCTTCCCACGCTCTGTCTGTTGTACTCCTTCTGCCCACTCCACTGGAGAGAAACAGCCCACAGGAGTTACAGCCCGTGGACAGCTTGTGAGTAGTATACATGAAGGGGCAGTGGTGTTGAAGGAGGTTGGGCTATTTCATTGAAAACCCAAAGGGGGGATTATGGAAAAATTACTTTATGTTGGACATTAAATAAAGGGAAAACATTATCAAAATACAAAAATGAAGTACTATGACTCTGTTTAAGGAGTTACCAACCAGCCTGCAGAACAAAACTGCATTAAAACTCTTAGCCCAGGGTTTACTATTACAGCCAAAATTCTATCTCCTCCCAAGTTACCTGTGGCCTTAATTAATTTTTACTAGAAGTTTCTCTGACTGCTTCATGCAGCCTCCTTTGTAAGAGAAAATTACCCATATTCTCCAAGCCAAAAAGTATAATTTTTGCCCATTCAGAGGAGAGTGAGAGAAAGGAAGAAAAAACCCTTGATGTGTAGGATGATGTTACTCATTTCCACCCTCTAATATAAAACTCCCTTTAGGAAAACAACATTCTTTAGTGTAACCAATAACAAACAGCAATGTAAACAACAAAATGGCCACCCATTTATTAAACTATAGGTTTAAGATTAACATTCTTCTTGCCCTTCCAAGGATAAATAGCCCCAGTTTGATTGTGTTTGCAGTATAAGACACTCCAAATTGAACCGGCGACAACTAGTGTAAGTAGCAGGTTTCCATCTCACTTAACTACAGGGCTGTTGCTCTGGATTTGAGGGGTGTTTATACCCCAGAATGTGATCAAGCCAATTGCAACCATATTATGTGCATTCAGTCACCCTGAATGAATGAAATAGAACACCACATAGTTAAGAGTTAATTTGGAGACAGGCTTTCAGAAGCAAGGTCAAAACTAGCTACAGTTTTGGCTAATCAGAATGGGAGGAGGGGCCAGACAATAAACAACTGAGTCTGAAACCCATGGTGGTTGGAAAATCTTGAATCCAGATGCTTCTGATATTAAAAATGTATTGGAAGTTAGAAAAGTGATGATCCAGTAGTGACCTATGTGTTTCGTAGGAGTTAGTTATAGATTAGCTAATAGAGTATACTTTGGAGCAGTCCTCTGAAGCCATCTTCAGAGAGATGTTTTTTTGACGCACTTTCTTCCCGGTGGGTGAGCAACTGGCTACTGCAAACCTGCTGTTTAATTACTCAATACCGTTCCAGATGTTAGGCAAATATCTGGGATGTTCTAAACCTATTGATTATGTTTGTGTGTGCTTAAATGTAATAAACTGCAGTTTTAGATAGAACACGTTTATTTGCATGTATCTTACCAGACAGAAGTGCTGTGTTCCTGTTGATTTATTCCTTTCACAGCCTGGAGTGAAATAGTTAAGTTGCCCCTGTTGGGGTTTCTGAAAACCCTGGGTAACAGGGCTGGATGAGCAAACCCACATTTTAACAAATAGTCACTTTTTGTGAGTTTATATGGTGGTTAATTTTTAACATTTTAAATGTTCATGGAAAGCAGACATGAAAAGGTTGAATGAAATGAAAGCAACATTTTGGTTCTGAATTTGAATCAACATTCAAGGACATTTTTCTACTACTTATTTTGTTCCGATTTCTAGAATCCAATCACATCAAAAGAAGGGAAATGCATAGTTAAAGCACCCAGACAATGTTAACTCTGTCCAATCGTACACTAGCGACACAAAGAAAGAGAGAGAGTCAACATTCATTTAAAAATTAGTTTAATCTAATTTGGAATTACAAACACTAAAAATCTAATTACAACCATATGGCTTTTGCATAGTGTAACTACAGGGAAGGAGTTAAGGTTGTTTAGGTTCCCTAACTGTGCATTCCCATATTCTATCAAGGTGAAATTTAAAGAAATACAAATATTTTAAAAAAGGAAATGTATCAGTTATAATTATACCTTCCCTGTAATGTATGCATCATATATTATTGATATGTACTCTCATCCTTAGTTCCCGCCATAAGCAGCTTTTGTGTGGGAAGAAATCATTAATGAAGGTTCTATCTGAACAGGAAAGAGAGGATCAGATTTCATGAAGGACATTTATTGCTGAGGGACTAGGGGTGTAATTGGGGTTGTTTGTAGGTGTGATATGGAAAGTATGTAATATTGGCCATACAAAATGCATATTAAGTCTCTGTTTCTTACAACTCTGGTTTTACATCACTAACTGCTAATGAAACATGGTGGGCTGAAAGATGGCTATAAGGTGCGCCAGAGTGCAGCAGCTATCAACATGAATCATGGAACATAGCCTGAAGCCCTGAGGCACTCTGGATTTTGCTGAAAAGAATGTAGCCAAGACACAGCCTTGATGGAAGTAACATTTTAGAGCTCACACATCTCTCGCAGTGCAGGAACTATTATTTTGTTTCATCGGGGAGCAGGATAAAGATGTAGCTGCCTCTCTAAAGAGAGCATTAGCAATTCACAGTTTAAGGATGTTTTTTGTTTTCCAAAACACAGCAAAATTGTAGACTGGAACAAGTTCTGTAAGGAGCCGATACAAGGGAAAAGAGAGAGAGCCTTATTTGACAGCACTGTGAACAGTGATGGTGTCATGAAATTTTGGAGATCTGAGTAACTGTGCACTAGGGACTGCCACCAGTATGAACAGTGTTCCAGAAAGGAATTTTAGCTTAAATAGATTCCTACGCATGGGTGTACAGCAGGAGCAAGATGAAAATCCAGGGATGCCCACCACCCTATCAGCGTAGTATTTCATTGTATGCATAGTGAGAACAGACCAGGACTTTTATAATCAGGAATCCATACCCAAAGTAAATTGCATTTACTGTGGCAGATGGCGTGAACAGATGGAAGAAGTGCCATGAACTTGAACAGTTGCAGTGAGTATGGAAAATAGAATTGCTTTACCCACAATGTAAGAGTGGAGACAGGCCAGGGAAGGATTTTGCCAGAATTGTTAAAGATGATCAGACAGTGGCCTGAGTCCTAGAGCATATAAGGATCAGACACTCTAGACAGAAAAAATAATTGGGCACAATACCAGCCCCAATGCATGAGCAATATTGGTAGGAAGCCATATGGCTAGATCTCAGCTAGACAATCCAATGTGATTCCCAAGGGTGAACTGGATCCAGACACAACCATTAGAGAAACCACTCTTTGATAATATACAGTGTAGTAAAATGCAAACTCAATAACAATTCAATCCAACTAAGCAAACCTTGTGGTAGTTGATGGCAAGTACTAGAGATGCCCCTGAGGAAATATCTCTTCAGGCCATGTATCTGATCAGAGTACAGCTCATGAACTTTGTATGCACAATACAAGGAAGTTAGGGCTAGTCCTGTCAATAAAAAGATGATCCTAAGATGGTATATAGTGCTTTCAAGGTTGATGACTGTTTAGAGGAAAAGCAGTGGTTTGAAGTCTTCAAAGCAAAAGAGAACACAGAATGAGAAGATAATATTACTGCTTAGTTAAGCAGCATGGTAGTGTAAAATAATGGTCAGGCAAATTACAGATCTGCATTAGACAGAAAGGTATTGAACTGGGTGCCGAGAAGATGTCACTATGTACTTTATATATTGATAATGATTCTGCCAGACCTTTCCAGAGAGAGAATATTTATACTCTGTGATGTCAGGAATACGTTTAACGCTTGGGTTCTGGCACATAAAGCAGGATGAAGTGTTCAGAAAGCTGGTGAGTTTTGCAACATCATTTTGTCACTACAGCTGGCTGCTCATGCCCATTGAGGAAAAACTTAGCACTGGTGTATTCCAGAGAATAGTGACCCAGGTATTGGAGAGGCTTCATGTTGAGAAAGTCATTGCAGCCAACATCTTCACTACAGGTGAAAACAGCAGCACAGAGGCAGAAAACATTCATGATGGCAAAATGCAAGGATTATTGCAAAAATGAAAAGACAACATAAAGTGAACCCCTCTTACCCCCACTCTCCACCAAAACACTCAGAAGTCATTTGTTCAGAGTGAAGGAGCTGAAGGCAGACTGCGGTAAAGACAGGGCAGTCAAGGACATGTCTGCCACAGTAATGTAAATGGTGTGCGGCACTTAGTAGGGATGATACATTTCCTGTCAAACTTCTGGCATGATTTGGGGGCAATAGCAGAACACATATGCCAGCATATGAGGAAGAACATGGAGTGGCACAATGCAGTGCAATAGCATTAAGTATTTGAAACAGTGAAAGTTGATTATGGATGCCCTTGTTGTAAGGCTACTGATGAATAGGGGATATAGTTACCCTACAATGTAATGAACTGGAGAAAATATTTGGGGGGCAGCTTAATTAAAGGACAGTCAACTGATTTACACAAGCAGAGTCCTATTGGAAACTGATGCTGTGTGGCTATGACCAACAAGAAAAAGAACTCTGTTTCGTTTCGGTTAAAGTGGTTCCACCAATAAACCAATGGTTACTCTGTACTGGTAAAATCAAATCACAAAACAGTAGAGACCATTATGGCTAAGTACTTTTTAGGCCCCCAACAAGACTGCAGAGCACATTGATGCACTTTAAGTGCTCTGAGTTATGGATCAGATACTGTCCTGTATGATTATTATTGTTGCTCAACATCCTGAACAGGACACATATGTCAGACATTGGTGAGTTGGTGCAAGGACGTCAGAACATTGTGCAACATGTTGATTGACTCAGTCTGTCTATTTCAACAGCAAAACTGAGGGAAACCAAAGAAGCTATGGAATAAGACAGAAAGATAAGGTGGTCAATAAGTTGATAAAAGGTGGGTGGCCATCATACAAAAGCCAGATAGAGCTGAGTATGCAGAAAAGTTACATTTCTAGAACAGAAAGCTATAATTTTGGTTACCTTGATCAAAGAGATAATGCAAAAAAGTATGTCACACTTCGAATAACAGTTGTCAATAACAGCTTCAAGAATGTGATTACTGACTTGGCATGAATGCATGTGTCGCTCCTATATAGGAAAATAGTAAGGCTGGAAGGTTTTGTGGTTTGCAACTGCAAGAAAAAAACTTACTGACAATGAGAGACATGATATATCTAGAAGTAGTAGGAATATGCAAAATGGAAATAGCCAACAATCAGAGGAAGCAAGTGAATGATTGCAGCGTGTCAACCAAATATCTGCTTGCTCTGAGAGAGTGCACCTCATTGTGGATCTAGCCTTTAGAAAACTACAAGGTGGATTAAACAAGTGGTTAACAAGGTGGTGGACCTAGATTTTAAGAGGTGATCACTCAGGAAGGATATGTAGTATGCAGAAACCACAGACATCTATAAGGTAGTAGACTCAAGGAGGAAGAATGGGAAATCACTCATCAGTAGTCATCTTAGATACCAGACATGACATTGAGGAATAATAATATTGAGGCTAATACTTCAGAGTGGGAAGAGACTTTAGGAAGAAACAGGTTGCTAGATACAGAATTAGTGACAGTAGAAAAGTGAAGCTGGACTGCACTATTTTTGACTAAGTAAACTGGAATATAGTAAAAAGTATGTATCTACCTGAGATGCTAGTAAAGACTTAATTCCAGCTAGTAACCTCTGGCTTATAGATGTTTTGTAGGGATGGAAGTTAAACTATTTGTTGTTAAAATGGGATTGTTGTACAGTGAGAATGACTGAAGGAGGATGATCAAATTTTGGAGAGGACTAAAGGCTAAGTGGATGTGTGCCTGGAGTTTGCTCCTGAATGTGGCATGGAGCACATGTATTTAATTAAACACAGTGTATTTAATGAAGATACCCTTTTCAATAGCTCTATCTGCATGTTGCTCCCCTATTGCTAATGAAACAAAGATTATAGCACTTTTTATGTAAGCCTGAATCATTCATCATTTCATGTGTTATATTGCCATTAGAGCTCGTTTTAAAAATGGGAAAATTCATCCCATTTTTGGTCAAAATTCTGAAAACTTTGAGCAATTCTAATTGCCAGGTAGAAACTGTGAACTTGAAAAAATGCTAAGACTTACTATAGTGTGTGTCAGTAAGCTAGTACAGTTTAGCTTTTATTCCTCAAAAGGATCTCTTCGGATGAGAGACTGAATAGAAGCCAATATTTTGCTTTGCTAAGGAATGTATTTCCCTTTGCCCATCCATTGTATTTTAGAAGGGTAAGGTAGAATAGCATGGGGTCTTTCACATATCTCTATACGAGCAATATGTAGTATTCTGGATTTGTAAATTTACATTTTATTTTTATGTTTTAAATTGCTTCACATTCAAACGAGGATGCTTGATACTGCCTAACTTAAAGTGTCAAGTATCATAGGGGTAGCCGCGTTAGTCTGGATCTGTAAAAGCAGCAAAGAGTCTTGTGGCACCTTATAGACTAACAGAAGTTTTGGAGCATGAGCTTTCGTGGGTGAATACCCACTTCGTCGGATACATGCATCCGACGAAGTGGGTATTCACCCACGAAAGTTCGTGCTCCAAAACGTCTGTTAGTCTACAAGGTGCCACAAGACTCTTTGCTGCTTTAACTTAAAGTGGTGATATGCATATTTTATAAATATGTGAAATAGAATAATAATATTTACAGATCTTTAGAGAAAAATATACAATACCAAATCAATTTATGAAATCACAAACATTTTAGGACAATCTTAATTTCATGGATGCACATCTTGTAATACAGGTTAATTATAAAAGGAATTAAAATATTAATGTTCATGCATAGTATGAGTGAAAGAATTATTAGTGTTTTTGTAGGTTACTTTTTGGTCAGATATATTTATAAATAGGTCAACGTAGTTGTTTTTGTGCTACAGATATCAAGTTTTGCTCAGTTATAGATTTGTATGTTTTTTAAAAACAGCACATTAAACAAGCACTTACATTTTTAAATTGTGGTCTGACACAGTCTGACAGGCAAAGTTTAAAAAAATTATTCGTGGCAGCACTTGTCATCAGTTTTTTGTCTTACATAATTTTTCAGTTAACAGCTTTGTGATTTGCAAAAACTTAGTGCTGTGGACATTTTCAACCTTTTGCCTCATTAACTGCATTCATAATAAAATACCTCTCCATTTAAATGAGAAGATAATTATAATACCTCGAAGCAAATGAGATGTTATTGCAATAATTAAATCCAAAATGAGACACGGATAATTTAGACCTACTGCTGGCTCGGCTAGTTAAAAGCAAATACCATTTCCATTGGTCACACTGAATTTTTTCAGTTGAATTACATTATTGCATACTAATAACTTCCTAATACATGTTGGGTTAAAATTGCTTATAGAGACTGTTAGATGGAAATGTATTGACCCCTGAAAATGCTGCGAATTTATTGACCCCTGTAAATGCTGTATTATTAATCACTTACAGTGTGCCACATTTTCCTCCCTGTGTCCACTTGGAGCTGTATGATCTCTCTACATCTGAGAGAGAGGATTTGTCATTTAGCAATTTACACACACACATTTTACCTGAAGTTGTATATAGCATAGAGCCATATCTGGATATATTTATGGAGTCTAACATGTTAAGACTATCTACTTATAGTCATTAGCAGAGATCCTAGTTTTCTCTGATTAAAAACAACAAAATTCTCTGATTAAAAAAAAACATAAAAATCCATGTTTTTCCATGATTAAAATGAAATGCTGAACTTTAGTTTCTCTAGACACAATATATATAGGTAACAGTTGAACACAATGTTTTATTGCTATATTTACCATTTTTAAGCAAGGTTGAAGCTTACCTGTGCCATCAATCATTATAATTTTTATATAATTATATATATATATATATATATATATATATATATATATATATATATATATATATATATAATTGCAATTCAGGTGACAGCAGGAACCCCACGGCTCCAATTGTCAGCCCCAGTTCAATTAATATGAAGAGCCGGACAATGGTGGATTGGATAAACGGGGTTCTACTATATATATTTTTATTTTTTTCATCAAATGTAAAAACTAAAGATTCCCTGTAAAAATATAAATTTGGTGTTTTTCCGTGGCTAATGGATTTCAAGAACCCCTGGTAATTAGTCTGCTATTCATCACCCTGGCATAAGAGCACCTTCAACACATTTCAAACCCTGATTTACATGTGCGTCTTAGGAACAAATTTGTATCATGTAATATGATAGTGTGTTGATTTTAAAAGTATTGATATCTTAAAATGTCTGATTGCAAACTGTAACTTTCAATAAGTTTGGTTGCTTAACTCTTACTACAGTTGAGAGATAGATAGCAAGAACAATTCTCTCTTTTATTTTAAAATTTAAAAAAAAAAAAAGCACCATCCTTGTCTGTATGTAGTCTAGTGCCGGATGTCTATCAGTATTATCTTTTGACATTCAGGGTATTACTGTTTGGTATGAAAAGTATGAGTAATAGAAGATTATATGGACAATACAGAAGGGATTTTCAGTAATGTGATTTCTGTTTAGCAGAAGGCTATTGCATGAACAAAATATTTGACTTTCCCCAAACGTATTCTGTCATAATATCAATGTTTGTAAAAAAAATTATTATTATCCAGCTCATGTTGGAATTTCAGATATACGGGTGGTGTATTAACCACAGACAGTACAACTTACAGTGTTTTAACTAATGGCCAATCTGGTAACTATCAAAGCGAAATTCAGATCAGGTATTCGAGCACAGCATGTCTGAGTTCCCTAGTGGAACAATGTAAATGGCACACTGAGATTTCATACTGAAATTGCTTTCAGATTAGAATCCAGTTACACTATAAGAATGAATCTAAGCATTGTGGCTTAAAAGGGGGCAAACATGAAGATATCTTTCATTTCGCAGAGAGTTTAATTTGTCTTCTGCCTCCATTCCCTTTATTTTGAACAGCTTGCGGGGGTATATATGGGTAAACTAATAAAGCATGTTGAGAAAGACAGTCATCAAAATGTAGGATGGCCATTTTTTACTTAGGTGCGCATGCACATACACATGCAAACCTCACATTTGTCACACGGGGCCCTATTTTCCCACTGCAGGGGTTTCTTAAATCCTGTGCTTAGAAAATGGGGCTGAAGTAAAGTTTGAGGTTTTTGGATATGCTCGACTGCTGATTTTAGGACACTGTCACAGAGAGGCAGGATTTGCCAGTCTGGAGTGCAGAGAACTACTCGAGTTAACTGAAAATGAGTGACAGAACTGCTTTTCCATGTGCTCTTCTAATGCTTTTTATGCTGCCACTTTTGATGTCTGAAGGTCAGTGGCATTCACATCTTTCACTTTCAGTATCCTCTGCATGCCCTTTAGGAGATGGAACTAATCAATGAGTGAATTTTGAACTGAACCACTGAACTTTCTTTTTTTTACCATGTTTAGTTCCAAAATATGAAAATCAAATGAGCATCAAAATAACATAACACAAAATTATTAGAAAAACTAAGAAATTAACCATTTATAAGAAAATGTTCTTAAACTTTCTCAAATTTATTCATTTGTTTGTTTAAATAGAATGGAAGCCTAATGTGGCTGCTCTGCCTGCAGCAGAACTACAGTGAGGATTCCAGAACAGGTGGAGCCACTGACAATGGGCTGAATTTCAATCTAACTAGCATTCAGCCCTGCACAACTGGAGGGTAGGGACAGGGTCCAGAGAGACCTAGACAAATTGGAGGATTGGGCCAAATGAAATCTGATGAGGTTCAACAAGGACAAGTTCAGAATCTTGCACTTAGGACAGAAGAATCCCATGCACCACTACATGCTGGGGACCAACTGGCTAAGCAGCAGTTCTGCAGAAAGGGGCCTGGGGATTTACAGTGGATGAGAAGCTAGATATGAGTCAGCAGTGTGCCCTTGTTGTCAAGAAGGCTAATGGCATATTGGGTTCACTAGAAGGACCATTGCCAGCAGATTGAAGGAAGTGATTATTCCCCTCTATTCAGCACTGGTGAGGCCACATCTGGAGTATTTCATCCAGTTTTGGGTCTCCCATTACAGAAAGGATGTGGACAAATTGGAGACAGTCCAGTGGAGGGCAAGGGAAATGATTAGGGGGCTGGAGGAACTGGTCTTGTTTAATCTGCAGAAGAGAAGAGTGAGGGGGGATTTGCTAGCAGCCTTCAACTACCAAAGTGGATGGAGCTGTTCTCAGTGGTGGCAGATGACAGAACAAGGAGCAATGGTTTCAAGTTGCAGCGGGGGAGGTCTAGGTTGGATATTAGGAAACACTATTTCACTAGGAGGGTGGTGAAGCACTGGAATGGGTTACCTAAGGAGGTGGTGGACTCTCCATCCTTAGAGGTTTTTAAGGCCCGGCTAGACTAAGCCCTGGCTGGGATGATTTAGTTGACGTTGGTCCTGCTTTGAGCTGGGGGTTGGACTAGATGACCACTTGAGGTCTCTTCCAACCCTAATCTTCTACGATTCTATGAACGCTATTGCTTCTAAGCTGACTCCTTTAAAAAAAGACATACTTTTAACCCAAGAAATACTGTCTAGCTGAATGATATATGAAGCAAGGAAAACACTCTGTGGCAAGAAGGGAATTTCTTTTTATTTGAACGTTAAAAGCATACACATTCTGAGACATACAACTTTGAAGTATAATACACTTTTGCCAATACAAACCTAATATGTATTAAGAAAATGAAAGATATAACAGAGCTCTTAATGTTGAATTACAGATATTGGAGTATTATGGGATCAGTGTTTTGAGATCAGAGCAAGGTGTTGGGAATGAGGAGACTTGGAGTTTCTTCCCTTCACAGCAATTTTTGAGATTTGATAATTCACATCTCCACATAACTCTTTTCACCGAACAGTTTAAACCATCTGTTAATTTAATATATTTTACCCACCTTGAAGGTAGGTTATGTATGTAAAGCACTTTGAACAGCCCCCTATTAAAATGTTATGTAACTGTAAATGATTATTTTAATTAGGTTTATATGTATCATGATGAGCTTAAATCCCCAAATAGTAAGAGCAAGTGGGGCATTTGGCACATAACTAATTTTAAACTGACCTTTTTTTCCCTTCATTTAGTTTCCTCAATGTAAGGCAGTTGGCTGTGACATTCCACAATGCATCATTCTGTGACCTCATAGTTACCATCAAAGATCTACTGAAGCATGTAATCGGCTCATAGAGGATCAAATAAATTTTTTTTAGTTAATGTAATGTGTTTCTAATGTAGCATTTACCTATCTGAAACCCTTTTGAAACTACATTTATAATTAATACCTTAAAAAACTGCATTACATAAAGAAAAGCTTCCAGTTACCTGCATCTCTAAAGAACAGCTCTAGGTCTCATGGCAGCTGTTATAGTGGAATTCCAATGATGTGGTGCGGTTGGGCTCCAGTGGTAGCAGTGACATTCAGAATGATCCATGTTGGGGTACCACGATGAAGCAGGAAGTGACCAACTCAGTTTTGAGGAGTTGAAATCCTGATGCATGTAGCAATGTGTAAATGTTATGATTGTCTTCCCTGTTTTGCACCTTTAAATTTCCAAAAATCTGCTGTCTGCAGAGACAGCTGCCATTTATGAAGAAAAGTTAATGCTTCATATTACATGCTGTGCTCTCTCACAGGGAAATTTCTTGTTTGGTTGTTTCCCTTAATCCAAAATCAGTAGTTCAAATTTAAACATATGTCATTGCTTTTTCTGTATGAAAAAACAAGGAAGGAGAAAAATGTTAGTTTAAAACATATTATGTGCCAGTTGGGCTATGATGATCATTTTTATTCTATTCATGTTTCAGGAGATGTAAAAACTTCTTCACTAGTTAATTTGTCAATCTGTTTTTCACTACCATCTCTTATTGCTTAATTCAATGTTTTGTCTTTCATTTTTCAGTTTAATCTCTTTCTGTTTAGGATATCTCTGCTGGATTTTTTTGTTTGTCTGTTTGTTTTAATTCAGAGACTTATAAAAGCTTTTTTAAGGTTAATGGATTCAAAAATTCTCCATGAGTTTTCAGAGACTTGAATGTCAGAGGTTCTTCAGGCAGGCTCTCTGGTAAACAGCGATATAATAACCCTCAGCCTTAAGGATAATCAGAATAATACAACTTGAGGTCTGAATTAGAAATAATCCCATTGCAGTGCTGAAATCATTTTCTTTCTACAGTCTGGGATTTCTTTCCTTTTTTCACTTGATCAATTTCTGGTTATCCATTTTTCACCATTCATTACTAACCTGTGACAATAAGAGTTATTTTTGCTACTACCTAAGTATTAATGTGACCCGAGAGTTTTTCCCGACCCATAGTCAGTGCTGGATAGATTGTGTTGGGACTTCATAATTACTGAAGTTTTTACCATTCATAGGTTCTGCAGCATTTAGGATTTATTAAATTAGGTCAGCTCCCAGACTGGGTGCATTGGTACTATGCATGTTATGTACATAAAAAAACCAAACCCTAAAGCAGAGTTATTTTGAATATCATAAAATAGTTTAGAATAGCTGGTCATAATGATATAGGGATGAGGCTATGACTTTATTGTTACCAAAATGATTCATGTGGAATATTTGGTATTTTCAGTTCTTTCATACTGTTGGCTTCCATTTAAAACTTCCATTGACTTCACTGGCAGCAGGCCCAGGCTCCGTGTAGACTCCTAGACTAAGGTTGGAAGGGATCATTGTGACCATCTAATCTGACCTCTTGCACATTGCAGGCCACAGAATCTCACCCACCCACTCCTGTAATAGACCTCAAACCTCTGGCTGAGTCCCTGAAGTCCTCCAATCATGATTTAAAGATTTCAAGTTACAGAGTATCCACCATTTACACTTGTTTAAACCTGTAAGTGACTCGTGCTCCATGCTGCAGAGGAAGGCGAACCCCCCAGAAAACTGCCAATCTGACCCGGAGGAAAATTCCTTCCCAACCCCAAATATGGTGATCAGTTAGACCCTGAGCATGTGGGCAAGGCCCACCAGCCAGACAGCCAGGAAAGAATTTGCTGCAATAACTCAGTCCTCCACATCTAGTGTCCCATTACCAGCCATTGGAGATATTTGCTGCTAGCAGTCTCAGTTCCGCAACATGCCATTGTAGGCAGTCTCATCATACCATCCTCTCCATAAATTTATCAAACTCAGTCTTGAAGCTAGTTAGGGATTTTTGCCCCCACTGCTCCCCTTGGAAGGCTGTTTCAGGACTTCAGTCCTCTGAGAGTTAGAAACCTTTTCCTAATTTCAAACCTAAACTTGCTGATGGCCAGTTTATATCCATTTGTTCTTGTGTCCTGTAATGGTGCTGTTCACCGCTCCTCTCAAAAATCAGCCGGAGACCTCTTCTGTGTAAACACCAGAGCTCTCTTATTTGCAGTGTTTGTTCCCACCACCGTCTATATACAGTTCAGTCAATACAGCCAGCTCCCTGGGGGACTGCTAGTCTCTTCAGCTAGCAGGGAACTCCAGCCACAGGCTCCCCCCCTTTTGCACCCCCTCCAGCCCCCCACCCCTCCGCTTACTGCCTGTGAGCTCTATTTAGTCTCCTGGCTGATTAGGCCAGAAAGTGTTTCTCCTTAACCCCTTAGGCAAGCCACACCCAGCCAGCTCCAATTAATACTCCTTACTTGGAGCTGGGCTAACAGGGGCCTGGCACAGATCTCCTGGCCAGCCCCTGTTACATCTCCACATTGGTGCTTAACTTAAATAACTCCTTTCCCTCCCTGGTATTTATCCCTCTGATGTATTTATAGAGAGAAATGATATTTCCCCTGCGCCTTCTTTGGATTAAGCAAGACAAGAGAAGCTCTTTGAGTCTCCTCTCATAAGGTAGATAGATATACACCTCTACCCCAATATAACGCGACCCAGTATAACACAAATTCAAATATAACGTGGTAAAGCAGTGCTCTAGGGGGGGTGGAGCTGTGCACTCCAGTGGATCATAGCAAGTTCGATATAACGCGGTTTTACCTATAACACGTTAAGATTTTTTGGCTCCCGAGGACAGCGTTAAATCTGGGTAGAGGTGTAGTTATCTTAACATGTTGTGATATGTACCACTTTTTACCCTATGTGTCATAAATAAAATGTTTTTTGATAAAATTTTAGGTAGATTATTATTAGCTTCCTATCACAGTTGTTATATTGGTGCCTAACACCTAAACAATTAGTGTCATCTATATAATATACACAAAATAACAAAAACATGCTTATTTGATGTGAGATTATCCCTAAAATGTAAAAACATTTCTAATATCCCGCTCCCTGGCTCTTCATCACTAAAGTTCTGTGATTGTACACCACCAACCATAAATGAGGTCCTGGTGCATGACTGAGTGCTTCTCGGCACTATGATAATAAAAATAATAATGCTAGACCAACCTTAAAAATGTCTGGAGGCCCTGTTAAATTAAGGAGCAGCACAGAACTCACAGCATAGGGGCAGGAGACCTGAGGAGCCCTTCTGATGCTGGGCTGTTCTGAGAACTGAAGAGGCCTGGCATAACTTAGACAGCTCTGGGGCCTTACAGAAGTTACAGAAATTTCTCCAGGCACCTTATGAACTATCCAGAGCCCTGCATACTGCAGCCCTTCCCTTGATACACCCTTCCTGTCCCCACATCATGCCACCACCAAGCCCTCCATTTTAACTGTCCCTTACCTTGTCATCACATCCTCCTCTGTACATTCTTTCTCCTTTTGTGTATCTCATACCATGTGCATAGGATATATGTCTCCTTTTTAATTCTAAAGATTCTTTATTATTGCATAATCACATATGAAGTTATTTATACTTAATCAGATCTAATGATTGGTGTGGACAGAGATTCTTTCTCCATACATACTACAATGAGGTTACTGGTACTGATTGGAGGAGGGAAACTTCTCAGAATGATCCTGAAACCTATTGTGGTAATGGCTGTTCAGGCTGATTGCTATATCCACTTGTTAATTTCTAAGGAGCCTTGTTTTACCTGTATAGCTACAGTATACTGCATTCATATATCTATATAAGCTGAATATTAGTGATGTAATGGATGGACATACCAGTCAGCCAGAAATAAGCTTTGAATTAACAACCCCTAGAAGTTAAAAATAAAAAGGAGAGTCAGTCATAGAGACCTTTTAGGTTCACTAAAAGTAGAGATGATTGATATAGCCACTTCCTCATTACAACCGAGTATGTTCTTTGTCATTTAAGGCATTTTCAAGATAGGCTCCTGGAAGCCTGATCCTTAATCCATTGTCACACAAGGGCGATACTCTAGCCTAGAGCCAAAGTAAATTCTAAATTCTAAGCCTGGAAAAATTGTTGTACAGCCTCAAACTAGGCTAAATAAATTAAATTGAATCCTGTATTTAGAGCTGGAGCTTGGTCCAAATCGAGGTCACCTCTCCACCTCTTTATGGCTTGCTGCCATATAAAGATGTATTTTATTTTATAAGGCCATGCAGAATCAACTGACCATATGCAAAGCCAATATTTGCTGCTTTTGCAGCAGTGCAGGTAGAGCCCTTAGAAATAACAATACACACAACAAGCATCCTGCTATGCTTTATCAATGCTATTTAATATAAACAAGATTGCTTTGTTGTGGAAGTTGGATGTGTGAGAGGGGGGTACAGAGAGACAGACCAAGCAAGATGGTACACTAATTCATCCAACTTTTTGTGTCATAATGTAGCAGTGGTTTCAGTCAATCCAGACTTCAGGTTTACTTTGAGAGTGAAAAAACTCAGGTCCAATAGAATTATGGGTGGAGCCCCCCAAATCTGTAAAAGGTCTCTGGGCTGGTTGTGACTGTGAGAGAGAATATCAAGTCTGGTAATTCTTTGAGTGATGGTCCCTATATTTATTTCACACGTAGATCCGCATATGCACCATGTGCCTGAGTCCAGAAATTGTTGAAAACAGCATGCATTGGTCCACATATATGTGAAATGGTTCTCCTCATGCCCCCAACCAAGGGTATAACAGGCAGTGTGTGTCGATGCCTCTCCCGTTCCTTCTTACTGCCACATGGCCTGAGTCAGAATTGTACCCTCCTTCACTACATTGTATAACCAATATAGAACACATCTGTAAATAGTTATATTCTTAGATTAGTAGTTGAAAAGTATATAGAATAATATAGAGTACGTCTGTCTCCCCATTTGGGGAACCCCTCACCTGGCTCCAGGACTATGCCCAGAGTCCCAGGATTCAAGAATTGTATCTCCTGCCCTTGATCCTCTCCATCAGTGATTAGTACTGCCTGTACCATCTCTGTTTTTTTAACATCATCTCTGAAAAGTCACTTCTTCTCACCCAGAACTCAATAAGCACAGAAGTTTTGCTTGCAGAAGCATCTGATGGAGAAGGCTGTGGAGCACCTCTCCTGTCTGGGTGAAGGAGACCTCCCCCTCCCCCATATATCAGTCTCAACTGCTTAGCAGTGTCCCTCCAAGCATGTGCCTTGGAGTGGAGCTGTTAACATCTAAGCCCAAGGACCCTTCTTCCAGGGCTCCCTAGGAGAGTAGACGGCACTCTCATGATTGCAAGAACTGTCCATAAGAAATGCATTTCCTCCCTGAGCCAGTCCAGGTTGGGTGAGACTTCATGAATGGAACCTAAGGCACTTGCTCCGATGAAGACCAGATCTGAGGACAAGATATGTAAAAAGACAGATCTGCTGCTTCCGTTGGTCATCTTGGTACAGAAACATAAGGATAAGTGCTTGTTGGTTCCATCTAGGAGTGCTGGTCCAGGCCCATTCTTGGTAATTCCTCATCCACCTAAAGATCGTCTGATAGCTGCTAATGCATCAGAACCCCTTGGACATTAGGGCATACTCAGACTTACATAACACCAGAGGGTATATGCCTCCTTTATATGCAGTCTCCACTTCTTTTCTGCCCAGCCCTCATAAAGGATGTTCTTACTCCAGAGGAATCTGCATCGTGATCATAGGACCTGACTCACCTCCAATAATCCAGCAGAAGTGCCCCAGTACCAACAGCACCACCACTACCGATGGAATAGTTCTCGGACTTGGATGAATCAGATAAGATGGCCGCACTGGTATCTCCACAGAGGCAGTTGATGGGTGACACTTGTCATTCTGCCAGGTATGAACCCTGCAGGACTGGTGGTACTGATTTCCTTGGGGTCCCCTACAACTGATTGATTCCTCTTTCTGGCCTTTTTGGGATCCACAGGATCCTTATGGCAGGTGCCCAGGCCTTGGTCAGAAGTCAGTGTATAAGGAAGAAGAAGTGGAACTGGATCCGCAGGTACCAGTGGTTCAAACGGGTGCCTCTTCATCTTCCCTGGACAAAGCAGTCTCTCCTTGTTCACCTTTACCACCAGATGACCATTGCTAGTACCAGTAGCTGTTACAAAACATGGCCACTGACCTACAGATCCCATTACAGGAGGTCCAGGACCCTCACCACCAGTTCCTGGACATCTTGCAGCCGCAGGGTCCGACTAGGTTTACCCATCAATGAGGCCACACTGGAACTGCCCTGTCACTAAAAAAGGCTGAGAGGTGGTATTTTGTACCTGCAAAGGGGGATGAATTCTTATTCTCCCATCCTGCCCCCAACTCAATGGTGATACAGGTGGCTACTGAAAGGAATAGGTCACACTGTAAAAGGCTCTAAGAGATTGGACCTCCTGACGAGGAATGTCTCCTCCTCCTCAGGCCTACAATTTCATGTTGCTAGCTACCAAGCTGTGAAATACAATTTTAATACCTATTCCATCCTTGCAGACTTCAAGCAAACTTCCCACAGAGGACAGTGGCTCAATTTCAGTCTCTCTTAGATCAGGGGAAGCTAGTGGCAAAGGTAGCCCTCCACGGTGCAGTAGATGCAGCAGACTGCTTCCAGAAATTTGGCCACTGTTCTAGTTATGAGGAGGGACTCCTGGCTGAAATCATCAGGGTTTCCTAGAGAGGTTCAAACAGGACCTCCCTTTTGATGAGTCAAAATTCTTCAGTGAGAAAACAGATGAGTCACTAAAAGACTCAAAATCATCTCTGTATTCTCTGGAAATTTATACTCTGGCCCGCAGGAGGAAACACCAGATGCAACACTATAGATCGAGGCTACCCCCTCTGGATGCACCTTATTACCAGTGCACAGCTGAGCCACTGAGAATATGCCAGAAGATTCAGAGGCCTTCACTTCTCAGCCCCTGCTACTGCCACAGTCTCTACTCACTCAAGCACCCACCAAGAATCACTCTTGACATATTGTTCGAGACCCATATACCACCACTGGTGCCAACCACCTCATCCCCTGTTACCTTTGGGGGCTATCTTACACTCTTTGCCACACCTGGGACAAGGTCACTACAGACAGTTGTGTCACAGAGATTATCTATCTCACAAAAGTCCTTCCTAGTCCCCCTTCAGGGACCACTCTTATGAGGTAATTCTTAAATGGAAAGTGGAATCCCTCTTATGCCAAGGGGGAATAGAGTGTGTTCCACCTCATTACCATGGGAGAGGATTCTACTCCCCATGTTTCCTGATTTTCAAAAAAGAATGGGTGGTAACCCATCCTGGACCTTTTGGCACCTCAGCATCTTTGAGATGTGTGGTCCCTATCTGTATTCCACTACCCACCACCCATTCCCTCTGCTTTGGATTCTGTTGGATTGCAGTAAGAAGAGGAACTGGACTCGGGCATATGACTCGCATACCCACAGATAGAATATAGATAGGAACCGCACATCTTGAAGAACCTCCTGTTACACTAAGTAAACTGGATATCTATCAGAGACCTAGGCTCCTGATAAGAGTAAACAGGAAAGAAATTGCTGAAGTAATACACTTTTAACCACATTGTTTAAATGGCAACTAAACCTGTTACATTAGCACTGTTGCAACAGCAAGTTTATTTAGTATTTATTTAGCTATTTTGAAAAGATTAAGACCCAAACAGCAGGAGACTTTTAATAACCGCTGTTTAATATTTATAAAGATAGTGGTAGTTATCACTGTGTTTTCCTGGTGCTTTCAAATGTACAATCTGGCAACCTCTGCTTTGACAGTCACCAAGAGAGGAGTTTTGTTTTGTTTTGTTTTTGTTTGTTTTTTTTGTTATTTTTTTAAAGGGGTAAGGAAATAGATGACTTTAAAAATCAGCTTAATCTAATTTAGGTCCACAAATGCTAAAATACGCTAATCAAAATCACATGGTGATTGTATGGCTTCACTACAAAGTAGGATTAAGGTTGGTTTGGATACCTTCACTGTACATTTCTATACTTTAATATATATGGATTTCTTTCAATGTAACCTTGTCCCTGAATTTCTTTGGTTTGTAATGCTTGATACTGGGATAACTAAACATCTTTTTTACCACATAAATTACTGATCAGTACTCTTAATCTAAATTCTATGTTAATAAAGCTCTTTGGGAATAGTTTACTGTTTTTACAAGGTAGCTTGGTCCTTACTTTGTTGATAAATATTTTGTGTGTATATAACTGTTCGGCATTAAAAAGACATAGTTAATAATCAGTTAATGGGGCAAAAAATCTAATGAGAACCTGAGCAACTCTCAACTCAAGCGTTATGATATCAGGCAAAGGAATACAAAAGATGAGTCACTTCATATATCTTGGCAGATACATGCAAGCCAGTGGGTATGTCCAGAAGGAAACAATGTCACGAATTGACAAGATGGCAGCTGTATTCAGCAGTTTAAACAAGATGTGGTTATCAAAAATCTACAGTTTATAGACCAGACTATGAATCTAAAACTCAAATGTGATTTCCAACATAACATATGGATGTAAAAGCTGGAAATGCATCAAACATACTTTTTTGTTGTTAGTCCTTCATAACTGAGAGTGGTACTGATGACTGTATTATGTCTTGTGCATAAGGTTATAGATAAAAACACTGGTGTGCAAGTGATAGTCATTTCCACATGCAGTGCATAGATAACTTGATGCCTAGGAAGAGATTACAATCTGTGCCTGCTGTCTCCGCCTCCGTGCCTCAAGATCCATACACCAATGAATCTCAAAGTGGGTAATCCCATTAACAACTGCATGATCTATCAGTTGCTGATGACTCCTAGCTGTCAACAACAATGTTGCAGTCTTTCAAGTTATTCTTATGAGGCAGCCAGAAGAAATACTTATGTGGTTCCCCACTTTCAGTTCACCATACAGTTGCAGCTGCGTGGAAACTTTTTAAAGACACCTTAATAGAAGCTCAACTTAAATGTATACCCCAAATTAAAAAACATAGTAAGAGAACCAAAAAAGAGCCACCGTGGCTAAACAACAAAGTAAAAGAAGCAGTGAGAGGGCAAAATGGCATCCTTTAAAAAGTGGAAGTTATGCTCCTTTCTATTTTCCTCACTAGGATTTAAACACTGGCAAATGAAGTATAAAAATATAATTAGGAATGCCAAAAAAGAATTTGAGGAACAGTTAACCAAAGATTCAAAAAGTAATAGCAAATATTTTTTTTAAGTACATCAGAAGCAGGAAGCCTGCTAAACAACCAGTGGGGCCACTGGATGATCGAGGTGCTAAAGGAGCACTTAAGGATGATAAAGCCACTGCGGAGAAACTAAAGGAACTTGTATCAGTCTTCATGGCTGAGGATTTGAGGGATTCCCAAATTTGAGATTCCCAAATATGAGTCATTCTTTTTAGGCGACAGATCTGAGGAACTGTCCCAGATTGAGATATCATTAGAGGAGGTTTTGGAACAAATTGATAAATTAAACAGCAGTAAGTCACTAGGACCAGATGGTATTCACCCAAGAGTTCTGAAGAAACTCAAATGTGAAATTGCAGAACTACTAACTTTAGTCTGTAACCTATCATTTAAATCTGCTTCTGTACCAGATGACTGGAGGATAGCTAATGTGATGCCAATTTTTATAAAGGGCTCCAGAGGTGATCCCGGCAGTTACAGGCCTGGAAGCCTGACTTCAGTACCGGGCAAACTGGTTGAAACTCTAATAAAGAAGAATATTGTCAGAACATAATTTGTTGAGGAAGAGTTAACATGGTTTTAGTAAAGGGAAATCATGCCTCACCAATCTACTAGAATTCTTTGAGGGGGTCAATAAGCATGTGGTCCAAGGAGATTCAGTGGATATAGTGTACTTGGATTATCAGAAAGCCTTTGACAAGGTCCCTCACCAAAGGCTCTTATGCAAAGTAAGCTGCCACGGGAGAAGAGGGAAGGTCCTTTCATGGATTGGTAACTGGTTAAAAGATAGGAAACAAAGGGTAGGTATAAATGGTCAGTTTTCAGAATATAGAGACGTAAATAGTGGTGTCCCCCATGGGTCTGTTCTGGGACCAGTCCTATTCAACATTTTCATAAATGATCTGGAAAAAGGGGTAAACCGTGAGATGGCAAAATTTGCAGATGATACAAAATTACTAAAGATAGTTAAGACCCAGGCAGACTGTGAAGAGCTATAAAAGGATATCTCAAAACTGAGTGACTGGGCAACAAAATGGCAGATGAAATTTAATGTTGAGAAATGCAAAGTAATGCACATTGGAAAGCATAATCCCAACTTTACATGCAAAACGATGGGGTCTAAATTAGCTGTTACCACTCAAGAAAGTGGCCACTGTCGGAAGACAGGATATTGGGCTAGATGGACTTTTGGTCTGAGCCAGTAGGGCCATTCTTATGTTCTTAAGTTATGTTCTTATGCTTTGGAGTTCTGGTGTCGTCCAGCCTCAGTACATGACCAGCTCAGCCTAACCACTATGCAATAAGCATGTTTTCAATATCTGTGAAGAGACTATGTTCCAGAAACTCATTATTCATTCTTTATCCTGCCGTTTGATGCAGAGTATGGCATGTAACTGTCATACATGGAATTGATCCAGAAGCTTAATACGATGCCAGTAGCAGGTCCAGGTCTTACTCCCATACAACAAGTAGGACAGCACAACTGCTTTATAGACTTTTAGCTTGGTTTGAAGCTTAATACATTGTCGCTGCCAGACTCTTGCTCATAGTCTGCCAAATGATGAACTGGCTTTGTTGATATGACTTGTCAGCTCCTTGTCTATAGTAACATCATTTGACACTATACTTCCAAGATATCAGAAGTCTGTAATAACATTCAGCTGTGTGTTACTGATGGTGACTGGTTTCTTGTAGGGTTTCCTTGGTAGGTTGATACATGACCTCTATCTTTTTCAGATTGTCAGTGTGTACCTTTCTATACACTCTGCAAATCTGTCCAAAATCAGTTATGTCTCTTCTAGAGTATGTGCCTCTAGAGTACAATCATTTGGCATACAGCAGCAATTGCTTCAAAGACCTACGGGGAAGAATGCAGCCTGCGTAAAGTAAATAGTTTTCCAGATAATCTGAAATGTGTCCTGATACCAGCAGTCAAGTCTCTTGTAGCATCATCAAGCATTGCTGTATAGAAGAGATTAAACAAAATTGGACCAATTACACAACATTGCCATTCCTAATATCTGACTTTTGTCCATTTATCCTTTTATGTAGGGATTGTACATCGGTCAAACTGGACAATCCCTACATAAAAGGATAAATGGACACAAATCAGATATTAGGAATGGCAATATACAGAAACCTGTAGGAGAGCACGTCAACCTCCCTGGACACACAGATTTAAAGGTAGCCATCCTGCAGCAAAAAAACTTCAGGACCAGACTTCAAAGAGAAACTGCTGAACTTCAGTTCATTTGCAAATTTGACACCATCAGCTCAGGATTAAACAAAGACTGTAAATGGCTAGCCAACTACAAAAGCACTTTCTCCTCCCTTAGTGTTCACACCTCAGCTGCTAAAGGAGGGCCTCATCCTCCCTGATTGAACTAACTTTGTTATCTCTAGACTGATTCTTGCCTGCATATTCATACCTGCCTCTGGAAATTTCCACTACATGCATCTGACGAAGTGGGTATTCACCCACGTAAGCTTATGCTTCAATACGTCTGTTAGTCTATAATGTGCCACTGGACTCTTTGTCGCTATTTAGTCATGGGTATTTTTAGTAAAACTCATAGACAGGTCACGGGCAATAAACAAAAAATCACTGCCCCTGACCTGTCCATGACTTGTATTATAAATACACTTGACTAAATCTTGGGGGGGCATGGTTGGGGTGTGGTACCCAGGGAGAGGGAGCTGCTGGGGGGCATGGGGCAAGCAGCTGCTCTGGCCACCCAGGGGCTGCCGACAGCGGCTGCTTCGTCTGCCCCATGGACCGCTACTCAGGTGGTCTCCAGGGCCAGCCGCACCTGCCACTGCTCAGGTGGTCCTGGGGCCAGCTGCCTGGGGCCCCCTGAGCAGTGGCCATTGCGGCTGGCTGCGGGGTTGCCATAGCAGTGGCCGGTGTGGCTGTCCCAAGGGCCACCTGAACATCTGGCCTTGGGGTCCTAATAATAATTGACAAAGCCCAGGTCTACTGAGGATGTCAAATGCTTTAGCCAAGTCAGTAAAAACAGCATCGATGTCCTGTTGCTGTTGGGGTAGAAATATGATATTTGCCATGTCTTGCATTGGCCTAAAACCACATTGTGACTCTGGTAGCATGCAATTAGCAGTGTTGCCTGGCAGATGATCAGAGAGTACTCTGGTCAGAATCTTTCCAGCGATGGCGAGTAATGAGATACCGCAATAGTTACTACAGTCAGACTTTTCCCCTTTTCTTTTGTATTTGGTGACAATGGTGGTGTCTTTGAAGTCTTGTGGTATGTTTTCAGTACTCTGTATGTTGCAAAATAGTCCACGCAGTTGCCTCAGCACGATCTCCCTCCATACTTGACTATTTCTGCAAGAATGTCATCAAAACTGGGAGTCCTGCAGGTCTTCATGGCACTGATTCAAGCGCTGATTTCATCAGGGGATAAGGCTGTATCCAAGATATCATTACATGTTGTCTGATATCCTACTCTTACTAGTTCCTTATCTGTGATGTTAGTATGTTCAAAAGATCAGTGAAAATGCTATCCTCACCGCTGAATGATTTCTCAGTTATCAGTGTTAGGCCATCCACACTCTTCAAAGGCACTGTAGTGATATGTGGGAGACCATATATGTTTTTCAAAGCAGCATGGAGGTCTTTGGACTCATGACAGTTAGCATAGCCCTGGATTTCATTTGCCTTGGCATTCCACCATTGATCTTGCATGTCTCTTAGATTGGATATCATGACATAGATTCCTGTATGTTATAACTGTGCCTACAGGGACATGTGACACAACAATATGAGAATGCATCTCATGTTTTTTAGTGACATAGCTGTTGAATTTCTGGATGAACTTTCATCAAAGCAATTTTGCTGTACCTAAGTTGGCAAGACCAGCTTGGTATACAGTGTTGCGAAAAATCACCCACTCACTGTTTACATTAGCACTAGTAGTCAAGCCAGCAGGTTTCTGTAATGTTACTGCAAAGCTGTGCTCGTATAGCTTCATCCTGCAATTGCTCTACGTTGAGCCATCTGATTGATTTAGATGACAACTTGCGATGCATTGGTCAAATTACTAATAACAGTTTGGAGTGGATCTGTCTGCCCCTCACATGACTGCACTGATTTTTTTTACACGGTATGGACCTTCACATCAGATGATGATGTAGTTGATGAGATACCATTGTTGGGAACTCGGGTGCATCCTTGACATTTTCTTTTTGTCTGATACATGGACAAAAAAAAGTATTCACGATTGTTAATTGCCACTTGATGCACTGATTGAGTAGCAGAGTTCCATTGTTAAGGAATACAAGAGATGAGTCAATTCACATACCTCGGCAGTAACATGCAAGCCATTGGGGATGTCCAGAAGAAAATAGTGTCATGAACTTGCAAGTCAGCAGCTGTTTTCACTAGCTTAAACAAGATCTGGTCATCAAAAATCAAAAGTGTAAAAGCAAAACTATGAATCTTCAATTCAAATGTGAATTCCACCTTAACATATGGATCTGAAAGCTGGAAGTCCACCAAAGCTACAGCAGCATATAAATGTTTTGGAAGCAAATACCTTAGAAAAATACTAGATATTAAATGAAATTAGTTTATAACAAATGCTGAGATTTGTCAGAGAGTTCAACAACACCTTATCTCCAAAGTTATACAGAATATAAGATGAAAATATCTGGGACATATTAAAAATGAAGCCAGAGTGTCTGCCAAACAGGTGTGCCATTTGGCAGCTGGAACAAGCAAAATGGACTGACTTAAAAAATCTTTCCATCACACAGTAGTTGGAGAGGGAAAATTTATAGAACTTAATGACACAGAGGATATGCAGAGAGCAGCTCAGGATAGACACGGATGGCAGAGCCTTTTTCATGCCCTAAGTGGTATGACAGAATGGGAAAAATTCAGATTCAGATAGCACCATTTTGTATGCACAGTTCTTTTGAGTTGTCCACCAGGAGTAAGTCAATAGTTAATAACTACAAAATAAAAATATTTTTTAGTTATTTCCTCCTTGGCACTTAACAATATGTCCTGTTTTCTCTGACTGCCTTGTAGGCCTCAATCTTGCATTGTGCTCTGCTCGGCCATGATGGTCTACTTCCATGTAGCTCGCTGGAGGATTTGGGGCCTCAGATGGCAACTTGTTTGAGGAAGAAACCATCTTTATTTTGAGTCTAGTACAGTGCCATGTATGTTGCTGGCATATTGTGATAATTATTATTAATAAGAAATACAATGAAATAAGACACAACTCCTTTATATTGAGGCAGAATTTATAAGCAAAAAATATGCAGATAGGTAGAAAAAAGCAGGCAACTAACTCAGTTTTTTTGGGTGTGACTTAATCAATATGATGTATCATGGCTACATTGTAGATTGATTCCATGAGTGACACCGATTGAGGGAAGTTCAAATGGTGGTGTTACAGCTGATCCCATCTAGTAGTGAGTTTAAAGAAGAAAACACAATGGAAAAGAAATGTCCTGAAATGTTAGATACTACAGAAGTTAGGAATTAAATTAGAACCATTTTACAAAACCTTTCTATGAGGGCAACAGAACAGAAAAAAACCCTCCAATCTGGAATATAAAACCCCAGGAAAAACTGATTAAGGCAATGCAGAGAATCTAGAGAAGAAGTGTAGATGTATAATATTGAAACAGCTGGATCAGCAGAGGGAGGATATCTATCTAAATCTGTGACGTTTAAAGTCATTAATTCATTAGATTCCCCCCTCCCCAATTTGATTAAATGTTGACTGAGTACATCGCTTCCTTGCACCAAGGCAGTGAGCGCCTGTTTTTATGGTTAAGTGGCCGATGTAGAAAAGTAAGCATCTAATTTGGCAAATGGGTAGAGAAAAAGGGGAATTAGGTTTTGTTAAAAAATAAGTAAATAATGATTATTTTCCAGGACTGCAGATCCTGGCAAAGAATGAAGTCTAAAATAGGCAAAAAGGTAGATTTAAAAACAAAAGTCTCTTCTGATGATATAAGAAGGGAAACAGCCCCATACTTTCTTTGAGTGTAATGCTTCCATTAATTTTATTTCATGACATGTTTTTATGGCAGAACAAAAAATGAAATCCTTTTTGGAGTATTTTAACAAGATTGCAGAACAGGAAATGTATATGATATTTTCCACTTTAAGAACACCACCCCTTTTTGGCAGGGTTCAGTGTTTGTAATTTGATCTTTTTATCTATTGTTGGCTTTTTATTTATAGCTTTACCTGGAGAAATTTCACACCTTGCAGTTGCTGAATGGCCAACAGAAGAAGCTAAGCTACCATTCTGTCACAGTAAATTTCAAATAGATTGGGGAATGTTAAGGGTGTGCTCACAGATATTTAATAGGTCATGCCTGTCCAAAGTTGTTAGGGAGTATTTGGTTGAGGGAGTTATAATTTTTTATGGACTTCAGCCATCTTGTTTTTTTCTAATCATTTTACAGTGCAGTGGACTGATGATTGTGCCTTTTTTGGTTTAAAGAAGATGATTGAGTATTTTATTGTGTGAGATACTAGTAATAAAGCAAAGCATATGTAAGGTATCAATTTAACATTTAGTGAAGTTTTAGGAATTGTTGAACCTTTGTTTCTCATTTGGGCTTTTGCTTTTCCTCAAAGTCCTACAATTGCCCTTCTAGTTGCCTGGCATCACAACTCCAAGCAAACTTCATTGCCAGGCTTCCTCTGCCCATAATATTTCTTAAGGGGAGAGGGAGGGCAACTCCATGACATGGAAGAGGAACTGCAGAAAATGTAAAACAACCTCAATCTGCTGGAAGTAGCGTGGAGGTAAGAAGTACATTCTCTTGCTCTCTACCCACATGTAAATCCTTGACCCATGGAGGGTTTCCAACAGGCATTATGGGCTGGTACAGACAGTTATGAGGGAAAAGTGAGATCTTATCTCTTCTGCAGACCTAAATCAGGTTTTCTAGCCTCCTCTCCAGGCTCAAATATCCACTCCTGATGCCATGATGTCAGATTTATTATGGAAAGAAAGTCATATATTCTAGTAGTGACCATGAGTACAAATGACATACAAGCCAGAGTAGATCATGACTTTTCTACAAGGTCCCCTTTTAAAAGAAAAATAAAGACACACTGTAGTATGGCTCATTAACTAGATTCCTGGTTACTTTCCAATAAAATTTAAGGCCTAATGTTTGATACCTGAAAAAGCTGACAAACTACTTTGCAATTATGGTATCTTCTAAAAACAAATTGGTACCAATATAGACTATTATGCTTAGTGAAAACAAATACAAAAAATAGTATTTAGATTTTGGAAATTTAGTATTTTTTTAAGAAATTGCAATTTAGATTTCATAGATTCCAAGGCCAGAAGGAACAATTTTTATCATCTTTTCTGACCTCATGTATAACACACACCATAGAACTTCCCTGAAATAACTTCTAGTGCACATCGTGTAGAAAAATATCCAATCTGGATTTAAGAATTGTCAGTGATGGGGTATCCACCACCATGGTTGGTAAATTGTTCCAATGGTTAATTACGGTTGCCCTTAAAAATGTGTTCCTTATTTCCAGTCTGAATTTGTCTAGCTTCAGTTTCCAGCCATTAGATCATATTATACCTTTGTCTATCACACTGAAAAGCCCATCATAAAATATTTGTTTCCAATGTACATACTTACAGACTGTAATCAAGTCACCCCTTAACATTCTCTGTGTTAAATTAAATAGATTGAGCTCCTTGAATCTATCACTAAAAGGCATATATTTAAAGCATTTAATCATTCTCATGACTCTTTCCCTGAATCCTCTCCAGTTATCTGCATCCTTTTTGAACTGTGAGCATCAGAACTGGACAGTTTTCCAGCAGCAGTTGCATCAATACCAAATATAGAGGCAAAACAACCTCTCAACTCCTATTTGAGATTCCCCTGTTTATGCATTGCAGGATTGTATTAGCTCCTTTGGCCACAGCATCACACTGGGAGCTCACATGCAGCTGTCTCTCCACCTCCCCTCCCCAAATCTTTTTCATATTGCTTCCTAATATTGCATCCCCTATCATGTAAGAATGGCCTGCACTGTTTGTTCTTAAGTGTTGTGACAGGGTCAGGCTAGATGGCTACAAGAGAGTGGTTGAAGGTCGATACATTAGCTCCAGGTTAAGCAGGTCTCTTTTCCATGGGTAAGATAACAGGGACTATTCCAGAACACTCAGGAACTTTCTAGAATGAATTAAGGCAGGCAGGCTAATTAGGACACCTGTAGCCAATTGGTAAGTTACTAGAATTAATTAAGGCTAATCAGGACACCTGGTATAAAAAGGCTCTCACTCCAGTTAGTGAGGTGTGCGCAAGGAGCTGGGAGTGAGAGGATGTCCTGCTGGAAGACTGGGGAGTACAAGTGTTAACAGACATCAGGAGGAAGGTCCTGTGGTGAGGAAAAGAATGTGTTGGGAGGAGGCCATGGGGAAATAGCCCAGGGAATTGTAGCTGTCGTGTAGCTGTTCCGGAAGGCATTCTAGACAGCTGCAGTCCACAGGGTCCTGGGCTGGAACCCAGGGTAGAGGGCGGGCCTGGGTTCCCTCCAAAACCTCCCAACTCCTGATCCAACACAGGAAGATCTCTGAGGCTAGCAAAATCCACCAATAAGCGCAGGACCCACCAAGGTAGAGGAGGAACTTTATAACAGTGTATACATTTACACTTATCCATATTAAAACACCAAATGTCTTTTGCTTGTGCCCAGTTTGTGAAGTTTGTGCCCAGGTTGCTTTGTTTAAGTAAACTGTCCTCTTCATTATTTGCCACTCCCCCAATTTTTGTGTCAGCTACAAACATTCCGTGATGATTTTATGTTTTCTTCCATGTCATTGATAAAAATGTTAAATAGCGTAGAGATAAGAACCAATCCTTGTGGGATCCCACTGGAAACCCACCCACTCAATAATAATTCCCCATTTACTTTTTGAGTTCTATTATTTTAGTCAGTTTTTAATCCATGCAACATATGGCATGTTAATTTTATGTCATTTTATTTTTTTTAAATCAAAATCTCATATGGTACCAAGTCAAACACCTTACAGAAGTCTAAGTATATTACATCAACATTATTTCCTTTATCATCTAAATTTGTAATCTCATTAAAATTAAAAAAAGATATTAAGTTAGTTTGATGGGATCTATTTTCCATAAACCCATGTTGATTTGCATTAATTATTATACCCTCCTTTAATTCTTTATTAATCAATTGCTGTTTCTGCCACTCCATTATCTTGCCTAGTGTCCATATCAGGCTGACAGGCCTATAATTACCCAGGTCATCCCTTAGCCCTTTTTAAAATGTGGCAGAATATTAGTTTTCTTCCAGACCTCTGGAACTTCCCAAGTGCTCAGAGACTTACTGAAAATCAACATTTACCATCCAGTGAGCTCCTGAGCCAGCTCTCTTAAAACTCTGGTATACAAATCATCTGCACCATCAGATTTAAAAATGTCTAACTTTAGTAGCATTTGTTTAAGAGCCTTTAGAGAGTAGTGGTATGGAAAGAGTATTATCATCACCATATATTGAGACTATATTATCTGATCTTTTCCGAAAATACAGTTGCTGCAACCAATTTTGTTTATATTTTCTCTGTTATAGATAACACATTAAGTCGTCTTGCTTACCACAGGCCTTTAGACTGACTAGCATATTTACTGCACAAATAGCTCTGCTGAAGTAAATGAGACTGGTCATGGATGTGAATATGGGTATCAAGTTCAGGCCTTTATAGTCTATCCTTTGTCTTTTGTACCATATTAGTACATGCCATTTCTTTGACTTAAAGTAATTTGCATTGGACACTTTTCTGTTTATGTGTAATTATAAGTACCGTAAATACTTGATCATAAGCCGGTTCGTTTATAAGCTAACTCCTCCCAAGATGGATAAGTAAAAATGGAAATTTTTTTATGACCTATTCATAAGCCGATCCTATAATTCAGGGGTTGACAAACTTTGGCTCCCGGGCCATCAGGATAAGCCTCTTGTGGGCCGAGATGGTTTGTTTACCTTAAGCGTCCACAGGCATGGAGGTAAACTGAAGTAAACAAAGTCTCCTGGCCCTCCAGCAGCTTACCCTGACGGGCCGGGACAGCAACTGGTGGGGATTTTTTTTTTTTGCGGGGGAGAGAAGCTGGGAGTCGGGAGTAACCCCTGTGACCATCCCCCACCCCTGGCCCAGGACCCCCACACTCTCTCCATCCCATCCCTTCCCACCTTAGCTGGGGCAAGCCAGGTGAGGATATCTCTGGCCTGGCCGGAGCTGCTCTGGCAGGCTGGGTGGCGGGCCACAGCCTATTCTAGCGGGTGTGGCTGAGCAGCATGGCTGCAGCATGCTCCGACAGGCGGGGCTGGGCGGCATGGCCGCAGACTGCCAGCCCTGGAGCTGCAGCTGTTTCGGAGGCTGCGGGGAGAGCAGCATGGCCAGAAGCAGAGAGACTCTGGCCCTGCCTCGTCTCTTCTGGCTCTGCTAACTGTACTGCCTCTCCTTGCCCCCTCTGTTGGGGGGGAAGGGCTGTGTCCCATCTCTCCCTGTCTATACCTGTTCATAAGCCAACTCCCTTCTTTGATGCTTCCTTTTTTATTAAAAAAATTTGACTTATGAACAAGTATATATGGTATATTGAGATTTCTTTTTAAACAAAGCACATTCCTTATCAATGAATGTCAGTAATTGTTCTCTTTAGTAATCTCTGTTCATGTGATCCCAAATCTGTCCCATTCCCCTTGTATCCCTATTCTTTTGACTTTCTAGTCCACTAATGATATAGGATGCCTTCCTAATCCTTTCTGTTATCTTGCAACATTGCACAAATGATAAAAATACCATTTTTAATAATGTGATTAAAAAGTTGTGATCAATTTAGAGGAACATATATAGGAAATAATCTTGAATTACAAGCATCTCCCAGAATAACATTGTCTTCAGTGAGAGTTCTGGGGAGATTTAAAGATTGCAGAATTAGGTCCATAAAATGGACATTGCTCTTCTAAAAGATGTGCATTTACTGGATTGTGAAAAGAACAAAACTAACAAAGATTGGGTGGGTAAGTCATAAATAATTCAGTTTCCTCTAAATGTAAAGATGGTTAACAGAGAATTTAGTTCATTCTTGGCTGACTGAATGTCAGTTAACCAGGAAAGCATGATAGTTTCGTTTAGCCCAGAAAACTACCTTACTCCTGAAAATATCCTAAAATCTAGCAACTGTGGGGAGTAATAATAACCCTACTGGGCTATGCAGACCTATCTGGCACTCATGGTCATGAAAATTGAGTTACCAAGAGTTCATGCCCTTCAATTCTCTTACTCTGAGCTGGTCTGTTCTTAAAAAAAGAGTGAATTGTTTTGAGGTGATATTCTGATGTTTTGGTTGAATAGGTTGATCTGTTGTGGAGCTAGCCTTTGCAGTGTTCAAGGGCTTGTATAACTCAGAAAATTACATATATATTTGGATGGATAGGGCCCTAAAATATGTTGCCAATAATCTTTAAAATATAGTTTGTCATAGAGTTGAACTTTAAAAAAAATCAGTTCAAGCTGTGGGTATTATGGCTATGGTTTATAAATAATTTATACGAGGACACATTTTTGAAAAAGAGAAAAGCTTTCTAGCTGATATGAATATAGCTCAGTAAGTGGAGCCCACTGGTTAAACAAATGAATCACAGAAATGAATCACCCAAAGCTTTCCCTTTCCTTGACGCAAGCTTTTCCTTTTTCTGAGAATGCTAATGATAACTCAGAACCAGACAAGGGATAAATATTCAAAAGATCATCTGGAAATTGTTAAAAACAGGTATTTAACAGTCCACAAGATTCCATATGAAGTTTATTTGCAATAATTTTACATTATTGCCATACCTCTTTTGCTTTAGTTTGTATACTATACATCCATTTACTTTACCATTACTATCATAAAACAACATGCTATGCAATATGCTGACACGTCACATGGCTTATTAAATATGAGACAGATTCAGGTTACTCTTATTTAGTGGTGCTTTGCCCCACCAGTAGTTAGAATCTAGTTCTAAATGAAAGGAAGGAAAGGCATTTCACAAGCCAAATCATAAAAAGATGAAGGCCCTTCCTTCCTCTGGTTACTTTAATCAAGTATCCCCAGAGGTTTGGACTAGTATTGATACGTGCTCCAGATACTATTATATCTATCTCAGGAATTGAAAATACATGACAAAGGAGTCGCTATATCTCACTGGTGTCCCTAATCACTCTTCTGGCACATCCTCCCACTCCAAAATAATTGAAGAACTGTTCTTTTAAGGAGACTTCTCAAAGCAAAATCTGTTGATGTACAATCAGTTCCCAAATGCCTCAGCTCAAGTCCCTTATCTTATTTGGCCTCTTCCTCGAGATACATACCACATTTTTGCATTTGCAATTTTTCCTTTGCCTGTCTAAAATAATAAAACAAAGAAAACAGAGCCCTCCTAAACTTCAACAGTAATTTTATTTTTGCATCTTTGGTTCCAATCCTAGCCACTCAAGGGACACTGGAAATCCAGTCAGGAATAATTCTGGCAATTCATCATCTTCTTCAAAGATCTCAGATGTGGTAGGACCTGGGAGAAGAAAGGTGGTGGCAAAACTATTTTTCTCAAAGATTGAACAAATGTCACAATATTTAATCTTGTTTAGCACGTCTCCCATCTTCCATATGGTGTTCATATCCCAACCACCTGAGACTTCTTTCTTTGATGATATTTTCTGTTATGGCCTGCTCCCGTATTCTCATACATGTTTTGTCTTTCCATGAAATGTGTAGCGTCTTCCTCAGCCATCTGTGATTGGCAGCCTCCAATCGCTCTTTGTTACCGTATTTTCCGGCGTATAAGACGAATTTCTATACTAAAAAACAACCCCCAAAAATCGGGGTCGTCTTATACGCTGATATAAACAGCGGGCAGCCCAGAGCCCTCTGATTCCCGGCCGCGGCTGGGATTTAAAAGGCTCTGGGCTCCCCGCCGCAGCGGGCAGCCCAGAGCCCTCTGATTCCTGGCCGCGGCTGGGATTTAAAAGGCTCTGGGTTCTCCGCCGCAGCGGGCAGCCCAGAGCCCTCTGATTCCCAGCCGCGGCTGGGATTTAAAAGGCTCTGCCCCCCCCCCCCTCGGAAGGGGAGGTCATCTTATATGGCGAGTATAGGCCAAAACCTATGTTTTAACTGTAAAATTAGGGGGTTGTCTTATACGCCCAGTCGCCTTATACGCCGGAAAATACAGTAGCTACTAGAGAGAGAAGGTGGGTGAGGTAAGAGCCTTTATTGGACCAACTTGTGTTAGTGAGAGAGACAAGCTTTCAACTAGCTACTGTCATTGACCAAGTCTCTGTTCCATACAGTATGTGCTCCGTACAATCACATTGTATAATCTGACCTTTAGTTTGGTATGGAGACCTCTATTTGATCAGATGTTGCTCATCCTTCCAAAAGAGGTATTTGCTTTTCCTAGTCTCATATGAATATCTTTATCTCAGCCATTTTCAAATGTCATCACACTCCCCAGATAGCAGAACTTGTCCTCCTGTTTGATTTTATTTCCATCCATATACGACTTTGCATCTGTTGTCCAGTTTCCTATTATCATAAACTTTGTTTTCTCTGCACTTACTTTCAATCCAATTTTTATTGCTTCCCATTCTACCTCTGATGTAAGGGCTATTGTTCTGTTCCTTGTCATACTTAGTAAAGCAATATCATTGGCAAAATAAAGGAAACATCTCCTTTCACCAAAAAAAATCCTTCTGACTATTCAGCATCTCCTTAGTGTCAAAGCCTCACAATGAAATCAGGAAGACTTACTCTAGCAGCAAACAGTGCGGTATGTTAAGTGGTATTTCTTCAACTCAAAAATGCATCTCTCCACTCCATTAACCAGAGTCCTCAAGAATTCTTGAGGATTACTGATGGGCATTTACACTTTGAATGCAAGCATCTCTCCCTTTAGATTAGCATAATCTCTCCTCTAGCTTCACAAGAATGACAAATAGGTGATTGTGATGGCACCAAGAAAAAAAGTGCACACGTAACTCAAACTAATTCATATTGTCAAAATCATATGAAGGAAACAAACCTGGCTATATTACAAATGTTTGCAGATGCAAACCTTAGTTCTTGTAGTTCACTATGGGGAGAAAGATCAGAAGATCACATATCTGGGAACAGAGAGATGCAATGAAAGGTAGTCTTCGAATCCTCAGAGTGTCTAAAAATAAAAAGCTCTGACACTAGAGTTTGTAGCCTGATCTATAGATTATGTATTAATTATATTGATTACTTAAAAATTTTCAGTTCTGACTTTGAGGGTTGACAGGTCCTTGTCCCAATATCAGGCCCAATATTATTAAGATTACTGTATAGTTGGGAATCCCAGTGTGCATGGTTGCAACATTATAGGAACTCCTTCTATATTTACAAATCATTTATTAATACATTTAGCAAAGTCACAAACAAACTAACTCAGAGGGAGACTACAGAATGTATATTTGAATACCCTGTACTCTCACCATTCCCTGCATGACAACCTGAAATGTTAGCCATTGTCTTCCTCATCAACATCACCTTCCTCATCATCACTAGTGGCCATCATTCTGGCACCTCCCAAGGGCTGCATCTCTCTCTTTCCTACTGCCCACAGGCTGCGATGTAACTTTTATAACATGTTACACTGACATCACTATGTCTAATGCATATTCAGAAGTATTTCCCCTCTTCCTTATTTGTATTTCCTCAAACTACTAGTAATCAGGTGTCCTCCTTCTATAGGTTAGTATATTAATATGTGTAACTACCATTTCAGCCCTTGCTTAAACAGATTTACAGTTATTACTTCCATGTTCCTTGCAATAGCACTTACTGAAACATTCTACCTCCTACCATTGAGAAAGCTCTTCTTAGTTCCCAAAATCTAAATGAAACCATTAATCTATGCCAACGGTTACGGCCAACTTAACCACACTCACGCTAACTTATGCTTTAGCTAATATCTTACAGTATACAGACCTGTAGATTTCTTGTGTTATGGCTGAATATAATGAAAGCAGCTAACTATAATGAAGGCAAGGCAATGAATATAGTAAAGGCAAGCTAGCCCTATGGGCTATAAGCTGAGAACTGAATTATTTAAGCCTGCATATCTCTCATGGGAATTCAGGTCTTATGTCAAAACTTCATCTGAATTTCACTCAAAGATATTAACTCAAATCCCTCAAAGGTGCCTTGTAGCAGAGTGAACCTCTGCTCCTGCCCTGAGGGGTTTAAAAGTGGCCTGGCAGGGCTTGAGAGCGGTTGCTCTCAAGGCTGGGCTGATTGGGGAAGTGGCTGCAGCTGGGGCCACTCCCCAAACTGAGCAACAGGGCCTTATAAGAAGGCCAGGGAAGCCAGAAGCTCAAGACAGTCTTCCTCTGCTTGAAGAGGAAGAAGGGCCAGGCTGAGGCCTAGTGAAGGGCCAACAGGTACTGGGGGTTGCAGAGGGCAGCCCAGGGGTAGGCCAAAGCAGCAGGTCCAAACCCTCCTTGCCTGTGATGAGTAGGCTGATACTGCAGTCTGCCCCAGGACGTGGGGCAAGACAATGACTGGCAGTAGCCATATACTGAGGCAAGGTGGGGATAGAGGGTGAGGATTCCCTGAGGGGGGGGAGACCCTGAAAGAAAGGGGTTACTGCTAGGGGCAGCACCCCATGTAAAAGGGCACCGGGTCCAAGGCGGGACACGGGGGCCTGAAGACAGGCGGATCACTGGCCTGCAGAGGGCGCTCTGGACTAGAACTGAGCTAATTCCCGGAGTCACCAGCAGGAAGCGCCGCGGGGGTAAGTCCGACCCGTCTACACGCCTCCTTAGCACAATTGTCAGCTTGTAAGCTTCATGATCTGACTGCCCTGAGTTCAAGTCTCAGAAAGGGTAGTAGTGTCGGGGTTTGTGGATATTAGCTGAACATTAGCTTCCAGTGTGATCTCATGGCCAAAAGAGCTAATGTAATCCTGGGATGCATGTAAGCAGAGGAATCTCAAGTAGGTGTGACTGATGCTGGAATACTGTGGCCAGTATTAGGATGTTAAGTTGGAGAGAGTTCAGAGAAGAGTCACAAGAATGATTGGAGGATTAGAAAACCTGTGTTCAACTCGGGGAGCTAAATCTATTTAACTTAACAAAGAAAATGTTAAAGGGTGACTTGATTAGACTATAAGTATCTATGTGAGAAACAAATATTTAATAAAGGGCTCATCAGTCTAGCAGAGAATGATATAATACTGTCGAATGGTGGGAAGTTGAAGCTAGACAAATTCAGACTGGAAATAGGAATAAATTTTTAATGGTGAAAGTAATTAACCATTGTAACAATTTACCAAGGCCGTGGCGGATTCCCCATCTCTGACCATTTTCAAATCCAGATTGGATATTTTTTTCTAAAAGATCTGCTCTAGAAACTATTTTGGGGAAGTTCTGTGGTTTGCATTATACAGGAGGTCAGACTAGATGATAACAATGGTCCCTTCTGCCCTTCAAAACTGTGAAATGGTTATTTCAAGCCAATGAGTCAAAAGAAAATCTGCAAATCAAAGTGACTAGCCCCATGTGTGAAAAATTCTCTGAAGTCATCCTGAGCTTGAGGGAGCAAAAATTCAGAGAAGAGCCTGTTTGAGGCAGACTCAACTGGCAGCAGTAGACACATAAGCAGCTGCAGCAGAGATCCTTGAAAACTGATGTAATCAGGCTTCTATCTATAGACTTTTACCCTGAACATTCTTCCCCCGCTGACTAGCTGTTTATTCCAGTCATTCCCCTTGCCAGTCTGATTCTTCCTGCATTTCCTTCCTTCCCATTCCATTTGACTCTCTCTTTCCAGTCTCTCACAGAAGCTCCAACATAAGCTTTGATTTTTTTTTGTCCTTGGGTGGAGATTTGGTGCCTTGTCTCACCTGTCTGCTTGTAGTTTTCCAGAACAGCCTCCACAGATCTCCCTGTCTTTTGCCTGGATGAAGACAGAGGTTCTCATTTTGTCCAAACTGATGAATCTGCCATACCAGTGACATGGACTACTCTGCTTTTATTTCCCTCTTGCTTTTTTTGTTTTTTTTTTAAATCTCACCTTTTGATTAATAGTCTCACATTAAAATAAAAGAAAACTAACCAATTCAGTCTTTTGTATTTGTAAGTACAGTGCTAAATATATATTTAAGGGAAGAAGAATAAAATAGAATACTAAAGTATAGGTGGAATTTTGATAGCCTATAAAATCTAAAATGTTCAAGGCTAGCCAATGAAAAGTTGCATTGACAGCAGAGAGCATTCAGGGTTTATGCTGCCATTTGGCAAAAATCACAGTTTCCAGTATTTAAATTGTATTGCCAATGTTCTATCCATATTGGATACTATAGTGCTGAATGAAAGTGGTTTAAAATGCCTGCATCATGATTCAGTTTTGTAATAATCTGAATTTGGCCAATTTAGTTGCGACAGCCAAGGGGAAAAAATAGTATAAAAACTATAATAAATCACTGCAGTTTAATCACTGTGGTAAGTTACCATGATCTTTTGCAGAAATTATAATGTCACTGCTGCTGCATGCTTTAAAAATAAGGTATTTAAGATTCAGCACTGATGTCTATTGAGGATTGAACAAGAATATTAAATATACTAAAACTTTTATATAAAACTAGGGGCTGTGGCTAGTAAAAGTGATCATATTGGTTACAACATTGAACTAAAGAGTGATTCAACATGTTTTTCACAATAACAGTGGTGTGACTGGAGATGCAGAGTTAGGAAGTTTTGAAGCAGTTTATTTGGTTCTCGGCCATTTAAGTTTTAGGACAATCTATATGTTCTGCACTGTTCCTTTTCAGATGAGTCATATGATCAGAGGGATTCACTAGAACTCTAGAGTAGTACTGCATGATTTAGTTGGGGCTGGTCCTGCTCTGAGCAGGGGGTTGGATTAGATGACTTCCTGAGGTCTCGTCCAACCCTAATCTTCTATGATTCTATGTCATCAACAGAAGAGAATGAATTCTCACCTTGCTGGAGAAATATGAAAAATATTTGTAATCATTAATAGGTTTTTAAAAAAAATATTAACAAAACTTCCTCTCTCACCCCCTCAGTGGGTATCTCCCTCCCTCCCATGACCATTTGTTTTGGCAGAGAAGTGGAGATGAAACTCCAGCCCCTTGGGCACCTCTTCCCCTCTGGTTGAGTTCTAGAATGGAGTTCTCAGCCAGGGAGGAGTCTTTAGACCATGCTGTCCCTTTGAAAATTCTTTCTTGGTTGACTGAGCCAGGGAAGAATTCAATCCTGTTGAAACATCATATATAACAGCTGGGCTTGGCATGGTCCTATTCATGTTCCAGAGAAGTGTGACCCCCGCATTCCATAGCCACATCAAAGAGGGAAGGGGAGTGGGAGGGGAGAAGACTTCAGCTGGACTAGAGAGCAGTTTCTACAACTTTTCATCCTTGGAAACTTGAAGAATATCTGCTTTCAACTGTCATCAGTTGTGGATGTTAATTAGAGCTAGATAGATAATTCTAAAATGCTTACTTATATATATATATATATATATATATATATATATATATATATATATATATATATATATATATATATATATATATATATATATATATATATATATATATATATGCCATCTTCTTGTAATATTAAAACAGTAGTAACAGTGGCATTATTAATGGCAAAGAGTTAACATTTTTATCTTAACTATTGTGTTACCTACGAGGCAAGAGAACACTTTTAATAGAGAAGTAAATTCTATATTGCATTTTACAAATGAAAAGGAGATTAAAGCTTTGTTTATTCTTCATCAAAGAACACTCCTGCTTTAGAAGATTCCTATTGTAAATTTTGTTTCTTGAGATGTGTGCATTGAAGGGTAATTTGTGCTATATCACATTCCCAACTTTTGAAATTGGGAATATTTTTTACCCCAGAAAAAAAAATTAGAATAAGATGGAATCCCAGGGTCAACATAAACCATGATGTAATTCCATTGATGCCCACTCATTGATTTGCATTCATCTTTTTCCCTCCTGTGCAGCTGAGCTCTTCAGTCTAGGCCAATTTTTTTGTTACAACAAACAATGGAATAGTAATCGTAACCCTTGTAGCTTTGCACAGTCTTCTGTAGTATGGAATTCAAATGGAGGATTTTTATTATCACCTGTAGTGATTAAGTTGCCTGTAGCATTCAAAGAGAGCATTTCATTTATGTCTAGACTTTTTCATCAGCTGCCACACAAATGATGGGTCTCAACATGCACTGTGTAATGCACAGTGTGATTAATGAATGTACCACAAACCCTGTTATAAACATACAGCTAAGGGTAGCATAAAATTACTCTTTACCCTGTAAAGGGTTAATTCCTCATTTACCTGTAAAGGGTTAAGAAGCTCAGATAACCTGGGTGGCACCTGACCAAAAGGACCAATAAGGGGAAAAGATGCTTTCGAATCTGTGGGGGAAAGTTTTTTTTGTCTGTGTCTCCCAGAGTCAACAAGGAACCAGGGCAGGGAAAATACATCTCCCTAAACCATATCTAAGCTCAGCATCTAATATTGCAGAAATAGTAAGTAATAGCAAAGAAATGCATTAGGTTATCTTTTGTTTTAGCTTGTGAATTTTCCCTGTGCTAATTTTCCCTGTTTTTCTAACTTTAAAGTTTTGCCTAGAGGGGAAATCCTCTATGTTTTTAAATCTTTTGTTATTCTGTAAAGTACTTACCATCCTGATTTCATAGAGGTGATTCTTTTACCTTTTCTTTAATTAAAATTCTTCTTTTAAGAACCCGATTGATTTTTCATTGTTCTTAAGATCCAAGGGTTTGGGTCTGTGTTCACCTGTACCAATTGGTGAGGATATTATTTTCAAGCATTCCTCAGGAAAGGGGGTACAGGGCTTGGGGGAATATTTTGGAGGAATAAGACTCCAAGTGGTCCTTTCCCTGATTTTTTTTGTCTAAATCACTTGGTGGTGGCAGCATACTGTTCAAGGGAGTGTGGAATTTGTGCCTTGGGAAAGTTTTTAACCTAAGCTGGTAAAAATAAACGTAGGGGGTCTTTCATGCAGGTCCTCACATCTGTACCCCAAAGTTCAGAGTGTGAAAGGAACCCTAAGAAACCCATTGTTTTTACCACCATGGTTTTAAAAATAAAAGATTAAGGGGTGAAATTCAGAGCTCCTTTGCTTCAGCTGTTTGTGCCACTTAAGGCCATCAGCATGGCTGGGCTACGCTGACGGAACAGCTGTGCAGGAAACCTCCACATCCCTTATGTTCTGTTGAAAGGAATCCAATGCTGTCTATGCACAAACTTGTCCCTGGGCCTGACTACATGTATGATTTACATGGATCCTGTGATGCACACCCCCTGTGTACTGGATAGTGAAATCATTTTTGACCTGGGGTAGCAAGTGAGGAAAGGTACACTGCATTTCTGGAAGGCTTGCCTTTTGATTTGGGAATTCAAGCTAGGCAAGTATTCAAGCATTGCCTAGGAGGAGTGAATTTCACTCAGCATGACTAATGAGTAAAAATATAAAACCACTATGAAATGGATATCAGAATGCTGGATGATCTTATTTAGATAAAATTCAATTGGGTTTTATTTTGCAGAGTTGTCTGCATTTAAAATATTTTTACTGCATACACTAACACATGTATTAACTTTCCTGTCTAGGGCACCATAATTTATTTTTTTTCCCTTCTAATTGTTGATAAAGTGAAATGAACCAAATACAATTTGTGTTGTTCAAAAGAAATTAGACACATTCAATTTAGAGAATCATCCACACCATATGCTGTTACATCCACAGAAATTCTTTCCTATACTGTATAGTTTATCACTTTGCTATTTAATATTTTTGAATTTTAAAATGATCCCCAAGCTTCTTTGAATGTGTTCATTTGCTATTGATTTATCAATACAAATGACCCTATCAGTTTTTATTATGAACAGATATTATTCACTGAACATACAGCTCTGCAGATGTTTTTCTGTTTATAAAAAAAAATGTACTACTCTGTATGCCTGTGCGCTCAATATAAAAACAATGAGGACCAATGTCTGACAAACTGAATCCTCCTTCACTAACTACAGCAATCCACTTATCCCTCCCCCTCAGGAAAAGCCTAAGGGAATAAGAAATGGGTCTTGAATTTATAAATGTACGGCTTTGGTGAACCACCAGGGAAATCGGGATCTTAAATTAAAGATCCAGCACTGAAAATGTCTTGTTTGCAGCACCCTTACAATTGAACCAGAGGGCTGTTTGCATTTATGTCTATTCATACCAATGGCTGTTTTATACTGAGACTTGTCTCAACAGCAACCTCTGGACTGCAGTTCCACCCAGTAATTAATTATCTGAACTATAGTTATTCTCCATGAGTTGATTTTCATTTTAAAGAATTTTATGTATCCAGCATATTAGATGATGCAGTGTATTCTTATTTATTTCTATATAAATATTGTCAAAACAGATGGTTTGTTATCCTACATTCCTGCAATTTATCAAGAAAATGGTTACCTGTAGTACGTTTGTCATAGATTTTTTTTTAAACTGAAGCGCTTATTTACATATATATTTGATTTAAGTACATACATGAATAAGCTAATTTTGCAAGGGAAAATACTGTGATAATCAGAGACACATCAAAAAAGAAAAAAATAGTCCCTAATATTTTAAAGGACTTTGATATCCTGGGATGGAAGCAGCTGTTATTATTTATATAAAAGAGAGTGTAACTAGCTTATTTTCTTGTTTTTTCCTTTTTTTTTTTTTGCAAGAAGATAAATATATGGCCTTTTTGGCTTTCTTGAAGTATCTGAACGTCATCATTTTTATATGTATTGAAGATTATCTGGTGTATTGTGTCATTAGTTATAAATAGTTCAGAATTCATTACACCATCTCAGTTGAAGGGATAAGCTGAGATGCATATTCGTTTGTTTGACTCTTTTATAAAGCTGCCACTTTAACACAAAAATCTCAAGGACATGCATCCCCAGGGGTGGTTGTCTTATGCTTCAGTAATGGAGATTAAATTTGTGGTAGTTAGCTAGCTAGCTCCTCTTTCTAACAAGGAAACTAAAATTCATTAAAAACTAATTAGGAATGTATAGGAGGTTAATACTCCATGTTAAGCCTTATTAATGTGAGATAAGTAATTCGTAAAGTATCAAAGGACTGCAGTGGACAGAATTAAAGAGAATTATGCCACCAAAAACTACATTAAAGTAACATTAAGGGTCTTGCTTAAGCCTGCAAAAGGCAGGAAAATCAGAAGTAAAGTTGAATCTAGTTTTTAATTCACTGTTTCATGCTTGGGGTGTTGGTATGGTCCTGTATTAAGGAGAGTTCAGCATTAGGTGATTTTCCACCCCCCTGCAAGTTAAAATGCAGTATGTATTAATTAATCTCTAAGACTATGGATTATTGACCTAGGGGTGTCATGTATTTAGGAAGTTTTTAATGTACAAGTTATTGACTTGATTTTAGATATATCTTGAGATCATATTACTAAAATTGTTTTTAAACCACTATGGCTTGCACTTTTAGCAATGAAATAAAATAATTGGGCCCCAATATTCATGCAAAAATTTATTTTCTAAACTATAGTAATTTTGGAAATCTGATTTCTAAAATAAGGGTTTTTTTTAATTTGTAAATAACTGCTTGGAGTTTTGGGGTTTTTTTTAAGGCTACCAGGCTAAGACTTTAACTGAATATAAAAAGTGCACCATGTTCCTAAGATCAGTACACTTCCATATATAAATACATTTTTACATGTTCCTCAAAGAAATGTTAGTGAAATTCAGCCCCCTTTTCCCCTGAAATCTGGGGTCAGAATGGGGAGGTGCAGCACCAGCCACATAAGGTTACGCTAGCAGACCCTCTACACCACTTACATAAGATGTGAGGGCACTGGATTTCACAGGTCCTCTCTTAGCCCACCACAAGGGCACCTCCATGCCACACAAACTGCAGAGACCATCCTTGCACAACAACTCTTCCTACAGGGCGTAAGTGGTACAGAGCACCTTGTACAAACCCTCTACACTAAAGTGAGTTTCATGGAGTATGCATTCACATGCGTCTGACGAAGTGGGTATTCACCCATGAAAGCTTGTGCTCCAATACATCTGTTAGTCTTTAAGGTGCCACAGGACTCATTGTTGCTTTTTGCCTTTACATAAAAGACTTGAAAAAGGCATTAGCAGATTCATATAACTAGGGGGTTGTGCACACATGCCAGGGACTTTTTGCATCTCTGTATTCTCCCCTGCCCCTCTTTTACAGGAATTCCCCCGAATATTTCTCCTGCTAGGGGCTGTGTGTGCCATCTCCCATACCAGAGTTCCTGGTTCTCCCTCCATACCAGGAGCTCTATGTGCATACCCATTTCCTCTTTCCCCCATGGTAGAGACTCTGTGTGTTCCCTAATATGTTCCTCCAATCCTCCTTCCCATCCCGCAATCTCCCTCTATGGCAGGGACTCTGCATGTGCCTCACTTTCCACCCTTCTTCCCATACCAATGTCTCCCAATCTCCCTCACTCCTAGGAGTTCTGTATACTCCATTCCCCCTCTCCCCATACCAGTTTTCCCCCATTCTCCCCTCCATCCTGGACTGTGTGCATACCTTCTTCCCCCAGAGAGAGAAGTCATTTGGGTACAACATGTTAAACTCTATTGGGAGGACCCCCAATGATGAGATGGGGTATTGCTATGCTGTAAGATACTGATTGCTATCAACCAGTTGTTTGCAGAGAGGCTTGAGACTGTGACCATGCTAAAGAGCTGGCAGAGGCTTCATGTGCCCATTTTCCCTCTTCTGGTTTTCTGATTTTTTCCCCCTAAAATCAATAGGATTGTAACTATTGATGTCTATACTATTGCTTGAAATTTTGAAATAGATCAGATGCTGCATTCAAAAGCACTATAGAGAAATGCCATCAGTGTTGAGCATATGGCCTTCACAAGGTTGGTCAGTTGGTTCTGCCACATATGCCAAATGAGTGAAGATTAAATGGAGGACTGGATGTAAGGACAGAGAGGAAACTTTGTGTGTTAAATGTGCTCGGCACGCTCTCATTCTTGTTGAGCAACTTTAGGTGGATGATACTCCAAACTGAAAAAATGGTTAGAGCACTGGACTTGGTATTATTATTTCCTTAAACATGATAAGTGTCAGCATGTTCCAACAGTCTTTCTTTTATTCACCTCTAGGTATTTGTTTTAGGATGAGTAGGTCCCTTACAAGGCTTAGGGGACAAGCGGGCACAAAATATGTGATTTTGATCCATAGGGAAGTGGTAGATAAACATAAAATAAACAGATAGTGGACATGCTTCACTCAGAGGATGGCACTTGCAGAAGCAGGCATAAACCCTGAAACAGAACCGCTGCCACTAGAGATGCCCCAGCGAAGAAGGCCACAGTGGCACAAGGCATAAATCAGATACATGCAGGCTCTGTGTTAGAGCACATATGTATGTATAGGTAGTGGGAGGGCAATAGCATTTTAATTATAATGAGTTAGCATTGCAGGCTTCATTGAAGTGAGTTTTACAGCAGGATGGGAATGAAGAGAGAATGAGATTTGACAAGTTAAACACATAAGAAATAATATCTTACATTTTAAGTGCTTTTTATCCCAGAGGAACTCTAAGTGCTCTGTGAACTACATAAATGGATTACCTCACACACCTCTGTGAGTAGGACATGGTAGCTGTTTCACAGTGAACAGCAACATGACACAATAGTATCATACTGGCAATGAAGACGTCTCAGTAGAGCCCGGATTTCTTTCCCCTTGTCCCAGGGTCCTCCACTGCAGATTTCCTCCTCCTCCCACAAAACCATCAAGGTCTCAGTTGGTCTAGTGTGCATGCTAGGGGAATGATTTGAGACTGGGCAGGTGAGGAATGGATGGGTCAGGGGAAATGGAGACTGTGCTACTTCTGGCCTTGTGAGACATCCCTGGAAATAATAATGACCTGGAGACCTTTCCACCAGGGATCCAATGTTACATGCTTGTTTGGAATTGTCATGAAAGATGGTATCATGGTCCTCCTTAAACAGGAAGCATCAATTTAAAAATTACAGCTATAGCTACAGACATAACCAAGTTTCCACACAAATTGAGCTCCAGATTTTTCTCTCTTAGTGGGAGCCACACCCTGTTGGGAACTCTATAGAGCACACAAAGACAAGTAAACTATCATTATTACAAATAAACATACAAGTAAGTAGGAATTGGGAGAGAACTGATGTTAAGAACAGTTTACGCAAAAAGCAGCAGAAAGACTGATGAAAAAGTTTTGTTATCTTGTGTGAGTGCATGTCCCTAAGCATTCTGTCTGCTATTTGGCCAGAGAAGGGGTTCCCAAACTTGGTTCGTGGCTTGTTCAGGGTAAGCCCCTGGCAGGCCGTGAGACACTTTGTTTACCTGAGCGTCTGCAGGTACGGCTGCTTGCAGCTCCCAGTGGCCGGGGTTCGCTGTTTTCGGCCAATGAGAGCTGCGGGAAGCTGTGCGGGCCATGCTCCCTGTATCTTCCTGGCTGGAGGCTTATCATATAGGCTGAACAGCTGCTTGTCTTTCATAAACCTATGAATACTGCAAAGGTCTGTGTGCCTCAACCCTGGTCACCTCCATGACCATTCAGTCATCTTCTGAAACTGCCAACAAATGTGCCAGTGTGAGGGGTTTGTATATCTGAGAACTGCCTGCTAGGGATTTGACCGAGACCACAATCTGATTTCACATTGAACAGCCATCAGATGGGTAATAACTTTTGAGTATTGCCCACCTAGTTACTCTAGAGACAAGACATTTTGCAGGAAGGTATTTTGTTTGTAGGCACAAAATTAGACCTAACTCAATATACTTAGATTAAAATGTTCATGATTCTGAAACATATATCAAAGCATCCAAAATCATTCAGGATGACTCCTGAATTAAGGGGGCATGCATATATATATATATATATATATATAGGTGCTCCTATTCAACCTCTCAACAGACAAAGTCAGTGAAAGAGCCGTAAAGGAGCCACTACCTCTTTTTCCTGCCTTCAAGCCAAAGCACAGCTGCATTTACCACATTATCCCTCCCTCTCATATATATATAAAATGTTTGTATAAGTGCATGTATGCTATGCAGGCATTTGTGTATATGTAAACTATACTTGCCCAAATTCCACACACAAAATTGATCTCTGATTCAGTGACCTTGAAAACATAAGATCATCACTGACAAACTTTACAGAAGACACAAAAATTGAGGGAGTAGTAAATAATGAGAGGATAGGTCATTGATACAGTGTGATCTGGCTCAATTGGTACACTGGGCACAAGCAAACAATATGTGTTTTAATGTGGCTAAATTTATATATCTAGCAACAAAGAATGTAGGCCATACTTACAGGAGAGGAGACTTTATACTGGAAAGCAGAGAATCTGAAAAAAAAATTTGGAGTCATGGTAGATAAACAGCTGAACATAAGTTCCCAGTACAATGCTATAGCCAAAGGAGCTAATGTGATCCTGGGAATCTTGAGTAGGAGTAGAGAGGTTATTTTACCTTTGTATTTGGCACTGTTGCAACTGCTGCTGGAATGTTGTGTCCAGTTCTACTGTACACAATTCAAGAAGGATGTGGATGTATTGGAGAGGATTCTGAGGAAAGCTATGAGAATGATTAAAGGATTAGAAAACAAGCTTTATAGTGATAGACTCAAGAAGCAGCACTTGTTTAGCTTAACAAAGAAAAGATTAAGGGGTGACTTGATGACAGTCTATAAGTACCTGCATCTGGAACAACTATTTGATAATGTTCTCTTCAGTCAAGCGAAGATAAGCACAACATGATCCAATGGCTGGAAGCTGAAGCTAGACAAATTCATACTGGAAATAAAGCATACATTTTTAGAAAGCAGGGATAATTAACCTTTGGAACAGTTTACGAAGGTGCCACTGGCAATTTTAAAATCAAGATTGGATGTTTTTCTAAAAGATGTTTTTTTCTACAGAATTATTTTGAGGACGTTTTGACACCTGTGTTATACAGTATGTCAGCCAAGGTGATCACCATGGTACCTTCTGGCCTTGGAGTCTATGACTCTTATACTCCCTGCAGGAATGTATGCAATTTTATTAAATGTATTTTTGATTGTATTTTTGTAAGACTTGGTATTATTTATTTATTAATAATAAAATGTATTTTTCTAAATATTCCTTTCCCAGTAGCATATAAACACAGTTCTTAATACGTTGCATAATGTGAAGCATAATGTATAAGCATTGCATGAAGTTTTCTGTTTCTCTAATTTTGTGTCTCGGATACGTGAAGGAATTTTTCATAATGACATTTCACTAAATCTGATTGATTTCATGACCACTTACATTTTTTCTGAAGCTACAGTCCACAATTTTCTTAAAAATAAATTAACTTGGCAAAACTGCAACATTAAGTCTAACTCATGAAGATTCTTAGGAGTATTTTATGGGTTGCACGACTGTGTTGACAGTAGTTGATGCTTAGATATGCATATAGATGTGTGATCATAACAATGTGTTGATTGGGCCAATTCATTATATTAGACTTTTTACTCTTGCTATCTCTCTTTTTTCACTGACATCACTTTCTACCTAAGAGAAGAAAAGGTCAAATTTACTTGTAATTTTTCCTTCTCTGAGGTAGACACCTGGTGTTCTGTAATCCATTGCAACTGGGTTATTCTTCCAAGCATGGAGGCACCTCTTTAATTAGAAAAAAACCCTCTCTTTAACTTCAGAATGTATTGCCAGCAGGTGGAACTGTTCAGAGCATTGATTGCCTCTCTTACTCTCCATCAACTGTCACAGCTGAAAAGACTTATTAATAAATATTACAAATAACTAAACATCTTCAGATTGGAGACTTCCTCTTTTATCTAATTATTTATTTAGCCAAAATAGAATTTCGATGTCCTTAGCACATCTAAAGCATAAAACTGATTCTTCTGGTTGTGGAGGGGCTTTACAAAACAAGGAAGGCAAAAAAGTGTGTGTGTGTGTGTGAAAACCATAATTTTGGGAGAAAACAAATTCTGGTGCAGGCCTGAGAATCAACTCATCTGCATGGAAGCATTCCAGATGGATAAGACTCCCAAACTTACAAACTCTCCCAGCCAATGTAATTGTAATTGCTATTGCTAGCAGGAAAACATTTAATTGAAAGTACAGGAAAGACATCCATATTTCAAAAACAGTCTCAGATTACCTGAAGCATCAAGTCATTCTGTCAGTCTCTTGACATTGTCTCTGCAGAGATGCTCTAAGGAATTGAGAACTATGAGGCTGCTGAAAGTAGGGCTAGAAGTGGAAGGAATAGGCTATAAGGTTCAGAACACCATGACTTGGAATCAGTAGACTCAGATTCAATCAAGAACTCATCTAGAAGAAACTTCAGTGTATCCCTGGATGTGAGACAAAATGCCTGTCCTTTCAAGAGCACCATGAGGACCAAGGTCTCAGAATCTCTTGCAATAACTAGATCGGTGGAGAGTTTTTGAATCTGAGCAGGAAGCCCACAACCTTTCCTGAATATTTATGCTCTAAAAGGTGAAAATCCTCTCGGGTTCCTGGGCCATGAGCTTCAGGTCTGGGAGTTAGACAAGATCCTGGAATACAAATATTCCTTCAGTCCAGGAGGTTCAAAGATGCTGGACTGACATCTGCAGGAGTCAGAGATACTGTAGGTGCTTGAGTCAGTTTCTGGTAATTGCTTGAGAAGTCAATTATTTAGTTCTCATATTCATCCAACTGGTGTCTGTTTAGTCAGTTGACCTATGGACTGCTCTTTTGCTCAAATGTAGGTGGTTTTAATCATTAGATGCCTTAAGCTGTCAGCTCCTCTGAGCAGAAGCGGTCCTTAATGAGGGCTTAGAAAGCAGCCAGCACACAGTGGGCACTATTATAAAGAAATAATGTTAGGAATAAACAATAAACTTCCTGCTCTAGGAGCAAGAGAATTTCTTCATTATTCAGTATTGTTCTTTTGTACTTTCTTGTTCCAGCCTAGAAGCGTAAGTATGCTATGGAGGTCCTGTTGCTTTTTCATGTGAATGACAACCAAATGTAGAGGGAACCATGAGAATAAAGAAAGAAGCACCTTCTGAACTGTTTAATCACCTTCTTAATTCTAGAAAGATGTTCTCTTGAGCTTTCGCAGTAACGGTTTGCCTTGAATTCATAGATTAATAGATTCCTAGTTCCAAGACCAGAAGAGACCATTATGATCATCTAGTCTGACATCCTGTATAACACAGGCCATTGAATGTGGCCTATCTGAGATCCCTCAATGGTGTAGAAGATTATGTGGTTCCTGATTCCAGAAATTTCAGTGATAATCAGGAAAATTTGTAGAATACAGAGGTCTATCAAAATCATGCAAGAGTTTCCACATCCAGTCATCATCATAAAAAGTAACTGAGATTCCTGGAGGGCAAATACTTGCTGTTCCCATGATAAATACAAACTGCAGGAATGCTTGACAGAAGGCCCGGGCTTTGGACAAATCTTGAAAGAATAGATAGGAAAAGTAGATGAAGCTGAGGCACTCAAGATGTTGAAAAGTCCAGTCGGTATGTACAAATACTATTTTTGTACAGGCGGATTATCAACAAGTCATCTATGAACTTCCTTTCATAGACTGGCAATTGGCATGAGTTGGATGAATGGACTATAAGGTGGATAGAAAGCTGGCAACATCATCGGGCTCAATGAGTAGTTATCAACGGCTCGATAGCTAGTTGGCAGCCAATATCAAGCGGAGTGCCCCAGGGGTTGGTCCCGGGACCGGTTTTGTTCAGCATCTTCATTAATGATCTGGATAACACAATGGATTGCACCCTCAGCAAGTTTGCAGATGACACTAAGCTTGGGGGAGAGTAGATACGCTGGATGGTAGGGATAGGGTCCAGAGTGACCTATGCATATTGGAGGATTGAGCCAAAAGAAATCTGATAAGGTTCAGCAAGGACAAGTGCAGAGTCCTGCACTTAGGCTGGAAGAATCCCATGCACCGCTACAGGCTGGGGACCAACTGGCTAAGCAGCAGTTCTGCAGAAAAGGACCTGGGGATTACAGTGGACGAGAAGCTAGATGAGAGTCAACAGTGTGCTCTTGTTGCCAGGAAGGCTAACAGCATATTGGGCTGCATTAGTAGGAGTTTTGCCAACAGATCAAGGGAAGTGAGGCAACATCTGGAGTACTGCATCCAGTTTTAGGTCCCCCACTACAGAAAGGATTGGAAAAATTGGAGAGAGTCCAGCGGAGGGCAAGAAAAATCATTAGGGGGCTGGGGCACATGACTTATGAGGAGAGGCTGAGGGAACTGAGGTCTGCAGAAGAGAAGAGTGAAGGGGGATTTGATAGCAGCCTTCAACTCTCTGAAGGGGGGCTCCAAAGAGGATGGAGCTTGGCTGTTCTCAGTGGTGGCGGATCACTGAACATGGAGCAATGGTCTCAAGTTGCAATGTGGGAGGTCTAGATTGGATATTAGGAAACACTATTTCACCAGGAGGATGGTGAAGCACTGGAGTGGCTTACCTAGCGAGGTGTTGGAATCTCCATCCTTAGAGGTTTTTTAAGTCCCGGCTTGACAAAGCCCTGGCTGGGATGATTTAGTTGGTGTTGGTCCTGCTTTGAGCAGGAGGTTAGACCAGATGACCTTCTGAGGTATCTTCCAACCCTAATCTTTTATGAATCTATTATGTCTATCAGAAAGACCTGGGCTGCATGCAGAAATGGGCCTTGCACACTGTCAGGATGGACAGAACCTGTACTGGGCAAAACTTGCTTGTTCTCTTTCCTACCAGGAAGAAGCTTGAATGAACAAACCCAAAAAATCCTCAAGAAAAGGAGTAACTGTTTCTGGTGAAATGAGGTTTGCAATGCTGTCCTTCATTTCCTATTATTTACTGGTCTAGAGGAAGGAAGGGTAACATGATGGGTGAAAGAAACTTGAAAATCTATGGCAAGCATCTCAGGGGTTTTGAGAGCCCATCTGTCTGATGTAAGTTTTTCTAAATTGATTTGGAAAGCTTAAAATCTTTGGAAGAAAGATTTGTACTAAGGGGGGGAAAATGGTAGGAGCCCAAGGTGATGATTTTCCTCCTTTCTTTCCATTGCTCTTACCCTTTGTGATGCACTTTGTGTGTCATAGTACATAAAAGCATCTTATTGAAGCCTTGAACTAACCACCTCAGAAATGGTAGAGCAAACCCCCTGTAATACACTGGCCGCTTCTGAGTTCACAGAGGATCCCCTGCCACATCCAGTCTCTTTCCAGGCAGTTTTATTTTCCACAACATAAGCAAAATAGAAACAGTTCTTCAGTCCATGGGCTACAGCTGCCATGTTTTGTTTTTTTCCCCCTTCATCTGTCAGTCCTTCCCATTTTAGGGCTTCCTGCAGGAATCATCCATGCTTCAAGCACAGCCTCCCTGGGCTTTCAACCCTGAGGACTCATTTTTTCCCCCAGCAGGTTTCCATTGCCTCCCATCCCAGGGGACTCTGGCAGTCACTCTCAGGCAATTTCTTGTTTCTGGCCTTCCTCCCTATTCCCAGGGAGCAGTCAGTCAGAGCCCCATGTCTGCACATTCTCACTCTTTCTTTCTCTGCCCCTTTCCTGACTGACTGTCAGGCCTGATTCAGCCAGGCTTCCTCCTCTAGGGCCCAGGTGCCTTCATGTTTAGCCCAGTTGGGGTCAGCTGACCACACACAGGTGCACTGGCCCAGCTCCTCCTTAAAGGGACAGTGTCGATCTGTGATACTCCCAGTCCACTGCGCAGCTCTGCTGCTGATAATGAGGGAGGTGGGAGAGCAAAGCTGGGCTGGAGCACTCATGCTTGATGCCCTTGCTCAGGCCCAAAATTTTTTGTGAGCTTTGAAATCTTGCAGAAGTTATTTTACAGCTGTTTAACATTTTAATTCAGGGTCACTGCCATTCAGATTGTCCATTGGAGCTGGCAGGCTGATAGCATTAGCAGCCGTATATTCTCAGCAGTGTTGCTCATAAGAAAGTTGCTACCTTGTTCACTGTAATGGAACGCTAGGCAAATCTGGCACACATGAAGGGAAACTGGAAGGAGAAATGCTTAATCACACATCTGCCTGTAGATTCCAATTCTGGCAGTCTGCTCTAGGCTGCTCTACTGAAATGATAAGAAAAGACATTGGTAGGAGTGGTAAAAATGGCAGGCTGGATTAGACCACACTAACCTAAATGGGGCCAAACAGAAAGTTTACTGGCAACTGATAGGCTAGTAATAGAACTGTTTCGAAAAAGGTAATAGTATTTCATGGAGGATTTAGATATGTTGATTTTTGGTTTAGTTCTGATTTGGAAACAAAATAATTTTTGAAGTTCTCTGCAAAAGGCAAGCCAAGACACCAGGGAGTAGGAGCCAGGAAGCCTACTCTTTTAGTATTCAAATAGACTGAAAGAGATTAAGGATTTTCCCACCCTTCTGATTTGCCAGCCTCCTTGAAACACTCATTGACACCATATTGCATCCCAGCCAGAATAGAAAAAAAAAAAGTAGCCAGGTACCTCTGGCTTGTTGCTTCCACATGCCAGGTCCCACCGCTGAATTTCCACCCCAAGCATCTTAAGGCTTGTCTGCCACATTGTGGCTGTTGGAGTCAGCCCTTGCTGCAACCTTCATTTTGGCCTGAGAGCACTGAGCAGCTCAGAAGAACCGGGCACTGTCAAGCTCCAAAAAACAGCTCCTGCTGCTGCATTTCTGCCACAAACATACCAATGAGAGAGAATGAATTTTCATTTTTAACTCTCAACTTTTAGCACATACACTTTGGTAATTACATACAGACTCGCATCTGAACTTGTTGTTTTTCTGCTATCAATTGATTATCTGCCATTGGTGACAGTTACTCACATTGCATTAGAGAAACACTTAGTTACATTGACAAGATTATTGTTCACCAAACCCATTGAAATTAGACACATCCTTAGTTGGTGCAAAATGCTGTATCTTCTTTGAGAATCTGGCACTGGAGATTATAGCAAGCATCTGCATTGCCTTTATAATGATGAATGTCATTATTTCATACTGGCTGACACTGCTGAATCACTTCCTAGCCATTAAAATGCAGGCACCCCTGTGTGTGACTTCATACGACACACCATTTATGTTTGAAGTCAGGGACGTGATAGTTTTTCTTAATACATTACCGAGGAAATAAGGGTAAGCTAGCCTGTATGGATTTCCTAAGAATGCAATTATGACCTCAAGATTAAAACATTATAATTTAGTTCTACGAGAGCCACAGTAGACAGCACCTTAGTTTAGCAATACATCTCATCTGATGGATGGTACTTCCAGTATCTAATGTGCTTGGACTCAGTACTACTTAGAAGGAAGAGTGCCTTCCTTGAGTGCCTTCCTTCCCAACACCAGCTTTTGAAAACTTAATGATGCATAGAGGTCACTGTGACCTACCAGAACCAACCTGGCTTGCCCTCATTTAGTAGTGGTTCTTAAGGTTTAACAATATCAGTGAACAAAGTGACAGTATCTCTGGGATACAAGTTGGAACTGGGTTACTGCTCTGCCCCCTTAATTGTCCCCTATTTTATATCCTCAATCAATGTGCCTGGAAAACAGTAACCCAGAGCGGTCCTTGTGGGCTTTGCAGAGTCAAGGAGCTGAGCAACCCCCCACTGTATGATGCTTGTGCAGTCCTCTTACAGCATTGTAAATATCTTGATTACAGCTACCCTGCTGATTAATGGTCCTTTAACACCCTCCTGGGAGTGAGTCACCTCCTTTGTTGTTACTGTAGAGTTAGCAGTGGAGACTCTCAAATTTACAACATATTTTAGTAACAACCATATAGCAAAATCTGATAATGTGATACACACGAATGATAAACATACCCTGGCAGAACAATGGATTTCAGCAGATCATGACCTGTCATATGATATCTTACATAACATGCTTTATATGCACTATATCATAATTATACGGTAGGTGAATATGGGAGTTCCAGGGTGCTGATTTGAGGTACAGAGTTCCACACATGGCTGCAGTTACATAACAATATGGCTCCTAAAGGGACCATTTGTAATGTGTTACATTCTTTCATAGTCATCTCCCTTGGGCAGTATATTTTCTGTTAGAAATGCTGCAGCCTCTTTCCCTAAGAACAAATGTTAATCTTGTTATTATACAATAATCTCCTACTTTTTCTGATGTGCTTTCATCCTTCCATCCCCCACTCAGGGTTTTATAAAGTAAATATAGCTAGTCTACTTGCATTCTGTAACTTCATATTGTTTCATTGTGCATCACTAGGTTTATAATCTTGTCTTTATTTATTACATACCCGTTAAACTTCTGCCTTAGAACTAATGTGATAATTATAGTTACAGTTTTAAATAGTGGCATCTTATGCCAATATTCTGTGTGTGAAAGCACAGACCTATAAAGTTGTCTTATTTAGTAATAAGTAGTTACTAGTCATTTTAAAAGGCAGGTGTGGTTTTATGTTTCTGTTAGGACTGTTAGAAATATATCTCCTATTAGCACTTAATAATCACAGAGATAAAAACATTGTTAAAAAAAATCAGTTACACACATCATTTGCATTGATTTCATTTCTTTTTATGACAAATATGATATTCTATTAAAATAATTGGGATGAAGAAAGTACATACCAAGATCCCTTGAATCCTAGTAATATATACTTCCAGAATTATTGTAAGCTAGTTTATCTTCTCCCACCTCCCACTGTGTAATATAACTCTAATTCAGCAGATTGCTGAGTCTGCTAGTTTTCTGTTGCTGTCTTATTCTTAAAGTACTAAAATCCATGTGTGCATATTGCCTAGGATTAGGGAGCTCTCTTTCAATGCTAATCTAAGAAAATACAGTATGCTTTCAGCCACTTACTATGTCAGGATGAATCTGTGATGCTTTTTCATCCTGGTGTTGCACTTACAATTATATTTGTGCGAGTGTATGGAAAAAACTACACCCTCCAGTTTCTCAGTAGTATAATCTCTATGGTTTTAATTATGGACCTTATCCATTGTTCCAGCAACTGGTTTGTGTCATTTAAAACTAAAATTTCTTGTGCTCAGATTTTACCTGCACTGACAAGAGTTGCATACTTAACATAGATAACTATCCTCATCTCAGTGCTTGAAAATTTACATGTGTAACTTCACAAGTGGTGAGATAGGAATATACCATCCTCTCCTCCTTTGTGTAATGTGAAGGAGAAAGATCATAAAATGGCACTGCAATTCCAGGTAACAAAGATCTTGGAGATGTCATTATTTATAATGGTGTATTTCAGCTTCCCGGGGCCATTTCAGTCATGTTCATTCCTGCAGCTCAGTCCATAAGAATGGCCATATTGGGTCAGAACAATGGTCGATCTAGCCCAGTAACTTATCTTCTGACAGTGGCCAATGCTAGGTGCTTCAGAGGGAATGAACAGAATAGGCAATCATCAAGCAATCCATTTCCTGTCACCCATTCCCAGCTTCTGGCAAACAGGAGTATGGTGTTGTATCCCTACCCATCCTGGTTTATAGCCATTGATGGACTTATTCTCCATGAATTTCTCTAGTTCTTTTTTGAACCCTGTCATAGTTTTAGCCTTCACAACATCCCCTGGCCAAGAGTTCCATAGGCTGACTGTGCATTGTGTGAAGTATCAGGGGTAGCCGTGTTAGTCTCTATCCACAAAAACATCAAATGACCCAACCCCAGTATCTATCCACAAAAGCATTAGAGGACCCAACCACATCAGCCACGCCATCAGGGGCTCGTTCACCTGCACATCTACCAATGTGATATATGCCATCATGTGCCAGCAGTGCCCCTCTGCCATGTACATTGGCCAAACCAGATAGGCTCTACGTAAAAGAATAAATGGACACAAATCAAACATCAGGAATGGTAACATACAAAAGCCAGTAGGACAACACTTCAATCTCCCTGGACATTTTATAACTGACTTAAAAGTAGCTATACTTGAACAAAAAAACTTCAAAAACAGACTTCAAAGAGAAACAGCAGAACTAAAATTCATTTGCAAATTTAACACCATTAATTTGGGCTTGACTAGGGACTGGAAGTGGCTCGCTCACTACAAAAGTAACTTTCCTTCTCCTGATATTGACACCTCATCAATTATTGGGAATGGACTACATCCACCCTGATTGAATTGGCCCTGTCAACACTGGTTCTCTACTTGTAAGGTAACTTCCTTCTCTTCATATGTCAGTATAATAATGCCCGCATCTGTAATTTTCACTCCATATATCTGAAGTGGTTTTTTTACTCATGAAAGTTTATGCCCAAATAAATCTGTTAGTCTTCATTGTGTGAAGAATTTCTTCCTTTTGTTTGTTTGAACAAAAAGGTAGTGCTTCACACAATGTACAGGCAACACACAGATCCAACCTCCATGGAAATGAATGGAAAGACTCACATCGGTTTTCAAGGGAGTTAGACTGGGTCGCTAATGACAATACTAACTAAACCGCCTTGGTCAAATTAGCAGAGCTAATTGTAAAGGATGGAAGAGGAACAAAACTGAAAAAAACATTATCTAGCATGACAATGAAAACGCTTCTGCCAAGCACATACCACATTCTTTTAAGTTATGCTGAATGCCAGCTCTGCTAAAGTCCATTGATTTTCCTGTGAATTCCAATACTTTCTAATCACAAAGAAATTATTTTCCTTTCCTCTGTGACTAACACAAATATGTGGGAGTAAGATTAAAGAGCTATATACGGTGTTCAAAGTAAGTCTCATTTTTAAATGGCCCATGGGCCCATAAACTAATAAGATATAGTGACCCACTTAAGCTGCTTGTATTAGAGAAAATCTTGCAAAAAGTCAGCAGAACCCCATTTTGTTGCTGAAATTATAGCTGCAGCGTGCTAAGCCTCCTTTTTACAATAATACAGACTTCTTAAAAAGCCTGGATAAACTGGGTCTGGAAGTCTTTTACATGCAAGCTGTGGAATTAGGCTACCTCATGCACTCATGATAGAAAAGATTTTCTTTTAAAACTGGGATATAATAAGGACAGTTTATATTTAAATACTGTCCAAATAATTTAAATAAAACATATGTCCTTAATAATGCCATTTAGTTTATGAGCTGTCTGTAATTTATCATACCATATATGTATGATGAATGATGCCTATACTTTGAGTGTGAAATAATATGGTCTACGCACTATGCAGGAAATCAGACTAGATGATAATAACAATGGTACTTTCCCACCTGAAAAGTTATTCTCCAAAGGTTTCTGAGATCAAGGTGAAGTAACAAGTTGCAGCAAAAGAATGTCGCAAATGAAGATAATCTGAACAAACAAACAAACAAAACCACCAAAAATCAAGAAAGTAGTGAGTGATTTTCAGATGGTGAAGTATAAATTATGAGGCATTGAAAACAACAATAGGATTTTAAAGGAGAATAAAAGAGACAAAAGGGAAGCACCAGCGAAGGGGGTCGGCTTATGAACAGGCATAGAGAGGGAGAAGTGGGACACAGCCCCTCCCCCCAACAGAGAGAGCAAGCAGAGGCAGCACAGCCAACTGAGCGAGAAGGGAAGAGTCGGGGCCAGAGTCTCTCCGCTTCTGGCCACGCTGCTCTCCTCCTAGGATCCGAAGCAGCTGCAGCTCTGGGGCTGGCAGACTGCAGCCGTGCCGCTCGGCCGCCCCCCCCCCCCTGCCCGAGCAGGCTGTGGCCATGCCGCCCGGGCGCCGGAGCATGCTGTGGCCGTGCCACCTGGCCCAGCCGGCTGGAACATGCTGCGGCCGCACTGCCCAATCCGGCCCACCAGAGCAGGCTGCAGCCGCGCTGCCCAGCCTGCCAGAGCAGCTCCAGCCCTCCCCAGATAAGGTGCGATGGGATGGGGAGAGTGTGGGGGTCCTGGGCTAGGGGTGGGGTCATGTGGGGAGTGGTCACAGGGGTTACTCCCCTGACTCCCAGCTTCTCCCCCACCCCACCCCACCCCCGAAAAAAATTTCCCCGCCTGTCAGGATAAGCAGCTGGCGCGCCGGGACACTTTGTTGACTTAGGTTTACCTCCGTGCCTGTGGACGCTCAAGGTAAACAAACCATTTCGGCCCACCAGTGGCTAATCCTGATGGCCAGGGAGCCAAAGTTTGCTGACCCCTGAATTATAGGGTCGGGTTATGAGCGGGTTATAAAAACTTTCCATTTTTACTTATCCATCTTGGTGAGGGGGGGTCGGCTTAATAACGAAGCAGCTTATGATCAAGTATATACGGCACATAAAGATCAGTCAAGTAATAAGACATGAGATAGTCGGTCATTGCCTTTGGAACATATCTTCTTAAAAAAAATAATCTCTCTGGTTTCCTAGTGTGTGATTTATGAGCAGCTTTTTTAAACAATGTGTCTTAAGCGTTATATCTTTAGCTTGGTGCATAGAGAATTGGGCATGCAAATCCCATTAACAGTAATAGTAATAGCTGTTTTAACTCCTGCTTGGTGTATAATCCCTAAATGTTAAGTTATTTGTAGGCATCACCTCCTTTAATCACACAATGCCCTATACATGAGTGAAACTTTTTAAAGCTTTAACCTTTTCTAAACAATGCATCCTCAGCAGGATATCATGTATACAGTGAACAATATTTTCCACGCTTGTGTGGCATAAGAGAGTACATATCTTAAATACTGCATGCAGGTAGTGGAGAGTTTGGTTTTAACAGTGTGAAATAGTGCTAAAAAGCTTAAGTCCCAAACAACTGTCGTTCTGGATAATGCTGTATGATATTTGTAATTTCTAGATTGTGTTGCATATTATCCTTGTAAAATGTTACATACCATTTTTTTAAAAAGCACTGTAAATGGTAAAATCATGGGAACTATTGTCTTTCATGTGTGCACACAACTCAAAGTTAGTGGGAGTTGTGCACTTGAAATGAGAGGAGGATGTGCATTTAAGAAGCTTAACTGATATAAATAGAATATAACCTTTGATATTTTTCCTTCAAAGTTTTTGATCTATTCATAAAAAGTTCAGGTTAACCACCAAACACTTACCACTTAAATCCATGTGGATTTTTATTTATTTATTTATTTATGTGTATTTATGCTGGCTTCCAAACACTTGTAAGGGTTTTTTTTTGGAATGTGTTGCTCTCAAGCTAGAAGAAAAATGAGTGGATGCAGACTTAGGATAGTTTTTCCTACACTAGTCTTATGTACAATATGCATTTATCATAGCTACCTAAAGTTAGTCACCTTTTTCCACATTTAGGCACAGACTCAAGCAGTTTAAGAGATGCTTTGCTGAAATTTCAGGGACAAAGGAACTGAATTCTCCATTGTAATGTACTGATTTTGCTGCAGGTAAATTCATTTAAACCACTCTAGAGGTAAATTAGTGGCCTGGGTTTTTTAGAAGAATGGCATACTGCCAACTCCCATTCAATTCACTTCAGTGGGAGCTAATGATGCTCAGCACTTTTAAAAGTCAGGCCACTCATTTAAGCATTTAAATATGGATTTAGTTACCTAATGTTAAGGAATGTTTTCATTTGAATTGTTAAGTCCATTCCATAGAGAATTGTGAGCATCTTAAATATTATCTGTTTCTATAAACCTATTTTGGTTCTGTCTCTGCCATTTTTGTTTTGATGCACATACCTTAGTCATTATCAAAGGGACACCATCCAACTGACATCTAGTTAACTTAAAAAAGGAGTTTTGGATACTACACCTGTCTGTGTGTCAGTTTTTGCTTTACATTCACAATATCCTGGTTTTTGTTTTGTTTTAATATTTTTTTTCGCCCCTGTTGCTGTGTGTAAGACCCATATAAGTAACAGAAATCTGAGTGCTTAAGGTCCCAGTTCTGCAATTGCACACATGCATAAATTCACACACAGGATTGAAGCCTAATTGACTATGTACAGAGTCCTGCCAGATGAACATAACAACTAAAAAAAATGAATATTTTCTCTGACTTTTATCTATTGTAATGTTGGCAAAGTAATAATTTAATAATAATAGTAAGTTTAAAAAATTCTAACGGAAGAACGGAAGTGTGATTTTTTTTTTTAAAAGTAAACAGTTTCCCTTCAAAAGTCAATGTTGGCCAACCCTTACCTAACAATGGTATTAGAAATACTAAGGTTAATTCCCATTTTAAATATACCACTATATGGTAACTGGTGGCAAATTTTGATTATTTAGTGGCAATTACTATGCATGTGCACAGGCCATCCACTGTTAGGAATCCCTTGACTTTGTATACAGTTTGTATAAACAGCTTCTAAAAACGAATAGGAATGCCATCTATTGTGCCATGTTAATAAAGATCTCTGCTACTATCAGTGCACACAGTTAGGCTTTTGCACTTGAAGAGCTGACAAATGAATGTGTTGAAAGACTACATCAAGCAACCAAGCATGTTCTGCAGTAGTTCTTCATTATACTGTGCTGTGGACAAGGCCCTTCACTTTTGTTTTTGTCTGATTTTTATCAAACAATGCCCAGGTTTTATCAGGGTTTTTTTTTCCATTCAAATTTTGGAAATGCCAGAATGCTCCAGACCCAGCTCCCTGTTCCATGGTCTCTTGGTAACCTGGCAGCCCAGGTTACCAAGCCACCATCTCTCCTTTTGGAGAAGAAAGTCAGGTCAGAAGTACCATGATGACTTGAGTGTTGACGTATGGGCTGTGTTATCTCTGATATAATTTTTGTAATAAACACCAATAAATTTCCAGCAACTTATAAACAAAATAAAAACAGAAAATGAAGGGCCTTAGTTATAGGATAAAATTGCACTGATCATTTAACTAGCTGCAAAGAGGCTTGGTTCAGTAGAACTGATTTGTAAATTTGATACCTTTAGAAGGTTGTAAATCTTGGCACCATCTCAGCCAGACACTTTTAGCACAGGTGGAAAGTACGAACCAACCTGGAAGGCCTAATGGTGCCTTCCAGGAAGATCAACAGAGAAATACATTACTAAAATTTTCAGAGACATCAAATCTTTTAAAATACCTGGGTGGGCAGTATTTTTGTCTTCAAAAAATCTTTTTCAAATAGGGACTATCCCTATCATCCATCAGCCTGCCACTAGATATCAATCAGAGTTTAAGCAAAATCTATTTTTGGTACTGTCAGTTGTCAACCTGGCACAGACATATCTAGTACTAATCTAGTATTGTACTTCTCGCAGTAAAGATCTTTTTTATGATGCCCTTGTAACCCATATATACACTTACTATCTATTGTGTCTTTGAAAACATATTTTTGATAATATGCAGAGTCTTCAGTTTCCTAGACGACCCATATAGAATAGATACTGTGTTTAATAATACGTTGTAAATGGAAATGCAAAGTAAAGTTTCACATATAATTATTTTAGTTTTAGTAGTATCCTCCTGAGTACATTAAAATTTAATATATGCTGTACAAAAAGATAAAATTAGCATAACATTTATTTTGCACGTTTCGATACCTAGATTTAATCAGGTGCACACAAACTGTTCCAAAGGGCATGATCCAAAGCCCATTGAAAGACTCACATTGACTTTAATGGCCTTTTGACCAATCCCATCTTCTACTGGATGTGAACAATTTGGAACATTTAACTGGCAACCAGCGGCAGCTGCAGGCACCATAGCTCCAAGCACATGCCTGGGATGGCAAGCCGTGGGGGGCACGCCTGCGGGAGGTCTGCCGGTCCCGCGGATTTGGCGGCAATTTGGTGGCGGGTATGTCGAAGCCGCAGGACCAGGCAAGCTGCAGGCAAGCTGCCGAAAGCCGCCTGACTGCCATGCGTGGGGCGACAAAACACATAGAGCTACCCCGGCTGGTAACAATATAATGTTTCATGGTTGAAGAAATGGCCTAATCACTTCTACAGGGATAGTAAGAGCTCATAACAAGTAATCACATTATCCCATTTTTTATCTAAACAGTAAAAAGAGGATGACTTGTAATTACCAGATTTGCAAAATAATGTAATAATTGCTAAATTTCATTGTTTGTCCTGTGATAATAGCAAAATGTCTACTAAACAAGCTGTGACAGTATTTCTAGTATAAATATGTAAGTTCCAGGGATGCACTCTGATGTATTGTACTTACGCAGTTACATATGCATGACTCTTGAAAGTATAGTAGATATGGTAGGCATATTCTGATAGTGATGGTTAATGTTTAAACTTCATTGACCCTGGTTTCTGGTAATTATTACATACCAGAATTAATATGCATTAAGACCCTAATTAAAGGAATCATCTTCATGCAAGTCGGCACTTTAGCACGTGCTTAAATTTCACTGAAGTCAATGGGACTTAAGTATTTGTTTAAAGTAAACACATTTAAGTAATGTTCTTAATGTGATGTATTTAAGTGTTGCTTAAGTACATATCTGAATTGGGACCTAAAGGTGGTAAAATTGGTTTGGCCATTATGATGATAACCAGATTAGCTGTTTTCCCATGTCTTGAGCTGTGCCCAGAACTTTTTGAAGGTAAATGGTTGGCTTTGTTAAATCCTCATCTTTCTAACTTTTGCTCACCATGTCTCTAATGCTGCTGCTGTGGCCCATCTTGAACATTTTGCTTGCTTCTGTCCACTAGTAGGAATCGTCACAGAAGAAACCTCACATCCTTTTCTTTTCTTTTCTTTTCCCCCCATAATGTTCTAATTGGTGTTGTGGTGAAGTGTGGCTGATGCACTTCCCACAACAGATCTATTATTGGTGGATAGGTCACCATGTGAAAACTTCTCCTAATGGCAGGAGGACATACAACCTCTGATGAGGAAGCTCCAATGGTAGGTAGGAAAGCTGACATTATCAAAGTATGCTATTGCCAGATGTGGGAAACGTCTCCATAACAAGGCAGACTCTCTAGCTGCATCGTCAACATGTCACAAATATTTCCATCTTATTTTCTGAATAACTTTTGAGATGGGGGATTGTTGAATTCTCTGACAAATCTTGACATTTGTTACTCATTCCATTACCTAGTATTTTTCTAAGGCATTTGGACGTCTTATCTTTGGTAGTTTTCCAGCTTTCACATCTTTAGGTTAAGATGGAGATAGTATTTGAGTTGAAGATTGATAGGTTAGAATTTAAGTTTTACGTTTTGGATGACCAGATCTTCTTTAAGTTGTTAAATATAGCTTCTGCCTTGATAACGTGTGACATTATTTCCTACTGGACATCCCCTTTGGCTTGCATGTTATTGCCAAGATACATAAATTGACTTCTACTGTATTCCTTTGCTTTCTAAAGTAATGCTTAAATTAGGCATTGCTGGGGTTATCATTACATTTGTTTTCTTGTAACTGATTATTATGGGTCACACATCTTTTATGTGATGCTGGACAGTTATTTGGTCTTTGTGTGTTGCCTGAGCTCTCACTTAGAAGAGATATGTTGTCAGCAAAATCTAGATCTTGTACTGTGTTCAGTCATGTGATCCCAGTGTTGTATACCCATACTCTTCTTCTCATAAGGGCAATACCAAACAGAGGTCAGAGTTGTTTGACACCAGTGTCTATTTTGAACTATTTACTCAAATCTGTGTTTACTCTAACTGTGTATGTTGCACTATGATATAAATTCTTAATGATGTTATGTGGGATAGTGCCCCTTAATATATTTGAAACTGAATTTTGGTTCTTGTCTGAAATTAATGCACTCTTCAAACCTTTTGAGGGTCACCAATTAGTACAAACAATGCAATGTGGTAACATGAAAGTCAGTATGATATTTGGTTTATATTTTCAGGCAATATGTGACAGGTTGGTGATACAGAACTAGTGAGACCGAAACTAGAACACTGCTAACCATACTGGGAACTTTAGTACCCAACAGATTCAAACAATTACAGAGAATTAAGAGAGAAGGATTATCAAATTATTAAGATGCTAGACAAATCTTTTTAATAGGAAAGTTTAAAAGAACCAAATTATTTCTGAATTGCTGTGAAAAGCTGTATTTTCTGATGATACATAACAAAAGTAGTCCTGCTGCAAACTCACAAGGAAAGATAATGGTTTTGAGTAGTATGCTGCATTAAATCTGACCTAGGATAATATATATCTATAGCTATAGATTTTGATATAGATATAGATATGGAAATAAATAACATCAGATAGAAATAGGAACCTAGGAATTGTCAAACTGGCTCAGAACAGTGATCCATCTAGTCCTGTATCTTGTCTCTGATAATGACCAATATCAAATGCATCAAAGAAAGATGCAAGAAACCTCACAGTAGATAGGTGTAGAATAACCTGCCTTGTAAGCTCTTCAGGAAGAGGGATATGTTTGCATATATTTGTGAAGAGCATCTAGCACAATGGTGTCATGATTCTTTACTCTCTACACTGGCTTCCCATAGAATACTCAGTCAAGTTCAAGGTCTGAGTCCTTATCTTCAAGACACTGAATGGCCTGGGCCCATGATACCTAAAAGACTATCTAAAGCTCAAAGATGAAGACCCCGGTTGACAACCCTTCTCCTCAGGCACCGTGGAACTTTCTACAAGAGTAAAGCTCTTCTGTGCAGTATACAGAGATTTTTCAGGAGGAAGTCCAAGAGTGTTGAATGAACTCCCTTGTTGTCAGAGTGTTACCGGTATGGTGCTCTGCTCTCTCCAATGTTGATATCACTCGGCTGCGTGCGTGTGTTCCCTCTGTATGCTGCCCCAGCTCTTCGAAGATAGCTGACACAGCAGACCCGACGAGAACCCCCAATAACCACAGAGTCCAGTAAGATGCAAAGTCACGTCGACTAGGTTTATTGCGACCTCGGACACAATGGCAGTTCCCTGTAGGTTTCTTAGCCTAATTCAGGGCATACTACGAGAAAGTGCCTCTTGGCAATGGACTCAGCTCAGTCAGTGGCGGGACTTTCCACTGCCCCCTAGGCTGGACAAAGACACCGCCCCAGGGATGCATTCTTATACACAGATATAAACAAGTTACACATCACACCTGACGTATTGAGGTGCAATTTTTCTACGTAGCACGGTACAATCCCTCTACGTATTAAGGTGCCGCCTCTCACCTTGTACATGTTGGTTCGATCAAAACAACTCTATCCATCATATTACCCTTTTGCCCCTGTCATTGGGATGGGCCAGCCTGTTCTTTATTATCTGTGTGGAATGTGCAAGTATGTGAATGTTCAGTACCTTTTAGGTACGTATCTTCTTGCAGCATCAGCCCTTTCCTTGCTAGCTTCTGTGAGCAGGGCCTACCTCTGGCTCACAGCTTAACTTTGCTTTATGTTAGCAAAGTCTTGACCATTACTTCAGTTCAGACCTCAGGCCTTTTACTGGGCCTTTATCAGGGCCTGCACTTACTACATCCCTTAGGAACTAAGAACCATTAGAAACCTCACCACCTTCCATTCCAAATGGAAGATGCACTTCCTTGACCTTTCCTTAACATATAATATATAATAGCAGGTAGCAACATGTACACAAACAAAAAGAGCCACTACCAAAACAAAATACTGCATGGCACTTAATTCTCTCCGTGGAAAGAAAATGAGAGCGAGAGAACCATACTTGACAAATGTTAGTAACATTGTGCAATGTTCTATTGAAAGGTGCTCAGATGAAGGTGTAAGAACTTATATAGACTAGAATCTTGATAGGGACTTGGAAATTGCATCGTACTGTAAGAATGAAATAATTATAATGATAGAGTTGCTTCTTAACCCCAAGAGTAAAGCGCTGGCTTAAGCCAAGTTCATTGGATCCTTTTGTAAAGATTGACCATATAATAATACCATAGCACAGAAGTAGGGTATTGAGGGCTAAATCAGAAAACTTTCAATTAGTGTCTGAATAATAAAATTAAATAAAACTTAAGTAAATCTTTATGTGCTTCCTCTGTTCTGTCTAGGAGGCAACTAGGCCATTCAGAGGGTCAAGTGATTAATGCACCTCACTGAGAGTCATGCAGGTTCTATTCCTGTCTCACCACTGACTCAATCTGTGATCTGGGACATATAATGTTTGATGTTTCAAATTCCCATCTTTTAAAAATTAGGATAACTGTACAAAAATGCTTTTTGTAAAGCACTTTCATATGTACAAATGGAAACCACTATGCAAGGGCTAACTATGATTGTATTTCTTTCATAAAAATTGGACTGATACTGGGGAACATGGATGTCAACATGTTGTTCAAAGAGAAGTGCTGTGAGGATGAAGAGTTGAGTTGTACAGATCATTTTTTTAAAATGTTCTTCCCTCTCCTTTACCAGTGTTTAAGAAAACAGTTCTTGAAGTGGAAAAAATAAATGTCTTCACTGAGTCTCTGAAAATCGTGAAGTGAAGTTATAACCTGTTTTAACCTTGGCAACATTTATAACTTTTGAGAAGTAATTTGAAAAAAGAAATCCCCAAATGATTATTATCCCAAAAGACAGCAGATAATTTTGTAATTTGTCTGTTTTAAAACCCTTTTACACGTATGCCCATGCTTACTGATTAATGAAAAACACTTGAAGATTCAGCTTAGTTTGACATGTGCATTTAGGAGTTGTGCTACAAATTGGAAGAGCTAACGTAGTACCCAACTTTAAAAAGGGGGAACTATAGACCCAGCCAGCCTGACCTAGATACCTGGGAAGCTACTAGAGCAATGTATAAAACACTCAATTTGCAAATACCTGGAGGCAGGGGCAGCTCTAACCATTTTGCCGCCCCAAGCACGGCGGCACGCCGCGGGGGGCGCTCTGCTGGTCGCCGGTCCTGCGGCTCTGGTGGACCTCCTGCAGACGTGCCTGCGGATGCTCCACCGAAGCCGCAGGACCAGCGGACCCTCCACAGGCACGCCTGCAGGAGGTCCACCGGAGCCACCTGCCACCCTCTCGGCGACCGGCAGAGCGCCCCCCGCGGCGTGCCGCCCCAAGCACGCGCTTGGCGTGCTGGGGCCTGGAGGATGAAGGGGTAAACAGTTTGCACAATAGGAGATAAAAAAAGATGGTGAAAAGTTGTTCTCTCTTCCCAAAGAGGACAGGACAAGAGGCAATGGTTCAAACTACAGCATAGCAGATTTAGATTAAATCTCAGGAAAAACTTCTTAACTGTAAAAACAGTAGGACAATGGAACAGACTGCCCGAGGAGGTTGTAGAAGCTCCTTCACTGGAAGTTTTCCAAAGGAGGCTGGATAGCCATCTGTCTTGGTTGATTTAGACACACCAAATCCTGCATTTTGGTAGGGAGTTAAATTACATGACCCTTGCGGTCCCTTCTAATCCTATGGTTCTATGAAACACCTTATGAGGCTGGGTCTGTTTTTAAAAGTCAATTTCTCAGCACAAGCATATTATGTAAATCTGGTCAATTCTTTCCAAGCTCTGAAAGTGTAATGTCAGAAAATTCATATTTTAGCATAAATTAGTTAGTGAAAAGTTCAATTTCTTTGTAGCTGTGGGGCCTGAGGCATCAGAATGTGGGCATTTTGTCTGGCCATGGCTAAAGTCTATGCCATGGGAGATTATACTTCCACACAGTAATTAATTTCAAGCTTTTTCCTAGTTGCCCCTAACTGCCATAGCACAACTTTTTTCCATTACACTTTCCTTCTCCCTTCATTTTCCATGTGTTATCACATTGCATCATCTAATTCCATGGCCAAGAGGGCTGACATTCACATCCCAGACTCTTCAGGCACTTTCAAGGCAATTGCTAGGGCGTTAAGATATCTCTCAATAGAGGTCTTAGAAGAGAACCTGCACACTATCAGTCCCACTTCAGTAGAAATAAATAAATCTTAGCTGTAAGCCAAACTGAAATAAGATCTATGTTTTTTTTATTTTGCCCACAGAAGCAAGCCTTGAATCTATGGAATTATATAACCTGTAGATTTGGTTGGGTTACTTTAGTCACAATAGAATTACAACCAAGAAGCAAACTTAGCATACATCTTTGGTTTTATTTTTTTCTTAACTAATAGAAATGTAAAAAAAATGCAGAATTCCAATTCCAAAGCAATTTCCCTACTGGTGTAAGTTAAAAACAAAGAATTATTACACTTTATAGGATTCTTTGGAACTGTTCTGGTGTATCTGGTGATAAGTCATGAAACACTATAACCAGATAGTATAGATCTATATAATTAGGATTGCTTCCTTATTTATTTTTTTATTTTATGGTAGTTCTCAGTTAATTTAATTGAGATCAGGGACCTGTTGTGTCATGTGCCATATAAACATAAAGGAATAAATTGTGGAATTCCATAAGTCCATACTTTGCAGTAGTACTGTATAATTAGACTTTCCATCCTATGATCTCAAAGCATTTTGCAAAAAATAGACAATATAATTCCTCCGAACTAATCCAAAAAGTGAATCATACTGTGCATGCCTACTGAGAATCACTTAAAAACTAAGGTGAAGAGGTGTAAAGTCATTATATCTGAGTGTGAAAAAGCATCAGACCTCACTGAATAATGCTAGCACAACGTGTTTATTTTTTAGTGTTAAATTCTACAAAGGTAGTAAACCTTTGTTTTGAATCTTACTCATTTCTTCTGATGATTAAATTATCTTCTGTAAAGCAGGGGCATGCTAACTTTAATTTTATTAATGCCTGTAAGACTATCAAGATAACTGTAGCCAAAACTATAAAAGCACTGAAGTGTAAAATAATGCATATTTAGAGCTGTGAATAGCTTTCTGAAATTACAGTGAAAAGAATCATAAAATAAATAACAAACTGGATTTTTCTGGAATAAAATGATACAGTTTAAAATGGCATATCCACAAGGTGGTGATAAAGCTGGGTTGGAAATTAAGTTCTAAAATATATTTAGTCAGATATTAGTATTTATACTGAATGTAGGGGCATGAAAGATGCCCCAAGCAAAATTTCAGCTTAAATTTTTGTCCTAAAGTACCTCCTTCAAGGTAGGGTATAAGACATTACTTTGCCTCCACACTTAATGATATTAAATGTGACAAATAAATTATGATCAAATGTAATGTTAGTGTAATAATATAGAAATATTGGGTGTGCTTTTTGCTCTTGGTATAAATCATGAGTAACTCCACGGAAGTTAGGAGATTAATAGCACTGTAAAATCACTGAGAGATCAGAAATAGGCCAGTGTTTGACTTTATATGGTAAATACCTTTATGGCACTTTCTTGAAGCATATTTTCATTCCCTGATATACTTCTAGAGATTTTAATAAAGATAAAAATTAAAGAAACAATAAATTACATATTCTGTATTGCCATTCATCCTGAACATTGTATAACTGGATTAAAAAAAAGAATTGGATTAATTCATGGACGATAGGTCCATCAATAGCCGTTAATGAAGATGGTCAGAGATGCAACCCCATGCTTGGGGAAACCCTAACCTCTGACTGTCAGAAGCCAGAAGTGGAAGATGGGCGGATCATTCTACAATTGCCCTGCTCCATACACTTCCCCTGAAAGCTTTGGTATGGGCCACTGTTGAAGACATCATACTGGGGCAAGATGAACCATGGTCTGTCGCAGTATGGCAGCTCTTACTTATAGGTTCTCAGAGTGCCTTATGCACTGCATATATAGAAAAGAATCCTTTTTACCTACCCAGGAAATTAAGCTGTTTCTGGGATAACACTCGTTTAACAGTATGTAACTACACTATACAAAAGTTTGAGAACAGAATGTGAAGAATACAGTGTTCCAATTAAATTGCAAGAAGAATCTGATGAGGACAACCATACCCTTGGAAAAGCTACCACTAGAGTCTGGAAATATCTTTATTAACAGGTCATAGTGGAAATATCCTTAGAATTTTCCCTCAGTGTGCATCAACTCATTTGGGGCATTTTTCTGCTCTGATTTACACTAATGTAAATAAGGAGTAACTTCATCAAAGTTAGTAATTTAACGTGTGCAAAATCAGGGTGACATCAGAATCAAGAACAATACATGCTGGAGTTAAAAAGCAATGCAATGAGTTAGAAATTGCCTATGCAATCTATTACCATGTAAGGTTTAATATGGTTGCACCAAGTCAAGATGTATATTTTCTTTTAAATCCCGAGAATGCACAGCAATTTAGAATCCAGTCAGATGGAATTACATAAAGGAGGACCCTGATCCAAAGGATGAAAATCAAAGCAAGGCAAACTGAAATTGGAAATAGTCACAACTCTTTAAGTGAAGGTGATTAACCATTAGAACAGCTTACCAAAGGAAGCAGTAAATTCATCATTTCTTGAAGACTTTTTAGGTAGGACAGGAGATGTTTCTAACATATATGATCTAGTTCATCCCCTGTTTGTTGGGCTTGACATTGTACATGATATAGTAAAGAAGAATATTTCTCTCCCCTGTAGGAATTACTGAGCAAAATTTGATGGCATGTGCTATGTAGGGGATAAGACTAGATGACCTTAGGGGCCCCTGCTGGTCTTAACATCTATGTATCTATGAGTCTACTAATGCACTGGGATTAAATTAAAAGCTTTTTTTTAAAATAAGTTGTTTCTTGGTAGCTTGGGTCCTTCTTTAGACTTGTAGTTGCATTTTGATTATTAAAAACATCTTATTCTCAATTACATTGTACCTTTGGTTTTCCAAGGATATGTTATTGATCACTGAAACTTTTATACATGCTAACTTTTCCCCTAGATGGTAAATATGGTAACTACTGTATTTAGTGGCTTCTCCTTTCTTTTATTTTTCTTTTAACACTATAGCACTTTGCATAATCTGTAAAGTAATTGGTGACTTTCTGTAGTATTTGCAATGGAACGTTAATGCAGAATATTTTAATGTCTTTAATTGAAACATTTGTGGAATATTTTAATGCGGAATATAATGCAGAATATTTTAATACTTTAATGAAAAAAATATTTTAATGTCTTGTCTGATGTTGCAAAATATTTTGTTTTTCAAGCTAATGATACCCCAACAGAGACCTACATTTTCTTTTAATTTTTAAAGGCAGTGATATAGTTATCGCTAGTAATTATAGCACTATTTACCCATAAGATTTCTCAGTGATAATTTGTTGTAGGAGAAGATTTTAAATTAACAGGGTCAAGATGATATATTATGTACCATGTAGTAAGCATGCTTTTCTATTACGTCATCTCTTTATAAATAAAACATATTTCAAATATCTGGGACAAATTCTGTATAGCATTAATGTCAAAGAAGTCTGATATGCTGAAACTGGACTATATTTAATACCTTTCAATAGATTACTAAATATAATGCAAAAAATAATATTGCTCACCAAATTTCGAGAAAAAGATGGAATGATTCTGAAATGTTTCTTTTGCACCACTGAAATTCTCAGATAGCTTTAGATGGCCACAAGGCTTATTACAATAAAATAAAAAAACCTGTACAATTATATTTTCAGATGTTAATGCCAGATTCTGCAACCCCTACTATTGCTGAATGAATAACATCTTAAGCAAATACTCCCATGTGCTCCTCAGTGCAAATAAGGGTTGCAGATTCTGGCCCATGGTGATTAAAAGTCTCTGTTGAGAATGACGCTGTTAACTTAAGAGTTATTAGACAATATTATGGAGGATATTACTATCTAATTATACTAAACTGATTCATAATTAACTCTACAGGAGTGCAAGTATAATGCCTGCAGAATTAATTAGGACACAATTAGATAGGGCACTTCTTTCCTTGCTCTGATTTATTTGGTTTATAGAGTAGTTTAAGAAATCAATATATTTATTTTAGTCTGTTTAGATGTTTTTCTGAGTTTTACAGCAATGTCAGCTGTGATGGAAAGTTCATTTTTACTCCTTTTTCTTATGCTTCAATTTTGAATCAAACAATTATTATGATCTTTTACTTTAATTAAAGATTCTTCTGGTCTCTCAGTAAATGTCCCTTAATTTGTCCTGCGTGAAATAATGACCATTTAGGACCTTGGAAAGCCTAATAAGCTGTTCTGTTGGGCTGTTTAGCTTGATACAAATGCAGTTAAGTTTGGCCTAATTTACCTCTAGTGGAAATAGTAAATGGCAGCATGATGTCAGACCTTTATTTAAGAACATAAGAATGGCCCTACTGGGTCAGACCAAAGGTCCATCTAGCCCAGTATCCTGTCTTACAACAGTGACCAATGCCAGGTTCCCCGGAGGGAATGAACAGAACAGGTAATCATCAAGTGATCCATCCCCTGTCACTCATTCCTGGCTTCTATTAAATGGAGGCTAGGGACACCATTGCTGCCCATCCTGGCTAATAGCCATTGATGGACCTATCCCCCATGAATTTATCTAGTTCTTTTTTGAATCCTGTTATGGTCTTGGCCTTCACAACATCCTCTGGCAAGGGGTTCCACAGGTTGACTGCGTGTTTTGTGAAGAAATACTTCCTTTTGCTTGTTTTAAACCTGCTGCCTGTTAATTTCATTTGGTGACCCCTAGTTCTTGTATTATGAGAAGTAAACAAATACTTTCTTATCTACTTTCTCTACACCAGTCATGATTTTATAGACCTAAATCATATCTCCCATTAGCTGTCTCTTTTCCAAGCTGAAAAGTCCCAGTTTTATTAATCTCTCCTCATATGTAAGCCGTTCCATACCCCTAATTATTTTTGTTGCCCTTTTATGAACCTATTCCAATATACCTTTTTTGAGTTGGGGCAACACATCTGTACACAGTATTCAAGATGTGGGCATACCATGGATTTCTATAGAGGCAACATGATATTTTCTGTCCTATTATCTATCCCTTTCTTAATTATTCCCAGCATTCTGTTTGCTTTTTTGACTGCCGCTGCACATTGAGTGGATGTTTTCAAAGAACTATCCACAATGACTCCAAGATCTCTTTCTTCGGTGGCCAATTTTTTTGTCTTCGCTGTTGACCTTGAGGATCGTACTGCCACACCCAATGTATTTAGCCAGCCTTTTCAAGAAGGATGAGGAGAAAGCTTTTAATAAAGTACTGGAAAGGATCTCCATTTCTGTATATTAGGGAGGGATTTAACTGCCATTTGCCCAGCTCACAGCACATTCAGGATCCTGTGTATGTGTCAGGCTTTAAGCCACCCTTGTGACCTCCCAATCCTATGTTGGCTTCCCTAATTCATCCCAGCCCCCAGCCAGGGATCAGCAAAGTGCATTGAAGTCCTGATCCAGAAGTCCCTTGTTCCAGGCACTCTATACCACCAGTGGATGCCCACTTTAGAACTGCTTTGTCCCAGCTGTGCAGTACAAAACAGCTGCAGAATATCCCAGGATATGAGCCATCTAGGTAATTTACATTAATTTAATTTTACAAAATATGATTCCATAACCAGTTTTCATGTAATTTAGTGTTCCAGTAAGGTGCAGTATATTTTTATTTATTTGTATTACAGTAGTGCCTAGATGCCCAACCTATATCAGAGCCCATTGTGACACACACACACGCGCACACTATATCAGAGCTAGATGATACATACACACAGAAAGTCTCTTCTCCACAGAGGAACGTACAATCCAACATATATGAATGAATAATAAATGCATTGTATTTCTTTGTCTTTGGATACGAACACACTTTTTCTTGATCATATTTTTTCTCCTTTGCCAAGTGTTAGCAGATTTTGGGGACTGGCAGGTCAGTTTCCAGTTTGGAGCAGAAATCGCTGGGCAAGTTCTTAGTGAAATATAGAATGTAGTTGTAGCCATGCCAGTCCCAGGATATTAGAGAGACAAGGTGGGTGAGATAATATATTTTATTGGACCAACTTCTGTTGATGAGCGAGACAATTTAATGAAAGATATTCTCTTACTCACCGTGTCTCTCTTAGTGTAATATGTTTATTTGCAAACTATACACAAGTCCTGTTTCCTGGAACCGGGGTGATAAACTGCACATAGGTAACTTCCATTTGCAGAATCTTCAGGTCAGGCACAACAGTTCTTTCCAAGAAGCAGTTGCCTTGGACCTATGTCTCTCTCAAGGAGTCACACCAATCCCAGACAGATTCAACTGATTAAAAACACACTGTACCCCTTTGGCTCCCTCAGTCCCTTCACGTTTACACCTGGGAAGCCCCTTGTCCAAGACTCCCCTCAGACCTCATAGTCAGGAAGGTAGTTTAAGACTTCTTGTGAGCACTTGTTCTGCAATAGAAAGTAAGCTCAGAACGGTCTAATGACCCAGATAAAGAAGATTTAGCCCAGGTAATGCCTTTTCATGACTCTCTGAAGGTGGTTACTGAATGGCATCCTTAACTCTTTCTATGGAGAGTTTCATTCTGTTTTTATACATCAGTGACCCCTATGTGCAAGGCATATTAATTTTGTTTCTTCTCATCTATGTTTTCTTTTCCCAGTTGACTATATTGCAGTCAGAAAATGTACAAATGTTAAAATTGCATGATACTAAAATAGAGAAGTTGCTTACTTTATGGTACCTTTAACATTTTGTATGAATTTTATCCTGTAATCTGAGACATATTTGTACAAGTATCTTTAAATGGGAATAATATTTACCTCACATGATGCTGTGAAGATTAGTTAAAGTTGTAAAGTACTGTGAAGGTGAACAGATTGATGGTAGAATGTTTTAGAGAGGTTTCATAACAGTAAGAATTCATCACTTTTACAAAATTTGCCAGTGATTTCACTAGCTACTACAGATCAAACTATCTAATGTATCCCATTTTAATGCATCCAACACAATAGTATTTAGATGCCAGATAGGGTAGTTAAAAAGAATAATTGTCATCCATAACTGAATGCTTTCTCTTCTCCATCAAGCAGAAATACTTCTTAAATTATATTGAGGGAGTAGGTATACAGAGAAAGGGAAAGTCTGACTCTTTGGGCAGGGAGAGAGAGAAAGAAGCACATCTAGGATGGAAGTTCTGTATCTGGCCCAAACTACCTTATTCCAGATTCCAAAAAATCCACCCTGGGCACTATCTGATGTAATAATCCCACTGCTGATGTGTCCCCAGAGGTCATATTGTTCTTGGTGGGTTACCTAAAGAGAGATGAGGAACAGAACCTTAAAGTGAAACTGGAATTTAATATACCCTCAATGACTGGTTATTAGGAGATAAGCTGTGGCATACAGGAATCATAGAATCATAGAATATCAGTATTGTTCATTTCCTCAGTAATGTGTAATAGATCACCTCATCATTAGTATGAATTAAAGTGGTTTTGTTATCATATTGTTCTTTTTTTAAAGTTTAATTTAAATACCTGAAATTTGTGGGACTTCTGCCATTATTTATTCTTCCTCGTCACAAGTTGAATGAGCTAGTCAGATTTTTTTCAAAGTTGTTCTCTCAACGTGTGAGTAGTAGCAACTAGGTAAAGAGGTTCACCTACAAGTGGATACAGCTGTATTTTGAGGGCCAGAAGCAATGAAGAAAGACTCCAATTGTTTGTTTTTTTTCTTTGTCCTTCAAAAGTATTTCTAATATTTAGGGAACTTTAGGGAAAAAAACATCATTTTTTGTTTTATTTTGGAGATTGATATTATACATTGTGGTAGACAGACATGTTAGTGGTTGAGACATTGCTCCTTGTAGTACTTAAGGACCTGATATTTCTCCCACTGAAGTCAGTGAGAATTTTGCCATTCATTTCAGTGGAAGCAGAATGCGGTCTTAATCTTGAATCCTATATTTTAATTTACAATAAATTTCCATCAGGTCAGAGAACAGAGCTTAAAACTGGATCTGCATGGCTTGTGTGTATTTTATGCAAAACATCTTTTTCTATAAACATTTTAAAGTAAAGAATAAGAAAAATGTGATCTATATATTTTTTAAAATGAAAGCTTAAAGGACAACTGCCATGTCTGTTAGGTATCAAACTCAACATAGCACTATATTATTTTAAAAATGTGTGCTTCTGTTCCATATGAGCATCCTTAAAAATAAACAAATCTATCTAGCTGATACAGTAATTGCTCTATTTGGTGTGTTTTATTATTTGATTTTGGAGAAATGCATTAAATAGAAACCACTAAAGTTAAATAAGGAGCCCATTTTCTACCATGTACGATAAATATTACTTTATAGGTAAAATAAATAAAAAACAACTTGTCTTTTAAAATGAGTATGCGTCATTCAAAAAACATTTCCAGGATTAGTATGATATCAGTGAGGACTGTAAAATAATCTCAGATTTGGGACTTCATTTTATTATTAGAGAGTTCTGAGTACATGTCCAGATAGCCTGTAGTTGTCTGTGCATAAGTCGTTGTCTTGACTACAACAAATGTTTGCTGTGCTGATCCAGCAGTAAAAGATGTTTCAGATCATCGCTGCTCAAATGCATGATCAGTGTTCATCCAGTTAAACTAGTGTAATTACCAAAGAATTCTATAAAGCTCTTCTTTGTGTTTGAATAAACCGTACCCCTTACAAAGATTTGTTTGCGCACCCCAGAGCAGTAAACATACAGCTCTAGAATAAAACGATAGTTTGTATAGGAGAATCTCATGAATTTCCCATATAAACATTCCAGACTAAAAATACCTCAGTTAAAAAGTAATAAATTAAGACTAATCACTGCACAACCAAGTTGATTATAAAATCTGTACCATAGTGTTTGTTAGGGTGGATGAGAATTATGAATGAGGATGACCTAGAAACTTGGTCTGTCTTAAAGCAAGCCATGAGGTGAATGTAATCTTTAAAGACAATTAACTATTAGAAATATTGTCAGATATGCAGCCTCTCAGTCTTATATCCATTCAGAAGGACACATACAAATAGAACTGAGACATTCTTCTCAACAGCTGAACTTTCACTGTCAGAGAACTATATAACACTTTCCCCAGTAGTTTGGTTCAGTCCCCAATTCTACCAGTAATTCAGTCTTCTGAAACTTCTCTTTCCCGCAGATATGAGAATTCAAGGAAGACTAAAGGCTAGCTGGAAGATTGATTTTTCAATTTGAAGATCGTTTGAGTTAAATAGAGAAATCTATAAGGCTGGTATTTATGTAGTTTGCACTTTTATAGCTGTCACCTCTTGTGCCAAGGAACTCCAAACTTCTCTAGGCTCACAAATCATCTTACTTGCAGATACGGGATGTGATATGATCTTACTTTTAGGAAGACATTGCTTTGGGAGATGGAGCAAGTTGCTTACTGTGGCTAAAGTAGTGGGTGATTAGATAGTACATCAAAAGTTTAACTAGTCTTTTTTAACAGGGATCTAGATTTTTGGTAGACTTCATGTAATATATAAATATTTTTAGATTTGGTAACAATCGTAGAGTTAGCATACACTAAAATGAATAGCTTTTCAGAATAGGGAAACAAAGTCCGTCATCCACTTCTCTATGTCTTTTCCAAATGTTTCCAGGAGGAAATTGACTAAAATATGACAGAAGCCTTTTACTAGTGCAACTACTTAGGAATTCCAAAATGTAAAACTTCCTCATCTCTCAACAGCCAGCAATGTACTATCTGTAATCCTATTAACATAATTAATGAAAAAATGGGCCAGGACAGTATGTGAGGCAAAAGAGACCAAAACACCTCTCAGAAACAGTAACATGGAATAAAGAGTGAGGGGAAGAGTCAAAATGTGGTATAAAGCAGTTTTTCAATGCACATGAAATATTATCTCATTTTATAATAATTATTTTCATTTAATTTTTTTCAAATACTGCCAAATGTCCCATTTTTTTCTTTTTTTCTTTTCTTCTACATATTTTTCTTCAAAATGTTTTTCTAAAAATCTTTCACAAAATCTGAATTGCTTTTTATGTTGTCCAACTCCATCCTTATAATCTTTTCTGGTTTTCCCTTGTTATGTTTTAGTTCATTTTATTAGTATCTTTCCTCTGTCTTCCACTCTTTCCTTTATTTTCACTCTAATCTTTTTGTTTCACGCTAATATTTTATTTACCTAAGAGCGTTTTCCTTTCCTCCCCAGCACTCTCTTATGTGAACCCCTCCCTCCTTTCTCCGCTCCAAGACATGAAATGTTGCAGGCCCAGCTCCTCTCACTCTTCTTTCTGTATCTTTTCTCCCTCTTCCCCTTCTACTTTCTTTCCCACTTTTCACAGTATTTTCTACTATCCATCTTTCCTTTTCTTTTTAGTATGCTCCTCTCCTACACTCCTCACAGCCTCCAAGTACTCTCTGCTGCCCACTTAGGGTAGAGGATTCTGCCTCTGTTTCCTGCCCCTTCCTCTTCTCCTGGTAGATCCTAAATTACTCCTCTCAGACTGCATCCAACCTCCAGACTCCTTTTTGCTCCGTTCTCCCTAAACTCAGGGTTAGGGCTGGCTGGAAAACAACAATTCTGTTTTTCACAAAAAAATTGAGTCTTTGAAATGTTTGTCCTGGATCAAGAAAAGCAGGGACTTGAATGTGGGGCTCCTGCATCCCAGGGACTAATCACTGGGCTATAGAGCCTCTATCTTTCTTTGACCCAGTGAATAGTTAGTTATTTACAGAGAGTTGTACAGCTCCAACAGGAGAGACAGACTACATCTGAATCAGGCAGAACAGGGACTTCAGCCTCTGTCTTCCCTAGCTGAAGTATGTGCCTTAACCACCAGGTTTTGGTAATATTCTCTCTTGCTCTCACTCTGATTTTGAACAGAAACTCCACCCTGCACCTGAGAAACCTTTCTGACTAAATTTTCATTGTAACAAATGTGTCCATGAAACATTTTGGTTTCAGCAAATTTTTTGATGGAAATTTTTGTCAACATTTTTTGCCCAGCTCTCCACAAGCTTCCCTTCACTGCATGCTACATCTACCAACCCCATCTGACTAACCCCTCACACTAATTCCCAGACCTCAGCTCAGTCAGGATTGTGGAGAGTAATGGAAGGAGGAGGCACACATCAGGACCCAAATGGGGTTCTGGGTGATCGCTACTTCCCATCACCCAACACAGATGTAATGAGGTTGAGTAGTGTCTGCAAAGAAAACTAAACAACTAATTATTCCTCAAGAAAGGTTTTTAATAACTTATGACTATAAAGGCAACACAGACAGAATAAGAAAAACAGAATTAAAGACCAACACTGAGTGAGGATTAATATAAATGGCAAGTTATACTGAAGACAGGCACAGCAACATGTAAAGCTATTATTGTTTACAAACTACTAGCTTTACCAGCGTTGTGCCCATTCCCAGCAAGTTGTTATATATTGATTAACTATTGACTACTATTATCTTCAAACAACTTAAACAACTCTAAAACACTTTACCAAGATAACTAAGTTATAATATTGATACCGACTTAAGATTAACTAGCTCGAGCACAACCAGACCTCTTCACTCCGAAACCTTAGCCTGCATTCTTCCAAAGATACGTTACCTTCAATCGACTGCTTTCCGCACTGGCCAGGCACAGATAGTTGGTGAAGCGCAAGTCCCTTTGGTTCAGGGGGTGTGTATATGAGCCTGACAAAGAGCGATCTCTTCTAGGTCAACACACACACAAACAGGGGCGGCTCTAGACATTTCGCCGCCCCAAGCACGGCGTCATGCCACGGGGGGTGCTCTGCCGCTTGCCGGTCCTGCGGCTTCGGTGGACCTCCTGCAGGTGTGCCTGCGGAGGGTCCGCTGGTCCCGTGGCTTCGGTAGAGCCATGGGACCAGCGGACCCTTCGCAGGCACACCTGCAGGAGGTCCACCGAAGCCGCGGGACCAGCAGACCCTCCACAGGCATGCCGCCGAAAGCACCCTGCCTGCCGCCCTCCCGGCAACCGGCAGAGCGCTCCCTGCGGCATGCCGCCCCAAGCACGTGCTTGGCGTGCTGGGGCCTGGAGCCGCCCCTGCACACAAACACTTTCGTCTTTACACCTTATTTATACGGTATTTGTTGGCCGTGTTTCAAAACAGGTCAACCAATTAAGGTGGCCAAATGTTCTAGGGTGGTATTTTGGTTGTCTTGAACTTATGAACTGTGCAACCGTGCTCAGCTCATCTTTTCTCTATGCGGCCTGTTGTCTTAATTGTAGTCAATTTGCTAGACTCAAAAAAGCTTGAGTCAGCTTAAAGAAGTACCTGGTTGCAGAGCATAGTAACCCCAAGTCCGTATCTATCTTTACAGAATTTCCTTTTTAGTCTTTAAAGCTTCCTAGCTTGATTATGCTTATGCTTGCTTGCAGGATTCAACTGTGCTCACTTCTTACAACTTCTAGAAGGTTGAGACCTAACACTGCTCAGCCTGACAGTACTTGACAAGACTTATGCACGTTAATCACAGGGATCTCCCAGCCAGGCCAGTGTGGCTGCCATTGCTCTGGTGATTTTGTTCCTCCCCCTTCCCCTTTTGGAGTGCAAGGTATGGAGGCAGCAGACTATGAGGCAGAGAGCACAGCAGAAGGGGATGCAGTAAATGGGTGTTCCCACCTAGAAACCCAGGTGTTGTTAGCAATTAAGTTCAGGGGGAAGTAAATGAGCAAGTTGAAAGATATGGACAACTGCCATCAGTATGGTTCCCTGGGAAACTCTGCATATATAACTTCTGAGCATGTGATTCCTTTAGATTAAAGAGGAATGTAGAATTCTAGCTATAAAGTCATTCACTTCATCTTTTCACTGTTAGATAACAGTACGCATTAAAAACAAATTCAGTCCTGTGAAAGTGCAGTCTAGGGGCACTATGTCAGGAAGTGACCACACCACACTTTTAAGCAGGGGCGGGAGAGGGAATTTGGCGGGCTGGCTGAACGAAAGGAACAATAATGCTTTATGGGTTGGTGGGGGGAGAAAACAGGCCAGCATGGCAACACTGACTCATCCCCTGTGATCTGGATGGGCAGAAGGGTTTAAAAGGAGCAGCCCTGTGTGTGAAGCCCCTTTTACATGGAGCAGGCTGAGGCAGGGCCCACCCTCCCTCCCCTTTAGGTGGATAAATACCAGGTTTGGTCAAAACCCTGCTGTGGGCATTACACCACTTGCCCCTTGTGTAGGGGGGCTGGGAAGGAATTTTTCTCTTACCACCAGATTGGCCTAGGTGGAGTTGCGGGTTTTTCCCTTTCCCACAGCAGGTTTGGGGAGGGCTTTGTTGACGTGTGGTATGAAGGAAGGTAGGCTATATGTTGCAGCTCATATAAGTGTGTGGCAGATGTCCAGTGCAGGTACTCCATAGGGAAGGTATACGGTAACCAGATAAATGGCTTTGGAAAGGATTTAAAAATTACATGTTCATGAAAGGAATGGAATGGGAGGAGGGGTTGGGTCTCCTATGAATGATCTGGCAAGGAGACAACCCCCTTTCTTATAATCCACCTTAGACCTCCTACAAGCAGGGGTAGCTGATAAGGTCCCAGCAATGGTTGGGCTGGGGGAATCCGGATGGAAAAACATGGGGAGCTGGTGGAACCCCCCCGGGTAATTATTGAATTAGCACGGGGTTATCTGCACTTTACACTTTTATCTGCTGGGTAGTCCAGACATCTAATCATAAAGTTGTGGCCTGATTAAAACTATATCAAATGTTTCCTGTCCTTCTTTTGGTATAGCTGGACAAAGGTTTATTGGGGTTTTATACCAGCCTCTAAAACCTTATCTGATAATTGCCACTGCCAAATGCAGAATATCAGAGTTAGAGGAACCTTTGGCCTGACCCAATAGGGCCATTCCTACATTCCAGTCTTTGAACAATTCACTCTCTGTGTTGCAGGTGCCTTATTAGTGGTCTACTTGTTCTGCAGTGCTAGTTAGGATAGGAGAAAATCTGAAACTTCATGCCCATCAAACTGTGTATTAAAGGGAAAGCAGTTTCATCACATACCAATAAAACAGGTCAGATTCCTTCAATTAATTTAGCCTTATATGTTCTGTTAAAGCTGTTTCTAACTTGAGACATTGGATCAGGACTTCAGCCTTCTTGGGATTTAAATATTTTCCACAAACCTCTTATGGATTCTTCATTTAAGACGCTTAACTCAGCATTAAGTGAATTTCCAAGCTTTAAAACTTGTAGCAATTTTCCCAGCCTTGAGTGTTAGTGAGTTGCAAGTCCCTTTTACTAATCTAACCTGTCTTTTTTGTTCTCCCCCACACAGCTGAAATGATAACAGTTCTGTTCTAAATGAAGTGAACACAAATTTCCATATAATTGAAAAAAGTAATCCTAAAGCCATGTAATTCTTGGGAGTTGAAGCTGCATTCTCTGGATATTTTGAGCTTGGAAAATTTACTATATCATTTATCAGGACTGTCTCACTTCAAAAAAAATATTTGTTTTGTTTGTACCCAACCAAAAAAAGGTCCAATAACTTTTAACTGATGTATTGGTAAAATGGAATAGATAACACAATACCAGTATTTAAAAGGACAACAAACATTCTCCCAAGAATTAATTCTAGTGAAATAGTAAATCTTACTGAGAAAAGCAGCTGGGCTTACAGTGTTTTTTTTATCATAGGCTCTCTTTGGCAGATGTAGCATTCAGCAAGGAGTGCTTTTGCTTAGAGCTGGCTGAGAATTTTTAGACTAAACTTTTTTTTTGTCAGAAAATCCTGATGCATTCAAACACAAGCTTTTCATGGGAAAGGATCATTTCTGATAAATTGTTTTTACTCTAAACATATTTTTGGGGAAAAAATGTTTTAAAATAATTTAAACTTTTTTTTTACATTTTCAAAATGAAAAGTTCTTGTTCTCCTGTTTGAAATGACTTTTTATTTAGAAATTTCAGCTATTTATCATAAATAATTAAAAATAGAAATGGTTGAAATTGAATTGAAATATTTCAAAATTATTCAAAGAAAGCATTTTGATTGACCCACTCCAAAAAAATAGTTGGTTTGCAAAAAAAAATTCAGTTTGGCATGAGAAAATTCTGGAATATTTCAAAAAAATCTTGCATGATGGAAAAACCTTCAGTTCTATTGCAGCTAGCTAACATAAGTTTCTATAAGCATTGATTTATAAGTTTCTCTTCCAAACTAGTGCGGTAATGATATGGAAATTGTTTGACCGTATCTGTATATGATATTTAATTCCTATTTCCAAAATGGACTGAATCAAGCTATACTAGAATAATGCGGGAAGAGGTTATTATGAGATTATATATTAGGTTATTAAGATTATGGATGGAGCAACAAGGTGGTATATTTTATACTTGTTATTTGAATGAGCATGTCTTTGTTTTGATGACTGTGTATATTTGTATATCATATACATTTGTTTCTTGAAATGTTTACTCTTTCAGTACCAAGCAGTTTTAAGCCATAAATGATAATCTCCAACACGACCTTCTATGTGTGTTTCATTGGTATGCATTTCAGTGGCAACGCCATGTAGCACTGTTTTTTCTGCATTGAGAGTCTTGCTATTATGGAGAATTATGTTGTTATAACTGTTAGTGCTAGGTTGTTGGGGAGTATTCACACAGAGATGATTGCTTAGTCAAATGAGTAGTCAAAGAAAGGATTTTCCTCTGAGGTCTGTCCATGTGCTCAAGGTACAACCTCTAGACTCTGTAGATAGATAGAGTACTATGTAGCATATTTATATGAGGTGTTAGAGTGTGTTAACATTGCCAATTGAAGGCCTTGATACAGATTTCCAAGGCTTTAAGAGGGTCAAAACCCAGCTACATCAATGATCATATCTATATCCCAGATCTATCTGTGCTCCTCTGGAACTATCCGGCTCACAAAACTCAAAGTGCATAAGAACCAGAGAAGAAAGCACTCACAGTCAAGGGTTTGACAGTTGAATGAACTAATAGAGATTAGATTCGTTTAAAATCTCTTAGTTTAGAGTTTACCCAAACTTAAATTAACCTCTTAGAAAGAAGTGCAAGTTCCTCCTTTTCAATGAAGAATCTCTCCCACCATAACAGGAAGGATTTGCAGAATTTCTTCGTACCTAGGAAGTGCTTAGCACTATGTTGATGTGGTATTGTATAACTGCCTACGGTAGGTAGGTAGAGCCAGTGAAAGACAGAAATTGCATGAAGTAACCAAACTTCAAGGATTAAAAAAAAAAGTTTTTGGGGGGAGAAAAAAGTGTAGGAATTTGTGGGGAATATTAAAACTAGAAATAGTCTTGATTACTCTGGTCACTGGTGGAATATTGGATGATACTGGACTGTGGTGAAACTAGGATGGGGACAGAAATAATCTATTATAAAAAATAGTGGTGATTGTTTAATAATCAGAGGTGGATAAAATGCCATTGGAATGTCAGAGATTCTCCCTAATCTAAGACATAAATTGAATGAATGATAAATCACCAAAGAGAAAGCAGGATATATGGTTGAAGCACCGGCAGTTTCTGAACCAAGCAGCTTACCTCTGAGTTTTGCACCCCTTGCCCTCAAAAATAAAGTTTGTTTGAAAAAAATTGTGAAGATTTGCAGTTAAGTTTGAGTAAAAATACTTTACGTAGAGTGCTACACTGACAAATATACTCTTCCTTTGTAGAGAAGATTTGTTATTTTTAAATACTGTTATGGACATAATATTTATTTTACATTTTTTTGCCAAAAAATTGAAATATTTCATGAGGAAAAACCCATTCTCTGACCATCTCTAGACACTATATGATGTTTTTATGGCAATAACATTAACAGAAGTAATGAAGGTTGTCTCATTGCTTTTCCTGTAATATGATAGTGCCTAGGTGCTTCAATTAAGGATCAGTACTAGGCAGTCTACAGACAACTAATCAAGAAGACAGTCCTTTCTCCAGCATGTTTACGGACTGAGCATCAGAGAAATTTGTCACACTTTTCTCCTTTTTAAAGTTTGTTATGAAAGAGACTGAAAATAAGAAAAAAATCCAGAACGGGGGTGTCTTGTGTGCTATAGAATTAATCTCAAATGGTGATAAGGTGGAAAGAGCAGTTAGGGGATATTTTTAGAAATAATTATGTCTCCTACTGCCAGACACAGACGAGGTGACTCATGGTATGAAATCATATATAAACTAGCTAAGAGAAATGTGCAGTAAGGAAAATGCCTATTTTTAAAAAAAGAATTTTCAGATAAAACCTATGAGACATTGCTCAGCTTTGTGCTTTGCTCAGCTTTCAGTAAAAATGCTTACGGTAGGAAATGTTTTTTGAACATTAGTTTTCTCTTTCTAGTCCAGTCCATATAGGTTCTTATATCACATTCATCAACCGTAATTAATCTGAGCATCTTCCAGTAGTGTATTAAGCAACGTGACTACCATCTGTCACCTGTTTGTTCTCTCATCCTCTCTTCAAGGAGAGAAGTGTGTGCAGTCAAGTGTTTTGTTTTGGAATTTATTTAACAATATATATGCACACACTTGTTGCTACATGATTATGTTAGGGAAGGCAAGGTCAAAGAAGTGTGCTTTCCACTTAGATTGGAATGTGAGGTTTGTGCTGGTTCTTAGCTGCTATGTCAGTTCATTCCACTGTTGTGACCCAGCCCCTGAGAAAGCTCCTGCACAGATGAGCTTTACCCTCACTGTAGAAAGTTGCATTATCCTGTTCACCATACCCAGTCTATGAACCATTTTTAACTATTGTATCATGAAACAACAGCCTTCTCTTGAAATTGGCTGGAAAAAATAGAAAAACTCATTTTAGAATGAGATTCACCATAACTGAAAGATGAAGCAAAATTGTCTTGTATCAGAAGTAATACTGCTAGTTACTCTTTTAAGATCTTGGGATACACACAGTTATATTATATACTTGGTCCAAGCGGTTTTCGTAGGAAAATTATATCTTGCTGAAGGACAAGATATGAGCAACACAGTAGTTCCCGAGATGCATATTGTAAAAGCAGCTGTGTTTAAAAGCACTTAAACTTTGTCCTTCAAAAAGAATAGTGACAGATGAGGCTTTTATTTATAATAAAAGACTTGATTTGTTATGAATCAGATGTATTATCATAATCAGCATCAGTTAGCAGTCTCCATTAGGAAACATTATTTTTGACATTTCCAGGACTAGCATGATATCAATGAGAATTGAAAGACCTTGTCCTTTACTGCCATCTGAAGAACAAAATATCAAAGTAAAAAAAATGTATAAAAAGTGACTTAAAATAAACAAATGAATTAACCTCACTGAAATGCACTTCTTGCTCTTCCTGTTAAAGCAATGACTTTTCATTCAGTGTTTCAGTTAATAAAATATACACAAAGATATTCTGAAGCCCAGAACTATCAATCCAGATCTATATATGTCAGTCATTTAAATGTAGTCAATGGGATTTGAGGTTTTTTTTTAATTTTAGGTTACTATATTTCACTAGGAAACTGCAGTTAACCATTTTGATTTCAAGAAGAGTATCTGTTTGTTCTTTCAGTTTTTAAATTCCCAACAAAGTTTAATTTAAGAAAAAATTAAGGCAACTGTCTTTGTTGTTGGGTTAGCAAAATTGCTATTTTTATTTCACTCACAGAATAATTCACAATTAGATGACAGAAGGCTGAATGCAAGAAGAAAAAGCAAAGACAGATCACAAAAGTTGGAATGTTGGGCACTCTGCCCACTCAGATAAAAAGAAAGTAATAAGATTTGAAGCTTTAGTACCTTTTTTTCTGTATAAAGAGTAAATGAGAAGCTTGACTGATAAATTGAAATAGAACCGGAATGCTTATAAGTGTTTAATTAGTTTCTATTGTGGACTTTATGAATCATCTGTGTCTCACACACACATGCATGCATGAGGATGGCTTAAAGATGTGAACAGGTTGTTGTGCCACATTTGGTATAAGGTGACTGCAACTCCACTAATTTGTATTACATGGCACTAATCAGTCTAGGTTGTCAAAAGAATCTTAGAAAATTGAGAAAGGATTAAAAGGGCCAGCTCCAGTTTTCTTGCCTTCAGGGTGAAATAAAACAACTGCAAATAAAGCTTCAGATTTTTATTTATTTATTTATTTATTAAAAAAGAGAGGAGAGACAAATAAACAGTTCTATCCTAACTTTCTTTAGGTTCGTTAGCAAACAGTTCCCATTGTTGGCTGGTTAGTTAGCAAGCCTTAACAAAAAGAAGGCCCCCAAACTAGTTCTCTTTTTACATATGATGCCTAATTGTTTCGTACCATTTCTTGAGAGAGAATTCATGAGCCACACCTGGAGGTTTCTCCCTTCCTGAGCAAGACAATGGTCTTTATGTGGCTCTTCCCTTTACCTTTGTGAAGGAGTGTAACCTCTTTACTGTGCAGCATAGTACAGACAGAGGCAAATACAGGAACAGGGGAACTCACATAAAATCAGACCCAATGCTCCATTTATTTTGACAATCTACTTCCAGCAGTGGTCAGTACCAGATGCTTTAGATGAGAGAAACCCTGTTATGAAAAATTATGGAATCACTTGCCCATAGGAAAAGTATTTCTAACTGCAATGCCTATGTCTCATCACATATAGTATGATTTGATTTTTTTTCTTATTTCTTAAATAATTAAACCATCTGAAAGTATTTGAAGGATATAAAACACTACTTGTATCTGTCCAGGGACGTGTAACTAGAAGTAATGGAACAAGAACAAAGATTTTTCTTCCTATGAATGCTAAATTTTCCTAAGTTAGAAAGTAGTCTCCCAAAGCACATAGGAAACACACTGTCACCAGAGAGATGTGAAGAAACATTATTGTACACTCTTCTGCCTACTTAAAAAATAAGAAACACTTGATGAACTACAAGAAATTCAAGCCACTGTAAATGGGCTTAGACCAGTAGTCCCCAAACTCTTTAAGTCATACTCCCCCTTACCTCTAATGCAGGGGTTCCCAAACTTGGTTCGCGGCTTGTTCGGGGTAAGCCCTTGGCGGGCCACGAGATGCTTTGTTTACCTGAATGTCCGCAGGTATAGCCACTCGCAGCTCCCAATGGCTGCGGTTCACCATTCCCAGCCGATGGGAGCTACAGGAAACAGCATGGGCCGGGCCACCACTTCCTGCAGCTCCCATTAGCTGGGAATGGCGAACCATGGCCACTGGGCGCTGCAAGCCGTACCTGCAGATGCTCAGGTAAACAAAGTGTCTCACGGCCCACCAGGGACTTACCCTGAACAAACCGCAAACCATGTTTGGGAACCTCTGCTCTAAGGTAATCTACCAGCTCCATGCCCCACAGTTCGGGGATGTCTGGCTTAGACCAGGCCCCTCATAGTTAATATGAGATGCCCAAGATCCTATTACTGCAGCTCACAATGCTTGAGAACAGATGCCCCAACCTTGAAATAGCTTCAGCTCAGTCCAGAAAACATCAGTCTAACTTTTGAGCAACTCCAGCTGTCATGAGCATGTTAACCCAGCCCACTGCTCACAAAGTAGAATACTGGCTTAATTTCAAGAAGAAATCTTCATTGTTAAAGATCTCCATGAGATTGGACCAAGTTACCTGAAACAGTGCCTTTTGCTAACGAACCAAGACCTCTTTCAGTGGTTACATTCACGGGAATGAGGAAACCGTCCATCTCCAAGGGCCAAACTCATGAAAGCAAGCAACAGAGCTTTCTCAGCATCCTCTCCAGAAGTGGTAACAATGGCCACCGAGCTCAGTGCAGTGAGAAGACAACATTCAAAATTCTCACCATTATTTTTCCTCCACAACAGTGACAACAAGTAAGAAAATGATTATAGAAGGGTGGCATTATGCAAATATGTGTGCACCTATACATACACAAACACTCTTTGAAGGAAGAGGAGGAAGAAACATTCCAGCAACCTTCCTCCTCCTTGGAGGATGATATAAACTACACTTATTTCACTCTGCCCTATGTTCATTCTCTTGTGGGAGATACTGAGACAACACCATGATGGGCACCTGAAAAGAACCTAGGTAAATAGATAATCATTTAAAACTAGGTTTCATACAGCATATAGTGTTCATTTAAAGTCACACACTACCTTAACGAGTACATTTTGACTCTAGAAATGGTGAGTGTTATTGCTCCATCACTGCAGACAGAATGGGATTCCAACCTGTGCAGGAATAGGAAATACCTGTACATTTGAGTGACTAGCCTCTGGAGAAGCTAATATTAGCAGCAGAGCTAGTTAAGATAAGTCCCTGTACTCAAGTGAGTGAAAAAACTATGTTTGTACCTGTTTCCCAGTAAGGCTCAGCTTGTAGGGTTAGATGGGCAGAATTAAGACCATAATGTAGATAACAATTCTGATCTCACAGGGAGAAGGACAAGAAGAGCAAGAGGGATTGTGCAGGCTGCATTTTCTACATGCACACTGGTGAGCTGGGGGAGGAACTGAGTCCTAACTGGGCCAAGAGATCGCTCAAGGGAACAGAGCCCATAATCTCCTCTCCCATTGTTTCTCAGATCAATGATGAGCAAACTGTTTTAGGGTGCAGAGACACAAGGCACACACACAGCTGACAGCAGAGCTTAGACACAGCACAGGCTGTTCCCAATCAGTGTCCCACATACACACTTCTTTCAGTATGTCACCACTTTCTTTGACATATGTCAAGTTACCCTTTTATATTCAGCATCCTCTCTAGTCCTACTTAGTCAGCATGCCAGACAAACAAAAGTAGTGGCAGAAAATTAAGGAGTTTATTGACAATAAAATTGAGCTACTCCTACCTGCCCTGATAAAATTACTTTTGAAAAAATCAAGATAAAAATGCAAATGAAAACAGGAGGCGAGAGAGTGTGTAGCGTAGAACACTGCAGATATAATTACTGTACCCCCTCTCTAAGATCAGCTTTCTCCCCACCCCCCACACAGTAAAACATTTTTGTTCAGTGAATGGTCAGTCTAATCACTGAATATGGCCACACTGCTTTTAGGCAGATGGTTGAATATTTCACAACAGTGATACTAAGTGTGTGTACTTTATGCCAAATACACATTGCTACCTGAAGACCACCTGGGTACTGTATGATACTGTGGCAGATGTGTGAGCCCACATCTTAGCATTCACTGAACACATCCCTCCATGAAGGAAATGTCCTCATAGAACACAAGTTTTTTGTGCACCTCCTGGTCTCATAACATAACATTCTCAGCTCATACTGCTTAAAGTCTCTTGCAGTTTTAATTGATTAAATAGGATGGTTTGTATATCCCACTCACATCAGCAGATGTTCACACATAGAGACTGAAGTTCTACAATGCAGTCTGATGCTAAATGTTATTTTAGAAATCTCAATTGCTTGAGTCAGCAGCCATCTCAGCAGGCAGCGACATCTAAGACTTCCATAATATGGCTGCTACAAGACTCCACCAACAAACCACACCCAAGAAGCAGAGTGGAAACTTATTGACATATGGTGGAGCAAATGATGTATCAGGAACAATTTAAATAAATCAGAAGATTACAAATAAACGAATGAAGCCACTTGAAGCCATGTGAAAGAAAATGTTATATTTTAAAAACAGAGTAAGACGGATGATACAAATGAAAGAGAGTGTGCATGAATGGTGAGGGTTTTGTGGACTATAGATATTACTGCAGCTTCTAATGTCTCTTTTCTTTTTATCCTCCGCTGCCACCTCTAACCCTAAAGTGATGAAGCATGTCCAATCACTGCATGCTCTGTCCAAAGAAAGGACAGGTGGCCTTTTTCCCCAGACTTTCTGTGGCATCAACACACCACATTCATAAGATGGGTGGAAATGCATTGACATTAAAAAAGATAATATTAAAAACATGGTATAATGAGAATTTGGATTTTGGCGACAAACCTTATGAGCCAGCTCAGGCTTGGCGGTTGCTGCTTTGTGTCGGTCCATCATGGCAAAGCAATTGTGAAATCTTCTTTGCTGTCTTCTTGCGGGTTCGCCTGGCATGGGGAAGGTTGGCTCCATACCATCCCTCCCAGCTCTCATCTCCCAACATAAGGGGCGGACCAGAGTGATCCATTCCAGTAATCCCTTAGGGACCGTTGTTGCTGGCCCAGCCATGAGCCTGCACTAAGTTGCTCATGAAGACCGAACTGTAAAGAGCCGGGGTGGCCTCCCTCTGAACCGGAGGGTAAGGAGCCACTCTGTCAGGCTGAGTGGGCGGAGCCAGGCCAAGCTTACTCCATCCTGGAAAAGGAGGAGTGGAACAGGAAGTACAAAAGGCGGGGCCCTTATCCCAGTGAGGAGAGGACCAGGGAGGGAAACAGACACAGGCTTCTGGCTGTTTCCTTTAGACCCTGCAAACCTGACCCAGAGGAAGGACTCGGGCTACCAGGACTGCTGGGGGCAGAGTATCCCGAGGAACTGGAGGAGCTGGGCAGCGACCCGAGCCCAAGTGAACCCGATGCTGAGAGTGAGCTGGAGCTACCGGGGCTACCAGTGGCTGAACACCCTGACAAGTTGGAGGAACCAGAGGGACCCACGCGAGAGACAGGGTAGGAAGTAGCTCAGGGGTGGAACTGGACAGTGTGGTGAGTTAGTGTTTGGTCAGCATGTTGTGGACAGATCCCCACTGACCCAGGGGCAGGACCCTCTGCCCCCACCACTGTCAGGGCCCTGGGCTGGAATACAGTGGAGTTGGGTGGGCCTGCATTCCCCTACCCCTGCCACCCCGAAGTGGGGTAGCAGATCCCCAATAAAGTAGTAAGGACTCTTGCCAGCATCTCCCAAGCCTGAGGGGCATGCAACGGACTCGGGCCGGTACTCCCGTGTCACACCAACTGCAATGGCACACTTCCCTCTGCTAATTCCACATTGACAGAGAGGTGTGACCAAGGCCTTTGGGTGAGGCAGTAGCTCCCCACTGCTCCCCAGTCGCTCAGCAGACCAACTGAGACCTTGCTACACAAACCATCACCCCACAGTTTGAGGGATCAAGGAGCAACGGGTATAACTTAAAGTCAACTTCCTCTCCATCCTAGTGAGCTGCATCAGGCTTCAAATGAATGGTCCCTGGGACCTAGTCCTGTATGTGTTCTCCCTGTAGCTGTAGTCAGTGAGAAGGAGAGAGTTTGTAAGGTGTAGCTAGTAGAGATGCACAAGCACACAATTTGCAGCAGAGCACAGACATATTACTCAGCCAGTTCCCAACTAGGCCTTCCACATGCAAATGGCAAGCTTTTCTTTTGTCCTCCATGAAGTGTTTCAACTGTGAAGGCTTACCTGGGCATAGCAAGGATGCTAAAATGCTCTGTAACCATGGATCTAACATGGTTGCAGGTAGTAATTCTCACACTACAGCATCCTTTTTATCTCTCATACCCTGAGAGCTGACCAGGTTTTTTTGATTAACACTGGCCCATGTGATTAGGTTGCACTGTCATCCATCAATACGTAGTTCACAGTGCAAAGATGCTCGAGTTACTCTTTTTCCCATAAAGACTCATGTATCATTCTTCCTAAGGCCATTACTGTTTTCCTGTGGCCCTGATTTTCCTAAATCAATCTCATACAAAGTTGGACAAATATTCCTGTAAATGGACCACTGGATTGAAAGAATTACTGTAGTTCAGTTGATGGCAGTAATGCAATATACAATTAGTGTGAGCACAGAGTCAGTAGAAGGACCCTGTTAGACAAAGGAAAATATTGTATTAATGGTGCAAGAAAATACCACTACCAAAATGCAGAATACAGTACATAAGAACAACCATACTGGGTCAGACCAAAGCTCCATCTAGTCCAGTATCCTGTCTTCTGACAGTGGCCAATGCCAAGTGCCCCAGACAGAATGAACAGAACAGGAAATCATCAAGTGATGCATCTCCTGTCACCCATTTCCAGCTTCTAGCAAACAGAGACACCATCCCTGCCCATCCTGGCTAATAGCTAGGGCCCTACCAAATTCACGGTCCATTTTTGTCAATTTCATGGTCATAGGATTTTTGAAAATCATAGATTTCATAATTTCAGATATTTAAATCTGAAATTTAGTGATATTGTATCTGTAGGGGTCCTGAAACAACTCTGAAGGAAGCAACATAGAAGTAAGGATGGATGGTATGGTATTGCCACCCTTACATCTGTGCTGCTGCTGACAAGATGCTGCCTTCAGAGCTGGGAGACTGGCCAGCAGCCACTGCTCTCCAGCCACCCAGCTCTGAAAACAGCACAGAAGTAAGGGTGGCAATACTGTGACACCCCCTACAATAATCTCACAACTCCCCCAAACCTCTTTTGAGTCAGGACCCCCATTTTAAAAAATGCTGTTCTCCCCCATGAAATCTGTATAGTATAGGATGAAAGTACACAAAAGACCAGATTTCATGGTCCGTAACACATTTTTCATGGCCACGAATTTGGTAGGGCCCTACTAATAGCCATTGATGGACCTATCCTCCATGAATTTATCTAGTTCTTTTTTTAACCCTGCTATAGTCTTTGCCTTCACAGCATCCTCTGCCAAAGAGTTCCACAGGTTGACTGTGCAGTACATTGATGTGTGAAGTACATCAGTGGTGCATGAAAATACGTGTATTACAATGTGGAATGCAGTTTGCTAATGGTGGAATAGCGGGCCTCTTTTGTAATCTGAAATACAGTGTGTAGGTAAAGGGTCTCTGCTATTCTAAAGAAGAGTGCTTTATGTTCACCACCATGCTGGAATATTATAAACCCGAGTGCTGTATAGATTGGGATTTCCCAGAACACCATTTGTAGAGGATTGTTAAAGCTACTTGTATATTTATCTCAGTGCACAGCTCTCTACAAGCAGGAATGGAGGAAGCTGGGCAGGACTCACCTGCTTTCTCTACCCATGTGGAGCGCAAGAGTCTCCTTCTCTTTCTCATCTCTGCTTTTTTCCCTCTAAGCCATGAAATATTTGGATGTGATAGCTGTGCATTTCACTCCTGATCCTTACTCCTAGACTGCTGTTTGTGCGATGCTGCCTCCCCCAATTCAGCTGCTGTAACATCATACTGGTCTTTTGGGGGAGGAGTCTGAATCCTCTCAAGCTGTCTGCAGAAGTTTTCTGCAAAAGTTGGCCAAACTTTTACAAGACCAGCTGTTCTCATGAAATTTTGGTCCTCTTGCCTGGTGCAGAGCCAGTCCAGGATTCCAATCTCCCTCTCCATGTGATTTTTGGATCTGAGCTAAATACAGGGTGAGGAGCTCTGAGTTTTGGTTTGAGACTGTCTCTAATAGTTTGAAAATCTTTCCTTCAAGGGGAGCAGTCTGTTTAGGGGGAATATAGGACAGCAGTTAAAAGAAACCTGGAACAAACGAATTTGTGAAGGCTTCAACCCATAACGGAAAGGGGAGAGAGTTTCTCCCTGACATACTGTGGAGGACTAAACCTTCGAAATATTCCAGGCCAGCCATTATTATAAGTTTCTGGTTTCTGCTAGGTTATAAGCAATGTAGAGCTGCAATGCTCTGAGAAGTCTTTAATATTGTTGTGATTGCATGTCGGATTAAATTAAAGGGTTAACCAGGTAAACCTCTCTACTTTGGATCGATTTTTTTCCCTTTTATTAAATTATTTTTTCATATAAGAAATTACTTCATGGAGCCACGGCAAAGCAAATTTAAATGTCTTAGAGTCTGGACAGTAAGTTTAAAAAAAGTTCTATAATTAACTGTGTTTTATTAAAAGAGTAATAATGAAAAATAAGTAGATTCTTAGGAATAATTGCTCTGCATTGTAAAAATAAGTTAAATTTGGAATGAATGGGTGAAAATCAGTCTAATATTTTTTCATGAACTACGTGGTGTGTAATAACATGAGAACACTCCATGCTTATAAAACTAAACTGGCTCTTTATTAAGAGAATTATTTACAGAGGTGCTGTAACTGCAGCTAACATTTAATCCAGGTGCACACAGACTAATTCCTGGTGCCTCCTCCAAAATCTTTCCTCCTTCAACTTGTTCTCCTTCCAAGTTCCATGCAGTTATTGCTAAAGTTATTGCATCACCATCTCATTACTGATTAAAAAAAATAAACTATAGATTGTAAAAGCCCAATTTTGCATACACTTATATGATTAATTTCAAGCATGTGAGAAATCATTGACTTCAGTGGAGCTTCTCACATGCGTACTGTTCAATGCCTGTGTGTTTAATCGGGGCCTAAGAATGTGCTTTGAATAGGAGGTTAGCCACATTAAGAACAGGGATTTCAGCATTTGGCTTTTAATGACTAAAACCTTTTTAGATTGTACAGGTTGTTTAATACAAAGCATATTGCACATTAAACATAAGTATAGTATAGCAAGAACCAGTAAACAGGCTATAGTCATATGCTAATGTTATCTTTCTCTTCTTCACCTATGTACCGTAGAAATCCATTTAACTTAAAATCCTGTTTTCAAAAGTGATCAAGCTGTTTGTTCCAAGTTAGCAGTGAAAATACAACACTATTCACCCATTAATAAGTAAAATATGAATGGGTGTAAATGTTTGTTCAAAACTCCTCAAAAAACCCCAACAATATTTCAATAGTTAAGTGATAGAGTTTATTTTCAACTCATAAAAATAAAGAAATTCATAGTTAAGCGGGGGCTGGTTAGGGGCTTAGTAAACAAAGAGAGTGTTGGCAATACTAGAAAGTTTGGGACAGAGAGTAAACAGATAATTAAATAAAGGTCCCCAGCATTTGACTATGTGGATCATGCTCAGCAGCCAGATAGTGGGAAAGGGTACCAGAGGGGGACATCCATTAATTCAGAAGTCACATCATCTAATAAAATTAGGGACTTGGGCCTACAAAAGGGACACACTTAGGAGGAAGGGTTAGTGGCAGGCAATAAAAGAATGTAATGGGTCCTTCATAATTTTAAATTACTTTGGTTGCCATCAAATATCTGTGATGTTTCATCATTTTTACTCTAGACTTTAGTCATTCTCCCCTAGATATATCACAATACGTGAGGAAGAATCCAAGTTGGTGGTGTAAAATAGGGTAATGGCCCGGATCTCATTTCGGATATATGAGATTTTTATGCTCAAAGTATTGTAGAGTAGTGAAGGCTTAAAGATAAACAAAGTGTGATCTGCACTTCCTAGAAAAGAAAAGAAATGAATTTCATTTTTACTTAGAATTTTACAGAACCAGATAAGTACACTTCATAAAAAAAAAACAATACATTTCCCACTTCAGTGACTTGAATTATAGCTGATAGCTTTCAATGCTTCAGTGTCTGCTCAAGGTGCTGATAAACATTAGCTACTTCTCTGCAATATCGGGGAGAGCTGAAATGTTCAGGTCTGGGTCCACCTACAGGGGAAATTGCCTCTTTCCATTTTGAAGTGGTATTTGGTATCTGTTTTTCATTAAGATCATTTCACTTCTGATGTGCTGATAATATTCTTGTGCAAAGGATTAGCAAAGAAATATAAATTAACGATGTTGGGTTGATACCTACATACCACAACACAGTAGTACCAATGAATTGTATCCATTGAAGCTAAACACAAATGTGTGTCCTGTAGTAGCCCTTTCTCATCTGGCTCTGTCACAAGATGTTGATCCTTATTCTAATCACATAACCTCACTGGTCCTAGTCCAGAAGACATTGCTCTAGCAAAGCTACATCTGATTTCAATGGGAAATCTGTGAGAGTAAAGATTTTTGTATTGAGCCCTCTCTGTCTTATGCCTACCATCTGTAAAATGGTGATCACAATATCTGCAGAGATGCTGGGAGGCCTAATTTTAAACCCAGAAATTTTGGAGAACTATAGGTCAACAAGCTGTGATATAGAACTTCTCTAGTATACTGCTTTTGTGATACTGACTTCCAGTACCAAGAACTTGAGCACTTACTGTGATTTAGCAAATGAAAATTCATTCTGTACACAACCTAGAACTTTAGTCACTGCAAAATATAATGGAGTGTTTAATTTCTCTTGCATCATGTCCCAGAACTATCATACCTTGGGCAATCCCATCATGTATCCAAAATAATTCTTTTTATATAATCTTTGCCCTTGATATAAAACTAGAAATGACTAGTTTAGAATCTTTTATATGAGAAATTATTATACAGATGCTACAACAATAGAAATCGAATGGTATTTATTATATTTATTTATTTACAATGCTTCCTTATCTGTTTATCATGGTTTTATTTCTGGAAAACATCTAGTGTTATAGAAGAAAGAGAGAAAAATTCTGAAAGCATTTTCACACCTTCTTCAGCCACATACTTCAAGAAATCTTCATTTTCCATAAATGTATTCTTGACAAGCTTTACAAATGCATATGCCAAATTTCTTTCTGAAATCAACATTGAATGAAAGTAGATGTTTATAATGGAGATTTCTTTTGACCCATAAATATAACACTAGATCTAAATGGAGAAAAGTATCTCAATGTATTAACACCAGTTGGTTTAAAAATAGTATGTCTAATTTCTTTTCAACATTCAATTTTGTCTTCATATTGAAACCTGTCAGGGTATATTTTAACTAAGATAAGTCACTCCTTTATTGACACCAGATATATTTCTTGCTTGAGCGACATTACCAACAATACAGATGAACTCGAAGTACCTTCCTGAACATTTAAAGCTCAGTTAATATGAAACCATTCTAAGCACCAGTGGTCAGATCTTTGATTGTCTCCCTAGTAAAGAAAAAGGTCATAATTTAGACCTGTAGGAGATCAAAGAAGAAAATTCTATAGATTGCTGTCTACATGATTGATAAAAGTTAAGTGTCTGTTCAGTACCATGATCAACCTCAGGAGGTAACAAAAGCATTTGTGAGAGGACTGTTTAAGTAGAAGCAAGGTGAAATGGAACCCTGTAGCTCTAAATCTGGCTACTTTGGTTTTGAGACTGAGAAATACTTGGTTCTTGAAAGAAAAGGGTGAACTGAAAACCAATGTGGGCCTTAAATAACATACGTTCTTCTTACAGCAGTAGTTTGTGTAACACTTCTGCCAGGTCGTGTCAGCAGCAAGAAGGGCAGGGTTCAAATAGTTCCAAAACAAAACCAGCTCAAGCCCCCACCAGAAAAATAACCACCACTCTTGGTTGCCTCTAACAGGCAATACTAGCACTGACTTTACTAATAGGGGAGGGAACACACAATTAATTTGAGAAAACACTGCAGCAATGATTCAGAAGTATGCAAACACTAAGTAAACACCTGCTCGACAGTATCTTGGGCAGTAATCCTTTGCCTCAGTTTCCCATAGACAAACGTCCCTTTCACACACCATTCCGCTTTTCCCTCCTCTGCGCCTGACTCACTGATTTGTTGTCCAAGGTCAGTGAAGTCCCAGGGTCCAATGGTGGGAGAGGAGAAGAAGAGTGATGCCTCTACTTCTGCCCTCCTTGCAGCTACTCATTGCTGCCACCTCTGTTTGCCACTGCCTTCACCTGCCATGCTGTGTTTTGAGGTTCCCACATCCAGCCCAGTTCTTAGTGATTTTAGTTCTTAGTGATGTCACTGGGTAATGGGGAACCTCAATGTTGCTGCCTTCTCTGCGCTGCTTTTCACTGCAGCATTGCCCCCACACCAGGTGTAAGGTCAGCCCCCCAGACTGGCCTATCAGTGATTTCAGCTCTAACAATTTCTAGCTCAATAAGTCTAATCAACTCTGTCTTTACCCATGAGAGGGAGAGGGTCAAATGTTCTGTTCTTCACTTCAGTTTTGCATCACTACCCCATGCTCAGCAAGTGAGGTTACATTGATAGCACCCTCCCCCCCCCCCCCGTTAGGGCATATTAATTACAGTTCTGCTGACCTTTAGTCATACAATAAAGATAACATTTAATTACCCCTGCACCCAATATTTAAATGAATTTTAACTGAAAACAGCCAAAATTGATCACTTTAGCAAAGTAGCTATATCTATGGATCATGTCAGCAAAGTCTATACAAATATGGTCTTCTCCTGAGGTCTTTTCCCCCAGCTCATCAATAGATGGCAGGAGAGAGCTCATTCAATATACTTACTTACATCTGTAATTGCTTTTTATCTTCGAATATTCAGTTGTGAAGATTTAAAGTCAGGGTCCAAGAGACAGGTCAGCATGTTAAGCTTCACCAGTAAATTACTGCTGAATTTCTCATTTTGTTAGTAAAGCTTCCATCTGCACTTAAAACAAACTGTAGTGTAACATTTAATGTTTTTTCTCATAATCTTTCAGTTTGGGCCGGTAATGCATTAGAATTTTAGGAAAGGAATTACTTGACATATATATTATTAGAAATATCTGAAGATATGTCAGAATTATCTTTCTCAATTGGTGACAGACTGAAAATAGGCCTTTTCTCTATTGCTGTTGTATGCTGCAGTGCTAATATTACATCCACTCAGCAATCCCATATTCTGTCCCATAATCATATGCTGCCACATGCTTCCTTGTGGTTTCTTTGCATACCAGTTGAAAGGGAGTTCCTGACATTTTAGGAATTAACTCACCTTCCATCACCTTTTTGCTTTTCAAGATTCACTTGTGGAATTAAGGGGAGTATAAGTCATTTACCATCTTTTTAATATGTTGTGATTGTTAGCTTTGAGCCTGAAGGGACCTCCATCTTTTGATAACTTTGCCAGTTGCGATCTGTATCAATTTTCTTTTAGAAGTTCAGATAAGGATTGTTAATCCAGCTGCCTGCACACCTTATTAATAAGTACTCTCAGTTCAGTGCACAGCAGAGATGCTCTTTTCCTTAGTGTTTATTATGGTTGCTGTTAACTGTACAGGCTCAGCAGTGTTCTAGATAATTTACAGTATGCTATGCACACAGTTTCATTTGTGATCTGCATATATCAGCCTACAAAACCTTTGACATAATTTGTTAACCCTCAAGTACGCATGGTCCTTCTGGGGAAAGAGCATTGTGGATTTTGCCAACCTGTTCTAACGTTTTGTTTCTGCCATATACCTCTTGATTTTGTTCTGAATGTGTCTGTGCAGGAATTGTGTTATGTCTGGGTCACTGAGTGCTTCATAACTGGGAGTGAGGACACCCAGGGATGGACGATGGGTTGATTGGTGTAAGCTAATAGCATAGTTAGTATTACTTTAAGTTCCAGTGGAAATAGAAGGGTAGAAACCAACTGCAGGATATGCTCTGCAGACTTGATTTCTCCTTTCTTCTGATTAAAGTGTATTCGTGTTAGAGTTCTCCTTGACCGAAGGGAAGCTTCAGTCTTTGCTGCTACCTGGAGAATTTCAGTTTGAGTCAGATGGACAGTGTTGATAGGCCAGATCCAAATGTTGCCAACTCTAAGCATTGAAAATAATGAGTCATGCATCCAAACATCGTGAGATTGGTTTAAACATCATGAGAACAAATATACATTTGGAGTTTTTTATTTTCTTCTGGGTTTAGAACTTTAGGGTATGCGTGGGTCAGAATTTCAATCTTTTCTCCCCAGCCACAAGGAATAGAAACTTAATGATATCTGACAGTCTCATGTAGGCAAATAGTTGCAGGAACTTTGGCTTTAAGAAAAATGCCAAAGGGGCTTTGGAGCTGAACCCTAACCATGTCTTGTACGATTCAATCTTTTTGGAAGCTTAATTTATGCGAAGGTCTGTTCCATGTTGGGAAAACTGAATTTAGCCTGGAAGCCTGGCAGAGGCCTGCACCATCCTGAAAAGAATTTGTTTAACTTTGAGAAGGGATTGTTATAACAAAGGAAGGTTTTATTTGAGCAGGGAGCTATATTGTTATGAGTTGCTAAGGGAATCTTTATAACCTATGTTATTTCAGCTCGTATAGGATGTAACATTTTGAAAAAGTATATTTTTCCTTACATTTTTAATGCTCCTGAGTCTTTTCTGTTTCTCTCCTTCATAGTATGTGAGTCTATGCCCACAGTTCACGTAGGGTTGCCATCCCTCTGGGCAGGGGCGGCTCCAGGCGTCAGCATGCCAAGCGTGTGCTTGGGGCGGCAAGCCACTGGGGGCGCTCTGCCGGTCGCCGCGAGGGCGGCAGGCAGGCTGCCTTCGACGGCTTGCCTGCGGAGGGTCCGCTGGTCCCGCGGCTTCAGTGGACCCTCCACAGGCAAGCTGCTGAAGGCAGCCTGCCTACCGTGCTCGGGGGGGCAAAATGCCTAGAGCCGCCCCTGCCTCTGGGATTGTCCTGGAGTCTCCAGGAATTAAAGATTAATCTTTAATGAAAGATTATGTCATGTGATGAAACTTCCAGGAATATGTCCAACTAAAATAGGCAACCCTAAGACAATCACATAGCAGTTTGGTTCATGACCTACCAAACCTTTACCCATGAGTAATCCCCATATAAGCAGGCTCTATTAAGTCAATGGGACTTCTTTCTTGAATAAAGACTATTTCCATGAGGGCTGATTTGCAGGATCAAGCCAGTAATTGGCATAATCAGTACAAAGTTTAAGCCCAGATAGCTTACATGCTAAAGTTACCTTCATAGAGGCAGGTTATAAATAGTTTTCTTTTCAAACTGCATCTTTGAAAAAGTATATTTTTTCAGTTCTAGTATTTCTTTTTTATACTAGTAGAGTTTAGAATATTGGAGTCTTTTTGATTTTTTCCTGTGCTTTAAGATACCCTTTTATTATGTTGTCAGACCTGAAATATTGTTACAACCGTTGCCATACTTCACATATTCACTATGTTTGCATTGGATTGTTATATCTCCTTATATACTATACAGTACTGATAACCTCTGAGATTCTTGACTTTGTAGGACACAAGAATTTCTCAGCTATCTCCTCTGTATTTGTGTACACTGTTGTGCTATGATTGTAGGGATTGAAAATCACATTAGTTAGAGGCCTGGGGCTTCCAATATTCAGTTATGGCCAACTACCAAAAAGCTGGGGGACCAATGACTAGTTTAGGATTCAAAATATTGAAGAGTACCATGCATAGAAACAAATGTTGTGTTAGGAAGTGAGGATTTCTGGATCTCCAGTAATCTAAATCATTAATGTTTTGCCCTGGCAGCTTGTTGATATACTGGACCTTAACTACCCATCATTCAGATTGCAATCTTATTTTCGTTCCATTTCAGTACGGTCATGATTTCAACAATGTATATTTTGAGAAGTATTCATGCGAATGACTACTTATATACCATCTGCAAGTTTGGAGCTTGGAATCTCAGCTTTCAAAATGTACTAATCCTGTACTGTCATTAACATGTTGTATGGCCTAAGGCAAGTCACTTACCCCTCTGCCTCAGCTTCCCTATCTGTGATTGAGACTGTAGCTTCACCAGGATTATTGAGAGAACTGATTAATTAGCCATGATTAAACTGTAAACATCAGACTTTTTTTTCCACCTAGAAGAACAACTATTCTTTGAGAGAAACCAAAATTGCATTATTCAACTGAAATGTACAGGATTAATCTATATAAGCAGATGTTAGATGTGTAGGAATTTGACCAGGACACTATGGCTGACTCTCTTATTTATGTAAAATGTACCAGTGGAATTTTAATTAAGAGCCCTCTGGTTTTATTTCATTCTGGTTTTATTTGCCCTTAACATAGTGCTGGTGCATTGGTTTGTTATTAAATTGGAGAGAAAAGTTCTGTATTGAGAGGCATTAACATCATCTCTTGCATAAAATGTGGGCGTTCCTTCAGGTTCCATATTCCAATATGGATCAGATCTCACCCTGCTTCTTTCATGAGATATAGTAAGTGTACTGGAACAATTTGATTTGTCTGCATTAACATTTTTATTTAGTTACTTAGGAATGTTCATCTCAGATGTGGCATCTCATTTTCACTGAGGTTTTGTTTTTCCCATTTGCCAATGAGTTAACCGAGACATAAGGAAGTAAATATAAGAAATGTAGATTCTTTGGCTTTTTGCTTGTTATAATCAGTCAGTGACACATAAACCCTAATAAATTCTCCATCTTAACAGCCATGTCTTCAAATGGTAGCATTATAATTTCATTTTTCATGTAGTCTTATGTAGACAGCCTCAGTGGGGTGTTTGAGTTCCAAAGTTAAACTTGAATGTTTTTTATGCTAGATTGGTTAGTTGCTGTTTTGTTTATCATCTGGATAACTTGCTCAATAAGAAATCATTTGGGGGGAGGGATAGCTCAGTGGTTTGAGCATTAACCTGTTAAAGCCAGGGTTGTGAGTTCAATCTCTGAGGAGGCCATTTAGGGAGCTGGGGTAAAAATCTGTCAGGGGATTGGTGCTACTTTGAGCACAGGGTTGGACTAGATGAAGTCCCTTCCAACCCCAATATTTTATAATTCTAAAAACAAAATGGCAAACATTATTAAAGACATTCTTGTTACCTATTCTCATCACATCAGCATGTCATATTTTTGCAGCACATGCATTTGAAATGTGTAAAAAGCTTATTGTTTATTTCCCACCAATGTGGTCTTGAGGGAACAATGGAAAGAATATATATCCCTCTGATTGAGAAAGGTAAACAATTACGCTTAATAAAAATGTGCAAAAATCTTTGAGATATAAGTGATGGGAAAGGTAAGTTTGAAAAATGTCAGTCCATACAAGCAGAACATTGATTGTGTGATTTGGGAAAACTACTACTCATCAATGCCATATATGTGTCCATTGTTTTTTAAACTTTAGTTTAAGATATCTGTAGAGAGGAAATCTTAATTTGTATGTGTTTGCCAGAAGACTCTCACAACAGCTACCAGGAATTCAATGTGATTGGAGTTAAATAAATTTATTTAAGCCTTCATCCAAAGTGAGTAGTATGGATTTTCTTTTAATAAAATTTGAAATGTGGTTAAAATTCACTTGTTCTAGGACTGATGCCAAAAAAATCAGCTCTGACATCTTTTTAAAGTACATTGCTCTGCCTGTAGTGCTGTCTGTGCATATTATAACGGTAAAAAAGTTTCCTTGCCTTTTTTTTTTGTACTTTTAAAAACTCTGTTGCCTGCAGCATTGCACGCTGGAACAATGCAAGCTGTCAAAGACTAGATAACCAATTTACTTGGAAAATGAATTAATGCTTTCCTCATCTGACATTAATTTTGTTGGAATTGTTTCTCAAGTGGAAACTGTTGGCTTTGAGTGTAGAATAATAAGAGTTACTACTTTTGGCTCAACAGGCTGAAATGCCAAGAATACGAAGCCATGTCACCAGTGTGACTGGAATATCAAGTGACAAGCCTGGTGGGTTGCATTACATACATGGTTTAGTCCTGTGTGTGAAATAACGAGCACGTTGATCACGTATTAAAACTTGTGCTTATTAAGAAAATTTGTGGTAGGAAGCATCTATATGGCTTATTTGATGGAACCAAGAACATATTAATTGGACTGTCACTAATATTTTATGTTGGAACTCCAGTTTGCATTTTCTCCGTAAAGACATTATTTGATTTCTGAATAAACTGCTGTTTATATACAACTCTGGTGGCAGTTGGTCTGGCCTGATGGGTTGTTCTGAGGGCCTATGAGTGTCCCCCAGCTGGCCTCCTTTGGCCTGCATATATTGCCGTTTAAATATTGCAGCACTGGGTAACAAGGGGCAGTTTTTCTCCCTGGCATATAGGTCTGTTGGGAGGTTCTTCCCATCCATGTCCTGATGTGTACTTCTGAAGCATAACCACTAAGCATTCCTTTTGCACAAACCTGTTAAATTTTATTTTTGTACCAGGCCCAGCTTAGCCTTCGCAATGCAGTGTATACAAGTTGCGTCTTTTAACACCAAATTCTGTTCAAGTTTGTAGCTTCATATTCCCTGTTCATTAATGTGGATAATATTTTATGGGCTATTTGGTATTGAGGAAAAATAGTTATTGTCTCACAAGTTAGGTAATTTAGAGAAGGAGTAGTAATTGACATCAGAAAGCAGTGAAAGCCACAGTAGAGATGCCAGATCTTGGACCTGTAGCATCATATAACTTTCTTTCCTAATGTGGAACATTTACTGACTTTGTGCTTGACTAGCTCAGTCTAGCAGGGTGCGGAGTACTCCATATAAGGTGCTAAACCTTCAACTTTGATTGACTTTAATGGCAGCTAAGGGCACTCTGTACCTTCCAGCCGTTATTCATCATCTCATAGGAATGGGTCCTAGGCAATCAGCAAGGTTTGGGTATCTTATTGGCTGAGGTGGTGATGGGGCTATTGGAGGAACCTTCAGGTCTGTTTAATTTGATTAGGTCCTAAAAGTGATGTTGGGAGAAGAATGCAACAGCAGCCCTCACTTTCTGTAAGAATTATTATGTTCATCCCTTTACCTGTTATTTTGATACATTCAGTAAAGTTCTGGCAAGTGCTACAGTTTTTCACATTAGATCTGTGTTGTGTCACAGAAAACTCTGGGGATTCTTTTTACCTGAAAGCAAAATGTAGCTTCATCCATTCCTTTTCACAATGTGGCTTAGAATGCTAAAGAAGTTTCAGTTTGACTTGTGCAGGTGTATAATGTATCAATTATTGTGTGTTTTGGTTAATTTGGAAGTTGTCACAAGCTAACAGCCATCAGAAGCAATAACATGGCTACTTGTTTACTGCACCTTTTCTAAACCGTTATTTTATTGACTCATTTTAAAAGCATTAAAAACATTTGCCATCCTTAAAAATTTGACATTAAACTCTTTAGAATAATCGTAGGAAAGTGAAAGAGAATAAAATAGTGTGTTTCACAAATGTAATTGTTACAACTTGAGCTGGTACATATATTAATAGTGAAAAATATATTTTTTGGGTTTGGCCTTTTCTTTCAATGTTTTAATAAAAACCAGCTTGAGATAGAGGAGGTAGTCTTCCCTTTTCATTCTGAATTGCTGTTGTGTGCAGTTTAAAGGGTACCACCATTCTCCATAGAGGTGGTTGTAGATATTCCTGCATATGTACAGTTAATCTGCACAAAGTGCAACGTGAGGTAGGTTACTGGTGTGTATGTCTGTGTGCATGCAATGTGCACCTGTGTGCTCGCAAATGCATATGCAGTGATTTAAAGCTCACCTTTGCTTCTCGCTGATCCTGGTGCTATTCTGTGTAGAGCTGATTCCTCTGTGCTTTGGCAGAACAGTCTTGAGAGCTGCAACAACAATGGGAGGCCAAAAACTCATCCAAGGATTGGTGTAGTATAGGGGCATCCTAGCTGTGCATTATTGTGTGCCTTCTTTTCCTATTTATGCTCGCAAGGAGTATAAGTAGCATAAAAGCCCTTCATCTGGTCTATGCCATCTGGGTATACTGGGGTGATCCTCTGTACTACTTAAATCAGAGTTAATGCCAGATTATTTTGGTAAGGCAGAACACTCCGCCAGAGGATCTGACTCATAATTTATAATCAGTTTTTGAAGTTTGTCCAGTGCCTTTGATGTACTAAATAAATGTCAATTTTTATCAAGACAATATCAGAGGAAAACTCAGCCCACATGGAGAGTTCATAAATCCAGATTTAGAAAGTCTGAATTGAGGCGAACTCAGTTAGCTCTAATTGTGCATTGTTTTTATGACAATTTGGACAGCTAATCTTTTTTTAGTTCAGCCGTTTTGCTAAATATGAGATCTTAAATGTATGCACTTTTCTACTCCCACTTTGAACTTTGTACCAGGGATTTCTTTTACCTTGTGGTCTATTGCTCCCCACTGATTACTGCAGTGTCATGTGTCTCATGTTTAATATTAAAAATTCTAGTGGTTCCACTCTGTATTCTCTGCTGAGTAGAAGAGACTAGTAACCACTGAAATTGACTAAGTGTATGATCCTGCAGTGCTGGATTGGGGGTCCTGAGATTTAAGGCTTTAGTAACTTGCAGAATTGGGCCCTTGGTTACTTTGCTTTTAGATTTAAACAAAATAGCCATCTTTTTCTAGTAAGGTAGGCTTAGGTTTCATGGTCAGTTGCTAAACAGGAATTGTTCTAACAAGGCATGAAACATTCATTTAATTATCTATTTAAATTATTTTAAAACTATCAAAACTGAATACAAGTTCAAATCTGGAGATTAGGCAAACTAAATACTTGTGCATGTGCTCTCTAAGCCTAGCTTTTTAAAGAGCCTTCAAAGCATTCTAATTAGCTTGGAAACATTTTTTAATAAACCAAATTGAGAAAGATCAAGTACACAGTAGTGTGTTTCAGTAATATTCATATTTTTTCTTAGAGCATTCACATAATCTTTTCCCTTTATTATCTCTGGAATGTCACTTTATAATATATTAGGTGCTTAACAATTTTATTTGTCATTTGCAGTGACGACATGCAAGTACTGAACCAAACAACATACTGTTCTTAATAGTAAAGAGATCAAAATGACATATTCAAGGTTTTGTTTAGAAACTCTATTTTTTCATATTGTTGAGATACTAATGTCAACAAAGTATAATGTGACCTTGTTAATACACAGAGGCATGATTTTTTTTTCAAGTGAATTTAGTGTTAAAGAAAGGTGTGAGCTGGAACTGGAAACGGAAACTTTATATTGTATCTATCCATGGAACAGATACAGTACTCTGTCAGCCATGTCTCTGAAATACCATTGATAAAAATGAGAAGATAGTTGCCTCTTCCAGTGGTTACTGTTTGCAGTGGTTTAGCCGTTTGGTCTTATGATAGGAGAGAGACAAGGAGGGTGAGTTAATATCTTTTGTTGGGCAAATTTCTGTTGGTGAAAGAGACAAGCCTTCAAGCTCTATAGAGCTGTTCTTCAGGAGCCTATTGATGCAGTTAGGTGCCTACTGGGCTTTTCCAAAGCACCTAAGGACCTAGCTCCCATTGAAATCAATGAGTGGTTCCTAGGCACTTTGGAAAATCCACTATGTGCCTGCCTGCAACTGTAAGAGTCTAAATACCTTTTAAAATCTGGGCTTTAGTCTATCTGTCCTTCAGTTCCCTTTCTATAAAATTGGGATACTAATACTTAATAAGGATAAATGCATTAAAGATTGGGAGGTGCTCAGATAATATGGTAATGGGGGCAGGGCCGGATGAACTCTCCTGTGGGCCCAGGGCTATTAGATTTTGTGGGGCCCCTGTATACAAGTCTTTTTCCTGGGAGGGAGTTTGGTGCAGGAGGGGGCTGAGGCAGGCGATTGGGGTGCAGGAGGGAGTATGGGGTCTGGGAGGGAGTTTGGGTGCAGGAGGGGATTTCTGATCTGGGGCAGGGGGTTGGGGTGCAGGAGGGGGTGCGAGGTGCAGGCTCCGGCCGGGAAGCACTTACCACAGGTGGCTCCCATCCGGCAGTGCAGCAGGGCTCAGGCTGCCTTCCTGCCTGCCATAGCCTCACGCTGCTCCCAGAGGAGTCTGGCTCCTAGCACATCTCTGCAGTGCCTGGGGGAGGGGGACAGTGTGTTTCCATGCACTGCCCGCGCCTGCAAGCACCACCCCGGTAGCTCCCATTGGCCTGTTTTCAGCCAATGGGAGCTGTGAGGATGGTGCTGGAGGCGAGGGCACCGCACGGAGCCACCTCCCCCCCACCAGGGCCACAGAGACATGCTAGCAGCTAGCAGCTTCTGGGAGTGGCATGGGGCCATGGCATGCCAGCAGGCTGCCTGAGCCCCTCACTGCACCGCAGGACTTTTAGCGGCCCGGAGTTGGAGATTGCTGCCTGTGATTTATTTTTGCGGACCCCACCTTGATCCAGGGCCCTGGGCTGCAGACCCTAAAGCCCCTGCATTAATCTGGCCCTGAATGGGGGCCATATAAATACCTAAAGATAGATATAGATTGGATGGCTCAAAAACTTTGTAATAATAGATTGAGGCTTTCATATATAGTTTAAAAGTTTGAATCCATCTCTGAGTGATTCACTATTACCATTATGTGTCTGTTGAAGTCATATGTGAAATTCATTTACATTCTTTGTGTGAGATCCTTCAAAGCCTTAATCACCCAAGTAGTTCTTACTCAAATAATCCAATTTAAATCAGTAGGACTATGCACAGGAGTAAGACCTGGTCTACACACCGGTATAACTATTTTGGATAGCTGTGTGGTGGTTGTGTTTTTTGTTTTGTTTATTTTAACTAACTAGTTATACCAGTACAATCCCTAGTGTGGATGTAGCTATACCAGTATATTTTATTCCCTTCCCATATGGGAATAGCTATATCAGTATAAGCCCATTTATGCTAATATAACTGCTTCCACACTGCTTTAACTATACCAATATGGTCAATGTGATACAACTTTTGTGTATAGACAAACCCTAGATGTTTACAGCATAATTCAATCCCTAACGATTTGGTATCCTCATTACTAAAATTAGCAGCTTTGCTGGTAATCTTAGCAAATGGCCAAAGTACTGAGTGGACACTAAAAATGAAATTCCTTTGTACTGCTCAGTGTGATCTCTCCAGGTCAGGGTTTGAAACGCATTAGTGGAGAAGTTTATTCTGCTACAATTCAGGATGCAATTTTCTGCTGATAAATAAGATGACTTCACTGTCCAAGGCTCTCAGTTCAGCAATTTTCCATGAAATACAAGAAAAAATATTGGCATACTGACCTTAACCGTGTCCCTTTCAAGATACATCAACTGATTTTTTTTCAGTCCTTTTTTATACAGAAGAAAGCAGAAAGGTGATATCAGAGAAAGAACTTACTACAAAGTTTGTTATATTTACTTATATAATATATATTTAGTGCTTCAAAATGAGCATTTGCAAACAGCTAATCATTAGTATGCATTTCTTTATGAAGGAAATATATTTTAAGGGAACTGTTTTCTTCTAAATACAGGTGTGGATCCCATTATTGATAGTGTAAGTTACACAAAGTGCACATCAAGAACAGGATAAACCTGTGTGTTCTTTTTGACTTACTAAATAATGACAGTTGAACATCTGCCAGGTCTACCAGATAAATAATAATGGTGAGAGAGAATATACACAAATGAGCCATTTTCCTCACACCAGAATTCTGGGACGAGAGAGCCAGTTCTAAGTAAACCTAAAATGTTAGCCTAATTATTGATAATGCACTCAATCTGTAAGAGGTATTTAGCTGGATATGTTTGATAAAATCAATTTTCTAATAAAAATTAAGAGAAATAGTAAAAGAAACCAAAAGCATAAAAAATGAGGTAGTTATATCTGATGAGCTAAAGAAGACCTTTATAGTGAGATAAGGGTAATTATATGCTGTGTGCATCAAAAGGTTCCAGGAAAAGCTTTATAGTATACTTCAGACCCCAGATGAGCTCTGTAAAATTGTAGCTGAATATAAATAAAATATCCTAAAATGACTTCAGTATTGAGGGCTAAGTCTTTTTTCTCTATATTGAATGCAAATGAGTGAATGAAGCATTGTGCATATTGATATACTTATGGAGCTGGCGAAAGATCCCCATCTCCCTACTTTCTCCCCCTCTCCTCTCCACCGCTACTCTACACAAAACTGATTGGCTGGGGACAGGGAGTGTCGCTCCAAAACAAGGGCGCCAAATTAACTCTGATGCCCAGGAAGGTTTGAGTGAAGGAGTATATGGGATACGGGATGGCGGACCAGCCCAGGAAAATTTGGAGAGAAAACAAAGAGGCAGGAGCCTTGACTTACAGCAGGGAGGAGGAGGGAACTACTTGGAGGAGAGCCAGCTGCTTGCAAAAGCAGATTGTTATAAATGCCCAGCCTGGAGCTTACAGAACACCTGAGACCACACATAAGAACTCACCATTCTGAGCTCACACTTCACATCAACATCAGAGTGCGTGGACAGGCTGGACTAACCCAAAGGTGAGAGGAAATTGCATTGACTGAACAGAGGATATGTGTGTGTCGAGCCAGGCATGGGGGGCAGTGAATGGGGGCCTGTCTTGCTGTATGCTGTGCCAGGGGAAAGGGAATCTATGAAGCCCCTGCTGGAGAGCCTGACATGGATCTACAGGCTTTGCCTGGGTTAGATAAAAGTGTTGTTTGATTGTTATGTGTGGTACTTGCTCCAGGGGTAACTCTGACGCCCTCCACCCCAGGAGGGAGGGTGTTGTTTGTGCAGAGGTGAGTGGCTGGAACCTGGGACCCCTTCCTAGTCCTGCAAACCCCCTACCTGACATACTATTATTGCTCTAACACACAAGTAACAATATGAAGAGGAAAAAATCAAAGACATTTCATAATTTAGACCATCTTGAGGGTCTTGGGAGAGATGAGCTTCCACTTAGGGGCAGAAAAGGGAACCAAATGGCCCCTTGCTGTGACACTATTTCAAGAGCCATCCTGTGAAGCTTTAGAGAGCTAATTGGGTGATCCTTTTTGGTCCTTCAGGGCAGCTCAGCAGTCAAATTCTGCAGATGACAACAGCATTCATTGCAAAAATTAGAGGACAGTCTGTTTGTATCAAACAGCAGAAGCATGAGGATATGCAGCCAAGAGATGACAGGAAAGTATCTGTGCCAAAGACAACTTCTGGAAAAGAATCCTTGTATCTCCCATCTGGCAGTGGGAACTGCATGGAACAGCAAGGAAAAATAAACACCCCTCTGTAAAGTGAGTGTACCAAGGAGCAGACTCAGTTCTCTTCAGTGTAGTAACATGACTGGGGGTATGTCTACACTACGGGATTATTCCAATTTTACAGAAACCGGTATTTAGAAACAGATTGTATAAAGTCGAGTGCACGCGGCCACACTAAGCACATTAATTCGGCAGTGTGCGTCCATGTACCGAGGTTAGCATCGATTTCCGGAGCGTTGCACTGTGGGTAGCTATCCCATAGCTATCCCATGGTTCCCGCAGTCTCCCCCGCCCATTGGAATTCTGGGTTGAGATCACAATGCATGATGGAGCAAAAACAGTGTCGTGGGTGATTCTGGGTAAATGTCGTCAGTCAATCCTCCCTCTGTGAAATCAACGGCAGATAATAATTTCGCGCCTTTTTCCCTGGATTGCCCGGGCAGACACCATAGCACGGCAACCATGGAGCCCGTTCAGCCTTTTTTCACTGTCACTGTATGTCTACTGGATGCTGCTGACAGATGCGGTACTGCAGTGCTACACAGCAGTATCCCCTTGCCTTTGCAAGTTAGCAGAGATGGTTACCAGTCATATTGTACCGTCTGCTGCTGTCATGGGTGCTCCTGGCTGGCCTCAGTGAGGTTGGCCGGGGGCGCATGGACAAAAATGGGAATGACTCCCCAGGTCATTCCTTTCTTTAAGTTTTGTCTAAAGGTAGAGTCAGTCCTGCCTAGAATATCAGGCAAGTCTACTAAAGAACCAGAGAGGCAAACAGTCACTCCGGGTCAGAGCCCCAGACATCCTGCAGAAATGATGAGCTACATGCCATTCTAGGGGGTGCCCCTGCAACAACCTCACCTGTTGCTTCCCTCCTCCCACACCCCTCTTGAGCTACTGTGGCAGTTATCCCCCCCATTTGTGTGATGAAGTAATAAAGAATGCATGAATAAGAAACACTGACTTTATTGCGTCTGCAATCAGAGATAAAACGGGGAGGAGGCAGCCTCCAGCTGCTATGATATTCCAGGCAGGACTGAATCTCCAGGAGACAAAGCTTAAAGGAGGGAATGACCGGGAGTCATTCCCATTTTTGCCCAGCTGCCCCCGGCTGACCTCACCAAGGCTGCTTTCAACTGCTTCCTTATATCCTTCCCCCGACATATTCCTTCTCATTCTCCACTCAGGTTCTTATTGACTTGTTTTTAAAGAAAAAAGTTAACAGGTTCTTTTGGCACTTTTACCTTATTCTCTTCCTTTTCCTTCATCAGGAACATTGAAATTTCTCATCTGCTCTCGACCCTCCTTCTCTCTCAAACCTCTCCCTCTCCTCTGGCTCATTCCCTTTGCAGCACAAACATTGTTGAGTCTCCACTATCATTTTAAAAAGATCTCCACTGAGCCAGAGGAGAGGGAGACGTTAGGAAGGAAGGGAGTGTGGACAGCAGATCAGAAATCTCAATGTTGGTGATGGGCGGGGGGGGGAGGGGAAGTAAAAGTGCCATAGGAACTTGTTAATTTTTTTTCTTTTAAAAAAGACCTGAAGAAGAGCTCTGTGTAGGTAGAAAGTTTGTCCCTTTCACTAACAGAAGTTGGTCACTCAGCGTGTTTCATCCTACCGGGATATGTTCCGGGCAGTTCACTTTCTGCCATCTGGTCTATGCCCACAGGTTATTTCCCAGGCCTGCCCTCTAATACAGATTCCGGCTTGGGGGCCCTCACTTCAGTAGTCAAGGCCTGCCCTTATAAATACAGCTCAGCTTGCTCATCCTCAGCTGGGCTGTTTGGAGGTGGTGACAGTGAATTTTTATTAATCATAGAGGATATTTTTCTTATTGACTTCTGCTGAGAGATTGTACATATATATATATATAGGCCTCTGATTCGGCAAACATGTATTTACAACAATAGTGCCATTGAGTTCTTTTGATGTCTCACATAAAGTCGTTCACATTCATAAGTGTTTACAGGATAGGGCCATAGCCTGTGCACAGGTAGAGAACAAGTAGTATGACCGTAATGAAATCTTCTGTCCGTCGTAATTTGTTCTTTAAAGGTTTACATGTTAATATTAAGCACTTACTTTTAATTTTCCATATGCTTTACAAACATCAAATATTGCACCATGAAGTAGTTAAGTATGATTGTCTCTAAAATCTACACGTTAACTTTTGGGCCAATTTCTGCACTTAATCCCACACAAGATCCTTTATATGAACCTGTATAACCCAAACAAAAAAAGTACCCAGCTGAAGAACTACAATGTTTTAAAATTTAAGCAAGGCTAGAAAAAGAGAAACCTAGAAAGCAGTGGAGCATGTTGACTAAGAAATAACCTTATCAGCTCACATGAAAAGAATCCCATTTGTGAGTTTTTCAGAACGTAACCATACAATTATAAAATATTATACCCTGTAATATTTCACTCTCCAGCAGTTACTTCAGGTAAAGTTTCAGAAACTGCTGAATAGGTTCCGAATACAAACATCTAGCAATATCATTTTACTATGAGCCATCCACCCAGATGATACAACAATGGGTGCCTTATATAATATTCTGGCTGAGTTTGTGATCTCATAGCTCCCACTGGTGGCTGACCCCATCAAGGATAAATGCTTGCTTGCTACTTACATCCTCCCTCACAGCTAACATAGTAAGGGCTCAATTCTGCAAGATGCTTGGTCACTCGTTTGATGTCCTAGATGCCTTCAGCTACCACTAGTGGCATTCAGCACCTCACAGATACGCTCAGCACCGTGTAAGATAGAACACTTACTAATTTAGCTTAAGTGTCTAGGAGTTGTACTTCAGTTGCTGATGACTCTGGATTTTGGACTGTGGTGTGTGACTGTATAGAGCTATGGGTTCGTTCAGTGCTAAAGCTGGTCAGATTATTTTTTGTGAATATACCTCTACCCCGATATAACGCGACCTGATATAACACGAATTCGGATATAATGTGGTAAAGCAGTGCTCTGGGGGGGCGGGTCTGCACGCTCTGGCAGATCAAAGCAAGTTCGATATAATGCGGTTTCACTTATAACGCGGTAAGATTTTTTGGCCCCTGAGGACAGCATTATATTGTGGTAGAGGTGTAGTTTATCCGTATTTTTTTTTCTGTTTCTGAATTACCTGTTCTGAACTGTTCAACAAAGAGTTTCTAAGAAAAAAAATAGAGTATGGTTTGTTCACAAACAAGGCACTTTATTTTCTGTTAATTATTCACATCATATAATTGGTCACCTAAGTCACATGGAATTTTTTCTTGCCGTGACCGGATGACCTTAGCTTTATAAAGAAGAGAGATCTCCCTTTTTCTGATTGTAAATTAATTGAATATTCCTAATTATCCAATGAATTTATTGTGGAAATAATAAACAAAGCTTTTAAAAATAGCTGTTAGACCACTCCTAGTGCAATTACTATTACAAATATTTGTTCACAGTGCTTTTGGTATCTACAAATATTCTTCTGAATAAAAACTTGCTAACTTAATGCTCATAAATAACTAGGACAAAGAAGGCATGAATACTAGTGAAACTAATTTGGCAGGTTTTATTTACAAAGGAACACTCATGCATGCTTTTTCTCCTATATTCACAAAACTGTATTTGTTACACTGAAAATAACCTTCACATTTAAATTACTGATCTAAAGTGATTATGAGGTATACAGAGAAGTTGAGTTTCATTAATTTAGCTTGTTTAGTAAACTACCTATATATTTTCTCTCTTTATTTCTGGACTCAACACATATACTATTATAACAGGCTGCTTACCATGCCTCACTACATAAGATTGCATAATGGTTTCCATTCTAGCACCTTCCATCCATGAGTCAGAACTAGGGATGGTTAAACAGACAAAATAAAAATGAGATTTCTACAAAACACAAGTTTTCATAGTGTGTGCTTCCCTGAAACATTTTTCATTGGAAAACTAGAAAAGAAAAAAAAGTTGTTAATTTGTCAAGTTTTCAGCCAGATATTTTGAGGTTTTAAGTTACAGTTTGGGGGTCTTAATTGTTTCAATGAAAAATCAATTTTTCTACTCTTTTCATTTTTATAAAATTTTTCAACTGAAAACATCCATTTTCCAGCCAGCTTTCCCCAGAAGTCATGAGACATTTTGAGATTAAATTTTCCATGATGCTATCTGCCTCAAGGTGATACGTTTGGGAAAGTTTAAGGAAAAAGTATTCAAATATTTTTAAGCTCAAGTAGTGCGTGAAGGCAAAGCAGGGAAAGAGGAATAGGATAAAAATAATATTTCTTGCAATTAAAAAAAATTGGCATGTTTTGTTTTAGAGATTTTCAAAAAATTAAACATATTAGGAGAGATTTTTAAAGGCATAATTAACACCTGGGATGATAAGAGTTGAGCACCCATTTGTGCCTTTGTAAATGTCTCCCAATATGCTCAGTGTTTTTAGAATCATAGACTTTAAGGTCAAAATGGACCATTATGATTGTCTAGTCTGACCTCCTGCATAACGCAGGCCACAGAATCTCACCCACCCACTCCTGTATCAAACCCCTAACCTATGTCTGAACTATTGAAGTCCTCAAATCATGGTTTAAAGACTTCAAGGTGCAGAGAATCCTCCAGCAAGTGACCTGTGCCCCCACTGCAGAGGAAGGCGAAAAACTCCCAGGGCCTCTGCCAATCTGCCCTGGAGGAAAATTCCTTCCCGACCCCAAATATGGCGATCAGTTAAACCCTGCACATGTGGGCAAGACTCACCAGTCAGACACCCAGGAAAGAATTCTCTGTAGTAACTCAGATCCCACCCCAGCTAACATCTCATCACAGGTCATTGGGCATATTTACTGCTAATAGTCAAAGATCAATCAATTGCCAAAATTAGGCTATTCCATCATACCATCCCCTCCATAAACTTGTCAAGCTTAGTCTTAAAGCCAGATATGTCTTTTGCCCCCACTGCTCCCCTTGGAAGGCTGTTCCAGAACTTCACTCCTCTGATGGTTAGAAACCTTCATCTAATTTCAAGTCTAAACTTCCTGATGGCCAGTTTATATCCATGTGTTCTTGTGTCCACATTGGTACTGAGTTTAAATAATTCCTCGGATCATCCTAGTAGCCCTTCTCTGTACCCGTTCCAGTTTGAATTCATCCTTCTTAAACATGAGAGAACAGTACTGCACACAGTATTACAGATGAGGTCTCACCAGTGCCTTGTATAATGGTACTAACAGCTCCTTATCTCTACTGGAAATACCTTGCCTGATGCATCCCAAGACCGCATTAGCTTTTTTCACGGCCATATCACATTGGCATCTCATAGTCATCCTGTGATCAACCAATACTCCAAGGTCCTTCTCCTCCTCTATTACTTCCAACGGATGCGTCCCCAACTTATAACAAAAATTCTTGTTATTAATCTCTAAATGCATGACCTTGCACTTTTCACTATTAAATTTCATCCTATTACTATTACTCCAGTTTACAAGGTCATCCAGATATTCCTGTATGACATCCCGGTCCTACTCTGTGTTAGCAATACCTCCCAGCTTTGTGTCATCCGCAGACTTTATTAGCACATTCCCACTTTTTGTGCCAAAGTCAGTAATAAAAAGATTAAATAAGATTGGTCCCAAAACCGATCCCTGAGGAACTCCACTAGTAACCTCCTTCCAGCCTGACAGTTCACCTTTCAGTATGACCCATTGTAGTCTCCCCTTTAACCAGTTTCTTGTCCACCTTTCAATTTTCATATTAATCCCCATCTTTTCCTATTTCGCTAATAATTCCCCATGTGGAACTTTATCAAATGCCTTATTTAAATCGAGGAAAATTAGATCCACTGCACTTCCTTTGTCTAAAAAAATCAGTTACTTTCTCAAAGAAGGAGATCAGGTTGGTTTGGCTTGATCTACCTTTTGTAAAACCATGTTGTATTTTATCCCAATTACCATTGGCCTCAATGTCCTTAACTACTTCTCCTTCAAAAATTTTTCCAAGACCTTGCATACAGCAGATGTCAAACTAACAGGCCTGTAGTTACCCAGATCAGTTTTTTCCCTTTCTTAAAAATAGGAACTATGTTAGCAATTCTCCAGTCATACGGTACAACCCCTGAGTTTACAGATCCATTAAAATTCTTGCTAATGGGCTTGCAATTGTGCCAGTTCCTTTAATATTTTTGGATGAAGATTATCTGGGGCCCCTGATTTAGTCCCATTAAGCTGTTCAATTTTGGCTTCTACCTCAGATGTGGTAATATCTACCTCCATATCCTCATTTCCATTTGTCATCCTACCATTATCCCCAAGCTCCCCATTAGCCTCATTAAAGACTGAGGCAAAGTATTTGTTTAGATATTGGGCCATGCCTAGATTATCCTTAACCTACACTCCATCCTCAGTGTTTAGCGGTCCCCCTCCTTCTTTCTTTGTTTTCTTCTTATTTATATAGCTATAGAAGCTTTTACTATTGGTTTTAATTCCCTTTCCAAGGTCCAACTCTACATGGCTTTTGGCCTTTCTCACTTTATCCTTACATGTTCAGACCTCAATAAGGTAGCTTTCCTTGCTCATAACTCCCATCTTCCACTCCTTGTAGGCTTTCTGCTTTTTCTTAATCACCTTTCTGAGATGCTTGCTCATCCGGTTTGGTCTATAATTCCTGCCTATGAATTTTTTCCCCTTTCTTGAGATGCAGGCTTCTGATAGTTTTTGGAACTTTGACTTGAAGTCATTCCAGGCCTCCTCCGCCTTTAGATACACAAGTTCTTCAGTCCAATTTACTTCCCTAAATAATTACCTAAATTTTTTAAAGTTAGCCCCTTTGAAATAAAAAACTCTAGTCACAGATCTATTTTTAATAGTTAAGATTGTAATTTGTGAATGTTGCCACACCGTTTCCAGTGGTGTCTCCTTCTGTAAGCCAGACCATATGCTGCTAGCTACCTTCCATTATACAAAATTGAGTCTTTTTTTTCCTTTTTGCCAATGGTATATTTTTCAGGATGAAGAACTAAAGTGGCTAATATACATAGGACCTGTTCTCCACTGCCCTGTGCCTTATGTAGTGTTTTGTTTTGTTTTAATATTTGTGCACAAGGAACATGAAAGGCTACTCTAATGAGTGGAGAATTCTGATTTGGTAGTTTTTCACACTCAATTTGCACAGGTGCTAATGATTATGTAAGATACAAGGCATTGGAGAATCATAAGAACATAAGAAGGGCCGTACTGGGTCAGACAAATGGTCCATCTAGCCCAGTATCCTGTCTACCGACAGTGGCCAATGCCAGGTGCCCCAGAGAGAGTGAACCAAACAGGTAATGATCAAGTGATCTCTCTCCTGCCATCCATCCCCACCCTCTGACAAACAGAGGCTAGGGACATCATTCCTTGCCCATCCTGGCTAATAGCTATTAATGGACTTAACCTCCATTAATTTATACAGTTCTCCTTTAAACGCTGTTATAATCCTAGCCTTCACAACATCCTCAGGCAAGGAGTTCCACAAATTGACTGTGCGCTGTGTGAAGAAGAACTTCCTTTTATTTGTTTTAAACCTGCTGCCTATTAATTTCATTTGGTGACCCCTAGTTCTTGTATTATGGGAATAAATAAATAACTTTTCCTTATCTACTTTCTCCACTCATGATTTTATACACCTCTATCATATCCCCCCTTAGTCTCCTCTTTTCCAAGCTGAAAAGTCCTAGCCTCTTTAATCTCTCTTCTTATGGGACCCGTTCCAAACCCCTAATTATTGCAGTTGCCCTTCTCTGAACCTTTTCTAGTGCCAGTATATCTTTTTGAGATGAGGTGACCACATCTGTATGCAGTATTCAAGATGTGGGCGTACCATCGATTTATATAAGGGCAATAATATATTCTCCGTCTTAGTCTCTATCCCCTTTTTAATGAATCCTAACATCGTTTGCTTTTTTGACCGCCTCTGCACACTACGTGGACGTCTTCAGAGAGCTATCCACGATGACTCCAAGATCTTTTTCCTGACTTCTTGTAGCTAAATTAGCCCCCATCATATTGTATATATAGTTGGGGTTATTTTTTCCAATATGCATTACTATACATTTATCCACATTGAATTTCATTTGCCATTTTCTTGCCCAATCACTTAGTTTTGTGAGATCTTTTTGAAGTTCATCACAGTCTGCTTTGGTCTTAACTATCTTGAGCAGTTTAGTATCATCTGCAAACTTTGCCACCTCACTGTTTACCCCTTTCTCCAGATCATTTATGAATAAGTTGAATAGGATTGGTCCTAGAACAGACCCTTGGGGAACACCACTAGTTACCCCTCTCCATTCTGAGAATTTACCATTTATTCCTACCCTTTGTTCCTTGTCTTTTAACCAGTTCTCAATCCATGAAAGGACCTTCCCTTTTTTCCCATGACAACTTACTTTACGTAAGAGCCTTTGGTGAGGCACCTTGTCAAAGGCTTTCTGGAAATCTAAGTACACTATGTCTACTGGATCCCACTTGTCCACATGTTTGTTGACCCCTTCAAAGAACTCTAATAGATTAGTAAGACACGATTTCCCTTTACAGAAAACATGTTGACTTTTGCCCAACGATTTATGTTCTTCTATGTTTCTGACAATTTTTCTTTACTATTGTTTCAACTAATTTTCCCGATACTGACGTTAGACTTACCGGTCTGTAATTACTGGGATCACCTCTAGAGCCCTTTTTAAATATTGGTGTTACATTAGCTATCTTCCAGTCATTGGATACAGGAGCCAATTTAAAGGACAGTTACAAACCCTAGTTAATAGTTCTGCAACTTCACATTTGAGTTCTTTCAGAACTCTTGGGTGAATGCCATCTGGTCCTGGTGACTTGTTAATGTTAAGTTTATCAATTAATTCTGAAACCTCCTCTAGTGACACACAACTGTGACAGTTCCTCAGATTTGTCCCCTACAAAAGCCGGCTCAGGTTTGGGAATCTCATCCTCAGCCGTGAGGACTGAAGCAGAGAGTTTGTTTAGTTTCTCCGCAGTGACTTTATCGTCTTTAAGCGCTCCTTTTTTATCTCGATCATTGAGGGGCCCCAATGGTTGTTTAGCAGGCTTCCTGCTTATGATGTACTTAAAAACATTTTATTACCTTTTGAGCTTTTGGCTAGCTGTTCTTCAAACTCCTTTTTGGCTTTTCTTATTACATTTTTACACTTAATTTGGCAGTGTTTATGCTCCTTTCTATTTTCCTCACTAGGATTTGACTTCCACTTTTTAAAAGATGCCTTTTTATCTCTCACTGCTTCTTTTACATGGTTGTTAAGCCATGGTGGCTCTTTTTTAGTTCTTTTACTGTGTTTCTTAATTTGGGGTATACATTTAAGTTGGGCCTCTATTATGACGTCTTTAAAAAGCATCCATGCAGCTTGCAGGGATTTCACTTTAGTCACTGTACCTTTTAATTTCTGTTTATCTAACCCCTCATTTTTGCATAGTTTCCCTTTTTGAAATTAAACAGTGTTGGGCTGTTGAGATGTTCTTCCCACCACAGGGATGTTAAATGTTGTTATATTATGGTCACTATTTCTAAGCGGTCCTGTTATAGTTACCTCTTGGACCAGCTCCTGCGCTCCACTCAGGTTTGTGTAATTTCACTGGCTTTAGTGGGGTTACTTCTCATATTATAAGCAGAGGTGAAAGTAACTTAAAGGACATACCAGTACGCCGGAGTCCTGAGTGGGGGGCGTGGCCTCAACAGGAAGAGGCATGGCTTCAACCGGAAGAGGTGAGGCCTTTCAAGATTTAAAGGCCCTGGGGCTCCACTGTGGCTGGGAGCCCCAGGGCCTTTAAATCACTTCAGAGCTATGATCTGCAGAGGTGGCTGGGAGCTCAGGGGCTAATTAAAGGCCCCAGGGCTCTGGCTGCCATGGAGCTGCAGGCCCTTTAAATTACCATGGGAGCCCTGCTGCCGCTACCCCAGGGTGGCAGGGCTCTGGTGGGGATTTAAAGGGCTCGGGTCTCCCTGCAGCGGCTGGAGCCCTGGACCCTTTAAATCACCATCAGAGAAGCCGGTCCAGTCTGGCATGGCCGGCTCTTGCCGGACCGTACTGGCTTACTTTCACCTCTAGGTATAAGTGACTAACATGTCCCACAAATACAGGCAGCAAGTGAAAGAGCAAGTGTTTGTTTGGTTTTGGGTTTTTTTTTGTTACTGTCTGAGCACATAATTAATGTACTTTTCCAAGGTGATGTGCAGGGGTTTTTTGACTGTCAAGTAGAAACAATTGAAACTTCAGGACTATACCTATCCACTGAGTCTTTTCTAAGGATAAATGAGTTTGCTGGAGTGAACGCACATTAGAAAGTGATATCAGGAAGCTTGCAATTCTATTAGTCTGAGTTTTTTGTCAGTGGAATCTGTAATCTCACTCATTTTTCAATATATTTATACAAGAATGAAGGAGTAAATATAAAGCCCTTTGCAAAGGTTTTTTTGTTGTTGTTTTCTCTCTTGAAATGTTGATACAGTATTTGCAGTTACACAGATGGTTGCTAAATTAAATTTACTTGATGGGCTGTTGGTTTTCTTTGTATAATCAGATTCTTGATCAAAGATATGAAAGGATAATATACATTACAGTTTTGATTCGTGATATACAGGAGGGACTTTCAACTGTTTTTTCAAGTACTGCTTGAAAAAAATCCACATTAACAGCAGTAATTAGCGGCAAGTAGCCTTGGAGTTTCTAGCATGGAAAACATGTTTAGCATTTGTTCAAAAGCTTCAGAGCTCATTTTAAAAAGTTTAACTTATGGTGATAGGAACTGAAGGGTAACAATGACACAGAGTAAACAAAATTTGCATAGCAAAAATAATTTGACAGCTCAGTTCATAAATATTGCAAATAAGGGTAAAATTTTATTTTATTTTTAAAGAGAAATCTCCTCCGCATCTTGATTCTTTTTTCTCTAGTCTTCTTTGAGGGCATTGGTATAATGTCCTTTACATGTGTACATTCTAAAATCCTTTATTTGAAACTTAAGTTCATGTACAGAAATGTACCATACAGTCCACATTTAGTACTTTGTTAACCTCAGTCATTACTAAAGGCAAAAATTTATTCCCACTCAGATCCACACTGTGAATCTCTTATCACCAGTCCGGATCTTTCTAGCTGTTTCTGCACTTGTGTACCTGCAGAGTTCCATTGATTTTAATAGAAAATTAAAGGCTATAATATCAATACACCTCTACCTCGATATAACGCTGTCCTCGGGAGCCAAAAAATCTTACCGCCTTATAGGTGAAACCATGTTATATCGAACTTGCTTTGATCCACCGGATTGTGCAGCCCCGCCCCCCCAGAGCACAGCTTTACCGCGTTATATCTGAATTTGTGTTATATTGGGTCGCGTTATATCAGGGTAGAGGTTTACTAAGATCTGCAGTGAGGATCAGAGAGGACAATATTGCTGTAAGTCAGTAATTGTTTTGGCTCACTTGGACAGGATACTGCTGAAGTGCAAAAGTCAATGTTCCTTACTGCAATACGTTACTAGCGGGAGAAAGTCTTAATGTGAGGGAGGAGGGAATACACACAGTTCAGGAACTTGTTTTAAATAACCATTTTAGAAATGTAGGCATTTTGTTGTCTAAACAATAATAGCAATAATCAAAGGGCCTTAAAGATTCCGTGAGCTCTTTGTAGGTTCTGTTGATTGAGGACTCAAGAACAAGTTACACAGTATTGCTCTTGTTGAGTTCAAATGCAGAGATCTGGAAATCTCCTTTAATTATAATGGAAAAAGAGGTCACACTTCCTGACCAAACCTATAGCTAAGTCTACATTGTTAAAGTCAGACTGGTGCAAGAGAGTTTGTTTTGACAAAACCCTGACATTCACACATAAAGAAGCACTCTTGGAGAGAGCTTTGAGAACAACTTCATAGCTGATCATACTTAAAAAGACAACACACGAAGGTTGTCTTGAAGTTTGCCTTTGACAAACAGATACATGCAATTCTATGTCAGTCACAGTCTGCCATGTTGATCTGTGTACAAACTGTAACCATGGTGCTTAATCCATCTTGCACCTGTTTTCATCTATGGCACACAAAATCAAAGGAATTACTCACACATACATAATAATGGGCCACATTTCTTGTGCTAATTACTAATTATTAATCATGTTTATTACAGTAGTGCCCATGGGCCAATCGGCAACAGGTGTCCCTTCTGCTAGACATTGTGCAAACACAGAATAAGAGTGAATCCCTGCCCTGAGGAGTTTACAGTCTAAACAGACAAGACAGAAACAGGGTAGGAGAAAAGTGATAGAACATACAGTCAGAGAGAACAATGTGATGGCTGTAAACATCATGCTGATTCTATAAGTTCTTTGGTGTTATCTTGTTGTTTAGATCTTTCCAGTAGGGTTATGTTAGATGGGGATTAGCTAGTTGGAAAAACAAAGGGAGGGAGGGGGTTAGAGACCATGAGGGAGGGGGCAGGAGAGGGTTCATATGTGTCACCTGTTTGACAGCTATTAAAAATTATAGACCAAATCCTAGCCCCACTGAAGTCATGGAAGTTTTGCCACCAACTTCACTGTAACCCAGATTTGGCTCTTTGTCCCTAACATGGTTGTGTACTTTTCCAGAGACGAGAACAACCTGTTGCTTGAGTTCTGCTAGATTTAGTCCTTTGTAGTTCATTGTGTTTGCTTATGTCATTGTCTGCAGGAGGGTTACCTTCACAAAAGACACCATGCTACAAGCTTTTTGGCACAGTCAGGAGGCCATCATGAGTTGCTAAAGCAGCTGCTGCAAATCAGCCTGTTATTTTGGCAATCTCAATTGCCCGTGAACTCTAGATCTCACTTCCTTCATGTTATTATTTCTTGGCACATAATTGTCAACAGGTGTGATTAAATGTGATGAGAAGGCATGTAGTTTTAATGCTTGAATACTTCACAAAAGCAAAGAGGAATGTTATTTTTGCAAGGTTTAGGGGTTGTTTTTTATTAGAATCAGATTCCCTACTACTACTACTACTGTTTTCTTTCCCACTCTCCTGGGTTCTGAAAAATAAGATGAAAATGGATCAACAGCAAAACTGCTGCAAGAACCCTGACTGTGATGCTAATTTCATGAAATACCATGGGAACAACTCCATAGTATTTCTAGTGACAAACAGCTATATTTCTGATGGCAGGGGAAAAAAGATGGATGTAAAGAATGGAGTGAATGACTAGAGAAGAAAACACTAAGTGAGGAGCGGAGAGGAGAGAAACAAAGAATGAGATGTGAAATGGCAGAGGAGAGATGACAGCATTTTGGAGATGGGGAGAGAAATGAGAAAAAAAATAAGAGGGAAAGAAAAATAGAGTGTAAAGGGGGGAAGCAAAGTAGCTAATGGTGAAAGGAAAGCTTTTTAGAGAGGGACTGAGAGAGAAACCAAGAAAATTAAATAAAAATAAGGATTTTGGAAGTAAAGTGAAAGGAAAAAGTAAATTAAATACAGAATGTTTAAAGATATGGAGAGAAAATATGAATCAGGAACAAAAATGGTTGGAAAATGTTTTCTAAATTAGGTGATTTACTGGAATATAGTCCATATGTAATTCATGATATATGGGCAAATGTTCTTATTTTTTCTGGGAACTATCAGAATTAATTAGTAATTTAGATTAGTTTTACCTCAAGTCAAAGTCTTCAGGTTCTTCTAAACCTACACCTTACTTGAAATGTTTTCTATCTAAATGTATCACTTGCTGGCATCTAAGCAGTCACCTTTCATTGCTTGACACCTGTACCCTAGGGCAAGGGTCTGATGAACTTGTAAACAAGCACCATGCCTGCTGATGAGATGAGCCTGAAAGGAGACAACAGACACCATGTACGTGCATCAGTTGTGAGGATTCAGAACATGATTCCTATCCAAAAATGCTTGTGAAAGGATGTACTATTTCTATTTGAAAGGATGTACTATTTCTAATCCTGCTCACCAACTTTGAAGGACCAGAGCTGGCCCAACTTGAAGCTGCATTATGGAGCCAATCAGAGCTTCTCAGACAGGCTTCACTGTGAGGAGATCCTCATGTGTAGCCATGTAGCACCTATGTAGCCATCCAATCCCCCTCCATATTAAGAGGTGGAGTCTCTGGTTGCACCTCAGCCAGTGCCAAGAGACAATGCCAGGGGTTACTGAACATGCATGGTGCTTGTCCTGATATTCTAGTTGAGGGAACATGAAAGGGACTGTGTGGATCGAACAGAGTGTTTCCTTCTGACAACTGCAGGATGGATCTGTAAGCCATGAAGAGGAGTTGGGAGTAATATATCACTTTCCCAATAGTCTAGACAAATAATAGAGCAAGTTGAAAATTTTTGGCCACAACAGGTTTCATACAGAAAATGCTGATTTGATAGAATTTAAATGTTCCATGGGAACATGTCAATTGTCTGGCTATAACTAAAGAAGGACAGGAGACACCTGACATGGGTTTAATCAGGCTGCAACTTTATTATTAGATGTCTGGGACTACCCAGCAGATAACAGTGTAGAGTGCAGGTGACCCCATGTTTATTCCAGAATTACCTGGGGGGCTTTTATCAGCTCCCCCTCTTTTTTCATCCAGGTCCCTCCAGCAACTGCATTGCTGGGACCTTATCATCAACCTCTCCCCCATAGGAGGGTTAAGGTGGGCTATTATAATGGGTAGGGCCCTACCAAATTCACAGCTATGAAAAATACATTACAGAATGTGAAATCTGGGCTTCCCCCATTAAATCTGATCTTTTGTGTGTTTTACCCTATACAATACAGAGTTCACAGGGAGACCAGCATTTCTCAAATTGGGAAGGTCTTGACTCAAAAGGGAGTTGCAGGGGGTCACAAGATTATTATACGAAGGTCACAGTATTGTCACCTTTATTTCTGCACTGACATCTGCACTGACATCAGAGCTGGGTGGCTGGAGAGCAGCAGCTGTTGGCTGGACACACAGCTCTGAAGGCAGCGCCTCGCCATAAGCAGCGCAGAAGTAAGGGTGACTATCATACCATGCCACCCTAACTTCCGTTCTGCTGCCTTCAGAACTTGGTGACCGGACAGTGGCAGCTGCTGACTGAGGGCCCAACTCTGCAGACAGCAGCACAGAAGTTAGGGTGGCAATACCATACCACACCCTCTTTACTTCTGTGCTGCTGCTGGCAATGGCTCCGCTTTCAGAGCTGGGCTCCCGGTCAGCAGCTGCTGTTCTCCAGGTGTCCAGCTCTGAAGGCAGCGCCACCGCCAGCAGCTGCAGCACAGAACTAAGGGTAGCAGTAGCACAGCTCCTCAGACAATAACGTTGTGACCTCTCCCCACAACTCCTTTTAGGGTCAGGACCCCTACAATTGCAAAACGATGAAATTTCACATTTAAATAGCTAAAATCACAACGTTTATTACTTTAAATATTCTGTGCCCTTGAAATTGAGCAAAATAGACCATGAATTTGGTAGGGCCCTAGTAATAGGGGTTGGCTTCCCGCCATAACAATCATAGGTGTCCCCAACCACCCCCCATTCGCTCGTTTACCAAACACCTCTTTTCAAGTCCTTTTTCAAGCCATTTATACAGTCACTGTATACCTTTTCAATGGAGCACCTGCACTGGACATCCACCCTACACTTAAATAATGAGTTGTGAGTTATGGATGACTGCCTGTCATGCCGTGCATGAACAAAGCCCTTCCTGAACCCCCAGCTCCATGTAGGCCAATACGCTGGCAAGGAAAAAATTCCTTCCTTGCCCCCATCATCAAAGGGTCAGCTAGTGTAATGGTCACAGTAGGTCTAGACCAATCTGGTATTTTACCACCTAAAGGAGAGGGAGGGTGGGTGCCCCCTAAGCCTGCTCTGAGCAAAAAGGAGAGTTAAGGCACAGAGCTGCCCATTTAAACCCCTCATTCCCAGGGAACGAGTCAGTGACCATGCTGACCCTTTTGCAGAAGTTTTCATCTCCCCCACACCAAGCCACAAAGCACAATGCTCTTCATTCGTCCAGCCAGCCAACTACCACCTTCCTGCCCCCTTCTCCTCCACTTAAAGGTGCAGAGTGGTCATTCTGATGAAAATTTCATATATCCGACTTTTCATTCACATAAAAGGCAAATGATAGTCTAAATGAAATGCTTCTATCTTGTCCAAATGAAACATTGCAATAATTTCCCATTAAAATGTCAATGGAATTGTGATTACCAGGAGGTGTTTTGTTTTAATTGAATCAGCATTTTCTGACAGAAAACTATTCCATCAGAAAACTTTCAACCAGTTCTAATTATCATTTGTCCGGTGTGCAGATGCCTTACATGACTGTTTGTGCCTTAGGTGCACCGTATTGCCCATTATTCAGTGAAAGTCAGCGTGGCTTGCCGGATAGGTTACAGGACTGGTACTCAAGGGATCTGTTTCTTTTCCTGGCTCTGCCATTGGCCTGCTGGCTGACCTTGGACAAGTCACACCACTGTGTGCCTCAATTTCCTATCTATAAAATGGGGACAGTGATGCTTGTTTACTAAAATGCTTTGAGATTTATGGATGGAAACTGTTATAGAAGCGCTACATGGTGATACTGTTTAAAGCCCACAATTCGGCTCTAACGATGTACAACCCTGTGCATTTTATATTTTCATAGATTCCAAGGCCAGTAGACACCATTGTGATCATCTAGTCTGACCTCCTATATAACACAGAGCATAGAACTTCCCCAAAATAATTCCCAGCACATACCTTTTACAAAAATATCCAATCTGGATGTAAAATTTGGAAAAATCCATCACAAAAAAAACCTTTGTTAAATTATCCCAATGGTTAATTATGGTCACTGTTAAAAAATTTATGGTTTCTTTCCAGTCTGAATTCATTATGCTTCACCTTCCAGTCATTGACTCATGTTATACCTTTCCCTCCTAGATTGAAGAGCCCATTATTAAATATTTCTTCCCAATGTAGATATTTATAGACTGTAATTAAGTCATCCCTTAGCATTGTCTTTGTTAGACTCAAGCAGCTCAATCTATGTTTATCACTAAAAGGCAGGTTTTCTAATCCTTTAATCATCATGTGACTTTTCTCTGTACCCTCTGTAATTTATCTACATCCTTCTTAAATCGTGGGCACCAGAACTGGACACAGTATTCCAGCAGTGGTCGCACCTATGCCAAATACAGAGGTAGAACAATCTCTTTGCTCCTAGTCAAGTTTCCCCTCTTTATGCATCCAAGGATGACATTAACCCTTTTGGCCACAGCATCACACTGGGAACTCATGCTCAGCAGATTATCAACCACCATCCCCAAATCTTTTTCAGAGACACTGCTTCCCAGGATAGAGACCCTCATAATATAAGAATGGCCTGTATTCTTTGTTCCTAGATATATAAATGTATGTTTTGATGTATTGAAACACATATTGTTTTCTTATGCTCCACTTACTAAGGGATACAGGCAGTGATGAGCTGCCAAAATCATAACAACCGGTTCCCTCCTCACCCCAGGAGGGATCATGCCCTGCCCCATCCACCCCCCTTCCCTGTACCCTGACAGCCCCTGGAACCCTTGCCCCTGACTGCCTCCCACCGCCCCCATCCAACCCCTGATCCTTTCTGACTGCCCCACAAGGACCCTTGCCCCTATTCAATCCCCCTGTTCCCTACCCTCTGACCCCCCCAACCCCTATCCACTCCCCCCCACCCCTGAAATCCCCTGCCCTCTCTCCAACACCCCCTCCCTGCCCCCTTACCGCGCTGCCTGGACGTGGATGGCAGTGCTACAGTCCGGCCGCAGCTGGAGCCGGGAGCCCGGGGATGTGGGGCCGGGGCAGGAATCGCGCAGCCGGAGCCCGGAGCCGGAGAATATGGCGGGAGCCAGGTGGCTGGAGCCAGAGCCACACAGCTGGAGCTGGGCAGCCGGAGCCGCCGCCGCGCCCGGACCCCGGCATCTGGGTAGGTGGTGTCGCGGCTGCCGCCATGCCCGAAGCCGGGCTGCAGCGGGGCCGGGCGGCCGGGGATGCGGGGCCGGGCAGGGCCACGGCGGGAGCCCAAGCCCGAGCCCGAGCCGGGCATCGGGGGAGGGATGCAGGGCCGGGCAGGGCACCGCGGCCAGAGCCGGGCAGCGGCCGGGGAGGGACTGGCCCCGCGGCTGGGGAGAGATGCGGCCGGAGCCGGGCGGCCGGGAGGGACGCGGGGCCGGGGAGGGCCGTGGCCGGATACTGGCCGGGGCGCACGGACCTCCTCATTCCCTCTACCCCTACCTGAGCTCCGTCTTCTTGGTTGTGAGCGGGAAGCCTGCTTGCTTCTCAGCCCTCCCAGGCTTCCCGCGAAGAGCTGATTCGCGGGAAGCAGGGGGGGAGGAGAAGCAGGGCGGAGCATTCATGGGAGGAGGTGGAGACAGAGCTGAGGTAAGCTGCGGCCTGTTAAATTTAAATGCCCTTTTAGAACAAGTTGTCCCAGGCGGGACAACCGGTTCTAACAGGGCGTCTAAATTTAACAACCGGTTCGCGCGAACTGGTGCGAACCGGCTGCAGCTCACCACTGGATGCAGGTCATGCTCTATCAGTGACTCCTTCAATTTGTATCATCTGCAAACTTTATCATTGATAGAAGCAGAAAAGAGTCCTGTGGCACCTTATAGACTAACAGACGTATAGGAGCATGAGCTTTCATGGGTGAATGCATGCATCCGACGAAGTGGGTATTCACCCACGAAAGCTCATGCTCCAAAATGTCTGTTAGTCTATAAGGTGCCATAGGACTCTTTGCTGCTTTTACAGATCCAGACTAACACGGCTAGCCCTCTGATACTTTATCATTGATGATTCTATGTTTTCTTCCTGGTCATTAATAAAAATGTTAAGTAGCATAGGGCCAAGAATTTATCACTCTGGTACCTACTAAAAATGCACCAGCTTGCCAATGATTCCCCATTTACAATTACATTTTGAAACCTATCAGCTAGCCTGCTTTTAATCCAAGTAATGTGTGCCATATTCATCTTATATCATTCAAATCTTTAAATCAAAATATCATGTGAAATCAAGTCAAATGCTTTACAGAACTCTGAGTCTACATTAACACTATTAATTTTTTTTACCAAATTTATAATCTCATCAAAAAAGATACCAAGTTGGTTTGTCAGCATCTATTTTCCATAAACCCAGGTTTATTTGCATTAATTGTATTATACTTCTTTAATTCCTTATTAATAAAGTCCCACATCAGTTGCTTCATTATCTTTAAAAATATTAGCATAACATTAGCTTTTTTCCAGTTTTCTGGAACTTCACCAGTGTTCCTAGACTTATTGAAAATCAACATTAATGGTCCAGTGAGCTCCTCAGGCAGCTTTTTTAAAACTCTTGGATGAAAGTTTTCTATACCTGCTGATTTTAAAATGTCTAATTTCAGCAGCTGCTGATCAATTCCTCATTAGATACTAGTGGAATGCAAAGTGTTATCATCATATGAGGAAATGAGCTCATCATTTCCCCCCCCCCAAATATAGAACAGAAATATTTATTGAACATGTCTGCCTCTTCTGCATTATTATTAATAATTGTACCATTTCCATCTAGTAATCGATCAATACCATTTCTGGATTCTTTTTGTTGCTAATCTACTTTAAAAACACCTTTTATAGTCCTTAACTCTCCTGGCCACTGATTTCTCCTCAATTCCCTTTGCTTTTCTTATCAGTTTTCTACAAGTCCTAGCTTCTGACTTATATTCACCACTATTAACTTCCTCTTTCTTCCATTTGTTATATTTTATAACTATTTTCACTTCCTCTCTAAACTATGTCATTTATTTTTTAACTAGCACAGACTTCTTCCCTGTGAGATTGTGGCATTTTGGGCACCTAGTAAAGTGTTCTTCAACAATTGCCAATTATCATTCAAATTTTTCTGATTAAACTATTTCTCCTGGCTGATTTGGTCCATAATTTTTTCAGCTTTTTTAAATTGGCCCTTTTAAAGCACCAGGTATAAATATTACTGGTTTAGATTTTATTCTGTTTGCACATTCTGAATGTGATGAAATCTTGTTCACTTGTACCTAAGCTACCATTAATTTATAGTTCTGTGATCAGTCCCTCTTTATCTGTCAAGATAAACTCTAATATATTGCTGATTGCAACAGTTTTTGAGTTAGGAATTTGTCATCTATTATAGTTTAAAAATCCAAGGATGTTTTAATACTGGCAGCATGAGACCTTCAGCAGTTCTGCAGAAAAGGACCGAGGGGTTACGGTGGATGAAAAGCTGAATATGAGTCAACAGTGTGCCCTTGTTGCCAAGAAGGCTAATGGCATTTTGGGTTGTATAAGTAGGGGCATTTCCAGCAGATCGAGGGATGTGATCATTCCCCTCTACTCAGCACTGGTGAGGCCTCATTTGGAGTACTGTGTCCAGTTTTGGGCCCCACACTACAAGAAGGATGTTGATAAATTGGAGAGAGTCCAGCGGAGGGCAACAAAAATGATTAGGGGGCTGGAACACATGACTTATGAGGAGAGGCTGAGGGAACTGGGATTGTTTAGCCTGCAGAAGAGAAGAATGAGGGGCGATTTGATAGCTGCTTTCAACTACCTGAAAGGGGGTTCCAAAGAGGATGGATCTAGACTGTTCTCAGTGGTAGAAGATGACAGAACACGGAGTAATGGTCTCAAGTTGCAGAGGGGGAGGTTTAGGTTGGATATTAGGAAAAACTTTTTCACTAGTAGGGTGGTGAAGAACTGGAATGGGTTACCTAGGGAGGTGGTGGAAACTCCTTCCTTAGAGGTTTTTAAGGTCAGGCTTGACAAAGCCCTGGCTGGGATGATTTATTTGGGTTTGGTTCTGCTTTGAGCAGGGGGTTGGACTAGATGACCTCCTGAGGTCCCTTCCAACCCTGAGATTCTGTGATTCTATGATTCTATGATATGTCACACAGATTGTAGTCCCCCACAATCACAAGCTTTTTTTGCCTACATATTGTTGATAGGTGCGTAAAGAGATGGTCAACCTATTCCCTTGTGTGACATGGTGATCTATAGCCGTCACAAACTAATTGCCGGCAAAATTTTCAGTCATTTCTTATTTTCTTTGAGCCTGTTTATCTTTCTCTAATGTTTGTGTTTACATCAGTTAACAGACACCTAAAAATCTCAATATCTGCCTCTGAGCCAAATCATTGGTTAACATTTGTTCTAGATGTAATAAGCAGGTGCATGTCCAACTAAAAATGGTGTTCATGTTAGTCCTCCTTTCTTCCCATTCTGACCATAGTGACCTCTGTTTTAAAATAAAAGGGGGTCTAATTTCACACTCTGATGTTAGTGAGTTTGCAGGTATATAACTGAGAGCAGGGTTGACCCAGTAACTACCTTCAGAGTAACCCATCCTTATTTAACCACGCTGCTCACAAAATAATAAAATGGACATGATTAAAATAAGAAAATCTATTCTCTTGGTAAAAAGATACAATTTAATAATAATTCTTCTGAGAATCACATTTTCTAAAAAAGTATAGGACTCTAATGACCTCGATATAATGAGTCATGTCTAGCTAGTTATATTAATACATCAGGTAACTAGATGTGAAATATCACAGCAATTATGCATTGACTTGGGAATAGTAAATAAAACAGAACCCCTGAAAAACTGATTTTCAGATAGGAAGAGTTTAATTAAGGTTTCTTTTTGTTTTAAGATGTTTTCATAAAAAGGTTCACTGCATCAAGAGAAATACACAGTACTGTAGATGTTGTCAGTATTTATTTGAAATTGGATTACTTATAATAATATCATAACCAGAGAGGGTTTTGAGCAGCAAAGTTCAGATATGGGTCTCAATTTACCAAAGTCTGGGGTGTTTAGATCCAGAGTTTTGACTTGGCTTGGCTCATTATAAACTTTGGAAACAATCTGAACTTCACCACGTCCCTGGAGTAGAGATGATCAGAGAAACTTCAATGGAACAATATTTGGACAAATTATGCAGTTTCTTCAAAATCAAAACATGTTGGGGAATCAGGTTGATTTTGCCAGAATTCATTTTTTTTGGGGTGGAAGGAAAGGATCAGTGTTGAAACATCCCATTTTCAGAATGAATTTTTTTTTGTTTTAAAACAATTTTTTATTCCATTTTTTCTTTTTTTATTATATATTGCAATATAATACAAAATAAAAAGTAAAAATCAAAACAAAATGTTTTGACTGAGCCAAAATAAACATGTTTCTGGAATTTTCATTTGCAGAGAATTAAGACATGTTCAGTTTTCATTTCAATTCAAAACAAAGCCAGATTTTGAAGTCTACAAATCCTTCTGAAATGGAATTTCCATTCTTTGCACAACTCTACACAGGGTTCTGGTGCTACTCTAGTAAAATCTAGTCAGAATTTGTGAAAAAGTTATTAGAGCTAAAACTCCCCTTTAATATCAAATGGACTATAAACTACAAAAGCAGCAAAGACTGTGGCACCTTATAGACTAACAGACGTTTTGGAGCATGAGCTTTCGTGGGTGAATACCCACTTCGTCGGATGCATTCACCCACGAAAGCTCATGCTCCAAAACATCTGTTAGTCTATAAGGTGCCACAGGACTCTGCTGCTTTTACAGCTCCAGACTAACATGGCTACCCCTCTGATACTATAAACTACAAGGAAATCATAAAAAGATTAAGGAAAAAGAGAGTAGTCTAGTATCAGAGTACACTATCATCCTTTTTTGTAGTTACCGAGACATTGGTTTACCACTTATTCTGGCACTGACAGTATTTTGGAGGTTAACCATTGTGTTCCATGATGGACAGTGTACAGTAGCTGAGACAACATTTAATTCAGCAGATGCAGGTACAGCAAATGTCACCAGCATTGTTGAATTTTATGGGTTAGCAGACAAAGGATAGATATTTAAAAAGTGGGAAAAAGACAACCTTGATGTGATAAGAAAACCTTGTATTTGTCCTGGATTGGCCTCATCTGTGATTAATCACTCTTCCTTTTTCATGGTGCAAGTGGATAGTGGAAAAAGTCATTAAGCAATTTAAACATCTGTCACCGGTAAATGCAGCTAGAGGGCTCTTGAAAAAGGTATATGAAATACATTTACATGTACAATGTAGTAGAAATTTGTGTTCAGTATGAATGGCCTGAAGGGCATTATTTTTTACACATCTGGAATAAGGGTTGCAGAATAAGACACTGAGAATGCTTACTTTCTCATTTTCCACAGTACATAAACGAAACAATGGGGGTTCTACAAGGTCTACAGGATTAGGCATTGCACTGTAATATAGGCAAGAGTATATCTTTATTGTATTGTGCCTACACTGATGTAGATCCAATAACTACAAATATTTGGATGTGACTTGGGAAATTCTACATTTCGAATGAAGTGTAACTGTGGTTCTTAAAATTATTAATAATTAAAGCAGAGCTATTGAGATTGTAAGATTCAGGGGGCAGAAACTGTGTCTTCATATTAAGTCCCTGAAATACTAGTTTAAGAAAAATAGCATTACAGGTTAAGCAGTATGCTGTGTTACTACAGCACTATTAATGTTAGATCATTTCTAAGGCCTGGTCTACACTGGGGGGGAGGTCGATCTAAGGTATGCAACTTCAGCTACGTGAATAGCGTAGCTGAAGTCGAAGTACCTTAGCTCGAATTACTTACCCGTCCTCATGGCGCGGGATCGATGTCCGCGGCTCCCCCGTTGACTCCGCTACCGCCACTTGCTCCGGTGGAGTTCCGGAGTCGACGGGAGCGCGTTCGGGGTTCGATATATCGCGTCTAGATGAGACGTGATATATCAAACTCCGAGAAATCAATTGCTACCCGCCAATCTGGCGGGTAGTGAAGACATACCCTAAGAGACCTGAAAGTGTCTGGTGTTTAGTCAAAGCAATGCAAAATGTTGAAAGGCAAAATGTATTAAATATAATCTATTGCCTAAACCTTATTTTCTTATCTGAATCAATGGCCTAAATATCTTATCTCCTGGGGGATACTATACAGTGATAATCTTTTTTAATGTTCCCTTTCTTGAATTCTGTTCTATAGGTTTTGCCCCAATTTGTCAGAACTAACTTCTGTTACAGGTTCTTTATCCTCATTCCCATCAGTACCACTACATTGCAGACCACTGAACAGCCTTAAACTTCACTACAATTTTTATTTTTCCCAAGAGCATTCAGTCTGGAGAATACCCTGGTTTTTAGACCAACAAAAATAGATGTGGAATAAAAATAAGACACTTTTTATTGCCAGCCTCTTGTTAAGGAAACCAAGGTAGTAATAGACAATATACTAGAGGTTTGGGGTTTTTTTTGAACCTGTAGTTACTACAATGATTTCATACTGTAAGTGTTCATTAATATGCAGCTATACAAAATTAACATTTAAGTTTAAAGAAAAAAAATTCTGGTGATGTATAACTGATTATTAATTTGGTTAATTCATCCTGCTCACTGCAAAAACAAATTCAGAGTGTTTTGTAATTATTGGTTATTTGATAGTTTTTACAGCTGCGGCTCTTCATTGCTATTTTAAACTATTTTACAGGACTAGGCTGTTGAAATTAGGGCTGGGGCTTATGGAAATGAAGGAGTGGAGTTAGTGAATTCAGACTTTGTTTTAGCTCCCTAGTAAATACCTGTTGATGGCGTTCTCCCTAAATTACATAAAAAAACTAGCGCTCAATGTGACAAAAGTAGATACATTTGCCAGTCTCATCTTGGGTGGTCCAGCACCCAAAAGAGTGATTGCAGATCAGGATTGAGGTATTTCACAATATTTTTTTTTCCTTTTTCATAAATTTCTGCCAGTGTGAAGCTTACTCACTAGTTAGATCTACTTTAGCTCTCCACTCTCATGAATATTAAATTCACTTAAAAAGATTTAAAAAAAAAAGAAAAAAATCCCAACAAATGATTTTGCACCACCCCTTATCTCTACTTACCCTGGTTCTGGTCAATTTCACACTGGGAAATAGAGAGGCACCAACAGATGGGGCATATAGATCAGGAGCAGTGAAAAAATTGGCTGAAAAATGCAAAAAATGTTGGTATAAAACCTGAAGTATACCTTCTGTCCACCCCACAGCAACTCCCTTCTTCCCATCACCCACCCACAAAAATCATTCAGCAGACTTCTTCGTGTCAGGAAATCCAGCAATTTCAAAGCTAAAATCTAAAACACATAAATGTTTCAGTAAAGCAAATTATTATTTAATTTTTAAAATAGTTTTAAGCACTATAAAGATGGCAGATATGAACTGTATTAAATGTGCATTAAGTTTAGCTAAGTAGGTTCTTTTACTATACTATAAATGTACCATGCAATTTATGAAGGTGATGAAAAGTTCCTAAAATAACTATCAATTTACCTACTATATTTAAAGCTTGTCTCTTAAGAATTAAATCACATGCAAAATAGCAAGGTCTGACCAGATTTGATTTTTTAATTACAAAATGAAAATAGATTAATTTTTTTTAAAGGAATATTTCATATGTGTTGTTGTTTATGTTGTTTTTCCTACATATTTATAAGATCATCAACATTACAGATGTCCAAGCAGCTTGTATATTGTACATTTCATGTTTGTTAATGAGTTAACATGACTAACCTGCTCGGATAAAAAAGAGACCACATATGTATTTAGGAATCAAGTTTGTAGTCTGTCTCTCAAGGATAAACAGATACTGCTAAAAGACATCATAAACCTACCACTGATGAACATCAGGAACATGGGTTATTCTTCTGATCACTTAGATGTATTTATCTTTATTTACAAGTATGATGACACATCAATAATATGGTTGATAATGTTGTAATGTTGAATCCTAACCTATCTTTTAATTGTACTACATGCAAAAAGCATTTATAGTGGAACTAGAAATATGAACTTAATCGTGACTGAATTTGATGTGTGAGAGCAAGAACAGCAGGCCTGATTTTTTTTTTTAATCTCACTAATCTTGGATGTCCCAGAATCAGATCTCATTTGCCCTCATTTTTTCTATAAGCACATTTCTATGGTTGTACTCTGTTTTAGCCTTTAGGTGGCAGCATTTGAGAACAGTTGTAGATCTGAGGTTGCCACCATCTGGGAAACATGTTTTGGGCAAAAATTATAAATAGCTATAAGACTAAACCATGTAGCAGCTCTGTTCATTATACAGTTTTCTGCAAAGTTTATTCAGAAGCATGTGAAATTCAAAAAAAAAAAAAAAAGCTTTGTCTTCATAAAAGTGATTTCCCCTGTCTATTATGATCTTTAAAAAAAATATCATTTGAAAATAATTTATGTCCAGTTGGTCAGATTATTTACTTTTAGAGCCCATTCTCTCCTTTTCATGCTTTCTTTGTCTGAATGGGAAAGCACCATTCATCTTGCAATATTGTACTGATCGTAGAGGGTGTTGTAAGATAATTATGGCCAACACCATTCCAAGGGTTCAACTTCCTTTGCACACCTATTTTCTGTTACCCTAAGGTTGCTTCTGGATCAAAAAATCTGGCTTGTTGCAAGTAAATGTAGCATCAGGATTTTGAAAAAATGTACACATACACGAACAGGTCTGTGTTTGTGTGTGTGTGTGTATATATATATATGTATAAAGATAGATGTAGGTATATAGATAGATATATGTATGTGTCTGTATGTAGATAGATAGATATGTGTGTGTATATTGCTTATTGCAGACATATAATCACAATACAAAAAAGTTTAGGCTACATTTTGTCCTCAGTTTCAACTATTCAAACGCACTAAAGTCATTAGATGTAACTTAGGCGAGAACTTGTGCTTGTGTGTATTTGTGCATTAAACAAATCAGAGGTTCTCTTACTGTTTCATTCTGAAGAGCCACTTCATAAGAAAGAGCTCCCCTCATGGATTGTCTACCCCCCTCAGTTCTCACTTCTTGCTTCCCAAAATGTTCTGTTCTGTGAACTACTGGCAAAGGCACTACTGGCCATTCTTAGTCCAAAAACTAAGTCCAAAGACTATTCAGAACACTGAACATAACATAAGAACATAAGAACATAAGAAAGGCCATAACGGGTCAGACCAAAGGTCCATCTAGCCCAGAGAGAGTGAACCTAACAGGCAATGATCAAGTGATCTCTCTCCTGCCATCCATCTCCATCCTCTGATGAACAGAGGCTAGGGACACCATTCTTACCCATCCTGGCTAATAGCCATTTATGGACTTAGCCACCATGAATTTATCCAGTCCCCTTTTAAACATTGTTATAGTCCTAGCCTTCACAACCTCCTCAGGTAAGGAGTTCCACAAGTTGACTGTGCGCCGCGTGAAGAAGAACTTCCTTTTATTTGTTTTAAACCTGCTGCCTATTAATTTCATTTGGTGACCCCTAGTTCTTGTATTATGGGAATAAGTAAATAACTTTTCCTTATCCACTTTCTCAACATCACTCATGATTTTATATACCTCTATCATGTCCCCCCTTAGTCTTCTCTTTTCCAAGCTGAAGAGTCCTAGCCTCTTTAATCTTTCCTCATATGGGACCCTCTCTAAACCCTTAATCATTTTAGTTGCCCTTTTCTGAACCTTTTCTAGTGCTAGAATATCTTTTTTGAGGTGAGGAGACCACATCTGTACACAGTATTCGAGATGTGGGCGTACCATGGATTTATATAAGGGCAATAATATATTCTCAGTCCTATTCTCTATCCCCTTTTTAATGATTCCTAACATCCTGTTTGCTTTTTTGACCGACTCTGCACACTGCCTGGACATCTTCAGAGAACTATCCACAATGACGCCAAGATCTTTTTCCTGACTCGTTGTAGCTAAATTAGCCCCCATCATGTTGTATGTATAGTTGGGGTTATTTTTTCCAATATGCATTACTTTACATTTATCCACATTAAATTTCATTTGCCATTTTGTTGCCCAATCACTTAGTTTTGTGAGATCTTTTTGAAGTTCTTCACAATCTGCTTTGGTCTTAACTATCTTGAGTAGTTTAGTGTCATCTGCAAACTTTGCCACCTCACTGTTTACCCCTTTCTCCAGATCATTTATGAATAAATTGAATAGGATTGGTCCGAGGACTGACCCTTGGGGAACACCACTAGTTACCCCTCTCCATTCTGAGAATGTACCATTAATTCCTACCCTTTGTTCCCTGTCCTTTAACCAGTTCTCAATCCATGAAAGGACCTTCCCTTTTATCCCATGACAGCTTAATTTACGTAAGACCCTTTGGTGAGGGACCTTGTCAAAGGCTTTCTGGAAATCTAAGTACACTATGTCCACCGGATCCCCCTTGTCCACATGTTTGTTGACCCCTTCAAAGAACTCTAATAGATTAGTAAGACACGATTTCCCTTTACAGAAAACAGGTTGACTATTGCTCAAGACTTTATGTTTTTCTATGTGTCTGACAATTTTATTCTTTACTATTGTTTCAACTAATTTGCCCGGTACCGACGTTAGACTTACCGGTCTGTAATTGCCGGGATCACCCCTAGAGCTCTTTTTAAATATTGGCGTCACATTAGCTAACTTCCAGTCATTGGGTACCGAAGCAGATTTAAAGGACAGGTTACAAACCTTAGTTAATAATTCTGCAATTTCACATTTGAGTTCTTTCAGAACTCTTGGGTGAATGCCATCTGGTCCTGGTGACTTGTTAATGTTGAGTTTATCAATTAATTCCAAAACCTCCTCTAGTGACACTTCAATCTGTGACAGTTCCTCAGATTTGTCACCTACAAAAGCCAGCTCAGGTTTGGGAATCTCCCTAACATCCTCAGCCATGAAGACTGAAGCAAAGAATCCATTTAGTTTCTCTGCAATGACTTTATCGTCTTTAAGCGCTCCTTTTGTATTTTGATCATCAAGGGGCCCCACTGGTTGTTTAGTAGGCTTCCTGCTTCTGATGTACTTAAAAAACATTTTGTTATTACCTTTGGAGTTTTTGGCTAGCCGTTCTTCAAACTCCTCTTTGGCTTTTCTTATTACACTCTTGCACTTAAGTTGGCAGTGTTTGTGCTCCTTTCTATTTGCCTCACTAGGATTTGACTTCCACTTTTTAAAGGAAGTCTTTTTATCTCTCACTGCTTCTTTTACATGGTTGTTAAGCCATGGTGGCTCTTTTTTAGTTCTTTTACTGTTTTTCTTAAATTGGGGTATACATTGAAGTTGGGCCTCTATTATGGTGTCTTTAAAAAGGGCCCATGCAACTTGCAGGGATTTCACTTTAGTCACTGTACCTTTTAACTTTTGTCTAACTAACCCCCTCATTTTTGTATAGTTCCTCCTTTTGAAATTAAATGCCACAGTGTTTGGCAGTTGAGGTGTTCTTCCCACCACAGGGATGTTGAATGCTATTGTATTATGGTTACTATTTCCAAGCGGTCCCACTATAGTTACCTCTTGGACCAGCTCCTGCGCTCCACTCAGGATTAAATCTAGAGTTGCCTCTCCCCTTGTGGGTTCCCGTACCAGCTGCTCCATGAAGCAGTCATTTAAAGTATCGAGAAATTTTATCTCTGCATTTTGTCCTGAAGTGAAATGTTCCCAGTCAATATGGGGATAATTGAAATCCCCCATTTGTTCCTGAACCTTTGTATCTAAAAGGAGAATGGGACAAATTTATCTTTGGTTTAATTCAATGAATCAGGGAGATTACAGCAGGGATGAATATAGCCTAATAAATTTAAGTGAGAATGATATTTATTCTACTTATTTACAAACTTGAAATATGAAGCCATGCATGGGTGGAAATCCTTGGAGCTACTAGCAAATTTAAAAACGTATGTATGTGTTCAGAACTTTGAAGAATATGGTATTTTTCCATATTGAAATAGGTTTAGCGTCCACAGTCAGATTGTTGAACTTTTGGCATCATTCACAACATTATGTGCAAATGTGATTAATGTGAATTATCTATTGATATAAGTACTCTGGTACACCAACTCCCTAAACAGTGCTGAGCCATGGTTGATGTACTGTGGTTCACTCAGTGGAAGTTTAGACACTACCAGTCCTCCTGCAGCTGTCCCACAATGCCTCTGGTCACAATTGTGAGTTCCACTGCCCAGAGCTCACAGAGACTCTGAGGATTAAAAAATCCTCATATATTTGAAACGTCTTTCTTCTGATTTCCCAGCTTGATGGGCACACCTAGCACCTCTCTTTTGTAGTGTGCATCTGCTCAACTGACTATTCTGGCTCCATGCTCTGGATGCGCTCCTGCCTGGAGTAGACAGGAGGTAGACAGGAGTAGACAGGAGGTAGTGGATCTCCTGGGCCTGTGAGGAGAAGAGACTGTGTAGGCACAGCTGTGGACTAGTCATAGAAATGTAGATATCTACTAAAAATTGCACAGGGGGATGCAGGTGAAGGGGAATGACAGGGATCAGCAGCAGTGCCACGTGAAGGAATTGTGGCAGGCCATACCACAAGACCACAAGACCAGTAAGGCCAAGAGAAACATAGACTAAGGAGCTTGTCTGCATGGGGACACTGAGGAAAATTAATCCAAATTAGCTAAAGGTGTGAATTTAAAGTACATCAGTAAAACCACATTAAACCCTTGTGTGAATACACTCATTCTGAATTCACTAATTAATCAAACTGAATTAAGGCCACTTTAATTTTGAAAGGGAGTGTCTACACAGAGATTTAGGGCAATTTAACTAATCTGTTTTAAAGCCACATCTTTAGTTAATTCAGATTGTTTCTTGAGGCTTGATCTACTCTTAAAAATTATATCATCATAGCTGCATCAGTCAGGTGTGAAAAACATGGTCAACATAGCTATGCCAATAAAATACCCAGTCTAGATACAACTATATCAATGGAAGAAGGATTCTGTCAATGACTTAGTTTGGCCATGTTTATACTACGGTGCTGCATCTGTTCCACTGTAACGTCATAGTGTAGACACTTCCAACATTGACAGAAGAGGGTTTTCCATGAGTATAGTTAATCCATCTCTCCAAGAGACAGTAACTAAATTAACAGAAGAATTCTTCCATCCACCCAGCTGCATCTACACTGGGGTTAGATTGACCAAACTATGGTGGTCAACCATGAGTGATGTAGGTAGGCCTAATGTAATTCAGGGAGATGCTGTTCCTACACTAGCCAAGAAACTCCTCCTGTCAGTGTAGTCTGTGTCAACATTATTGGACTATGCCAGCATAGGCTCCATAATGTAGACATACCCTCAACGTCCCTATGTAAACAAACCCTTAGTTATAAAATCAAAGACGCCTAAGTGACAAAGGAGTCTTCTTAGCATATGTGCAACATGACTCAGGTGACACATGACCAGGAATTGTCTCTGAATTTGGTCTGCTAGTTGGATCATTAGCTTCCCCGGCCTGGGCTGTGTACTGATGGGGAGCGCAACATGAACGCTGATCCATGCCCCCCATAAAGGAGTGAAAGAGAGCATATGGAATAAAATGATGTTTGGTAAAATTAGGGTAAAGAGTGCTAGTGACAGTTGCAATATTCCATACATTGAAGCAGAGCAGCCTTGGTAGTTAAGGGTGAGATTCCTTGAGCCTAGCATCTGGATTACTTAATGGCCAAATGTGTTAGAGAGTCTATTTACATTTAGATAACATGAGACATGGTATACTTCTCTTCTTTCACTTGTATTCACAAACCATAAAAGTCATTTAAGTGAGGTTGTAAAATTATCCTTTGAACAATATTTTTTCCACAAACAGTTAATATCCGATATCCTGGACACATGATAAATTATGTCTAACACACATTGAAGTAACCTACTGCACACATAAATGAATAATTAATACAGTTTTAACTACCAACATTTTATACCATTAAATAGAGTACTTCACATTCCCTCTAATTTCAAGCTCTGCATGAGCATATATTATTATAGGGGAATGTGGAATTATTTATTTAGGAAGAAAATTGTGGTGGTGAAGTTAAACAGAGATATAAGAACACATTGTGAGGCAGAGGATCAGAGCTGCATACATATTGGGATGCCAATACATAACCTTTTTACTAAGACACTTAGTCACGCTGCGATGCACATATAAATATGTTAATATGCATATTGGATGTTTTTCTGTTAATTGAGATTATAGATGTTTGGAGAGCGAGACTGACACTGATGGCTTCTTTTTCATGTAGACTATGCAGTACCTTAACTTCCTTGGTAAATTTAAAGAGAAAGTAATAGAGCGAGAGAGGGCTCATAATGAACCATGTATCATGTAAAGTAGTAAAGGCTGTGAACAGTGTGTCCAATGTGGTTGTAATCTTCTTGATTCTTCACTAACACCACTCTAAATCCGGATTAACACCATTGCAGTCAATGGAGTTATGCTGACATAAAACAGCTACAAAAGGGAGGAGAGTCAGGCCTTGGATATTTGGAAGTTAGCAGAAGGAAGTGTCATTTTTTACTCTCTCTTACCAAAAGGGTGGTCTGATTGTCCTAAGCACAGCATTTGTAGAAAGGTTAGAGGGGACTGGCATGAAAATGAATCTGTAATCTGGGTGCAAATGCCTCAGCCATGTTTCTAATGTGACTACAGTAAAAGATGATGAAATATATAAGAACAAGAGGCATTTCCACAGCATGAAGGTGCAAGGAGTAGGAAATGCCAGAAAAAAAAAACCTATTGTTGCAAAATATGAATCTCATGCTGGTGATTTATACAGTTGACACATCTGCCCTCAGCTATTTGTTGCTATCCTGACTATTCAGTGCTGGTTGACTCTTTGGTATGTATATTTTGAATTTAGTCTTAAATAATGGGTTTTTTTAATGATTCATTGCAGAATATTGAGCTTATTTATAAAGCAATGCCTTCATGTTGCAGGTGATTGCAGATACCTTTGAAGAGTATATGAGAGCTCCTCCCTTCCATACCTCAAAATATGCTGCCAAAAAAGTCATGTTAAATAAAATGACTTAAGGATTATTAAAATTAAGGTTTAAATGCCCATATGACACTGAAGAAGGGCACATTACAGCTTGTTTCTTGGAAAGTTTGACAGATGTGTGCGGTTTCATGAATATTTCTCAGTGTGTGACATTAATAAGGATGTTCCTCTATTGTAAAAGAAGGCTCATCTACGGAAAGGTGAACAAGAAGACAAAGCAGACTAAGAAGCCATAAGCAATGGGTGAGACACAATGTTTCTTAGGTATGCTATTCTTTTCTAAACAACAAAAGATTAGAATGAACATCAATGTAGAAAATACAGATGTGTGTATGTGGGTTTCACTAAAATGTCATGGAGGGAAAACCAAAAAGAAAGAAAGAAAACATAAGCAGTTTTGTGAACTGCCAGCTTTGCTCTCATGAGATTGCTCTCTCTTTCTGGCTTCTCAGTAAAACAGTCTTGAATTGGGCAGGTTGGTAAAGTCGAACTGAGACTGGGAAACAGAAACAGAAGCTGGGACTATAGAGCTGTCAACATTCAATACATTCCAATCACCTGCATTTATCTGCTTTACCTGCCCTATATAGGAAAGGTCATTTTAAGTTGAATGCAGTCCATTTTCATTTGTCTTTTATTGCTTCAGCATTGATCCAAGTCCCTCATCTCAGATACAGCTTTGTCTCTGACAATCTGCCCAGTATTCTATTTCTGTCTTTTGTCTCCTCTGCTCTATTAACATGGTAGATTTTATTTATTTACACTCCAGTATAAGCAGCAAAGAATCCGGTGGCACCTTATAGACTAACAGACATTTTGGAGCATGAGCTTTCGTGGGTGAATACCCACTTCGTCAGATGCAAGTAGTGGAAATTTCCAGGGGCAGGTATATATAAGCAAGCAAGAAGCAAGCTAGAGATAATAAGGTTAGTTCAATCAGGGGGGATGAGGCCCTGTTCTAGCAGTTGAGGTGTGAAAACCAAGGGAGGAGAAACTGGTTCTGTAGCTGGCAAGCCATTCACAGTCTTTGTTTAATCCTGAGCTGATGGTGTCAAATTTGCAGATGAACTGAAGCTCAGCAGTTTCTCTCTGAAGTCTGGTCCTGAAGTTTTTTTGCTGCAGGATGGCCACCTTAAGATCTGCTATTGTGTGGCCAGGGAGGTTCAAGTGTTCTCCTACAGGTTTTTGTATATTGCCATTCCTAATATCTGATTTGTGTCCATTTATCCTTTTCCGTAGAGACTGTCCAGTTTGGCCGATGTACATAGCAGAGGGGCATTGCTGGCATATGATGGCGTACTCCAGTATAGTAGAAAGAATAGGATGAATACCTATTTTCCGCCTTCTTTTGGTTGCAAATCTTAGTCAGAAGCAGTAGAAAATGGCAAAGAAATACGGACTACAGGTTAAATTCTCCCCTCTGATGTGTGCTTGTGACTCATTCACTTCAGAGAGCATAATTTTGTTCTTTTTGCTTGGAGGCTTGAGATGATTTTAAAGCTTTATCCAGCTTTGCTCTACTGGTTGTTCCTGTGTTTGCCCCATTTTCATGTTATATATGGGAAGTCCCATTTAAATTTACTGGCTCAGGATTGCCTACTTTATATAATCTATATCATAGTGAGGTACGTTTCTAAAAGAATTAGAGGAGCTGTTTACTGCTGACAAAAATTAAGGCAAGAATGAGACCAAATAAATGAGTTCCTGAAAGGGAGGACTTTTGATCCAGAGATGTGATCATAAGGAGGAAGCCTGTTTGCAGATACAGAATTTGTTGATATAGGTTGAAAATTAGGACTATTTTATATGTACAATACACACACCTAAATATATGTGAAAGGTTATTTGTTTACTGTGATAGATTTATTTAAATATACTGTAAGCTGGATACAGTGTGTGAAGATTCACTTTGCTTTCTGAAGCCTAAGGAATTAGGTGAATAACAGCTGTCAGCTACCTTTCCCTTGCTGTCTGGGAGGTTACAGGAAGCCTTTGTGGAAATGGACTTTGCAAAACAAGAATGAATTTGGGGTGGATGTCTAATAAGGGTATGCCAAGGCTGATTCCCCACTCTGTCACTTCAAGGGGTGAAGGTGGGGGCCCGCAAGGATTTTAAAAATTAATCCTGGCCACTCCAGCCTTGTATTAAACTCCCAAGGTTAAGCTTCTCTCCAACTGTGGATGGGTAAATGCTGCCACAACCCAAGTGCAAAAAAACTCTTTGAAACCAGAAGGGCGCACTTGGGAATTCCTTCCTGTGGGGTACCCTCAAGCCCTTTCACCCTCCCACCATCGGGGGAAGAGCTCAGAAAGAAAAACAAAGGAAATCAGCTGTTGCCACCAGCTATTTAAATGACATATGCACAAACCTCCTAGGGACACAGAAATCCAATCCTGTTCTTAAAAAAGGTAAATTTTATTAAAAAACAAAAAGAACCCACTTATAATATTTAAACATCAAGAATAACCTGCTTAAGGTCAAACTTAAGGGTTACAAGCAAAACAAAAGCATTAGGGGTTAGCACAGAGGAGTCCACAAGCCAATAAGAAATAATCAGAAATAAACCTAATTGCGTCTTCCTAGAAATTCCCTAATTTACTTACATATTTGGGGTTTCAGATAAGCAATTTCTAGGTATGATCTGATAGTTCAGGGATCGGCAACCTTTGGCATGTGGCCTGCCAGGGTAAGTACCCTGGTGGGCTGGACTGGTTTGTTTACCTGCCCCATCCGCAGGTTCGGCGAGCCGCGGTTTGCAGCTCCACGCCAATGGGGCTGCGGGAAGTGGCGCAGGCCGAGGGATGTGCTGGCTGCCACTTCCTGCCACCCCCATTGGCCTGGAGTGGTGAACCGTGGCCAGTGGGAGCCGCGATCAGCTGAACCTGTGGATGTGGCAGGTAAACAAATTGGCCTGGCCCACCAGGGTACTTGCCCTGGCGGGACGTGTGCCAAAGGTTGCCTATCCCTGTGATAGTTTTTCATACCTGGCTTAAAGCTTCTCACAGAATAACTGCTCCCTGTTCCCCTCTTCCCCAGACAACAACACCACACAGACAAAGGAAGTTTTTTCCCAATTTTAAAAAGTTCTAGCCGTACCATTGGCTCTTTTGGTCAGGTGTCCACTCCTTTCCTTTTACCCGTGGGCTTGTTAACCCTTTACAGGTAAACTAAGTAGAGAACAACAACCAAAAGGGATTGCATAGCTAACTGGCTGGTTGGGTGTCCACAAAAGGGAGCTATCCCTCCTCTCATTTATCAGGATATGTCCTAATTTTCATTTGCATCTTGCCATGCTAACAACTATATCACTAATAAACTTACTGAAAACTCCTACTGCTGTAAGTATAGAATTTCTGCAATTTGTGTATGTTATAATGTGGGGTTGAATTACATTTCATGGATTCTGATGTCTGCCTGGCATTGGAAACTTCAATTGCATTTGTATACAAGGTAAAAGAATAAAGTTTTCTTCCTCATCTTTAATTCTCATTAATAATGAACTGTCTCTCACTTAAACCTTACATGGTTTAAGTAGCCAGTATACATGCTTGTCCCATTTTCATTTGCCAGTCCAAACAGATGCTATTTCATATTCTTCTATTCACATAGCCAGTGAAGTCTCTTTATTTGTATTTCAGTTGTTTCCTTCATGTCTTTCTTCCAAAACCAAACCAAAAAATAGTAATTTAGACTGGTTAACTCTTTGTGAGTAATTGAAAGGTACAGAATTACCAAAAGGCATTTTGTTACCATAGCAAAATATAACTAAAAGTAGACACATGGGTCCATCTTTAGTTTATACTGCAATGTAAAGTTACATGCCAATTTTTTATTTTGAAGCTAAAGTAAGAATTTATTCCTCCTGTCTGAAAAGCAACATATGCATCGGGATTTTCCAACTGGACTGCATGATGATAAATGAAAGCATTTTGCCAAGTTGCCTAAATAGAATAGTTACTATAGGAAGAGTTTCGGAAGTGGATTATTTTTCAGGAGAACACCTTAAAGTAAAATTCCAGTTATATAAATGTATCCGTTTATTTATACACATACATACATATGTCTATATATATAATGTGCCTGTCTATCTGTCTATCTAAAATACCTCACAAGTGGTATGTTTTCATTCTGTGCCTAGATGTATATTATATGAGGAAAGTATTTTTCCCATGACTATATATGTACAATAAACAACATTGTTGGCATACACATGAGTTAAAATTTTCCTCCAAATCACTGCTGTAGAATGCAGTTGTATAATACATTGGCGGTATGTTTTAGGATTAGGATGAGGTGCAGAAAATTTGCATACCTTCAAAGTCTTGAAGATGTGCAATTAAAAAAAAATTATATATGTTCAAATAACAAAGGCCTCAACAGTCCAAAATATTTACATAATGAAATACAGTAGAACCCCATTTAGCCAGGCCTACATTATCTGGCTCTCCATATTAATCAAACCACCAGCCCACACAGGTCCAGAAGCAGGCAATCTCCCCTGTGGATACTAGATGGCACTGCAGCCTTGCACTTTCCATTCTCTGGCTTATCCGAATTTTTGATTATCCGATCTGGCCCCAGTCCCAATTAGATCAGATAAATGGGGTTTGCTGTTGTAGCATTGACAACTAAGAAACAGTCTGGAACAAAACTGGGGGAAATGTTCTGGGAATTAAAATTACCATTTTTTCTACAAATATTTAATATTCAACAACTAGTATTTTCCAGTGTTTCAGTCTGGATTCGGTAAGCAGTCATGTAAAATATTATTGGAAAATAAAGGTTTTCCAGCGGTTTGAAATCTCATGGAAATTGATGCTCCATCTTGGGGTGCCTAATATTGCTTTCTCTATAGGAATATAATTAATGCTAGTCAATGTGGTTTTATGGAAAATAGGTCAAGTCAAACAAACCTGATTTAATTCCATAATGAGATTACAAGTTTGGTTGATAAAGGTGTCTGTCTGTGTAGATATGATATACTTAGGCTTTTATAGGGCATTTGTCTTAGTCCTGCATGACATTCTGATTAAAAAATTAACACTATACAATATCAACCGAGACCACATTAAATGGATTAACAACCAGCTATCCAACAGACCTCAACAAATAGTAATAAGTGGGGAATCATCATCAAATGTGGGTGTCTTTAGTGGGGTTCTTCAGGGGTCAGTACTAAGCCAGATCCTATTCAACATTTTCATCAATAATCTGGAAGTAAATATAAAATCACTTCTGATGAAATTTATGGGCAATACAAGGATTGCTGGAGTGGTAATTTAATGATGAGGAACGGGAAGTCATGTAGAGTGATCTGGATCACTTTGTAAATTAGATCCTGTCAAGGCTGAATCCCCACTCTGTCACTTCGAGTGCAGAAGGTGGGGGCCTGCAAGGATTCTAAAAATTAATACTGGCCACTCCAGGCTTGTATTAAATTCCTAAGGTTACAGCTTTTCTCTGACCTTGGCTTGATAAACATTGCCGTCACCCAAATGCAAAAAAACCCCTTGGACCCAAGAAGGATCACTTGGGAATTCCTCCCTATGGGGTACCCTCAAGCCCTTTCACCACCCCCACCACCCCCCTGGGAAAGAAAACAAAACTGAGAAAGAAAACAAAGGAAATTAGCTGTTGCCACCAGCTAATCAAACAGCATATGCACAAATCTCTTAGGACACCAAAATTCAATCCTGTTCTTAAAAAAGGTAAATTTTATTAAAAACAAAAAGGAAAAAAATACATCTTGAACTTAGGCTTTTGCTAGATTTTAAAAGAGCAATTACAAAAAATTAAGCACCCAAAATAGCTTTCTTGGGGTTACAAGCAAACAAAAGCATTTGGGGTTAGCACAGAGGAGTCTACAAGCCTTAAAAAATAAACAGAAATAAACCTAATTGTGTCTTCCTAAACATTCCAAATTTACTTACATATTTGGGTTGTTAAAAGTAATTTTAGATAAGATCTGATGATTTTCATATTTGGTTCAAACTTTACACAGCATTCCTGCTGCCCCATCTCTTCAGCCCAGAGAGAACAACTCCCAACAAAGGGAAAGTTCCCGATTTTAAAAGTTCTAGCCTTCCCATTGGCTCTTTCTGTCAGGTGCCCACTTTCTTTTCTTTACCTGGGGAACTTTTTAACCCTTTACAGGTAAAGTAAGTAGAGAACAGCTATCAAGAGGGATTTTACAGCTAACTGGTGGTGGGTGTCCATCAAAGGGAGGTACCCACCCCCCCACCCTCCCCACACACTTTATTTATTAGAGGCCCAGTCAGACAAAATGCATTTTAATGCAACCGAATGCAAAGTTATACCCTCAGGAACAAGGAATGCTGGCCATACCAATACAGTGGGAGGAGGAAGAACTGTATCCTAGCAAGTAGTGACTGTGAAAAGGATTTAGGGCAGGGGTCGGCAACCTACAGCACGCGATTTGTAATGGCACGCTGAGGTCCCAGCTGCTGGCTCCACTCAGCCCACCGCCAGCCTGGGTGAACAGAACCGCAGGCTGGCAGTGGGCTGAGCAGGCCGGCGTCTGAGATCCCAGCTGGCAAGGGGCCAGCAGCCGGAACCGAAACCCAGCCGGAACCCAGAGCCGACTGATATTGGGGCGCAGCGCGTGGCACACTCCCAGCTGGTGGGGGCTTGCTGGCTGCCAGAACTCTCCCGCAGGCTGGCACTGGCGGCCGAAGCAGCAGGCAGTCAGGCAAGTGAAAGGGCTGGCGGGAGGCGTGGTGGAGATATCCGCATCCCAGCCTGTCCTGCTGCCGCTCTCTCGCCTCTGTGGCTGGACACCAGGGCACTGCAGGCACATGCCATCCCTTCGGCCCCTGGGGGAAGGGAGTGGCAGGCCAGAGGGTCTTCTGCAGGGCTGGCTCCAGCGTTTTTGCCACCCAGAGCAGAAAAAAATAAATAATTAAAAAAAAAGCCACGATCGCGATCTGCGGCAGCTCTACTGCCGCCGCTTCAGTCTTCGGTGGCTGGTCCTTCCCTCAGTGAAAGAGCCGCCAAAGAGCCAGATGTGCCCCCCCGTTTGGCCGCTCCCCTGGTCTTCTGCTGCCGCCCCCATTTGCCTGCAGATGCAGTGCCCCCACACAGCTGGCCCACAGATCCCGTGGCAGAAACAGGAACAGCATGGGGCAGTGACCCATCCACCATCCAGGTAACCCGGCCACAACCGGGACTGTCCCAGGCCAGCCCCAAGTCCCCGTCCCCCCGGGACTTCCCCCTACACCTTCCAACCTCCTGCCCTGAATCCCTCACACCACCCAACCCTGACTTCTACACCCCCATGCTTCCAGCCCTGACTCCTGCACCATCCACATCCCCACCCCCTGCCCTGATCCCCCCGCACCCCAACCCCTTGCTCTGAGTGCTCACCCACACACATCCCAGCCCCTGAGCTCCTCCCCCCCAAGGGGGTTGTAATACGACAGTACCTGTAAGAAATTGAAGTTACTTTTACCCTGCCGAAACCCCAGACCATCAGTGGACTGAGCGGGGCCAGTGGCAGGCTGAGAGGCTCAGCCCGCTGCCATTCTGGGGTTCCGGCCACCAGCCCCCCTGCCAGCCAGTATCCAGACTTTCAGCCCCTCTCAGCCCACTGCTGGCCTGGGGTACCAGCAGCCAGCCCGGGGCTCTGCTCCTGGCCTCAGCCACTCTCTGCTGTGGCGCACACTGGAAAACTCAGCAAGGAAAAGGATCACACTAAACTGGTAAGATCGGCGTTTTAATTTTATTTATAATGAAGTGTCTTAAATATTTTAAAAACCTTGTTTACTTTAAATACAACAATAGTTTATTTATATAATATAGACTTATAGCGAGAGACCTTCTAAAAACATTAAAATGTATTGCCGGCACGCAAAACCTTAAATTAGAGTGAATAAATGAAGACTCGGCACACCACTTCTGAAAGGTTGCCGACCCCTGATTTAGGGAATCATAGTGAACAAGCAATTGAGGATGAATTCACAGTATAATGCTGTGTCAAAAAGAGCTAATGAAACCTTAAGATGCATAAACGGAGTACTAGTGAGTAGATGTATGGAGGTGATTTTACCTCTATATATGGCATTATTGATATGGATATTGCATACAGTTCTAGTATTCATATTTTTTTCAAAATTGAATAGCATGCAGATGAGAGCCATTAAAATCATTCAGGGGCTGGAGAAACCCCACCTTACAATGAAAGACTTAGAGCTTAGTCTGTTTAGTTTATCAAAAAGAAGGTTAAGAGGGGACTTGATACACTGAATAGTCACCTTGACAGGGAAAAAATAATGATGGCATCTAATGCTTATTGTCAACATATGGGGATTCAGCAAGCACATAAGCACCTTGACAGGGAGAAAATACTGGGTACTAAATTGCTCTTTAATTCAACAGAGAAAAGCATAACAAGAACCAATGGCTAGAAGCTGAAGCCAGGCAAATTAAAATTATAAGTAAGGCAGAAATTTGTAATAGTGAGGGTGATTCACCATTGGAACAAACTACCAAGGGAAGTGTGAATTCTCTTTATGACTTCAGATCAAGACTGTTGCCTTTCTAGAAGATATGTGTAAAGCTGACAGATCCCGGTCTGCAGGATCAAACCTGCGACCTCTGGAGTTAAATGCATGAACCCCTACTGCATGAGCTAAAAGCCACATGACTTTACCTAAGGCTGTAGTAGATTCATTAATCTTAAGATGATCTAGGTGCCAGTAGAAGAGGACAGCGCACCACACCAAGCAGGCATGGGTTACATATGCTTTAGCCAGACACAGGTTCTTGGCTCAATGTGGTGGTAACTGGGTGAAATTTAAAGGTCTGTGATATACAGGAGGTCAGATTAGATGATATAATGGTCCTTTCTAGCCTTAAACTCTGTGAATCTATGAAAACTATCTTTGAGCAAATTTCAAAAAAATTCATGATAGATTTTGAGTTACCGTGTTTATATTTGTGTTGTATTTATAAAATGCACCTAATTTTCACCTGGTTATGATGAAAATAGGGTGTGAGGAGCAGTATCTACATACAGATGACAGTACAGGCCAAAACATCTCATTAGCTACCACTTACATACATGATAAGCAGGGAGTAATGTTACCTTAAAAGCATGGCAAAAACTCCACATGGTTTAAACCATATGGGCAGATGAGAAGTTTTCCAAATATACTTTCTGGGATTTCTCAGAGGGAGATAATGGAACTGCATGGGTCTGTAGGGCAATAATGGTCAAAGTTATGATAATCTAAAAGAATAGCTGTGAATACCTGCACTTCATTCACTAAAATATCATCCACTTGCTGACTTCTGTGCACTCTCCATGTATTGCTAGGCCACAAGCCAGAACAAAAGGGATGGAGGAAATGTGAAAACTCCAAATGACCTCAGAGAAGCCTTTCTGCCACCATCTCAGTAATCTTCCAAGAAAAGAAAGGACTAGTAAGCACTTGTTAGAAGAAATAAGGCCCCCTTATGTTTCACAGGGAGAGATTAACAATCTCATACTCTGTGTACCCAATATCTCACGATTGCCTTTATTATTCCAGAGGGGCTTGAGTCCAATGTACATGTTGCATGCCATCTTGATCTTGAGAAGGAGTACTGCTTTTGTCCTCTCCTGGTCAGATAAACCTGCCATGCCAAATCAGATAGCACAGAAAATTCCCCAGAGTATGAAAAATCTGATTGTCTTCAAGTGAAGGTAACCAGAATTCACCAAGCTGTCTGTGATCTGGAATGCTTTTCAGTAGATGAAACTTTGCTAAAACAATGGTCCCACCCTGCCGTGCACAGAACTTCAAAAAAACTCTACACTGCAATCAATCAGTCTTAAAGCATGATATCTACCATTGGCACTCCAAACACTATCTTACAAGCTTCCTATGTCAGGTTATTTGTATATTTGATCTATAGGTAGAGGATCCTTAGCGACACTATATCAGTGATCAAGGAAAATGTCCTTTTAGAATGCCAGTGGAGTAGATATCCAGCTGCAGAACATTTTCCCTTAGAGAAGTCTGATAATCATCAGTGTCTCTAAATGTACATTGAACTCAATCATGTGGCTTAATGGGAGCAAAGCTCAGACTTTGTCTCACACTGCAAGAAGTAATAATAGTTTATCACCCCTTCGATTACCAAATTCCTCTCATAAACAAGATCCACAGTGTTCCCAGCTCTCTGAATAAAGCCCCAAATCACCTGGCATGAGTCATGAAGTTGTCATAGTAGCTGGTTATGAGATCCTGAGCAAATTGAAAAGAGACATGGTCACTAAAATCCCAGAAGGCAGTAAGTATACCTGTTTACTGCACAAGGCCAGATAAACACTACATCAGATTTCATGGGACATGTCATGTTACTTAAAAGGCATGTAGAGACGTACATTTTACATTTTGATAATTCTGTGTCATGCTGAAAGGATTTATTTTCACTTTTGCACACCTGATATAAAGCCAAAGATACATATAGTATTTCTCTGCATTGATTCATTGCAACAGTTTTTGAACATCAGTGACTAGATATTCATAAATTTGTACAGGTACTGTTATCAGCTGTAACACTTTTTACTCTGGTAAAAAATTGCTATTGACAGACAGCAGTATCAATAGATCTGAACTGGTCAGCATTCACTGGGCAAGAAGCAGTATGCCAAGTCCACAGCAGAATAAGAGGCTTTTACTCTGAGACTCAAGGTTTAGTACACCTTCCTGTGTCTTTATTCAGTTTTAGTGCATCCAGAAAATATTGTGTTTTTCCATCAGTGAATAGTAGTGTGAGACAGGAAATATTAATGTATTAACATAAGAAGTTGATTCTAAAGAAAGATAAATATATTTCATATCTAAAGTGTATAATTTAGAAAATTAAAGCTAATGAACATGGCATACTATTATTATGGTAGGGTAGCTTTGAACAACTTTAAAAGTGACTAGATATTGAGTCATTAGCTTTGAAATTCAGTACTTTTTTGTGCTCTAACCATGCACTTAAGGTTTTTAAATTTTTTGTTTCTTATGTAAATTTGCTTCTTTAACCATATGGGCAGATGAGAAGTTTTCCAAATATACTTTCTGGGATTTCTCAGAGGGAGATAATGGAACTGCTGTAGCATGGGTCTGTAGGGCAATTATGGTCAAAGTTATGATAATCTAAAAGAATAGCTATGCATACCTGCACTTCACCCACTAAAATATCATCCACTTGAAATCAATCTAAAAGTTTAACACAGGTAGTATACATTTATTTTTTTCCATGTAAACCACACTGAAATTAATAGATTCTATGTACTTTTCTTTCATTCTAGTTATTTCAAATGCATCCATCACTGTGGTATTTGGATACAGTATCTATTCAGTGGTTTCAGAACTGGTTTAATTCAAATTTAACTGTTACTTTACTATCGTGTTTCTATAACAAGAGTGCAAGTATTATTTAAGATTTCCTAATGTAATAGAATTAAAATCAGCTTGCGCAAAGTGAACAAGTGACACTATCTTAATGTAAAGAAAAAACAAATCCATACGTACCCCCATGGAAATTTACCTAAATAGAGTAATTAAAAACTGTCCTTATGGTCAAAATAAGATACATGCTCTTACGCTGTTCTGAATTGCACTACAATCCAGCCAGGATTAGGGAACCTTTGTTGTCCTCCACCCTCCAGGTGCCTGCAGTGAAAAGAGCTTGGCTGAATCTGAGGATCGGGCCCAGTGTGTTTGTGTGTATGTGATTTCCCTGACTCTAATGAGATTCATCCTTATCTTCTAACCCAGTGATACTCAGACCTCAGTGGTTCAGGAGCCAAATTGGTGATTAACATTACCCAAAAGAGCCACAGTAGTATGAATTCATTGTTTCATTTACTATATATATAAAATTCTCACAGCAAAATGACTGACCAAGTATTATTTTATCACCTACAATTGCTTAATAACACAGTAAAAGCCTCCTGATTAGTTAATAACTTAGATTGGTTAATACTTAAATTACACAGTGTTTTAATATCACATGCTGCAAAGAGCCACAGGAGACACATTAAAGAGCCACTTGCAGCTCATGAGCCCCAGTCTGAGTTCCACTGTGCTAACCCATCCCGGTCAGTGCTGACGTATCTTGCTGGACAGTAGATATTTCTTGAACGTAATTTAATTTGTCTGCTTTTGAAAGTGCATCACATTGCACCCATCAATATTTCGTTCTTAATTCCTCAATGATACTTCTGGGAGGAAATTTATTCTCCTCTCTACTAGTTACTGTAACATTTAGGGCTGGCCTTAGCTATAGACTTTAGTCACTTAGCAGCGTCCAAATAAGCTATTAAAAAGCCCTCACATAAGTACCAACAAAAATGAATAGGGTGGGCCCATTTCAGTATAAACAAATGAGTTTGGCAAGCGGGTACAAATACTTGATAAAAATCGTGTGAGGTAATTAGCACCAGGAAGTCTGGTGAATGAGACAGAGGGCAGGGGTTCGGGTGCCTGAGGTCCTACTCTCAGGACTTCTATTGACTTGCAGTGTGACCTTGGTCAAACAGTGTGCTACTTCTCTCTGCCTCAGTTTCCATAGCAGGGAAGTGAAGATAATGATTCGGTATTTCTCCTGTATTATAAAGCACTTTGAGAGTAGGGGTGAAAATGTGATATGTATCTTAGGGTATGTCTACACTACAAGAGTAGTTCGATTTAACTTAGGTCGAATTTGTGGATTCGACCTTATGAATTCGAATTTGTGTATCCACACTAAGGACACTAATTCGACTTTGTGAGTCCACACTAACGGGGCAAGCGTCGACATTGGAAGCAGTGCATTCTGGGCAGCTATCCCACAGTTCCCGCAGTCCCCGCTTCCCATTGGAATGCTGGGTAGAGCCCCCAATGCCTGCTGGGGGAAAAATGTGTCGAGGGTGGTTTTGGGTAACTGTCGTCATTCAACCGTCACTCCTGCCCTCCGTCCCTGAAAGCGCCGGCGGGAAATCTGTTACCGCACTTTTCTGGTCAGTGACAGTGCGGACGCCACAGCACTGCGAGCATGGAGCCCGCTGCGATCATCGCTGCACTTATGGCCGTTGTCAACTCCTCGCACCTTATCGTCCACCTCTTCCACAGTCAGCTGCTGAGAAATCGGGCGAGGAGGCTCCGGCAGCGCGGTGAGGAAATGAAGTGTCAGAGTGGCACAGACCTCTCACAAAGCACGGGATCCCGCGCCGCGGAGATCATGGTGGCAATGGGTCACGTTCATGCTATGGGACGGTGATTCTGGGCCCAGGAAACAAGCACGGACTGGTGGGACCGCATAGTGCTGCAGGTCTGGGATGAATCACAGTGGCTGCGAAACTTCAGGATGCGTAAGGGCACTTCAGGATGCGTCCAGGTCGTCATAGATGGCTTCGCCGCGATGGGATTCCCAAACTGTGGTGGGGCTATAGATGGGACTCACATCCCTATCCTGGGACCAGCCCACCAGGCCAGCCAGTATATTAACCGAAAGGGCTACTTTTCAATGGTGCTGCAAGCACTGGTGGACCTTAGGGGACGTTTTACCAACATCTACGTCGGGTGGCCGGGCAAGGTTCATGACGCGCGTGTTTTCAGGAACTCTTGTCTGTTTAGACACCTTGTCATAAACAGATAGCTAAGGGTTAAAGTCTGTTTTACCTGTAAAGGTTTTAACAGCAGTACCCTGGACCCCACCTGAAAGATCAGAGACGAGATAATTTCAAATCTCTGTGGGAGGAGCCCTTTGTCTGTTCTTAGTAGTAGAAACTTCTTGAATCTAACAGAGGACAGTCATGTCTCCTCCAAGTTCTCCTGTAGTTTTTCTAATTAAATAGTGAGTATAAATTAGAGAGGCAAATTAGTCTTATATGATTTGATTTATTTATTTTGTGTGTGTTGTAAAAGGAAATGCTTTGTTTCTGTTGCTGATGCTGCTTTTTTGAGAACTGAAGGAGGATTCTCTCCAGAGATTGATAAGGTTATACCCTATATGAGTGTCTTGGGCTCAGCTTGGAGATTCTCTTTTTTTTTTTTTTTTTTTATAATCTTTTTCTTTTCTTTGGACTTGGTTAATTCCTTCCCCTTGAAGGGGAAGGGAAGGGGGGGGGAAGGGGAAGAGTGCTTGTGTGTGTGTCCAGAGGCAAGGAAAATTGCAAGAGCAGGCTGGAGAGAGGGGAGGGGGGTTCCCTCCTCTCTGTGATTGATCTGTGTCCCCAAGGGGGAAATAGGGTGTCCCTGGGATTGGAATTGGTGGTGGGTGGGAGGGAGACCTACCCTAGGATTTTAGGTGGGGGGGGGGGCTGGTGCTGGTCTCCAAACCCCAGTTTCAAGTGAGGAGGGTGCAGACCAGACATGGTAGTTTAAAAGGTAAAGAAACCAAGTCAGGTCCCCACAGTGGAGCCCAACAGTGGGGAGTGGGGTGAGACCGGTGACATGGAGGGCAGAATGGTGGCTCACTTTGAAACCGCCACGTTTCAAGTGAGGTGGTGGACACACCTGCAGGAAGGTAGTTTCTTCCCGGACCACAAAATAAGTGTTGGGGATGTGGAGATGCCTACAGTGATCCTCGGGGACCCAGCCTACCCGCTAATGCCCTGGCTCATGAAGCCCTATACAGGCGCCATGGACAGTGACAAGGAGCTCTTCAACTACCGGCTGAGCAAGTGCAGAATGGTGGTGGAGTGTGCTTTCGGACGTCTCAAGGGGAGATGGAGGAGCTTACTCACTCGCTCGGATCTCAGCGAAACCAATATCCCCATTGTTATTGCAGCTTGCTGTGTGCTCCACAATCTCTGTGAGAGCAAGGGGGAGACCTTTATGGCGGGATGGGAGGTTGAGGCAAATCGCCTGGCTGCTGATGACGCTCAGCCAGATACCCGTGCGATTAGAAGAACCCAGCGGGAAGCGCTGTGCATCCGGGAGGCTTTGAAAGCTAGGTTCCTCAGAGAGCAGGGTAACCTATGACTGTCCAGTCTCTTTACAGAGAAGCTGAACCTGCCCCTGTTTCACTTACTATTGACTTTTTTCAGCGGTTACATACCCCGTTCACCAGGTTTCCCCCCTTCCAACAGACATTTAAAAATAAAGTTATTGGAACATTTTTAATTAACAAAGTTTTCTTTACTAACGAATTCGCGTTAAAGGGTTCAAACAGGGACGCAGACTGTGGTGGGTACAGTGTGCAGTGATGTACAGACCGCTTCTACACTCGAGGACTGACAGGCTCCTGCTCCTACAGCGGTCTCTGGGGGGAGGACGGTTACAGGAGGGTGTGCAGGAAGGGGTAGGTTTGCAGGAAGGGGTGAGGGGTGTGTGGGAAGGGTGAGTAGGTGTAGGGGGATGATGGCTCTGGCTGTGGCTCAGGGCATCGGAGAGGTTCATGGCTAGGGTGGAAGGGCATGGTAAGGGCAGCCTGCCTTGCCATTTGTGGATGCCAGGCGCTCGGCCCCTGGGGCAGCATACACCACCCAGACTGACCTGGGGCAGCAGACACCTCCCAGACTGACCCGGGTGCCTAGTGACTGCACTCTCTGTGTGACCTGCTGTTGATCCTGCCCCCATGTCTGTACCCTGGTAATGGTGGCTGTCCTATGCATTTTACATACCCATATCTACCGTTCACAAAAAATCTTCTGAAAAGAATAATGACAGAAACAGTAATGAACTGCAATCTATTTTTAATACTCAACTACACAGTTGGGGGATGAAACTGGGATTTTGGATTGGGTGAGCCAGGAAGGGAAGCAATTCTCATACTTTAGGGAATGAGAGCTGTTTGGTACATGAGCGCTCTGCTGGGGTGGAGTGACAGTTTTCACGGCCCCTAGCGCCCCTCCTTCTTGTGATTTTGGGTGAGGGGGGGACAGGACTTTGTGGCGGGGGAGGGCGGTTGCAGATACAGTTCAGGGGGGCTCTCTGCTCCTGCCTGCGGTCCTGCAGAACATCCACAAGGCGCCGGAGCGTGTCCGTTTGCTCCCTCATTAGTCCAAGCAGCATTTGAGTCGCCTGCTGGTCTTCCTGCCGCCACCTGTCCTCCCGTTCGCTGTGTGAGCGCTGCTGCTGAGAGAGGGTCTCCCTCCACTGGCTCTGCTGGGCCGCCTCGGCTCTGGAGTAGGCTATCAGTTCAGCGAACATCTCGTCCCGAGTCTTTTTCTTTCGCTGCCTAATCTGAGCCAGCCTCTGTGAGGGGGATGCCGGGGCAGTTCGGGAAAGAGCCGCAGCTGTGTGATGGGAAAAAGGAAGTGATTTCCTTGCAAAGATACATGTTTGCGAACACTGAACACAGTCTAGTCTGTTTCTGTGAACAAGACCATACAGGGCACCTATCTCATGTGCTCTCAGGACAAGTTCGAATTTTCGGCATTCGCTTTCATTGCCTGGGGTCTTGCACTGGAGATCAGACAAGCGGGGCAGGACAGCAGAATCCGTGTAGCAGCCAGGCCTGGTAAGCCATAAACTTTAGGCTGCTTAACAGTTAATGGATAGCAGTGCCCTCCTGCTGCAGGCAATCTGGAAAGCATAAACTCTGACCCTGTTCCAGCCCCTCGCGGCTGTCCCCGGGAAAGATCCCCGTATGCTTTCCCTCTGCAGCCTCCACCACGTGGCTGTTAAACGACGGTCATTGTTATACAAAGGAAAAGTCAAGCATTCACAATAGTAACATTACAGTAATTCCCCTAATTAGATGCAGCAGTCGCCGAGCGAGATCACCCTGAGGCGGGTCACTAGAAGAGACAGAGAGCGCATGCTGCGTGAATCCCTGCACAGACCAGGGCCCTATGCTGCCATGCTCGTCAAGGCAATGCTCCCACTATACCTCAGGATGGCCTGGCGCGGAAGAGTGTGCTTCCACGGAGCACCCAATAAGGCACCTCTCCCCAGGAACCTCCTGCGGAGGCTTTTCGAGTACCTCTACGAGAGCTTCGTGGAACTCTCCCAAGAGGATTTCTGTTCTATCCCTATATGTATTGACCTTCTTTTCATATAGTTTTTATTCCTGTTTTTTAAAAAATAAATGTTTACATGTTTATAGCACTTACCGACTGATCCTTCCCCTGATTCGGAGTCCGGGTTAACGGCCGGGGAGGGTTGGTAGGGGATCTCTGTGAGGGTGATGAATAGATCCTGGCTGTCGGGGAAAGCAGTATTGTAACCGCTGTCGCCTGCCTCGTCCTCCACAAACCCTTCCTCATCTTCCCCATCGGCGAACATCGCCGAGAAACTGCCCGTCGACACTATCCCATCCTCAGAGTCCACGGTCACTGGTGGGGCAGTGGTGGCAGACCCACCGAGAATGGCATGCAGTGCCTCGTAGAAGCGGCATGTCTGGGGCTGGGCTCCGGAGCGTCCGTTTGCCGCTTTGATTTTTTGGTAGCCTTGTCTCAGGTCCTTGATTTTCACGCGGCACTGCGTTGCATCCCGGCTGTATCCTCTGAGTGCCATGGCTTTGGAGACCTTCTCGTAGGTCTTTGCATTCCGTTTTTTGGAGTGCAGCTCCGAAAGCACAGACTCATCGCCCCACACAGCGATCAGATCCAAGACTTCCCGGTCAGTCCATGCTGGGGCCCTCTTTCTACTCTGAGATTGCATGGACTCCTCGCTGGAGAGCTCTGCATCGCTGCCAGTGCTGCTGAGCTCGCCCCGATGTCCAACCAGGAATTGAGATTCAAACTGGCCAGACAGGAAAAGGAATTCAAATTTTCCCAGGGCTTTTCCTGTATGGCTGATCAGAACATCTGAGCTCGGACTGCTGTCCAGAGCGTCAAAACAGTGGTGCACTGTGGGATAGCTCCCGGAGCTACTAAGGTCGATTTCCGTCCACACATAGGCTAACTCGACATAGCCATGTCGAATTTAGCGCTACTCCCCTCGTCGGGGTGGAGTACCGAATTCGAACTAAAGAGCCCTCTAGGTCGAACTAATTAGCTTCCTGGTGTGGACAGTTGCACGGTTAAATCGAATTAACACTGCTAAATTTGACATAAACTCCTAGTGTAGACCAGGCCTTACTTAATTATTATTAATATTATTATACATGTTAGCCCTGCTGTAGAAGTCTATAGCATCATGGCTTCTGAATTCCCAGAGATAAGCAGAGCCTGAGTGTTCTCTTATCAATCTCTAGGAGCTAATAGCTTTTATTAACAGACTCAGTCCCATTCAAACACAAACATTAATTTGATACATTTTAGCATACAGACAGCTGGTGTGTTTTATCCAGCTATACAGCTACTGAGATTAACAGTGTAAAGCAAACTCTGTAACAAATCACAGGTAAAATCAATATACAAGAATACTTTTTCCAGTTTACAGACACATATGTTACCCAAAGTCCCTTGGAAGCACTCCATTCTGAAGACTTTTCCTGGATCCTTCTTATTGTGTAATCTCCCAACAGGGTTTCCCTGTACTAGGCTCCTTCAACCGTCAGGTTACTCATTGCCTGTTTTACAATCTTGGATTCCTATTTTCACTGATGACTTGCAGTCTGGAACTGCCAATCTGCTTCCTGCTACTCCAAGGAATTCATAGAATCATAGAAGATTAGGGTTGGAAGAGACCTCAGGAGGTCATCTAGTCCAACCCCCTGCTGAAAGCAGGACCAACACCAACTAAATCATCCCAGCCAGGGCTTTGTCAAGCCGGGCCTTAAAAACTTCTAAGGATGGAGATTCCACCACCTCCCTAGATAACCCCTTTCAGTGCTTCACCACCCTCATAGTGAAACAGTGTTTCCTAATATCCAACCTAGACCTCCCCCACTGCAACTTGAGATCATTGCTCCTTGTTCAGTGATCTGCTACCACTGAGAACAGCCTAGCTCCATCCTCTTTGGAGCCCCCCTCGAGGTAGTTGAAGGCTGCTATCAAAACCGCCCCCGCACTCTTCTCTTCTGCAGAATAAACAAGCCCAGTTCTCTCAGCCTCACCTCATAAGTCATGTGCCCCTGCCCCCTGATCATTTTTGTTGCCCTCCGCTGGGCTCTCTCCAATTTGTCCACATCCTTTCTGTAGTGGGGGGGGGGGGGCAAAACTGGATGCAATGCTCCAGATGTGGCCTCACCAGTGCCAAATAGAGGGGAATAATCACTTCCCTCAATCTGCTGGCAATGCTCCTAGTAATGCAGCCCAATGTGCTGTTAGCCTTCTTGGCAACAAGGGCACACTGCTGACTCATATCCAGCTTCTACTCCACTGTAATCCCCAGGTCCTTTTCTGCAGAACTGCTGCTTAGCCAGTCGGTCCCCAGCCTGTAGCAGTGCATGGGATTCTTCCGTCCTAAGTGCAGGACTCTGCACTTGTCCTTATTGAAACTCATCAGATTTCTTTTGGCCCAATCCTCCAATTTGTCTAGGTCACTCTGGATCCTAACCGTACCCTCCAGCATATCTACCTCTCCCCCCAGCTTAGTGTCATCCATGAACTTGCGGAGGGTGCAATCTATCCCATCGTCCCGATCAGGGGTCAGCAACCCCTGGTTCGCGGCTCGCCAGGGTAAGCACCAGGCCAATGGGGGTGGCAGGAAGCGGCGCGGGTGAGGGATGTGCTGGCTGTGGCTTCCTGCCACCCCCATTGGCCTGGGACGGCGAACCGCGGCCAATGGGAGCCGTGGTCCGCCAAACCTGCCGACGCGGCAGGTAAACAAACTGGCCCGCCCCGCCAGGGTGCTTACCCTGGCAAGCCACATGCCAGAGGTTGCCGACCCGTGGTCCAGATAATTAATAAAGATGTTGAACAAAATTGACCCCAGGACCAACCCCTGGGGCACTCCGCTTGATACTGGCTGCCAACTAAACATCGAGTCATTGATCACTATCTCTTGAACCTGACAATCTAGCCAGCTTTCTATCCACCTTTATAGTCCATTCATCCAATCCATACTTTTTTAACTTGCTGGCAAGAATATTGTGGGAGACCGTATCAAAAGCTTTGCTAAAGTCAAGATATATCACATCCACTGCTTTCCCCATATCCACAGAGCCAGTTATCTCATCATAGAAGGCAATCAGATTGGTCAGGCATGACTTGCCCTTGGTAAATCCATGTTGACTGTTCCTGATCACCTTCCTCTCCTCCAAGTGCTTCAAAATGGTCTCCTTGAGCACCTGCTCCATGATTTTTCCAGGGCCTGAGGTAAGGCTGACCAGTCTGTAGCTCCCCGGATTCTCCTTCTTCCCTTTCTTAAAGATTGCACTATATTTGCCTTTTTCCAATTGTCCGGGACCTCCTCTGATCTCCACAAGTTTTCAAAAGATAATGGCCAATGGCTCTGCAATCACATCAGCCAATTCCCTCAGCACCCTCAGGTGCATTATATTTGAAACCATGGACTTGTGCATGTCCAGCTTTTCTAAATAGTCCTTAACCTGTTCTTTCACCACTGAGTGCTGCTCACCTCCTCCCCTTACAGTGTTGCCCAGGACTGTAGTGTGTGAGCTGACCTTGTCTGTGAAGACTGAGGCAAAAAAGGCATTGAGTACTTCAGCTTTTTCCACATCATCTGTCATTAAGGATCCCACACTTTCCCTGACCTTTTTCTGTTGCTAATATATCTGTAGAAACCCTTCTTGTTACCCTTCACATCCCTTGCTAGCTGCAACTCCAGTTGTGTTTTGGCCTTCCTGATTACACCCCTGCATGCTTGAGCAATAGTTTTATACTCCTTCCTAGTTATCCGACCAAATTTCCACTTCTTGTAAGCTTCCTTTTTGTGTTTAAGCTCACCAAAGATTTCAGTGTTAAGCCAAGCTGGTTGCCTGCCATATTTGCTATTCTTTCTGCACATCAAGATGGTTTGTTCCTGCACCCTCAGTAAGGCTTCTTTGAAATACAGCCAGCTCTCCTGGACTCCTTCTCCCCTCATATTCCCTTCCATTCCCTTCCCTTCCAATTATTCCAATATTCCCTTCTCTTCCATTCCTGTTCCCTTCCATTAGTTTTGCCTGGGTATTACTGCTGGAGTTAAGTTTTATTTGTGCCAAACCTGGCATTTTTAGTCCTTTCTTTCCAGAGCTTCTCACTCTGCCAGCCTAGTTTTTTGCTATCAGATCTGGTCCTTCTTGCATATTCCAGCAAACTTGCTGAGTCCTGCCATAGATGTGGGATAGGAACAATACTGCCTGAGATTTCCAAATAATTTGAAAGGCCCTTCCCCTGAATGCCAAGTGACTCTCTCATGGAATTATAAAAATCATCTATACATACATGCAGTATTGAAATATATATGCAGATGACTACATTAAACATTGGCATAATAATGAAAATAGTAAATGGGCAACAGCACTAAAATATTTTCCCCTGGTTAGTCTTTTACTTAGAATATAATAATATTTGCCCTTTACTAAGCAGCAAATCTAGCCCTTACCTCTGCAGGCATGGGGGTTCAATGGAACACCATTTGGACAAGCTATAAGGTTTCAAAAATTCTAGATGTAAAAGATAGATGTACATTTGTGGATATAAATGAGAGGCAACATGGTTTGATGGACAGAGCATGGGGTTAGGAGCCAGACCCTCCCGAGTTATAATTCTGGCTCAACCTTTTGAGTCACTGTGTGCCACTGGATGAATCCTGGATTAACCTTTCTGGTCTGATTCTGCTTTCACTTACATAAATTTTACACTGGTGTAATTCCATTGACTTCAATTTCTTTTCATTTGACTGGCATAAGTGAAATTAAGCCGTTTGTATCTGTTTTCCTGGAAGTTAAAAAAATGGGGAGAGGGAGTAGGGTAGAGAAAATAATACTTGTCTACTCTACTGATGGGAATAATCAGTGAGGTGAAAATTTATTAGTAAATAGTTGTGAAACATATTGGATAAGTAAAGTGCTTTATAAGTGCTAATTATTATTACAAACATGGGGGCTGCTTGCATTTAGTTTTTGGGTAGTTTTTTTAGAAGGCATCTGTTATATAAAAAATTACCTCTTTATGTCCTTTGGGAGTTTCTAATATTCAAAATTTGCAGATTAAGTGGAGGGCAGGCATGGAAACACCTTTTCTGTGGCCTAAACTTCATACATTGCTGCCATGTGGCAGCAACCTATTTCCCAAAATTAGCTCATATTCACCCAGACTTTCCTTAAGATTTTTAGAAATATTATACATATGTTGGAATGAGGCCATTCATATATCCATGTCTTATGTGGATGTGCTCTGTAATGATCCTGGGAAGCAAGCAGCTGTCTCTGAGGATGTAATACCTTATGACTCAATGCATACGAGTTCATTCAGTCTTAGGAGGCCTGCTGCAGCAGCAGTTAGAAACACGGTATTAAAACTAATCAAACATTTATTTTGAATCCTGGGGTCACTTGCATGGTTTGTAGTGGAATTTAACACCAATATGTCAAGCAAATTGCTACTTTTTTAACCCAAATTGTATTTTCATTTACAAATAAATTATTTTATAAACATGATTTTTTATAACTACTTTATTTCCTCTGTGGATATGATTGAACTCAGTCTGAAATAGCAAATGTCCAGAAGGATTTTTTTTCTTAATTTGTTCTCAGAGCCAACTCATGATGATTAGCCTTGGTTTGCATGTGTCAGGTCAGGGCTCAGTTTCATAACATGTTCTGCTTCTGAGCTAGCAGAAAATAGAAGTGCCACAGAGTGTAGTGCTGCTTCTGGGAAATGGAACCTTGTGTGTTTCAACTCTGGCTTTTTTTGGTTACTTAGCATGTGAGTGGAACTGAGGAACTAATTCATAGTGCATTATTTCTATAGTGAATTTAGCTTGTATTTCTGTTTGTGAAATTTTAGCTACCAACTTATGGTTTTATCGAAAATGAATTCACTATTTGAAGTTATTTGTTGAATTCTCTTTGAAAAACATTAATCTAGTAATCATTGATCAACATTTTATTGTGAGTGTTTGATTTTCAAAATACATCAGGGGTTGGTAGTTTTGACTAGACATTTGTTGCATAGTTTTAATTTTGATCTCTGATTGGATAATTCATGCAACATGGTAACCCATACAATTAGGTCTCCAGAGAATCATATTTATCAATTCAATATTTTCTTACCTTAAATGTTCCATTATGTTTGCTTGAATGCAATTTTTCTGAGAACATTCCAGGTGACCCAGGTGTTAGACTATTTGTGTACAGCAAACACATGAGAGGTACAAACACAACTTGAAGCAAATTCAGTTTTTTATTGAGAACATTCTGACATAAATAAAAAAATATTTGCTCAGCTTCTATGCTGAGCTTCTTTGTCAGTCTACTCTTATTCAGCCCTTCCTGGCCAGAAGAGAGAGGTTATGAAGTAAGAATGTTATGGATGTATGTGTGTATGTGCACATGCGGTCACTTATAGAGAGAATGAGAAGATGGAGGGATCATTACTAATTACTGTTGAGAAAAGAAAAACTTTCAGAAAAAGCAAATGGGCCCTCCAAAGTTATAAACCACTACTAAAATGAGCTATGATGTATATACCAGTTGATCTTTATAATGCTGAATTAAGAATATGTAAAATCTAGGGCTGTCAAGAGATTTAAAAAGTTAATGATGATTAATCAGACAAAAAAATTAATCGCTATTAATCATGAGATTTAATCGCTATGTTAAACAATAGAATACCATTTATTTAAATATTTTTGGATGTTTTCTACATTTTCAAATATATTGATTTCAATTACAATACAGAATACAAAGTGTGCAGTGCTCACTTTATATTTATTTTTATTACAAATATTTATGATGTAAAAAACAAAAGAAATAGTATTTTTCAATTCACCTAATAAAAGTACTGTAGTGCATTCTCTTTATTATGGAAGATGAACTTACAAATGTAGAATTATGTACAAAAAAACTGCATTAAAAATAAAACAATGTAAAACTTTAGAGCCAACAAGTCCACTCTGTCCTACTTCTTGTTCAGCCAATCACTCAGACAAACAAGTTTGTTTACAATTGCAGGAGGTAATGCTGCACACTTCTTGTTTACAATGTCACTTGTAAGTGAAAATAGGCATTCACATAGCTCTGTTGTAACCAGCATTGCAAGATATTTACATGCCAGATGCGCTAAAGATTCATATGTTCATTCATGCTTCAACCACCCTTCCAGGGGACATGCGTCCATGCTGATGATGGGTTCTGTTTGATAAGATCCAAAGCAGTGCAGACCAACGCATATTCACTTTCCTCATCTGAGTCAGATGCAACCAGCAGAAGGTAGTTTTTCTATTGTGATGGTTTGGGTTCTGTAGTTTCCACATTGGAGCGTTGCTATCTTTAGAAATCTCACATTGGTACCTTCTTTGCATTTTGTCAAATCTGCAGTGAAAGTGTTCTTAAAATGAACAACATGTCATCCAAGACTGCTATTACATGAAATATATGGCAGAATGCAGGTAAAACAGAGCAGAGGACATACAATTCTCCCCCAAGGAATTCAGTCACAAATTTAATTAATGCATTATTTTTTAATGAGTGTAATCAGCATGGAAGCATGTCCTCTGGAATGATGGCCAAAGCGTGAAGAGGCATACGAATGATTAGCATATCTGGCATGTAAATACCTTGCAATGCCTTATACAAAAGTGTCATGCAAATGCCTGTTCTCACTTTAGGGTGTCATTGTAAATAAGAAGAGGGCAGCATTATCTCCTGTAAATGTAAACAAACTTGTTCATCTTAGCAATTGGCTGAACAAGAAGTAGGACTGAGTGGACTTGTAGGCTCTGAAGTTTTACATTGTTTTGTTTTTGTGTGCAGTTATGTAACAAAAAAACCCTACATTTGTAGGTTTCACTTTCACGACAAAGAGATTGCACTACAGTACTTGTATGAGGTGAATTGAAAAATACTATTTTTTATCATTTTTACAGTGCAAATATTTATAATAAAAATAATATACACTTTGATTTCAATTACAACACACAATACAATATATATGAAAATGCAGAAAAACATTCAAAATATTTAATAAATTTCAATTGGTATTCTATTGTTTAACAGTGCAATTAAAACTGTGATTATTACGATTAATTTTTTTGAGTTAATAGCATGAGTTAACTGTGGTTAATCGACAGCCCTAATATAAATTAAAGCATGGGGAAACTTCTTTCTTACAAGGTACTTCTATTGCTACACATGCTATTACAAGTTGCTTTTGGCTTACATTAGATCTGTCTCTGGTTATTTTTGTGTTTTACCATAATAAAATTGGGAACTAATAAAAGCTATCGCTGTACTTAATCAGTGATATCTCTTGTTTCTCCCTCTTCCCATCCTCTCAGACTTAGCACTTAATTGTTCTATTTCACTGATACATTGTGATATCTCATGAGGTGGCCATGTCTTGAGACTATCTGGTTCACCAGGATCTATACAATACTTTGTTCTATAATTCAGCAATATTTCATTTCTTAATGAACCTGCAGTGGCAAGAGTAGTAGTATTAATCCAGCAATGGTTGTTAGAGCTAATGGGTTCACCATGCAATTTGAGGTATACAAGTTCTTGAACCAGCTACTGATGTATGATGAATGCATACCCCATATAATTATTCCTTTTTTTGAATAATTTTATGAAGGTCTGTGTATCTGTCTCTTTATCTGAGGAGCAAGATTAAAGGTCTTGTTGTGATCTCTAATTATTTATACATTTTTAATACAGGTTTTTTTTCCTGATCAAAATATGAAGTTGTATTCTGATATCAAAATATGAGTGTGTATCTGAAATCAAACCACGCAATTTTGGTAGCACACATCCAATTACAGTAATGCTAACCAGAGTTGAAGGAGTTAAGCACAATGTATGGAACTGAGAATAAAATTTCCAGACTAGAGGAATGCATAGAGAAAATGATATATATCCTTAATGCAAATGCGGGCATATTGATTGTCAAAAATACTGGTACATGTACCATCCTGACATTCCTTAAAGTGAAGGTGCCGTATAATACACAAAATATAAAATACACCTTATCATTTAAGTTTGTTATAACTGAAAAAATATCCAAACACTTTGTGAATAGGTTTCAGTAATAACTTCCTATTGCATGCAAACTTTACATAAGGTGCTTTGTTTTTAACATCTGTGAAAAGATTGTATAAAATTTAAAAAATTTCCTGGTGTCTTAAGGACCTAAGTTTCATGTTCAAAAATAGATGTGAACATCAGTGGTACTTAGGAACGTAAGTGCCTAAGTCAACTTTGAAATGGGACTTAGGTATTTTTTAAACTTGTACCCTTTTTGTCTTTTCAGGTTTTAATATTTCTAACTTCTGATATCTTAGTTCAGAGTAACTCTAGGATATTTTGTTTGCAGTGTTGTTATAGCCACATTGGTCCCAAGGTGGGTTATATAATATCGTTTATTGGGCCAACTTCTGTTGCTGAAAAAGACAAACTTTTGAGCTGCAAAGAGCTCTTCTTCAGGTTTGTCTAGGCTATTTTGTAAATTAGAAGAGATGATATAACTGTGTCAGCTAAATTAACAGTTTCTGAGAATCCTTTACATGAAGTTAGGTCATGTCTTAACGGACATTGGCTTCCCATTTCTGATCATTATATTTATAACATAAAAATATTATAGCACTGAATGCTAAAGATAGCAATCTGATTGTAAGTGTTCATCTAACTGTAAATTTTATTTGGTGTCGGACTTAAGGGAAGTATTCTAAAAGTGCCCACAGTCCAGATTTTCACTATCATTAAGGTCCTCTTTGTGTAGACATGAATCATAAGGTATCTTTGTCCCATTATGTCCATAAAAACAACCCAGCAGAGTCTGCCTTCACAATCCAGATCTAACTTTACCCTTTAGTGACAGAACTTATTCTATTTAACATTTAACTCTTTGAAAATAAAGGAAGCATCACAAAAATAAATACCACCACCACTGGTAGCAAAACCCCCCCACAATGGATTGAATAGCTAGCCCTAAATTGAGTCCCTCCAGGTCAGAGTCAAGGCACACTGGCAGACTAGTGCAGAGAACCTTGTGTTCTGGATAAAAATAGTGGTCAGTCTCCGATACTGTCAATGTAAATCTATTTAATGAATATTAAATTCAGTTTTTAAAGTAAAATATGAAAAAGTGAATGAATAAATAAAATCCTAACGACAGCTTTCCCATCTCTGTTAGTAGAGGAAGGTATATATTGTTGCATGTGAGAATGTGGGGCTGGCTAAAGAGTCATTTGGGACCAGTGATATGCATACTGATAACATCAGAAGCCTTGCTTACCTCCAGGAGGATAGGTAAGACATCTGTGCTGTGACCTTCTGAAAAAAAAAATGACACTGGCTGGTCCACAATGTGAGTGTGTATATATTAAGCCAAATCCTAAAGACCCTTATTCAGATCCAGATTGGGCTAGCGATGTTATGTGCCTGAAAGGTGCCTTCCTTGTGTGGCTGTCACTGCTCCGATGAGAAAGAAGGGATTAATACCTCCATGGTACCATTCTCCACTTTTCTTGAGAGGCCACAGAAGACTCTTTATTGAGTCCAGACCTGTACAGGGAGGAGGCAGGGTCTACTTGTGAAGTGCAGAAGCATTGGGTGGTGGCATGCGGGAGACAAATATTGTCCCCTCACTGGTTAAACAGAGATTCCCACAGAACTCCATTACAGCTTAGGGGTCTATTACTTCATTTATTATTAATTATTATTATATTATTATTTCATTATTTATTTATTTATTTATTATTTCAGCCTGCATGCCATGGTGGGGAAATCCTCTTTCATGGTGTTCCCAAGGGAAGCCATGATATGAATCCCTGACAGCCTGGTTCCAGTGGAACTTCAATGCTATGGAGTGGAAGTGAGGAATGGTGCTCTAGAGATTTTACTCAGGCCCTATTTAGGAAAAAACCCTTTGAAATTAATGGGGATTTTGCTTTAGCAAGACCTGTAAGTCATTTTGTAACAAAAAAAGCAGTGGAAAGAGCTACAATTCTCCAATTTATTGCAAAACTTTGCTGTGTAAATAAATACACATCCTGCCATCTAGTGACAAGAAAAATTTTTTTGTACTGACCAGCCGTGGGTGTGATTAGAAACACACGTTGCAAAGATTAATCCCACGCCCAAACCTGCAAATGCTGAATGCTGTACCTACTTTAGTTATGGCAGAGTCTGGATAAGGGGCTACGGAAGAAGAAAATGTGCGCAAACCTTTTCAAAGCTTCTTGCAGCCTGAAATAGACTGAATCTACTGAAATAAATAGAGCCCAGAAAATCTGTGGATATCCCCATTATGTCCACGGATATCTGTGGACCATGTTTAGAGATCGCAGATCAGACGCGGATAAAAATGTTGTATCCGTGCAGAGTTCTAGAAATAAATGAGTTGTTTTGCTGGAAAGTTCGTGGTGCAATATGGCTTTTTATCCTGGCTCCTTCCACATTTCTCCACCCCACATCCCATTTTGCAGTTATTTTGTGCACCTTCTGTGTAGGACCATATTTATGCTGGTGTGGGATGCATACTAAGATGCTTGTGCATAGAATTTGAAGGTAGGTTTTGTAGAAAGTTAATACATGTAAGCTCCTGGCAGCAAGAACTTTAGGATTTGGCCTTTAGTCCATACTAAGGAGGAAAGAGTAATTGCACTATTTACATTTTGGGATCATGAAGAAATAACATAAGGGTGATACAATACCCTGGAGGGCACAGGAGAATGCCATGGCCGAGAAAACAAAATGACAGATTGTCAAGAGTCGCTTATTTGTGAAGTGCTGATCACTTCTTGCGATTTGCTGCGTACCCTTTACTTTCACTTGAGTTCAGTGAGAATTGGGGATGCTTTAGCACCTCACAGGATGAGGTTCTAAAAAAGTAACACTAGACTTCTCTGCATCACTTTTCCAGCTCAGCAGATCTTTCATACTGGAGTCACAGCTTTTATGTCGAACAATGCCATATTTTCTTTTGTGAGCTGTCCATTTAACAATTCCATGATGCATATTATGTAGAGAGTAGCACACAGATAACAGTGAGAAATAAATCTATATTCTGGGGTTCTAATGACGTAGTGGAAATCATGAGCGCAAAGCTCAAGTGATTTGTTGTGTCATCTGATCTCCCAGATGTATGTGTAGCCTGCTTGCAAAACTGCCTAAACAGCCCAGGCATAAAATCTACTTGGCTGTACTATACCTTAATTTTGATGATGATAGAAAAAAAATTTCATGATATATTATCCACCAGTCAGAAGGAAAATACTAGCCATTGGTGAGTAGAATTTTGCAAAGCTGTTATCTAGTTTTGTATTGCACAGTTTTCCTTCTTTGCATTTTTGTACTATTAACAGATGTTTTCTTCTTTGTTCCTACAGAGAGCACATGGCACCTCTCCTATAAATGCCTACACTGACGTCAAGATTTTAGCTTCTCACTTAAAAATATGAAATAAAAAGATTACTAAATAGGAATAAAAACTCCCATAACATATCATGAAAAGTAAAGGTAATGACAATGAGGCTGCAGATAAACAATGTTAAAGTTAACACCTGCTCTGAAGCTTTCCCATATTCAAAAGCTGCTGTTATAATTTTTCGCTATCAAAAGTCATGGGACCATGTTATCACACTTTGGAGTTATAAATGAAAGAAAATTATCAAGCCACATCCAGATTGATGGATCTGGATTTGATGTGGCTAAAACCGAGCTAATTCCTGGCCTTTTCACTTGTAACTGAGATGACATCACATTGCTGGGAGGTACTTAAATTCCAATGCACATGAAAAAGCTAATGCCAGCAGTGTGAAATACGTGTAGAGTGGCTATTCCTTTAGAACCTCTACAACAGGAGCCTGGAGCATGTTATGCTATGTTGTGGCCTAGGGTTTAGTAGATGTGATCTATATGTTTATACATATACATTTCCTGACCTGGCAATGGTCTATTCACAGTCTTCAACAAACACAATTTCCGCTCCTGTATTTGTAGATTGTGGAGGCGTTTCTGTATGGGATTGGTTCCAGACAGAACATGGAAGTATATTACCATTATAGTGCAAAATGTCAAAGCTTTTTGGGTGGTTTATACAGCATGGGTTTAATCCAGAGCTAGTTACAGGCAGCAGAAAGATTCTCATTAACTTCAGTGGGCTTTGGACCTGGTGATATATCTGTCCTCCGGGGTGAGAGAAAGCCTTGTTTATGATTCAAGGCAATGGTTTAATGCAGTATTTTAATTCACATTAATAAATTATGACATATGGTCAGAGCAGGAAAGGATCTCTCCATTACACTTGAGAACATTAGGAGGTATATCCAGCTGAAGAGCTTGTCAGAAACCCATATCCCCAAAGATTCATGGTCTCTGGGCTAGGAGACATATGTTCCCGCATAGCAACAAGACTTAGCCAAGAATAGCAAAAGTGAGCAAACTTCCCTTGCTCAGAAATGCAATTAAAAGCACCGGAAACATATTGCAGCATTCTGTGTGGAACCATCTCAGCCTGTAACTGTAGGATACCTCTGTGCCAGACAATGTCTAGCAATGTGGTACTACTCTATCACTATTCCCATTTCCCCACAAACAGCTCCCTCAAGCTAAGGTGAGATTTGGTAATATTTTAGCAACACAGAAAGTATTAAAAGTTATATACTTATAATTAGATGGGAACTAGAAATGAAGGGAAACCATGTTATTTTAGTTAGTATTTTTTTTGTACTTCTAGGGGAACTTTTGGCAAAACAAAATGTTTAACAAGCTCTTATTTAAAATACATGATTGTAATATATACATAGACATTTCAGATATATATAGATATACACATAAACACTTTTGATCCCACTAAGAAAATGTACTTGTCCCTGATTTTCTTATGAGAAATCTGAGTTTTAGTGAGGCAATTGTTGCCTTTTAAGTTCTCATTGATATTAGTACAATACACTTCATAGAATCATAGAATATCAGGGTTGGAAGGGATATCAGGAGGCCATCCAGTCCAACCCCCTGCTCAGAGCAGAACCAACACCAACTAAATTGAGAACACTGTTATTGACACAAGATTTCAAATATACCACTCCATGCTCCCCCAAAAGCCTGATCCTGCAGACAAACAATAGAGTGCTCCTCTATTGTGAGAAAGTAGTTTAACCACCTATGGCTTTCTAACAGGGGTGATCCAAGTTTAGTTAAACTTTGCTATCCTTGCTGAGCCTGCTACATCTCCAGGATCCCATGTTATTTGGGTAAACCGTGCTACCATGCAGACCCAGCCCAAGTGTGCAAGACAACAGTGCTAGGGAATGGAAGGGGACCTTTATGAACACACAGGAAGTTATAAGTGACACAAGTCCTCACCTCGTGGGCCAGGAATGCACTGCTTGCAAAGCTCACTACGTATGTTGTTCGTGTGCAGTATGTTGTTAAGTACCTCAACATAACTACATAACTCCTGTGGTATATTTGACAAAATATATACAGAAAATATTGTATATTAGTTACAAGAGATACTACTGAGCATGACTGGTGCACTATAAATACACAACGTACTGTGGATAGATAAGTTAAAAACTAGCTAATGTGCATTCATCTGTAAATTAAAAGGAAAGTTTGCTGTTTATTGGGGAAAAAGAGAGAGGTTTGGATAAAATTAGATGACTCCCGTCTGTATAAAGTGTTTTTTTTCTCTGTTGCCGTTCCTGGCCATCAATATCTCCATTGACATGAATGCAGTTATACCAGTGTAATGCTGGTGTAACAAAGACAAAACTGAAGCCTGTTCTCCTTAAAGTTCTCTGATCTCTTCATTAGGGCTTAATTCTGCTAGATGCTGAGCAACAACTCCTGGAGGTGCTGAGAAATCTGTACTTGAAACTCTGAATGGTGCTCAACATTTTGCAGGACTAAGGCCAAAGCATTACCATTTCCCTGTATGCCTCTGGAATGCCTTCTTCTGGCAAAGGATTCCCATTGTTGCACTCATTTGGCAGGTTGAAATATGGGTAAGCAGCATTCTGCAAGCATGGTGCCAGTATCGCTCAATACATGGGTGGTGCTCAAGAAGCAAACATCTCTCTCCAGATAATCTTCAGATCACACTGTTTATTTCAGTTTAAATGGACATCCAGACTACATCTCCCCAAATTGTTTTAATAAAGATCCCATTGTTAATTTATATTAGAAAATATAAAATCACAAAGTGAATGATCAAGGTGCCCTTCCTTAAATTGGGGGGAATTTAAAATATATGTTAAATAATTTAATTATCTGTAATAAATATTTCTAGCTTTTAGCATATCATATATAATTCACAAAATATTTTATTAATTATATGTTTCAAATATTCTCTTTAGAATGCAAAATATGCTGTTACTCTCAAATAAATAGTTACATTTTTAATTTAAAAGAAGCTAATAAAAGAATATTTACAGAGACAAATACTGATTTTGAAATGCTATCTTGACAATTATTAGAAAAGGCCAAAAAATACCCATCCTCTCTGCTGATTGGCTGTTGAAATTGTATGATTGTGATTTATTAATATTTTCCTAACGCTAAAAGTTGAGACAGTCTTGGTATGAGAATGAGATTTTTTTTAAAATTATAGTAAAATAATCTGTTTTATAATAGCATTTAGCTCATATGTGGTGTTTTACAGACATTAACTCTGTAAAAGCCTCACCCACACCTTTTGGGGCAGGAAAGTAAGTATTATCATCTCTCCCATTTTATAGATGAAGAGACTTAGGTTTCTGTTCTCTCTCTCTGCAAGTAACCTGCCTTCAGAGAAGCAACTCTGAATTTTTAAACTTCCAGAGTTTCAGAGAAGCAGCAAAGAATCCTGTGGCACCTTATAGACTAACAGACGTTTTGCAGCATGAGCTCTCGTGGGTGAATACCCACTTCTTCGGATGCAAGACTTTCAGACACATTCTCACATTTCAGTAGAGAGAATTGCCTTCTTGCCTCATGGATCACCTGCCTATGCCCCTTGCCTCCCAACCCCCACTGGGCTTGAGTGTAGAATATCTGAGAGCAGAAGGCTTTTCTATACACCTGTGATGAAAAGAGGGGGACATGTTCCAGAGGCAGAAATATCACTTACAGGGCACATGCAATCACAGAGGGAGCACTGGATGAATGAATTTGTCCAAAGCCAGAGAGGGAACTAGTGGCAGCTTTGGGATTAAAAATCATGAACTGTTGGCTTCAGCACTGAAGCCCATGTTATCCCACTGATTGTTATGCAGATGTCCCCTTTGAAATAAATGGGAAGTTCTGTTTAAAAATTGATGGCAAAATATAGCTCTGGACCTCACAGGGTATGTCTACACTGCAGCTGGGAACGTGCTTCCAAGCCAGGTAGACAGACTCACTCTAACTGGAGTAGACCTAGCCCATGTCTGCCTACCACAACCAGGTGCACTCAAAATAGCAGTGCAGATGTTGCAATACGGGTGGCAGGACAGGCTAGCTGCCGGAGTACAGGCTCCCGGAGTCTATGCTCAGGTGGCTAGCCTGTGCCACAGTATCCACACTGCTATTTTGAGTGTGCTAGCTGGAGCGGTGCTGGCATCTGTTTACCTGTGCTGGGAGGCACACTCCTAGCTGCAGTGTAGACATACTCATAGAGTGTTTTCCAAAGCAATGAAGGGAACAAACACGACTGTTGTTGAAGTCTGTATAATAAGCAGTTTGTGGCCATTTTATTATGTGGCATTGGCACCATTCTCATGGAAAGCTGCTTGCCAGTCCATCAGTCTGAAGGATGAGTGCAGGAATGGGAGCTTTCTGCACAAGGAACTGGGCTGTGTCACAGAACAGCAATAATGAACATTGTGGTGGTAATTTTCTGGTGTGGTTTGCACTGGTTTAAAATAGAATATAATGTCTCCATTTGAATAATTGTTTTTGTCTTGTAACATGCAGCTGAATTATAGTACAAGTGTCACTACATTGAATGTTTTTATTGTTTCTTACAATAAAGTCATGTTTAAAGTTTTGCAAACGTGAATTTAAGTATAGTTTTTAAAAGATGAGTATAGCAAAATAAGCTGATAATTGCCATGGTCATTTGAACTTTACCAGCAATGTCCAGGTATGTTTAGGAACATATTGCATGAGACAGTATGTACCTTTGAGAAATGTCTACACACAAGCTTTCATAAACCTTTATTCTGTCTTTAGAATTTGGAATGATGGGAGATCATACAATTAAAAGTCAGCGACCTCGATCTGTTCATGAGAAAAGGGTCCCTCAGGAACAAGCTGATGCTGCTAAATTTATGGCACAAACTGGTAATACATTAGTTACATTTTTCTATTTACTGTTGTTAATTTTAGCAAAGCCACTGCATGTTCCATAATCTTTTACTGCATACCTGTCAGTTTTCGAAGCTGATATTTTTGAACCATTTATTTATTTATTTTTCCACCAGTTAAAGTCCATAAATAAAGTAGCTGAGAATTAGGTAGAACATATAAAAAACATGCACTGTGAATGTGGATACTGAATGATTTAATATGAACATGAGTTTATTAATAATTAAAGCAGGCTTACGCATGAAAGACATAGTCCAGTTTTGAGATTAACTGTAGTTTACAGTGACCATATATCAGCGTTTAAAAAAAAATGTTAAGGAAGTGTGTTAGAATTTTAATAGAAATAGAACAACTGAAATCTAATCCCTGCTTTGGACATTTATCATATTAATTAATTATTAGGAGACTTTAATGTGCATATATTCAGCACTTAGTGTCCTTGCCCCAACATAATACTATATTCTCTAGGTTCCGGATTCATAATTGTTAAATATATAAATAGGTATGAATTAGACGTGCAAAGTATCTAACAGTTTTACATCTAAGACATACACCTCTACCCCGATATAACACAACCCGATATAACACGAATTCAGATATAACGCAGTAAAGCTGCGCTCTGGGGGGGTGGGGCTGCGCTCTCCGGCGGATCAAAGCAAGTTCGGTATAACGTGGTTTCACCTATAACACAGTAAGATTTTTTGGCTCCCGAGGACAGCATTATATCGAGGTAGAGGTGTATTTTCGAAATTTATTTTAACAACTGCACTATCTTTGGATAAAGATACCAAAATATTACATAAAGAATCTACACCCTGCTCTTGTCTCTAAAAATCAGCATTTACCAACAATTAACATGCAATAGTATCTGTGGATCCAATCCAGCTCCCTTTGAGGTCAAAAGAAAGGCTCCCATAGACTTCAGTAAAGGATGGATCAGGTCCTAAGATACTGAAGTCCTGTCCTGTTCTAATTATAGGTTAATTACAGTGCATCTCAGATACCACTGTGTTGTAACAGTTGGTATATGCTGACTCTTTGATGTGCCCACTTTACTGCATTCTAATAAATTACTGCATCAGAAACCTTGTGCCACATAAGCATTGTATGGATTTGACACAAATTTACACCATATTCCATAGATACTAACCTAGAAGACTGTCTGCATCTTTCCTACATAATGCTTCAAGTTTAATATTCATTTTAGTAAATGAGCTATAATTGCATTTAGTTAAGTTGCACGTTGACTTTCTTAGATATAGAGTGCTTTACACTTTTAACAGATTTTCAGAAGTTGTATAGTAAGTAATGTAAACATAAATGTATAAAAATCGATAGTGATCCGTTTTTATAAAGATTTTAGAAGACAAAAGGTGCTGCCCTCCCACCAGTACCTGGGATTGCTTTTATGCATGAACCCAACCGACAATACTGAAAGATGTCTGCAGTTATATGTCAGACATAAATGGAGAAATTATCTCAGAAGTTCCTCAGTTTCATACAGTTTTTGTTTAGGTACAGTGGGAGCTTATTACTTACATATGTATTTCAGACTGATGATGTCAGTTTCTTATTACTTAGACTAACCCTTTTGATTTAATGCTGTTTCTTGATTTCTTATAATTACCCTAAAAAAATTCAGAAACTGTTTTAGCATTTTATATAAATTAACTGTAAACCTACTACTGAACAGTAACTATACATCCATTTGCAGTGCATTTTCTATGGTTTTTAGAGAACTGCATTTCAAATGGACCACCAATATCCTCTACTCTGGAAATATGGTGACAACGAAGTGGGATATGGAAGTTCAGAATTATACAGGCTTGGTTTCCAAGTTCCTGTTTTGAAAGCATGAGTGATGTGTGTGCAGAGCATACAAATTCACATGCCTAATTCTATGGACATATCTTTTGCATACTGTAGAGAACTCATTTTAAATAATACTGTGTTCTTTTTTAGAACAGTGCTACTAATTTTCATCTTTTCATTTTGATTTTCCTTTGTAGTGATCATTTCATCTTTTCACTGTAATGTATTTATTTTCTTGTGATAAAACTAATGTGATATCTTCTTAAACAGAACCACAGGGATTTTCTAACATACTTCATAGATTTACTCATACACTAAGAAAACTAGTGGAGTTTGAAAATGGAAATCATATAGATTTCTTTTGGTATATATAATTTCTTGTTATTTTAGTCTAATTATTTTTTATCTAATAAAGAATAATGAAAAATAACTATAGTTAAACTGTAAGCATACCATTTTCATGCAATGAAAGGGCAAAGACACAGCAGAAGTACAAATTGCATTCTAGGAAACGCATATTGTGCTGGAAAAATATGAGAAATGTTCAATACTGTTTTGAGAAGACTGGATCCAATTCCTTTGACACCAATAGAGTGTCAGGCCTAATATTCAGTACTAAAAGAAAGTGTTTGTATGTGTATCTGTGTACAACATAAAAAATTTCAAATAAATACTTTCATAATTTAATTATCTTATATTTGTTATTTTTGTGTTCCTGAAATTATCCTTTCTTTAGATATTATGGGATTTAGAATATATAAATGCAGGTAAGTGTTTCACAGATCAGTGAGACATTCCAGACAGAATTTTCTCCTACAGGTCTAGCAACTCAGGAAAAGGAAGGATTGTTAGTTTGTTACCACTTAATTTGAGATCATAGGTTTAACATGGTAGGTATAAAGTAACTAACAGCTAAAAAGAAAACAAAACATAGTCCTTTTTTGTAATATTCAGAAGGAAAACAAACAAACAAAAAACCAAGAAGTGCAATCTGGGATTAGGCAGATAGTCAAAACCTAGGCTTAATCTAGAAAACTTTTAATATATTTGAAAATATAAAGCACATATTTTGCTAGCAATTACATAATGTGTCTCCCCCCCTCTGAAAAATATCAAATATATCCTGTTTCTTTGAGCAAGGTTTAGTAAAAAGTAATATGATTCTGCAAAAGGAATGGAATATTTTGTGAGACAAATCTGTTCTTTATATTTTCTAATCTCACAAAAATTGCTATTCCTTGTGCATGAAATGTCATGTTACTTCTTAGGGCTTCGATCCAACAAGCACTTACGCATGTGCAAAACTCTGAACATCTAAGTAGTCCCATTGCCTTCAAAGGGACTACTCACATGCTTAAAATTCAGCACATGCTTAAGTGTTTTCTGGATTGGGAGCCAAGATACACTGTTGTATGGTACGTAGATTCTTCAAGGCTTTCAGTAAGCTCTTTTCATCTTAAAACTCACTAAATACAATCACATTCCTTAATACTAAGCTACTACTTTTGTCCATTACATTGTGAAGGTTAAAAACAACTTTATCCTGTATAAGTTAGCCAATAGTTTTAATTTTTAATACTGCATTCTGCATTTTAATAGCAGTGCACTGTCACCAGGTCTGTGTGGGATAATGGGTAATTTGCATTCACTATATAAGACTGTTTTACATAATGAGGAACAAATTGAGAAGCATTGCTTTGACTTTTTGTGCTGTTTGACCTTTCATCTAAAGCACTTTTACAAAGGCAAAGTCAAGTGTCAAAGCTGTAGGAAAAGAAAGAAACTAAAATGAAGGATTTGCCTGGAATAGAAGTGCAGATGCTACTACAATAAGTTCTTTTACTACATTCTTCACAGGGACTATAGTGTATATTGGATAATACTAACTATGACAGTTACTGGTTGCCTATAGAATAGTCATACCTACTACATTACTTCCTCTGATCTCAACGCAAGTCATGTAACAGCCTAATCAAAATCATAAATGACAGACGAGAGATTATTAAACAATAAAATGCTTAATTTTCTACTTGCTCCTTGTAACAAATGAGTGTAAAGCTTGCAAGATTCTCATTTTGCGAGCTTTCACACCTTAATAAACCTTAAGCAATTGTCATTGTTCATAGATGTTTTTGCAATGTTCTACAATTTTATGAAAGGCTAGAGGATTTGTATGTTTTAATTATAAAGTGTTCTGGCTTGATACTGAATAAGTGGCACCTTGTGCTGTGCTTGGTTTCTGGGAGGCTTTGAATATCCTTACAATTCCTGTTTAATGGAGTAGTGGAGACGAGACATGCGGCAAAAGTGATGGGCTTGCTTTGTGGAGAGAAAGGAGCAGGCAGGATGCCCTGCTACAAGAGCATGTTTTCTGGACAAATCACTATATGGTATTTACAGTACTCGAGGAAGACACTATCTGAGTCTTCCTGGCTGCAGAGATTTCGTGATTGCTGCTGTGGGCAAAACCTTGGAAGAATAGATAAAGATACAGGGATGCAAACAGGATTTTTAATTTTTAATAATTACTTCAAGATAAAAGATCATAGAATGACATTGATTTTTAAATATAAGTTCCAGTTTGTTTCAGAAGGGACTTAGGTTTAAAATCAATGGCCTGATAAGGCCCATGGCATTGTATTTTACAATGACTGTAATGAAGCTAGGTGAATATGATTCCATGATTACTTACAGAGATTGTTCAATGAATTTGCTTCAGCCAGGTTCATACCCTTTCTGTATTTTCCTAGCATGAATGCCTTCAGATAAAGAATTTCAGAGACACAAGTGAAAATGAATTTTAAACACCCTTGCCCAAGTAGTCATACCAGAATGTTTCTGCATGCATCAGGCCAGGGAACAGAAGTAATACCATGTAGTAGATTTCATCACTAACAACAAACTGACTCAGCTCACATAGCAAATCTTCACAAATCAGACCCGATTTTGTCACTGATGCTCATATTGGGTAGTACCTTGTGCTAAGTAATCCTATTCATTTCAGTATGATTGCTCAAAGACTAAGGTAGTACACATTATGAGAAAGAGTAGGAGAATCTTGCATTTGGTGATAAGCCATAGAATAAAAAAAAGTCAGATATTTTTAAATAACAAATGCATTTGAAGATATTGCAATTCCTTAAACATATTCTGTGAGCGGAAATAGCAGATATATTTGTTGGCTAAGTTATTCACTGTCAATTATTTGTTCTATTAAGTTCTGACTATATAACTCCATTGAAAATAGCTGTAATTACTGTATGCAGTAACAGTGTCTAAAGCAGCAAACAGTTTAGCTCATCCCCATATCAAAGTCTAGTAATGAAGAACTATGATGAAATATTAAGTCAGAGTTCTTAGCCCACCATTCAGCTTAATAGTCTGCGTAGCTACAGTAAAGTTCTGAAAGATTCTTTTTTGTTTATGGGTAAAATCAGAGGGTCAGGAATCTTCTCTCAAATGCTTATCTCACTCAAAGGGAGTTCAATACTTTTGTTTTGTTTTGTTTTTAAAATTTGACTCTGCTGTCATCATTCCTTAAAAACTATCATCTAGCCTTCATTTTGGAGTGCTAAATATAATCAGTCAAAAATAAATCATTTTTAGCTATGAAAAACTAGACTTTTTCTGTTGTTTTGGTGTGCCAAGGGCAGTGTTGTTTCTGGAATGTTCAAAGACAGTAGTTCTAAGGAAGCTGTAAATGATGCCATGTGGTCAAATTGGTTTTTCTCCCGTTTTTAAGTGTATTTGTTTTCTATTCATTGAACATTTTTCAAAGCTGCTTTCTTTCCATTAACTTTTAAGTTTATTTTAGTTTGGTTTATTGTCTTTAAATTATACCTGCACGCCATAGTAAACTTTGGCAAACAAAAATCTTTATTAATACTCATGACAGTATTCATGTTTGTTTGTTGTCTTGAATACAGGTGAATCTGGTGTTGAAGAGTGGGCCCAATGGAGCACATGTTCAGTTACTTGTGGTCAAGGGTCGCAGGTGCGAACCAGAACTTGTGTATCACCTTACGGGACACACTGCAGCGGCCCTTTAAGAGAATCAAGGGTTTGCAATAACACTGCCCTCTGTCCAGGTAGTGTTAGCAGCCAATCAATAAAATTGTGGATGTTATTGAACTGTATAATGCTAAGAATTTCAAACGATACCTTTTTCTTTAAATATGAATTGCATAGAAGCACTTTAATTAGAATGGAAATTGTACTTCTTATTCATCTGTGAACTTTTATTTTCTGAGTGATTATTTCCTGATTCAGAGAAGCCAAGGAACTGAAGAAGAATTTTTTTTCTCTCAGTTCCAGATTAAAAAAGAAATTATTGTATCATCCTTTTTTGCTCATAGGTTTTCTGTATTGTAGATAAAGGTGGGGGAGAAAGGCACAATACAGATTGTACTTTTAGGGGAAGAAATCCTGATAATCAACACACTAAATAGATGTAAAAACTCCATTGATAAGCAGTGGTGGTGAAGCTAACATATCAGACACTGCATTTGTTTAACCATTTAGTTTGATATGGCCTGAATGATGAGAATCATTCATGAGATCATGAGAATGCCCCTTGTGGAATTTCCTCTACAGTCTTCTGTCTAGGAGGGGTAAGATTTGCCCATCACAGGGGAAAAAAAAACAAGAGTCTGGCCAGCAAGTCCCCCTGACTCCATGAGTACATGGCCATCTGGATAGAAGCCCTATGCTTCCACTACAATTCTGGACTTCCTGCAGTAATTCTCATGCTCTATGGGCTGTCATTGCCTTTGGGGTCTATCTTATAAGGGATGCAGCAGAAAAATAATAGAACCATAGAATAGATTATATTACTTTTTCTATGAAATCTCTGCAGTCGAAGACTTATGCGCTTCCCTCCAGGTACATGAATTCTCTAACCTTCCTGCAGCACAGGAGCCCAGGACTACAGAGAGCTGTCTGCAGATTATGAGAAAAGGCAATTGATTCTTCCTTTCCAAGTAGGGAGGTGGGAGAGATCCAGTCGCAGAGCATACGTAATTGGATAATGATTTGTAGACTCAGTCTCCTACAGTTATCTTGCGTTAAAGACTTGCAGTTTCACCCTGGTAGAGGGGACATGTCAATGTGGTTATTCCTATACAGTTTGTATATCAATTTCTAAAATGTTTTGGGAACTTTTGAGATGAAAGGCATTATAAAAGCACAAAACAGCTTATCCAGTCAACAACTAATTTAATGAGAATTATTGTCAACCTTTCATAATTTTACACTATGTTCTAGATAAAAAATTCCATATGAATTGCCTAATATTTTATGATCTAGGAACCCCAAAGCAAGAATGGAATGGACTATTTTAAATGTGTCCATACAAGAATACCCATTTGTCAAGGTTCCTTCCCCACTCTGAACTTTAGGGTACAGATGTGGGGGACCTGCATGAGAAGCTCTAAGCTTAACTACTAACTTAGATCTGGTCTTGCTGCCACCATCCAGATTTCTCAGTGTCTGGAACACGCTCGTTCCCCCCAAAACCTTCTCCTCCCTGCGTAGTCTTGGGAGACTTCACCAATTTCCTGGGAACCCACAAGGGGAGAGGCGACTCTAGATTTAATCCTGAGTGGAGCGCAGGAGCTGGTCCAAGAGGTAACTATAGCAGGACCGCTTGGAAATAGTGATCATAATACAATAGCATTCAACATCCCTGTGGTGGGAAGAACATCTCAACTGCCCAACACTGTGGCCTTTAATTTCAAAAGGGGGAACTATACAAAAATGAGGGGGCTAGTTAGACAAAAGTTACAAGGTACAGTGACTAAAGTGAAATCCCTGCAAGTTGCGTGGGCCCTTTTTAAAGACACCATAATAGAGGCCCAACTTCAATGTATACCCCAAATTAAGAAAAACAGTAAAAGAACTAAAAAAGAGCCACCGTGGCTTAACAACCATGTAAAAGAAGCAGTGAGAGATAAAAAGACTTCCTTTAAAAAATGGAAGTCAAATCCTAGTGAGGCAAATAGAAAGGAGCACAAACATTGCCAACTTAAGTGCAAGAGTGTAATAAGAAAAGCCAAACAGGAGTTTGAAGAACGGCTAGCCAAAAACTCCAAAGGTAATAACAAAATGTTTTTTAAGTACATCAGAAGCAGGAAGCCTGCTAAACAACCAGTGGGGCCCCTTGACGATGAAAATACAAAAGGAGCACTTAAAGATGATAAAGTCATTGCGGAGAAACTAAATGGATTCTTTGCTTCAGTCTTCACGGCTGAGGATGTTAGGGAGATTCCCAAACCTGAGCGGGCTTTTGTAGGTGACAAATCTGAGGAACTGTCACAGATTGAAGTGTCACTAGAGGAGGTTTTGGAATTAATTGATAAACTCAACATTAACAAGTCACCAGGACCAGATGGCATTCACCCAAGAGTTCTGAAAGAACTCAAATGTGAAGTTGCGGAACTATTAACTAAGGTTTGTAACCTGTCCTTTAAATCGGCTTCGGTACCCAATGACTGGAAGTTAGCTAATGTAACGCCAATATTTAAAAAGGGCTCTAGGGGTGATCCCGGCAATTACAGACCGGTAAGTCTAACGTCGGTACCAGGCAAATTAGTTGAAACAATAGTAAAGAATAAAATTGTCAGACACATAGAAAAACATAAACTGTTGAGCAATAGTCAACATGGTTTCTGTAAAGGGAAATCGTGTCTTACTAATCTATTACAGTTCTTTGAAGGGGTCAACAAACATGTGGACAAGGGGGTCATAGTGTACTTAGATTTCCAGAAAGCCTTTGACAAGGTCCCTCACCAAAGGCTCTTACGTAAATTAAGCTGTCATGGGATAAAAGGAAAGGTCCTTTCATGGATTGAGAACTGGTTAAAGGACAGGGAGCAAAGGGTAGGAATTAATGGTAAATTCTCAGAATGGAGAGGGGTGACTAGTGGTGTTCCCCAAGGGTCAGTCCTGGGACCAATCCTATTCAATTTATTCATAAATGATCTGGAGAAAGGGGTAAACAGTGAGGTGGCAAAGTTTGCAGATGATACTAAACTACTCAAGATAGTTAAGACCAAAGCAGATTGTGAAGAACTTCAAAAAGATCTCACAAAACTAAGTGATTGGGCAACAAAATGGCAAATGAAATTTAATGTGGATAAATGTAAAGTAATGCACATTGGAAAAAATAACCCCAACTATACATACAACATGATGGGGGCTAATTTAGCTACAACGAGTCAGGAAAAAGATCTTGGAGTTATCGTGGATAGTTCTCTAAAGATGTCCACGCAGTGTGCAGAGGTGGTTAAAAAAGCAAACAGGATGTTAGGAATCATTAAAAAGGGGATAGAGAATAAGACTGAGAATATATTATTGCCCTTGTATAAGTCCATGGTACGCCCACATCTCGAATACTGTGTACAGATGTGGTCTCCTCACCTCAAAAAAGATATTCTAGCACTAGAAAAGGTTCAGAAAAGAGCAACTAAAATGATTAGGGGTTTAGAGAGGGTCCCATATGAGGAAAGATTAAAGAGGCTACGACTCTTCAGCTTGGAAAAGAGAAGACTAAGGGGGGACATGATAGAGGTATGTAAAATCATGAGTGATGTTGAGAAAGTGGATAAGGAAAAGTTATTTACTTATTCCCATAATACAAGAACTAGGGGTCACCAAATGAAATTAATAGGCAGCAGGTTTAAAACAAATAAAAGGAAGTTCTTCTTCACGCATCGCACAGTCAACTTGTGGAACTCCTTACCTGAGGAGGTTGTGAAGGCTAGGACTATAACAATGTTTAAAAGGGGACTGGATAAATTCATGGTGGCTAAGTCCATAAATGGCTATTAGCCAGGATGGGTAAGAATGGTGTCCCTAGCCTCTGTTCGTCAGAGGATGGAGATGGATGGCAGGGGAGAGATCACTTGATCATTGCCTGTTAGGTTCACTCCCTCAGGGGCACCTGGCATTGGCCACTGTTGGTAGAGAGATACTGGGCTAGATGGACCTTTGGTCTGACCCGGTACAGCCTTTCTTATGGTTTTATCTTCTTATGTTAACACAGATCCAAACCCCTTGGATCTTAAAACAAGGAGAAATTAACCATCCCCCCTCCTTTCTCCCACCAACTCCTGGTGGATCCAGATCCAACCCCCTTGGATCTAAAAACAAGGAAAAAATCAATCAGGTATTAAGAAAAAGGCTTTTAATTAAAGAAAAGAAAGGTAAAAGAAAACCCTCTGGGAGGGATTAGCATACCAGCTACTCTCACAGGCAACAGATTCCAAACCCAGAGGACATTCCCCTGGGCAAAAATCTTCATACACACAAGAATACCCAAATTTGATAATTCCCTTAATGGTACCAAGACAAGTTACAAAGAAAATAAACATAAACCCATTTATCCCTTTCTAAAACTTACTACTCTGATAAGAGGCTGGTTCCTTGATCTTTTTCAATCCGGCTGAAACTGAAACTGACTAAACAAAGGAAACTTCCCTCCTTCCTTTTGAAACATCTTGTTCCCCCATTGGTTCCTCTGGTCAGGTGTCAGCTAGGCTAGGTGAACTTCTTAACCCTTTACAGGTAAAAGAGGCATTAACCGTTAACTATTTGTTTATTACACCATTATTTCCAGTAGAGATTAGGATAGCTCATTAAAGAACAAAGAGTGGTATACATTGTGTAAGAACTTCTCTTGATTTAAAAATAGCAAAATATGTCCTTCCAGGACTACCTGAAAACTAATGAGTAACCTCCTTGCAGCTGTTTTGTTATTTTCTAGGATACCTTTATATGTAGTCTCTCTTCTGAAGAGTTAAAACCCTCCTCATTCAAAAAGCAAACCAAAAAACCCACCATTATTACCATGTGATGCAAAAGTCAAGTAAGTTATCATCCAAGTGCACAACAATAATTCTTAAATAATGTGATTTTTACACACTGTAAAAAGATACACACACAAAATGACCACCTAATTCCTCAACAACATTTTCCAGAGTAGCCAAGGCTTCCCACCTCTTGCCTAAGAGTATGAACTTCAGCTCTGGGCATAGCTTTATTATTAGGACAGCCTATATCCAGATACCCATGATGGGTAATGGTTCCCAGTTGTCACTGGCTATCCTTTGTAGAGATGAGATGGGAAATGGATTTCCCATTGCTCAAATATTTTTGAGAGTTGGAAAAAAATTCCTATCTCAAACTGGGATGAAAAGTCAAAAATCTTAAAAATAATAATTAACTGAAAACATTCTTGTTTCAGGTTGGTCAAAATGTTACATTTCAATTTTGACCTCCTGCCCCTCCCCCTTTTAAACCTTTTCTTTAGACTAATTCACTTAAATTTATTGTAGGACTACTCCTGCAAACATACTCCACATGGTCAAAACTCTGCACCTATAGCTCCACTGACTCCAATGACACTCTACATAGCTATCAGAGTCCAGCTGAAAACAGGAAGATCAGAGCCTTTTACCTTTACTTTTCCTGAAAATGATTCTTGAAATGCTCAGATAGCCATACAATTATTAGTCTGTTTAAACACCCTCTGTCCTCAATATATTCCCTGTTTCAGGGTTACCCCTGGTTAAAGCAAGACAAAACAATTTGTTGGCCATCAAAAGAGAGGGGGACAGGGAAACAAAACCAAAGCAAACACCAACTTGTATATACAGGTACTGACATGTTTCCTATTCCATTCAACTCTACCATCCATTCTAAGCAGTTAGTGGATACTATAATTTAGAACAAGCTTTTGCATCCCCCAAAATACTATCTGGGTAGCCAGTAAACAGCTCCCATGCCTCATGTTCACTCTGAGCACAACAAACATACAAAACTTTAACAATACTGTCTTCTGGCTTTATAATCTATGAATGCACAGTCTCCTGGGGAATGCTCATTGCACAATGCCATCCATGAAAATAGGCCAGTTTTGAGAGATGTAACAATGTTTCCTCATAATAAATGTTGCCTCCCAAGAAATAAAAAAGTAATACAGGGTGAGGTACCTGGGATGTGCCCCAAGCGCTTATCCATGAGCTTCAGTGAATGGACTCTCCCTCTCCCTCTTAGACTTTGAAATAGATAATATAGAAAACAGCTCATCTCCTGATCAAGGATGGCAGTGCATTTTCAATCACCATTTCTTTATATCCCCCAATCCTTCTCCCTGATATCAGTAAAGTGCATTTACAAATATAGTAGTGCTACAATCTTTGGGAGAGCTTTGAGAGTGGTACACACTAGTCCCACTATTATCAGATGGTGAGCTGGGCCACAGACTGGTTCCTTAACATGTGTATTCCAACTATTAGAAAAGCCACTTGACCAGTGATTTCTGTTTTTTCCCTCGGTTGGATGTCATTTCTGTTATTATTAGCATTGAAACAACACCATATGGACTAGTAGTTACTCCCAATATTGAAAAGAGAACTTTACTAATTAGTTTATGAAGTGACTCTTTTTTAATTCTTTATAACTTCAATAATACATCCCCTATAAATATTAATCAGAGGGGAGAGGGATAGCTCAGTGGTTTGAGCATTGGCCTGCTAAACCCAGCGTTGTGGGTTCAATCTTTGAGGGGGGCAACTTAGGGATCTGGGGAAAAATCAGTACTTGATCCTGCTAGTAAACACAGGGGGCTGGACTTGATGGCCTTTCAGGGCCTTTCCAGTTCTATGGGATAGGTGTATCTCTCTCTCTATATATATATAATGATAGTTAGCTCCCCAGGTGTCTTGATACCAAGGGTCCAGCAAAAACAGTGTGTCTGATGCCAACTGCTTAATGGCTAACTTCTTGGTTGGAGCTAGGCTGCCTCAGGACTCAGTCCTGCAGCAGTACAGACTTACTTCATCTTGTTGGATAGTTAATAACAAAGCTAAACTCCCTGGTGGAAATTTCAGCAGGTCTGCATTTGTGTATATCTGGTTCTCCCTCCTCTATTAGTAAAAGATCAGTAGACTGATCATTGCTCTGTTCCCAAATGCACTTGGGCAACTAAAACCTTTAAAAGGAACCTGTTCAAAATATTCATTTGAAATTTCCATGCCATACCTGCAGACTGATGGGCCAGAAAGAACACATGGCCAGCCTACACTATCAAACACTGATCATCTGGCTGTCAGCAATACTATTTCTTGGGAATTGTTGGAAGCATGTAATTTTCAATGGCTGGCCTTCCTGTCATCTCTGTTTTCATTTTCTTATAGAGGGACAACATCTGTTCACCTTATTTACACAAATACTCTGAGTTGGGACTGCTTGTATACAGTGTAGAAAACTTGGCCAAAGTTCATTTTTCTGTAAACACTTGGGTATAGCAGCACTCCAGAGAGTCATCAGGAGTATCCGAAAATAATGAAATAATTTGCATGTGCAGAACTGCACTTAGACCACTCAGCTATCATCACAACACTCTCCGCTGCTCCCACTTATTGCATAGTATTTCCCTCTACTCCTCCATGCCATACACATTGTCAAAGTTCCTCCCCCACTCTGAACTTTAGGGTACAGATGTGGGGATCTGCATAAACACTTCTAAGCTTAACTACCAGCTTAGATCTGGGTTCGCTGCCACCATCCAGATTCCTCAGTGTCTGGAACACCCTCTTTCCCCCAAAAACCTTCCCCTCCCTGGGTAGCCTTCAGAGGCTTTTTCACCAAGTTCCTGGTGAACACCAATCCAACCCCTTGGATCTTAACACAAGGAGAATTTAACCATCCCCCTCCTTTCCCCCACCAATTCCTGGTGAGTCCAGATCCAATCCCCTTGGATCTTAAAACAAGGAAAAATCAATCAGGTTCTTAAAAAGAAAGCTTTTAATTAAAGAAAGAAAGGTAAAAATCATCTCTGTAAAATCAGGATGGAAAATACTTTACAGGGTAATCAGATTCATATAGCCCAGAGGAACCCCCTCTAGCCTTAGGTTCAAAGTTACAGCAAACAGAGGTAAAATCCTCTCAGCAAAAAGGAACATTTACAAGTTGAGAAAACAAAAATAAAACTAACACGCCTTTCCTGGCTGTTACTTACGAGTTTGAAATATGAGAGACTGGTTCAGAAAGATTTGGAGAGCCTGGATTGATGTCTGGTCCCTCTTAGTCCCAAGAGCGAACAACCCCCAAAACAAAGAGCACAAACAAAAGACTTCCCCTCACCAAGATTTGAAAGTATTTTGTCCCCTTATTGGTCCTTTAGGTCAAGTGTCAGCCAGGTTTCCTGAGCTTCTTAACCCTTTACAGGTAAAAGGATTTTGGTGTCTCTGGCCATGACGGATTTTATAGTATTGTACACAGGAGGGCTGTTCCCTTCCCTTTATAGTTATGACACACATGTACTCACATTGCTGAGGGTGTGCATATTTTGCCATATTATGCATCTCCACCAGTGCACTATCTCCACAGGAGCAGACAGCTTAGCACTATCACTTTTCTTTTCTGGAACTTTATCATTAGCATTCAACAGCCTGCAGAATCAAGCCTTCACTTGGGAGGATGATAAAACCCAAGATGCAGAAGGACAAGAGGCTGTCTAGGGAGAGTAGAAAGTAGAGTCTATCCAGTGAGCTATAGGAAAAGTCTGTAGATAAGGGGTGCAGGTTGAAAAAAGTTTGGTGAATTATCTGTAGCCAATTAAAGTCAAGATTTTCAAAAGTGAATATGGATTTTGGGTGTACAACTTGTCACCTTAAAGGGGCTTGGTTTTGAGAAGGTAGGTGCTCAGTGCTGAGCACTGTCTGAAAATCATGTCTCTTTGGCATGCCTGAAGTTGGGTGCCCAAAACCTCTAGTCACTTTTGAGAAAGTTGGCCGAAATCTAATTTCAGCCAGAGCACTCTTATTTCATTATATGAAGTTGTTAAGCCTTGTGCCACTGAACATCATTGGCCAAATTATCTTTCCTTCTTTTAACACAGAGTAAATGAAAGTATCTTAAGATCCAACAAAAATTACCAACATCTCTTGGAAGGAAGGTAAAGGATAGTCTGATGCCTCTCCTCCAACCTTGCAGAAGTCGCTTAGGGTGAACACTGTGGGTTTGCACTTCAGCATGTTTAAGCCAGGAGATGGTGGGACTAGAGAATAGCCACTCTGCATGAAATATTTTCTCAGCCAATCCATGGGAAAATACGCACATAAATCAACATTGACTCTGTCAATAACTAGTTTCTGTGAGTTCTAACTGATGTTGTTTAACCTTCATCAGAGTGAGAATAAGGGAAGTCATTGGCAGCCTGATTTTATAAAATATCATAAAATAATATTTGATATTTAAGTTTAATAAGAGCTACTATGTAATATTCCCAAAATAAAGAGTTTTCTTCCCATCAATAATTAATGAAAGCAGTGATGCAGACTAGCTTTCCTACCAGTGTTTTTGACAGAAATGTTTGCAATAACTTGAACATCTTTTTTGATCCCATATAATAATTTCACAACTGCAACTGTATTACAGAAAATACTAACTCGTCTCTGGGCCAGATCCCCAGCTGGTATAAACTGACATAGCTCATCCGGCCCTTAAGCTTTCAGCACATTTTAGCTGGGGTTCTTTGCACTTTGTTAATGATGTTAAGCTAAGGAAAATGTGTGTGGTTGCTGTGGGCCTTTTCCCCTAACTTCACTAATTACCTTCTAGTTAAATTTACATATGTCATCTGCATACAAGAAAAGACACTGTGAACTGTTGGGTTGTATTTTGGCTTGGGGGTGGATACAATAAAGAAAGATTATAGGGATCCAATTTTACCATGGAAGACTTGCTTTTGAACCCACAATTCTTCTTCGAGTGATTGCTCATATCCATTCCAGTTAGGTGTGCGCGCGCCGCGTGCACGTTCGTCGGAAGACTTTTACCCTAGCAACACTCAGTGGGTCGGCTGGGCGCCCTCTGGAGTGGCGCCACCATGGCCCCGGATATATACCCCAGCCAACCCACCCACTCCTCAGTTCCTTCTTACTGCCCGTGTCGGTCGTTGGAACAGTGGAGTGCGGCTTAGCTGACCTCCACCTCCCTAGCATTCTCATAGTTTCTCGTTCTGTATTGTGTATATAGTTGTAGATATATTTGAAAAGTAGATAAGTGTAGTTAATTGTTAGTAGTTTAGTGAGTTAGTGAGTTTAGTCGGGTTCGGGGCTTAGCCCCCTCCCCGCGCCGGGACCGGAGCATATGCCCGGCTCTCCGGGTTTCAAGCCGTGCTCGGCTTGCCACAGGCCGATGCCCACAGGGGATCCGCACGACTCCTGTCTGAAGTGCCTCGGCGAGTCGCACTTAACAGCTAAGTGCCCAATTTGCAAGTTGTTTAAGCCACGCACTAAAAAGGAGTGGGACATTAGGCTTAAACAACTCCTTATGGAGGCGGCTCTCACCCCTCCATCCTCGGCACCGAGTGCGGCGCAATCGGACTCGAGAAGCTCCTCATCAGCACCGGGCCGCACCGGTACGCCTAAGCCCTCTCAGCACCGGACATCGCCGGCTCCAAAGCCAGGCCTGAGACGCTCTCGCCCAGAGCAAAGAAGACTAAGACACCTGCCACTCCAGCACCGCCCGATGCGCGGCACAAGGGCACGGCTCAGCTGCACCGCCCGGCGCCTGCTTCCGCCGCGGCACCTGCTAAGCCGGCGCCATCGACTCCGGTCAGGCAAGGGCCGTCGAGTCCGGCACCTGTGACCTCCCCGGCACTGGCCGTGGTTGAGCTCGTCATACCCTCCACGCCAGAGGTATTCGCAGTGGCAAAGGACCTGATTGCGCTGATGGACCCGGCACCACCACCACCCCCGGCACCACCGGTGCGGGTGATCCAATCAATTGGAAAGCCGGCCCTGATTCGCCCAGCTTCTATCAGAGCCCCTGACTGGCACCGCTCTCGATCGTGGTCCCGCAGACGATCCAGGTCCCAGCACCGCTCTCGCTCTTCGCGCCGCTTGCAGTCCCGGCACCGCTCCACCGCACGGCACCGGTCTACATCCCAGTCGCCGGTCTACTATTCTCAGCACCGCTCAAGGTCTCGGCACCGCTCCTGGCACTGTTCACCTAGGAGCTGCTCACGGCGCCACTATTCCAGATCCTGGTCGACCTCCTGGCACCGAGCCAGTCGCAGGTCCCGGTCTCAATCTCGGCACCGGGATACTTCACGGCACCGGTCCCCTGTGCGCAGGGGCACCAGATCTATCAGGACATCCGCCCAGGGCTTCTCTGCTCCTCCTTGGCCATCCAGACATCTGTCGGTGTCGTCCCACGCGGGCAGCTATTACTCACAGGACCGCGATGCGGACGTGCCCGAGGGCCTGTTTCAAGAAGCCCATCCCCAAGCGCAGGGTGCTCAGCAGTGGCCCTTTTGGACACCATGAGCGTATCATCAGGCCCAGGGTGCTCCTTTAGTTCCCTCCCGTGCTGCCTCATCGACCTCGGTCCGCACTTGCCTTGGTCTCCTAGGCCACATGGCGGCATGTATGTATGTCACCAAAATCGCCAGGCTCCACCTCCGCCCACTGCAAATATGGCTCAATTCGGTGTACCGCCCGAGCAGGGACGTGATGGACACTTTAGTCACCATCCCGCCGAGTACACTGCGCTCCCTCGACTGGTGGCTGAACCCCTCCATGGTGTGTGCGGGGTTACCGTTCCACCCACCGCAGCCCATCCTGTCTCTGACGACAGATGCGTCATCCCTTGGCTGGGGAGCTCACCTCGGTCGCCTGTGCACCCAAGGGCTGTGGTCATCAGAGGAGCTCTCCCTCTATATAAATGTCCGAGAGCTCAGAGAGGTTCGCCTGGCATGCCACGCATTCCACAAGCTTCTGTACGGCCGTTGTGTCTCCGTGTTTACGGACAACACAATGGCCATGTATTACATAAACAAACAGGGAGGGACCCGATCTTCCCCTCTTTGCCACGAAGCCATCAAACTATGGGAATTTTGCATAGCTCATGCGATAGACCTGGTGGCGTCCTTTCTCCCGGGAGTTCGGAACACTCTCGTGGATCGACTGAGCAGATCCTTCCTGTGTCACAAGTGGTCCATAAGACCAGACATTATCCATGCAATCTTCCACAGTTGGGGCTTTCCCCAGGTGGACCTATTCGCGTCTCGCGCGAACAGGAAGTGCCAAGTGTTCTGCTCGTTCCAGGGTCATTCACCAGGCTCGATCTCGGACGCATTCCTCATCCCGTGGAAGCACCAGCTGCTTTATGCATTCCCTCCGTTTCTGCTGGTGCACAAGGTCCTGTTAAAACTCCGGCAGGACAGAGCCCATCTTATACTGATTGCTCCAGCGTGGCCCAGGCAGCCCTGGTACACCACGCTCCTCAGCCTCTCCGTAGCCACACCGATCACCCTCCCACTCTGCCTGGACCTTATAACCCAGGAGCACGGCAGTCTCCGTCACCCGGACCTTCCAGCCCTCCACCTCATGGCGTGGCTCCTGCGTGGCTAGACACCTCGGAGTTGCGCTGTTCCGCCCCTGTGCAGCATGTTCTGCTTAGTAGTAGGAAACCTTCCACTCGGTCCACGTACTTGGCCAAATGGAAGCGTTTCTCAGCCTGGTGTATGTCACAGACTCTTACTCCCTCGGAGACCCCCATTCCAGTCATTCTGGACTACCTCTGGCACCTTAAGCAGCAGGGCCTTGCCATATCTTCCCTGAGGGTTCACTTGGCGGCCATATCTGCTTTCCATTCCGGAGAGGATGGTCACTCTGTGTTCTCTCACCCTGTGGTCGCTAGGTTTCGAAAGGGGCTGGAACACCTTTATCCTCAAGTTCGTCGTCCTGCCCCCACCTGGGACCTCAACCTGGTATTAAATAAGCTTACGGGTCCCCCCTTCGAGCCGCTGGCAACCTGCTCTCTGCTTTACCTTTCATGGAAGACAGTTTTTCTGGTGGCCATTACTTCGGCCAGGAGGGTCTCCGAGCTTCGAGCACTCACTGTAGACCCCCCTTACACTGTCTTTCATAAGGACACAGTTCAGTTGCGGCCACATCCCGCTTTTCTCCCTAAGGTGCTTTCGGCCTTCCATACTAATCAGGATATCTTCCTCCCAGTTTTCTTCCCTAAACCTCATTCATCCCCACGGGAGCAGCGGTTACACTCCCTAGATGTCCGCAGGGCGCTTGCATTTTATATTGACCGCACAAGGCCCTTCCGTAAATCCCCCCAGCTTTTCGTGGCAGTGGCGGACCGTATGAAAGGCCTCCCCATCTCCGCACAGAGGATCTCCTCTTGGCTAACAGCGTGCATACGCACATGCTATGACTTGGCCCATGTCCCAGTGGGCCACCTCACTGCCCATTCTACCAGGGCTCAGGCTTCCTCAGCCGCGTTCCTGGCCCACCTACCGATCCAGGAGATATGCCGTGCAGCGACCTGGTCGTCAGTCCACACGTTTGCTTCGCACTATGCTCTAGTCCAGCAATCTAGAGACAATGCGGCCTTTGGCTCGGCGGTTTTACATTCCACCACATCTCACTCCGACCCCACCGCCTAGGTAAGGCTTGGGAATCACCTAACTGGAATGGATATGAGCAATCACTCGAAGAAGAAAAGACGGTTACTCACCGTTGTAACTGTTGTTCTTCGAGATGTGTTGCTCCTATCCATTCAAGACCCGCCCTCCTTCCCCACTGTCGGAGTAGCTGGCAAGAAGGAACTGAGGAGTGGGTGGGTCAGCTGGGGTATATATCCGGGGCCATGGTGGCGCCACTCCAGGGGGCGCCCAGCCGACCCACTGAGTGTTGCTAGGATAAAAGTCTTCCGACGAATGTGCACGCAGCGTGTGCACACCTAACTGGAATGGATATGAGCAACACATCTCGAAGAACAACAGTTACAACGGTGAGTAACCGTCTTTTTCTTTAATATAGGAGATGGATCTAAACGAGAACAGAGAAAAGGTTGGTTTAGCTTTGAACCCCGAGATCCAAACTCAGCTACTTTTCTGGCTCTTGGTCAGACTCTAAATCATAGGGAAACTATTTTAGAGTTATGGTTTGGTTGCAGTCAACATTTTGCAAGGACAGTCTTGTAAGATTTTTGGCTCAAGATGCTCATGCAATACCTTTGAAGAACAGCTCATGAGAAATCTGCAATTTTGAAATGAAATCTTTTGGGGACAATTTACAATATACTAACATCATCAAATCTAAGATTACCAAGCCTAAACACTAGTCCTAACCCTAATGTATATCCAGAACTGAATAACATTCTCTTAGCCCATATCTACTTAATACCAAGAACTTTCCCATTTAATACTTTTTGCAATGTACTGAAAATTTACCATTTATTCTTGACTTGACCTGAAAGAATTGGCTTTATATGTTTTGTACTCTTTGAAATGATCATTGTTTCAGCATGAGCCTCTTGTTCAACTATAACTGCAGCAAATGAAATTATTCCCTTGTTGTTGTTCTTAACAGCCCTCCAGAACCTGAACTGACAAATTGGTTTCTCATGTTCATCTGATCAAAAGAATTTTGATCCTTGGAGTCAGGTCTGGATTGAAAATGTAATGCATTGCCAATGAAAAAGTGCTTTAAATGCTGTGGTTGAATCATAACATGTCTCCACAAACAGTGATTGTGGTAGACAGGTGAAATATAAAGGCTTAGGCAAAAATATATTTATCAGCTTATTAATTTTCAGAAGCTTTGGGTTTCATCATTTAACTAAGTTGTCAAGGTTAATCAAGGTTTTTAAGATTAATAGACTAAAATCTGTCAATTTAACATTCACTTAGAATGCTCCTATTTTTCTGCTAATGCAATGCATATTTATGTAATATTTAGATGAGAAAGTTAATGAAGCTAGCAACCTGAAATGTAGGGTGTGAAATAATAATGGTATTTTGCAGACCTTTTGTATCTGGCCAACTCAATAAGCTTTCAGCAATATGGAACTCATGTTGATGAAAAAAAGTAAAATATCTACTTACATGAAGCTAGACATTTCTTGTCAGAAATGGTCTTCTCTGAAGTTATCTATAAAACTTTCAATCTCAATATATCTTCTAAAAAGACACCTTGCTATATTCCTAAGAGAATGAAATTCAAGCTCTCCACATGCAGAATTCCCATTGACATTGCATATCATTTCATGATTATGTCCAATAGGGCAAATTCAGTCTCCACTTTACTGAGATTCACCTGGTGGTGCAACCAGTGTGGTTTTGCTGCACAAGAACACAAAGGCTTTGACTAGGGGAATTGAGCAGGAATTTACGACCCCTGGACAGGAGAGAGCCAGCTCTATGGAGGTTCCCTATAGGCAATGCTCAAGGGAAAATAAGGACAAAACCAGAGAATCTGTCACTGCTGATCCTCAGCATCATGCCATGGATGTTTTGGGGCTGTAGCACAGCACTCCATCTCCCTAGACACTCCATGGCCAGTTAGGGAGGATTCCCTGCAGAGACAACTGAGCTGTGTGTGACACACACCAAATTTGCTGCTCAGGATGGGTGCTAGCTCATTGCATTTTATCCTACGTATTCTTAGATTAACTAGAATATAACTAAGACATTCTTTGCAAGGCTTCTCTCTTTAAAGAGGTTATATTCCCCTGGAACTGAGTTTTTACAGAATTTTGTTAATTATTTATAATGTGCTTTTTATGTGGTATCAGCTGTAAATTTGACTCAGATTCTTCTTGAAAAAGAAATGCAATATAAGGATAATAGGCTAAGATACGATGTATGTCAGTTTCTTCTATATTGAAAACAATAGGGAAGAATGCTTGCTATAACATTCCTTATTTGTTTTGTGAAGTCATTGTTTATATAAAATATTTATGTGTATGTATTTATATCATATAATCTCATAAAGTAATTTAAATAGTCTGGTCCAAAACTCTGATGTACAGGGCATGCACTGTTAAATCTGATAATTCCCCATATATTGTCATATCAGGAAATAATGCAAAACTGAGGTTAACCTGAAGAAAAACATTAGGACCATATCCTGTCATGGTTCCATTGAAATGAATAATACTTGCAAGACTTGGTCCTTAATGTACCAGAGTCCCAGACTAAGAAATGACATAGGTCTGTATTTTCAAAAGAGACTAGTGATTTTGGCTGTCTTAGCTTTTAAGTACCTGTCTTGAAACACCCAAAATGGATCTGATTTTTTCATGCGCTGACTACCTATCCACAAAAACTCAGACCCCTTTAAAATGTCTCTAGCTGGGCACCCAAAATCACTTTTCACTTTGAAAATGTAGGCCATGCTTCTTACAATTAGACTAAAGAAAAAAACTGTATTGAGATTAGACTAACTCATAAAAGAGCAAATAAAATTTGCAAGAGCTCAATGTAGTATATGGAGAATAAGATGTTATTTTAGTGAACTTAATTTCTAAAGCTAATCTGTATATGCTAACGATGCAAACGTCTAATCACTGTGTTTTTTTCTCTTGTTGGGCAAAATAGTCCCTTTTACAATGTAGTTGTTTTTATTTTGAATCTTCTCTGTTACCGTTGTCCTGTTTGCTTTGTTACAGTACATGGAGTTTGGGAGGAGTGGTCACCTTGGAGTTTGTGTTCGTTCACATGTGGTCGAGGCCAAAGAACAAGAACAAGGTCATGTATACCTCCCCAGTATGGGGGAAGATCGTGTGACGGACCTGAAACACAACATAAACCTTGCAATATTGCTCTCTGCCCCGGTGAGCTTGTATAGTAACTAGTTGCTCAGCTACAATAATTTAGTGTAACTCATTTCTGACTTGCTTTATTATTATGAATCGTGCACTTGAATATTTGGTGAGTAAAGTCTTATAGGTAGGACGCATTATCATCTGCTGTTGTGGTAGTATGCAATCAGGATTGCAACTCTGTTGTGCTACATGCTGTACAGACACACAGGAAGACAAGGTCCTTCTCTCAAAGAATTTACAATGTAAACTCATCCTGTATTGGGATGTGCTATCAAAGAGCCCTGTATACATGTGGAGTGCCACTGATTTCAAACAGATTCTGCATGGTGTGGGATTCTGTGCTAGGGGATCCCAATGCAGGAGGGACACCTAAGAAGACAAGCAATATACCAAAGGTAGGGAAAGGGGAAACATTCCAAGTGTGTTCATTTTGAAAGTCCATCATGTACATTTTAAATATACCTTGCTAGGTGGTCTTAATAATAATAATAATAAATAAGTACCTTTTTATTTACACACAGTACATGTCACATATTTAGAAATAGTAGGAGACTAAGATTTTCTTTCCAATTATTTATATTAGTTTATTCACCTGTGCAGAGGGAGGATCAGCATAGATTTATGCACAGTTTTAATTTCACTTAAAACCTAAGCACTTAAATGGTGCATAGGTTTTAAATTGGCCTTTCACACTGAAATAAAATAAAATAACTGACTTTATTACAAGCTACTTCCTTTGTGCAATTTAAAATGACTGTGGATTGATTGTGATTATTTTTAACCAGTATTTTTACTCTTTACAAACGTTATATCTGTAAATGAAATGACAAAATTATCTAAATAATTCCATGAGGTTTTGCTCTACAAATACTCTCTCTTAAGCTTTTTCTAAATCAGTTTACTCCTAGGGCCTTCTGCCAAAAAAATATTAAAAGGAGTGGGGCCACTGTAGTGCATACAGTTCTGGTCACGAGTTTTGAGTGGCATGCAGTGCAATGTTGCTCATGGATAAACTTGCTCCACAGACGTAAATCATTGAATCCAGACTTTGAGAAAGGTTTCATGACTAGAGTGAGACAGGTAGCAATATCCCATACATGTCCATATGTGGAAACATCCCATCAAAAGATGGTGATGTTTGCATTAAAGCCTAAGTTTTGTTGAAAAGTCATTTCCCTTAAGAGATAACATACATCAGCTTTCTTCATCGGCCTGCCATAGCTTTGCCAGCTACCGTTCGCCTGAACTGTAGCCTGATAATTAGGAGTCAACAGATCTCTTTTATGCTCTGACCTCATTTTGTAATCTACAGCCATAGGTGTTTCCCAACACAAGACGTGTGGAAATTCATTTATTTTGCTTTTCTTCAATTTGACAAGATATTATGGAGACATCCTGTTCATCATTTGTCCATTAACTCTATGCAATGGTTTGAAATATCTGATTGTCACACCCCATATTTTTGGTGGTGAAAATTGAAGTTTATTTGCAAAATTTAAAAATAAATTGAGAAGAAAACATTGTGTTAATTCAACAAAATGTTGCCACTCTGAAAATGGTAACTTTTGAGACTGTCGCATTAACAAACGAACAAGAGAGAAACCAAAGACTAGGGCATGAGGACCCTAGAGAATTAGAACAATAGTTTCTCCGAGGACCAGACCTGTGACAAGTTTCAATTTTAAGTGCCTCTTTTTTGTGATTTATTTAATTTTGCCAGCTGTTCAGTTTTTTCACGCGTTCTGTTTCTTGTAACTTGGGCCTATTGGAAGACACACACGCTCTCACCACCACTGAAATTCACATGGGTCTACACCTCTGCTTTCAAAGAGAGCCGAACAATATGTGAGCAGGAAGAATGTAACCCTAGCACATTTACACGAGCCTCCAGAAAAGTACATAATATCATATGTGAATCTCAACTGGAATTGAGGAAGTGAGAAATAACAAATAGGAGTAGAGAAGATGCTACTATAGTGTGAAATTCACCTCTGTGCTGAGGAAAGCACAAGGAATGTGCCTCCTCCTGCACCCCAAAATATTTTAACTGTCATAGTAGGGTTTATGTTGGACTTATGTGGTGCATAGGAATTTTGCAGGCTCTCTGTACAGGAGTGAATTTCACCCACAGTGATTATATCCCTGTGGATAATTTTCCCTTTCCTGGCATAACAACGTAACATTTAAAAGTAGCCGCTGATTGTTAGTTATTGTCTTAAGCAGCAACTATAATGTGCTTGAACAATATTCTGTACTACAGTCTGAATTATCATGCCTGGCTCTCTGCAAAGGAGCTATCTGATGGTGTATCAGAAGGTGAGTCCTGTGCTTCTGTTTGATGCAGGTAATAAGGGCAAATGAGGGTGGTACACCAAGCACAAGGGAGAAAGGGCCTGCTTGCTGCAGCGCTTCTCTCTGAAGCTCCAGACACACATCCCTGTTGCTCTCCCCTCTCTCTCTGCTCCTCCTCTCACAAACAACACTTCCTCCTTCTGAAACAATCAGCAATTCCCCCCTCAGGAAAAAGATTTAAAGGGGCCATGCTCTCTAAACCCCAAGGGGGTTACAAGAGAGATACAGATGTATTCAGTTTTAACTTAGTGATTTGACTTTCAATAATTTTGTTTAAGAATTCTGCTTCCTCTATAACTGTTGAACTCACAACCCCCTAAAACACTGTGCTGCCATCCCAGCACTGCTTTATTTATGTGATTTCTCTATCCTGGAGAAGTGAAATGCAGACTCTTGAAGTCAGGATGGGCAGTTTTAGTTACTGATTTACAGTTGTGTTGTTTTTAGGTATAAGTGTACTTGTAAGACCAGATTTTCAAAGAAGGACAATAGGTGAATAACAGGCTATTGCCAGCTAAATTTGTGAATTCATATTGGGTAATGGTGTGCACAAAGAATAATTGCTGTTAGGCAGTGTGAATGCAGAGTTTTGATTGGTACAATGAATTCTTGCACATTTAGTAGTTTCACCTGCTTTGGAAATGTGACCCTGTGTATCAGAATACAGTCAGTACAAACAAAACAAAACAAAAAATCCCACCACAAATGAAGAAAACATCAATAATGTAAATGCCATTGTTGTAATATGTTTAAAGTGATGCTTTCTGGTGCAATTTCTGTCTTAAAAATATATTCAAAGTGCAGATAAAATTGGTTATGATAAAACTAACCATTCTGTTACTACATAGATTTGATGGTAATGTTGGCTTGTCTGTCTTTTATGTGTTGCTGTGCTAGTTGATGGACAGTGGCAAGAGTGGAGTTCATGGAGTCAGTGCTCAGTGACGTGTTCCAATGGCACCCAGCAGAGAAGTCGACAGTGCACTGCGGCTGCTCATGGAGGTTCTGAATGCAGAGGTCCTTGGGCTGAAAGCAGGGAGTGCCATAACCCAGAATGTACAGGTAAGTAGGATCCTCTAAATTGAAATGATTCATGTGGAAAAATCTGACTTAGTGCAACATTCATGTCATTAATTTGCGATTAAAAGGAGATCTAAGGCCCCAATCCTGCCGGCCCACATCATTTAGGCTCTAATCCTACAAATGTCTCTGCATGGGCTGATCTTGTGCCTGTCTGGGTCCCTTAGACAACACTCTGGCTCCTGCACTGATTCATTTCTGGAACTGGGGCCTTAATCCTTACTCACATAAGAAGCCTGTTGACAACAATGGGACCGTGTCAGTAAAGTTGAAAAAACTGGGCTCTGAAACACTGACATTCCTATGTGTTAGTGTTATAAGTATTTCTTTAAAAACAATTATGTTTAGGAATAAAAAGTTGAGGACTAGAAAACAATGCATTTCAAGAAACAAGAAGAAATTGTACATGAAGGACCTAATTCTCAGTGTGAGTAAATTATACTTACACTTAGTTTAAGACTGCTTTACGCTGCCAGGGCATGTAAAATCTGGCCTTTAAATAGCATATGGGGGATTTTTTTTTATTTTATTGTTCTATTCATTGCATACACATGTATACAATAACAAAATAAAGTACATACAGAGAAAAGAAAAAATACAAAGACAATAACATCCATGTTCAGGCTTCAGAGCAGTAGCTTAACTCAAAGCCTAAGTGCAGTGATGTTTTTTTAAACTTGAGTTGTGATGTACTGAGGAACAATCAAAGAAGCCTGATTTTTCAGAGGCACCAAGCACCTACACCTGCCACTGACTTTATTTTTCTTTACATGCATGAATAATGTTCGGAGCTTATCTTTAGTGAACAAGTTTGAAAATTCTGGCCTTAATAGTTTCTTACAGTGCAGTCTGTCACAATTCTGATAATGACGTTCCTCCAAACAGCTAATGGTCAGTGGAACCAATGGGGTCACTGGAGTGGTTGTTCCAAGTCATGTGATGGTGGCTGGGAAAGGCGAATAAGGATTTGTCAAGGTGCAGCTGTGACTGGGCAACAGTGCGAAGGAACTGGTGAGGAGATCAGACGATGCAGTGAACAGAGGTGCCCTGGTGAGAAGCAAATCTCAATACTATTATTGTATGTAATTCAGTGTGGTTTCTCACTGACAAAAATCACTTTAATATATTATATTTGAGGTAGGATCAATATATAAAAAGCAATCTTCATAAATGGTCCTAGCATGCCCTTGATCCAGACAAGCAATTGCTATTTCTGTCAATGACTGTGGACACTGTCTAGCCCAATGGGTGTTTAAAGGATGAAGTATTTTTTTTAAATAAAATTTTAATGAAAAAAATTGAAGCTCTCAGAAAAACATTTCATTACATAGGTGCAACTGTATTATTTTGGGGGGCTAATTTGTTATAGAAAACATCACCAACAATGCAGCTTCTGAGAAAATTAGGTATTTTTGGTTTGGTTTGTAATTCATGGATTCAGCCTCCTCCTTTTATCCTCCATACCATAGGCCTCTATGTCATGCGTCTGGGGCATCCAAAAGAATAAACCCTACTGTAATGTATCGAATGAATGAATACTGTATGTGAGCAATATATGATAAAAAGAAGGTGGTTAAAATGAAAGGATGTACATCTTTCCAGTTTTACTATACATATTTAAATGCATTTCTTTGCAGCATATTTTGTATTGTCCTGCCCACAAATTTAAGTCTTCCTGGGTGACACTTAAGAACAAATTTGGGCTACTACTAAAGTGATGACTAAGCAAAAACAGTTGGTGAATACAAATTTATCTTTCTATATTTATCTGTGCGGAGTCATTGACCTGAAGCAGAATAATCATTACTAGACAAATACAAGATAACAAACAGGGGCTATGTGGTCTAGTGATTTTGTGTGCTAGTCCTTCATACTGGAAGTCTTGTGTTCTAAATTCTGAATGGGGTAATGACAAATCTAGCAGTCTCTCTCACCCCTGAACAATTCCACTTTCTGTTTCAAAGCTTGCACTCTCAGCTCTGGAAATATGGGACTTGAATGGTAGGGACAATGCAGGTCAGGAATTGGGAGGTTTATCAAGTCTGAAACCCTCATAGTCATAAGCAGCAAAATCTGTCCCCTGACTGAAAATCAATCCCATCCCCAAGAAGAGAACTCAAAATATTAAGATAAAACTATGAACTAGAACAACACAGTCCAAGAGCAACAAAGGAGTAATTGTAGTTACAAATCTCTAATAATATTTTAGAGTAATTAACTATATGCAAATGTTTTCTTTGGTGTATAGTTTTAATGTAATCTACATTACTTGAAAAGCAATACAAAATAACTGTGTAGTAATCATAAAGAAATACAAATTTTGACATAAAATATAATTTTCCATAGTAGTGCTGCACAGTACACTATAGCAGGATTTATGTGAATCTTCTGGATAAGCAGACATTCAGATAAACCAGTCTTGACCTACTAAATATTCTTTAAATCATTTGCATTTGTGGAATTAGAGATAAAACCATACTGCTTCAATCCAATTTTCAAAGGTTGCCACCTGCTGTTAATAAAATATTTTACAAATATATTTACAAGTCAAATGCACTCAGAGCATTATGTGCTGTTCACTAAATTTGTTTACTGACTTGATTCTCCAGATCACAATCAGCATGCTAACAGGAGTCGTCAAAACCTAAAACTTTTATCAAATGATAATAATGATGCAGGAGATTATACACACATTTATAGAAGTTTAATGATAAATTTGACTTAACTGTTTCGAGGCAGAGTTACTGTTCATCTCCCAGTATAGCTAAGATTTAAGCAAAGATACTGGATAATTTATCCAAATTACTGGTTTACTGTGTATATATATAACAACATTTTACAAAAATAAAATAAAAGTTAAGGCTTCAGTATGAGAATGACTCTATACTTACTTGGCCCTTTTTCCTTTCAGACATTTTGAAATACAGATTAAAGAAAGTTGCCAAAATCACCAAGGAATGATCATCCTAATTTAGTAGTGTTCTTAATTTACTGTTTCTTTTATAGCTTGTAAACATTGTTCAGAAAAGCAGCACTAAAAATGTTTGTGTCTAATTAGTTTCTCTTTTTATGATAGATGATCATCAAGCATCTGACAGACACAAAAGGCCTGATTCTTCTGTTATTGACATTAGTTTTATGCCAGATCTTCCACTTTTGTATATAATTTTAACGAATTTACACAAGCTAAGGATCTGAGAAGGGTGGGAGGGTCAGCTGGGCACCAGTAAAGTGGCAGCCCATTCCCAGAGGGAGCTTTATGAAGACTTGCAGCCACATGACTGGGCCAATTCAGAGAGAAGGGCCCTTCAAATGAGCCAACCATGATCAATGGGAGTGAGAGGGTAGGACAAAGCCCATGTTATTACCCAAGTCCATTCTCATCCACGTGAGCATGAGATGCCATGAGGAAGGGGACACCCCTTCATCACACTGGTGAGGCTTATATGGAGCCTCATCTCCCAGTCCAGCCAATGTCCCTTTCCCCCACATCAAGTATGGAAGAGTAATCTAATATCTCAGATTTTTGTTAACACATTTCAGAAGTGTGTCTTTTTTCAGACAAGATCAGATCAGATCACAGGAGCCCATTTTCAAATGATCTGTATAAACAATGAAGCCTGCATAAATTTTCTTGTGTTCAGTCAGTGTTAGTTTTGGTTTTAAGTTAATGGAAGCTCCTATAATGTTTTTTCCATAGTGTTTTTATATTTATGCATCTTTCAGTTTTTACTCAAAACAAATCCATCAAATTCACCACCAAGTGCCTCTTCTCAGTAAGGAAAAACATAACATATGAATTGCTTTAACTTGATAATTAATGGAAGGGATGACAAATTATTTTCTATGTTAACCTAAAGATGACAGAACACAACTGCTTCTGCTAAAGAATAGCTAGTGCCTTCACACGAAAGATAAGAACATAAGAACTGTCATATTGGGTCAGACCAATGGGCCATCTAGCTCAATACCCTGTCTCTGACATTGGCCAGTACCAGAGCTTCGGTGGGAGAATACAGAACAGAGCAATTCCGGAGAGGTCCATCCCATCTTCCTCTCCCAGCAAAGAGGAGATATCAACTTTTTATGATAGACTATGAGAAAAGGGAAAATATTTTAATATCATTACTTATTTGATGCCAATGCTTTAAGTTTTGTTTAAATGTGGAGACCTGATAAATTATCTCCAGCTATACCATCTTTTTTACAAGATGTCAAGGTTCCTTCCCCACTCTGAACTGTAGGGTACAGATGTGGGGACCTGCATTGACACTTCTAAGCTTAATTACCAGCTTAGATCTGGTATCGCTGCCACCACCCCCAAGCACTACTTTTCTTCCCTGGGTAGCCTTGAGAGACTTCACCAATTTCCTGGTGAACACAGATCCAAACCTCTTGGATCTTAAAACAAGGAGAAATTAACCATCCCCCCTCCTTTCTCCCACCAACTCCTGGTGGAACCAGATCCAACCCCTTTGGATCTAAAAACAAGGAAAAAATCAATCAGGTATTAAGAAAAAGGCTTTTAATTAAAGAAAAGAAAGGTAAAAGTAAAACCCTCTGGGAGAGATTAGCATACCAGCTACTCTCACAGACAACAGATTCCAAACACAGAGGATGTTCCCCTGGGCAAAAACTTAGTTACACAAAAAATACCCAAATACCCAATTTTGATAATTCCCTTAATGCTACCAAGACAAGTTACAAAGGAAATAAACATAAACCTATTTATCCCTTTCTAAATCTTACTACTCTGATAAGAGGCTGGTTCCTTGAGCTTTTTCACTCCGGCTGAAACTGAAACTCTAAACAAAGGAAAACTTCCCTCTTTCCTTTTGAAACATCTTGTTCCCCCATTGGTTCCTCTGGTCAGGTGTCAGCTAGGCTAGGGGAACTTCTTAACCCTTTACAGGTAAAAGAGGGATTAACCCTTAACTATCTGTTTATGACACAAGATTTGTGAAAACTTTGCTTTGTTAGTTTTGTTAGGGGATAGGGCACTGGGTTCTAGTCTAAGATCTGCCATTAATCTGCTGTGTGACCTTGGGCAAGTCACTTCACCTCTCTGTACCCCTGTTTTCCCTTCCCATCCTTTGTCTGTTTTGCCAATTTAGATTGTAAATTCTTTGGAGCAAAAAATTACTGTGTGTGTAGAGCACTTAGCATAATGGGGCCCCAATCTTAACTAGCGCCTTTAGGTGCTACTATAATACTACTAATAAAATAATACTGAACCAATTGTCACTATTGTCACTATGATCAGTAGAATAAAAATGAATAAAGATATTAATAGGCAAGGTTAGGGTCTAGTTCTTGACTTTAATGACCAACAAAGTTTTTTAAGCCATCCCGAATTTAGAAGTGCAGATATAGGACTGGATACTTCAAGATACTGAGTGCCATAAATTCCCACTGAAGTCATTGGGCAAAATTCCAAACAGGTTGAAGGTGATGCAATTTATCAATACATTGATAAGTATATATTCACATCAGCTTTTAAAACAGACTTTCGATATGCAGTCAAAAAGAAAACTCTAGAAGACTGTTACAAGAGTTTCCACTGTACCGAGTAAAAAAATATGTAATAGTGTCTGTAGAATGCTTTGAACATTTTATTTTATAGCCGCAAAATAATTACTAGATAGATAGATAGATAAGCTACAATTGGAAAAATTCATGTAATTATTAGAGCTGGTTGGGAATTTCATGATGAAATGCTTTTTTTCTATTAAATGTAATTGTTTTGACAAAAAAAAGTGTTGAGAATTCTCAGGTCTAGGATGGAATTTCTGGTCAAAAAGAGAGATCAACCGACTCCAGAATAGCAATAGCCTGGTGGGTAAGCCTCTGCCTGATTTAGAAGAGGGAACATAAGAACGGCCTTACTGGATCAGATCAGTGGTCCATCTAGCCCAGTATACTGTCTTCTGATAGTGGCTGGTGCAGGGCAATTATCCTCTGTCATCCAGTCCCAGCTTTTGACAATCAGAGATTGAGGAACACACAGAGCATCGGGTTCTGTCTCTGACCATCTTGCTTAATTGCCGTTGATGGACATATCCTTCATGAATTTCTCTAATTCTTTTCTGAACCCCATTGTAGTTTTGGCCTTCACAACATCCCTTGACAAATAGTTTCACAGGTTGACTCTGAGTTTTGTGTTCTCTCTCATATCCCCCCTTAGTTATGTCCCTTTGTCTCCCACAGCCAAGTGAATGCCCTAACCACTGGGTTGTTGGCTATTTTTTGTGGGGGGGAAGGGGCCTCTTGTGTTTTGTTTTGTTGTTTTGTGAAAACATTTGGAATGTCTCAGCTGACTCACTGGGACAGGCCTAGTCTACACTGGAGGTGGGGAGAAATCGATCTAAGTTATGCAACTTCAGCGACATGAATTACGTAGCTGAAGTCGACGTACTTAGATCTATTTACCATGGTGTCTTCACTGCGGTAGGTCGATTGCTGACACTCCCCTGTCGACTCTGCTTCCGCTTCTCGCTCTGGTGGAGTACCGGAGTTGATGGGAGAGTGCTTGGCGGTCGATTTATTGCGTCTAGACTAGATGCGATCACTGCCCATCGATCCAGTGCGTAATGTAGACATGTCCTTATAGTACCTACCAGTGCTGTCTCCAACTGCTTTCACAAAATACTTTGAACACCAAGAGCTCAACACACTGGTGGCATAACTAGCATAGAGGGAGTGCATTTGTGCCAGTGGGGACTTGGGCCCTGAATGTATTGCTTTCCAAGAATCCAGCTAAAAAACATTTTTGACTGGGTTCACTAGCAGTGCAAATTTCCTGAACACAATATTAGTCTCATTTTAATTAAATTCTGACCAATACATCTCACAAAAGGGAAAAATTGTAAACAGACTTGAAGGCATTAGTTTGCAAATTCATCCTAAACACAATAAAGGTCTGAAGAGTAAGTGGGAGCAAGCCTATAGAATATGTATGTTGACAGTTTGTGCTTTTTCAGGCACAGAGTTGGTTCTGAATGCTATAGAAGTATGTGAATGATTTTCACTATTTAATTTCAATTGTGAATTAATGTTATACATTCCAAGATATTAGACTTTGTAGAGAATCATTCATGTACTTCTATAGCATTCTATATTAAGAGAACACCAGTCATATTTTTTTCTTTTAATATATTCAATTGATAGCCTCACTTGCATGATACTTTTAAAATTTATATTTTGCTCACTGAGCCAGGCCATGATACAGCTCACTCCCATCTCAGGCATAGATTCTTATTCAGTAATCTTCAGAAAGGTATTAACAATATAATGCTTGGGACTTTCTAAATGCAACTGACACGGATCTGTCACCATTTTAGTTAATTTTATAATGAAGGGCTTATTAAAATATAGGATTAAAAGTTACCCCAGAACAAACAATGTAGGTGACAGTTTTAATGCAAAAAAAAATAAAAAATAAAAAATTAATTACAATTGTTGGGGGTGGTAGTCCCCGAAGCCTGCCTCCCATAATCAGTTTTCACTGTAAGCAAATCAGTTTTAGCTATAGACACTTAATATGAAGGAAAATGCCCCTCTGTGGGTATCTTTCAAAGGGCATGCTGGTCCTGCAGCACCCTGTTCAGGTCAATATGGCTCTGCTGAGATCTGTCTCACTTTCCCCTTAAGTCAGGCTCACTTAAAAAGACCACACAGGACAGATATTCAACACATTCCCCCTTCTGGAGTTCATTTTATTAAGTCCTGCACAATGTCTTTTAAAAGAAAATTCACAAAGTCTTCATCACAGTTTCAGCTGGGCCCAGCCCCTCCTGCCTGAGGGATATCCTCTCTTTAAAAGTTTGTTAATTAATTTCTTTCAACTTCATCCCAGGCTGGGCGCAGTCCCTCCTCCCTAAGGGTCTGTCTTCCTGCTCACCTCATGTCTGGAATTCAGCCATCTCCAGAGGCCTTCCCAGCTGGTGCCTTCCTCCTTCCGATTCAGGGCCCTTCCTTACTTCCTTCAGTGTCTTCTGGCATCTCCCAATCACCTGCAGCTGTCTCCCCTGTTGTAAGGCTCAGTAGCCTTCCCTTAAGTCCTCTTGGGCAGCAGGTAATTAGTCCAAGTACCCTGGACCCTGCTATCTTAAATGACAGTGCCCAACAAGCAGCTTAACTGACACCCAGAAATATGGGGCTGGCTCTTGGGAGACCACAAATGGAGATCTACAACACTTGCATGCCATAGAGCTGTGCTTCAGGAGGCAACATCTGCAGAAGGGTCAAGAAGTATTTTGTGGGCGGGGACAGCTATGAATATCCACCTGCTGAACATCCACAGCATTTGGGGGAAAGAAAGCAGCAGCCCCAGAGTGGCCTAAAGGAAAAGATTTTTCCTCTATCCATCTCCACAGATTTCCATTGTGCCGCACCTGCTTACTGAGATTACATGAGGGAAACAAGATTTGGCCTGTAATGGAACAGTTTGAGGGAAGGGCATTATGTGCAATATAGCTGGTTTGCCAAATTTGCCCCCATAACCCTGGTGTCCTTGACCTTAGATTAGAAGGAGATAGTTACCTTCTCTAGACACACAACACAGTCTCTAATTTATACCAGTAAATGATGCAAGTGATTATATCAATTGTCCAGGTTAAAATATTTAAAAATTACTACAATAGTAAAATAAACTAAACACACAAAAGAATCATAGAAATTCAATCCCACATGTAATCCACAAGGCTACTCTGAGGGCCACTGTGGTCTTCAGCCTCCCAGTCAGTCCACTGGACTCAGAGAGAACTCCTCCAAATAGCTGCTCTGTGTTAGTCTCTTCTGGCCCCTTCCTCGCCTTTGGTTTGGCACAGTCTGCAAAGGTCACAGAAACCCCAGTTGAGAGATTAGCAAGGGTTACACAACTGAATAAAGTGATCATAAATCAGCAGATGTCCAGATATGTAGATATTTACACAGTGTAAGCTGTTCTGTACATTATTCCCCATTTTGGGTGCACCATGCAGAGAACATTCTTCTTCATTTGTACACTGTGCTTGTCAACATGGTAAATGTGTAGATATAATCCATATTTGCTAAACTAGAAAGAAGAGAAGGAGCAAGCCAGATTCTACAGTTTTTAAATTACTTACCTGACATCCCACTTAATGTCATTACCTCATTAATGATTAAACCAACAATGGGTAATCAGTTCCTGTAATCTTGGAGGTGAATGCAAATCCACGGTTTTCGTTTTAATTTAATTTTAAATCAGCTCATTAAAGAATAACCATGCCTCCAACTTCTCAGAGTCAGAATTTAATAAGTTTATATCTTGGGGCCAAGATGGCACACTGTAATACAATACTGTATCATCAGCAATCATAGGCAGAGAGGAGAAAATACACAGAAGTTGAGGGTTATTAGCTGAAATAGAAGTTAATAAAGCATGGGAAAAGACCTTTATGACATCTCCATATACGAATAAACTCAAGTGGCTCACTGACCAGCATCCTGGTGATCCTCAGCTACCGCAACAGTGTCAATTAACTAGCACTCAGACTGGAGAACCAAAATAGCACAAAGCCATCTGTCCAGCCCCTAATCCTGAGTTGCTCTGTGCTCCCCCAAGCTGTAGCTGAGGAGTGGAGCTCTAAGCTTCTAACACTGCAGAAAGTTCGAATTCTGTGAAAAAACACCCCCACACATGTAATTTAGCCACTACAAATAGAACCAAAATAGGTCAGTACTGTTCAGTCTGTTTTACTTCCTACTTAAAATACAGTACCTTGGCACACTTCCAAATAGTTGAAAGGACTCCACACATTTTCTACCTTCAACTCTCTCTCAAATAAAATGTCTAAATTACATTTGGCCACACACATATAAAATTCAGCATTTGGAAGAGGAAGGAGTTTGGCATGTGAAAGTAAGTCCTGAGGTGATAGACCACTTCATATGCCCTCTGTTCACTAATCTAAGTGTATGATCAATTAATGTATCAAAGGGCCTACATATCACCTACACATATGAAGTATTAATTCATGTGATACATTTTAGAGCCAGGTGATAAATTGGAGAATTATGTAATAACTTTCTAACCTCCTGAACAGTGTCAAACAGCCACTTTTCTTTTACTAGCCTTCTAGAGAAATATTCACTACTTCACTCCCAGACATGGAATTTCCCTAAAATGTCCATCAACCGAAGTATCATGATAGCTTTTCTATACATAAAATCATCCTCAAAAATATAAATGGTATTTTCTTGTACTGTTGCTTCTAAATGGGAACTCACACTTCTAACCCTAAAAGGCCTAGGAAAATTGATTTTAAACTAATGCAAATTTACCATATTTAAACTGATATAAAGATAGAATTTCTGTCCCAAAAGCATCCAAGCAACCTTTCACTCTGTAATTCTATATAATCTGTTTGAGTATTGGATGGAGTCTGAACTGGAATAAAACAGATTGAGCAAGTTTGTAAAGCCAGATTAGACATTATGTAGTCAATATGAAGGGGGAAGACCCCTACAAAAAAGAAAGTCAGTTGTAAGTCAGCACCTGGGTAAGCTGTGTCAGTTTTCAGAGCCCAAAGACCATCTTTCTTTTTTTTTCCCCACAAGGTTAAAGTATGACAGTAATTTGAACATGCTTATGTCACCAGATGTTCCCCATTTATCATGCATCCCTTGCTTTCCCCCCATTAGAACATTGGCCTCATGAGTTCACTTTTAGACTGCCTTATCTGACACAAATTAGCATTCTGGATAAGTGAAACAGCTCACTTTCTTAGGGTTTTGCCATTAAGGGATATTCTTGCTTCTCTAGCATCATCAACTTTCCTTGACTTACGATTCAGGAGTGCTGATGCCGAGGCAAATTTAGCAAGCAATTTTCAGAACGACTGTGATTCATATTAGTATCACTGAGCCATCTGCAAGGAGCTCTTTGTCATCCACAAAGACAGAGTTCACTGCTTCTGCATAGTTTTGTCAGTAGAAGTACAGGGAAAGGGCTGTCTTGTGGAAAAGGAATTGGAATTAAACTCAAGATACTGGGGTTCAATTCCTTCCTCAGCCATAGTTTTCCTGTATAACTGTGGTGAGTCCTTTAATCCCTTTGTGCCTCACTTCCCTATCTGGAAAGTGACGATAATTATACTTCATTTCTCTAACCCTTTATCTTGTCTAGCAAGCTCTTTGAGGAAGGGACTTATTATGAGTATATACCGCATTTAGTACAGAGGGCCATAGTTTCTACTCTAATACAGACAATGATAGAAGGAAAATATTCCCCATTTTTCTCTGCTACTCTTCAAATGATTTCAGCTGCTAGTGTTTTCCATCACTTCAAATGGTTAGACAGATCTGTCAAAATGGAGATTTTTTAGAGTTACTATATTCAAAAAAATACAAACTGGGAAACTACAACAAAAATACTGAACACCAAAAGGAATCTAGAAGTCTTGATTATGTGAAAATGCTACAAATGTAGTTTTCTTTTACCTTGTCCATATTTGCTAGTAGGAATCTGTTACCATGGGAATGTGAAAGTCATTTCCTTTCCTTTTAAAAACTTTTTTGTGATAATCAGTAAAGGTCATTTTGGCTTATAGCCATTCTGCTTCACATTATTGGCCTCACTCGCTAATACCACAATTGCGATGAAAGCCATTTCAAAAGAAGTAGTGACCTACTCTCTTGTTTCCAGAATATCTGCTTCACAATTGACATGCTTATCACATTTAATGTTTCAGCAATGGTTTTAAAATAATTGCTTTGGGTGCAACTAAAGTTTAAAAAAAAACCCACAAAAGCCTTAAAGAGTTTTCTGCATTTTTCATGCCCATTAACCATACTGATTTGCAACAGAGACACAATGTTTTAAATAGAAACTGGTACAATGTGGCATATTTTTAAAAGAGCTAATATTGCATATGTATGTATATAGGCGAGAGAGAGAGTAAATGCCACAGATTGTGAAATGAAAGCCCAGCAGGAAGAGAGATCCTACACAAAAATCAAAGGAGATCTTACATTTATGTGTTAAAGCATGTTAAAATGAGCCCCAAAAGACAACAATCGGCATTTCTCAGAGAGTATGGGGTTAAGGCTGAGGATATATTTTCTCTGATATGCAATGTATACATTTTACAAAAGCCTATATTCAAATACTCATTTTTCAATCACAGCACCTTACGAAATATGTCCTGAAGATTATTTGATGTCAATGGTGTGGAAAAGGACCCCAGCTGGTGACATGGCATTCAATCGATGTCCTCTCAATGCCACAGGTACAGTAGTACATCAAATTTACATGCTGACAATAGAGGGGGAAAAAACTGTTTTCTTTTTTGTTAAAACTGCCCTTCCACATGCGTTCAAACACATCTAACCGTTGCCCAGCTACTACACTGAAATATATAAACATATATAATATAATGAGTAATAATTAATTGCCAGGATGTATTAGGCAGTTTGCTGAAAATCAAGCAGATCATAAAGCCTTCTAATTAAAACTCGTAAATGCCAATTATATGACACAGCAAATCTGTTACAGAAACATAAGATATAAGTAAGAACATAACATGTATTGCTCTTTGAATGCTGCTGATGCTCATTTGCATGAAATTCTTTCTGTGTGTGCTCTAAAATAATATAGAACGTATCCTACATAGGCTTTGTTCACTCTGACTATTCTCAGTTATATAAATATTTTCTCTGTTCTTTATGACTCACAGGCACCACTAGCAGACGCTGCTCTCTCAGTGTTCATGGAGTGGCCTTCTGGGAACATCCAAGCTTTGCTAGATGCATATCAAATGAGTACAGACACTTGCAGCATTCAGTAGGTGCAAAGCCAGCTTTAGTACTTGCTCTGTTTATTTTTTGCTAATCATCACCATATAAGCATTTAACTGTTTACCCTTCAGTCAGACTTCTGATGAGGAAGAGGGGTGGGGGAGACTTGAGGAAGTATAATTTATATCCAATGTATATAATTGTAATCCTGTATATCTGCTGCTGTTTGAATGAAAGAGCTCTTTGTCTCACTGAAGCAGTGAAAAAAATGATGAAGGCCCCCTTTTTCATTGTTCATTGTATAAAGTTTTTATTGAGGTCCTGGGGGGTACAGGCACATATTTTAGATTTATTAGCAAATGAGATCGGAATAAATGAGATTTACAGGAATTCAACCTACTAAGGGCATGTTATAATACTTTAGATTTGTTGATTGCATGCTAGCAAGTGAGGAACTATGATGTCTCTTTGTGATATCAAATTCTGAACTTCCACTTTAGGTGAAATAAAAGGGAAAACAGTTGAAAGGTAAAAATACCGCACTGGATTGCAAACAAAATAAATAACTCCATGGAGAAATATGATATGCTTTTCAAACATACATAGAAAGGTTTCTTGACAAGATATAACATATAAATATATTAACAATGTCTTCCTAAATGTATTTTTTAAATTCTGTTTTTCCAGTTAAGGACTCTGCCAGGTCATTCCAGTGCAGGCAGAGCCCATTTTAAGATTCTCATGGACACTCATTTTTTTTTCTTCCCAAGATATATTTTCCTGACACCTTATTACTCCCCCTCCTCTTTCAAAGGTCACCATTAATGCTGCTCCATTAATCATTCAACAGAGGGGCACTAACAGCTGTGTGTTTGTGAAGGAATATGACTACTTCCCAGCCTCTCAACCAAGCGCAACACTCATGTAATGTGCTTAACAATCTGGTGGCTGAATCTGATTTCCCACCTGGAGGAGATTGTGATGAATTCCCCTGAGCTGCCTTTCTGTTTCATTAGATTCCAACTTAATTGAGACAAGGGATGCAGTTTCAGCGTTAGCCAACAGAAGCATTATTTTTAAACTCAGACAAGGAGAAAGCACCTGTGCTAGACCAGACCTCCCCTCTTCTGCATGCACCTGGCTGGGAGTTGTGGTATCCCTCTACCTTTCATTCAGGAGAGCAGAGCAAACAATGTGGCTTGTAATTATTTGCAATTAGGTATTTTTAAAGTTTTTAAAAAATGAAACATGTTTTCTGTATACTTAAAAATAACCTGCCAATTAATATCAATATGTTCTGTGCTAATTAATGCAAACCTACTGCAAACGAGTACTATAGTAGCCTCGATAAATACAGTATCAAAGTACTAGAGACAGGATCTTGCAGTATATGAAAAATGATGCAAACTGTATTTTGGGGACAAGTTCTGGAGACCTTTCAGAAATAAAGGAAAATTATGGGCTTGATTATAGCTGGTCCTTGCATGGCAGCACACATTAGAGCTATAGCAGGTGGCACAATGGAGTAAGGAGCCTCTGGTCCCTTCCTTCCATGACCTGCAGGACCACTGCCTGGAATTGCAGCCTTTGTGCTTGAAGGAGCAGAAGAGATGGTACTTAGTTGCTTTCACCTGGGTTCACCTCAATGGAAAAGTGGTGGGGACATGCTTCCACCCCTCCAAGCACCAGCTATGTTGTGCGCCTTAAAGGGATGTCAGAGATTACGCCCTCCCCCTGCACAACTGGGACGCTTCACTTTAAGGCAGAATGTCTCTCTGGGGTGAAGTGGCTCTGCATCACGCCTACTGCAGTGCCGTGGCTAAATGCTATGATTTAATCATGTATATTTTTGTATAAAACATCTTAGTAATTTCCCAGTAGATAAATAATGTGCTGCAAGTACCTTGGTTTCTTTGCTCTTTTCCTATTAGTGTGTTGCAGTTTAGACACACTTTACAGTGATTTCCATTACAAATGGACAGTTGCAGTGATACTTACATACTGCCTCTTCTTGAAATGGGAAATACTATAAATACTGCATATTTAACAACTGAGGATGATACATGTCCAGTTTTTAATAACATTCGCAGTGGTCTATTGTGTTACAAATATCTCTTGCCATGGAAATAATTCAGATCAGAAAAACTGATATTATTCAAAATTTTCGTATTGGTTCTGATTTGAGGTGAAATCCTGGCTCCACTGTAGGCATTAGAAGTTTTGCAATTGACTTCACTGGGGCCAGGACTTCACTCTTGGAGTTTTAAGTGTATTGTTTTGTTTTGTTTAAAAGTCTCCATTACTGGTGTGATGGCCTAGGCACATTCCTCACCTGAACAATTCAGTGCAGCAGACTACGGAATATCTGATGGGATTGTTAGCATTTCAAAATTCAATAGCTGTTAAAACATCCATGGCCTGATGGAATTCACTGAACCTATCATTTTGGAGCAAAGGCAAATAGAACAGCCACAAAACAAAACCTAGAATGTTGCATTCAGTGACATGTACAGAAGTTGAAGTGTTTCATATGAAATACTGAAAGGGTTAAACAAATTTTATCAGGTATACATGAAATAGAGCTGACACTTTTAGACTAAGTGTGTTTCTACACTGGGCAGTTAACCCAGGTGATTGGCACCTAGGCCTGAGCATCTGGGTTATCCTAGCCTGAGTGTGACCATTCCCACAGCAAAGCCATGCTCCTTTTACAGTATCCTTTCTGTTTCTGCACTCACCAGTGTGTGTTTAGGGGCATAACCCATGGTTCCTTGTGCGGAGATAAGTTCTTGTGGGAGAACTCATCTGTCCTTTTGGGGGGAATCATGGGAAGGGCATTAGAGGATTAGCAGGACTCACATGATTTTTCAACAGTGTGACTGTTGAACTTCCATGGGTTGCAGGGGAGTGGGACTATTGTGGTGTGGGGAATGACAGTGGATTCGCCACTACACAGCTCCATAAGCCTTATACATCCAGGCTGAGGGTATCAAAAGAGATTTACAGGAAAATCAGCTAACATGAGGGTATAAGATGAGCAGTGTCCCCATCTGAGCGTGCTACCAAAATCCCTTATTCCTTCCTGCTAGAAACTGTTGTCTGGTGCATGCCACCTTCCAGTCACTTTTAGAATTTTCATAACCTGTCTGTATCTGTTTTCAGCATTTGTAAAACAGGGATAATAATTAGAGCTGGCTGAATAATGGAACCAGTTATTCATGAATAACTTATCCAACATTTGGCACAAAACAATCATCAAATCACTTCAACAAACAATGTTTGACCATCTTAGACAGCTGGTTGAATAATGTGAAAAATCATTCACTGAATAATTTAAGGGACAAAAAGATGCCAAAATCTGTCAAATAAACTTTTGGGAAATGATTTGGTCAGCTCTCCTGATAATACTTGCAGAGCTTAGTGAGGATTACTTTTAGTACGACGCTATACTTTAAATATGTAAAAAGATAAATGCTATTCTTTGCCCTCTGCAATCATATGGTCCACAGTTCAGTCAATTACTTGCCCTTTTTCTGAACATGTTTTACATGTATTTTGTTATAATTGGAGTCTAGAAACACGCAACTAAAAATAGAGGCATTTGTTACTTCACTACCTGAAATTATCATTATATTGTTAATTTAGATTAGGAACATAAATATACATCAGAAAATACTAATGTAAAAACAAGATTCCCACAAAAAAATTGAAATATTAATTCACAGTAGTTGAAAATATTTTCAGAATATCTAAATACCAATTAACTCCTTTGAAAGATAATTTGTCATATCTCATTTACTGTCACGATGAGAAATTCCAAACTGAATTAATAGGAATTGTTGTTTGTCATGGCACACATGACTTTGAATCAAAAGACATGGCAAATACATGTGTTTCAGCTGTGGGAGACAAACTGCCATCTGACTTCTAGCTTGTGGTATGTCAGTGTTCAAAAACAAGTGTGTGACATTCTTTTTATTTCGAGGAGTTGCATTATTATGCATTAATTATTTTATATAACAGTATAAAAAGTACTCATTATTCTTGCCACAAGCTCATTCAGTAAAGAGGGCCAAATTCTAGTTTTCATTATGGTTTGTGGACAAGGGTATTAAGTGAATTGTAGCTTTTTAAGGCCAGAGAGGGACCATTTTGATTATCTAGTCTGAACTCCTTCAGAACACTGGTTATAAATTGAACTACAGCATATTTCTTAGAAAGATATCCCGTCTTGATTTAAAGTCTTCATATGATGGAGAATGCATCACAGCTCTAAATAACTTGTTTCAATGGTTAATTACCCTCACTGCTAAAAATTTGCACCTTATTCCTAGTCTGAATTTGTCTAGCTTCAGCTTCCAGCCATTGGATCTTGTTATGCATTTTGTCTTCTACATTACAGACCCCTCTACCATATACTACTGTCAATGCTCATCAAAACATTCACTGATATTAATGAAGGTTTGCGCAAAAGACCAGGGGTAGAATCTGTTTTTTATGTAATAACTAAATTTTGATTGCCATTTATTATTTTTCTTCATAATAAATTATTGCTTCCCCATCCTTCATTCTCTTTTTCTCCCTCTTCTCAGTCTTGGTGTGCTTCCTTTGTTCTCACCGCATTTCCTTCCTTGCTGCATTTTCCAGTTGAGTTGCTCCCTTTTCCATATTCTAGCCTCTAAAACAATCAAAAATAGATTCATAGATTCTAGGACTGGAAGGGACCTCAAGAGGTCATCGAGTCCAGTACCCTGCCCTCGTGGCAGGACCAAATACTGTCTAGACTATCCCTGATAGACATTTATCTAACCTACTCTTAAATATCTCCAGAGATGGAGATTCCACAACCTCCCTAGGCAATTTATTCCAGTGTTTAACCACCCTGACAGTTAGGAACTTTTTCCTAATGTCCAGCCTAAACCTCCCTTGCTGCAGTTTAAGCCCATTGCTTCTTGTTCTATCCTTAGAGGCTAAGGTGTTTTCTCCCTCCTCCTTATGACACCCTTTTAGATACCTGAAAACTGCTATCATGTCCCCTCTCAGTCTTCTCTTTTCCAAACTAAACAAACCCAATTCTTTCAGCCTTCCTTCATAGGTCATGTTCTCAAGACCTTTAATCATTCTTGTTGCTCTTCTCTCGACCCTCTCCAATTTCTCCACATCTTTCTTGAAATGCGGTGCCCAGAACTGGACACAATACTCCACTGAGGCCTGACCAGCGCAGAGTAGAGCGGAAGAATGACTTCTCGTGTCTTGCTCACAACACACCTGTCAATGCATCCCAGAATCATGTTTGCTTTTTTTGCAACAGCATCACACTGTTGACTCATATTTAGCTTGTGGTCCACTATAACCCCTAGATTCCTTTCTGCTGTACTCCTTCCTAGACAGTCTCTTCCCATTTTGTATGTGTGAAACTGATTTTTCCTTCCTAAGTGGAGCACTTTGCATTTGTCTTTGTTAAACTTCATCCTGTTTACCTAAGACCATTTCTTCAATTTGTCCAGATCATTTTGAATTATGACCCTGACCTCCAAAGCAGTTGCAATCCCTCCCAGTTTGGTATCATCTGCAATAAGCGTACTTTCTATGCCAATATCTAAGTCGTTGATGAAATTGTTAATGATGACATTGAAGTGTCATCACTGGGCATAAGAGCTAGAACTCTAATGACATCAGCTGCAAGTCAGACAGTTCACATCTCTGATTCATTGTTTCCACTGTCCACTGAGGAAGGTTACACTTCTTCAGTTCCAGTTTAAGTGAAACCTTACATTCTGAATACGTCCTGCAGTAAATATAAATACCTAAAGTGGGCTGGATCTGGCCTGGAAGCTGTAGGTTTGACCTCCTGGTGATTTATGGGTGCTTCTTACATCATTTAGATAAAGAAGATAATCAAGGGCCTATGCTTCAGAAATCTCTACAATGAATGGATCAGACTCCCTAAAGGAGCAGAATCAGAATCAGGACTAGCAGCCAGGAGAGTAATTTTGAAAGGAAGTCCCACCACCTACAATCAGTGAAATGCCATGACAGAGAATTGTCCTTTGCATCACAGCTGGACAGACTGGACCAGTGGGCCGCACGCAGCCCATCAGGATAATCTACTGGTGGGCTGCCAGACAGTTTGTTTACATTTGCATGGCCGCACACAGCTCCCAGGGGCTGTGGTTCGCTGTTCCTGGCCAATGGGAGCTGCAGGAAGTGGTAGCCAGCACATCCCTGTGGCTCCCACCGCTTCCCATAGCTCCCATTGGCCAGGAAGGGTGAACCGCAGCTACTGGGAGCTGTGGGTGGCCATGCAAATATAAACAAACTTTCTGGAGGCCCGCCAACAGACTACTCTGATAGGTATCAGAGGGGTAGCCGTGTTCGTCTGGATCTGTAAAAGCAACAAAGAATCCTGTGCGCCTTAACAGATGAGAAATGTTTTTTTTTGCACTCACTTTCTTCTTTCTAAAGACCATGCCATTTCACCCATTTCACCCACGAAAGCTCATGCTGCAAAACGTCTGTTAGTCTATAAGGTGCCACAGGATTCTTTGTTGCTTTTACTCTGATAGGCTGCATGTTGCCCACCACTGGACTAGACTCAAATTCTGGTAGCTATGCAGTGAGAGGATTACAGTGCCAAGAGTCTACCACTGAGAATATCTTGCAGCTGGTTCCTTTGAATAAACACCCACCTCTGAGACCAACAGCTTGAACACAGGTGTTGGGATGAGGAAATCGGGAAGAAGTATTTTTGATACCCTGACCAGCTCTACAGATGGTAGCCACATTAAACATCACCTGGAAATGAACTGGTGGCTAGTGCAGAACATGTAGGACAAGAGTAGAATGGTTTGGGACAGAAGAGCAATTACTCATCATAACCCTATGGGAGCTTTCTGGAAGGAATGGGTGAAACTACTGTGACCAATGATGCTCACTGATCTTAAAGAATCAACATTTAACCTCTGCCTGTACCCCTAAGAAAATGATCAGACACTAAAACTAGCAGTGACTCCACCACCAACCTCTCCAAGACTTAGAAAAGGGGAGTTACCATGAATTCATTGCTAGCTCAAATGACTTGTCCATGGGGACCATTAAAAACCTTCTCCAGAGCAAACATAGCTTTTGGAAAAGACAAGATAGTCTTGATAACATGTCACTGCTCCACATCAAAGATAGAGTAACCTGTGCACTTAAAGTGAAATTCCTTGAAGTGGCTCTTGGCCATTTAAAGACTGCATAATATGTGTATATTGTTCTGAAAATGCTAATAAATAGTGATGTCTATGAAAGCACATAATATGTCTTGCTTTCTGAATGTCATCAGAAATATCTGAAAATCTCTCCATTGTTTCTTATTTTCTAAATCTAACTTAAAGAATGAATGGAGCCCAATTTTCAAATTTAGATGACTAAAATTCCATATTTAGGCACTTAGATGCCAAACACTAGTATTTGTGTAATTAATCTCCTGGATCAGGCATGAATACATGAAAATCAGGCTCTTATTCTAAAGAGGAGATTAAGTTAGAAAAACAGTTAACTCTTGGGAGTCTGGGAGCAAAGATTCACATAAGAAATAACTGACTAGTTTCAAGTGATTAATCTAAGGCTGAAAGGGACCTTGATAGGTCATCTAAACCAGCCCCATATGCTGAGGCAGGACCAAAAATGCCAACACCATCCCTGACAGGTGATCAGCTAACTTGTTCTTAAAAACTTCCTATTCCAGTGCTTAGCTGTCCTTATAATTAGATATTTTTTCCTAATACCTAAACTAAATCTCCCTTGCTAGAGAGTAATCTGCTTGCTTCTTGTCTTACCTTCAATGAATATGGAGAGTAATTGATCACCATTCTCATTATCGCATTTGAAGACTGTTATCAGGTCCCTCTTCAGCAGGGGCGGCTCTACAAATCATGCTGCCCCAAGCAGCGCAGTCATGCCTGTGGCAGGTCCGCTGAGCTCAACCGGAGCCAAATGCCGCCCCCCCGGGAAACAGCCGCCCCAAGCGCCTGCTTGGTGCGCTGGGGTCTAGAGCCGCCCCTGCTCTTCAGTCTTCTTTTGTCAAGACTAAACACAACCAGCTTTTTTTAACCTTTCCTCATAGGTCAGTGCAATGGTGCGGCACTCACTCCTGCAGCACCTTCTGTTGGTCACCCTGGGAATTAGCTCTTTTGACCCAGCGTGCCCTCTGCAGGCTGGTGCCTCGCTGCCGCTGGCCCCCGTATCCCTCCCGGACCCAGTGCCCCTTAGCCTTGGGCACTGCCCCCTGGCAGTACACCTGCTCTCTGGGTCTCCCCACCCAGGGGAACCCCCACCCACTATCCTCACCTTGCCTCAGTCACCATCTAGCCCCAATCACTGAGGCAGACTGCAGTGTAAAAACCACTCATCACCAGCAAGGAGCGTTTGGACCAGCTGCCTCTGCTTACCCTGGGCTGCACCCTTGCACCCTGGTACCTTTGACAAGGCCGCAGCCTGGGTCTTTTCTGGGCAGGAGCTCCCCATATCCCTTGCCCTATTCCCCAGCCCTGCTCCCCTCAGGTACTCTGTTCAGCTTCCCAGCAGCCAGGCCCTTCTCCCTCTAAAGACAGAGAGAGATGGACTCTGCTCTTGGCCCACTGCCTTCTTATAAGGGCCAGCTGGCCCTGATTGGGGCGTGGCCACAGCTGAGCCTTCTTCCCCAATCAGCCTGGGAACTGCTTGCTCCCAGCCACAGCCCTCTCCTGGGCTGTTTTAAGCCCTCTAAGGCCCGAGTGGGTGACCACCCCGCTACAGTCAGGTTTTCTAAACCTTTTTCCATTTTTGTTGCTCTCATCTGAACATCTGAACACTCTCCAATTTGTCCACGTCTTCTTAAAATGTGGTGCCCCAAACTGGACAAAATACTCTGAGGCCTCACCAGTGCCAAGTAGAGCAAGACAATTACCTCCCTTGTCTTACATACAACGCTCCTGTTAATAACACCTCCCTTGTCTTACATACAACGCTTCCATTAATACCAGAGTGATATTAGCCTTTTTCACAACTGCATCACAATGTTGAGTCATATCTGTGATCCACTGTAACTCCCAGATCCATTTTAGCAGTACTATCACCTAGCCAGTTAGTGCCCATTTTGACTTTTCCTTCCCAAGTGTAGTACTTTGCACTTGTCTTTGTTGAATTTCATCTTGTTGATTACAGACCAATTCTCCAATTTGTCAAGGTTGAATTCTCCAAAGTGCTTGCAACCCCACCCAGTTTGGTGTCATCCACACATTTTATAAGCATACTTTCCACACCATTAACCAAGTCATTAATGAAAATCTTGAATTGTACCAGATAGACCTCTGCAGGACCCTACTAGATATGTTCTGCCAGTTTGACGGTGAACCAATTATAACTACTCTTTGAGCATGGTCTTTCAAACAGTTATGAATCCACCTTATAGTGGTATCATCAAGAACACATTTCCCAACTTTGCTTACATGAATATATTCTCATCCTAGTATATTGGGAATTATGCAGATGAATTTTTGCATATGAAAATGATAATATAGCCCATAAAATTGCTTTTCTTCTCCTTCTAGTTCATGCCATAATTTTGCTTTCACTTCCTGCTCAGCAATATTATTCACTATATTGCAATTGGTAGGCTGAAATATAATTTGATCAAACAAACTCTGAGGTGAATAATGATTTGCCTCAGCTGCAGCTCATTAGAACTGATTTCATTTTTTCCAAATTATATTACAAGGGCAGCTTATCAGCCAGTCAGTGTATTCCTCGATGAAATGACTGCTCTGCTTCCAGACAATGTATTACCTCCTCTGCGACTTTACTGGTTCATCTCTTTTTACGTGGTTGCAGGGTAGAGCTGACTCAGTTATTTTTGCAGTGATTTGAACTTGCAGTTCCCTTATTGCTGTTCCGAGGTCCCACTTGTACTTTAGTTCATGTTGAATCATCTTCCCATTACCAGGCTGTGGGCTCAGGAAATTGCAGCAGTAGACCCTGTTCTGTCACCTTCATAGCTTGGCAAGAGGTTGCAACATACGCTTTTCCCCTCATCTCTCAAAACACCTGATCAGTGCCATCCATGTTCCCCCTTTCCCTGGTTCCACATTTTGCTTCCACCGGGACCAGATGGCATTCACCGAAGAGTTCTGAAAGAACTCAAATGTAAAGTTGCAGAACTATTAACTATGGTTTGTAACCTGTCCTTTAAATTGGCTTCTGTACCCAATGACTGGAGGTTAGCTAATATAACGCCAATATTTAAAAAGGGTTCTAGAGGTGATCCCGGCAACTACAGACTGGTAAGTCTAACATCAGTACCGGATAAATTAGTTGAAACAATAGTAAAGAATAAAATTGTCAGACACCTAGAAGAACATAAATTGTTGGGCAAAAGTCAAGATGGTTTCTGTAAAGGGAAATCGTGTCTTACTAATCTATTAGTGTTCTTTGAAGGGGTCAATAAACATGTGGACAAGGGGGATCCAGTGGACATAGTGTACTTAGATTTCCAGAAAGCCTTTGACAAGATCCCTCACCAAAGGCTCTTACGTAAATTAAGCTGTCATGGGATAAAAGGGAAGGTCCTTTCATGTATTGAGATCTGGTTAAAAGACAGGGAAGAAAGGGCAGGAATAAATGGTAAATTCTCAGAATGGAGAGGGGTTACTAGTGCTGTTCGCCAAGGGTCAGTCCTAGGACCAATCCTATTCAACTTATTCATAAATGATCTGGAGGAAGGGGTAAACAGTGAGGTGGCAAAGTTTGCAGATGATACTAAACTGCTCAAGATAGTTAAGACCAAAGCAGACTGTGAAGAACTTAAAAAAAAGATCTCACAAAACTGATTGGGCAACAAAATGGCAAATGAAATTTAATGTGGATAAATGTAAAGTAATGCACATTGGAAAAAATAACCCCAACTATACATACAATATGATGGGAGCTAATTTAGCTACAATGAATCAGGAAAAAGATCTTGGAGTCATCCTGGATAGTTCTCTGAAGACATCCATGCATTGTGCAGAGACAGTCAAAAAAGCAAACAGAATGTTAGGAATCATTAAAAGGGGGATAGAGAATAGTACGGAGAATATATTATTGCCCTTATATAAATCGATGGTACGCCCACATCTCGAATACTGCGTACGGATGTGGTCTCCTCATTTCAAAAAAGATATACTGCCACCAGAAAAGGTTCAGAGAAGGGCAACTAAAATGATTAGAGGTTTGGAACGGGTCCCATATGAGGAGAGATTAAAGGGGCTGGGACTTTTCAGCTTGGAAAAGAGGAGACTAAGGGGGAATATGGTAGAGGTATATAAAATCATGAGTGATGTGGAGAAATTAGATAAGGAAAAGTTATTTACTTATTCCCATAATACAAGGACTAGGGGCCAAATGAAATTAATGGGCAGCAGGTTTAAAACAAATAAAAGGAAGTTCTTCTTCACGTAGCACGCAGTAAACTTGTGGAATTCCTTGCCTGAGAAGGTTGTAAAGGCTAGGACTATACCAGCGTTTAAAAGAGAACCGGATTAATTCATGGAGATTAAGTCCATTAATGGCTATTAGCCAGGATGGGTAAATAATGGTGTCCCTAGCCTCTGTTTGTCAGAGGGTGGAGATGGATGGCAGGAGAGAGATCACTTGATCATTACCTGTTAGGTTCACTCTCTCTGGGCAGAGGCGGCTCTAGGAATTCTGCCGCCCCAAGCAGAGCGGCGCGCTCTGGCGGTCGCCGGTCCCGCGGCTACGGGAGACCTCTTGCAGACATGCCTGCGGAGGGTCCGCTGGTTCCGCGGCTCTGGTGGACCTCCCGCAGGCATGCCTGCGGATGCTCCACCGGAGCCGCGGGACCAGCAGACCCTCCACAGACATTTCTGCGGGAGGTCCACCGGGGCTGCGGGACCAGCGGACCCTCCGCAGTCATGCCTGCGGGAGGTCCGCCGGAGCTGCCTGTCGCCCTGCCGGGAAAATGCCGCCCCAAGCGCGTGCTTGGCGCGCTGGGGTCTGGAGCCTCTGGGGCACCTGGCATTGGCCACTGTCGGTAGACAGGATACTGGGCTAGATGGACCTTTGGTCTGACCCAGTATGGCCGTTCTTATGTTATGTTCTTATGTTCTTTCATTTCCTGTCTCTGGCTCACCACTGTGCTGAACAAAATGAGGAAGTTGCCAGCAGGTGAAGAAAGAGAAAAAGAGGATCAAGAAAAAAAAGGCAACTACTGGCTACAATTTAGCAACTACAACTATGCGGAGAGAAAACCTATGGTGGAGAATTCTCCCTTTCTCCCTAGCCCCATTCTGGAAGAGGAATGGACTTAAAGGAATGGAGAAGTCCAGCATTGGCTCATTTCTCTTACCCTCTTTTCACCCTTTCTTGGCAGAGTATAGTATTGATGCAGAGTTTTTCCTTACATATGAGCTTCAGAATCTGGTACAAAGAAATGTAAAGATGAGCTCTTCCTGTTTCTTGGCAAGTAATTCCTTTGAAGTCTCATTTAATCCCTCTAATACAGCGGTTCTCAAACTTTAGCAACCCGAGGACCTCCATTTTGATTTAACATTTTTGGGGCTCCCTAAACCCCCATGCTCAGCCCCAAGCCCTACCCCCACTCCACACCTTCCCCCAGGACCACACCTCTGCCCCACCTCTTCCCACCCCCCTCACTCAGTCCATCCTCCATCCCTCCATCGCTCGCTCTCCTCTACCCTCACTCACTTTCACCAGGCTGGGGCAGGGAGGGTTGCATGCAAGAGGGGGTTCTGGCTTTGGGAGGGAATTTGGGTGTGGGGGGTGAGGGGTGCGGGCTCTGGGAGGGAGTTTGGGTGCAGGCTCTGGGCTGGTGCAGGGGGTTGGGGGTGTGGGCTCCGGGTGGGCAGCACTTACCTTGGGCGGGTCCCGAAAGTGACTGGCACATTCCTCTGGCAGTGGCTCCTAGGCAGGGGGTGGGTAGGGGTCTCCATGTGCTGCTTCTGCCTGCAGGCGCCGACCCCGCAGCTCCCATTGGCTGTAGTTCCCTGCCAATGGCAGCTGCAGAGTTGAAGGTCGGGTCAGCGGCAGCGTGTGGAGACCCCCCTGCCCTCCCTCCCCTAGGGGCCGCAGGGACGTGCTGGCCGCTTCCGGGAGTGGCACAGAGTGAGGGTAGGCAAGAAGCCTGCCTTAGCCCCGTTGCGCCACCAGACTTTTAGCACCTAAAATCTCCTGGTTTGGAGTTAAGGGAGGAGTTGATCAGCATTGTCCACAGAACCCCGGAGTACCCTCAGAACCCCACAGTCCCCAGTTTCAGAAATGCTGCTCTAATATACATTCAAATTAGTACAAAAATAAATGTTCCCTCTTCCCCTCCAAGCTCTATGTCCCCTCTTTCCTCTAGAAATCCGACATTAAAAGAAAGCCTGACGGCAAAAAAGACTGACCCCTGCTTTGGCCCCTGGGATGGCAGTATGAAAGGACCAGAAAGGCATAAAAGGGCCCTAAAAGCCCTGACTCTGGCTGTGGGAAGATTCCCCAATGTGGGTAACCCAGAAAGCTGCCTCCTGAGGATCCCCTCACAAGCCCAGGTGTGCTGAGGTGAGGCTTAGGGATTGGAACACAGGGCTGTGCAGGAGATACTGGGTAGTCCTGGGCATCTCCTCTAACTTAGACAGGCCTCCAGGGCATTCTGTATTACAACAAGCACCTCGCCAGTCCCCAGGGCAGCCAGGATCTGGGGGGTGCAAAGGTGGTTGAAATCACCAAAGCCCCTGCATCTCCTTGCCTTTCTTCCCTTCCATTTCTGTACCTCCTCTCTTTAAATCCCACGTAACATCAATAAGGTTTCCTGCCTCTCTTTAAATCCCACGTAACATCAATAAAGTTTCCTGCCTAACCATCCCCAATCCCTCTGATCATGTCTGCTTTCCAAAAAAAAAAAAAAGTAAAGTGAAGTTTTCTCCTGTTGTTTCTGCCGCTGCTCTCTAATGCTGAGTTGTGCTACAGCAGTGATCAGCTCTGAGTGCTCCCTGATCACATTGATATTCTGAGCCAACCAACACTGCAGCCGACAGGTGAACTCCACTACAGAGGGGAAAAGAAAGATGAAGGCCATTTAATAACTAGATAAAGAAAGCCCTCATGCAGTTGTTCCTTAAAGTCTATCACCACAGTAAAACTGTTCACTGTAATGTACCTTGCAGAACGATTTCAGGAATTTGGCTAGGTTCTTGGAAAACAATGGTTACAGTACATTACACTTAACATAATCATCCCTCTGTTACCTTTTGCTCTCCCCACCTGTTTGCTGTTTCTCCCTGTTGTCTCTCATCTTGTACTTAGATTGTAAATTCTTTGGAGCAAGAACCGTATTTTTGCTGTGTATCCAGTGTGCCATGATGGAGCCCCAATCTGATTTATGGTCTCTGGACACTACTGTTATATAATAATAATGTACTCAAATTGGGCCAAATTCTGATTACCTTGTACACACAAACAAGGTGACTAGGATTTCAACCACCACATCAATATATAATCAGATAAATGCATAATTTACCTATATTAACGAGAGAGAGAGAGAGAGAGAGATTAAGGAGGATTCCCGATAAACAGGATGTACTGTGTAAAAAGAAAGACAAATTATTTGAAGTACATACCCTCGCTATACCCCCCAGCTTTGGCAGTTCCCTCAGTATGGAGATCCATGAGAGACTAACCCCCCCAAGCAATACTATGTCTGTCATAAAATGAAAACAAACCTTTCAGATTCCTCATTCTCTTTCCCCTCAACTCCTGCTCCTGTCAACTTGCATTATACATAGATAATGCCAAAACTTAAAGATATACCCTCTGGTTTAAAAAAAACAAAACCCAACCACCTCTCACACAGCATTCCAATGTGAGTTGAATTAATCACAGGTAACTGCGATTCTAAGTGGCAATACTTAAAACATCATATAAATGCAGTTCAACAAACTCAGTGACAAATTGAACAAGAAAAAATATGAAAAACAAAAGAAATGGAACTTCTTTTTGTGATTGTGTCCCCCAGAGCCATTTTTCCACTACCGGAGAAAAATCCTACAACCTTCCTATTCATAAATTTTGTGGGAGAACTTAAATGTAGAAGCTTAATCGTGGCCATTTGTACTAAGGAATGCATCAATGCATGCCCCCTAAAAATCAATTACTATATTTGTGCATTCGTATGTAGTAGTCAAAATCAATCCTAGGGGAATGCAGCTGCACATGATACTTCTTTGATGGCCAAAGCTCTAGGGTGAAATTAGTGGCAATAAAGCAATTAATAATAGTATAATAAAAAGAAGACTGTGGAATGGGTGAGAGTTGTAAAAATCTCTTGAAAGCCTCCTACTGGGGGATAGAGGGAGGGCAATTAGAATTTAGAAGCTCTCTGGGCAATTCTCATTCTTCATCTAACAATATACAAGAGCAGCACTGGCAGTGGCTGATTTTCTGAGATTTTCTGCAACATGCACTGTATAGTAATGGCTGAACACATACAGATTGTTTGGTTTATATGCAAAGATTCAGTTTGCCAGTGAACTATGTATGTTGTGGGGCGGCATGTATGCTCATACACTCTTTTTTCTTTCAATAAACTGTTTTGGTAACTGAATGACACCGTGGCAGAAATGCTCTATACAGTGAAAACAATTCTCCTCTTATTTATACCAGTGTAAATCAAGAGTAAGTTCACCACAGACAATAGAGTTGCACTGGTGTAAATCTGATGCATGTGAGAGGAGAATCCAGTAACTCCACAGAACAGATGCAGTGGCAGTTTCTACATTTTTCTTCCAGTGAGCTTCCAGTCATAACTGTGAGGGACCACATTTAGAGCAGTGGCTCTCAACCTTCCCAGACTACTGTACCCATTTCAGGAGAGTCTGATTTGTCTTGCATACCCACAAGTTTCACCTCACTTAAAAACTACTTGCTTACAAAATCAGACATAAAAATACAGAAGTACACTAGTAGTGAAAAATTGTCTACTTTCTCATTTTTACCTTATAATTATATATAAAAAAAATTGGAATATAAATATTGTACTTACATTTCAGTGTACAGTATATCAAGCAGTTTAAATAAGTCATTGTCTGTATGAAATTTTAGTTTGTACTGACTTCGCAAGTGCTTTTTATGTAGCCTCTTGTAAAACTAGGCAAATATCTAGATGAGTTGAGTACCCCCTGGAAGACCTCTGCATATCCCCAGGGGTACATGTACCCCTGGTTGAGAACCACTGATCTAGAGGAAAGAAGAAAATTCAGTTTTCATGTCCATTAAATTCTTTAAGACTGGTGACATTTTTTATAAGAGTGCAACTTGCGGTGGTGGTTTTTTAAATATGCAGCTATCTACTATGACCTGGACTGGCACCACCAACTCATTTCACTATAACGTATTTGGAAAAAGTTATTCATTGCATTAGCAATGCCTTTAATAAAAGCCTTTTAATGCCAAAAAGGAGAGATGATTGTTATATGAAATTAGATTGTAAATATTCACAAAGAGGAATTTTGCTCTTCTGTGTTTTTATGTTCTTTATATTTACCTGAGACTTTAGGTGCTACCATCATAATTTAAAAAAGAAGAATGAAGTAATACTCTTGGACTCTTAAAGCCTTTTTTAACTCAATTTGTTTCCATTAAAATCCTTAATTATAAATTAATAAAATAATAATAAATTAGTTGAAAGAAAAATATATGGAACTTTGATTTCATATTCCTGAAACCAAATTAAGGACTGTTAACATGTTTTTCTCTCCTTCAGTTCAAGTATCAAAGGGACAGATTCCTTGCAGAGACACCAAGTTAAAGGTTAAACACTGCTATGCTGAATGAGTTGGGTCTATGGAATGGGTCTATAAGACACGGATATATTTTTAGGCCATTTACTTAGGTGCCTAACTTTAGATACTCATATTGATAATTTTGGATAAAACCTCTTTGAGCCTCAATTCCTTCTAGACATAAGATTGGTATAATAATAATGACATGCCAGGAGTGTGGTAAGGATAAAATAATGAATTAATGTTCATTAAGGATATGTCTACACTGCAATTAATAACCCATGGCTGGCCTGAGCCAGCTGATTGGGGCTAAGGGACTTGGGCTAAGGGGCTGTTTAATTGTGGAGTAGACATTCTGGCTTGGCCTGGAGCCTGCAAGGTGGGAAGGTCTCAGAGCTCAGGCTGCAGCCCAAGCCTGAATGTCTACTTCACAATTAAACAGCTCCTTAACCTGAGTCCCACAAGCCCAAGTCAGCTGGCACAGGCCAGCCACAGGTGTCTAACTGCAGTGTAGACATACCCTAAGTGTGTTGAAATCTCAGGTTAAGACTCTACAAAGTTTTAATGTTAAATTAATTTATCATTTAGGACTAGCTGAGGTGTGAAGATACAAAACAAAGTCTTTTGCAGATCAGAAAAAATATTTTAGGATATAATTTTCTTTCAACTAATTTATTTTTATTTTTTTATTTTTATGTAGAGGTCCTACATTAAAATGCACCAATGGTATTAGCAATACCAAATCATTAACTCAAGCCATCAAATGACAAAATTAAAAACAAATAAAGGATGGGAATATTCTTAGTGATTCTTTATCTGATCACTTAGAATCTTTTATCATTTGTTTGAATATTAGTTGTTTGGAGTCTTTTTAGACTGAGTATAGCTATTCAGATTTACTGTAACTATAGTACTGTATATAAATTATCAGTGTGATACTATGGGCCCAGGTTTGACATTGTCAAGGTTAATTTTTATACCCGTTAGATGGGTCATAGATGCTGACAAATCAAGGGATGTAGACAAGCTGAACTCTGAGTCAATGTCCAGCTAAACATTTCAGTAATTTTTTCAAGTATGTAGATATGCCATACGTGCTGCTACAGGCAGGGCTAACAATTGAAGTATCACTTTAACAGCTGCTTCATTTCACCATCTCTCGGCTCATAAACTTTATTTTCAATGAGCTTGCCTGGAAGGCTACTAAAAAATGACCTCCACAGAATGCTAGAAAGACCTTGAGTGTTGTCCAGAGTAATTTTCTTGGGCAATGGAAGGCAGTGAATAATCCTGGTGGCATAGACAATAACCAGGATGTAGAAAAAAATATTAACTTTTATTGTCTGGGCCTTCTGATGAGAACAATCTGCATCCTCACCCTGAGGCTGTGTCTACAGAAGGGGTTTTTCCGTTGGTTGATGTAGTTAATCCACCATCCGAGAGGTGGTAACTACATTGACGGAAGAATTCTTCCATCCACCTAGCTGCAGCTAGGCTGGGGATGAGGTCGGCCTAATCACGGTGCCCAGGTTGCTACATTTTTCACAGATCTGCATGACATAACTAGGCATATCTAACTCCCATTAAGCCTGACTGTCACTTACAGTACACATGCAGAGTACTAGTCATCTGGGGCCAGATCCTCAGGTGGTATAAATTTACCTAGCTCCATTAAAGGTAATAGAACTATGCCAGTTTACACCAGCTGAGGATCTAGCCTGTGATTAAAGTGGTATGTAGCAGCTACATGCGTAAGATGAGTAATCCATTCAAGGTATTTGTCTGCAGATTCATGCAGTACTGTGAAAATATGCTCAGTTGTTTCATACAACAGCAGTGAACCTGCATGGCATGCATAGGGGATTTGAGAACCATTCTACAGTAGGAGAACAAGGACAAAGTGCAGTTATGGAAATGGCAGTCAGCATCTTGCACCACTTTCTGTGTCGCATGCAGACACACACCACATTTGCTATGCAGCAAATCAGGGGTGATGTAAATGGTGGCGAGCATTATATTTTGCTAAGATACATTGGTGGTGGGGAGGTTGCTGTATTTTACACCTTCCTATTTCCTCCTTATTGCTGGTTGCTCTTCTGGCTACAGCTGCACCCTTCCACTTACTCTCACTCATTTGCACTCACTTTCACTGCTTCATGATATTGTAACTTCCTCCACCATTTATGCCACTCCTAAATTTGGCCCCAAAATCTAATACTTACCACTATTTAGTTTTATAAAATCCCATTGCCTGGGAGAACATTAGTGTCAGCAAAGCTCCTGCTGCTGGGACCATTTTTACCACCATGTCAGCATGTAGTAAAAATGTGTCTTGCTTTGGGAGCTATGTCTGTGCTAGGGCTCCCACTGGTACAGCTACAGATTTGTAAAGTTCTGTTGTGTAAACACACCCCTACAGTGCCTTATATGTTCAAGAGCTTTAAAGACATTAAGGGAATTAGTGTTGTTTATTATTTGTACTGTGGTAGCACCTCAGAACCCCAGTCATGGATCAAGACCCAACTGGGCTAGGTGCTGAACAAAGATGGTCTCCACCCCTGACAGTCTATAATCTAAGATGAAAGATGACAAGTGGATACATGAATGGGTGGAACACAAGATAACAATAAGAGAGTAGTGGTCAGCATGATAAACAGTGGCCACAGCTAGCCACTGTTGAGTGGGTAACTGAGTAGGCATCAAGACAAAGGAGATCTTCAAACAGGACAGCCAGGTGGCTTTATTGATGTTTGCGGGGACCTCAAAGCCACCTCACCATCTTCTTTCAAATCCCTCCTTAAAACTCTCCTCTGTTGCAAAGCCGACAAAAAACATAATATCGTTAGGCAGCTGGTAGCCACTGCTAGATTTTGTCACAAGGGCTCAATTTGTCACAAGGATACAGCCATAGTGCCTCTTGTTAGGCCCTACAGTAGGAGCATTCCATGAAGGAGCTGTGGCCACAATTTCCTCTCTGCTTTCCCTTTCTCCTGGGGTAGTAATATTTTATATCAGCATATAGTGGTACCAAACCACCTCCACACAGACATAGGAGGGCTAGAGACAAGGCTCCCCCCATTTACCACCCTTCCCACTCACTCTTTGTCTGTTTCCAAAAAGAAGTAACCATGTCTAGGTAGCCCAGGTAGAGATGTAAGCAAGGTTCTTACTCTCTTACACACGCATGCAGTCCAGTTTAACTCTAGCTAATTAATATTGGAGCCCCCATCTCTCAGTTATGTAGATAGGTATTATCTTTGTTTTACCAGTGGGGATGCGGGAGTACAAAGAAGTTAAGTAACTTGCCCATGGCCATAGAGTCAGGAGCACAGTCAAGAACAGAACTTACAAATTCTGACTTTGAGTTCTGCTGCTTCTCAAGTGTGTGTGTCATGGAATATAAAAAAGGGAAAGGAAGACATGTGGCCAGAGACAAGGAGTCTTGAATCTGTGTTTGGGTTCACAGTGTTTGTTTTGTTGAAAGGCAGTTATCGTGAACTTATAGATGTGCAGCTAAGACAGCCAGTAGCAAACAAACTGAGGGATAGAACAGTATCTCTATTACATATTTTTTGTCTTGCACACGTGAATCACTTTCCCTCCCCAGTGGTTTTGGCCAGTGCAGGAATGGTCTCTCCCAACATGTGCAAGTATCTGTCTGGATGCTTATATGGTTCCCATCACCATTGCATTTGTAACCTTAATGGATGTATTTCACGTCACCCCAATGGGGGAAAGAAGTTTAATTATCCCAAGATTAGAGACAAGGAACTGAAGGATAGAGAGATGAAATGACTCGCTCCAGGTTACCTAGAAAGTCTGTGGTATCGACAGGAATTGAAGCCAGGTCTATTCAACCCCCCAGTCCAGTGCCTAAATCACAAGAGCTTCTATCCTCTCTCATGCCCATTTCATACTGTTTGTTTTCTTACAAGCTCACTTTAAATACCCTCTCTTAAGTCTGATAGAAACTGAAGAAAATGAATTCTGTAAACAAGTTTCTCGCCTAATTACCCTTTGCAGTTTTCTGTACACTGAAGGAGGCATTCTTCTGAAACATTTGTCTAAAGAATTCATTTGCCTACATTAATATTACTAATACTTGTTTGTTGAAACTGAATAATAATGCTTTTATCCCCTAATTCTTGTAGTTAACATATAGAATCAGATCCTCACCCTGTTCTGCCTGCAGCAGCTGATAACCTGGGAGATGAAAACCATTGAGCATTCCTCTGCCCCCCAAAATAGGGGCAATCCCTGGCTGGTTTAGAGCTGCCTCTATACCCAGAGGACTCCTGGGGTTTTGTCAGGGATAGCTCAGTGGTTTGAGCATTAGCCTGCTAAACCCAGGGTTGTGAGCCCAATCCTTAAGGGGACCACTTGGGATCTGGGGCAAAATCAGTACTTGGTCCTGCTAGTGAAGGCAGTGGGCTAGACTCAATGACCAATCACTCAATGTCTGTTCTAGGAGATAGGTCTCTCTCTATATATATATGTTTGTTTTCCTGATACTGGAAAGGTCCCTGGGAGCAGTGGGCAGCTGAGCATAACATGGAGCAGCTTGAGGCTGATTTTTAAGTTATGCTGGGGTTTCGTTCCAGAATTGGAAAGCCACAAAGTGGCTTAGAGTCGACCACGTTTGCGCACCCAACACCCAGCTATGTCGAGTGTATCTAGTGTATCTCCACAGCATTTAAGGAGGTAGCCCAAATGATACTATACTATAGTGTGAATAATATTTAAATTTTGTGTGTCAGAATGTACTTGCATTTTATATATCACTTTCCTTAAAACATTGTTGATTTTTTTCATGTACTACATTTTTTGCTACATTTTTTTCCCCTTCTTTGAAATTAAAACAACAAAACAAAGAGTGGCAGTGGAAGGTAATGTAGGGTACATTTATTCCCGTCATTCCATGCCACCATCACATTGCATTACATCAGTTTTCTTTCCTTTGGATGTCAGTAATCAGGCCAAGATAAAAAGCAATTGAAAGTACATTTTCAGAGGTGGTGTCAGTCAGTTTGGTTGCTAGCTTTTAAGTTGCCTCTGTAGCTATCTTGGATAGAGTGAAGGTCTGTCTGGGCTACTTTATCTTTTTTCAACTTATCTTGGATTCAGAGGAACTTGCACTTTCATAAGGTACAAAAAGCAGGTTTCTTAAAACTGCTGCATTCTTTTTCAGCACATGCTGGCCTTATGACATCCCTCTTTGTGGTATGCTGCACATCTTACTTAAATATTGAGTTGACTTTAGAAATAATTGAAATCCACAAGTGCAGCTTCCAACCAAGGATCGACATATTCTTCCATCGCTATGCACACTATGGGCTACATTTTTCGCTGGCCCTGCACAGATCTGCAGGGGGTGAGCAGGCAAAATAAGCCCCCTCTCCTTGATTGCTGCACAGGAGCTATTCACAGTTCCAGTTTTTTAAATTATTGAGCACAAAGTTTGTTCTGGGATTGCACCTCTAATAATGTTAGTGCCCTTAAAGGGGACAGGATGGTCAACGACAGGTCCATGTCCTTGCTTTTGTTTCCACATTGGTCAACCAAGCTGGGCTGGCAAGGCTGATAGCATGTACTGCAAGGTTTTAAAGACCAGGGCAAGCTTTTAAAGGGCTGCTTTGGCCCTTGTTCCCACATGGTTCCTGAACCATTGTCTCTGAATCAGGCACAATGGCTCTACAGCTGCTGCTCTGGAAAAAAAACCTGGAAATACATGATCATACTGTGGCCAGTAGGCACTGAGAAGTCTTTGGGCTCAATGCAGGGGTAACGGTGTGAAATGTAATGGCCTGTGATCTAAAGGAGGTCAAACTAAACGATCTAATGATCAGTGAGAAATCACATACTTCTTATTTTATCCTGTTCTAACGTTATTTCGTCTCATCCTTAATACAAAATATATTGGTTGTTAGAGAAGTGGGATTCTTGAAGTTCCTAAGGATTTTGGATTATATGATGTTTATTGTGGTTGAGACATTTTTAAATGCAGTAAAGTAGGTTCTGATATTTATTTCACTCTTCTCATTGGCACAGATTAAAGAGCATCTTGCCAAAGGACAGAGGATGCTGGCTGGTGATGGAATGTCCCAGGTGACCAAAACACTGTTGGATTTAACTCAGAGGAAAAACTTTTATGCAGGGGATCTTCTGATTTCTGTGGAAATTCTCAGAAATGTGACAGACACATTTAAAAGGGCAAGTTATATCCCTGCATCTGATGGTGTCCAGGTAAGAGAAATTCTGTAGAAAAGGGTAATGATTCAGCTGCTGTATTTTAGTCAATGTTCAGCATCATCTATTTGCTCCAAGAGCAAGTTAAATCTGCTCAGAAGGTATAATAGAAGCACAGTAAATATTAATTGTGAATAGGGTGAAGTGTAACAGGGCAAAAGGACTCAGCTACATTTAAGTGAACATATGTCGGAGAACAACATAGTGTGTCAAAAGTACAAAAGTCTTTTTTATAATTATTATTCTAGTAACTTTCCATTCTCAGTGGTGGTATTTTTATTATTATTATTTTTTAGATCAAACAGTTCTGCAGCATTGTTTATTCTAGTTCCTTTCATTTGAAAATCTACCCAGGATGTTTAGATACTTAAGTCATTCTGCCATTGCTTCTGCAATTCAAATAATTAAAGCTCATTAAAAGAGCACAGGAGTGATGTATAGTGCATTTGATGTGAACTTTGTATTTTGCATATTAGATTAACTCTTCCTGTTCCATGGGCCACAGTGTTTACTTCAGCATAATGTGCTGCCTGTATCAGTATATAAAGTCCTTAATAATAAAAGTTCGGCAGGACTCCCATATCAGGTATTGTTTTTTGCTTCATCAGGGAATTTTACATGCACTTTTTTCAGAGTGCAGATTTACTTAAAGGAAGATATTAAGAAAAAACAGTGTACAGGCAGTATATCACTTATTAAATGGAGGGTTCTGTGATAATTCATAAAATAATCACGATGTGATGAATGTAAAGCATACATATATGTGTGTGTATGCAAATATAATTGAAAATGTATGATCTCTTTTAGAAAGACAGTAATTTCTCCAGAGTTAAGCTTTTATCCAGCTTTCCATTATACTCCCAATTTTCTGTCTTTTTCTCTTTCTCTCCCACATACACAAACCTCTTTGCTCAAAATAAAACAGTCTCTACGATTTCTTGTGTGTGGCCCTCATCCTCTGGAAAAATATGCATCCCAATTTGAGGTGAATTGAACAGAGTGTTATTAAAATGTAGAGTGTAGAAAATGATAATTTTTTTTAATTTGTAAGGAAAAAAATAGCACATGTCTCAAAAACAGTTTGGACTGGAAATTCCATTTTTAATCTGTCTTTCTTTCATGAAAGGCAGTAGTGGCTTTAAGTATTTTTTGAAAGGTTGACTGCTTAAACAAGGAGTTATTTTGCTACAAATCATTCATACTGTCATCAGTCCAATAGCCCCAAAGTAGCCTCTCCAAGGCTCACAGAGACTACAAAAACTTTTGGTAGAAACAGCCTTGAGAAACTGCTTGATATAAGTGGTTTCTGTTTATGGACTTAGCAGATGGGGTTACACTCAGCTCAGCTAAATTAGTAAGAACTTGATTTTGTTTCCATTAATATCAATGGCAAAATTTGTGCTGATATCAATGAGGCAATGAGGTAGACACAGCCAGGAGAAACTAATTTTTGTTTGTTTATTTGTTTTTCCTTTAGAAACATAGAGAAATTCTGAGGGCGCAGACCAGAGGAGTAAATGTGAAAAAACTAATGCTAAACTATAGTTCATGTTGCAAATATATTTCAATTAGGAGATATAAAATTGAATTTCAGTGGGAGTTGGATGCCTAACTCCTATAAAAGCAGCAAAGAGTCCTGTGGCACCTTATAGACTAACAGACATATTGGAGCATGAGCTTTCATGGGCGAATACCCACTTTGTCGGATGCAGGTTTGGCCTATCGCGGCCAGCACATCCCTCTCCCGCGCCGCTTCCCACCGCTCCCATTGGCCTGGGACAGTGAACCGCGGCCAGTGGGAGCCGCGATCCGCTGAACCTGCCAATGTGGCAGGTAAACAAACTGGCCCAGCCCACCAGGGTGCTTACCCTGGCGAGCCGCGTGCCAGAGGTTGCTGACCCCTGATCTAAAGGTTTATTTATAAGAGAAAAGAAAGAGGAAAACAAACACTAGGAAAACAAAAACATACACTCATTGCAAAGTTCTTGGATCAGATTTATAGCAGTGATATTACAGACTGTTGGCTTGTAAAGTCTCTGGTAACTTCCAAAAGATTAGAAGATCCATTGATTGGAATGCTCCTTTTCGTGTAAACCAATAGTCCAGAGATCAGAGAAGGAAAGAGGCAAAATGGAAATGCTTCCAGGGTTTTTTATACCTTCTCCCATGTGGAAGGAATGCTCTCAGGTTGTGGGAAATTACAGGCACAAGATGTAGTACAGGGTCACACAAGCAAGTCACATGATCTCGCATGCTTCAATGACTAATGGGCATAGACATTACCCATATTCTGGCTAAGGCAGGGTTTCTCAAACAGGGGTCACCACTTGTGTAGAGAAAGCCCCTGGCAGGCCGGGCCCGTGTGTTTACCTGCCCCGTCCGCGGGTCCGGCCGATCGCGGCTCCCACTGGCCGCGGATCGCTGCTCCAGGCCAATGGGAGCTGCTGGAAGCAGCAGCCAGTACGTCCCTCGGCCTGCGCTGCTTCCAGCAGCTCCCAATGGCCCAGAGCAGCAATCCGTGGCCAGTGGGAGCTGCTATTGGCTGGACCCACAGACAGGGCAGGTAGAGACACCGGCCCGGCCCACCAGGGGCTTTCCCTACACAAGCGGTGACCCCTGTTTCAGAAACCCTGGGCTAAGGCATCCACAGGACGGCTCACCGGGCGGGGACAAGTTTTTCTATGGTTCATTGTGAAAGTTAAATATTCTTCAATGGGTCATCAGCTTGAATAGTTCGTTCACAATCTGCTAGCCAGGCTGGATGTAAATTACTCTATGGGTGTTATACCAGGAGCAAACACATTTGAAATACAGGTATATAGTCAATATTCATAACTTCAGATACAAAAATGATATATGCACATAAAGAGGATAATCATACTCAGCAGATCATAACTTTTCTATTTGCACCTTACGTCATTTACTTTGTACAAGATTTGTTGCAATTGTCTTGGCAATATTAAAGATATAAATGGTCATGTTTCAATCATACAGCGTCACACCAGAGAAATGGGATAAAATTGGAAGACTTCAATATATTTATTTGTGCAAACTAAAATGCCACTGCTTCCAATGTAGTAGAGAATGAGCTGCTTGTTTAGTCAGACAATATAGCAAAAGTATCACAGCCCTTTTTAAATATGCAACTCAGGTGCCAAGTTATTAATTATATAAAAGTTATTCTCTGCATATTTCAAACTTTTGCTAACAATTGGGGTGTTTTGTACACAGCATCAGAAAGAAGACTAAGCATGCAGGAGACAGTTTAAATAACATTGAACAGGATCCTGGATCAATGAGTGAAACTGACAGTATATTCATGAATGGCAAAAGAAGCCCGAGCAGCTAGGGTTTTTTGTTAGCATGGAGATGGTTAGAAAATATATTCTGAATGAACATTAGAACTAAAATGATGGTAACCGTGTTGTTATCCCTAAAAGAAAAAAATAATAAGACAGAATTAAGGTTGTAAATAATGTGCATTAATATAAAACAGCATTTTAGAACATTAGCGAGAAGTAACCTAGGTCTAGTTGAACTATGCTCTGCCAGACTTGAAGAGGTGAGGCTATTAACCAGCTCTACAATCTTCTAATCCTGTGACTGGCTACGAATGAGGCTTGTCCCCTGTGTAAGTTACAACAGTCTGACAGTTGTTTTAATTTATGCCTGGTTGCGCATGATCCCAAGGAGCCATTGCTGTAGCCAGAAATCAAGAGGGCCTAGGATTGCCTCCCCTCCTCCATTTCCCCAGGACATGTCCCCTATGGTGAGATGCAAAAGCGGAGATGACTCTGGAGCCTCCATGCTACCCAGGGATACATCTTGTTTGGAGGTTTGGGGGAAGGAAATCCTACCCTAGCCATATAATAGGATTTACAGCAGCTTTAAACCCCTAGAGTGGCTCAAAGCAGACAGATTGGACTGAAGAATTGCAGACAGCAAGAAAATATTTGAAAGGAATTAATTTAAATTAAAAAAACATAGTTGTCTGAAACTGACTGCAGTTGGAGTGAATGAAAATTAAGGACTTCAGAATTTGGGTCTCTCTATAGTAGAGTTTTCTATAGAGGCCATCACTGTCATATCTAAGCAGTGATAGAAAATGAGGGAGCTCAGCTCCACAAGAACATCCAGCACCTCATGGGACTGGACCACTAGATTGTTTACCACCCGTTCAGAATTTAGTCCCCTGTCAGTCACTGTCTCTCCTTATATCTGTGCCCTGCAAAATGCCTTTTGATATGTATACTTTGTGTGTTGTGACCTAGGGAATGGCAGAAATATTGGTAGGCCTATCAGATTCTTGGTGCTCATTTCATATTTCACAATTTAAACAGCAAAATCACATCACAAAGAGCTACAAAAGGATCTCACAAAACCGGGTGACTGGGCAACAAAATGGCAGATGAAATTCAATATTGATAAATGCAAAGTAATGCACATTGGAAAACATAATCATATAAAATGATGGGGTCTAAATTAGCTGTTACCACTCAAGAAAGAGATCTTCGAGTCATTGTGGATTGTTCTCTGAAAACATCCACTCCATGTGCAGCGGCAGTCAAAAAAGCAAACAATGTTGAGAATCATTAAGAAAGGGATAGCTAATAAGACAGAAAATATCATACTGCCTCTATATAAATCCATGGCATGCCCACATCTTGAATACTGTGTGCAGATGTGGTCATCCCATCTCAAAAAAAAGAATTTGAATTGAGAAAGGTTCAGAAAAGGGCAACAAAATGATTAGGTGTATAGAGCAGCTGCCATATGACGAGAGATTAATAAGACTGGGACTTTTCAGCTTGGAAAAGAAATGACTAAGAGGGGATATGATAGAGGTCTATAAAATCATGAGTGGTGTGGAGAATGTAAATAAGGAAGTGTTATATACTCCTTCTCATAACACAAGAACTAGGGGTTACCAAATGAAATTAATAGGCAGCAGGTTTAAAACAAACAAAAGGAAGTATTTTTTTCACACAACGCACAGTCAACCTGTGGAACTCCTTCCCAGAGGATGTTGTGAAAACCAAGACTATAACAGGGTTCAAAAAAGAACTAGATCCGTTCATGGAGGATAAGTCCATCAATGGGAAGGGATGATTTCCTTACTCTCTGTTTGCCAGAAGCTGGAAATGAGCGACAGGGGATGGATTATTTGATGTTTACCAGTTCTGTTCATTCCCTCTGGGGCACCTGGTATTGGCCACTGTCAGAAGACATGTTACTGGGCTAGATGGACCTTTGGACTGACCCAGTATGGCCGTTCTTATGTTCTTATCAACCAGCTCTTCTGTTTAAATTACACGCTACTGGTATCTGCAGTCTGAAAATCTCCATGCACCTCAGCTTCCACAGCTGCTATTTATGGGGCACAGAAAAGGATGGAAATAGAGTAAAAACAGATGCATTGTAACTTGACTCAGGAAGCTCAATATTCTTGTCACTTGTTTCATACTCATGACTTATGGGCAAATAGAACCTATATGTTAAATCAGACCTTGATTCTAGGCTGATAATCTATAAGCCTGATTACATATTCTCACCAAAAACCTAACAAATGCTACTATTAATAAATAGTTAGTTTTATTATAAAGAGAAGTACCGGTAGTTAAAATAATCATGAGTAAAAATAGTAGTAGCAAGATGCCATAAATATTAGTAATATTTATAAATAGTGCATAGAGGGAGGAGTCTCTGTACAGCAGTGAGTGCAGGGATCACAATTGTTTCCTACTGCTGCTTTGAGGTGCTGGGAGATTCTCTTTCTTGCACATCCACAAGAAGAGCCATGCATAATATGGCTACAATGTTGAAATATTACACTTCAAATTATATTCATATACTTTTGACAGGACAGAATTATTTGAGTTAATTTGGGCATGAACACTGTATGTATTTAATAATTATTGTATATCACCCAAGTCCCTTTGTTAATTATTGTATATCACCTAGGTCTCTTCATTACAAGTGCTATAAAAATGTTAGGTTAATACTGTAAGTTAGTCAATGCATTAATTGTGATTAATAAGCATCAATGGTCTTAACTATCTATAGATTTCTAAATATATTATAGATATTAATCTATCTATATCTAAAGGGCCTAATTCTCCTTTACACCATCCTGGCAGTGTAAATGTGATTTTCTCCCACTCTAAGTTCCTTTTACACTTGCTGTATCACTTGATGATTACCTGTTCTGTTCATTCCCTCTGGGGCACCTGGTATTGGCCACTGGGCTAGATGGACCTTTGGTCTGACCCAGTATGGCTGTTCTTATGTACACTGCCAGCCTGGTATAAAAAGAACTAACTGCAAATGAAAATCAGGCCAGCCTGTAGACAAGCCCATTTATATTTATGAATGCACCCATACTTTATGCACATTTATTTTAAATTTAAAATGTATATGCATTCTTTTCAAAACTTTTTAAAGAAAAGACACCTGCATAAACATTCAGTCTCTGCCAATAAAGAGACACAGATATATCTAAAGCAGGAGTGAAGAGTATGCATATTATAAAATAACTTACAACAACCCGTTACAAAGTAAGCATGACATAAACCACAAGACTCAAGAACATGAAAAGAGAGCACTACAAATACACAGCACTCTTTTCAAAGAGAGAGAGAGAGAGAGAGACCAGATGTTTAAGGTGACACAGAGTCTCACAAATATTGAAAGGTAATATTGTACAAGTGCTGTAATATTTTTGACAAGTGATTCTAGCAACCTCTTCCTTCCATAGACAGGACACCTTTAACACTGTAGATTTTCCAGGCACTCTTCATTTTCTGTAGTGTAGCCATTTATCATTTTAGATATGAACTGTGACATGCGGGGAAAAATACTTTGCTGACCTAAATCTTGTGCAATGGTACTGAAGCCAGTGGTAGTGTTCGTGGTGTAAGTCAGCACATAATTTGGTCCCTAATATGGATTTTACACAAGGGAAAGATACACAAGTATATAAAATATCCACTGGGACTAAGATCTAAGAGCCCAAACTTGCATTAATGAATTCCCAAAACTTCCATGAAGTCAAGGACTGGGCCTATATCTATATATAGAGATTCAGTTATAGAATATATAGGAATCTAATACCTTCCTATTCAAGTGAGATGTGGCAAATTAAAATGTTTGTTATTTAAAAAGGAAAAAGAACATTATTTAGCATCCAGAATATGAATTTGGTTGGGGAAAAATATGATTCCTAGATACTAGACTAGTTTTGGATATAAAACATATGTTAACTGAAAAATGATATGGCTTGTAGGTGTCTTACATTGTGCTAATAAGGCATAAGAAAGAAAGAAAGAAAGAAAGAAAGAAAGAAAGACCAACAAATCTCTATGGGCATTTTTGACATGAAAATCTGTTTGCATGGTCCTTAATTAACCTTTCTGAAATGTAAAGATATTTGGCAATGTCCATGTGAGCCTTGCATCCTTTTACATATCTTGAGAACTGAAAGAGGAAAACTCTTAGAGATGAAGAATCTCCTTTGGAAAGAATTTTGTAGGTTAAATTACTTGACATTTAATTTTCAGAGTATATTTTATGATGGATTATTGTATTTATAGTCCTCACGATGGAGTGCTGAATGTGAATGGATACTCTAAGTGCTTGAATAGATAAATACCGACGGTCATATCCAGGACCCATTAAAGTCAGTGAACAGATTCCTGCTGATTTCAGTGGGCACTGGATCAATCCCTGAGACCATTTTGCTTCTATGTTTTCATTACTGCATTGATCCCCAATGTTCCCTCCCTTATGCATTCTTATCATCCAATTTTGTATCACTGAAGCCAATGGAATTTTTGCCACTGACTTCAATGGGAGAATGACCATGCCTTCAGTTATGTCATTTTTTAAAGTCTCTTTTGTACCAGTTCAGCAAAGCCCTAAAGCACATATGTAAGTGCTTTGCTGAATCATTATTAGCAATGTAAATTATTGGCAATGTAATTCTCACATTGTAAATGGCATTATTAGCTTCCTCCCTTGGGGCAGTGTGAGACTATGGAGGAAAACAAGTGTTTTCAGTGCATTCCTCCTCCCATTCTCCCAAGATCATATGTTGTTAGAGAGTCGGGTTAAATTGGTGTACATTTTATTTTGTGAAAATGTTTTCCCTAATTTTGTGCAGTTTTATATTCCCCAAATTTTGATATTTCCAGTCATGAGAATTTTGGTACTGAAAAATTCTTAAAAATCAAATTTATTCACAAAATCTCGTGCAATATTTTTATGGAGCATGGGAATATTCTGAAGTGGGAGCATGGTGTAATTCAGTGATATTCAGACCTCAGTGGTTCAGGACCCAAATTAGCGATCAGCATTACTCAAAAGACCCACAGTAGTGTGAATTCACTGTTTCATTTACTACAGTACTATTTAAACATTATGATGGGAAATATTTAATTTTATATGTTTCTGTGAGAATAATATATATATTATAAATAATAATTATAAATATAATTCTCACAGAAAATAAGTTGGTCACTTAATTGGTTAATAACAATAAAAGCGTCCAGATTGTTCAATATCTTTAATATAATGTGCTGCAAAAAGCTGCAGAAGACACATTAAAGAGCCACTTGCAGCTCACAAGCCTCTGTCTGACTATCACTGGTGTAGTTAATGCATTGACTAGAGAGCTGGGAGCCAGGAACAACTAGTTCTGTTTTCACCTCTGTCACTATCTATCCTTAATACTTTGTACTCACAGTAAATATCATTTAAAAAATGCTACTTAATTATGCTTCACACCATCCCTTTCAGGGGGGGTTAAAACTAACGGTGCAGGAGAAAGGAGAGCATATGATCCTTAATCCAATTTCTGAAGTGACTTCCTTTGTGACCTTGAGTAAGTCACTCATGATCTGTTTTTCAGAGCTTCTGAGTACCCATTACTCTAACTGAAGTTAATGGCAGCTACAGGAATCTTTTATAAATGAATACAAAAATCATTAGATAATTAACAGACTGCAGACAAAATTGTATGAGTGCAAGAGAACGGATACAGATTTGAGCTGAACAGGGTCTGCACAAAAAAATGTAACTCTTCCAGACAAAATATATTGTAGGTAAAAGTGGGGGGTGAGGGGGATGCAGCTGATGGAATTAAAAAAGAAAGGTCTGAGAAACACGAATTAAATTGATTTTTTTAAAGTATGCTTTAAAAGCTGATGCTGTTAAGGATGGTTGTGACTTTAGGTGTCATTCACATGATTTGCTTACAGACATTCAATACATACGGCAACCAAATATAGAAAGTAACAGCTAGAGACAATTATATATTTTCTGTTTAATCCTCCTAAAAAGACATCTACTTTTTTGAAAAGCAGCTGGCACACCTAGTTAGAGAGTGATCATAGATTGCCTGTTAGTTTATTTATTGTTACCATTCTGTTAAGAGTTTTGAGGCCTCCCAGGTCAGTTTCCCATTTGGAGCAGAAATTGATGACACCGAGTCAGGTATTTTTAGTGTGATTTGTTTATTTTCAAAATGTCCACAAGTCTTGTTTTCTGAAACAAGTAGGGGCTTAAAAATGGCGCACAGGCAGTTGCCTTTGGAAGAGGCTTTGGACCAGGCACTTCTACCCTATCCTAATAATAATACCCTCTTGCTCTGTATTTTTCCAGGTACTCTCACAACCAGAACTTCTGCTTAGTACACAGCACTCTGTTTCATCCCACAACCACATAACCCCCCTATTCCAAAAATGCCATTGGACCACATGTTCTCAAGAGGGGGACATGAAACATCATTAATCCTTTTGTGACATTATTGCATTCAAAAGGAAATTTATTAAGCTTTCCCTGCCTAAGGAGACTGAATTAAACCTAGTCTCCTTTACCAGTTTCTGGATGAAGTGACTGCTTCAAAGCCCCTAAAGGCAACCTATTACGATATTTTACTGCCAGAGACCTCCATTCAAACGTAGATAAAAACAAGTGAAAAGAATATCGTGACTTACTGTCAAAGTACTTCCCAGTAAATATTGGCCCATATCTCACAATCATTGCATTATACTCAGGAGTAGAGCTGAGAGAATAATTGATTTTTTGGTTTGGTGCCTCTCTCTCTCTCTCTCTCTCACACACACACACACACACACACACACACACAACCCCCTACTATGGAGACAACTATACTAGTACAACTGTAAGTGTCTCCACACTAGTAGCATTGTACCACTTCAACTATACCAGTACAGTTAAACTGTTGTGTGAATGCAAAGACTAAATTCACTTATTGCATTATTTTAAAGACAGTATTAATGCTGGTGCTGATGCTGAAAGAGTGGATATACTGGCTTGGCCTTAGTGTTGGACAATATTTATCAAAAGTAAAATTGATTCACCAAATTCTGCCTTATCCTGTGTACCACAAAGAACCCAGTCCAAAAATCCTCAAGCAAAATTCTTCCTCAGTCAATGTAGCTTTTGCTTTGGTGCAAGGACTCTTGTAACGTTTTTAGGCCCATATTGTATCCAAAGTGAAATCTTGCACTGTGTAAGTATAAAATAATGCCACTGCATTATTTTCTAACCCTTTGTTTGGGAAATATTTTCCATTGGTACATTCATTACTTTATAGTGATAAAGATATTTTGTCTATTTTATTTTTTCTGTTTCCCAAACTTATCTGTCTAATGGAAAAATTCCATGACAAGTGAGGTGGAATCCTTGTTAGTATAAATGGGTGATGAGCAAACCTGAATGGTTTGGTTCTGGAAATATGGCTGTTTTCTTCTGAAATTCCCAGTACTTCCAGGTTTTAGCTGGAATGGAAATACAACTAGCCTGGGTGAAAGTATTTCATTATGTTTTCAATCTTGTGGTGACTGAAACCAGAAAATGCAGAGATGCAGGAAAAATTGGAGAGACCAATAGGTTAAGTATGGATATTGAAAAGATTTCGATTAGTTTTTATTCCCTAAACTGATAATACTGAGCCCATGACTAAATGGCTGGACACAATAATTTCATAGTCTAAGCCTCTCTGGCAAAGTGGATTCCACTTTTCTTTGTTTTATTGTAGTGTCTGGTTGATCTGTTATACTGGTGGCAGGAAACAGACTACAAACGTGCATTAGTAATGACAATTGTTATGGGGTTTGGGGTACAATCCAGACCAGTAAGAGGTTGTGTCACCACTTGCCCTGCAACTCTAGGTGCCTTAAAATGCTTTGCTGCTTTAGCTCCCAGCTTGGGATGCTCAAAACCAGCCTACAAGTATCCAGGTCACACCCTGAAGTGTCTCAGTATTAGACAGTCCTGGCTCGGTAGCTCTGACGTCTACAGCCCCTATTTGGCTTCCACTAGCCTTGGTTACAACCACCAAAGTGATCCCAAAACACACCCATCATGAATTTCCCCCAAACCATGTGCCATGTCCGGCCCTGTCCTGGCCAGTTTAGAGAAATAATAAGGTTTGTTTGTTCCCCTAAAGAAATAAAAGTACATCACAGCTTATTAACTTAACAGGGGTAACTACACCCTTCCCTTTAAAAACAGCACTGAGCTGGTTTATAGTAAAAATTAAAACAAAAATATTAACAATAGGACATACGTTAAGTGATGCCAAGTCAAAGGAAGCAAATCAGAGTGAAAACACTCATATAAAGTCTAAAACTTAATCTAACAAAGTATAGGCTTTGTTCAAAATGGTTTCTCTCACAATCTTCCTTCTTCCCAGCTATGGCTGACTTTTCCTCAGTCAGCACCTTCCACAGATGTACGAGGTATGTACAACTGACAAGAGTTGCTGACACAGAGTGGTGAAGTGCCAATGCACCTCTGTCACAACAGTACAAAATCATTCTTAATTATAACTTAATGACATGAGCATTTGTTACATTCCTGAATTTCATTTTACTTTGATTTTTTTTATTTCAATTTTGCAGAACTTCTTTCAAATAGTTAGTAATCTGCTTGATGAAGAGAACAAAGAGAAATGGGAAGACGCACAGCAGGTAAGATTTGCCTCTGTTGCTATTTAGTTTAAAAAATTACCAAAGTGGAGTTTTACATTTTGCCCTAAATATGCTCTGTAGTACTCCCAAATCCTGTCCTAATTATTTATATATTTATTTAGGGCTATCAAGGGATTAAAAAAATAATTGTGATTAATCACTCAATTGTTCATGCTATTAAACAATAACAAAATACCATTTATTCCAATATTTTTGGATGTTTTCTACATTTTGAAATATATTGATTTCAATTACAATACAGAATACAATGTGTACACTGCTCACTTTTTATATTCATTTTTATTACAAATATTTGCACTGTAAAAAACAAAATAAATAGTATTTTACAATTCACCTAATACAAGTACTGTAATGCAATCTCTTTATCATGACAGTTGAACTCACAAATGTAGAATTATGTACAAAAAATAACTGCATTCAAAAATAAAACAATGTAAAACTTTAGAGTCTACAAGTCCAATTAGTCTTACCTCTTGTTCAGCCAATCGCTCAGACAAACAAGTTTGTTCACATTTGTAGGAGATAATGTTGCCTGCTTCTGGTTTACAATGTCACCTGAAAGGTGTTTCCGTGGCACTGTTGTAGCCTCCGTCGCAAGATATTTACATGCCAGATGCGCTAAAAATTCATGTCTCTTGATTCTTCAACCACCATTCCAGAGGACATGCGTCCATGCTGATGATGGGTTCTGTTCAATAACAATCTATTGCAGTGCAGACCAATGCATGTTAATTTTTATCATCTGAGTCAGATGCTACCAGCAGAAGGTTGATTTTCTTTTTTGGTGGTTTAGGTTCTGTAGTTTCCGCATCAGAATGTTGCTCTTTTAAGACTCCTGAAAGCATGCTCCATATCAAATCCCTCTCAGATTTTGGAAGGCACTTCAGATTCTTAAATCTACATCTTAAATGTAGAGTGCTCTAGCTATCTTTAGAAATCTCACAATGGTACCTTCTTTGCATTTTGTCAAATCTGCAGAGAAAGTGTTCTTAAAATGAACATGTGCTGGGTCATCATCCAAGACTGCTATAACATGAACTATATGGCAGAATGTGAGTAAAACAGAGTAGGAGACATACAATTCTCCCCCAAGGAGTTCAGTCACAAATTTAATGAACACATTTTTTTTTAACAAGCATCATAAGCATGGAAGCATCTCCTCTGGAAGGACGGCTGAAGCATGAAGAGGCATATGAATCTTTAGTGCATCTGGCATGTAAATATCTTGCAACGTCAACTACAACAGTGCCATGTGAATGCCTGTTCTCACTTTCAGGTGACATTGTAATTAAGAAGTGGGCAGCATTATCTCCTGTAAATATAAACAAACTTGTTTCTCTTAGCAATTGGCTGAAGAAGAAGTAGGACTGAGTGGACTAGTAGGCTCTAAAGTTTTAAATTTTTTTGTTTTTGAGTTCAGTTATGTAACAAAAAAAAATACACTACATTTGATTCCACTTACATGATAAAGAGATTACACTACAGTACTTTTATGTGGTGAATTGAAAAATACTATTTGTTTTGTTTATCATTTTTACAGTGCAAATATTTGCAATAAAAATAATACAAAGTGAGCACTGTACACTTTATATTCTGTGTTGTAATTGCAATCGATATACTGGATAAAGTAGAAAAATATCCAAACATAGTTAATAAATTTCAGTTGGTATTCTATTGTTTAACAGTGCGATTAATCATGATTATTTTTAATGGTAATTAATTTTTTGAGTTAATCGTGTGAGTTAACTGCAATTAATCAACTGCCCTAATTTATTTGTTTGTTTTTGAGGCAGTGCTGAGTCCTTATTTCAGGTTTAGTGTAGTTTTATTTTTCTTTTCATCAAATATTCATTAATTTGTCCTTTTTATGGAATGAAAACGTGCTACGGTACAATTAAAAATAAAATAATATTTTATGAGACAGAAACAAAAGCATCTGAAACTAATAAATCCTGTGCAAAAGTATTTTAAAGTTCTTATACTAAGCTGATCACAGCAAATAATCATGAAAAACGCATGCATATTTCATTATATGAGATGAATATTTCACTTAGTATAAAGAGCATTAACTAGCTGAAAGTGCTAGAGAGAGAATTCTTTTTCCAGCGCTAAGCAATATGATTCTGTGTTCTTTCTAAAGACTACAGCATTAAGATTTGCAAACCAAGGGAATTTTCACCATTTTTTCCTGCCAGCTTGCATACGATGATTTGTTTTGAGCAAACTGCATTTGTACGCTACTTTGGATCCCTGAGATTGTGCTCTGCATTCTTCTTTCTGGTAGAAAGAAAGCCTCATTCACTATCAATAAATTGCTGACTTTCTATCAGAATACAGATGCAGCAGCTCAACATCCATTTTCTACATTAATTGCCAGCATCAGAAACCATTAATTATGGATTATATAGAATACAAATATACATCACCCACTTTAATACATGCCTTTTGTTAAGAGCTGATGTAAAGTGCTTCATAGCAGGGCCGCCCGGGGGGGGGGGGTGCAGGGCAAGTGGGGCAATTTGCCCCAGGCCCCGGGCCCTGCAGGGGCCCCCACAAGAGTTTTCGGGCCCCTGGAGCGGGGTCCTTCACTCGCTCCAGGGGCCCTGGAAAACTCTTGCGGGGCCCAGGCCCCGTGAACTTCTTCCGCTCCAGGTCTTTGGCGGCAATTCGGCATTGGGGGGTCCTTCCACCCACCGCCGAATTACCGCCGAAGCAGGGGCCTCCCGCCGCCAAAGACCCCAGGCCCCCTGAATCCTCTGGGTGGCCCTGCTTCATAGAGGACACCATTTGCAGTCTACAACAATAATTTTTTATTGGACCTGCAAAACTCAGAAATTATGCTACATATTCTTTATCGCCATTTACTGGCACTTTATGTATTAACTACATACTTTACATATGCACAGATATAGAGCACCGATGTAACACATATGTCTCAATGGTTTCTCCTGCAGTTATTTACTGTGAAATTCTAACTGTAGTAAATATTGACAACAGACACTTTTGAATGAAATGCAGCCTTCTTACTCAGTCCAGGAACATGTACTGCTTGTTTGGTGTGTGGATAAAATTGATACTAAAACATTTGTTACCTTACAAGAAGTCATTAGAAAAATAAATTTTAAATCTGCATCACTCAGGGCAGCGTTTGCACCTTGCCAGGATCTTGAACACCACAATTAATTAGTGTAAAAGAAAGTAGGTTGTTGCTGCCCAAATCTTTAATATAGGGGCCGGCATAGACTACAGAACAGAGCATGCAATTGGCCACCTTGGTCTGAGAGGCTCTGGAGCTAGACACATCAAACCATAGGAAGGAACAGTATGGATGTTAGGACTTTTCGTCTCCAAAAGCAACACATGCATATTAAAAAAGAGAGTGGCTGTATTCCCAAATGCAGAACAGTATACAGTGAATATCATTTACATTTTGTATTTTGACCATCCCTTATGTTTAAGGACAAAAAATGTATTGTGTGTAGCAGGATATCCATTTTTTAAAAATAAATAAATGTTTATTTTACAGGAAATTATCCCTTGTTCATGACACAGACAGTAATCCTTTCAATGATTTACTGATGTATATGTTGTAAAAGATATCAGTTTATCCACAAAATGTCTTAATAAATGTAACAGGTTCTAATCTCTTGACACTATTGAATAATGAATACATATTTTTTGTCCTAATGCCCTCTCAGGACCATTAAAATGAAATATGTTTTCTTGTAAATGGACTAGCCATTTACCATTTGGCAATTATATAAGGGTGCAATTCTGCTGTTGGAGAGATCAATATGGATGCCTTTAGTTTACTACTTTATCTCTGTGCTAGCACTAATAATAATGTTAAAAATGAATACACACAGATTCAAGAATACATTTTATAGTTAAACACTGTTTCAAAGCAACAAAGATGATAACAATCTGCAAAGAACTAGGGGCCAAATTTAGCCTTCATATACATACACAACTCCTATCAACATTGTTGGAGGGTGCCTTCACAGATTTGAAGGCAAAATTTGGTCAATATTTGTTTCTGGAATATTACTCTGAAATACAATAACCGTTACTGAGGGCTGTGGAGAGCAAAGAATTTGAATCTTTTTCTGTTAAGTGCATTAAATTTATGGCCAAACATACCACAGTTCTTGGGCAAAGCTGATTTTGAATGATATTGTGAGAGATCGTGTCTGCTCACCTGGAGATGAATGATGCATTGAAGACTAAAACATATTGTTTTGCTGTAACATAAAACTTTTGACATTAAAACATGATGAGTATAATTTAGCTGTTGAATGTCCCAGCTCATTTTATTGTACTTGGTTAGTATTTTATGTGAATGATACAGAGTTTGTGAAGGTCTTGCAGTTATTGTGTATCTGACCTTCATTTATTAGATCTATCCAGGATCAGTGGAGCTAATGCAGGTGATTGAAGATTTTATACACATTGTTGGAATGGGGATGATGGACTTTCAGAATTCATACCTAATGACTGGAAATGTAGGTAAGAAATAGGAATTTCTTTTATCAAATATTTGAAAATCAAAACATGCAAGTATGTACTTTATACCTGCTGTCTATAAGATTGGGATCCTCTTCTAAACTTGTATTTTGGTGTTTGGTCATCTATTGTCTAGTTTACTAGTCTATTTCAAAGTGAATGTGTGAGTAGTGAATCTTCTACTTTCTCATCTCTCACAACCTGAACATAAAGCTTAAATCCTAAATAAAATCCAAAAAGTAGTCCATGTTATGCTATGCATATACTAGAAGCCTGCCAGTATACACAAGGATTCAAATAGCAATTTGAGACATGATAATTAATAATTTTAGTGTACGTATATATTATTAATAATGTCTCAAATTGCTATTTGAATATTGTGTATACTGTATAATTTTAGTGTATATATATATATTATGTATATATAATGTGTGTATAATGTATAATGTCTCAAATTGATATATATATATATATGTACGCACATACATTATTTATATATATATATATAATCTGTGTGTATATATATTAATTTTATATATATATATACACATTGTGTATATATATAATGTATGTGTGTATATATATATATATATATATATCAGTTTGAGACATTATAATTAATAATTTTAGTGTGTGCGTATATATATACGCACACACTAAAATTATTAATTTTATATATATATATATAAAGCTAAATTGTGTGTGCGTATATATATATATATAATGAATTGCTTAATTCACTGGATAAATGTTGATTTTGTTGACAATATTTCTACTAATTTTTCATTTGCCCATAGACCTTATTGTGCACATTGTAGTATGATAGTAATCAGTCTCAGCAAATACTATTGATAAAACCTAAACATCAGTTGTCATTATAAAACAAAATCATTTAAAATTTGGTTACTTAGGTTTTCAGTACTTCTGTGTGTGTGTGTGTGTGTGTGTGTGTGTGTGTATTCAAAATTTTGTTTTGATTTACTTTTTAAAAGACTTGTTAGAGCAGCTGTACAGCATTCATAATGCCAGTGGTGAAGACTGAGACAATATAATAAAATAACATTCAGAACATATGAAAGATGTCATCAACCTGGACTCAACCTATTAGGTGCTGTAATTATCTCTGAAGTATCACTTCATCTAGGGCATGGAGTATTAATGCGTTTGAAATGACCCAGACTATAAGGCAGTTTTGAGTATTTCATCTTGTTGCCATAATTTGCAATGACTACTATCAAGCTGTCTGGAGTGGCTCATGAATATGAGTGCCAACCTCCAGGCAGACTGTTACAAATCAGGGCATAAACCCTAAACTGGTTGTGTGTTTCATAATTAGATTTCACCAACCAAGAATCAAGCACTGTATTAGCCTTAAGATGGAGTCACAGACAGTCTACCTTGGCCACTCTGGCTATCTTTCCACCCAAGAAAACCTGCCTTTGTAATAGATGGTAGCTTGCACCAAAATCACTATAAAATTCCGGTTACTTCCAGTCCCAAAGGATCAGTGACTTACCCCAGGTCAAGTGCACCCTAGTTCTTACACCAAAGACAATGCCTGAAGCCAATCCTTTAATAAACTAACTAAAGGTTTATTAACTAGGAAAAAGAAATAGAGTTATTTACAAGGTTAAAACAGGTAAACATATACAAACAAATGAGTTACAGTCTTAGGATCCAAATAGCAATAGAAGCTGCTGTCATATGCAAGCTTTATATGTCCTTCAGGGCTAACCAAAGCTGAGCAGCTTAGGGATCCTTGCTTAACCTTAGAAATATTGCCCTTTCCAAATTCCAAGTAGCATAGTGATATAGTTCCTTCTGGTCAGGGAGTTTTATTCCCTTCCTTCAGAGTTCAAACTGCGATGGGGTGATGGGATGGTTATGTTCACATCCCCTCTTCGTGGGTGTGGGGGGGAGCAATCAACAGCGTCTTTTGTCCATTGATGTTCCATAATGGTTTGCTTGGTGTCTATAGGCCTTCTTTTGTTGGGCAGGAGAGGATATCTCTTGTGGTAAACTAGTATCTCACACTTGGCAATGCTTCTGGAGGGGAGGGATAGCTCAGTGATTTGAGCATTGGCTTACCTACACCCAGGGTTGTGAGTTCAATCCTTGAGATGACCACTTAGGGATCTGAGGCAAAAATCAGTACTTGGTCCTACTAGTGAAGGCAGGGGGCTGTACTCAATGACCTTTCAAGGTCAGTTTTAGGAGATAGGTATATCTCCAATTATTTTTATTTATTTATTTTTTTTAGGTTGGATATTAGGAAAAACTTCTTCACTCAGAGAGTGGTGAAGCACTGGAATGGGTTACCTAGAGAGGTGGTGGAATCTCCTTCCTTAGAGGTTTTTAAGGTCAGGCTTGACAAAGCCCTGGCTGGGATGATTTAGTTTGGAATTGGTCCTGCTTTGAGCAAGGGGTTGGACTAGATGACCTCCTGAGGTCCCTTCCAGCCCTGATATTCTATGATTCTGTCCTGACTGTGGGGGTTTTCAGTTTCACAGTAAACAATGTTATCATTACAAAGCAAACACTTAGGGCTTATCTACACCAGCACTTTACAGCACTGCAACTTGCTCACTCAGGGATGTGTATCTATTGGGTTTCCGGAAACACTCAGGGGTGTGTATCTACTGGGTTTCCAGGAACACTCAGGGGTGTGTAGCAGGGTGGTTACCCGCTTCTGCCCTTTGGGGCTTAAAACAGCCCAGGAAAGGGCTGTGGCTAGGGCAAGAAGGGCTTAAAAGCTGCAACTCTAAAAGCTGGGCTGATTGGGGAAGCGGCCGCAGCTGGGCCACACCCTAATCAGGCCACAGCTGGCCTGTATAAAAAGGCCCGGGAAGCTAGGAGCAAACAGTCTCCCTCTGCCTGTAGAGGGAGAAGGGCCTGGTTGCAGGGAGCTAGAGCTGAAGTACCAGAGTGGAGCAGGGCTAGGGGACAAGCTGGGGAGCTCCAGCTTGGAAAGCCCCAGGTTGTGGCCTAGCATTGGGCAAACAGGTACTGGGGGATGCGGGGGGTAGCCCAAGGGGTAGGCAAAGGCAGTAGGTCCAAACCCCTTTGCCTATGATGAGTGGCTGATACTTTAGTCTGCCCCAGTGAATGGGGGCTAGATGGAGACTAGGCAGTAGCCAAAACTGAGGCAAAGTGGGGATAGTGGGTTGGGGGTTCCAGGGAGGGGATACCAAGATTGGTGGGGTACTGCCAGGGGGCAGCACCCCAGTTAAAAGGGCACTGGGGTCCAGGGAGGGACATGGGGGCCAGAACACAGGTAGATCACTGGCCTGCAGAGGGTGCTCCTGGCTGGAAAGACAGCTAATTCCCGAGGACAACCAGCAGGAGGCGCCTTAGGGGTGAGTCCGCATGTCTACAAGGTGTGAAAAAAGCACTCCCCTGAATGCTGCAAGTTTCAGTGCTCTAAAGCGCCAGTGTAGACAGTGCGACAGTGCTGGTAGCTATTCCCCTAGCTACTGGTTTAACATTGCAAGTGTGGTGGTTTAATGTTGCAGCAGCGCTTTAACATTGCTAGTGAAGACGTACCCTTAAATATTACCTTATAGCATGGCATACAGATATAATAAGTCTAATGCAATGCACAAGCCATGAAGTCCAAACATTTAAACTCATTCTTATAAACTTAACATGTATGTTAACTAGAAGTGTGTGGTTGGAGGGGGGGTTTATTTCTATATTGAAGCAGGTTATCTCTGGATAAAATAAAACCCCTTCTGACCCCACGCCCCTAGTTGTCACCTACTACCCTACACAGGAACCCATAACATATATCACCCAACAGCTATAACCCAAACTCAGTGAGGACCCCATCCTGAAAAAAATCTTTCCTGAACCCCCTTTTCTGGCCTTTTAACAGCCCCCAACCTCTCCAAGCTCATCATCAGAAGCAAGCTCCCCACAGACCAGGACACACCAACTCGAAGTAGTACCAGAACAACAGATGTAAAACCTGCAGACATATCTTCACCTCTACAATGCACCCCCCCCCAACCACACACCTTTCAAGATCTATGGGTCCTACACACCTATCACAACAGGTGGTGTACATTGCCCAGTGCACCAAATGGCTCAATAGCAACTATGTAGGTGAAACCATACAATCGCTATCCTTTCTAATAAATTCACGCAGGAAAAGATAAAATACAAAAACACTACATAGTGATCACTTCTATCTCTGATATATCAGTCCTCATCCTCAAAGGAATCATGCACAACAGATTGAAAAGACAAGCTTAAATTCATAACTTTGCTAGACACTAAAAACAACCCACCGAGCTGCTTCTCCCCCACTTCCTTTCATCTTTGTGACTGGAGGGGTTTTAATGGGCAACTTCACCTTGAATGGTCCCTTGAAATATGTGTTAACTACTTATGCTAAACAGTCTCCTCCATCTTGTAATTAGCTGTGACTTTCTGAGACCATGTCTACACTACAAAATTAGGTTGACCTAACTTATATCAGCATAAGCCACCACAAGTTATTAAATTGCTTTTGTGTGTGCACAATTTGCTCTTTGTGTTAGCGGTGTGTGTCCTCACTAGGAGCACTTGTATCAATTGTATTGTCAATGTGGACATTGTGGGATGACTTCTGAAAGCCAGTAAAAGTCTAGGTAAGCAAAGGAGTGTCTACACAGATAGTGTGGACCTAATTACATCTACCATTTCTCTTCACTGCTCGGGGAGGTGGTGTTACTAAATCAGCATAGAGAGGCTCTTATGTCAGTGGAAGCCAAATTTAAGTGAAAACAGTTTCACAGCGAGGTTGACACGAGGCAACTTACATCAGCATAACCATGTAGTGTAGACCAGGTCTAAGTAAGTTTCCCAGATCTGAAGAAGAGCTCTTGTAAGCTTGAAAGGTTGTCTCTCTTACCAACAGAAGTTGGTACAACAAAATATATTACCTCACCCACCTTGTCTCATCAGAATGTCAATCTCTTTTAAAGTGAGGCAGTAGAACTGGTCAGAAGACACTATGATTGAAGAATTACTTGATTTTGAAAACACCGTACAAAATGTTCAAAACATTGCTAATGAAGAACCAAATTTATAACCAGAATAAGTATACTGGCGTGCAGTTAAAATATTTGATATATTGTTCTGATATTCTTGATTCCTGACCAATATAAATCACTACCTTGATGAACAGCACTATTTGATAATATTTGTTGAATAATTTAGCCAGACAATGACAGGGCAGGTCTACTGTAGCGTGTGTGGTGGAGATGCTCTATGCTGATAAGAGAGTGCTGTCCCGTCGGCATAATTACTCCACCTCCGTGAGAGGCAGAAGCTATGTCAGCAGGACATCATCTGCTGACATGGCACCACTGTAACTTGCATTGCTCGGGAGGGGGGAGTCTTTTTCATACCCCTGAACAACGTAAAGTAGATTGACTTAGCAATATTGTAAACCCATCCATATTTTATTAAATTATTCATTAAAAATTTCTTAAAATAATTTGCCCAGCTTGAGAATTGGATGAACCCTAGAATTGTAAACAATCAATGATGTAAGGCATAGTCTTGTATTGGGGAAGTTCTAGGGAAAGCATCAGAAGGTACTCTCTGTGCCTCAGAATGTTTAAAATGTTAAATAATCTAATAGTTTGTTGCTGTTAATGAGTGTCATGGTGGCAGCAGTGGTGGTGTTTAATATTTGTATTGTGGTACTACCTAAAGCCCCAAATCAGGAGGTATTGTTGTTATTAATCATTTGTATTGCCATAGCACCTAGGAGCCCTAGTCCTGGACCAGGTACCAGGACCCTGTGTGCTAGGCCATATAGAGGGGGGGGAAGACATTCCCTGCCCCAGAGAGTGTGTTTGAAACCATTTTTATGGCAAAATCAAAGATTTGTTGATTAACACAGCATAGCCTATACCTTTTGGCATGTTTGACTGCAGCCCAATCCATTTGTGCTCAAGAGTGACTATAAAAATGACATGTAGGGATCCTGTGTATATAGCTTCTACGTCATCCCCATATCAAATGGGAAGTAACAACCTGAAACAGAAATTGTGGTGTGCACTAGCTACTCATGTAACTGCATAAATTTAGTAGTTTTCCTTTGATCATCCTCCTCCCTCTCACACCTAATGTTTTTTAAACCCGTAGAACTAGTGTCTTACTTAGACTATGTGCCCAGGCAAGCAAGTGAAAGGGATTAAGAAAAGTAAGAGAAACTTATAGACCTCTGCTGGCTACCTGGACCTTGGGTCCTGGCACATTGAAGCAAATGGGTTATCCACCTACATTCTCCCTTGCTGGACCCAGATGGCAAGGAAGGACAGGAAATGGGCACAGTCTTGGCTCCACTACCTCTGCTCACTGGCCACAGTAGTTGAGCTGGTGTGACATGAGGAGGGAGAAATTGATTGCTATTATAGTCTGTCTGTAAATTACTAACCCCTGCAAGAACAAGGACGGGGGATCTCTGAGTCACAATGCCTTCCAGAGTTATTTTTGTTTTGGTTAATCTTACACATCACCTCTTGCTCAGGGCTGTTCCTAAACTCAAGTTAATTAAGGCCTCTGGCTGCTGCAGCAATACAAATAAATAATAATTTTTAAAAATGCAGGCAGCTTCTACTGTCAGTCCTCCAAACTCACCCTGGGATCTATGGGTATGTCTACCCTTTGAGCTATAAATGTAAATTCCAGCTTGAGGAGACATACACATGCTAGCTTTAATCAAGCTAGTGTGCTAAAAAATAGAATGTAGCCACAGTGGTGCGAATAGCAGAAGGGACTGCCTGTCCCTAGTATGTATCTAGCATCTTGGACAGGTAACTGCTTGGGGCAGCTAGCCCCTCCCACCACTCACATTGCCACAGCTACATTCTATTTTTAGCATGCTAGCTTGATTAGGTATGTCTCCTCCTGCTGGAATTTACACATCCAGCTCAAAATGTAGCTATGACCTAAGAATCAAGTTGGGTTTTTCCTTTTTGCACCAGTAATAAAGGTTAGTCACACCAAATTCTGCCCTTGATTAAGCTGTACAATCCCACTGTCCCCAAATTATACCCTCAGTGCGACACAGTTGCCTTCATTGGAGTTACACAAGTGTGACTGATTGACCATGTAATTGGAATGTAAGTTTTTTGCTATTACATCAGAAGGAATACATCCAGCTCATGCTCTCTTAGCTGTATAAACTCTGTAGTGCTAACTAGCATTAAAAGTAGTAAAAGTAATTTTTTTCACAAAAGTAAGCAAATATGTTGAATACAGGAAGCAGATCTGTGCAGAAAGAAGGGGCCATTTTTTACACATAATTAATAGAGCAGAACTGCACTACACTTATTTTCATGTTCCGTTTTGTAAAAACTGAATATAATAATTTTCAATCCCCTCCAACATTTCATGCATCCATTCAGAATCCCTTTTCACATAAGCATGAGAAACAAGATTGAGTACTTACGATGACTGCTTCTTTTTCTGATGTGCTGCGGAATAGAAAGATTCCAGTTCTGTAGCAAATTTCACAGCCTCAGAAGTGTCTTTGGTTTCTATTCAGTGATTTTAATTTGCATTTCTGCATCCAGTTGTACAGAAGTAAACTCATAGACTCATAGACTTTAAGGTCAGAAGGGACCATTATGATCATCTAGTCTGACCTCCTGCACAATGCAGGCCACAGAATCTCACCCATCCACTTCTATAACAAACCCCTAGCCTATGTCTGAGTTATTGAAGTCCCCAAATTGCGGTTTGAAGACCTCAAGCTGCAGAGAATCCTCCAGCAAGTGACCCATGCCCCATGCTGCAGAGGAAGGCGAAAAACCTCCAGGGCCTTTGCCAATCTGCCCTGGAGGAAAATTCCTTCCCGACCCCAAATATGGCGATCAGTTAAACCCTGAGCATGTGGGCAAGACTCACCAGCCAGCACCCAGGAAAGAATTCTCTGTAGTAACTCAGATCCCAACCCATCTAACATCCCATCACAGACCACTGGGCATACTTACCTGCTGATAATCAAAGATCAATTGCCAAAATAATTGCCAAAATTAGGCTATCCCATCATACCAACCCCTCCATAAATTTATCAAGCTTAGTCTTAAAGCCAGATATGTCTTTTGCCCCCACTACTCCCCTTTGGAAGGCTGTTCCAGAACTTCACTCCTCTAATGGTTAGAAACCTTCATATAATTTCAAGTCTAAACTTCCTAGTGTCCAGTTTATATCCATTTGTTCTTGTGTCCACATTGTTACTAAGCTTAAATAATTCCTCTCCCTCCCTAATATTAATCCCTCTGATATATTTATAAAGAGCAATCATATCCCCCCTCAACCTTCTTTTGGTTAGGCTAAACAAGCCAAGCTCTTTCAGTCTCCTTTCATAAGACAGGTTTTCCATTCCTCGGATCATCCTAGTAGCCCATCTCTGAACCTGTTCCAATTTGAATCCATAGATCATTTATCCTGGGCATCCACACTTGTAATCAGGTTTTACAGATACGCCAATCTCCTCAGCAGGGCCGGCTCTAGGTTTTTTGCCGCCCCAAGCAAAAAAAATTTTGGCTGCCCCCCATCCCAGCCCTGGGCTCCCCCGCCCAACCCCCTTGCTGCCCCAGCCCTGGCCTCTCCCCGCACACACACCCCCGGGCTCCTCCCTTCCCCCCCACCAGTGCCCCACACACACACCTCCTGCTGCCCCAGCCCTGGGCTCTCCCCCCCCCATCTGCACCCTCCTTCCACCGCAGCTCTGGGTCACTGGTAACTCGCTCCCAGGGCGGGTCATTCAGCAGGAATTTTGGATGTGTACAGAACACAGACAGGACTGGGTCCGATATGGTTACAAAGCTGCAGTAAAGTGGAACAATTTTCAGCTTGTGTGATTGGAGGATATCTGGATGCATATTATAAGACTCTCCTCCATAAATGAGGAAAAGTTGAGGTGCCTTTATTATTCTTTTGTTCCACTCTTTCTTTCTATGGGGAATTTGCCAATTCAATATCACTGTCTTCCTTTTAAACAAACAAACAAACAAAAAAGGCAATGGCTGTTGAAAATAGCAATTCCAGTCCTAATAACCACTGAGAAGCATTTCTTGCTCAATTTTATCCTACTTTTTCTACAGCAAGTTACAGTGGATCAGTATATTTGATTTGGGAGAAATGAAGTAACACTTGCCCAAACTGAGCTTGAGCACTCTTGAATTTTGAGGTGTTCAAATCTGGAAGGCAGGTGCTGGGGGGGTGGGCTGTGGGCTCCACAGGGGAGCACGGCAGCATGTATGCAGCAGCGTGTCTGGCGCTGCGTGGAGCCAGACATGCTGGTCTGAGTGGCACAGTAAGGGGGCTGGGGGGTTGGAGAAGGGGTAGGAGGTTCTGGGGGGGCAGTCAAGGGACAGGGAGCTGGGGAGGTTGGATGGGTCAGGGGTTCGGGGGGGGCAGTCAGGGGACAGGCAGTGGTTGGATAGGCATCGGAGTCCCAGGGGTTTGTCAGGGGACAGGTAGGGGGTGGGGTCCTAGGGGGGACGTGGGAGAGTATCAGGAGGGGGCAGTTGGGGACAAGGAGAAGGGAGGCTTAGATAGGGGCTGGGGTCCCAAGGGGCAGGGGCCCCAGGAGAGGGCAATCAAGGGACAAGGAGCAGTGGTGCTTAGATAGGGGGCGGGGTCCTGGGGGCAGTTAGGGGCAGGGGTCCCGGGAGGGGGTGATCAGGGACAGGGAGCAGGGGGTTGGATGGGTCAGGGGTTTGGGGGCAGTCAGTGGACAGGCAGCGGTTGGATAGGCATGGAAGTCCCAGGGGTTTGTCAGGGGACAGGTGGGGGTGTCCTAGGGGAAGTGGGCAGGTCTCAGGAAGGAGCAGCTGGGGACAAGGAGCAGCGGCACTTAGATAGGGGGTGGGGTCCTGGGGGGCAGTTAGGGGCAGGGGTCCCGGGAGGGGGTGATCAGGGGACAGGAAGCAGGGGGGGTTGGATGGGTTGGGGGTTCTGTGGGAGGCAGTCGGAGAGAGTGGATGGTGGCAGGGTGGAGTTACCCTCCTTCCCCGTGGAGTGTCCTGTTTTTTGAATGTTAAAATATGGTCTCCCTACCATTCATAGCACTCACAGCACGCTGCTGCATGAGGTCCCCCCTCCTTCCTTTCCAGTGGGTAGTGGCCAAGGGAATGCTGGGAAATGTAGCTCTTTCCCTGCTCCAGGGCTGGCTCCCAGAGCCCCCTGTTGGTTCTCAGCTTCCCTGCCTCCCCTCCAAATGGGCTGCCCCAAGCAAGGGCTTGCTTTGCTGGTGCCTAGAGCCGCCCCTGCTCCTCAGATCTTCTGCAGATGGAGTGTCATTTTCCTTACTAATCCTTAGGTGATCTCTGTATAACTCAGATTAAATGCTTATTCTGAACCACACATCAAAGTGTAGTTATAAATCCAAAAAAACCCACTTTCTTTTCCAGGACCAAATTTTTCAGCACAGTCAGAACAGGTCCATTCACACTACAGCTCGCCCCACTCCTTCTCTATTCTTCTCTCAAACAAAGGAGGAGTTGCTGGAACAAACTGAAAAATTAAATAGCAACAAGTCACCAGAACCAATAGTTTTCCATCAAGAGTTCTGAAGGAACTTAATAATGTGGCTGAGCTGCTAACAAAAAATCTTCAATCTCATTAAAATCAACTGCTGGACTGGAAGATTGGGGTGCAGCAAATATTGTATTTGTCTTTAAAAACTGATCAGCTGATTCTGGAAATTATAGAACAGTGAGATTTACTGCAGAACCAAGTAAAATGCTTCAAACAGTAATGAAAGATAGACACTTGTACAGAACGACAGATCAGGATTGTTCTGTAAAGGACTCTTGGATATCTGTTCTGAACTAGATTTGTTTCAGTGTAGCAGCAAAGGGATGGTTAAAAGAAAATTGGCTGACCATATGTACTTGTTTGTAGTGTTGTTGTACCCATGTTGGTCCCCGTATATTAGAGAGACAAGATGGGTGAGGTAATATTTTTTATTGGCCCAACTTCCTTTGCTGAAACAGATAAGTACTCTGTGTAGCTTGAAAGCTTCTCTTTCACAACAGAAATTGGTCCAATAAAAGATATTACCTCACCTATCTTGTGTCTCTAAAATTTCCTTGACCTTTCAGTAGAGTCCTTTACAAAATGCTATTAAGCAGTGTTTCTCAAACTGGGGCTGCCGCTTGTGTAGGGAAAGCCCCTGGCGGGTCAGGCCAGTTTGTTTACCTGCCCTGTCCGCAGGTCCGGCCGATCGCAGCTCTCCTTGGCTGCGGTTCACTGCTTCAGGCCAACGGGAGCTGCTGGAAGCGGTGCGGGCCGAGGGACATACTGGCTGCCGCTTCCAGCAGCTCCCATTGGCCTGGAGCAGCAAACCGCAGCCAGGGAGAGCCGCAATCGGCTGGACCTGTGGATGCGGCAGGTAAACAAACCGGCCCGGCCCACCAGGGGCTTCCCCTACACAAGCAGCATCCCAAGTTTGGGAAACACTGACAGAGAATCAGGATAATCCTTACTTATCTATATTTATTTACAATATCTACTTAGCTCCTATTAATGCTTTGAACTATTTCTCTTTAGCAAAAACTGCATAATCAGCAGAAAAATGTACATAATGTTTGTGGTCTCCAGCAACTGCTCAGGTCTTGGGTAAAATTCTGGGAGTTTTGCCATTGACTGCAGTGGAGTCAAGATTTTGCCTAAGGTTTAAGTTTCAGCCAAATAGTTCTCATACATAACACTGCTCTACAGCCAAAATGCTTCTGAAATAAATGTAGTCAAACTTTACTAATTCTGGGTCACTGAGAACGAAAATGATGCTTAAAATTGTTGATTGGCTCTAGTTTTTCTGTTTAGCCAAAGTGAGCAGAGATGCCTCGTACTTGTGTGAACAGTGCAGATAACTTCTGCTATGTTTGTGGTGAAGTGACTTTTGCATCACAAAAGTGCAGTATAACCACTATGGTTAAGAAAGCCTATCACCTTTATTTTGGCTGCAAAATTGGAGATCAGGAAAGGTGGGCCCCACACATATGCTGCAACACTTGTGCAACAAATCTTCACCAGTGGTTGAACAGGAAAAGGAAATCTATGCCTTTTGCAGTGCCAATGATTTGGAGAGAGCCAACAGATCATACCAGCAATTGTTACTTCTGCATGGTGCCTCCAGTTGGGAAAGGTGTGTCAAAGAAGAAAAAGTGGACTGTGCATTATCCAAACATTCCATCATGTTTGGATGGCTATACGCCCAGTACCCCACGGAGAAGGACTGCCGGTTCCTGATGCACCAGAATCATTCTCACTTGAGTCAGAAGAGGAAGAGGATGAAACTTCTGGTCCTGAACCATCAATGTCACAGGACCCACATTTTCTCCCATCCTCCTCCTCTGAACCACACCTCATAGCACAAGAAGAACTGAATGACCTTGTCAGGGATTTGGAACTACCCAAGAGTAAGGCAGAGCTGTTGGGCTCCAGACTACAGCAGTGGAATCTCCTGGCAGGTGATGTTAGGGTTTCCATGTTCCGTGACCGTCAAAAGGATCTTGTCCCATTCTTCTTCATGGAAGGTGATCTTGTAGCCTGCAACAACATCGATGGTGTGATGGCAGCCCTCAACATCGTTCACGATCCAGATGAGTGGAGACTGTTCATTGATTCATCGAAGACGAGTCTTAAAGCTGTTTTACTGCATAATGGCAATGTTTTGCCATCAATTCCAGTTGGTCATGCAGTCCATATGAAGGAAACCTATGACAACATGAAACAACTTTTGAGGTGCATAAACTATGACCAACTTCAGTGGCAGCTTTGTGGAGATTTGAAGGTTGTTGCTCTCTTGCTTGGTCTGCAGACTGGATACACAAAGTACTGCTGTTTTCTCTGCGAATGGGATAGTCGTGCAAGAGATTCCCACTACATCAAGAAAGATTGGCCACTCCGACAGTCATTGGAGCCTGGGAGGAAAAGTGTTCAGCATCCACCACTTGTTGAATCAAGGAAGATTTTGTTACCACCCTTACACATCAAGCTGGCTCTGATGAAGAACTTTGTCAAGGCCATTGCCAAAACACAAGCAACTTTCAAATACCTCCGTGGAAAATTTCCAAGGTTAAGTGAAGCTAAGATAAAGGAAGGTGTCTTTGTTGGTCCTCAGATTCGTGAACTTCTTCGAGATGATGCATTTGACCATGCACTGTGTGGCAAGGAAAAGACGGCATGGAAAGCCTTCCACTTAGTGGCAATAAATTTTCTTGGAAACAACAAGGCAGACAACTACAGGTTGTTGGTGGAAAACCTCCTCAAGGCATACAAAAGCTTTGGTTGCAACATGTCACTAAAGATACATTTTTTGCACTCTCATCTAGATTTTTTTCCACCGAACTGCAGAGCAGTGAGCGACGAGCACAGCGAGCGATTTCACCAGGACATTGCAACAATGGAGAAACGCTATCAGGGCAAATGGAGCCCATCAATGCTTGCAGACTATTGCTGGACAGTGACAAGAGATGCTCCATTTAATGAATACAAGAGACAAGAAGTGCCGAGTAGACACTGAATAGGACTAAACTATGTACGTAATAGTTTTTTGCCTTTTGTTTCATAATAAATTTTAGTTATATAACCCTTTTGCTGATTTTTAAAGTGTTACATAAACAGGACAGGTGAAATATTATCATGTAAAGCAACCATAAACACATGAAAAGACCTAGGTTTACAATTTATGATTAAAACTCTACTATCTACACAATATACATAGACATAAAATGTAAAAACTTAAATATCTTAGAAACAGTAGCCAATCAGTTGTTTTAATTGTCATATTTGAATTCAGCACATCAAAATACATAATAAATACCACATTTTAGCTCTGAAGCAGACAACTTCTCAAAAATTGTAGACCAGTGTAATCTGTTGCCTCATGCCATGAGAAGTCTCACTCCTCACTTGTGCTGTACAGGAGGAGAATGTGGAAGCAAAGGTAATGCTAAGCCTCCTTTCTTCTCCTTCTGATCCTGTGGCTAGCTAGGGACCAAGCTGGGCCATAGCACAATTACTGGTGTAGTTTAAGAGTTATTCTAACTTATGCCAGCTTGTAATGGTGTGTAAGGCCTTTACTCTGATAAAGATCATTGCCATGTGAGCCAGTCTGGCCCCCTCTGGCCTCCAGAAGTCCCTTGTCTTTCACACCCATACACCCTCTACATCCTGGAGGCCAGGAGGGTCTGGCATAGAGCAGGTTACACTAGCTTTACATCAGCTGAGGATTCCTCTATCCTATTAGAATCCTAAACAACCATTTAGGTTTTAGGTCTCATTGCATCATTCCAAAAGGCTTTTCTCCCTCCAACCAGTTCTATAGTTATCTCTTCTCTCCCCTCCCTCTCTGTGTGCATATCCATGAAGTTTCCTGTCAGGTACAAGCCGACAGGTCTGGTAACCTCCTGTTCCTCTGGAATACCTATGCTGGGCTATTCAGTTTCATATAAGTCAGTTATCTGGGAAAACCACAGATTCGTTCCCAGCTAAGATGTTACCTTACCTGACAATCTTCTAGAATACCTAATAAATAAAAGTCAGGGTGAATGACTCCACTCCTGGGGAGGCCTTGCAGTTAGCTGGCCATGTTGGTGCTAAACAGCCACAGCTGAGGAATTTCAGGATCCATTTAGTCTTCCTTGGCCATGAAACTTAGTTGGCCCTTGGAACTTTGCACCATGGATGCCCCTTAATACAAGATTTGTTTCTAAATAGCTAGGTTAGTGATACTATATAACTGCTTATATGGCTCCTGGTGGCTATAGTATCTGAACACCTAGTGCTAGTGAAAAACAAGAAGATGTAGTTCTACACAGTTTCTAATACAAAGAGAGAATGGGTTCTGACCATCAGTCTCACTGCTATTTCCAGTCCTTTCTGGCAACTTTTCTTCTTTCCGCAGTGTGTTTGTTTATCCTAATGGTGTCTGACCAGTCTTTCTGTTACGCTGATATGAGATTTAGTGCTGTGTATCTTAACGTCAGCACTTCGGGGTTGTTCAGTCACATGCCATAAATAATGTGCAGATCTATAAATGCACTAAAAAGCTGAGCTGCTTTTAGGAATCATACTTGTGTTTTGCCCTATTTCTTGACAAATGGAAAAATAAAGTTATAAAACAACTAGGATGTTCATTTCTTCTTCAGTATATAAATTAATGGCCTGAAACTTTCAGTCAGAAAAACAACTTTGTTTTAGTTTTACTAGCACACATACTCTCACCTTTAGCTTGTAATAAAATTATTGACATATCCCTAAACTGAGCCGTTGCAAAATAAAATAACGAGCCCTTTTGAGGTTAACAGGAATTCAACAGGTATAGTCTCCCTCAGAGAGAAAACTTGATCTGTCAAATAAATAGGAGTGAACTTGCTGCAGAACTATTAGAAACAAGTGAACTTGCTGCAGAACTATTAGAAACAGCAACAAGTCTCTAATCATGTAAAATACTGGACTGTTACTGAGAGTGTTGGTGGTTGTTTTATACCCATCAATAAATGGTCATTTAAGAAATGAATCAACACTGGATAAACACCACTCATAATTTTCACAAGATCAGATGGATCAATTTTGTAGGAAAACAGTTTTCTGGAGCTTCATTGCACTGCTCATAGTTCTGAATAAGAGCAAAGATCAACATATCTGCTTTCTTTGACATAAAAGGGGAGAGATCAGATGGGGGCTATTTAAGCAGCTGGAGCTGAAGAACTATATGTAATAAGTGTGCTCACAATAACATTTTGGAGAATTAGCCCTGAAACCTGAGAAGTTTATCTATGCAAAGAATTAGTTATAAGCAATATAAATTTTTCTAAATTTGCATTTTGAAGTTTTGAACAGCAGTGAGACAGTCTAGGAAGTTATTTTAAATATTAGTAAGATCTGCTCATTGGTCCATCATTAGTGAGGATGGTGTAATTTATCAAGGGTGGGGGAGAGATAGCTCAGTGGTTTGAGCATTGGCCTACTAAACCTAGGGTTGTGAATTCAATCCTTGAGGAGGCCACCTAGCAATCTGGGCAAAAATCAGCACTTGGTCCTGCTAGCAAAGGCAGGGGGCAGGACTCAATGACCTTTCAAGGTCCCTTCCAGTTCTAGGAGATAGGTATATCTCCAATAATTAATTTAAAAAGATCAATGGACAATGCAGAAAAAACCCCAAATTTCTATTTTCCTGGCAGAAGGAAAGTGTTTGGAGGATGGATTGTGATTTAGATCGCTACTGCATTAAAGCAAGTCTTTATTGCTACCTCATTCCCTGTCAGGCAACCAGGGCAGATGGTTTCAGCTTTTGTTCTTCAACACCTTTTCTCTTTGCTGTTTTGCATTGATATCTTCCATGACAGCATCTAATGTTAGTCCAAAGGGCTAGATTAGGGAAGATATTTCTTTTGAATCTGCTCCCACTACTATTCCATGGACCAATAAACAAAATGCACATTGACCTCATCCAGTGGGAGTGTTGGTTTAAGTTGTTGAATTTAGTGTGTGGCAGTGGGTTGATTTTGGTTGCCTGTGATACACAGGAGGTCATACTAGATGATCCTTTCTTGCCTTAAACTCTGTGACTCTATAAAACTTTAATGGGTTTTAAACTGGGCTCATAATGAACAGATTTCCTATCCCCTTTTCACTTCTGTATTTCAGACAGGTCACCAAAATAATTTATCCAGGGTTTATAGAATGGAGAGCAGGAGGCTCAAAGACTTGCTTGATCCCCTAAGTCAATGTCATATTACTAGACTAGCCTACCCAAGTTAACACAAGTCCTACTAGCACAGGTAACAATACCAGTGAACACAGCAGTGCAGACTTCAGAGCGAGCTAGCTAGCCAAGTACATACCCAGGGTCCGTGATGGGCTTATAGAACCCATGCTGAAGGCCTTTATTTTTCTCCCCAGTCAGCCAGAGCATCCAGCAGGACTTATCCAGGAGAATTATCCACATAATGGCTGCTTCACTGTTTGGACTCTTAGACCCATTGAGTTTCAGTGGGCTGTAATCATTAGCCTGGTGGATGTCTCTCCCCTGTGTGTGAGGCTTGTTGAAAATTGTCTTAAATATAATGAGCTCCCTTTTTCAGTCCAACTTGCAATCTTAGACCTCAAGCATATAAATTATGATTTGGATAGAAACCATTCAATGTAATTAATACAGACACTTATGCCCATGAATCATCACACATCACATTCCTTGAAGTTCCACCAGCTTGCAAAGTTCCAATGAAACTGTCATAGGTCTCACCCCCACTTAGAGCTGTTGGGTTCCAATATGGGGACCTGCATGGACTCCCCTAAACTAAAATCCTAGTTTAGATCTGGTAAAAGCTGCCACCACCCAATAATGTACGTGTATTGGGATACAGTCCTTCCCCAAAATCCTTGGGGATCCCAAGAGCCCCAAATCCATGGAGTTCTTACACCTAGGAGAAATAAACCATTCCCCCCTGCTTCCTCCCCCCTCCCTTTTCCTAGGAGAGATACCGGGATCCAACTACAGAGGGATGCCGTCCTCCTCCCTCCTCCCCTTTCCCTGAGAATTCACCCAAGGAAAGATCAACCAAGTCCTTAACAGAAAAGATTTATTAAAGAATAAAAAGAAAGTAACTGTCTCTGTAATACCAAGATGGAACAATACACAGGGTCTAAACTTATCAATCTCTGGAGAGAATCCCCCCTCCTTTCTTTCTCAGTAAAAGCAATAACAGTACAGAATTAAAGAAATTCTATAGCAAAACACAGAATTGCAAATACAGAAATAAAAGTATAAGAATACTAGTTCCTTGCTAATACTCACTAGCTTGAATAGAAGAATTTATTGCAGAAACCTGGGAGGACTTGATTAAGATGTCTGGACTCCCTTAACTCCCAAGAGAGACTCTCTAACACAAAGAACAGAAAAAAAAAACTTCCCTCCACAGAGATTTGAAAATCTCTTGTCCCTGATTGGTCCTCTGGTCAGGTGTTCACAGGTACTGCTTGTTAACCCTTTACAGGTAGAAAAAACCTTAACCCTTAACTAACTGTTTATGACAGAAACAATGTTATGTCCACTCCTTATAGGGTGGACTAGGCCCAAAGGCCCCCAGCTGGAGGCCTCAGAGTTCTGCCACACCCATCCCAGGGAAGGAGCAGTGGAGAGGTCCTCCAAGCAGGCTAGAGTGGCTGCAGGGGAAGTAGCCAGTCAGGGCCCAGGAGGGCCATATAAAAGGAGCTGCAGAGCAGTAGTCAGTTGCTATTTGGAGTGGGAGAATAATGGACTGCAGACCTGGCTGCCTGGAAAAGCAGCAGGGCTCAGCAGAGCAATGAGGGAGCTTCTGGCTGGTTGCTAGGACTGAGTAGGGACTGAGCCTGGGGTGGGTTGCAGGAAGATAGTGTCTGTAGGGAAGCCCTGGGGAGACAGCCTCATACCAGGGATGGACTACTTAAAGACCAAAGCCCAGGGAGGGAAAGAGAGAGAACAAGAGTACTGAGATACGGTCCACCAAGGCCTATGCCCCAGAAGGGGTTTATGCTGGTTAACATGCAGACAGTGTGACTCAGCCAGAGCACTGTGTCACTGAAAGCCACTGAAGGGGTCACAAGAACTAAAGAATGCAGACTCACCCAGCCTGAATGGGGTACTTGAGAGAGGTGGGTGTGAATCCTGTTACACCATTATAGAAGAAAACTCAACCAATACCACTGGTCTCTGATCCTTGGCAGTTATCTCAGAAAAACCTACTCTTCTGTATTTCCACTGTGAATTTTACAGGAATCAGAAGTTAAGGTTGTTAGCTTTTACATAAGCACTGCAGTGGGTTGAAAGTTTGTTATTTTTGGTATAGCAAACTGTAATTGTTTCCTGTGTTGAGTATTTCTACATTCAGATTCATTATTCCATAATCATTATCACACTCAAAGCACTTCTGCAAAGAAAAAAAATAAGGTGGAAATGTTGCATAGTTTTGTAGTGAGAATATTTATTACCCAGCCAAGCATAAAAATACAAATCGCCTTCTCAGGCTAGAATATTTTCCTTAGCTGCTTCTTTCTTTACCAGTAAGAAGTAAAATATAGTTAGTTATTAAGCAATGAGTAATTAACAGTTTTTATATATATTCATCCACTGAACTTTGGATAAATGGATAAATTTGACCAATAGATTTAGATCCTTTCAGATTTTTTTCTGGTGTCAAATGTTCATATTAAAAGTGACTCAGCAACTGAGATCTCAGATAAAATAACAATCTCTAGGGGGTGGGATTTTCCCCCTCACTTTTCTGTATGATCTGTGATTCTGAATATAAGACCATCAGAGGAGTGGAGAGAATTACTCATTATCTAAAAACTTACCATAGCTGGAGAAAGAGAATGTCTAAAACTAGGGAAACTGCTATAAAAATCTTAAACAAGCCACCACCACAATTGCAGAGATGTAGCTAATTTAGTTCTGCTACTCTATCCCATATAATGGGCACAATTCAGCAGTTAGCCAAAATAATAAACTGTACAAGAAAGGCTAAGAGCAGAATGTAAATAAGCTAACCTATCAGTATTTTAAGATGGCTTCCATGTGAAGCTTGGATGATCTAATAGGTGTTATCCTTCTCTAACTTCTCTAAAGAAATTGGAGACAATAAAAATGAGGGTACTTGGCTTTTGTTGAAATGGATCTTTTAATGGCCCACAGTTGGACAGGGGTTTACCAGTGCCAGTGAGAATTTGGAAAACAGTATGCTTAATACACATTTATTTGAGAGACAATTACACAAGCAGTAATTAAGGTTACATGGTATACATTCTTTTCCATAAGCCTCTGTTCCCCAAGGATAAACCTTCAATAACTATGTTGGCCTTACACATTATCCTGATTGGCAAACAAAGCAGATATATCTACCAGCTGTAGATGGGGACTACTCCTCTTTCTTCTTTCCCCTGTCAGGCATTTGGTCTGTCCCTCAAAGCAGGGCCTTGGTCACCTTGGTTCTAAGGTCCTTTGAGGTGGGGTCTCAGTTACTGATGACTTCTGTCAGTCTCAAACCTCTTCAGATATTAATTGGGGAATTGATCTAATCTCATTCAACATGTTTAGCATTTATATACCTTTTTGTTCTCAAAGGAGTCACATGTGCCAGAAATATGCCTCGTAGTCATTTATTACTGGTTTTCTTCATAATTTTGGAAGGGATTGCAAAGTGGACGCACAGACAGACCAAAGCTCAGTCATCATTTACCCTCTCATAAATCATTCACTCAAGCTCTTAGCATGAGTGTATCCAAATAGGGTCATTCTGACCCATGTTTGCCATGTCACCAAGCTCACTGATTGCATGACCTTATGTGTTCTTTACTTTGTGAGTGGGTTCTCTGCTGATATATTCAAAAGTTTGGGGTTAAAAACACACATGCCCATCAAGCCATTGTTAACCATTCCAGTGCAATTTCAGCACCTCCAGTAGTATTCCGCTCCATTTATCTAATGCTAAGAAAATCCTGCTCCCAGAATCCTTTAGCAGGTTCAGACATACCAAGCCATACCAAACTCATGCTTGCCACATTCATTCATATCAATCACAGCAATTCTTAATTTGGCACTGTCTCAACAGTCTTCAGTCTAATCAAAAAAATAACTGACCTTATGATAGAAGGTAATGTCTCCAGGACATTAGTGTAAATAATCATTTATAGCACTTAAGTATATCTGGTTTAGTTTCTTTATATCATTCCTTTAGTTTCTGCTTCAATAAAGTCTGTTGAATCATTGTTTATATATGACTTTGTTCCTGAGTAATTAAAAGTCAAGGTGTTCTAAAATAATCACCTGTTTTATGACAGTCCAGGTTTTAACAGGTGCCCTTAATTGCTGCCTTGAGAAATGGAGGTCTGGGTTTACTTACTCATTTGTCCCAGACTGGTAGATCTTCAGCTTCACAGAAGATCACATCAACAGCTTCACAGAATTGCACTGGACTCAGAGGAATAGGAATTAGGAGACTATATTGGTTGCCTCAAGTTGATGGAGTAAAGAAGACACCCAAGAGGAGATGATGATGATGATGATGATAATAATGGTTTTATATGCAGTAATGCTTAGTAAGCACCATCCCATTCTGTGAGGTAGTAAACAATGACATAAGACAGATGGGCCCTTCCCAAAATGTTTACAATTTAACATGAACTATATAAAATGGTTTAAAGCCATTTATAAATCTCCTATTCTGTGTACTTCTAATCTACCTATCATAAGAACATAAGAAAGGCCGTACCGGGTCAGACCAAAGGTCCATCTAGCCCAGTATCTGTCTACCGACAGTGGCCAATGCCAGGTGCCCCTGAGGGAGTGAACCTAACAGGCAATGATCAAGTGATCTCTCTCCTGCCATCCATCTCCATCCTCTGACGAACAGAGGCTAGGGACACCATTCTTACCCATCCTGGCTAATAGCCATTTATGGACTTAGCCACCATGAATTTATCCAGTCCCCTTTTAAACATTGTTATAGTCCTAGCCTTCACAACCTCCTCAGGTAAGGAGTTCCACAAGTTGATTGTGCGCTGCGTGAAGAAGAATGTGTCTAGGCATATCTATGATTAGAGCTATGATGTAGAGCTATTATCTAAGAATGAGAAATATAGTAGTAAAGTTATTTCCATAGGTAGCAGCAAACAATACATATTTTAAATATACCAAACCAGATCCTCAGCTGGTGTAATTCAGTGTAGTTCTGTCGGAATCAGTGGTGCTATGTGTGATTTACATCCAGTTGAATTTGTGGCCTACCATCTGTTAAAGTTGTTACTTTTACATCATAGTCTGCTTTAAATAAATAAAATCCATCTAGTATAAAAGATAAAATGACCTGCTGCTGTTGAAAGAAAAGTACTTTTAACACATGATCTCCTCTGTGACGACTGTAGATTTTAATCCCAAACGACTGTACATTTATTTCCTTCTTTCACACTGCAGAATCTAAACATAACTATTGTGTTAACAAACTGACTAAACAGCTTTCAGTTTGTTAATTCTTTGGAGATTTTTAATTGCTCTGTATTATCAGATCAAGAGAAGTATTTTATGGTTAATAAATGATTAATCATTGATTTGGTAAACTCAAATATTTCTTATATTTTCATTAAGCTTCAAAGTCCTATAAACATTTTGGTTCTCAAATTAAATTAGGAGAGAGAGACTTTTTTTTAAACATGTGAACATTTGGGTTCTGAGTTAATTTTCAGGAACTATCCTGAGCCAATTTCTGACCTTACATACACTTCTTGAGAGTAACAGGAAGTGGGGAAGTTGCTCAGGTGTAACTGTGACTGAGAGAATAATATAATATTGCCAACCTCAATAAATGAGTCAGGCCACCCAAAATTCATGACAGTGGCTTACAGATCATAAGGTTTAAATATATAAATATGGGTTCTTTTTATTTGCCTTCTGGTTTCCAAGCCTTTCCAGCAAATTTACCTCATGTTTGTTTCCCTCAGCCAGGACTGGGGCTTTTAAGGCCCTTTAAATTTGTTCTGTCCTCAATGTAAAGGGGCCTGAGCTGGGGTGAGGATTTGTGAAATGGAGCTGAGACTTATTCCACCAGGGGTAAATACAGCCCCCTCTCCTCATGGAAACTCCAGGAGGAACTCTGTAAGGGAATCCCCTTGGTCTCCTCCATTGTCTGAGTTCCCTTTGAGGGATTTAAAGTGACAGGAAGCAATCTGTCCCATTGACAATATGGGATGAATTAACAGTAGGGTGTCCACTGATCTGCAACTAGGGGCACAAATATTCAGATTTCATATGCTGGGTGCAAAATTTTGTCAGTGACAATTTTGCCTACATACAAGGAGACTTGGGGTACGTCTTCACTACCCGCCATATCGGCGGGTAGCAATCAATTTCTCGGAGTTCGATATATCGCGTCTCATCTAGACGTGATATATCGAACTCTGAACGCGCTCCCGTCGACTCCGGAACTCCACCACCGCGAACGGCGGTGGCGGAGTCGACGGGGGAGCCGCGGACGTCGATCCCGCGCCGTGAGGATGGGTAAGTAATTCGAACTAAGGTACTTCGACTTCAGCTACGCTATTCGCGTAGCTGAAGTTGCGTACCTTAGATCGAACACCCCCCCTCCGTGTGGACCAGGCCTTGGACTCACTCCTTGTGAATATTTACCCTTAGACATGTTAAGGGTTTTAAGGATACAGTTTGAAACATTGTACAAAAAAGATGTATTGTTTACACTATTTGAATGGTGGGATTTTAATACAACCTAGGATTCAAACATCATGCCCTTCTGTGTTGATTTTCATCCTTAAGGTAAGTTTTGCTAGATTTTCAGTAAGGTTTTGTACTTCAGCTGTGATGTCACCTACATTAGTTAATACCAAAAGTACGCATATTAATACTGGTATGTGAGATATTATAAAAATTATTTCATACAGCCGGATGCTCTCTTCCACCTAATCAGGAAGTGATCACTGCCAGTAGTGAGGGGTCAGGAAACACTGAATGAGGAGTAGCATATCTGTGACATTCCCCAGGATTGTCCCATCTCCTCCTGGCCAGGCCCTGTTGTGTTGGAACTTGGCTGGAGAGTAGCTGATATCTATCACATGCTCTCCAAAAGAGTCTAGATATATTCAAAGGGTTATGTCACAAATTAAAACTGTCCCATGCAGCATTCACTTCCTGATCATACCTGCACAAAACCCTTATCTTAGATGGAGCAGAGGAACGGAGAGAAACTGGGCTATCAAAGATGAAGGGAAAGCTGGACAGCCTCTCAGCAGGGTTGGATCTTCAGGGTGTGGTCATGCAATCTGCCATCTTTGCACACGCCAAACCTTCTCCCCTTCTGAGGGGAACAGTTATCAGAAATTCTGTAACATGAACCTTAGTGTGTTTCTTGGGCCCTGTAGATGTGCAGACTCACCCCAGCAGCACCTCCAGCTGGTGACTTCTGGGAATTAGCTCAATTTCCAGCCAGGAGCACCCTCTGCAGGCTGGTGATCCACCTGTCCTCTGGCCCCCCATTTCCCTTCCAGACCCAGTGCCCTTGTACCTGGGGTGTTTCCCCCTGGCAGTAACCCCTCAGTCTTAGGGTCTCCCCTCCCCAGGGAACCACCATCCACTATTCCCACCTCACCTCAGTAGACTACTACTGCCAGTCATCATCTAGCCCCATGCCCTGGGGCAGACTGCAGTATCAGTCTACTCATCACTGGCAAGGAGGGTTTGGATCTGCTGCTTTTGCCTCCCCCTGGGCTGCCCTCTGCAATCCCCACTACCTGTTAGCCTTGTGCTAGGCTGCAGTCTGGGACTTTCCAGGCTGGAGCTCCCCAGCTCCTCTGCCTTTCCCCAGCCCTGCTTCACTCAGGTACTCTGTCTCTAGCACCCTGCAGCCAGGCCCTTCTCTCTCTGAATGCAGGGAGAGACTGCCTGGGCTTCTGGCTCACAGCCTCTTTATGGGCCAGCTGGGCCTGATTGGGGCATGGCCACAGCTGAGCCTACTTTCCCCAGTCAGCCCAGGTTTAGCAGCTCCCAGGCTCAACCTTCCCCCAGGGCTGTTTTAAGCTCTTCAGGGCAGGAGCGGGATAACCACTCCGCTATAAAAGCAGCAAAGAGTCCTATGGCACCTTATAGACTAACAGACGTTTTGGAGCATGAGCTTTCATGGGTGAATATCCACTTCTTCGGATGCATTTGCTGCTTTTAAAGATTCAGATTAACACTGCTACCCCTTTGATACTTGACACTCCACTATAGGCCCTCTGTCCCCTTCTTAGCTTTGACCACAGGAGGATACAATATGTTGATAAAGATTAAAAGCAGTGGCTCATTATGCCTTTAGGCATCTTTGATTGTTCATTGTGGAAGCATAGAGTGAATGTCCTTTATTGCTCATTTCATTCTGAAAATCACATTGCTGTGTGGGCAATAAAAAAACCCCATTCTCCAGTCATAGTCAACAATTGACAATGAACAATTAATTTCTGTGAAATGCCTGACACTTAACTTTACCCAATTTAGCTTATACCTGATTTTTGGATGAGTAGTTATGGTACTAAAAAGTATGACTGGTCATTGTATGTTGCTTCAACTATTTTACATGCACGGTTCTACATAGAATTCATTTTCAGACGTTAGAAATGTTGATATCAACTCTGATATAAACTTAAGTGATCTTGACTGCACATCAGCAGGATAAGGAGTTCAAATTCTAAAGTAATTTGGCTGCTTAGCATTACTATTCAATGGGAGAAGTAGAAAGAGCTTGAAATGCTTGATTAGTATTTATGATCTTTTTAAATTATTTTATTCCACCAGATATTGTGAGGAGGGAGGATTCAATTATTTTCTGAATTTATTTTTTCTCTTTGCATGGGTTTGAAATATACATTTAGGGTTTTCTTCTGAAAGCTGGAAGAGTCAGGAGTTGAGCAATTAATCTTTTTTCTTCTGTAAGGCATGTATCTCTGTGTACTCTGTACACTTTACTGCAATATTTTCCTCTGTTCCGAATTTTTAAAACTCACAATTTATTCTTTCATTCTTTTATTCTTACAGTATTGTTAGTGTTTTAGATCCCTTTACAAAAGAGTGTATTACAAATTTGTCTCACACTTACAATTGTATAGAACTTTTTTTTTCATATTTCCTAATACAACTCTACCCCAATATAATGCGACCCAATAAAACACAAATTCGGATATAATGTGGTAAAGCAGCTCTCCGGGGGTGTGGAGGCTGCGTACTCCAGCGGATCAAAGCAAATTTGATATAACGTGGTTTCACCTATAACGCAGTAAGATTTTTTGGCTCCTGAGGACAGCGTTATATTGGGGTAAAGGTGTATATTTTCTATTCCTACCAGGAGCTACTGGGTCCAGTTCTCTTTGAGTCGTTCGGCACTCCCTGTGCTCTCCCTACCCTCCACCCATTCCCCTTTCAGCACTGTTGGAGAAGCTATCACAACCCCTTTTGACACTGTTGGGAATTGAGAATTGAAACCTCCCTCCCCCTTCTCTGAATGATCAGGTCATTACCCTAGTCCTGACTCAGCCCTGTTTGAAAACTAAGTTCAGCTTCTTTCTTTCTGAGACACGCTTCAATGAGTATCTTCAGCTTAAATATTTGTCTCTAAGTCCAATTATCTTAAATAGAAGCCAACTTTATTTACAAAGTACTAAAAATAAAAATAAAGACATGAAATTAAAGTTGGCTAAAGAAATATACTAATTTAGTGAGTCACTATCCAAAAGTATATAAAACCAGGCCCCACCCTTACCTAGAAGTTATTGTTTAAGGGCCAAATTCTCCTCTGACTTATACCTCATGCAGCCCCATTGACTGCAGTGGACTTTTGTGAAGAGCAAGTAAAGGAAGAAATAGAAGAAATAACAGTTGAACATATTACACAATGGCCAGTCATTTCTGGTGGCTCCTCTATTCTACACTTGGAGTTATCTTCTCTATGGAGTCCCCAAAGTCAGCTGTTCTCCAGCAAGTGGTCTCTTTGTGTCAAGTGGGACTCTAGAATTAGTCATTTTTCCATAGGTGCTAGAGCTAAGAGTGTTGGGAGTGCTTTCGCACCCCCTGGCTTGAAACAATAATAACAACCCAAATACATGGTTTCCACCTTTAGCACCCCCACTATAAAAAATGTTTCAGTACCATTGCACCTCTCTTTTTGTGAGATGAGAGTTTTACCTAGTTTAATACACTATTGTGGAATGATCCCAATCTTGAGTCAATCCAGAGTAGTGCAATTTATTTCTTCTTGTTTAAAAAAAAACAAGCTTGATTAGATTAGCTCTTTTACAAAACTGATTTTCTTCCTTATATTTGCTTATGCTAAGTTCTCGTCTCTTCCTGTGTTAATGTTTATGTGGATGTTGGTGTGCATTATGAACAACAAAGTTTTTCTCTACTTCCAATTAATTCTTTGCTCTAAGGAGTGCAACTAGCATGTTTTCTTAGCACATACACATAAAGTCTCATTCACTCACAGAAGACATTCAGCATCTTTTGAGAATGCTTCATTACCATGCAAATGGAATCAGTCCCTGTGCAAGTTACATAGCAAATATTTAAATCATCAAGATTTAATTAGCAGGTACAATTTATATCAGGATTGGGCTAGACCCCATCCACCATAGCAGGGACTTCTATTATTGCAAAAAGACATTCCTTTGGAATAATATCGGATAGCTGGGTAGCCTTACACTGACCCTTAACTTTATACCTTTGTTGTTCAGTTTAGTCATGTTTTTTTTATGAATGTTTGCCACTGGAGTGCAGTTAGCTTTAGTTTCCAATAAAGTACCATTTAGATGCTTTGGGATTAGAAACAAAAAAACAATTTAGTACATCAAAAATATTGTATAAAAGCAATAGTACAGTAAAAACTACGTACAACAGAGAACAAAAAATAGTAACTTAAGGCTCAGAAGCAATTTCATTCCAACATTCTGTAAAACCCTGTTTATTAGGTAGCAATACTATAATCAAGATGTAATGGGAAAAAAGACAAACTATGATGACACTTTTTGATTGTCCAATGCCAAAGGGAATTATTTGTATTAGGAAAGCCACCTGCTGTATGATTGTCCAATCTCAAAGGGGATGATTTATATTAGGAAAGCCACCTGGATTGTGGTTATAATTGGCAAATAGTCAAATACTGTAGAATGGCATAAATTCATTTATTCTGACTACATAAAAGTGCTGACTGTAGAGGATACTAATGATTGCAAAGATGTCATGTGAGTAAAACTGGACTCAGGTTTAGATTTGATGTTTTATTTTTCAGAGCAAAAATGTGGGTTATTTTGCAATAAGACTGACAGAAGTTTTCAGTAAAATAGCTACTTCCAACCTCCAGTTTTCATACTTTTAATAATATTAATCTATTTCTCACTTTTTATGACATAGCATTCTAAACATCAGGAAAAAACTGTAGAGCGATCTTATAAAATAGGTCTTTCCAAAAAATAACATTTTGCAAAATGTCAAGAACAAATGATTTGGGGTGAATGTGCTCATCTCTGGTGTGCTGCATAAATGGCTATCTCACTTGGTTTCAATACAGAATTGTCCTTCTCTAGAACATTTCATATTCCAGAAAGGGATTAGCTCTGTCTGAGCAACACATTCACGTTTGGGCCAATATTTCTGAGAAATAGGGCCTTTTTGATTCAGTGAACCCTTATTCTCAATTTGTCTGTTACAGGTGTGAGTGATGTAAAGGATGTGCCAAATTCCAAAAATAAAACAAAAGAATCTGTGGGGAGGAATATCTCTAGTGGATAGTTCAGTTAGATGCAGAGCCACTGAAGAGATGGTAGATGGGTATACTATGTATGTATGCTGCACATATCTCTGCTAATGGAACAGTTGAAAAGCAAAATATTGACAATTAAGAACTGGAATCTGAGATGGCAATTTGTGACAGGTTTATTCTGTATACTGTATGTCTCGTGCAAAGCTAAAGAAAATGTATCCTTATCCTCGGATCAGTGCACTGAAGTGCCTCAACATGGAGACTCTCTGAAACACAGAATAGTCTCTGGAAATGCAGCACCTCACTAATACTCCAAACAGATCAGTTGGGAATCAGAAGCATGTGTGCTGATGACACAGCATGAGTGTAGAATGCATGTCTTTTTTTTTTTTAAGATGTTGTTGAAGTAAGAAAAATGTATCAAAATAGTACTTCTGCCAGAACTCTTTCCACTAGTTCCTCTCTACAGAATAGTTTCCGTAAATTTAATTTATATTGGCCCCCTTCTGTTTCTGCTCACTCTCTCTCTCTCTCTCTCTCTCGATGGGCTGATCAGAGCTGAACTGCACATTTTATTCAAAGTGAGATTGTACCATTGACATATATAATGACAAATGGTATTCTTCTTCTCTGTAGCCCCAATGTCTAGTTAGTCTGTTTTACTAACTCTGTGCATTGCAGTTGTTTTATTAAATTGTACATAATAACACTTAACATCTTCTCCTTAGTTAATTTAGAACCCAGCAATGTGTACTAATTATTCTTTCTAAATACTATTATTTACTATTTGTATTGTGGTAGTGCCTGGATGTCCAATTAGGGAGTGGGGCCCCACTGTTCTATGCACTACACACATAATCTAAATAAACAATGTGCATTACCTTGGAAATTAGATGTTCTGGTGCCTTAGGATAACATTTGTTGAGAATCCCTTAGTGAATCTTAATCCATTTTATCTCCTCTCTTGAAAACATTTTTTATAAATGTGCAGGAGGAAGGATGGAGTTGAGGTTTAAAACAGGACCAAGACTGAGTATCAGAGAGGTAGCTGTGTTAGTTTGTATCCACAAAAACAATGAGGAGTTTGGTGGCACCTTAAAGACTAACAGATTTATTTGGGCATAAGCTTTCATCAGTAAAAAACCCACTTCTTCAGATCTGAAGAAGTGGGTATTTTTGCCACCGGACCAAGACTGAGAAGATCTGGGTTTCTCTTCATAGTTCTGCCAAAGATTTATTGTGTGTGAACTTGGCCAAGTCCCTTTATCTCTCTGTGCTTTGGTTTACCCATCAGTAAAATAAGGGTGATAATTACCTGTCTTGTAGGGACTCTGTGTTTTTATTAACTGTTGTATGCAAAGTGCTTTGAGATCATAGGATGGCTGGTAGTATGTAAATGCAAAGTATTATTTCATTATTATTAACATACATGAGCAGAGCAGGAAAGATGGTCCACCTGCCCCCATCCTCATTGCCTTACTGGACTAGACATCAGCCAGTCCAGAGCTCAAGGTCCCAGTAGCATTAACTCCCCAACAAATATGGAGCAGAGCAGTCTGTCAATGACCAACAGTCCCCAGATACCACTCTCACCATCCAACATCAGCAGCCAAACCAGAGGGAGAAACCCTTCACAAGCCCAGCTTCCTGACATCACCTAAAACAAACTGCTGTGCAAGTTTACGCCCTGGATGTCTCTCCACCTGCCTCTATCACAGATCACATCCCCTTTTGTTGCTCTTCCTTGCCATCACACACCACCTCTCCCTTGTTCCCTCCTTCCTCATACCCTTCCTGCTCGCCACACTTCCTATGACACCATTTCTGCCCTCCCCATCTCTGGCCTTTTGGCTGTGCTGAACTCCTTCACCACCATGTCACCTCTGCCCCGTACTCCACCAGCTCCAAATGTTCCCCCAGCCCTCCTTTCCTCAGAAAAGGAAATAATAATCATTATCGTAAGAACATAAGTACAGCCATACTGGGTCAGACCAAAGGTCCATCTAGCCCAGTATCCTGTCTTCTGACAGTGGCCAATGCCAGGTGCCCCAGAGGGAATGAACAGAACAGGTAATCATCAAGTGATCCGTCCCCTGTTGCCCATTCCCAGCTTCTGGCAAACAGAGGCTAGGGACACCATCCCTGTCCATCCTGGCTAATAGCCATTGATTGACCTATCCTCCATGAACATACCTAGTTCTTTTTTGAACCCTGTTATCATCACCACTTTTGTTCAACACCATTGCTATTTTAGAAATAAATCATTAGTGCCAGGATACATGCACCACAAATCTAAGGAATGATGATTTTATCACTGTAACCCTGATCTTCCTATCCACCCAAGGCACCCTTCTCCATAGACTGTAAGACATTGGGGATGGGAAACGTGGCCTGTAATTTGTGTGCATGATGCTCGGCATGTTTTTGGGTGCTCTGTAAATAAATACATCTTATGCTGTTCACATTTTATTTAAGATGTACCTCATTTTGCTTGCAATATTGCTCCTTAAACCATGCACCTCATTTCAAGACTGGAACATACAAATTCAGTTTTTGGTTGATCTGAATAGAACCATACATAAATGGATACTTTTAAACTTCAGTTTGCAAAGAATTTCTCATTACAATGATAAATATTTAGTACTTACAGACTGCTTTACTCTTCTATTAATCTGCCCAACATTCTGTGATCTAGTTAGGAAGTAACTTGCAAATGGGAAAAGTGACCCTTTTGGTCACTCAACACCTTAACCCTGATGAATGTGCATATTATTTTTCTTCCAAAACCCTTCATCCTTCTCCCTTTCCTTGATGACTACCTCAAAGTATTTTCGGCTCCACTCTCTCCTTCTCTGTTCACATCCAGGCAATTGCTACATCTTGCTGCTGCTTCCCTTTGAATTCTCTCATTCCTCAGGACCCCCATTACCAAGTGACTTGTCCAAGGCCACAGAAGAAGTCAGTGTCTGAGCCAGAATTTAAACTCAGCAATTCCTGATGCCAAGTTCTGTGTTCAAACCTGTAGAACACAATTTCTCTCTGTCTCTCTCCATCTAGTAGTGTCAGTTCATGGTATTAAAAGCAAGATACCCTGTGACTTGCATTCCTAGCAGCCTTGTATATGGACTATAGTGAGTACACCATTCCTTTACTGAAAAGGAAAATTCAGTTCCTGTTTCCATGCTAAATTTGTAGCATGAGCACAGAGTTGAGATGGATAACTAAAGATACAAAATTTGGATTGGGATCCAGATATCAAACATCTGAAATTTCTGGATTGTTTCAATTTGAAATTCAGCCTATTATGAAAGTCAGGGCCATGTGCAATCATTGGTTCAGGATGTGTACAGATACAGGGTTTGGGTCTATCAGACACATGGGAATATTCATGCTAATTACTTCTTTTAAAAAGTATAACATTACCTTCATTTTAGTCTGTTCGTAGTTTGATACCTGTATCTAAAAATACCTGATAATGTCATTTCAGATGATGATGGAGGTGTTCCATCAGTAAAATCCAGATCCATTTATGAGCCTTCTCTTCTGTTACCCTTCTCTCTGGGTGATATCATGTTTCTGTGGATTCTATGTTGATAATTTCCAAACATATTTTTCTACCACAGACCTCACGCTCTCTGACAAGTCCTGTCATCTTTGCCTGTCTTTCCACTATATCATCTTGTTGACTGGATGACCAGTCAACACCTTAACCCTGATGAATGTGCGTATGATTTTTCTTCCAAAACCCTTCCTCCGTCTTCCTTCCCTTGATGACTACCTCAAAGTCATTTTCAGCTCCACTCTCTCCTCTGCTCACATCCAGGCAATTGCTACATCTTGCTACTGCTTCCCTTTGAATTCTTTCGTTCCTCAGGACCCCCATTACCAAGACTTTAATCCATATTCTAATCCTCACCCACTTATTGAAAACTCTTGCTCTCTGGCGTCTCTCTCTCTCTACAGTCTATCCAAAATGCAACTGTCAGGATCCTTTTCCTGTCCTGCTGCTCTAACCATCTCTCCCACCACCTGGCTCCACAGTTGCCAACTTTCACATGGTAAATAAGCACCCCGACTTTCACAATAATCCAAAAATCAAGCTAATCTCATTTCAAAACAAAGCCAATCCCTAAGAATCCCAACACTCTATGTGACTAGATCCCCCTGGCATGCAGTCTGGGACTGTGGTGGGCCTGCTGTGCACCCCTGACTCTCTCCCCCCATTGTCCCTGCTTGCCGGGAGCCAATCAAAAAAAAGATGCAACAAGCTACAAGAAGCAACAAGCAACAAGCCAAACAAGCAACACACTATAAACCAAAAACTAGCCAACAAGCAACTCACAAGTCAATTAAGCCAAAAACAAGCCCAATTTCTGTGTTTCTTTCATGGGTTTGGCATGTCTTCCTGGCTCCCTTCCTTTTGTCTATAAAGTTCAAGCTCTTCTTAAATGTCAAGGCATTCTAGAGTCCTACACCAACCAAATATTAGACATTGTTTCCTCCTAAACTCCTAAAGATGGGGCCCCAGGGCTTTCTTTTATTCTATTTTTGCCTTTACCATGGCTCCTTGCACATAGAAAAACTTTCCACTTAATGTACGACAGGCCCCCAATCACTCCTTATTTCAGAAGCTTCCTGCAGGAAGAACTTTACCTACCATGAAGATACATCCCTCTGTGATTGCCTGTGTGGAGCTTGTTTGTATGTAATGAGTTTATTATACTGTATATTCTTCATGCTCATGCCTTAAGCTTGTGAGTTGGAAAAGGGAGGATGTTCTTTGTATGTCACATTGACCAGCAGTAAAGAGCCATATTCACCTATGGGGAGCACAAATAATAAATGATTAATAATAGTGTCCCCCAAAATGCTGATATTATTTTTCTAAGTGTCTGAAGTGAGTTTAAGGGCTATGCAGTGGCAGTGTCTGGAACATAACATTTAGCTGTGGTGCCATGACCATTTGTATATCACTAATTCTTCCCCAGAGATTGAGATGTAATAGTTTCCATCTTTTGAAATCGTCTTTTATTTTTCAGACAGTAAAACATGTATTGTCTACAACAACCTTAGCCTATAATTTGTTTAATTCTAAGATAAGATAAATTTTTAATTTTCCACTTTGTTTTCCTTGAACAAGACAGAGATTTGGAGAGAAAGGGAGGATTTACGATTTTGCCCAATTGATTTTACAACCTAGTACCTTACCAAGGTTATTTTTGATCTCTAGATTTTTCATCAGAACAAATGTGGAATCTTTAACCACTAAGAGAATGCAGCTACAATAAACTGTCAGTTCACAAGTCTTCTCAAATGAATGCATTTGTGAGCTAGACTAATAAATAGTAAAAGACAGCATAGCTTGATTCTGTTGAATCACTAAAGCACACATAAAAGGAAAAGGGGCATGCTTGACTTGTAGCCTATGAAAATGTATTTAGTTTAATTACATGAATAATAGCAAGAATTCCAGCATTTATTAAATGTATCCTGATCACTGCCTTCAGTTGTGTTGCCTTTTAACCTGAGCTAAATATTATACCTACCACATTATCGCTGTGCCAGTTTATTGCTGACATGTGTTATAGTCATGTTTAGCTGTGGGCAACTATGTGACCTTTCATGCATGTTAATTAGTCTTCAGATATTTTTAAAGGCTATAGCACTTTGTAAGTACAAAGTAAAATTGAGTCATCTAAGTCTATGGTTCTCATCTCTGTGATATGTATGTTGTTTTACCTAAAGGTAGGCATCAAACACCTTTCATCCCCATCACAATGACTCTCTAGAGAGCTCCATATGGAAGTATTTACAGAGCACATGTATGGTGCTTTCTTAAGAATTTTTCTCTGATTGGGATATCGTTAAACATCATATTGATGTGTTCACCAGAATAAAATTACACTCTCCCATCGCTGTATTGGCTGTTCGGTACTAACAGCAATAAGAAGTTTCTTATTCTTAGTCATGAAGGGTTCAGTGTGGCATTTAAGGCACAGCTCTGTGTTAGCTATCCAGCCCCTGAAGTAAAATTCCTCCCAGAATTCTCCTGCACTCAGAGGGATTCCATCCCACTCACTCTTAGTCCCCCTTGGCCAATGCACAGGGGTGAAGGACTTTGGCTCTGGCAGTTCTATACCCCTACCCATGGCCTATGGGATGTCTTGTTCTAAGGATTGCATTTAGGGATAACATTTGTGAGGCACTACTGCTCAGGGACACCAGGAGTGGGCAAAGATTTCTTAGTGCCCTCCCCTCCTTGCATACTCATGGAGCAGCAGGGCATATGTCATGTCTTCTTGATTTAGGACCAGACTATGTGTGGATACTCATAAAGAGCAGATTTGTTGGAAAGAAAAGTGATTTTTTTTCTACATAAACTCATTGCTGACCATAGATGAACTTTAAATACAACACGGAATGCTATACTGTATACTGCTATGATATTTCATCTTGTGTGTGCTGTTCTATGAGTGAATATTACATTAGGTAGTTCTACATAGTTCCATTCAAGCACTGGGTTCCATCACACCTCAACCCCTCTGACATATATGACTTCATGATATTTGGGGAAATCTCGAGCAGAATTATTTTTGTGATATTCTTTGTGATAAATAGTTTGTGACTTTGGTCCTCAGTCATTTCTGGTACAGATCATGAACTGACAAATGTCACAGTCTAGAAAATGCATAAATTAGCTGAAGATTTCTGAGAGGTGCAACTATGGCACAGTTGACTGGGCTAAACCTTGTTACCCTGAATTTTCCCCTGCCACACTAGTAGCCTATTATGTGTTTCACTGTTTTGACATTAACCTTGAAGTGGACATTGGCATGGGAGAATTCAAACAATTTTCGATATGATCAGGTAATCTGTTTGAGTTGGAATCTGTGAAGACTATAAAAAGGGGACTACACACATGGCAGGTACATGGCTAGTGAGCGTTGTTATGATGTTATTATGTTACATGTAAATAGATAGAGTATGAAAGTCTTTATCTGATTAATCAATTAATTGTGAACCGTGAACACACACATGTGCAAAAGTACCCCAAATATGTGATTCTCTGTAACTATAGGTTACACATCAATCATGTCAAGGGATCAGGCCCTCCCACAAGCAAATCTACATGAATAAAATTTGACAAGCACATAGAGGAGGAATGCAAAGAGGATCACCAGGACTACTGGTATGCAGAGATCCATAGCATATCCAGAGATCCACAAATGGGTCTCCCCGAGAAGCAGATTTCACCATTACAGATTATCACAGAATGCCTTTAAAATGAAAGGTTTGAGGCAGGGAGCTAAGTGGATATGGTAAATCTGCTATGAATATCATCTTTAATATACCCATCTGGCTTTTTGATGATGTGCTAAAGAGGACTTTGCTCCCTGTATATCCAGGGTGAGCTGAGTGGAATGAGCTTATTTATTCAGCAAAGGAAATAAGAGTTTACATGAGAGGTCAGCAGAATAATTCTAAAATTTATAAATATGTTTCCAATTGAGGCATATTTATTTCTAAATACAGACATGTTTACATGAAAAAAATCTATAAAAAAATATACAGATTTGGTGTTCTGAAGTTTAATGCAATAGTGCTTTTATATGTTGTATACTGAACATGTATTGATGGCAGATCTATTAAGTTTTCCTTGAAACATATGCATGGATACTTAGATGGTGCAACACCCCTGAACTCAGAAAACAAAACCAATTGGTATTATCAACTCAGGTTTGTTGAATGCAGAAAAAAACATATATCTAGTATGCAGTAGGTGAGCAAGTCAGGAAGGGGCAGGAAAAGAGGAATGATGGAAGAATTATAAACAACCCTTCCTTCCAGTTTTGCTTATTCTTAAAAGCAAAATATAGAAACTTTCCTGGAAAGTTTTGGTTCTCAAACTACTATGAAGCTGCTGTCCCCAGGCATAAGTCACAGAAAGGTCTAGTTTGAGAACCAGTTTGGTACTCAAACAGCAAAAAAGCGAAGCTCTTCCTGAATTTGGCACTAATTTAGAGTAATATATTTGGAAGGACAACTTGTTCTTTTCAATATATTGTACTGGGCATATGTATGCTTTACTTCAGCCTCAGGATATTGTTACCTTTCTTTAGCTATTTTTGACTGTGATCATCTACTTATAGTAGTATTGTCAAGTGAACGCTGTTCTATGTGGGTGAAATTCACCTCTGTGTAGGGGTAAAGTACAAAGTTGTGCACTACTAAAATCCCTCAAGCTCCGATATGGGAGTTAAATGGAACTTAAGAATTGTACAGACCTTGTGCTGTCCTTCTACACATGAGTAAAATTTACCTAACCATTTTCCCTCATTAAATATACTGTGTCAATGCACCAATGCATTGTTGAATGATGAGCCCCCAGTCTCCTCTAATTTATTCCTGTGTAAATCAGTGGAATTGAGAAGAGAATCAGGCCCAATGTTCTCCACTCTGTTTAAAAAGTAATAACAGCTGGAAAATTCAGAACCAGATTTCAAATATCCCATCTAGAGGTATTTCGATCTGGGGCTTTGTTTTCAGCCCCTGATAGAGCTAGAGACCAATTTTGAAATGTTGATCTAGATCCAGGTTTAGATTCTGAATTCTGCTGCTGAAAGTTGAGGTTGTAGTTTGGGTCCATGGGCAGAATTCCTTAGACCAGGGGTTCTCAACCTTTTTCTTTCTGAGCTCCCCCACACCCAACCCCCCAACATGCTATAAAAACTCCACGGCTCACCTGTGCCGCAATAACTGGTTTTCTACATATAAAAGCCAGTGTGGTGTTAGGGGGTAGCAAGCAGGGCAATTGCCAGGGGACCCATGCTACAGGGGCACCAGTGAAGCTACATTGCTGAGGCTTCATCTTAAACCCCGGGTGGTGGGGCTCAGGGACCTGGGCTTCAGCCTCATGCAGTGGGTCTTCGGCTTTCTGCCCTGGGCCCCAGCAAGTCTAATGCTGGCCTTGCTTGGAGGCTCCCCTGAAACCTGCTCAAGGCCCTCTAAGGGGCCATGGACCCCTCATTGAGAACTACTTCCTTAGACTATCTCTGTAGTATGACCTAAGGATTTGAGTCCCCTGCTCGCTTACACATAACTGTGGTAGCTCTCATTAAGCTAGCACAAGTATAATTAGCAATGTAGCCATGATAGCACAGGCAGAAGCAGCAGAGGCATGGTTTATCTAGGCCAATTGTTATGTACCCGCCTAAAACTGGTGCCTATGGGTATATGTAAGTATTATGTGTACAAACCAAAATAACGATTGGCCCACATCATTAACAGAAAAATCTTTGTGCTAGAGAGCAATGTATACTGTAGATTATGATAACAATGCATAAACTATATATGAGGACTTCTCATATTGTAAGTTAAATTATTATTACTCAAGCCGGTGCTCCCATACTTTTGTTCTTCTGGGACCCAGATCTTTTTTTCTTTTCTTTTGTTCTACCTTCTTTTCTTTTTTTTTCTTCTTATTTGTTGTATAATTTTTTACTAAACTTTTTATTGAATATTATAACTATTTGGGACGGTACATAATTGTTGTATTTCTTGGGATTTTATATACATTTTACCCTTCTATATAAGTTCAAGAAAAATACCCAAGGGTGTCTGAATTTCCATTGGTGTCATTTTTTTATTTTATAAACTTAGCATTCAGATCATGAGGTTTTGTTTTGGTGATTAAAAAAGTACATGTTGCTTTTGTTTCTACTGAACGGAGTGCTGAAGTCAGAAAATTTGGATATAAAAGTATGTGGTAATTGCAGCACTAAATAATTCAGGTGCCAGTAGCTGGATCATCATTCCTAATGCAAATATAGCATACAGAGAACACGATAAAATAGAGTGAATAAAATGTCATTCTGTTTTATTCTCTGTGTAGGATACTTATGTAAGGAAATGACATTTGAGTTCCTGGTATGTGAATGACCTGGCACCTGAATTACATGCAGGCTTCCCTAAATGCCCCTCTGATTTCAACACTCACATCACAGTAAACAGTTATTTTTTATGCTGCAGATTAAAATTGAGTCTGAGAACACTGAAGCATCATTTCACAATGGAAATGCAGCTGGTCGTGCTCCAAGATCTCTGTGATGAGTCACATATTAATATTCAATGTGGATGAAATTTAGTTTTAGAATTAAAATATGATGTACCGCAGTGCTGAAGATTTGTTACTGTACAGAAAGTGGTGCCCCTTTATGTATCCTGCGGGTATCTTAATAGGGACTGAACTTAATAGGGCCTCTGTCCGGATTCTAGTGAACTATGTACCCATATCTCCATTGTCATAGCTGACATTAATGGACACACATTATGTGTAGTCTCGGCAAAGTGGCTAAAGAATGACAGGGCTTGATGTGATCTGATCATCTACACTGATCCCTACAGATAATCCTTTCAGAACAAGGCTGTGGCTTGTTCACAGTTGAGCTTTTGAGCTTGCATGGCTGTTGCCTGCTTTCTGGCTAAGCAGAGAATTTCATTCTCCAGAGTATAGATCTGGCAACTTTCACAAAATTAAACTGAGAGCTTTTTATGGGGTTGGTTTTTATTTTTAGGGAAAGAACAAATGGTCTAAACCACATATAGGATTATTTTGTATTATGAAAGCCATTAACTGAATGTTTAACTTGTGTATTATTAACCGCTTATCCTTAATGGCTGTTTTGGAGTCTTTGTGTCTGAGAAGTACTTAAGTATCATGATAGTGGGCTGAGCTAAAAATATATAGATAGAATCCAAAGAAATATAGTCCTTGACCTTTAACATTTCACCACTTCTAAAATGATTTTCTGTCCTGCGGAATGAATTCCATTGAATAACATTGATTTCCTGTTTTGTTTTGTTTATCTGAAAAATGAGGAACAGCCTTTCTGATGCACAGATGAAATAGTATAACTTCAGAATGATAGCCAGACAGATACTCTGTGACTAAAATAAGAATATGTGTTAAGGAGTGTGACCATGTTAATTGTATTACATGTAAAAAGCAACAGAGTCCTGTGGCACCTTATAGACTAACAGAAGTATTGAAGCATAAGCTTTCGTGCGTCTGACGAAGTGGGTATTCACCCATGAAAGCTTATGCTCCAATACGTCTGTTAGTCTATAAGGTGCCACAGGACTCTTTGTCGCTTTTTACAGATCCAGACTAACACAGCTACCCCTCTGATGTATTACATGTATTTACTTTTGGAAACTAAATAAACATAGTTTTAAATTGGTTCGCTGTAAATTAAACTCTCTAATTAGGCTCCAATAACCAGGAAAATTTCCCTTATACAAGATTAATGTATTTAATATTGGAATTATAAAGTATGTGAAAAAATATGCAATACATTTTATGCTCCAATAATTCTGAAACATCTGAACTCTACCTTCTCCCCCCTACACACAAACACACATGCCAACCAAAATTTGACAAGGAAAAACATTCCTCTAGGGCTGTGAATTTATATGCCAAATTGTAACCTAGAGACGATTTTAACTGTCACAATAAACCCCTGGTGATAGTTTTATAACAGAGAGCCCGGAAGAGCCTTGAGTACAACCTCACTAATGTGATGCTATAATACATAACCACTCTAATTTGGAACTAAGAGCCAGTTGTCAAATAATACATTTGTGGAGCTGGTAATGTTAACTTATTTTTCCTTTAAAATGAAATCCACTTATGAGATGCTTAATAGTTTCCTACTTTAATTTTGCTGCTGTGATTGTCTTTCTCTTTAACTCCTCTATGGAACACTTGCAGTGAAATCATTATGCAAATCACGGAATTGACCTCATGTGCAAATTGCACCAACTCTATTATCTCTGTCATAAATTAATTAGGAAAAGCATTGCACTAGAAATGCTTATCATCATGGTTTACATTAGGAATGGAGCTACCTCCAAACAGATTGCTTATCATCTCTCTGAATGTGCATAAAGACTTTCATCACTGTCAGATGATTAAAAGTAGCCTGAATCTTACTAGACATTGACAGTGTTGCCATGGAGTTGCACTCAGATTTCAAGGCAAAGATAAAACTGATTTCTAGATAAAAAATGAGTTAAAAACAGAAAGAAAACTAAGATGGGTAAACAAAATTCCAAATTGCCTATTATAAGGTTTGTCTTTCTTTCTGTTCAGCTCAGTGATGTTATGTATATTTAGTTGTGGTTTTTTTAGTTTAAAAAACTCATACAATAAATATTTCATGGTGAGGAATTGTTGTTTTAAGGAAACTGATCATGTGGTATATTTTGTTATTCTGCTTTGTATGGAAACAACAGTAGCTTTTAGTATATGAATCTCTTTAATGGATCTGTCGCCAGATATTTTTGTGCCTGTGCAGGGGATAGAGGAACTGTTATTGCTTCATTAGCCTGATTCTAGCAGTTATATCTCCCAAAGCAATTTGAAGCATCCTCTTCCTTGTACTGTCACATTTAATAATTTCAGAATTTGCTCTGAAGACACAGCTCAGATATGTGCTTACATGTGAATTTCAGGGTATGAGCCAGCGCATTCAATAATCCTTGTTAAGAGAGTTAACATAAACCTGGCTGACAAGTGATAGAATCAATGCCATAACAGTAATCCACAGTAGAACTATCTAATAAATTGAAAATAAAGTGTGTGGTCCCAGTTAATATCCTTATAAATTTTCATTTTATATTAAATACATTATTGTACATTTTTGTTACTACTTTACTGTTATGACCTCTTAATGATGCTTTGAGGTGTAAAACACATTTTATTTGATTTTATGATTTCTCTTAATAGTGGCTAGCATTCAGAAGCTTCCTGCAGCATCTGTTTTAACAGACATCAATTTCCCAATGAAAGGAAGGAAAGGAATGGTTGACTGGGCACGAAACTCAGAAGACAGAGTTGTCATTCCAAAAAATATCTTCACTCCAATGTCATCAGGTAAAGAAGCATTCAGGTATTATATTTTATTAGAGGATAAGTGTATATTTAATAGTTAGACTGAGGAAACTGGGAAGCATGGACTCATCTAGCTAGTACTTAATGTCCTAGTTCTTTTGCTAACAATCTTTAAAATGAGTCTTATAATAATAATAAAAATACTTACCCAGCCTTAAATATATGTGGTGAATCTTAATTAAGGTAGGTAAAGAACTTTCAGATTCTTGGACAAAAGATCCTGTAGAAATGCAAAGTATTTGCTTCGTTGTATTGCCAATATTTTCAATATTCAGTATTAATTCATGTCAGGCAAAATCTTGGGATCCAGCTATTCTGCACAGTGCTCTCCTTGCAAACGTATGTTCATAGATGACTTAAAGCTATTCTATGCATTGCCCTGGTCCTACAATCACTGTGATAGCAGGACCAATCTTCCTCTACCAAATTAGAACATCCTAAAGGCTGATCTGACTTGTACTAGCTAATCCTCCCCAGAGTAGTTACACAGGTTTTAGGGACAATATATACTAGTGGTGCAGTGCAAATAAGCCACATTAAAGTATCTGCCCCCTTCATATTAAAAAATGCCCTCTAAAGATGGTTTCTCTGGATATATCTGAATGAAGACAAATACATTGGAAAGCACTGACAGAGTTTGCTACATACTGATGGATCTTATTAAAGAGCAATTCTAAGTGGATGACAGGGTATGGATCACTTGATTCATCTGTTCTGTTCATTTCCTCTGAAGCACCTGACAATGGCAGAAGACAGGATACTGGGCTACATGGACCTTTGGTCTGACCCAGTATGGCCGTTCTTATGTCTGATATGTTCTAACATTATAAACAGAGTTCTGCAGAATATATTTCACAACAATGATGATTAGGGCCATATCAAATTCACAGTCCATTTTTGTAAATTTCACAGTTATAACATTTTCAAAATCTTGAATTTCATGACTTCAGATACTTAAATTCACGGAGTTGTAAAAAAGCATCAATATGTATTGAAAAACAGAAAAATATAAACATGTAAAGCCCTTAAGTCAGCATTTCTCAAACTGGGGGTCCTGACCCAAAATGGGGTTGCAAAGCTATTGTAGCGGGGTTGCAGTATTGCCACTCTTACTTCTGGGCTGCCTTCAGAACTGGGCAGCTGGAGCGCGGCAGCTGCCAGACAGGTGCTGAGTTCTGAAGGCAGCGCCACCACCAGCAGCCGTTGCTCTCTGGCCACCCAGCTCTGAAGGCAGTGTCACCACCAGCAGCAGCGCAGAAGTAAGGGTGGCAATACTACTATGCCTACTTCTGTGGTGCTCCGGGTAGCGGCACTGCGTTCAGACCTGGCACCTGGCCAGCAGCCCCTGCTCTCCAGCCACTCAGCTCAGCAGCACAGAAGTAGACGTGTCAATACTGCGATCCTTCTACAATAGGCTTGAGACCCCCTTTTGAGTTGGGACTCCCAGTTTGAGAAACACTGTGTACTTGTATATACTTTTACTCTATAGTATAAAAGAGTATAGTACACGGTAAAAGTACACAAAAGACCAGATTTCATGGGGGAGAGCAGATTACATGTCTGTGATGCATTTTTCATGAGTTTGGTAGAGCCCTAATGATGATTTCTTTAAAAATAAAACATATATTGGAATGATAAATACTATCCATAGAGGAATGTGCTGACTAAGATATTTTTAACTTTTATTTCTTATTTTAGAACTAGATGAATCCACTGTATTTGTGCTTGGAGCAGTGCTGTACAAAAATTTAGAACTTATTTTGCCCACTTTAAGGTAAGAAACTATTAAGATATGCAACATAAATTACATGACTGTAGGAAATCTCAAGGTGAAATCAGTCAACAAGGGCCATATTTGTTTATGTAGTTTTTTATAGTATATTATAAACTTTTTACAACTATTATTTAAAAAAATAAAATTGTCTTTCTTTAATGCATCATTGTGTATACTATGTTAATGACTTGTTAATCATATTGCTATATTGTAAATTTTGTTTTTTCTGAACTTTAGCTTGGGGGGCTGGGGCTGGGGTAGGAAGGAAGTTTCCTTTGTAAGTATGTAAGCTGATGGATAATTGTAAAAAATACTCAGGCTTCATGTACTTGTACTTAAAACTGATGCTCATCAGTTTAGTGAAAGTGCTGTAGCAAAGATATACTGATTGTGCCTGGCCTCACTTTCACAAAAGCCACCACCATTAGCTTCCAGATATGTTTTCAATTAAATTGCATTAGCAGAGGACAGTAGGGTTATATGAAGGAACTTTTTTGGAAAGAAGAAATGCATACACCTGTACAGCTCAAATACTCCAGTTCTGAGATCTGCACAAGTATCTAAATAGAAAGGGAGAGCTCATTTTACTCCCAGGCAGCCTAAAATACTAGAAACCAATATTCTCTCTTTTCTTCCAGCACCATTGAATCAAATACCTCCATGTTTTCACACAGTCTTATGTGTAGTAGCTACTACTGATATCTTTTTTGTTTCACAATCAATCAATGAACCATTGTTTCATAATAGTTATTAGTGAAGTAGAAACCCCAGATACTTTTCTCTCTCTTGCCCAGAGTTGGAGTGAAATCATGACCAAAAGGAGATAGGAGAAGAATATACAGATTTTTTTTGCCAATGATAATCTGAAAAAAAAAAAAGAAGAAAAAAGAGGTTAGTCCTGAAGAAAATAGCTTCCCAATTAAGTTCTAATGTGTTCTGCACTTGTAGTGGCTAGCCACTATTTTTTTTAGGGTAGAAATCTCTACGCAGTGCACCATTCTCTTGGCTCCTCAATACCTTAATTAACTAAATGTCTGCCTCAAATGTCAGGACATTGCCACCTAGAGAAGTACTCTTAAGGAACCATTCACACTTATGGTACTGCATAAAGAATAAATCATACTGTTCTCAAATTTTGGTGAACATTTTTCTATTTGGCATGCTAACTCCTGAAACCAGGAAAGAAGCCAGGAAGAGTTGTTTATGGCAGCAGTTTCTCTCTATTATTCCACACTCTGAGATATAAAGCCAAATGACTATCATATTCAGCTGTCTCTGGAATACCTTAGGGAAAGTCTGCCAGCCACGGAAGAGCATCAAGGTGGCCATGAATCATTCAAACTTTTATTTTATAAAGAGCTATCAATGGCCAGGCCCTGTCAGCACTCCTAGCTTCTTAATTTTAATTTATAGAAAACAAGTCTGGACTACTGAAGTACATCCATCTGCACATTCAAAGCTATTCAGGGCACTCCTCTCTGTACTCTGGATGGATAGGAATTAATGACTCATTGCTTCCCCCATTGAGGTTGATGACAAAAATCCTAAACTGCTAGACTTCTTAGGTGAGTGATTGGGTCCTAAATGTATAGTGAACAGGGCATTGTGAGTCTTGAAAGGAGTACAGCTATTTTGCATGTGATTTTTGCCATTGACTCTGCTACTTTCAGCTGGTTCTTGGCTTCCACAGCAAGCTGACCTCTCCTCTGAACAACTGATCAGCCTTTCATAAAAAGTGAGCTTCCAGGCCTGTGTGGCTTGGTGCTCTGTCTTATTTATAAATAAAGCCTTTAGAACTGAAGATGAGATGATACAGTTATCTCCCGATGCCCCACAGTGTGTTCTGTGTAAATAGAGTCAACTTTTGAGCTGCCCATATTGTGATACAAATTCTGCAAACGTGGTATTGTGGGTTAAGTTTGTGTATGCGCATCAGGAATAAAAACCTAGTATGTGTATAAGACCTTCTGAATGAGGGCATTAGTATCTTATGTACATTGTTGCACTTCATCGATATTTATTGTGAGCAGCGAGCAGAGGACAGGGAAACAGAGGAAGTTTGCCTGGGAACCTTCTGAGAGTAGCTAAAGTGAGTGCTGCATTAGGGGATTGTGTTGTGAGCTGGTGGGGTGAATATCCGAGTGTTTGTCTGCTGTGACCATTTGTTTGACTAGAACTAGTTGCAGGGACTGTTTGACGGTGTGCTTGTTTGTTTGAAAAGTGTGACTGACCGTGTGTATGTGTGTGTGTGTTTGTTTGTTTGTTTGAAAAATGTGAATTGGGAGGCTTTGTTCCAGGTGGGCCTTGAGTGGTTGATTAGAGGGAAGGCTTTGAGCTGGGCCAACTGCTTCTAGCCTGCAGCCTTATAAAAAGGCAGCCAGTTGCGAACTGAGTGAGCAGCAAACAGAGGACAGGCAAACAGAGGGAGTTTGCCTCAGGGGAGTTTCCACAGAGTGTCTTTGCCTTTCAGGCTTCTGTGAAAAGTAAATACAACATTTGAGGATGCTTTTAGAAGGAAGATAATGAGGATGCTTTTAGAAGGAAGATAATGAGCTGTCATAAACAGATAGTTAAGGGTTAAGGTCTCTTTTACCTGTAAAGGGTTAACAAGCAGTAACCTGACGAACACCTGACCAGAGGACCAATCAAGGGACAAGATAATTTCAAATCTCTGTGGAGGGAAGTCTTTGTCTGTGTTCTTTGTTGGGGTCTTTGTTCTCTCTTTGGATCTAAGAGAGGCCAGACATATCTCCAAGTTCTCCTGAAGTATTTCCTACTATCCAGTATAGTGAGTATTAGAAAGGCAGATTAGTCTTATAATTAATTTCTGCATTTGCAATTGTGTGTTTGCTGGAGAAATATCTTTATTTCGGTTTGCTGTTACTTTGATTATTCTGAGAAAGGAGGGGGGGAAAGCCTCTCCAGGTTTATAAGTTAGACCCTGTAATTTTTTCCATCCTGGTGTTACAGAGATAGTGTACTTTCTTTCTTTCTTTTAATAAAATCCTTTTTTTAGAACCTGATTGATTTCTTCCCTTGTTTGGATTCTCAGGGGAAGGGAGGGGGGAAAGTGAATCCCTCTTTGTTTTGATTCAAGGAGTTTGAATCAAGGTATCTCTCCCAACGACTAGGGGAGGGGGAGGAAGGTGGGGAATGGTTTTTTTCCCTTTGTGTTAAAATTCAAGGAATTTGGATCTGTGTTCCCCAGGGAAAGTTTTGAGGGAACAGAGAGTGTGCCAGACACTAAAACCTGGCTGGTGGCAGCTTTACCAGATCTAAACTAGGATTTAAGTTTAGAGGAGCCCATGCAGGTCCCCATCTTGTGAACGCTAAAGTTCAGAGTGGGGAATAAACCTATGACATGAGAGATCAGCTGTTGTGACCTGCACAGGATGTTTGTCTTTCTCCCAGAGGATAGAAGTGACTTCATCGTACAAAGTGCAAACTGGTCTCCATATTAGAAGAGAAGGTTAAAGGACTAAAGAAGCAAGTATCAACCTTGCGTTGCATCAGAGAAAATGAAGTCAGCATTTGGTTCTGGAGGCACAACATGCCGCAGAATCAGAGAGGGCAGTGCAGAACGGGGAAAAAATTGGCAGAATGTGACCTCCAGAAAAGAATGAGGACAAACCATGTACCCCCTATGCAGATAGAGGTAAGATCAGGCTCTCTGCACAGGTACTACTGCGGAGAATGATTTGGAAGAGCCATCTGAGGGAAGGGATCAGAAGGAGACCCCATCGACCAGAAGGCATGAAATGCATTGTTCTAGGGATGGGGGTTCCACAACCTCCACTCCCATGAGGAGGAGACAGGTGGTGTTGTTTGGGGACTGCCTCCTAAGGGGGACAGAGTCATCCATCTGCCGACTAGACTGAGAGACTCGAGCAGTGTGCTGCTTGCCTGGATGTGATGGAGTGTCTGCCGAGACTGATCAAGCCCTCAGACCTCTACCCCTTCCTCTTCTCCATATGGGCACCAATAATACTGCCAAGAATGACCTTGAGCAGGTCACTGCAGACTACATGGCTCTGGAAAGAAGGATAAAGGAGTTTGAGGCACAATTCATGTTCTCGTCCATCCTCCCCGTTGAAGGAAAAGGCCCAGGTAGGGACTGTTGAATTGTGGAGGTAAATGCATGGTTGCACAAGTGGTGTTGGAGAGAGGGCTTTGGATTCCTCGACCATGGGTTGTTGTTCTGGGAAGAAGGATTGATAGAAAGAGGTGGGATCCACCTAACAAAGAAAGGGAAGAGTATATTCGCAAGCAGGCTGGCTAATCTAGTGAGGAGGGCTTTAAACTAGGTTCGCCAGGGGACAGTGACCTAAGCCCTGAGGTGAGTGGGGAAGTGGGATACCAGGAAGAAACACAAGGAGGAGGGTGCAACAGTGAGGCCTCCTGATTCATACTGAGAAAGCAGGCCAATCAGCTAGTTATCTTAGGTGCATGTACATGAACGCAATAAGCCTGGGAAACAAGCAGGAAGAATTGGAAGTCCTGGCAAGGTCAAAGAACTATGATGTGATTGGAATAACAGAGACTTGGTGAGGTAGCTCATGTGACTGGAGCACTGTCATGGACGGGTATAAACCATTCAGGAAGGACAGGCAGGGGAGGAAAGGTGGAGGAGTTGCACTGTATATAAGAGAGCAGTATGATTGCTCAAAGCTGCAGTATGAAACTGGAGAAAAGCCTGTTAAGAGTCTTTGGGTTAAGTTTAGAAGCAAGAGCAACAAGGGTGATGTTGTGGTGGGCGTGTGCTATAGACTACGGGACCAGGAGGATGAGGTAGATGAGGCTTTCCTTGGACAATTAAGCTAAGTTTCCAGATCACAGGCCCTGGTTCTAATGGGGAACTTCAATCACCCTGACATCTGCTGGGAGAGCAATACTGCAGTGCACAGACAATCCAGGAAGTTTTTGGAGAGTGTTGGGGACAACTTCCTGGTGCAACTACTGGAGGAACCAACCAGGGGCTGTTCTCCTCTTGAACTGCTGCTTACAAACAGGGAAGAATTGATAGGGGAAGTAGAAGTGGGTGGGAACCTGGGCAGCAGTGATCATGAGATGGCTGAGTTCAGGATCCTCACAAAAGGAAGAAAGGAGAGTAGAAAAATACCCTGCACTTCAGAAAAGCAGATTTTGACTCCTTTAGGGAACTGATGGGCAGGATCCCATGGGAGGCTAATATGAGGGGGAAAGGAGTCCAGGAAAGCTGGCTGTATTTTAAAGAAGCCTTATTGAAGGCGGAGGAACAAACCATCACGATGAGCAGAAAGAATAGCAAATATGACAGGCGACTAGCTTGGCTTAAGAGTGAAATCTTCAGTGAGCTTAAACACAAAAAGGAAGCTTGCAAGAAATGGAAACTTGGACAGATGAGTAGGGAGGAATATAAAAATATTTGCTTGAACATGCGGAGATGTAATCAGGAAGCCCAAAACATAACTGGAGTTGCTGCTAGCAAGGGATGTGAAGGGTAACAAGAAGGATTTTGTACAAGTATGTTAGCAACAAGGAAAAGGTCAGGGAAAGTGTGGGACCCTTAATGAATGGGGGAGGCAACCTAGTGACAAATGATGTGGAAAAAGCTGACATACTCAATGTTTTTTTTGCCTCGGTCTTCACAGATGAGGGTCAGCTCCCACATTGCTGTCGTGGGAAACACAGTCTGGGGAGGAGGTGAGCAGCCCTCGGTGGTGAAAGAACAGGTTAAGGACTATTTAGAAAAGCTGGACATACACAAGTCCATGGTTCCAGATCTAATGCATCGGAGGGTGCTGAGGGAATTGGCTGATGTGATTGCAGATCCGTTGGCCATTATCTTTGAAAAGTCGTGGTGATCGGGAGAGGACCTGGATGGCAAATATAGTGCCTATCTTTAAAAAAGGAAAGAAGGAGAACCTGGGGGACTACAGACTGGTCAGCCTCACCTCAAGCCCTGGAAAAACCATGGAGCAGGTCCTCAAGGAAACCATTTTGAAGCACTTGGAGGAGAGGAAGGTGAACAGGAACAGTCAACATGGATTCACCAAGGGCAAGTCATGCCTGACCAACCTGATTGTCTTCTATGATGAGATAACTGGCTCTGTGGACATGGGGAAAGCAGTGGATGTTATATATATATCTTGCCTTTAGCAAAGCTTTGGATACAGTCTCCCACAATATTCTTGCCAGCAAGTTAAAAAAGTATGGATTGGATGAATGGACTATAAGGTGGATAGAAAGCTGGCTAGATTGTCAGGCTCAATAGGTAGTGATCAATGGCTCGCTGTCTAATTGGCAGCTGGTATCAAGCAGAGTACTCCAGGGGTCTGTCCTGGGGCGGGTTTTGTTCAACATCTTTATTAATGAGCTGGATGATGGGATGGATTGCACCCTCAGCAAGTTTCAGATGACACTAAGGTCAGGGGAGAGTAGATACACTGGAGGGTAGGGATAGGGTTCAGAGTGACTTAGACAAATTGGAGGATTGGGCCAAAAGAAACCTGATGAGGTTCAACAAGGACAAGTGCAGAGGCTTGCACCGCTACAGGTTGAGAACCAACTGACTAAGCAGCAGTTCTGCAGAAAAAGACCTGGGGATTACAGTGGATGAGAAGCTGTATATGAGTCGGCAGTGTGCCCTCGTTGCCAAGAAGGCTAACAGTATATTGGGCTGCATTAGTAGGAGCATTGGCAGCACATCGAGGGAAGTGATTATTCCTCTCTATTCGGCACTGATGCGGCCACATCTGGAGTATTGCGTCCAGTTTTGGACCCCCTACTATAGAAAGGATGTGGACAAATTGGAGAGCGTCCAGCGGAGGGCAATTAAAATGATTAGGGAGCTGGGGCACATGACTTATGAGGAGAGGCTGAGGGAACTGGGATTGTTTAGTCTGCAGAAGAGAAGAGTGAGGGGGGATTTGATAGCAGCCTTCAACTACCTGAAGCGGGGTTCCAAAGAGGATGGAGCTTGACTGTTCTCAATGGTGGCAGATAACAGAACAAGGAGCAATGGTCTCAAGTTGCAGTGGGGGTGGTCTAGGTTGGATATTAAGTAACACTATTTCACTAGGAGGGTGATGAAGCACTGGGATGGGTTATCTAGGGAGGTGGTAGAATTTCGATCCTTAGAGGTTTTTAAGGCCCAGCTTGACAAAGCCCTGGCTGGATGATTTAGTTCATGTTGGTCCTGCTTTGAGCAGGGCATTGGACTAGATGACCTCCTGAGGTCTCTTCCAACCCTAATCGTCTTCTTCTAATCTTCTTCATACTGAAATTAGATTGCTGATACATATACAATTTATATCCATCAGCTAATCAGGTAATGGAGTGTGTTGCATTTCATTGCCTGCAGCAACTACATTCATAATTTGATCTCAAGACTCAAGGTATGACAACAAAGACACTAGAGCTCTAAATCTTACTAATGGAATGTTCATTCAGATACAACCCTGAATCTGAAAAACTCCAACCATGTTTTATGCTAAATAACTGTATCCATTAGACTCTTTCCAAAAAACTGAACTGAAACATACATTAAATTAGAATAAAAAACTAGAATTATTTGTATTGATTTGAATTGATTTATTAGGACCTGGTTATTACCTCCAGGGAGAGGTGGAGGATTCCATTCCCCTACTAATATATACCTCCTCCAGACAAGTTTTACTCTTTGAATTTCATCAACACTTGGTAAAGCAGAAATTACAGTCTTCTGACTATTCGAATTTAGGGTGGGTTTTTTTATTTGAAAGCTTTTCATTTGACAAAAAAAAATTATCTAGTTACAGGATTTCATTCTAGTTGTTCTAATTGGCTACAATGGCACTATTTCTTGAGTAAGGTGAACAACTCGTATAGGTTTGGTGACTAGACACAATGTACAAAATAAAATTAGAAATGGCATTTGATAAGCATCCTACAATATGCTGCACTAAATTAATGACCAATGCTGCTGCCAGAAATATATTAACAACTAAACAGTGGAAATAAAGTAAAACAAAGTAATGAACCACTAGCTAAGCCAAATCAAGATTCCTTGTGTTGTGCACTGATAGCCCAGGAATTTGGGCCCTGGCAGCATGAAAAACTAAATGACTTTGACTGGTGGGAGCTATGAACTTAAAGCTTTGCTACTGGCCCTAGAGAGTTCAGTCCCAGCTATGACAGGGGATGAGATGAGAGGAAAATAAATACTTAATTATATGAAATCTATTTTACTGTAGTTGTAAAAGTGACACTCCTTAAAACAGGCTCTAAAATGTCTGCAAATCTCTGGATTACCACAAGAGAATTACTTTGTGCTTTTAAAAAAAGAAAAAGAATATTTATCATTATATTTGGAGGGGAGGCAAATTTTCTAAGCCGTATGCAATGACAGATAGATGTAACGTTTGTTATTGTTTAATGGGTTAACAGCTTTCACACTACAATTTACAATATAACTTTTTTTTGTCACATGCAATGCAGCTGGATAGGAGAAGGAGGCTGGATAGTTTGGTGGATTGGTAATGGGGAACAGAGCCGTTCACCTATAGATTCCTGGGGTGGGTGAGAACCACAAAGGGGACGTTGTCTCAGCATTGCAACACCTAATTTTTAGGCATCCTGCCACTTAGTGGAATCCTCAGCCTTGAGTTAGGCATCCAGGTTCCTTGTACAAGGCATGGGGAGAGTTAGGTGCCTAAAAATGGGAATCACAAAGCCAGCCTGCTGAGCAGAGAGCCGCCTAAAATAGCCTGTAGGAGATGCAGAGGACACTAAGCCCTAACCCTCAAAGGGGAGTTAGGTGCGTAACGGGATTCACAATCATCAACCTTCTGCAAGAGTCAGATGCCTAAGTGAGGTCAGTCATTTCTTGCAACAACAACAAAAAAGATTTGAGGAGGAGGATCTCCCCTTATATCCAGTGGGTAAAACACTCGCCCAGGATATTAGAGACCCAAGTTCCAATTCCTACTCTGCCTGATGTATTGTAGGGACTTGAATCAAGGTCTCCCATGTGAGTGCCCCAATCACTGAGCTATAGAGCTATTTCTCTTTGCACAAATAATTAAATATCCATAGGGTCAGAGAGAGTTACAATGACTCTACAGTCCCATGATTAAGGCACTCACCTAGGACTGGGTATTTGAATCAAGGTCTCCCACGTCCTGCATGAGTGCTCTAAGTGGTCGGCTCTTGGGCATAAGGGGGGCACTACAACCACCACCTCTTTCTGCTGTATTTTGCCAGAGTAGCTGTGCTCAGAGCATGCCTACTGGATTGGCCCCCACAGGGGAGACAGGCAGGAGATACCTAGATTGAGAATGAAATCAGGGTTTGGACGTGAGCTAGATGCCAGTGTCCAGATTGAGACAGTTTTGCACATGCCCACTAGCAGGGATTTAGGTGCCTATGGGGTTAGGCAGCTGAGTGGGGATTCTGAGGATCCACATTTTGGATTTAGGCACCTGAAGTAGAAGGTAGGTTCCCACATCCCCCTGTGAAGCTGACACCTGATGTGCATAAGGCCCAGACTTTAGTGACTGAATTCTATCACCATGTGCCAGTAGTATATGTCAAATGAATTGTGGTTGTTCCAGTTCCCAGTAGAAAGGTGTTTCCCCCTACTACATTTGGTCATAAATTAAGGATTTCATTATCCAGGGCTGTCAGTATAGTACCTCTCACAAACTCCTATATTAGGAAATTAAGGTATACAATGAGTGCTAAGACCTGATTTCACTCTGATTTACTTTGAGGATAACTTCATTAACATTAATAAATCCTGTAAACTCACTGAGCAAAGAGAATTGGGCCTATTAACATTAATTGTTCTTTAAAATACCTTTTTGAACAAGGCAAATAAGTATGTTATTGCATGTATGTTATTCTAGCCACTTTAAAATGACTTAGAATTATACTACTTTTTTCCCCAAAATAAACAGGCACAATGGATACTTTTCCCCAAATGAGAGTTATTCCCTTCCCATGCACAAGTAGAAAGATGAAATGATCTCATTTTCATTTAGTAAACACATATTTTGCAATATTGTATGCAATACTTTTGTACTGTAATGTGCAAAGCTTTGTTTTCCTAATAATTTATTGAAATTTCTGGGGCCTCAATGAATACTGTATACACTGAATAATGTTTCCACAGCTGTGGTGTAGGCCCTGGGGTGTCTCAACATGCATATTGTTGTTACATTCTCAGAAAATTGATTTTCAGCACAATAATTTTCAAAACAACATTATGTATAATTCCCCTCTTGGGTACTATGAAGGAACACATGGCATAATGCTATCCATAAAAGTAGTTTTTAAAGTTTTGCCCAAATAAAATAATAACAGATCCAATGGAGATGATTTTGCAGTTAGCAAAGCTTTTTTTTCTGCACTCAGTTTACTTGTGTATCCTCATATTGTTGCTACTAGATTGCAATATGCTCTCCCACATATCACCCATCCTTCTCAGCTCTCCTCCTCAGGAGTTGACAACTCTGGCCCCAATCCAGAAAAGGCTCATCGACTTCAACAGGTCTGCTCATGTGCTTTGTTGGACTGGGGACAGAACAGTGACTATGTTGCAGGATAGAGCCCTATGACTTTTCTAATTATTTTTCCTGTAACATATATGACATTTACACACTACCTGATGGTTTAATATGATACAATGACTTTATTTGCATTTACTTGAGATTGCCACTTATCTTACTCAAAGTTCCACCTCTCCTGATTAATGTGGCTAATCTAAACTCGTACTAATCCCCCACCCACTGACCTCATATCACCATGAAATCTCTATATCTAGTTATAATGGAAGAGATATGTATGTTTGGATAGAAATTTTTTGTTATTTATTTATCAAATCCAATTTACCTATAAAATAAAGGATTTGATTATATAACTATATTTTAGAAATACTATTCTAAACTATTACCTCTCAGATCTGAAACTAATAGTATAGGGAAAAATTCTGAAGCCCTTACTTAGTCCTCACTCAGCCAAAACACTCATTGGCCTGAATTTTGAAGCCTTTACTCGACAAAATTCTCATTGGAATTAATAAAACTTTTGTCTAAGTAAATAATTTCTGGATTTGACCCCTGTCATTTGGACCTTTATCACCTGTCAATGTATTTCCCTACAATAAGACAATTTGGGTTTTCTTGAAAATAGCAATACATAGCATGCTTTGTACTTACCAATGCATCATTAACTCTGCCTTTGCATTCAGTGTGAACTTGATTCCTGTTTAACATGCCTTTCATGCCAGAAGTGTCTGAGGCACTTCACAAAATCATTAAACAAAAACTTTCAGAGAACAACTCTAATGTTAGTCTCTAGAAACAGAGACTCAGCAGTGATAGGTTTCATACTTTAAGTACATTGATGTAAAGTCTAGATCCCTTCAGTTAAGAGCCCCAAATTGGGTACAGACAAAAAATGTTGGTCAGTCACAAAGTCTGACATGACTCATGGTGTCAATCATTCACTTACGTAAACTGGACAAAAGACTTATCTTAAAGACTAATAGGCCAACTTTGTATCCTGTGTGATCCGTAAGAGAAAGTCAACATGTATTGTAATTTTGTTTGGTTTTGCTTCCTTTCAAATTATGCCATACTATTAAAGCATTTATGGGTACATTTTCTGTGCAATGCATGGGGAATTAAGCATAGTATTAACATTAATGTTAATAATTGTTTCACAACTGTAGCTCTACATATTACGTTGGAAATGTGTTTATTACTGTTAAGTATTAGTCTACTGCAGTAGTATGTTACTCTCAAAAGGAATACGGAATAGCTTTAATTTAGAGTGTTACCAAAATTGAAAATAGGAGGTTAACTAAAAAACAAAGTGTTTCTTTTTTTTATATAAGCACTATAACCTATTTAAATATTTGAATTCCTGTTGTATGTTATATAAGCACTATAACCTATTTAAATATTTGAATTCTTGTTGGCCAAGTAAATCAGACTGTAGAATTCATGCCCTGCTTCAGAAAAAATGGTTTGATTCCTTGTGCTCTCAGTTGAGCTATGTTTCTAATATTGTGGCAATGACATTTCATATCTCAGTGCTCCAGCAAAATGGAATCCTCTCTCAAGCACTGTTCCCTTAGGGAAAATAAAAAAAAACATTGAAGATTTGCGATGTCATGTTATTGTAACAAAATCTAGATGGACTAGACGTTTCTGTAATAGATGGTAAAGTCTGCCCTATTAATATGTGCTCCTGTGAACAGTTGTGCTTACCGGTATTTTTAAAATGAGTGGGGGTGGGGAAAAAGAACATTGAAGCCATGCAAGCAAGGGTCTGAGAGTCACAACAATATTCCTATCTGGTAGCTGAAGGCTCGCTCTGAGCCTGAGGGATAATAAGCAACATGGATTATATACATCATGTAAAATCTGTTTATCCTAGCATGCAGAGGTAGATTAGGTGTTTGTGAGGCCCCTCCCAACCCATTTTGCCTGAAGACCTCACTGCCCCCCACCCTCCCAGCACTTCTGACAGGGAATAGGGTCAGGGCACGGGAGTGCCCATTTTTCCAGGGATCCCCAATTGGCCGGGGTCTCTGGGGACAGTCCCCATTGGCCCAGTGGCTAATCTGCAGTGGCATCACCTGGTAAGAACTGAATTCTGTCATAGAGAGGTGACAATAAAATACACATATAGATACTCTACATCAGTGGTTCTCAAACTTTTCTACTGGTGACCCCTTTACATAGCAAGCCTCTACGTGCGACCCCCCTTACATATTAAAAACACCTTTAAATATATTTAACACCATTATAGATGCTGCAGGCAAAGCGGGGTTGGGGGTGGAGGTTGACAGCTTGCAAACCCTCCATGTAATAACCTCGTTACCCCCTGAGGGGTCCCGACCCCCAGTTTGAGAATCCCTGCTCTACATAAAGGTAGTTGAGGATATGGTAGGAGCTATAGAAAGCTAACAGCCAAATATTTTCTAAAGTGAACACATGTTAACAAAGATCTATTTTAAAAGGAGATTTGTAAAGGCCTGATCCAAAGTCAATGCAAAGACTCCCATCAGGGGCGGCTCTAGAAAGTAGGCTGCCCCAAGCAGCGCCGCGCCGCCGCGCGCCCCCGGTCCCGGGCGGTCCCCTCGGTCAGCCTCTCCGGTTGAGCTCCGAGCTGGCATGCCGCATGCCTGCCGCGGGAGCCGGGACCAGCGACCCTGCGCGGTCGCAGGAGGCGGGAGACGGGAGACCGAGCGGGGGCGACTGCGGCCGCAGTCCCGCCGGGGCGGTCCCGGTCGCTCCTCGCGGCAGGCCCGCCTCAGGCAGGCAGGAGCTCAACCGACGCAAATGCCCCGCCCCCCCGCCGCCGGGCCCGCCCGCCCCGCCTGGGCGCTGGGGCGCCTGACTCCCATTAACTTCAGCAGGCTTTGGATCCAGCCCTGAAAGCGCCAATATGAATGTTTAAATGTGTTTGGATAATGCAGTTGCTTATATGTATCTTGAAATGATTTTCAATCATTAGGATCAGCCTTTCTCTGTTAGATATAGATATAGAACAATCAGTAGACTCTCCCAAAGCACTCATCTATCTTCACGTTGTCTGGCTATGCCGGAAGAAGGACAGGAGGCTGGAGGTGGTTTAATTAGGCCTCAACTTTATTCTTAACTCTCTGGGAGTATCTGGTAGATAAAAGTGTACAGAGCAGGAAATTCCATAATCATTTTCATATAATACCAGGGGGCTTCCATCAGCCCTCCCCCTTACCAATCCTGGACACCAGCCAACCCACTGCTGGGACTTCACCATCCTCCCCTTAAATGAGGGCTGGAGAGGACTATAAAGGAGGGGGGATTTGCTTCCTGACATATCAGTCATAGGAGCCTCAAACCCCTTCCCCTTACCCCCTATTTTCTCTCTTTTAATGAATACCTCCTTTAAATCCTTTACCAATCCATTTTATCTGATGACTGTATCCTTTCCCTATGGAGTACCTGCACTGGACATCTACCCCATGTTTACATAATGAGTTGCAACATCCTACTTAATGCCCGTTCCATGCTGCCCCAACTGAGCCCTCCCAAAACCACAGTGGGGAAGGCAAAAAACCCTTACTTCGCCTTGGCCAATCTGGAGGGAGCCCCCCGAGAAAGGAGTGAGAATTGCAAATGCCCACAGCAGATCCTGACAATCTGCTATTTCACCACTTCCATGGTGAGAGGGGGAGGGGGGGAGATGCTGCGCCACCAGGTCCAGGAGAAAAAAGGAGGACTTTGCCTGCCTGGCATGGACCTATATAGTACTCTCTCTCTTCTGGTCAAGTATGGGGAGGGATGAATGCTGACCTGCTCTGCAGCTGCTGTAAAAGTCACTCTTACCCTTTAAAGTGGGACACATTTTCCTGTGTGGTGTGGTCATTTTTAAAGTTAGCAGTTGGGGAAAAAAGGCAAAGGCAGCACTTTGAAAGAAAGATATTCTTTCTGTCTCCTGTAAAACAGGACCAGTAGATCCACCTTGAGACAAATGAATGATGTTCATTTAAAGGCCATCTGAAGGTTTGTTTGTCAGTCTGTCTTTCTAATCAGTGACTCATACTTAAGGAATGATGCTTCTGTTGGCGTTGCTGCTCTCTAATCTTTACAGTGTCCTGGAATGGTTGGTAACACGAATCAAAAACAAACTTATTTTCTAGCCTAATTCTTAGGTATAGAAACCACCTGAAAATATCCAGAGGATCTTTCTTTTAATTTGTTAATGTTAAAGGTAACTGTTAATATTAACGGAATCTTTTGTTTCTAATCATTATTTTTCAGAAATTTTACTGTTGTTAATTCCAAAATCATTGTCGTGACTATAAGGCCTGAACCCAAAACAGCGGATTCATTTCTAGAGATAGAGTTAGCACATCTGGCTAATGTAAGTATTGCTGCAGCAAATCTTTATTTCCAGCTGTATTCTTCTTTAAAAAAAAAAAAAAAGCCTGATAAAATCAAAACACAGGCATACTCTGAATAGACTGTTTTCATGTTGCGTGCGTACAGAACTGCCTGACCCTTTGTTTCTGTCATTCTTATAGTTTTCATTTATACAGCAATTTTCATAGGGAACTCTACATTAACTGCTTTGATAGATACAATGGCAAATGTAGTATTTGTCCATTGGTTTCCCTTTTATCAGGTGAGGTCCATAGTGCAACACACGCTTCAGGACTTTTCTTACTTTTTTCTTTGCCATTATGAGATACATGAAAGACCGATTCATATTTGACTACACTATCAGAATATGAAAATGCAGCCTCACTCCAGTTTTCAAGTTCTACAAATTCACAAGATCTTGTTTTTTCTGCTATTTACTTGGCCTGCATCTTAATTAAAAGAGTTTAAAGCCAAAAAACACTCTAAATTTAATTACATATTAAAGGATGACTAGAGTTGTACAGAAATATCCAACAATTTCTTCCTGCTGCTTTCAGCTACCTCTTGATATCAAAGAAAACTTTTACAGGAAAGTTGTGTGAAGTAAGACATCCAGATAAGAAGAAGGCCTATCGATATTGCCAGTGATGTCTGAGACTTTATAATATGCAGAATTTCTGCCTGACTTTTTACATTGGTAATGAAGAGTTAGCAGTTATATTGAATCAAGGAGGAAAGGGACATTTAAGAAAGGCATATAAAATAAAGTTATTGTATTAACATAAAAGACTTCAAAGTTAATGGGATTTTGTTACATTTAATGGGACAAGTTCTCCATTGGCCTATTCGAATGCAATTTCACTGACATTAATGGAGTTGCACTCAGCCTCCTGTGGATTTGACCCAAAGACTCTGTACGAAACTGGATGGCTATCGGAATTTATGTGGCAATCTGGCCCATTCATCTCTAAGTTTTTGGTTTACATCCAGCCCAGGCTGGAAGTGACAGAATATTACCACCATCTACTGACTATTCAGTAGTTGGTATGAAATTAGTTTTATGGTCTCATCTAATTCCTGGTGATCAGGGATTACAAAGAACATCACAATTGGTCCTCATGGTCAAGTTTAGCAGACAGGAAAAGATGGAACAAGCAAGGAGTATGAGCTACCCTCTGAATCCTAGAGGTAGTATTTTAAAGTAAGGGTTGACACACATTGATGTGGCAGTGTGGGGAAGCTTTTACACTGTTGCAGCCAATGTGGTACCTTTTCTATGGATTAACAGAAACTTCAATGTCCAGCACTGTCAGGAACAAAAATTTCACTAAAAAACATAATGGGCTGTATTCAGTCAGACTACTTTGAGGCATGGACCACAAATGAACATGGAAGCTCGATCTTAGTACTTCATGTCTATTTATCAGAAAAGCCAGACAGCTTGTGGAAAATATTTTCCTTACTGTATTTAGGTAACTCAGATCACAGAGATCTTCAGACGAGCTCAAGATACTTCTAGATCTTTGATTTTTGTTTATATTATTTTATTATTTATTAGTTGTGGAGTTATTTTTACAGCTCATAACTAAGGAATGTGAAAGGATCATTTCATATGTGGAAACTTGAATGGTTAGTCACAGGGCTATAGCCCAGGTAGATGGGGGAAAGAAAAGAGAAGATTGTAATGACTTTGTTCATAGCTGTAAAATAAGAGGTAAGAAACAATCAAGGTAATATCAGTAAGCTCTATATCAGTGTTGAAATCAACTGAGAAATCCAAAGTAAGCAATTAAAACGGCATGATGTAAACAAGGTAAAAGGAAGCTTAAATGAATGTCTTCACAGGTTGATTTCTAGAAAAAGACATTAAAGAGGGACCTGTTTCTTTAGCTTGTTTGTTTTATTATTCTTTTTTAAAATGTACAGACCCAGCACTTGCCCATTTTCCAGTTCTTTAGAAAGGTTCATTCTGGCAGTGGAAGATGCAGGACATCAATTGTGATCTGGCATTGTCTACCTTTCTGTAACAGGATATTAATGAGTACTGTATTAGCACAGGACTAGGAAATGCTGACAAGGCAAGAGGATAGTAACCTTGTCAATAACATTATGGACCTGGCACTGTTTTCTTCTGGCTCAATTTTAGCTCAATAATATTTTACTCTAAATATCTGAAAGTTTTCTCCAAATTATACAGCCAGACCACTGCCCCCATGTGGAATCTCACTGAGGTCACTGTGACACCACATGAACATGGGAGTTATCCTATGCCGATCCAAATGCAGAATCCTGGCCTAAAAACTGGGAACAGAAACTGATTTTACAATTTTGAATGGCTTTAATGTTTAGTGGTTTTCTGTTCATGATAGTTTCCCAGATGAGATTTTATATAAAGAAAAGCAATTGGAGATGCTGTGGCACATTCTCTGATTTGTGTCTTTTGCATTTTTAGATCTTCATTTTCTTTATTAGAATTTACCTCAGTTGAAAATTAGAATCTAATTTTCTCTAATTATAATGTCTTAATATACCATAATCTGTCTTTGAACTTTGTACATCACACACAGTAATTAAGGTGAAAATGGTTTTACTCCATCTCTAGACTTTGACTGTTATACATTAATGGCTCAGAGTTTAATCATGATGTCAATTAAGTGGGCTAATTATTAAATTAATTATATTAAATATTAAATAGGAATTAAAATACTGACACTTTATTCCAATTAATCTTTTCTAGAAGTTTTCTTTGTGGTGTTGCTCTTTTCAAACTTTGCCTCTTTTAATATTATCTATACTATACCAATCAAAAAAGTCTGTAGTTGAATGGATTAATGATTAACTTATGATCTCTAAAATGTACTCAGGGAGCTGTGGGAGTATAGTTACATTTTTTTAATTATTATTTTTGTTAATTTATTTGTCCACTGATTGATTAAAATAAATTCTATTATGTATACATCTGAGATATAGAAGGGCTCCTTGCACAAACACGCATAAGTAATTGTGAAAAAGACATATGTACATGTGAAAACCCCTGTTGGTCACAGCTAGAATATTTCAGGGCTTTATTTTCAAACAATAAAATATGAATTAATAAATTCCCTTCTAACTACCTATAATAGGTGTTCATGTGCTCAAAATGAATACATTATTATAATTGCATTTTATACTCAAATTTGGTATTTATTAATAACATTGAATTATTTTACATATATATATCCTACCCATCAGTGGTATACCAAAATATCCTACCCATCTGTGTGTGTGTGTGTGTGTTTTCTCCAAATTATACAGCCACACACACACACCACTGATCGGTAAGCTATTTGGAATATAGCACTGTATTTGAACTTGTAGATGATTTTAAATATAGTGCTGATCATGGTACTCTGTAACATGCTAATGTGGCTTGCAGTGTGTTGCTCACAGTACATGGTATTTAATGCCATCCAGTATGATCACAGGTGGATTATATGAACAGTATGATCATGATTGTAACATTTTTCTAATAGTTATGCTGGAAAAGGCACCAACATCATGGACTTTGTTCCAGAAAGAATGTGAAATACCATCTCCTAACTTTGCAGAACCTCTGCTCTTATATCAAAGGACAATGCAGCAGCAGCAATCTAGTAATATTATGGGAGTTAAAGCTTCTGGTTATGATTACTTCCACTGAAACTTTGACTTCCAATTATTGTGGGCCTACATAGCACGCGCAATTATGCACCGTGTTTTGAATATTGAAAGTTTTATGTGCCACACCTACGTATTTCTACTGCCAGTGTGTCAAGGATTTTTGGAGGACTATCGGTGACATTTATGCTTCTTTCAATGTTACAGCTTCATCTCCTATTCATTTCTATGGTGAGTCAACACACTTCCCTCTTCATGTGAATGAGCTCCAAAAGGGCCACAAATTTGTGACCTGAAAACTACATGGATTTGTCACTTCCTTAAACCTTCCCACAGAGTGTTCTATTTGCCTTGGTTACTGGGCATTGATTGAAATGTTCTTCTTTAAAATCATTCTTTTAGCTAAGTCTGAACAGGGTCACCTTTTTCTCAAAGTATTTTCAAGTCCTTTCTCCGTGCAGTATGGAAATAGATAGTGCAGGCTGTCCCTCACCGGGAAAAAAATCACAGCTACGTGACTGTATAGTGGCATCGGTTTTAGGCATAAGTTTTAAGTATGATCATGACTGCATAAGAATGAATATAGGCAGATTACTTCAAGTCTCAAGACACTTTCAAGCTGCAGAATCCTCTTTTATTATAATGTTCCTGTTATTGCCAATTGTGATTCTTCCACAATCTCTTCTACTGATGCTTCAGAATGCTTTGGGCCAGTGGTGCAAGATGCATACACTGGCTCTGTATGTGGCAGTTATGTGTTTTTAGTCTTTTATTTTAGATTATGAAGTTACTTATCTATGTTCGTAAGGTGCGATGTGAATTTAAAGTACCACATGTATTTTTAAATAATTATACCAAACTCAGAACATTTAATACAGTCACCAAACTAGTGAACTACAAGATCCTAACTTCATTAACTATGTTTGTTACTGGAGTCTGGAAGAGAAAGCTATGCCTCTCTGTAAAAAGGGTGATAGAAGAATTCTAACAAATGGGTGGATATTTTCTTTCATTAATATTAATAAATAGTTTCTACAGTTTGAAACAGGTGTGGAATAAAATGATGTGTGTGTAAAAGTGCTTCTTTAAAAATATTGTCCACTGGCAACCTGTACAACTGACTTTTTCAATACTAAGATTGGTATATAAAGATGAAAATAACTTGATCATTTTAAACTATTCCTTGCAATTTCCGTTGTTTTTGTTTTCCATCAATCTTTTGTTGGCGGAGTTGTGCTTTTGTGCCCAGTTTCTATTTTAATTGATTCCTAACTTTAAGATATCTGTGCCAAAAGAGCTATATATGACTTTTAGGAGAACATTACATGAACATCATGACAAAATATGTCTTGTGCATGTAAATAGAACCTTGAAATCTGTTCCTTTAGATATATGCAGTTTTGTTTGTGATTCTGTATTATACATCTACTGTAGTTTGTGTAGCTGTGGCTTCATGCATACCCAATCTTTACAACAAATGGGTAGCCCAGTCCTGCAGTCTTTACTCAATCAAAATGTTCATTAGAGCTAATGTACACTTAGTCTGAAAAAAGATTTGTTGGATTGGGCCCAAACTTTGAATTTTAGTCTTCACTTCATAATGGACAGAAGGAAATAAGAGCAATAATAAAGAGCCTTCAATTTTCTGAAATATTACCCCACTTTAATATGTGTAAGAAACTGAGATTTAGGGCCCAGGCTCCCACTGATATCAATGGGAGCTGAGCTGGGCTAATACTGAGCATGAAAAAGTAGAATATTTGCTATGATGTAACCCTTTTACCATTAATGGCACAAAAGATCCAGAAGGCCATTAATTTTCTCTCTTCATTAAATAATCTACCAGCATAGCCAGTTTCTACAGTGAACTTCTCCTCCTGCAGCCTTGGCATTGGGCCTTTGTAAGGGGCAGGATGGGAATGTGGCCAAAGTGTTACTGTGCCCCAGCTATTCTCCACTGGTGGATGGCCTGTTGTGATCAATAGTCAGTTGGGCTACTTTAAAGTGTGTGGGTCCAAGAACTGGCATCAGAAATACGGAGTCTCAATCTAGGCACAGTTAAGGCTTTATCTACATACAAAAACGGTACTGATTTAACAAAATCAGTTTAGAAAGTGATGTAGTTAAATCAGCTCAACCGCCTAATGTGAATATTCTGAAATAGAATTAGGAATGTCTACAAAAAGGAGATGCAACAACTAAACTACATAGACTCATAGAAGATTAGAGTTGGCAGAGACCTCAGGAGGTCATCTAGTTCAACCACCTGCTCAAAGCAGGACAAACCCCAAGTAAATCATCCCAGCCAGGGCTTTGTCAAGCCGGGCCTCAAAAACCTCTAAGGATGGAGATTCCACCACCTCTCTAGATAACCCATTCCAGTGCTTCACCACACTCCCAGTGAAATAGTGTTTCCTAATATCCAACTTAGACCTCCCCACTGCAACCTGAGACCATTGATCCTTATTCTGTCATCTGCCACCACTGAGAACAGCCTAGCTCCATCCTCTTTGGAACCCACTTCAGGGAGTTGAAGGCTGCTATCAAATCCCCCCTTACTCTTCTCCAGACTAAATAAGCCCAGTTCCCTCAGCCTCTCCTCATAAGTCATCTGCCCCAGCCTCCTAATAATTTTTGTTGCCTGTCTTACATACAGTGCAACTCCTCCACCTTTTCTCCCGCACCTATACTTCCTGAACAGTTTATACCCATCCATTACAGTGCTCCAGCCATGTGAGCTACCTCACTAAGTCTCTGTTATTCCAATCACATCATAGTTCCTTGACTTTGTCAGAACTTCCAGTTAGTCCTGCTTGTTTCCCAGGCTTCTTGCATTCGTGTACAGGCACCTAACATAACTAGCCAATTGCCCTACTTTCTCAGTATGCATCAGGAGGCCTCTCCTGTTGCACCCTCCTCCTTGTATTTCCTCCCAGTATCCCACTTCCCCTAACTCTGGGCTTAAGTCACCATCCCCCAGCGAACCTAGTTTAAAGCCCTCCTTAATAAGTTAGCTTACATAAATTTCTCCGCTGATTTTGATAAATTAATACCGTCTTTGGGTGCAGACAAGTCCTAAAATTCTGCCTATTGAGAATAACTAATCCATTAGTTAACCTGATTGGGCAGTAGTTTGAGAGTCTTTTATTCATTCTTTTTGGAGTGGAATACAGGGGGAAAATTGAAATTACTTAAATAATATGAACTGGGCAGGCTCCACGTTTAGGTAACTGGCACATTTGGACCCAATACCACAGTCCTTTCCTAGTCAAAATTCCAAGTGGCTTCATGGAGACATCTACAGGACTGTTTCCTGAGTAGGGACGATAGATTCAATACTGCAAGGTGCTCAGTGCGCTCTGTGAAGTGCTAAGTGCCCTCAACTTCCACAGACTTCAATTTGTTTTTCACTCCCATTGATTTCAAACCTCTTCAAACTGAGGGTGATCTTTTAGGATCAGGCCCTGAACTAGGACTGGGGGATTGAGCACTTTATTGGTTACATACACCAGTAACTAATGGTATTGTTTGTTTGTTTTTAGGGCACATTGAATCCCTATTGTGTGCTGTGGGATGATTCAAGAATGTAAGTGACAGATGTTTGCTTCTATTACTATGGATTAAATATTCCAAAACACGTAAAAATATTTAACTTGCCAAACAGTCAACAGTGGTCATTATGAGGGCATGGAAAATGTGCAATCCACAGAGTGAAATTATTTCCTTTCTATACTCTGCAGTCACATTGTAATGCAGATTTTAAAGACAGTTTGCTTGTTTTTCTATTACTAATCCTGAATTAGCAGAATATCTCACCAACAACTATCATAGAGTTTAAGGCCTGAAGGGATCACCAGATCATCTAATCTGACCTCCTGTATATCACAACCCACCAACAGCACCAAATGCCCACACACTAAACCCAACAACCCAAATTAGACCAAAGTATTACAGACTATAGTAGATTAGCCTGTTATGTGCCACATGCAGGGAATAAAAGGGACTGAGGTGCACCAGTCCTTGAGCCCCTGCAATGAAAGGGAATTGATTAATTGAGAGAGAGCCATGCGACTGAGGAAGCTGAAGCTGCTGAAAGGTTTGAAATATTGGGAATACTGTGGGAGATATATTAGTCATCAGTGAGTAGGTGGGACCATCAAAGAGTCATGATAAGTACAATTTATATGGCTCTGCAATTTATCACATGGATTTCACCACCATCTGGTACACATGTATATGTACACTCTTTTATGAGATGGTGCTTTTTGTCTTGCTTCTGCATGTAAACCGATCACTTACCAGAGCTCTGAAAAGCATTCATTTGCTCTATAGTTCCCCAAAACATTTCCCCCCAGTCATTACTGGAAAAGGTGGGGATCTAGGGACTTAGTATTAACTGTGAGGGCATGTTATGATTCATGATGACTTTCTGTTGGCCTGGTAATTACTTGTGTTTGGGGCATTTTATTTGAGTCCATTTGATTATATTATGGAATTTGTATTCTAATATTGTGAGTTTTAAATTAATGCAAAAGCTCCCAGCAGACTGGACAGATTCTTATCATTTATAAATCTAAATAAATAAATATATACAACATTATACAATTAGCTGGGTGCCTTGGGTTGTTGGCTTGTTTTGTTTTGTGTTCACTTTCCTCTAAAGCATCAGGAATTTGCTATTGCAGAAACAGGAGACCAGATATAATGGATTAATGGTCTGATCTAGTGTTGAAAATCATGTGGAGCTTTGTTGTGCTCACATCCTTCAAAAATGGCTAAGTTCTTCACAACCCAAATTTCACAAGAACTTTGGGGATCAATCCAACAAGAAAGTAGTCAGCATGTAGTAAAGATGCTTAGCTAATCACCGTTCCACAACAGGAAAAAAAAGGTGCTTTAAAGTAAGTGTTTTTCAGATATGGTAAATGTTGCATTTAGCATCTGCATCAGGTAGCTATAACTGCTGAATTTTTTGAGCCATCTTCCTGGCAAGTCGCCCAGATCTTAATCTCAATGCACTACAATTCCATATGTGGTAAATTATATGTTTCTCTGGTGATGCTCTCAGTTTAATAAATGCTCCAGAACTGAGTGAAACTTTCTCTTCCTGGATTTTAAACATTCTGCACAGGCTATTGTTCAATGATTGATAGCTCTTTTTTCATACACTCATGGAGAAGCCCCTGAATCTATACTGTGAGCTGTCTGATCAGGTCTGGCTCTGCATTCTTGCTGCAATTTTATGGTGCATCTTTCTTCTACTATTCTTATTATGTGGTTTTATATGTGGTATGTCTAATTGTTTGGAGAAATTATGTTTTATTTCATTCCTAGCTATGGAATAGAATTATATAACTTTTTTTTATCTAGATAACTTTTTAGAAGGCTTTCCTTTTATCTGTCTATCAGGCTGACAGGCTTGCTGTCTGTCTATCTGCATCTAGTTATTGTTTTTGTATAACATTAAGACAGGTACAACTAACTACATGAAGGATCATAGCATGAATTATATATGTTAAAATACAATTTCTCAGAGTGGTGCAGCATTCATTTTGGCTGACACTTCCAAAATATGCAGTACCTTTATTATGCTGATTTAGCATGGGGTTCTTTAGAGGTTGGGCTATTCCTTCAGTGTCTCCACTTTCCCAGATGATTAACTGAATAGCATCAACAGCAGAATGTATGAAGTAGACATTTATTTTTTTCTCTGGAATTAGTGTGACCATTTTGACCTCTGCATTTCATTCCAGTTTTGGCCTTCCATAAAAGTTTGGGATGCTGAATGTTTTTCACATCAAAGCATGTGAAAACATACAAAGTATGTTTGAAATTCTGAGCTGAATTGGTCCACTGTCTGAAAGCTTTTGAAAAAGAAATCCTCTCCTTGCCACCAAATTCTTTCACATGAGCAAAGACAGATTTAAGGAACTGCTGTCACAAACTGCATGCAGTACATTGGATCCATATTCATCCAAGACAGAGGGAGGAGAGGAACCAGTCAACCACCCATCTATCACCTCACATCCTTCACCATGTGCAACAGATAACAAGCTGTGTGCAATATAACCCACTGCTACAATCAGGGCACCCTTCTCACTGTTCGGTGCCAGTGCCATTCACAGATACAGTATCAGTGGTCTGAAAATTGGTCCACATAGGGATTGCCATACTGGATTAGACCAGTGACTTGGATTTGGATTCAGGACACCTAGGTTCAATTCCAGGCAAAGACTCCCTGTATGCCAGCAAGTTAAAAAAGTATGGGATTGGATGAATGGACTATAAGGTGGATAGAAAACTGGCTAGATCGTCGGACTCAACAGGTAGTGATCAATGGCTCAATGTCTAGTTGGCAGCCGGTTTTTAGTGCAGTGCCACAGGAGTCTGTCCTGGAGTCAGTTTTGTTCAACATCTTCATTAATGAGCTGGATGATGGGATGGATTGCACCCTCAGCGAGTTTGCGGATGACACTAAGCTTGGGGAGAGGTAAATACACTGGAGGGCTGGGACAGGGTCCAGAGTAACCTAGACAAGTTGGAGGATTGGGCCAAAAGAAATCTGATGTGGTTCAACAAGGACAAGTGCAGAGTCCTGCACTTAGGATGAAAGAATTCCATGCTCTGCTACAGGCTGGGGACTGACTGGCTAAGCGACAGTTCTGCAGAAAAGGATCTGGGGATTACAGTGGGCAAGAAGATGGATATAATTCAACAGTGTGCCCTTGTTGCCAAGAAGACTAATGTCATATTGGGTTGCATTAGTAGGAGCATTGCCAGGAAATCAAAGGAAGTGATTATTCCCCTCTATTCAGCACTGGTGAGGCCACATCTGGAGTATTACATCCAGTTTTGGTCCCCCCACTACAGAAAGGATGAGGACAAATTGGAGAAAGTCCAGCAGAGGGAAACAAAAATGAGTAGAGAGCTGTGGTACATGACTTATGAGGAGAGGCTGAGGGAACTGGGCTTATTTAATCTGTGAAAGAGAAGAGTGGGGGGGTGGGATTTGATAGAGCCTTCAGCTACCTGAAGGGAGGTTCCAAAGAGGATGGAGCTTGGCTGTTCTCAGTGGTGGCAGATGACCGAACAAGGAGCAATGGTCTCAAGTTGCAGTGGGAGAGTGGTCTAGGTTGGATATTAGGAAACACTATTTCACTAGGAGTGTGGTGAAGCAATGGAATGGGTTATCTAGGGAGGTGGTGGAATCTCGATCCTTAGAGGTTTTTAAGATCAGGCTTGACAAAGCCTTGGCTGGGATGATTTAGTTGATGTTGGCCCTGCTTTGAGCAGGGGGTTGGACTAGATGACATCCTGAGGTCTCTTCCAATCCTAATCTTCTATGATTCAATGACCTTGGGCAAGTCACATCATCTACTCTGTGCCTCAGTTCCCCATCTGTAAAGTGGTGGTAATAGTACTTCTCTTCCTCACTGGGGGTTGTGAGGCTAAAATCTGTTAATGATGGAGTGGTACTTTGCCACTATCATTATTTGGGCCATATGAGTACATGGATAGACAGAATGACATAATGCATCACACGGTTTTCAGTGAGCACTGACTAACTTTTTAAAAAATCAGGTAATTTTTTTTTTTAGTAATAGGTGTTACTTTTTAGCAGGCAATATGTCACATCTGCTGCTTGCCCTTAAAACCACCCTTGACTCGTTAAGGAAAGGATTACTAGGATTTGGTGGTCCTTCCCTGCCAATTTCTGCAGCAAAGATGAGATAACAGTATGGAAGATATTCATTTGTCCTTATGGCATATATCTGTCATAGCACCATGTGCCCCCGAATACCCAATTGTCTGGAGGGCAACAGAGAAACAATTAAATAAAAAAATTATTATCTTGAATGTTTTGTTCAGGTTCGGCATGAGTTTTGGCCAGTCTGATTTGTTCTATTTTCTTTTTCCAATCAGGTTCACCCATTTCTAATTTACACTGACAGGAGTTCATACATTTACCCTAAATGTGTGGCACATTATGAATATCTGCAAGCAAAAAACAAATTGTGAGATTTTACAAATTTCAGGAAGTCACTCCAGGCCAACATTTTGGTGTTTCTGCCAGTAAAAATATATTCATGGTGAAAAATACTTTTTAAAAAAATCTACTACCTCAGATAATGTTTTTTTTTCCAAATTTGTGCATTGTTTCATTTTGCCATTTTTCTTAAAGTGAAAATAGCTTCTTTTAGAAAAAATGAAAGTGAAAACAAAATGTTCCCACAGTTTTACCTGCAATGTAAATGGTTTCTCATAACTCTACTGTACCCACAGATTTATAGCCTATTAGCATGATAATTTCATGTTGCTAAAATTGAAATGGATCGTTGATCTGTCTCTCCCTCCCCCTCTCTTTCGTCTTTAAAATTGGGGTGATAATGGGTCTAAATCACTTTTTGCACTTTACTTTCTGGCCAGTTTTGCCACCTTTTGAAAAGATTCAGGAAGAGACTTTGAAAATCAAGACAAAGGTGTCTTAAACTGAACATCTTAAAATTGAGACACCCCAAATCAGTAGTGACTTTTGAAAAAAAATAGCACAAATCTTACTTTACATGTCCATGTAAAATAATATTCAGTGGTATTCTTCTGGCCAAAAGGGCAGTAGAACAGGGCTACATTTTTCTATAAGTAAAATTAAAACTTATTGAAAATGAGAAAAGTGTACGAAAATGAATATAATTGAGTTCTTTGGAACTATAGCCGCTTACACCAACTGAGGCTCTGCCCGTTACGTTGACTGAAGTTGGAATAGTGGGTGCCCAACCTTTAGGAAAATTAGACTTTTGTTGTCTTGAGCTGAGCTGTTTTTAAAAACAATGGCTGCTTTTACAAATTTTTGGCTTCCAGCCTAGTGAATAAAATGCCTTCTTTGTGAGTGGTGAGTCAATCCCAGATTTAAAGCTTCCATGTTTGTGTTTATGAATTCTCCATGGCCAAGTTAACTATACATGTACCTTACTTAACAGATAATTGTTCCTTCATAAAACTATCTTTATAAATAGCTTTATAGAACTTTGTATGGATGAATCTGTAAATGCCACATTACATACTCAGAAATTTCTTATTGTCCTGCAGAAAAGTGCTCAACTAAGGCCCCAGTTCTAAGGAGTAACATACTCTGCAAGTAGCCCCTCTGATTTCAGTGTTCAGATACTTGTGGAGTAGAAGGACTGACCCAAAGTCCACTGAAGTTAATAAAAAGACTCCCATTCACTTGAGTAGGCTTGGATCAGGCAATAAGTTATAGCTTAACATGCAGGGATGAGGATGGGAATCAGGCCTTACTAAGGATATTTTTTAAAACGTGATTGTGATGACTAATAACATTATACTGTGATGCAGAAGGACTTATTCCACTAACATTCTGCACATCTTTTACCAGAGAAAATTGAGGAGCTTTCTATTTTTAAAAAAAAGAGAGAGAGAGAGAGAAGATCTTTTTGATTTAAATCATTATAAAATGAATCAGTGTATATGGGAGGAATTCATAATTCGGGCACTTATTGTCACACTGTCTTTCAGGAACACCTACACTTCTCTGAATAGGGAGATGCATTGCCCACTAAGAATTACAGCTGAAAGAGAAAATTAATTTCATCATTGCTGATAATTTTTAATTACTGCTGCTAAGTGATGAATCAACCTCATTTTGTGAAGAACACAATTGCTATTTATTGCCTGTGTATACATATATATTTTGGGAAACTAAAAATAATGGGGGGGAGAGTTTGAGATGTCAGGCAGGTATAATTTTGAAATGTAGATAAAAAAGGGTTAGTTGGTGCAGGTTTGCTCTCGAGTTTTAAAGATTGGAATATAATCTTCAATTTTGAAACAAAACATCCTTACTTAACTTTAATCTGTTGGTGAGTTTGTAGTGCAATATAGGAACAGAGGATAACAGTCTAATCTCTTGGAGTAAGGATGAGGACAGGACAGAAATGTATCACAATTTAATTGTACCATCTGTGTTTCCAATAAAAATGGAAAGGGTGAATTCATGAGCTTAACTATGAGAGATAGGAGATAAATTTCAATTAGAGTCCTTATTTTACATATTAATGATCACTGTGGCATGCTGAGGGGACAGCATCTGTGCCTACTACCTGGTCTTGAAATTTGATTGAAACTAGTAGGAAAACACAGTACATGCATATATCTCTGCTAACACACTACCGAGAGCTCTTCTGACACTGTGGTGAATAAAACACTGTACCTAGATGGGGGGGTTAGTTCTCATGATGTCACTTAGACAGTGAGGCCACCAAAGACATTATGTGACTCTCTGATGTTCTGTCCTGAATCAAATCTGTCACATTACAGTGTAGGGTGCTTGTGAAGGACGGGTGTCTGTTGACCCTGTCCAGCCATCGTATTTTAAGTCTTCTAGTGGGTCTTTTCCATCCTGCTTTCATTGGATCATAGTCGAAGAAGATTCTCACAGGGAAGTTGGTAGCCATCCAGAGCAGAAGTCCATACCACCTAAGAACTTTGGGTGGCTGTTCGAGAGAGCCGGGCCAGTTTAGTTAGAACACTGATCTCTTCATTCAACTTGAATTCACACCATTTGATGTTTTTGATCATTCAGAAATGGTATCCTCGGCTTCATCTCTCTGCTCATTGGGGTGTTTGGTTCGCAAAAGATGTTGTTGGTGAGGCACCCCATTACTGAAGATGCTTTTGCAGTGAGGGCTTTAAGTTCTTTCTGAAAGCCACCCATGTCATCACCAACCATCAGTGAAATCCCCAGTAATCTCTGCTGAGTTGTGTCTCACTAAGATGCTGGAGCCCTCAGAGTGTTTGAAATAGCTGATTTGAAGAGTTTCGGTTTTACCCCAATTAATGTTGGGCCAATTCTTGCCACTGAGCTTTCCAGGATTTTAAGTGCCGCAACTAGCTCATCCATTGATTCATCAATTACCACTAGGTCATCAGCAAAATTGTTGTTAATGATGTTCTTAGAATCAAGGCATATGCCTAAGATGCATTTACTAAGGGTATGTCTACACTAGAAATGTAAGTCGACCTGTATTAGTAATTACTGCAGTGGTGCATGTCCACACTACCCTCCTTGGGTCAGTGATGCATGTCATCACCAAGAGCGCTTCCACCAACCTAAGAAGGGGAAGTGTGTGGAGCTCCACTGGAAGCTCCCTTCTGGGAGCCTGGCTGCCTGGGCTCCCTGCTGGTTTGGTTGACATGTTTCTGTTACACTGCTGTTTATAGCAGTGTAGTGTCCCCTTATCTCTCTGCTGCCGGAGCCTTTCCTCTCTGCAGGAAAAGACTCCACCAGCAGGGAAAAGGTCAGGGGAAGGCAGTAGGATTCCAGAAGTGGGGAAAGACTCTGTCAGTTCTCCAGCACTGGAGCCCTTACCACTGCAGGCAAAGGTTCTGGCAGTGGAGAAAGGCTATCAGATCCCTGCTGCTGGAGCCCTTCCCCACCCAAAAAAAGACTCTGGCAAGCTTCTCTGCCAGCTCCCTTCTGCTGGAGCTTTTCCCCTTTGCAGAGAAAGGCTCTGGCAGAGGGGAGGCAACTGGGAAAGGTTCCAGCAGTTCTTCTTCGAGTGATTGCTCATATCCATTCCAGTTAGGTGTGCGCGCATCGCGTGCACGTTCGTCGGAAGATTTTTACCCTAGCAACCCCAGTGGGTCGGCTGAGCGCCCCCTGGAGTGGCGCCATAATGGCACCGCATATATACCTCAGCCGACCCACCCACTCCTCAGTTCCTTCTTACCGCCCGTGTCGGTCGTTGGAACAGTGGAGTGCAGCTTGTGTGACCTCCGCTTCCCTAGCTTCCTCATATGTTTTTCTGTTAAAAATTGTATATAGTTGTTATCTTAGTTGTAGGTTTTCTTGTTTTAATAGTTAATCAGTTACTGTTAGATAGTTAGCGGGTTCGGGGATTAACCCCCTCCCGCCCCCGGGATCGGAGTGTATGCCCGGCTCCCCTGGTTTCAAGCCGTGTTCGGCCTGCCACAGGCCTATGCCTACAGGAGATCCTCATAGCTCTTGCTTAAAGTGCCTGGGAGAGTCGCACTTATCTTCTAAGTGTTCAATTTGCAAGGCTTTCAAGCCTCGCACAAAGAGGGAAAGAGACATTTGGCTAAGACAACTCCTCATGGAGGCAGCCTTAACCCCTCCGGCCGCGGCACCGCCTGCTGTCCCTCTGGACTCTCGCAGCGCCGGCACAGTGCCGGGCTGCTCGGCCATGCAGCCGAAAGTAACATCGGCACCGAAACCCGCCCAGAGGCGCTCTCTCTCGCCGAAGGCAAAGAAAGGGAAGGCCGCTGCTTCTTCGGCACTGACACCTGCACCGAAGCAAAAGAGTGCGCCCTGCCCGGACCGCCCGGCACCGAAACCTGCCGCGGCACCGGTCCCTCCGCCGCAGATGCTTCTGCCGGCACCGACAACTCCGGCCCCTCAGAGGCCGTCGAGCCCGGCACCTGTGGCCTCCCCGGCTCCGGCCGCGGTAGAGATGCCACTGCCGTCCACTCCGGAGACCTTTGAGGCGGTACAGGACCTCATTGCTCTCACAGACCTGGCTGTGCCACCGCCTCTGGCACCGCCGGTGCGGGTGCCCCGTTCCATGGGCAAGCCATCCATGCTCAAGCCTCCTGTTGGCACCGAGCCTGACCGGCACCGATCCCGTTCCCGCTCTCACCAGCGCTCTCGCTCTCGACGCCGCTCTCCATCTAGGCGCCGATCGCAATGCCGCTCACAGTCCCGGCACCGCTCCACTACGCGGCACTGGTCAGACTCGCGGCACCGGTCATACTCCCGCTCTCCGACTCGTCATTCCCGGCACCACTCAACATCTCGGAACCATTACGGCTGCCGCTATTCGCGAAGCCACTCCCGGCACCGAACATGGAGATTCCAGTCGACCTCCCGGCACCAGGCCGGTCGCAGGTCCCGGTCTCGCTCCCGTTCTCGCTATCGAGATGCTTCACGGCACCGGTCACCGCAAAGGCGGGAACTACGATCCGTCGGCACTTCGGCGCAAGGGTTATCCACTCCACCCTGGCCCTCCCGACACGCCTCGGCCTCTTCACATGCCGAGAGTTATTACGTCAATGAGTATGACCCTCAGGTCCCGGCGGGCGTTTTTCACCAGTCCCATCAAGCGGACCAGGACCCTCATCATTGGGGTTACTGGACCCCTTGGGCCTACCACCAAGCCCAAGGCGCTCCTCTGCCTACCGTGCGCACTGTGACAAACGAGGCACACGCCCCGGAGGCTACAATAACCCGTCCACCGGATGACACGGAGGTGCCATCGTGTGCGGAGGAAGGCAATCAACCAGCCCAAGAGCCCCTGGAGCAGGAGTCTTCCCAGGCCCCAGACGCGGACCGGGACACCATCCTGCCCGGGATTTCTTCCTCCTCCTCTTCTCCGGACGAGGCGGTGGCGGGGTCGTCATCCGCAGGTCCCCCACCTATTGATTTACGGGCACACCAAGAGCTCCTTCGCAGGGTAGCTCTGCGAATAGACTTACAGGCGGAGGAGGTATCGGAAGTGGACGATCCGATAGTAACCATCTTATCAGCGGACGCCCCTACCCGCATAGCCTTGCCCTTCATTAAGACTATCCAAGCCACTGCGGATACCCTATGGCAGACTCCGTCCTCTATTGCACCCACAGCGAGGGGCGTGGAGCGCAAGTACATGGTCCCTTCCAAGGGATATGAATATTTGTATGTACATCCGACCCCATCGTCGTTGGTGGTGCAGTCGGTGAACGATAAGGAGCGTCACGGCCAGCAAGGCCCCACTCCTAAATCAAAGGATGCTAGGCGAATGGACTTGCTTGGCCGCAAGGTCTACTCCGCCGGTGCCCTACAGATCCGAGTGGTTAACCAACAGGCCTTGCTAAGCCGCTACGCACATGACACTTGGGCTGAGGTGGAGAAGTACAAAGAGCTCCTACCTCAAGATTCCCGTCAGGAGTTCGCGGCCTTCGTAGAGGAGGGTAAAAAGGTTGCGCGCACCTCGTTGCAAGCCTCCTTGGACGCAGCTGACTCGGGGGCGCGTACTATAGCCTCGGGCATTACCATGCGCCGGATCTCTTGGCTGCAGAGTTCAACGCTCCCACCTGAAGTACAGTACACCATTCAGGACCTTCCCTTTGATTCCAAGGCCCTCTTCTCCGAAAAGACGGACTCCCGACTTCAAAACCTCAAAGACAACAGGGTCATCATCCGTACTCTGGGGATGCATACTCCTGCTACCCAGAGGCGTCCGTTCCGCCCCCAGTTTAATCAGCCCTACTATATGCCTCGCTACAAGCAGGACTCTGGTCGGTGACGAGGTCGCGGTGGATGTAGGCGGCAGCCTGGCAACCAATCGACCCAGGGCAGAAGCCCCTCTAAACCGCCAGGGCCTAAGCCATCCTTTTGAAGATGCGCCTGGGGACGGCATACCAGAGCTCTCTTCAGCTCCCTCCCTGCCCTTTTCCAACCGCCTTTCCTGTTTCCTCCCGGCGTGGGCCCGGCTGACCACCGATGCCTGGGTCCTACGCACCGTGGAACGCGGTTACCAACTGCAGTTCGTTTCAGCCCCTCCTTCCCACCCTCCTTCCCAGTCCCTCTTCAGGGACCCCTCTCACGAGCAACTCCTCTTACAAGAGGTGCATTCGCTCCTAGCCATCGGAGCGGTCGAGAACATTCCGGAGAGGGAGAGGGGCAAGGGGTTTTATTCCCGTTATTTTTTGATCCCCAAGTCCAAAGGGGGCCTACATCCCATCCTCGACCTGCGAGACCTCAACTCATACATGCTGAAGTTGAAGTTCCTTATGGTGTCCCTCGGGACCATTATCCCCAAGCTGGAACAGGGAGACTGGTATGCCGCCCTCGATATGAAGGACGCTTATTTTCATATCGCCATCTTTCCACCGCACAGACGCTTCCTCCGATTTACAATTGCACACCTTCACTTCCATTTTGCGGTCCTCCCTTTCGGCCTCTCTGCGGCCCCAAGGGTGTTCACGAAGTGCATGGCCGTTGTCGCCGCCCACCTCCGTCGGCACGGCATCTGCATTTTTCCATACCTGGACGACTGGCTCATCAGAGGGGACTCGCAGGACACAGTCCAGCGACAGGTCACAGTAAACAAAGACTTATTCACGCGCCTGGGCCTAGTTCTCAACATAGAGAAATCCACCCTAGTACCAGCTCAGAGGTTGGACTTTATTGGCGCGAACCTGGACTCATCTCTAGCCAGAGCCTACCTTCCTCAGCTACGGTTCCAGGCCCTTACACAACTAGTCCGCGCCCTTCAGGCCTCTCGTATGGCCTCGGCCCGCGCTTGTCTCGGCCTCCTTGGTCACATGGCAGCTTGCACGCACGTAACTCCATTCGCCAGGCTCCGCCTCCGCCCACTCCAGCTGTGGCTCCACTCCAGGTACCGTCCGCACAGGGACCCTCTGGATACCCTACTCACCATTCCATCGGGTGTCCTTCAATCCCTGGATTGGTGGCTGACCCCTTCCCACGTATGCACGGGGGTCCCATTCCATGCTCTTCAACCGTCCCTTTCCCTGACGACGGATGCTTCGTCCCTCGGATGGGGAGCCCATCTCGGCGATCTTCGTACTCAAGGCCTTTGGTCAGTACAGGAATTGAATATGCACATAAACGTCAGGGAGCTACGTGCAGTCCGCCTGGCATGCCAGAAGTTCCAACCTCGCCTCCGCGGCCGTTGTGTCTCAGTCTTAACGGACAACACAACGGCCATGTACTATATCAACAAGCAAGGAGGGGAGACCCGCTCTCCCCCCCTCTGCCATGAGGCGATGCTACTGTGGGAATTCTGCATAGCCCACTCAATACATCTAGTGGCGTCGTTCCTTCCCGGCGTGAAGAACACCATTGCGGATCGCCTGAGCAGGTCTTTTCTCTGCCACAAGTGGTCGCTGAGAGCAGACATCGCTCATGCCATTTTCCAACAGTGGGGGTTTCCCCGTGTAGACCTCTTTGCGTCCCGCTCGAACCGCAAATGCCAGGAGTTTTGCTCCTTCCAAGGCCTGTCACCGGGCTCTCTGTCGGATGCGTTTCTCCTTCCATGGATGTGTCATCTGTACTATGCCTTTCCCCCGTTCCCCCTCGTACACAGAGTACTGCTGAAGCTCCGGCAGGACAAGGCACGGCTCATCTTAATTGCGCCAGCGTGGCCCAGGCAACACTGGTTCACCACGCTGCTCCGTCTGTCGGTAGCCAGCCCAATTCCTCTGCCACTTCACCCGGATCTCATCACTCAAGATCACGGCACTCTCCGTCACCCAGACCTGACGTCCCTCCACCTCACGGCGTGGCTCCTGAGTGGCTAGACCAGTCGGAAGTGCGCTGTTCTGCTCCCGTGCAACATGTTTTATTGAGCAGCAGAAAGCCTTCCACTCGATCGACCTACTTGGCCAAGTGGAAGCGCTTCGCTTGCTGGGCCGAAGCGCGAGACGCTATTCCATCAGAGCTTCCGCTTCCAATGGTCCTTGACTACATCTGGTCGCTGAAACAGCAAGGCCTGGCACTGTCCTCTATAAAAGTGCACTTAGCGGCTATCTCCGCTTTCCACCCCGCTGAGGGCGGGTATACACTGTTCTCTCACCCAATGTCTACTCGTTTCAGGAAGGGCCTCGATCGTCTCTTCCCCCAGGTGCGCCACCCAATTCCCACCTGGGACCTTAACCTCGTCCTCAACAGGCTCATGTCCCCACCCTTTGAGCCACTGGCCCCCTGCTCCTTACTGTACCTGTCATGGAAAACGTTTTTTCTAGTGGCTATCACATCAGCCAGACGGGTCTCTGAGCTCAAGGCGCTCATGGTAGACCCACCTTACACCGTTTTTCATAAGGACAAGGTGCAACTACGTCCTCATCCGGCAATTCTCCCGAAGGTGGTGTCCGCATTCCACAATAACCAGGACATCTTCCTTCCAGTTTTCTTTCCGAAACCTCACGCTTCCTCGAGAGAGCAACGACTTCATTCCCTTGACGTCCGCAGGGCATTGGCTTTCTATGTTGATCGGACGAGGCCATTCCGCAAATCCCCGCAACTGTTTGTGGCAATTGCTGACCGGATGCGAGGTCTTCCTGTCTCATCGCAGCGAATCTCCTCATGGCTCACAGAGTGCATACACACCTGTTATAACTTGGCTAATGTCCCTTTGGGCCATCTCACCGCCCACTCTACCAGAGCCCAGGCGTCCTCCGCTGCCTTTCTGGCACAAGTACCAATCCAAGAAATATGCCAAGCGGCGACCTGGTCGTCGATTCATACTTTTGCCTCTCACTATGCTCTGGTCCAACAGTCGAGAGATGACGCAGCCTTTGGCTCGGCGGTCCTGCATTCCGCCACGTCTCACTCCGACCCCACCGCCTAGGTAAGGCTTGGGAATCACCTAACTGGAATGGATATGAGCAATCACTCGAAGAAGAAAAAACGGTTACTTACCTTTGTAACTGTTGTTCTTCGAGATGTGTTGCTCATATCCATTCCACACCCACCCTCCTTCCCCACTGTCGGAGTAGCCGGCAAGAAGGAACTGAGGAGTGGGTGGGTCGGCTGAGGTATATATGCGGTGCCGTTATGGCGCCACTCCAGGGGGTGCTCAGCCGACCCACTGGGATTGCTAGGGTAAAAATCTTCTGACGAACGTGCACGCGGCGCGCGCACACCTAACTGGAATGGATATGAGCAACACATCTCGAAGAACAACAGTTACAAAGGTAAGTAACCGTTTTTTTCCCTGCTACTGGAGTCCTTCCTCACCACAGGGAAAGATTCTGGCAGTGGAAAGGCATTGACAGAGCCTTTCGCTGACACACCACAGTGTACATGCAGCCTTGTTTTCACTGTGACTTGTAATTACACTTGTACTATACACTGCCACCAGTGGATTGTAGATGTAGCCTAGGAATCACATGCCCATATCCAACGATGGAGTTTTGCCCATAGAACTTTGCTCTCATTTATAGCACTGTAAAATTAGGAGTGTCTCCACTGAGGTCAGTGGAGTAGATCAGCATTACACTTGTATATGTGAGTTCAGAATTGGACCCAGATGTCCCAGTCTAGTAAAGTATGTAAGCACATGCATAATTTTAAGGACATGAATGGCTCTATTGAAAGTAATGAGAATATTCAGATGTTTAAAATTATGCATGTACTTAATTCCTGGGCTAGGTCAGGGTGTTAGTCTCTGCTACCTGTTTTTGGAGCCGTGAACTAGAACTGATAGGCCTATTACCTGCCCTGTGAAAATGTCCTATATAATTTACTAGGAAGGTAAGTAACAGAGTTCTATGGAAATGTAATAAAGATCTAATCATATTATTCTGAATTCTATGGAAATATAATAAAGATCTAATCAAATTATTCTGAAATCTTATGGAAATTTGAACTGTCAATAGATTTTTGAACCATCCTCTAGAATTCTAGAGCTGACATAAATTTCTTGTTTTCTACAGGATAGTTTAAAGAACATATAGAAAATTTATTATTTCCTCTTGCATTCTCTAGAAGATTTTTTTAAGGGAATTTGCTGAGCTTTCTAATCCGCTCAAGTTTCAAGACTTTTCTACATGAACAAAACATTTATGACCGTGAACAAAAATTAGAAAACATCCTTTATAGTATCTATCAATGACTAAACCTTATGGTTTTAACAGAAAACTAAAGTATCAATTGCATCTATAGAGGTGGTTATATAATAAACAACCTGTTAAGGAATATTATGATACCAATACCGTATGTTTGATAATAGCAATCTCTCTGTTTAGTGATATTACTAGCTATTTTTACTAACATCTGAAAAGTAAATCTCGGTTCCACAAAATCATTATTATTTCACAGAAAATATATTGTATTTTAATGTTGTATTTATTACAATTATTAGGTTAGGATGCATATTTGCTCTGCAATTTCAGTTTCTTCATCAGCATCATAACTAAAGTTTATGGTAATCATTCATAGAAAAAAGTAATGGATTGCAGACAACTTGGTTTGGTTTCAAAGTTGAAATGAAATGTAAGGGACTGAATTACAAAACATGCATAAATTGTTTATAGGTAAGTGAAATTATGCTCAATTTTGTGTTTCTTAATGTTACACTGCATTGCATGCCATCAGAAGATAGACAGGATTTCAGCTAGTATACATATATTCATTTGTAAGAAGTATGGAGAAGAGGACTGTATATAGCTCAATGGGTTATATTTTTTCACTTCCAGAGCTGTGGGTCCAAATGTGGTTGAGTGCCTGGTGAAGCAAGATGGTCATTATTCTACATTACAAAACCATAACACAGTTCAGCAAAAAGTCTAGGATTAGCATAGCAATTATGATAATCATGGCTAATGTTTATTGACAGAGCTTTGAAGTACACATTGTACAGTGCCTCCATGTATAATTGACCCTGCTTGTGATGACAGGAGGGTTTGAACCTAGGACCTTCGGTGCTAAAACTGTGCCTTTATTTCAGTGAGAGGACTAAGGGCTTGTCTACACTAAATTGGCGCCACTGTGATCAAAGCAGCGGCATTGATTTAGCAGGTCTGGTGAAGATGTGATGAGTCGATTGGAGAGCACTCTACCGTCAACTTCAGAACTCCACCTCCCTGACAGGTGGAGGTTAAGTCTGCAGAAGAGCACCTCCCACTGACACAGCATGGTGTAGACACCTTGTTAGGTCAATGTAAGCTACATTGCTAAGGGGGTGATTTTTTTCACCCCCCTGAGCGACGTAACTTACATCAACTTAAGCGGCAGTGTAGATCAGGCCTAAGGTCCCAGCAAAGCACTTAGCACATGTTTAACTTTAAGTCCATCCATATTTAGCAAAGTATTTAAGCATGTATTTACCTTTTAAACATATGATTAAATCCCATTGACTTCACTGGGACCTAAGCAGATACTTAAATGCTTTGGTGAATCAAGGCCTATATTCTTCAGGGCTTGTCTATCTGGTACCTTAGTCTGCACCAGCAGGGGTGTAAATTCTAATGCACACGAGCAGGGCCGGATTAACTCTCCTGTGGGCCCAGGGCTATTGATTTTGTGGGGCCCCTGGGGATTTGGAGTGAGGGAATGTGCTCAGGGCTGGGGCAGGGGATTGGGTGCAGGAGGGGGTGCAGCTCAAGCTGGGGGGTGGGCTCAGAGGTGGGAACAGGGATGGGACAGGGGGTTGGGGTGCAGCAGGAGGTTCGGGGTGCAGGCTCTGTGTGAGAGTTTGGGTTCAGGAGGAGGCTCCAGGCTGGAGTAAGGGATTGGGGTGCAGGAGGGGATGTGGGGTGCAGGCCCCAGCCAGGAGGCACTTACCTTGGGCATTTCCTGATTGACGGTGCAGTAGGACTAAGGCAGGATCCCTGCCTGCTCAGGTTCTGCGCTGCTTTTCTCCCTGAGGTGGATGGCATGTCTGGCTCCAATGCGCGCTGCCCGTGCCCACAGGCGCCGCCACCGCAGCTCCCATTGGCTGTGGTACCAGGCCAATGGGAGCTGCAGAGCTAGCGCTGGGGGTGGGGACAGTGCACAGAAATTCCCTGAACACCCCTCAAAAAGTTTCAAAAACTACTTGCTGTTCTGATGTATGTGAACATTCAGACTAATAGTGTGAAATCCATAAAAATAGCTGTACTACAGTGACAACACTTGGATGTATTAATAGATGTAAAGACTGTTGGCTAGCTTCTGCTGTCCTTACTTGAATTGTATAGAGTCTTAGCCAGTGATTAGCCTTTGGCCATGCTTACTTATATTCCATAATGTCTACCCAGCAATCGATAAGGCAGTCTTCAGAGTGAGAGTGGCAGAATCTGGCCCCTATATCAGCAATATTTCTGTGTATCCCAGTTTGTTGTCATGGGTGTGAACCATTCTGTGGATTTTGGTCAGCAGAGTATTAAGTCACTTACTAAAAGAGGGCTAATTATCAGTGGACGCCTTTCATTGCACAAAAACATTCACTATATGTAAGAGAATGGTAAAAGAGCTTAGTCTTGAAACTTTAACATAAGATGTTCAAAAAAATTTTAATTCAATTTATTGCTTACAGTGTTATGCTTCTAATTCCCAATCACAAGGGTATCTAAAATCCACCGAGGTCCCAAAGTTATACTCTCTTGTTTCATTATAATATTAGTTTATTCTAGCCAAATAAAGAAGTAGAATGTATTCCATTTCTCTGTTATCTTATCACAGTTATTCGGGGTATATTGTGTCTTTGCTTTACCATGTGCCATGTTGCAGTCGATTCTAGTCTGGCACTGCCTCCCTGGAGTTACTGATACAATTTGCATTGAATTCTTTTTTTTAAAATCACTTCACATTCTCTGTATGAGTTAGTCTGATTGAATTCCATTGAAAGATAAATGCTAGACGCCAGTGTTATGTTCTCTATCATTTGACTGAAGGAATATACTTACTATGAATGCAGTTTCACAGCAACAACAAACAAGAATGAAATATTTAAAATAACTGATTTATTTTGTATTTTCTTAAGTTCTGAATATTTTTTAAATATAGCAAGGACAATGTTTATACTATTTACCACTTAATATGATTAGAAGATCTTTTTCTTAAACTTAAGCTCTGCAGGATGGCCAGGCTTAATAAGAATAATACAAATATATCTCAGGATTTAAACATGGAAGGTAATATGCTAGATGAACAGCTTCAAGAAAAGCAATTTCACTAAAAATGTACTCAGCAGAATAGCTGCCAGATTGTGGCTCAATAGATTTTTAGCTAAAGCATTGTGTATTTGTGATGATTTTTTAATGTTATCATCATCTTCTCTGATAACGTTGAGTAAGAGAGTTTTCCTGTATAGCTAGTTAGCTAAATGTAATATACATATGTATTGAAGTGCATGAGCTGGGGATAACATCCTACAATCCATTCCATTATTCTGAGTAATGGAGAAAATGATATTATAATTCTAAATTCCACATGCTATGCTTATTATTCCCATTACATCTGTTATCTTAATGGTAGAATTTGGAGCAGTTGGTTTTCCCCTCTGCCTCCCACTAATCTGTGAGAGAAAGGCAAAATGTTTATCTTTTAAATTACTGACTTGCTCTTGCATATCTCAAAAGTAAGCATGTGCCTAACTTTAAGCATGTGACTTCAATGGGACTACTCATATGCTTAAAATTAGGCACATGGATTGGGACCATAAGGCCAGACTCTGTCCATCCTTAGTGACATGGACTATTGTCTTCCTCAACAAGTAGACCCACTGATTTTAACGGCATTACTTGATAGATCACACATAGGCACACATAGAGCAAAGCATTACTCTAGTTGTGAATAAACAAAGCAGAATTGGGCTCATAATGACCTTCCAATGTGTGACAAAATTAGAGCTAATCAGATATTAAAATGTCTGTTTGGAAAGCAGGGGAGTCATTTGTATAATCTTATATTTCTCTAGATTTATTCAGAGTAATAAGAACGCCTGTCCTTTCACTCTAGGCACCCTTAATATAACGTAAAATACAAATTTGTCAAATATAGAACCCCGGTGTAATATCACAACAGCACGAAGATATAAAAATCTGATCTGAGTGACTTTTGACCTCATTAAAACTACCCACTGTCATGCAGCAAGTAATATAAGGAATCCAATCTGAAAAGTAGAATGGGTTGTATTCATGAAATACTTTTAATCTCTTTCTAGGTGAATGATACTTTGCAGCATGTACACTATGTAGAAAAAAGTAAATGTTCCTTTTTAATGTAAATCTGTCTTCCTAAATCCCCTTTTCTTCTCTCCTTCCTGTGCATGGCCACCTGTCATTTAGGCACCTGAAGTTCTGTGGTTCCAGAAAGCAGCAAGGTAGCAGTAAGCCTAAATCTAGAATATAAAATGCTCCCACATACACATTAATCATAAATCAAAAAAGAAGGATGTAAACATTATTTAGATCTTACAGCAGCAGTAAGTGCCATTATAATTTGGATGTTATGCACATGTTTACTCTGCTACTCCATAGCAAGACATAATCAGCTTAGTGCACTATATATCAGATGCTACATATTCTTAACAGGAAGTTAGACAACATTAAAGAACAGATAGACATCTTGAAATAAGACACACCAATGTGAATTCTATTATAACCACTTCACTGTGAGTGCAAGAGGAGAAACGTGCCAGGCCACCAAATATCACAGTGATCCAGTGGTTCATCCAAGATTTAGAACACAAGGTTCTAAAGCTGGTTGGGAAATTGATTTTTGGTGCCATAGGAACTTCTAACATTTTAAAATTTGCTTTTGTTCCAATTCAGAATGTAAAGTCATAATTTACTGTGAAACAACATTTCTGAAATATTTCATTTTGGACCCATAGTAATGACCTTATTGAAATGAAACCAGTTGTGTTTCAATGAGAGGTTGGAACATTTCATTTTGACTTTAACGTTTTGACTTTTATATGACATTGAACATTTCCACCTTATTATAATTAAGTGAAAAATTCTGACTTTATAGAAACAATGTTTTGACCTTATCAATACTAAACATTTCAATATTTACCTGTCCAAAATTCTGATGAAATTGACATACTCCAGCAAAATGCTTTGAATCAGCATTTTCCAGTGGAAAACTGTTCTGTCAGAAAAATTTTGCAGGGCTGCTCAGAGGATTCAGGGAGCCTGGGGCAAAGCAATTTCGGGGGCACCTTCCATTAAAAAAAGTTGCAATATTATAGAATACTATATTCTTGTGGGGGCTCCTGTGGGGCCCGGGGCCTGGGGCAAATTGCCCCACTTGCCCCCCTCCCCCCCACGTCTGGGCAGCCCTGAAATTTTAACCAGTTCTAAAGGGTTCTTCTGGGTCTCAGCCTTTTTCTCTAACCACAAGAATTATAGGCCTCCTAAGAGTCTGGAAATAGAGGGCTGTCCTATTTACTTCAACTGATATTTAGCAGAGATAAGGCTCAGTTCTTCTAGTCTTGTTTTTACCTTTTGACAAAAAGAAAACAGAGTGTAGTAAGATGAGGCCCTGAGACATAAACCCTTGGTACCAGAGGCCCTGTATGAGGCCTGAGGCCTGAACTGAAGTAATGGTCAAGACATTGCTAACATAAAGCAAAGTTAGGCTGTGAGCCAGAGGCAGGCCCTGCTCACAGAAGCTGGCAAAAGCGTATACACATGTAAGTACTAATAAGATGAACGTATGCCAGGACGGCACCCACACAGATAACAAGGAACAGGCAGACCCAGTCTAAAGACAGTATAAAAGGACAATATGATGGATAAACAATATGAAAGAACAATGCAATGGATAGACAATATAAAAGGACAATACGATAAATAAACAGTATGATGGATAAACTTATTTGTTCGAACCAATCTGCACCATGAGAAAGGCAACACCATAATGCATAGAGGGGCTGTACCTCAGTGCATTCAATGATGCAAAACAAGTTTGTACCTGGGTATAAGAATACATCCCTGAGTGGATGTCTTTGTCTGGCCTAGGGGGCAGTGGCAAATCCCATCACTGACTGAGCCGGTCCATTGTCAGGGAGCACATATGTACTAGCAAAACTGTAAATATCTGATCCGGGGAGCTAGAGATTGTGTTTCATTTGACAATAAACCTGGCCGGGTGCTTTCGTACCTTATTAGAGTCTTATTAGGGTTCTCTTGGGGTCTGCTGTGCCAGCAATCTCCAGAGCCGTGGCAGCACACAGAGGGAACACACACATGCAGCTGACTGATATCAGCATTGAACAGAGCAGAGCACCACACCGGTAGTGCCTGACAACACAGGGTAATCTCACAGTTCTTCCTTGTGCTTCTATTTTGTTGTTGTTTTAAAGACCCACAAAAGTTACCGGCTCTTATGCAGATGCTCAGGGAGGTGATGGGGAACGTACAAGGAAACTTCACCTTTGTGCAGCCTGCACAAAGACCTGTTACTGTTGCAGCCCTTGATCTCAGGAGAGCAGAGAGACTGCTTCCCAAGTTAGCCTCCGGGGTGCCTGGAACCCTTAAGGAGGCAGTAAGGATTTGGGAGGAGTTGTCCTCTAATGCATGGTGCATCCTATTGTCAGTGTTCCCCTGAGACCTCTTCCACGCATGTCAAGCAAGGCCTACACCTACACAGCTCCCTGGCACACTGTCCTGTCTAGAGACACTATTTTTCCACAAACTCTGCATGGGCTTCTGCATTGTCTCCAACTCAGGCCATTGTCTAAATGCCACATTGTGGCCTTGTGTAATGTGTTTTACCCCTGTGATTTATCAAGGATTTTCAGTTGGCTATGATTAGTGGTATGGTTCCTGAAACAGTGTATATCACAGGAACTAGTAGATTATGGATATATATTCTGTGGACAGGAATAAGTTATAAGTTTCCATAAATTATGTTTGATTCAGTAGCCTAAAATATCGCCTACATTTTAATATTCACCCATGCTGAAAATGTATTTTAACAATATGTATTTTATAAACACAAACTGCTGCAGCATGCTAAAATATCATGGAACCAAACTGACCCAACTCCATTCAGAAAGACTCAGCTTTCAGGACAGACTCCTATGAATAAAAGAAAGCTGGTCTTCTGTACTCACTATTTAAGGTATCTTGGACACCATTGGCACCATTTACTATTAGGAAGTAATAATAATCAAATATTTTAAAATAGCAGAAACATAAACTAAACTAATGCAGGAGAATAGGTTCACAAGCAACCTCAGAAATTTCTTCTTGCATGGCAGGACTTTCCAACTTGGTTGTTCTTGTTGTCATGAATACTAGGCACTCCACTGCAGAATTATCCTCAGAATACAAAAAATAAAATCTTAGAGAAAGCAACAGACAATCTATTGAACAGAACTAAGAAAAAATAACTATAATTCATTGTGGTTGCTTGGTAGCAATATGTCTCATTTGGAGCTACCTTGGGACATGTATTGGGGATGCAGTGGTGGCCACCATCTGAATATTTGTGGTTCCACTCAGAAACGGAGTATAAAAATGACAAAATATCTACCATTTATATCCATTTCTTCATTCTTGGAATAACATGTTACAAAGCTGGACAAGTGTGTTACATTTTCTGGTCACTTTAAAATCTTCAGATTGCCACCAGAATAATTTTTTGTACAATTTCTGTTCTCATTACAAGCTTTGTCACGAGACAGAATAATTACAGAGTTTAATATATATTGCCCTTATATTGTGTCATTCTTGTTACAGAGCAAAGATTGTAAGGAAAGTAGAAAATAGTACACTATCAATCCATTCTCATGACAACAATTGTAATGAGAACATAAAATGGGCTGATATTATTTCATTTTCATGACATTCTGAGGACGGTAATTTTGTGGTCCTCCACAAATGCCGTACTTGAGATTGAACTGAGATCACAAGTTATGTTTAAAAGCAATTGTAGACTCTGTATTCTTTTACTACTAACATGCAGTCTCCTACATGACACTAGATTCAGTCTCCTACGTGAAGAATAGATATTTGAGAACTCCTACATTTTTAAAGCAGTATTTTCTGTGTTCTTTTAAACAGTGCTGTTTTTCACAGAGTTCTATACCTGTCATAACAAGTGTGGGCCATTTATCAGTTTATATGGGCGAAGAATCAATCAGACTAAATATTCTGGCTTTATAGCTCCCGGGTCATATTTTCTTAATAATGAGGTGGTCTGAAATTTGTGAAGCAGAAAATCCAGTCTCATTCTGCTTCGTGACAAAAACAAAGACCAACCTTCAGAGATTTATTAATAACAATTGAATCTCAATATTTCTGATTGCCTCTTAAATCATCTCCATAATGCCTAAAAACTCAAAAGTAACCTTTCTGCTGTCTATTTTTCTTAATTTGATTGTATAATGTATTCTGAAACTCATGAAGAGCTAGAACTGAATGGTTCACATTGCATCTCTTTTCTCCACCTCCAGAACTGGCACCTTTATTTACCTATGTATTAAAATTAATTTAACAAGACAGATAACACTCACACATACAAAGTCAAACCCATTAAGGTGCTAACATCCTGTTTACCAGGATTACCTGTGTCAGCAGACAGGACTACATAGCAAGAAAACTAATTAACAATAAAACATTATCAGAAGCATTATAACAAGACTTTCCTGAATTGTGCCTTATAAATATTCAAATTCTGTTTTTCTGTGTCATGCACTGAATAATTCCATACACTATGAAGTTTGTTTTGGTTGGTCCCATTTCAGCCCCCCCCTTAAATCTCATATTTTAGCCTCTTTTTTTGGTATGCAGCATAGGGCATAAATTCTGATAATCGTTAAATCAATTTTTTTCCTTTTTTCTTACATTTTATACATCCAGAAGGAATTATAAAAATAATGAAATTTTAGTTTGAGGGATATTTTGCCCTTTACAATAATGTAATCAGTGAAACGTGTGGAAACTCCCAAGCAGCTATTTTGAGTGGTAAAAAGGCAATGAATAACATTTAAAGATAGTATTTATTTTTCAGAAACCTGTTCTGGTAACCAAATAATTCAATATTTAATTATTTTGCCCTTGGATATTAAATCAGTTAATTTAGAAATATTTAGCTAAGTTTAACTTTTGAACTAATTGTATGTGCTATTTTCTAAGCATTTTGAATATCAGCATATGGTTTGGTTTCCGGTTTTGTTTTTGTTTTTTACATATTCAAGTTAAAGTACTTTGTGTTTTCCTCTTGCTTTTCAAAAGGTAGAAAACACTGTTATTTACAAATTGTGATGTCAGCAATGGTTGTCAAATTTTCCATTGCTTGCAGTGCAGCCATAGCCTTCGTAGTTAAATTATGGTGGATGAATGAGAAACAAAGTCTCAGTTTACCAAAGCACTTAGGCACATGCTTAATTTTAAGCATGTGAAAAATCCCATTAACTTCAAACTAGATAAGTTTAACTTAATATCTCCGTGTTAAATTAATGATTTTTTTTTACATCAGTTAGTCTATGTAAGCACCTACTTTGCTGGATTGGTACATTGTTTTTCATTTATCCACCAAAAGAAAGCTTAGCTCCAGGAGGCAGTTAACACAGGTCCCAACACTGGAGGAAATGTTTGAAATAAACAATGTACCTAATGTCAAAGAGTATCCATTTTTGACCAGGCAGTAAAATATGTGAGTCCTAAGTAAGGACAGAGTAACTTATCTTGTATAAAAGCTCTGCTTCTCTACATTATAATCATCCCCAAGTGAAGGTATCAAACCTGATGCAAACACAAGCAGATGCATGACAATGTTAAAATATAGTACATATAGTCATAAGTTTATATGTTGATTCTAAAATTGAGATTTGCTTTTGTAGGAAAATAAATTATATTCCAGCTATATAGTTTCATTGTCCATCATAGAACTTACTTTCTGTTTCATCAATGGGGAAAACAATGCAAAAATAAAAAGACGGAGTGCAGTTCTACTATGGAAAATGACTCTGCAAGTGGCATCCTGAGGTTCCATATTTACTGTCTTTCCATGCCTTCCATTTCACATTGGCTTACTTTTTAAGTAAAAGATTATTCTTTCTAACCGCCAGCTGTAAAAATCAGCCTGCAATCTGAAAGTCAAGCTGTGTTTCTTCTGGGTCATCAATAATTCTGTCCTGATTGAGATGTGCCATAGAAGTGGCAAAGGTGCACCTGTACATCTTGAGGTAAAGAGTCTTCTTTTGGAACAGTTACACAATTCTGCAGCTGCTGCTCTCCAGTTCACTCTCCTTTAGCTGTATGTGCTCTTCAGCATTAACAAGAGTAAAAATGATAATATGTACCACTTAAGTATAGCACTTTACATCTGTGGATCTCAGAATATATTATAAAGGAAAGTAAGTGTCATCATTACCTCCATATTACAAATGAGAAAACCAAGACACAGACTCACTCCCGTGACTTGCCCAGTGTCGTAAATTAGGTCAGTGGCAGAGCAGAGAATGGAACATAGGTCTCCTGACTCCCGGTTCTAGTGCCTGTCTCTTGGAATGCACTGCTTTATCTTTGATATTAATCACTGTAGAAATATAGGGAAACAGATCTGGTGAGTGAAGAAATATTGAGTAATATTTTTCCAGTCAGCTTTCTATCTTTAACTGTACTCCAAACCCTTTCAGAGCTTTGGGGATGAACTATATGAGATAATAGATCTTTTCCATCTCTAAATTCTGTGATTCATAGGTAAAGAGATTCTAATCTAAAGCTGATCCAGAGCCCATATGTCTAAGATCCTGCTGCTAAGTGCTACTGGCTCATCATTCTAAGTCAGTCCCTCTCTTAACTCCCTCCACCTCTTCCACCACAAACTTCCTGTCCTAATTTTCAGAACTCTTCATAACATAGTCCCTCCCTACCTATCAGATCTTTTAGCTTCTGACAAGATAATGAGTGATGCCAACCTCAAAAAGCCCAACTCTCCACTTCACCAACAAGAATTTTTGGCCTTCCCTTATCAGTGGGTAAATTTCCCAAAGAAAGTCTATAAAGCTACCTCCTTGTCCTCCTTCAAAATCTTTCAAACCCCACTTTAAAATGTATCTCTACTAAACCTTAAATTGCATTCTGGTATCAGAAGACAAGTGGCAAGTTGTGATTATTTCTCCTGATTGGTTTAAAATTATCCTCTCCCTCTCTCTCTCTCACTCTCTTTCCCCCCAATTCTGATCCCTTGTTTGGGCTTGTCTACATGGTGCTTTAGTCCACACCAAAAGGGTGTAAATTTTATTCCTCACTAGCATGTCACTCATGAACTGACTGACCCATGTAAACCCTGACAGTGTGCATTATAAAAGTTCCCTAATGCATTAACATAGTCCTGTTTGACTATGGTTCATGTGGGCCAGTTCATGCATGTCATGCTGATATAGATTAAAATTTACACTCCTCAGGTGTGGACTAATGCGCCATATAGACAAGCCCTTTCTCTCATCCACCTGTCACGTCTTGTCTTTCAGATACTAAGCTCTTGAGGCAAGGATTGTCATTTCCTGTAGCGCATTCTGTCTAGCACTATGGAGTTCCAACCTGGTTGATCTCTAGGTACTACTGCAATATAAATATCTCACAATAATAATAATAATAATTGTAACTTCTTGTGCCTTGATTTTGCAGCATAAAATGATTCTCCAGAGTATGTCAGTGGTTGTACAACTATGAGAAATGGGCAGTAAATCTTTGTGTGTAGGGGGCTGGGGAATTACAATATGGTCTTGCTAATGGCACACAGAGTATTCAGAGTTACATGTGTTGTCCATATTAGTAAAATGCACATATTTCTTCTCTTATTTCCTTTTTTTGTTTGTGGTTTTTTTTTTGTTCAAAGGACATGGAAAAATTAGGGAAAACCCCACGTAATCCTAATAATTAATATATATTTTTAAATTGTTTAAATGGCAGGATGAATAAATGAAGAATACATTTGTTACATAAAATTAACAAGTGGTCTTCAATTATCATAACTTTAAACTGCTACAGTATACGCAATCACTTAGCTGTAACTCAGCTGAACAACTCTAAGCTGATACACTGGAAGCCCTTAAATGACAAACCTTAGACCATGTCAACAGGTACCAAATCATATCCCCATGTCATCTGCTTATGTCTGCAAGTGATATCATAGTTGCATCCTGGAACTAACTCTCAGTGCTATCCAGCAATGGAGTCCTACCAGCCACATATCTTGCTCTCCTCCCATCAGCTGCATATATTTGAAGAACAGCCCCAGTCCCCAAAAAGGTGTATACACCTTCAATGAGGCAGTCTCCCCAGCATTCACCTGTCTTTTCTATGCAAGCTGCATGGCTCCACTGCTTTGAACCTGCTCCCCCCATACCAGCAAAGCAGCTGAGGCACTCTCTAAGCCAACACATTTCCTGCTCCCTTGACCTGTTATATGAATGTGTAGGTTGCCTCCTGTCCTCACAACTCTTGAAACTTAGTTCCAGTAAAGCAGGAGTGCTCAAACTCCTAACCTATTAACACAACTTACTGCTTCTTTAATCCCCCAACACAGCTGAGGTTCTGTCAGTAAGGGAAGGGAGCATTTAGTCTTGGTGCTGTAACACAGTTGAGTAATACATGTGTGTAGTAGCACTGTGTGAGGTTTGCGCCCCTACCATAATAACAGTTACCTTCTAGAACCGGTTGAAATGTTTTGAATTTAAAATTTCAGTGGAATTCAAAAATGTTATATTTCAGGAAAAGAGAGAGGGAATTTGAGGAAAAACAATCACATTTCCGCCCCTTTTCTGCAATCAGCTCTATTAATTTATTTTCAGCTGCATCTATATTTTGTAGGTGTAAATATCCCAGGCAGAAATCTTCATTAACCTGAAGCTAAGGCTAAAAGTACATATGAATAATGTTAGCGTTAAAAGAAAAAGGAGGAATGAGATTCAGGGAATGTATTCATTTGCTTTCCCATTTGAGCAAAACTGTTTTCTCATAAATATAACACAGTAGACTGCTTGAGATTGCTCGCGGGCACTTCCATTGCATGGGGAATGGGTTTTCCTCTGTGTCTTGCATGGTTTGTGGTTCCCTTCATCTGATCTCTCCGACTTTAGGTATGGAGGAGGGGAGTGGGTTGAGACTCTGGCTTCTAATCAGGGTCTTTCTCACTTAACTAAAGGATTATAGTGCACCAGGGCCATTGGTACCACTTGGGATCTTTACTGGAACAGTCCTGCCAGGTAGTTTGTGGTGGTTACCCCAGCTGAGGAATAGTTTTAAATAATGTTGCTGCCTCTTGTGTTTAACCACATTATTGTATCTGTCTCTAATATTTTCTATGTTCACATCAATTGTTTTCCCATAATATGATCAAAATCCAATACCATTGGGGAAATGACATTATATTGAGACATACATTTTGAATAAATATATATTTGTTGGAATACTTTGTTCCTGAAAATTAATATATTGACAGTAAAACGTAATTTTCACCATGGATCCATTTGAAATAGTGGAAGGAAGTGGAGCTCACATAGGAGGAGCTTGTGCTGTCTGGGGTCCCCAATACATTTCCTAATTATTTGATGCTTGTTGCAAATTGGTGCTTTATAAAGGAAAACATGCTTTTTGGAAATATGATCCATAGAAGACAAGTAATAACTGGTCAGACTAATTTAACCGTATCCAATGAGAGGGAGAATTGTGTAAATGCCAAGGAAATCAATCCAGCCTTCCAATTAGTTAGATGGAATAATTTGAAAAGAAAATCTCCTGAGAATATTGTCCAGCATATCACTCCAGTAACTTTTTCAAAGGGCTTCGCAGTTTGCAATCTCTGTACTGATACAGGGACAGTACACTCACCTTCACTCGTCTTCCCTTCAGCATTGTTTTTCACAAGGGCTTTTCAGAAATCTACAGACTGTGGGTAAGGATATCTCAGATTTAGAGAAGTTGTATTTATACAGCTTACAAATGGAATATTGAAAACATTCATACAAAGCATTGATTTTACAATTAGTTTCATAGCTACAGGTACTAAGTACGATGTTTCATCATCACCATAACCTTAGCAGTTTTCATGTAAATGTTGGAATCTCATGATGCAGACTTAGATTTCTACATATAAACACTCAAGTTCTTTGTTAAATGATGTTTGTAGAATTGGAGGCATACAAAATCTTAGACCCCAGTTCAGAAAGCACCCTTATTCAGAAAAGTACCTAAGCATGTGCTTGAGTACTTTCCTGAATAAGGATGAACTTGAGCGCTTTCCTGAATGAGGCCTAAATGAAGAGTTGTCTTCAGAATTGTATTAATCTAATCAGGAATTTTTAAAGTATGTCTTTTTCTGTGGTCTGACTATAGGCATAAAGAACGATAGAGGAGGCACAACCACTGAACATTTAAGAACCAGACATACCAGTCTTTGTGGTCATTGGTTAGATGAATCTATTCGTAGTGGGTAAATGTCTCAGAAGGCTAGATCTAGTGGATGTAAACCAGCATAGTTCCATTGAAGTCAAAGAAGGGATGCCAATTTATACCAGCTAAGGATTTGGGAGAATTTCTATTTTTTTCTCATAGCATTAAGTGGGCAGCATTATGGTTGTTTGTATGACCCAAGAAGCACATTTTTAGCTGGGCTAAGGCCCAGGCTGCATTTTGTGAGAGCAAATTGCATGACTAAGTTGGTGCCCGTGTTTTTGCCCTGCACTGATTTGCAGCAGCAGGTAAGGGGTTAATACTCAGAATGGCACGCACATTTCATTTTGTGGATGCAACTTGCAACCATGAAAGGGAGGCCATTCTTCTGAAAATATGTTTCTACTTGTGCATTTCCATGCCATCAGATGTTTGCTAGTTTTCCTGGGTGGCTAATAAAAGGTTGGGGATTCAGGGTGAATTTTAATGGTGACAATGCTTAAGTTAGTCTTAATTTTATTTCCAATTTATGCAAGGTTTTGGTCAGGCCTATTTAAAAAGAAAATTGAAATGTTTATGACCTCAGGCATTAGTGGCCAAAGGAGACAGGGAACTGGTTTTCCCAGCTGAGCTCCACAGGACATTAAGACAGGTGCAGGGGCATTCATAGTCCTTCTGCCTGTGTTGAGGCCCTGCTGAGGCCCTGCTGATGGTGGCTCTATCTCCACACTATTTACTTGTACATGTTGTAGCACAAATAGCAAAGCATTCTGCTAATCATATGTGAGCAGCAGGACAGTGCTCACAGAAAGCATCGATTCCATTATTCACCATTTGTTTCTTCAGGTTCATTGGCTTTCCCTTTTCCCCTGCTCTGGAATCTAAGAAGTGCCATTGCTACAGCAGAAAATGCTGCCACATGGACCTCCTGTCATCTTCATATAAATTCATGATTGGTTATTGTGAACATGCAGAAAAGTGAGGAAACTATCTAGTCTACCACTACATGTGTAAAGATTCTCTGCCCACCAGCCTCTCCAAGAGTTCAAAATTATATCTCCATACAAACCTTGAAGGAGGCTTTAAAGACTCCTACAGAAGTACACCACTATCTGTGCCCACTTGTCTTTACTGAGACTGGTTGTAAAAAGGTTTCGGGGGTGGGGAGCAAGATAATGCCTGGTGCTGCAGAACCAAAGGTGGAGGAGAAAAATGTTTTGGGAGGGAAGGGGACAGCACATCCGAAGTCCTCAGTGGAACGTCGTTTCTCCAAATTAAAATGGGATGAAGCAATATTGGCCCAGATACTTGGACAAAGATTTAAACAATTTCTACTGATTCCAATGCTGCCACAGCCAGCCAACTTAAGAGCAGATATCTAAGTAGAGTGCCAAGGAAACAGCCATTCCACTGATTTCTGTCCCGTTGGCAAGGTGCAGAAAGAAGGAAAAGATTCCATGAACAGGTGTTTAAATAAGGAGCGCTGGCTATAGGAACAGTGCTAGAGATTTAGTACCTGATTCTACTGTCCGCTAACCTGGTGTAAATTAGGAATAACTTCATTGAAATCAATTCAATTCAGTGGTGTGAAATCAGTTTGAGTCACATCCTTTACATTTCCACAGGTCAAAGCTTAGGTCTCCACTGGTCTTTTGGTGCCCTTTTAAAATCCAGTGGTGCCTGTAAAAGCATTATGCCTTTTCCAATTCACCAATGAGGAAATTCTCAAATGTGTCTTTCTATCTGTCAAAATAGCTCCTGAGCCGCAGACTGCACCAGATTTTAGAGCAAGCATGCTTAAATTTACACAGTGAGTTGTCCCATTTAAGTCAATGGCGCAACTCACAATGTATATATAGTTAAGCATGTGTGTAAACTGGGGGTTTCTATTAAACACAGTTAACTCAAGTGATTAATGCAAAACAAATTAACTTTATTAAAAAGTTAATTATGATTAGTCACAGTTTTAATTGCACTGCTAAACAATAATAGAATACCAATTTAAATTTATTATACATATTTTTGGATGTTTTTCTACATTTTCAAATATAATGTTTTCAATTACAACACAGAATACAAAGTGTACAATGCTCAATTTATATTATTATTTTTATTACAAATATTTTGGGAGAGCAAAAATAAAGCCCTCATATTTAAGTCCCAATATTTCTCCTGTGGTTTTTTTTTTTTTCATTTTAATGTCTTTCTTGAATGTATAAAAATAGCAATATGTACATGTGGCTAATGGCAACATTTCAGTGTTGTACTTGTGATGGATTGCAAATAACACTTACCAAGATGCATCCCACATTTTGCTATTTCTGGATCCCTGATTTTCATTTCCAGTGTACTATGACATTGATCACAATATTTCAAGTATCACTGCAGATGTATGTCATCTCTGAAGGAATATGAGTTTAAAGAGAAAAATATCTTTCAAATTCTGCAGAAACTAGTGGTACCTGGCCTATTTCATGAACTGGAGCTAACTACTATTCCATTTGAAGACAAGACCAATCTTTTTGTGGTTAAAATAAAAGTACTACTTTATACCAATATTTAATTTTCATTCAAAACTTCTTATTATTTACCTATGTAAGCCCACATTCATCTAAATCTGGACTGTTCCCACTGAATCAGGAGTACAATAGACTTTCTGATTTATATTCATAAAAAAATCAAAAAGAAACATTCTCAGTATGATTGTGGTTGCATATAAATGTAAAAATGCATAGACAATATACAGGCATACAAATATACAAAATATACCCATACAGCCCAAAGAGCTGATGGCAGGAGTAATATGAAAAAATTGTAGAAACCATGTCATGGTGCTGGGCATTGTATAAAAGATAGAGTGGGTAGGAAACCCCTTCCCACCTCTGCTTTTTTTTCCTCAAAAAAAATTCAGAACAGAAAATTTTCATTCAAAATTTTCAGGAAATTTTTTGAAATAAAATGAATGTTTTCAGTTTAAATCAAAGAGTTTAATTTTGTTTAAAAAACAAAATCAAACTTCTCAAAATGATTCTGTTTTGGAATTTTATGGGTTATACATTTGCATTTTTTTCAGTTTTTCCTTTTTTTTTTCTTTTTCTTTTTTAAAGTCCCTTTTTCCACAAGGGAAGGAAAAAGCTAAAAAAAAGAAGCATGAAAAATAAATTCCTTTCTCATACTTTTCTACTTTTATCAATTGGAAAACTGTAAAAAAAAGTTTAAAAAAAATAGGAAGGTCTTACGCCCCCTCCTCCTTCCCACACATAATAGAAAAAAAGTAGAAATGTGTGAGGTAGGTCTGGCAGGGCAGCATCACCCCAGATTTAGCACATATTTTTGTTTGTTTGTTTTCAATGGGGGAGAAAACATATAAGAGAGAGAGAGAGTTTTTCCAACTTCCCCTCAGTTTTTTATACTGGCCCTCTTTTTCCTCTGGAAAAAAGGAGGGGAAGGGGAAAATTCTAAAAATCCATCAGTCAACAAAATAAAGAAAGATTTCAGTTTTCAGAACCAAAAATGCAATTAAAATTTTGAAAGTTTTAATTTAATTTTGTATTGAAATTTCCCATCAAAAATTAAATTTTGTTGAAAATTATATTTTACAGCAAAAATATTTCATTCTCAGCAAAACCCATAATTTCCTAGTGGGGAAATATTTTGATCAAGCTTTTTTTATCACATTTAACAACAAACTTCAATAAACAGATAAGAAGAAATTAAATTAATCATCCACCTTTGACCGCCTAACCTGCACTCTGCCCATCTCTCCTGGGACAAGTACTGTACTAACTTTCCAAACTTCAGAGCAACTTCAAACAACCATGATTTAAAATAAATAAATAATAATCTGCCATGGAAATGTGTCCTTTGTTTCCCCAAATGTGGAATTCTTGCTCTCTCAAACAAAAACATACACACACATGCATACACACCTCCTGTCTCCCTCAAAACAAGAGTACAACAGTTTTAAGTTAGATTTCTCATAGCTGCAAAAGAATGAGAAATGGCAGCTGTATACCACTGAAAAGGGAAAATTTTCATTAGTATACCCAACACTTACTTATTTGCTTGGAAGATCCCAAAATATTTAAAATCATGATAGTTTTCAGGTATGAAAAGACTACTTTAGGTAATTTTTAGATGTTTAAATAACTTATTCTAAACCGTGTTCAGTCATAAACATGGAGCCCAAACTTAGATCCTTTGAATTCAATGGATGTGGGATTTGGCCCACAGTAACAGTGGTCTCAAATTCATAGACTCATAGAATCATAGGACTGGAAGGGACTTTGACAGGCCATTTACTCCAGCACCCTGCACACCTGGCAGGACTAAGTATTATCTAGAGAAGGTCCTTACGCACGTGAGCTGTACCTTAGTCAAAATTTTTCATGCAATATTTTTTTTCACCAAAAACAGGGTTATAAATGGTTTTGTTTTTCACAATTTTTTTGTGATATTTCTAATCAACATTTGTATTGAAATCATTCTCAAACTGGTGATTGACATTTTTCCATTTCCTGAAAACTGCTAAACAAAAAATTCTGAAATTTTATTTTAAATATCAGGATTTTTTTTTTCAAAAAAGTCCTTGAAACATGCACAATGGAAGCAACTTTCAAATTTAGAAATGTTAATAACTTTTATTTTATTTTTCCCCAGCTCTAGTTCAGTAAAACTATTTGTGTGCTTCACTTGTTTCTTTAAAATGCTCTGAAACATCCCTAAAGTATATGGGATGCCTGTATGTCATATATGGAGTACATGACAGTGTGGTATAATGGTCTTACTGGCGCTTGTTTGGTATAATCTGCATAATTCATTCATGGCTTCACCGCTTTTGTGTAATGCTGTCATCCCCAAACTCATGCTTACAAATATGTCCTTTGAAAGTGAATGCCTAGAATTCATATCTCCAGAGTCCAAGACTGCATTATTTTGGTTCTAGATGCACATAATTAGCCATTTATTCTGATTTATCACTTTCAATTGATACCAGGTCCTTTGGTTTTAATGTAATGTGTTTATGATATGTGCAGAAATTGTATAAATGTTTGTTCTATGCATTAAATTAACTGTAATGGAATCTGGCAATCAAAATCTTGCAATCTTTAGCCCTTACTTTGGGAAATCTCCATTTCATTCAGTGGGAGTTTTTTCCTGGCTAAAGATTGTAGGATTTGCTCTTGATATAACAAATGCCTGTGTTAAGATTACACGGTTCTTAACAGACTATACACTGTCATGTTTCCATGGGGAGAAATACATTTTGACTAATATACGTGCTAACCTGAACAATTATGAGCTTTTCATGGACCTAACTACCCATTACTCGTGGGAGAAGAGCCTGAATAACTCCGATGTCTTTATAGCTTTAACACAGTCCCAGAATAAAACCAAAAGGGGACTTTGTAGGAAGATATTACAGGCCACTCCAAGGTTCTTTGTACTATAATATTCTGGAATAACACACTTTTTATTTCGCAGATTACATTGATCAAAGTGTTCATTGTTTGTATACATATATGCACACTCTACCTTCATAAAAAGGATCTTAGCTATAGGGCTACTTGTTCCCAGTTACTGTACTTTATAATCACTATTTTTATAACACCTCTTTACACGTCTGTTTCATATTTTAGAATGATGTTAATGTCTCTTTTTAATGAAATATAAGGTTTAGTCTAGATGAACAGGTAGCGCATAGCAAAATGGCATGTGAATCTACAGTGCACTAGTGTCCTGCACACTAAGGCATGTCTTCACTGCAAACTAAGCCTGGGCTCTGACTCAGGTTTGAGCCCAAGCTCCTAGTCTGTCCACACACAAATCAGTCTGACTCAGATTAGCAAGCATTCAGGATCCAGATTTTAGGACCTTTTTTAGGAGGGAGGAACGGTCAGAGCCTGAGTCCCAGGGTAACTTGGGTCCATGTTACAAGGGAAGAAAGGGAGTTACTATAAAGACATTAGGAACAATTGCTTTAGTCCAGATTTCATCTATTGCACATGGCCCTTGAGAATGAGAATCCCAATCTCCCCCTTGTTCTTGATTAAAACAGTAGATGATCTAAACTTCAAAACCCACCAAATTTAATAATCCATTAATCTTTAGGGCCTGCTTCTGAACCTTAGTTAGTGGGAGTTTACTTGTTGATATCTATGAAAGCAGGATCAGCCTACAGTGAATAATTTTCAGGCTACCAGTAGTGACTGCAGTAGGAGAATATGAAAAATTAATATCTTTCTTAATACAAGAGGGCATACTAGATGATCACAGTGGTCTCTTTCTGGCTTTGGAATATATGAATACTGCAGGTTATTTTCCATTTTTCATATTACAGACAACTTTTTAAATATTTCAATGCAGCCCTTTTGTAGAATGCCAGGCATTAGACTTGCATATACATGGACTTTCAGGCAGGGAAAAATAGAAAATATTTTGAGTCATCAATTCTTTAAAAAGCCATTTGTTTCAGTCTGCTGCAAGTACAGAATAAGCATTTGCTTCTTTTTGGTCAGCAAAAGCTGCTATAAGCAATATTTTTCTGGTATTTCAGTTCATGTTGCTTTCCTTAAACTTTCTGCATATAATTTCAATAAAATGACATTCTCTCCCTCTCTGCTATAAAACACAAGAACAATCTTTCACTTAGACAATCTGTCTCTCTCTCTCTCTCTCTCTCATGTAGTGTACTTCACACAGAAAAAAGCACTTCTTCAATTTGCATAGCTCAATTTCACACTTCCACTGAAATTCAAGGCTTTTAAAGAGCAATTTATAATTTGAGAAAACCCATAACAGAGAACATGTTAGCAAGCCATTTCTGTCCCTCATATGGTGTATGAATTAGTTAGTGATACAATTCCTTAGCACAATAAAAGTGTATAGAATTCAGGGCAAGCTCATATCTTGCCCTGGTGCAGGGATGTAAAGTGGAGACAGCAAAAGGAGTTCCGCCACTGAAGGGACCAGGAGTAATTGTAGTTCTGCTGTCTCCTAAGCACAGTGAATTCCCCCTGCCTCTCGCTGGGACACTAGTAACCCCACAAGCTCTTTTTCACTTCTTTCTAAGCACACCAAAAAGGACAAATTGAAGTGCTTGATACACTCATTTTGCCAGACTTGTCCTGGGGTTTGTGTTGAGGCTAGATCATACCCTGCATTTTTAAGCATGAAGGGCTAGAAAAATCACTGCAAGTCAATAGGGTTTAAGCAGGGGCGGCTCTAGGCACCAGCAAAACAAGCTGGTGCCTAGGGCGGCCAAATCTAGGGGGCGGCAGGCTGCGCCGGCGGACCTGCCGCAGTCATGCCTGCGGGAGGTCCACCGGAGCCCCAGGACGACCGGACCTGCCGCAGGCATGACTGCGGCAGGTCCGGTCGTCCCGGGGCTCCGGTGGACCTCCCGCAGGCATGACTGCGGCAGCTCAAGCGGAGCCGCGGGATCCGCGAACCGTCCGCAGCCGCGGGGGGTCCAGCCGGGCCACGCGGGACCAGCGGACCCTCTGCAGTCATGCCCGCGGGAGGTCCGCTGCTCCCGCGGCTCTGGGGCGCCTCCCGCGCATGACTGCTTGGGGCGGCCAAAACTGTAGAGCCGCCCCTGGGTTTAAGCATAGGTTAAGATTAAGTGTGTGCTTAAATACTGTCCTGAAGAGGGATAGATTGAAACATGTACTTAGGTGCTTTCATGAATCGGGGACTATATAAAGTAGGTGCTCTATACCCCTGGGAGAATTGTGAGAATTATCATAATTTATAAATGCAACAAATTAGCTTTGATTTGACAAATATGGTGCCATGGAGGATGATTCTTTCCAGACCCTCTAATTTCCCCATCCACCCCAAATACATAAACGTCAAACAACCCAAGTAGGGAATTCTGTAGCATGGAAGGGGTATTGGAGGAGGGAATTATTTACATTGGCTTAACCCCCTTTCCTCTGACAAATTTGGGCTGTTCCGGTATATTTCCTTCATTTTCCTGCTGGCGGTGCTTAAAAACACAGGCCTTTAATTATCTAAACCAAGATAGCAGGCTGAGTCTAGCAAAATGAGTGTATCGAGTTTTTTAATTTTCATTCTAGGTATGCTTATAAGAGAGAGCTTAAAAACATGGGTAAAATAAAAGGAGCAAAAGCAGGTTTTCCATGTCTATCTTCCTTTATCAGAAAAGGCCATTTTTATTTAACTAGAGTCAGCTGAGCTTTCAAGTGTGCATGCATCTCTATGGAGACCATTCCTTCTCCATTACAACCTCAGTATACTTGCAAATCTCCACATATGCAAATCCACATTATACATTTCTAACATAGCAGTTGCTAAGTAAATGAAGGCAATATCAATATTAGTTGTCTGGATCATGCTGTTATCTCTTGCTGAAACTCCTTATGCTGCTCCTTTTCATTTTTTTTCAACTTCTCCCCTATCTTTTCCATGAGTGTAGTCTGTACACAAGGTCATACTCAGGACATGATTGACATTTGAAGGCCCAAAGGCAAGACTTCAAAATATATTTTTCTAGTATTTGGCTCTGTGGCTGGCTACATTAATGGATGTGTTGATAATTCTGAGGCTACCTCTGGAACCGTTTGAGGGTCAGTCTGCTGCACGATTTCTGCTCCTGGATAACATCTTCTTTTAACTCATCCTTGAATTTTAGAGGTATGCTCACTGTTTGACAATAAGGACTACACGTATTATAATTAGGAGCCATTTTTTTTTAAGGAGGCATACTTGTAACTTCAAATGTCTATTTACACTATATGCTTTCTTTAGAACACAGCTGTATGATGGCCTACTGTTCACCACTATAGGCGGCATAAAACATTCCTAGACAGATGATTGTACCCATATCTCAGTTTTTGTGGACTTACTATGGACTTTCAAAATATGGAACTATTCCTCAGGGTCTCATTATATGGATTTGCCTTTGGATGGTATCTTTTGGACCAGGCCAACATTGTCTCAAAATTGGATTTTTGTTTAAATATAAACTCAGATGATCAAGGTTCATTTAAAACATTATCACAACTAAAAGATTATTTGAAATTTTTCTAAATGCTAATTTCTACCAGCAAATTAAAATAATGTATTAGCATTAAGAGTAGCAGTTATCATGTTGAACCACAGAGATTTCTTTACAAACTCCCTTTGATTTCAGGTCCAGATGCTACTGCATAAATATACTCAGCTGTCAGATAGTTGTTGCATAGAAATTGTCTTATTAAAAGACCTCTTTGAGCCAACTATCCATTCTGCTGCTGCAAACTACTAACAAGTTTCCTGCATGTATGACTGGTTAATGAAGGATGTTTAACTGCTGAAGAAATCAAAACCTGCAAGAGTCAGGTGGATAGTTATGCCAAAGACTTGTCTTTCCAACATAATGCAGAAGAGAGAAAGGGGTACTGAAAGCTCCCAGTATCAAAGAGAAGGAAATGGTTTAAAACACACACCAAAATGTGGTCACAGCATTTTGTCGATGGGACTTGTATTTCAATTTACCTTAAGTACTGTGATCAGATTACTTTTATTAAATTTTGCTCTTGCATGTAGGGATTCCTTACCATTCAACTTAGAGAAAAATGTATGTCTTTAATTCACACATGTTTTTTCAGAAAACCCGAATTAAAGTAACTTGAGCCATGGCCAATTAAATGATGGGGGAAGGGATGGTTAAAAGGTCACTATAATCATCTAACTATAATTCCAGTCCATTACATCAGGAATCACAGCTAGACACCTTAGAGAGATAAGGTGTGTGAGGTAATATCTTTTACTGGACCAACTTCTGTAGATGAGAGAGATAAGTGTTCGAGCCACACAGAGCTCTTCTTCAGGTCTGGGAAAGGTACTACCAGCATCAGAGCAAAATGCAAGGTGGAACACATTGTTTAGCATAAGGAGTTAGAACATACTGTAAGGTACAGTGGCCCGTTAACACCTCTACAGTCAAAGGACAAAAAGAGGGAGTTAGTAGGTTACAGACTGTTGTAATAAACCACGAATCGAGTGTCTCTGTTCAGTCCATGATTTTTAGTGTCTAGCAGAGTTATGAATTTAAGATCCCAGGCTCTTTATTTGACCTTGGAATTTCCAGTTTTTCACTCGTGGGTGGGGAAATCTTTTGATAGTAGCTTTCTTCTCACCACTTAATCACAAAGATTCAGTGGTGCTGATGGGAAATTTGAGTGGGCAGCTCATAGAGATGACTTAATACACAATCAGGGCCTTCCTACACATTTTTAGATAGAATTTATTAACAAAATAGTGCAACTAATTAGTGCTTGCTTTGTGTCAATGGGGATAATCGATAATTATTGTACAATCAAAACAATGTTGTCAATGCAATTAATGTCAAGGAGCAGCTATGTCAGCCCAAGTACTCCATCTGGATACATAGTACTTTAAAGATCCAGAGTCAAAAATAAAACCACTTACCTACTGTGGCTACCTTTGGAGTCCATATTGTTGTGGCCACATGTCACTAATACCGCAAAAAAACTGTTCCTTGCCCTTTTGGTGCCTCCTTTCCCCTCTGGCATTGTTTGTTTTGAATTGCTCAGTTTTAAAAGGATTTTTTAATAGTCATCAAAGCGATAAAGCTTCCCATCCACAACTGTATCAAACCATGAAAATTAAATGGTAAGATTTAGCAGTGCAGTTTTGATCCAATAAAGAGAGTTTGTAAGAAAATAGAATTTCCATCTTGTGGGGGATTCTGAAATTTTGGATTTTGTTCTTGTTCCATGTTGGGACAAAAAGTTGAAATCTAGAAATATTTTGTTTCAGAAACAACAAATCAACCTTATGAAGAGGATATATTTTTATAATGTTGAAATGATATAGTAGTCAAAACAAAATGAAACAAGAAAGACTAAACAAACAAAAAATGGAGTTGCAATGTAAAGAAATGAGAAAGTCATAAAGAAATATTCCATTTTGATTTCAAATTGTTTTGAAACTTTTCTGTTGAAAATTTAATGAAAATAGACATGGTCCATGAAATGTTTCAAGTTTGACTTAACAGCATTTTGCAACAGAAAACTGTTCCATCAAATTTTTTTCAATTAGCTCTACCAATAAGGAAAGAGGTTTGTGCATTTTGGCCCAATTCCAGCAAGGTGTTGAGTGCCCCATTTCTTATTACTTTCAGCCTCCCACAGGAAGCATTCAGCTCAACAAAAGACTCAGTTCTAATAAAAGACTAGATAAGTTATTGAGGATATTGGCAATTCATGAATTTTCATGCATGAATGTCTCCTCTCATGTTTGTGTGCTAGAGTGCTTAAGCGGTATTGAGGGTGCCTAAGTCATGAGAATTTTAGTCCTTCAGTTGGTATAAGGCTTTTAAATCAGTTGTGCTACACTGTTTTACACTAACTGAGAATATGCCTCATATTCTTTGTGTTGCACGTGACTGAGGTGTAATCACATATAGAATTTGTTTGTTTTATTCATTTCCAAATGCCACTGGGATATCTCAATAACCCTCCAGAGGGTCCACATATGACTGAGACAGACCTCCAGAATTGCAACTTACTGGTGATAGTATGACTAGATATGAAATAAAGATAGCTGGAAATCCAAAGAACAGAACAAAGACTTTCAGATATTTTTTAAAAAAAAATTAGCACCCAGATGCCAGTTCTTCTGAAATCTATTCAGGTTCTTCCCTCCTGCTGGGTTCATTTCAGAAACGAGAGCTGTCACTAGAAATAAATACAAATTAAAAGACCAAAAAAAATCTGTTCATCCATCCCCATATCACCCTTATTTCTTTCAAATATTACAAAATAAAATCTGAAGGTCTGTTCTAGTGGATCCTTTCAAATCCTGATCTTTGACTCTGCCTAAAAATTGACCATTTGCAGGTCTTTTTTACAGGTGAAATGTGCAAAACCTTGCACATTTGAGTTTCTGCTGAAAGCTTAATCATTATTGTATCTAAGGGACAATATAACATTTATTTCTGTGACCCAGATGGATCGCGACTGCATTTTTTACTTTTATTTCCTTATGCACATCTCAAATGTGCTGTTGCTGTAATGCATGCTTCTTACTAGTATTCATTATTTATTTGTATAACAGCAGCACCAGCTGACACTGGGATCCTCTTAGGATAGGCCCTATAAAGATCATCCCAACCCTAAAGTGCTTACAATCTAAGTAGCCAAGAAAGATAGAGTTGGAAGGGATACAAAGCCACAAAGAAGTGAGTTGACCTTGCTACTGTAACACAGCAGATAAGTGGCAAAGCAGGAATAAAAATCCATCTCCTGATTCCCACCCCAGTGTTCATCAGACCACACTGCCTCCCAACTGCCGTAGATTGCTTTGTGGCATTTCTTGCTATTAAAGAAAAAATCCTGCCTTAAAAGAAATGATTATTCTTTAAAAATAATTACATGAAATATGGTATTGTTTGAAAGCATATTGATTAACCAAGAGGTTTTGAATAATAAGTTTATCTGCATCACAAAGTAGATTATAAATTGGTTTAGTTACACTAATATTAGATTTATAATATATACTATATACAAAATTGTACACTGTAATTTAAATATTTGAGGTAATCTTTCCTGCTTTTCTTCACTTCCCTCACTTTATTTAGGGCCAACCCGACCTCAACCAGATTTAATAAATTAGTTCCCATATATTTAGTTTTATACCGAAAGGGCAAAGACTTAGCTATTTTTCCCATGGGCTGCAGAAGGAATCTAGTGAATTATTTGGTATCACTGCATAGTCGTCTACAGGAAAGATCTTTATGATCTCTTTTTATTGCATAACTCTGGGTGTTAGAGAGGGAGAGAAAATGGGATGGCTTAACTTTGTCTCCTCTATTGGATATGTTTATTTCTTTTTAGCAAATGCAACATTGACAATATTGATATGGCAAGGGTCAGTACTGTGTGTACCACTGTTCATAGGCAAACCTAATTTCTAGAGCTGGTCAGAAATTTTCTGAAGGAATGTCAAATTCAAGTAAATGATCTATGGGTGCATAATAATTCCGACTAAGGTTTTGAATGAAACAAAGCAGTTTTCTTTCCTGCCAGATAACCCACCCAGCTGCCTGCTTCCCAAGCTCTTCAGCAGCCCATGTGGCTCGTTGGTAGCACAGGCTCCTTGGCAGCTTTTCTGGTGAGCTGCTGGGAAGCCTGGGCTTCCAGGCTCCTGAATCTTTGGCAGCTGCCATGGAGCTGGGACTCCCAAGCAACCAGACTGTCTGGCATCTTGCAAGTTTGCCTCTTGCTAGGACTCCCAGACTCCCGGGGAGCCTGGGAACTTGGGGTGCATATTTTGTTTCAGAATAATCAAAGTGTTCCTGCTGGACTTTAACTTCCATTAAAAAATTGTTGAAGTTTTGGCTTTTTGTCATGATTCAGGATTAATGTTTGCTGGCCTGCTCTACTCAGCTCTTCTTTATTGTTTTCATCCCAAAAGTCCAAGAAAAAAGGGTGTTTGGTGCAAGTTTTTGTATAGCATGTGCAGGTGTGGGCAGTATGTTTTATAGGGGAATTACTTGGATTCATTTATTAAACGTCTCATGAATATGTTAATGTCACCAGGCCTGATTGTGCTCTCACTGATACCAGTTTTGACTAGTAGAGCTCCATCATCCTCCCATATAGCTAGTCTTGGAAACAAATACCTGCACTATCATGTCTCAGGGAAATTAGTTTTCTTTAAAATGTGGGGCGGGGGGAGTCCCAAGAGAAGGTGAGATCAAGCAGAGGGGAGGAAGAAAAGAAAGAGGAGGGGCTCACTTGAGACATGATCCTATACCTGTTGAAATCAATGGGAGTCTTTCAATTGATTTTAATGGGTACTGGATCAGGGCCTTACAGAGAACCTATTCAACCATTACTGTAGAGTCTATTTGTGCCTGTTGCCTTGACAACATCTAACTGTCAAGTAATGCAGACTCAAATGTCTATACGTTTACTTCCTTCTGCCTTAATAGTGGCTCAGAAAAGTCAGTATCAATGGCATAGAAACCTCTTGATTAGGTAAGAAATGCACTTTTTCTGTTCCTAACTTCTCCAACTGGAAGGTGGCATTTCCAGTCTTCTTTACCAAATCTTCCTTCACTAGTTGGCAAAGCTTCTGTGGAAAGTACAGTATAAGCAGGACTTCTAGCTTAATCTTCCCTGTGTAAGATAAACTGAACTGTTGCACTTTCCAGGACATCAACATCTGCTATTCCACTTCTCTGCTTCATCCGATCTCTTTAAGTTAATCAGCATTGACATAACAAATCTTGACCAGGAAACTGAATACATGAAATTTTCTTCCATTGAATTAAGGGCTTCTGTCCATCCTTCATTTATCTCATTTTCATTGTAGTTTTATGAATCACAACAGGTGATGGGGAGAATATGAAGTCCTGTCCTTCTTTCCCAAAGATGAACATGAAGAACCACATTCTTCACAATGGTTCTTAGTAGATGATTTGTTTTTCCCATGTCAAGCAAACATGAAGTTAACCAGAACTAAGATATGTACTCCAGCTATCACTTCTGGGGGATTTTCAGTTCATCAGTCCATTAATGCCTTACAAATAGTATCTCAGTGACCCTGTGACAGGGTGTACCAGTCTTGGAGGCTTCAAGGTCCTACCATGCCCCGTCCCAGAAAGTAGCAGTAGAGAAGTCCTCTGGGCTGCCTAGAGTGGCTGCGGGGGAAGCAGCCAATGTGAGAGGTTGCAAGGAGCAGCCAGTCAGGGCCCAGAAGATTGACATAAAAGGAGCTGCAGGGCTAGAGTCACTCAATTGCTGCCTGTAGTTGGAGGAGTGAGGATTGTGTTCCTGGGTGGCTGAAGGAGCAGCAAGACTGTAGACAGATCAGTTACTGGCAGGGAGTGGGAGAGCAAGAAGAAGCTTCTGGCTGGCTGCTGGGACTTAATATAGATAAATGTGTAAGGCAAGAAAGCCCCAGAAAGGGTGAAGAGTTTCCAGGTAGGAAGAGCTGGGTGTATTGCCCTATACCAGGGCTTGGACTATTTAAAGACTGAATCTGAAGATGGCTACAGAGATACCAACAGAGCGGTACTGGAATAGACCCCTGATGGACTGTATACCCCAGAAGAGGTCTGTTTATTTCACATACAGACTGTGTTTGAGACTCGGACAGAGGGTTGAGTCATTGAAAATCCACCTGAGAAATCACCAAGAGTGATCACTGCAGACTAAGAGTACAGGCACACGCACTCGGCCAGGGGGTGCTCACGAGAGGTAGCTGCCACCCCATTACAAGCCCCTAATACCAATACACTCTACCAAGTTCACTCAAATTCATGTGGCCGTGATCTATATAATGTTACTCTTAGAAGACAGGGTCTGACCAAAAATGAATCCTTAATACAAATCTTTTTAAGGCCATTGAAACTAACCCAGTCAGTATTTATGACTGTCGGGAAAATTATCAAAATTAGCTTTAAAGTTACAAATTCAAAAATACTTTCCCAGATATTAATGAAAACAAGCCATAATCAAGTTTTTCCACACATTTGCATGTGATCAGTTGTAAACTACAAAACACATACTCTGACTGGTTTTAAAACTGCTTTCTAATTTCCTCTGAAAATCACCAGTTAACTATAGATACAGTTAATTAATTAACCTTTTTTTCTTCTTCTCTTCCATGCTCTTATGACAAGCTCTTTAGGATTCTAGGGGTATCATGTCAGTCAGCCAAGAGAAGCCCAAGTCTTTCTTGCTCTCTAAGACTTTTAGATATTTTTCTTTCTCATGTAAGCCCAGTAGGGCTCATTTCCAGGCACATGGTTCATATCATTCCTCTCCAACCTGAAGTTCAGATCAGGCTAATCCATGTCTTTCCCTTTTGATTGCTCTACCTTTCAGAAAATTCCTAGGAATAGACTCCTTGTCTTTCAGGATTGGTGGAGACACATTTCTTCCAAACACTGGTCTCTTGCAAAGAAAATTAAAGAAACAGGAGCTTGACTAGTTTAGATCTGGTTAGCAAGCATCACATAAATGTAACCCAATGGGTTTGTCATACAAGGATTGGCAGTGAACCAATTCCTGCAGCTTCATTCAGGATCCCAGTTCCTTATGTCTTGATGGGAGTACCCATCTTTCTTGATCTATTTCCATCACTGGTAAAGTCAACCATCCCAGTTGATCCTCAAACAACTGCTACCATGATATTCAAACAACAAACACTGAGGTTTCTGTGAGTGTATGTAGCCATGATATCCTACATACATTTTTTCAGTCCTCCATCCACATGATTATGGTGGAAAAAAACAGTGCCATTGTTGTTACCATGCTGTAGTTCAGATATGCCTAGTTCACAGGTCTGTTTCACTTATCCACAGACAAATGTATAATCCTCTTCTCTCTCAAGATACTAGAAGTGATGGCGTGATATGTGAGAAGTATCTCAAGTAATTGGCACTTTCCTGCATTCTAGAAAGGGCTTGGGGGCAAACAAAAGTGTAATTATTATTACCCTATAAGTTCAGCCATTTTGGGAGTGCTCAAGTATTATTGTAATGGTGGTCATACAGTTATAAAGATAATTTCAGTAGTTAAATAATGGAGGCAGAGACAGAGTAGATAGTGTGTGTGTAAATACATATATGTATATTATAAGTAGGACAGCCAAAAGTTAAGATTGCCCAATACTTTCCATTATAAGACCCTGCTTATAACTTTGCCAAACTTTGTTAAGGTTGAAGTTTTTGCATGAGGTGCGTCTACCTCAGACTGAATGTTTTGGGAAAAAATTAGGAAAAATGTTTCAGCCATTACTCAGACTGAGATTAGGGGAAATATGTTGTTTTACCTGTATTAAAAATTTCTTATAGGTGTCTCAATGTAAAGCTCTCATGCCTCCATACTTTGAAGCAGGGACTTGAAATTTGGCAGGGGGGCTTGCCTGGCTGTTAAAGATATGCCTTTTGTCATCCCTGTGAAAATCAGGGCAGTCAAACAAATTTGACCAAGTTATGATCCTGTCTAAGTCTCAGTTTCCATAGGCTTGGTCGAGATTTGTTAGAGTTTGGCTGCTAAATTCTATGAAGAGTCCCTCTATACCCAGCATGCTGTAGCCTAAGGCAGCAAAGTCTCAGCATGACTTCCCTAAAATTGCTCCACTCACCACTATGACACTGCTGTGGTGCTTGATGCATGAACTGAAGACAGGAGGACTGTCTCTCCTGCATTGTCAGTGATCCCCATGCTGGCAACTAGGCAGCAGGAGGAAGGAGCCTGGCTAGAATGTATAGAGGTGAAGAGCCAAATGAGAGCCAAATAAGGGTGACTGGAATGAGGAGCCCAGGAGGGAGAGGGAGACTGTGATAAGGGACCAGATGAGTCAGCAGGGAACTGATACATGAGAGGCGGGAGAGAGAGGCTGGAAAGAAGAGCTGAGCATGATGGACTGAAAGGAGACATGAACCTGCAGGGGACTGGCATATGGAGCAGACTGGTGAGAGACTGAGGCTGGGGAAAAGATCAAGGGGAAGATAGGGAGCATGTCTGAGGCTGGGATAAGGACTGTCTGGAGGGGTCAGGTGCAAAGCAGGGTCAGGATTGGGGCAGGGATGGGGCAGAAGGGGTCTGTAACCACTAGAGTCCACTCACCTCAGAACCTGGAATAGAAGCCAGGATTCTTTAGCCTCAACACTCCTTTGCTGTCAAGGAGATATCTGTGAAACCCAGGGGAAAATGTGCCTCAGCTCCTGTTGGTGGCTGCTCCACAAAGAAGATGACAACTTATTACTGCTATCAGTTACTTTGTTAGCTCAAGGCAGATGTCTTGAGCAATGGATCTGAAGATTCTAATCCTACTAATGAACCAAATAGGAGTTAGTGTCATGCCACATGATGGAATTTCTGTTGTTTCAACTAGTTTTTTTAAAAACCTAAGAAATTACATATAAAAATGACTTAAAAACATTAAGGATGCAAATTCTAGCCCTCAAAATTAAGGAAACACCAGAATTAAGGTTGCCCTTGCAACCTTTATTCACCCACCTTGCTATATGAGTATACATTATGATATAATCTTCAATCATATGATCACATATTATGTTTTCCACAAGACCCTGGCCTCATTCAGTGCACAGGATGTATGGTGCTCAGGAAATTAATCAGGATTGTGTAGTTAATGAGATCATTGTCCATACCCTCATCTGTAGGAGAAGTTGAAAGAAGTGTAGTGAATAAGGCAAGCAACTACAGACAGAAAATAGATGGTCTCAGGGTTAAGGCAGTCAAACAATATCCTGGTCTTCTGGATTCTCTCTCTGCCTGGTGCTACAGAGTTCTTATGTGAAGCTGGGCAGGTCACTTGAACCAAACTTTTCACAGGTGGTCACTAATTGTATGTTCTTCATTTATGGAGTGCCTGACTTGAGACCCTGGGGGAGTGAGAGAGAGACGCTTTCAAGTAGGGACTTATGGCTATTGATCTGTTTCCTTATGGCAGACTTCCTTATCAGGTATATTTTTCACACCTGGAGCCTAAATCTGGTCCTTCATGAACGGTGCTTACCCATGGAGTTCAATATCCTTAACACTAATAATCTTCGAAGTCTTTACTTAGTAACAAATTTAATCGTCAGGATAGCCAAGAAGTGTGCAGACCTGTCTTTTCAGTTGGCTTTCTTGGTATTCCAAAGGACAGTTCTAAAGGGCATTAGCAACTATGGTTAGTTGCTAATGTTCATGTTACTTAAAGTAAGTTAGGTTCTGCAATAAACTAAGACCCTTTTACGTTATAAATATGGTGGAATCAGCCTCTGGGAAATGCTCCCAGTATGGTGGAATCAGCCTCTGGGAAATGCTTCCAATATAAGGGAATTCCCAAGGCATCAGAAAGCTGCTGCAACAGCCCTATACCATCACTCTGCCCTAGCTGCAGCCACCATGCATAGGAGGCGTATGGGGGGACATATATAGACTACATTGCATTCTGTTTTTTCTAAGCTGCAAAATGGCTCGAAGGGGGCCATTGCAGCTGCGCATAGGTTAGAGCACTGTTGAAGTTGTTCTAATTTACTCCAAGAGCTGGGATCAGAATACAGTGACTTCAAGCCACATTTCTCCCCCTGTCCTCACTCTCACCCTTTCTGTTTCTTGTAACGCACGGGACACAAAACCTATGTCTTTTAGCCCATTATCTGATTTTGTGGGGTATTTTATGTCTGTTACATCTCTAGTCTTTGGTTCTGAGTGAAGCTTCTTTCAGGACAAAAAGGAAAATAAAGTGACACCTAGATTCCCCCATGCCAAAACCTTCTGAATAATATGATTGTTGCTTTTTGCCTGGCAGTCATATTTTCCTAGCAACTGACCCTGTTAGTGCCTACAGGTCTCAGTCCTGTTGAGGCTCCATTGTGTTGAGCCCTGTACAAACAAATAATAAGAGAGTATCTGCTTCAGATGGTTTACCGTCTAGATACACAAGACAGGCAAAGGGAACAAAGAGGGGAAGTGACTTACTGGAGATCACACAGCAGGCTAATGGCAGAGCTGTGATTAGATACTACCGGGATCACAGAGGTTCTGCTGCTAGCAGTCATTTGTTTAAAAATATTGCCGTGCATTTAAATAAAACGGGCCGTTATGGAAGCCTGTCATCTGTGACTAGAGGAAAATAATGTATTATGTAGAAAACATTCAGATAATTTACAATAGCCCTTCTGTGCCTTTAATGTATGGTAAATGCAACCATGGAATTGCTCCTGAAATCTCTTTTATGCTACTTGGCAGTACATGTGGTAGTTGGAGCTGCAGGAAAGAAAAAATCCTCTAGGAATCATTGAGCCAGGCTCTAAGCCAGACAATCTACTCTAACACTTCCAGAACAAGCCATACTATAAAAATGTAAATGTGGTAGCAATACTTCCTCCTCACACCATTTTTCAAACAGTAAATGTACGTATAGTTCACATCACAGTGTAGCTTGAGAGCATTTGTAAAGGACATGAAGGATCCCAGTTACTTTGTGTGGGAGGCTTTACACACCTGTGGCTGCGGAGGCAGAGTGAGTCAGACATGCATCACCGTCCCCCATCAATAGGAAGACGTACAGTAATTTAATTTAAAACAACAAAAAGCCTTACACTGCCTTTATTTTAAATGTCTGTTATGGCCGGCATCAGGGCATCTTCCCTTCCTATCACTGAATTAGCACTGTAGTACATGGTACCTGTTGAAAGGTGATGCTTCCTGATGTGTCCAGTTCGTTCAGGTGTAGCAGGTTGTACTTAACAAGAAGTAATGGACAAAAAAGGGGACGTGGAAATGGAGTGGAACAGGGAAACAGGAGGGAGAAAGAGGAGTAAGAAAAAGAATGAGCAAGGGATAATGAAGAAAAAGGGTATCAAGTAGCAGAAATGAGGTGAGCAAAGGAGGAAGAGAGTAACTGAGAATACGGTAAAGTATGAGGAAGTGGGATTGAGCTAGGGAATATGAGCCAAAATTTCCCAATGCCCATCATGCCCTTGAGGCAGTCAGGTGACCTGGCTGCCACAGTTCCCCTCTCTTTAAAATAAGTGTTTCAATACATATTTAGCTACCTCAATGTTATGAGGGTTAGCTAATGACTACAACATGCTTTGGAAAGAATGTAAAATTTAGGTACTGTTATATTAGGAAAAGGAAGGAGAGAGAAGCAGAAAGGGGGGATAAAATCAAAGAAAGGAACAGGGAAGAGAGGCAAGGCAGAAATGCATAGAGGCAAGAGAGAAAAACAAAGAGGGGAAGATAGACAGCTGAGCAAAAAAGTGATGAGAGAGAAGGAGTAAAAGAAGCAAATAGATAAGCAGTGTAAAGGAATTGGGCCACTAGTGCTTCCCTGAAAACATTGGCAGAAGTGGATAAAGTTGGGGTGTGGGAGGGCTATGGCACAAACCTCCCAGAAGGCAATTGTCATAGGTCTCACCCCCACTTAGAGCTGTTGGGTTCCAATATGGGGACCTGCATGGACTTACCTAAACTAAAATTTTAGTTTAGATCTGGTATAAGCTGCCACCACCCAATAATGTACGTGTATTGGGACACAGTCCTTCCCCAAAATCCTTGGGGATCCCAAGAGCCCCAAATCCATGGAGTTCTTACACCTAGGAGAAGTAAACCATTCCCCCCCTGCTTCCTCCCCCCTCCCCTTTCCTAGGAGAGATACCGGGATTCAACTACAGAGGGATGCCTCCCTCCTCCCCTTTCCCTGAGAATTTACCCAAAAAAAGATCAACCAAGTCCTTAACAGAAAAGATTTATTAAAGAATAAAAAGAAAGTAACTGTCTCTGTAATACCAAGATGGAACAATACACAGGGTCTAAATTTATCAATCTGTGGAGATAATCCCCCCTCTTTTCTTTCTCAGTAAAAGCAATAACAGTACAGAATTAAAGAAATTCTATAGCAAAACACAGAATTGCAAATACAGAAATAAAAGTATAAGAATACTAGTTCCTTGCTAATACTCACTAGCTTGAATAGAAGAATTTATTGCAGAAACCTGGGAGGACTTGATTAAGATGTCTGGACTCCCTTAACTCTCAAGAGAGACTCTCTAAAAAAACAAAGAACAGAAAAAAAAAACTTCCCTCCACAGGGATTTGAAAACATCTTGTCCCTGATTGGTCCTCTGGTCAGGTGTTCACAGGTACTGCTTGTTAACCCTTTACAGGTAGAAAAAAACCTTAACCCTTAACTAACTGTTTATGACAGCAATGGTGAGTCATCATCTTAGCATATGCGCCATGGGGGACCTGGACAAAGGAAGTTGTAATCAGAGAAGTCTAATTTTTCCCCTTTCCAATCTGCAAACCCAGAATTTAGAATTTTGTGGGCTAGAGATCTGGGTAGATTCAGAGCTGTTGTCCTGGGTCCAAACATACCCAATGTTCTGAGGAATTTGGCTCTGGAGTTCCAGTTCACACCCATGTTTATCTAAAAGCAATAAGGGGAACATTTCTTGAGTATTGGTACAATTGATTTTGTGGCTCTAGGACTGAAAATTCTGTTCTTTGCTAATTATTTATCTGCTTGGATGTACCCCAGTTAGCAGCATGTTCAACTAATCTGTGGTGCTATGCAGAAGCTATTTACAAGTGCTGGAGTTTACATGACAGAAGTGCTCCCTCCTCCTACCCCTCTGATGTTAGCCTCCCTGGTTCTAGTCATCCTTTCTTGTTCACAACCCTAATGCTATTAGTACACTGCTCATCTCACAGTGCTTTCAGCAAACCTAGACATTGGAATGTGGCATTTTCTTTCTAAGTCAGTCTTCATGTAGTTAATACAGACTAAACTTCTGTTAAGAGGATTTGTTGTCTTTGTGAGTATCTTACAGAGGAGCTGAAATGCCTTTAAAATAAATGAATATAAGAACAGTCCAGTACTTTAAATCACAGTCAGGATACATGGGCTGATTACAAATAATCTCTTGCTTTTGCTTTTGGCAAGAAATCCAACCTGACCCTGTTTTCCAGTTACACACATCCTCCCTCCTCGTCCCCTTGCTCCCACCCTGCACCAAGGGGCTTCAGACAACTCTTAGGTATTTAGGAAAGGCAAAGCTTTAACTATGTCAAATTTTAGAATTGTCCAGTGTACGGAAGGTTAAAACAAAATGGGTCAGATTCCCTGAGGCTTTATGTATGTGGCCCTCAATACTCCCTGAGGGAGTGCAGACTATGCTACTGGAACCATGCTACCTTAGAACTTTGCATCTGGTGAGGGCAACTTGCTAAGTTGCAAAGGCAACTCATAGCTGGTAAGGGCAGTTTCTGACACTACCACTTTTTGGGGCCTGCACATTCTTTGCAGGGGTCCACAATGTAGGGGATATTGAAGCCACTTTCAACTGCCACAGTATCTTCCCCACTTTCCACCACTGGGGCTCTCTACCTGGGTTTCTGAGAACAGAGCTGGCATACATCTGGCCCAATACTTTTAAAAGCATTTCCTTTTTCATTTACCTGCTAGGACATTAACATTAAGGTTCTGTTTTTCTCCTGCAAAAGTTTGATGACAGCCAAATGCCTAAAGCACTGTTAGGAATGCATGTCCCTGAACTCTTTAGATCAGTGATACTCAGATATCAGTGGTTCAGGAGCCAAACTAGTGATTAACATTACTCGAAAGAGCCACAGTAGAGTGAATTCATTGCTTCATTTACTATAGTACTATATATTTATATTTAAACAGTATGACAGGAAATATATGTTATGTGTGTTTCTGTATATATGTGATATAGGTATAGCTACACAATACCATATAATTTTCACAGCAAAATAACTGACCAAGTATTATTATTTTATCAACTACAATTGGTAAAAGCCTCCTGATTGGTTAATAACTTAGATTGGTTAATAATTAAATAACACAGTGTTTTAATATCATGTGCTGCAAAGAGCCGCAGTGGACACATTAAAGAGCCACTTGCAGCTCCCAAGCCCCAGTCTGAGTATGACTGGCTTAGATGTTTTGAGTGCTGCAGAAATTAGGTGTGAAGAACACTGGGTAGGTGTTGGGTGCTGAAGCAGAAACTCACATTGGAATTCATGTTCTGGCAGGTTAAAAAAAAACCTTTTAAGTTGCTTTTTCAATTATATTCATTATGTTAAGCCTACACACACATTCTGTTAGAGACTTCAGATCTTACATAGATTTTGGTTTTATTTATTTGTTTTTGTTTGTTTGTTTGTTTATTTATAGTATTTCAGTTCACATCTATCAACTAAACAATCCCCGGATGTCTATTTGAGAAGCGCTCGCCACAGAAGGGCTAGCAAACCATAACCTCTGGTAGTTTTGCCTCAAACTTAAAAAAACAAAAACAAAAACTGACCTATAACTTGAGAAGGGGAATTGTTGAGTAATTTCAAACCTATATGGAAATAATCAGATCAGATTTGACATGTATTAAATAGACTCAATGCACCTTTATGCAAAGATTCCGTTGCTTTACTGTAAGTTCCTTAATGCTTTAAAAGAAGCCTATTTTGTTCAGCACTGTGTTCTGAAAATTCATGTACAGTAAAAGCTGTGTTATCTGGCACTTTACCAGCCAGAAAATTCTATAAACTGGCATTTCTGATCTTCATTGAAAATCTGGTTTATAGTACGGTTGGTGCGGGACCGGCAGTTCCCCACCTGGCTCCATGGGGCTCCTCAAAAGTGACAACATGTCCCTGCTGCTCCTAGGTGGAGGAACGGCCACGAGTGGGTCTGAGTACGGGAGGGGTGCAGGGTGGGCGTTGGGGTGTGGGAGGGGGTGCAGGGCACGGAATCTGGGAGGGAGTTTGGGTATGGGAGAGGGCAGGGAATTGGGGCGTGGGATGAGATTTGGGGTGCTGGGTCCAGGTGGTGCTCACCTTGGGCGGCTCCCCACAAGCGGAGACCTGTCCCTGCTGCTCCTAGGTGGATGCATGGCTAGGCAGCTCTGCATGCTGCTCCGCCCTGCCCCAAGCAGTGGGTCCACAGCTCCCATGTCCAGGAACCATGGCCAATGGGAACTGCAGGGGCAAAGCCTGGGGGTGGAGGCAGCGTGCAGACCTGCCTAGCTGTGCCTCTGCCTAGGAGCAGCAGGGACAAGTCGCTGCTTGTGGTGAAGCCACCCGGATCCGGCACCCCCTCCCACACCCCAACCCCCTGCCCCAAGCTCCCTCTCACACCCAAACTCCCTCCATCTTAGTTAACCAGAATTTTTCACTGACAGGCACCCCCAATTCCCCCAATATGCCAGATAAAAAAGCTTTTACTGTACTGAGAATCACCTCTTGCTGTGATCAAAACCATCAGTTATATTTGCAGTCAGAGTGCAGTGCTTTTCTGAAATTTAACTCTATAACATAATATTGTAGGATTCTAAGTTTGTTGTTGCTCACAGACTCCATCAACTTGCTCAGTTCATAAATATAGACTTTTTTTCATTTGTCTGCCTTCTGGAAACTCAACCTGGGTTCTTAGTGTGAAACTGGGTTATTTACTTCTCGTGTCACTGATAATAAAGATGCTGCAGGCCATATGCCATCAGTGATATCTGTGCAATCTTTTCAACCTGTAAATGGAGAATATTTTATATGACGTCACTGATATACCCTAAATATGGAAAGACACAATGCCATTTTTACAGCCACTTTTCAAAGTAGATCCACACTGAAGTTTTTGTTTAAAGTAGGGGTTTGGGGATTTCTTTCTAGAAGTGAGGATGATATTGAGCCATGATTTCACTTGTAGGATCCCCATTGTCATGGCTTCTGAACTAGCATCCTCCATCTTTTAAGACCTAATTCAGATTTGCCTGTGGGACTACATTTGACATCAAGGGAATTCCAGCCTATGTTTATGAGGATAGAATTTGGCTCTTAATAGTATTTGGCATCTGCCACTTTAGTGGTAGATAAAATAAGTTTTATTCTTCAAACATTACAGGCCACATTTCTAAGAGGCTTTAACACTAGCCTTTTATTTTACACTCTCAGTCAAAGGAAGTTCGATTTCCATGCATACATTCTAGGTGAGCAGTCAGTTTTTCAGCTGGTGTTAATCAGGGTCACTCCACTGAGTTCCCTTCCCTGATTCTGGCCATGATTACAGTAGCTGAGTTTTACACCAGTTGGGAATCTCTTCCTAGACATCTAACTAACTGATTTGCATGGGCAGACATTTACCCCCATATATCAGGTAGTTAGACATCTGAACTTATGATTTGTATTCACAGCCAATAGCATGTGCAACATCGTGCCACAGTGTTGATCAAAGGCGCAAATTAGAAGCTAGTTATTAAAATTTGGCCATAACTATTTTGCTAAGATATTAAGTTATAAAGTTATTCCTCCAAATTTAAAACCAGACTATTACTTTCTCTATAAAAGGGAAGAGAAAAACGGTAGCTACATTTGGGAGTGCTGTAAATAAACCTAGATAGCATCATCTTTCTTTGTTAACATCATTGGTTTGACAAAAAACACTCCCACAAAACACTTCAATAAAATGATTTTTAAAAAGGGCTCCCTAAAATTTGGCTCCAAAAGGTGTCATGAAGTAACATTCATTTTGACTCCCACTCAGACAAATCAACAATCTGTCTAAATTATTGATTTATTACTATAGGCTACATGGGTGGGAGGATATGAGATCTATAACTACAAACAGGAACAGTTTAAGAGGCTAATTAGAGAAGGAAAAAGATGCTTAAGGATTAATTGCAGAGAATATTTCAACTAACGAAGAGTTCTTCAAACATTTTATCAACAGACAAGGTAAGAAGAAAAGTTTTCCTCTATAAACAGCAGTGGGTTATTTGAGATGGAGTTAAATTAATGGGGCTAGATCCTCAACTGGTATAATCTGGTGTAGCTCCATTAATTGAGTGAGTCAGGGAAGCTATATGGACTTGCATCAGCTAAGGATCTGGCCCATGGATTTTTTAAGCAGTTTACTTTTATGCTTCCCAGAGGAAAAGAGAAAGAATGGAGAGCTGCCATAACCTAATGTTTATATTTTCTGATTTGGGAGCTGGAAGGGCTTAATTGCATGAAGGTAACAATGGAACTGGCTGTGAAATGATTGGATTGTCCAAATAGCATAAATCAACTGATTAAAAAGAAATGAGGGCAAAGATTACTGATGCCTGCTATTTGAGAAGTTCTCTGATTATAGGCTAGATTTGTGAGAACTGTAAAGAAACAGACATATTGGTTATTCAAAAGAGGGTCAAGAGACGAGGCAGGCAGTTGGTCCAAATTCAGTTATGAGGAAAACATTCAGAACAATTTTGCAGTCTTCGGTGGCAGAGAAGGACAGCCTGCTTAGAAACAGCCAACAAGGATTTAAGAAAGAGAAATATAACTTTTTGTTGTGTGTGTGTGGGGGTTAACATTGTAATAGATGCAGGGACCTTACTTTGTCCCCAGTGAATAAAGGACTTTGATTCCCCCTCTCCTTCCATATGTACTGCGGGCAAGGGACTATACATTGGCTGCTTGGGAGACAAAGAGGGTAGGAGACTGTAGAAGGACAGGGGTCTGCACCCTGGGAACTTTCTGTTACTCTCTTGTTTCTTTTAGCTTATTTTCATTTATGGGTCTAAACATGATCATTGGAAAAAAATTTATGACTACCAGTGGGCTCTGCAGCAACATGCTGCCAATACAGTCCTGGTCTAACTAGAAAGAGGGCACCATAAAGGTGTGTGCCAATGACTGATTTGAAGAAGTGAGTTGTTTCTGAAATATCTGATATATAGGCACAGCTCTGGGAAATAGTTGGCTTCTTCAAAACAATCATGCCATAAAATGCACAACTTGAGTTGGGAATATCAAAAATAAAATATCAACAAATTTAGATGTAATGAATTTGGAGACATGTAATGGATAATGTGCACATCCAAGTTCAGATTTGATTCTTTTAGGCCCATTTCCTTAGTTGCCAATGGCTTACTGCTAATAAAATGATAAAAAGGGTTCTTTCAAATACATCAAGATGTAAAAATGTACGTGGAAGAAAGTGGGACTATTAGTAGAGTAGGGGGTTAAAATTGATAATCACTCAAAATAGCTGAGATAGTGAACTCCTTTTTTAATATCTATCTTCAACAAGGGAAAAATTCAGAAAAGAAGGTAGACCCTTTAGAAGATCTGTGCATAGAGTAGGTAAAGGTGTACATATGCAAATAAGTATGTCAGGATGACATGTTTTCTAAGGTATTAAAAGAATTACTAAATTTACTGAACCCACTGACAACGGATAAGTGTGAAAGTACTGGGTGAATGGAGATAAATGAGTGTGGTACTGATTTTCAAAGAAGAAAAGATTGATCCTGACAACTAGGATCCCATAAATCTAACTTCAATACCTAGAAATCAGTGAATAAATATTACATCATTAATAACTAGAATAACAGAGCCATGAACAGTAGACATCATGAGCTTATGAAGAATAAATCTCATCAGTCAAGCTTGGTTGCTTTTTGGATACAATTATAAAATTAATGGGTGAGGGGACTGAAGTAGATATAGTTAGATTTTAGTGAAGGGTATTTCATGAAATCTCAATTTAAAATTTTTATTCAGATTGGCCTGAGAATGAGAATACAATTGTGAACTGGCTAAATGGCTAAAAAAAAAAAATAAACAGCAATGTATCAAGTTGAGAGGAGGACTCTAGAGAGTACCTCAGGGAATGGTGTGAGGATTGGTTTTATTTCAATATCTTTAGTAATGATCTGGAAGAGGGAGTAAACAATATACTAATGGAATTGCTAATTAATAGTAAATTGGTAGGAGTTGTGACCATCACTGAAGACAGAAATAACACAAAGGAACCTAGAAAGATTTGAAACATGATCTGAAATAACAAACATTATTCATCTTAGAAAAGTAGAATCTAATACATCTGGGTCAAAATAATCTGAAACATTCACATCCTGATTAGGAGGGAGAAATCTGGGGTACAATTGTGCTTGAAAGTTACCCGATGATGTACTGGACAGTATATTAGATATGTTTTGACAATGTGCTATGGCTTCAATAAAGACCAAAATATATTTTCATGCTGTATTAAAAATGGCATCATCTTAAAGCACCAGGGTAAGAACTTCACTTTATATATCTCTGGTACAAACCAAAGAGTCAGAACAATGTTGACAAATTAGGAGTTCAGAGAAAAGGAACTGAAATAATCAGAGGGCTGATGAGAATGACTTACCAGCAATGACTAAAGAGGGGACTGAGTCCACACTGTTAATACTAAGAGAAGAGAAGAATTATTTTGAGCCAGCTTGTGGCAGGCACTTTTGCAGATTTGTAAGAGTTGGGGAAGCAGCCAAGAATCCTTTGTGTAGCCAAAGTAAGGGCCTGTTATGATTAAGGCTATTTTTTAGTCATGGGTATTTTTAGTAAAAGTCATGCACAGGTCACGAACAGTAAACAAAAATTCACGGCCCCGACCTGTCCATGACTTTTACTATATACCCCTAACTAAAACTTGGGACCGGGGGTCATGAGTGCTCTGGGGGGCCACCGTGGGTGATCCGGGGGGGCGGCCCAGGACCCACACTGGTGCTGGGGGGGGGGAGGCGGGCAGTGGTGCATGGCCCGGGACCCCCACTGGTGCTCGGGGGGGACGACCAGCAGTGCGCGGCCCAGGATCCCCGCTACTACTGGGCAGGGTAGTACTATAGGGCAGGGCAGGCAGTGGCACACAGCCTGGGACTCCTGCTGGTACTGGGGGGCAGGCAGCGGTGCACGGCCTGGGATCCCCACTGGTGCTGGGGTGGAGGGTTGGCGTGGCTCACAGGCTCCCTACCTGACTCCGCGTGTCCCTGCAGCTCTTAGAGGGAGGGAAGGCCAGGCGCCGGCTCTGCAGCTCCCATTGGCTGGGAACCCCCTGGCCCCTCCACCTAGCAGCTGCAGGGATACGCTGCTGGAAGCCAGGGAGTCCCCACCCCGAGGTAGGAGACGCCCCTCACCCCAAACCCCTGCCCATAGCCCTGAGTCCCCTCCCACACACCCAAACTGCTGCTGCTGCTGGCCCAGGGGCTGCACAGTTCGTGACTTCTGTGACCTCTGTGACAGACACGCAGCCTTAGTTATGATTACAGGGACTGCTGCCTCTGCACACTTGGGGCACATGATGTGTCTCTCAAAGAAGGCAGGGTTAGGTTGGGAAGTGGTCAGCCATAGCCCCACACCTTCTCCACTGGCCCATGAAATGGGCTAGTGGCAGTGAGGGGAGAAGGGTACAGGAGAAACTTCCTTGTACTATTAAGCAGTAGAACAGTCTACCAAAGAAGGGGCAGAAGCACCATAGTTTGTAATATCTTAAAACCAAAGTGAGTAAAGCACTACAAAACTGAATGTAGAGAACTATCCTGGAGTAGAAAGGAGGTGGATTGCATGACTAATCGGTTTTCCATCTCTAGTTTCTACAGTTCTACTGTGTGATTCATACAGAATTATGCACATGTCCCTCAGCCAACTGGTTTAGATTATTCCAGAGATTGGCAACTTTTAGCATGTGGCCTGTCAGGGGAATCTGCTGGCGGGCCAGGTTGGTTTGTTTACCTGCAGCATCAGCAGATTCGGCCAATCGCAGCTCCCACTGGCCGTGGTTCACCGCTCCAGGCCAATGGGGGCTGTGGGAATCCGCAGCCAGCACATCCCTTGGCCCGCGCTGATTCCTGCAGCCCACATTGGCCTGGAACAGCGAACCACAGCCAGTGGGAGCTGAGATCGACCGAACCTGCGGACGCTGCAGGTAAACAAACTGACCTGGCCCACCAGCGGAGTTCCCTGATGGGCCGCATGCCAAAGTGTGCTGATCCCTGGACTAGTCAGTCTCTTTAGAAACCACTATTAATGTTATTCTGAAACGTGGCCAGTAAGTGATGCTAAAGAGTAGTGCCCATAGAATCTTTTTAACAGTGGCCCCATGTCACCTCTAGAGAGCTCTTAATCTACACTAACCCTGGAGTAGGAGTCCCCGAGTAGATTCCAGAGCTCTGTCTTCCATATTTCAGCCTAATACAGGGGTTCTCAAACTGGAGTTCGGGGTCCCTCAGGGGATCATGAGGTTATTACATGGGGGGTCACAAGCCATCAGCCTCCACCCCAAACTCCGCTTTTCATCCAGCATTTATAATGGTGTTAAATATATTTAACATTAATTAAGGGGGGGGTCGCACTCAGAGGCTTGCTGTGTGAAAGGGGTCACGAGTACAAAAGTTTGAGAACCACTGGCCTAATACACTGCAGTCTCAGCCACCAGGCAGGCTTAAATTTGTTTGCTCTGCCTGACAAAAAATAAATATTAGTACTTATTCAAGAGGCTTTATTGGTTTTGTACAAGATGCAGCAACTGATGTTATGCTGTCATTAAGTTTCATAAATATATCTGTTTCGTCAAAGTGCTTTATAAACTCCTCATCATAAAAACATTAAACTGCCAGTTTATAAAAGAAAGGTTATTAGATGCCAAGAGAAAACTGAGTCATCACTGAACTGGTATCTGAGAGCAGCCTATATCAGTCTTAATCAGACAATCTACTACTAGTATCTAAAAGGGGAATCATTTCTATGAGCAGTAGCTGAATAAAGAAAATACAGAGTCTCACAGTTGAGAGATACGTCAAGAAATGGCTCTTAACCTCTTTGTTTCAACAACATATGAAACATCTAAAGGACTGTTAACATCCAAACTGTAAGATTCAAAAATTGGTTGACCAGTTTTCATTCCAGTCCATCCCAATGGCACATATATACAGCACTGGGTTATATTATCTACTGTTAAAATTCATCTGCTCCTCCAGATCAAATAGGTTATTTCAAATTTGTGCTTTGAGTCTTGTACTTTATCTTTTATCTTTCCTATTAACCTGACTGTTATTAGAAGGGAGATTACAAGTGATAGCATGTAGAAAGAAGCAGAATTTAACCTATGAAGTATATTAGTGAATTTTCTCTTCCTTTAACAAGGCCAGAGTACCTAATAATAAACAATTCTAACTCTGCAAAAGGATAAATTGCCAGGTAAATTGCTTTAGGAGAGCAAAACATTGCACTTTGATTTTAAAATGCAAAAATGCTTTTCAAATGTAGACTCCTTTTCACTGACAGTTTTAAATGACTGAGAAAAATATTTGAGTGACAATGATTAAGCTATCTAGCTCCTTACTAACAACAACGAAAAGGCAGGCACCATATTTTTCTTCTTATGTCCAGTTTTCTCACAAGTGATGATTCACTTCACAGGCATCTGTGTGTTGTTTTCTTAGCTCCCAAGTACACTGGCCTAAGAAATTCCACTCCACTATGATCATCAATATTTTTTGCCCCTGAACCATCTTCTCTTTAAATATCAACTCATCCTCTAACTGTGAGGGTGTCATGCATCCGACGAAGTGGGTATTCACCCACGAAAGCTCATGCTCCAAAACGTCTGTTAGTCTATAAGGTGCCACAAGACTCTTTGCTGCTTTTACAGATCCAGACTAACATGGCTACCCCTCTGATATCTGAGGGGTGAGTAGCTTGTAAGACCAACATAACTGCTACTTTGTTAGGTCCCTAACTGACAGGACTTGTTCAGGAAAAACTCCTATTGAAGTAAAGTACAGAGAGCTGAATCAGTCCCTTGACTGAAAGGCTGCAGATAAATCATAAGTCCATATTTTCTGCTTCACTACTGCACACTCATAAAATATGTGAGCTCCTTTGATCCAAGTGGCAAAATGTCTAAAACTAATTTCAGTTCTGGTTCTTCCTGCTTAGTGCCCCCACCCAGAAATAACACAATAGAGTTTAATCATGACGTTCCCCAAAAAGCACCAGCCATTTATTCCAATTCCCCCACCTCTTTTTCCATTCAGAGTAATTCCACTTAAACAAAGTGCTTAAACCTTGAGGTTATAAACCATGTAAACTCAAGTAATTTTTAATTCCATGTACAATGCTGCAACCAAAATAACCAGGGTGAAATAAAGGCTTGAAAAATATAAATAACAAATATAAACACAGATTAATCCAATCATTTACAACAGCTCAGTTTGACTGAAGGTTACATTCTGTTTCAGAACTATAGTTCACAAATAAAGGGTTTTAATACTGCACAAAAGATGAGCAGAAAGGCAGGCAGTTTGTTGGAAATCCATATTAGTAAAAGAAAATTTATGATCATGTATCTTTCCATTTCAAGAGATAGCCTTCCAAAATTGTGAAACCACTGAGAGGGTGTGAAAAAATATTACTTTCTCTTTTTGTCATAAACCACTCTCTGCACTGCTGGATAGAATGACATAAATTTAATGTTTTTCTCCCAAAGCTTCTGAAGGCACTATTGTATTCCTTTTGATTCTGAACTGCTCTTCTGAAACTACTTGAAGGAAATTGTGAACACATACCCACCTTCATAGTGAATGGGCTGCTCTCCTCAGCTGCTGGGAAGAGAGGCTGATAATCTGGAATATGTTGTAACTAAATCACAACTGATTAGAAGAGCACATTATTTTAAACTGTATTGTTTCAGAACATGAGTGAAATATTACTAAACAATAGTAATTCCTACTCTCTCTGCATTACACACTGTTTGGTAAGCTATAATTTCTTTGACTGATTCTTCTTCATGATTATTCCTGGCATTATTAACTGAGGCCCAAATTCACCATTGCGCTGAGCACTGTGTATTCATTAATACTAATAGGTGTAAAATGCTACCAAATCAGAATAGCAGCATTTTACACCAACTTTGCAATAGTGTAAATTACTAAACAAGGTGCAGAGTAATGGCAAATGAGGTCCTGAGTGACTACAATGTGTTTAGTCCTGGACAAAACGTAGACTAATAAATATAGAGAGATAGAAACAATAGTAAGAGGCCAATATGGTTCTGTCAGGAGCTCTTCAATGACCTGAAAATAAAAAAAGAAGCTACCAAAAGTGAAAACGTGGACAAATTGCTAAAGATGAGTACAAAAGAATAGCACAAGATTGCAGGAACAAAATCGGAAAGGCAAAGGCACAAAATGGGTTACATGTGGCAAGGGACATAAAAGGCAATCAGAAGAGGTTCTAGAAACACGTTAGGAGAAAGAGAAAGGTGAAGGAAAGGTCCAGTACTTAGCAGGGAAGGAGAGCTAATAACAGGTGACATTAAGAAGGCTGAAATGTTTAACGCCTATATTGCTTTAGTATTTGTGAAAAAGTTTAACAGTGACCCGATACTTATCACAATATTAACAACGAGGAGAGAACACTAGACAAAATAGGGAAAGAAAATATTAAAGAATATTTAGATACTTGAATACATTTAATTTTAGCAGGACCTGATGAAATTCTTCCTAGGGCACTTAAGGATGCAATTTCAGAACCGTTAGCAATTATTATCAAGAACTCCAGGAGGATGGGTCAGGTCCCAGATGACTGAAGGGCAAACATAGTACCTGCATGTAAAAAGGGGAACAAAGACGGCCCAAAATTTATAGACCAATCAGACTAACTTTGATACTGGAAAGATGCTGGAAAAATTATTAAACACTCAATTTGTAAGCAACTAGAAGATTATATTAAAGGTAATAAATAAAAGCCAACATGGATTTGTCAAGAACAAGTCATGCCAAACCAACCTAATTTCCTTCTTTGACAGGTTTACTGGCCTGGTGGAAAGGAGAGAAGCAGTAGATGTGATCTATCTTAATTTTAGTAAGGCTTTTCACACAGTCCCATATGACATTCTCATAGGCAAAGTAGGGAAATGTAGTCTAACTGGAAGTGGATGTGTAACCGGTTGAAAAACCTTACTCAAAGAGTAGTTATAGATGGTTCACAGTCATACTGGGAGGACATATCTAATGTGATCAGCAGGAGTCTGTTCCAGTCTAATACTATTCAATATGTTCATTAATTACTTGGATAATGGAGTGGAAGGCATGCTTATAAAATGTGTGGTTGACATCAATCTGGGAGGGGTTGCAAGCACTTCGGAGGACAGGATTAGAATTCAGAACAACCTTCACAAATTGGAGAATTGGTATGAACTCAACAAGATGAGATTCAATAAGGACAAGTGAAAGTATTTCACTTAGGAAGAAAAAATCAAACGCACAGACACAAAATGATGAATAAGTATCTAGGCAGTAATACTGCAGAAAAGGATCTGGGGGTTATAGTGGATCACAGCTATAGTATGAACCAAGAGTATGATGCAGTTGCAAACAATGCTAATAGCCTTCTGGGGTAGTATCAACAGACATGTCATGTGTAAGCCATGGAAGGGAATTATCCTGCTCTACCCAGCGCCGGTCAGGCCTCTGCTGGAGTACTTCATCCATTTCTGGACACCACACTTCAAAAAAGATGTGGACAAACTGGGGAGAATGCAGAGGACTGCAACACAAATGATAAAAGGTTTAGAAAAGATGACTTATGAGTAAGGTTAAGATTCTGGGGGTCTCACCATCCCTGGCAGCTGATAGCCTTGGCTCTTTTGCCCCAGGGCCTGGGGTGAAGCTGAAGCATAAAATGTCACTGAGGTCTCTGAAAGTCATGGAATCCATGACTTCCATGACCTCCGTGATAAAATCTTATCCTTACTTATGAGGAAAGGGTAAAACAATGGGGCACATGTAATCTTGAGAAAAGAATACTGAGGGGGGACCTGATAACAGTCTTCAGATAAGTGAAGGAATCTTCTAAAGAATACAGTGATCAATTGTTCTTTATGTCCACTAAAGGTAGGACAAGAAGTAACAGTAGCAGTGGAGCTATTGGTTAGATATTAGGAAGAATTGTGTAACTATAAGCATAGCTGATCACTAGAATAGGTTTCCAAGGGAGGCTGTGGAATCCCCGTCATTGGAAGTTTTTAAGAATTTGTTAGACAAACACCTCTCATGGATGGGTTAGGTTTTCTTGGTCCTCCCTCAGTCCAGGGGGCTGAACGAGATGACATCCTGAAGTCTCTTCCAGCCCTACATTATTATGATTCTTTGATATTCCCTGCCTTGAGAAATTTAAAAGATTGAGGTACTCGTGATTTGAGTGTTTTATCAGGTTTATTTCAAAGTGCTCTCTCTCTCTCTCTCTCTCTCTCTCTTGGAAATATGCTGCCTTCAAGAACAGAGATCCTCAGTTCATCTTCCACTGAGAAATTACTTTGTCTTAAAAAGGAGAGGAAACATTAGAAATTTCTGTCACTATAATAGCAGCAGAGGATTCGCTCTGCATTCACTCAACCACAATGACCCTCAGTACATGAAATGTAGCTCCTTGGTGTTTTAGTTGCTGTGGGGCTAGGATAGTTGGTTGGTTTACTTTTTTTTACCATTTTAGCTGATAGCCAATACTTTTGACAGTCATATTGCTGATTGGCCAGTAAATTAGGTCATTGTTGTCAAGGATTTTTGATGGTTTCTCCAGATCGCAAAAGAGATAGTCAAAAGGTCTGGCCAGTAACTGCATTAGCAAAGAGAACAACCGGCAAACACAAAAGACAACATGTTTGAAATTGTTGAAATATGCATGGTAAGTCTAGCTTCTGAGCCAAATCACTGGTACACTCTGGTTACTTTGAGATGGTCCAGCAACATGAAGCATCTGAAACCCCAGCTGCTTTATCTGGCCAGAATGGTACAAAGCAGATGAGCACACCGGTGTACAAAGTAGAGGGCATTTATATTTTTTAAATGCTAGAGGGCAGCTTCTAGTTTGTGAACGCACATTTGTGTTCACAAATGCAATACAGCCTTACCCCTGTTTGCACAGATCATTTAAAAGCCAAGTAGAATTGTAGTCCCAGTGCTCACGGAAATATGGAGATTGCTCTGTCTCCTGATGGTGCACCATGATACAAATAAATGGAGGAGGTGGCACCATTGCCCTCTTTGCACCGCATCTCACAAAACGGTGTAGCCAGGGCCAGACTCACTGCAGTTCCAGGAGGCATTTGACTTCTATCAGACAGGCAGGCTAAAGTGATTCCCACAAAACAGCACACCTCCACGCAGCCTCCAGAGCAAGACTGTGCCTAAGTGGCATGATCTCACCCAGCGGAGGTCTAACAATCTCCTTCACCTGCACAAGCGTGATAATAATATACATAAAGCAGTGCACATGCACGATAAGCATATGGAAATGAATGACCAGATTCTACTTTCTGTCAAATTTTTGTACATCTAGAGTAACTGCATTGACATCACTCGACTTTCTCCAGGTGTAAATATGTTTAATTGAGAGCAGAATTTGGTCACTTGAGATCAGGTTGTGGTTGGCTAAAAATCTGGCCCCAAAAGTACTTGATTTAAATTGCTCCAAAATCAGTAGCATTTCTTCCTGGAAATCAAAAGAGCCCAAGAGTTACTGTCTTCAGACAACTGTGAAAAAAATCACCTTTTTTGCAAAAGGTTTTCCAAATTAAAAAGATATTGAAGAACCAATAATATACTTAAACCTCCAGGCATAAGCAGCTGAACCCCAAAATACCAAAGAAAGAATATTATATACACAAAACACTGTGCATGTAGCACCCCTTTTGGTTGCATAGCAGTGGGAGCACTTCCCTTACACACCAAGGAGCGGCCAAACATCTCCTGCTGCAGCACTGTGTGGCTATGTACTCCCCTAACCTTCCAGTTCAAGACCTCTAGCTCAAAGCTACATCAAGGCCCAACACTTGTAGCAGCTTTCAACTCAGGTACTAAAGCTGCTTCATTTCAGATAACCACAACAGCAATGGTGTTTATAAACTGCTTCTCATTAGTAAATTTGGCAGCTCATCCTTCTTTTTGCTACTTCTGATAAATCCCAGGTATAATTTTACTCCCATCTATTTTGCTATTTATAAAATATATGAAAACTATAGCAAAATTATTTTAAGTGTGGAACAAAAAAATCTTTAAATTCAAGAATATTCTGTGAGATAACACTGCCAAAATACCCACAGCTAAAGGCAGCTGGTGCCTCTCCATTGCAGCACATGTAGCTTTCTATCACAGATATGGGAGGATATTATCATATATGTGTTGATTAGTCTTTACAAGTTTGTTATAATTTAGTATTTATCCATGGCCATAATATGAAATAGTTACTCATATTTGCATTCATGTTGTATAGAATATGCAGCCCTGTCAGAAAGCTGGAGATTGCTGCTTTGAGGCCAATGAGTCTCTTTAAAAAATGCATTAAATTTGTCACACAATGATCCTCAGCCTTGCAGAGCTGGAAAGCCACTTCCCTGGTGAATGGAGACTGGAGATGCAGAAAGTCACAATGGAATGGCACTTTGTTATGGCTTTGTGATGCCCATGTCACAATGTTGCACAGTCGGGAAGTAAAATTATCATGTATCAATCACAACTTTATTTTTTGTTTCACCCTGTTACACCCAATCTCTCTTCAGGGTACTAGGAGAGAATGAGTGGAGAATTCTTCACCTCTCTCTCCTTCGAGGGAAAAGAGCTCAGGTCAAACCTTTGGGCTCCACTAGAGCCAGGTGAAGTGCTACAGTTCTAATAGTGATATTTTGAGGATCAGTGCCATTATGTATTTGAAATGTCCATTCTGTGCAGGCAACCTCTGGAAAGCCAGCCTGAAGATCTGTGGCTCTATGTAACTCAAAATCTTGCAGAGAGTTGTGAACCAAAGAATGTAATTGTTACCTCCGTCATATAAACTTATCTTCCCTGACAATAAAAAAGACTATGTAGATAGCACAGTAATGGGCACATGAGAAATGTGTTGCCAGAATTAACTGAATGATCACAAGGCGTTTGGTTTTCTAAGATTTTTACTTTACTGTAGCAAAGAATCCTGTGGCACCTTATAGACTAACAGACGTTTTGCAGCATGAGCTTTCGTGGGTGAATACCCACTTCTTCGGATGCAAGCAGTGGAAATTTCCAGGGGCAGGTGTGTATATATAAGCAAGCAAGAAGCAAGCTAGAGATAACGAGGTTAGATCAATCAGGGAGGATGGGGCCCTGTTCCAGCAGCTGAGGTGTGAAAACCAAGGGAGGAAAAACTGGTTCTGTAATTGGCAAGCCATTCACAGTCTTTGTTTAGTCCTAAGCTGATGGTGTTAAATTTGCAGATGAACTGGAGCTCAGCAGTTTCTCTTTGAAGTCTGAAGCCTCAGAAACCATCCTGACATTATAATCAAAGAGGCTGATAAAGGAGGTGCTGTTGTCATCATGAACAGGTCGGACTACCAAAAGGAGGCCGCCAGACAACTCTCCAATACCAAATTTTACAGGCTACTTCCCTCAGATCCCACTGAGGAATACACTAAGAAACTGCACCATCTACTCAGGACACTTCCTACACTAACACCGGAACAAATCAACATACCCTTAGAACCCTGACCAGGGTTATTCTATCTACTACCCAAGATCCACAAACCTGGAAATCCTGGACGCCCCATCATCTCTGGCATTGGAACTCTCACTGAAGGACTGTCTGGATATGTGGACTCTCTACTCAGACCCTATGTTACCAGCACTCCCAGCTATCTCCGTGACACCACTGATTTCCTGAGGAAACTACAATGCATTGGTGACCTTCCAGAAAACACCATCCTAGCCCCATGGATGTAGAGGCTCTCTACACAAACATCCCACACACTGATGGAATACAAGCTGTCAGGAACAGTATCCCTGACGATGCCACAGCACAACTGGTTGCTGAGCTCTGTGCCTTTATCCTCACACACAACTATTTCAAATTTAATGACAATATATATGTCCAGATCAGTGGCATCGCTATGGGCACCCGCATGGCCCCACAATATGCCAATATTTTTATGGCCGACCTGGAACAACGCTTCCTCAGCTCCCGTCCACTCACGCCCCTTCTCTACCTACGCTACATTGATGACATCTTCATCATCTGGACCCATGGGAAGGAGACTCTTGAAAAATTCCACCATGATTTCAACAGCTTCCACCCCTCCATCAACCTCAGCCTGGACCTATCTACACGGGAGGTCCACTTCCTAGACACCACGGTGCAAATAAGTGGTGGTCACATTAACACCACCCTATACCGAAAACCTACCGACCGCTATGCCTACCTTCATGCCTCCAGCTTCCATCCCGGGCACACCACAAGATCCATTGTCTACAGCCAAGCACTGAGGTACAACCGTATCTGCTCTAACCCCGCAGACAGAGACCAACACCTAGAAAATCTCCACCAAGCATTCTCAAGACTACAGTACCCACACGAGGAAATAAGGAAACAGATCAACAGAGCCAGATGTGTACCCAGAAGCCTCCTACTGCAAGACAAACCCAAGAAAGAAACCAACAGGACTCCATCACATACAGTCCCCAGCTCAAACCCCTCCAACGCATCATCAGGGATCTACAACCCATCCTGGACAATGATCCCACACTTTCACAGGCCTTGGGTGGCAGGCCAGTCCTCGCCCACAGACAACCTGCCAACCTGAAGCATATTCTCACCAACAACTGCACACCGCACCATAGTAACTCTAGCTCAGGAACCAACCCATGCAACAAACCTCGATGCCAACTTTGCCCAATATCTACACCAGCAACACCATCACAGGACCTAACCAGATCAGCCACACCATCACCGGTTCATTCACCTGCACGTCCACCAATGTAATATATGCCATCATATGCCAGCAATGCCCCTCTGCTATGTACATTGGCCAAACTGGACAGTCTCTAAGGAAAAGGATAAATGGACACAAATCAGACATTAGGAATGGCAATATACAAAAACCTGTAGGAGAACACTTCAACCTCCCTCGCCACACAATAGCAGATTTTAAGGTGGCCATCCTACAGCAAAAAAACTTTAGGACCAGACTTCAAAGAGAAACTGCTGAGCTCCAGTTCATCTGCAAATTTAACACCATCAGTTTAGGACTAAACAAAGACCGTGAATGGCTTGCCAATTACAGAACCAGTTTCTCCTCCCTTGGTTTTCACACCTCAGCTGCTGGAACAGGGCCCCATCCTCCCTGATTGATCTAACCTCGTTATCTCTAGCTTGCTTCTTGCTTGCTTATATATACACACCTGCCCCTGGAAATTTCCACTGCTTGCATCCGAAGAAGTGGGTATTCACCCACGAAAGCTCATGCTGCAAAACGTCTCTTAGTCTATAAGGTGCCACAGGATTCTTTGCTGCTTCTACAGAACCAGACTAACACGGCTACCCCTCTGATACTTTACTGTATGTCATTTTGGTCAGCTCACTACAGGGAACGTATATTAATCTAGAGCAGTGGTTCCCAAAGCCAGTCCACAACTTGTTCAGGGAAAGCCCCTGGTGGGCCAGGCCGATTTGTTTACCTGACGCATCCACAGGTTCAGCTGATCGCACCTCCCACTGGCCGTGGTTCACTGCTCCAGGCCAATGGGGGCTGCGGGAAGGGCAGCCAGCACGTCCCTCGGCCTGCACCGCTTCCCGCAGCCCGCATTGGCCTGGAGCGGCAAACCGTGGCCAGTGGGAGCCGCGATCGGCCAAACCTGCGGACATGGCAGGTAAACAAACCGGCCAGGCCCACCAGGGCTTTCCCTGAACAAGCGGCGGATCAGCTTCGAGAACCACTAATCTAGAGGTGAATCAGAGAAGTACAATAAAGATTGGGGGGAATTATGTGAGGAAAGCTTAAAAGAACTAAACATATATGGTGTCAATATTCTGCTCAACACATATTCAATATGTTATGTCTCTATGAGATGCTATTTGCATTCCTTGGCAACATTCTCATATTTGCATGAACTGCAATATACTTTTGGTAGGAACCCAACTTGAATTGATAGAGAAACTGACTATACAACGTTATTTGTTTTTTCTGTTCCTAATGTGTACAATAATTCTATAGAATCCATCCTTAATTTCAAGTTTGCATTTTCTCTTCCTGAAGTGCCAGTGGATGACTTAGGTTTTCCTGCAGTGACTCTGTCTCCTGTGGCCACTTTTTTCCTTCCACTCAGGTTGATTTACTCCATTCACACTCTCACCTCTGAGTTATTGATTCTGGCTAACATTTGATTCAACCTGTTAGCAATTCTCTGAATCATCTCAAAGACAGGGCAGAAAGAAATAACCTCTTTGTTAGCTTCATTTCCAACACAAGATGGCTACAGGTCATCCTTTCCCTAGTCAGTAGAGAAAGCTTTTAAAAAGGCTTGTTCAAAAGTGATCCACTGATTAAAAGCTTTGATAAGAAAAGTATTGCTTGAAATAGCCAAATGTTCCAAAAATGTTTTATAGGCACAGAACTCCATATTAACAAATCTGTTTTGATCAGTATTTCCCCTAACATGCTGCTTTTCTGGCTATTTCACTTTATTTGAAAGTTATTAGAATGGTCTTTGCACTAAAACAAAACAAACTAATTAATTCATACAATAAAGTACATATATTTTACATCTAGCAAAGGGCTGCATTTATAAAAGTAGTCCTTATTTAGTAAATGCAAAACTGCTTGTGCATCTATTTGTGCATACATTTACTGCATTGATGTGTGTAAATAGGTATTTGCATGCATGCATGGAAAGACTCATTGATTTCAGTGGGTTTCAGATCAGGACCCATGTGCCCTACTACTGTACTAGACTTGTAGAATGCAAATACAGGCTTTGGTGTACCAAAACTTGGGTTCACATTCTCAGAGGCTAGGTAAATGCCCTTGAAAATATGGCTTAATTCATACATTAAATTTAATAAAGAGAGAACGTTTTTGCTTTCCTGTACAAGTGATATTTGGATCAGCAATGAGTAACAAATAGGTTTCAAGTGAGCAAAAGCCTAGAGAATTAGGCATATCTCTGCATGAATTTAAACAGTCAACTGAAATGTAAAGTTCAGTTAATTCAAAAATAAACAGATCTGGAATCTCTGGAGCCCTAAATAATGGAAAGGCCTAACCTGCTGGTAAAATGAACAAAAAGATACTAGGCATTATTCTGGTGTTAAGCCATTGTATCTGCCATTGATTTCATAGCAGTTACTCCTATTTCACTTCAGGGTAAACAGGCCCACTGTGTACTTTTAAAAATTAATTCAAATTTTATTTAAAGCTTGATAAAACTGCACCTAAAACTGTTTTGGCTGTTCGTATCATACAGGTAAGCAAACTATAATTTATATAGCATCCTTCATTCAGAGAGCATCATTAATCATTGTACAGAGAGAATCATAAATAACCTACAGTACTATAAAGAAGAAAAGGTTTTAAAGGTGAGAATTAACAAGAAGACACTGTGTAAAGGGGAGGGTGAGTCATAGATATTTGGGTCAGAAGTGAAAGAGCAACTTCTGACTGGAGACTTATGAAGGACTGAAAGAGAGGAGAAGAAGAGGGAAGAAGCAGAGTGAGTGGATGAGGCGATGGGTGGACTTGAGATCAAGGAGGCAGAGTGTATTGTGTCCACATACAACATGTAAACCACCAGCTGACAAGGTGATAATGTGTGCTTGCATATTTAAGGACAGAGAACCTGGTCTCTGTGAGAGAGATGGCCTATTCTGCCTATTGATCAAGGGGTGCCCATCAAAGAAAATCTCACTCACATAGCACTGGAAATTTCAGTGTAAAACTGCATTTGATGTACATCAAAAGGAACATATTTTGAACATTGAAAAATTGCATCAGAGAAATGACTAAAATATTAGACAAGAATGATTTGTGTCTGTCTTTTACATTGTAAGCTTTTTGAAGCAAGGACTGTCTTCATCAAGTGTCTTGTACAAGCTTCAAGAACGTATTAATTGTTTTTTATGTAATGATATTCAAGGGACATCAAAAATACATGACACATAGACTCCATCTTATGATAAAGTAAAAAGAAAGCTGTGAAAGCAGATGTTAGTTTAAAAGAACAGAAGTGGTTTAGAGCAGTGATTTTCAAACTTTTTTTTCTGGCGACCCAGTTGAAGAAAATTGTTGATGCCTGCTACCCAATGGAGCTGGGGATGAGGGATTTGGGGTGTGGGAGGGGCTCAGGGCTGGTGCAGAAGGTTGGCGTGCAGGAGGAGGTCAGGGCTCTGGGCTGGGGGTGCAGACTCTGGGGTGTGGCCAGGGATGAAGGGTGTGGGGTGTCAGAAGGGCCTCTGGGTTGGGGGGGGGCTCAGGGCTGGGGCAGGTGATTGGGGCACAGGGTCGGGGTGCTGGCTTACCTCGGGCGGCTCCCGGTCAGTGGCACAGCAGGGGTGCTAAGACAGGCTTCCTGCCTGTCCTTGCACCATGGACCGTGCTGCACCCCAGAAGTGGACAACAGCAGGTCTGGCTCCTAGCCAGAGGTGTACAAGAGGCACCATGAGGCTCTCGCCCTCAGGCACAACCACCCCCCAGCTCCCATTAGCCGGGAACCGACCAATGGTAGTGCTGAGCCGATGCTCGGGGTGGGAGCAGCATGCAGAGCCCCATAGCCCCCCCACCTAGGAACCTGACCTACTGTTGGCCAGGGCACTGCACAGTGTCAGAACAGGTAGGGACTAGCCTGCCTTAGCTGGGCAGCACCGTCGAGGGGACTTTTAGCAGTACTGATCAGAGCCACTGCAACCCAGTGCCTTACATTCCATGCCCCAGTACTGGGTCGCAACCTGCAGTTTGAATACTACTGGTTTAGAGGGAAAGAAGAGCGGTTTCCAGACAGATGAAGCAGCACAAGTGAAAGAACCACCATCTGCTGTGAAGAATTATAGTGGAAGGGACAGAGCTAGGAAAGACTATAAGAACCAACTGAATGAGTAGCCAGGCAGTCACATATTATGTCAGATATAGGAGAGAGCCAGTCCATGGAGAGTTCTCATAGCCAAAAGGAGAAATCACATTTAGAAATTGGGAGGAAGCCCAGAATAGAATATGGTCAAAAATCCTAATCTGAATTTGGTTGCTGAATCAAAAAATCAAAAACACTTTGGTTCAAGTCAACCTGAAACAAAACCTTTTGGGGTTTTCTGGTGAAATGAAAAAATTTAAAAAAAATTAGGGTCAAACAAAATATTTTGTATGACCCAAAACAAAGCCTTTTGTTTCATTTGTGTGGCTTTTTGAAGTCTTTTAAACAAAATTGAGTGAAATTCCAAAACAAAATGTATTTCTGGAAAGTCAAAACATTTTATTTTGGAAATGACAAAGCAAACTGTTTTGACATTTCCATTTTTTTTTTAATTTGACCAAAACATTCACCAAAATTGACCCAGATTTGCAAATTGTTTTGGTCAATATAAATTTTCATTGTTCAGTGAAAAAATGATTTGCACATAACATTTTGCCCAGCTCTATTTGACACTCTATTTTCAGGGAACATTTTTGTAGTTTCTAAATAGAGAAGTGCAAGCCAAGTGGAGGCAGTGTCAGCTAATGAATAGAGCACTTAACGGGGACTCAAGTTACCTGGATTTTATTCTTCGATCTGCCACTGGCCTGTTGGGTGACCTTGTAAAATAAGGATACTCACCTCCCTTGTAAAGTGATTTGAGATCTACTCATAAAAGTTATGAGAACTAGGTATTATTATTTTATTACTACTTTCCCTCATCTGAAGTGACTTCAGTTTCAAGGCTGACAACAAATCTGACTTGGCTACCTCTTACTTCCCTTGGATAAATCCTCATTTTATCTACCACTGTGGACTAATTTGTCTAATTGCCTTCAGTGATTCTCATGGCCTGGTCTTTTCCACTGCTTGCCCTTTGTTTCTTTGACTGAATCTACTCTCTCAGATAATATATGGAGACAAAAGAGACTACACTGAAGGAGATGTAGAATTGGGTGTTTCCTGGATGGATTGATGTTCACATTTGATACTATACATGCAAGCAGGAGAGAAAATAAAAGAATACCAAGAAGCAAGTTTTCACAGTAGATGGGACAAGGGTATAGATCCTGCAGGGAAAAAAGGGAAAAGTAGCAGTTAGATAGGTGGGATTCACAGGATTTGAGGCTGCTGAAGACATACCTCTTGCTTGAGATGCTTAAGAGGGATCAATAATATAGAACGCTGCACAGACCATACAGAGTGAAATGAGAAAAATCTATTATCATAATCCTGTGGTAGATCATAAACCACTTAGAGAAGAAATTTTCAGTACAAGGTAAGGTTCAAACACAGACTAAAAGCAATCAGACAGGTTGTGTTGCAAGAGTTTGTCAAGAAGGCGTGAGATGTGAGAACGTTACCCTTATTGAGTAAAGGGAGGTTGGTGGCTATCTTGTCTTTCACACATAAGGAAGTGTCAAATGGGGATGTTTTCACAAGGTGGGTTAATAGTGACAATTTTGAGTGAATGTGTGAAAGATCAGGTAGACATGAAGTGGTTAATTGTGTGGTGATATAAGAGGAAAGGTTAGGGAGGCAGGGTATTGAAAAGAAGTCAAAATGAGAAGTGCTTTTATTCAGGGTTGAAACAAAGTCAGAAATGGTTTCACAGGAAGTAGGATGTGGGCAGAGAGATGGCAAGGAGGTGTTCTTCATGGCATTTCAGATGAAGCAAAATAGGAGACTTGTATATTAAATTATCTGCTGTTACCTTAATCACCCTTCTCTCTGCACAATGTGGATCTATTCAATTTGTGATCACTTCACCACCTCAGTGATACGTTAATATGTACAGACTGGGTTCTTTAGATCCTTTTTATTCCCAGTAAGAACCAAGGTCCACAAGCAAAGTATGCTTGTGTTTCCACTTGCAGGCATACACACAGGCACACTTTCTCAGTCATGAAGAAAAAAATCACAAAGTGCACCTCTTTATTGAACTGATTTATAATATAACAAAAATATGGTAAAAAGAGTGGGCATATGAAATTCAGAAGAAACTAAACACATACATATATCTTCAATGTAGTTTCAGCTGAAATTTATATGCACTCTTTTGTAATATGTATTTAGTTACATTTCAGATCAGTTCAATATATCTTGAATCTCTGCAGAGTTTAAGCTCCTTGACTTGCTGACTTGCTTTCAGATTGAAGGTCTTCTACAAAAAATAAAAAAAGCTGTAGTATTTCAGTGCCTTCAAATTGCCCTACATTACACACAATGATTTGAAATTATTGTAGCACTTTAGTGTGTTATAAGTGCCTCTCTTTGTAAATGGTTAGGGTTCTGGGCTTGCAAAGTATAAAATAATTTAAAATTATTGGTGTGCTTCACATTTTTAGGAGACCTTCATTCTTCGAAATTGGAATTCCAATTTGTGAAGCGCTCCAGTAACTCTAAATTGCTGTATACTCTAGACCCAAACCCCCAATCTTTCCAAAGTGAAGTGCTTGTACAATAGTTAAAGCCCTCTAATAAATTCTAAATTAGACTACAGATGCATGGCCAGAATTTCAATTTCAATTTATTTATTAATATTTAATTAAAAATCTATAAGCTAAACAATACCTGTGAACATGAAGTCAAATCATGCTTTTAGTGTGAGATATTAACTCTTGAATTTTTAGCTCTGTCTTATTCAAAATTCTTTATTCAATTATGTAAATGTCAAAGCACTGTGAAAAATGGGCTTTAGGCTAATAAACCAATCATTCTCTTTATGAAAGGGACACTACCATCATGTTGTGCCCTGCTTCAAATGTCCTCTCCAGATAAATAGCATGTGTATTGTCCAGTGGCTTGGGTATACAAATAGGTGATGGGGCTGGTAACATCAACGATGACATTAGACCAGTGGTCGGCAACCTTCAGCACATGGCCCATCAGGGTAGTCCACTGGTGGGCTGCGAGACAATTTGCTGACATTGACTGGCTGCGGGCACAGCCACCTGCAGCTCCCAGTGGCAGCGGTTCACAGTTCCCGGCTAATAGGAGCTGTGGGAAGCGGCACAGGCCACAGGGACGTGCCGGCCACTGCTTCCCGCAGCTCCCATCAGCTGGGAACGGGCAAACCATGGCCATTGGGAGGAGCAGGCGGTCGTGCCTGTAGGCGGTCAATGTCAGCAAACTATCTGGTGGCCCATGAGCAGATTACCCTGACAGGCCACGTACCAAAGGTTGCCGACCCCTGCATTACATTATATGATTACATAATATGCCATTGCCACCTGTTAGTTAGACAAATCTGTATACATATACAAAAAGACTAGGAACAAAAACGTTCTATGACATATATTTAGCTTTCAATGGATAATATTGTTTATTTTTCAGCATTTTTTTTATTCTTATCTATTTACATTGTCACAGTTGCAGGAAATTATGAGGTTGTCAGACAATACTTAGTTATTGACAGTCTCTAAGTTCTCAAGCAGTATTTACCTTACTTTACCTATCTGCAAGTTTTGAATATCATCAATGGAAATATTTTTATTGGTTAGGGTGTATTGAAATCAAAGTTTACCAACATTTACCAATACAAATCTTAACCTTTCAAGCCAATTTATATTCGATTTCCAGCTTTGCCAGAAGTGACTGGATGCACGTCTCAGATCCTCAGTTAATTCATCTGAAAAATGGGAGAAATTATACTTGCCTACTGCCTAAGGATCAATATTTGTAATATATTTCAGACAAAAACAAAACCATAGACCCAAGCTCCCCTGAACATTTGGGGAGCAAAGAATGGTTTGCAATCCCAACTCAGGTCTGAATTTGTATTTTGCGCAAATTTGTGTTGTGTAGCCTGATACACTACACTATTGGCTCCTTTAATCACAAAATTAGAAGTAACAAATTTTACACAGGCCTCTTACAAGAATAGTGGGGTTTTCCTCTAGTTACTTACACTTGATGTTCATTTTTAAAGAGGGAAGGCCAGATTCACCAGTACACTCCAGTGGCACAAAGTAGCCATAAACCCAGTTTAACCAGCCAATTACATTGAGTTTGTGAGTTTTGAAAAATAATTAGGTCAATTACTTCTTAATTAATTTTGTCAACAGAATAAAAATTCTGCTAAACTTTTAGTCAAGTTGGCGAAAGCAATTAAAACTCTTTAACACATACACAAACTTTTATCTGTGACCTTTGTAGTCATCATTAGCTATCTTGCTATTACCTGATGCTCCACCTGTTTGTTTGCTGTATTCACATGTTGTCTCTGATTGTATACTTCAATAGTAAGTTCCTTGGAAGAGACCATCTTTTTTGTTATATGTGTATTCAGCCCCTAGCTCAAAGTGTTCCAATCCTTGGGTGGGATCTCTAGGCACTACCATCATAAAAAAGTGTCATTATTTTTATCATGTTATAATGGTATAATAAATTATTAATTAAGGGTACACTGGCAAAAAAAAATAATCATTTCTAACTTCCAAAAGGTGAAAAGAGCAAGTCTTCACTTCTCCCAGCCAGGATTTTGAGAAGGCAATGAAGCACACTTGCAATATTACAGAATTACATAGCATATCAACAATTACTAAAATATCCTGCAGGAAGAACATATAATTGCTTATCTTTAGTCATTTGTCTTTGTAATTGTGTGTGGGGGGGGAACGTTTCTTCAGATTTGCAGTTAACAACGATAAACACAGGAAAAAAGGTCTGACTCCAAAAATGTTGGTGGAAAAGTTCTGTTAGTTATGCACCAAATCCATCAACCCTCAACTCTGAGGCCACTGTAAAATGTGTATGGCTGAACTCAGAATAGAGACAGCACAAAGGTGATATAAAGTCACCTTTCCCCTCCCTCTCCACCTGGATTCCTATGATGAACTGTGATCATGGAACCACATCAGTTTCACATGGCTTCAGATTTAACTGCAGCCATTTGAAAGGTCTCTATCAGAAATTGGTGTAATTGAGCCACAACCAGAATTATATCCTCACTGGCTTTTATGTCTGGATCTAGGTCCAGTATTATTATCAACTTTTAATATAGTCTCTAGTCTGATAATAAAGTGTATAAAAAACCAACATGAGAGTTCTGAATTGTCTTAAAAAGTATGATCCAAAGACCTCTCTTCTACATAAGAAATATTAGGAGGTACTCCAGCCATTGTTACAAATTGGCAGAGGGCAGGTTTTGCCACAGCAAAGATACACGATTTTAGTGTTAGAGCATATGGAGGCTTAAGGATTGGAAAACATGCTTTACAGTGGGAGACTCAAGAACACCTCTCTCTTTAGTATAATAAAGTGCAGGTTAAGGGCTGACTTGATCACAGTCTATCTGCCTACCTGGGGCTCAGAAATTTCATGTTACAGGGCTCTTCGGGCTAGCAGACAAACATAGAACAAGACCCAAGGGCTGGAAGTTGAAGCTAGACAAACTCAGACTAGAAAGAAGGGGCAGTTTTTAACAGTGAGGGTATTATCCACTGGAACAACTTACCAAGGCTGATGGTAGATTTTCCATCACTGGAGATTGTAAAATCAAGATTGGATAGTTTATCTAAAAGATATGCTTCAGTTCAAATAGGCATTATTTCAGGGAAATCTTGTGGCCTGTCTTATACAGGAGGTCTGGCTTTATAATCTATGAAGTTTCTATCCATTTGAATATGTCACTGAGAAAGCAAACAAAAGAGAGTGTATAAGAGGGGGGTGATTTAAAGTGGTGTGTATTTCCTTCAAGTGATATCTATTTTGGTAGCACTAAATTGTAGGAAATTTCTATACATCCCAACTTTGACATTAGTTTGGCAAGCAGACAGATGTGGCAGAAGGAATATTAAGGCCTAATTTTATAACATCAATCTCCTTTGTCATCAGCATATAAATGAAATTTAAGCCCATGTTGACAGATCAGATTATCTAGGAGAAGCATGTACAAATTAAAAATCAAGGGCCTGAGAACAGAAACCTGTGTGACACCAGCAGAAAAGATTTTTATGCAGATCAAATCACATGCTGCAGGTTGCTCTCAAGTGAACAGAATGAAGCAGAATCAAGAAACAACACATAAGCTCAAAACAACTTTTGCAAGTCATTTGAGGAAAATCAGGTGGCCACTTATGTCAAAAGCAGCTATAATAGCTAGGAGTTTAAATGCAGAAAACTCTTCTTTCTATCATTTTACAAGAGATTGCTAAAAAAATTAACTAACAGTATTGTGGTCTGAAAAAAAATAGGGCTGGACAAAAAGGTAGTTAGTTATCAGAGAGCTGACAGAGTTGGCTAGCTACAATCAACTCAAGAACTTCAACTAGAAATTAAATGACAGTGAATTTCAGGGTCCAGTGTAAATTTTTATAGGTATCAGCATAAAAGATAACGAGTTCTGGTAAAGCAAAGACTATACGTGGCTCTAAGAAAAAGTATGGCACACAGTGAATGAGACTAAATCATGCTCCCAATGATAAAGGTGTGATGAGGGACAAATGTAATAGTGACTGCATTTCATCTATAGTGAGGAAACGCTTAGATATACTTTGAATGTAAGTTTGGGAAGCACTTTGGGATCCTTTGAATAGTCAAGGTACTAAATAGAAGTGATTATTTGCTATCATTAACTGTCAGTGTTTTGAAGACCTTGGACCCTACTGTACTTGAAATTTTGGAAAAATATGTAAATCTGGGTGCAAGAATAGAAGAGTGTATGGGAAAGTCTGTAACATTAACTGTAGCAGCAGAAAATAAGGAGGGCCTAATCACCTTAAATTTGCAACAGAAAAATCGACAGATTCCACATAGATCGGAGGAAATTGCAGAGGGACACCGTTTAGCACTACTAGAGTTAAAGACTCCTGAGTTACCTTGATCTTCAGCAGTAATGGCAGAGAATTAAATTAGCCCAGACTAAAACAAGTGTATGTCCATAAGTGCAAACATTATTCTATGTGCAAATTAGTAGCATGATGGCCAATAAGTATCCAGTGGTAACATATTGATCACAAACAGTAAAGGACTGATTATTGAGCCCTGGGGATGCTTCAGCTATCACTCTACCTGGATGATTAAAAGCCGTCTATAGTATGTTAAATCAAAGTAGAACTATTCAAGTGTAGTGCTAGTAATTCCAATTCACATCTCAGTTCTACAGAGTAAAATGTCATGGTTTGTAGAGTCAAATGTTGCAGTAAGCTCTAAAAGAATGAGAAGGAAAATAAAACCCTTGTCTCACTTGCCAGTAGACCATTTTTTATTCTCGAAAGAGCAGTCTTGCTGCTATGTGAGGCCTGAAAACCAGATTGAAAATGTTCTTAGAGTCAGTTTTGTTCCAGATGAGCAACAATTTGAGTCGCGACCGCATGCTTGAGAACCTTGAATGAAAAATGGGAATCAAAATTTGCTTGTATTAACAACACCCCCCCCACACACACACACACAAAAATAACCTATACACACAAACCAACAATTACATATTAAAGACAAGCTTTTTCAAAACTCAGCTAATTGCTGCAACTGTAAAAGTACAATTTCAACTAAAAGATGTGTGTGATAGAATATTATACAAACAATATTTTGTAACTATCAAACTTATAAATGCGGGAGAAAAAGTTTTTATTCATTTCCAGATTTCATTTTACAAGCAATTAGTCTTTAAATGTTTACCCATTGCTTTGTGTATACTGGTGTAAACATTTTCAGAGCAAATTTTCCTTGGAGGTGGTGTTTGGATGTTTTTTGTTTTGGCACAATGTGAGCAAACACAACATTAGTCAAATTCTCAGGCCCAGAATCTCTGCGGCTTTGCACTGCCACTGGTGGATGTTGGTCCTGAACTCAGCATAGCCAACCATAGGAGAACAGTTTGGTGTAAGAGGATCGTCTGGTGTTGTAGGGCAAGCATAGACGCTTCTGTACCACCTCCTTCCATATTGCCTGGAGGAAACGGGACAAGGCCAAGTCTTCTCAGGATCTTACTAATCTACAGCTGCTTGGCAGGCAGCAGGAATTAAAGCAGCTTTAAGGATTGACTGAATTACATCAGAGGAACAAACCACCATGCACACTTGGCCCTGGATTGAGGGAGTACAAGGTGCATCTTTTCATTCTTTTCCTAAACTGTGCAATGCCCCCTTCAACCATCTGGGCCTCAGTGCTCATATAAAGTGATCAGAGTTATGACTGGATTCTGAGATCCTTATTTATGTGAGCTCAAGAGTCAAGGTTTTCAGGATCGTGCCTTAAATTCTCAAACAAAATGTAAATGGCATTTAAAAATTGCTGCTACTTGGGATCTTAAATTCCATGTCAGTCATTTGTTAACAGAGATTGTAATCAACAATGTAGTTAATAGGCAGTAGTGTAAGAAAGAACAGGAAAACATGAAGCCTGAAACTTTTAATGGATTAAGTTGTGCAATATGTTACTGAAGGATAGTTTTTCCTTTCTTGGATTTAATATCTGGCTTCCATGTTATGAAGTATTATACAAAACATGGTACATGGTGTTGGGCTAAGTGTGTGAATGGTCAGATCTGAATACCTCCTAGATGCTTAAGAGATGAAGGTCTTGCCTTATAATATTGGAAGGGTAAATTTCCCCTGATTTCCAGTAAGGTCTCAGTAATGTAATGACTGATGTCCTCAATGCCAGGATAACACCACCACCACCACTTATATTTCATCAGGGATATACAAATATTAGTGCCTTAATTCTCACAGAATCCCCGTGAGGAAGGTAAGCTGGTGGTGTCATCCCCATTTTATAGAGGCATGTAATAACTGGAGCATTCTTAACATACCTACTCATAGCTGATGTTCAAAGAAGCAGTTTATCTGGAGAAATGAGCATAGCAGTAGGCATGAGGAGATGCTCAGTTCTCATCCTGGTCTTGACAATGACTATCCTTGGGCAAATCACTTCATCTCTCTGTGTCAACTCGTTAATTGGAGAAGAAGCCCTTATCCGCTTTTCCCACAGGGGTGTGATGAAGATTAGTTAATATCTGCATGCTGCTTTGTAAAGAATTATTTTCTTCCACTAGTATGGCTATATTTTTGGAACTAGTGAAAGGACAGGCAACAGAGTATTTGTAAGTGTGCAGTTTTCTGATTATTTTGCTTTATTGACTGTGCTTCAATCTAACAAGTCTGGATAGATAAATAAAAATCTCCATATATAGGCAGGGGCTAATTAAGACATACACACTATAGGTTCATGTCTAAGACTCCTGCTTCAGGAGTCTCTTGATGTCAACAGCATCTGAGCTGTCATTTGAAAAAAATGAAGATTCTCGTCCTCCTAATTAAAAAGTAAAGCAAGAAAATATGAACGGAGTGTAACTGATCCACTGATATCTGTTTGCAGAGAGCCTGAAGCACTCATTCTGAGAGGTGTGCACTACACCATACACCAGTGTTACCTCCAAACCCCACTGCTTTGGGGGGCCCCCACCATCATCATCCCAGCATATGAGTCTGCGTGGCACGAAGGGAAGAATGTAAATTGCCAAGCCCACCTAGTCACCCAGTCAGAGGTACTCCTAACTGATATGGTAAAAACAGGTGACTTTCCTTCTGCCACCTGCATTTGTTTGGGGGAAAGGGGACCCCTTCTACCTTTCTCTGGGAGGAAAGAAGCCCTATTCTGCTCCCTCTCCCTGCCACTATAACTCCAAGTGAGAGGTGGGACTATGGCATGTGGCAGGATCATAGCGGCCCAGCTTACCTTACTCCAAACCTGCAAAAGAGCAATTTAAAAGTAAGGTTGACGGTGAAAGTTATTACAGATTCCAAGGCCTGAAGAGACCATTGTGATCATCTAGTCTGATCCTCTTACATAACACAGACCATAGAACTTCCCCAAAAGAATTTCTAGAGCATAGCTTTGAGAAAAATATCCAGTCTGAACTTAAAAATCCTCAGTGATGGAGAATCCACCACAAACTTTGATAAATTGTTCCAACGGATAATTACTCTCACTGTTAAAAACGTACCTATATATCCAGTCTGAATTTGTCTAGCTTTAACTTCAAATTATTGGATTAGGTTATATCTTTCTCTGCTAGATCAAGAGCCCATTATCAAATATTTGTTCCTCCCATTGGTACTTTCAGACTGTAATCAAGTCACCCAATAACCTTCTGTTTGTTATGCTACATAAATTGAGTTCTTGGAGTCTATTGCCATAAGGCATGTTTTCTAATCCTTTAATCATTCTTGTGGCTCTTCTCTGAACCCTCTTCAATTTATCAACATCCTTCTTGGATGGTGGATACTAGAACTGGACACAGTATTCCAGCAGCGGTCACACCGGTGCCAAATACAGAAATAACTAACCTCTCTATACCTACTCAAGATTCCTGTTTATGCAGCCAAGGATCGCATTAGCTTTTTTAGCCACAGCATCACACTGGGAGCTCATGTTCAGCTGATTATCCACCATGTCCCCCAAATCTTTCTGAGAGTCCTTGCTTCCCAAGATAGCATTTCCTATCCTGTAAGTACAGCCTACATTCCTGGTTCCTGTATATACATTTACATTTTGGCCATATTAAATGGCATATTGTTTGTTTGCAGCCAGTTTACCAAGTGATCCACTTTGCATCAGTCACCCTGCCCTCTTTATTGTCTACTACTCCCCCGATATTGGGGCCACCTGCAAACTTTATCAGTGATAGTTTTATATTTTCTTCCAGGCCATGAATCAAATAATTAAATAGCACAGGGCCAAGAACAGGATCCTATGAGAAACATATCTTCTTGTTGATGATTCCCTGTTTACAGTTACATGTTGAGACCTATCGCTTAGACAGCTCTTAATCCATTTAATGTGTGCTGGGATAATTTGATACTGTTCTAGCTTTTTTAATCAAAATATTGTTCCTAGATGGGGGGAAAGAATCCTTGACAGCAATACAAATGTGAACCTCTAAAATGACTCCAGAGTCAAGCAAAGGCTCCAGCTGGACCATATGTGAGATAATCACCAAGCGCCAATTCATCACCACTCAAATCATGCAGCATCCACTGAAATGACAAAAAATAAAATGTGTTGAAGAAAATTGGAGCTCATCAATTTACAAGTGTATGATTTAAAGTTTGCTATCATTAAATGGCACTAAAAAGCACTGCTGTCAAAGAAAAATGTTAAGTTCTGTATTACGCACATAACTGCCAAAACTAAAACCTTCTGGATGAACTCCTATCAGAAGAAGTAATGTACACAACAAAAAAGCACTGAGCTCAGAATAATAAAAGCATAGGGACACAAAGAAAAACTGTGGGAGGTGGGCAGGTTTACAAATCTCCATTGGAGACATGTTGATTGAAAATAAAGTATTACATCCTCTGGTATTTGAGGTTGGTGGGCACAACTGCCAAAGCATAGCAAACAGTGCACACTGTGAATATTTGGAGAAGTGACACAGTGTCATGATAAGAGGTACAACATGATCAGTATGCAGATAATGCCCAAATCTATCTGTCTATCTCATTCAGTGACAGCATCTTATCCTGCTCTCTCAATGGGAATCCAGAGCAGGTACAAATTAAATGTAGACAATACTGGGGTATTGCTTATGGGGTAGAAGAGACATTTTGATTCATTCATGGGCATCTCTGGGCCACTCATCATTACAGTAACCACAGTAATGAACATCTCAAGGATCTTGCCTGTTCAATGGTTACCCTGTTGACTAAGGGAGTTTGCTCCAAGCAGATTGATATGGTTCACAATAACTGCAGTGTTGAAAATGAAGGGGCTGGAACCACTGAATGGCCCTAAGATTGATCTAGATAGGATACAAATCAATACCTTCATTAAGGTCCCTCAACTCTGGAATCCTTTTCCCCCTAACTGTTTCCCAGAGTATAATGCGACACCTGGATAGGAAAAAAAAACTTTTTAAAATTTCCTTTCTAATATGTTTGTTTGTTCATTGTAGGTATAAAAATATGAATATATACTGCCCTCAGTGCACAAACACAGCTCCCTCTGAAGTCGGTAGGAATTGCATGCACAGATTAAGGATGAGAGATACCTGTAATGCTTTCCAGAATTATAGCACGTATAACACATACAAACTGACCCAGTGAGGTTCTGAGGATCTCCTGGGAGGTGCAATGGCCTGTCAGCTCTGCACCTCACAGGAAGTGCTCTGCACTTTTCATGATCAAGTAGGCCCTTCATACAGAGACATCTGTGTAAGAAATTCAGGCATTAGATCATTGACCAATTTTATTCTTCATTTTAGCAACCTGAGTTTAACTCTGTAGGGGAAAGATCTCGTTACTCTTGCCTGAATCATTTATTAATTCTGTTTTAAAATACCATTGGTTTCCAGCCTGGTGAATGCAACACATAACTTGGGAACTTTTCTCAGAAAATCAGTTTTCTGCACAATTACTGTGTCCTCATATGGAACAATAATATATTTTAAAAAACATCAAAACTATTTCTTACCACTGATTTGACTAGGGGATGTTTTGCAACTTGGATTTCTCGGTTTGTTGATTAATTGTACCCGCCGCCGAATTGCCACCGAATCCACGGGACCAGTGGACCTCCCACAGGCAAGCCGCCAAAGGCTGCCTGACTGCCGCCCTTGCAGGGACCGGCAGGGCGCCCCCCGCGGCTTGCCGCCCCAGGCACGTGCTTCGAGCGCTGGTGCCTGGAGCCGCTGCTGACTCTACACCCCTTTGTGGATAATTCCATCACCCTGGTTTGTGTTCTATGTTATGTTCTCATTGAAGCACTACTCACATGCTTATAGTTAGGGAGGTGCCTTACTCAATGAGAACCTACATGCTCTGTATGCAAAAGGGCCACGTTTTCAAAGACAGGGTAAATAACTGTACACGTATAGGTTTCAGAGGGGTAGCTATGTTAGTCTGTATAAAAAAAAACAACGAGGAGTCCTTGTGGCACCTTAGAGACTAATTTATTTGGGCATAAGGTTTCGTGGGTTTCAAAAACTTCAAAAACGGACTTCAACGAGAAACTGCAGAACTGGATTAATTTGAAAACTTGACACCATCAAATTAGGCCTGAATAAACACTGGGAGTGGCTGGGTCACTACAAAAAATAATTTTCCCTCTGTTGATACACCTTCTTGTCAACTGTTGGGAATGGGCCACATCCACCCTGATTGAATTGGCCTCGTTAGCACTACAAAAAGTAATTTTCCCTCTGTTGATATTCACCTCTTCTTGTCAACTGTTGGGAATGGGCCACATCCACCCTAATTGAATTGCGCCTCGTTAGCTCTGACCCCGACTTAATAAGGCAACTCCCATCTTTTCATGTGCTGTATATTTATACCTGCCTACTCATTTTCATTCCGTGCATCTGATAAAGTGGGTCATAGCCCACGAAAGCTTATGCCCAAATAAATTTGTTAGTATCTAAGGTGCCACAAGGACTTCTCATTGTTTTTGTACACAAATAGGCATTCTGGACCTGATCTAAAAGCCCTTGAAGTCAACTGAAAGATTGCCACCAACTTCAGCGGCCTTTGGATCTGACTCTAGGTATTTGTGTTCACATTTGCACTTGTATGAAGTTTTTGCCCGGCTTTGCAAGTTTAGCTCATAGAGTCTAAAATTTAATTGTACTGTAATAGAGAAAACAAAGCAGAGCTCTAAACCACTGAATAAGGTATCTTTTCAAGTTCCTAATTTTGTGCTCATTTCTGCAAGATTCTGAGCCGCTCCTATCATAGACAGTGAGAGTTCTAGGAACTTTGGCATTTTTCAGAAATGTTCAGCACTTGAAGGCATTGAGCTCTTTATCTATAGCTATAACTAACAGTAAAATAAGATATAAAAGTACTTTCTCGACAGAAATATGTCCCCTTCATCAGAGGTCAAATTGCAGAGAAAAGGGAATCATTGGTGTGTGTTTCCTGAGTTTTTCCCTCACATTTATAGCAGGAATATTCTGAGTGATGTATTTTATTTTTTAAATCCTCTATAGGACTATTTAAATTTTTTTATTCCAGAGTTTGAATTTTGTGTTTTGTTAAGAAAATACAGTAGGTTGGAAAGAGAGAACTCTGTGGCCTTATACTGAAGGCATTTGCTTTTGACATGTCTGTCAGTAAAAACCAGCTAATGGCTTTGAAATCTTGGTAGCAAAATCTTGCTGCAAAACGTCTGTTAGTCTATAAGGTGCCACAGGATTCTTTGCTGCTTCTACAGAACCAGACTAACACGGCTACCCCTCTGATACTTGGCAGCATTTGCCACTGTTCAGATAAGACTGGAATTAAGAGGTATGTTGCCTTGCAGCGCAGAAGAGAAGGTGGGAGTGAACCGATCATTTTAGTGTTAAATATTTAAAATTTGTTAGAGAAGGTGAGGGCAAAAAATAATCTTTCTCTCCTATGTTACAAAGTTGATTCATAGGTTGACAAACGTGTTTGAACTATATGATCAAACAATGTTTCAGTGACCTGTTAATCTAATGAGATTCCTGAGTCGGCACTACAGAGATAAAAGATTAGCTGAGAAGAGGAGCAATTGTGTTTGCTGGTGAATATGGAATGAAGTACAGTCTGTGGCTACAACTTGATAGCTTGAGTCACAAAAAAAGATACATACTCTTTGCATGAGCTCTTCATAGAATTCACCTGGGAAATAGTGAGGTATTTGCTTTTCCAAAAGAAAGCTTTTGTAATTCTTTATACTATTTCTCCTCTACATGCGAACAGCCATCTGTCTCCTTTCACTCACCCAAAAGAAGAAAGGGCAGTAAGAAAATGATTCCAGTACTCCAGCATATAAAATATGATGGGCATTCATTAAAAGACTAAAAATTGGTAAAAGGAATAGTGCAGAAGTTACAAGATTACTGAAGTCCCTTTGCCTTCCTTAATGACTATTTACTTATCATTAAAAACAAGTACGTACAGTACATCTATTTGTAACAATGTTTGATATGTTGCCTTGTTGCTTCCAAAGACCTTCTTAAAGAAGCACACTTTTACTAACATGCAATCAACTTTTGTAGGTTTTTTTAATTGCAGAGTTTTTGTAAATCAAGCATACTCATATGGTGGTTTGCATTTCAGTAGGCAACTGTATTTTCTGTTGTTCACAATGTTAGGCCCTGATCCTTCAAACACTTCCATGTGTGAATGAGGGACTACTCACATGCACTAAGTTATTTACTTGCAGAGACTTAGTGTCATTTGACACTAATTTGTCTTTAATACCTAGGTTTACTAGTTCCTTTATCAGTTTATGGAAAGGTGTCATTAGGCAAAGGAAGCAATTGATAGCTGGCATCTGATCAAGTGACCTTATGTTGCCTTTTTTTGAATCTTTGCAATGCAGTAAAAAGCCACTTTTGCCTTTGCATTATTGAGTCCAAAATCAATTCAATATTAAACATACAAATCCCTGTAAACACATTATATTTTCACCAATAATTCCATTCTAGGCAAATTCTAGCCCAGGGATCGGCAACATTTGGCACGCGGCTCGCCAGGGTAAGCACCTTGGTGGGCCGGGCCAGTTTGTTTACCTGCCACGTCTGCAGGTTCAGCTGATCACGGCTTCCACTGGCTGCGGTTTGCCACTCCAGGCCAATGGGGGCTGCAGGAAGCGGCAAGAGCCAAGGGATGTGCTCGCTGCCACTTCCCACCACCCATATTGGCCTGGAGTGGCGAACTGCAGCCAGTGGAAGCCGTGATCAGCTGAACCTGCAGACGTGGCAGGTAAACTAACTGGCCCGGCCCGCCAGGGGGCTTACCCCGGAGAGCCACATTCCAAAGGTTGCCAATCCCTGTTCTAGCCACATGCTTATAAATAGCTTCATAGTCAACCCCTTTTTTTAAAAAAAATCTGTTTGCCTGTTGAAAGAGTTCTGTGAAAAAAAAAGATCAACCTCACAATTTTTTTAAATTTTTATTATTAAACTAGACTTTGATTGAAAAAAGGCAGAACTGTCTTGAATATTCAATTTAGGAACAGGTTTTATCTTATTAGGAAGGATCTATCAGCGGATTTTTTTTCTCGCGCTCTCTTCCCTCCCTTTACTCCCTCATTTGTATTGTTTCAGTGATTTTGGTTTATTGCTTTAAGAAAGGAGTTAGTCAAGACATTTCTAGGAGTTTGAATTAAGTAAGGAAAAAATATTAAAAGTTAAGACTTAAGGAAGAGCCTGATGTGGCTCAAAAGCTTGTTTCTCTCACCAACAGAAGTTGGTCCAATAAAAGATATTACTTCACCCACCTTGTTTTTCAACTACTTAGGCAGTTAACTATTCCCAGATGGAACTGGGGTGTCTCATTTCCTTCGGTGGAGCCTGTCACAGCTGGGCTGGACCTGTCTCCCTTAAAGGATGAGCTCTGTGACACACCAGTGTAACTATTATGACAGACCCAGACCAGTGGGGTGCAGGAGTCTGGTAGAAGGCAAGTATACTGGTCACTGGATGAGTAGTTTTCTGTTCCCTGAGTGACCAGAGCAGGGGCTGCCCTAGAGCAATCAGGAACCTGCTAGAACCAATTAAGACAGGTAAGCTAATTAAGACACCTGGTGCCAATTAAGAACTTACTAGAATCAATTATGGCAGGCAGACTAATCAGGACACCTGGTTTAAAAAGGACCTCCCATCAGTTAGTGGAGGGCGTGCAAGGAGCAGGGAGTGAGAAGGCGTGCTGCTGGACAGAGGGGTACAAGCATGATCAGGCTTCAGGGGGAAGAATCTGCGGTGAGGATAAAGAAGGGGCTGGGGGAAGGCCATGGGGAAGTAGCCCAGGGAGTTGTAGCTGTCACGCAGCTGATACAGAAGACATTGTAGACAGCTGCTACCCACAGGCCCCTGGGCTGGACCCCGGTGTAGAGGGTGGGCCCAGGTACCCCCATCCCACCAACTCCTGATTGGACACAGGAGGTGTTGACCTGGTCTGTGAGAAACACCAGAAGGGAAGATCTAATTTGGAAAGAGATCTGGCCTGTCCCTGACCCACTAGGTGGGACATTGTTCTCCGTTTTCCCCATGCTGGCCAGTGATGAGGTTAGCTGAGTGAATGGCAGATTTCAGCCTCTAGCAGACTCGGCCAAACTGAGGGCAGCCATGAACCTCTGAGGCGAGCAAATCTGTCAAAAAGCGCAGGGCCCACCAAGGCAGAGGAGGAACTTTGTCACACTATGATTACAGTTTTGTGAGAAATTAAGTCTTTGGCTGATCTAAACAAGTTCACCGTGCAAGGAAAACCATGTTATAGATTTCCCCCCATTTCTCTTGTCTTGTTTCTAATTTTTAGCACCACACTTTTCACACTGCCGAGCAATTTATTTATATATATATATAAATAAATATATATATAAATAAATTGCTCGGCATATATATATATATATATATATATATATATATATATATATATATATATATATACCTGACCAATATGCATGCCAACATTATGTAGGCAGGGTTGGCTTAACCCTTCATCCATACAGTTTATTGTGTATTTTTTTTCAGACAAGGGGTAACAATGTCAAAAGTACCTACGTGACTTAGGAGCTTAAGTCCCATTTTCAAAATTGACTTAGGTATGTGCTCCTCTATCACTTAGGTGCTTTTGAAAACTTTGCCCAAACTTGCAAAATTTGAAGCTCTATCTGCATTATGCAACCATAAAAGAACCCATGATGCTTTTGGTAAGAGACAGGGTATTATCATTGCACAAAAATCTCCCTTTTTCCTTCTCCCTTGCTAACCCACTCCATTATTCAGTAGCATTTGAGCCCCTACTGGTTGCTACCCTCCAGCTTTAGCCTTGCCTACACTAGAAGAGTTAGTATAAATATTATAGTAGCTTCTACCAAAGTTGAAATGCATGTGCTGGTTTAAACAGACCCAGGCATTTTTACCATCATGTCGTTTTTCATGACACTGTAGTAAAAATGCCTGAGCTGCAGCTACACATTAATGCTCTCCCATTGGTAGCACCCGTGGAGCTGCACCATTGCTGATTGCAGATGTAGGTCCTAATTTTATTGGTGTAACTACATCCATAGTGGCTACTTCAGGTGTCTGGTATTGCAAGGAATCTTTAGGGATGAATTATGATATGCATATAAAAATATTAGAGTATAATTTTTACTGGGACATGCTAAATCAGGCCAGGAGCTTTGCTGGGATGTCTCCCAAGATATTGAGTTAGCCCAATAACAGTGAATGGTACTGACTATTTATTAAGTGGGACAATATTAGCATGAAATCTGCTAAATAGGGATAAATTTACTGTGGCTAGTACCAACTGGTTGACTAGGTGTTAACCAGATATGAATATTCTAATCTCTGATCTATTGATACATGGTTGCCAAATAAAAATTAAAGGGTATATTTTCTTGGCTACTCAGAAAACAATAACAGGGTGGCTTTAATCCTGAGTGGTGGGTCTCAGGTGACTTCTGTTAAGGATGGCAACATTATTATTTTTTGCATTGCAGTAACACCTTAACTGCCCCGATTAGATTGCTATGTGCTGTGCAAACACATATAAGTAGTAAGAAACTGTTCCAGTCCCAAATATCTCACAACTGAAAAACTAATCTCTGTATATCATTATACTTGTTTGTCAGCTAATATAATATATGTTACAAATTGGAATGTTTTATGCACCCTTCCACGCAGTAAGTTACAATATAGTATATGCAGTTTTGGATTTTGTCTGGGTTTTTTAAGTATCAACGAGATCTACAAAACTGGTAATTTGAATGAACAATTACCAAGATAGCATATGGTAGTTTGCATTCATTTGTATGTGCACAGTTTTGTAAATATGGCTATGAGCTTCTCTGTCCCTCAGCTTCATACACACAGACTTAAGGCCAGAAGGGACCATTGTGATCATTAGTCTGACCTGCTGTATTACCCAGGCCATGGAATTGTATCACCTGTAAAATCTGGCTAAGGATCCTTCCTTTCTTCAAAGGAGTATTTTGAGAGTTAATTCATTAATATTTTCAGACCGTGAGATGAAAAACATTATGGCTCTGATGCAGCAAGGTACTTACGCATGCAGCTAAGTTTCAGCATGTGAGTAAACCTGTTGAAATCAATGGGACTACTCACAGCCTTAAAGTTATGTATATATTTACATACCTTGCTGAACTGGAGCCTACAAAAGGCAAAGCAGCGGTATGATCATTTTTAGTTCATTTACTAAGTTAAAAATGTTAGTTCTGGAATGAGACTGTCTCATAGACAAAGTTGTCTCAGAGTTAAGATTACCCTGTTTGAAGAAAATCAATTCAATAGATCAGGGATCAGCAACCTTTGGCATGCAGCCCGCCAGGGTAAGCCCCCTGGCAGGCCAGGCCGGTTTGTTTACCTGCCGCATCTGCAGGTTCGGCCAATCGCGGCTCCCACTGGCTGCCATTCACTGCTCCAGGCCAATGGGGGCGGCAAGAAGCAGTGGCCAGCACATCGCTCAGCCTGTGCCGCTTCCTGAAGCCCCCATTGGCCTGGAGCAGTGAACCGTGGCCAGTGGGAGCTGTGATCGGCTGATTTAAAATCCTTGTCTGAATATTGTATGTACTTCCTATGTATAAGCTTGCGTAAGAAATTCTAATTTCTGCTGTATCACATTTATTGTATTAATTAATAAATAACTTACAGTGAAAGGTGACATAATTCAACTCCCACTGAAATCAACTGAAAGTCACCCATTGGTTTTAATGGGAGATGAATTGGGCCCAAAGAAACCCTATATTTTAAGGCTCCATATTTCCTGACTCTGAGTTCTTGAATACTCAATTTTAACTTTATATTGATGCTATATTTTTGCATGAATGTATCATATATATATTTAGAATACTTTAGGGACTTTTAAGCATTTTGCTGGGACTCTTTTTGTATCCCCACACCTGTAAATGAGTTACCAATAGGACAGAAAAGAGCAATAAATAATCCTAAAATGACCTAAAAATATTCCAGTAAAATAGCTTCTTTATACAGTTTCTTTAAAATGTCATGACTTTAAAGTTTGATCATACAGACCTGCAGGGTTAGAAGCAAGTGCTGTGTGTCCAGCTGGAAATCTGAGAATCTTCCCTTTACAAAGCTACTGCCTCCAGCCCTGCATGACTGCAAGGTATTGGACTTTAAAGCAGTGACATTTTTAGGTACAGAAAAGATGTTTCAGAGCCAGGATTAAAACTTGTCCATTCTAGATCTCAAGGAGGTGTAATTTGGGGGTAAAGAGGAAGGGAACATTTTTTAAAACAATTAATGTTTTTTAAAGGTGTCTGTCTGGAGCTGCTGTAAGGGTAAGTCGAAGGGGAAATAGCTTAGTGGGTCATGAGCAGGAGAGGCACAGATGCATTCATCATATGGCCCATCAGTTTAACACATAGATAATGCCACCATGTATGGAGTATATAGCATACAGAGCATGTGTATTTATACATCTTACATCCCAGAAAAATCCTCTGTTGCACTATCCTTCCCTGAGCTCCCATTGTAATGGTAGAGCTCTGTACCAGTCCCTGTGCACAGCTGTGATGTAATGTCACAGTGTGGTGCTGGATTAATGACTTTGCCTACCAGTGAAATGCAGCCACTCTTAGGGAAAATACTACAAGTGTGTTACAAAGCACACAACACAACAGCTCAGCAAAGGAAGAGAAGATGCATCTAATTGAGAGCATCAGGTTGGGTTTCCAAAAATGCTGAGTGTTGGCATCAATCTGCTCCCACTAAACTCTGTGATAAAATTCCTGTGGATTTCAATGGGAGTTGGGCTGTCACTGAGCGCTTTTGAAAATTCCATCCCTGATTTATAAAGTCAAAGAATCAGGAAATGCTTTACTTACAACAGTGAAACTATTAGGCCCAGATCTACAAAGAAACTGAGACTTTGCAATGCCTAGGGCCATATACTTTGGTATAACTATGTCTCTCTGGGGTGTGAAAGATCCACACCACCAACCTTAACCCCCTTGCCATGTAGACAATGGTATGACGGCGGGGGAGCTTCTCCCACCAACATAGCTACTGCCTCTCGCAGAGGTGGAATTATTAAGCTGATGGGAGAGATCTCTGACCTGCCCTAACTTTAAGGAGCATAGCCACCCAATGGAATCCACAAACTCTGGGTTATATACCTATGGTCCCTATACAATGCTTGGCGAGAGAGAGGCACCTGAGAATGTGATCCACAAAAACCATCATGTTATGCATGGAGCCACCTAAGCTAGCCAATAGCTGAGGCCAAGGAGAGAGGTGTTCCCAAAAAAAGTGTTAACTGTTAAATGTTTACAAAAATGTTTCCTCTTCTCTCTGCCATGGTGGACTTTCTGCCCCAAAATTACACCACTCCTCGTGTGGGAGATGCCTGTCTGTGTGTGGGTTCCACTGCTGGAAAGCCGTGTCTTGGAGTTGGACACATTAGGCACCTAAGTCCACACGAAACATTTGTGGGAGAAGTAAGGGAGGCTGTCTTTCAACCTTTAGCCCAGTGATTAGGATGTAAGAGATCCTTGTTCAATTTGCCCCTCTACCTGGTGAGGTTCAAATTCCTTTGAAAGGATGTCCCACCTCTCAGTTGAGTTCCCTACTCACTGGACTATAGATATATTTGTACTAGTTCTCTGGTCCAATGCCTATTTAATTACCGGTATATAAAGAAAATGGAACAGCTTCAACAAGAGAGAATGAAAACAACCCACAACAGAGGCACTGACCTGAGAAATGGCACAGACCTGTTTAAATCACTTCTCCTCATCAAGCTGGGGGAGGGGGGAATTGAACTGGGATCTCCCCAATCCTGGCTGAGTTCCCTTATCACTGGGTTAAAAGGTACAAGGAAAGCTGCCTTCCCCTTAGCTATTTTGTGTGGAGTTGAGCATGTTTAAAGCTAATGGATCAGCCTTGGAGACAAGGTACATGTTGCCCTGCCTAACTTCACCTGGTTTGAGGATCATAGTGTGGCTCAGGCTAGCACTGTGTGGGCTCAGAGGCAGAAACACAGGTACCTAACGGACTTTTACAATGCAAATTTAGATACCAAGTGGTTTTAGGTGCCTACTGGGTTGAGCTGGCATTTTGTGGATCACAGTGGTGCCTAAATCGAGGATTTAAGTGCCTAAGTCCCTTTGTGGATCTGGACCTTACCGCTGTGCGTTAAAGGCTTCATTCTGATCTTGTATCTCCAAACATGGGTTCAGGGACTAAGAGCAGTATTGTTGTCCTTCAGGAAGCATGCTCTGGTCAGATATAGATGTCCAATGTGCATAGGCTGAAAGAGCACTGTAATGGTTTTTGCTCATGGAGAGCATTGCCTAGTGGTCAGGGCTCAGTCTCTTCAAATTGTAGTGGGGACCCTCCCACTCCACCATGCTCTGGCCTAGAGCCCTGTGAGGGCTATCAAAGGTATGACAGCCAGGGGCTCCTTAAGGCTGCCCTCCCTGGGCCACTTCTTACCATCCATTTATGGCAGGTGATCAGGTCACCGCTTGCCACCTCCTTGTGGCCATGTGTGGCATCAGCTTCCTCTCTCTGGGGACAGCAGCGGCTGCCTTCTCCTGTGGTTGATCCTCAGCCTGTCTCTCCCCTGCCCGGGTAGTCCCTAAACAAAACAAGGGGAATTAACACAAAAAATTGAGTCCATGTTGGGGCGGGAGGGAATGCCTCACTCTCAGGGTGTAGCTGTAGCACATCCTCCCTTCCCTCAGTTCTCGTAGGGAGAGATCCTGCCATTCCTCAGCTCTTTTCTCAGGAGCTGCAAGTTGCAGATCTGCTCTCTTCCCTGGTCTCTTCCCTGGTCTGCTGCCAAGTGAGCTGTTCTGCTTTCTTTTCCCTCCTCCTCCAGTCTTGGCAATCTTGCAGGTGTGGCAGGTGTGGCAGGTGTGTGCAGGTGTGGCAGGGTGCTGCTCTGAGCCCAGAGCAGCACCTTAACCCCTTGTTGCCCGGTATACCCCATCACAAGCACCAAAATGAGGTATGATTGGACTTAAAGTGAAAGTTTTGAGACCTGCACAACAGTTTATTTGCAAACTCTCATCTGAAAATAATGTACCGGGAGAACAGTTCATGTACTTCATACAATCCCTAGCCTCCTTGGGGAAAAAAAATACACATAAGCCTCCTGTGATGCATAGTCAATAGAAAGATGTCTGTTTATGTGAGATTTTTTTTTAGATATCATTGAGTTGTCTCAGAAATCAAAATATAGTGCCAGATTCTGATGTGAGTTATATTGATGCAACTCTTTTGAAGTCAATAGGCCCACACAATGCACAGTGACATGAAGTGGATTTATGACACTCCCTGGGATACTGTGTGTACACAGACAATGAATGCATTATGTAGGTTCTGGGAACTATATCCTGGATAATAAACTTCCTGTATTAAGAAATCCAAATATAATGTAAGTAACCTAACATAAATTAATTGTATTCTTCACATTATTGCACTTCTCAAAACGTCATGTATCATGAGGATGTAAATTACTTTGGTGAGATATAAGAAGAGGTTGCAGCAGTTTCTATTTGTAGCATTATGTCTCACTGAAGTGAAAGTATATTAGACTTTGAATTTTCAACTGAAGCAGGTCACATCTAAGTGGCCTGTCACAGACAAAAAGTGAGCAAGTGATATGCCTTTCACTCCAGTGAGAAAAGCTGACTCCATGCCACAAACTGCATACTGTTACTATATATATTGGTCAGGTACATAATGTTAAGAATCATAGAATAGAATATCAGGGTTGGAAGGGACCTCAGGAGGTCATCTAGTCCAACCCCCTGCTCAAAGCAGGAGCAAACCCCCAGACAGATTTTTGCCCCAGATCCATAAATGGCCCCCTCAAGGATTGAACTCACAACCCTGGGTTTAGTAGACCAATGCTCAAACCACTGAACTATAATTTGAAGTTGGAGAAATCACATATAGGATATGAAAATTGGGTATAAATAGTTACACTATTGTTATAAACAAGAAGAAACCTACCTGCCCATCTTTATTTTGCTCCTCACTCAAGTGTGACCACTGGGAAGATGCTTAACTTCCCTGAGCCTCATCTTCAAAGTGAAGCTAATACTACTTACCCACCTTTATACAGTGCTTTGAGATCTTCTGATGAAAGGTACTATATAATGTAAGTGAATTTATTAATTATTTAGAGCTAAATGATTGCCAGTCCTTATGCAGCTGCACACTTGCAAGGCAAGATGAGTAAAGCCCTCCTCTTTATAAGCCCACAGAAGGGATGCCCAGAATCACAGTACCTGCACCCCAGGAGGTAATGGGCTGCTACTGAGTTGCTTCCCTCAGAAGCACCTCTCTAAAAGGGAGGCAGGAAAAGGAGAAAAGTAGGTGGGGCATTAGCATCACCCTCTACATACTGGTCAGAGGGACTTGCCAGCTATAGAGCTGCAGGGATAAGCTGCCCCCTTACACTCTGTCTAGACTAGGAAAACGAAGTGTACTTAGCCAACATATTAGCTAATATATGTTAACTGAGACATTTTCCGATATCACCAATTGTCTAGTATAGACAAAGACAGTGGTATTTAACCACATTTCTTGTGGTCAACCAAGAGGTTCTCCTCTAGGATTTATCATGATTAGCTAACACATTTTTAAACGACCACCATTCTCTAAAGTAGATGCAATGTGGGGTTGAACAATGTCTCAACATGTTAGCTAGTATGTTTGCTAATCATATTTCATTTTCCCAGGCTAGATAGGGCCTTAAAGGGGTGTGGGAGGTTATTATTTGTGCTACACTACACCTATCCTCTGCTAACATAGTTCCATTAAGGACCTTATGACAGTGACAGCAGCTCTAAAGGTATGTCTACACTGCAAGTGCTACAGCAGCAGTGCTGAACCATAGTGTAGACACTTACTACATCAATAGATGTGTTTTCCCATCGAGTGTAGTTTATCCACCCCTCCAAGAATTCTTCCATACACATAGCTGCATCTACAGTGGGGGTCAGGTAAACATAACTATGTCACATAGGGCATTAAGTTTTTCACAGCCCTGAGCAATTTATGTAGGTTGACCTAAATGTTAGTGTTGACCAGCTTAAGTGATATCAGGGCTGGGACTGTCCCTGTTCCGGAGAATCAGAGAGCCATAATGGTATGCCTCATACATCCATCTCTCCTTGATGCTGAGCAGAACTCTGGCGCATGAGAGAATCTGCTCTAAATATACATTTATTTGGCTGTGTGATCAGTGAGATTTTTTTGTCTCCTGTTTAAAAACTGTAAAGTGTTAAACTCATAGATTCCAAGGCCAGAAGTAACTACTGTGGTCACCTAGTCTGATCTCCTGTAAAACACCAGCCATGGAAGTTCCCCAAAATAATTCCTAGGGTGTACCTTTTTGAAAAACATCCAATCTTGATTTAAAAAATTGTCATTGATGGATTCTCCATCAAGACCCTGGGTAAGTTGTTCCAGTTGTTAATTACCCTCACTGATAAAAATGTATGAAGTATGTTATACCTTACTCTACTAAACTGAAGAGCTCATTATTCAATATTTGTTCCCCATGTAGATACTTACAGACTATAATCAAGTCACCCTTAACCTTCTCTTTGTTAAACTGAATAGATTGAGCTCACTGTAAGACGTATTCTAATCCTTTAATCATTCTCATGGATCTTCTCTGAATCCTCTCCAATTTATCAATATCCTTCTTGAATTGTAAACACCAGAACAGGACACAGTATTCTTGCAGCTGTCACATGAATGCCAAATATAGAGGTAAAATAACTTTGCTACTCCTACTCAAGATTCCCCTATTTATGCATCCAAGCATTGCATTAGCCCTTTAGGTCTCTGGGAGTTCATGTTCAGCTGATTATTCACCACTGCCCCCAAATATATAAAAAAAAATCACTGCAATGTTTTACTTGATATTATAAACAGAAGAAATCAGAGCTGTAAACTGTTAGTTTTTCTCATCAACCGTAATTCACACATTTTGTACACTTTATATATGGCATACAATTTAGCATTATATAGCTCAGTGGTGTCAGACACATTAGCCTGCTTGATGTATTCACATGACTCATGAGGCATAGTCAGATTCAGCAGTATCTAAGCTTTTATTTTCAAAAAGAAAGTTTCTTGCCCTTTTGATTGTGAAGAAAGCCTTCCAATTGTGAACCAAGTGTCACCAAAGTATTGTCATCTTCCTAAGTCTGCAGACCACCTGAAATAATGACTCTGAGCTTCAACCACTTTGAAGGTTGAACTCTAAAAGGTGTTAACTCTAAAACCTAATGATGATGCTGATGCTGTTATAATGACCTTCAGAACAGATGGAATTCCATCACAGACCCCTAACATACACTGTTCACATATGTCTTGATCTAACACCGATTAAAGACAATGAAATTCTTTCCATTTACTTCAATAAGGGAGTTTGAGTCAGACTGTAAATGAACTACCATCACCTAACAACTATTCTGCCCTTCACTCTGCACCCATTCCAATCTCTTTCACATGTATTCCCCTCCATGCTGTGCATATCTGGCCTGAAAATGTTTAATAATAATATAACAGTTACAGGATTGTATTGCTCCTCTCCTTGTCATTTGGAAGAAAACATCAGGAAAAGCTACTGCTATTCTGCAGCCTTAGACAAACCCTCCATTTTTATTTTCTACAAAGAACTTCTGACCTCATCTTTTTAAGCCCCTGGCAATATGCTCTTTAACAGGGGTCCCTTATTGCTAGGGATACTTGTAAATAATGGTAACATTTGACAGATTGCTCAGGTTGGTCACAGGGAAAATATCAGTTTTCAAAGTTTCTTCTAGCTCATAATAAATCTGTACAAATTATTTATATAATCTGAATAAATGATTACCAAAGCTTATGCCTATTTTGTGAAGAGTAAAGCTAATAAAAATGATCATAAAACTCTGAATACAGGAACACGTGTATAAACTGGTCATGAATACATTCATGAGAACTAATCATGAATAAATATAGGCTAGAAATTAGAAGGTTTCTAAACATCAAAGGAATGAGGTTCTGGAACAGTCTTCCAACAGGAATACTGGGGGCTAACAACTTAACTAGTTTTAAGATTGAACTTGATATGCTTATGAAAGGAATTATATGAAGTGGTTACCTGTAATAGTAGGGAACTGGACTCAGTGATTCAGGTGATTCTGTCCAATCCTATGTCCTATTTTAACATAAACACTGTATTATTAATGTTACCCCCATATTTTTGCCTTCTACTGAATATCTTGTAATGGTAATGTATAACATTGATTTAATTAATGTGTTATTTCTATCACAACTGAAATACTACTAACCTCAACACTGAAAATATAAATAAGAACAGATTCCTTTTAACACAGCTAGACCCTTTACATGACTCTTTTATTGTTTACCACATAGGTTAGAAATAACAGGCAAAATCTCTGTCATAAAGAGAGTCACAAATGAGCCTGATCACCCAGCATCAACATAGAGAGTACTTGTTTACAAAATAGTAATGTGATCTCTCTGTAGCTTGATTCTTCAGCACAATATTAAGTATTATCAGGTATTTTATATACTCTCCTTTTCACTCTCAACAAACACAGCAAAAGTGTTTTGTAACAGAAGCAACAATCAGAGCAGAGAATAATGACCAATATTCTCATGTCCAGATCATCTCCTCATGTGGAGGAAACAATAGGAAGCAGGAAAGAGGATAAGAAAGTATTCTGTGGAATTGGCAATAAAGCTGGTCAAAAAACACTTAATTTCAAAATGTTTCCACAAAAACAAAGAGAATTTTTTTACAAATATTTTCCTCCTTTTTGACCAATGCTAATTTATTTGCAATCATTCCCTCGGGGGGGATTGATTTGGGAAGGAATGGAGTTGAAAGGAAGTGCAACCTTCCACCTCTGTTCATCCTGGGAAAGGAAACCCTAGATCTCACAAGTAGGGCGAAGCCATCCCATGTTGCCCTCCTCCCCTTGGCAGCATGCATGTAGCAGAAAGGCATAGAATTAAGTCCAGATCAACTTTCTACAGGGAAATCTACAAGTTTAGTCAGAGATGAAGCCATGGAAAGTTGTTAGTCTTCTGCGCTGATGTTTCTGTTCCCCAAATTTGTGTGAGGTCCTGACTCCCTGCAATTCTTGTAGAGGAGCTTCTGTAGAGGCCCTGGCAGGGAAAGAGACAATACTATGGATCAAATGCCCCTTGCACAGGTGTGTGTCCCTCAGCTAACAGTAGGGGAGGAATGTTCTGTTCCATAGTTTGTTGACATTATGTATAAACAAACATGGGTTCCCACAACTTTAATAACAATGGATCTGTACCATCCCGTACCATATGGGAATTACCAAGCAGGGGCCAGGAAACTCCTTGAGTTTCAATCCCTTACTTTTTCTTCAGTTCATTTCCTCAGATGGCAGGGGTTATCTTCCCCATACTTTGTGAGACAGGCTCTCAAATCCCATTCATGGCTCGAGATCCATGTACATCCTCTTCATAGCTGCCCAGGTCAGCCCTTTCCCATTCCATAGCAGCACAGTTGCTTCCAGAGCCATATTTCCCTTCTATCATGGTTGATCTCTGCTCCCAAACTCCTATCGGGATAAATCATAAAATAGTCAGAATAAGATAATATTAAGGAGGTCGGTAATATCTTATGTTTCCCAGCCCCAAGAAATATGAAGAAGTGGTCATCCTCCCACCTCATTTCTTTCTCTTCTGCTGTGCTCCAGCTCTGTGCTGTAGCTGCAGAAGTACATCTGTGGGATCATGCCATGGAGTCATTACTCCCTTCTTCCATAGCTCCAGCTTAGATGCATCTGACTGTCTTTGTGCATGGTAGTGGAAAGGATGATCAAGGCTGCTGTGTTTTACTTAGGACCATACTTTGTGTGAAAGGGTGGTCAGGAATTATTACAGGATGAGTATAACAACTAACATATGCTCATTATTGTAGTGTTTCTCCTACAAATCCTATTTTTCAGTGTTTAGTATCTCATCTGTTTCAAATCACACTGGACTAAAACTTGGTTTCCAGTCCAGGTGCACATTTGTTTTTCAAAAAAAAAAATGTAAATAGGATTCATTTTCAATTTAGAGATCAGCAAGGAAACAAAATTCTCAGGGGTTTCTACTTTTTTTGGCCTCCCAGAAGCTCAGTGGGCAGTATGTGGTATTAGATGTTTTTGTCCAACATATTTACTTTCTTTTTGATGTTTCCATAATGTCGTTTTTATAAATTACATGAGAATAAACTTCTGAATTTCCAGGGTTTTGCAAAAATATTTCTGTGTAATATTGTTGCATGTAGTGTTTGCCCTCTAATCTTTTTTCCCAACTAGCAAAACCTATAGTGATGCCCAGTTGGTTGTAGTACACTATTAATATTCAGAAGATTGATCGCAGTAAGAATTACGTGCACGAAGTCATGCCCCATTATGTGCATGAAGTCTGTGTGGACATGCAGAGGTTTAAGGGGAAGTATATACTTCCCAAGTCTCTCTGTGGCTTCTCTGAGCCTAAGTCAGTGTGGGAGTTGGGAGGATTGGAGAGTGAGTGGAGCCTTGGCTCTATTCTTCCCAACGTGCCAGCCAGCACAGCTGGACAGGTTTGGGGAAGTAGTAATTTGCTACTTGTAAGGACCATAAACTCTTCTGGAGCAAGGGAAGGATCACAATTCTGAAGTATGATTCCTTACCTGTGCTTCTCACAACTACATACCACCCTTTATGAAGAGTACATTGAAAAGAAAGAATCTAGACCTAAAAACCAAATATTGCCTTATCTCTATGTGCACTGATCTCAGCTGATAGTAGGAGTTAATGCAAAAATCAAAAGCAGTATATTTCTTTATTTCAGTTCATAAACCTCCATGAGCACCTATTTAATGATCAGTGAAAGTTACATACATTAATATAAGCAACAATCATACAATATAATATTATAGGTGCAGCTAGTAGCAATATCCACAGTTTAGATTGTCCAACACTTTCCATTATAAGACTCTGTTTTCATTTGCTTATAAGTTTGTCAAACTTTAACCATTTCAGCTGAAATTTTCCATGCCAAGTGTCTGCTTCAGGCCAAAGTGGCATTTGTTTCTTTATGTTTCATTTTCCAATTTCAGCAAAAACAGTCCAGCCATTTCTGAGTAAGAGGTTAGAGGAAAATATGTTGTTTTGCCCATGTTAAAAGTTTCATAGAATCATAGAATATCAGGGTTGGAAGCGACCTCAGGAGGTCATCTAGTCCAACCCCCTGCTCAAAGCAGGACCAATTCCCAACTAAATCATCCCAGCCAGGGCTTTGTCAAGCCCGACCTTAAAAACCTCAAAAAATGATTTCACTGAGAAGCTGTAGTGACAGGGAATTCAAATTTGGCAAAAGGCATTGTACCTTTTGCCATCCCCATGAACTTCTGTCAAAATTTGACCAAGAGATAAGCTTCTAAAGATTGTAGTTTGCACATGCTCAGGAGAGTTTTGTTATGGTTTGGCAGCATTATTTTCTGAGCATTATTTTCTCAGCATTACTTCTGTACTGAGTATGCTCCATCCCACAAAGCTCCTACATATCAACCAGAATGAGCCTGTTCCGTCCCACAGCTTGACTGAGCATGTGCCATTCTAGGGGCTGAGCAGGACTTTCCCTGCTGTTGCTCCTCCTGGTTGCCAGGGGCCACTATGGTGCTGGACACTAGAACTGAGAGCAGGGAGACTCTTTCCTGTGCTGTCAATGCTCCTCCTGCTAATATCAAGGCAGTGTCAAGGAGGAGGAATCTTTCTAACTGAAATGCAAAAGAGGTTAAAAGCAGAGATCAGAAAAAAGGATGATAGAACCCAGCAGCACCTAGAATCAGAGGGAGCAGAGATAGGAGCTCAGGGAGAGATAAGTGCACAGGGAGGTAGAGGCAGAGTAGGTGTGGACAGATACAAATGGTATTCTAGCCACTACAACACATTTCCCTGCAGAACATAGAATTAAACCCAGTATTCTTGAGTTCCAACGTTCCTCTGCTGCAGGATCTAATTGTGAAACCAAGAAGGCAAAGTATGCGTCTCTGTATGAGCAGTGAATGAGGCAATGGTCCTATGGAAAAAATAGTATATGATCATGTAATTAAAAACTGTATCATAAAACATATGCACAAGGGGGTGAATTAAGGTGTCACCAGCTACCTTAGTTCTGACATTTCTTAACTTCTAAGCACTGAACTGTGCACCATATTATTTTACTAACATAGATTTTTTTTTGTATTTAACAATGTAAAGGGCTGCTCATCCTACCTTAAAACACAACTATCCACCATCAAATACATTGCTAAAGTATCACACACAGGGCCAGCTTGTAAACCTCTTGTTCACATTGGTGATCAATTACCCAGATAGTTCTATTGGTCTCTCTATTTACCAGTGTGGACCAACAGTAAACAAGCTGGCCCATAATAAACCCATCCTATTTTGTATTATTGGCCAGGACTCCGAGTAGAATAATATGGTAGTTAGTGTACATTATGTAATAAGTCCATTGTTAAGTGAGTAGTTTTAACAGCAGTGCCACTGCAGAATTTTATAATCATTTTTATGTAGAGAAAATAGCACTGCAGTTAATAGAACCCTTAATTTCAGCAGTACCCTTAATTTCAGCAAAACATATCAATAATAAGTGGGTATATTGTGCCATGATACCTAGAAAAGTACAGGTAAGCAAAATGTGGTTGCTAGCACATCAGATGTGGCCCAATCATCAGTCTGTTATCAGTTTTGTCAGTTGTGCCTCTGAGAATTAATCTTACTATAGAAAAATGCCCCTACATAATATTTTACCGTTCAAAGTCCCATTTCAAAATCTAAGCCACTAGCCCCATTGTTTCCAGAATGAGAATATTTTTAAGTATATCACATAAAATTGCATGGAAAGTTACTGAATAGTAAAAATAATTGTTTCTGGTGTATTATATTCTGTCTACCCTGAGAGACTTAGACTGACATTCTAAACAGCTTCAAACAGCCATCATTCTCAAAATAATCAACCTGCCACAGAAATGTGTCTCGCTGTCATCAAAAAGTGGAATTTCTCCCCCCAAAATAAAGAGGTGAAAGAAGGGCAATACTGAATATGTGATAGTTTAAATTTCAATATATCACAATCCTGCATCAAAAGGGAGAAAAAAGGTAAGGGTGGTATTTTTGAAAGTGCTCGGTATTGGCCTAACTTTGCTACCGTTGACATCAATGGGAGTTTTACTCTTGAGTTCAACAGGAGAAGTTAGGCCAGCACTGAGAACTTTTGAAAAATCCTAGCCTAAATCTTTAAAGTATTTCTAGTGTCGTTCTTTTGTGAAATATGTGACATATATTGAATGCATGATGGTTTGGTGTGACATAGTGGTTTTATTGGTAGCCATTTGCAATCACTGGTTCAACTCATTTGTGACTTTATCTCCTGAAAGCAGAATCAGACCCACTGATTAAATGGAGTGTCCTGATTTACACCAGTTTAATTGTGATCAGGATCAGGGCTATTTTGTTTTAAATAGAATTGGTCTATATAGCTGACTACGGGTTTTATTATTATTATTATTATAACTCAACTAGTGCTATTCATTGGAAACAATCTTGAAAGATGTAGTGTTAAATTGATGCATTGTGCATGCAAAACACAGGTTAAATTCAGTGTACTAAATTCAGAGTGTACTAAATTCAGAGTGAATAATACTGTCCTTATGTTTTAAAACATGTCAATTTCTCTTAAGCTATCATTTGTCTTAAATATTTAATCAGCTCAGATAAATGTACTTCATTTGGCCTTAACTGTGTGCCACAATAAGATAAGAGAAAGGAAAGCTAATAAAATAAAATTGTAAGGTGAACCAGAAGATATGTTTCAGAATTTATTATAGTATAAATAAAATGTATGAGCATTTTTTAAAGTGGCTGTTGGTATAGAATTGTTTGGCTTTGTGCAAGGGACAATGTGTGAATAGAGGCTACTAAAGGAAAGCTTTAGTAGTTAGAGATTTGGTGATTTTCTCTCATCTGAGATTCCTCCATTGTGTCTGTGTTTGTTTTTTATGTGAAACTGATTTGAAGGGAATATGATACAAGTGTTGCCTTTGGGTACTGAAAAAGCTAGTGGCGTAAGATGCCAACGTGGAATAGTGTGAATTGTACTCTGAATGGGAATTAGGAATCACAAATTTCCACTTCCTGAGGGCCCTGGCTTGGAGAAATCACACCCATATGGGTTATCAGAGGCAGAAGAGATGAACAGAAGAGTGATCCCGGCGAATGAAAATTAAACATAGTTATTTCCCTCCTTCCCCCCGTCTTCCTGTTTCCTTTTCTCATTTCAAGTCATTTAGTGACCTAGAGTGAAATAGACAAGAATTGACAACACATGCTGTTACTAGCTGCAGTGTCTCCATTTGATCCCTAGACATGGGGGGGGGGGGGAGAAACCAATGGTTATACTCTAAATATGACCTGTGTAAAGATAACAGGCTTGATTTAGTTGAAACCGAGCCCTTTCTCCTGCGTTTCACAGGCAGGGGAGTTGGGGTTTTCCCCTCTCTTTCGCTTTCCGCAAAAAGAAAACGTGGGTCGATACCATTTTTATTGTTCAGCTGGGGTGGATTTGAGCATTTTGAATGTCTAATTAAATCGGAGGCTGGTTTAGTCTTTGGGGGGAGTGGAGGGTGGAAAGTCCTATTAAAACGACCCCTTTGGCTTGGGGTTAGCCCGGTACTGTTGCCCCCAAATAAACAGGGAAGGGGGGAGGGAGATGGGGAAAGGTGAGTTGGGCTGAGTGATGTCTGGAGGGCGAACTCGTGTCTCTTGGCGATGTTGTGGGCTGCTCTGCTGAAATCCGTCCCTCTGCTTGAGCTGAGGCAAAGGCAATAGTCGGAGGCATCTGATGCTGCCGTTTCCAGGGTGAAATTTCCAAGGCTGATCGTTTTAAAAAAAACAACACACCCTTAACAAAAATAGCCAGAAGAGCAGAAGAGCCGGCATCTTCCAATGCAACCAGTGTAACCTAGACAGACATTTTTTAAAGCCATCTGCATTTAAACTAACCACGCACACAAAAGAGACAACGCTAACGACCACCCCACAAAACAAGGCGCAAGAGACAGATAGAGCTGGTATGAAAAAGAAACAAGCCTGTCTCCCCCCCGCCCCCAACCCCCGATCAGTTTTTGCAGTGAGCTGATGAGGCTAGGAAGTGGCTGGCCGGCCGTGCACCAGGCGGCTGCTGGTAGCAGAGCTAGGCGAGGTTTCAGCACGAAGAACGCTGGACAGCTCACTGCACGCAGCCTAGCCGTCTCCCTGCCTTTTCTCCCCCTCTCCCCTCGCATTACTGTACAGCTGGAGATGCATCTAAATTAAGTCCTATTGAACAACAAGTAGATCTCTTCTGTCCGGGAACTACCCTAGACTCGCCTCTCAATTAAACTGCATTTTCGCTTCATGGAATTGACCGTCAAGCATAATTATCCCGATTTCTCTCTCTCTCTCTCTCCTTTGCAGGAACGACTCTTTGGGAACCTGGTCCACCCAGGGATGTAAAACTGTGCTTACCGATGCATCCCATACGAAATGCTTATGTGATCGTCTCTCTACCTTCGCCATTTTGGCTCAGCAACCTAGAGAAATAGTAAGTAACAAAGAAAAAAAATCCAGATTTAATGCAAAAGCAGGAAGATTTGTTGTCCAGCTTCTCTGTCAGGTAGATTTCAGACGTTGCATCGAGGAATTGTTTAAATACTGAAGGTTGGCAAAATGTTGTTAGTCTCCTGTTATCTACAGTAGCTCAGATAAATGAATTCCAGATTCTGTGATATAACTAAATCCTAGTCAATTTCGGACGGCTTCCATCTCAGTATTTTATAGGAAGGCCTTCTAATTGTAATGCAAATGTGTCAAAAACTTTCATATTGAATGATTATCAACTTAACAGCCTTTTTCAAGTGTGTTATCCTTTCAAGAGGAGTGTAGAAGGTTTTATTGCTGTTAGTAGAACGAAAACCCTAGATAAGGTAGTTAAACAGATTGCAGATCTGCATTGGACATGTTTAGTACAGGTTTTCTGTGTTGTCTGTTGACATCTTTAAGAAAAATAACAAAGTTTGCATGGAAAGGAGTGACATAAAATATAGAAGCAACCACTCTAGGTATTACTGCATTTAAAAATAGTCTAAAAAGCAAATCGTTTTGAGGTTGAACCCCAAAGGGCAATTATTTGGTTTTCCTCTTTTTGGAAGTGTATGATCAGTGACTGTTTTTAGCAGTAAGCTTCAGCTGTTTGGAAACAAAGTGTTTGAAATAAAGCATGACTTTCTGTGTAAAATCTGGCCTAAAAGTACATTAGTCTTAGCTCTTGTTTGGTTGACGAAATATACCTTGATACAATGTAATTTACAATGCATACTTGAGACTTTTAAACAGCATATTGATAAGCCATATAGAATATTTTGCCAAACTTTTAGGTCTAAATCCTTTAATTTGCATTAGCCAATATCATGTTAATTTTAGAATACACACAGATATCCCTAATGCATAATAGTGATGTCTGAGACTAATTGTTTTACAGCAAGTAAGCAAGTTTGTTTTTTCAAGGTCATGTATTTATTTTTCAACTGTTATTAGTTCAGAATAGCACAGATTAAATAATTCTAGATTTCCAAGTTCTTCAGAAGAAGCATACAATATTTTTGTGTTCCCTTACATTGTCATTTCTTCTATATGATCAGAGGCCCAAGAAAACTAAGCATGTGAGAATACTGGACTTCAGACAAAGTTATTAAAAGTCCTAAAGTTTGGTCATTCTGCAGTGAACATGATAAAGTACTGGATGATATTTAATAGCTGTCAATAAAACAAGCTATTGGTTTAGCCCATTATTTTCAAAATATTTCTACCTTTCAAGGAAAATAAGTATTTACATTAATTTTAACTAGGGTGACTTTTAAACCTAAATTAATATTGTGTTGTCCTACTAAGTTGTAATATCATCATTTGCTTTATTTTACAAAACATTATGTAATGGTATAATAAAACATTTTAAGGCTCTAAGGCCTCTCTGGATGGCATCAGTAATTAAAGATATCTCAGAGATATGTATGGATCAAATTGGGAATTAAGTTAGAAGGAGTACATGTCTGCTTCATACCTAATATTACCAAGGCTGGCTGTGATACAGTAGCTGTTTTAGGCATTTTCCTTTATTGCTCTTTTCTGGCATTTTAATTTCTGGAAGATGGTTTTTACTCAGAGTAGTTTGTTGTAACCTACAGATCATGGAATCATCTGGCGCCCCCTCAGTAACCCTAATAGTAGGCAGTGGTCTCTCATGCTTGGCTTTGATCACCCTCGCAGTTGTCTATGCAGCACTATGGAGGTATGTAATTGATGACATGGTTGAATGGAAATGCACAATTGTTTAGAATTAAATTAGTAGTTCAGGATGCCATTAGATATGTTCTTATCTTCTATATGTAATAACAGTAGGCATTTTTAAACAAAATAGCTATACAGTGCATGCTGCAATTGATCTGTAATAAATCCGATTAGTGTAATTGATTTGCTTGTCTGTCCTGGTCTACTGGTGATGTTATAGTCCATATCTTCTCTCCTCTCTTCAGTATTAATGATATTGCCCTTTCAGTGCAGTAGTCAGACAGATAATAAACATTTTATAGGATTCCTCCAGAAGTGAATTCTTATATTTGAATTAAGGCTTCTGGCCTATTTCCTGACCCACTTCTCCTCCATTTACATTTGAACATGAGGTATCTGTGTAATAAAATCTACATATGAAAGTCACACAAGTTTCAGGTTTTTCAGGTCCACAGATGTTCAGACTACTATGCACACTTCAGCTGCATCGTTCATTGAAGGGCATAGAATGAAGCAGTATGCCTTCAAAAACATGTTTGGTTGGGACTTTGTGGCACAGTCTAATACTGAACTTGCTTTGTACCTTAGGGGACCCCTAGGATCATAAATGCAACTGAAAGGCATGGAGGAATTCAGTAGGAGGGAGATTTAAAATAGCATGATTAGTTAGTAAGGAAGAAGAGTGAGAAGTATATAAAATAATGAGGGACAGAGTCAGCAAACTAGGGACAGCTATTTACCCTTTCCCATAATACAAAACCAAAAGGGCACTTAATGAAATTAAAAGACATCAAGCTTAAAAGGATGGAAACTGTAACATTAACCAATGGAATATGCTGCCACACATTATTACTAAAATAAATAGCTTAATTACCAAAATAAATAGCTAAATTTCTCTCTCAGAGAGAGAGAGAGAGGGTGGGGGGGATTAGACATTTTTGTTTAATATAGAAAACCTGGTTATTCCAGCCAGGATAAAATATTATAAGGATTATCAACCATCTTGTCTTAAGGAATTAACATCGACCACCAATCAGTTTCTCGTCACAGACCCTACTGCTCCCCCTGCCCAGCTTCAACATGTCACATTGTCAGTGGCCCCTTCTTAACCGATTTCCAACTGGGCAGGCCTCTGTGCAGCCAACCAGCCCCATTGGGATCTTCAAGATAACCCAAGCTGCAGCGACAGTGCAACTCAAACAATGACTCACATCGTCGAGGAGTGTCCACTAACCAAATGCAGTGGAGGGCTCCAGGAGCTCTACTTGACCACTAAGAACACTATTGCTTGGCTAATATTCAAATGCTAAATAAATAAATAAGAAATAAACTGAGTATAAGATGGATTCAGGAAGTGATTCCCAACTCCCCAGTTGCAGAATTGGCTGGGTGCATTATGGGGTTATTGCTGTGTCTTGTGATGTATCTAGCATTGATGGAGACCTGGTATGAGGCTGAATGTATTAGTGGTGGTTCCCAGTAGAAGGGATTCTAAGCTGGGAAAGGAATTGTTTAATGTGACCTGAGAGGCATAAAAACAGAGTTTGGATGAAACTGACAAAAAGACAATTTAGATTTATATCAGGAAGAATGTGCTAAAAGTGAGGCCTTTTTAACTGTAGAAATGACCTTTGATATTCCCAGCATTTGAGTTATTTAAAGCTGGAGTGAACAAAGCTTTCAGGAGTACACTTTAGTCAACAGTCCTGCACTGGCAGAAAGATGAACAGTGGATGTAATAAGGGTTTTCCTTCACTAACTTTTGTGATTCTTGGTTCTTGTGGGCTTGGTTATGTCATCCTTGAAAATATTTTTATTTAGCAGAAAACCCCTGCAATTTGTCTGGATTAGCAGTGTCTGCTCAAAAGAACTTTGGAATAGTAACATTGCTGATCAGAAGAAATCAGGTGCATTAGCAAAGCTGCTGAAAGCTTGCACATCATCTGCCTGGCTCAGGGCAATGCTGTGGGCCCCTAACTTTCCTGAGCACTAAATCTACCCACACATTGAGTAGCAAAAAACTGTTCTTGTACCATGTTCAAATTTGAGCTTCTTCATAGTTCCAGGGTGTTTGATGTTGGGTCTGCTTCAGGTCCATCTCTAATAAGAAGTTAGAGTAGTAGTATATAGGCAAATTCATTAGCCTTTTTGTATTCATCTGCCAAATCACACACAGCCTTGGGCATTATACTTTTTTATTTATAGGAGGAATGTTTCTTGGGTTATCTTGTACTCTTTTTATGAAAAGTGTAATTAGACAACTGGGCAGAAAGGACAATGATTTATTTTCTATCCAAAGCACAGCACCTCAAACTACCCCTCTTCACTGTGCCCTGAAGTGTCAGCTGTGGTTATGCATGTAAGGCCCGACATGGGGTTTAAACCCATGACTTTCTGGCCCACTGGAGAGATAGCATCAACTGAGCTGTACTGACAAAGTAAAAGCTATAAATAAATTGCATAATTTTCATAAAATCTAGGCGCCCACAGCTCCCAGTGATTGGTCTGAAAACCAGAGCAATAATACCAGAGGGGTAGCCGTGTTTCTTGAAATAGTCATCATTGTTTTGGTGTGTTTCAGCTTATACAACATGGTGTAGCAAAATGAGGAATTTACATTTTTAAGAAACCAGTTGATACAGTTATTTTGTTATCCTATAAACTATTTTCCTAATAGTCTTGTAAAATGAATAATGTAACAAAAGTTGGCAACAGGGAATATGTAATGCTCACTATTATAATTTAATATCTACCAGTACAAAGATCAGCTATCTTTGCTATTTGATGAAGGACTTATTGTATTATCCCTTCTGCACACAAATTATTTTGTAAATGTAGTTTAAACTTCAAAAATAATTTATGTTATAATTATCCTAATAATGTAAGTGTTTAAGAATGCACTGCCATGTTATGATCTACTATACTGCATCTTAATTCATATTGTGGGCCGTATCCTTAGTAATGGGGCTATTTCGAATTATGCCAACTGTGGATCTGCCCCTCTATGAACACTCCCATAGAGGAGCAGACAGCAGAAGAAATTATATTACTATTAAGCTGAATTTATGCAGTCACATTATTATCAATATGATTCATATCAATAATACCAACAGCTTATAATGGAAGCACTGATAGACTCTAGCTTTAATGTCTTGAGACATTCTGAGGGAATTATAAAATATATAATGGAAACAAAAACTTTTCTAACTGGCATGTTATTTTGTATTAGTAGGAGAGACCAAATGAGAAATAATGTAATAGTTTAATAGAAAATTCTCTCTTGAAATTCTGGTAACAGAGCTCTTACATTTTAAAATGTCACCCACATTTCTAAGAATTGCATTCAAGTATTTATGGTTGCTTATCTGTTATGATAATATTTTCATTTTCAATGGCTTTAGAACCTTTTTATTCTATATTTATTTGGACAGGTACATCAGATCTGAGAGGTCAATAATTCTAATTAATTTCTGCCTATCTATTATCTCATCAAATATTCTTATACTGGTTGGACAAACTCAGACACATAATAAGGTATGATTGATTATATTGACTTTGTATTTTAATATCTATCTTTTTGTGTTTAATTTGGATACAAATCCATTCTCACAGAACTAGAGAGTTTTTGGTAAAATATTAACAGGCAAAGGAAATTATTTAACGTTTCCTAATTTTTTTCCTCCAAAAATCCCTGTTGGTATCATTCCCTTTGGCCATGCTGTGTTCTCTGTGGTAGACCTGTGTGTTTTATAACTAAATTTCAAAGCTGAGATAGTTCAAAGACATAAAACATCAAAAGCACAAATTCTGGCTCATTATAATAGTTGTAATAGGATTGTGTGCTACAATGTTGTGGGGTTTTTTGTTTTGTTTTGTTTTTTGTCTTTTTATTAATACACTGACACTCAGAAGGCAAGTGTAAATTGCTTGGAAGTTAGAGTACAACTCTTGAAAATGTGCACAAGCAGCTATACTCAGATGCTGTAGCAAGGCTGTGTGGGTACTAGATAAATATAGAACTATTAAACCTTTGATTTCTAATGGATATAGAATAGTAATAACCTTGTGCATCTTGTTTATGTACAGTTTGCAGAACCTGGTTTCAGACTATTAGTGGTTTCAGACTATCTTTATCATATGTAGACACTTCTATGTACTGGGTCATCACAAATCTCTGAGTGATGCTGGGTAGCTTTTCCAAGCAACAAAAAGCAGTTGTTTTAAATTAAATAAAACCATTCAAATGGTTTAGAAAAACAGAATACTATATTTTTCTACAACAAACCTAAATTTCAGACAGTACTTGCCTTCATCCATCCCCATTACTGTCATTCACTTTTCAAATCAGTGCTTAGGAATTTAGCTGAATATCTCCACTTAGTCAATGAGAGGCACATGGCAACATGCTGAAAAATGTACCTCAAAAAATATACTTGTACAATAATTCATAATATAATATTGTATACGTATCTATTTGGTGCTGCAGAAGGAAGTCATGTGAATCTCATTGACTTTAAGAGGAGTTATGCAGCTAAAGGCCTGACTAAAATTTTTAAAAGTGCACAAGTGATTTAGGACCCCGAGTCCAACTGCAAGTAAGTGAGACTTAGACTCCTAAGTCATTTCAGTACTTTGGAAAATTTTACCCCAGAACACTAACTGGAAACGTTTTATATTCTACTTTATTATACAGCAAGTTGCATTTAACTGAAAGGAGAGATCCCCAGTAGTTGGCCACTGTTCTCAGAAAAGAATAGGAAGTGACATGGAAAAAAACATGCTCCTTAAAACAGAGGTTGGACCAGAGATTGTGAGCATTGTAAGGGCTGTGGATCCTGGTTTAGACAGAATCCCTAGCTAAGGGGGTGATAATCGCACTCCAGCATGGGGAGCCTGGAACCAAGGCAATCTCTAATCAACTCCTCTGAAAGCCACAGCCCTAGTCATTCCATCAGTAGCCCTCTCATTTTCTGAGTTCCAGAAAAGTGTTTGGATGTTTCCTTGACTTCTTTTTGAGAATAAGAGGTCCTAAGAATGGAGATCTTCTGATGCAATTTATGAGAGAAAAAGAGCACATTATGAAGTCTACATTTTAAAGTGTTTTGTGGTCTGAAAAGCTGCTCTAAAAATGGACATTTTTCTATCCATATATGTTCTCTGTAGTCCATATGTTGTCCTTGATACATGTGCAGAACACCCAGTACCTTAAATGGATCAAGGGCAAAATGTGGTTCTCTTTTCCAAGGCCATAGGTTTCTCTTTTCTTTGTTTCCTGATTCAAACTGGTTTTTACTACTGTGTCCACTTCAGAGCTAGTATACTGTAGCTCCAAAGATCACCATGTCTATGCCATGCATCATCAGAAAAGTTGCCAGCTAATGCCATGATTCAGCAAAACTCTTAGGCATGTGCTTAAGTCCCACTGAAATCAGAGTAACTGAAGCATATACTTAACACATGCTGAAAAGCATTTGAGATTTGCTGAATCCCGGGATCTAAATTCTTCATGGTAGAATTTTTATTTTTGATGTTGATATATGAAAAAAGACCCCACATTTAGATTTCAGAGCCAACAGCTGGGGGGCGGGGAATCTTAGTTTGCCATGTTAACTGAGAAAATTTGATCTGGAAGAAGCAGAAATAGAAAAAAGATCTGTGTCTTAACCATTGTTTGAGAGGAAAAAACCTTTTGACATTAGCCTTTTATATGAGTTATATTAATACTATTCCCTGGTAATACAAACAGGATCCCATGGTGGAGTTTATTAAACGTGTGGGGGCCAAATGCTACAGTTTTTACTCAGGAGAAGGTTTCATTCAAGTCAGCCAGAAATTTCCCTGAATAAGGACTGCAGGGAATTGACTCTTGGAGAATAGGTGTCGCTGCTCTGGTACTTGAGAAGAAGGGAAGCATTTTAAACATTAAATATAAGAGGACTTGTCTTCATGTTGTGTAAAGAGAGAGAGACCTGATTTACCAAGTTTGAATTCTATACTATCCTATTCTCCTTTTGTACCACCACCATCACCATGGTATCTGATCACCACTAATCAGTATCTGTGTACTAATCCCAACACCACAAAGTTCAAGGGTGTTCACATATGATGTTCCATTATATAGCCCCACTTGTTCCATTTATTATTGGACTTAGAACTGGATCTGGGTTTAGGATAGGTTTAGATATGGTCAAGGCCAAGTTATAGTAGTAAATTGGAGCAGTGTGTAAATTAAGCAAAATGAAAATTCAGTGATTACAGACAGCATCTTGTTGTCCTGGTTTACAGATTGTAGATTTCTCTCTTTGCATTAATCACTTTACAGACCAGTTTTTATTTATTTAAAAACTGTTCCAACTTTAAAAAACTTGTACTTCTGTGGGGCTATTTTTGTGCACACTGGCAATTTGTGAATAAAGGAATCATGACTCTTGCACTAAATAAGTGCAGATTATTTCTTATTTTTTTATTTACTTTAAATATACCATAGGTATTCTGCATATTAAAACTAGCAATAGTATTTTAACGCTGAGTGTATTATTCATGGTTTGACTTTCTTTGTGTATGAAGAATTAATGAAGACTAAGTGAGTTTGAAATACTGTACTTTCTCTGTAAAAGTATGTTCTGTCCTTTTTTTCCACTAAAAAAGGGTCACGATATTTCACACAGGCAAAAATGGACAGTGTACTGATAGGGCCATATAAAAGTAGTCTAAGTTCTTCAAAGATGGAATAGCTTTTATATTTCAAATACTCAGTGTTTAAAGGCAAAAATTCTTCCCTCTCAAGTATTTCAACTAGAGGGTTCAGACATTAGACCTGAGGTATAGGCCATGGAGCTTTTTCACCTGTTTTAAGATAGAGAGGGGGGAATAAAGGATGATGGTTGTTGGAAGATTTGGGATTGAATAGCTGTTTTCACCAGAAAAGCATTTTTCTTTGTTCTCTTCATAGTGAAAGATATTGTGCAGTTTCTTAAAGGAGACAGGAGAGAATCGGTCAGCTAGTCTCAATATGTTTTCCAAAGAAGTTTCCAAATGCAGAAAAATCTTGTTGAAAATTCTCTTAAACCATGCATAAGACATGTGTAGAGACTCCTGTTCTCTCAAGCACCTGTTTTGAAATAAAGGTTGTTGGAGGCAGAATTTTCAAAAAGGCTATAAAGTTTCTACGATTATGTATCCTGCTTAAATATAATCAGTGTTGCACTTGGAAGGAGATATGAAGCATGTTAATTTATTGAAACATTTTGATACTTCTTTCTGCTTCTTGGTTTTTTTTCTTAGGTAAAACTTGTTCTGTATAAAATATTAGGCATATTACTTTACTTAAACATGGGGATATTTCTAATATGATTAGTGTGCTGAAGATACTCCTTTCAATTCTGATTTAAAACTCATTAATACTGGTATTAAGGGCCTGATTCAGAATCCATTGGAGTCAATAGTAAAGATGCCACGTTGCATAAATAAGCTAATAGGACAAATAGATGTGTGCTTTGTCAAATACTAGAAAGTGTCCCTAAAACCGACACAAACACTGAGTTTTTGCTTGGTAGAGACTACCATTTTGGGGGGGGAACTATATTTTAGTGATTTGAAGGCTTGATTATGTCATGTAACTCTTTCCATATAATCTGCTTAAGTTGCTTTCCTTGCCATAAAGAAAAATGGCTGCATTTCTTCACTGCATGGATTTTGTTGCTTGAAACTATAAATCTTGATTATGCTCCAGCTCTAACTCATCAAGTAGGCTTCCCCCATCCCTCAATAAGGTACTGATAGGTATTGTCCTGATTTTTTTTTTCTAAATTCCCTTTTTAGTTTCTGAATGTGCATATACTAAAATATCTGGCTTCATTCAGAGTTGCATTGTAAATTAAAACACATTAGTCATCTGAGAAACAAATACTGTTTTCCTTAGGAAGAAAACTGTGCTAAACAAACCAAAAAATACATTTTACAGGTGGGGGAAATTAATTCTTTTCCATCTTACCTGTTTCTACCATGTTTCAGAGTTATCTGACTGCCCTGCATTGGTGCCGCAAAGGGAATCTGTGTGGCTTTTGAGAAATAGGTGCATTTTCCAGAGTGTATGCTCTTCCCTTCATGCACACTTATCCATAATAGGGTGTATGTATGCCCATCAAGGGAAGATTATATCCTTTAGAGTGAGGTAGATGATCACAGCATGTTTAATTTTCTGTATCCTCTCTAATTGTAGCCTAGAGTTTGTGATGCTCACTATTGCAGCATTTTGGTGATAATCCCTTATTTACATGGGTTTACAACTCAGCCATAAAGTCTGCTTTGTGTTAAAACTTGGAGCATTACATTGGATGTGTAGGGAGGGGGATTTGAATATACTCTTTGACCATCTAAAGTACAAAAAAACCTAATAATCAGTTTGCATAAATGCTTTAGGGGGGAAAAATGGCTTAGAAACCAAACCAAACATGCCTAAAGTGTTGCAGATCATTAACCAATTTGGATTAGATCCCTTGACTGGATGAAGCTATTAAGTTACTACTTTTTACAAAATAGATGCCTTTATGCTCCCCTCCACCCTGACACATGGCCTGAAGCCCATGAAATTACAAAGCAATGGAAAAAACCTCAGAAGCAGCAGGAGCCAGTGTAACATGTCCCCTCCTCACTCCCTGAAGTAGCTGGCTGTGTAATTAGAGCTCACCAGGGGATTGAGGAGTCTTTGTGGAGGGGTGGAACCAGGGAGCAGCACTTTATCTGGCATGATTACCTCAGATATCCATGTGGGTATTAATTCTGCTTCTAGCCCATGTTAACTGTTGCACCCTACCTGAAGCCACCTTATAGAAAGGGTTATTGTGGAGGCAGAGGAACCAGTAGCAACACAGCTAAGAAACAGCAGGCAAGAACTCAGGCAGCTGGAACACACACACACAGTGTGAAAACAACACTGAGGTTGTGTTTAGAAAGCAATGAATGAAGAAGGTAATTTACAGTTGAGGAAGTAAACTCTGAGCCTAAACTGGTGACTTCAGTGGAGCATAACCAACTAACTCCAGCTGAGGATCTGGCATAGGTCCTCCCACTCATGTGAACACCAGGAAGCCATTTTAACCCCTTCACTGGTGAGTCTCACCTCTGCCTGTGTGTGGAATTTGAATGCAGTGGCTCTTTGAAGGGCTGGTATAGCCATGTTATTGGAATGTGTCTGTGCTCCAAAGACCAGCAAACAGAGTGTATTTTGCCTATGTGCTGTGCATTCAGGAGCACAGAACCAATTAACTGCAGTGGAGCCCACTTAAATGAATACCTGTTAACGTATTAGGCCTGTTTAAACAATGCTGCTTCCCTATGCCAAACTCTGACAAAACCTGTTAGCTTCCGGTGGATTAGCTCACTACTCTGAGACTTTTAGGAGTCTTTCTGGGGAGCAGACCCTACATTGCTCTCTCCTACCTCAAGGTGAGTACACAGCTTGTCACTCCCACTATTGATACCTGCCTCGGAGAAGGTTTGATTTGAAAGCACCAAGCGGTCTCTTTCTCAAAATATATCAACTGTAGCAGTCAGTTTGGGATTCTGTAAACCAATTTGACTTTTAATGTTACAAGAAAGAGATTATATAGAAATTAGAAAGGTGTAAATACTACCAGTGATGCTCAGACTCCTGTTATGAGCTCTGGTAAGCTATTCTAAACAGCATTACAAAAAAGGGGGGGAAATAATCTTATTACAGGCATTCTGAAATTTTATAGTGATTTTTCCTTGTATGATTCAGGGTCACAATTGCCCCATCATACAGACATTTTATCATACTGCTCCCAATATGGAGTTTCTCTCTCCGTGTCCACTAAGGCCTGTTTTCAATTGCTACCTCTCCTCTGGAAGTCACCCCCACAACCTTCAGGATAAATAGCTCATCCCCTCAAACACCTATTTGAGTAGTTTCTGGCAAGCTGTTGATGACTCAAGCTACCTATTTTTTGGCTTCACATATTCTTTCTGTTCCTTTTGGGTTTGTTTACTGGATTCCAGTTCAAATTGCAAAGTAGTCAATGGGAGGTAGATGAGACTCGTAAAGCTCAGCACAGTTTAAATGCTCATGTGTTTAATTCATACTATCAGATTTCAGGGGGGAGGCACTTTGTTCCTAAATAAAAATGGTGAAATAGGATTTTTAAGTGCAGATATGACAGTAACAGACTCCATAGACTCCATTATAATAATAATTATAAATCAGCATTCAAGTATTTGGTGATTTTCATCCTTCTGTGGGAGGCAGCATTTTGCTTGTTAGTCTTCCACTGTGGGCGGCACAGATTACCAGTCCTCATATTACAACAGACACAGATAAATCCATTTGTAACACAAACTAAAATGGATATAGAAACACAATACAGCCTTTGGTAAAATAATGCATTGTAAAAGAATAAATTCTGGGCTTAATGCAATAGAAAACGGACATAATAATAAATCTGTTATTTAATATTCTTCCTTTGTACAAACCAAAACATGTTAGGAAAATATAAAGTCCTTTTAGAAGAATATCATTTAAAAGCACAAGATGAAAATTTGGTGCAATAGGGTTATCCATTTACTCTACTAGGTTTCTTCTATACTTCCTTAGTGTTCCTCATTGTCTCTATATGTATTCAACAACATATGGTAAGTTTCAACCTTAAACACTGTCAGGTTCATTTTTACAATATAATTTTTTGATTTTCACTCTTCTATCTAAGTAATAGCTTCTTAGGGCCCTGATCTTGCAGTTGTCAAGGCATTGAGAATACTCTTATGGACAATGACTATGCAAATAGGCTGATTAGAGACTTAAAATAATTATTTCCTTGACATATTTTTCCTTTCCTATTTAACAGATATAGGGCTGGTTCCTGCCACCCTTACACACCTGAGTAATAAGTAGCAGAGGTTATACATGTATAAGGTTGACCGAATCAGGTCCGAAGATGGATCATATTCCAATATGGCAAGAGATTGTTTACTGGATTGGTTAGTTATCATGACTTCTGGAAACAGATCTTGCTAGTTAATCAATGTTCCTTTTATGCCTGATTATTTTTTATTTTGCTGCAGCAGATTAAAGATATGAGAGAATCATATACATAGTTTGATCCAGTCTGAGAAATTCCTAAGTGATCAGTCCAGTCCAGTATCCTGTCTGTGACAATAGCCAGTACCAGCTACTTTAGAGGAAGGCACAAGAAACCTTGTAGCAGGCAGTTATGAGAGATGAGTTATGAGATAACTTTGTGTTGGAATAGTTGGTTTTATTTATTACATTGGTTAATTTGTGGTACATTGAAGTCAAAGTGATATTTAGGATCTGAAGGAAATTTTCCACCAAATGATAACCATTCGCTGGAGGTCCAGTTTAGGGTCTAAATGACTTGACAATGTCAGTGTTTTGATATATTCCTCTTCTGCTGTTTTTATCAGAATTTAGATTAAGTAAACTTTTATGGGTAAATAATTATGTGCAGTTGTGCAACTGAATTGAAAATTGTCCTAGGAATAATTGTGAAAGAAAAACTGTAAAGTTAAAGTTAAGAAGCACTGCTTGGAGTATAATCATGGCCTTTCTTAATGAATGGAATGGTGAGACTTTTCAGAACCCTGCAGGGAAACTTACATTTTTGTAATAAAAAAGGCCTCCAGCTGTTAAAACTGATAATATTTCTGCAATGTCAGAAAGTTCAGCCTGCACTAGCTTTGTGGGTTTTAAAAACAGGTGAAAAAACATTTTAATATCTCTTTGTTCTGGAAAAAATTGAAGTGTATCTGGAAGAAAGAGTCCATCAGTTGGAAGGAAGTGTGAATAAGGTTGGCACAAAATGTTTTACCATCAGTCTGTGATTACATAACTGGAAATCATTAGAAGAACTGCATGTAATTTATGGTATGTCTTTGTATTTCATAACTATCACATCTCAGAAACATACTGTAGTTGTTCAATAATTTCTTTAAGGAAGAAAATCTAAGTGGATTTATTATTCCTTAAATCCCATTTGAAGTTAGGTAATGGCTTAGAATGAAAATTGTATCCTTAATAAGCTTAGCTGAGACATACAGGACAACAATTCCCAATATGTCAGAACCAACTGCTGCTGAAACTTGGGTTTTAAAAAGATGGGATTAATTTTATAATCTGTTGTTATTTGCATTGAAATTTTATACTTCTTGTATGTAAGAGGGCTCTCAAGTCTCTGTCTTTTACGGCATATCCTCTTATGTCATGTCAATCAGAATTCAGACTTGAGTGTTACCAATTTAATTACCACTATAAAACCTTCATTTTGGTACTTCTTATCTTTTAAAGTAAATACAGAATAGTAATAATGTGCCACTGAACCGAGTAATCTCACAAGGCCTAGCAATTGCACCACAATGGACAACAAAGTGATTTTTGCTACAAATCATAGCCTTAGACCTCAATATAAGGGACAGCATTAATGCTGTACACAAACTGGTCACAGCACTCACTTGCTCATTATTTTCACAATACCTGTACCCCAAATGACCAATTTGCAAGAGCTCAGAAACTGAGCAAATATCTTTTTCGATCACTCCATCAGCATATTGAATTTTCCTTTGATTTTAGCAACAAGGCTGTACTATCCTGATAAGCCATAGAATTGCTGAAGAGCAGTGGAAATGTATTTCAACCAGATTTTTAAACCCTAGGGAGAAAAATGAATGCAATTCCATAAATATCTTAACAATATGTATGCCTTCATTAAACAATAGTCACTAAACAATTTTCTATTATGTATTAATAAAATAGGCATTTTAAATGCTAGGAAGTGTTCCCTAGCTAAAGACAGGAAGCTTTCTTGTACATCTTCAGTAAGCAGAAGTTATTAACCCTTTTGTTTCTAGGAAGACATCTGTTAGAACAGGCTCATTATTTTCAAAGAAGTGGCATTAGCAGGATGTGAAGCCTCCCCAAAACTGCATAGTTCTGCTGTCGAATGTATGTTGTCTGGCAAAGTGACCTCCTGAATTTCCTACTGTCAGCAATATGTGACCTGGACACATTGTGGCTGAATGGTCACAAAAGTCAGTACATTGATGCATCATTTGGATGGTGACAATGTCTTTTCAAGAATAACTAGAAGCCTGAGTGACTTTGCTGAAGTTTTTAAAAGTAGGTGTGTGTGTGTGTGATAAGTGAGGAAGAGCCAAAGAAGCTCTGGGGGGCAGAGGCTAGCATTTCTTGTGTTTGTATGAATCTATTTCCTGTCTGTGACCTGGTTCGCCTCTCAGTGCTATGCAATATTAAAGTTAAAAATAATAATTCAAGAAACCCCAAAGCCATGAGGGTCCTGCTAATTCTCAGCTAGTAGGGCTCCTTTTCCCCATTAAATTATCAAGTTTGCATTGTATCGCAAATACTTCAGACTGTTTGATTCCCATGGCTTTCCCTTAGAAGCTGCCAAGCAGAAACCTGCAAGTGCATTATAAAAGCTTAGGTAATAGCTTAGCAGTTTCTGGAAGGAATGTTAAGTGATGGTGAAAATAAAGCCATTGAAAATGCACAATTATGGGTACATAAAAAAACTGGTCTTTCAGTGCAGTCTCTAGTTAATTTCTTCTATGTCCTTTTTGTTGATTTCATATTGGTAACACTTTTCTGCAACAAGCTGTTTCTCTGTTTGTGGTTAAATATGGAATTTTGTTTTCAATGGCTTCTATTAAGGCACATAAACAGAGCTATATGACGGTACACAGTTTTAGGTAATACAGAAAAAATCCTTCCCATGCTAACTTCTAGCAGTGGAGACTGACTCCACACAAAGATCTGAATCCATCATTGTGATCTGCAATGGAGGATTTCTGTGCCCCCATGGGAACCCACTGACTTCAGTGGGGCTCCATGTGGATGCAGCAGTCTGCTCACACAGGTCACAATGCAGGATTGGCTTCTAAGGTGCCAGCATCATCCTCAGGGATGCCTGGCTTGACATGGCCCCCAGTAGTCCATCCAGCAGCTAAGGTGTGCTGGCGCTAAACAGATGTCCCTGTCCCTTGTGTAAAAAAATTCCCCTCTGTGCCCTAAAGATTCCCCTACACTAAGGGAATTCTCCTACCCTAAAAGATAGAGCAGAGTATGGCCAAGGTGCCCTGAGATATTTGGGCTTTATCAGCTTGGGAAAGGTTGGATGAATGTGGTATGGAAGATTGCGCAAGAGGAGGCATCTGTGACATATGCATAATTTAAAACTGGGCATTTTAGGTTCACTAATTTTAGCTGCTAAAATACATTTGAGAGGATTGTAGGATTAATTATTAATAATTATTGTTGTTGATAAAAATGAAGTCCATCCTCAAAGCTCTGGGAGTGTTTCCAATTGAGCAAACTTTCAATGTAACGTATTAACAGATATAAAAAGCCTCAACTCTTTTCACACTCACCCCACTAGGGAAACACCTGAGTAAATACATTATCCTTGCATTGTGCGCTCAAGGTCAGCACCCTTGAGCTTTATCAGCTCTCTTGTAGAAGCATGAGGGGATGGAAAGAAAGGAGGACACCTTCAACTACACAGAGAACATCCTGCCTTTAGTGCCCCGCTGCTGATCTCAACTGGTGAATGGTGCACAAGGGGAGAAGTTGTCTCCAAGGTAACTGGGACTGAAACTGTCAGGCTTTATAGATCAAAATAAATACCTTGAATTGTACCAAGCAGTACAGTGGAAGCTAGTATTGTTGATGGCGAAGAGGTGTCCAATGCTTGATATGGCTAGTGTTGCTAAGAAAGGGTCTGATCCTGTTCCCATCAAAACCAATGGGAACGCTCTCATTGACTTCAGTGGTGCCAAGACTAGGTGCAAAATGGGGATCCATTTTTTGAACTAGTTCACTGAGTGGTCCTCAAGGGTGGCCAACAATCAGGTCACAAAAGGTGAGCTAACTAGTGAAATCCACATCAGAGAGGAAAAGTCACAACCTTCTATCCAGATGCTGATGGAAAAAGACAGTTCTGGCCTCAGCATGTATGTGTAAATCCAGGGATATCTCCAGAAGTGCCATCTGGGGAACCTCCTTAAATTTGGGGATTTCCCTGGGGACTACTTTTGCCCAGTTTACAGCCTCTTTATGCGTAACCTAGGTAAAAAATGTTATGGTTTTCTCTGGGGGCTGTTTTCACCATTTTTTGGCTCATGTTTTATTTGAAATTCAGCCAGTCAGAGAGCCAGAGCTTTATGTGGTTAATCGTTTAAAATAACTGAGAGGATTTTATTTCCTTAAAAATACTACTAATGCATCATTTAATAAGTCATAATTTGCATATAATAAAATCTCTAAACTTAATCAATGATAATTGTGTTATTTGGAAGCAGCATGATGTCACACAAGCTGAAAACAATGCAGTGGTTCGTGCTTTTTTTAAATCTGAAGCTGTTTCTCAGCGTATGGTAGACATCCTTGTTTCTTTAAGCATTATGTGTAATGTTGAGTTCTATTTAATATTTATAGTTATTTATCTTTCAAAGTAACTAAATCCAAATTAGAACAGAGCTCAAAGCACTCTGGAAAGGGAATGTTTATATATGCTAATGGTTTCTATTTAAGGGGAAAAATTCTAAAAGCTGAGATAATGTGCTACTAGCGATGGAGTTTATCTAGCCTTAATTATCCAGTGACTTCCAAACCACAAATAATGTAACAGGTGCACAGCAGACCAACTTGTTCAGGCGACAGGTTACCTTACTGGACAAAACCACTGTATCCCTCTCCAGTCCCACCTTCCTGCCTTAAAGGAAAATCCTCTATGTGAGCAGACAGAGTTGTTATATTGCTGGGCTGGGGAGAGGTCAAGTAGCCAATTTACCACGTGGTATGTGGGAGGCCCATCAGTCCTAGGGCTGGAGTTCCCATGATTTGCATAGGATGGGGTGAGAGAGATCTGATGTTGGAAAAACAAATTGTGGGTTGGTTGGGGATGAATCACTTCTTTCAGTCTGACAGCCCCTTTCCCACCCCCCATGCTCTTCCATCTGTCTTCTATTCTGTCTTTACTCCATGCCATACTCTTCTTCCTTTTTTCATTATAATTTTTCTTTCCTCCTTTTGGTCCTGCTTTCCTCACTCTTCCCTTCCTTGTCCTTGGACCCTTTTACTGTCCTTTCTTTCCTTGTCCACCTCTAATATTTCCTTGTTCCAACCCACCTGTTCTACTTCTTACTCTCCGTTCCTTTCTCCCCTCCTTTTTCCTTGTTCTGTCTCTCTAATTTTTCCTGGCTCCCCTCACTTCACCTCATTCTGGCCTCTCTTCCCTCCCTGGTTCACTCTCCCTACTCTCTTGCTGTCTGTTCTGTGTCCCCCTCTGACTAGGTGATCTTCCTCTCACCATATTCTCTGTCAGATTGCCCCTTATAAAATGGTATCCTACCCCTTTTCTGGCCTTCCCTACAAAATGTCAGACTTCCAATGGAGGTATGTTTCAAGTCTTGTATAGCATATGCCTATATTAGCTCTGCCTCCCAGATAGGTGGACAAGTGCATTATTTTGAGCTGAACCTCCATCAGTCCCTGTGCTACCTTAGGAGGACTTGCATCCCATGCCAATGGTACATTCATTGTGAGCGAGTGGTTCACCATCACTGAGCAATCCTGCGAGAGATGCTTTGTTTTCCTTTCTTTTATCAAAGTATGGCTTTAAAAGACAACAGGACCAGCACTGTTCAATTCTTATGGAATTATTAAATTTTTTTCTTTGAGAGATTCACCCTCAGAATTTACTGACCCAATATTATATTCCAGCGTCTATGTATGTGCTACTTTGACCCCCATTGTTGCAGCATGTCAGTGCTATGCAAACATTTATCCTTTGTGATGTAGAGAAGTGTTGTTATCAACATTTTGTGGGTAGGGAATTGGAGCACAGAAAAACTGACTTCTGCAAGTCTGCAGCAGAGCCAGGAACTGAACCCAGAAATCTTAAGTTCTACTCCTATACCTTATTCGCAAGACCATCCTTTAAGGCGACTGATTTGTTTTTATACGTCTTTGCTATTGCTATACCAGATACAGCTATACAGGTCTGTCTCATCTTACGCTGGGTTACGTTCCGCAGTCAGCGCATAAAGCGAAAATCGTGTATAGTCAAAATTACATTGAGTGTAATGGCCGGCAGAATCACCCGCACTACAGAAACAGTATTTAAATTGTTGTTTTTTTCTTTTTTTGTTTTGTTTTTGCCGACCGCGTAAAGCTGAAATCGCGCATGTTAAATACGCCTAAGATGCGACAGACCTGTGTAGTTTTTTTTCTATTTTGGAAAGTTGGTGTTTTTAGCTTTATCAAATCTTGAGATATTTGGTGATCTTTTATACTAAGTCAGGAACATTTTGATTAATTTATGATGGTGCCTTTTTTAAAATCAAAGCTGCCTTTATGGATTGTTATTTTTAACAATTTTTAAGCAATTATACCCAAAGATTTTTTAAAAGCAAAGAAAATTATATCTAGTCAAATTAGCCAACAAATTGCGCCTCACCCTCCAGTCATGTGAGGAAACCCACTTTCCAGGTTGGCCTGAGGCTTTTGCACATTGCAAATCAGAGGTTAGGAACATCACACTGCTGATGTTCAGAGATTGTCTTTGTATGTCTTTTCAGTATAACTAATGTACATGTGCACTAAAGCCTGCCTGCTGAAATCCATATACAAATTTGGTTGAAAACAAACTATGTAGGACTGGATTCTCTACTGCCTTGTACCTTATGTCACCATTAATATCTATACAAAGCAGGTGTAGAACAATAGCAGAATGGTAACATTTTTGCGTTCCCTTTGCACAGGGGTGACTACGCAAAGTGCAAGGTAGTAGGAATCAAGCACTAAGTATGATTCAGCTGCTTTGCACTGCTCTGGTGATGCAAAGAAGCCATAAACCCATCTTCATTGCTTGGTTAAGTACCTGGTTTACAACTGCTTTGTGTCACAGTGCAACATAAAGTAGCTGGAGCAAACTGGTGAATCTGGCCCTATTTGTTTACATTTACTAGTTGCTTTTCTAAAAGCTAGCAAAATGATCACTTTTCCTTTAGTTTCTTTAATTCCTCAGTGACTGCAATCCAAATCATGAGATTTATTGCCTCCAAAATATTATTTAGGGTACATTTTCTAAACTTTGCATAGGTTTTTAAATGGTAAAATACCTCTTTATGAGAATGGTAATTATACAGCATAAATCCCTACAGTGTTTTGAAAATGAGAGACGTTTATAGCATGTGTGAGGTGAAGTCAGAATGGGAAAGAGCCTCAGGAAATCTTAATGGAAAACAGGCAACTAATTCCATGTAGCGCCTACTGAAGATGTACTCCTTAACTGTAAGTACTCCAGGCAGAATAGCACAAAACCATATTGTTTCATACTTTTAGATAACATTATTATAAACTTAATTGTGACAGATGGACCATAAAAGCAGAGTTTGTACTTGCCATGGTGCTAATCTGTTGACTTTGTGGGATGCTCAGTTTCTGCATTATATATAGTAGTTCCTATCCATGATTTTCTTTTAAGTCTGAATAGTTTAGTGAGGTGGTCATTATGGTATGAAGTATAAAGGGGAGTTGGACAGTCAAGTGCACAAACTTTGTTATATAGATGTAGTAAACAGGATCTTTAATCAGAACTGCTTAACTTTGTGAGATGACATTGCAACTGCATTTGATTTTGGCCCCAGTCCTCCATTGACTTCACTGGTGCCCCACAAAAGTTCAGCGCTCCAGGCAGCAGCTCCTTACAAGACTGGGACCTTGTTCTGTATGATTTGTGGCAAGACTTTGGTAAAATTATAGAACAGTTATTAATGTACAGAGCTGTGACTAAGTTAGTTTTATAGCATCATTACTGAGTAGCACTTACTGATTCAATTGTCAAAATACCGTTATGGAAAATTCCTGTTAAGCGTAATGGAAAAATAATGAGTTTTCTATATTTTTAACCATTCTCTATAGACTTTAATAGAAAAATTTGTAGATTGTTGTAGAATGGTTCAATAAACCTCAAGAAAATATAACACTTTCTATTACATTTCAGGGGTTTCTAGAGTAATTTCTATAGACTCTCTAATTATACTTCTATAGATCCATATTGGTTTAATACAAAAGGATTTTTGCATACTGGAAGCAGCATTGGGCCAAATTCTGCCATCATTTATACAGCTTCTACTGACCTCGACTGGAGCTGTGAGCACATCAGAGGGCAGAATTTGGCCCACCGGAGATTACATCAGTCAAATTCACAATTATGAAATCAAAATGCAAACCCTCCCTGTTATAGTCCAAGCATTAACAAATAATGAAATTAGTCAAATGAAAATAGACCAACTCCAGAGCTGGTGTAAATCAGCAAAACATCATTGACTTCAAGTATAATACTTAATTCATGTCACTGATGTGTCATTTCAGATAGGTTTTTTTTAAGATTAGTTTGTAAAATATTGATTAAAGCGGGCTGTGTATTTCTGAACATTAAAGTACATGTACAAAGGAAATTTTTTTTCTTCTTCTTCTAAGCTTGTAATGGCTAGTACTATCACTTATTCATTCCTGTACTGGCATTTGAAATTAATTAGAATAATGTTTATTGATCAAGCTAATACAATTCATCATGTGTCTTGTTTTCCTTTAACATTATTCTGCATGGTTTGAAGTAAATTTTAGTCGTTTAACCATAGTAACACTAGTAGGGGAGGTGTTTCATGTAAAAGCAGGTTGAACAATTTCCTGTACATTTGACATCTGGTATTTATACATCATGTTATTTCCTCCATCACTTGTCTTACAGTCATGGCATTTAGTGTACATTAGAAGTAGGGGTTTCAAACAATTAAAAAAAGTAATCACAATTAATCATGAGATTAAAAACATTTAGTGATTAATTGCAATTTTAATCACAGTATTAAACAATAGAATACAATTTATTTAAATATTTTTGGGTGTTGGGGGGGGGGGGAAGTGTCTGTTGGAGGGAGGGAGTGTGTCAGTGCGCTGTCTCTTTAAGCAAAGCACACATCAGCCTGAATGCTTGTTCAGACAGTAGCAGCTGAAGGCAGTTCCTACTCTTGACCCAGAGGCAGCAGCACAGACAGGCTCCCTGTCCCCCCAACCCAGCTCAGCAGAGACCGGGCACATGGGTGGGGGGATAAGGACACCCCAACATCAGCCCCTCTTCCTCCTTGGCTCTGCACAGCAGACCAGGGATGCCCGAGGGGGGGGGGCGCAAGTGGGGCAATTTGCCCTGGGCCCTGCAGGGGTCCCCATGAGAATATAGTATTTTATAGTGTTTTTAATGGAAGGGGCTCCTGAAATTGCTTTGCCCCAGGCCCCCTGAATCCTCTGGGCGGCCCTGCAGCAGACTGGAGGCCCCCTATCCCCAAGCAGCTTGGCTGGGGCAGCTCCAAGCTAGAAGGAAGGAGGGGTAGGAGCAAGAGTGGCAGCAGACAGCAGCAAGCAAAGCAGTGGGGAGAGGAGGGGCACCCCTGCTCCAGAGGCACCCTCCTGAGCATGGCGCCCTGGACGGTGGTCCAGCCCGCCTACCTCTAAGGCCAGCCCTGCTCCTGAGCCAGCACCAGCAGCAGACTGGCTCCTCCCTGTTCCCTGACCCCAGCTAGGGTGACCAGATGTCCCGATTTTATAGGGACAGTCCCGATATTCAGGGCTTTTTCTTATATGGGCGCCTATTACCCCCCCACACTCTGTCCTGATTTTTCATACTTGCTATCTGGGCACCCTAACCCCATCTTATGGCAACTGGGTACATGGGCAGAGGGAGAGGGACATCCTGACATCAGCAGCTCCCGCTCCCACTCTGCGCAGCAGACAGGAGGCAGGCTCTGGTCCGGAGCAGCTTAGCTAGGGGTGGCTGCATAAGGGGGTGGGAGGTGGGAGCAACAGTGGAGCCAGGGCAGTGGGAGGACAGGCACCCCTACCCTGGAGACACACAGTGGCGCCCCCCGAGTACAATGCCCAGGTGTGCGATTAACGTTTGTAAAAAAAAAAATGCATTAATTTGTTTTGAGCTAATTGAATGTGTTAACTGCGATTAATTGACAGTCCTAGTTAGAAGTGAATATCTAAGGTTTTTGAGGCAAAAAAGATGAATGTGTTGCATTTCTACTGGCAAATGACTTAAATTGGGTCTTATGTTGCATGATGAATCTGTTTGGTTCTGGATGAGCGGAGAGAGTCAAGTCATGCTTTACATTAAGTAGTTATGACATTATATCCAACTGAATTTATTGCTCTTTCTATTAAACTTTTCTGTGAACAATCACAATACTGACAAGGCAGCCATGTTAACATTTAAAAGCTGCTAGGGGGGTTGATTTACCTATAGGCTGCAACTGCATTGTGGGTTTTCCAATCATGTTACAAAAAGCAGTGACAGGTTTCGCTCCCTAAAGTGATTATGTCCTTTATCCTCAGGCCTCTAGATCCCCTCTATCAATCTATTACACTTCTACCTCGATATAACGCTGTCCTTGGGAGCCAAAAAATCTTATCACGTTATAGGTGAAACTGAGTTATATCGAACTTGATTTGATCCACTGGAGCGCGCAGGCCCGCCTCCCCTCCCCCGCCCCCAGGAGCATTGCTTTACCGTGTTATATCCGAATTTGTGTTATATTGGGTGGTGTTATATAGGGATAGAGGTGTATTTGAATGCAAACTTTCTATTGATTTGCCATGAAACATTAAACTGATTTAATTTTGCAACTCTTCAGTTACAGATCTTATTTATCATGTTAGTGAAAGTTCATGTGCCATAAAGAAGTCATTAACTTAACCTCATTTTCCATGTTTTCCATGCTGTTAAGGGAGAACCTTTTTTTGTATTTTAAAAATAATTATGATTTTTTTATATTTAACTGAAGGCATTTCCGGATGAAGAAACACACTAATATTTTTTTTCATTTTATAGAAAATCTTAACGTGCAAATGCAATTGTCATCCACTCTAGTTATTTCCACCAGTTTCATTTGAGGCATATGGAGACACTTTGGACATATATAAAGTCTTTCAGCTGAAAGTGCTTTACAAGTGCTCATGAATTAACTCTGATTTTACTCCTGTGAGATAAGTACAATTATCCCCATTGTACAAGCATGAAGGGTGAAATCTTGGTCTCATTGACCTCAATGGGAATTTTGTCTTTGCCTGCAATGGAGCCAGGATTTCACCCAGACGGTATAAAAAGACTTGCCCAATTTTGCAAGCGGCAGAGCTAGGAAAAGAAGCATAAGTCCCCAAAGTGCTGTCCTATGCTTTAATAGCCCTACAAATTCTGGGATTAAAAAGTTATAAGTAAGTGTTTGCTCTTCTGAAGTATTTCTAATGCAAGAGTCAGCATTTTTACCAAGTATTTTGTGTCCAATTCATTTTGAAATAATAATTTAAATTTTTAATAAAATGCCCCTCCTCCAGTTCCAGGGGCATTTTAAATCACATAAATCATTTTAAATCACATATTGAAAATAAATCAAATTTCTTTGACACCATCTGAAACAGACTGCAAAGATTATACTGCATCAAACATACATGCATGGAAATTTGGAAATTAAGCAATATTCCTTCATGGGAAAGTCCTAGAAATTGTGATAGAGAATAATCATGTTGCTATAGAATTTCAAAATCAACCTATAGAACCCTATAACCTACGCTATAGGTAGTGTTTAATTCTGTAATTGCATATGCTTCACCATTTCAGGAATGTCTCTGGGAGATATTGTGCCTCAGAGAAACTCCTCTGAAGCACAGTCCTCTCCCTGTTTCTCCCTTGATCTAGGGCAGGGTAGTAACTTGCTACAATTATAATACCTCTCTTGTGGCCAATGTAGTTTAGCTAAAGCTCTGCCTACTACCTGTCCCTGCTACTCCACCTTGCTTATCTGCTCTGGGGAGGGTAGAGTAGTGTATGCACAGCATCTGCTTGTTCCTGCATGCTGGACTCAAGGTGTGAGTAACTCCTTCTGGCCTTACTCCTCCTTGCTCCCCTACATGGACACATAATCTAAATCACAATCTAGCCCTACTTCATTAGCCATTTCTGTACCTTTAAATGCCTGCTTTCAAAAACTGATGCCCATTCCATCTATGTTTTAAAATATTTCAAAAAATAAATCTGCTGATACGACACTTACTTTTTAACATATACCTATAATTTGTTTGCTCCTTTGTTACAGCATGAAGCAGCATTTTGATGAGAGAGGGAAGTAATCACAGCAATGTCCAGTTCCTTCTAAAATGTTTTGTCAGGCTGAATCTTCTCTGTTTCCTTGTTGGTAGTGTGTGTATGTGACATACAGAGTGTGAGATTAAAAATATATATTTAGAATATGTGTGTAATTTTGCAGGTTGTATTTTAAGCCCTCAGGCCTTATAGATTTCTAGCAATTTTAACAGTTGAAGTATCATTTAATTCACAAAAGGATAAAGCTTTGTTATAGACCATACAATTAGGCAGATGAAAACAGTTACCCTTATTAAGCCTCATTTTCATATAGCACATGATTTGAAAGGCAACATTTTTCATCTTTGTATAGTCTCATACTCATTTCAGGGTTACGGGCATGATTACAGCAGATTTTTTAGTTTGTGATGGGTTTATTACCTTTAATGAGCATGCAATATATGGCTCCACCACTTTGGCTGACATTTTGAAATTAGACTTCCAGCAGTGAAATCTTGTCAGGGATGGGTTTTAGATTACTCAGGCTTTCATGATTAGAGCTTTTGGTAGATAATGTCAAATACAATCATCCATTAAATGCTAAGTGAACACACTATTGTTAAGACAGTAACATAATAGAGAATACTTCTCAGACTATAGAAGGTTGGATGTTTTGCTGACTTGGATTTTGACTTGATTATGAATTTTGCTCAAAGTGATGCATATCTCTGGTAGTAGGCGTGTGTGTGTGTACATGGAATAGAAGGATTTACCTGGTGGTAGTAAAATGTTTAGATGTGTATAAATAGTAATCATTTCCCTGGCATTGTAGGGGTCTCAAGCACTGGTGCACCTTGATCCCTCCTATTCTTTGCCTCTGGCACATAATAGTATAATCTCCTGTGGGACATTTCTGTTGTTGGGGGTAGTGTTTGGGTGCAGGGTGGTGCTGGTGGCCTGTTATATACAAGAGGTCAGACTAGATCAGGGATCAGCAACCTTTGGCACGCGGCTCACCAGGGTAAGCACCCTGGCTGGCCGAGCCGGTTTGTTTACCTGCCGCGTCTGCAGGTTCGGCTGATTGCGCCTCCCACTGACCGTGGTTTGCCGTTCCAGTCCAATGGGGGTGGTGGGAAGTGGCGGCCAGCACATCCCTTAACCTGCGCCACTTCCCGCCGCCCCCATTGGCCTGGGACGGCAAACCGTGTCCAGTGGGAGCCTGCAGATGTGGCAGGTAAACAAACTGGCCTGGCCCGCCAGGGTGCTTACCCTGGCAAGCTGCATGCCAAAGGTTGCCGATCCCCAGACTAGATGATCTAGTGGTCTCTTCGGACCTTAAGTTTTATGACTCTGTGATCAGTAGCTCCAATGCATTCTGAAAAATTTTTGTCCAAACCAAAATATTTGTGACACTGTTGTCTTGTACGGAAATCTTTCATTTGAGAGTTTATAATTATGGTCAGGTTGAGAAAACAGCTTAAATGACAATTCAGAATAAATAACATCTGCAACTAACATATGCCAGATCACAAATATCATGATAATAATAACCTGTGTTCAAAAATGAAAATTAGCCTTTTTCTGTTGTTAGTGAATATGTATTGAATAAACTCATTGACTAATCTAAATAGCATTTTGGACAGTTTGAATGAATAAGGCAAGCAATAGTGAACCAACTGAGGTATCTCAGGGCATGATTCTAGATTCATTGCAGCACCTAAGTGCCCTGCTGCCAAGTCGAATTCTCAGCCCCAAGTTAGGCGCCCCAGGCATTATCCAGGAAGAGAGAGGCACCTAAGAAAAGGAGACTCGGAAACCAGCAAGGTGAGGGGGGAGTCACCTAAGCTAGCCAGAAGTTAAATGCAAAGAAAAGGGTCAGGGTTTAGCCCTAGAGCCTCGAAAGTTTTTAGGCAACTAACTCCCATTAATCTTGGCAATAATAGGCTAGAAGTAGGTGCCTCCCAGAGCCTCCTGCTGCTCAGGATTCTCAACCTTCTATGCTCTCCTGAACTGAAGCTCCGCTTTCTCATAAGTGGGAAACAAGAGAGATCCCCACTGCAGCATAACCAATAGCCTGGTGGCTAGGACAGTAACCTGAGATGTAGGAGATGCAGATTCAAATCCTTGCTCTGCCTGATTTGGAACTAGCCTCTGAGCAGCTCATACCTGTGGGGCAGCATCAGCACTTAGGCACTGAATGCCTACTGGTGGAAATGTAGGCACCAGAGGGAGTTTAGGTGCCTATGGTGTTAGGTGGCAGCAGAGCAGTGCTTTTGTGAATATCACTGGTGCCTAAATGGTGGAGTTAGGTACTTAAAAAGGCAATTAGGCACCTAGATACCTTTGTGGATCTGGCCGCAAATCATAGTGTTTGGTATTAAAATTATTTAAAAAAATAATCCTCCTGCCAATGAGAAACGAATTTACTCATGAAAAGGTAATTAGTTCATATGTAGGGCTGGAAGGGACCTTGAGAAGTTATCAAGTCCACCCCCCTGCACTGTGGCAGGAGGAAGTAAACCTAGACCATCCCTGACAGGTGTTTGTCCAACCAGTTTTTAAACATTAAACCTCCAGGGAATTACAACTCCCCTTGGAAGTCTATTCCAGACCTTAACTACTCTTATAGTTAGAAAGTTTTTCCTAATATCTAACCTAAATCTCCCTTGCTGCAGATTAGGCCCACTACCTCTTGTTCTACCTTCAGTGGACATAGAATCATAGAATTGTGGAATTGGAATGGATCTCAAGAGATTATCTAGTCCTGTCCCCTGCACTCATGACAGGACTAAGTATTATCTAGACCATAGGCGTTTGTCTATCCTGCTCTTAAAAATCGCCAGTGATGGAGATTCCAAAACCTCCCTAAGCAATTTATTCAAGTGCTTAACCACTTGACAGTTGGGAAGTTTTTCCTTATGGCCAACCTAAACTGCCCTGGCTACAGTTTAAGCCCATTGCTTCTTGTCCTATCCTCAGAGGTTAAGGAGAACAGTTTTTCTCCCTCTTCATCACACAGAGAACAATTTATCAGCATCCTCTTTCTAAAAGCCCTTAACATATTTGAAGATTATCTAGTCCCCCCCTTAGTGTTCTTGTCTCAAGACTTAACACACCCAGTTTTTTTAACCTTTCCCCATCGATCAAGTTTTCTAAACCTTTTATCATTTTTGTTGCTCTCCACTGGGCTCTCTCCAATTTGGCCACATCTTGCCTAAGCTGTGGAGCCCAGATTTGGACACAGCATTCCAGCTGAGGCTTCCAGTGCCAAGCAGAGCAGGACAGCCATGTCCTATGTCTTACATACGACTCTCCTATTAATATATCTAATAATGATACTAGCTTTTTTTGCAGTGGCGTCACACATTGACCCATATTTAATTTGTGATCTGCTAGACCTCCTGGGTCCTTTCCAGCAGTACTACCAACTAGGCAGTTATTCCCCGATTTGTAGTTGTGCGTTTGATTTTTTCATCCTAAGTACTTTGCACTTCTCTTTACTGAATTTAATCTTCAACAGTTTTGTATTTCTAGAACTAAGCAATTTTCTGAGCTGTTTAAATACTGTATAATGGCCTCATCCTGTTTGATTTCAAATCAAGAGAAAGATTGCCATCAACTTAAATGAAGGAAGGTTTGAACTCCTAGCCAAACAAAATGAGGCTTTTTAGTAAAAGATCCTAATGTTTGTTTCAACAAGTGTCATTCTGGCACCAGCATCCATCATTCTGTTTTAATTGTTGATTCGTTACTTGGTATATAAGAAACTAATTGATGGATTAAGTATTTTGTTACAGGTTAAATAGCTCCTGCTTTGAAAGTAAATAGCCTCAGGATTTATCTAGTAGTGGGAGATCCTTATCCTGTGATAACATTATAATCCACTGAAATTACTTTTTAATTGTCTTGAATGTTAATGTCTGTTTGATTTTACCAGTTGTTACCAATGTAAATATTTTTTCTCTATTCTATTATTTTTCTGTACCACTCAGTGACAACATGTTTTCAGCAGCACATATTTTCTCCTTTTGAATAATGAACTTCTGTTGTTTAAAATGTAATGCAATCTGTAGCATTATATTGCCCCAGAAGGTAGTGCCAGAAGGCATTGGGCCAGTTATATTACTGGTGTAAGCAAGCACACTTCCATTGACTCCATCAGCACTGGGCCAGTTTATAACAGTGGTGAATTTGGTTTGTCTCATTTAGTTTGACAAAGAGCATCCTGCTGGTCTGGACATTTTGCTTTTCACCACCCAAATAATTTTGGGTTAGTTGCTGTTAGTGGCAGCCCACATCGTTTTTAAATGTAACGCAGGACTCAAGGATAGATCTAATTTAATAATTCTCAGATATTCTGGGTCAGATCTGCAGGTACGGCCAAAGTGCACAGAAGACAAGTCAGAGTGTTGTGCAAAGATGGCTTTCCTTTTCATTCTTCTAATTTTGGTGCCGGTCTGTGCATGGCTGTTCCCTCATGCTGTTAGAATGGCCTGAGGTTTGCTCTATTTTACATCAGGCAGCAACAGGACAAAACTGGAGCCTTTGATCCACCTCGTGTAGGGGTATGCAGACTATTCTTCCTTTTCTACAGCCACACCCCTTTTCTCCTGCTATGCCAGCAGCAGATAAGATGTGTATTATAAGAGCTCTTACAATGACTGTGCTGCTCTGGGCTGAAAGGATCATACTGGGGTTGTTCATGCCTGGGTTGCTTAAAATAGCTTTATGGATAGACTATCCCTGCAGAGTGGTGCTACATGGCGACGCTATCCTGGAGGACATGGTTCTATGGCTTCATAAATTATGAAAGCCTAACAGCATCTTCATTGTTGTAATATGCAACATATTGTTATACTATATGTCCTTGACCCCAAGAAAGAAATCATTTAGATGGTACACTATATTAAAAGGAGGACTACTATTCACAACTATGTACAGAGAAGTTAGACAGAATCTGGGCACAGAGCATGGAAATGAAACTAGAACAAAGTTCAGGCTACCAGACATTCACAGGTGTCCAATGAACAGGAAGAAAAAATCCCCGAGAGGTAGATTCTCAGCTAATGTAAATTGGAGACACTCCACTGAATTCAGTGCAGTTATGCTGATTTATTCCAGTTGAGAATCTGGCCCAAAAATCTTTTTAAAAAGGAAGGAAAGAGAAAGCGAGCAAGAGAGAGAGAAAAGCTACACACCAGATTTCCATCAAGTACAGGAAGTAATGGGAAACATTTGGGGAGAAACCCATATACATGAGTCTTTAATCTCCAGAAAATAGATTAGGTCATAAGTTTAGGCCCCGGCCACATCTAGAAAACCCCCACCCATATCAGATGGTTGGTATTCTCAGCCCTCCTAGACTATTGAGTATGGATATGCGTTGGCAGAACTGTGTATAAGGAAGTTTGCACTGGGCCCACGCATCTTATGCCTCCCTCCAGCATTTTCCACGACTTATAAACTTCATCAGTAATAACATTCACTCAGATGTTAAAAAGCCATCAGCATTAAAATGAAAATGTGCAGGTAGAGCCTACAGGGTGCAACAAGACTCTCGAAATGCACTTTATCAGTATGTCATAGCTCTGACATTTTTGACAGTAAAAACAGCTGTTTGTGGTTTGTGCAACTATGGTACATAGTTTTGTGATATCCCTTAATGCTAATGGAAATTGAAGGGTTAATCCCTAGCCTCCATAGGGAAAATCAACACCCTGTATATTTCAATTTAAAGTGTCATTTTATTTTATTTTTTTAAAATCATCCTTTTAAATGGGAATAGAAAGAGAGAGACAACTTGGGTCATTAGATTTTGAATGAAGTTTAAAAACAGTGAGTTCTAATTTAGGATTCTGTGCAGACTGTCTTACCACCCTGCTTCAATACTGTCAGCATATGCTTGTCTGGGTCAAAACTCATCCCTTCCCTGGAGTTTGCCTTTATTAACAAGTTAAACATTAAAATAAACATCAAACTCTAATTCAAGCCTTCTCCCTTGTCTTGGCTGTTCCTAGGGATCTGGCCCCAAGCCCCGGATTTCTCTGACAAGAGAGGATATTCCTACCTCTCTTGGTGCGGATTAACAACTGGAAAGAGCTAAGGTGAACAGCATGGCTCAATAGCATCTCTTTGCAGGGGGCCCAACCCTTGCTAACAGGGTGGGTCAGCAGAAGACCCCAGCCACCCTGTTACAAGCATGCTTAATATCAAAGGTTGCATTAAAATTCTGGTTAGGAGGAATTATTTAAAGGGTCTGCAAGACTGGGTGAGGTTAAGAAGCTAACAGCACAATTTTTAAAAGTCTCAGTATAGCATCCCATGTTTTATATTCCTAGGTCATTTCAGGTTTCCCTGCACTCAAAGTTAATCAGTCAAAATATCAATCCTGATGTTCTCTCAGGTTTCCAATATCTCCTCCTGGAGTAATAATAACAAAGATTAAAACATTCTGACATGTAAAGAGAAAATATACTTAGAGGATCGCTTACACAAAACCAGCACTGCTTGGACATTTTCCATAAATGTCAAGTGTATTCCAAGTTATTCGCAAGGTAAGTGCTGGAATAAACCACTGAAATTATGGAGAGGATGCTGCTGTTATAACAAAACTTTTTCATCAGTTCATGGCTCAAGCAGGCCTATGGCACCATATTCCTTTTTAAGACAGTCTTTAGAATTCCTCTCCATAGTTGCAAGGCTTTGCTGAGTCTCCAGGGATGAAGTGAGATCTCATACACACGTGCACACACACAGTCATCCTTTCCATGGTCATTATTAAAGTAAGAAATAAATGATAATGCAACAATGAACAGAACATTGAGCTCTGTGACCTGAGTAAAAATGCAGCAAAAAGTAGGGGATGGGACTTGATTCTTGAGCCTTCATGTCTGAGTCTGATGTTATAATTTAACCGAATCAGTTCTTGCAACAAAAGTATTTGTTTACATCCAAACACAATACTGTTCTGGCCCTTTAGTGCAATCCTCATAGGGCCTCTGTAAAAGAAGAGAGTTGGTATCTCTTCATTTCTTGTGTATTTCTTCATTTGTGTTAAGTCCTGCAGAACTAAATCTGTGAATGGTGATGCTAGGACTTAAAAGCTCCTGAATATGGACACTTGACCATGCTAAAAGCTAGAGAGGGCTGCCATATTTACAAAATTTTAAACTCACAGCCTCTCTTATCAAGAACTTTGCATTCAAAAGTAAATACAGTGGGAAAACACAGTGGACACTTATTAAAGCACAAACTGCTTGTATTTAACAATTAAATTACTTGTATTTCTATAATTGAGCCTGCTGTAAGCTTTAGCCAGCACTGTCTGTTCTGCCCCCTGAAGTCCAGAGCCTCACCTTCAGAATGGAGAATGGCCTTTGGTCTCTGCAGCCCCAGCCTCCATCCTTACCCACTAATCATAGCCACTCAGAGAGAAGCTCATGCCAAATTGGTGGTATTGAGTTAGCTTCTCACAAGAAGGGTGATTCTGTACCGGCATATCTCTACCTGTGACATTCTCCTATCCTGATCTTGACAATATTGTACCAGCTATTTCATTTCAAACTTTCAATTTTCTTCCTTTTGGTCTACACTTGACAACGTAATGCTGTGCATGCCACATTCTCTACACTGATCCCCTGCTGTTCCCAAAATGATCTTGCCCACTTGAGTACCTTTCGAAAATAGTCTTTGGAAGAATCCCTACTAAATCCAGTAACTAAATAATGGTGAGATACTCACTGGTGATTTTGAATTTATTCATATCACATAAGGTAGCTGTCTTTAAAAGGAGCTGAGTACTTCCCACAACCATCAAGTATTTCAGTCAGACCCTGCAAGCATAACTTACTTTGCTTAAAAGACCTTAGTAAATTTGTGTATTGAATCTTTTGCTCGTGTAATGGTGGCTTTAAAAGTATAGCCCTGCCTAAATAATGGCATACTGATACAAAGAGTAACCACTGAAAAGAAAATGGCAATTGATCTTTATTCACTACTCTTCTTAACCCCACACAACACCTGCCCTGCCCTATTCTCTTCTCCACTCTGCCTTTCTCAACAAAATCTGGATTAGAGAGAGCCAATTTCTCCCACCGCCAACAGTCTTCTTTCTGCTACTGCAGTCTCTACCCCTGTGTACCTCACTTTCTGTCAATGAGTGACAGGAGGTGCTCTGTATGATAGAATGGACTCACACCAGCACAGCTCCTAGATTGGTGACAGCAACAGAAATGGTAGGATGGCAAGGAAAACGTTGTCAGAGGTGCTGAGCACCTACAATTCTACTGACTTCAGGGAGTGTTGTGTGAGCTCAGCACTTAAAATCAGACCCTTAATAAATTATAATGTTAAGCTTTTTTGGGTAACTCTCTAACCCAGGTTTTAGCTCTGGTAATGGGGAAACAAGGCTTTTGGCTACTCTCTTATGAACTATCACTGCTTGGTATAATTACCCATTAATTTTATGCAGTACTTTTTATGCTGTACACTTAAATGTAAAGGATATTACACTCTTAACGTTTTCCCTGTCTTAATCCTGTCTGTGACTGAAGTTCTGCTTATGTTAGGGATTGTTCGTCAGGTTGTTCTTTAAAGTTGTTAGCTGGAGGATAAGGGTAATAATTGGCACATAAGACATAGGTGCAGTATAAGTCAATATCCAACCTTGTCTTTTGTCTTCCTTCAACACAGAAAATGTGATTAGTTTGAAATAAGTTAATGCCATAAGCAAGTCTACACGATCACTTTAGAAAAATAAGCAAAGATCTAAGGCAGAGGTTTTTGAGTTTTTGTCTTGTATCCATTTGCGGTCGGATACGTTGCTATTTAAAATATTTTGTGTCTTATATTTGACTTTGTTCTCATTTGAAACTACACTATTTATTCTACAGCATGCAAATTAGATCACGTCTTGAACAGCAAAATATCAAACATGTTCCATCTTTGTTTAAAGAAAACTCATCTCAACGAGTGAAGAAAGTTAACATAGAAGGAAACTATTTATTTGTTTTTTTTTAAGTACTACTGCATTTGTAAGACCAAAATACTCTTTGGGATCCCAGTTTTACATAAATAAAAGGTTTAACTAATAGATCTTTCAAAGATTTATTTCCTGAATATATATCAGCTTGCCAATTAATTAGCATGAAAGCTTAGTCAAAAGGAAAATGTCATCTTGAGAACAGAGCGACTCAGTCAGCCTCGCAGCAGTTTAATTAAATGGGTAGACCAAGAAATAACTCTAAGTGTCAATGTGATTTTTGGAGCCATATAGAAGTATCTTCTGGAACTGGATATTTAGAAATATGGTAGTCACACATGGGTACTGGCCCCAAAATAAGAAAAAATGCAGATTGACTGTGTAAAGAATTACATGAGTAACATGGAGCTATATCAAGAGCAAGTCCTTAAATTCAAATATCTGCATATTTAAGACCATTTTTAATCCTAATATGAATACTAGTAGCTATCACTTGAAAACAGTAGAGGAGAACCATTCCTGAGCTAGGAAATTAAGCTATCCCTGCTGTTTATCTGACATCCAGAGATGACCCATAAATTCTTGGAGTTCCCTGACATTTCAAAGAACTGATTAAATAACTGAATACTGCTGAAGTATGCCCCATTATCTTATGTGAACTGTAGTCAACTGCCTACCAGGCAACCACTAAGCTAAGTCAAACAATAGATGAAATGTAGTAGTTAGGAGTAGGTAGCAGTATGAAACAATGTGGTGAGAAGAGAGGTCCACCGAGGTTGTTTTGTTTTTGTTTTTGTTTTTTGGTGGGAAAGGTCCAAGCCTCTGAGACACAAGATGCCAGGTAACTGAAGGTTTATAGTGGACTCAGGACACCAGATGCTCCCATAGGAATGTTGTTTAGTAAATATATTTTTCAGCCTGGGCTTCTGAAGCATACAAAACCTCGGTATGTTTGTTTGGGTTACCACCATCATATTTGGATTCAATTCATACACAAAGCTGAAGATGAACTGAATCCAGTGTACTAGAGTACAACTCTACATTGTGAACTGAGCAAGTACTTAGATTCTAAAGTAAGGCCCTGATTTAGCATGGTACTACAGTAAGTATGTGCCTAAATAACTTACTGAATCAGGGCTTAGGTTCAGATTTTGCAGTCAGATCTACACAGATAGACCCATGTGCTCATGTGGATCTGTTTGTAAGAACAGAGCTTTGGATAATAAATTCCTTGTGGCAAAGACCTTGTTTCCATTCTTACCTCACTTTTGCTATATAAATGTATAATAATTAGAAATGTAATGATATCCTTCAACAATAATCTTCAGGAAAATTTTCAGTATTATGTCCAGGGTTCAGACCCTCAGAGGTTTTCCTTTTTAAATTATTTTTATTGTCTGAATGAAATCAATGAGGTTTGACTCTCAGAAATCTGAAAAGTACTAAACAGCCTTTAAAGTGGAGGTACAGTTTTCCACCAACAACACAAATAGGCAGTGGGTTTAAAACAAACAAAAGGAAGTATTTTTTCACATAATGCACAGTCAACCTGTGGAGCTATTTGCCAGAGGATATTGTGAAGGCCAAGACTATAACAGGGTTCAAAAAAGAACTAAATAAATTCATGGAGAATAGGTCCATCAGTGGCTGTTAGTGGGGGCACCTGTCAGAAGACAGAATACTGGACTAGACGGACCTTTGGTCTGACCCAGTCTGGCCATTCTTATGTTCTTAAGTGCAGCTGGGTGATGGTCACTTTTGCATTGGTGTCAATACAGCACACGGATAGGAATTTAAACACAAAAGCAAACCAAAACCCAAATGAATAATGGTAACAAAAGAGTTTACACAAAGAAAATGAACTTTTTGTAACTACTTTAAGGGTAAAGTGTCATGATGCTAACAATATCAGTGAGGACAGGGATATAGGGAACACATCATTTCAAATGATGGAGGATAAAGAGGAACTAAAGAAAAATGGAGGGTCAGTAAAACAAAACAAGGCACAATACACCAACAAACGGGCTTGGCTTGCAACTCACTCATGATGCCTGAATTCAAGAGCAACCTCAATACACTTACATACTGGGGGCTAATAGTGTGGGCAGCTAGCAATGTCAGGCAGATGCAGGTGTTAGGCTCCCTGGACTGAGAATAGGTGACAATGCAATTCATTTCCTTTATCAGTTACATGATTGTGTTGCTTATGATCACAGCTACCATATGCAACGTAATGGGGACTGAGAGTGATGCATAAGCTGGAAATATGACTGCCCAGAAAGATACAGTGGATGAATGTGCAAGTACCTTCCCTTTGATTTCTCAGTCACTGCATTAGGGAAGTGAGAGTTCTTCGGCACATGCTCAAGGTTGTTTTTTGGGTGACAGATGAAGATGCTTGGGGCTTGTGAAACTAAAAGGGTGACAGGGGCAGGGAACAGGTAATAACAAAGAAGAATCTATTCAGAACAATTTGTAGCTGTAACTAAAAAAAAGGAAGAAAAATGATAAAAGTTAAATAAAAACTGGGAAATTAAAGCAAATTTAATTAAGAAAAAAGATCAGACAAAAGCATAAAATCCAATTAAAATGATAACGCTGATGTAAAAGGCAAATAGAGTTAGATAGGTGTACTTAAGCATTATTAAACATCAAAAGCCACATAGGTATAAAAATACCCAAAGTCAGACATTACTTTTCATTGTACTGAAAGAAATTATGTATGCTATGTATCTTCTGAACTAGACAGAGTGGGGAAGAGAGAACGTAAAATTCTGGAGAGAGGAAAGAGAAATGGTGCCAGCAGAATCAGCAGTGGACCAATAACTACATAAAATGACCAATAACAATAATCAAGTGACATTTATCAGTGTTGTTTTTAGAGATTTGTAAGATATACTTTGTTTTTAAAAAATGGGATATATTTTCAGTTACTCTGCTTGAAAAGTTATTTCATTATAAAAATGTATTTTGAAGAGTGAAGTTACTAAACCAGCATCTGGATTCAAGCAACACAGCTGCCTGTAGAAAACAAAATGATGCTGCTCATTACTCATGTACAATGGAACAGTTTGAAACAATTACTGTTCATCACTGTATAAAGAGAAAATCACCTAAATGTTGTTAGAGCCTAAATCTGATTTTCAAAAGTGACTTTTAAGGCCTGATTTTCAAAGATATTTAGGCATCTAAAGATCCAGACAGGAGTTAGTACCAAACACACTTAGATGCTTTTGAAAATACTCCTAGACATTTGTCTGCATCTTTAAGTGCCTTAATACCTTTAAAATCAGGCCCTTAGGAACTTAAGTCCCATTGGTTTTCAATTACACTTAAGCTTCTAAAAGTGAGAATTTAAAAAATGCCTAAACAGTTTAGGACCCCAAGTCCCATTGAAATCAATGGGGGTAAGCTTATGTGCTTTTGAAAAATCATAGAATATCAGGTTTGGAAGGGACCTCAGGAGGTCATCAAGTCCAACCCCCTGTTCAGGGCAGGACCATTCCCCAGACAGAGTTTTGCCCCAGATCTGTAAATGGCCCCCTCAAGGATTGAACGCACAACCCTGGGTTTAGCAGGCCAATGCTCAAACCACTGAGCTATCTCTCCTCCCTGAAATCGTCTAAGAAGTCACTTTTGAAAATGACCTAGATCCTCACTGGGCCCAGATTCTAAAAGGTAATTCAAAAGTGATTTCAGTGGAGGTTAGGTGCATAAGTATCTTTTGAGGATCTGGACCTTATGCACTTTTGAAAATTTTACCCTGAGGCTCATTGCTGGTGGATTACTAGAGGAGTGATGCACCAGTCTGCCTCTTTTTGCTTATAACTGAAATCTTCTGTGCTCCTCACAGTGTATTAAAAAGAGATGGACCCGTGCAGAATGCACATATTAGGAGAATAAAAGTGCAGCAGAAGAGATAAGAAAAATCAGCAATGGCCAGGCTGAGGACTTATGATTCTTACTTTTCATAATAAATAATTTCTAGGGTCCTTAATAAAGTAATAGAATTTTTAGAATAGAAATTTTACTAAATGATACTACTCACCCACTCCCAATTCTTAACATTATATATCAATATATTAGTGCCAATTCTATCTCAAAAATAGAAGTGAGTTATTACTAATTTCAATAGGATTCCCTATTTCATATATGAGGAATCACTGTCATACTGATAGAATATTTCAGAATTTAAGAGGCTTTTAAAGTGTTACTGTTGTACACCCATAGGTATTGCTTGATATGTGCTTGAAAACTATTATCATGTCCCCTTCAGTCTTCTCTACTTCAGACTAAACAAATCCATTTTTTCAGTCTTTTCTCATAAGTCATGTTTTCTAGACCTTTAACCATTTTTGTTGCCCTCCTCTGGACTTTCTCCAATTTGTCCGTATCTTTCCTGAAATATGGTGCCCATATGTGCCCAGATCTGGACACAATACTCCATCTGAGGTGTTATCAGAGCGGAGTAGAGTAAAAGAATTACTGTGCATGTCTTGCTTACAACACTTTTGCTAATACGTCCCAGAATGATGAAATAAAAGGCTTGATTCTCTACTCCCTTTGTGCAGTCATTTACACCTGTACAAAAGCTACCAATCTGGAATGCTGGCATTTGACTTATGGCACCAACCTGGAATGTTAGCCCTTGAATGATACATTTACAGTTTGCACAGATGTAAATAACTGAACAAAGAGCAAGACAATAGCAAATTAGCGCACTAAGTGCTAATGTACCCCAGAGTTACATTAAGCATGATAGATACTATGAACAATGAACACTTTAATATTTTTAGCTGAGAATCCAAATTAGAGCAAGAGCATTAATGTTTGTGCAGTTTGAACCTGATGGGTGATTTGGAGTCTTTTAATAAGTGACCTATGTATTAAAGCATACAGATACAAATCACAGGAACATTATTTTATTACAGTTTATTTGCAGGAATTGCAGGTCTTTATTGGTGTGAATTAGGAGTTGCATTTAGTTTGATCATTGTATCCCAAGCATTTGTTTTTAAAAAAAATCCTTCTGAACCATAATATCTATATAAGGCATTTACGCCCCTCATTACATAGTATCTGTTCATCTCACAGCCTCTAATGTATTTATCGTAACAACATACCTGTGAGATAGGGATATGCTATTATCCCCATTTTTTGCAGATGGAGAAATGGAGGTACAGATTGACTCAGGACCAGATTTGTAAAGGTATTTAGGGGCCTTAAAAATGCAGATTATTTTAGCCGGAGTGAGGTGCCCGCATGTTTTTGAAAATCTCACTGGCTGCATCTTTAGGCACCTAAACACCTTTATAAACCAGTCCCTAAGGAACTTCCCCAAGGCCACACAGAAGTCAGTGGCAATCCAGGCAATAGAGCTCAGGTCTCCCAGCTCCTAGGTTAGCACCCTAACCTCTGGACTATCCTTTCTCTCCTGTTTTATTATCATGTTTCTATTTCTCTTCTGGAGGCCAAAATAACACCTGCACATTGCCAGGAATATTAATCAAAGACCCTTACCTATCATCAAGATACTGGCTAAAACCCCATGTCTGGCTGAGCCCTGATGAATACAATTGTGATGGCTCCCACATCCATCCTAGTACCAACTGGGGATTCTAACTTGTACCTAACTGCAGTGGGCTCAAAGGCTCATTCCAGTAGCCAAAGTTCCCAAGAGGGCAAGGGCACTCCAGCCGCACCTCATCCCCAGCCACACCTCAGCACTGTGCGGGGAAGAGGAGGTGCTCTGTCAGCCCTATATCATTCTCCACCAGTGCAAAGCATATACACTGAGGGTGCAGCTGTGGGCCCACTGAGTTCAGATTGTGCTGGGGGGGGGTTATTTTATTAAAATTTACCATGATTTTTTCAGCAGCTATAACTCGATTAACTCTTACTACTTTTCTAAAGCAATAAAATACAAATATCTAACACCCTTCACCTGTAATATAAGCAATGTTAGGAAAAGTACTGTTCAACCTTGATATGTCATATAAGAGTTATTAACAGCTGGGAGAGCAGAATTCAGACCAGTGCCTAGCAGAACAGCCTCCCTTGGAAAAGTATAGCCATTCAAATGGGCAAGTTAAACAAAGCATAATTAAGGCTTACACTGCCTCTCCTTCTGGAATTAAACCACAGATAAAAGCAGTAAGCAGGATAGCATTAGCCTTAATCATGCATGCTGTGTTTTGAGCATTTATATGCCTTACTTTTTTACATATACGGCTGCTTTTCTAGAATCCATCCATTCATATGGCTAAACCATTCTTTTTCTAACACAGCTTGATTTCTCATGTGAAATATATTGCAACACATATGTTTTTAACTGGTTCCTAACAACTGTGTCCAGTATATACTAAAAGGGGGCTGTGACTTGATTCCTGTGTTTCATATGAGTCTATCAGATGTGAGTAGATAACTCAGTAATTCTGAAAATATTCATTTAACTATAATTTATTTCATGTTTATCAATTTATTAAACTCGGAAACAAATGTCCATCCAAAGAGCTCACATTAAGTACGTAAGTATAACCAGAACTATACAATTAACAATATATATCTGCCCAGAAAGTCCATGAATAGAGTTTTATTTTCAAATCACAACCCCTTCTCCCTAAAAGAACTAACAGCAGCTTTGCCCCTGGAGGGCAAAGTGCAGGAACAAAACAACTGTTCTTCTTTCTGTTTTTTTTCTCTTGAATTTACATGTAGGAATCCATACTACTCCCATGATGCTGGTACATATTGAAACAGCTTGAGAGCCAAAACATCCAGGCCTGGCTTCCAATAGTTGCATTATTGGATTTTGAATGTATCACAATTTTAAGACAAATAAGCAGTTAGCCACTATTTTAAAGCAATCTCTGATACCCTGCATGGATTTGCTTCTGTCCTTTTGATAATTTTAAACCTCCTGCTGAGGCTGTCTGCTGCAGTCACCTAGAATACTAGAAAACAAAGTAACAGTATCAACAATAAGTGAAGCTGTTTTCATGGTGTGCAAGTCCGTATCTATGGCAACATTTTTTTTAGCCCATTTAGATTTTTTCAAGCAGCTCTGTATCTTCCTCTTCGTGGTATTTGTTGACTGTTGTATAGCAATAAATACACTTCTGATAGTGTCCATGTATAACAATCTGAGATTTTTATTTTTTTGCTTGACTTACACTGGTTAAATGCTTTGAAACTCCAAGACATTTCACTAAGGTCTTTTATGTACATTTCTTGTGAGAAACTTCATATTTTTTTGAAGGGCTCTGTCAATTTGAAGTTTAGTTATATATTATATCATTCATCATCTGCAAATCTGAGTGTTTTAGAAAGGACAATATGTATCATTCTTCTATATACTTGTGGGAGGTGAAGCACAGACAGGTAAAATAACTTACCCGGGTCAAATAGCATTTTAGTGCCCAAATTGGGAATACAAACAAGGCCATTTGTCTCCTAGTCTAGTACCCTATCCACAGAACCTCACTACCTCACCCTAAAAATTGTTTCCAATACTACACCTACCCATGAGTCCTCCTTTCATAATTTGTGGACTTACAGTAAAGTATTCCTGTTCTTTAGATGTTTTTCTCCCTCCTGTTGCTGTGGGAAAGACCCACAAAACATCAAGGAAATTTGATAATATGCTGGAAACATCTAAACTGATAGTACTAAAATATACTGGTAAACTCTCAAAGCAAATGAACTGCACAAATAGAGGGACTTTGATTCTTCTGATCTCACCCAGTTATATTAATCTGAGCTGTTATGTGTAAGAATCAGAAGTATACAGCACATGTACCCAAATGAAGGGAGAAAGCAGTAATTCTGCAAAAAACCAAGGGGTGATAATGGAAGGTGAATTAGAGACAAGGTTTCGGTGTGATATGGCAGTAAAAACAGTCAGTGCTTTTTGGGGCTGTATACATAGAGGTGTTACACAGTTGAGCAGGGTACTTGTGAAATCACACCCAAGTAGGATCTCCTCCTCCCCATTAGATATACGAGTGAAGGAGACTTCTTCACACAGATGCAGTCCCTTCCCAGCTCCCACCCTGACCTCCAGCAGTGGTAGTTAGATGCCTTGGCAGGAACATTTTTTTATTCTACAAGATCTCATGGAGGGCTCTCTGCTTGTCTTGCAGTGGGGGCAGTGAGTAACAAAATGGGGATGCACATGGCGACTGGCCTGTGTAACTTTTGTCACAGATACTCAGTGGGAGTTCCTTAGAGCAACTGTGCTCAGGGGGAGCCTTGGTATGGAGCCGTACTGCCAGAGAATGGTACAGGGGCAGCAAGGGGCACAGCCTCTCCATACAGATGGCTCTTTGCTGACACTGATCCATCAGGATCAGTGGAGTTTGAGGGAGGTTCCCACAGCCTATTTCAATTTGACCTTCCTGCTCCCAAGAGGACCATTTTGGAGGAGCTCTGCAAGGGAGCCTTGTTGAATTTTCCACACTCTGTACCTCATATATAGATTTTACTGGGGCAGAGGGGTGATGAGAATGATTCTCAAAAGCAGATAGCTGCTAGGCCACACCGTATGCCAAAGTTCTAAAGCTGAACTAGTCTGGGGAGGCTCCTGACTACTTTGAATACTAAGCAAATCAAGATCTGTGTCTTCATTACAGTTTGTCTTTATGTTCAGCCTCATGTTAGCTACAAGCACTTGGGGGGAAAATAGCGTGAGAAGTGAAAGCAAGTTCTTTCGCCTTTAACTTTTTTTCCCTTGTCTGTGTCCATCACTGACTAGTTACATTGTGGTCTGCTGTGTCTCATTTCCAACCTGTCACACATGATTGACATAATGTGATGATATATGTCAAAGTGTTATGTGGTATTTCATCTTCTCCAGAATATAGTCACATTTTTAGGGGCCAGCAAATCTGCTATACATTTGCCAAAACCTTGAATTTCTTTAATTAAAGATTTAGTCTTTAGTAGTGGGTGATTTGTGATTCAGGACTAGAAGACTTGTAGGGCACTTCTGAAATGTAGCTGCCAATGCAGGTTATTCAGTTCAGTTGATAAACTGGGTTGAGTGTCATAAGCATAAATATAAAATAAAATCAATTCATGCTCAGTAATTATATCACCCAAAGATAATATGCTACATCTAGGGAGAAAACCCACCAGATAACTGGTCAACCAAATGTAAAATAAAATAGTCAAGGATCCTGACACAAAATACAGTATGTAGTTAGCATCTAAGAATAGCCAGGTTAATTACAGAAGGGAGAGAGAGAAAAACAGCAAAACATCTGCTTCACCGTGTAGAAGTCGCTGCAATCCTAGTTCTAAAGTAATTAGTAACAAGAACTTACCATAAAGCTGTCCTTGTGTTAACACCTTGAAGGGCTGAAAACAATTTATCTCCAGGAAACTGTGTGCCTAGCATAGATTGAGAAGGGGATATTAATGAACGTCAGAGTCAGGAAATAACAGCATACTTAAAGCTAAGCACAGCTAGAATCAATGAGAAGAGGCAGTCAAAAACAAATGAGTAATTTATTAAGCAATGATAGATTCAGGGAAATAACTACTGAACAGTCAGTGCTTATTTTGACGTGGTGTAAAGCTAATTTAGTAGTTTTGTAAACTTAGCATCTTTGTGCACCCTTTGAGTGATTTATAAAACAAACCTTCAAGAAATGTGCTTGCTTTTCCCCTGCCTGGACTTCACTGGAAATGTACATTTTCACAAAGCTCTTTAATTTCAATATATTGTCTTCCCCAGGAGAGATTTTTAAAATGCTAGTGAAGCAGCTCCTATATTTATTACATTACTATTGATATTATTTATTTATTGAGTGCCACTGGATTGCTTGGTTCTGTACAAACATAGAGGAAGAAATGGTTCCTTCCTCAAAGAGATTGCAGTCTAAATCAGACACATATCAGACACAAATCAAAGCTCCAGACTTGAAGCAGTGAGGATTTAATTTTATTTAAATACCTTCTCTTTTTGGTATGTTATCATTTAAAGGCCGAGTACAGGGGACATATATTCCATTCACATAGTGATCTCATACACTTCATTAGGAAATTAAACTTTCCTGTTAAGAATTTATCTCTTTCCTATGAATATGCAAATAGCCAGTGCTCTACCATGAGTCCAAAAGAAGATAAATAGCCCAAAGAAAGATGAGTATTATCAGTAGAAGAATGTCCTCTTGCTCAACATGAAAAATACGTGGATCCCAAAAATAAAATAATGTTAAGAAAAATGTCCAGAAAGGAGTTGTGTACATTGCACCTTTGTCTCCCTTCCTTTTGCTGATGCTTACATGTCTGTTCCTCAGAAATAGACCTGGCTTTCTCCAGGAGGGTTGTGGAGTCATGCTGCCTTTCCTCCCTCTCCTTGGAATAGCAGACTTTTAGAAGGGCTCCATGGCCTTTACCCTGGCAGTAAGCATGGTCAAGGGGGAGCTCCACAACCTTTCCTGTTCTCCATAGCAAACATCCGGAGGAGTGAGGCCAGGAGCCCACCTGGAGAAAGTTGTCTTGTTTTGGGGACCTAGAAGTCTCTCCAGTAGATCTTGCTACACTTTAATCAGAATCAGGGCTTAGCAGAGAGACTACTGGGCCACATCTTAATGCTTAGGGGTTTCTGTGGAGAGAATATAGTTAGTATATACTTAGGAATATAAGCCCTCTGGAGTCTGAACCTGCCTTCATAGCTATCTGTAACACACCTACCTCTAATATCAATGCTATACAAATAACTATAATGGCCCAACTCTTCCCCAATGACTGCATGGGGAAGGAATGAGTAGCTTCACACTATACCCCTATTCTTGGCCTGACTTTTCTGGGGCTCAGCAACAAGGAAGATCCAAGAATAGGGGTAATTGGAGCAAGATTGAGAAAGAAAAGAGCTGGAGTAAGGGAAGTGCTGCTGTCCTCCCAGATTTCTGTACCGAAATCTAATTATGAATCCTTCCTGTGTGACCAGGTGGTGTTTAGGGCTTGAACAAGGCTCCACCATCCCCGTCTATCCTAGGCCGCTCTTTGTGTCTTGTTAAGTCCCATAGGTTCTCTCTCTTGGTGTGATATTTGATGGCGGGATTCTTTCAGTCAGCCCTGTTTGCATGGTCCTACAGCTGCCCAGTGGCATGCCTGCCACAGCAGACATTCTGGCTTCATTCTTAATACATGCACCAAATATGTCCATCATCTTTTGTGGCCATTTTTAGGGATAAGTGGTTGTTGAACTCTGATGAATCTCAGCATTTGCTATAAACTCATTCCATTTAATACCTACTATTTTCCTGAGGCATTTGCTTTCAAAGGCACTTAGACATCTGTCTGTACCTTTGGTGGCTTTTCAGCTTTCACACCCATTAGTTGAGGTGGAAATAAAATTGGAGTTAGAGATTTGCAGCTTGGTCTTTAAATTGTAGATTTTCAATGAACAAATCTTGTTTAAGCTGGTGAACGCAGCTGCTGCCTCACCAGTTTATGACATTATTTCCTTCCAGACATCCCTGTTGGCTTGTGCATTACTACCAAGGTATGTGAATTGACTCGCCTCATGCATTTCTTTGTCTTCTGAAGTAATGCTTGAGTTGGGAGGTGCCAAGGTTCTTATAACTGATTATAAAGCCTTTTTGGCAATGCTGGACAGTCTGTCAGTCCAAAGAGAACCAGTGCTCTCTGTTTGATTCTCTGTGTGCTCATACATGCATGAATGCAGAATCTTCCTCCCCTTTGAAGTGTTGAGGTTTCAACAATATCATTGGAGTAGGAAGACTAATGCAAAAAGGGGGGTTACATTTTCCCCTAGCACACTTAGACTTGAGCTCAGTCCAATTTCTTGTAATGGGTGCTCCACAGTCTATGGTCCTGTGTTAAGAATTTCCTGCCTCTAGCTTTTGAAAATTCGCCCTGGATGTGAAATTGCCACATTGCCATCCACATAGTTCTCTTGGACAGAGGAAGAAGGGGATTTCAGCCCAGCCACCATCTCTTGAGAGCCTTGACGATCAATATCAGGGCCTCTAGCTAGGCTCAGAATCTCATGAGGAGCCAATATAACCCATGAGGATCTGTTGTGAGGTGTCTGCACCTGTCTTTCCTGCCCGGCAGCCATCCCATTATCTGATGTATGAATTGTAGCTTCAGTGTGAGCCCTACCAAAAAACCCCAGAGAGAGAAAGGTGCACTAATGTAGCTACTGCCCTGTACCTTGTGTGCTACAGATATTGGATGGATTTCAATTTTTTTCGTTGCAACACAAGACTCTGCTATTTTTCTGCATTAATTTTTTTCTGAAATCTGGCAATAGTTTTTGCTCTAATTTCTCGGCTACTATGAATGGACGTTATCCCTGGAAGAAAGCATACTTGAACTAGAAGAAAGGGGGAACTATCTAATTCAAAAGACTGATGATGAAATGCGGACCATTGCACATTTAGGTTGCTTGTTCGGACTGAGACCATGATGATACAGACTGAATTACTGTCTAATGGGGAACTCCTCGGTAATGCATGTGAAATATGTTTGTGATTTCAACCCTGTTGCTAGTTGATACCAAGGGTGTATTTCTGAGTTAAAATAATAAAGGAGAGAAGGGAGTACAGTCCTGTCCCCAGTCCACAGCTAAAAGCAGAAGCAGAGAGTCACATCTTCTCCTTGGGCTGGTTAAGCAACACTCACACACCTCCTGGACTGGTAGCAAGAGTTCCCCCTTCCCGTATCAATCTACATTAACCACTGGCTGTCCCCATCACAAAAACACCCTGACAGTTACTGCTGCTGTGTAACCTGCAGAGAAAGTCAAGGATTGAACTGTACTAGACTTTTACTGCCACAGCTGGTCACACCAGGTCAGAAACTTTCACCCAACTGTGTGTGCCGTCCATGTTCCGTAATTATAGGGAGGACTTTGCTACCCAGTTTTATCAGTTGGTACTGTCAGAATCATTTAATTCAACATTTTAAAAGAGAAAATAACTTAAAGTGTGAATATGTAGGTATGAAAGAATGATTGATGTACACGTCTGTGTTCAGTCCAGGCTTAGGACACACAGCATGGAGTAATAGTAGCTTCCTCATAGCCACCTCATGTTTTACCAAAATATTGTGGATTCTCTACAGAAATGTATGTTCTGAATGAAAAACATATACAAGTTCTTAAAAAAAATAAACTTTAAGGACACTGAGAGTTCCCAGTGTGAAAAGGCTGGTGGATGCAGACATCACTCCTTCAGGAAATGAGAGTCTCACACATCAGATTACCTCAGTCCCATCAATATCCATTCTGTAACCCACTTACAGAACTGTTTGTTCAAGGGAACTGCTTCGATTGTTTGTATTTGTGAGGGCCCAGACACTTCCATCACCTTCTCTTAGAACTTCCTAGGGAACTCTTGCTGAACTACTCTTTAAACTGCACTTTTTTCCCCAGTTGCAGTGATTGCTGACACATCGCCCTTCTGTTTAGCTCAACTACCCCCTCACTATCAATACTGGCTCACTGCCCCCACAATGAATTTTTAAACAAAGAAGCTTAGGAAGATTTAGAATTCTAGAAACACTCTTTAGTATTGGCTATTCATGACTCTAATTTGTTATTTTCTGTTGTATCCCACATTCCTCTCATATAATTTGTATCTGTGAGCATGATATGTTCAAATATTTACACCTATGAGTATTTGGAGAGAGCACTGGAGCCTGATGTTTCTTTATGAAATTAGCTAAAACTAATGTACAGCACATATCCAATATGCTACCATCAAAAAGCTGTAGCTTCATTATTCAATTACAAATCTTCATTTTTACATTTCTTCCAGCCTCTCAAGTGCACTATATTTCATTCATGCCTGCATCCTGCACAGTCCATGCTCAACATTTCTAAAACAAAACTAATTTGGAATTTTCTAAGTATAACAAAAGCATCGGAAAAATTCCTTTAAGTGCAAACCTGCCTTGCAAAGCAACTGTGTAAATGGCATCGTGGAATTCCATGTTTCATGCATCAAAGATTTCTGGCTTAATTTGCTCAGATTGCAAGTGAAAATAATTGTTTCTAACTGCCAGCCCAGTAAACTCACCCTGACAGTCAGTCTAAATTCTTTTTTTTTTTCTCATCTGTCATAACCTGGAACAAAGATTCTGCAGGCCAAATTATGCTTTCAAATTAAGTCTGTGCAGCCCCAATGTCTTCAGATTATGCCTTCAATCAGTTACACCTGTGCAATAACATTAGCCTTCAGTCATGTGGAAGAAGGTAAGAATTCTGCTTGACTAGCAGAGCCTGGATTGATTTTGCTTGGCTGGCAGTTCAAAAACTAATCTTTTTTTACTTCAAAAATGAGCCGGAAATCTTTCAGACCTGATAAACATAGAAACCCACAAAGCCATTTTTTGCAGAGTCACTTTCTGGGTTGGAGTAAAAACTTTAAAATGATTTCCATGCTTGGATAATTCACACATGGTGATCTGATTTTTATGAAACCTCCTTGCAGTGTTCACCTTTGTGCTCAGATCAAGCATGAGTCATTTGAGCCCTAAAAGGTAACTTTTTTCTGAACAAAGTTATCAAGAAACTGAAAATAAAGGTGTTAATAATAAGCGTCATCTCTGGGTTAATGATAGCATCACTGTCACAACACAACATACACCTTTGGGTGTGTACATAGGCAGAAAGATATTTAAAAACTGGCATTCACATTCACGTTTACACTTTCAAGCTGTGGAGGTTGTGTTTTTTCTCAGTTCTCCCTAAAGGTATGCTCCTCTGTGCTGCATACATTTTGAAACATACCACACTCATGTAAGGGCACATTGGTTTGTTCTGATAGGGTTGACATTGCCCATGTTTAAAGATTAGCATAAAAATTAATATCAGAAGCAACAGAACAAAGTTCATGATGTGTCCTATTGAGGCCATATTTGTTTAACAGTCAAATTATTCATATAATAGGCAGAAATTATTTATGTAACCTGGGTGGCCTTGCCATGCATACTTCAGAAATATTGGAAACAGTTGGGCCAAGGAGAGGCCATGTGCCATCATTAATGCACCTCCCAGCGTCTGTTCTATGGCTATAGGGCCTCATTCAAAGCCCATTGAAGCCAATGGGAGTCTTCCTATTGACTTTGGTGGGTTGTGGGTCAGGCCCACGAACAGGTACAGGATCCTCCTCCCTCACTTCCTGTCTGACTGTCCAGGAAATACATAGGTTCAAAAAACTAGGAAGGGAGGAGGGTTACTCTGGAGAATTACAGTTACTAGTCTGTAATCTACCTTTCCGTACCTTTCCCTTCCATTATATCACCTGCATAGACCCTCCATAATTGGATATAAGCCAGCAGTAGCAATCCATACCAGGAGAAGAGCTGAAGAGAGTATAAACAACGGGGGACTGTAAGACAACTTTTCCTAGCCTTGCTGCCAATTTACTGTCGACTTAGCATCAAGAGATCAGTACTGGGTAATGCGCTACAGATCTGAGATGGAATATGACTGAGGACTAAGCACCAGTTCTGCAGAAAAGGACATGAGGATTACAGTGGATGAGAAGCTGGATATGAGTCAGTATTGTGCCCTTGTTGCCAAGAAGGCCAATGGCATATTGGGCTGTATTAGTAGGAGCATTGCCAGCAGATTGAAGGAAGTGATTATTCCCCTCTATTAGGCACTGGTGAGGCCACACCTGGAGTATTGTGTCCAGTTTTGGTCCCCCCACTACAGAAAGGATGTGGACAAATTGGAGAGAGTCCAGCGGAGGGCAATGAAAATGATTAGGGGGCTGGGGCACATGACTTATGAGGAGAGGCTGAGGGAACTGGAGTTATTTAGTCTGCAGAAGAGAAGAGTTAGGGGGGATTTGATAGAAGCCTTCAACTACCTGAAGGGGGGTTCCAAAGAGGATGGAGCTCGACTGTTCTCAGTGGTGGCAGATGACAGAACAAGAAGCAATGGTCTAAAGTTGCAGTGGGAGAGGTCTAGGTTGGATATTAGGAATCACTCTTTCACTAGGAGGGTGGTGAAGCACTGAAATGGGTCACCTAGGGAGGTGGTGGAATCTCCATCCTTAGAGGTTTTTAAGGCCCAGCTTGACAAAGCCCTGTCTGGGATGATTTAGTTGGTGTTGGTCCTGATTTGAGCAGGGGATTGGACTAGATGACCTCCTGAGGTCTCTTCCAATCCTAATATTCTATGATTCTGTGATTCTATGATGCTGCCATGTTAGGGAGGCTGTCATAGACATAGGGGAATGGGATTTAAAGTACTCACTTACCTGAATCCCTGCCTGCAAATAATGGCTCTGAATATGAGGAAACAATCCAGTTGGATGCTCTGAAATGAGATAAGACCAAAGCAGAAATGCTTTCCAAATGCAATAAAAAACCTGCCTGACTTCTGGAAAGAACTGATACTATCCAAATAATAATCGGGCAACCATCTCGCATCCAATTTGTGGGGCAAAGTTGTCCATTATGTTTTATAAGGGGCTGGAGAAGAAAACTGGCAGAGAAAGCGATTATTCTGGATAAATACTAGCAGTGGCTTTTAAGAGATATCAGCGAGACCAAAGTACCACCATGCAGTACCAAGTCATAGCTTCATCGTTCATGTGGGTAACAGGGGCAACTGTAATCCAACAAGCACTTTTAGGGTTCATCTACAGTTGCGAGTGAACGCAGTTACTTGCCTGTGTACTGCCAGAGCGTGTGCCCACATCCACACTACCCTTTTTTGGTATGTGACATTATCACTACCATTCCAAGGGTGGTATTCCAGAGTCCTGTGCAGAAGACATTCTGGTAACTGCCTTGCTTCGTGTTGCTGGTACTGGCTTGGATGTAAATAGCATCAAGTTTCTGGTCTCTGCATGAGGGGGGGAAAGTACAAGAAGGTCTTACTGAATTCTTTTCTCAGTGGATGTGAGTAATGGTGATATGGGAAGTGATGTGCATAAATAGCTTCCAAGTGAAATTTGTGGAATTATGAGCACTAGTTGAATCTCATCAGTGAAAGTATAAGTGCTCCAAGATGGATGCTATAAGATTAGGGTTTAGAGCTTGATTGGAAGTTCAATAGGACAAAAAAAGCTTCCACTGTAAAGCATAAACTTTCTTCCTGTAAACATTTATGGGACTGCAAGGCTTTTGCAGCGAGGTTTTCTGAATTCAAACTGCCAGATGAAGGAGTGAACAAATCTGGGACAGAAGATCAGGAGTAAGCAAAGCAAGAGGTGGGATATTAGAAAACCAGAATAATTTAGCAGACCACACTGAGTTCTGCGACTGTGCTGATATCATCCTGGTAACCCAAACATTTGACTAACCCTATGGTAATTACCACTTGGTAGTACCTCAGTACCAGAATCAATAGATGACACTGAAAATGTTTGTCTCACAGCCGGAACCGTGATACTTTCTGTGAGATGCCCTTTGTGAAAAGTGGAAGTAGGCAACCTGAAGGCTGACAGCACCAACCAGCCTAAAGGAATCAGAGAAAGAATTAGGGCATTCAAAGTCACCGTGAGAAACTTGATCCGTCTGTAAGAGAGTATGAAGCAGAGATCTACTAAGTTGTTTGGAGTAAGAAAATATTCAGAGTAAAGTCCCTTATCCCTCTGAAGGAAAGGAATCGGTTCTCCTACTCCCATTTCCAGCCTCAGTGCTAATGACCCATGGCTGGCATGGGGAATGTATGGGGCTGAAGCATGCACTGGATGGTGTAGCTGTTCCCTGCTATCCCGAGGGCCCAGCAGTCTATGGTAATGAACCACTTAAGGAGAAATTAGATCCCCAAAACAGAAATTGGGGTTGGTTTGGGGCTCTGAGCATCCATTCAAAACTGCCATTTGCTAGACAAGGAAGCAGAAGGTGTGCCTGCAATTGAACATACATGCTACTGAAGTCCTTTCAGCTCTGTAGGCTGCTGGAATCAGCCATTACATTCCCTCTGCTCGCTGGCTATTTCAACTGATCCCGAGAGCATTGGGCCACAGTAGCAATGGCCTTGCCTTTGCATCCTTCTTACCTAATGAAATGTCCTTCCTGCTCATTAAATATGGACCTGTGTGAGCAAATCCAGGATCTTTCCCTGCACATCCTAGAATGCATGTCTCTACAACATCAACACCAATGCTGTCAAATGAGATGCAGTGTTCTATGTGAATATTGTCACATACTTCACTAAAATTAAGCCTTTTTACACTTCATCCTGAAAAGTGAACTGCTTGAATTTTGCAAAAATCTAAGTTTGTCTGTAAAATACCCAAAGAGGACAATTTCATAGCTGTTGTTTTAAAAATTAATTATCATTGTACTTTAGCAGAATTGCCACATCACCACTACCCTCTCACCCCCACCTCCCAAGGTTTTTAGAAATATGAGCTGATTTCTTTGCTAGAGTCACATTATAAGTAAACCTCTACCCCAATATAATGCAACCCGATATAACATGAATTCAGATATAACGCGGTAAAGCAGCACTCCAGATGGGGGGGGGTGCACTCCAGCGGATCAAAGCAAGTTCGATATAATGCAGTTTCACCTATAACGCAGAAAGATTTTTTGGCTCCCAAGGACAGCGTTATATCAGGGTAGAGGTGTACTGTAAATCAACAAAAGGAAAGAAAATAAGGTTTAAAATGGTTCTTTCAAACTTCTTTATGTTACCATTATTGTTCCTCATCCTGGAAGAGAATTCAAGAAGTCTGCAGCTTATAGTTCTCTGCAGCTTATGTTCTCAGAACGTTAAGATATAATAGTCTAATTTTTTTAAATACAGCCTGCCTTACACTTCCAGTACATTTTTCTTCCTTTGAAATCTTATAAAGTCATTTTTGCATTTTTTATAAAAAGCATTTCCTGAGGCAAACCTTTAAATGATGGACACACAGCCTCTGAAAGATTGTCAAAAACACAAGGGCATGTTACTCCAGAGTTTATCGTGATGCCTTGCGATGTCTTAGTACTTTTTTTTACAGTCATGTCTAGAGATCCTAACAGAGATTGGAGCTCCATTGTGCACATATAGTAAGAGATTATATTTGCCCTGATGAATTTATAGTTTAAATAGAAAAGGAAAAGATAGTGGTGGTGTTCCCATTTTAGAGATGAGGAACTGGGAGACTTTCCAAGGTCACACAGGACGTCTGTAATTGAACATATATCTCCTGAGTCCCACTCCAGTGTCTTAAACACAAGGCAATATTTCCTCTCTGTGTAGTTTGCTATGCCCAGAGTCAAGGCTTCTTAGGAGTACAAGTCCTACTCATTTCATTTATCTCCTGAGACCTTGTCCTGTGGGTCCGATCTAAATGAAGACTGAGTTAATTTTGTAATCATAAAGGACTTGCTATCACTTATGTGAGTTTTTTTGGATACAGGTGTCATTTCTACTTCCATACATTTTCTAGGGTTTCTTGCCTTTGAAGACAATTAAGTGGATTTTAGGACCATTCTATTTGTTATTAATACTATAAATTCTATTCCTTTTTTTACTTTCCAATAGCTTTGGCTCTTAGACCACTTCTCAGCATCCAGGCACCTTTCTTGTTTGTTGTAGATGAAAGAAACAGGTTGCCTGGAAGTAGAATAATCAAGTACCCTTGGTTCTTCCTCTTTATAGTTGTGTGGGAGTTCTGTTCACATTGCTATTCAAAAAACACTGTTGAATTAAAAATTTAAGATGCCTCAACCCCTGAGTGAAATGAAGGGGATTGTGAAATTACTGCCTGGTTAGATCCAATCTTTTTGGCACACTAATAAAAGTGGATAACTCTCCCAGATAGCTTTCAAAATCATTACATACCAAAATAAAAGCCCTAGAATCAATTGATTTGGATTTCCACCATTTGTCCTTTAAATATCCAAGGTGTGCTGAAGTGCTCAAAATACGATTGTGTCTCCCCACAAGCAGAAAAGAGCAGAATAATTTGATACCTAATACAGGCTCCTGCATTCAAAGATAAATTGTTCATTAAAAAGAGAAGATGCTGGTTACTCAGATATTCAAGCTAGCTAAAAATTGAAAGATCAGTTAAGGCTACTAGAGCCATAGATTCTTCCTTGGGAAGGAAGCTTCCCACTCCATTCCTTTGGGATTAGAGTCGGACCAGCTTTGGGGGTCTCAATGTGGGTAACATACTAGTTGCCTTTTGGGGGCTGGAAAGGAATTTTTTCCTCACTGCCAGATTGACCTTCTCAGCAGCTCATGAACCTGGTGGATAGATTTAGATTTTAAATTAATTTTGTTGCAACCTGGCATGTGCCCAGTAGAGGTAATCATTCAGCAGGGTTTCTGGTTCCATGATAGACCAGAACTGAAAATGGATTAGAGATTAAATGGATCAAAGAAGGCAGAGAATGGGATTGTGGCTCCTAATTTCTACTACAATGAAGAGAACTCCTTTCCCCAAACCCCTTAACTCCAGATGAGGGAAAGGCAATTGGATCCCAGCAACAATTCAGGGACCAAGTTCACAGAGTTGGGGGTGGGGAAAATGGTAGCCCCTCAGCAGGTGGAACAGATTACAAAGGAAGGATGACAAGGTGCCACAAGTACTCCTGTTTTTTATGTACTGGATAAATTATTTCCAGATGTGTTACTTGATAATGCTGCAACCTACTTAAACTACATTCCTGGTGCCTTGTCTTTCTTCCGGTATTGTCTGGGCAATGCTACCAGGATCCATAGGGAAAAAAATCACTGGCAATCCTTGCTACACACCTTCAGCAAAGTGTAGCATACACTGTCTTTAGAGGACAGTTCCCTGGTACTTGCTGATCTGCAGGTGCTTGGGTCCATTTTCAAGACCCTGAATACACCCAGAAACAGCCTCTCAGATTTCAGAGAGACTGGTACTGATACTGCCCCAGCCCCTTGCACTCAAGAAGTGCTGGAGGCAGCATTTCTAAGATATTATTTGCCTATGTTGCCGTCTCTTAAAAAAAGAATGTTATGTAGTTATGCTGGTGGGAAGTGGGGTTGTTCCTTTTTGTGTTTGGGTCTGCTGGTTCACTTTTTGTTCTAAGGATTCTAGGCATACGTTTCTGGGTATCGTTGCTTGGTGTTCCATTGACAGCCACTCATAGGAATGAAAATTTGCCACTATTTAGTAGGGTCTTACTGAATTTATGTTTCTAGAATATATCCCAACATTGCTTTTTGAGGGGGAATATAATAGATTCTATAATCAGGATTCTCCAGTAGATGTTAGGAAACATTATGCTGATGGAGATAATGTCTCTTGGATGATATGTGACACTAAGGTTTTTACCTCGGGGGTTCATTAAAGATCCCATGTATGACTCAGAAGAGTTAGAGATATTAACCCCTATGTCCTGCTCAAACTCCAGCGTGTGTAATTTCTAGAGTTTGTAGCAAAACTTTTTTCACCTGTTTTCAGGTTTTGGGGCCAACATGATAGTTAACATTTTAATCATGAGTTCTTGCTCAAAAAGTGCCAGGTTCATATTTATGTCAGAAAATTATTAGCATCTATCTTTCTTTCAATACAGATATAAATTTGGTCCAAATCCTGCAGTCCATACTCAGTCAAAACTTCCATGGCAGTTATTAGTTACTTTGACTAAATAAAGAGAATACGCTTTGTCCCCATATGCATTACGTATGTGCTGTATAGTTTGTTACATGAAAAGTAATAAGCTTTGATTTTTGTGGTGGTTTTTGTTGTTTTTTTTCGGGGTAGGTAATTCTCTGTGTTACCTATGCAGTTTTTCTCTGAAAGCTTCTAACATTGACAAAAAACAGCTTTGGGGAGCAAATCTGTGCTCCATAGAACATGTCTCAGCTTTTACAAAAAGACTGACAGAAAGGCAAATTAAAGTTTTATAATATGAATTTATAATATGTGAGCCAGCTGCTACAGGAACACAGTCATTTCTATATTTTCTGTCATTTTGTTTACTGTGCATTTCTCTATATATTCTTTATTTTAAATAAGATTTGATATTATGGTAATACTTCCTGCCAGGCAGTTTACCACTGTCAGGGGGAAGAAATCCTACACAACACTTTCTAAAAGGTCTGATGCCCTTCTATTGGCATTTTTTAAAGGAACGCTGAAATTAAATGCATTGGCTAAGATTTTTTATCTAAGAGAAAAAGGAAAGGCTTATTTTGCATCTGTAAACAAATGACATTGCAGATGATGTACCATTAACAACAGCTGCTGGAAGGATAGTCACAAACTGGATACTATAGTTGTTGGCTACAGTTGGCTATGGAATAAGAGAGGTTGGATGTAAGTGACCTGAAAAAAAAATTGAGGCCCATGCTAAGTGAGTGACATCAGGATTTTAGTGTAATGATATGGAACTCTGGAGCTTGCAGTCATGTTGCATAGTAATGTTATCAGATGAATACTAATTCAGGACAGTTTAAGACTTTTCTGTTGCAATACTGTCTCCAGTTAACTTAGTGGACAAAATACAGGAGTGTATATTATAGAAATTAGAATTAGAATGTCAGGATTTGTGAAAACATCGTATGTGCTTTAACACATAAAAGCTCTAAAGCACAGACATCCAGGATTTAAAATGCACATTACTTTAGTTCATCATAATCTTAACACCTCAAGTATGCTTATATGGCCATGATATAATACTTGGTCTTCCTGCAAATCCATCTGTTTATCTGGCCAAGCTTTTTATTGTAATATTACCACCCAGTGTAATAATACTGTCATTGTGGCTTTACTGGGATGGATTTTATGAGCTCACATAGTTTTGGAGCAGCTAAATTTAAAAATGAATAGTAATAAATTAATATTTTGATCACTGGCTACCCCTTGTAATCATAAGTGCTGGATCTAGGGATGCTGTGGGTCCTGCTGCACCCGCTGGATTGAAGAGGTTTCCACCACACAGGATTTACAGTTTGGTTCAGTGGCTCTCAGCACCCCCACTATATAAGTTGTTCCAGCACATCTGTTTATAATTGTTTCTCAAGAGATATGGAATGGTCACATTGCTTTCATGATATGCCTTGATCCTGTTTTTTATTTTGAAGTAGCGGAATAAAATAGAGTGCTTTTCCAGTATGCAGTAATTTTACAGATCAGATTTACAATATCTTTTTATTGCCTGATGATATTTTCAGGTGTATGTTGTGGGCCTAATTCTGCACTCACTGAAGTTGGTGGGAATTTTTCCATTAGCTTATATGGAAGTAACTTCAATGCTAATTGTTTTAAACAGGCACTGAGATCGGTTGTGTACCAATTCAGCAATGTGATTCAATCTGATTTTAGGTCAGAAGCACTCCTGCAATATAACCTCAGAAATCAACCTCTCTTTCGCTGTCTAGGTTTTTCGTTCCACACACATCACTGTGACAGTTGAAGGCTTCCATGTTTCTCACGTGGCTGTTATGACAGTCAAAATAAATTTTCTCAGTGCAGCATGGCAAACTTATTTTAAAATAAAGTATATACTTGTATGCATAATTTTTAAGCTTGATTCTTATCTCATTTACCTGTGTGTAAAACAAGAATATCTCCACTGAAGTCAGTGGAGTTACAACTAGTGGAAAACCAGTGTGAATCAGAATTGGTCCTAGGGAATATTCAGATAAGGTAAAGCTGCAAGACTGGACTCATTAATATTAAAGTAATTCCTCTAGGGTCTCTTATATCTCACAGATATTTTCATTAAAGAAAGCTAAAGATTTGTCACAACTTTGAATTCATAATACTAAAGTATGTATCAATTTCTTTACTAGACTCTTGAAATAGATGTAGAAATTATTTGGTAGTTTGCAGATTAAGAAATTCAACGGAACCAGGTATATGAGAGAAATATTAAAGATAAAAGTGAACTATGAACAAGCAGCAGAACTACAGTAGTAATAAGTGCAATAAATTAAAGGAATGTAATTTGTCTCAGATGAGGAACTGGGAAAATCAGTGTGATCAAAACCCAAATCAAATCACAAAACACAAAATAGGATGAGTTTAAAATAATTGAAAAATATAAAGCAAACTAAAAAATAAACACGTGGTGTATCCCTTGCCTTCTTATCTGTACTTTATATATATATATATATATATATTTATATGATTTAGCAATGTACTTGAGTACCTGCATAATATTAATTCTTGCGGAGCCTCCATGCTTAAGTATTGTTGAACTGGTGCCTTAGCTAGAAACTCTTTGGGAGAGGAACTTGTCTTATTATTAGATGTATGCTAGATAGATTAATAATAACACTAATATTAAAAAATTCTAAATCCATATCAAGCTAAGTTCTTGTGTTACTGACATCTGTTGTTTTGGCAGGGTGTTTTGATCTCGATCTGATTAAACCATTTTTTAAAAAGTAATAAAGATCTATACAGTTTATATTCTACGGTATTGGTGTGGTTTTGATGCAGGGATATTATACATACTGCATTTGATAGTCTGAATTCTACTGTCTCTAGAATTCCATACTGAAATAAAGCAGTGAAATGATGGATTATAATTTACTTCCAAGGGAGAGTCAAATTTACTTATATGAGCCAAAATGTCAAATTTAATTAAAGGCTACAGTGACAGAGCAAAGCATGTGCTGGATGAGTTCAGAGTACTTTTCAGATGACAAATTACTGACATGCATAAAAACAATAACCAAAATAATTGCTTAGGAAACGTTGCTTAAACCTGACTAAAAAATGTCAGGCCATATATGCCAAAAGCTTCCCATGGCATTACATTATGTAAGATTTAAATGAAAAATCAAATAAAGCAGGAAGCTTTAATCTGCCCCCTGGAGTTCAGATTTATAGTCAAGATTTGTCTGCATGAGGGGAAAGAACATAAAAATGGCAATTAGGTTTGTTTGTATTTGCACATTCACTCTGTTCAGTGTAGTGAAATTGCAATGTTCAGTAACCATGTAACCTATTCACTGCAGTGGCTTTGGAATGTTCTTTGGCCAAAGTAAAGATGTAAGAAACCTTGCTCTTTTCTATATTTAAATATTTTTCATCAAAACTGTCTATGTTAGTGTATTTCAGAACAAGGTTCAACCTGTTCTGTATAATCCAAATCTCTGTGTCAAATGTGCTATTAAGATGGAGGTGTGATGTTTGGGGTAAAGGTCAAGCGGATAGAATATGACAACCCTCTGAAGGAGAAATGATTGTCCGTAAGTATTCAGCATGAGCTTTTCTTTGCTCCCTGCAGGGCATCTGCACCACGACCACCGCATTTTTACACTTCTTCTTCTTAGCTTCGTTCTGTTGGGTTTTGACAGAAGCGTGGCAGTCATACATGGCTGTTACTGGAAAAATTAGGACACGACTCATAAGGAAACGCTTTTTGTGCCTTGGATGGGGTAAGCCCATAAAAATCATGTAGCCAGAATCATTAGAATTGAACGTTATGCATTTACACAGTTGGGGGTGTTGGTATTTATTTCAATACTCCTGACAGGTTGTCGATAGCATAGTTACTAAACAGAAAATCAGTACAAGGAGATTTCCCTTTTTATTGGAAGCACCAATGTAATTTTATTCTCTTGATTTGGTTCAAGATACAGTTGATGAATATTCCAATGTTCTGGTACTTTATTACGCTGTAACATATATGCTTTTAGCATCATTTTAGTAGCTTTTCTGAAAAATAGTGTAATACAGACAAAAGCCCCTCACTGAAAATCCACTGAATCTCTGTGTTATTTGTTCACTTTAAGCCATTTCAAACATACTGGTAACTTAGCAACACGAAAATGATGCATACTGGGCTAAAAATTTAGCTCTTCCCTTGTGCTTGGGGAAGAAACAAATGCTGCAGCAGAGCAGTGCTTTGTTAAATGATTCATTCCATATCAAATTGATCATTTTAGATGAAAGTAGTTCAGTCTCATCATTTCATACCCAGTAGAACAGCGGTATTTAGCTGAGCCTTAATGACAATTGCTGTTTTTTTCCAGGTTTACCAGCATTAGTAGTGGCAATATCAATAGGCTTTACCAAGACGAAAGGATATGGAACATCTCACTAGTAAGTCAGTCTGCAGTGATAAATCATGTTTTTGATTAACAAGGCTGCCATGCCCATTAGAGATTATACAACACAGTACAAGGGCCCATTGTGTGTCCCTTCATGTGCAGGACACTGCTGGAAGCCGAATGCCCCATACAAAGAGTGAAAAGAAAATCAGAGTCCAGTGTTAAACTCAGTCCTGTGAAGTGCTGAGTACACTCAACTCCAAGTGAGCACTGAGGACACGAGCATATCTCAGGAGGTGCTCGGTCCTTTGCAGGATCAAGCCCATTGTTAGTAGCACTGTACTTATCCTGCTAAGATTATTCATGTGGGACTGGTTACTTCAGCTGCATATTTGTTTCCTGCTTCCTCCTGAGATGCTTGGTACTTTTTAAATGGGAGATTACTGAAATATTGATGGAAATAACCAACTAATAAGGAGTAACCTTAAATGCAATTATATATATATATGGGTGCTTGTATGCCTGACAGCTCCTCTCCAAACAACCACATGAACAAAACTAGCTTTCCAAATACTTGTGGAACTAAAAAACATGAAAGGATATGCATATGGACCTGGATTTCAAAACATGTTTACAAAAACATGTTCCTGTTTGACCAATCTGTCATCAGCTCTGCTGTGGGGTACAGTCCTCCACTCTTCAGGTCTTTGGAAGCTGCCACAATTGGCCACTTCATCCCCCAGTTTGCAGACAAGGGCGGGTGATGATTTCCACTCAACACAGGCATCAGGAGCTGAGGAGCTGTCCCACTCTAGAACTCATCAATGATAGGTGGTGCCTCCTCATCCTTAGCCCTGTGTAGCTAAAGCAATCCAGTAGGAATTCTGTCCTATCCCTCCTAGATTGTGGTCGCTAAAATAACTTTGTGGGTTCTTTAGCTACCCTGTATTAAGGAATCTAGTAGCACTGTTTGCCACTCCACAGTTACAAAGGTGCTGGCAGCAGGAACAAGACTTATTGCCAGCTACTCATAGATTGTAGGGTGCCATTTCCAGAAGACTTTTTCCAGACTGAAAGAGCAGTGAATGGAAAGAGGGAAATTGGTCCTGGTCCCCACATGAAGATACCTACTGGTAAGAGGGAGGTCCTAGAACAAGTCGGGGGAAAACTGATTAGGAGGGGAGATTAAGAAACACCTCTGAGGGGGGAGCTGGGGAAATAGTGTTAGACCAGATCCATGGAACAATTGTATGCCGGGGCTGTTGGGAGTGGCTTGGTTAGAACTTGAACTTGATTTCAGGTGAACTTAGATTTCTACCTGAATTTTTCACACAGCCCTAGTTATCAGCAACTTGTATCATTTCTACTGCACATATGAAAAATATTTTATGCAAAACTCCATTATTCCAATGATGTTATTATTGATATTTCAAAAGCAAGGGATTTCCAAATTATGGTTAGCCTTCCACCTTGATCCACTTGCATATAAGCAGCATGTTGAATTACTTTGCAGTTCACATAACTTTATGCATTAATTTAACCCTTAAACCGCCATAGTTGAGATTGTAAAGGGGTTCCCATTATAGAGGGGTTGTTCAGCATGGGGAGCAGGCCCTGCTTGGAAGGTGTGCCAAATTAGCTGAGAGGTTCATGGGACAGAGGAACAGTGAGCAATGGAGCACTTAACTTTTAGGAACTTTGCCAGCCAGTGGAATCCACAGCCCCAAGTTAGCTGCATAGGCTCCTTGTACAATGCACGGGGAGAGATAGGCACCTAAGACAGGGATCCACAAAAGCTAGCATATAGAGCAGGGAGCCACCTAAACTTGCTAATAGGAAATGGTGAGGAGAGGAGTGGGTCCTAAGCTCCACCTCTCAAAGGCACCTATCTCCACGTGGGATTGTCAGCTGTAAACTCTCTCCTGGAGTAAGGTACTTAACCAATGTCTTGTAAAAATAATAATAATTAATTATGCCAGAAGAAATGGTGGTATTTAATTATTCATACACAGTGTAACAGTGTCAACAGGACACACTGAGGGAGACCTGCCCAGAATACCCATCACCCAGAAGTTAGGGTCCCCTCCTAGGATTGGGGGAAAACCAAGTTAAATCCCTCTCCATATCAGGCAGGTGAGCGTGCTAACCACTGGGATAAAAGTTGGGGTGGGGGATACTACCACTTTCTCCTTCAGTTGTTTTATATGGGTTTATGTGGGCACAGAACATGCTTACCAGACTGGGCCCCACAGGCGAGACAGATGGGGAACGACTAGTTTGAGGATTTGTGAGATAGGACCAAAGTGGTTGCACACATGCTCACTGCCAGAAATGTAGGTGTCAGTGGGACTTTAACAGTGGAAATTTTGGTGCCTAAGGGTTAAGCAGCTACAGGGTTAGGCAGGAGTTTTTGAGGATCTCAGTGGCACCTAAATGTTGGACTTAGGCTCATAAAGTAGCAGTTGGACACTTAAATCCTTTTGTCGATCTAGCCCTAATAGTCAGTCTGAAAGAGGGAGGAAAACAAAATCAGTGAGACTTAAGGGGTCCTATGTGCCATAGTCGCTCTTGAAAATAGTCAGTTAAGAGATTTTGAAAATTTTGCCTAAGGCTTAGGGTCTGAGCCAAAGCCCACTGAAGTCAATGGAAACATTCCCAGAAAAGTCTGCTTTTGGATCACACCCTTACAGTGGCCACCTTATAGGTAAAATTGTGATTCCTCGTACAAAACCAAAGTAAATGGGGGAGTGGTTGTCCCATGCAGGAGGTCGACAGTAATTTGAGAAGGAAGTTCTATTGGAATTCACGTGTACGCTGGTCAGAAAATCCAGGGAAAAAATTCAAAACTTTTAATGAAAACTTTTATCCAACTTTCCACTATTCTATAAACCAGTAGAAAACCAGCACAAAAAAAAATACAAACATATTTTCAATGAAATTAAAAAAAAAAGGTCCAGGTCCATTAAAAAGTTACCATACAATGATATCTGAGATATTTTATCATTGCTTTTTTGTTAGAGGGTAACTGCTGGCAAATATTGACATTTTAGATCAGTGTATCATATTAGCATCCAACACACTAACAGAGGTGGGTCCATGTGGCAAAGTTTAATATTTAATATTTTAATTTTATTTTATTAAATTAAAATGTCATTGTTCAGCTCTGCTTTTGGTTATTGTGGGAAATAATTATATTTAGTGATTTTTTTTGCCTTTAAAATTTCAGCCATAACAGAACAGTAACATTAAGATGTGTTTGTGTGTTTATATGGTTTTCAAAAGAAATGGGGGAAAATGGGGGTAGAGGATAAGGGCATCTTTATGTAAGTTTATTTGCATGTGAGATTCAAATGAATGCAGTTACTTGCATATCCTTATGTACGATCACACACTCCAACAAACATGCATTTCTATGAATGTGTAATCATTGGGGGGGGGGGGGGGACAGCTACATTTACTTCAGTAAGTGAAGCTCCTGATAGTGTTTGTATATCTAAGCTTAGCACTGTGCTAAATGTTTAGGACTCAATTCTGCAAGCCCTCTGGATCTGGAAATCTGTATGGTAGCACCATACAGAAAGGCCTTGTGCTATTGGACCTCTAGTAGGACATAGCACAAAAGAGATGAACAATTTTCATACATATAGTATTAGTTTTTTAATATTTTTAATATTTCAGAGACACCAATTGGTCCTTAGTCCTTACATGATGTATAATTTTTTTTTAAATTGCATATAATCCATAAGACCTTATCCTAGTATTAAATACCAACTTACACCAGTGAAGATTTATAGAGAACTATGGTTTTTAATCAAGTTTATTCAGCCATGTCATATGCACTTGACCTTAATGAGCGTTTAAGTATAAGATGTCTGACATTTTAAAAATAAAGTGGTTTTATTCCCTGAGACAAAATAAGTTTCTGAAGAATTTCTTAATAGATAGAAATTATCCTTTTTGTCATTCACAGTTAACTCAAAAATGGCTAAATGACATTTTACAAAAATGTACAGAAATATTTAACTGTGGACTCAGAATAAGCATAAGGAATTTCACTGTAAGTGTAACTTGTTTGAAAAGTTGCAAAAGCATGAAAATGGGGCCTAATAATGAAACTCATGTCTCGACTGCTTATAGCACCATTACGTCAACAGAGTACTGTAATTTCACTCCTTTTTCTATGCTTATACAACTCTCTATGTAGGATTGAACCCTATGCCAAGTGAATAGAGATGCTATATATGTTTTATTCACATCACACCTCCATAGTGTAAAAGATATTATTAATGTGTGGTAGTTGTTTTCCTCTAATGTTCTTTCCAGCTGCTGGCTGTCTCTCGAAGGAGGACTACTCTATGCATTTGTTGGGCCTGCAGCTGCTGTTGTCTTGGTAAACACTTAAATTATTTTTAGTATTTTCATTAGAAATGGTGGAATACTGTCTGAATTACAGAGTGGTTAGTTATGCAGTGGTATTAATTTTACTGCAGACATCCTGAGAAAAATGGTCTAAGATTCCCTCAATGTTTTGAATATGCTATTTTTCTGATTGTTTATTTTATTATGTATTTAACATCAACACTATTTATGTCATCGTTTACACAAAGCCACATGAACATCAAGCATAACCAAAGACATTTCTGTATGCACAAATAGCTCATCAGATATATTGTTATTGGTGCATATATTTTTATACAGGTTTATATATTATATGTGTGTACCCTGTACACCTTCTTCAAAAAAAAGTCTCTAGGAGCAACAACAGGATTTGGCAAGAGTTTATTACCAGGATGAGGTCAAAGCGGGAAATCCTGGCCCCACTGGCAAAACTCCTATTCACTTCAATGAGGCCAGGATTCACCCAATGCTATTATCCATGATAATGTCTAATTGTTACTCTTTTCTGGAGGAGCCAGTTAAAAGGCAGGGGAAATATATTTAAGACTTAAATAATTATAAAAATAGGATATAATTTCTAATTATTTAGGAATTAACATATTTCATTATATGCAAAGTAGGATGTAAGACGGTATTCTAGAAAAGGGTTGTGGTACAACTGAAAAATGATTGTTTTGCAAAAGATGCCTTGTTCATTTTTTACTCCTGAGCCACACAAAATAAAACTGGGAAAGCATGATTTGCTGGTTGCTAACGCAAGAATTTTGTTACAAGCATCACTGAATTCTTATCAGTTGTATCCATGTAACAGTTGTTCTCTTATGGAGAAGTTCAGTGACAGCTTTGGTGGCCTGGTGCAAAGCACTGTGCCACTGTTGTTCAGGGATGGCAGGCAGGAAAGATGGAATCAGAGGCAAGTCTTCTGTGGCTATTGTCTTGGAAGAAAAAAAATCATGATGGCTGGAAAATGTAACTTATTATGTATTAAACTTCCACAAACCTGAAAATGTATCTACATATCTGAGAAATCCTATATTTGGATCGAATAATCCAAAGTACTTCATAGATAATTGGTAATACAACATCTGTCACCATTTGTTTAAATTTTCCATGATCTTGATCCTGCACTGTTGACAGGGGGTTCTATATTGGTCAGTTCTAGAGTATTAAAAAGTCTTAGGTCTTGTCTACACTACCACTTAAATCGATGTAAGTTACGTCGCTCAGGAGTGTGAAAAAGCCATCCCCGGACTGACATAAGTTGCATCTACTTAAAGTGGTGCCTTCTGCCTCTTGTTGGGGTGAAGTAATTATGCTGATGGGACAGCGCTTTCCCTTTGGCATAGCACATCTTCACCAGATGTGCAGTGCAACTATGCTGATGTACCGCAGTAGAGTAGACTAGCCCTCAGATCAGAATGGGTTTGCTGTAAGGTTTTGTTACGCATATTGGAAAGAGCTGGATTTATGAAACCCCTGAATCTTGCAGGCACATTGGGGATTTGCATGTGAACATACCTGTGTACGCATACACTCTTTTGAAAATTTGATCCAGAAATTCCTTCTTCAGGCTCTGTATACTAATTTCAGGGGCAAAGCCCTTCTTAGATATGGCTCTGGTACCTTACAAAATGATCCAGTGACCTTGTCCTATAGAATGTACACTTTACACAGAAGAGGCCAGTATGAATAGGGTAATTCACCTCACCACCAACAGCATGCTAATCACTGATTCTTCTTCCTCCCCTTGTAGCTGTAATGTATGAGGTAAGGTAATAATTTAATTTTAGAAGCCCCCATGTCACCCACATGCATACAACCAGCCCTCATCCCTAACATTCCCTATCCCCCCCCATATACACACACAATGCTGACTGTAAATTTTTAAACATTATGAATGTAAATTTGCCTCCTAGTTTTGCTATCTCTTGAAGTGCATTGACTCTATCCTCAACCCACTCACTGTACATTTATTTGCTATGAAGCTGTTCCACCCAATAATCCACATCTTTGAATGACTGGTGTGTAACTAATAAATTCAGGAGGGAAATCCTTGATTTCTCGAACTCTTTAGTCAACAAAGCAAAATAAAGTAACATACTTTGCTTATCTTGAACATCTTTTATCAATATAATACAATATTTCTTCCAAATGTCCTCATCTTATATTTTGCCATGTATCCGAAAACACGATCCCCTGACAAAGAGCCGACTATTATCTACAAGTTGCAAGGGATGTAGGATAAAGTGAGAATTAGACTAGGTCACCTGAATATCACCAGCATTAATACTTGTTTTCAAACTATCATGCTGAATTCCAATGCCACAAATAAGCTCATCCTCCTAAACTGCTGTTCTCAGGTTTCTCTCATTACAATCTATAAAAGGGGACAGACGGGACAACATTTGCTTAGTATCACTGGTAAAACAATACCTCCCCCTCTCTACATACTGTCACTCTAAGAGAAGCATAGGCTAATCTGAGCCAGGAAATAGAGGTTTTGCTGAAGCCAAATGTTCCACAAATTAGAATGGTGAGTCCTCTTGACCAAATGACTTTATTACATCAAATAAAACTGCAGCCATTGGCAGTACTTGTCCCTCTTCTACACCAATGATGTTTAGGACCATCTTTTATGATCAGCTAATAATAACCTATTTCTGAAGCCAATTTGGTCGCTGTGTAATAAATGCTCTAGTATCTTTCTCTAAGTTCTGGTGGTAATTTCAGCATGGAGTTTACAGTGTTTGGGTCTGATTTTCTTTTCCTTTACAGCACTTTTAGACCAGTGAACCTCTATTGACTTCAGCTGAGTTAGTCCTGATTTGCATTGGCATAAATGAGAAGGAAATCTGTAATGATCAGAGATCTAGGCATATAGCTACAAAGATTACCTGGATGTTAATGTTTGCAGCTCCCGCAGAGTATGTCTCATCTTCATATAGAGTCAAGCCATGAACCTTTTGTACAGCTCACAGTCCATGGCACAGTGAGGAAGCCAAGGATGTTTACAAAAAGCCAATCATAATTTCCACATGGGACGATATGTTCTCTGTACAATTGGCAAACTTTATTCATAGATCTCTGATGTTCACAGACATGATTTGCTCCCCCATTAGTTAGCAGGTGTAGAGGGAGCTTTTTCATCTAGCCATATAGATTTGAGTATACAAAAGAAAAATCTCACCTGAAAAATGTAAAAGCTCAAATAAATTGAAACTAAGAAAGGCCTAAAAGAGTAGGGCTGTGGGCAGGGCACACTGGCAAACGATCAGTGTTTAATGTAGTTCTCAAAAGTCCATTTTAAAACATTTCTTAACTAAAAATTATTTTTGGCAGGTCCATTTAAAGGCTACATTAAAATCCTAGTATGATGCATAGAATAAGTATTAAGGACCAAATACTGACTTTAGAACCGCATGGCTGTTTGAGCCAAATACTCAGCTGTTACAAATTATTATAGCTCTATTCATTTATGGATTGACACCAGTTGATACCAGCTAAGGATCTGGCCCATAAAAAAAGAAAGCGCAACCAAACAATCCTATATATAGCCAACCAAAATCACATTTTGGCATACGACTAGGCTTGGAAGGATTAGATATTTGTCATTAAATGTCAATTTCACTGTACACACACAAACCGATGAATAAATATTTCCATGTAGGAACAGAAAAATGCTGCTTGAGAACTTGTTAGAGTTTTATTTAAGAATATTTGTTCATATATTTTTGATGTGAGAATTTGACAATTTGCTTTTTAAGCTATAAAGTTTTAACTTTTTGAATCTCAAGGTCTACTGTCTACACACATACCAATTTCCCATCTGTGAAAATTTAAATGGGAATAAAAATAAAATAAAAATAAACATTGCTATTATCCATAGAAATTATCTAAAACAAATCAAATTCTGCCAAGCCTACACATGAGGAACCCAGGAATGAGGAAGACAGTCGTCAATTTGGAAAAACAAAACAAAACCAACAACCAGAAACCATGGATTCTGGTTTTGCATGAGTGAGAACACCTTGCAGCAAAAAGGCATAGTTGGGACTCAAGAAAGCATGATACCTAAAATAACCAGATAAGATTATCTTTGTTTTATGTTTGTTCTGCACCAAGTGGAATGGAGTTCTCATTCATGACTGGGGCTCCTAGATGCTATGGCAATACAAATAATACATAATCCTTTTTAGTCTTGTACACAAAATTCAGATAAAATATTCTACCTCTAACATGGAACAGACTACATTGTTACAATTAAAGTTTACGTATAATCAGTATTTAGAGTCACAGCTGCCTACTTTCTTATTAACAGGCAGGCATATATATGGCCAGATACAGGACATAATTCAGGCTTTAATTAATACAGCTGTTGATTTTATATGTTTGTTCCACCTATTAGAGGATATGCATGGGAAGCAAGAATTTAGCCCTAAAGTTAAGTACACTTTGTGTCCTGAGACTAATACAGTACATAATCTCTGATTAAATTCTTCAGAAATCTATCGTGCAACTATAGTCCACGTTTGTAATTCCATCATGTTGGCAAATGTAAAAGAGACCATTTTCTGTAATAATGCGTGTAGGCGTTTTCCCTCACTGTCACTGAAAGGTCAACTGTTTGTTTCTATTTGACAGGTCAACATGGTGATTGGCATTTTGGTATTTAATAAACTTGTTTCCAGAGATGGGATCCTAGATAAAAAGCTCAAACACAGAGCGGGGTAAGCAACAATTGGGATATTTTAAAGCATATTGCAAATGTATCATATATTTTCAATTACAGATATTCACCAAAAATGCATTTGATTGTGCTTTGAACTTTTTTCTTAATGTAACAGTATGTCTAACAGATTTCATTCATTGCAAAAAGTTGCAGTTGCATTATCCTGAGGGAATGTGACTGAGCAAACTGAAAATAAAACACAAGTACAACAGTATTAAGTTAATAAGAATGAGGATTAAACAGTTACAATACTGAGCAGGGATTTCATGGGGAAGACATACATTTTTATTCCTGAAATCGGCAATATAGTTGTATAAAATGTGTGTATAGAAGAAGCCAAATTTTCTCTCTCTTTCTTAGTATTTTATTATACCTTTTATACCAGTATAACCTCACTGAAGTCAATAGCATTGCATCATTGTAATTAAGAGAAGAATTTGGCTCTGTGTTTGTATATACATGTATATGTGTTAGTTTTCTAAAATAAGCATAACAGAATTTGAATGTAAATTCAGAAAGCAAAAAAAGTGTAAATAGAGAAGTTCTCTATGTATTTGTATCCATGATTTCCTTTCTAATATACTTACAATTTTATATTCAAATTCTGGGTTTCTAGTGATAAAAGAGGGAGGGTCTGCAGCTTAGCTCCTAATAAAAGGTAGCAATAATTTTGCTGTTGACTTCAGCAGGTACAGGTGGGTTTCAAGGTCTGCTGCAGTGGATATGACTGCAGTCCACATGAAAGAGAAACATTTCACAAATGTATCTTAGCTTTCTGAATGTATGTGTAAATGTCTTTTAATGCTTCATGTAATGATAAGCAATCAGCATTTTTACTTCTCCACTTGTTGTAGTACTCTCTCTTCTGCATCATTTGTAGGTGACTACCCCAATATTGGCATTGGTAGCAATGATGATTCTCTATTTTACATGCATATATTACAGCTGTCTGTAAACTTTTCTTAAAACCTTACTTTGAATTATTTGATCATTCCTGTAATAGCATCATTCCTAATGTTCAATTAATTGATTAGATGTCCATATTGATATCATATACACTTTGGTGTGCTTACGTTGCCATTTAGTGTTGGTTAAAACCTCTTGTGGTTTTCTTAGTGCACTTAGTGCACTGTTTCAAAAACAACCAAAACCATCACCAAAACCTCCTTTTTTGTTCTCTTCTTTTTTTCTTCTCCTTCTTATTAGAAAATAATAATTTCTTAATTCTCCCCTTGTCTACAATGTTCCATCTGCCTTCTTAACTGTTGTAATATATTCTTCATGTTCTGATTAAATGTGCCATATTATAAAACCAGCCACAATATTTCAGCATCTGTGAGAACTTTTTCAATAGTTATACTCAAGAAGTTTTGACCCTATAAATCTATTGATCATTTTTCTGTGTAATATTTAAAGGATAAGAGAAATCATTTTTAACTGCAGAATAGCTTTCTAGTTATCAGCTATACGCAATTTAAATCTTGTTGCTTATAGTATAGTTTTCTGATTTACTAAATACTTTGCTGTCTGAAAGTTTGTATCTCAGTAAAATTAATGTTATTTTTAAAGCTAAACTGGACAAAGCACTAAAAAATATGCTGTCAGAAATAATACTGCACTCCCAGAGGGATGGAGTAGGAACTAGATGCCTTAATAAAGATCAGGATTTCTCAAACAGGGGTCGCCGCTTGTGTAGAGAAGGCCCCTGGTCGGCTGGGCCGGTGTGTTTACCTGCCTCATCCGCAGGTACGGCCAATCGTGGCTCCCACCGGCTGCAGATTGCTTCTCCGGGATAATGGGAGCTGCTGGAAGCAGCGCGGGCCGAGGGACGTAGTGGCCGCCGCTTCCAGCAGCTCCCATTGGCCCGGAGCAGCAATCCGTGGCCAGTGGGAGCCGCAATTGGCCAGTCCTGCAAACGGGGCAGGTAAACACACCGGCCCGCCAGGGGCTTTCCCTACACAAGCAGCGACCCCTGTTTGTTACCATCTTTATCAGGGTTTCTCAATCTATCTTCAGCACTGTTTGATTAAGTGATGCAGACCCAGATTCTTGAGTTATTTTCTGGGGCAGTGGAAATTCTTTAGCTCTCCCCCCACCCCCAGTCAAAGGAGGATGGTCACTCATTAGTTAAGTATTCCTACCAGCCCCACCTACCATCTAGGCCCAGTGATGAGTTCAGTAGTAAAACTATTTAAATAGGATTAGAGCATTTACAGAGGCAAAATAATGGCACTCCAAAGAATTCTATCTTAGTAAAGCACATGGTGACTCTACAGGTAAAAATAACAGGCCAGATCATGAACTGCTGTGAAATAACATATCTGGTGTGATCAGAAGTCAGTGGAGCTATGCTATAAGACCCCAGCTGAGGATCTGCCCCAAAAATATTCAATTAGAAAAGAGCTATTTGAGAAGACTTATCATATGTTAGGTGAAAGACATTCTATTCTTTTGTAATATATACACAGATGTTCCCAAGTTATGTGAGGAATGGATTTGGCCCTCTAAATCTATAGATCTGTTCTGCATATTGCAATAATAATGAGACTTTTCATACGAGTAAGTGCTGCAGCATCAAGATCAAGACTTAATTCTTTCTGTCTCCAGCAACTATTGGGTATACCCTTAGATAGTGAAAATCACCTCACTGCACTGATTTCATTTTACACCCTCTGAGGATGTGGCCCTTTATTTCTGTGCATTATGTATAGAAGCAAAAGCAAACTTTTAGCTTTGGCGGTAAATGGGAGGGCGAAGAGTGAGAGCTCAAAGTCAGTTGAAATGTTGAGAAATATTTTTCTCAAATGTTGCTTTTCTTCATTACATATAGGAAACTTTTGTTTGTTTTTTTTAGTTGGTTGGTTGGATTGGTTGTTTTGTTTTTTTTCCAGTTATCAATGGATAAAAAACCCTTTCCTTATATTGTCGTATGTTTCTTGATATGATATGGAAATCACTGGTTCTGGTGGCAGGTGGGAAATAGGATAGCAAAGAAGTTGTTTATTTAATCAAAACTTCCGAATTCGAATGCATGCTGTACACAGACGAAGAAAATTCTAATACCAGGTTTTACATTTTAACTGTGATGAGTTTTGTAATACAGTTGTCTGAACAAAATGCTTTAAGCTTAATGCTTGCGTACTGTGTTTTATTAAAATGGAATAACATATCACCCCTCTTTAGTCCAAGTAATATTTATTTTCATCAAATTCCATACATTTCAACCCCTATATTCAGACCTTTATACAATGGGAACAAGAACTCCTAGGTAAAGTGCTGTGTCCAGATTTTAGCCAGCACACTCAAATTACTATACCAAGTCATTTGCTTACTGACTGTACAGCAAGTCCATCATGACTGAATGACCTGAGTGCATTTTGGAAGTCTCTTCCTTTATTAATGTTCATATAATAATCAATATTTTATACAGCATTGATGCATTAGTTTTGTAAATGGTCTGAATAGAGGGATTTCACGGTGTGTGTCTACACGAGCACGTGCTTATGTTTATCTCCATGTATTGAGCAACTTCAATCTCTGGACGTTGGGGCCTTTTTTAGCTTAAATGGAAGAAATAGAGCCTGCATGAAATTAAGCCCCATAGTATTAATAGTTAAAGTTAATAATGTATAGTATCAATATACTTTTGCAACAACCTAGAGCATTCATCCTGAATAAGTCTATTTACTTTTTCTGCATGACGTCATATTTAAAAGCTAAATTTCAGTAGCAACGTTTTTCAGTGAAAATTCAATATTTTGTTCTTTTTGTGGGTGTTCTGTTTGTTTGCAGTCAGATGAGTGAGCCTCATAGCGGTTTGACGCTCAAATGTGCCAAGTGTGGAGTAGTTTCAACAACAGCTTTGTCAGCCACCACCGCCAGTAATGCCATGTTAGTCCTAATCATTTACATCTTCTTGTTACAAATCTTATACAGTGCATGTGAGAAAATACTTTGATGATGAAAATTGTGTTTGCTAATACTGTATTAGAGCACTGAACATATTTAAATATTCTTGTTAAAATTGGCAACTGTGTTTATTAACTGAATAGGGGATACTCTTTAGAACATAAAGTACAACGTTTTTTATATATTTGTCTGTGGTTTTCAAATTAACTGATAAGTTGCCATCCTAAAAGATTTTTTTTTTTAGTAGTGGGTTTTTATTTATCTACTTGCAGTTATATAATGTTGTTTTCTCTCTCTCTCTCTCAATAGGGCATCCCTTTGGAGTTCCTGTGTTGTGTTGCCTCTTCTGGCTCTGACGTGGATGTCTGCAGTTCTGGCCATGACAGACAAAAGATCAATATTATTTCAGATACTCTTCGCAGTATTTGATTCATTGCAAGGCTTTGTTATTGTCATGGTCCACTGCATTCTCCGAAGGGAGGTGAGGAATAATTTCTCGATCGCTAAAGTGCTGTGTTTCTCACATACTATTTAATATTATATACAACATATTCTTTCAGGAATTCCCTTATTGGTATAAAGAAAAAAGGAAATTTTGGAGATAAGATTTAAAAGAGGGGCAAGTGAATAAGGATCTCAAACAGTTCTAGGCAAATGATGAGGCAGCAGAAGAAAGAGAACAGCCCCAAATGTAGAAACTCAGTGGACAGGGACAGATGGGAAGTTGAAAGTGAATAAAGGAATGAACAAGATGGAGAGTAGATGGACGTGAGGTTGAAGGAAGATTGTTTATTTTCAGATGCAAAATGCAGCACAGTTAATCTCAGTGGAAAAATGGGTCCACTTAATTACAGGTCATTTTTAAATTGGGCCAAATAGGTCTTGTTTATTTCTAACTTTTATTCATCTTTAATATTATGATTATACACAATAAGTGCAGACCTAAGATTCCTTTTCTAAAAGAACAGATTCTGTGAGTTTTTCACGTGTAGAAAGACTGATCAAATATATAATTGCTTTCATTTACACTATTCCATCTTAAACAGAAAACTGTTGAAAATATACAAAAATGTAGGAGCTAGGTGTGATCATTTAATGAACAAGCCTTTCAACTCTATCTCGGTTCAGATCGTGTTAGGTCACAGTAAGTGTGGTGCTTTCAATTTATCTAGGTTAGGATGTTTATCAACATCACTAAACCATACCACATGTGTAGCACAATTCACAGTGATTGGCAGTATCTATTCAAGGGAGCTGCAGGGCTGGAATAACAGGGTGCTTTGGGTCACATTTAAGGTTTATTGGCCATGCTGAGTGAGGAGGCTTGCACAGTGTCTCTTCTCTCCATCATTCACCGTCCTAAGAACTCAAGTTCACTATGTTCATCAAAAACAGCATGCAGGATAGTGACCCAATCTATTTCAGTCTTCCTGTGGTATTCTAATTTGTGTGACTATTGTATCCTACCCAGTGTGTAGGGGCGGGGGAGTCACCTTGTGAACCACTAAGTCATTCGATTCTTTCACTAGAGACAGGCAGGAGTCTGAAAATGGAGGGAATATGGGTTACGACTTAAAACAAGAGATTCCTGGGTTCTAAAAACTGAACTAATATGCCTTGCTCTATTCCTGACTTGCAGTGTGACCTTGGACAAGTCCCTGTGCCTCATTTTACCCATCTGTAAAAAGGATAACAATACTAACAGTAGCCCTCAAAGGTGTTGGGAGACAAAATTATTTAATGTTTGTAAACCAGTTTGAAATCTTTATATAAAAGGCACTATATATAAAGTGGAAATTTTTTTCAAAAAATGTGTATAGTATTGTTATTACTTATCATCCACAAGGCCTAATGTTCCCTCCACATTTTGTATACCTTTCTAATATTGAGTTGGCAGGTACTTGCAGAATTGGAAGCCACCAGATCATACATTCTTACAGTGAAATGGTAAAAGACTACAATTATTGATAACTCATTTCTTTGGCCAATAAAAAGTGATGGCAGTCTTATGTACAACTATTAGCTGAATCCCTTCTTCCTCAAGTGCTCACACACAGAATCTTCTTTCCCCCACCTTCTTATCCTAACACTCATCCAAATTTAAGAGCTGGAGGAAAAATTGAGGAACTAATTAAGATTTATTTTTTCCAAATGGAAAAGGGATCAAAGAGATGATACACTACTGAAGCAATTTTCTTTCATCGCATTAGTTAATTGTCACAGGATATAAGGCACTGATGCAAGAAGCCTTCTCATACCACTTTAGTACCCACATTTTAAAAATCCCTAAATTCTACGCTTATAATATGCACACACATTCTCAGACAAGTACATAAGAACGACCTTACTGGGTCAGACCAATGGTCCATTTATCCCAGTATCCTGTCTACCGACAGTGGAGAATGCCAGGTGCCCCAGAGGGAGTGATCTCTCTCCTGCCATCCATCCCCACTCTCTGACAAACAGAGGCTAGGGACACCATTCCTTACCCATCCTGGCTAATAGCCATTAATGGACTTAACCTCCATGAATTTATCCAGTTTTCTTTTAAACGCTGTTATAGTCCTAGCCTTCACAACTTCCTCAGGCAAGGAGTTCCACAAGTTGACTGTGCGCTGTGTGAAAGAAGAACTTCCTTTTATTTGTTTTTAACCTGCTGCCCATTAATTTCATTTGGTGGCCCCTAGTTCTTGTATTATGGGAATAAGTAAATAACTTTTCCTTATCTAATTTCTCCACATCACTCATGATTTAATACACCTTTATCATATCTCCCCTTAGTCTCCTCTTTTCCAAGCTGAAAAGTCCTAGCCTCTTTAATCTCTCCTCATATGGGACCCGTTCCAAACCCCTAATCATTTTAGTTGCCAGTCTCTGAACCTTTTCTGCTGCCAGTATATCTTTTTTGAGATGAGGAGACCACATCTGGATGCAGTATTCAAGATGTGGGAATACCATCGATTTATATAAGGACAATAATATATTCTCCATCTTATTCTCTATCCCCTTTTTAATGATTCCTAACATCCTGTTTGCTTTTTTGACCGCCTCTGCACACTGCATGGACATCTTCAGAGAACAATCCATGATGACTCCAAGATCTTTTTCCTGATTTGTTGTAGCTAAATTAGCCCCCATCATATTGTATGTATAGTTGGGGTTGTTTTTTCCAATGTGCATCACTTTACATTTATCCACATTACATTTCATTTGCCATTTTGTTGCCCAAAATAATTGCAAAAGGACATATACATTTGCTTGCACAAACAGAGTATGTGCATTCATGTATCCACTCATCTCAGAGAACCCATTTGTATAATCCACTGATTGGCATATGTTATGTCCCCCTCTGTGCCCAGTGCACAGAGGATATGGGTCTATAACAGTTTTCAGCTAAAGAGTTCTTTAGTTCAAGCTGTGGGAACTCACACCTTTAGCTCTGGGCAGCCTTGATTCCATCCAGGTGATGTAAGCTATTTAAGTGGGGACTCATGTGTGATTCAAAGTGGTCTGGTCCACAGAACCTCTGGAGGAACTTCCTCTGTTCAGAGATAGGATGTAACCACTGCTCAAGGTGCATTATGTCCCACTCTGTATCTATTGCCTTGAGGACTTCAAGAACCTGGTTCTTTAGTCATACTATACATCCTCATGCGTTTAGCTCGGGAGGTTCGCAGTTCAATTCCTGGTGTAAGCTAAAATAGCAGCTATCACGTGCACATTTTCAAGGCGCAATTTAGTTATTAAATTGTTTAGAATACATTTTACCTGAAATTGTAGTCCATTACTTTACGGAGTCCAAAGAAGACATTTCTCTCTATCCATATATGACATTGAAATCTTAACAATGTATTTGTTGATGAATTCCATACAAATAATGAAGCCATCTCATTATATCTTCCATAAGATTCATCTAATGTTTATAATATGCCAGTGTAAGCAAAATATTAATTCAGACTGTCAAATAACATACCACTAATAATATATCATAGAAAAATTCAAGCAAAGAAAAGGTCAGATCTGCTTTACTATGCCCTATTGTTATATTCCAAAAATGATGCATTCTTGTTCATGTAAATATATATAATCTTTTTCTCATTATACTTGATGTATTGGTTTGGACATAAACATTGGAAATGTAAGAATGTGTGTGTATCTACCCTCTCTTTCCATCCAAAACCCACTAGTCTGACACTTCAGTATATTTGTCTGAAAGTGAGCTGTTTAAAAGGCTGTGTGGCTGTTCGATAGGGCATTAGAGTGGAACTCTAGAGACCTGGCTTCTGTTCCCAATCTGCTGTGTGACTTTAGGAGTGTCACTTCACATCCCTCTGCCTCAGTTCCCAATCCTGTAAAGTTAGGATAATGATACTTTTCCCCTCCTTCATGCTTTGAGGCCTATAGATGAAAAATGCAATAGAAGAGCTAAGTATTAGTATTTTTAACTTGAAGACTAATGGGGATATTCCCACCCTATCATATCACTATTCATTCTTGTCTTCTTGCTGTTAAAGTACCTAATGAGACATAGAGGGAGTGTGGTGTGCATGCTTCTGTCATAAAACAGAGAATGATAGAAAAGCCTAGTGCTAATAGTCTTCCTTACCAGAACAGTATGCCTGACGTGCTTGAACACAGCCTCTTCTGAAGCTAATATGACTCATGCTGAACAAACTCCAAAGGCTGGTGGTGATGGGAGGAACCCATGTGTATTTTCTGCTTTTTCCCTGCTCCTACTGATTGAAATGCATTTGGATTAAATATATGTTTGGTGTCTAAATCTCAACCCACATTTCTATATTGCAAGAGAAAAAAGGTGCATGATTAGGGAGAGAGGATAAGTTATAAGAATCTTGAATTGGTTACTGTTGCTAAGGAAACCACTTCCTTGGTTCGTGCACATTCATCACATCTGTCTCTCTTAGTCTGCCTGGCTCTAAAACAATCTTACAGCTTGATGTTAGAAAGAAAAAAATAAACTACAAAACAATTCCGAACGAATGCTGGAGAAAAACAAATGAGCATTTCAAAGGCCCACCTTTTGTTTGTGACATTGTCTGAGGATTCTGCCTGTACTACGACTGTGGAGTAGGAAACAAATAGGTGGGTCAGGTTATTCCCTTTGACAAAAGCCCTTAAAGTCTGTAAAGGCTGGATCCACAGAGGGAATTAGGCTACTCTCAGCATTGCAATGCCTAGCTTTCGGTAACCTAGAAAATCAGTGGAGTCCACAAAGGCTGCATTATGCACCAAGGGTCTCCATACAATGCACAGAGAGAGATAGGTGCCTGAGAATGGGATCCACAAAAGCTAGCATGCTAGACAGAGAGCCACCACTGCTACACAATAGGAGATGCCAATGACAGAGGAGTTCCCTCAGCCCCTGCCCATCTCAGGGAATTAGGGACCTACATTCAGGTGGGGGGGGGGGAAGGAGGCTATCTCTCTCTTGCAACCCACATTTGGGAACCCCTTCTCTCTTGGAGTCAGGTACTATAGCCATTTCTTGTGAGAATGCCTTAGGTAGCTGCCTAACTCCACACGAAACAGCAAGGGGAGGCAGTGGCTTCCTTCAGAGTATTTAGCCAGTGGTTCAAGTGATCACCCAGGGGAATGTGGGGGAGACTCTGGTTCAGTGTTCCCATCTGCTTGAGGAGGGGAATGGATTTGAACAGGGATTCCCCACCTCTCAAGTGAATGCTTTAACCACTGAGCTATGGGATAGTCACAGGAGGGCTTCTCTCACTCCATTTTTGAAGCTGTTTCACTTTGTTATAAATAATTGGGCCACAGAAACAGTGAAACTGTCTGTGTATTCCAGTGGTTAGGAAGTGGTGGGAAGCCCTTGTTCAAATTCCTTCTCCTCAGGCAGAGTGGGGAATTGAACTGGGATTTTCCACATCCCAGCTGAGTCCCTTAACCAATGGGCTAAAGGTTATGGGGGGGGGCTGCCTTTCCCCCTTGGATGTTTTATATGGAGATAGGCATCCTCTGAGCACACCCACTGGATCAGGACCCACAGGCAAGATAGGTGAGGGGACACCTATCTTCTCCTGGTTTGAGGCTTGTGCTGGGGCTATGGCATGACAGGCATGCAGGGTCCTGCCTGAGGCAGCAGTGCACATGCCCAGAGGCAGAAACATAGGCATCTAAGGAACTTTTACACTGTAAATGCAGGTGCTGAGTGAGTTTAGGCACCTACAGACTTAGCAGCTGAGCAGGAATTTTGTGGATCACAGTGATGCGTAAATCTGGAATTTAGGTGCCTAAATCGTTGCGGATTTGGTTCTAAATTCTTTCTCCAAACCAAAAACTCTATAGCATTCTTAATTAGCAACAATAATTCTTCATCTCAGCTACTTTTGTCTCCAATATGTCTCTGAATGATTAAACAGAAGACGGATGGGTTGGTGAGGACAAAAAAATAGTATTTTCATGGTGCAAGCTTACAAGTTGCAATTTACATCATTTTGATGGGCACAGTTATCTCAGACATTCAGCTGTAACATCCTAATAGGATGTTGCTTGCATTTAAGACACATTTTAGAATGCATCTATCACCAAAGACTCTCCAGTTTATTGCTGATGGAGTACGTGAGCAAGATTAATGACATCTATATGAGGCATGGGGAGCCTCATGGACATGTAAGAGAGAGTTTTGGGTAGGGGAAGTTGTCACTTAATGTGTTTTGAAGCATTAATAGATTTGGGTTCAGTTACCTTGAGATTTGACTGAAATTCACGGTAGTCCTCATTTTGTCAACTTAGTTCACCAATGATTTCCCTACAATATAGAACTCTAAAGTCTGATGCAGGACTTCAGCACTGATAAAGAGGGAAAAGATTTGAATTAACTTTTGTAACAACTGAGAGATGCTAAATCAGATTGGTGTCAGATGCATGCAAAACCACAACAAACATAATGCCTGAACTCAAAGTCTGATTCATAATCCAGGTCAATCACACTTTTAATTACTCTCTCACACTTGGGGAGTTTCAGTGCCTTAAAATCACACTAAACCTTTCACACTCGCTACATCTTTTCTCTCTGCCCTATATTAGTCTTCCTCCAACTGCAGTACTCATTTAGACTTAAATATTGCAAGGCACTTTAACTCATTTAAGGGTTGAGCACTTTAAGATAATGCTTTCTAATTATAAAGATAAGGCAAAGTTTTACATCTGCTTTTTTTTTTTTCCTGCTGGGAAAGCCTGTCCAAGCTCTCAAAGAATTTGTAGCATAAAATAATGGCATTCAGAAAGCAAGGCCTTAGGCTCAGCTTCAGTTGATTAATTTAGCCTTGTTTACTATTTACAAAATGTCCATGAGTAGCTTATGATTTTCTCTGATTTGATTATTCTAAATCAACCAATTTCTACAGATAATGAATGGTCTGTAAACTGCTAAAAGGTAATAATTGGAGATATACCAATCTCCTAGAACTGGAAGAGACCTTGAAAGGTCATTGAGTCCAGCCCCCTGCCTTCACTAGGGGGACCAATTTTTGCCCCAGATCCCTAAGTGGCCCCCTTAAGGATTAGAACTCACAATGCTGGGTTTAGCAGGCCAATGCTCAAACCACTGAGCTATCCCTCCCCCCAAAGTTCATTGAGAGTGTTTGAAATTCAGCATAGAAATGGTATTGGTTAGTTTAGATGAGACACAGGTGACATTGCCAAATTTCTGTATCCAGGTTGGAAGATGGTAACTCTTAAAATCAGATTTCCAATATAAATACTAACATTTATTAAATCTAAATTCTCTTTTTATGAATACAAACATTTATGAATACAAACATAAACTGGTTTTCTAGAATGTCTGTAGCAAGTGAATACAGAAGACACATAAGCAAAACTGAAGCAAATTTGGTTCTTACGTCAAAGAAATATTCTTGTTTGTTTCCAAGGCCACACTTATAAATATCTTTTCCCATTGCAAGAATTTTCTTGCTTCCTCCATTTTTAATCTCTGATTTGTGCAGCCAAATGTACTCACACTAGACTGCCAATGAGCAGGAACTGCTTTACCCCTTTGGACTCTACTTTCTATTTATGCATCGCTTTCCTTAGAAATTGTTCTCTGCTAATATATACTTAAACATATGATCTTGGTCAAATTTCTTATAAATTCTCTACATCAAACCTTCTGAATTAGTAACTCTTGAAATATAGTCATTTTTGGACAGAATAATACTCATTAATGAGCGGTGACAATTTATATCAAGTTCTATAGAAGAGATAAATAATAAAATCTTACACTTTTGTCCAGTACAAAGCAGACTGCTGTCCTACTCATTGTGCTCACACTTAATACGTGTTGTCCATTCTGAAAGGTTTTATTGGTGCACGAGGTTTAAGAAATATTCCCTATACTTAAAACTAGCGACTACAATGTGAGCCAGTAACACCCTGCAAAATGGATTTTTTTTAAAGTGCAACCAACCACTCTAATTAGGAAACTACTTCACTTTTAATGCAAATAGCTGCTAAGGGTCACCTTTCAACGCCCTTACATTTTTCAGGCATACAATACATTTTATTTTGCTATGGGAATAAAGTACTTTTTATAAACCTACCTTCTGACCTGCTGCTGCAGTCAAACTGAGTGAGAGAGCAGAGCCAAACACTGCCACTGAAGACAGTTTGGGCCTGAGTAATCCCTCATCACTGACTGCTAATTAATTATGTTCCTTGACAAATTTAATTCTGTGAACTGGGTCTGGCAGATTGGCAGACTTTTGTACTTTTGTCTGTGAAATGACAGAGATAAAAAAATGTGCATTTACTGGCTGTGATATATCTAGTATCCTAAAGTAAAACTAACTTTACAGTTTAATTTTGTCTATAGCTGTATTAAAAATGTCAGAAGACTCAGTGCATGATATTGTTTTCACAGGTTCAAGATGCATTTAGATGTCGATTAAGAAACTGCCAAGATCCAATCAACGCAGATTCTTCGAGCTCTTTTCCTAATGGACATGCTCAAATCATGGTGAGTTTTTATTTTATCCTGGACTTCTAATTCAGTGTCCCTAGCCAAAATAAAAAGATGACCATACATTGCTGTACATGTCTTGAGTACAAGTACTTCAGCTCCTGAAATTTCTTAGAAAAGTTCAGCTTGTTGGTTCAGTGGCGCTATTATGTGCTGAATCTCTGAATACCAAGGTTCAAGAGCAGCTGAGACTCTGCCTTTGTGGGCAGCTGGGACTACAGTGTTGTATAGATGATGTTTTCAATCTCAAGGATGAGTGGTGAAGTGTGAAACATACAATATACTGAATTTCTGTACCCACTAGTGTTTGCTTGCAGAGCAGTGTTGGAGTCTGGGGGGACTTAAGAGGCTTCCCGCCTCCCCAGCTTCAAAGCAAATGCATCTATTATTTCTACTGAGGAGACAGTAGTGGGCATTCTACAGGGGAAAGAACTGGCTAGAGTTAAGAAGTCAGTGAAAGTTAGGGTTGCCAGTTTTGGTTGGACATATTCCTGGAGGTTTCATCACATGACATAATCGTTAATTAAAGATTAATCTTTAATTCCTGGAGACTGCAGGACAAACCTGGAGGGTTGGCAACCCTAAAGTATTAGGATTTGCTAATATCCTTAGGTGCATTGATTTAAATGGGAACAGGATCAGGCCCTAGATGATGCAAGGATCTCTTAGCAAATGCCCTTGAAAGAGCTGTTTGAGCAGAGAAAAATCAATGTTGAGATGTCAGGAAAAAGGATAAAATGACCCTTTCTGAAAAAAGAGAAAATTTGCTGCTTATATTAGATACATGTAAATAAACTGTGAGGAAACGATGAAAGCAAAATTGAAATGCATTTAAGCTCTGTATCAACTTAAATAGTATTTCTTTCACTGTGACGGAGTGACTATAGATTCTTAAATGTTAAAGCATCATTCTTAAACCTGGCAGCATCTTTACCCCACTTTGAAATGAATAATAGCTATGTTCACGGTTGGGGGCGGAGAGGGCTGCAGAACTTACTGTGGTTGCATTAGAAGCAGAGATATACAGAGTGCTATATAACAAATACCAAATTTAATAAGAATGTTTCAGATAAAGTGAACTAATTTGATTAAGGTTATTAATAGTAATGTGTGTTGCAGGCTATTTTCTGTATTCTTGTTTATACAATCACTTTGAAAAGCTTTTTCGACAATAACCCTACTATGATATGTAGAAGTTATTCTTCCATGTAAATATAAAATTACATACTGTATCATCTTATTAAAATTCCATACTATATTTCCATCTATTTTATTTTATTATTTTGTGGTCAGGCAGCATACTTTGAAATCAACCCACTTATACTTTAGGAAAAATTGTATTACTCTGCTGTTGTAAAACAATAAACTCCACCTTCCCAGCAACAAGAAACCACTTTTAAGAGACTGTGATTCTGTAAGTAGGACATTTTGGAAGCACTGGTTGGCAAAAGGTATTGTGGTTTGGTTTTAATTTAATAATGGTTGTCTTGTTTCATTGTTTCTTGTTACAGACAGATTTTGAAAAAGATGTGGACATTGCTTGTCGGTCAGGTAAGGATACTGAAACAATATGTAGTCAACCAAAACAAAACAAAGAATGAAGAAGATGTGTACTAGTGTCACTGTGAAGTAACAGAGGGGTAGCCGTGTTAGTCTGGATCTGTAAAAGCAACAAAGAATCCTGTGGCACTTTATAGACTAACAGACGTTTTGCAGCATGAGCTTTCGTGGGTGAATACCCACTTCTTCGGATGCAAGTGGTGGAAATTTCCAGGGGCAGGTTTATATATGCAAGCAAAGAAGCAAGCTAGAGATAACGAGGTTAGTTCAATCAGGGAGGATGAGGCCCTGTTCTAGCAGTTGAGGTGTGAAAACCAAATTTGCAGATGAACTGGAGCTCAGCAGTTTCTCTTTGAAGTCTGGTCCTGAAGTTTTTTTGCTGCAGGATGGCCACCTTAAGATCTGCTATTGTGTGGCCAGGGAGGTTGAAGTGTTCTCCTACAGGTTTTTGTATATTGCCAGATATTAGGAATGGCAAATTTGACACCATCAGCTCAGGATTAAACAAAGACTGTGAATGGCTTGCCAATTACAGAACCAGTTTCTCCTCCCTTGGTTTTCACACCTCAACTGCTAGAACAGGGCCTCATCCTCCCTGATTGAACTAACCTCGTTATCTCTAGCTTGCTTCTTGCTTGCATATATAAACCTGCCCCTGGAAATTTCCACCACTTGCATCCGAAGAAGTGGGTATTCACCCACGAAAGCTCATGCTGCAAAACGTCTGTTAGTCTATAAGGTGCCACAGGATTCTTTGTTGCTTTTACTGTGAAGTAAAAGGAAGAAACAGAAAAACGATGAGGTTTTACCTGGTTACAGAAAAATACCTTTTCTAATTGTTTTCATTGTCAAAATACATGCTGCTATATGGATAAATGTAGTTCATTATCAAAGCAAATTGTGTAAGAGTCTTTTAACAGGATTCAGGTAGTTAAGTGTCCCACAGGAATTTTTATATCTTAGCAAACAAATGGATTTGGTGATAAAATCAACTTCACGCATACAAGAATTTTCTTCACCCCAGTAAACATGCAAATATGAAATAGCCATACAGCTAGCAAACCACATTTTTGTTAGATACAGCGCATTTGAAAATATGCATATAATATATAGTAGCGAAAACAATCAGTATGTAATCTAAAGGGCTTGACTTTTCTCTGGATCTAACTAACTAAAGTTTACTCTAGTTTAAGCAGTGCAGCAACAAAAAAATAAAAATATATTTTAATTTCACATTATAGGTACACATTTTTATTCTGTTTCAGTACTCTGTACTTTAATTGGCTCCATTTCTGTCTGCTTCTGCTACTTAAAAATACTTGTCTTCAGCAACTTACTCAGCCAACGTAGTTTAAATAAAATACGATGAAAAATTAAGGGTCTTTATAACCCATTGGGAATTTAAGCTTTAGAGTCCCTCCATGCATTTTGTCACAATAGAGTAATAGTTCTTCCTTATTAACTAATGTTCATTACTGCTGGTGTGTTTTGAAAGAAGTAAGGCAATGGAATTTAAAAACAAATACATTCCTTCTACCTTCCTAATGGAAGGATAAGTTCAGACTTAATCCATGAGCTGCGCACTTTATCAGCTTTGGAGTACAGAAAGTCATGTCAAGGACACTCTTAAAAAAAGATACTTTTAATGCAGACATGAGTGGACTTCACCATGTAAAATTAAGTGATTTAAATTCAATTTCCTATAATGAAAGATTTAGTAAAAGGTGACTGGGTGAGCTGGCATGACATGTGTGGTTAGAAACAATCTAATAACCACTTGCATTTCCTAAAATGAGTTTTTTTCCCTTTTTTTTCATTTTTGCTAAGTAATGCTATTGGGTAGTTGAAATGCCCCCATTTCTCAATTACATTTCCTTGCTTTAGGGCAAATAATTATTGAAAAATTACAGACAACCATGTATGATTTAACACAGGGGGGCTGCGTTGGTGAGCTGATTACTACTGTATATCAGTGTACTGATACACACTGTAATATTAGAGCCACCATGAACTTCAGGACACAGGAAAGGGGAGTAAATGCATTTATGGGTATTTCTGTACTTCTTATTGTCTAACTCACAAAATCTTAATTTTGCTGCACATGCTAGCACTATCGTCTTTAAATCCATTCGTTTAAATGAGGGGAAATGCTATACTTGTGCTAGAGTCAAAGATTTGTGGCAGTTGGATATTTTAAATTTATCTTTCTTATTTTGCCACTCATTTTCCTTCAAGTCCTGAAACAAAGCTTTCTTTTTCTTCTTTGACTGGAGAGACCTTCACTGAAAGTGGTGAATGACTGTTTTATTAGCCATGTTTATATAAATCTATAGACTCTTCAAGTGCACCAACGCATGTTTATTTCATATAAATAAGCTTCTTTGCCTAGTTTGACCATATGCTGCATGTATTCAGAGATGAATTTAATACAGGAGAGTTACAAAATTCAGCAGAAAAGAACATTTAGGAGTAAAGTCAGGGGAAGATGTACACAGTTAAGGAGATCATTAGGATGGATTGATGAAAAGATCTAGCCGCACAATCTGTCTGATGTTTTCCAAGAGGTTACACAGAGTTGATAAGGGCCGTGCAGATGTCATAGTGTATTGGGGTTTTTAGGAAGCCCTTAATCAAGTTCCACATGGCAAGCTTCTGCTTAGGCTGTAGCTTACCTAAGGTCTATCACAGAATGTAGAAATAGATAAAGGGCTGTTTTTAATTTATATAAATGATCTAGGGCTTAGGGAGAGATCCAGGTCAGCTATATACTGTAGATTAAAAGAAACCGATTAAATAAAAGCCCATTCAAACTAATGTTTATGAAATAAAACAAAGTTATTAAATGGACAGAAAAAAATATAAGGAAATACACTGGTGAAAGGAACATAGGTAAACAAAACCATGACAATGTAAAATAAGCAACAGCAAAGATAACTCCTTGTTATGAGAATCCTGTTCTGTAATTCACAGTTCTACATAAGGATATTGGACCATGCAGAGCAGCTACAATAACAGGAACACTTTCTAGGATTTCACTAAATGATGATGAAGAAGAGAAAGGAGCAAACCCTGAAGGTCTGAGCTATTCAACATTGCCTGGAAGCATCATTTCCAAAGTCATCATTCAGCAGCCCGCAGGCCTCCACATGCCTATGAGCATGAGTGAGCTGGCCAATCAGTGTTTGAAAAAAGACAACAGTGAGTTGCGGCGGACTGTGTATTTATGCACTGATGATAACTTGAGAGGTGCAGATATGGACATAGTCAATCCTCAAGAACGGATGATGGAAAGTGACTATATTGTCATGCCCAGAGGTTCAGTAAACACCCAGCAATCATTGAAAGATGAGAGCAAATTGAATATAGGCATGGATACCTTGCCTCATGAAAGGCTGTTGCACTATAAAGTTAATCCGGAATTCAACATGAATCCCTCTGTAATGGACCAATTCAATATCAATTTAGATCAGCATCTTCCCACCCAGGAACATATGCAGAATTTGCCCTTTGAGCCCCGCACAGCAGTAAAGAACTTCATAGCCTCCGAGTTGGATGACAATGCAGGATTAGCAAGAAGTGAAACTGGATCCACAATATCAATGAGTTCTTTAGAGGTCAGTAATGCATAAGGAAATTACATGTTCTGTTGTTCTAATTATATGGCAACATAATAAGTCATGACTACAACCAGTGTTTATGTTTCAGGGTACAGCTCATGTCTTAATTAAGATTAAATTACTGTTTGGAATCATGCTTTGCTTATTCTATTCCTATAAAACAATACTGACAATGTTTAGAATTGGAATAAAAATCAAAGTAAAGTTTTAGCGCCTTCAGGATGGAATGATACAATCTTGGAGCGTCAAAATTCCACCTGCCTTGTCACAAATGTCCTGACCTGCACGATGAATTCTATTAAATAACCCTGAGTTCCAGTGAAAAAGAAAAACCCATTCCTACAGGATAACATTTTAATCACTGAACTTACTTGCATCCTCAAACAATGTACATTATTCATTATTTATTTACCTCATTAAATGTGCATAATTTTTTACTAGTAATTATGGACGGACAATGGGCTTGATTCTACCCTAGTGTAAATCAGAGTAACTCTCTTAAGTAGCATTCCATGAAGTGACCTAATTTGTATGTACAGGTGTCTGTTTGTGCCAACATGTGTAGAATTTGCGTTGTGCAGCAGGTGCAGGTACATTTCTTGCACACTTTGCTCAGCTGTAATTCTGGCTAGTAAATTGTTTTGGAAATCATTACTGGAATCTGTCTGTAGGATTTAAACATTATAGAAAATTGCACGTGAAAACCATTTGCTTGTTTATTTAACACCTAAGGATCAAATATTTCAGTTCTTTAAAAGTCTTTATTTATGCAAAACCAACATCAGTGAGGCCAGTAGGAGTTTTTATGAGTGTGTTGACTAGAGAATTTGGGCTGGAGATCAGAATTTTGTTTCTCTCATCAAGAACTTTGAAAGCAAAATATTTCCCTCACTCCTTATATTGTGTTCATAATATCCACAACTCTTGCATGAGAAACACAGATTAATTAAATAAATTAAAAAGAAAGAAGATGAATTTTGGGCTCGGCAGGTAAGCCAAGTATTGGCTATTTTTTGTAAGTTGCATTAACATGTAAATGTATAGTTAATCTTGGGACACATTTTCAAATAGACTTCTTAAAATTGCATTTTGCACACGCATCCAGTTGCATGCATACATTAGTTAGGTAGACATGAAGTTACCTGATATGCATGCACAATTCCAGGTTTGGTGGGCCCAGTTCCTGGTGCCACATTTGAAAATATGCCTTGAAGTCTATGAGAATATTGGCTTACATCTTTAGAATCCAAAAGGTTTATTTCATTTATAAAAGCTTTTCAAGATGTGTTATTGACACCGGGTCTGATTTACCACTCCATTACTCCAGTTTTATGCTTATGTAACTACACTGAAATCAAGAGTGATGATTAGGGTCATTATAATATATGTATTCTCTCTTACTAAGGAAATCACACAGGATCATTCTGATACATTTTTGCAACTTTGTACAGTTGCATTTGCAGTTCAGAGTTCTATAAGTGAAAAGAGTTCATGGCTCCTAGCAGGTACCTAGCCAACTGGAAAAAAATGTGCATGTGTGTGTCTGTGTAACATGTATGGAATAGTAGTAGAGGCAGATTCCTACAAATGCCATTGCTTAGACTTGACAAGGCTGTTGAATATTTACTCATGTAAGCCCAAATTAAAGTAGAGCTTGGGGGGAGATCATTCCTCAAAATTTTTGAAATATCCAGCACCACTTCCGCCATTTTAGAAAACTTTAAGACATTTCAAAAGATAGATTCAATGCAAAACTTTGTATCAGGTATTATTGATGCATCTTTCCCTTCAGAGGGGAGAGGGGAAATCTTTCTTTCCTTTCTCTTAGACAAAGCGTGCAAATAGACGATACCTAACAGAGAAGCCCTTCTTCTCCCATCAGGACCTGTTGCTTCTCTTCTCCATCCATAGAAAAATTTGGGAGCCCCAGAAGCTTCTCTGCCAGGCATCAGGCTCCTCCTAAGGCTCTCACATCATGTTCCCTTATCACTAGCAAGAGAGGAGGGGGATGCCTTAAGTCAGAAAGAGAAGGAGGAGCTCTTCTTTTACATTCAATGTAGGACAAGGAGTTGTGTTCCTCTGCACGCCTCCATATTTTAATCCTTGGTATCATGATAGTTGCTCTGTAATCACTCTGCAAATGTGTTTTTACCATGTCATTCTATAATAGTCAACATTTAACATGTAAGTGAAATGCACCTGGGTGATTTCTGACGTGTTAATTCTAAAATTTTAAAATTTAAGATCACTATTTATTGAGCACATAATAAAGGGAAGAAAGTTTATAAAGCAATTAGGAAAATGGTATAACTGGGAAATGATTTACCATGCTTCAGGAATAATATTAGATATCATAGGCCCCATTTTCAGAGGGACTCAAACCAACTTCTGATTTTGTGGGTGCAGTTTTTCACCTGCTGATACACTCATCAAGAATTATGGGTGTAATTGGTTCCAGTTGAACATTGTGTCCCAAAACAGCTAGTTTGTATACCTAGTTGCTATTATTTGTTCTCTCAATTTATTGCGGGCATAAAAACGAACCTGCAGAAGTAGGGGACATTTCTGAAAATTTAGGCCTTTAGCTCTAAGTGCTCTCACAAAACAAAACAAAACAAAAAACAATTCACTTGAAGCTCATTTCCATTTTATTTCTGAAAAATTAGAATCTCATACTTCATTGACCGAGTCTCTTACATCATACATGTATACGTGTCCTCACATAAAATATTCATCGCACTTGGAAAATTGAGGGGTTTTTGTGCTAACACTCTTACAAAGTCTGCAAAATTCCTGATTTTTCCATATTTACAAATCTCAAAAATGTTCCAATGTTACATCAATGGGCATCTGCTTTATCCACTAGAACAATTCACTTCAAAAACTGCTTTTATGTGATACTAAGGTTATGAGACCTGTATCATAAAATCCTTACCAGTTCAAATTTAAGGTTGAGATGTGAGGTCATTAATATACTCTCTCATACCTGGGCATTGCATTGTATGATGCCTGGAGATGACAGTTTAAGAAGATAGCCGTACTATTCAGGCATGCTGGAATTTCCTAGCTTTTGTCTCTGTGTGTCATAGACTTATTTCCAGTTTTTGTATGTTAATATTTTTTCTTATGCTTTATTGTATCGAGAAGATCTGCTTCTCTAGTTAGATAGTTCTTTGCAGGTGATATATTTATGTACAAATATTACCCAGGCACACACATATACGTATGATTTTGCAGATTACAAGGTACAATCTAGTGAGGTTTCACTCTGTCGCTCCATACAGTATTGCTGTTATCATAGACACAGGCGGGCATACTAGTACACCATGGTGGTTCTTACAGGGAATAATTTAACATCTTGCTTATCTCCTGCACCTTCTTCATATGCATGGATTGAAGTTGGCTGTAAAGTGGCTATAAAGTTGGCATCAAAGTGGCTTTCAGTGTGCTTCTTCAGTTCAGAGTGTTTTGATTTTAATGAAGAAACCACTCTGAATGTCCTCTTTTGGAATGGTTTTTGTTTTGAAAGTGCACACTCAGAGTGCTGTGCTCATTAAAACTAAATTACTTTGAAGTGAAGCAGGGCAATCCCATCCACTTTGACACAATGGGGAGGGAGGGGGTTGGAAGTCTAAATGCAGAGAAAGCAGTAGATCTATGGAAGGGGAAGAGCACCTGCTCCCCAAAAATGCAGGGAGAACTGGCAGGAGCATCTTAGTGGAGCAGGAGTGGCTGCTTCTTTTAGAGGAATACAGAGAAGGAAAGAAACACTGCACTTGATTTGTTTCAAATGAAAAGGGGGGGAAAGGGATATTTAGAAACAAAAAGACCAAAAAGGAAAAAGGAGAGTAAGAGTTGTAAAAAAAAAAAATGAAGGTGGAACATGCAGGAAATTATATTAACAAGGAAAAAGAGAGACTGTGCTCTGGTAGGCAGGAAGATGACAAAAGGATAAACTGTCAAAGAAAAGGAGCAACTCTAATTTAAAAGTGAATGTGGCAGACAAGGAAGAAACTCATATTCTCTTTTCAATATTCTCCTCTAAACCAGAGAACTTAGTGTGGTGCTTTGGCACACAAATGACTGGAATTCAGTTCCAGTCTCTCATTCCCCTGTATTCCTTTTTCAGGTCCTAGTCCCTCATTCTCCAATCTGAGATTTCTATAGAGACAGGCACACTGCCATAAGTGGGAGGCACTTGGTTATATCACTAAAATATCACTTCTGACTCATTAATGAGAGGCATTAACATATCCCAAAGGGTAGCTCCTTTCAGACCTCCTTAGTCAAAGATCTGATGTATGGCCTCAGAAGGAGAGCATCATCACAGACAGGAAAATATGAGAGAAGTAAAAAGATAGTGAAGGAACTGACAACATGAAGAAGGGGGAAAATAATAAATGGAAAGGCAGAAGAGAAGACAGAGGAAAGGCAAAGTCAGAGACACCAGAAAGGGAAAGGGAAGTTCAGAGGAGGCTTAACATTAAGGGAGAAGAAACAGAACACTGAAATCAAAATTAAAGAACAAGGTTAAAAACATGTGTGGTAACAAGAGAGAAAAGAAAGAGATAGAAGTACACCACCAAAATAGCATTTCTTGTCAAGCAAAGACTCAGTCATCAGGCAGTTTAGGAGCAATACGGTAGTCTCAAGTCCTTTTGACCTATGATATGAGAACTGAAGCAATAATTGGGAATAGAATGAGAAGAGCATTGTGGGAGTTTCTGCTTTAAAATGCACCCAGATTGCATCAGTTTTTCAGGACCACCCTTACATAGATTTATCTTTCTTTCCTCCTTCCATTCTCAATCATGTGCCAAAGCAGTGCTGCTTGCCAGTTCTGTGACTCTCAGACTTAATGAAAGCCTAAGCCTATTATAGCTTCCGCTTTATTTGATTTGTTGGATGGATCTTGAGTTCCTCCAGTTCCAAAACTGCCACTACATCATTTTATATAACCTTTATAAAGGTGGAAGTTGAACCAGGCAATGAGAGGGCAGTAATTGAAGGTGTATTGAACTGGAATTCTAGTCAACACCCTAGAGAATAACATGTATTTGAGACAGTGTTTTACATGTACCTATTTTAGCTGCATGTGATATTTAAGAAAAATACATATTTTCAGTCATGTACTAAATTAAGAAATGCCTATACCTTCCCCAAAAGAGCATAGCAGCTCCAAAACAGGTGTTTATAGACTATTCAGTAAATGTGTGTAGGAGCTGTTATAAAAAGGAGCCTTATGCCCAGTAGATCAAAATAGCTGTGAACTGAGGCCTCGTGGGTGTTGCAAGTGTGTTGTGTGCTAAAATTGCTAGGAGACATTCAGCACTCAAAAATTCCCACACTTATGTGGTTATGCACTTTTTTCACACAAAATTACCGCCTTATGACTCACTAAAGACTAATAGCCTGTTCAACCTTGTATTTGAAGCTAAGCTGTTTTTTTTTCACTAACATGAACACGAATGAGCATTTTAAAAAATCAGAACTTCTATTCATGCTGCACTTTTATATCTCCAAAATGCCAAAAGAGATTTTTCTTTAATTTTGTAGGGGGAAAAAATCCTCCCTTGGGCTAAAATGTATTATGTCACGTTTAATCTCAGAGTGAATTATCAACTGCTGATAATAAGGATTTATATTAATGGAAACATGGAGATAGCCGTCACTATTATATCTCTGGTTTCAATTATACTTTGCACTGCATAATATATCTTCAGGAGTTTAAGTAATTAATCAGGTAGCAGTATAATGCAAACTAGAATAAGGAGCAAACCGGGAATTCATCTTTTTACACAGATGGAGAGGGATTATATTAGTCATTTAGTGGGAGCAGCACCTTCCTGGTGCCAGCAGAGTAGTACATGTTGGTGTGTGGAAATTATCTTTCAGCACTTTTCAATTTTTTTCCACCAATGAACAGAGTTAAAAGTTATTCTGGAATTTTATACAGAGAAGCTATACACAATTAGTACAAAACACAACTGATTTAAAATGAATTGCCGCTGCAGACTTCCTTTCCACAGAATTTTACTTTGGTTTTAAATATTCCTGCATTGACAGGAGGTGATCTGGTGGGTCTTTTCCATCTCTAATTTCTCTGGCTGTCTGATTTCAGAGATAAAGCCCACATCACAGGAAAAAGCCCTTACCCCCCTCCGGAGGAATATTTTCTGCAGTATTTTCCTCCAACACCTTGCCCGACCTAATGTTCAGGTACTCTACTGATGGGCATCCCACCGCTTCCTTTAGGAGATCATTCCCTGGTCAAATGAACTTCACTACTGGGAATGCTTTCTTGATAACCAGTCTAAAGTTGCCTTAATTTCATCCCATTATTCCTGAATTATAATTTCTTAGACATGTTCTTCCCCAACTAGCTTCTTTCATTATTACACCCAAATACATCTAAACTGTGATTATGTATTCCAACTCCAACTCCACCACCACACCCACTGTTCAGCCAAGGTACATAAGCTTTTTGCCCTTTCCTTTTAAATCACTCTTGCTAGCCTCTGAATGGTTTTTGTTGTCCTTTTCTGAATTGTTTCCCATGTATTGACATCTTTCTATTACTGACTGGCCCAGAGCTTTGTGCAATATCACCAGAGTTGCATAGAGAGAGACTTACACCTCCTTGGGCCAATATATGCAGCCTTGACTTTTTTGATGGCATATTGAATTGCAAATTGATACCCAGCTCATTGTTTGCTATCACCCCTGGGCTTTTTTCCTCATTACTGTTTCCCAGCTCTCTTCCTGCCATTGAATAGCTACATGCCTTCGTGTTCAATATTTTAGATTGAATCTGATTTTGTAATTTTTGCACCTCTCTAGGACTTTGTTTTTACTTCTCCATGCTCACTATTTGCAATATATTTGAATTTATATTATCTACATATTTTGCTTCATGTGAAGGTTACTTATTCTTCCAAATCATTAATAAAAGATATTACATAAAGCTGAGGCTAACTGATCCTGGAAAACCCCTCTGGCTCTCATTGTAAAGTTTATGTTGATTAAACTAATACTCAGTTTTACTGGTGGATACATGCAATTACGCTAAGAAGAGACCAACCATGGACCACCTTCATCAAGCTATGCATTCACTGGCGACCAGAGGGGTTTTTTTTGGTTTTTTTCCTTAGCCCCATCTCATTAGGCTTTTGACTTCCATTAATTTAATTTGTTGAATGAGCCAGATGGTTGCCTAGATCTATAGGACCATGAAGGTGCATATACAAACCCTCTTCCCTAGCCAACTGAGATACCACCCTGGAAAATCATCCTTTTAGTTGATTTAAGAAAGAAACTATTTTTGAGGTTGTCAGATTACTTATGGAACCTAAACATGCAAGTAATCTTGAGGTGGATGGGCAGCTTCTTTTGGTTTTACTGTACCACATATGTGAACCAGAGAAAATGGAAGTAGAAATAGTGGCATCCAGAAATAAAAGCTTCTGAGATAGCATGTTAGGGAAAGATCCAAATTCCTTAAGTCAATGTAAAGACTCCTGATCACTCCAATGTAAATTGGATCAGGCCCTTAAACATATTTGCCAGTTCCAAAATAACATTAAAATTGTTCAGTGTTACCAGTGTGATAGGACCTGACCTTCTACCCATTGATGTCATTGGCAGAACTCCAATGGACTTCCACTCAAAGCACAGCACTATTGCTGCTCTGACCTATGACAGCAGCTCATGTCTTTGATGACTTTAGGGGAATAGGCTATGACTGATCACCATATGCAGCCCTGAAAACTATAAAGTAAAAGCACAAAACTAATATTCTTTAATGTACAGTTAAAAATAAATGTCCTCATTTTGTTTGACATACGTACACAAAAGAGCCTGCTGAGTCACAGTGCCAAGGAGATGTGATGTAAAAGCTGAATTGCGACTGTGACATCTATCCAATCAGATTGCAGTAAAGTATGGTTCAGTGTTTTGCTCACGTTTAAAGTGAACAGTAGAGTTATGTGCTTAAACCTAATCACCCATCTCTGCTTATAGGTAATGCCAGAGTACATCTGCAGCCCATGAGCAGACTTGCAGGCAAAATGCAAAATGGGTTTTAAATCCTCCATTTTTCTAAATCATGATTTCTTGCAAACCAGGTCTCTAAGCTATATTTGATTTAGCATCCTCATTCATGCAGATCAGTAAAACCAGGTTTATTACTGAATTATATCTTAAAACAATTCTTTTTTAGGGACAACTACTCTAAAGTTTAACTCACGAATGGGCCTTTTTCCTTTTGTGACCACACAGCCAAACATAATACTAAATATTCTGAGTGTCCACAAGTCCTTGAGAGACCTGTTTGTGTTTTGAGGGTATATAAATCTCTTGAGGTACTAGCTCATTTTAGAATGATTATAATCTCTCTGACTTTTTTTTACCACTGTTGTTCTAGGTTGTTTTTTGTTTTGTTTTGTTATTGGTGCTGAGACACATTTTTTCCAATTAGTCTTTAAATATCCTGGTTAATATGAGAGGTAAAAGATACTATACAAAATGACATTTTGTTGTATTGTATAACAGTAAATACATCACAATTGAAGAATCATTTCTTTTACATTCAGATTCCTGGACTAATATTTGTCATAAATGTGAAACTAATTTGAAGTTGTTCTCTCCAAACGAAGTCATCATTGCAAACAAGCTGAAGCTTGTATGGAAGATATAGCTGCCATTGGCTTGATTCCTCTGTCACTAAGCCCAGTGTAAATCTGAAGTAACTATATTGAAATCAATCTGGTGAGAGAGAAGAACCAAGTTCTGGGTGTCTCTATGATCCCAAAGTGATAGGCTCCTTATAAATATAGCCAAGATCATGGTATCCAGCTACACAACTTACTGAATGAGGAGCCTGATTACATGCAGACCTCCCCGTGAAATGCAATTTCGTCTTATTTCTAACAAACTGTCATATCACAACTTAATCTTTAATTGTTAAAACAAAAAGTACATCTTTCTTAAGAAATCTTTAATATAAATATTCAAAAGGAAACACCAGTGTTATTTAAACTAATGACTATGATTGCATGAATAGACCCCATATTAATGCACCTATTATTTTCTTTCCTTTTCTGATGCTTAACAGAGAAGAAAATCACGTTATTCGGACCTTGACTTTGAAGTAAGTTTAAGTTATTCCTGCTTATTAAAATAAAGTTAATAAAAAATTTCAGTTTAAGCCACATGATATAGGCGATATTAATATGATGGTTTAAATGGGTACTGTATAATATATGATGGGAGTTTCATTAAAACTACATTGGTGAAAGTTACTTGTAAAACATTCTAACATCGAACCACCACATAATACAAATGAACCATCATGGCTTCTGTTCTAAGTTCTCCACCATTTCAATTGCATATATTTTTTCCTTTGTATACATCTATTAATTTCCCCACTGGTTGTAGATGCTGATTGTCTATTTGAAAAAGTTTGTCTCTTTTGTTTGATAAGTGGTGTTCTCACAGCAAGTCTGCTTCCTTCCACAAATTCTCTATATGAGAAAGCCCAATCTCTCGTTTTCTTTAGGATTCTTCTAGCTTCTGGAACCTAAATTTTCAAAACTGGTCAGTGATTTTGGGTACTTGAGTTGAAACACCGTAAAGGGGGCCTGACTTTTCAAAGATGCTGAGCAACCGCATTCTGAAAACAGGCCCCCTAGGTGTCTCAAGTTGGATACCCAAAATTTGAGACATGCAAAATCTGTAGTTCTTGTTGGAAATGTAGGCTCTGGTTGTTAAGTTAATGCAAGGATTTACAGGCACAAATATTTTGGTGAAGGTATTTATCTTCCTATTTATTTGTATGGTTGCTCTAAGTGACTATTCTGTGTAGTTAAAGTCTATAATCAGCAGAATATTAATGATTTATGGATTTTTCTTTTTTGCAAAAACTGTCTTGTTCATGCTTATTAATAATTTGATGTAATTCATTATGTGTTTGTCCAGTGAAGCCTCTCACACTGTTTGCATAGAACCTTACATACTTAGGACCAAATTTTAATATCCAGTAATATCCATACTTGAAAAATCATAGTCTATGTTTACATGGACAACCATGGTAGTGGATTTTTCTAGTCATGCATTGAAGCATATCTTGGATCAGAAGTCAGAATCTGGCCTGCAGTTACTGATACAAAAACTATGGCAGTTCCTTTATTATCTCATCTTGTGAATCATTCAGTATATAATATTGTGTATTCCAGAGTTTTAGGCTATCAGTGTTAAATTCTAAGCAATAAATTATGTGTTCAGAGAACCAAACCAAAATGATTTGAATTATGAAAATCTTTAACATTTGAAAATCTTAAAGCACAGTATATATTGGATGCCATACTTTTTAGTGTTTCACTAGGAATGCTCCATCCTATGAAAGAGAGTATTATTATGGACAAGTTGGTCAGGCCTCCATAGTTAACGCAATTGAGTTGTTCAGTTAAAGGAAGGCGTCTACTTCTGTCTTATGTATGAAAAATACAGTGTGTACTCCCAAAAATTATAGCACTTACTGTTTGAATACAGAATGAAATTTCTCAGAATTTACAAATGAATCCATTAATTAGTGTCAGTTCAAATTTATTTAAATATGGTTCCATTAAAAATACAATTTAGTTTCAGGCCTTGTTTTCCCTCAAATGATCTTAATAACAGACTAACATAGCCTTAATAACTATCTGGGACTAAAATTCCCAGATAGTTAACACTCGTTGAAATCTTGTGTATAAACTAGATTTGAAGAAATTAGGTTATAATTAAGCTGTTATTAATGACTGTGGTATCTAACTCTTATGTTTACACAGAATCTAGACAGGCATAAGTCAACAGCTCAGATCACCCTTAACTGCAATATCTGAGATAACTCAGCCAATCAGTTCTGACCTGTGGTGATATACTGAGGGAAAAAATATGAAAGGACACAAACCCTCTTTCTTTATCAATCAGTTTAATCTAATTTTTTACCACAACACAAAAAAATCATAATTTTATTGTTATTGCATGGTGTCACTAAAGGAGTTAAGATTATTTGAGTGCATTAATTGTGCATTCCATTAGCATGTTTGAATTTCTTTGAAGTTTAACAGTAACTCTGAATTTCATAGGTGTGCAACACTTATTTTGGGGATAATTACAATATTCCTGCAGGTTTTTTTTAACCTTTAAGCTACCTCTCAAATTTAACTCCAACTTACTTTTTTTTTTCTGGAAATACACATACACACACACACACACACACACACACACACACACACTAAAATTAAAAGAGCATCAGTTAATGTTCTTGAGGATACTTACATTCAAAGAAGGAAGAAAAATATGCATCAACAATCTAAGGGGAAAAAAAGCAATTCTAAAATTAAATAAAAACAGCACAACATAAATTATACAATCACAGCAATGAAAAAAATTCTGAATTACACAATTCCATTTTGAAGGTCAGGAATTCAGTGCAGTTCTCTCTGAGAACATTCTCTATGGCAACTGCTACAAAGACATCCATCACAGCACTCAAGGGAACATATTCCAGCACCAGATAACTACTGACAATACTATGCACATTGTGTTCTCAAGTATCAGTTATCATGGAATGCTTTTTCAATTGACTCATATTGTGTATATATGATACTTACATCTTTTATTGTGTTTTGTTTGCAATTGCTGCATTGCCTAGATTTTTTTTAAATACCATATTATATACATGCATTGTATATAAAACGTCAAGAAGGGGAATGTGTAATCCTATATGTGTGTACGTTACTCTGTTCAAGTGACACCAATCCTAATGGAGACCATTTGGGATTACCGCAATATAAATAATAATAATAACAGCAATGATATTGTGCCAGTGGCAGTGGTAGTGCAGAAGTGCTGAACCAGATCCTTTCCCTGCTTTGAGATTTCATTGTCGGTATTGGATCAGATCATGACCTCTGCTTTGCACCACTCTGAAAGCTGACCGGGGTGGCCACCTGAGGATTCCCCTTGATAGGGAAATCCCATAATGGTACCATGACCACCCAGCCTCCCTCACGGTCCTAGGCAGGGCCGGCTCCAGACCACAGCGCGCCAAGCGTGCACTTGGGGCGGCATTTTACCGGGAGGGCGGCAGGCGTCTCCAGCGGACCGTCCGCAGTCATGCCTGCGGGAGGTCCCCCGGAGCCGCGGGACCTACAGTGCGACCCTGCGGCATGCCGCCGTGCTTGGGGCGGCCAAATTCCTAGAGCCGCCCCTGGTCCTAGGTGTAAGACAGAGGCGTGAGGTAGGGTGGGGTCATGGGCCAAAATGCCGATGCATTCTGTTAATGCCTAAAGCCTAAATGGCCTCTTCGAGGCTGCTGCAACTGACTGTAACTTAGAATAGCCCTGAGAATGCCCTAAATGGTTTTGTGGGCCAAATGTGCACCCAGGATTGGAGGGGACAAAAAGGTAGCCATGAGCCACCTTTGCTGCCCCCTGCACTGAGAGGAGCCTAGTCAGACTCAAGGAGTGGGCCAACTGTGTCTTGTTTTGCCTTTGTAAACAGTTTAGTGTTATGTAACAGTTAATAGTTCTTAAAAGTACTATTTACATGGGGGACTTAACACTGGCTGAAACATGGGTTTCATTTTGTAGACAGACGGCATTACTGCCAAATATATACTATATTTTGTTAGTCTTTACAAAGTACCTTATAATCTCTTTGAACTCTGAAATCTTCCTGCATGACCAGTCACAAGCCACGGTAGCTGTACAGCTGTCCTCTGTATCTCTCACTCATGCACAGCCATGCAGTCCCATCATAAACTGTCACTGGTGGTATTAACTACAGGCAGTTCTGGGGTTTGGACACATTAATGCATCCTTTCATCCTAAGACCTCATCACTCACTACTGTGTAAATAATAAAAATATCCTGCTTCATTCTTTTCGTCCTTCAGCGAGGAAAACCCCTTATTTTATGTGCCAAAGCCCCTCCACACAGGCTATTTTATCCATGCTTCATAAAAAAAAAAAAACAAGGATAGAATATAACAAATAAATCCAGATTTTGGCTAACCCATACATTAGGGGTGGGGGAAGGGCCAGAATCTAGTTGAGGAAAATATTGCTTGCCCCTGTCTAACGTGCTCACAAATGATAGTCGCTGTGGCTCTGCATTCCACCAGCTCCTACAAATCCAGAACTTTTCCCAAGGTAGTGCCATTACCACTGTAGGATCACCCCCACCACAGGCCTTCCGTGAAAATGGAATTATCACTGACTCAGCCAGAATTTCTCTTCAGGGTTCCCGCTGAATCACACACCCTACACATAACGTCCAGCATGGAACCTTATGGAGTCAAGGACAGAATGCAGGCCACAAAAAATGTTGTGTTTGTCTTATATTTACCCATAAAGTCACACAGCCAGTTTTATATTCTGTCTGTGTTCCTGCTGCAGTCACAAATCACACTGGTTTCCATCGCAAACCAGTCAAATATTACTTTATAAGGGACATTCACTAGGGCCTTGATACATTTTCACATTCAAAAATATTGTTGGTTTTAAAAAAATCCTTAGTGTTATTGGCTGTGGTGCCCCTAGCTATGTGGCACTCTGTTTAGCCACATAGCCTGCTTTCCCGTAAAACTTTTACAGAGCTGCTCCTGTACGGAGATTTCAGTACCAGTGTATGGCTGTCAGTTCAAATAAAATTAATTCTAATTGTGTCAAACAGTGTATGTCACAAAGATGTCATGGGAATTGCTTTCCCCCCACACAAAGAGCTCTATAATAGATGTGCCATGGGGAGAAAGGCTCTGTTACTGATGAGGACACACAGGAGAATGAAACACAGACACAGATTTTTAAAGCAGAAGGTCACACGTTTATTATCATTTAACTTTAATGGAGGGGGCACATGTCACAATAGTACTGCATATTGCAATGGGCCATGCAGCAACTGAGAAAGTCACTTGTGCAGTAGTCTAAACGATGAGTGTAATGGAGCTACTGTGTAACTGTAGGTAGAACTACTAGGTGGAACGTATTTATCAGCACTCCCTCATTTTGTGGAATGTTACTTATTTTATTCCCAAAGCTAGCTATGTTCCACACCAGTTTGGTGTTGCCTTACTTTTACTGCTAAAAACTGTAGACATGTATTTACATTAGAAACAAACATGCATAAACTGAAGTTAAAGAACGAGCTATTTCCACTAAAGGACTGAATTGCACAGGGTTTTCATTTTCCTGCATTCATAAATGTTTTATGTCTTTCATTTTGGGTCCTTGTCACATACTGCATCCCATCTTTGTGCTTTGCTAGTTTGAGCAGTATAAGCTGGAATGGGGTATATCCCCCCTCAAGTAGAGAGGCTGTGATTTACCCAGGTCACTGTCAGAGTTAGGTCTGGAACTCAGGAGTTGCTAGCTCCCAGCCCTGTTTTTAGGCCACTTCTCGCTTTCTGTGAGTACAGTAAATGAGCAGGATTTGGGGTAACACATACAGAGGCACCAAGATGAGAAGCAAAAACAGAGAGAGCCTGGGAAGAGGGAGAAGGAAAATGAAGAAAATGAGAAAAATAAGCAGAAGTAAAGAAAGTCAAACAGCAGCACCAAAGGAAGAGAAAAATGAAAGAACTGGAGGGGCAAAATTAGATAGAAACAGTAAATAAATATCTAGCAGGAACTGATCCAGTCTGGGGGAGGTGGGGGGGAAGGGATATTATTTTTGCACAGTAAGAGAAAAAGGGAGACAGAGAAAGGAAGAATAAAATCATAGGACTCCATGCAGAGAGAAGCAGGTGCACAAGGAATAAATGCAGCCTCTGTGCCATTCTTCTCTGTTCCCCAACCCTAGGGAAGTCCCTTCACGGGGACACTACGGTCTTTGGACAGTGCAGAACTGGGTGGGGAAGGAGGAGGGGAGCCAGGTTCTCTCTTCTGGATTTCCCTCCCCCGCCCCCCCCCCCCCGCATTTACTATGGGAGAAACTGGCACAAGTTAATATATTTGAATGTTAACTTGCACTGCTTCCCCCCTTTCCAGGCCTTGGGGGATGGGTGGGGCTTCCTGAGTGGTTGTGGTTGTGACAATCCCCAGAAGAATGGCTGCTAAAGAAGCCAGGCTGTCCAGGGAAAGCATGAGCCTGTGGTGTAAAGCAGCAGGGCAGAAGAAAGGATTCCCTTTCTCTTTATTGTATCTTGTTCAGATTCTTATACCCCTGTAATCAACAGAGTACATCTTGAGGCTATCTGAAATGCCACACAGACTTCACATGATCTGTAATTTCTGACTTATTCCATGGCTGTTGAACTCAATAGACAAGTGGGCACAAAACCAAAAGTTTGAACTCAGAATTATTTCTCTCCTTTTGTGGCTTGTTGTCCCATAGAAGAGAAAGCAGGGCATTCACTAGAGTGAATACTATAGCAGTCTACTTTTTGAAAAATAGTTAAAACTGAGAACTTTAACAAGGAATTAAAAAGTGAAAATAGGAAGAATTAAAGGTAGAGATTATTTATGTAATGCTTAAGTGTAAATTACTCTTTACTCACTAAGGCCTGGTCTACACTGGGGGTGGGTTTGAACTAAGGTACGCAAGTTCAGCTACGCTATTCGCGTAGCTGAACTCGAACTACCTTAGTTCGAACTACTTACCCGTCCTGACGGCGCGGGATCGAAGTCCGCGGCTCCCCCGTCAACTCTGCCACTGCCATTCGCAGTGGTGGAGTTCCGGAGTCGACGGGAGCGCGTTCGGAGTTCGATATATCGCGTCTAGATGAGATGCGATATATTGAACTCCGAGAAGTCGATCGCTACCCGCCGACCCGGGCGGGTAGTATGGACGTACCTTTGTATGTACACCGAATCAGCAAGAAGGGAATAAAGAAGAGTAGCCATGAAAATACAAAGCAGCAGAAAATATCCAGAGTTTTCAGTTAGGTGGATTGTATTTATTTTTTCTTTCAACAACATTTTTTAAAGTATATACCTGCCAGACTTGCACAGAAAATGATTAATTTCCCCTCCCACCTGCTTCTTTTCAGGAACTATATAATGAAGTAAGTGACATATTTGCTTTATTCATATTTGCTATTTAACAAATACTTCAGAGAAACATTCAGACAAATATCAAAAAGGTAGCATTCGGTACATTCCATTTCCTACCCACTATTACAAAGTTTCCAGCTGGCATCATTTATTTCACAGCCATATGCTATTTCCCAGTTTAGTGCCAGTTTTTTAACCTGCAAAATTTGTTTTACTCCCTATACCATGACTTCTTATTTTAGCCAATAATAACCTTTGAAGTAGCACCCGGCCTTTGAAATTCTGTGTATATGAACCCTGTTCCCTTGTCTACCAGAGCAGTAATATCTTCAAAAATCTCCAGCAAGTCACTTAAGTGAGACCCCCTTTCTGAGTTTAGGTCAGCTCTCTGTAGTTAAATAATGTTTTGCAAGGTATTTCTCACTGAATCCTGCAAAATTGTTTCCTGTGTTCTCCCCACAACTCATCTTAAATTAATCAGTCTCTAATTGCTTGCGATATCTCATGTGCCTATTGTGAATAATGTTGCCAATTTCCGGGACTCAGATGGCTCCTTGAGCTGTCATCAAACAAATGCTTAAGTTTCAGAGTAGCTATGTTACAGATAATATAGTTGTTATATAACACTGGTAAAAATACATGGCTAACAAGGCAGGAACCTTTCACACAATTTATAAACACCAAATGGAAGATAAAATAATTAAAACATAGGGCTAAAGGATTATTTCAAGGCCATCTACTGACACCCTACATTGAGTAGTATTGTGCTTAATTTGGTTATCCACTGTGAGTGAGGGTGGCAGAATCAGGCATGGAGATAATGATTATAGAAGGCTTCCACCAGTATAGAGACTGCAAGTTTGAATGGGTCACATAAAGGATGGGAGGCACAAGGTATACATGTGTACTTCTCCTCCCACATAAGGTTGTGTCACCGTCTGGCACATACAGTTCCTACATATGCATAAGTAAAGCTGCAAGTTTGTCATGGAGGTCATAAAAGTCACAGATTCTGTGACTTTCCGGGACCTCCAGGACTTCTGCGGCAGTCGATGCATCTGGCCTGGGGGCCACCTGAGCAGTCCTGGCAGCTCCTGAGAAAGTCACACTAGCTGCTGCTGGGACAGGCTCGGGCCACCGCGCATTCCTCCCCACCAGCAGCAGGAGTTTGGGTGTGAGAAGAAGCTCAGGGCTGGGGGTTGGGGTGCAGGAGGGAGTGAGGGCTCTGAGCAGTGCTTACCTTGGGGAGGCTCCCTGAAAATGGCTGTCTCTGCCTGCAGGCACTGCCCCCTCTGCCCTCATTGGCCATGGTGCTCAGGGTGGAAGCAGCACGCAGAGGTGCCTGGCCATGTCAGCTCCACCTCGGAGCTGAGGGAGGGGGATTTCGCCACTTCCGGGGAGGTGAGGAACCATGTAGGGAGCCTACGAGCACCACCAAATATCCCCACAACTCCCTCCCAGTGGCGGTCCCAGGTTCCGTGCCGCCGCCCACCCTCGTGGTAGCCCCGGACCCCCCCTCTTCCTAGCACCTGGGGCGCCCCCAGGCTGCTCTCCCACCCTCCAAGATTTAGGGGGTATATAGTACAAGTCGTGGACAGGTCACGGGTCGTGAATTTTTGTTTACTACCCGTGACCTGTCCATGACTTTCATTAAAAATACCTGTGACTAAAACATAGCCTTATGCATAAGTTATTCTTTTACACATTTTTAACATATAAACGCTTATTTTTTCAAATGTAACTCTGGCTAGCCCAAAACATGAAATTAACTCTCTTAATACTTCATTAAACTAAAATTAATGGGTATACTATTTTTTGGAAAATTACCCACTGAACATGAGTAGCATCCTTTCTACAGCAATTCTGTCTCCATGAATATCATAACAACACCATGGCCACAGGCTCTGCTGGTGTAAATTGGTGCTGCTGCACTGAGGTCAGTGGAGTTGCGCCACTTTTATACCAGCAGAGAATATGTCCCAAAACTCAGATGGATACAATGCTAATTATGGATTTACACAGTTGAGCAACTCACACTATTCAAATACAAACCCATGCAACATTGAAAATCTATCCTTACATGTCACAACTTTAGCATTTATTAAACTTTCTTTTGGGGAGGTGTGAATGACAGGAAGGCATTTAATTATAATACATAGAGTTTTGGACCATAATCACAACTCAGAGGTGGTATACATTAGCAACTCATACTCATCATAGCATCAGCATGACAAATTCGTTTTCCCCATCAATATGTCAGCTCTGCCTCCACTATTTTCAGAAAAAAATATACCCTTAAGATGCAGATACTATTCCTTTCATGTTGAAATTAAGATATTCATTTCTTCTATGCTGAATGCATATCTAGAAAACAGTTTTAACTTGTGACTGATGAAGAACTTGCAGAAGGGCTGCTGTTGCATTCCTAATATATCTGACTAGCACAAAAGAAACATCTCCTGATTTCATCAATTCAATACATGGAAGGGTAAAAGCAACACTTTGTGTACAGGCAGAACATTATAAACAGAAGATAGGAGGCTCAGTGCAATTCATTTCCATTTACTGAGTCTATAAGGAAAAGATGGTCCTGCCAAATTCAATTTACTTTATTATGTTGGGGGAAATAATGGTTCTTTTTTAAAAAAAATGGCCAGATTCAATTACAACTATAGCCAATTATGTTCCATTTTGCAGAAAGTCATGCATACAAGGAAGAGGCACATGGAATTGTTTCAGGAATTAAATCAGAAATTTCAGACTCTGGACAGATTTCGGGACGTACCAAAATCAGGAAGTATGGTAAGTATATTGTTATCTTCTTATGAATTTAAAATATATTGGTTTGTGGACTTTAGCAAGCAAGCAAATGGATTATATAACACCATTTCATGGTAAGATAATATTATTGTGTACTACTCTTAAATAGCTCTAGGACAGAGAACCAAAGATATCTGCAGTATTCTTATGTTTGACAAGACTCATTAGATTTCATAACTAGACTATAATGACTCACAACATCATTATTGCTGACAAGTAATTGAATTGAAGGAAGCACATTTAAAATCTGCATATGTCTACCAAGCCTAACACATTTATACCGAGAAAGTAGTTTATCAATGCAGTGTGGCTAGTGTAATGTTTTCTTGTCCTAGCCAAAATCATTTGTTATATCTTCAGCTAAAATCACTCACAGCTGACATGCTTATGAGAGTATACAGTGTCCTGTATTATCGTGCCTTGTCTGTAATAGATTTATAAATATTTACCATTTGAAAATCAAAAATACAGTAATCTGTAGTTGACTGTTACCCTAATTGTCTGTGCACAGCAAAAATAACTAACAAAAATAACCTCCTTTATTTAGGTATGCTTAATAATGAGAAGAGAGAATGGTTGATTCTCCTTCATTAAAACAAATAGCTTATTGTGCCACATTTATTAATCAGCAATAGTATCATTATCGTTTCAAAAGAGCACATTAAAAATAAACTAGAAGTGTTTCCCTTTATATATTTTCAACTCTAAGGGCCAGACGCTCAGCCAATGTGAAGCCAATGGAGCTATGCCAGTTTACATCAACTGAAATCTGGCCTTGAATTTGTGCTCCACAGGGGTTTGTTGAGTATTTTCTTTAGCTATGATCTTTGTGAATTTGTACCCAGTTCCCACCTTTCCCTCATCCAAGTTTTGCCTTATGTTTAGGGTTTGAATGAATTCAAAATCTCAAAGGAAAACTTAGCTGAAACCACTGTATCTCACCTGGTTTCACATCAGCACCATTCAAATCTACATATTTAATATGATTTTGATACAAACCATACAACTGGCTGAAGCATTCTTGAAAGATTTTTAAAACATAATGTACAAACATGGTGTAAGTTTCATCTGTACAACAGATGAAATTTGTATGGTTTGGCATTTTGTTGTAAACATTTTGCACAGCTCAACTAGTGCCATCTATAATAAAAGTAAAAGATTGTATGTCCTAGGTAGACAATGATTTTAATTATAATTCATATTTATTAGATGCTTTTGTTTCTGAATATTAAATGCACCCTTAGTTATATATAGTGACTAAAATAAATAATTATTGGTTTCTGCTGTCCAAATTATAGTGCTTTCTTGGCCTGATTGTCATTTTATAAAGCAAAATCTCTCAGAAATGATTTCTATGGCCAAACTTATTTTCCAGAACAAACATCCAGACTGCAATTCAGAAAACAAATTTGCAGTGCAGCAAGAGAAGCAGTGTTGTTCTAGGAGGCACAAGAGGCATAATCACGTGACCTTCGATTTCTATCAGGAACCAAATGGAGGTCAAATGGTGAATATTTAGGGCTTGTTCCAAAGCCTACTGAAATCAGTGGGTGTTTATATGCTGAAGATGTTGTATTTAAACTCAAATCTTCAAAAGAAACCCATGTTTTATCTTTTAATCTACGCTGTAAGATGAAGTATTCAGAACTTGATTATCACTTAGGGTCCCATTATACAGCTTTTAGGATGAAGTCAATGTGAATTTTAGATGCACAAGGAATATGGCATTAGGCCCTCTCAGGAGGATTCTGTGCAAATCTGTTTTTAAATCCAAAACTTTGAATTATCTTACCTATTGGGAAATGCCTTCTGAACAAAATCTGGTAAAAAATGACTTCTGGGTTCTACGTATTTTTCTTAAAGTTAATCCCTAATAACTGATATGTCTACACTGCAACAGAAGGTGTAATTTGCAGCCCATGTAGGCATACCCACACAAGCTTTAGTCTATCTAGCTTGCTAAAAACAACAGCGAGGGCATGGCAGCATGGGTCTCAGGGTATGTCTAAACTGCAATTAAAACCCCGCAACTGGTGCATGCCAGCTGACTTGGGCTGAGAGCTCAAACTAAGGGGTTTTTAATCATGGTGTAGATGGTCAGGTTTGAACTGGAACCTGGGCTCCAGGAGTCCAGGCGCTAGGACCCTGCAAGGTGGGAGGGTCCCACAGCTTGGGCTGCAGCCTGAGCTAAAACATCTACATTGCAATTAAACAGCCCCTTAGCCCGAGCGCCACAAGCCCAAGTCAGTTGGCATGGACCAGCCACGGGTGTCTAACTGCAGTGTAGACATATCCTGAGGCTCACACTGCCATATCCTCACTGCTATTTTTTGCAAGCCAAGTAGATTAAAACTAGTACAGTACATCTACATGAGCTGCAAATTACACTGCTGGTTGCAGTTAGATGTTGCCATAGATATTAAAGGTGGGAATAATAGTCATTATTTTGTGGTTCTCACATGATGTTTTGTGTTACTTCTACTAACTTAACTGTGCAGCCACCATTAACATTGGGACTGTGCTGACGTCAATCTGTTGATGCTGGTACACATGACTATAACGTTTTGGCATTAAAAAGAGGTTACAGAACTGAAGATTTTGTTTTTCAGAAGAAATAACAGAGTCAATTTCAGGATCATTCAAACATATGAGAAAAAATCCCACTATTTGATTTGAAAAGTGAATTTTTTTTAAATTTGACATTAAAATGATTTGTGGGACTTATTTACAATAGTCAGCCTTCAACCTCAGGCTATATTCATCCCACCATACAGACCCTCATCAATTCCCATTGTACTCTACAGGAGTTGAGGGCTCTCAGCCCCTGCTGGAATCAGGCCACTGTTGTTATTTCATTAGCAGATCATCAAGTTATCCCAATTTATAACCAAGCTAGCAACCTCTATTTTACATCACTCCATAATTCAAGAAAAAAATCTCTTATTTTCCTTTATTTCCTCCTACTTTTCTATAACATACTGGTAGTTATTAAAATATGGCTCTCACTGCTGGCCCACATACCACATGCCATTCTCTATTCAGAATTGGCAGATGCTAGAAAGAGAGGATTTAGTTGGCAGCTCAGGTGATGAGGCTTCCAAAGTGCTAACTGCTCAGAGAGAAGTACAAGCTGAATGATGCTGGACACCAGCCACTTCAGCTCCCTCAAAGTCATTTCCTCTCAGTGACTTCTGTATCCCATGATCAAAATTATGAACAGAAAATCATTTATTTCTTCCTTTTTAATTGTTTTCTTTCTGTTTTTTTCTGTCCTCAGGAAAACCCAACACCAAACAAGGCTCCATGGGACAGTTTCAAAAACACAAACGAATACCAACACTATACCACAATAAATGTATTAGATACAGAGGCAAAAGATGCTTTAGAACTAAGACCAGCAGAATGGGAGAAGTGTCTGAACTTGCCTTTAGATGTGCAGGAAGGTGACTTTCAAACAGAAGTTTAACAAAATCAAAACGAACTGAAATGAAAACAAAACAAAAATGAATTCATTGCACTGACACTAAAGAGACTTGGGAAGCCTGACATTTGTGTCTGAACATTGTGACTACTTTATGTCAGGATCTTCATGTGCCAAATGTCAGTGGTTTTTTCGTACAATATATTCCCACTAGTAAAGTTAGTGGAGAACCAGGTGTACAATTCTTACCATCGTGTGTTGTAAGTACCCGTGGAATGGATTTGTAAGGTAATCTTTATAGATAAACCTCAAGCAACGATTCATGTTGTAACAGCTTCATTTGGTTTAGTTTTCAAAAAACTTCACCATGAAGCACAATGTATATATTTATGCAGTTTTTAAAGTTTATAACAGTCTGTTTGGCCATTACTACACTTTTTACTTTATAATATAAAAGCAAAGTTTTTGTCATTAAATGAATGTCTGTTGAGCTACATTCTTCATTGCTTTAAATGCAATAAAGTAATAATCTCACTTTTATATGAATAATATATTTCACATCTTTATTATTGCAGTTTTCTCTGGAAAGCTCAGAGTAGCTTTCTCTGCTGCAGCTGTGTATAAAATATTTAAAATGTTGTATGGTGTAAATAAACTTTTGTCTACATATCAGTTTTTTAGTGTATTTTATTTTGGATTTGTTGATCTGCAATTTGCATATTTATAAAGTTTTCTTTAAAACCACAGATACTGAAAATGTATTCTGAGTTTTAATAGCATTCTGTTATTATTCCTTCGAGGCTAATGATTTTCAAATGTAATAGTAGGTTTGTATAGCTGTTCTGTATTTTCTTACTCAGATATTCTTTGAAAACAATGTACCATGTAAATTGGACTTGTCAGAATACTGCTACAATTGTTCTATTATACAAGTATTATGTTTTTCTGTCTTGTTGCAGAAAGACAACTAACAGAAAACAAGTAAGGTATTATGCTCAAAGCCTCAAGGAAAATGTTGATTTATAGTAATTAAATTGTGTGTATATACACAATAGGAAGAAAGCCAGCCACTTGGTGCCTCTTGTTGCTGCATGACAAACAGCAAGAAAGACTTATGCACCTATAAAGGATCAAAAACTCAGGAACATATCTTTTAGTTAAATAAAAGTGAATACACTTCACATTATAAATCAAGAACATAATGTATTTTCGTATTAGGGGTCCAACTATACAATTAATCAAGAGGCAAACACTGAAGGCACTGATTACCAAACCTGCCTGTGTGATTTGGTAAAGTCACTCTGGTCAGATCTAAAAATAAGCCAAAAAACACAATCTTTTTCCAAGAATGAGGGGGTTTGAATTCCTGTATATGAATCTGTACCTTTGTTTATGGACTCAAATCCAAAAGAGGAAAGAACTTTTATTTTCTACTTTACAGATACTCTACAGATGCTGCTGAAATTACACATTCTTACAAAATGCCGGAAGTCTCTCCAGAACAGCAGATTTTGTGAAATTTCCAACTTTCAAGATCAGCTCTGCAGATTTTTGGTACCATTGAATCCAGGCACAAACTACAGTCCTACCCTTGATTGAGCCTAGGACCTAATCTTTAACATAACCTACTAGGCTCGTCTCTATTCAGATCTCATTAGCTGCACTACTCTCCCTCAAATCAGTATGAAAGGGAATATTCTATATTAATATCATTTCATATTTACAATAATAGGAGGCTTTAAAAGCAAACTAGACCACCAAGCTTTCAATTTTTTATTTGATTGACTTAATGTTAAATCTGATCTGTCCTGTCTTAAACAGTCAAGTGCTTGAGTGGGCACATTCATTCACTGTCTTTTTCAAATGGTGCAGCTCAAGCTGAAACAAGCACTGAGAAAAAATGATGTATAAATGTATTATTATTTATTAATAGTATGTAAAGCACTGACAGTGTGTTTGGCACTACACTAAATCCAAACAAAAATAAGAGCCTTACTCTAGAGAGCTTACAGCCTAGAAGCTACTCACAGAGAAGACCAGATGTACTGGGATACTCAAAAGAGGGAGATAAAATGTATTTTTTAAAAAGTACCGATCTTTTTCTTATGTTAAGAGCCAAGTCTAAAACTGAATATGAAGCTGAAAACTCAACAGTTCAAGCCCAGCATACTGTCCATCTTTATGTGTTAGTCATTTATTTTGTTCTAAACAGAGAACATTCTTTGAAAAAAAATGTTAATTAAATTTACAAATTGATTATGCCAAAAATGTGTTTTAAAAAGCAAATACATTCTAAAGAAAGAACTTATTTTTCAACAGTGTAAATACACATTAATTGCACAAGGCCATCTGCTCTCCACCTGCTCTGAAGCACAGTGAGGGATGATTTCTAACAATTTGCTGCTAGTCAGAATATGGCCAGGACCCCTTTGTATGGGGAAGCAGTGCCTATAAGTCATGCTACTCACAGCAGATACGCATCTGTCAGATAGCAATGCAAGACATCCATGCCTTTACTATGCAGTATGGGTAACAGGGATATAGCCAGTCTAAAAGAGCTAGGAAACACCTGTGCTGTTTTGCATGAGCCTATGGCAAAGTGATGTAACTGTTACCAGAATTTTCTTTGAGGATTAATGGTGTTAAATCAGTATTAAGTTTCCTTTCATGCTGTGTGACATCCACTGGAGGGGGTAAATGAATAATGCTGCTGCCAAGCAACCAATGGCAGCATGGTAATGCCAACCATGCTGGCAGTGTGGTGCTTAGGTGTGGGCCTGAAGATTGCATAGAAACAATGGCACTGAATGAGACTTTATGACTGAGATACATGAGGAGATTGTACCAATAGAGTCCCAAAGTTACAGGGCCATAGCAATTGTCTAGTACCTGCCCCACATACGCAGGGAAATGGTGTGGTGTGTCTTTGAGGCATTTGGCCCCCACAGAGATTTCCTGTAAGAACACCCTCTTTTATGCAGGAGGAAAGGCATAATCCTCCTTGTGCTGTTTTTGAATTGATTAAATTGAGCTGGTTTAAATAAAATATCAATTTCTTCTCTAGCTTCCCCAGGCTGGAAATAATGAGCTGCCATTTCTCTCAGTTGCCAGTAGATGAGCTAGTCGTCATGGCAAGATTTAGCACCAGGACCACCTCCCTCCTGCTCCAGCAACTTTCTTGAGGTCTCAATCTTCTATCACAGTATAAGCAAGATGGTGATAACCATCCGACAACCAAAGAAGAGGTAGTGGTCATTAATTAGGAACAGAAGGTTAGGATACCGCGTGTTGACCGAGGGGTTATGTTTCCTCAATCTACTGCTAGGAACATTTTACACCCCTAGGGCTATGCTTTGACTCTGGGGGGGAGAGGGGTGGATGTAGAAAGCTCACTGATTGAAACCTCCCTAGGGCACAGTAGACATCTTGATAGACAAAGGTTTTGAGGCTGAGTCTATGAACAGGATCCAGGAGGCTGGTAAGCAAAGAAAAGAATTTTGCAAACAGGTGTGGTTTGATGAAGCATTCTCGTATTTCACACTCCCCTTCAAGTTCTTCAGGAGAGCCCAGGAATTCCCCTCCCTGGGGAAAAAAGCACAGAGGTCACAGTCAGGTCAGGAAAGTCCACCTCCTGCGAGAACAGGCGTTCCTACTAATCCCAGCACTCCCAGTCAGACCGCCCATCAGTTAATCACAATCAGCATCCCACTCTCTCTTCAAGCTGATGATCATCTAAAAGAAAATGTTCTTTGGCTTCAAGGCACAGCTCCCAACAAAGTTTTTGAGAAGGCTTCTCTTTCCCCTATAATAGCCCCTATCCTCAGCCCCTGAAAAAGGTGGCTGGTGGCTGGCGGCAAGTAAGAGAGTAGACTGCTCAACTTTATCAGAGGAAGGGAAGTTTTCAGAAGATACATGTCAAGGCCACAAGAAGGCAAAGCCCTAGAAAGATACCTCATTTTGCAGTTGACTACATTCAATTCTTATTAAATACTAAATTCTTCAGGACACTTTCCTTAACTCCTGTGGAGAAAGGAAACCCAAAATGCCTCTTTCTCCAGAAGAGGGAATGGGCAAGTATTTTCCTGTACACCCCAATCTTGAGCATATTGAAGAATCATGATTCCAATTCACAAAACTCCCAAGCCCAAATGCCAGGTTAGGTAGGAGTTCAGAGTGGTTTGGGTGCCACCGCTGTTGTCAAAAAAGACCAATTTTTATTCATAGGAGATCCCTAGAATTCAATTTTAAAAAGTGCTTTGAGCTAGCTTCTTTGGTGTTTTTTCCATCATAATGTCTATGATTCATTGTATTGTGTCAAACTGGCCTTTTGATTCAGGAAATTGCAAACAGTGATGTGTGAAGTACAAAAAAGAAGAAAGAACTGCTTAGAATGATGTTTGGATTTCTTATTCAAAGTTTCCCTGGATCTAACCACTTCATCACCCTGTCATTCTTATCAATAGTGTAAAAGAAAGATCAGTTTTAGGACTCTGTCCTTGTTAAGTAAGTTCTCAAGTCAAGCAAGCCTTGGTTGTGGTCTTCAGGACTGATGTCTCTTCAGGTACACCTTAGAGAATATTCTTTGGGATAGCGCAGACCTAGAGCCTCCTTATCTGACAACAAATACATATATTACTTTTCCAAGAATAGCACTAGGTTTGGCTACTTCCTTCCAAATTTAGACTGGATTTTAAGCTATCACAAGTCATAATCAGCCAGAGCTCTCAGAGGCAGGGCCAAGAAATCATACCATAAGGACCAAAGTGAACTTATAACTCCAGAAGACATACTCAGCCCTCACCACTCAGAGAGGGGAAGGAAAAGAGGGGGCGGAAGGCCCCACTACACTAATCTGTGGGGCAATACCACAAAATGAAGGTGGTGTCAATGGTCTCTGTCAGGTACTATATAGAAAACACTAATATCCCTCCCAAAACGTTTTGTATCCTCACCTACCTCATCAGAGCCAGGGAAATAAAAGGAGGTGATGACCCAATGTCTGATAGCTTTCCAAGCCAAATGGAGGGAGGGAGGTTTCAGTGGTAGACTCACACTTCTATGAGGTGACCCAAGATCCAGAGAGCCATACCTAGTCATTGATCTGAAATAGCTCTACACATTTGCATAATACAAACTTTTGAAAATATAAATACTAAGAAGCAGGGTTATGATAAAACTTGGTGGCTTTTATGTGTCAGTTGACTGAAAGGACATATCTATAGTACTTCCATCTTCATGGAGTGAAATAGACTCAGAAAATTTAAGATTTTTACCATGCTTTAATTGTCAACCTTTGTCAACTCAGAAGATGGTGGGATTTACATTGTAGCAACAGAAGATTCACAATAATCTTTTCCTTCGCTTTACAGCTGGTTGGTAAGGGCCTTATTGCCCAATAAAATTGTCATGACAATAGAGAAAACTACTCATTTACTGTATAATCTGGTATTCAGCATCAATGCAGAAAAAAGTATGCTCACCTCCTCTCAGCAGCCAATTATTGTTCAACATGAGGTCCCTTAATTCTAAGAGAAAAACCCAACATTTTTAGTACACATCAGAACTTTAGCTCACGCACTTACATGAGAGGTCCTTCAAAGACATGGCCTCCCTGCTGTTCTCTGATGAAGAAAGTGGCTCAACTGAGATCCAAGATCTCTCTCTCAGGCACCCTCTACCTCAATCTGTAAAATGGAGGGAGAACCGTTGGCACTATCAAAAAGATTTTTGCCATTGTTGTATCAGTGGCATACATGGTAATCTCTGTGGATGCATGCTGTATAAATTAAGCATGACCAAATTGGTCAAATTAGGCCCAGGAAGAACAGATAGTTTCCACAACAATAGCTTGGCGCCTTAGGACAGTTCAGTGTGTCATTCTCCCCTTCACAGTTCATTTATATCAACGGGCATGTTATGAGCTGAAGTTTTTAATGGCAAGTGTTAAAAATTATGCTATAGACAGAGTCATACTTTCTTCCCATAATGGCTACTCATTTGGTTGTAAAATTAGCCCAGAAAGCAGATTGACTTATTTACCAAGACCTAGTTCCTAAGGAATGGTCTCTCAACAAATATGCTTTAGCTAATTTGGGTAACATGGGAGCTATCCAAGGGCTAACTGTTCACAACCCACAGCAAAACACAGCTGAAGATTGTCTACAATAAATGCAATGGAATAGGTGGATACTGAGGAGCCTGATGTTTGCCTTTTCCTCTTATCTCTAGGGCTTTCTGGAAGGTGAGGAGCAAGGGGACAGATCTGATCCTGATTGCTCTGGACTGGACTGGACTGTTCTAGCAAGGTCTGAAATTCCAAACTTCTGCAGCTGTCATCCATGGACCTCATCCCATTTCCTACAGACATGGCACTTCTTTCCCAATATTAAGTCCTCCAGAGGTTGCAACATGGACTCTGCTTGCTGAAGGCTTGCTTCTTGGAATTAACATAATAATTGAGATGGATCCATCCCTAATAGTTTCCTGGACATATGTAATTTTTAGGACATACTTTGAAAATGCATCTCTCTCTCTCTTAATATCTAAAGTGGTGTCTTTCTAAGGGAGTATGAGGCCAATTGAGTTCCTCAAATGTTGCAATGAATCTTTAGGTTGAGTGGCAGCACTGTGCATGACTAGGGAGACATCAAAGACCAAACTCAAGGGACACATCTTTTAATTGTCAAGTTTTCCAGGCAGGAACTTTAACTTCATATTGAGCAGTCATTATCTTCCTCTCTTTGTACCTTTGGAGTCAGTGGACCAAATTTGTTGGAGGGGGCTGAAAGCCTCTCTCTCTCTTCTCTGGCTTGTTGGATCTCTATATGTGGCCATGTACCAAGGAGGCTTACCAAGTAGAAGACGCCTCCTCTCCACTGTTGGTGAGAGCCCACTCAGCTCAGGATATGTCAGCTTCTTGGGCTATAGGAGGTTGCCTCTGATGTTCTGAAATCTTATAGGCAGCTCTCTGACATTCCACCTATAGTTTCACAAAGAATTCAGACATGGATCCCTTCTCAGACTTTATATTCAGAAAATAATTCAGGTAAGATTTCTTTTGATAATAGTAACAACAACTACTTGGTATTCACTTGAAATATATGTACCTTTTATGTGTAGAAAGTTAGCCTCAGACCTCACAATATTCTGTATATATGTCAGAGTCAACCATCATGTATTTTATACCATACAAATAAACAAATGTAAACAATATTAGCATCATAGCAAGAAGAGGTGCCTAAAGCTTATAGTGCTGGCATTTCTAAAAAATTTCCAACTAAACAAAGTAATTAAAATAAATAAAAAAAAGTCTACTTCAGTCCAGTTCTGATTAATGGTTAGTACTTGAAAAATTAGTGTTTAAAACTAACTTCTAACATTGTTTATAAAATAAAGTTTGAAAAATACAGAGATCACCATTAAAAGCCAGAATTAGTTAGTTACTATATAATACTATGTGAGACTACCACTCTTTCCCCCTGTAAATAAGATAGAAAATAACTGTAGCTACCATTGTATGTTTGGTGATAATAGTGGGCAGTATTAAAAACTCTTCATTGGCTTCTACTGCATTTGACAGAAAAAAATAAAACAGTTATGTTGCATTGCTTACATTTTTTGTGGTATGGTATATGCTTATATCAAGAAGTATAAAGTCATGATATTTAACTGCAAAATATAATTTGCAACTTATACTGTATATGATCATGTGTGGTGCAACTTGGATTATTTAATGTTTTCATTAGAGTAGTGACCAAAATCTGTAATCAGTATGGGGACCTCATTGTACAAGGCATATGTATGAAGATGTGGTTCCTAGATGCTAAGTTACAATCTAAAAAATCCTGGCAGATATTATTGTTAATTACTATTTACCTAGCAGCTAAAGTGCAGTAGATGTTTTACAGACAAAATGGAAATAAGGTTCACCCCTGAAGGGTTTACAGTTTAAACATTGCCAAAAGGGAGCCAATACCACATTAATTATATTTTCTTAGGCTATATCTGCACTGCGCCACAGTGCAAACTACGGGGGTGTGAAATGCAGAGCACACCAAAATGTTGCACTCGAACCGCCCCATGCGGATGCTGCTTTAGTGTGAACTAAAAGATACCTAGATCATATTCATGTAGTCTTCTTCAAACTGTACTACATTAATGTCAACTAGTTACATTTTAGTTCACGCCAGCAGTGTCCATGCAGGACACAACATTTTGGTGCACTTGGCAATTCACAGACCTGTAATCTGCACTGTGGCACAGTGTACACAAACCCTTAGTGTCTTTATTAAATCTTGGATTGTGATATTTATTGCTAACTTAAATATACTTAGAAACAATTCAAAGACTACAAAACATAGATTTTCCAAGTAAAGACTCTATTTCATAAAGTGTTTGCTCTTTGGGGTTTCAGTTGCAGTCCATCCTCTGGGCTCCCTTGAGTCTTAAGCTTCATACAGACATATGTGCTGGAACTAAGGTGCTGGGGGTGCTGCCGCAACCCCTGGCTTGAAATGGTTTCCATTATATACAGGGTTTACAGTTCGGTTCAAAGTCTCTCACCACCCCCACTATAAAAATTGTTCCAGCACCCCTGCATATAGATTCCAAAAGTTGTTTGGCAGGAGCCTGACAAAACTAATTTTTCAGGAAGTGAGGAGCATAATATTTTTAAACCATTGCCTGACACTGGGGATAGTAAGGACTCTGAGAAAGCAAAAACAGTCTTCATAAAGTACTTTAAACTACAAAGAAACATTGACTATGAACAATATATGTTCTGGCAAGCAAATCATCAAGAAAGGGAAAACATGGATGAGTATCTTGCATACCTATACCAACTTTTGAGTTCATGGGAGTTCACAAATGTGGACCATGAGTTAAGAGGGGCAGATAATATTAGGATGCTTGTCAGCTAAGCTGAGAAGACAAATTTTCCGAGACCCTAAAAGACTCTCTTCAGAGTACTGGACACTGCGCGAGTGAACAAGATGTTGGAAACATATGCTCAACCAAATAAAGCGAGGAAACACGACAAGTACAGAAGCAGCACATTCACTCCACACTAAGAACTCAGTCAGGAATTAAGTGTGGCAACCAACCATGGACGAATCAGGGTCCAGCCACAAAGATGACAAATGTAAAATGTACAAATCTGGAGGCTCATAACCACACCAACATGTCATGTTTGTCCAGAAAAGGGGTCCTCTGTTATAGCTGTGGAAAACAAAACCACTATGCAAAAGTCTGTAGATGTACTACTCTCTCACAAATTGAGACAAATTTCTAAAAAAGATGTAAGATCAAGTGAACATGCTTTAAACAACACCTTAGAAGTTGACCATTCTTATGTCTTCACAGTATTTCCTGAGAACAAAGTCTTCGAAAGCATAGCATTCAGCCATGACACCACATCATCATACAAGGATATGAGACTGAAGTCTTAATTGACACCGGTGCATCACTGATTGTGATGGCTCAATGTGTCTATGATGCCATACCACAGAAACCACAACAGCAGTAAAAGTATATGCCTATGGAAATCCAGACCCATTGACAATGTGTGGTGTATTCTCAGCTCATTTTGTATTTAAGGACAGGTCTGTTACCAGTCCAATGTATGTGATGATTAATGGCACAGATACACTGATTTGTTATGCCACAGCAAGTGCACTAGGACTGATTCAGATGATCCAAATAGTACAGCCTAACAAGCTAAATCAACTCCTTCAGTCTCATGAGGACATGTTCAAAGAAATAGGAAAGTTGAAGGGACAGACAGTAAAATTGCATATAGATGACACAGTTCAGCCAATAGCTCTACCACACAAACTCATTCCTATCCATTTCAGAAAGCTGGTGGAAGAAGAGTTAGCATGCCTGGAAGAGCTTGACATCATTGAGCAAGTGGGAGGCCCCACACCCAAGGAACCAACGCAACCAGGCAAAATCTGAATTTGAATTCATATGCATTTATCCAGTCAGGCTATCAAATGTGAGCAACACATCACCCCCCTATAGATGACATTATTGCATCAACTTGAGCTCCACCCTAAGCCCAGGTACATAACAAACTTCATGACATGTGGGTCTATACGTCAGTTTTTGCATTTCTTCAGCTGCAGAAATATTTCAAAACACCATAGCTGAGATACTAGCTGGAATCTCTGGAGTTCTTAATGTGTGTGATGACGTTTAAGTATTTGGCACCACATCTGAAGATCATCTAACTCAACTAGCCAGGGCCGGCTCTAGACCCCAGCGCGCCAAGCAGTCGCATGGGGCGGCACTGTGCTGGCAGGGCGGCATTTGGCTCCGGCGGACCTTCCGCAGTCATGCCTGCGGGAGGTCCACCGGAGCCCTGGGACGAGCGGACCTGCCGCAGGCAAGACTGCGGAGGGTCCCCTCTTCCCGCAGCTCCGCTTGAGCTCCTGCAGGCATGACTGCGGCGGGTGCGCTGGTCCCGCGGCTCGGACGGAGCTCCCGCAGGCATGCCTGCGGATGCTCCACCGGAGCCGCGGGACCACGGGACCATCCGCAGGCACTTCTGCCCCGGCTGCGGGACCGGGGAAGGGCCGCACGAGCGGCGCAGTGCGCCACCCTGCTTGGGGCGGCGGAATTTCTAGAGCCACCCCTGCGACTAGCAGCTGTTTTTGAATGACTGCACGAGCAGAATCTCAAGTTAAATATAGACAAATGAGAGTACAATAAACTCACATTAGATTTTTTGTATACACATTCTCCAAAGATGGCATGCCAGCAGAACCAAAGAAAGTGGAGGACCTTCCCATTCATTGCCTACTAGGGCTTGCAAATTACTGTGGCAGATTCATTCCAAGGTTAGCCACTATCACACAGCCGCTGACACCTCTAACCAGGAAGGATCAAATACAGGTTTGGTCAGATGGACATCAAAATGCCTTTGAGAATGTAAAGAAATCCCTTACCGGTGATGTAGTCATGCCGTATTTTGAGTCTAGTAGGAGAACGGAACTTTTGGTAGATGTTAGATTAGGTTGACTAACATGGTCAAATTTACACCATTGCTTATGTCAGCAAGGCTCTTTGTCCCTTTGAACAAAAGTACTCTCAGACAGAAATAGAAGCTCTTGCTGTAGCATGGGGATAGTTCCATTTTCTACTCCCAGTGGAATTCTGTGCCAAAAAAAAATAAAAATTCTGCAGCAAAAAATAATAAATTTTGCACACAAGATTTTAAAATTCTGCAAAATTCTGCATAGTTTATTTATCAAAATAACACCATATAATCAAATATGTTTCAATTATTTTTGGTCATTTCTTTCAAAACACCTGTCAACAAGTATGTCTATAACAATACAGACAACAAAAAAGATTCAGGAAATGATTTTTTGACAAATAGATTCCTTATTAGGTGTATTAATACAGAACTCTGAGTAATAATTCATTTAAACTACAATACAGAACTATATTTCCCACACTCCTCAGAAGCAGTACAAAGGCTTGGGGGAGTCAGAGGTAACAGAGGATCTCAGGGAAAGGGAAGTAAATTGCTGGGGAGGAGCCTGGGTGTGAACTTGGAGGGTTGTTGGGTATGGGTGGGAAAAGTATGGAACAGGTTTTACTGGGTGGGAGGGAGGGATTGTTAGGGAGCTTTCTCCATGCAGACACTGGCTGACCCCTAGCCTCTCCCATTCAGTCAGACACATCTGCCCCTGTCCCCATGTGTCTCTGTGCCCTCACCCAGCCACTCCCTTGTCCCTATGTCTCCCTGTACCCACTCCCCCATCTCCATGTGTCTCTGCACCTACCTCCCCACTGTGGCCCTGTGCCTCCACTCCCATTCAGCCCCTGCCCCAGTCTGTCCTCCCGCACTAGCCCTTATGAGCACATCTAACTCACCCAGCACCCTACGCTGTCTGTCTCCCCATAGCCCATATCTCCTGACCTGGCCACAAGCGCTGTGAAGAAGTCATTCTTTCTCTTCATTAGCTGGCGGTGAGCTGCAGCTTTGTTCTATTGCCACAGCGCCCTCTGGTGGACAAAAGGCAGCACTGCAGAAATTATTTTCTGCTGGGAGCTGAGGCTGCTCTTATGCCACAGTGCCCCTGGTGGGCAAAAGGCGGAACTGCACCAATATTTTGGCAGAAGCTTTTTTCTGCGCAAAAAAATAGAAATTTGCGGGGCTCATTAATTATGCAGTAGTGTGCAGTAGCGTAGAATTCCCGCAGGAATAATTTTCATTTATAGATTTATGGATGTCATTTCACAATGCTGACTGATCACACACACCTATTGATCATATGATCAACAATTTTGCTTTTCACCCACCAACTCATATTGAGCAGCGGATGCTCAAACTACAAGATTATGACTACAAAGTTATCTATCAGCTTGGAAAGGCTAATCCTGCTGACTACTTCTCCAGGCATCCTATTCCCAAAACAGCTAACAATTACACCACTACAGATAAAGCAGAAGCACATGGAAACTCTTCTCACACATCATTCCCAAAGCTCTCTCGACAAACAAACACAGCCGCAGAGTCTGACACATATTTAAATGGTCATCAAAACCATTTGAAGTGGTCAATGAAAAAAAAACTTCCTCTGAGCCTACAACATTTCACGCCTGAAACGCAAGTTGTTCTACAATAATTTGCCTGTGTTCAAGGTGAATTTATTGTCACAGACGATGACCTCCTACTCTGAGGTACAAGACTTGTTAGTCCATGTTTGTTTGTGGGATCAATTGATTTGGCTCACAAAGGTCATCAGGAACTGGGAAAAACAAAATCCCTGCTCAGATAAAAGCTCTGGTTCCTGGGATTGATAGCCATTCTGAAGAGCGCATTAAATTCTGCAGATTATGCAGGCATCAGTTCTGGAAAAGCACAATCCTCCACTACCTGCATCTCCTCTGCCCATGGACAGAAGTAGCATGGATTTTTTGTGATCTCCCTAATGGAAAACATTTACTGGTTGTTAAAGACAACTGTTTTCATTAGCTGGAAATTGAAATGGTCATTACTACTTCTGCCATTGCCATTATACCCAAACTAGGCAAGATTTTTGTCAGCCTATGGCATATCAGCTGTTTTTAAAACTGACAATGTTCCTCCCTTCCATGGCTTGCATTTCACCCAATTTGCAGAGTACCGTGGTTTCAGAGATCATAAACTTACTCTGGCCACAATGGAGAAGTTGAGAGGTTTATATGAAAAAAGCACCTTGAATTAATGCAGCTGATGTATGGGACATGAAAAGGGAATTACAGTATTTCATTTCCTCCATAAATATCAAACCCTTTTTCACTATTCAACTGGCATGGTGCCTGCAACTTTCTTGTTCAGCAGTTAACTAACAACAAAATTCCCATAAGTTGAGATAAAACCAAATGATGAATCTCTACAACAGCATTACAACAAAGTGAAGCTCGTAATGAAACAATATACTGATCAGCGCAGACGGGCCAAGACCACATCTTTCAATGTCAGAGACATACTTCTAGTCAGAAACTTTCAGCCTTGCTACAAACACTCTGCGCCTTTTTCCCCTAAGCCTGTGGCACTCCTGATATTCATACCCCACGAGATGATGGTGGTGATGATGACAACCGTACAGAGATTGAACCCCCAGTACTCTCTCCAAGGCAAGTGCTCCGGAGTTGGAAAATCTCCATCCTCTGAAAAGAACTAGCCATTAGCTGCCAGTGCATTTGATGGACTATATAACCAATGACTGTGTTTTTGTGGACACGCTGATCAATCTTCAAACGTTTGACATTGCTTCATTTATTTTATGACTGTATTTTATTTATAAGGAAGTATGTCAAAGTGGTGAATTTAATAATTGTTCATTTAAAGTTTTTTTGGGGAAAGAGGGATTTAATGTTTATGGAGAATCCATTCCATGATCTGTGCTGGTCTTTAAGAATACTCAGTATACCAGTTCGTCCATTCCAACTCATTTCGGTCCATTCCAGGTTTTGGTTTTGACTAGAGAGTTGAGTTAGCTACAGAGAAGCTACATGGTCTGTGGAATCTTACTTTAAAACTATATATGGCACCTGTGTGATTCATTCCAGAAGCTCTTAATTAGTTGGGAAATAATAGGTTTCACAGCTGCTTCCTTCCTCCTTCCCTAGCCTGAGGTGAGGAGAAGATGTGAGCATCAGTGCTCCCATCCTTCCTGCCCAGGCCTGAGGGAGGGGAGAAGATCCTGGCAGAGTTCTCCTACCCCAGCCCTGAGAGGGGAAGGAGTATAGATCCTAGCATTGCTAACCCACTTCCTCCTAACCCTCTCCTCCTAAGGATGATTCAGGCAGTATTATCTCACACTTCCTATGCCTGAGAGGAGGGGAGGAGCATAGTAGTGCTATTCCTTCCCCTCCACCCCCCGAAATAAAGTGAAGATTGGTGCAGCACTATCCCTTTTCCTCCCAGGCCTCTGAGGGGGTGAAGTATCCCAGAAAACTTGTGTGGGCCTAGAAGATCCTTGCATTACTGTCCCTCTTCCTCCCAAGCTTGAAAGGGCAGGTGGGGGTGAAAGTCCTGGCAAAGCTGTCCCTTCTCTCATGAATGTGAAGATCCCTGCAGCACTGCTTTGCAGTCTAGGTGGTGAAAGAAGGGAAGATATCAGTGACTGTGCCAATACCCCTCTCAGGTGTGTAGGGATAATGGAAGATCCTAAACTGCTGCTCACCTTCCTCTGGGACATGGAGATTTTAGTGGCACTCCTCACTTAGGCCCAGAGCTGGCTCCAGGGTTTTTGCCGCCCCAAGCGGCGGGGGAAAAAAAAAAAAAAAAAAGCTGCGATCACAATCAGTGGCAGCTCCACTGTGCTGCTTTCTTCTTCGGTGGCAATTCGGCGGCAGGTCCTTCCCTCCAAGAGGGACCGAGGGACCCGCCGCTGAATTGCCACCAAAGAGCCCGATGTGCCGCCCCTTCCCCTTGGCCACCCCAAGCACCTGCTTGCTGAGCTGGTGCCTGGAGCCGGCCCTGCTTAGGCCAGTGAGGATTGAAGAAGCAAACTGAGAGTCCCTCCCTGCCCCAGCCATGCTTGGTGAGAGGGGGCTGTATATCACAATCTCCTTCTTGAATGCACATGGATGGTGAAGGTATAGAGAGCTCTGGTGCAGGCTCCTCTTCACAGATCTACTGCCTGCAGAGATGTACTTAGAGGGTAGAGGGGATTATTTAGTTGATTTAATGAGACAGAAGGCAGTCAGTTTGAATTAACTTGAAAGGGACATGAGTATTAACACATTTTGCTGAAAATGCCTTATGTACCAAGAGGGACATGCTTCCCACCCAAAACAAACAAACCAACAAACAAACGTTTAGACAGTCAAATACTATTTGCGGGAACTCAAGCTTTTGAAAATGTTGGTCACAGAGACTTTGTTGTGTTGGTCAGATCAGAACCAGCTGCTAAGATTTCTCATTCAGGAATTAAACCGTAGTCTTTGATTTTGAAGCTCAAAGAAAGGCCATCAGTAAGTTCATCATGACTTCAAACCCATATGTCTCAGCCTTAGCCTTTCATGGGTGTCTCCAAAGATAGAGACTCTGGCATGCTAGTCAGCTCTGCCTCCTTATCAAAGTCAATAAAACCAAACACACAATTGATTCTGGGGTGTGAACATTTTACTAAACTTCAGTCTCCAACCTCAACTGATAATTCCTCTCACAACCTAAGAGACTGATCTGCAAAGCTGGCAGGCTTAGCTTTATGCTACTTGGCCAGGATGCTGGAATTGGAACTCAGAAAAACTGTTACCCTGGATGAGAGAAAAGCCTGCAGACTATGAGTACCTCATGTCAGGAAAGACAAAACCTCAGCTTTACCCCCGTTTTGCTCCATGTCATCACAGATGAACCAGAACCAGAAACATATATTCTCTGCCTTCTAAGGACGTGTTTGGAAAGACAGAAGGGCTGGTAAAGAATCAATTTTTGTGACAGCTGGAGGGTCCAGCAAGCCTGTCACGTCTAATACAATCAGATTCTGGATTAAATCTCACATAGGCAGTGCTGGTACAGTATACACATGCAAAATTTGGAATCCTCTCAATCCAGGGGAGCATAAGCAACTGCTCTAGCCAGCACGGGCTGTGACATTTGTTACCATTATCTCTGCAGCACATTGGTTCAGAGACAGGCCCTTCATTAAGCACTATTAGGGACAAGCAAAACCTGGAAGTGCCACGTCTCAGATCCTAGGAAGTACTTATCTCTCGTATATGAACAATAACATCGATTTAATTCTCAAATTTATAGAAGAAATATTACAAATGAAATTATGTTTAGCAGTAGGTAAATCAGTTTACTTGAGGACATAAACAGCATGGGCCAGATTTTGGTTCTCAGTTATACTAATGTAAATCTGGAATAACTCTATTGGCATATTGGAGTTACTCTACATTTACATGTGTGTAATTAAGAGCAAAATTTAGTTCACTTTTTCCCTGCCCTAGTATAAACATAGATTTCAATGCATGGTGTATATATAGGTGGAGTAATTTCTTCCTCTTTTATATATGCACCTTGTTCTGTTGTATGTCTGGGTCTTTTTGTTTTCTCTTGCCCTTATAGAAGAGAAAGATCTCAATAGGCACCAGAGAGAGAAGCCAGATAGTGAGCCCTCTTACATCTACTGCCTCCCCATATGTTTTGTATGAGGATATTCCTCATTCTCTGGAACCACTAATGGAAATTTTCTTGTTTGGAACTTTCTTACGGGTTCTCGTCTAACTCTCCTCAGAGGGGAGTTTCTATTACCTGAGGGTTTAGGTTTTAACAATTTCTTACACTTACTCAGAAGAGTGAGTTGTTTCTAACATAGCTATATGTGTCTCACTGTGTTTTTGGATATGTGTGACAAAAATGTATTCATAGGTGCTAGAGCTAGGAGTGCCGGGGTGCTACCGCACGCCCTGGCTTGAAGTTGTTTCCATTATATACAGGGTTTACAGTTTGTTTCAATGGTTCTCCGCACCCCCACTAGAAAATCGTTCCAGCACCCTGAGTATATTACTATACACCTCTACCTCAATATAACGCTGTCCTTGGGAGCCAAAAAATCTTACCCTGTTATAGGTGAAACCGTGTTATATTGAACTTGCTTTGATCCACCGGAGTGCGCAGTCCTTCCTCCCCCCCCCCCCCCCCGGAGCACTGCTTTACCGCGTTATATCCAAATTCGTGTTATATCGGGTCACGTTATATCGAGGTAGTGGTGTATTTCTAATTTTGAGACTCTAAAATCTCTTTATTCCAGGCACTGCAGTTTATTTAAAAAATCAAAGACGCTGGAAAAATAAGACACCTCAAAATGCCACACTGTTATTTTGGGTGTGAAGAATTAATCTCCTCACAGCTGATGTAGCAAAGGTCGAAACACAGAAAATGATACTGCCCATGAATATAACTACTCAATTCACGCCATTCTCAGTAGTCTGAGCAAAAAGAGGGAGAAAATTGGTGAGCCTTTGCATATTTTAATGATCACTGCTCTGAAGCAGAACTCACTATATGTGGAGACTGAGGGGTTTCAGCTTTATTTAAAAATCTCTTTGAAAAGCCAGGCTGGATGGGAGTATCGATTGGTGTGAGCAAGTGTAAAACATGACAGGCTACTCCAATTATATACAAACGGACCAGAGCAGAAGTTAGCCCAACATGTCTCCAATAGGCTGCTGTCACAGACAAGAAGTGGTCTGAAGAGCAGAGTATTGGTAGTATCCTGCCTGCTGCTTTATGCCCAACTTGGCTGATTATTTAATTCTCTAGGGTATGGGTCTGAACAATTTGCGAGTAGGCTGTATGCCATCATAACAGATTGGGCATGAGTCTAAGGAGCTAAGAAACAAATATGTGCATCAAATGTTTTGATTCCCAGTGCTTGAAATAACTCTCTGTCCTGAGCTTCCACGCCTCTTAGAGATAGGATAGGTGCCAGGAAATTGTAGACAATTTAAAAAAGGGAACATAACTTCCATAGCTACATGGAGCTTGAATTTGACCTCATTAAACCAGGTGACGTGATGGTCATGGGGAGAGAGTTAGTAAAATCATGTTTCCCGACTCTTTTGTCTCTTCATTGAAAGGCACTGGGGAAAAGGTCAAAACATGCTTTCTTAGACTTGCCAGATATGACAGTGAATCAGCGAGCTCTGTGTGAAAATCTGTTCCATGGCCTTCTGCAGTATTCTGAGTAAGAGGAAATACATGTATTATGAGTAGACTCCTCTGTGACAAAGACACAGACAATTTTCCTTGTATAAAAAAGTAAACTATTCGTGTATGCATGCTAAGTGGCTATTATTTTGGAAGAGTTTCATTACTGTATGGGTAATAGAATGAGGGGACAAACACATCTTTACACAGAGTGGTAGAGTCTAGTCCTTACTCAGGTTGTATAGTACCAGCACTTTACCACGTGAGTAGCTCTAAACAGCCAGATTCAGCTACCTTTACTCACATTAAGTAGCACCTTACTATTGAACTGTGCTATTGCAATCTGTGATGCTACTCCCAAAGTCAGACAATACTTACTGTGAGTAAGACTAAGGCTACGGTTCTGTCATGGAAGTCACAAATTCCACAATTTTCTGGAACCTTCGTGACTTCTTCTGTGGCAGGACTGGAGCAACCGTCAGCCCCAGAGCTGCTGGAGCAGCGGCTGCCAGAACAGCTAACCAGTGGCCAGCACCAGGGCCACAGGAACAGCTGACTGGCAGCCAGCCCCAGGGCCCTCGGGGCAGTGGCTGGGATTGGGTCAGCCCCCCTGGGGGATGGAGCAGCAGTAGTTAGCCCCGTTACAAGAGCAGCAGCAGATCTGGAGCAGCTGCATGCCACAGCAGTGCTCTGTTTCTACCCCTTTTCCCCCCAGGGTATTTGTAGTAAAAGTCAGGGACAGGTTACAGGCTTCCATCAAGTTTCGTTTATTGCCTGCAACCTGTCTGTGACTTTTACTAAAAATACCTGTGCCAGAATTGTAGCCTTAAGTAAGACTAGAACAACTGAGTCCATTGAAATCAATGAAGCTAGCTGATAAGCACAGTACTGTTCAGCATAAGGGGGCAGAATCTGGCTAAGAGAAGGCATAACACAAATGGACTGTATCTTTTCTTTCAGATATTAATGCCCAATGATTCCCTCTTCATGGATTAATTACCTCTGTGTGCTAAAAAGCTAGAAGACTCTGATTTCATCATAGGAAACAGCCACTTTCTTTTCTCCTGTCAGTGAAGTGCCCCTCCTGTTATCTTAAAGTTAAAAAGAAGAGCCATACAGCATTTCGTATCCAACTATTTAGAGGGTGTAAAGTAGTAAAGTTGTGAACAACTCAATAGCCTCTTTGTTAGGCATAATCCACTCTGGCTACATAAGACTTCTGATGAAATATTTTATTATTTTCTTCCCCCAAACAGTCAATCACAATTGTTGCTCCTATCAACAAATACTGCCATGACGCAGCCACTAAAATCAGTTTTCCACTCCTGCACTAAGTTGTACTTAAAGCTATGTATGCAAAATAAATTTGTACATCCCCAGTGTTTTCCTACTGTTAATCATTTTTATTTTTTTTAGTGAGGACCTAGTGGAATTGGAGACTTCAAGAAATCTAAATCATCCTGAAAAGCAATTTGCCACGCTGCCTGAAGACATGTTTTCAATCAATGTGTCCTTCCTGCAATGATTTATGGATTAGAAACATGGATGATCTTTAAGAAAGAAAGAAACTGCAACTAAATGGAGATTAATATAAAAGGGTGCATGCTGAGAATAGCACAGAGACACAAGAAAAAAAAATGGGTGCCTTTGACAGGGAAGCAGCATGCAAGACTCATTGGAAAATAAAAAGTATATGGTCGTGGGCCAGACACTGTGCAGGACAATATGATACTAGGTACAGCAGATGAAGTTAATGACACAGGGAAACCTAAACAGAAAGCAATGGTGAGGCAGACATAGAAATTGAGAGGAGTGATGAAATACAGTGGCAGTCAGCTGCAAGATGGGACTGCATAGGCCCGAGACAACACATACATGATACTGTATACACAAAACCTGCTATACACCAGTGCATTAGCTGATGTTGCAAACAACAACTAAAACTTACTTACCAGGCATTTCATGGTTGCTGGAAATGCTTTCAAAAGAGCCAATGTTCTGGGGAAATGGTGCACTTTTGTAGATAACAAATAATGAAAAATGCCCTAAACAAATAGGAGAGTTAATTCAGGATGATGGACTAATGTTTGAATTTAGTTTTCCATAGCTCTTAGTGTGTAGGTAGAGTAACTGGAATAACCTTTTCTAAGTTTATTATTATTCATCTAGTATTAATTTATATAGCAACATAGGTATTACATAAACCTGATAATTTGCAGACAGATCTAAAGAAAAGTCCCTGTCCCGAGATTAATTTACAATCCAAGTCAATCTTGGAAAATTTTTCTCCATGCAGGCTAGCATTAGAAAGAGTGGTTACACTGAAAACAACAACCATGTTCCACAAGCTTGCTGCTACTGCCTGTTTCCACACTGGTACTACACTCAGTTGTGTTAGATGCAAAGCCTTCTGAGGGGTGCATGCCCCGGTTCATAGAACCGCTGAAAACTGAGCTGTTCTGTGAGAGAACTTGTCTGTCCCTTCTGGGGACTGAGAGTGGAAAGATGATAAACCCAGGCACTCAGACAATTCGGTAGTTCCACGTAGCAATGCTCATTTCAGTATCTGGCCTACCTCTCAAATGGTGTCAAGGCATGAAACTCACATAGACTGATGACTTGCACCCACTAGTGGCACTTTTAAGACAGCAACTGTCATTTTGTTGAGAGGCCACAGCAGCAGGGCTGCAAGGTGGCAATGGGTGTTCCTGCAGAGGCTTGTTCTGAAAAATGCAGAGGCTTGATGTCAAACAGAGAGCATGCCAACCACATGCAAAGATGGAGGACAGGTCTCACCAATATCTGTGGCGCTAGTGCATGCTCTCATGTCAGAAGTAGTTCCCTTTACTGAGTGGTGGTTGTGGACCAGGCCCACACACACATGGTGGTAGGACTACATTGGCTTGGAGACATGGGATTTCCACCAATGCAACCAGCTCTTTCATATGAGTCAGGCCATCTTCTTGGAGCTGTGCGAGGACTTTGTGCCAGCCCTAGAACAGAAAAACAAAAAAGACAATACCAGTCTGGAAGCATGTTGCTTCCAGACCGGAAGCACCCTCAGGATGCTGGCCATCCTAGATGGTGACAGACCTGTGGGTAATCAGTTTGTGGTTGGCAAGTCAACCGTGGGTGTGGTGGTGACAGCTGTTTGACAGTCCAAGTTCTGAGACACCTGGCTCAGCCATGGCTGCCAGGCATTCTAGGTTCCTGGCAGATGGAATGGAGGGAGTCAGGAGCCTAGCAGCTCTGGGAGTCATGGCTGAGCTGGGAGCCTTAGAGATTGGGCTCCCGAGGTCAATTAGGTTTAGAAATTTTCAAATGAAATTAGAATAGTTTTAACGTTTTAGATTTTCCTTTCTGTGGGAAATTTAGGAAATTTTACTTTTTGTTCTGAAAAAGAAGATATTTTCCCAGCGTTTTAGAATCCTTGGCAGTGGAAAGTAGGCAGGGTCACCCAAATAGTTTCAGCCCCCCTAAAATGTATGTGCCATCAATGGCATCAGCACAGTTTTGCTCATTTGTTCAGTCAGCAATTATTTCAGCGCCATTGCTGCAAATGCACTTGGACTGCAGTGCATTTATCATCATGTATTTCATATGGATATTTGTGAGGAAGAGGGAATATTTTGATTATGACCCAGTACCTACCTGCTGGTCCCGGTACCTACTTTCTGGTCCCAGAGCTGAGTCCCATAGAATTATGCTAATACATCATGGCCATGGTATGCTCTCATAGACTTGATTTGTATATGGAGTGAAATAGTGATTTAAGGTGAGGTAGGATGCTGAACCAGGCTCAGGTATTAAATATTCTCCATGAACATCTTTTTATTCACAAGAAGGCAGAGATGGAGGTATAATTTAAAATAAACTTAATTGCAAGGTTTCAGCCAGTGCATATTTTGCAACACATCCTCCCTGGATCTCCTCCTGCTGTAGTACAGATTCACTAGCCTTTGGGTCACTGTCAGGGGTCTCCTTTGTGCTTGCATAACCAACATGCTTCCATTGCAGCTTTTAGCTGTAAATAAGGAAAGGAACAGTGAGAAGGATAAATAATTTCTTGGTTTTGCTCTGCGGTACTGTGTGTGCCTACAGACTTTCTGGAGCCAGACAGGGTGATTCTGCTGGATGAGCCACAATCATCCAGAAATAGGGCTCTAGTGGGCACTAGGTGTGCTCATTAGCTGAGTGAAGCTACTTGAGTGATTTCCATTGTGGGCAAGCAGTATGGCAGCACACACCCAGAGTCACTCTCTAAGAGTGGAACCAATGAGAACTCAAGGAGAAGAGTTTATAAATAGAAGAAGTGGGAGCCAGACTGAAGAACCCAGTGGTGAAGAAAGGTCTGCTGAAAGGATTGTGTTCCAGAGACTTTGCCATTTTTGTTGGATTTAGTCTACAGACTCCCTCACCCTGCTGAAGAAGAAGAAGAGGACTAGATTTTCTGTGCAAATTTCAGACTGATATTGTAGGGACTCAAGGGAAGTTTGAAGGAGGCTGTGGGATTGTCACTTTCCCTCCAGATTTTAAATGACTAAAGCGAGTTTAGACGCCATTCCACAGAGACTGAGAAGAGTAAATCTTCCCAGAGAAGAGCCCTAGAGAATTGTGTGTATATGAGCATGCATAATTATATTTTCAGTTTGAACATGTGGCAGAAACTCCCCTAAGAGTGTTTTCTTTAAAAGTGTTGTTATTCACAACAGTCACAACCGTTTCATAGGTTAGAAGTAAACTGTTACGAAGATGAGCAATATATATTTTTTTCCTTTCGAGATTTGCTTACACGTTTTTTCTCTCTGAAATTTACCTCTGTATTATATATAAACACTAAGGTCCTGAATAGATTAAACTCTGGTCTGAACCTCAGCAGAGAGGTAAACTGAGGTATGGAAAAGGGAAAGAAATATTATACCAAATATTTGAATAGTGCATTCCCCAAACCTGTTATACCTGCTTTTTGTCACCACCATTTCAGGGACTAGAAAACATGAAAAAATAAACTATAATGTTTGTGTCCCTGGTAAGTAACATAATTATATATCCTTTCAAATAACCACAAAGCAGAAATTGCAAATTCTCTCTCAGATACATCCTACTGATAAATTCAAAGTCCAGATGAAACTATTATAATCATGTTGTCTGATCTCCTAAATAACACAGGATATGTACCCTGAACCAGTAATTTCTGCATCAAGTCTATAGTTTCTGCCTGAGCTATAGCATATGTTTTAGAAAGACATCCATTCTTGATGTAAAGACTTCAAAAGATGGAGAATCCCTAGTTAAGGTATTCCAATGGTTAATTACTCACTATTAAAAACTTATTCTTGCTTCAGCTTTCAACCAAGGAATCTTGTTATGCCTTTTTGGGGTATATTACCTATCAGAAATAAAAATCTTTAAAATTAAATGGAAGACTGTGACGGGATGCATCAGCTCTTCACTGGTGCAGCAGGGGTTAACCCTTCTCTCTGGGCCATATCAGCCTCACGACCGAGACAAACATAACATGGCAAGTCTGACAATAAGCAATGGATGGGCAAAACCACACTAGAGGATGTAACAACAGAAACCTGAGATATGGTGTGAGCAGGCAGTATACATACCCATGCAGCAAGGCCCATTTGTTTTCCCTAGCTGTGAGGGACAGTGATGACTGGTGGAAGATTTAAAAAAAATCTTAAATATGGTTATTACATAGGTATATTCTGAGGTGAAAGGGAACTCCTGGTGTAACGTGTTTTTAAAATATGTCATGGAGCACTGGATCAATGGCTAAGCAGATGTTTATGGATTGAGCATAAATTGAGAGAAATAATAAACAGTAAATAAACAAAGAGGAGAACTCTGCATCCCTAAGCAGAGTCAGAGCTGCCCCAGCCACAGCAATGCTAGGAACTCTTTCTTCTCCTCCTCCGTAGAGCCCATTCAGGACTCAAGTCTCAAAAGCTCCTGTGGTTGCAAGAGCATCTGGTTTTCAGGCTCCTTGTGGTGTTTCCTTCTCCCTCGTTATAAGCAAGTTCCATGGTTCCCTGGACACAATTCGTATCCTAGGAAGACTCAAAAGTGTTCCCAGACTCCTTTTTAGACAAATGGTAGCAATAGGTAATTGAAGGGACTGGTGGTTCCCTCTACATTCTGAGTGAACATCTTTATGGCTCACTTTTAGGATCCTCAAGTCCCTTCATTTTTTATGAACCTCATGGTGATCATGGACTGCCCCAGTGTATGTCTGCAGCCCAGACTTCACTTTGGGCCCAAACATCTACACTGCAATTTTCCAGCCCTGCGATCCGAGTCCCACGAGCCTGAATTAGCTGACATAGGCCAGCCATGGGTGTTTTAGTGCAGTGTAGACATACCCATCAGTTTTAGGTTGCAGTTGTGGCCATAGAAGTCTCTCTAGGAGCTCTCTGGAAGAGCTCCCTAGGTAACCCAGTTTGCTGCCCAGCCTTAGGAATGTAGATAGTTTGTTTCGACACACCAAAGTCTATGCTCTCCTGTTAAGGTGTCACCCCCACTCTGAACTTTAGGGTACAGATATGGGGACCTGTATGAGATAACCCCTAAGCTTATTTACCAGCTTAGATCTAGTAGCTGCAACCACCAAATAGTTTAAACAAACGTTTATGGGAGAGTCATTTGGAAACTCTGTCTTCCTACCTAATATTTCCCCAGTCTTTATCCCCCTTTTTCTGGCAGGATTGAGACTGATTCACCTCCCACCAATTCCTGGTGAGCACAGATCCAAAAAATCCTTGGATCTTAAAACAAGGAAAAATCAATCAGGTTCTTAAAAGAAGACTTTTAATTAAAGGAAAAAGGGATAAAAGAAATACCTCTGTGAGATTAGCATGCAAGCTACTCTCACAGACAACAGATTCAAAACACAGAGGATGTCCCTCTGGGCAAAAAGACACCCAATTTGATTCTTAGTTACACAAAGACACCCAATTTGATTCTCCCACTATGCAAAAACGAAGTCACAAAAGAAAATAAACAATCTAATACATTCCTTCTCTAAACACTTACTAGTTTTAAGAAATATTAGATGGCTGATTCCTGGATCCTTCACTCCGGCACAAACTTTTCTGAACAGACCAAAGACTGATTTCCCTCCTCCCTCTTTGAAAACATCTTGTCCCCACCATTGGTTCCTCTGGTCAGGTGTCAGCTAGGCTATGTGAACTTCTTAACCCTTTACAGGTAAAAGAGGAATTAACCCTTAACTGTCTGTTTATGACACCTCCTGTCACACTGTCTGGACTGGCTCACGACTGAGGGTGCCAACCTCAGGGCAGATTGTCAACAAGCAGGGCAGAGACCCCATATTGGCTGTATGTTCTATGATTAGATTTAATCAACCCAGTAAAAAGGGTGAACTCCTAAAGCATTATAACAGTCTTACCACTGAGTCACAGACAGTCCCCTTGGACAATCTAGTCTATCTTGCCACCCAGGCAATTTGGACTTAGTGATAGTTGGTTGCTGTACACCCAAGATCACAAAATATGCAGGTCGCTTGCAGTCCCAATAGACCAGTCACTTACCCCAGGTCAGTTTGTACCTCAGATCTCACACCAAAGACAATGCTTGCAGCCAATCCTGTAATAAACTAACTAAAGATTTATTAACTAGGAAAAAGAAATGAGAGCATTATGATGATTGGGTAAGACAAGCAAACATACACAAATGAGTTACAAGCTATGGTTTTAAAATGTGACTGAGTTGTAGTAATCTGTCAACTCTGAATGTCCTTAGGACTAACCAAAATTGAGCCCGGGGCTCACTGCTTCTATTTCATAGCTCCAGGCATGTCAGAGTCCAAACAGCAAAATAACAGAGAGAGATCCAAAATTTTCTTGTCAGCTGTTTTTATTTCCTTCTTCCAGAATTCAAGCTGATGGGATAAGTCCTTTGGCATATAGACTCTTCGGCAATTTAAAAAAATTTTGTATTGTGATGTCCTACAATGGCCCAGAGTCCTGTGGCACCGTATAGACTAACAGACGTATTGGAGCATGAGCTTTCGTGGGTGAATACCCACTTCGTCGGCTGCATCTGACGAAGTGGGTATTCACCCACGAAAGTTCATGCTCCAATATGTCTGTTAGTCTATATGGTGCCACAGGACTCTTTGCAGCTTTTACAGATCCAGACTAACACAGCTACCCCTCTGATACAATGGCCCACTTAGTTTTGCTAGGGCTTCTCAATGGTTAGGAGACAATTCCTCCTGACAGGTTCACAGTTTCGGAGCAAACATTTTTTACAGTTACAAAGCAAAATATTAAATATCACCTAATAGCATGTGATAAAATTAGTATAGATAAGCTTAATGTATGCAGCAACATACTAGCATTTCATGAAGTCTAAACACTAAACATCTTGTTACAACGTCAATACCCATCTTAAACTTACTAACACACAGGTGAAACAGACTAGTGTCCAGCAATGAATTTGTCAGTGCTCAGCTGTGGTTGCAAGCCCTGGTAAGAGCTGGCACCTGGTTTGCAAGCATCACAGCTCCCAGCCAGACTTTTGAAGAGCTGTTCTTGGTCTCAGGTTTTAGCCAATGAATCACTTAGGGTATGCCTACACTACAATGGAAGCCCAGGGCTAGTTGTACTGGAGTTAGTAGATCCTGGGTTTGTTAACCTTGGGCTTGAATGCCTACATATATTTGTAAGCCCAGTTAGGAATTTTTGAGCCCAGCATCCCAACCTGTGCAATGTGACTGTGCACCAAATTTGACTGTTCAGAGGACAAAGAAAGTTGGGATACTTATGATGCACTCTCAGAGCACAAGTCAAGCTGGGTTGTGTCTACACTACAAAGCAATGGGGCTTGAGCCCTGGGTCCAGGCTTGACTCAGACTCAGACCCTCCTGGGTTCAAGCCATGGTTTAACACAGTTTGTGTGTAGATGGAAGCAGAGGTTAATCTTGAGCCTGAGTTTGAACACCGGGCTTACATTACAGTGTAGCCATCCCCTTAGTCTGTCAAGCACTGAGAAAAGGAGTGTAGCTACAGCCCTGAAGAAGGAAACTAACCTCAAATCCCCCACCAGTTCTTCTCTCATGATTCCCAGCTAGGCCAAAACAGCAGTCTGCAGGGTCTCCTAATCAGTGGCTCTCTGGGGTTCATTACATTGACTGACACCTCTCCTGTCATGACACAGGACAAATAATAATACCTATCTTTTACATAGTACTTTATATCAGCAGAACTCAAAGCACTCCATAATCTTTAATGAACTGATCCTCCCAACGCCCCTGTGAGATAGGGAAGTGCTGTTACCCCTGTTTTACATATGGGGAACTGAGGCTGCCTCAGAGGTGCTAAGTGACTTGTCCAAAGTCACACAGGAAGCCTGCGATAGAACAGAGAATTGAATCCAGGTCTCCTATTGTCTAGGCTGGCACCCTAATCACTGAACCCTCCTTCCTTTCAACAGGTTGCCAACACTTCCTTCTCATACTCGCCAGCAATAGCTGCCTGCCCAGAGGAGACTGGGTAAGGCTGTGGGTCATCTTGTGGTTCCATCTTATCTCGAAAAGGACTTACTGCCAGCTTGGGCAGCGCACCTATGTTAATGAATCTCGCATCAGTCGTTAATTCTGGAACAGCTGTAGCCTAAGTCTGCTGTCATTCCTGTTGGGCTTGCTCTTCATTCCTAAATTGCAGCAGGGTTTGCTGCTGCTACAGTGGATGTAGTCATTTCTGCTATGCCATGATCCATTTCTAGGACCTCTTCCATTTCCCTTCTTGTGAAGAGGGAGATTTCAACCAAGCTCACATCGCATGTAAGCAGTCCTGCTCCAAATCAAGACTATATTTTGTCTGATGTCAAATTTACCCCTCTTTTTGGAGTTTGGCTTTATTGGCAACTCAGAAACAGATCACAAAGCTCAGTCTAAGCTTTTTCCATCCATCTGCATCCCTAAATTCATAGATTTTTTTTTAAAGCAAGAAGCAACTATCTTCATCATCTAGTCTGACCTCCTACATAAAACAGCCCATATAATTTCACCCCATAATTCCTGCATCATGCCCATAACTTCCTGTTGAGTTAGAGCATATCTTTGAGAAAGATTTCCAATCCTGCTGTAAAGATGTCAAGCAATGGAGAATCTACCATATCCCTATGTCTGTAGACCTTGGCACCCTGTTATGTATTGACATATAAACATTTCATCAATCCCTTTTTATATTTATATTATTTGGGGACAGTGTCAAGAAAGAAGGGAGGAATGGAGTTCAGTATTGGAATGCTAATGAAAGAAGCAAGTTTGAGCAGGAATTGTAAGGAGGAGAATGAGGTTGATGGCATATAGTCTCTGGGCAGATGTTCCAGATATAAAGGACAGCAGCCAACAAGGCAGGGAGTCATTTTTGGGAGAAAGAATCCTAGGGAGCTACAAGAAAAGCTGAAGTGAAAGAGTGTAGGGACGTGGTGCGGGCAGGAGGAGACAAGCAGAGATGAGGTAAAGGCAGCAGCATAGTTGGGTACTGCTGTTTCAAAAGTGCACTGCAGAGTCTGAGTTGGATGTGGAAGGAGAGGCAAGTGAGGAAGGCGATCTCTTCATAACATCCTTTTTTTTATAATGAATCCGTTGACCAAGATTAATAAAGCTAATTTCAATAATCTCTTTACAGTTAAGGGTTTCACTCTGTACCAGCCTGAAGTGTCAGCTGCATTAGCCAAATGGAAAAGTAATCATTCATAGCCCAAAGTAGCAGTAACTACCTCCGGCCACTTATATAGAAGATCACTTTTCAAAATGCTTCAGTTTCAGAAATAAAGGGGTAGTTATCATGGATATTTTAAGGAGCCTATTGTCTGCATATCTGAGCAGTGGACACAGTGATGCAATATCACATCTTAACAAAATGGTGCAATTTCTCTCCATTCCCCTATGTAAATGATGTGTATTAATTTAAATGTCATCAAGAGTAATGAGGGGGGGGGCTGGTTTGACCTTAATTCATAAGGGGAAGGAGATCATGCTACAGAATGATTTTGCTCTCATTACTATATCACAGAAACATCTATATTGCAGTACATGGTATATAAGCCCCTATGGATAACTCCAGATTCATAAGTACTTTGAGTGAATGTTTTACAATGTTTAGGGAAGATAAACGTATCTTCATAAGACATAATTTCTCATTTGGGGACCAATCTTGCCACCTTCAGTTGTTATTAATCAGACAAAACTCCCATTTATTGTCTCAATGGAAATTTCCACTAAGTAGGGCTACAGAATTTGATTCTTGATAAGCAACTAATACAATGCTATAAAAATGTTAGTCTTTTACATTTAGGTATTAGGTATGATTGTATTAGGTATGATTTTGAGAGAGGGGTGAGTAATGGAAGTGTTTTAGTACACAGGGGGAGCCAGGGGCATGAATACAAGAATATACTAATGCAGCTGGAATAGATCTTATATTGTATGACTGTTGCTACTTATTTATTACTGCTGGAAGAATGATGCAAAACATGAACAGTACAATGAATTGTATATATGCCCCCACAATTCAGCTGGCAGATCAATATCAGGGTTTTTTTGAGTGAGAGGAGATTTTCTATGCCTGCACTTAGTTTGCCAATGCAAATGCACAGCTGGCATCACCAACACTCTTTATGCCCCACTCACTCTTCATTCTCCAGTTTGTAAAATATATATTTTAAATGAAAACCTGGATGCTGGTGTTTCCTCCCCAATAGTTCCAACTTCCAGTGCCAAAATGTTCTCTAGAATAGCAGTGGAACACTTGCCATCTATTTTATTTTATTTTATGTTTTGCTTCAGCCTGACCCCATGGTAAGATTGCCAAATAAAGAACTCAACTGCATTGGTAAGCTTAGAAAAATTACAAGCAATAAATAATTGAATGCCTTTCCTATATGGAACAGAATTGAAATATCCAGTTCATAGAAATAAGTTGTTTCTGGTTTCCCACCCTTCACCAAGAGGCAAAGATACTGACATAGTGTTATATCGTTGGGGGGCAGCCGGTTTAGGAAGAAATCACTTGAGGCCAGACAGCTAACAAAACTACCATTTTATTTACAGACACAGAGCTCACCCAACCGGCCGAAACCGGCTGGGCTATCCCCTAATAATCTAACTCAGTTGCCATAGGAACAAAAACCATGACAACCAAATACACAACATATTCCTCCCCCCCAATAAGAACATCCCCTAAATAAAACACACACTAGACTAGAGAAGGAGGGTAGACTGCCTCCATTCCCGGCTAAACCCTGGGGATTATTTTGCCCCATAACCGTGGGTTCGCCCTAGCTAAAGGTCCAGCCGATGAGGAGGCCTTCTGTCTCTAGGTGGATTACGGCGAACTTCTGGTGGTGTTGCACCTGAAAGTACCATGGGCTCTGGGTCCGCAGGACGAACAGGGGAGGAGGTGGTATCAGCTCGTGCTGGGCAAAGGGGTATCTCAGCCGCCGGCAGTAATGGAGGAGAACAGTCAGAAACAGGTGATTTGTGATTCGGTGTCTCACCAGAAGTGGTGAAGTCAGACCCCTCAACTGCAGATGTGTCCTGAGGACTGGCATGACCTGGCAACAGCTGATCTACATGTCGCCGCCAGGTAAGATTCTCTGCAGTCCAGACTGTGTAGGAAACAGGTCCTGTTTGAGTGATGATTGTGCAGGGACCCATTTAGCTCTGAAAGTATAATTCCGAGCCAAAACTGGCTGTCCCGGGCTAAAGGTTCGCTCTTTTGCTCTGGGTGCTCGTCTGATAACTTGATTTTGCTGCTGATGTTGCACAATTTGTCGGGGTTCAGAAGGTTTCAGCAGATCAAAGCAAGTGCGCAGCTGTCGTCCCATCATTAGAAAGGCCGGAGATGCGTGGGTCGTAGCATGAGGTGTGTTTCTGTAGGAAAGTAAGAAGGTATCCAGACGCTTTTGAATGGAGTGTTGTCCCCTTGCTGATTTCAAAGCGTGTTTCATTGTCTGCACAAATCTTTCAGCTAATCCGTTGGTGGATGAATGATATGGTGCTGACGTGATATGGTGTATCCCGTTTGCCTTCATAAAATTTTGAAACTCCTGAGAGACGAACTGCGGTCCGTTGTCGCTCACAAGTTGTTCTGGCAGACCAAAATGACTAAAGAGTCCTCATAGTTTTTGGATAGTACTCTCTGCAGTAGTGGACTGCATTATAGAGACTTCTGGCCATTTAGAATGGGCATCTATTGCCACCAAGAACATGCTTCCTTCAAGGGGGCCAGCGAAGTCAATGTGAATACGTTGCCACGGGTTTTCAGGCCAGTCCCATGGGTGTAGGGGTGCCCACTGGGGTGCATTCCTCACACCCTGACATGACATACAAGCTTTTGCCTTCTCTTCAATAGCACTGTCCAATACAGGCCATCAAAAATAGCTTCGTGCAATTTCCTTCATGCGCACTATTCCACAGTGACCGGAATGTAGCTGTTCTAACATCTGTGATCTCAGTGGTGGTGGAATAATGGCACGTCTCCCCCACAACAAACAACCAGATTGGACCAATAACTCCGTCCTCCTGGACATGTATGTAACAAGGTCGGGTGAGACCGGAGAGGTTTGTCGAGATTTTCCATGCATCACCAGGTCCATAACTTGGGACAATACTGGGTCAACGCGAGTTGCCTTCTTTATCTGAGTAGCAGTGATGGGTGTATTCTCTACCTGTTCAAAGTAGAAGATTTCCTTTTGGGCACTACCTTGATGTTTGACCGGCAAAGGCAACCTTGAGAGGCCATCTGCATTGCCATGCAGAGTGGATTTCTGATATTTGATTTCATATGTGTGTGCTGAAAGTAACAATGCCCAACGTTGCATACGACTAGCAGCTAATGGGGGAATGCCTGTGTAGGGTCCAAAAATTGACGTCAGAGGTCGATGGTCTGTGAGAAGAGTAAACTTTCGCCCAAACAGGTACGGATGAAACTTCCGAATTCCAAAAACAATTCCTAATGCCTCACGTTCGATTTGGGCATAGTTTCTGCTTTGCTTAGAGTGCGTGAAGCAAAAGCAATAGGTCTCTCTTCTCCCGAAGGCATAATGTGTGACATGACTGCTCCCACTCCATAAGGGGAGGCATCGCAGGCCAATTGTAGGGGTAAGGATGGATCAAAGTGCGTTAGAACTTCAGAATTTAGCAATGCATCCTTAGCTTTGTTAAATGCAACATCACAGGCTTCAGTCCACTTCCAGGCCTTGTTCTGCCCAAGGAGCTCATGAAGTGGATTTAACAGTGTGGCTAACTGTGAGATGAACTTTCCATAATAGTTCAGTAGTCCTAGAAATGAGCGCAGCTGGCTTACATTTCGAGGTGGGGGAGCCTCCACAATAGCTTTAACTTTTGCAGGGGCCTTATGAAGACCTGCAGAATCAATGATGTGTCCCAAATATTCAACAGAGGGCTTGAAGAATTCACACTTGTCTTTGCGAACTCGTAGGCCATACTCTTCCAGTCTTTGTAGGGTAGCCTCTAAATTCTTTAAGTGATCCTCTTCATTTCTTCCAGTGACCAGGATATCATCCAGATAGCACTGAACTCCTGACAAGCCACACAAGATCTGGTCCATAGCCCTCTGGAACAGGGCGGGAGCAGACGTTATTCCGAAGGGTAGGCAACAGTATCGATAAAGCCCCTTATGAGTCACAATAGTCAACAGCTCTTGGGACTTTTCATCGACGTGCATCTGTAAATATGCTTGACTCAGATCAATCTTACTGAACTTTTGTCCCCCAGCCAGGCCTGCGAAGAGGTCATCAATGCGGGGAAGCGGGTATTGCTCTGCACACAACACTGGGTTGACAGTGACTTTAAAATCACCGCAAATCTGGAGAGAGCCATCTTTCTTCACTATTGGAATGATAGGAGTGGCCCATGAGCTATGGGTAACTTGTATTAGGACTCCATTGGTGACCAGGCGCTCCAGGTCCGCTTCGACTTTCGGCCTGATGGCATATGGCACAGTTTGGGCTTTCAGATATTTTGGTGGACTGTCAGGTTTAATGTTCAATGTCACAGTGATTCCCTTCATACTTCCCAAATCATCTCCAAAAACAGCAGCATATTTCCTTAGTATAGTGGTTAGACTGGTTTCTTCTTTAGTCATCCGGTGCACTTCTGCCCAGTTCAGTTGAATCTTCCCAAGCCAAGACCTACCCATTAAGGCTGGGTAGTTACCTCTCACCACAAACAGTGGCAATTTAGCAGCCTGTCCATTGAGCTCCACCTTAACATCAATAGTGCCCAACATGGGCACAGCTTCTCCCGTATATGTCTTCAGAACAGTTTTTGTTGCCTTAAGCGGAAGATGCTGTAGCTTTTCTTTATCCACAGTCTCGGAGACCAGCGAGACAGCTGCACCGGTGTCCAGTTCCATGCGTATAGGTTTGCCATCCAACAACGGGGTTACCCAGTATTCATGTGAGCCCATTGCCAAAGACAAAACATGCAGTGTCACTTCCTCTTGCGATGAGGTGTCACTTTGATCATCCTGGGTCTGCTCTAGGGTATGCAGGGTTCCTCTTTTTGTCGGCCAGACCACAGGCCTCTTTTTCTTTTGTTTACAGGCACACTCAATGTGTCCCTTTTTGCCACAGTGTCGACACACCAGGTCCTTACACCAGCATTCTGATGCCTGGTGACCCGGCTTACCACAGCGGTAACATTCTTGACTCTGCACAGTTTTGTGGGTCGGTTCTTGTGACACTTTTTGCACCCTAGGGGATGCACCGATGTATTGCGCCTCCCTTGTAGCCACTTCCATGGAGAGAGCAATATCAACAGCCTTCTGTAAGGTAAGCTGAGCCTCTGTCAGTAGGCGCTTCCGTATAGCTTCACTGTAGAGGCCACACACTAACCTGTCACGCAGGGCATCATTTAACATTTCTTTAAATTCACAGTGTTCTGCTAGCTTTTTTAAAATGGCTACAAATTGTACAACTGTTTCATCTTCCTTTTGGTCTCTTTTGTGGAACCTATATCTTTCAGCAATTACCAGTGGTTTTGGGGGAAAATGGGACCCCAGGATTTCCACAATGTCACTGTAAGCTTTAGTTGCTGGCTTAACAGGGTGTAATAAGCTGCGTAGCAGGGAGTAGGTTTTAGCCCCTACAACACTTAAGAATATTGGCACCTTCTTCGCTTCTGTAATGTCATTTGCAATAAAAAAAAGCTCAAAACGCTCAGTATACACATGCCACTGCTCTATATTCTCATCAAAAGGTTCCAGTGGCCTGGTCAGAGTAGCCATGATTTTAGTTTCACTTTCACAGTCAGTGCAAACAAGCAGCTTTTTTGTTTGTTTGTTCTTTACCTTGACTTCTACTTCCTTCTGTTACTGAAGCAGCACCGGAATCTCACCCTCGTCGCCACTTGTTATATCGTTGGGGGGCAGCCGGTTTAGGAAGAAATCACTTGAGGCCAGACAGCAGACAGCTAACAAAACTACCATTTTATTTACAGACACAGAGCTCACCCAACCAGCCGAAACCGGCTAGGCTATCCCCTAATAATCTAACTCAGTTGCCATAGGAACAAAAACCATGACAACCAAATACACAACACATAGAGATTCAGACAAATACAAAGCAGCCAAACTCGTCTTCTAAATATATTACTGAATTACAGGCCATCCACATTTCTACAGGCTTACTGTTAAAACAGTGAGAGAAGGTCAGATTACATCCTTTAAAAACAAGGACAGCACTTTAATGGAAGAAAAGACTTATTATTTGCTGATTATTTCTAGTTGGAAACTCAGAGGTACATATCCTGATTAGTAGACCCTGACCTGGCAACGGAATAAGAGCAATATTGCTTTCTTGCTCATACCAAATACTGAGAATGACCTTTGAAAATTGTATCTTGTCATCTAATCTTGGCTCCATTGAAATAACTTCAATTTGTTTGCTGCAGAATGAGAACATATTATTTCATGCATACTAGACCTATTCAGGACTCTTAGGAAGATTTGCAGATGTCGTATAACTGAACAAATATTATGCTAAACTGTACTTAAATCTGCACTGAAAAGGGACTGGTAGCTGAATCTGCTTTTTAAAATAACAATTAAAACAGTTTATGTAGTTCTTGTATTCAGATGATATGACTATAATATCTGTTTCTATGAACCATACAAACAGAGCAGGAGAATATTTTCATAATACAGTTTAGTGCTCAGCTGTTTTCTGAGTTATAATGTCATAGATTATTTAATACAGAAAATGATTTCACTCTGATGTGTTTTTTCCATCATATTAAAATAAATACCAGGAGCTGGGGAAATTTCTCATCCACCCTCTCACAACCCAAGTTAATGGCCAGCTATTATCCTGAAAACCACCAAAGTGTAAAGAAAATATATAGAGTACACTATGCTTTCAGACCATACTTGGTGGAAGAAGAGTCAGCACCATGAAACGTTGAAAGGCTGAGAAGCCTCCTAAAAGCACATGTTAAAATTGAACAATAAAGACGGGCAGGTTAAGTCATGCTTAAATGACTTTCTGGAGCAGTTAGAAGTTTGGGGCAATGCTAAATGCTCAGACCGTCATTAACTGTAAGAATCTACCTGTCCTGGAGGTCATAACTGTTTAAGTTAAATATTGCAATAATGACCTCTGGAAAAAACATTCTACTTCTCCTCACAAAAACAATCTCTGTTTCAAAATCCTTCCTCGAGACCACATCTGCTGTAACACCTAGCCATCAAGGATAGCAGACCTAAACCTCTTAATTTATAAAGAGAAAAAAATTATCATTTTAAAATAACTCAAACCACCAAGAAGTTAACGTGGTCAACCTATGACTTTATCATTAGTCATCCTCCCTCTCCACAACTCCTCTTAGCATTTAGTATATTCTTTTCTTGTGACTTGTTCCAAATTGTAAGTTCTTGAGAGATGGGGTTGTGTCTTCCTATGTGTTTGTACATCACCTAGCACAATGATTGGGGTCTTTTTGGAGCTACATCAATAGATACAATAAATTAATTCTAATAAAAGGGAACTGATTCTGATCCCACTTAAACTGGTGTAAATCAGGAGTAATTTGATTATTATCTACATTACATTGATACATAAAGACCCCAGATTTTTTGCTGGGTGCTGAACTTATCCCACATAAGAGTCGCTGTTTTGAAGAACTTACTATAAGAATAGACAATACAGACAAAGGATGGGAAACTTACCCACTTTTATGCAATGGGTTAATGGTAGAGCTGGGAACAGAACCAAGGTCTCATGAGTCTCAGTCCAGTGCCTAACAGGGGATGCTGGAGGCCAAAGGCTCAAATCAGGAGTCATGGAAGGCATGTGGCTTGCCTTGCGGACAAGTGTGACCCCTTGGAGATCCAATGCACTAGTGGGCTACTCCCAGGGACTGTTGTTTAAAGGCCTTGGCATAGCATAGACCCTGTAAATCTGTGACAGTTACATCAATGTAAAACCAGCATAAGGGAAAACAAAATCAGGACCATGAGACCTATTCACAACCAACTGGGACTCCCTCCCTCTGGCTTGCATGAAACATTTTGCATTAGATTCAGAATTATTTGTTATATCCACTCCCACATTAGTAGTAGGCCTGTGACCCTCTTACCCCCCCACCACTGGTGAGTAGTTACTTGCATATTTAGTCTCACTGGTTTAAGTCAATGGGACAACTCATGTAAGTAGCTACTCCCTTAGCTGAGGAAGGATTCACAGCCTGGCCCTGAGTGGAGCTGTTTGAGGCCATCATTACCACTAGAGCGGGGATGAGAAAGAGGCATGATGCAATGCAGTGCAAGACCAATATTTACAAAACAAAAAACATTTTTCATCACATTAAATAAGATTGTTTTTATTGGTGAATTATAGCAACCAGCACCTGCTGAATGAAAAGGGAAAACTAAAGATAACTATTATCGGTAAGCTTACATTACTTCTGGTAGTTAACCATATAGCTGGTTCCAAGGCTGTACATGTTAATGCAAATGAGGTCTCTTTATTGACCTGACTAGATCATATAGACATTTTCTGCATGCAAAACAGAAGGGAGAATGTGCAAAAAACCCCTCTACAAGATAATTAATAAAGGAGTTAATAATCTTTCAATAAATTCATGTGGAGTGCTTGGTACATAGACCCTAATGGAATATGCGAAGTGAAGTCTCTCAGCTCCTGCTGTGTTGCACTATAAATGATAACACATGGGCTTTTCACTGCTCATAACATCTTGGCCTGCATTTCTGTAATATTCACAATAGCCATCAAAAAAGCCCTGTGTGACTTGAAAGTTTGGCTTGTTTATGGCCATGGTAACTATAACAAGGATATGACAAGATATTTTATTACTGTATTTTGGCATGCTCAGTAATTAAACATCACACCATATGTCAAATCATGCACTGACTTTCTGTACAGTACATGCAACCTATTGAAATCAATGGGGTTTTACATGGTGTAAAGTAGTTATGAATTTGGCATATGAACCCTCTCCCTACATTTGCATTAATAGTGCCTGAAAAAAATGGATTTGAGGAAGTTAAACTATCAAGTTAATTATGGTATCATATGTAGCACAGAGTTCCAGCAGGATGAGACTTGAAGAATCAGGGTCAGGCAAGAGAGGATTATCCCTAACAAAATGCAGAAAAGCAATTTCAGAACTGTGAAAGAACAAAATTTCTTTAAAAAACAAGGAGAGAGGGATTTCTGTGAGGTGGGCAATGGTAGGAGTCCTGAAAGCCTCATGGAAGATGCTAATACAAAGAATGTGATAATTTTTTCAATTTTTCTCATACAGACATGACTAAAACTCAGGAACACAACTGAGATATAGAAAAAACACCCCACTGATTTCATATCTCAGTAAGAATATTTGAAATTCCAAACACATAGGAGACTTACTTTGCTTGTAATGGTAAAAATTTCATCTTCCAAAACCTTTCAAGAAGAATATTTTTCCAAATAGAAACATACAGGGTCAGTTCTAAGAGAGCTGTCCTTTATATTCATGCAGGTCTTATTTAGCAGCTATTCGCCTAACCTAAGACCTTTAGGCAAAGAATTGTGTAATAAGATGTACAGAATGTTAAGTGTTGTACATTTTCTTTCAGTTCTGAGAGCTTTAGATTTTATTCCTACAAATATTTCACACTACAATCAAGTGAGAAAAACAACTAAAACTAAATATAGGTTTTCATTATTTAATTATGCAATTAATGTGTGATTCAGAAATCCAGAAGTCAATCAATCAAAGGCAATTATGTAATTTTAAAATGCTCTGAAGATGTACGCTACAAATTGAATACAGTATTTTAATTTTAAAAAAATCTTCTCAGCATATATTGCAAATTTAACTTCTATTAATAATGGAACTATCCAAACAGCTCCATAGTTAAGTAAGATATCAGCTAGGCTGTACTGTTGAAATGGGGTTTGAATCCCTAAAATAAGCTGTGAAATGCACAGGCAACATTTTCCACCATGAGCTGTTTGTATAAGGAGGACCAATTTAATCCTCTAGGCACTTTTCACACCCCTTTCAGCGGTATTTTCCAAATTCATAATTATAAAAAGTTCTTAGACTCATGGAGTTTAAGCCAGAAGGAACCATTAGATCGTATAGTCTCACCTCCTGTATAACACAGGCCATTAAATTTCACCTAGTTACCCCTGCATTGCATACAATAACCTGGTTTTGACTAAAGTGCATCTTCCAGAAAAGTCTGAAGATGTCAAGAGATGGAAAATTCACCACTTCCCTTTTTAGTTTTTGTAGGTTTTTTCTGCTTGTAGTTTTCCAATAGTTAATCACCCTCACAGTTAAAAATGTGTTCCTTATTTCTATTTTGAATTTATCTGGCTTGAACTTCCAGCATTGGTTCTTGTTATGCCTTTCTTCACTCTATTAAATAGCCCTTTAGTACCCAGTATTTTCTTTTAATTCAGGTATTTATACATTGTAATCAAGTCACCTCTCAATCTTCTTTGTGATAAACTAAACAGACTGAAACCTTTAAGTGTCTCACTGTGAAGCACTTTGTCCAGCTCTTTTCCACACCTTCTCTAATTCTTCAATATCCTTTTTAAAATTCAGCAGAGCTGTATGCAGCATTCCAATATCTCACCAAGCTGCTTGCAGCATTCAGATCACCTCTGTACTCATAGATTACACAGTCAGAAGGGACCATTGTGATAATCTAGACTGACCTCTTGTATAACACAGGTCATAGAACTTCCCCAAAATAATTCCTAGAGCACATCTTTTATAAAAACATCTAACCTTGATGTTAAAATTGCCAATGATGGAAAATCCACTACAAGTCTTGATAAATTGTTCCAATGGGTAGTTACTCTTAGTTTTAAAAGTCTATGCTTTATTTTCAGTCTGAATTTATTTAGCTTAAACTTCCAGCCATTGGATCATGTAATACATTTGACTGATAGATTGAAGAACCCAATATGAAATATTTGTTCTCCAGGTACTTATAGATTGTAATCAATTCACCTCTTAACCTTCTCTTTGTTAATCTGAAAGGCTTGAGCTCCTTGAGTCTATCACTATAAGGCATGTTTTCTAATCTTTTAATCATTTTTGTGACTCTTCTCTGAACCCTCACCAATTTATCAACATCCTTCTTGAATTGTGGGCACCAGAACTGGACATAGTATTCCAGCAGCAGTCACACCAATGCCAGATAACCTCACTATTCCTACTCAAGTTTCCCCTATTTATGCATCCAAGGATCACATTAACCATTCTAGCCTCAAAACCACACTGAGAACTCATGTTCAGTTGATTATCCACCATGACTCCCAAATCTTTTTCAGAGTCACTGCTTCCCAGGACTGAGTCTTTTTTTTCTCCTGCTGATAATAGCACATGTTCATTAATTAGCATCTTAGAGTTGGTATGGCTACTTCCACCTTTTCATGTTCTCTGTATGTATATATATTTCTTACTATATGTTTCATTCTATGCGTCTGATGAAGTGGGCTGTAGCCTACGAAAGCTTATGCTCAAATAAATGTTAATCTCTAAGGTGCCACAAGTACTCCTGTTCTTTTTGCGAATACAGACTAACACGGCTGCTACTCTGAAACTTATTTCTAGGAAATCTCCTCTGCAAACACCAATTTAACTACCATCTCTATGCTGACAACAGATCTATCTATAGTGCCTAGCACAGGGGTAGGCAACCCCTGGCATGCATGCCAAAGGCGGCACGCAAGCTGATTTTCAGTGGCACTCACACTACCCGGGTGCTTGCCACGAGTCTGGTGCCTCTGCACTTTAATTTAATTTTAAATGACGCTTCTTAAACATTTTAAAAACTTTATTTACTTTATATACAACAATAGTTTAGTTATATATTATCGACTTATAGAAAGAGACCTTCTAAAAATATTAAAATGTATTACTGGCACGCGAAACCTTAAATTAGAGTGAATAAATGAAGACTAGGCACACCACTTCTAAAAGGTTGCTGACCCCTGGCCTAGCACAATGGGTCCTAGTTCATGATTAGGTCTCCTAGGCATCATGGTAATAAAAATAAATAAAATATTAATATTATTAATAATTATTATTATTATAATTTTAAAAATCACATTTATCTGGAAGTTAAGCAACATCCAGAAATTGTACAGGTCTGATGTAATTGATTTTCAAGACGTATTTATATGGACAAAGACTTGAAACGTTAACAATTTGTGTACAAATCAATTGTCTGAACTATTTGTTATCGCAAGAAGCCTTTCAAGTACTATAATGCAATACTATAGTGTATTCATTAATGACAGAACTTGGCAGATCATCAATCATTGTACATCCTTTAAAAAAAGACCACTGTATGTCTCCCTGCTCTCAGACACAAATCCCTGAGCTTGAATAAATTTTGTGATCAACATCACTTTATGTTTTATACCATAACCAGTGGTAAATGTTAGCTAGTTACATACTTCCTTGTAAGATCTTGTGATTAAGGCAGTGGAAGGGAGTTAGGAGGGGCCATTTTTGAAAGGTTGCTTTTACTACACTGGGAATCAGGCATTTATGCACTTTTGAAAATCCCACTAGGCAGCTACCTGCATCTTTCGGTGCCTACATACATTTAAAATCTGCCTTGAGTTTTCTGTCATAGATTTTTTGTGAGGTGTTGTGCAAATCATTTAATCTCTTTGAGTCAGATTTGTAAATGTATTTAGATGCCTAAAAATACAGCTAGGTGCTTAGTAAGATTTTAAAAGGTGCCAAAGTGCTTTTGGAAATCCCACTAGTCTCTAATCTGTATCTTTAGGCTCCTAAATACCTTTGAAAATCAGTTGTTCAACTATAAAATTATTTTAATACATTCCTACTTCAGCGGGGTGTTGCAATGCTCAATTAATTAATATATACGAGGTGGCCAGATACTATAGTTATGACCACCACAGAAAAAAATATGAGACCAGACCCTCATGTGATGTAAATTGGTGTAGCTCCACTGACTAAAACTAAGCTATGCCTATTACTCCAGCTGGGGTTCTGGCATGTATTTATTTATAAAAATGAGCAGTCCTCAAACTAATGGACTTCAGTGCCTAAGAAGAAGGTCATCATTCACAATGAAAGGAACAATGCTACTCTTCACCAGCTGTATTCAATCCTCCCTTTAAGACAGGTCTAATTTCTTAAGGAGCCTTTAGAGAATTTTGTTGTCTCCCAGAGAATGCAGCATTTCTCCAGAAATCATCTCCAAGGAAAGCCAACGTCTTTTTAAGATGCCAGGTCAACTTCACAAATCCTCTGTTGGAAAGATTGCATGTGATAAGCATTGTATAATGGTTTGGAATTAAGTTACATAACTCTCTATTGCTACAGAAAGCCAGCAATACTTTGACAAGAGAGCAGTTGATGAATTTATTAAGGTAAAAGATAGTGCTATGATTGCAGGTAACAGACAGACTGAGAAATCCAACGGACCTGTATCAGTGTATTAGCAATCAACAATTTGAATAAATGTCCATATTGCCATTTTTAAACTCAGATCATCTCACAGAGGGGGTAATACAGGGATCAAGAGGTGATATTAGCTGTATGCCCTTGTTGTTTGGACACCCCCAGAGAAAGATTATAGAAATAGGGGCTCCTATTAACAATAAAGTAGATAAAGTATTTTTAAAAATACAGAATAAAGAGAAAGTGCCCACATGCACTGTAAACTTCCATTCCAACTATAATTCTTCCTCACAGGAAGGCTATCCCAGCAGAGAAAGCCTTGCTGTTTACAGACACAACTCTGTTTTATCTGAAAGCTCCTCAGCAAGAGCAAAGTTAAAAATATGCAGAGTGATATTGGAAATTGATATGATTTGTTACACAGAATTGATATGTCTTCTCTGATAATTTGCTTAAGAGTTACCATATACCAGGGGTTCCCAACGCGGTGCCCACAGGCGCCATCACGCCCGCCGAGGCGTCTAAGTGCGCCACCGATTTTGCTTGTCCGCCCCCATGGTCCTCCATGGCTCGTCGTCTGGTGCCCGCCAGACGAAAAAGGTTGGGGACCACTGCCATATATCGTGGATTGCTTTGTGCATTGATAATTTTCCTTCTTGTGTTCCATCTATTAATATCCATTACATGGGTATAATAAAATAATACTTTTTACCTATCTTTGACTTCCTTCCAATGTTCTTAACAAACAGGTTATTTGCCTGGACTACAACTGATCCTATATGTTAGCAGATACTGGGATATATATCCACATATTGAACAACGAGGCTAAAACAAAATATTGAATAGCATCTCATTAAGTATTGTTCACTCTGTGCACTGAATGAAATAGAGGTCAAAGACTGTATTATGCACCAGTGGGTTGAATTAAGGTTGCACAGGCATTAATTATGGCATTTGCTATCTTTTGAGTGCTTAATTTGACCCCCCTTAATAATGTTTTAATGTCTTTTTTGTACGTGATTTCCTAGGTCTTAAAAAAAAAACTGAAAAAAAGAAAAATCCCATCCAGTGGTATCATATCCACCCCCAGATGGGTCATCAGCAGTACTGGATTTTTTACATCCACTGCACATGCCACCTGAGCTAACAGAGCAATTGATAGCAGTAACAGATTGTCCTTCTCTATATGGAACAGCACTAGAGGGGGTTGAAACAGACACTTTGCCATGGGTTCCACAGATGTTTGCTGACAGCCGAGGAATGGTGAGATTCAGAAATGGTGGATTTCATTCCAGGCTCTGAAGGTGAATGTTCTCTAGTGGTCACAGACTATTCTGTACATTCCCTTCAAATTTAACCCTTTCTTCCCCATCCTCTCCAAGCTGTCCTGTCCCAGCCCAGTCTCTTCTCCAAACCTGGCTCCTAATTCCAGTCCCATTTCCACACCTAGACAACCTCGGTCTCTACTTCTCATTCCAGTCCCTGTCTTCTGGCACAGCCAGTTCCCTTCTTCCTGGCTCCTGATCCAGTCTGTCTGTCCCCCTTCTGCCAGCCTCTCCTTCCTTTTTTCAATTGCCCACCTTCCCTTCTCACCCATGTCCCCTGTCACCACTGCAATTAGCTGGCCCATGCCAGCTGACTCAGGCTCTTGGGGCTTGGGCTAAGGGGTTGTTTCATTGCAGTGTAGACTTGTGGGCTCAGGTTGAAGCCGGCGTTCTAGGAACCTGTGAGGTGGGAGCCTGGAAGTCTACACTGCAATGGAACAGACCTGCAGCACAAGCCCTGGGAACCTGAGTCAGCTGGCATGGGCCAGTCACCGATTTCTATTTGCAGGATAGACATACCATCAGTCCTAGTCTATCTACCGAGACTCTTCATATCATCTCAGTCTTCTTCCACCACCTGGAATGCTAGTATCCAAAGTAAAAATAAGGAAGGTACAGGACAGCAAGTTAAGGAAATGGTACAGACTGGTGGGTTGGATTTTAGTGACATAAAGGATTTTGTAACTTGTAAAATAATCCTACAAATACTACTAGATATGTGTATTTTTTAACCACATCTTCAGTGTTAAGTGAACATATTACGAGAATTTACTTGCTGGAAGGAAAGTATGTATGTCTCCTTCGTGTATTGTACTGTTTTATCTTCAGACAATAAATTTAGCTAAGTTTGGTTATTTGGTCTCTTGAACAAGTTTAAGAATCAACCCATCCAAGTAGTTCAACATAGGTTGTGAACTGCTAATATTCATAATTAATTGTTTGTGAATGATCAGCAGGCAAAGAATTATTTAGGGCAGAAATTCAGGAATAAATCTAAATTAGACAGTACTGAGATCCATTCATGGACAGTTTGCAAATAGAAAGAGGATATAATTCATAGAATACACAGAATGCAAAATATTAATCAGCTCTAATAGAATGGTTAGACCATCCTTCTTGTAATTTAACCACTTTCAGTGTCAGAGTAGCAATATTGGTGGAGTAGCTGGATAGAGTACAGAACTATGTGATACTTCTTAGGATATTGGACTAGGTTGACTGCTGGTCTAATCAAGTATAGTAATTCGCATGAGCCCCAAAGAACTGAAACCCTTGCATGTCCCACTCCTAAAGTAGTGTTGTGATTCCTTGAAATATTTGAACCCAGTCTGATAAATCTATTACAGATTTCGACAATACAAAAATATAAGGCAAGGTTTTTATGAGTCCACAAAGGTAAAATAGATTCAAGGACAGAAATAAAACTGGCCTAATTCAGCAGATTTAAAAGAATTGTGTCAGAAGTTCAGGGTAAATATTTAAGAGGACAAGATTAGCACGAAAGCTGTGTCTATGTTCTCTGCTGAAAGCCTGTTACTTTCTAACAGAAATTCCAGTGCAGAACTGTGTTTTACTAGATGAGAACAATACATGGCATCATTTAATTGTCTAGTTTTTGTTGGTCTGTAATTCTTAGTTACACAGAAGTATCTTTATCAGCCAGTTTTACACTGTATCAGACATTACTTCCCAGTTTTTTCAATCCTTCACATTCCATTTCTGAAACATTAGAAAGGTTTTTTAACTGATCATCAATAACAGATAAGTTGCATCTCATCGGCAATTACTTAATGTTTTAATACAATCTTTTAAAGCTGCAGGGGCGCGGTCAGTCCCAGAAGTGGCGGGTCAGTCCCGGAAGTGACGGGTCTATCACCAGGGCCTGGCACCCCCCTAGGGACGGCCCTGGTTGTAGATATAACATTTCTCTGAGATATGGAGGCAGGAAACAAATACCTCTGCCGAATACTCAGAAAGAACATTGATGTTTGCACAAAAATCAAATGGTTAATGTCAGTGCTTAATTTGCAATGAAAAAGGTGCCAGGGCTCAAGCAATTTTCTTACATTCATAACTGATACAGCAAACCCCAGAGGTGCAGGGGCTATGAACTGCCAAGCCTAGAGGTGACATGGCTCAGCCCTGGCAAGCCCTGGCACAAATTAAGCACTGGTTGATGTGTCAAAGTGGGGACAAAAAAGGCCCTTTGAAAACAACATGAAGATGTGTCTCTGTAAATTTAATTTTTAATAAATGATAGGAGGGTTTGGGGAGTGCTTTTCCTAGTGAAGATATCCCAGAGGACTTTACAATAATAAGTCAGATGCCAGTGTTGTGTAGTGGCTATTTTGACAAATGCAGTAGCATTGTGCACTCAAGCAGTAACTCATACACAGCTTTAGACATCACAGACTCTTTTATTGTGAGATGGAATGTGTGCCAGGAAATCTGTGTTATTTCCCCCCCCCCTCCATTTTCAAAGGGTGTTATGGGACCTTTTAATTTCCACTTGAATAATCACCAGAAACAGGCAGGGATCTGGTTGGTGCATCTCTCATTCCTTTTTTAAGCACGTTGGATTAAAACTTGGATGGGTTTCTAAAACTGTACCTCCAGTGAAGTGTGTCTGGGTAATATAGTTGAAGCCAATTATGCACTGTCTTCCCTCTCCTCAGCAGTTCCATTCATTTATTAATTTATTTTTAAAGTGGCTAACTTAGTCATAGATTCCAAGGCCAGAAGTGACCAATGTGATCATCTTGCATAACACAAGCCACAGAACTTCCCTAGCATAATTCCTCTTTGAACTAGAGCGTACCTTTTAAAAAACATCCAGTCTTGATTTAAAAATTGATGGAGAATTCACCACAACCCCTGGTAAATTGTTCCAATGGTTAATTAACCTCACTGTTAAAAATGCATGCCTTATTTACAGTATGAACTTGTTTAGCATCAATTTCCTGCCACTGAATCATGTTATACTTTTCTCTACTAGATTGAAGAGTTCTTTCTTGAATATTTGTTCCAGCCGATCCACGTCCTGCTCCCAGCCCATTCCCAGGCCCTGCAGCAAGCACTCTAGCCCCTCTGGGTCCCGCTCTTGCCTCTGTTCCCTTCCTCCCAGGCAGACATGAATTTACATAGGGGGAGGAGTCTGCCCAGTATTTGCATTGCAGGGCACTAGTTCCCCCCTCCCACCTGCACCACCCTGTTTATCTTATCTGTTTTTAGAACAGACAGAGATTCCACAATCTCTCTTGCAAGACTATTCCAGTGCTTAACTATCCGTATAGCTTGAAAGTTTATCCTAATATCTAACCTAAATCCATGAGTGGACATTGTCTCACACATTCACTTTTCAATTCAGAGAGCAAGAGTTTTACACTATAAACCACAGTTCCAATCAATCTAGACTGGGAACACCATTAAAGAGGTAATCTGAGCCTACCTGAACCAGCCACACTGGACTCAGCTGAACCAAGCTTGAACATGAGTTGAATGGATACTTCTAACCCAGGGGTAGGCAACCCCTGGCACGCGTGCCAAAGGCGGCACACGAGCTGATTTTCAGTGGCACTCACACTGTCCGGGTGCTGGCCACGAGTCTGGGGCCTCTGCACTTTAATTTAATTTTAAATGAAGCTTCTTAAACATTTTAAAAACCTTATTTACTTTATATGCAACAATAGTTTAGTTATATATTATCGACTTATAGAAAGAGACCTTCTAAAAATGTTAAAATGTATTACCAGCACATGAAACCTTAAATTAGAGTGACTGAATGAAGACTCGGCACACCACTTCTGAAAGATTGCTGACCCCTGTCTATCCTATATAGGTTCTTATACTGTACTCATTACCTTACTATCTGCGTGGCTGCCAACAATGCAAGAAGAGACACTACTAACATCTGTCATGTGTGGTTCATTCCCTATCTTCATCCCAGAAGATATTTGCATGTATACTGTAGTAGTCTGTTCTGATAGAGCTTTGGGAGTGACTATTTTTTTAACTATATGCACTTGTCTGTGTTTATTTTAGAGAAGGAAGATCAAAGAAGTGCATCTTGTACTTGGAGTGGAAGGTCGTGAAGCTGTGATGGTCCTTAGTTCCAGGGGGAATTTTTTCCATAGTCTGAGACAGGTCCCTGAGAAATCTGTCTACTACACAGATGAGCTTTATCCTTATGGTAGAAAGTTCTGTTTTGCCTCTGAAGTGGAGTGGTCGACCATGGTCTTCATCCAGGAGCTTTAGTTCTTTTAGATATCCTGAGCCAAGACCATGCCATGAAGATAGGAACCAAGACCTTGAACCTGACTCTATATTCTATGGGAAACTAGAGCAGAAAGCAGAAGTTAGGTCTGATATTCTCACAATAGCCTATGTTGCTGAGATGTGATGTGGCATTGTGTACTAGTTGGCCTCTCCTAAGGGATCGGGCTTTCCGCCCAGGTATACTGCATTGCCATAGTCCAGCAGTTCTCAAACTGTGGGTCAGGACCCCAAAGTGGGTTGCAACCCCCTTCAAATGGGGTTGCAAGGGATGGTTTAGACTTGCTGGGGTCTGGGACTGAAGCCCGAGCCCCACTACCCAGGGCTGAAGCCAAAGCCCAAGGGCTTCATCCCTGGGTGGTGGGGTTCAGGTTGCAGGCACCCTACCTGGGGCTGAAGACCTTGGTCTTCAGCTATATCCACCTTCCTGGAGCGGTGGGGCTTGGGCTTTGGCCTCCCCACTCAGGGCAGTGGGGCTCAGGCAGGTTCAGGCTTTGGTCCCCGCTCCAGGAGTCATGTAGTAATTTTTGTTGTCAGAAGGGGGTTGCAGTGCAATGAAGTTTAGGAACCCTGCCATAGTCCAAATGGGAGGTAACAAAGGCATATATTGCTGAGGCCAGTTCATCGCCCACCAGGATGGCATAGTCTCCTATTGAACCAAAGATGGCAGAAAGCATTACGCTCGGATGCTGCATCATAACACACGTTTAGCAGGCGAGGGCCAGCTGCATGAGGATGTGGCTGTCCTTCTCCCTCTGAGCTCACATACTATCTTTAACCTAGCTGGCAGGAAAGCTAGAAATCTCACATTGCCTAAAGGTTTCCCCTCCCCCCTTTTATAGTTGCTCCATTGTTTAACAGGGAATGATGTTGGATTTCCTAAGATGGTAACTGCCAGGATAGACCTTCTTTCACTTTTTTCAAAACTGGTACCACATACATTTTCCCGATCCCTCTGGTATCTGTCTGGTTCTCATTTTTTCCTAAATTAATTGCCAATGTTTCAGTAAATTCATAAGAAAATATTCTTAAAACTTAGGACATCACCTATAATCTCTTAAATAATAGAGGGTTATGGATCATAGTATTGACTTAGATATACTATTCAAAGGGAACCAGTGCACTTTTTTTCTTTTTACAATCATCTGCAATAGTCAGCAATGTATGATCATAATGGCATATAAGATACTCTATCTCTAACAGAAGGTATAGATTGAACCCACAGAAAACCAAAAACTTACCTACCAGCTAAATGATAAAACATGTCAACATATTCAATCAATGTCAGTCCAATGATAACAGATGTGATTTAAAATGTCATTATTTTGGAGGACTAGAGAGATTGTTGTAATTAATCATCTGAAATAAAATACACGTCCTGGAAACTATTTGAAGGCCAACTACGTAAACAACATGTTTTTGCAACCATCGCTCAAAGGATTATGGTATATTATAACCAGCTAAGTTATTTTGTTGTTAGACAGTTGTCACGCTTTACAACCAGAGGTTACTATTTTTGAGGAGAATGTGAAGCCACATCTATGTACCCAGGGCTCAGTGCTACATTCCTTGCACATCCAAAGCTGGTGATGTACAGTGAAGGTACAGTGAGTAGGTGCCTTCATTTACACTGGTGTAGGGCTGGAGTAGCTGTTAAAATCTCTGGAACTGCTGTTGCTTGACACCATAATAAATGAAAGCAGAATTTGAAACAGTATGTATTTCATTCTGTTATACTTCTAAAGCACTTTGGAATCCTTTGAGATGAGAAGCACCACGAAAAGAGTTGAAGTTAAAATATTAATAATTATTGCTGCATACATTTTCAGAGTACAAATCAGTGAGCATACCCTGCAAAGTGCTTTAGAATGGCAGGTCCAGATCATTAGCTACATTCAAGTGAGACACAACAGAAGCTCAGCTCAGGAATGGCGGGGAATAAATACAGTCTTTGTGTTCCCCCAGTGGATTACACTGTGGGATTAGTCCAGTGCTAAGTCAGTCTGGTTATGATAAGTCAGCCTGGGACTGGGCCACCTTTACTTCCCAAACCTTGAGCTGCCCTGTGCATGTCTTGACTATAACTAAAGCCTGGGGTTCACTTTCTACATCATTTTATAGTAAAGGCTCACTAACTTGTTGCTTTGGAAATGTATTGATCAACTACTGCTATAATTTACCTGTTCCTATTTCAGACTGCTCTAGGTGAGGCCAGCTGCTAGTGGCCTCCAGGAAGGGACATGGGAGCCAGAACTCTACAGGAAAACACTAGCTGTGCCAGCTTGCCCCATCCATGCTCTTTACACACTGCAGAGAAGGAGGTAGACTTGAATCTTTATGCAGGTTAATGACTTCCATCAGGGTGTGTTCAACTTGTTGTTGAAAGGTTGTAGTGGTAAAACAATCACTTTGACCTGTAAACAAAAAATCTGAGCATGAATCATATGAGTGAGTGAAGACATAACCACATCTGCAAATGGCTGTCTCCACATCCCTACATATTCACGTAATTTCACATCTGATATTGTATACAACAGTTTTCTTTAAGATACTCAGATGCACATGTTGAATATATCACCTGGCCAAAATAATTTCCCCACTATTTTTTTTTCAATTTAATTCTATCCACCTTATTTTTTTATTTTGAATCTTTGTATTTTCTCTCTTTCTTTCCTATTTCCTCCCTATTGACATCTCTTTCTTTTCTTAGGTTTTCATTGTGCGCGTTCATCTTTCTTGATTTTCAATTTTATTTTTTTTCTGCTTGCTCTCTCTCTCCCTTTCATTGCCAGAATTGTTAAGTAGTGGAGCTCAGTCACTCATCTATGGCTCCCTTGTCAATTTCAATGGACCCAGCAGTTGCTCAAGCTTGCAGTATCATGTTGCTAGGCAACATGTTCATTTGCACAGCTTGATTTAAAAAAAAATTTGGAGAGGTAAACTTTTGTTGCATTGCAACCATTTTTAACATGATTGTGTTATATAATTCCCTCCACTTCAAAATAAAGGATAATATTGCTGAGGGGAGTAAAGAAGCAAAGCAAATAAGTCCTACTGTGGTGCAGAGATAGTGATATTTGTCTGCATGGATATGTACATATGAAAAATCTGACAGGTATAACACTCAGCCCTCTCTCTTGTGACTCAGAAAGCTTTTCACACAGAACTTCATCTGGATACTAAGTCTTCACTTTCTTTGCTAAGTGACTGGAGGCGGGGGATTAAAACTAGTCATAGTTGGAAACTAGAGAAACAGTGGAAATATTAATGTTCTAATTAAAAGAGAGGAATCTAATATGTCCAGTGAAGTCTCTCTGTAGAGCAGTCACTGAAAGTAGAAAATGGCTGAAAAAGCTTGATACTAGAGCAAATGCCTTTTTCAGCTTTATTTTTCAAAAATCATTATAACAGAGCTGCAGCTCCACTATAGGGAAGGCACTTCCAGTGTATACAATTATTTATAATGGGAAAGGCTAAGTGGCAAAGATCAAAGGACTGTGAGTTGGGAGTGAGAGTTCTAATCCTGGCTCTTCAACACACTTTCTATATGATAGTGGATGAATCATTTAACCTCCATACCCTTTTCTCCTCCTGTAGAATTGGGATAACATTTCAACTCTTATCTTACAGGGGAGCTGCAAATAATTTTTTCTGGAACATCTGTTGATCTTTGGATAGAATGTGATACATAAATAAGTATTTTTTCAAAGATTTATAACTTGGCTAAAAAAAATAAAATCCTCTCAGGTTCAAACATGGCACATTTGCTCTCAGGCTGGAAGAGAGTATATTTAGCCATTTCCTCCCCTGCTCCCTTATAGGATTGAAAAATTCTAAGAATTGAAGTGGCTTTAGCGTTCATGAAAGGTGCCAGGTGGAAAGCCTTGGTGACTGAAATCTTCTATCCATAGAACAGATACAGCACAGGTAGCAGTAATGCAGGTGTGACATTGCACTCCATATGATTTTATGAAAATATGCTAATAAGTGTGACTATAATGTATATATAATGTATATAACTGGAATATGCTTCATGCAAAAGGTCTCTTGTAAGGTATCATTACAACGCTTATAATCTACTGAATGTGTTCATCCTATTTGTATGTATGTATCATTTTTGTATCTGAAACTAGAAATATGAAATATAGCTCTGAGGTCTTATTGTAATTATACAAAGTGTGGGCCATTAATGGTAGTTTGGAATCTTGATGGCTCCCATTAACTAGCACAATTGACTGTAGATGGCTCTGTTTACTTGCAAGCCTTTCTGTCAGTCAGGCCGGGAAAATGAAGGCTTGGGGTCTCACAGGACATAAGCTTTATACAGAGTAAAATGGATTTATTGAGGGGTTGGATCCCATTGGGAACTGGGTGTTGGGGTGCTAGAGACAGGAGCACTTCTTAAGCTGTTCTCAGTTAAGCCTGCAGCTTGTGGGGGACATGGGCTTGTTGTGTTTGTAGCAGGCTAGCATGTCTGGCTCAACAAGACAGGGTACTGAAGTCCCAAGCTGCCAGGGAAAACGGGCTCAGAGGTAGTCTCAGAATATCAGATGGGAGTCCCCAGGGGGGTTTCTGTGACCCAGCCCATCACAGCAGGATTCCTCACAATCACAGAATCATGGAATCGTAGGACTGAAAAGGAGTTTGAGAGGTCTTCCAATCCAGTCCCCTGCACTCTAAGCAAAGCTAAGTATTATCTAGACATCTCTGACAGGTGTTTGTCCCAGTGCCAATCATTAGGCCTAACAGGCAGGAACCACTCCTAGTCACGACTGGCAGGTTCTTTTCTATGCTCACATGGGCCCCTATTTAGTAAGGAATTTAGCACATTTCTAATTTTAAACAAATGAGTAGTCCCACTGGGTGGTACTCACCTGCTTAAAGTTGGGCAAGTGTGTCAGGGTCCTGGTGAGGATCAGATTCTGTCAATTAGGATTTAAAGAATCCTAGAAATGTAGCTGGAAGGGACCTCAACAGATCATCTTGTCCAGTCTCCTGCACTGAGCAGGAACAAGTATACCTAGACCATCCCTGACAGGTGTTTGTCTAACCGATATTTAAAAAACAGTGATGGAGATTCCACAGTTTGCTGTAGAAGACTATTTCAGAGTTTAACTACCCTGAGAGTTAGACAGTTTTTCCTTATATGTAACCTAAATCACCCTTGCTGCAGAGTAAGCCGTTTACTTCTTTTCCTACCGTCAATGGACATGAAGAATAATCAGTCACCATCCTCTTTGTAACAGCCCTTAACATATTTGAAGACTGTTATCAGGTTCCCCCCGCCCCCAGTCATCTTTTCATAAGACTAAACATGCCCAATTTTTTAACACTTTCTTCATAGGTCCGATTTTATAAACCTTTTATTATTTTTGATTCCTCTAGATTCTCTCCAATTTGTCCACATCTTTCTTAAAAAGTGGTGCACAGAACTGGACACAGAACTCCAGCTGAGGCCTCGCCATTGCTGAGGCAAGTGGGGCAATTACTTCTCATTCCTTACATAGAGGGCACTCCTATTTATACACCCCAGGATATTTGCCTTTTTTGGCATGTGCATCATACTTTTGGTTCATATTCAATTTGTGATCCACTAGAGCACCCCAATCCTCTTCAGCAGTACTACTTCCTTTCCAGTTATTCCCCGTTTTGTATTTGTGCATCTGATTTTTCCTTCCTAAGAGTGTACATTGCACTTATTTTTATTGACTTTCATCTTGTTGATTTCAGACCAGTTCTCCAGTTTGTTTAGGTCCTTTTGAATTCTGATTCTGTCCTCCAAAATGCTAGCTGGGTGTCATCTGCAAATTTTATAAACACACTGTCCACTCCATTATCCAAGTTACTAATGAAAATGTTAACTAACACCAGCCTCAGGATTGATCCCTGCAGGTCTCCACTACATACATCCCCCAGTTTGACAGTGAACCATTGATAACTACTCTGAGCATGTGTTTTTTCAACCAGTTTTGCACCTACCTTATAGTAGTTTCATCAAGACCCCATTTCAGCCATTTCCCAAATACTGAGGGAAGTCCCTTGACCTAATGGAAGCCCTTGCCCCTCCCCCCTGAAAAATGGAACTATGCTTGTCTTGGCTGCTGTGAATTGGTGTGGAACCCCTACTCCACAGATCAGCTGCAGTGATGTGAAGGCTGGCTCCGCCCTTGGAGCCCCAAATGCCTGTGACTGGGCAGACTGGAGAAGTTGGCCTCTCCCTTCCTCACAACCTAGATTGGCTAGAGAGCTGGCAGGCAATCCTGCCCCTTCTTCCTGCTGCCAGCTCTCCTCTGGCTAGAATAGGGGAATGACATACAAGAAGGAACTGCATGGGCTGCAGAAGACAGCACATGCTTCTGCAGGAACATAGCAGGCCAAGGGTCTGTTCTTAGAGCTGGGGGACAGGCCTAGGAAGCAGCCTGAGCTGTGGTCTCTATGAGCTGTTCCCAGATTATGAATAGAATACTGCCCAACAGGAAGGAAGTCTTAATCCAGGACTAAGGAGCTGAGGCTGGAGAGGCAGTAAAGACTGTGACTGATGGAGGTAAAGTTCCTTTTAGGCATCTGGGGCTTACACTGTACTCCCATTGACTGTTCTTTGCAAAGATAGCACATGCTAATAAAGGCGTTGGGGGAGATCTGTGTGATAGAGTGAATCCTGCATGAATTCCTGCCTCCAGAAAAGTGGTACGAGTTGGGAACAAACTAGCAACCGCAAATGGGTACTCAATATAAATCAGAGTAGACTACAGTCAAAAAGAAATAGTAATATATATCTCAACAGCAACTTCAAGCCTTCCAGCTTTGATTTATTCATGGTTACTCCAGATTGCAGCTGCACTAGAAGATGCAAATTGCTACCTTACATTGCATTCCCAGCTTTCAAAACACCATGTGTGTTCCATCAATGTTTAGTTACTGCCTCAAGCAGGAAAATAGAATATAGACATTTAAAGAGGCCATATCTGATGGTTCCATTAAAATCTCTCTTTTTTTTCTATCTTACAATAACTGTTTTTATTGCAATAAATTAAAGCTGTGTCAGCCAATGAGTTTTTCTATGACTGCCCATTAATTATTGATATTTTTCAAAAATTGATGACTTCAAGCCACTGACAAAATAGTTTTAGTAGTTTGTTAGTATTTATTATTTGTATTGTGATTGCTCCAATCTCTTTCCAAGCATATAGGAAGAAACATTCCCTGCCCCCAAAGAGCTCGCAATCTTTAAAGTGACAAGAGAAACAAACAAAAAGTTTGGGAATATGTTATTTCAATATATAAACTGCTCTTCTAGGGCCAACCCCCCCCCCCCAGTTCTTCCACGGTAAGCCTAAACATAACTGCTTAAGAACTTCAAATCATCTCCAGGTTGGCAAGGGATTCCTTCTTCTCAATCCCACATTGGTCACCTGGGAAAAGCCTTTTAACTTTAACTTTAAGGAGGTACCAGGATTTCACCATAAATGACAAAAATAAATGGCAAACCTATTTTATAAGCTAGTCAGACTGCAACTATTCAGTCAGCTGTGCAATTTTATATCCATTACACCCTTTCTAACTCCCTGTGTAAGCAGAGGAAGCTACACTAGATGAAAACAAAGAGAGGGTACATCATTCCAAATATACTGGCTGGAAAAAAACTAAGGAAGTTATTGATCAAGGGTGTCAATTTTCATCCTCTGGGAATGTGGAGTTATTTCTAGAAAGAGCAAATAATTTAAAATCTGCTGGGGTTTATCATACACATGGGTCTACAGGTTGATGTCAGTGCCAAATGTAACATCTCTGCCACAAAGCCCTTACAGTCTAAAAGCAAGTGTAGCAAGAAGCAGGCTTCAATGATAAACCTATCATAATGAGAGCTGATGATGAGTGCAATGGAGAACTGAGACTTATTACACTTGATCTATATCATCATGGATTGCCTTAATAACCAGTTCCGTAAGTCAGTTCAAAAGCTCTTGGGAAATAAATCATGCTCATCAAATTGTTACAGAAATAATGGTATGTTTATTTACAAACTATGCAGGATGCAGGGATTCTCATAGAGACTCTCTCATCATCTGTCAGACACTCCAGAGGCAGAACAGAGAATAGCTCTTTAAAGTCACTACAAACTGACTTCTCTAGGGCTGCTAGGTTTTTCCCCCCTTTATCCCCTGCTAGTCCAGCTTGTCTGTCTATTTATTAACCACCATTATCCAAATCTTAAATCAGTTTGCAGGATACTTAGGATTCAGCCAATTTGTTAGCAAGTGAGCTTGCCTTCAGTCATAAACCTTTATTTCCAAGTCAGACTTTGATATCCGAATCAACAAGTCTGGGAGACCGTCGCTAAATTCAGAGTAATGTTTGAACAAATAGAAGTGAGACTGTTCCATTTATGAGCCTTTGAGATTAAGATACCGTTATCCTCTGAAACATATTGCTTATCTAAAACCTTAGTTACTGAGTTAATGCACCATTACATTTAAGTTTTTAAACCCAAAATTTATAGATAAGATTCCTGTGCCAACATTAACTTTTTTGTCCCTTGCAGGTATACATTATGGATATAATCCTGTCCTCAAGTAGCTTCCATGGGAGTTCTGGAGGCTTCTACAGATACTTTAGGGCCACTTTGAGGCAGCTTTCTATATGACTGATCAATTTCTCTCTTTTTGGAGAGGTGTAGTCTGAGACTCTGACCCACCCATCCACCACATCTGGCCCTTGAAGAATGATAAAAGAAGTGGCAGTGAGCATGTGTGTTGCCTTTCAGTAAGAGTATTTATGCTATACTATTCAGGGTCTTTAATCCTAGTCATCACTGGAATCTGAGCTCCTTCACATCCATCAGGCTAAAAATCCCCCCACAGGTAAATAGGGAAGAAAGAGAGAGACATTCATAAGGTGCAGATTACTGTTTTTAAGCAGCTGAGGACCAGTCCCTGGCCCCCTCCACTCAGCCCCCATTAGGAGCCATGAAAGTGAATAGCTAACATCCTATGGATGCAATGACTCTCTCTTTACACAGTCCTATCAGGAGTTAAAAATGCTGGGTAGAGCTGTCTGGAGAAGCTCTTTTATAGTTTCTTCCCTCCCATCCAAGTAGCTCCACCTGTTTGGCCACCAAATAAGTGTGGGTTCCCTTCTTCCTCCCTTATGCAAAATTGGCTGCCCTTCCTCAAGGTTGATCCATTCCACACCCAGAATTCTGCAGCCTTTGAGGGCTTATGCTCCTAAAACAAGTGATATGGGGGTCTGGGGAGTGTTCAGGCAGCTCCTTAAGACCATGCAGGAAGGAAGAACTCACAGGGAGGCGTTTTAGTCCACTTAAAGAGGTGTGGAAATACAGGGACTACTAGTGGTTAATGGGAGAAATGATCCCCTTTGGATCCGTGTGGAAGGAAGATATTTTCATTTTCCACTCCCTCCATACAATCCATGACTCTTCATCCTCTCCTCAGGCAGCAAGAAAGGTTCTGGGGAGATGCATGTACAAGGGAGGGGAGAGCAGCGAAGGCAGATGGGGATGGGGAATCTTTTGGAGATAAAAATGGAGCCTTACTACTGATCACAAGAATATCACAAGAATGGGTGCTACCTAAGATAGGCCCTATCTAAACTGGAACCAAAATGTGGTTCTCAGTGCTTTGATTTTGTCTGGAACCAGAAACATTAGAGACCAACGAGGCATGATACCTCTTTCTCACCCGAGCCCAAATGCAGGAGTTGCAGGTTTGTGGCCTTGGCTCTTTTCCACTTGTATTCAAGTGATTTCCAAACCATATTTAATTCCTAATAAACCGATTTGGCTTCCATTAGTAATTAAATGACTAAGAATGATTTTTTTTTTAAATCTTGGCACATGTTTTGGCTGCTGCAAAGGTATTAGAGGGAACACAAGGGCAGAACATATTATTTATACGTAAATCCTGTCTAAGCAGTTACTCTCTTTTTCAAATTTCTCACAGAGTGACGGATTTTAAAGACAAAATAGACATTTCAGCACAAGAGGACTCAGATTAAAATTACCTTAATAGAAGATCACATTGAGGCCTATTTATCTGACGGTGCCTCTTTAAAGGAAAAAAGTCTAATGCTATTAAACAGGAGCATATTAGCTCACTGCTTAGATCAGCTTTTGTTGACTCTTTATTGATATTTTTCCATCACCCACAGCTTCATTATCTGATTGGCAGAGTTCCTGTTATTTCTCTCACGCCTTATGGGATTTCAGATTATTTTTATACCGCACTTAATGTTTCTTCCCATAATGGAAGCCATCCTCTTTCTGCACCAGCTGAAGAGCCTTAAAAGTGTACTGCCAAAAATACATACCCATCTGTAGTAATTACCAAATGCATTAAGTGCAGGGGAGGTAGTCACATGTGGGTTGTTTCTTTGGGGGGGGGGTCAGAGGGTTGTTATTTTTATTTCTCTTTATTGAATCATGTTTGACCAACAGTAGCATAATATCGGGAATATTAAAAAGTAACAGGACCAATACTGACATACAAGTGTAGGGTAAGTGAGCATTCTTCTAATGATTAGAACAAAAAAAGAGGAAGAAATCTTTCATTGGAGCATGGTCTTGTTAAGGCACTGGCCTGTGACTCAGAGTTCCTCTCACAGCCCTGCCACAGACTCCCTGTGTGACTTTGCCCAAGCAATAGAAAAATAATGCTTCTTTTCTTCCACCCGTTGTCATATCTACTTGGATTGTAAGCTCTTTAGGGCAGGTGTGTCTGTGTGTAAAAAGACCAGAGCTGGGACATGTACATGTGTGTGTATGCATACATGTATGTATAAAGCCCACACTCTGATGGGGGAATGACCTCAGGGAAGGCCTTTTAGGAGCTACTGTAATAAAAAAAAATAACGTTAATGGCTAATCTAAGCCTGACGACTCAGAGATACCTCTTTCAAAGCTGCAAAACTAGTTTTCACAGCTACTTTTGCAGTATATTATCCCTGCCAGACCGCCAAAGAGTTGAACTTGATTTCTTGAAATATATTTCTTATTAAGGAAATGTAATCAGTGGCTCCACTGTTGGGTAGTAACAAGTATGGATAAGAAAAACTATTTTAATTTTAATATCAAAGACATTGTGGAGATACAACATTGTGGGAAATGCCTAAATATATCTCCCTGGTGATGGCAATAAGAGCAGGGGATCCACTAACTCCACCAATCTATCCAATCCCACTCAGTATGTACCACACAGTCTCCCATTCTTTTGGGTCAGACAAGTGAAATGCATACTAAGTACACACACTAAAAAGTCATTCAGCTGTTACAGGACAATTCAGGTAGTCCTTCACTTTCGCAAGCAGAATGTAACTGCTTACTGAGCTATCCTCTTCATTTAGTTAGTTTTCAGTTTTATATAAACTCAGCTTCACAGGTTTTCCCATCCAAAGTACATTTAAGCAGAAGACCATACAATATACAAAAAAAACTGTGATTAAAGGAGCAGCACTTATTCCCACCTGACCACATGGGATTTGATCAGTCATGTGACCAACATACCTTAAAGCCCCTTTGCCCATTTTCCCACTAGACAGAAATCCTCAGATGCCTCCACCTTCTACTGATGGTTCTTTTAGCATGCCTGGAACATCAACAAATTCAGGTAATTCCAGACCTTGACTAGCAGAGCAATCCTAGGAAAAGATCTTGCAGAGAATGCTCTGCCGGAAGCCCCCCTCTGTCTCATGAGCGGGATCAAACTCAGAGGTCTCTGCTGATTTTAACTGTGCCAGAATGTGACATTATGGGGAAGTGGTCACTCAGATAGGCAGGTCTCAAGCCATTGGTGCTTTATAACTCAGAATCAGTACCTTAAACATTCCTGGAAACCAACAGGCATCCAATACAGATCTTGGAGCACTGGGAAGATGTGCCCACAACTGAGAGGTGCTGCTTAGTGAGCATGCTGCCGTCTGTACCAGATTAAGTTTTGGCACAGATTTAAAGTATTGCACCACCCATAAAGTAATGCAGTCCTGAGGCAACAAATTCATGGATCATGGTAGCCAGACCCACATCTGAAAATGATGTCCAGAATCTCCTGGACAAGTTGAAATGATAAAAACCTGCCCCAAAATAATTCACTTGCTGGGAACACAACTGGGCTTTCTTTGGGCTTACTTTAAACCCCGTTTTCTGACTCTTTTGTAACACTCTATTCAATACTTCCACATTCTCTTCTCTTGTCTGAGTACAAATCAGGATGTCATCCACATAAGAAATCACACTGTCTCTTTCAGGCATCCCATCCCACATCTTGATTACAGGGAGACCCTAGCAAAAAACAACTGCTTCCCTTGAAAGGGAAAACCAGATTTGTAATAGCTGTCCCGATGCAAAGGGATAGCAAAGAAAGCACTGACCAAATCCAAAACTGAAAACCACTATGCCTCTCTCCCCACAGTGGAGGCCTCCTGATACTTATCCACTATAGGGGCTATCAGTGATGTCACCCAATTAAAGGAGGGGAGGAATCAACTACCAGCCTCCAGGTCTTGCCATCCCTTTCAAGGATCAGCCAGAGAGCAGCATTATTGGAGCTTGACTGCTCCACTAAAACTCTTTGGCTTAAAAGCCCATCAATTGTTTATTTCAGGCTGGCTTCTGCCTCCTTTGGATACCTGTACTGCTTCTGGGGTGGGGGATCAGGGCCTCTAACTAGGATTTCTGCCTCAGTTTTACCACATCCTATTTTATTCTTGGCCCACACCTCCCAGTGTTTCTCTGCAATTGCCAGAATTTCTATAGTCCATGTGGGCCACTCCAATTCTTCAGATGCCTTAAGAGCCACTATCCAGTTGCTTGCTGAAATCTCTACTGGTTCCCAGGATGTGACAGGAGGCATTTTCTATAGAACCCTGTTAGCAAAATCAACTAACAATTTTAATTCTCTTAAAACATCAATTCCCCAAAATCCTTCTCCTCCCAAATTCATTTAGCCAAATTGCTTTTGATTTCTCCTCTTCCACACCTAAGAAGGTATTCTGCAAAAGGGAACAACAGTCTTTGTCTCATTAAACCCCTATTAGTTCTTAACTCCAGCTAGAGGGCCAAGCAGGTTCTTATCAAAGAGTAAGTGGTATATGTATCTAACAAATTCTGTCCAAACGCCCCTCCTTCAAAGTCCACACAAACCATAAACCTTCCCCACTCATCGGTGTCCAAAATGTGCCACTGTTGGGGGAGTAGGGGGTGCCCGGCCTCCCTACAGGGAAGCAGCTGGCTGCGGTAGCAGTGTCAGGATTTTCCCTATGTCCTCAGTCAGTCTTAACAAAAATTCCAGGGTGGACCAGTCTTAAAAGCTGTCTCCAAATTTCCACCCACCAGGGATCAAGAGCTTTGACTCAACCTTTGAAGGGCCTGTCTTCATTCACTTTCCCCTTTTCCTTTTCCCCCTCCTTTAAAATCTTATTTAGGAGGGGCCATGACTTTAAACAAGGATGCTTCATGCAGGCACAAACTTTTCAATCTTTGGGCCTGATCTTTCTTTTCTTAATGTATTGCTTTTCTCGAAACTGTTTTTCCAGGTCCTAATCAGTAATTGCCTGGCAACCATATCTTCAAAGACAGTAAATACTGTCAGCGGGGGAGGGTGGGAAAGAAAGAAGGGGAAGAGAGTGGGGGGAGGGAGGAGTGCAGGGTGGGGAGAGAAAAAGCAGAGACCGGAAAAGCAGAGAGAGGGAGGGTGGAAAGAGGAATAGGAGACGGGGGGGGGGGGAGGAGGGAGAGGGGGTGAGAAAAGAACGATTTAAGGAAAAAGGAAAACTTAAGCCAAGGAAAGTACAGACAGCAACAAGGAATCCAGAAGTAGGGCTCCAGGGGCCAAAGACTCTGGGAACCCCCTACCTCAACTCCTGTCCTGGCTCAGAGAGGAGAGTGGGAGTTGCTGCCACATCCGCTGGAGTGAGACATGGAGTGAGACATGGCAACTGTCCTTGCCAGCCAATCCAGGCTGTGCTCTGGGTTAATGGGCCAACCAGTTTTCCTGTGGCTCTAGCCTGGTCAGGGGTGAAGAGCCTGATCTCTACCCATTCTTCTGGGTTACCCACTGTGACTTGGGGACAAAGCTCATGCAGCTCTTCCAGCGTTTCAAGCAAGGGACCATACAAAGACTGCCCAGAAGAGTCCAAGGGACACGGACGCTCAAGGGTATCACTCCTCTCAACCTCATAATGAGAAGAATATGAGTAGAGATCCAGCTCTGACTCACCCCTCCCCTGACTCCCTGGAATCATAACTACTATTCCCTTCTGCTCTTCCCACATGGGTCTGAGGGCACAACTTTCACCCTTACATTCCCCGAGATCTGCCTCAGTTTTCTATTGTTTCAATCCAGATACTTCCTGTGCCAGCCTGTTATTTTCTCTCTCACTGTCACACTCCTGTTCCTGCAGTACCACTACCTCATCTGCCCTCAATTTGGATATTGTCTTTCTAATTTTTTTCTCTCTTTAACACTTTTATTTCTGCCTTTAACTCTACCATCTGCTTACAAAGCTGCAGGAACGCTCCGGGACTGGTACAGCTCCCAGGCTTCCCAAAACCATCATCATGCACCTGCATGAAATCTTATACAAATCTGCTTCTAGCTTTTCTTTCTCTCCAGGTGTTCCCTGTCCTTCTGAAATATCTTTTTACTCAACCAGGCTTTTCAGCCTGAGGCCGTAAATCAACAACAGAATGTGACCGCAAATCAACTCACAGAGTACGAGAACTCACGAGTGGAGAATTACAGATTGCTACCCAGTTGCACTGTCCCCTTCACCTATTGCAACAAACAAACAAACAAACCACTTGCATCAATCGTTCCTGTCCTCTACACCAGCTCCTGGCTCGGCTTGCCAAAATCTGTTACTTGGGGTTTTCAGAACCCCCAGCAGGGGCAACTTTACTATTTCACTCCAGGCGGTGTCAGGAATAAATCAACAGGAACACAGCACTTCTGTCTGAGCAAGGATTAAAAGCAAGTAAGCATGCTCTTGTCTAACACTGCAGTTTATTAGATTTAAGCACACACAGACATAAGCATAATATCATTGCAATCGTTGATCACATTCTGAGATCTACACACCACTCAAATCCAGGGAGACAACTTCTGTTTTATGTGGATTAACCTTCCAACAGCTATCTCTCATCCATGCCCCAGACTCAGACACTGAGCAGGACATTCAACACCACTGGATGGATTGGGTGAAATTAAGATAGAAAGCTAAGTGTCATTAGCATACTAAAAAGCACCACAGCTCGTTCTTCCTCTTTAATTCTCCTAGCGGTCCCATATGTATGCTGAATGTCCTATACATTTTCTGGCATCTCCTGGGGTGGAGAAAATAAAAGTGAGACCTCTGATGACAGTTCTAAACTCAGTGGTGAGAAAAAGGATATCATCAAAACCCTTACTATATAGACTGCTGTTAATTTGGTAACAGCTAGGCATCCATCCATATTTTAGTCTTCATTGGAAATGCCTCCAGCAAGATCATGTACAAGTATTATTTTAAACATGAATAGATAAGAGAAAATTAAAGGGTGTTTTGATACTCCAGTGTGAACTTTGTCATTGTCTATACTGAGAGTAGATCCTAAAAATATAAGGAAAGACTGATGACCAGATGTTTTCATGTTAAAGATGGGGATGTTGCATCAAAACATGAAGGAAATAGTGGGTTATTAGCTCCCAGAGTTTCCATCAGCATTTCAGCAAAATTTGGTATCGAATTTTCTGGAAGACCCACAAGCCTAATAAATTTACCATACTACATGGAGTTTTCTGTGGCAAGCTCTGTCACAGCATTACTGTGGTCTCATGCTGAACAGTGTAGGTGGAGAACTTCCCATCTGTTACCATTAATTGAGAGCCCAACTGTTCAAATGTTCAGTCCGAGAGCACCAAAACTTTGAGTCACTTATTTATTGTCTCTGGCTATAATTTCCAATAGCCTTCTGGAGCTCAGTCTCCTGCTGAGGGAATTTCCTGTAACTGGCAAAGATTTTAAAAGGAAAGTTTGTCCTTTTCAAATGGGACTTTTGTTCTTTGATATCATAGGAGGTGAAAGATGAACATGTTCTTTATAAAATGTGAGTTGAGTTAATAAACAATGGATTTTACTTAAGTTTGGCAAGAGCTAAGACAGAACTTGCCTTCACACTTCAGTTGTTTGGTCACAGAGTGATTTTTTAGGGAAGAAATGTGGCCTAGAATTGGAAATCCTTAACACTGGGTTTGATTCCGAGTTATTATTCATTATTTGTATAATGATACAATATGCAAACCATTCTACAAACACATAGCAAGGGTGGTCCTTGCCCCATCGAGCTTAAAATCTAATAGACAAGACAGAGAAAGTTCTACCACTGACTTGGTGTGTATTCTTAGGTAAGCCATTCAACCTCTCAGACTTATTTTTCCATCTATTTAATGAGAATAATAGGATTTGCCTATAATGCCTTCCATTAAAATGTAGCATTTACCAATAGTTACCGCACTGTGAGATCAGATCCTGCTGTATTTGCTATATTCCAATAGGAAACGCATTCACTCTCACACATTACTTGCTAGCAAATGTTTATTTTTAATGGTGAGTGTTGAATCACACTGATGTTTGTGAGAACTAAAAAATGTTTTTAAAATGCACTGAGATCTTTAAATGAAGGGACTATTTAAATGCAAAATATTATTATTCAAGTTCTCTGTCACTAACACCCAGCTATCAAAATCCCAATGCTATTTTTCCTTGAAATGATAGGTATATGCAACAACATGCAATACACCACAACTTGCACGAACATGCTGCTTACCATAAAAAAAGTCAAAATGTGCTCCCAACTGCACCAGCAACACAGAGATCTCTTCTCCGTATCATTTTTATTAGATTATCTATACGGAACACAGCTTTCTGAAGAAGATATTACTATAGCCAACCTATTTTCATCTCTTTTTGGTACTTATATGGCTCCCATTGCCATAGTATCTGAGCATGTCACAATCTTTAATGTGTTTATCCTCACAACACCCCTGTGAGGCAGGGAAATGTCATTATCCCCATTGTACAGGTGGCAAAACTGAGGGAGGGAGAGGCTGTGTGACAGCCCAAAGCCACACAGCACCTACGTCTTCTAAGTGCTAGACTGGTGCCCTATGCATTGCATCATCCATCCTGTCTACAAAACATTCTCACACATTTACATGCAAATTTGAAGTGGCCCCGATATTATGACAAATGCCTCTAAACATGATTTCTTTCCCTATGAAGCTTTCCCAGTTAGCACTGTCAAGGGAACATTTCACCCTTCTGACATGGTCCCCAACATTGCAACACTTACAAACATGCTTAACTTTTTACCTTTGAGTAACCCCACTAAAGTCAATGGGAGTACACAGAAATTCAGAATTAATCCTAGTTGCATGATTACGGCTATAGCAGCTGTAAGCAAGAAATCCTGTTCATCTCCAAAATACACTGACCCACTGGGGATCACACCTTTTAGTACCAACCAGTGTTCTCTCTCACACCTCGTAAAGCATCGAGCCATTGTTCATAATAATGTTGTACAGACACCAAAAGGAAGGCTGTGAAAAACATAGGAGATAGTGGAAAGGGGGTGTACATGCGCTCAGTGGGCAGTATGAAATGGAATAATGCGTGGACAATGCTTTATTCAAATAAAAGTAACTGCCATCCTGCCAAAGTAAGCCTTGCAGTTCAGTCCTCAGCCTCCACTACTAGCAGGCAAAAGATTGACTTGATGTAACTTGTTGCCATTACTGCATTTCTTCCACATCACTACACCAGTCAGCTCCACTTGTGTAAAACCACTGACTGAACTGCACAAATGAAGCATCAGCCTGAATTCATCCAGTGTTGTTTTGGCACAACTATAGCCAAGGGCAAAATATGAATATTTGGTGAGGAAAAGCTCTTTGAATGGGCCCACAGCTGTGTCTAACATTTTCCCAGGTTTCTTGGAATTACCTTTCTTCTTCAATTACCTTTCTCCTCGTAGATAGCTGGGTAACTGGCTAAATAGATAATAAAGACTAAAGATTTCCTAGTTATATAGGGGAGTTCTGTTTTGTAGCTATGATTAGCTCGTGTATCTAGTAGTTGATCAGTTTTTCCTCACTGTTTCTGTTTTACATGTTTCTCACATAAAGTAGTAGTGTGTTCCCTTCTGCTTTTATCCTTTTTTATTTCTAGATACAACATATTTCTATGCATGATTAAAGACCACTAGCTAGGAATTTGTGGGGCACTTGCACTAATATGCAATAGCTTTCCCGTTCTGTCAGATATGCAGCTGGTTCATGCAAGATCTCCAGTATCACGAAACGGCTTCTTGAACAAAGGCCTAAGAACTGCAGCCTTAAGGGAAAATAGCACCCTGCCCTCCAACCGGGAGGCAATAACATTCTTAACCAACAGTGGTCTCAGTTCATCTCCACTTGATTTTAATCAGGCATGAGGGGAAAGTTGCCAGATGAAACCCAAGACCAGTACCTCAGCTGATGCAAGCTGGCATAGCTCTATTGGTCCAATGGAGCTATGCCAATTTACATCAACTGAAGAGCTGCCTCTCAATGAGAAATACTGGCTTAAATTCAGCCACAGGAAGATGGTCTATTTGTACCCTCTAACTCAGACCATAGCTAGCTGATCTTTTCTGTGAAAGAGAGAGAACTCCTAACCACAGGAGAAAAAAATCTGGTTGTCATTCTGAGGATAGAACTTACCAAGGTGTCCACCACCAGACCTGCTGGATGAAATTCCACAAATGCAATGGTGCAAGGAAAGAATGATCTCTCTATGTCCACCAGAGACACCATGCAGGCCTTTAAAAACCCTTATGCTACAGTCAATCTGACTTGGAATGCAATTTCCAATATTGTCACTCTATCGTGTGTCTTATACGTTTCAATTGTTGCAAGACATCTATAAATGCCGCTGTCCAAAGCAGGAGAAACTTGCATTAACTTATAAGAAAAAATATTACAAAATTGAGGAAAAACTGTACAATGTTCTAGTTCCGCAGAAAGCATGAGCTCTGCCTTTTCTTTCCTATGTAGCAATCTGTCATTGAATTAGGAACAAACAGACATAGCAAAAACCCAACCACACTGAAAGTGGCCAGTTTGTACCTGTTTCTGACAGAGATCTGAAAGGTCTCTTTCTATTTTTTTTAAATACTTTGTTGTATAAGTCTAATGGAACTGCAAATTACAATGATCTGTGTGCATGACATACAGAAAAACAATACTTAGGATAAATGGTTGAGAACAAGCGATAGTTATACTGCCTTATGAGACCATTGACAGATAGCTAAAAATATAATCCTTTAGGAAGTTCTGAAACTGAATTTGGTCTAGTCGTCTTCATAGGCGGACCATTGATGTTGATTCTTTATCCTAATCTAAGCAAAGGCAGACTCACATCTCACATTACAAGATATAATGGTCTGATCATAGGAGGGGAAATGTATTATTCACTCTCTCCCCAGTAATGAAATGTCACCCGAAACAAGAACCCATGTGTGCCTGGTAGAATACAGAAAGTGAGATGCCTTCTCATAGCCCATATTTGGCATGGTGGCTATAAAAACAGAACCTTGAACAGCAACTTTCTGCATAAACATTAAAGTCAGCCTGACAACTAGCCTGGGTTACACCAACACTGTAAAGGACCAAAACGCCATGTGAGATCTGCATGCCATTACTATTCCCATCTCAACTCCTTCTGGAGACTCACACCAGTTGAACACACTAAAACTTGTCTCTAAATTCACACTCAGAATGGAGATTTGGGGACTATGCATTGAGAATTTCAAATAGCAAGAGGAATACAGGTTTGGGGTGGTTTTTAATGCACGTATCCATCTTTATTCATTTAAAAGCTATAGTTAAACAGAGATGTATCTAGACATACATAATTGATTCTAATAAATGTTTTATTGTTTTACCAGAAATGCTTAAAAGTAGACTTTCACAGTAACAGAATATTGCTGGAAATCTTTCTTATGTAATATATTGTACTAGAAGTTAGTTGACAGGCCTATTCAGTTTCTTACTCTGACACCTTGTTTAGATTTCCATTTTAAATAGGATTTAAGATAGATTTTGTCAGAAACCTTTCACTGAAGAGTACACACAATTTAAAAATTAATATCTTTCTGCTGCTTCCTATCAAAGGTGGTTATGTTTACGTGTTTCAAGGCTATAATATATGGTTCACTAAAATCTGCCTTTCACTGGGCCTAATTCGGAGGTGATTTTAAGTAAATCTCCAATAGTCTAAGCTACTATAACTTCTACCTTCATCTAGATCCCTCAGAGTCTTGGGGTATCTCTACATCAGTGACTGTCCATGTGTCCATGCGCGTGACTGTGACATAACCCTCTCCCCCATGTCCTCATCTAGATGCCCCAAGAATCATGTATTTGAAGAAGAGGAGAGGGTGAGTAAACTACCATGCCTGAGGGCTATAGTAGGTACACATCTCAGGTTGTGGCACGGCCCATCTCCATGCCAATTTGCAGTGCATACAAGGTTAAGGGGCAAGTGACAGATCTTGAGTTTCAATAGTCCTCCCCCTCCCACCCAATTGCACGGAAGCCTTTTCTGCCTGACCCTTACCCAATCTATAAAGGTCCCCGCCCCCTATTTTTGCCAGTAGTAGCAAGCTGCGCTGACCACATCAGAACAGTTTTCTGTCACTTTCTTTTGATCAATGCAGGTGAACATGGCTCCTGTTCTGAGAGCAACTGCCTAGCCTGCTGATCACACCCGGGTCACTACTGATCAATGTGTGGTCAGAGTACACCACACTCCCTGACTTCTCACGGAGCGGCAAGGTCATTCACAGAGACTGGAGCAGGAGGGCATTGAGCAGACTCTGGCCCATGCCGGGAATGGATCAAGCACTGGATGCTCTGGAATAGGAGAGCGAAAAACTCAAGTGTCTCTCTTGGAGGGCTCAGTGTATATGCTCCTTCTACGATGAGCTGGACTGGGTGCTGTCAAGGGCTCCAAGTACAGATCCTCAAGTGGCTCATGACCCTCTCCTCCACCTCGTTGGCCTCATTCAAATGCTATGAGGGCCGAGGCAAAGAGGCAGGAAGGACCACAGAGGATGCCCCAGAAGACCAAGAGCACAAGGAGCATGTGATTTTTCACCTCTACCCAGAGAAGCCAGTTGAGGAAGTTCCCCTGCACTGACAAACCCAAGGAAAACCCCAAGCCACAGCAGGAACCAGAACCCTGGGCTGGTAAATTACAGTGGATCCCCCACCCTCCTCACCAATATCCTCTCTTGCTCTGGTGCTGGTCCTAATTTTAAGTCCAGCCCCCACTCCGCTCCACCCTGAAATGTTCCCTGAGCAAGACACAGCTGTAAATCAATGATTTTATTGATTTCCGATGAACCACTATTATGCATTTGGCAGAAGCTGGGTGTTAAAAACAGATTACTGACCACTTGTGTGTGGACTCTCCTTCCTTATTATGGTGAACATAAAATGTTTTCAGTTTGGGATTGGGCCCAAGATTCACAGCACTTGAACTGGAATAGTGTAACTGCCCTGTGCCCTCATATTGCAAACACTTTTCTGACTTTCCCACAGCCACACCTTCCAGGTTAAGAAATGTCCCAAATCCTAGTGGATTTTGATGAACTTCTTATTGGATCTGATGTGAGGGGCACGTCTCAGTTTTGTTTTTGACAGAAATTAATTCTTTGGAAATGGGCCACTACAGGCAAAAGCCTGTTAGTTTTACTCACACAAGTAGTCCCACTGAAGTTAATGGAGCTATGTGAATGAGAAAAATTAGCAGGAATTGAACCTAAAACTCATTGATTCGTTAATGCCTCACTCATATATTTTAGCTATTGAAAAAGATTTTGTTGTTAGTGGCACATAAGACTGGTTTGTTTTATCAAGATATGGGTAGTCGGTGGTAGTGAATCTTCTACTGGTTGCCAAAGAGCTAATAGAGATGCACTTTCTAATTGGCTTGGCAAGACTGACCAGAAATGAATAGAAGAAGTTGCCTGTTCTTCCTCCTTGTCAATTTATATTAGTCATAGAACAGGGTTCTAGTTGTAGAGCAGAGTGGCACCTATGTTATTTATGAATAGTACATTGTGTAGATTAGTAAGAATATATGGTTGCTTGGTACCCTGTATATTTCATTTAACTCTGCTTTCTTTGGTTCATAGTTGTGATTCGTCACAGGTATTCCATATTGGAAATAAGCATATTAAAAATAAAGAGGAATATATCATCCAGGGCATTCAAGGTAAGCAATAAAATAGATTTCTAGGCTCTAGAAAGCTTGTTACATTTTGAAAAGTCAGAACCAGTGGGTTTTTTTGTTTTTTTTTAAATTCCTTTTAATAATTTTCTTTGTGGTTAGAGGTATAATTCTTTAAAAAAATAATTTATGGATTCTATATGTTATGAGGAAGAGCAGCTCTGGAATTTTCATACATATTACTGCCCACAGACTATTAATTGTATTCCTTATCATCCACAAGAAAAGAAAACACTGTTAAAACTCAGAAAGGTAGTGACTGCATCCACAATTCAAAGTAGCTTGTATAAGTGCTTTGCTGAATCAGTACCTTAGAATCCAGTCCTATTCCTGTTGAACTCAGTGGAAATATTATTATTATTAATTTTGGTAGGAAGAGATCTGGGCCCTAAGCGTATATTTTAGAGGAAAGAATGCTTTTGGGCAGAAGAGTAAAAATGAGTTTCTTGTGAGAGTATAAATGAAGCTCATTGCACAGTGTTACAATCAGCATTAAAAGGGCACTACACATGAAACATTCTCATCAGAGTGAACAGCCCAATGACCCATATTGTTTGAAACCCTTCACAGAACCACATCTGTTACGATACCTACAATACATCAGCCAATGTTTATAGACTGGACTGCACTGCAGTTGTGAAAAGTCAACGTTTATTAGTGTAATAGCAAAATGTGTGTGTGTGTGTGTGTGTGTATGCATATAATTGCCTACCGTATTTTCCGGCGTATAAGGCGACTGGGCGTATAAGACGACCCCCTAATTTTACAGTTAAAACATAGGTTTTGGCCTATACTCACCGTATAAGACGACCCCCCCTTCCGAGGGGGGGAGCCCAGAGCCTTTTAAATCCCAGCCGTGGCTGGGAATCAGAGGGCTGTGGGCTGCCCGCTGCGGCGGGGAGCCCAGAGCCTTTTAAATCCCAGCCGCGGCCGGGAATCAGAGGGCTCTGGGCTGCCCGCTGCGGTGGGGAGCCCAGAGCCTTTTAAATCCCAGCCACGGCCGGGAGTCAGAGGGCTCTGGTCTGCCCGCTGCGGCGGGGAGCCCAGAGCCTTTTAAATCCCAGCCGCGGCGGGGAGTCAGAGGGCTCTGGGCTGTCCGCTGCGGTGGGGAGCCCAGAGCCTTTTAAATCCCAGCCGCGGCCGGGAATCAGAGGGCTCTTTGTTTATACCCGGCGTATAAGACGACCCCCGATTTTTGGGGGTTGTTTTTTTAGTATAGAAAGTCGTCTTATACGCTGGAAAATACGGTATTTTGATAATCACTTTCCCCGTACACAAACCTCTTACGTGGCTTTTCTCTTCAGAAGAGGGATCAGTCCTCTCTCTCTTTGGACAACATCTAGCACAAAGGGAACCTGGGCCTGAGTCCTCAGACACTACGGTAAAAAGTTAAATATCATTATCTGGTTGGTTTTTGGCCAGGACCCACTCCCAGCTCCTTGTTAGCAGGGGCGCCTCTAGAAATTACGCCGCCCCAAGCAGGGCGGTGCGCTTGCCGCCCTTCCCCGGTCCAGCGGCCGGGGCAGAAGTGTCTGCGGCGGGTGCGGTGGTTCGCGGCTCCGGTGGAGCATCCGCAGGCATGCCTGCGGGAGCTCCGTCTGAGCCGCGGGACCAGCGCACCCGCCGCAGTCATGCCTGCGGGAGCTCAAGTGGAGCCGCGGGAAGAGGGGACCTCCCACAGGCATGACTGCGGAAGGTCCGCCGGAGCCAAATGCCGCCCTGCCGGGACAATGCCGCCCCACGCGCCTGCTTGGCGCGCTGGGGTCTGGAGCCGGCCCTGCTTGTTAGCTACCTTGCCTCCGCACAATACATCTAATTATGCAACACTATGTTATTAAGGGAAAAACTCTTCCTGAACCTAATTGGCTTCCACTGAATGGATTGACTGGTCCTCCAGTGGTAGGAAGTGGTAATTGCCCTTAAGAGACTTTTATATTTAAGGGGCCAGGAATCTGTTATATCTTCAATGTATGTACATGCCTGGAAAAGGGTGTTACAGACCGATATTGTGGACATTAATTTACGTGTATTACTTTATAGTAAATAGCAATTTTAGGTTTTGGATAAGGATTACTAGTACTTAAATGAGACATCAAAATGAACAGAGCTGCTCTCAGATCAGAGATGGCCCAGAAATAAAACCCAGGATCAGCAAAACCTGAATTAATCTGAAATGTGAGGCTTAGGACCATGTATGTTTATAACTTGTGAAATGTTCTCAGTAGTGAGAAGCTGCCTAATGACTAACAGTAAATGGGATGGAGGAAAGAAGGTAGAGAAGGGAAGATTAAACACTGTGCTCTTCTGATGCTTAAACATTTGGACATTTTCAGGTTTCAGGTTACCATTCTCTGCTCTTAAAGTCTTGATTTTTCACTCTCCCATTTACATTTCTGTCAATCCTATTAGCTTTCTTAATTAGCACTAAAGGGAGTTCTCCACATTCATCTCAATGTTTTGTGCTTATTTATAATATATTTCTTATGCTAATTTTTCCCAGAGTTCCCCCCTCCCAAAATAATTTGACTTGTCAATCTCGAATTTATATCAGTTCTCCTGTACAGTTCCTTGTTAATATTAGTAACATTCCACCTCCCTTGTCAGTCCATACTTAAAGGGCTCAAAATTGCCTAAAATACATATTTGACCCCTCTGTTTTCAATCAACATAGGATCAATCCGTGGCTTTGTTTTAAATAGCTAATTTTAGTTTCCAAGAGAAAACAATGTACATTTGAACTCTCATTACTGTATTTCTTCAAATACAGTGATGATGTGACATTGAAATAATGATAAACATCTACTTTTATAAATCAGAAGGTTAATCAAATGAAGTATTTCCTCACATTATAAATCTTATGTGAAAGCAAAAATGCATTTAGGCCGGAGGGGGAGGGCTCTACATGTATAAGCAAATTAACAGAAGAAACTTGTAGCCATTTGGGTGTAAACAACCATAAATCACATTTACATTATTGTTGTTAATTATTTGTATTACAGCAACCTAGAGATAGCCGCTGTACAAATATATTTTGACACCTTGTCTGAAAGAGTCTAGAATCCAAACAGACAAGACTGACTAGCATGGGGGAAAGAAACAATTATTATTGCATTTTACAAATGGGAAAATGAAACCAAGAGAGACCAAGTGACTGGCCCAAGGCCACGGGGGGAGTCTGTGGGAGAACCCAGATTTCGGATCCCTACTCGAGCACCCTAATATCATCCTTCCTCTCACCACAGTACTTTTATATTGTACTTTTCATCCCAAAGGCTCTCTTAGAAAAGGTAATCTGTATACAAACGTACAGTGTACCAGACATTGAAATGCAGTAGCTATTTGACAATACATGGCAACAGCGAACAAGGGTATAGGGTCCGGGAGTAAAGAATTAATTATATTAAAGGAGAATCTGAGGAAGGCAGAATGCAGTTATCCAAGCTGGCATTTATCTAGGACATAAGGCTACACCTAAATCTTTGAAAGTGACCCCAGATATTTAAACATTTGGTCAAGAACTTGTCCAAAAGATGGCACTTTAAGCAGCATAAGTATCTGCTAGCACTGTGCTGGGTATCAATTCAGGGGTCAAGAGTCTGTCCACCACTCTCTGCCACACTTTCTGGGAGACCACTGTAGAACGCTTTAATAGGGTGACCAGACAGCAAATGTGAAAAATCGGGACAGGGGGTGGGGAGTAATAGGAACCTAGGTAAGAAAAAGACCCAAAAATTGGGACTGTCCCTATAAAATCGGGACATCTGGTCACCCTACACTTTAATGATGCGACCCAACCTGGCGGATCTGATGGGCTCACAATATAAGGCAGTACAGCTGCAGCTATAGCTCAAATTCAGCAATTATGGACATATTATCTTGTTACATTGATAAGGCCATATCTAGCATATGTTAATATTTTTTATATCAAGCTATATAACTGGGAGGCACTCATTTGTGAACCATAGCTTATTGACTGGTTGCAAAAGGTGGTTTAGAAATTCAGACAGGCCTATTCAGGCAAAGATATTTTATCACCTACGCATAACATGCATATCTACATAAATAACATACATCAATAACAGATGCCAGCACAAAACACTCATCTAAGGACACATTACACTTACGCTGAAAGCTTTGCTTTTCTGTAAAGAAAAAGAAAAACAATATCCTATAAAACAGTATAATCACTGAAGAGTTATAATTCTTTTTTACTTTCCTTGTAAGAAATTTCCCTATAACTCACTCATACCAGTGAGTATCTAGTTCACTAAAAGTATGAATCTGGTAAGATTAATGTTTGTAAATGCATGATTTACACACACACACACGCACATGCACTCACACACACCTAAATATAAAATAAAATCTAATGCACGTACCAACATTAAAGTTAATATATTGAGTCAGTAAAACCCCTGCAGCAAATTATTAGTAAGAAAAAATTTCTCACTTATTCAACATTTTCAAACTCTTCCATTAGTAGTTAGTAGAAAAGTTATTTCAGAACACAGAATGAGGAAATAACGAAAATGTTATTAGTAGCTACAAATTTTCATTTATGTGGACAAATCATTTTTTTCCCTTTGCTTGGAAGAAAAGTGATAAAGGAGAGAGTTGCAAAGGAACTGTAATGCCAGCTTTGTCAGGAAAAATTTACATCTTCCACCACACTAGAGTTTTAATGTAAAAGACTTTCTGCATTCTTCCAGTTGCAGAGTTTCATGTCTGAATTGGCAATTTGCCTGAAGGACCTATCTACTGACAGAATTATTGTCAGTGAGGTCAACTGTAAATTTAGATCAGTCAGTGCAGGGCACAAGGAAAACACTGTCAGAAACGTTTCCCTGCACCTTGGCATCAGACAAACACTGAATGTATGTCTCTCAGCATAAAGCTTCAAGTAATAAATTCAGTGAAAATCAATAATTTTAAACTCACACTACAGTTTGCTACTTCAATAGAAATCTTTCATTGATAGTTGCTTTCCTCTTCTGTGAAGAATAGCCATGGCATGATCGCCAGCATCAATACATTTCTACTAAAAAAGGGAGGACAAATGCTACATTTTATTAGATATTAAAACCAGGAATTACTGCAATAATCGTTTAACAAGCTGTCAGTTAACAAGTATTGTTCTTATAGACAGAGGAAGGAGTATTATGCCCTCTTTTCATATAGAGTTATATCTAGAAATAGGCTAATACCACAAACATTTGATCCGGGTTTCAGTGTGGCTAACTCATGTGATTTTAATGACAAATCTCATGATATTAGGTGTTTTTCTTAAAGCCTTAGACCCTGACTACAGACTCTCAGCATTCATTTTAAAAACAATTCTTAACTCCCAGCCCTCCTGGTTCCAGAGAAAAGCTTGAAAATGTGAACTCTAAAATTTAAAATGCCAGAAGGCAAATAAACAGAGCTCCAAATGCATTACTGAATGGATATTATCTCATGGTTTTTAAGTTAATCACATGATTTTTGAAGACCTGACTTGTGATTTTGAAACACTTGGAGTTAGCAATACTGAGATTTAAAGCCCCTCGGTGTTTGAGGGTGTTCAGATCTAGAGTTTTGGTTCAGGCCTCTCTCTTTATATCAGATTCCAAATGACAGTGAAATTGAAGTGTAAAAGCAGAGGATAGGCACACAACATGGAAAACAGAATTGGTTTGAAAATAACACATAAGAGTAATGGTAAAATATTGCTGCGTTGAGAAAGACACGTATATAGGCTGACTTCCAAATGGAATGGAATGCATAATGTATTGTGTTCAGCCACTAGGTGGCACTGTGTGCAACAAACCTTATTTCAGCTAACCTCAGACATACCTTGCAGAACAATAAAGTATCTTACAGTGAACACATCTGGTGTGTATCTCTCTGGGAAGAAAGCTCTCTGTAGCCAGATCTGGTACAGAAGCCTGACCTGCTAGTAGAAGCCCAGAAACATAGCATGTAAATGAAATACATGACACCCAGCTTCTAATTTGTGGACCCACCTCCCTACCCCCAATGTTATAAGCGTCTCTTCTGGGGAACTACTCCTGCAGTAAACCCCACTCCAGCCTGGAAGAAAGGTAGTTGTCACTAGATTGTAAGCTCTTACTTAGATTGTAAGCACTCTAGGGCAGACATTGTCTTCTTGTTCTGTGTCCGTACAACACTCAGCACAACGGGGTCCATGACGAGGGCTCCTAGGAGTTATGGTAATACAAATAAATGATAGTAATAGTAATAATAATTGCACTGACTGCACAGCAGAGAGTATTTGAAGAATGGGGTTTTAACTCATCAGGACATAATTTTTAAGCTATGGGGTTCAATATGTTGTATTTGTTTGCTTGTGGAGTATATAGATTTGGCATAGTTGCCAAAACCCACTCCACATCACCCTCATTTTGGATTTTCACAGCTTGGAGAATTCTGGAATGCTCCCGGGATTATAATCATGTGTGCATTCTTTCATGTGTGCTTCCATATTTAAAGGTTCCCTGGATAAATTGTCAGCATCAGTGTTCACAGTCTCATGATGGTATTTTGTGGTGAAGTTGAAATCTAAAAGCTCCTGAACCCCATCTATGACTAGCAGCGTTTAGTTTAGCCAGTGTCATCACGTATGTTAGTGGATTGCCACTGCAGAGTGTAAATGAAGGTGAATAGAAGAGGTAATCTCTGAACCTTTCTGATATAGCCCACTTCAGAGCTGGAAACTCCAGTTTCCAAGACTGTAAGTGGTAGTTCTTCTATACAGGTGTCAGAGTTGTGGATGCAGAAGCAATCATCCTGAGATTTCCTTCTTGATGCTGGTACAGGATTGCCCCCAACACCCTCATTTGAGGTATCAGTACTCAAACTAATGGTTTCTAGAAATCTAGGTAGGCCATAATCAGAGAATTGGACAGACTATGAATCTGTTGTTCTAAAACTCCTCAATGTAGTTCTGGCCATACCACTGGTTTGTTGACAGGTAACTGTCCTGTTCCCTAGACCTTTTTTTTCTTTTTGAAGCAAGGATATTTGGGATTGGAAAGGATATCACACTATGGTTTTCCAACCCTCAAAATCCTGTATAAATACCCTGTGACAGCTAAGGAACCCAACCAAATTTTACTTCCCTTACCATGGAAGGAGTTCTTTCTTTCAAAGATTGTACATCTTTTGGGTTCATTTTATACCCCTGAACTGACACTATCTTAGTACAATAGTGCACCCCCTACTTGAACAAATCACAGGTACTTGGGCATAGTTTGTTACTACTTTTCTTTTGTTTTGAAAGTTTTGAGAACTTTCCTAGCATAGTCTACATGATCCATGAAATCCTTGCTGCAGACACACACATCGAGGTGGATAGGGTATGCATATTTCATCTCTCATCTTCCAGGTATTCTTCCATTCAGTGCTGGAATTCTGCAGGGGCATTACTGAGTCTATGAGTAATGCAAACCATCCATATAATTCCCAGGGTGTGATGAAGGCAATCTGGTGTGCATTTTCCTCACTTATAAAACCCTGATGATAAGCTTTACCTTGATCAAGGACAGAGAACCATAAACTGCCGCCTAAATTATTGAGGATCTCTTAATTCTGGGTAGGATGTCCATCGGTAATAGGGTTTTTTTGTTAGTTTTTTTTGGTCTATTTAACTCTGTAGTCTATGCCTAGTCAAAATGTTCCATTTCTCTTTGTGACACAAACCACAAGTGGGGAATACGGTGACTTACATTTTTTTATCCACCCTCTGGCCAGAAGATCTTTTATGTAGCTCTTTAGTTCATTGTACAATGGTCAGAGAGTGACATTATGTTTTCTGGACAGGAACCGTGTCAGCCAGCTTAATGTTCATTTCCAAAATTTCAGTACACCCTACATCTGAATCCCATTGCATTCTTTTGCAGCATCTCTGTGACCTCTTCTTGTTCCACCTCTGAGAGGTATTGCAAGCTGACAGGGGGAGCCCATCTTTCACTAGGGATTTGTGATACATCTTTATACTCAGCCTGCATTGTTGATTGGTTATTACAATGTTCATTTCCTTTCAATGGGGACTCACTTTCTGGCTTCTGTGGTAATTGGATAGGGCAGATAGCATCGACCTGCAGTAATCATCCTATTATGGTTCTCCTCTTTCAGATGATACCATGTTTAGTGATATTCCTGACATTTACTCACATCTGAGAGTTTGCTTTTGGAAAACACATTTGGTGTTCTGTAATCTCCAGATCTTCAGGCCGTGGTGCTGTTTCATTTGGAATAAATAGTACCATGGTACTTCCTTCTGTGCCGTTCGCTGTGGCTATACACATCACTTCAACTGCTTGTCCTCTTGGAACAGTGAGAACTCTTGCTTCTTTCTTGACTGTGCAAATATCCTCTGTCTTTTTGCCCTTCTACTGTATTAAATTAACTATGGACTTTGCACAATTTACCTCTATATGAAGAGCTGAGGTTAAGAGTTGCACAACATGATGGAGCTTAGTCCCATCACCTGTTAGACAAGGTGTTAGAGCCAATTAGTGCACCTGTGGTTGACACAGGCCAGAAAGCGGGGAGCTGGATAAAGATCACTAGGCACTTGGACATTACAAAGAACCAGAGGGAACTCAGTAGAGGGAAATATTGCAGATGAGGTAGGATTGTCCTGCAGAAAGAAACCCACTGAGAGCAGATCAGGCTTCTGTGGTGGGGGAGCCCTGATATAGGGTTTAAACTGGCAAGAACCCAGGTAGGACGAACCACAGGGAGTAGGTTACACTCGTACAGGGGAGACTCTAAGTACGGTCAGTGAAAGAATTCTAGTGGAGCCCAGGAAGGGTTGAAGAGTGATTAGTTCATCAGATAAAGGAGTAGCTGGGAGGACTTATGGAGAAGCCAGAGAGGCCTGGGAAGCAAAGGGAGGCTGTGTTAAGCATTGGCTGTAGGGATAAAGCATGACGTGATTAGTGGTAAGAAATGGTCCATGGAAACAGCAGCATGTCTGAAGAAGAAGCTGACCTAATACATGGTCCCAGGGTAGGAACCTGGACCAAAGGCTAAGCCTGTGTTTCCCTACCACGCCTGAGGAAGGGGCATGCAAGCCCAATGGAAGGAGTAATGAGCCCAGTGTAGGGCTGTAGACTTACCCCAAAGATTGGACTGACGAATATCCCAAGAGGGGGTGGGGTTGAAGGCTTTTTTGCGTTGAGAAGTTTTGTGAACTTTCAGTTGGACTTTGTTGTTACTCCCAGATTGGGACTGAACTTTATGTGACTTGGCTGGAGGGCCGAGCCACAGAAGATGTGGCATGAGGCAGATCATTACAGGTCGCTCCATCTCCCCACACCTCACTAGCATAAGTACATGTATCTTAATGGCATGATTGGCAGTGGGAGATAAGCAGAATTCTATTTCAAGCCAACCTTTATATATAGCATCAGAATTCAAGGCCAAAAGGGACCACTAGATCATCTAGTTTGGCCTCCTACCCAGCACCTGCACACTAAACCCAACAACTGAACCAAAGTATTGCGACCCACAGAGATTAGACTATTAGGTGTCACAGGCAGAGAAATAGAAGGAACCAAGGGGGACCAATGCCCTAGGGCCCCACAATGGCAGGGAAATGATTAATGGCTGCTTTCGTAAGGAACTTCAGTGCCATTCACTCCTTTTAAATCTAGTCTGCCTTCAGTATCTAACACCTCTTCAATGAGTCTTGTGTCCTGCTCTGGGAGATGGCCCCCTCTTTCCATTTTTTTATTCATCATTGATATCTGGGCACCTTAGTGTTGTTTTCTAAACACCCTCACCCCACCTCCCAATATTATCATTAACAACAATAATAATAATTAATAATAAGCAGTACTCACGTACATTCACCAGTAGGGGCCAGGGCCGGCTCTACTGTTTTTGCCGCCCCAAGCAGCGCACCGCTGACGGTGGGGGCAATCCTTGTGCCATTAGGGTGGCACGTGTGTTTCTGTGGTGGCAGCAATTCAGAGGCAGCTTCTGTCTTCAGCCGGAAGACAGAAGCTGCGCCGCCGCGGACAGCCAAACATAGAAGCTGCCGCCAAACTGCCGCTACCACGGAAACACGCGTGCTGCCCTAACGGCACATGGACTGCCCCTGCTGTCCGCTGCGGCAATTCGGTGCGCTGCTTGGGGGCAAAAAACACACAGGCTGCCGCCCTTTGCAGATTGCCACCCCAAGCACCTGCTTGGAATGCTGGTGCCTGAAGCCGGCCCTGGCAGGGGCACTGGAACAATTTGTATAGTGGGGGTGCTGAGAGCCACTGAACCAAACTGTAAACGCTGTATATGATGGAGACCACTTCCAGCCAGGGGGTGTGGCAGCACCCACAGCATCCCTAGTTCCAACACCTATGTTTGCCATGGGTATTTCTTGCTGCTTTTTGCAGCACTTTGCAACTCCCAATCTTGTTGTACAGAGATGAAAAAATAAGGGATTGCTGTCAACCCTACAGCTGTATCCCATAGTGCTGTTACTTTCCTGTCATTGATATAATACCACACTAAACGCCATTTTTCCAACCAACTTGGCAACTTTTCTTTGCTGTCTATGAGCCCCTCTATTAAAGCTCTGATGACTCACAGATTGGGTACTTACTTCTGTTCTCCAGGGTTTGGCAATTAGTGTTAGGTTTCCTCCAGTGCTGTATTTGACAATTCCTTGAACAATGCAGTGCCCGAAGACACCTGGAACACTGAAGAAAATGTTCTTCATTTCCTTTCTTTTGGCAAAAGGAGCAAGTGTACTGGGACTTCCATTTTGGGCTGATCACTCCTTGTCCCTGGTCTCTCTGGTCATGCGCCTCTCATTTTCCAGTTGCTGACACTGCCCACCTTTCACGGCTACCACACTTGTAGCAGCGATCATATCTAGCTGAGTTTTCCCATTGGCAGCATCTCTGGTAACTCTTTGGTGTTTGTCCTTTCTGGTTTGCAAAATTTGGGGAATTACTAGAGGTCTTCCCATAACTCGGTCTTTGTGAAAGCAGCCATTTCAATTGCTGGTTGTCAGATTGCTTCATTGTTCTGTTCCGCCTGAATAGCTAATGAATTTGTCTTTGTCCATTTATGTTCTTTGAGCATGGTGAGATCTTTGGTTTCTCCTTCTTTCAAAACAGATTGCATAGCATTTATTTGTAATGGCCTTAGTTGCCCTGATGCTCTTAATTTTTGCTGGTGCTCCATTTCAATACTACAGGCAATATTCAGTTTTTCCAACAAAAGTTCATCGGCTACATATAAATCCTGTAAATTCTGTTTTAGGTCAGCTATAATATTCTAATTTTGCAGCCCAGTCCAAAGAGACTGTAGAAACTGACTTTGGAACAATTCAGGCTGATATCTTAGTGCAAGACTCTGTATTCTTCTCTGATGCAAAGTTAATTTTTTGACAAAGATCCATTGCACGCTCCAGAAAATCCAGTAGAATCTCTTTTGGGTTCTTGAACTGCCTTACTTAATTTCTGATAGAGATCAGTGGCATTTTCTTCTTTCTAATTTGTTTCTAGGATCTGCCTTAGTTTGGGCAACGTGAAGCTCACTTTTGCCCTCCAGATAACTTTGGAGATTTAATCTTGGGTTGGCTGCATAAATTTCACCTTCTGTATTTTCTAACTATGGATAACCTTTATTTAATCCATTTCCATTTGGTAATCCAGACTATTAAACAATTTGTCGCCTTGTGTGGAATCACCAATCTGTCCTGTAATTCTGAAATCTTTCCTAAATACTGATAGCAGGTTTTGATTGATCTGAGGCTGTTCCCTTATTACTTTCATTTTCAGTAGGCTGCACTGATTCAGTTTTCAATCGTTTAGCTCTAAATTGCCCTGTCGTCTTTTGTTGCTGCAGCACTATCTGTTCCGTGTTCTGACAAACTAATAAAGCTTCTTTATACTGCTGAGTGCAGTTTATCTGTTTAGCCTTTTCCTGCTCTGGTTTGCCCTTCCCTTTCTAAATCATATCCTTAGTTTGATCATTCAGATGGAGTAATATGGACATTTCCTCATCCTCCACTGAGCTAACAGTTTCACTCTCTAAATGCTGCAGAATATACTTGATCAAACCTCTGCAGCTTTTGCCCCTTACATTTGTTTGATCGTCCCCTGAAATTTGCAGCCATTCAGTCATAATCAGGAGCTCTTGCTCTGCTTGGAGGCAGACAGTTTTCTGTCTCAAGCAGCAAATTTTCAGTCTCCATTTTGTGGCCTGCTCAACTGCACTCCTTCAAAAGGGCCCAGAACAAATAATTTCGGAGGGACCTCCAGATGTATTGCTGCGCCCTTACTCACAGGGCACAGTTTTTCAAAGAGAACCTTTTTTATTCTCTGAGTCAAACCTCTTGCTTTAGCAGTTTCTTGCAGACAGAGACCTCCCCAGCGCACAGCTGCAGACCAGCCTCTTCTCACAGCAGCATGCGCTAGGCTCTGAACACTCTAGCCCCTGCAGCAGCTCACATACTGTGCGCTACACTCTACTTAAAGGGACAGCTCCCATTTATTTTCTATAGTTTTTATCACTATTAACAATATCTACAATAAGATATTCAAAATTATTACTAAATATGCATAATATCAGTCTAGAACATCTACTCCAAGGCCCTCACATAACCCAGTGTCCTCTCACCCCCAAGTTACACCAGTGGCCACTCCAGCCCTCAGTCAGGAGGGTGCAAAAGGCAGCTTAAAGCTTATCATCTTCTCCCCTGGACTCTGAGAGGCAACATAGACACTCATCCTTGAAGTGTAAAGGTAGTATGTGTAGACCCTGGAGGGTTCAGGTCAAACCTCCCTGCAGTTTCAGTATAAGAGAGTTTGGAACCAGGGTCCCTGAGCAGGTTGAATGTTCCAGCTTGAGAAGGGAAGACTTTTTGCTTGAGGCCTGAAAGAACAAAAGGCAGGTGGAGTTGACAGGTGCAGCTGTGCAGACAACCTCAGCTATCAAGGTTGGATGTGATTTTTTCTTTTTTCCGCAATTCTGCTTAAAGCATAGAAATAAAATTCCTTTCATGTCTGATTTTGGTCTTCTCCTTGTGGGGGCAAACATTTTTTTTGTGCTAGGAGGTTTGAGGGGATGGCAGGGGGAGAATGTTAGTAATGCAGATTGAAGAGTGACTGTCTTTTGGCTGCTTTTCTGTTGTTCTCTAAGAAAAGTCGTTTGTTATTGTCTGGGTTATGCACGGCTGTAGGCACCTAGTTCAGGACTAGAATACACTCCCTACAACCTCAACCTTTGCCTGAAATGGCAGGAAAAAAGAGGTAGTGGCCCCCGAGGTTGAAAGTGGGGAAGCATAACCTGAATGGGTAGGAAGATTTGTAGGGCTTGGTTAAGCCATTGGTCCCTGTGCACCCAGGGGAAGATACATAAGCCCTGACCTTCTTGTTATAGCCCTCTTCGTATGATCTGTGGGGGGAGGTGGAAGGAAGCCTGCCCAAATCCACTTAGGCCAGGCTCAGGGGCTAGCCCACTCCCTTCCCCTACTGGCAAAACTGGGGCACAGCTGAGTGTTGCTGTTGCTAAGAACCCAACTGAAGGTAGGGAAAGGGAGGCATTTAGCGAGTACTGTATATGATTCCTACCCTATGGTGGGAAAAGCCCTAGATACATATAAAGCACCTGTGAGGCTGCTGCCTATAACAGAGAGTGGCAGTGGATATTGGGGGACCCCTTAGTTAAGGGACCCTGACTCACAGCCCACACGGAGAGAAATCTGTCCCTTGCTGCTAGGTTAAGAATGGCTTTGCAGGTGGCCAGGCCTGTCCTGACCCCCACCAGTTGTCACGCGAGTGTTTTCTATGCCACCCCAGCGGGAGGCACTACCATCATACGAGGACATTAGTGATTAATGGGAAAGACCTAGACTAATGATCTCTCTTCTTCTTACGCCCTGCTGGAAACATGGGAGGGCTAGCAGATTACAAGCAAGATTTTCAGAAAGCAGCTTTCCAGCTACTCCCTATTACAGGGGTCAAGTTATTTTCACAGGCAAAGCCCGTGAGATGCTCATGATTGCACTCAGCCTCCAAAGGAGTAGTACCATGTCAGAGTGGATAATGGGACACAAATCAGATTTGTGACTTAGAGGAGATGGACCCCCTGGAAAAAAAACTTAATTTGACAAAGATGGATTCAGGAGGAGATATAAATCTGTTGACTTCATGGTAGATTGACAAGTAGGTTAGGAGTACTGCCAGAAAAAGAAATATAAAGAATCCCTTGGCTAAGAGGGCTGGGGCATCCAAAGTAGATTACTTTTCATGAACTACAAGGTTGGCCTTTCTCAGTTCCATATCCTAGGTAGTACCCAATTTATTATTATTGGAAAAATTAAGAGAAAGAGGATTTATTGAGTGTTAGACAGTTCTTGAATCAATGCCGTAGCATTTCCTTGAAGGGAGGAATGCATGACAGAATTGGACCTGGAAGCTGATTCAGATGCATCGGGGACATCCTCTGGGTTCCACCAGGGTAAGTAGTACAAATTTGATTTAGAAGACGCATGAGAGGAAAAGTAAAAAACAGACAGGTCTCCACGTGGTGCCATCATGGGTGCACTGAGGGCTGGCATCATTTGCTCCTGTGGGTCATTTATCAAGCAGCACATTTTGCATGAGGATATCTGGTTACCAAAACCATGGTGTCGCAATCCGATATATGGTTATGGCTCTGTATGGCCAATTGTCGGTCCACGGCCATCTTGTCCTGTTAAAAGGACAAGGCAGCCTCCATCTTGGACAGGTTTGTTTTGTGTGGGAGAGAGGGAGAGATTCAATCCTGCCCAGCAACACTGGTGTGTGCTCTCTCCTGTGTTCCTGTTTCTCTCTCCTCTCTCTGGGGGTCATCTAAGTCGCTAGTGTGTGTGTGTGCAGAGACCTGATCCTGCCCAACAACTGATGTCGTGGTGTGTGCATTTTTTTGCTGTGTGCATTTTTTTTCGCTTTTTTGGGCCGTGGAGTCTGGAGGTCAGGCTGCTTCTGCCCAGCAACTCACTGTACTACTGTATGAGACCTAATTCTGCCAGTGTCCAGTGTGCCGTGTGCATCCTGCCCGTGGTTGGGGGTGGCAGCTTGAAGGCTGAAGCCTGGGGGAGCAGGAGACAGAAGGAGAATCAGATGAGACACTAGGGAGTGAGACCTTTCTATAAAACTAGGTTTTCCCCCAGAAAATCTTTCTGTTTTTTTTTTTTGTTTTGGGTGGAGTGTGAAGTGTGAACCTGGGCCTGATTTCTCCTTTTGGTCTCCTTCTATAGCTAGCAGCTAGTCAGCTGAAGTGCCTGATCTGAGCTGAAGGGCCTGGGCATCCTTCAAGCAGCCCTCCTCCTCTCTCCTATAGCTAGCTTGTCGCTGTTTTTTTTGCTTGGATTTATTATCGCTTTGGATTTGCTTTGGATCTATTTCCATCTCTCAGCTCAGCTCTCTGCTGCTGCTCTGGCTGCAGCTGTGCTGTTTTTTGTTTTTTTTCTTTCTTTTTTTTTTCCTACTTTCTTTTACTCCCTTTCCCTTTCCCCCTCTCCTACCAGTGTATACAGTGTGTAATAAGTTTATAAATTTTGATGTTGTTAGCTTTTAATTTTTGTTTTAGTTTTTGTTTAGGTTTTTTAGTTTTATAGATAGTAAAGTTGTGTGTGTTGTGTTTGTGTGTGTTGTGATTCTGCTGTGTCTCTGTCCAGTGTGTTGTGTGGTCTTTAGTCTCTTCTCTGTCTGAGTGTCCAGTGACCAAGAACAGTCTGGTGAGTAGTGGACTGTCTGTGTAGTGGAATCTGCCCACTGGCCTGCACTGCACCACTAGCCTTGGCAACCCTTAGTGTGGGTCCCTTTGCAGGGTTGAGGGTGCCGCCTGCCACCCGATTCTCTTGTGTGAATTCCCCGACCTTGATCTTGTGTGATGTGTGTGTGTGCTGTGATGTGATTGTGTTGTGTGTGTTTTTGTTTTGTTAATAATTTGTTTTTGTGTTGTTTTGTTTTGTTTGCCTCCACCCCAGCCACAGTTTGCCCACCCCCAGCCCATGCCCTTGGCCCAAGAAATAAATGGCCTTGCCTTCCTCTCCTCTTCCCTTTCTGCCTCTGCCTGATGAATCTCTCTCCCAATATAAATGATCCACAATCAAATTATCACATGGTAACAGGTTTTACTTGGGCTATTGGAGGAGCTCTCTCTATCAAGGTTAATAAGGGGTGAGCAAGGGAGGATTTAAAGAGGGTTTTGGATTCTGCAGCATGGGGAAGACCTGACCCCCCTGACTCTCAAGGTGTCAAAACACCAATAAAAGGCTGGTAAGGTACGTTATAGTGCTACAAAGATTTGAGGATTGGGATTGGCCTTCTCAAAGCAGTACAGACTGCCCTAGTGTGGACACTGCTGGTGCCAGACCCGCTTTCCTTGTGGGGAAAAGGATTGTCTTGGGAAAGGAAATTTCAATTCATGGTGATGTCAAAGAGCACAAATTGTTGACACTCCTCTGGTGAAGTGGGATCACATTTGTTCAGAATTGGAGTGATTACATCCACATCACAGCTTGGACTAGGACCTGTTACCCCAAGGGGAGTAAGATAACGCTTCCAAGAGAAAATACTCGAGAAATGGTAGGGGGAAAAATAGAAAAGGAAAGCCCCTTTTCTCAGAAGAGCAGACTCGGCTCCCTTCTGTGTCTGTCACCGGTGGATTTAGCTTCCAATAAGGGTGTCCTTTCTTCCCTGTGTGATGTAATAAAAATGAAGAAAAGACAAGGTAATATGGTGCAAACAAAGATAAATGTATTAAGGGTAAAGGTACGGAAAATGGAAAAAATGGAGAGGAAGAAACACAGACTTAACCATATAGTGATTCAGTGACTGGCTTTAGAAGCTTGAAGCTGAAACCCACGAAATCTCCTTTGGCATTCAGAAAAACAATAAATGAAACCCCAATACAGAAACCTTTCCTACGATTTAGGCACAGTGGACACAGCATACAGGTGCAAAGCCCAGGACCTTCTATTCTCTGGCTGATTTAGAGCCTTCGAAGAGGACTACTGGGGAGTCATAGACTCATAGAGTTTAAGGTCAGAAGGGACCATTATGATAATCTAGTCTGACCTCCTGCATAGTGCAGGCCACAGAATCTCACCTATTCACTTCAATAACAAACCCCTAACCTATGTCTGAGTTATTGAAGTCCCCGACAACTGTTGGATTTCGTCGCAGGCGGGAAGGCCCTCTGGGATGATGGACACCAGGAAAGCAAAACTCTCCACAGGTAAAATGGATTTGGTTTGTTGTGGCAGGGATAGTGATGACAGGCCTCTCCTTCCTCAACTTTGCTGCGGGATAGATGGTACTCTTCTCTCTAGCTCTGGAGCATTAGGAAGACCTGACCGTGAACGCACTGCTGCTGGAATGGACAGCTCTGTGCAGGCTCTGAGCAAGATCATATGTAATCTCTAAGGTGGGAAAAGCCAGTTCAGTCTGGTTTGAGCCAGAGGACTCCAGTGTCTAAGTTGTAAACAATTTTGCTTACTAAGATGGAGTCCAAGGGTCATAGTTCATATACTCCATTTTAAATTGTATTGAAGCCAGTGATTTACTTAACATTACTTCAAAAATACATTATTAAAATACCTAATCAAACATGTTAAACACCACCAACTTTTTTTATACCTAACAGACCCCAATGAGTTATGCCTCTCATTGGTGGGACAAGACACATAGAAGGGTATGGAGGGCCCAGTTAGGGAGGATAATTCCACAGTTTATATGTGGTTTATATGGGTCACAGGAGTTGGTGACTGGGTGCTTGGATGTAATATTGTGCTTTTGGCTCACAGATTGGTCAGTTCTCCTGGGAAAATCAATTGTTGGGTCTCAGAGTTGAGACATCTCTGTGTTGGCATGGATGGCAGTGCTTGCTCTGGGGAGCAAGGGAACATGTTTGGGTCTGTGGGCATGATATTGTGCACTGGGCCTATAAGGGGCAGCCAGGACACCTGAAAGTTCTCACTTGGGCCTTGGTGGTGAGGCAATGCTGAGATAGCCTGGCAGGAGGGGCATGTTCTGAGGCCAGCTGCTGCCCCCTTATGCTCTTTGGCAGCCAGGAAGCAACCACCTGAAATGGTTACTGTACACCTCAGTGAATATGATTTGCAAGGGGTTGATTTGGTCATCAGGGTAAAGAGACATAGGGCAGAGTCAGTACCTTGTAGGGTGACCAGACAGCAAGTATGAAAAATCGGGACAGAGTGTGGAGGGTAATAGGTGCCCATACAAGAAAAAGCCCCAAATATTGGGACTGTCCCTATAAAATCGGGACATCTGGTCACCCTAGTAACTTATCCTGAGGCTGATTGTAAATTACTCTGAAGTGCTGCACAAAAGGGTATGGTGGGGACCTGGCAGGGATCCATGCACTGACAAGGCCAATAGCTGTGTGAAGTGATATCTGACATTCAGGGACAATGAGGTACATCTCTCTGTGACAGCAGGCTGAGGCTAGGGAGGGAATAGTTAACTGTCTGGGAACCTTCTTGCATTAGGGTGGGGGCGGCAGCCACGCTAATTGCTTTTTCTTTGTATAAGGCTCTGACTTGCTTAGTTAATTGCTGTTCCACAGCCACAGGCAAGTAGTGTATTCTGTACAAACTAAGGTAATTCAAGGGAACACTACTCCTACATCTTAGAAAAACTTTCACAGACAAAGTCTGAGTCATCCTATTGTCCCAGCTGCAGAGGTTTGATCAAATATATTTTGCAGCATTTAGAGAGTGAAACTGTTAGCTCAAGGGAGGATGAGGAAATGTCCATATCACGCCATCTGAATGATCAAACTAAGGGTCTGATTTAGAAAGGGAAGGGCAAACCAGAGCAAGAAAAGGCTAAACAGATAAACTCCACTCAGCAGTGTCCAAAATAGATTGCGGTTCGATCAGCTTTATATTGGGAGAGGAAAATCAGGCAGGACCAGAATAAGGTGCAAAGCCAAGTGGCTGCGTTTATTTGGGGGAAAGTTACAACTTGGGCCAAGGGAGAGAGGCAATTTTTAGCTGGGATGTTGTTAGGCAATATAAACAACCCAAAAATCATTAACAGTACAATTCTATACTGCTTACTGCACCACACTGGATAGGCAGACACACCAATCACACAAGATGGGAATCGGGTTCGTCAGGGCGATGCCCGGTGCAACACAGGAAAGAGACCCACAGGCCACTGCCTCAACCGCCCTTGCTTTCACACTAAGGGTAAACCCAGAGTGTGGTGCGGCTGCAGTTGGGCAGATTCCACTCACACAGACCACGGGGACAGGAACCCCTTGGTCAGCTAATCCCCAGGTGGAGACAGCTCCCAGACACAAACACTCCGGACAAAGACAGAGCAGTGACTCACACACTTAAAACAGTTTACAATAAACAATCTACTAAAACCCAGAACAACTATACACCTAGGCAATTGTGCAATTATGAGCTCAATACTTTAATCCTTAACACTGTGCACACACTTGGTACTGGGTTAGGGAGGGGGAAAATAGGAGGCTAGATAAGCAAACTGCCAGAAATTAGAAAACAAATACCGCACTCCAGGCGCAGCTGACCAGCAGAGCAGACACCAGAAGCATGACGAGCTGATAGAATGGATCCAAACGACACGACATGAGCTAGCTATACCGGGAGGAGACCCTGGCTGAAAGGTTGATCAGGCCCTTCAGCTGACACGCGGACACTCCACACAGATTTTGGGGGAAATCTAGTTTTATAGAAAGGGACCTACTCACTCGTGTCAACATCTGATTGGTCCCTGGTTCCCCCTCCCTCCAGGCTTCGAGCTGTTGCCCCCCACGCCGGCAGGATTTGCACACGGCACACTGGGGTATCTGGGCAGAATTAGGTCTCTGTATACAGTACTCTGGAGTTGCTGGGCAGAACTAGCCTGACCTCCAGACGACCGGGCCTAAAAAGAGCGGGAAAATGCACACTACGGAGTTGCTGGGCAGAATCAGGTCTTTGCACACTGCACTAGCCTGACCTTTAGACGGCCCAACAGAAAAAAAAAGCAGGAAAGTACACACAGCACTTTAGTGTTGCTGGGCAGGATTAGGTCTCTGCCCTTTCCTATGCAACAAGATCCTGGTCCAAGATGGAGGCTGCCTTGTCCTTTTAACAGGACAAGATGGCCGTGGACCGACAATTGGCCATACAGAGCCATAACTGCGTATCAGGTTGCGACAAGCAGTATAAAGAAACTTTATTAGTTTGTCAGAACATTGAAGTCTTTGAACCAAAAATAGATCTCTCTCCAACTGATGCACTATTGCTCAAGCAGAAGTTATGGGCTTGATGCAGAGACTACTGATTGAGGTTCTTTGGCTTGTGTTACCAAGAGGTCAGACAAGATGAGCACTGTAGTCCCCTCTGGCCTTAATATTTATGAATAAACAAGGAGATGCATAAAATTAGAAAGGAAATTAATCAAGGGAGGCTGTACGTATTCTAGACTCCATAGTTGAGAGTGATTCGTGTTTCATGCTTAAAGTCAGGAATACATTTTTTGTATTCTGTTCTGTATTCAAAAATTACTATACATCTTCCACAAAAAGTTTGAAGTGAAACAAAAAAATTTCATTTTCTTCAACCTGTCTGGTTTTTCAAAAAATGAACACTAAAAAAATTCAGCTGTAATTCCCCCCTCCTTCTCTCTCTTTCCCTTCCACCTTGAAAAGAGGGATGAAAGGGGAGGAGAAAGAGAAAAAGTAGAGAAGGAACTAAAATATTTTCACTGAAAAAATGGAAAAATTCAACTAAAATGAAAAATTTCTGCAAAAAATGTTTGGTTTGGTCAGAAAGACTTGTTCATCAAATGTGCTTTTGATTAAAAAAAATAACATTCTATTATGAATGAAGGATATAGTGTATCCTCTCCAAACTTACAGTATTCACCTTGAGTCAAGATTTAATTTTTTAGTAAGTCTGCTTGTTAGGGCAATACACAGTTAAGACATTCAACATGGCTACCAGTGCTCCTTTTCTAAGCCTTGATTACCTTCCTTTCACCACCCAAGTCAATCCTCATACTGAACAATCAAGGGGTACATGTGATTGCTGACCATGTTTAACAATCATATACACATGTGTTTTGATGATCTAGAGAAGAGTGGATTGATTTAAATCACTGATGTTAATCACGATTTAAATCTGCAAGTAGGAAACGAATTAAATAATCAATTTTAATCGCATTTTGTGCTTGCACTGTTTATTTACTTTCCTAAAGAAAGGTTGATTCTCATTGGTTCATGACCATTAAAAATGCTGATTTGCAACTAAATATAGCCTTTTACACAAAATTTGGTGTTTCTTTTTGCTAACCAGAAGAATACACCATATCTATACACATTCATTGAAGCAATTATATACATTTACATTTATCAGATTATTTTTACATTTATTATTTTAGAAATTGGGGGATGATGCATTTCTTCTTTACTCAATCATGATCAATTCTTTTACTTGTGATTTGTGTCATGCTCTGTTTGAATGGAAAGTCAAGTAAAATGTATAAAAAGCATTTTATTATTATTATTATTAAATAAAGCTACCTTAAATGTGCTGGAAACATAAGGAAAAAAAGCTTATAAACAAAGTTAATTTAAACTTGTTTTTCATTTACAACTAGCTAACTTGTTGAACAAAGCAAGTATAATCTTTAATTAGCCAATTGAACAGGTTATTTCAGGTCACTGTCCTTCAGGATTTTAGAACTAGTAAACTTCATCTTCTAACACCTGGCAGGCCGGGCCAGTTTGTTTACCTGCCCCATCCGCAGGTCCAGCCAATCACGGCTGTGGTTTGCTGCTCCAGGCCAATGAGAGCTGCTGGAAGTGGCGTGGGCCGAGGGCCACCACTTCCAGCAGCTCCCATTGGCCTGCAGTGGCGAACTGCGGCCAGTGGGAGCCGCAATCGGCCGGACCTGTGGACAGAGCAGGTAAACAAACCGGCCCGGCCTGCCAGGGGCTGCCCCTACACAAGCAGTGACCCCAGTTTGAGAAACACTGCACATGATTGTGAAAAATTGCCATTAGTTTACATGTAGTAATTTCAGAATTGGATGCAGTGATACATTATATATGTATGGTCAGAATTAAAGTTGCACACTGGTTATTGAGGATGAGGCCGAAGATGTGGTCTGTGGAAAGTAAAGACTTATTTTCTTGGCTATAGATTCCAGCAATTGTCACTCACAATTATAAGTGGTTTTTTGTGGGGGGAATTTCCCAGATTTTTAATGCATAATCCTCCCTAGAGAGCCCCAATGGCTCCCGTGCCTTTTCTCCTAACTCCATCACAGACTTTCATTCCTCTTTCATGTCCCCACACAGAGCCCCATTTACCTCCCGACAGCACCCCTCAGAGTACAGTTCAGATTGCACCATGCTTGCCCCCAAAGAACCATAGTCCATCCAGATCCACTACCTTGCTACATGTCCACCCTACCTTGCTCCTCTACTTTCTGATATATACTGAACAGCCCTCCTGGTGAGGGGCATGGTTAGCAAGCCTATAGCAGGCCTGGGGCTCTGGGATGGAAGAGGTTGATGGGGAATGTAGAATGGTTATAAAGGAGAAAGCAGTTTTGATTAGAGAATAATCGGGTTGTGTGCATTGCCTGAGCCTGAGGCAAGAAAGCTCAGTGCCAGGACATCATGGTTAAAAGACCTCTCCCTGCACTGCTGCCTAAGGTGATGGATAGAGGTGGCTAATTTAAAGAGCTCTGTATTAATGTATGAGGCACATGTTATTAATTGCTAACTAAAAAGCCTTTGAGAACAATTTAGATATTCTTGAAAACAGGAAAGTCAAAAATCTAGGTGGCATCTCAGAGGGCATGGAACACTGACCTGTTAGTTTTCCTGTAAAACAACTGGCAAAAGATTGGACAGTGTAGCAATTACATGCCTTGTCTCTACCTGCAGGAGGGAAATTATATATAGGAAAATCTGCTAGAAGTGGGAGGGTGAGATGCAATACGCTGCCACTTTGTAACAAAGCGAGCAGGAATGCACAAATATGAATATTGGGCTAGCATTTACTGAAGTCATACAACATCTCTGTTTAAAACTGAGCAGGAGTTTACTGAGCACAAAAAAGATAATGCAGGAAGGCTGAAATTCATCTCCTGTACAGAGGGACCGCACACGGCCTCCCCACAACTTAAATTCCATTGAAGTCCTCAAAATAAGGCTTAAGTGGGACTTGAGATGTGACTAGTCCTTATACTGATCTCCCTTCACAGAGATGAATTTTACCCAAAGTGCCTTTGTGATGGGATCGCTGGGGTACAACCTGGAACTGGGGTACAACCTGGAGCTGTGCCCCCTTAACTCTCCAGCCAGGGCTGTCTCTCACAATGCTTTACTAGTGACAAGCAGCAAACCCCCTCCAGGCGCTGTTATCACTGAATACAACAGCATGTGGAGCTCCCCCACTCAGCTAGATTGCATGAATGCTCCCAGAGCTACTCACAAATCACACAGAGAAAGGCACCAGCAAATCTCCAAAGCCCACAGCCTTGCACCCCAGAAATGTACCATCTTGCCATGGTCAGAAGCCTGACCAGTGTCACTGGTCCTACATTTCAGCCTTACCTGGTATGCCTTCAGTTTTAGGAAGAAGCCTGAGGCTCTGGCATAGAAGGAAATTTGTCTTTCAGCAGGCCAAATTTATTGATAACATCTGATGTGTCACAATCTCTTATTTGGCTTGGCATTTGAAATATTGCAAGGCACTTCTTCCAGTTTAATGGTATCACTTTTGGTTTATGGCACTGCTGAACATGAGAAGGATTGCAGAATAAGGGTCCTTTCTAAACATCTTTGTCATATTGCAGGGACAATAGACATTACACTTACCTTACAAATGTGATGTTGGAGCTCAGCTGCTTTGTATACATCTTCCTGCCTTAGTGCCACAGAAGGAGGATTACTCCCAAAGATTGTTTTAAAGGGTCTGAGAACATGTTTTATTAAAGCTTCCATGCTATTTCAGCGTTCCTCAAATAAATGGGCCAAATCTTGAACAGGTGTAAGGTTAAGATTTTATGTTTAGTGAGAGACGTAAATGGATAAAAAGGTATTTTTGAACTTCTTGTTCTCAATTACTATTTCCATTTACAGTTTTGTTTTTGTTTTGTAAGAGGTTTTAATAGACACCATGAACCTGTTTAGTTCCAAACCTGCCTTAAGAGAAGGTCAGTCTTACGCAGCATTGCTGGAGAAATGTTCTTAATTCATTTTTTACATTCAATGACCCTGATCAGCCTAGTTATAGGAGAGAAATTGCACAGATTGCATTAGCTGATGATCTCCTCCTAGCAGTGGATGAAGATAAAGTATCCACGCTGATTCTTTTACTTGGTTGGCAGCCTTTGATTCTGTTAACAATGAGATTTTTTTTTAAATTCGTTAGCAGGCGCTAGCTCTTGCACTGTCCATCCTTATCTTTCTACACAACTCAGAGTTGGGGGCAGTTGTTATTCTGCCCTAAGAACTCTTTTGTGGGTTGGTCTCAGGGCTAGGTATGGTCATCTCTCATTTCACGTGCATGAGGCTTCCAGGAGTGTTAGTGAGGAGACATCGATTGCAGTAGTATTGCTGCTAACAACACCCTGCTTTAGGTCTGTGTCCTGTGACCCAGCTGGGAGCTGTGGAACAAATTATCTAGTGCTGTGGTTAGATCCTGGGTAATGCTGTTATGCTGGGAGAAGCAGCCAGAAGAGTTCATGGAACTCTGGCAGACCAAAGGGTGGAGTGCCCCTCATACAGGGAGTGTGATCACCATTTCTAAAACAGGTGCAAAACATGAGGGTGTTGTCAGATCTCGGGCTGCTCCTGGATGTTCGGTAGCAGCTGTGTCTAAGAGTGCTATTATCTGTCTGTTCCTAGTAAGACAAGTGTGACCTTTTCTTCCAAGTGCAGACTTCGCCACAATTAGCCATGCCTTTGTCATATCAAGGCTGGATTGCTGTAATGTCCTGGAGCTATACTTTAGGACCATCTGGAAGCTGAAGCCAGTATCAAATGCTGCAGAGCTGGGCATTGGAAGCATGTTAGACCAGTACTCTGGGATCTGCATTGGCCTCCAATTAGCTTCCAGGTCGGGTTGCCAACTTTCTGACCGAACAAAATCGAAACCCTTGCCCCGCCCCTTCTCCGAAGCCCTGCCTCACTCACTCCATCCCCCCTTCCTCTGTCGCTCGCTGTCCCTCACCCTCACTCACTCGCTCATTTTCATTGGGCTGGGGAGGGTCCCTTTTCGAATGGGTATTTGGTTGAAAACTGGACACCTACCAACCCTATAAAATCCAGATGCAATTCAAGTTATTTGTACCACTTAATGGCTTGGGACCTGCTTACCGTGAAATCATCCCCTCCCCTCAAATGACTGGTTGCCCCAGCTGAGATCAGCAGCGATGCTCAAGTTTGAGCTCAGGCAACAGAGGGAAGAAGCTCCACTAGCAAAAAGTGTCCTCAATTCTGGAACTTGCTCCACCCTTTGGTCTGCCAGAGCCCAGATTTGTCAGTCTTCTGGACGTGGTGCAAGGCCCATCTTTTTTTCTGTAAGGCTGTTGCAGATGGGACTAAGGTAGATATATTTATGGGCAGGTCATTCTTTATTTTGTACTTATTAAATTATGAGGTAGGGGCCTATCCAATGCTCTGGGAACCTATAGTTTTATTTCATAGATTGGAATACATAAAATACATATTTAAAGGTTTGAATTTATACCAGGTTTTGTGAAATCTAGTTTGCCATCCTGATATTTAAAACAGCTATTAGCTTGTAGTCAGAATAGAAATACAGTGTAAAACCATTAAGAAAATAGAGCCAAACAGAAACAGAATGTGAGCATTTTAGAAATCAAGTTAAATATTAGCAATTTTAAATAAATCATACATCAGCTAAAGTTTTTTAAAAGACTATCCAGTGCACTGAGAATGACAAAGGTAGGCACATAAAATATCTACTTAGAAGTTCCTTTTTAGCTCATTTCACTATAGCAATCCTAAAACAAACAACAGAAGGTGACTATGAGTGTGAAATTGTGCTATGTAATTTACAGATATTGATTGTTGTGGGGGAGATAGCACGGTGTGTACTGGCTCCTGGCACTGAAAGCATGTGGGATCATGGGAACAGTAAACAAAAACACAGAAAATTCTTGTGTTGTAACTCATATGAAACGTAGGGCCTGAATCACTATTGCATTAATTCATGTATTTTTAATCTTGGTGCAATTACATTGATTTCAATTGATAAAGAGTGATATCTGGGCAGTCAGACATGCATAAAATTTGAGTAAATTGCAGTAAATCATATTACTTGTTTTTACAGAAATTCTAATCCATGGGGACACTATAAACTGCCTTCAGATTTCAGTATGTGCTGAAAATAAGCTACAAGCACACTTAGCTTCTGGTTTACCCCCCATATTTTATTACAAATGTAGCCCACAAACCACAATATTTAATTTGTTTAGAAAACTTAGCAGCAGAAGCCATGTGAAAAAACTTGGTGTCAGCTATTATATACATTGGCAATCTCATCTAACTGAGCATTAACAAATCCACACAATATACCAAGCTGACATCCAGCAATTGCAGATCATAAAACTTCTGTCATTGGGTCACTGATGACTCAACTATCTGGTTTCAAAAAAGCCTGTAAATCATGTTAACAAGTTGTTATACTTTAATAGTATGCTATCTGAATTCAGTTCTCATTCTCAGTGTGTCTGTGCTTGTCAAATTTCATATAACCAGGCAATGGCCTAAGAATTTACTTTGCTCTGCTCTTTCAGTTATAACTCTATCAGTACAAGTACACCTCTACCCCATTATAACACCACCCAATATAACATGAATTCGGATATAACGCAGTAAAACAGCGCTCCGGGGGGAGAGGGGGGCTGCGCGCTCCAGCGTATCAAAGCAAGTTCAATATAATGCGGTTTCACCTATAACGTAGTAAGATTTTTTAGCTCCCGAGGACAGTGTTATATCAAGGTAGAGGTGTAATTGATTTATACTGCTGTGGATTGTCAGAACATCACTGAAGCTGGTGTCTGTAACCACCACCTTTTATTTAAGATAGTTGTAGGAAACAATTAAGCTCCTTCATAGCAGCACTCGTTAGCACATGTGAGTCCACCCAGGAATTAGAACTAGGTGGGAAGAGGGCTATGCTGGGTGCTGCTTGGGGTAAGTGTGCATGAGAAGAGAAGGCAGCAAGGGAATAACAGACAAAGCCTGAACAAGCACTGAGCATATGATCCTGAAAAAACCTAGGTAGAGGGGTTTGAGCTGAGTGCTGGTTAAAAGGACCAGGAGGCTGGGAGCAACTGTCTCCTGCTGTTTGGTTCCTCCTATGTTCAGGGAAACAGGACTGTGTGCATTCTTTATATATAAAGATTACATTCAAGGTACCTGATCCCATCAGTTTCTCCTCACAACTGGAACAATGTGCAAGATCCTGAATTTTTGGCTAACTGCTACGTCCGAAATAGGTAGCACCACTATTGTGGTCACAATTCAATGTCACTGTTTATCCAATGGTTATCTGAGGTACCGCAGTTATTTCCCATTCAACCTCTAAAGAAAATTTGTTTCTATTGATAATCAAGGACAATACACAAACCACTCAATACATGGAATTGTCTTAAAGCTCAAACCTGTGAATATGAGAAACCACTTATCAAGTGAGGTCCAGGGATGCTGATTTAAACTTATCCCAAGCCATAGGGCATTGGTAAGATGCACACTGAGCGCCTTGTCCATGTGCCATTGATCTAGAAAAGGAAAATTAAAAACAAGGGGAAACAACACAGGCTGTTAGATCCATCAGAAGTTCCTCTCAGCCTTCGGTTGTCTTGGAAAGACTAATTCTGTGTTATTTGTAAGATTTGTGACGTGGGTCACAAATCCCTTCTCTACATCAGGAAGAGGGGGAAATTGAACCCAGGTTTCCCACATCTCAGAACCTAATGGGATCTGCTGGGTGTTCAGCACTTCTGAACATCAAGCTGTTTATTTGGATGTCTAAAGTTTGGCACCCATTTTTTGAAAATATGATGAACTAGCATAAATGAAAATACAGACCTTGTCTAAACATTAAGTATCAGAGGGGTAGCCGTGTTAGTCTGGATCTGTAAAAGCAACAAAGAATCCTGTGGCACCTTATAGACTAACAGACGTTTTGCAGCATGAGCTTTCGTGGGTGAATACCCACTTCTTCGGATGCAAGTGGTGGAAATTTCCAGGGGCAGGTATATATAAGCAAGCAAGAAGCAAGCTAGAGATAACGAGGTTAGTTCAATCAGGGAGGATGAGGCCCTGTTCTAGCAGTTGAGGTGTGAAAACCAAGGGAGGAGAAACTGGTTCTGTAATTGGCAAGCCATTCACAGTCTTTGTTTAATCCTGAGCTGATGGTGTCAAATTTGCAGATGAACTGGAGCTCAGCAGTTTCTCTTTGAAGTCTGGTCCTGAAGTTTTTTTGCTGCAGGATGGCCACCTTAAGATCTGCTATTGTGTGGCCAGGGAGGTTGAAGTGTTCTCCTACAGGTTTTTGTATATTGCCATTCCTAATATCTGATTTGTGTCCATTTATCCTTTTCCTTAGAGACTGTCCAGTTTGGCCGATGTACATAGCAGAGGGGCATTGCTGGCATATGATGGCATATATTACATTGGTGGACGTGCAGGTGAATGAACCGGTGATGGTGTGGCTGATCTGGTTAGGTCCTGTGATGGTGTTGCTGGTGTAGATATGTGGGCAGAGTTGGCATCGAGGTTTGTTGCATGGGTTGGTTCCTGAGCTAGAGTTACTATGGTGCGGTGTGCAGTTACTGGTGAGAATATGCTTCAGGTTGGCAGGTTGTCTGTGGGCGAGGACTGGCCTGCCACCCAAGGCCTGTGAAAGTGTGGGATCATTCTCCAGGATGGGTTGTAGATCCCTGATGATGCGCTGGAGGGGTTTTAGCTGGGGACTGTATGTGATGGCCAGTGGAGTCCTGTTGGTTTCTTTCTTGGGTTTGTCTTGCAGTAGGAGGCTTCTGGGTACACGTCTGGCTCTGTTGATCTGTCTCCTTATTTCCTCGTGCGGGTACTGTAGTTTTGAGAATGCTTGGTGGAGATTTTGTAGGTGTTGGTCTCTGTCTGTGGGGTTAGAGCAGATGCGGTTGTACCTCAGTGCTTGGCTGTAGACAATGGATCTTGTGGTGTGCCCGGGATGGAAGCTGGAGGCATGAAGGTAGGCATAGCGGTCGGTAGGTTTTCGGTATAGGGTGGTGTTAATGTGTCCATCAATTATTTGCACCGTAGTGTCTAGGAAGTGGACCTCCCGTGTAGATTGGTCCAGGCTGAGGTTGATGGTGGGGTGGAAGCTGTTGAAATCTTGGTGGAATTTTTCCAGAGTCTCTTTCCCATGGGTCCAGATGATGAAGATGTCATCAATGTAGTGTAGGTAGAGAAGGGGCGTGAGTGGACGGGAGCGGAGGAAGCGTTGTTCCAGGTCAGCCATAAAAATATTGGCATATTGTGGGGCCTAACCAGATCAGCCACACCATCACCGGTTCATTCGCCTGCACGTCCACCAATGTAATATATGCCATCATATGCCAGCAATGCCCCTCTGCTATGTACATCGGCCAAACTGGACAGTCTCTAAGGAAAAGGATAAATGGACACAAATCAGATATTAGGAATGGCAATATACAAAAACCTGTAGGAGAACACTTCAACCTCCCTGGCCACACAATAGCAGATCTTAAGGTGGCCGTCCTGCAGCAAAAAAACTTCAGGACCAGACTTCAAAGAGAAACTGCTGAGCTCCAGTTCATCTGCAAATTTGACACCATCAGCTCAGGATTAAACAAAGACTGTGAATGGCTTGCCAATTACAGAACCAGTTTCTCCTCCCTTGGTTTTCACACCTCAACTGCTAGAACAGGGCCTCATCCTCCCTGATTGAACTAACCTCGTTATCTCTAGCTTGCTTCTTGCTTGCATATATAAACCTGCCCCTGGAAATTTCCACCACTTGCATCTGAAGAAGTGGGTATTCACCCACGAAAGCTCATGCTGCAAAACGTCTGTTAGTCTATAAGGTGCCACAGGATTCTTTGTTGCTTGTCTAAACATTATTTGTATTTTAAATGGGTTTTATCTTGATAAGCTTTAAAGTAAGCCTTTCTTCCTATAAGATGGATGTTTCCAAAGAGAGAAGCTGCATGACTTAGAACTCAATTCTTAAAATATAAAAATTGACAAATTGTCTTGTTTGCAACCAATTTGGTCTACCAGATTTAAAAAGGGGTTGTATTAATGTTAGGGTACCATCAGCTAAAATTTTTTTATTGCTAGTACATGTTAAGCATATCTAGTGGTCATCATCAGGGTAGATGTCGATGCTGGAAAGTGGTGCAGATTTCCTGTATCACGTAATGTTTAAATGTTAAAGCATTCACTCTGAAAGAGAAGTTCTGTGGTCGGTGTTATACCGGAGGTCAGACTAGATGATCACAATGGTACTGTCTGGCCTTGGAATCTATGAAGCTGTGTTGGGGGGCGGGGGAGGTAGGAGGAACTGGCTAGCCACCACATTAAAATGTCAATCTAAGGAAGAAGCCTTCATTGGCTTTGAAATTGTGGCGTAGACATTAAACAATAATTTGGTTTCGGTAGTGAAATATTCGATCCGCTAAGATCTGAATTCACTGCTTTTGGTAAAATTCTAAAAGTGCACAGCCACTTCCTAAGATTCCTGTTTAGGATTTAGAAGGATTCAATGTATGATTTATCTGATTTGATGTTTTGCTTCTATTCCAGTATTGCTGCTAACTTGTTTATTTGATCATTCTATCACTTAGTTCTCAGGTTAGTAGTATTGATAGTAGTTTAATTTTAGTGATATGCTTTCTTGGTTTTATTTATTAGCTTTAATAAAATGTATAAAAAGGACAATGAGTCACATTTTTTTCAATAAGAAACATGGGCCAGAACCATTGAGAATCTAGGTGGGTATCAGCCAGTCTACCTTGGAATCTACCCATCTCCCTCTTAATTAACCCTTGATTCGCACAACAAGCAGACCTCTACTCTCTAGTGTCTCTTTACCACCTTTCATTTGTCAACCGCAGTGCTCCATCCTCATTCTTCTCTGCCCAAGATCTGGTAAATATATGTAAGGGCAAAATTCATAGTGTGTGCTAGGAACTGCTTCTCCATCCTTTCACCTATTTTCCCCCTCCTCCACTTTGCTTACCTCTTGCATTCTTCATCCCAACTGTGAGTATTTCTCCTTCTAGCTTTGTCTAATGCTATTGATTTAATCAATGCTAGAAAACAAAGCACCTTTGACGCTATCATTAAAAATATAACATACCATAATAAACCAACTTAAGGCATTTCAGGTTAGAATTCGTGTCTATAGGGTTAAAAGGAAACAGGGATGAATGCCCTGTGTTAAAATGTGTATAGAACAGTAGTGGCCTGCTAAATTGTAAAATATTATTTAGGAATTGAAATGTCATATGTAAACACAAACCTACACACATTTTACCATGGTACTGACTGATGTTCAAAAGCAAAAAATTGAGCGGCAGCAATTTTCTTAACAAATTCACGCTGGCCACTGTACCTTGTGTAGCACAGATGGTCATCTACTAGGGGAGTTCAGAAAAGTGGGTTACCTTACATCACATGCATGTTGCAATGCTCAGACACAGCATGAGTGAGGTGCACGTGCTGTGGCAGAACTAACATATTTTCTGATGTTCATATTGTGGGGTTTAGGTCACAATCTTAATTATTTCACAGCAGTTTGTAATTCATTCCCTTTGGCATTTTAAAAATGGTAGTGAAATTTGCATTCATAGTATATTCACTTTCTTTGAGGTCATTATAGGGTCCCTTAAAAATTTGCATGGAAATCACTTTGCTATTGTTATTTGACATTATTTTGGGAGATGGCACAGATTTGCATTATAGTAATACATCATGCTGAAATAGTTTTGGAGTTTAGTACATGTGCTTTAAAGTTATTTTGTCATCAAAATTAGATATAATTAAAATTGCTTCAAACCGTTTGCCACCCAACAGCTCAGAATACTTCCTTCAAAATGTTTCCTTAGCCCTCAGTCAATTTGCACTTCATCTGGACCTGGAAGGGACCCAAGAAAGAGTGAATGGATAGTAACATGAACATTCACTCCACAGAGCACCTGAGGATTACCTTTTAGATTTAGTTTTGTTGGGAACTTGCAAAGCTGTTTGCTGTCTTTGCAATAATAGAATGAGTTATGCAAAGTCTAGAATGTCTGTGAATATGTAGAGACTCAGGTGCTCTCTAGAAGCTTTGCATCTAGTGCATTCTTTAGAAGGCTGCCAAGCTCACTTAATCAGTAGCGACACCAGTAGTATTTTTAAATGATATCACCAGATGAGATAATAGCTCATTCCTCCACCAGCTCCTTTTGCTGCCAAAACAGGATTTGCAGCACATTCAAAATATTAGCATGAGCTATAGTTATGGTGGGAACTTAAGTCAATGGAGTTATTCCAGGTTTATGCAGATAGAAGTGAAAGCTTGAACACTTTGATCTCGGAGGCAATGGAGATATGCCAAGCCTTTGCCATGCTAAGGCAGGGCAGAATGTGACCCCTTTACCCACAGAAGGTAACTGAATGGTAGTGTATTGGGCTATGCAACTATTGTGCAGGAAATTAATGTGAATGAAGTTCTGTGATGAATCTGCACAGGTAAAAGCTGGCATCTGATGCATTATATTAAGTGGTTGTTAGGAAATTGTCAAAAGAGAACTGACCCTCAGTAATATTAAAAACATGTATTTCTGGGTTTTTATTAAGTACAGTATATTATATACTGCGTATTTGTTGTAATGCAAGATTGTAATAACTTATTACTGTATGGGTGGAGTCTGTGTGACTATAAAAATAAAAGCCTGCACACTCAAAGGGTCACTTAATACTAAGGCTAGATATGAGGTTCCAAAATATTCAATCAATTTACAAAAAAGTAATTTACGGAATTCTACTAGAGCAAAGATCAATCAGGATATTTGCAGTACATTGTTAAATTAGGAGCACCAAACTCATTTACTTTTGTTGGAAAACCATTACGCTATATAAAATAATATAAATGATAGCTAACAATATATTACAATTCAAATTTTCAGGAGGGTAGTGAGAATTGCTAATCTTTTTAATGAGTGACTTAGTGAAGGTATGAGTGTTTAATCCAGGAAAATCAAATGCCCTGTTGGTCTCAGACCATTCCTAATAGGCAGGCACTCTGACACCATGGTGATGGGTATGATATAAAATCCACAATGGATGGGAATGTCACAAAAAAAGCAATTGAAATTAGCAATTAGTGACAGCTTTAGTTAGCAACCTCGGAAGAAAGGTCAAATACTGAATGGACGAAGTCTCACCCTTAGAAAATGATAGTAGTTATTTGTATAGATTCTCCTCCCCTTTCCTGTCCTTATAAGGCATTTGAATTCTAAATTGTACTGCATTTTGTTTTTTAATTTAAATTTGTTAAAAGCATCTTTTACATTTGGACTAGCTGCTGGAATATAAGCAAGGTAGATCAGAAATTATTACGTGGTTCTGCCAATTTACCATGCGTGTTATTTACGCTGTTGTAAAGCAGACTACAATTATGCTGCCACAAATATAGATTCAGAAGCTAATTTTCTATAATCCCAGTAGTGACATTATTTGGAAATGATAAACAAATCCATTCACACTTTTTTTGTTCACAAATTGTCTGTGAAGAGATCACAACAAATGTGTTCATGTGAAAACGTTTTACAAGCCTGTTCAAGCTATGACTGTTTCACAGACTGTTCCTAGTCAGTATTCAATTGATTATTTGTTGTCTAGTATTCAGGATTCATTCTTTGAGCTATGTGACTGGTTTCTTGGGTGAACTAAGATTATAAACTGGTTCTGCCTCCCTCCCCCAAATGTAATTTTGTTACAAAACGATTGGAGGGCGGGAGTGTTTACTTATCATGGTGATAAATTCAGTTGAAAAACAGAGTTCATTAAAAAAAATTGCCTGCATGTCTGAAATTCACTTGCAATGAACATCCATATGAACAAAACATTGATGTATAAATGTCACAAAATGCAAATAGGGCATGAATGTGACTGAAACAAAATGTGATTCAGAATTTGCAACATATGCTGAATACATTTCCCCTCGTTAGCCCTACTATATTATCCAAGAACTCTCACATAAATTATCAGCCTAGAGAAGAATTCTGTCTTGAGGTATTAAAGTACTGCTGTACCATAAAATAAGAGCTGCCACCAAGTACAAACCTGCTCACACCACATGATCATGTATTCAGGGCGGCTAGCCTGAGACATCACTGCCCATGCCACTGCTGCTACACTACTATTTTAGTGTAGTGTAGCTGTCAATGAGAGCTAGTGCCAGTATGTCTACTCAAGCTGGGAATCACATACCGGCTCCATGTGTAGACATAGCCATTGTGTGAACATTCACTGATATCCACAGGAAGTGCTGCTCTCTTCGTTTCTCTCCAATCCTTGAGGTAACAAATTGCTTCATGTGTACTAATGATACATAATCTCTTGTGGTGCATTCCTAATATGAGGGTAATAGCAATGCTCTCAGAATCTGTGCAAATATGAAACTCTCTTGATTATTGAAAAAGCTTAGACAAAAATGGTCCGAAAAGCAGTGCATACATGGCTGAAGGGGTGACAAAGGTCACTTTCTTTCTATGCCCATGTCTGGTGTATAGAGAATGTGCATGCTGCCTAGCCTTGCCACACCTACCCACTTCAATGTGATCTCTACATCTTTTGTAGTTGTGCAGCACCCACATCACATAAGATGTCTCCTCTTTTGGAAAGACAGACTGATTTTCTTGGGTCATTTCCCCCCACCTCCCAATGTATTTATTTATGTCCTCTTACCTCTGAAGTATCAGAGATGGCTACAGCTGGATATGGGATAATGGATGGACTGGGCTGATGCTCTGGGGTGATACTGAGACTTCTCTCATGTGCTTGGTTGGTGGATCTTGCTCAGGAAGGAATTTCCCCCCAATTCAGATTGCAATGTGAATCTTCCTCTGCATCATGGCATGCGTGTCTCTTTCTGGGATCATCTGAGTATCTCTCACTTAATCAAGTCTCTATTGCAGGGGCCTCAGGCACTGGTGCATTTTGGCCTCTCCTGTTCTTTGCCTGTGGCACTCTATGGTTGAGTCTCCTAAGGTCTGTAATACTTTGGTCTAATTCTGACTGCTGGGTTTGTGTGGGGATGGCTGAGTGGTGTTTAGTTGGCTGTGATACACAGGATATCAGACTGCATGATCTGGTCTTAATCTCTATGACAGCTGTATGAGTCTTCTCCATTGTGTTAAGCCAGTGAAAATTAGAAAAGGAAGGAATGGGAGTTTGAGTCTTTGCTCTGTGCATTACATGCAAGACTGTTTGCAAAGTGACAAGCTTAACAAAAAACAAATTAAATATTCCAGCTAAAGTGCATTTAAAATTCAAAGATGTATACAATGCCAGCAGTACAGATGCCAAGCATAAATGAATCATCTGAAATCCGTTGGCAGTGGTACACACAGAAAGCCTTGAGAGGATTCCAAAACCAGGAGTGCAGCATATAAGAGGGGAACAGTGCAGGTGAGAATGGGAACCGACTGGTAATGTATTATTGCAGAAGTAAATGTAAGTAAATGATTGTAATTACATGAGGTTCAAAATGCAAGACAACCTCTCATCTCTATATTGATTTCCTTATTTGGGAGGAAGTTCTAAGGTGTATTTGCTTATAAGACTGGGGTACCGCTTCCATAGCATAGGGTCCATTTCAGCTGGACGAAAAATGGATTGTTTGGTTAATTGGCAGTTCAAAAATAAATAAAATAACTTTTTTTAAATTGACATTTTTGGCATATTGAAAAGTCAGGAAACACTGTGTCAGGTCAAAGGAAAAGGTTCATTTGACCTGACACACAATTATATAATCATAGAAGATTAGTGTTGGAAGAGACCTCAGGAGGTCATCTAGTTCAACCCCTTGATCAAAGCAGGACCAACTTCAACTAAATCATCCCAGACAGTGCTTTGTCAAGCCGAGCCTTAAAAACCTCTAAGGATGCAAGTATCAGAGGGGTAGCCATGTTAGTCTGGATCTGTAAAAAGCGACAAAGAGTCCTGTGGCACCTTGTAGACTAACAGAAGTATTGGAGCATAAGCTTTTGTGGCTGAATGCCCACTTTGTCAGACGCATGCATCTGATGAAGTGGGTATTCACCCACGAAAGCTTATGCTCCAATACTTCTGTTAGTCTACAAGGTGCCACAGGACTCTTTGTCGCTTTCTAAGGATGCAGATTCCACCCCCTCCCTAGATAACCCATTCCAGTGCTTCACCACCCTCCTAGTGAAATAGTTTTTCCTAATATCCAACCTAGACCTCCCCCACTTCAACTGGAGACCACTGCTCCTTGTTCTGTCATCTGCCACCACTGAGAACAGCCTTGCTCCATCCTCTTTGGACCCCTCCCCCCATCTTTCAGGTAGTTGAAGGCTGCTATCAAATCCCCCCTCACTCTTCTCTTCTGCAGACTAAACAATCCCAGTTCCCTCAACCTCTCCTCATAAGTCATGTGTCCCAGCCCCCTAATCATTTTCATTGCCCTCCGCTGGACTCTCTCCAATTTGTCCACATCCTTTCTGTAGTGGGGGGCCCGAAACTGGATGCAATACTCCAGATGTGGCCTCACCAGCGCTGAATAGAGGAATCACTTCCCTCGATCTGCTGGCAATGCTCCTACTAATGCAGCCCAATATGCCATTAGCCTTCTTGGCAACATGGGCACACTGTTGACTCATATTCTGCTTCTTGCCCATTGTAATCCCCAGGTCCTTTTCTGCAGAACTGCTGCTTAGCCAGTCAGTCCCCAGCCTGTAGCAGTGCACGGGATTCTTCCATCTTAAGTGCAGGACTCTGCACTTGTCCTTGTTGAACCTCATCAGATTTCTTTTGGCCCAATCCTCCAATTTGTCTAGGTCACTCTGGAACCTAGGTATCGACCTTTCCCCCCAGCTTAGTGTCATTCGTGAACTTGCTGAAGGTGCAATCCATCCCATCATTCAGATTATTAATGAAGATGCTGAACAAAACAATTGTTATAATCATATATGATATACATACAGGGGTTCAACTGTTAATATAGATGGAGATATTACACATAATAGCTTGTCAAAGTCTCCCTGAGACATAGATGATTGTGATTAACAATGGCTTTGGAGAAGAACTGTGCTATATTGCAAGTGTATAAACAAAAGCATGACAAACATGTATGTGGGCTCCATGTCAGAAAGCGTGTGTGCAGAAGGAGGCTGTAGAATTGTCCCATTATAAAAACAGACATATCCCCAGCTCAAGCAGAAAACTTTAGCAATGCAAACCATATTTGTAAACAAACATTTAAAAACAGTGTCACATACATTAAGAAAAATAGAAGCCATGTCTTTTCTTACTAGCAACAGAATAGTAGATTTAAAAAAATCCCATTTAGTATCTGGTAAAAATATTTCCCATATGTGACTTTAAAAGTATATCAAGATTTGAGGCATCAAGAAAGCTCCTTTAACAAATTTAGAATCTTGTTAGATAAAAGTGATCTGATGGGTTAAGTGTCTATCTGTAGTTATTGAACAAAGTAGTACAACATACATGACAGACAGGAACAGCTGTAAGAATAGGAAAGAACATTTGAGCAGATGGAAGGCAAAAATTGCCCTAAATTGCTTTACTTTTTTGAATAACTTCAATGAATGAAAAGCAAGAGTTATTATAAGCAGCAGTCCTTGGCATCTTTAACTGTACTCCTTGTTCTTTAGTAAATATTCAGAATAAAGATGTTAAATAAGAATATATTTTTATCTCTGAGAAGCTATACAGAAAATATTAGGAAACACGTTTTGTAATTTACCAGTGCAAATAATGACAGGCCAATATTTTTCCAGACTACTGCCTGGACTAAGGATGTTCCATATGAAGAAATATGATAATGATCCCTTGCACTGGCATTGCTAGATTAGTTGATTTGTTATGCTCATACAAAGCACACAGGATCTTTTCAGGGGGGAAAGGCAAATATGCCACATTTATTGAAAATACAACAGTTAGCATATGCTTTTCAGTCACACACACACACACATAGTCCTGCCAGTTGATGTTTATACTTACAAGTCTGTTGTAGCTCAAGTCAATCTAATGGCCAGTTAGATTGAGCACAAGTGAGGAGCTGGGCTTTTGTCGGTTGCAATCCGATGCTCCGAGGCTTTGCAAGACTGAACCCAGAGTTCCATGGCAAAACATCATCATCATCATCATTCATGCCCGTCACCCCAACCGGGGTATGGGCCGCCAACAACAGATCTCCATAGTCTTCTATCCTGGGCCATTCGCTCTAGCTGATGGTAATCCTCCTGGCTGCAAGAAGGGTGATCGGCTTAGTGGCTTCCTCGCGGCTTTCACCACCCAGCGTCATGCATCTTCGAGTTGAAGACCCTTCTTTTTCCAGGCTAAAAGTCTCTGTTAACTCTATTGTTGGCGTTTCTGTACCAAGCTGATTTTTACAGGGTGGAGTTGCTAGCCCCACGCCCAACCCTCCTCCTTTACCCTGATTTGGGACAGGCAGATGGCCCCAAAGGACCTCTCTGGTGGAGTTCATGGCAAAACACCCCAGCTTTATAGTTGTAAATTCCCATTTGAGTCCACACATTTTGCAATGTCATCCTGTCCTTAAGTGGTGTTAATCTTGGGGTTTTCTGCTGTTATCATTTGATGGTTATTGTCGGGCTTCCCATTGTTATCTCCTATTTGTTGTCTTGCCTTCGGGGGTGCTGCCTCACCTCTGAGGTCGTCAATGCTGCTAACATGTTTAGCATTGGGTACAATGGATGTTTTCTGATTGTCTCCTGGTTTTTCCAAGTCTCTCACTTTTTCTTGACCATCTGGACATTTGTGATGGCTTTCACACCTTTATCTTTTCCTGATGCATGCATTCCTCATTCACACAAACAACCTCTTACAGAAACCTTCAAAGGTATACAGACAGCAGTATTTTATATTCAGCAGAATACACTGTAAATCAAGCCTTGCTAAATCTTATAACTAAAACAATTCACATTGGGGCTTCAGGCCCTCAACATTCCTCTAATCTCCTTAACATAGACACAATGCAAGATCCTGTCTCTTAGCTCTGGTCTACACTACAAGTTCAGGTCAAATTTAGCAGCGTTACATCGATTTAATCCTGCACCTGTGCACACGATGAAGCTGTTTTTTCGACTTAAAGGGCTCTTAAAATCTATTTCTGTACTCCTCTCCCAATGAGGGGATTAGTGCTGAAATCGGCCTTGCCAGGTTGAATTTGGGGTAACGTGATCGCAATTTGATGGTATTGGCCTCTGGGAGCTATCCCCGAGTGCTCCATTGTGACTGCACAGGACAGCGCTCTCAACTCAGATGCACTGGCCAGCATTTGAATCTCATTTCCTGTTTGGCCAGCATGGCAATCTGCAGATGAGTGCAGATTTCATCAGCAGAGGTGACCATGATGGAGTTCCGGAATCACAAAAGAGCTCCAGCATGGACCAAAAGGGAGGTACGGGATCTGATCGCTGTATGGGGAGACGAATCCGTGCTATCAGAACTCCGTTCCAAAAGACAAAATGCCCAAACATTTGAAAAAATTTCCAAGGGCATGAAGGAGAGGCTATAACAGATACCCGCAGCAGTGCTGAGGGAGGATCGACTGATGACATGGCTTACAGGGAATTAAAATCAACAAAGGGGGTGGGTTTGCATCAAGGAGAAACACAAACAGCTGTCACACAGAGAGGCCCCCTTAAGGATTGAACTCAAAACCCTGGGTTTAGCAGGACAATGCTCAAACCACTGAGCCATCCCTCCCCCCACTATTCCAGATAGGACTGAATCTCCATTAAACTTTTCAAAGTGCCCCTGACAGACCTCACCAAAACGATTATCGGCCGTTGATGTCACAGAGGGAGGGATGGGGGAGCAAATGAATACAAAACAAATCTGGTCTTTTTCTTGTTTTGATCCACTCCATCTCTTTTATACATCTTAGGCTGGCAGCAGACGGTGCAGTACAGCTGCTAGCCATTGTCGTCTCCTGGCTGCTCACCAGAAGACGGTACAGTACAACTGCAGGCAGGACTGAATCTCCAGGAAACTTAAAAAGAGAATGACCTGGAGTCACTCCCATTTATGTCCAGGTGCCCCTGACAGACCTCACCTAGGTCTGCCAGGAGCACCCACGTCTGCCTAGGTGCTCCGACCGACCTCACCGAGGTCGGCTAAAAGAGCACCCAGGAAGCAATGACGGCTTCACAAAGCAATGACGTAATGCACCGTCTGCTGCCAAAAGGCAATGAGCTGCTGCTGTGTAGCAATGCAGTACCACGTCTGCCAGCACCCAGGAGATGTATGGTGACGGCTCCATGCTTACCATGGTATGGCGTCTGCATGGGTAACCCAGGAAAAAAGGCGAGAAATGATTGTTTGCCGTTGCTTTCACGGGGGGAGGGGCTGACGACGTGTACTCAGAACCACATGCGACAATGTATTTGACCCATCAGGCATTGGGATCTCAACCCAGAATTCCAATGGGTGGCGGAAACTGTGGGAACTGTGGGATAGCTACCCACAGTGCAACGCTCCAGAAGTTGACGCTAGCCTCGGTATTGTGGACGCACTCTACAGAGTTAATGGTCTTAAGTGGGGACACACACAATCGACTGTATAAAATCGATTTCTAAAAAAATCAATTTCTATAAATTCAACCTAATTTCGTAGTGTAGACATACCCTTACTTTCTAAACCTTAAAACAAAGAAATGTATATTTAACTAGAGTGCCTAACTTGTAATACATATAGGAAACCATAGTAGACATAACTTATCCTAAAACAAAAGCGTGACCATAATCAGTCATAAGGATTGTTCTGGTCTGTCATTCCTTTCTGCTATTCAAAAAGGGTGGCTGGCAGGATGAAATCAAATCATACATTAATTCTCATAGTACAATTATAAAATCCTGCTCCTACAGATTTCATGCAGGACTATAGTAAAAATAGAAAAGAGTAACATCCCGCAACATGCAGCCCTGCATTTCCTTTACACTGACAGTGCTCTGTACAATCTCCCAGCTTTCTCAATGCCCCCAAGCTGCCCCGCACCCCGGAGCGGTAGCTGCAGGAGCCCCCTCGAGCACCTACGTTTTAGTCACGGGTATTTACATAGTACAAGTTATGGACAGGTCAGAGGCTATGACTTTTTGTTTATTGCCTGTGACCTGTCCATGACTTTTACTAAAAAATACCCATGACTAAATCATAGCCTTATTCATAATTAGGGTCTGCAATTTTGAGAATCCTAATTCACTGCCACAGTTAAGATATAATGAAATAAAAGTTATGTCCTATTCCTCCTTTTAGGAAGGACCTGTAGAGATTTGTGCCTTATGGTTATTAGGGGGGAGGGACGGTCAGAACTGGAATGGAGTAGTTCCACCCCACATTCCTCCTCCTCTTTGCTTTTCTCACAGGTAGGTATGGACAGTGCTACCCATTTTGTTAATGCTTCCAAGGTAAGTTTAATAATCTATCATCTAATGCAACTTAACCCATAGACCCCACTGTAAAACAGTACATCCAATTAATGCAATTTAATTTTGCTTCTTTTGATGTTTCACTGACAGCAGGCAAGTTTGCCATCAACAATGAGATGAGCAGATTTGCCAACAGATCTGTAAATCCTTTGAAGTACTAGGCTTGATCCTAAGGGTCTGACCAAAATGTGCCCTAACACAGTCCCAGTACATCTTCAGCCGAGTGGATGGAGCATGGATGAGGATATAGGGTTAGAGTGGATTGGTGCTTGAACTTCAATTAAAATTTCCCAGAATTTATGATATTTTATTTCTTGGTTTGTTCTTTTTTAAATAATTCTACTAACGTTGTTTTAAAGGTTAATACAGTCTCCATCTAAACAGTCTCTCAACTAAGATTTTTGTTTGGAAATGGCACAGCTGACAGACTAAAATTCAAAAGTTCTTATAAAGGCCTGGTGTTATGAAGTACTGCAGTAACGAACATGTAGCGTATTTCTGGGGTAATAAAAGAGGAGACTGTCTGCTTCTAAAATACTGTGAGAACTAGAAAGGGCAAGTTAATAAATTACTTTTGTAAATTTCAAGGTAATTAGGTAACAATTATTAATCTTACAAAGATTACTGAACTATATTTCTAGGCACAGTTTGTTATCTTACTCAAAACTTACTAAGTCTGTGCCTCAGTTTCGATACTCCACAGCAACTACTCAATTACCACCACATGATTAGGGCAACGTGCTGCCCGCATTCTCTACCAATTTGTTACCAGATTTGCCCATTACTTTGGAGTATGCTCATTCATTCGGGTTACTCTTCTGGGAGGGGGGCTGGGGTGTTCTGTAATTCTGTCAATGTACTGTTTGTGTCACTTGCGTTTTTATATGGAGCTCTACTTCTCCCTTCTGCAAGTCCTCTCCCAATGGAGCAATCCTGCAGGACCTAGGTTCCCTAGGGCTGGGTTCCTCCAGCCCCAGTACTGGATGAACGAAGGAACACACACACACACACACACACACACACACACACACACACACTCTCTTGCTCTCTCTGTAACAGAGCAAGTCTGAGCAGACCGCTTATATGTCTGTGGACTCACTGGGCTGGAGGAAGCAGTACTTTCAAGCTGCCTCTCCTTATATGCCCCTGGGCTCCATGGACTGGGTTAAGCAGCACTTTCAAGCTGTTACCTTTATGCATCCCAGATTCAGCACGTCCCTATCCCCACTCTCACATCACAATTGTACTGGCAGTAACCTATTTGATGAGCAAACCCCACAGTATTTTGGGCACTGCAGGGAGCTTTAGCTTAGGTAAAAGAAGCGTTGCTGTCGAGTGAATGGGGGAAAGCTAAACACACAAAAGAGTAAAGTTCAGCAAGAGAGAGAGAAGCAACCAACTTAACCATAAAAGTTATTTATTGAATAATAGTGATAACTACACAAGGAGGGCTAACCCAACATAACACACATTATTAAAAGGTTAATACCTACGGTAGAAAGGAAAAGAAAGAGAGAGAGAGAGATGGATCTCACCGCTCCCTGAAGCTTGAACTGGTCGGGGTTCCCAGGTGATGGTGGTAGTTCAGGGTTCTGAGGGCAGGAGACAGGAAGAATCCACAGCACGATCAGTCAGGAGAAGATGGAGTCCCAGTGGAACTGATGCATAGTTTGGATCTAAGCATCAGAACCCTGACTAAAGGGTGAGTAGGGATTTTTGTAGAGAAAATACATTGGTTCAAGGGAGAACACTGTATTTGTTTATAGGTAAGCTGATGACTCAAGGGTTTTCTTTAGGCTGGACAATAGGAGCTGATCACTCTTAGCTATGGGTGGTGTTTTCTTCCAAGGAGCTCACAATGCAACTAGGCTGCTTTCAGTATTTTGGATATCAATCAAGGATTCATTACTAGAATTGGTCTGATAATTGCTGAGCTCTGTGTGTGTGTAGGCATAGGTTGATTAGCATCAGGAGCAGAGATTCCCATGATGCAGTGCTTCCCTGCTTTTTCTGGTCCCAGAGTTCAGTGTGGTTCTGTGTTCTCCATTCTGTATGCAAATTGAGATGTCCCCCTGTCCCATCTCTCATGCAGATGAGGCATGGGGAGTTGTCTCTGCTCTCCATTTTGTATGCTAATGGAGATGTCTTAATCTTGTCACCCTTGTCAGGAGGGGTCTAGGTGTGTCTCCCACTGCCCTTCATTGCTCTCTGCAAGTCTTTTTCTGATAGGTTTTGGTTTAAGCAGAGGCTGGTGCGGGGTATCTTTCATGAGTCAGACAGGCTGGATACTGCGCCCTGGTTCCCCAAGAACACAGAGCTGACTGGTATCAGGGGGGGGATCAGGGCTGGACCAGGGGGGGAGGTGTGGGCTCTGTTAGGGAGCTTGAGTGTGGGAGGGGACTTGGGAATCGCAGTCAATGGGAACTGTAGAGCCAGTGTTTGGAGTGGGGGGCACCGCACAGAACCACCTAGCCATGCCTCTGCCAGGAGCAGCAAGGGCATGTTGCCACTTGCAGGGAGCTGCCTGGAGTGGGTGCCACCCGGATCCGGCACACCAAGCACCCTCGCGAGCCCCAACCTCCTGCCTTGAGCCCCCTCCCGCACCCAAACTCCCTCCCAAAGCCTGTTCCCACCCCCTGCACTCCGAATTCCTCATGGGCTGTTCCTCCACTTAGGAGCAGCAGGGAGATGTCACTGCTTCCAGGGAGCCACACAGCGCCAGGGAGGGAGCCTACCAGCCCTGCACCAACCGGATTATAAACTGGACTTCCTATGAAGTTCAGAAATGCTGGTTTATAGAGCTTTCCAGGTAGTAAAATGCTGGATAAGACAGCTTTTACTGTATTTTTATAGTTCATGCATTTTATCTCTTGCAATATTTTTAGGAATTGGCAAGTCTGCAATAATGGTAATAACCCATGGAAAGTCAATATTTAAAGGATACTTGATAGCACAAATGCATTTTGGTTTACAAAGAACTCAAGAAGAAGGTATAGTTAAGATATTGTAAATTTATTTTACAAAAAAAGTATATAAAGAAAACATCGTTTCGTAGAATTAAACGTTTTAATGTTTACACTGTTACAATTATGTTTGTATTTCATTTTTAATGACTTGTTTAAAATGACAATGATTATACTGACTATATTTCAGATAGGAAAAATAGCCTTAATCCAGAGAATTTGTATTAATATATTCTGAAAAAATAGAAACATCATAATTAACCTCATGTTTTAATTAATCCGTGTGGTTAATACTACTCAGTAAAGAGTTTAATCACATAACAGTTTTAGATCTTATAACATTTTGAAGAAACACTGCCAAGATGCTATATAGCATGGTTAATATGGAATAATATTTTTAACTTTCACATATCAGAGTAACAAAGCAAAGGCTATACCCTGGTTACCACAAAATTCAGTAATCTAATAAATGGAAATATGGTCGTGGCTAAGCTTCAGAAACAGTGGAAGTTTACACAACTTGTTTATTCCTAGCATATTGGGAATGAACTCTGGAGCTCACTGTATGTATTTTTAGCAGATTTAAAGATATTCCTGTAAATCTAAACACTATCTCATGGACTATAACTTTATATGCATATCACAATAATGGCAGTGAAATTATTATTGCAAAAATTAATTTTACATAAATTGCCACACTTCTGGAAAGTGAAGGAACTTTAGCTGAGTCTTTCAAGCAATGTTTGTTTACCAGCTGTTTCAGTATGATTTTTAAATGTAATTCCCTATAAATTCAATCTTGCTGTAAAAAAGTCATACAAGTCAGGCATGGAAGAAATTTAAGAAACCAAAAGCTAGTAACAGAAGGGCAACATTAACTCTGAAATATTATCAACTGCACTCACAATATCAAATTGTACATTAGAAAACATGTCACATAAGCATTCCATCATAAAAAAAGTAAATTTTATATATATTATTTCAACCCAATTTCAATAATAGCTCTGCTATGATACAGTGATGTATTCTTCAAGAAACAAAAAATATTCAGTTTTCCACCCCCTTTTAAATTAATATTCCCACTTCCTCTCTCAATTTATTTTTACTGCAAGCTTAACATTTGGATTAAAATTCCACATAAACACGACTTTCAGACAATTTTAAATCACATTTTTTTTAACCTTTAGGACAAAAGGCTGTCAACCATAATAGACATATGGTTCATCATCACTTATGTCTGAATCATCTTCATCCACTTCTCCTTCAATGACTGATTTCTTCCCTTTGCAACATGACACAATTAATCCAATTAAAAAGACCTGTGAATTTAAATGAGTGTAATATGTATTACTCGATCTCACTTAAGAATATGAAAGCGATGCATTTAAAGTTAAATGTCACAGCAGTGATGCAAATACCTGAGAGTTACAATTTATGTTAAAGCATTCAACTTGATTTGTAATTATCTCTATGTCAGATTACTTACTGCAATGAATGCCCAGTTCCCAAAGTAATAGGCAGCACTAAAGAACCAAAACTTATGAAGGAAAAGGTATGTCCGAGTAATAGTGCACTGATCTAAAATAAAGCAGACAAAATGGTTATTCCAATGTGTGTATTTCATGGTATAGCTGTAATTCCAGAAGATTTTACTAAAAGTAAACTGATTAATATTAGAAATATAGCAAAAATCTACTACTCGGCTCAAAATAGACAGTCTTCTCTTAAAGATACAATGATATACAAGCTAATTATAGTTATGGAATAATTTATTCTGAGGAAATAATAATTACAAAGAAAATAATGCAGTTTCACAGAGAATTACATAGACTTGTCTGAAAAAAAAATTTTTAGTTGAAACTATACATGTTTGCAGGCTCAACCCAAAGTTGATTTTAAAAATTCCAGTTATCTATTTGAGTTCTGCTATAGCAAAGACATATGAGAGGTTATATGACCCAAGAAAGCAGAGGTATGATTGGGACTAGAAATCTGCCACCAGGATTGTTTAAATCCCCACCATCCCTCCAAAACAATATGGTAGGTTTTAAGAATGCTCGGGAAGCAGATCTGGAGGAAGAAACAAAAGGTAAAAGTCACGGATATTTTTACAGGATTCAACAGACTATCTTGATATAGAATTAGCCCTTTACAGCCTGTCCAGACCCGAGGGGGAGAGCAAGTAGGTCTGTGTGGGAAATCCTTAACCCACAACACATTACATTCTAAGAGAACCACAGAAAGACATACGTCTAGTTACTGAACAACTTACTTCCAGCATAAAACTGTAGGCAATACTGAGGCACTCCCTTCACGGGTGTGTTGCATAAATTTCTTGCATCCTGTCTTAACTTCAGCCCCACTCCTGCAAACCTTTACGTATATGCTTAGCTTTACTCATGCTAATAAGGCCACTGAAGCCAATGGGACTACTCACATGCATAAAGACACAATATATGTGTCTGTAGGATTGGGGCCTCAGACTGACAGCTTGTCAGGGTGATACTGTACTATTACTAATAAATGGTAACTTAAAAAAAGCAATTTTCATATGGAAAGATTCTATTACAAATTTTTTTTGGAGGAAAACAAAAGATTTTTGGCTTTAAGTGAAGGTATCATTTAATAAAATTATGAATTTTCACTACAAGTTGTGTCCTGAACGTATGTCTCTAAACTAGAGAGCACTGGCTTCTAGATTTGGCTGAAAAACAAACAAGATTCTCTTGCTGTCTAGCTGCTGGGTAGGGAAGATGTAACTACATTCTCTCTATATTTGCTCACAAATTCCCATACATTTTAAAACAGAAAAAAAAATTCTGTGGCTTTAGGCTGTGCACATTCTTCTGGAATCTTAGCATATTAGGGATGCACTGCTCATCAAAATAGTAGAACTATTAACCAGGTTCTTCCTTAAAGAAAGCTGTTAATTCTTACAAGATGCTTATTAAAGATTTGCCATTTCTGAAAAACAAAACAGTTGGGATTGTATCCATTTATTTATATGGATATGAAAATGTGACCACCTCTAGTGTTTATTTAAGTTATGTACAGCAGATGCAGTACTAGCGATGAATCATAAAAGTAATAGATATTACCCCATTTTTCTGGTTTTATAATGTGTTAAATTCTTAATATGATTGCCCACAAGGGACTGCATAATAGACTTGCTATTTTCTACTGGTCCCAAAATGCTGCAGAAGGTTTATTCAAATGCTATTTATTTCAATTAAGTCACCAAAATATTAACTTTTCCTATATAAGCACTTGTTGCATATCAATTTTTTTTTAATCACCAAGCCCAAGTGATTGGAGTTTCCAAATTTTCAGCAATTGACAGCATTTGGATGTAGTGGTTGTCTAAAGACATTTGTTCAAAGGGTAATTCAATTCTTGATACAATTTTTAAAAGGTGACCATATTTCCTAGAGATGAGGAAATTCAGCACGTTCATTCCCTGTGAACAGAAAGTTTTCCACATCACAGTAATTCCGAAAGTTTCAATTCAGAAATGTCAAAGTGTTTAGTTTCAACATTTTGATGGAAATGAAACAGACACAGAAAACATGAGACACAGACACCACAGCATAGTTAAATGCAGAGGCTACAACTTTATTTAAAACTTAACTGGGGTAACCATCACAGAACCCTCAGCAGGCTTATTCCAGTGTGGTTCTCAATGGTCACCAACGGCCCCAAATCTACTATAAACCTGAGGGCAAGTGTGAAGCGTGAAGGCTATGCCCCCTTTACAACTTTGGGCCTGCCGAGGGACCTTGATTTAGAGCAGAGTCTCAACCTGTTTTCCATCTCCATGTCTGAGGTAGCCAAGCTAAATTGAAGGGAGCCATAGGCTGCACGAGACCTAAGAACATAAGAGCGGCCATACTGGGCCAGATCAAAGGTCCATCTAGCCCAGTATCCTGTCTTTCGACAGTGGCTAGTGCCAGATTCCCCAGAGAGAATGAACGGAACAGGTAATCATCAAGTGACCCATTTCCTGTCGCTCATTCCTGGTTTCTGGCAAGCCCCCTCAACATGCAGTGCGGTGCTCAAGACCAATGCCCAGGCAGTCCACTGGATTACAGGGACCTCAACAGCACCCCTGCTAACCCACCAGCTGCACTGGAATCTGCCAATATGTAATTTAAACCCCCTGCTGGGCGCCAAGTGGAAGATGAAAACCCACACAGCAGTTTGCCCTATGGGAAAAATCCCTTCCAGGACCCAAAACTCGCAATCAACCTAGGTTTTAGCACCCACCAGAATCCCGCAGATAGATTAAAGGTGGGAAGGGTGAGTCTGCAAGAGGGAACCCACCATGGTTACCTTTCCTTGGCAGTCAACTACACCTCTACCCTGATATAACACGAATTCGGATAGAACACAATAAAGCAGCGCTCGGGGGGGAAAGCGGGGCTGCGCGCTCTGGCGGATCAAAGCAAGTTCGATAAAACGTGGTTTCACCTATAATGCGGTAAGATTTTTTGGCTCCCGAGGACAGCGTTATATCGAGGTAGAGGTGTATATCAACCCTCCCTTGTCCTCCACCAATGAGAACCAGTCACCCAGCCCTAGCACCACCTCCACTGTCCAATGGCACCAGCATTGGGCACAACCTGCCCTGGAGGCCCAGGTGCATGTGATCCCCAATAACCTGCAACATGAAGAAGGCAGGGGGTGGGGAAGGGAGAAGAGATGCAGCTGCCCCACACACTAAAGGAAAGGGGAGAGAAAAAAAGAGGGGGCATATAGAGTACTGCTTCAGCTGCTCCCAGTGGAGATCCTTCTCTCTCCTGGCCCCAGAAAATGTCTCTCCACAGTTCCAGATCCCATCAAAGCCACACCCTGGCCAGTGGGATGAGCAGTTAATATATTAACAGCAGTTTGGAACCCATATAATGTATTTCAGTCCATCCATCTTCCCCATAAATTATACAAAAGAATAAATTCAGCTTGATTTTGTGCATTTTATTTTGAAAACTGAAGTAATGTGAAATCACATGTAAGAGCAGAATATTAAAGTGAGTTGCCATGGAAGTGAGACCAAGAAGATCAATAATACACAGGGAATGACTATTTTAAGGTAAAGGAGATTGGAATGAACAGAAGGAAGACAAAAAATGTGAAAAATCAAACAAATGAATTAACTGTGATTCAACAGGTGGTGCTCTTCCTTCTGATAGTGAACCTACGAGTTAAGAAAGGCTGTTGAAGTGGTTGTCTTTTGCAAGATTCGTAACAGAGATCCTGGCCACTTGTGGGTGTAAAAGATCTTGTAACATTTCCCATGGAGTGTTATACCCACGTAGTATGGACAAATACAACCTCTCTGGAGATTAACTCACAGTAGTGTGAGGAGAATCAACTAAACCAAAGACTGTAGGACTGCTCCCCTGAATTGAGCAAGTCAAGTCATTAATAGTGTAAATGTATGAACCCAACTCCAGGGAGCAGACTTGCATATCTCAACAGATAGAATCCTGACATATCCTGAAGAAGCTTTGGACCTGGTACAATACATCCTAAGATTTTCAAGTGCTGAGAAGCATGACCAATTTGTAAAAAAAAGTTTACGGTTTCCCTCCTGAATGTTTGTCCATATGCTACAAATCTCAGAGATTTAAAAAAGCTGTAGTCTTACCTAAGTAATAACTCAAAGCTCTCTTAACATCTTGCAAAAAAAAAAAAAAGTACCTGGTGCTCCCAGGCAACAAATCTTGCTTAAAGTAACATTCATATAAACCAATGGACTGGAATTCAGAGATCACAGTACTTAGAATTTTGTAATGGAATGTGCGAGTAAAGCTAACTTGCTCTTGTGGAATATTGACCTTAGGGCTGCAAGTCACTGATTTTCTAAGCCAATGTTATTGGTGTGAGAAATGCAATCTTCAGAAAAAAATTACACAGTGAATATTTTCCCAGAGTTTCAAATGGAAGTTATAACAAATTTGGCAAGAACTAGATTTAAACTACAAGAAGGCACTGAAGGTGGGAAACAGTGAAGTAAGCAGAATCTTTGGATGACCAAGTGCAAAAGATTCTTGAATGGGAATCTGACGTATGTGATTGCATCTTTGTGCTCAGTACATTTTTATTTTTCAAAGAATAGGTCAGGATAACATATGAATACTGAAGTAACTTGTCTCTGTATTGACTAGAAAGGTAATCTCTCCATTTCCGCTGGATAAATTTGTTTGGATGCTGAAAAGGGAACTCTGCTGCCAAACCTAAGGGATCTGAATGCAATAACTCAAGAGATCAGTTTGAAACTATTCATAGTGCCCAAGTTTTGGTCCTATTTTCTATTTCTGATAACTTTTGAAATTGAGGCTACTGGAGAGAATACCCAGGTTATAGTCTAGAGAAGTTGCATTGGTCAGGGAACCAAAGCCACTTCCTCCCCAGAACACAATTTTAACATGTCATTTTCATTTGTTGTGAAGAGATACCTCTATATAAGTTTTTATGTATGCTGAAATAATACATGAAAGAGTGAATTACCAAGCCCTTTTAAATCATCCATGTTGGAAGTTAATTTCTGCTTACACTGCCTGCCAGAACATTGTCCTTTCCAGAAAATACATGGCTATAGCAATTACTGCTTTCCAAATAGTTCCAGCCTCATTACAGAGTTTATTACATAACCAAGAGTTTTTTATATATATAAATAAATAAATCAATCAATCAATCATAGAACTGGAAGGGACCTCGAAAGGACATTGAGTCCAGCCCCCTGCCTTCACTAGCAGGACCAAGTACTGATTTTTGCCCCAGATCCCTAAGTGGCCCCCTCAAGGACTGAACTCACAACCCTGGGTTTAGCAGGCCAATGCTCAAACCACTGAGCTATCCCTTCCCCTGCCCAAAAGCACAAGCACTAGTACAAGCACAAGCACATAGTACAAAAGCACTATGAAGCAAAGCTATGGACCAGCTAAGATCAGAGTTAGCAGTCTACTATACTGACAGGTCAATAGTTTATCTGTTTTGAGGAACAGAGAAGTCTATAAATTTACTACACCCATAGATTTGCCTACGGATGAAGTATAAAGAATTAGAAGGAAAAAGCAGGAACATTCTTTGGTGAAAGCAAACATTTACAGCGTGCTGGAGGAGTATTTACAAAGCCATGTTGTCTGGTCAGTCTGCTTTAAAAGGAACAGGATTATTTTAGAGGTATATTTACCTTATAGGAAAGTCAAAAGATTTGCTGATGAAAGCTAACAAATAATAGAACTCCATGCTCTCATAATATGGAAAGGATGTTTAAAACAGCAGCAATTATCTTCACACACAAAGATTTACAGTAAATTCTAAATCTAATAACTGAAGCAATAAGATAGGAGGAGAGAATAAAACTGGTGCAGATGAAGAAGCATTGTGACCAGACTTAACATATTAGAGAAAAGAACAGGTCTTTAGAGCAGCAGCTTTAAACAGCCACAAAGAAAAAAACAAAACACAAAAACAAAGGAAGGATGCGCAATGCAGAAAAAGGCAGAGACTCTCATATTAATCCCCACTGACAAATATTGCGGGATTGTAGAAAAGACATGACTTATTGCTATGAACTCATTTTAAAACATTACTAAAATGTAACAGCCTGTATGGACTCCCTTATTTTCTTTTCTAGTATATTGGACAGCCTCTCTAAATACTTATGTAAGAAATTAACTTTGTGTCATATTTAGTACAAAGTTAGTAGCTAAAATGACAGTATCTAGTTCAAACCAGAAAATAAGCACACTAAAGCAATCCATTAAGTCTGTGAAGTGCTACTATTCCTCTGGGATGCTGGCAGGGCTCTCTTTGGAGGGATCGTCCCTAGCTCTCTTACACCCACACTGATACAGGATTCTATGAAGAGAGTACACTGAGTCTCTTATTCCTCTCATTTTTGCAAAGGACTCTACGACCCCCTCTCTGCATGACAGAGATTCTTGAACAAGAGGCTCTGCAGCCCTGTTCCCTAGTAATAGATGGTGATAACAGAAGTGGGGCCCAGTGGGTGAGTCTAGCCACTTTGCCAAGCTTCCTTTAATATATTTTCTTTTCATTGCTCAAAACACACTAGAAGCTGCAATGCTCACTATATCTGGCTTTAGAGTTTTTGAGGTACACTGTGGGGTATGACAAACAGGTAAATCCCGAAGAAAATTAAAGGGCGCCCAAGTTGAGACACAGACAAGGCTCACAACCAAATGAAAATGGTAAAGGAGAGATGAGTATTTAATGGAAGCAAATTCAGAAAGTCAGAAAAGGTTTGAGATTTGTTTTGTGTAAGAAAAACAAGGCTTTTTGCGTTCTTATTTTATCTGAACCTGTTCATCCATTCCTAATAAAAATGTGAAGTTATGATGCTGACAGATGAGGTGCCAGCTCCTGCCAAGGGCCCTAGGTTTCAGTTTAACTCTGACAAATACATAGCTGGAACCAGGTTTGCTCATCTGTGTCTTCGTATTGTTAAAATAAGTATTAGCCTTATAAGAACATGTTTAGACTTTATGAAATGCTTGTAAATTGTTGCATGTATTAATCTCCCTTACAATATCGGTATACCATATGATGATGTAATACTTAAGTGTTTGCTCTGTAACTGTAAATCACCTGACAGGAGAGAAGCATTAACGAGTAAGAAATACTAGTTTCCAACAGGAGCCATCTCCTGCCCAACAAAAGACCCATCAACACCAGACGAACTATTACGAAACATCAAAGGGCAAAAGATTTTGATTGCTCCCCACCCCTATTAAGAGGGGATGTGAAAGTGAATTCCTCCCAACAGCTGAATTTGCAACCCGAAGCAGAAGGGGGGGAAGAATAAAAAGCCCTAACAAAGAAGAACTGTGGTTTTTATGCTGCTTGGACTCTGAAGGGCAAAGATGACTGAAGATAAGCAAAAGATCCGCAGTGCTTGGCTTCGGTTAGCCCTAAAGGAGATACAGAGCTTGCTTATTATAGAAGCTACTATTACTTTTTGAAAATTAAGATTGGAACTCATTTGTGTGTAGATATGTTAACCTGTTTTAACCTTGTAAATGATTATCTCCTTTTCCTAGTTAATAAATCTTTAGTTTATTGTAGGATTGGATACAAGTGTTGTTGGGTGTGAAATCTAAGGTACAACTGACCTAGGATAAGTGACTGTACCTTTGGGAATGGGAGTAACCTGTGATTTTTGGCCTAAGGGACCATCTATCACAAAGGGAAGCTTACCTGGGTGGCAAGATAGATTGGCATACCCAAGAGGACTGTCTGTGGCTCCATGTTAAGGCTGTTATAGTGTCTCAGGAGTTTACACTTGATAATTGGTTGGTGAAATTGAACTATAGAACTCACAACCAATTAAGCAGAGTCTCTGCCCTGCTTCTTAACAGTGTGACCTGAAGTTGATACTTGCACTCTTTAGCCACTATAGGACAGCCTGACAGCAGATTACAGAGAAAATGTAAAGTGCCACTATATTTGAAAACCCCTCCACTGTTAGTTATCAAATCCTATTCAATAAGGAAAAAAATGGAGTAAGATTTACCCAATAGTGATCTCTCTCCTCCTCTGCTTTGTATTTGAAAAGTGGAAAAACAATACCTAATGAATGGGGATAGCACAGTCTCCCCACCATCTGCAGTCCTCCAGCTGTTCACCTGAATTACAGAATTGCTAAGAGACCTACAGATGGCTCTTTAGGTAATCTTGCTAAGCAAATTACAGTATGTATTTTGGACCTGTTTGACCTTCAAAAGATAGTTTAATGAAACAGGACAGAAGTTGAACTGTTCAAATTATGGCTATTTTTGTATTGTGTCAAACTCAATAAGATAATGGTATAAATTTATGGATTTGGCAAGAATACTACAGGATATTTATACTCAGACTACTCCATTATGTTAATATATTTATCCAAAATTTAGTAAGACATGAAAATTCCAAATGTTAAGAGATGTAGTTGAGGGGTTTTTTTTAAACTCAAATTTGCAGATTTCATTCATGTATATAAGAAGGCTGTAGAAACTGGCTCAATGCTGTGAGAGAAAGACTATACAAGTAGTCTATCTAAATTAGTTTGACGCAAGGGAAAATAATTACTGCATTAATCTGAATTAAAACAACAACTTGTTACCCAGAATGGAAACTGTCATGAGTATTACTCACAACATTCAGACCTTCTGGACTAGATGCAGACATGGAAAGGCACCCATGCAGAGATAGTTAAAGGAAATACTACCTCTTAAAGGAAAGAAGAGTATACTGCTTTATCAGCATTATCTAGTTAAACCAATGAAGGTTCAGGGATACAAGATGAGACAGATGCTTTACAGAAAAAGGATGATTGAAGCCCTAGAAAAGGATAGCTACAGTTTCTAATAGCAACAATTACCAGAAAAGCCAAATGTATTTTATTCCTAGTCCACTGATGGAAATTTTTCATTCTGGCATGGCATCAGTCTTTGGGTTCAATTTACCAATGTTCTTTCCCAAGGCCTTCTTCAGAGAAGTGAATTAGCCTGTTACTTAAGGAAGATAAATTACTAAAATGGACAAGAAACTATTTCACCTTCAAAGGAAACTAATGTAACAAGGACTCTAAGTTGAAAAGGAGGAAAATTTTCCCACTTAGCAATAATAATAACGTTTCCAGAAATACCAGGTTCTTGTGTCTTTTTCACAAGACAAAGTTTCCTCTGTTGGGGTGGGGAGATGGGGAGGAGGAGAGAAGTTAGCCGGCCATGGTATTTAAAACTTTTTTTTATCCTTTCTTTTCTCTGACAGTAGCAGCTGAAGTGCTCGTCATCTAGCCAACTGTTCCCCTGGCCATTAATTTTACAACAGCTCTTTGAAAAAGGTAAAACACCACGTAAGTGCTCACTATGTTTATTATTTTTGATGGCATTGAATCAACTACCTGAAAATGCTTATGGAAACAGCAGTTCCCACAAATCCATTTTCATAACATGCTGGAAGTCCACAACTATGGAGAAGATGGGCCTCTAACATCACAGCAAGCAGCATTGTTGTTAGGTCATTAGACAGGTCTAAAACTATTACTGTTGCAAGATGTTTTGGTTGCATGGCTAGCCAGTATATGAATGCCACCTCCAGTTTACTCAGGCCACTCTAAAAAGCTAATTATTCATAATAAAAATAGTTATTTACAGATAAACATATCAAGTAATATTGATCCATTTAACAGTTTATGTAAAAGGTATTGTATTTTAATCATTGGTGAAATAGAGAGTGCTGATTCATGCTTTGCTGTTTTTAATTATCAAACATTAAACCTGAAGTTGCCTAGCAACTAATGATAAATTTGCCAAACAATTGACTAGTTCTTAATTTTCAAAGGGCACCTAATGTCACGTCTGTGATTTAAGATGCATGAATATTGCCAGATAAATTTCATCCCCACATAGCACATCACATTTACTACTGTAATTAACCAAAGTGTCAGACTAATTTAACCATAGTGATGTCAAAACAGGACTACTTAAAAAATAATTGGAAAACTACTCAAATACCACATTACAGTCTTGCAAAAACAGTCTTTTAAAAAAAGCATATGTTTCATCATGCATTGTAAAAATTCAGTTTACTCTAGAAAGATAAACATCAGCTTATTACAAAATATATTCCACCTCCCTTTATGTACGTTTTAAAATGCACAAATAATCTTCCAAAGCATAAAGAAGAAAGGGAAAGTTGTTTGTGTCTCTAGAAAATGAGTAAAAAGGAAGTATGAGTTTAACACAATTTAAAACTGTAGAGGTTCAAACCTGTACTTCTTTCTTAGAGAAAATTTGCACTGTAGTCAATAGATACCATTATGCCAAAAAAAGAAGGATTTGTTGATTTTTTTCAGAAAAATATACAAGCTTGGTAATGATCAGGAAATTGAACTCAAAGAAGACTGATTTAAAGTGACCCCTGGTCATTCAGGAGAACAGTATGCTCCAAAGGGAGGAAAACAAAAAGGTAAACAATTCTAGGGGAGGTGGAGTACTTATGCTGACTGGAAAACTCTGTAATGTCTTCACTGAAGTGCTGCAGCATTTTAAATGTAGACAAGTCCTTAGATAATGAAATAGAAACCTTATTCTCATTTACACCAAGCCCTGTTCTACACTACAAACTTATGTTGGTATAACTACAATGCTCAGGAGCGTGCTTAGACAGGTAGGTGTTTAGACAGCTTACAGTCCTTTTTCCTTTGTAGAGAGGTGAAGTGAGTAATGTAGATCTCCTGTATTATTTTAGTGAAGTCCGTTTGTATGGAAGTTTGGTTATTAATGAGAGTCTCCAGGTTGGAGTGCTCTTTTTTGATGTTTTCCTGTTTGCTGTATAGGATGCTGATCAGGTGGTTCCTCAGTTTCTTTGATAGAGTATGGCATAATCTCTCACTGTGGTCTGTGTAGTATGTAGATAGCAGTGGATTTTTTACCTTTAGTCCATTTGGTATGATGTCCATCCGTTTGCATTTGGAAAGGAAGATGATATCTGTCTGTATTTGTGCAAGTTTCTTCATGAGGTTGATGGATTTCCACTCCATACGGCTAAATGCAGTGCCTTGCATGGTGTCAAGTATCAGAGGGGTAGCAGTGTTAGTCTGGACTCTTATGGCATCACTGAGGAATACACTAAGAAACTGCACCATCTACTCAGGATACTCCCTACACTAACACTGGAACAAATCAACATACCCTTAGAGCCCTGACCAGGGTTATTCTGTCTACTACCCAAGATCCACAAACCCGGAAATCCTGGACGCCCCATCATCTCAGGCATTGGAACTCTCACTGAAGAACTGTCTGGATATGTGGACTCTTTACTCAGACCCTATGCCACCAGCACTCCCAGCTATGTCCGTGACACCACTGATTTCCTGAGGAAGTTACAATGCATTGGTGACCTTCCAGAAAACACCATCCTAGCCACCATGGATGTAGAGGCTCTCTACACAAACATCCCACACACTGATGGAATAAAAGCTGTCAGGAACAGTATCCCTGATGATGCCACAGCACAACTGGTTGCTGAGCTCTGTGCCTTTATCCTCACACACAACTATTTCAAATTTGATGACAATATATATCTCCAGATCAGTGGCACCGCTATGGGCACCCGCATGGCCCCACAATATGCCAATATTTTTATGGCCGACATGGAACAATGCTTCCTCAGCTCCCGTCCACTCACGCCCCTTCTCTACCTACGCTACACTGATGACATCTTCATCATCTGGACCCATGGGAAGGAGACTCTGGAAAAATTCCACCACGATTTCAACAGCTTCCACCCCACCATCAACCTCAGCCTGGACCAATCTACACGGGAGGTTCACTTCCTAGACACCACGGTGCAAATAAGCGATGGTCACAGGCCTTGGGTGGCAGGCCAGTCCTCGCCCACAGACAACCTGCCAACCTGAAGCATATTCTCACCAGTAACTGCACACCGCACCATAGTAACTCTAGCTCAGGAACCAATCCATGCAACAAACCTCTATGCCAACTCTGTCCACATATCTACACCAGCGACACCATCACAGGACCTAACCAGATCAGCCACACCATCACCGGTTCATTCACCTGCACGTCCACCAATGTAATATACGCCATCATATGCCAGCAATGCCCCTCTGCTATGTACATCGGCCAAACTGGACAGTCTCTAAGGAAAAGGATAAATGGACACAAATCAGACATTAGGAATGGCAATATACAAAAACCTGTAGGAGAACACTTCAACCTCCCTGGCCACACAATAGCAGATCTTAAGGTGGCCATCCTGCAGCAAAAAAACTTCAGGACCAGACTTCAAAGAGAAACTGCTGAGCTTCAGTTCATCTGCAAATTTGACACCCTCAGCTCAGGATTAAACAAAGACTGTGAATGGCTTGCCAACTACAGAACTAGTTTCTCCTCCCTTGGTTTTCACACTTCAACTGCTAGAACAGGGCCTCATCCTCCCTGATTGAACTAACCTCGTTATCTCTAGCTTGCTTCTTGCTTGCTTATATATACCTGCCCCTGGAAATTTCCACAGCTTGCATCCGACGAAGTGGGTATTCACCCACGAAAGCTCATGCTGCAAAACGTCTGTTAGTCTATAAGGTGCCACAGGATTCTTTGCTGCATTAACAAGCTACCAAGCCCTGAAGAGAACATTGCTTTTTACCAATGACAAGAATATGATTCTGATTTGTGGTCAGCTTTGGGCTTCAGCCTCATCTAGAAATTAGTTTTCTTGGGCTGGGGAGTGAGCAGCATTTGCAGGCACACTTAAGACACTCACAAAGGAAAACAGATATACGTACAAGAACCTAACAGAGGCGGTATGGACTCTAGGCTACTGTAGACATATTAATGGGTGCCAAGACATATTAATGGGAGCCAGGGAAAAAAGGGAAAGGAGCTGAGACACATGTACCAGCATTAAGACCAACAATATTAAATATGGTTCAATACCCATGACCAAAATTTGTAGTCAGAATTTCACACTATAGTCTCTATGGGCCCAACCACCAGCCCCATCATGCCAGTGGACACTTCTCATGCTACTGTGGAGGACCCCCAGAGAGAGTCGAACGAGAAAGATGAGTTTTGACATGAGTGGGATGGAAACAATGAAGCAGAGTTCAGCAAGGTGCCTGAAAATCAAGAAGTGCTCATGACCACATCTGACACAGACCTGCTCCTGAAACACTATCACAAATGCTGGTGCCTATAACATCTTGCAAGATGGGCACCCCATGTAAGTGTATAAATTGTGATTTCTGTCCAGTTCCTATTTACTTGAATTTAAAATAATATTAGCTCTTAATCGTCTGCAGTCTCTCTAGCTGCCACCATGTACATTTGAACTAGGTGGAAAAAGCCAAGGGTGAGGGCAGAATGCCTTCCCTTAATAATATTCCCCTAGCATAGGTACAAATTCCATTCACTGTTTCACTTCCCTTTCCAGTAGGAGTTTTCCTGTTTTCCATTGTCTCCCAATCATCTACCATTGCCCTAGTTTGGGTCAGGAGGTACCCACCAAATCCAATTTTAAGCAGGAGCTTTTAAATTGCTCAGCCTGCCTCCTGCCAACACTGCTTCTACATAAAATGGCAGAAAAGCAGGGGAAAACAATAAGGAAATATTGTGAAAGGAAGATTTTTACTATCATTACTACTAGAATAGAAGACAGAGAGCAGGATAAGAGCGCTTCCATCTTACTGCAGACAATACACCAAAGCCCATCCATTATTTTTAAAGCATGCAACAAAATCCATTAAAGAAATATAGCAAAGCTTGTGTGAATTAAATCTGTGGACAAATACACACGTGGCAGCGCCCTCAATGTGAGACTAAAAATAGCCATGGAGATGTTTGGGCTCAGGCTGGAATCTGGCGAGTGCGGAGGGACTCTGAGTCCACGCTCCAGCTTGAGTCTGAACATCTACACTGCTAGTTTTAGCTACACAGCAGGAGCTCAAGTCAGTTGACCAGGGCTCTCTGACTCTCTGCCATGAATTTTTTTTTAAATGTGTAGACATACCCAATAGCATCATAATGCAGCATCCACAGTACAGATGATATGACAAAAAAAAAAATCAGTAAATGTCACAACCATAACAGAAGAGTACATTACATGATAGGTGCACATAATGCATGTTTATGGCACAGTTACATGAAACATGATGGAATGCAGGTCGATATGACATAGCGACTGTAACAGTGGAATGGTACCCAAAGCAACAATTGTGGGATTTGTTTATTTTAAATGGAGGTTTCTGTTTTGACAAAACACTTTCAATCTTCTTGCAATTCGTCCCAGAACCAACCTCTGGGGCAAATTCTACTTACACTGAAATCAGTGGGAGTTTTGCCACTGACTTCAGTGGGAGTTGGATTTGTTCCTAAGACAAATAATGCTGTCCTTACGCAGTCCCCAATCTAAGGTCAAATAGGAAGAATGCAGAGTCATGTAAGGAAAGGGCAGGAGCAAAGGGAAAGATTGGGCTCTGCTAAAATTTCAGCAGACGCCTATTATGCATACAAAGAACTGACTCAATAACTCCTACCTATTTTTCCTAAATCAAGTAAAAACACTAGTCCTTGATAATGCTAAACAACTACTATCCTTACTAGCCACTAATAAAGTCTATGTCCATAGTTTTCAAGTTTCAAATATAATCTGTTTTTGCTGTAGTCATGAACCAAAGTAGTATGCTTGGGGAAGCATGGGGATTGTTTTTTTACAATGGGGAAAGTATCAAACTGATGGCCGTAGCAAGCATTATAGGTATGGTTGTACCAGCTTTCACAATTCTACTTCTGTTTTAGTCACACAGTTTTCTAAACTTTCACCTAACTGAATTTTTCCATTCTTGATTTGTCAGGTTCTCTCCCCTCCATTTTTAAGTTTAAACAAAACTGGTCCAATATGTGGGTAGGAACAGAACGAACAAATACATTTATCTCATTACAAAAAGTGATTTTTAAAAAATCAGCTCTAACGCCAAAACTTCTCGGAGTAGAAAGTTGAAGGTCAGTATAAAAATAGTTCGTGGAGTTAAGTACTCTTAAGTGTTCCGGAGAAAATTTGTTGTGAGCTCATCAATATATGACCCTTTGAAATTAATACTGTGCATATACAATAGATTTTGATTAGAGTTGTCATGCTAAGTTGAAGTGGGCAGTTAAGGAAGGCATGCAAATAGTTTTCGATTTCTGGCTCATAAGCCTCAAAAGTTTCCCTAAAACAGTGGCTCTCAATTTTTTATACTGGTGACCCCTTTCACAAAGCCTCGGAGTGCGACCCCCCTTACAAATTAAGAACACTTTTAAATATATTTAACACCATTATAAATTCTGGAGGCAAAGAGGGGTTTGAGGTGGAGGTTGACAGCTTGTGACCCCCCCATGTAATAACCTTGCGACCTCCTGAGGAGTCCCGACCCCCAGTTTGAGAAGCCCTGCCCTAAATTCTATCTTCCCCAAACCACCTGTCAATCACAAGTCTCCATAGTTGCTGATGCACTGTCAGTGAAATAGGTGCCTATCATGCGAAGCTCTGCTGAAGTAAGATCTTTAATTTGGCAGGTTTAAAAGGCCTGGAAGACAGACTCTCAGCAGCTCTTAATATAAGAAAGACTATCCTACCAGTGGATCTTATAATGTGAATGAGACTGGGTATTCTGGTGGTATCTAGCCAAATGAATCCACATTGTGTACCTGAAATGGGGGATGGTATGAAATTTCTCTTTGGAAAAACAAGAAATTCCATTTTAAAAAAGTATGTTAACAAAAAAAACTGCCTGGTAGAACAGTCAAGTCAGAAGAGACGAAAATTAAGTTTGCACAAACCAACTTACCTTTGCTTTGTGTGTGCCCTCACTACAGTACAGTTTGATTACATTCCATTCCTCAAATAATTTTCTCATCAACTTTACACATGTATCAGGATGAGGTACTGTGTATTGCACTCAAAGTCTATGAAAGTTGTAAGTATAGTTAATAGTAACGCTAACATAATATGAAGTATAAGAGTAAGACGGAATATTTGTTGGCATTTATCCATATATGCTATTTGATTGTTACAACTAGACAACTGCTGATCAAACTGTGAGGCTGGTCAACCTTGCTTCAGTAAGAAGAAAAGTGTTTTGTATAAATAAGGATAAATTTTCACTGTGCTTAAGGGAGGATTACTATATTGAAGTTTTAGATAAAAGGAGTCCAAGTCTACCCTGCCCCCAAAAAATGCAATTGCACTGAAGTCATGGAGTTGCACACTCACAACTTGTTTAAAGGAGGATTTTCACAACTGGAACAAATTCTAGTGCCAGTTGACTGATGCATTCTTCAGTACGCATTTAGGCAGATATTTGTGTTTTCTTATGGAAGTGCTTATCACTGCTCCACACAGTTGTTGGACCATATTAGGGAATTTCTGCATTACAACCATAGTGTTATGTGTATAAAAAGTTTGAGGCCAAGAGAGACAAGGGGTAAGATTGAATTCCCCACAGCTTAGGCCTCTTGCTTTTTCAGTTGTGTCTCTCCCTCTCTGTGAGGGACATGCAAGGCCAAACTGCTAACTGTATTATGATAAGGCTTTGCAAAAACAACTAATTGTTCTTCAAAACAGAACACAGCTAAGTAGCTTTTAACTTGTTAGCTATGTACAGGTCTGTCACATCTTACACTGGGGTTATGTTCCGCAGTCAGCACGTAAAGCGAAAACTGAGTATAGTCAAAATTACATTGAGTGTAATGGTGGGCGGAATCGCCTGCACTATAGGTACAGTATTGAAATTGTTATTTTTCTCTTTCTGTTCTTGCCGACCGCGTAAAGCTGAAATCGCGCATGTTAAATGCGCGCAAGATGCAACAGACCTGTGTGTTAAAGTTTAAGTAGATCTGCAACATCCTGAGAGTGGTTAGAAGTTAAGAGATAGTGAAGTAATAAGTGATAAATGTATGTTAAGACAGAGGATGTATGTGGATGGATGCTTGATTTAGATAAAGGATGAATGGTCACGGAAGTGCCAGCCTAAGAGTTATAACTGTGATCTCCCATGGCTGAAGAATGCGTAGCACGGAGATAACCGGATGACCCCCGGAGGGCAAATCGGAATCCACCCAAGTGCCACCCCTGCCCCCACTCCATGGAGGGCTGAAGACTCGAAGAACAAGATAACACTCAGCCATCAGGGATGTGCCACCTGCTGATTGATAATCACTTCAAACAAACATCAGCATGATGAAGCGATTCCCATAGACCTGTATAAGGACAAAATCCTATAAGAACAGAACCAAAAACTCAGGGACTTTGAGTCTGGTTTTGCAACCACTTCCAGGAGCATCGGATGTGCATCTGACAAGGCCTCGGCTCCACCCTCGTGTGCAGGCTACTTGGCCAGTACTCTGCCACGAGCAACCTCTAGGCTGGTAACTATAACAACTCCGCAGAACTTGTATGAATGAGTGTGTGAATGAATAAGGAATGGTAGTGAAATAATACTGATTTACATATCCTGATTTCTCGCTCTCTCTCTGTATTTACAATAAACCTGGCGTTTTGCCTCATCTCTCTTATAAGATCCTGTTGGTATTATTTTATTAGTGTAACACAGTTAAGGCCTAGCTGAGTTTTGCACTTCATCCTATGATTCTCCTTTTGTAAAACTGCTAGTAATTCACACATTTAAGCTAAAAGAGCTGTACATATGATTTATTGAGGAAGTTGCTGGCTGACACACTTGGAAGGGCCAGTTATGCCACAATGGCCTTTTAAGGAGTCAGAAAAGAGAAGACAACTGCTAATGTAAAAGGGAAAGGTCAGAAAGAAGGCTGCCCTCTTTCTCCAGCATTGTGCCACCAAACAACTTCCAAGATCTATTGAGCTCAGAGCAAATGATGTCCAAGGGAAAGGGGAAATGGAAGGGGAAACGGAAAACCATGAAGACCCTGGCTGATGGTGGTGTCTGGGGAAAAAAGGCTATGCAACACATACAACATGAAAGCACCAACAGCAGACACTGTGTCCTTTGCAGACAAAGACAAGAAGGAGTTACTGAGTCAGATTAGTGATAAAGCCCAAGTTTTAGATTGCATCCATATTCTGACATAATGGCAAGGAGAATAAGTGATCAACAAGGTGCACACCGTACAATTTGATGACAGGAGCTTTTGGTTACTTCAAAAGTAGGAAGGATTTAAACTGACGAGCATAATCTTTTACATTTGTCATGATCAACCTCCTGAGCCATCCAGTCCCCCAACTACACCTTTATTCTTTATTTCAGGTAATCTTTAAAACTGACAACTTAGTTGATCTTTTATACACTGCAGTACAGCTAAACATTCACAAATATATACAGTAATGGACACCAACAGCACATTCATAAAAACCTTGAACAGCAGCCATATATGTGATAATCTTGTACCAAAGGCCCACAGTCTTCATTGCCTATTATCCAGAATGTCTAATCACAAACCTGGAAACTGGTTCTAAAACCAAGATTTTTTGTTCTTTTTTGTTCTATAAACAATGATGAACTGTGTTACATTACACTAAACATTTTTTTTGAAATAGATATATCTTTGATCACTATAAATATTTAAATTTGGAAATGAAAATGTGTTTCGAGAATGCAATGTTGTACTGTTTAAAGTAGAAGCAGCAAAGAATCCTGTGGCACCTTATAGACTAACAGAGGTTTTGCAGCATGAGCTTTCATGGGTGAATACCCACTTCTTCGGATGCATCCGAAGAAGTGGGTATTCACCCACGAAAGCTCATGCTGCAAAACATCTGTTAGTCTATAAGGTGCCACAGGATTCTTTGCTGCTTCTACAGAACCAGACTAACACGGCTACCCCTCTGATACTGTTTAAAGTAGTTTGCAGGACTTCAATCTTAATTCTTAAAATCTCTAAATGACTTCACTTTTCTTCTGTCATCAGAGACTATGATGAATGCCTGCTTTCCCTGGAAACATTATGCTTTCTAAAGGTAATCATGTCTGTTTTTAAAATTATCTTTATTAAGTCTCTTCACCCCCTCTTTTTTAAAAGTATAAAGGGAAATATTCCTACAAAACTCAATGCCTCTCAATGCAGTCCAGCATGAATAATGAGTCCCTGATGTACTACCATAATGAGGCTTTACTGCAGATCTGTAAGCATCTGTTTGCCAACACATAACTATCCTTGGAATGTTCCAAGTTACAAGCCTATCACTCATTCCACCTTCCACCTTATTTAGCAGAAACAAACAAACCCTTAAAGGAACAATTTTATTAGGCTGAAATGTTATGAAAGTTAATTACTAGTAACAAGAGAAGCAAGGGTATGCTTTCTTAGGGCAGGTCCATTCTCACTGCGCGGGTCGACGCGGTGAGTTCGACTTCTCCGAGTTCGAACTATCGCATCTAAGCAAGACGCGATAGCTCGAACTCCCTGCGCACTCCGGTCGACTCTGGAACTCCACCACCGCTAACGGCGGTGGCGGAGTCGACCTTGGAGCCGCGGAGTTCGACTCCGCCGCGTCTGGACGGGTAAGTAAGTCTAACTAGGGTACTTAGAGTTCAGCTACGCTATTCGCGTAGCTGAACTTGCGTACCCTAGTTCGACCCCCGCCCTTAGTGTAGACCAGGCCTTAGAAGACAGCAAAAAGGTGGAAAATAGGAAGCAAGGAAAACAACAACAATATTAATTTTGCAATACCTACACATCTCCACTCCATAGCAGATACATATTTGTAAAAAAAGAAAAATGCCCGGTGCCGATTTTCTTTCCGTCCATGCTGTGCGTGCACTAAAGTTCTGATTCCTTCTTAGCGCGACATCAGAAAAGTGGCAATTACTCACATAACAGGAATTTCACATATGAGCACTCATTCTGCATTTTGTGACCTTTAGGACCTCAGTATATTTTCCTGTGCTATCTAGGGAGTCAAGAGATGGTAGACACAGTGCTACTGTCTAACTTTTATACTTCTCAAGCCTTCTAGAAACCAGACCCAGGATTTTTTTGTATTTATTTAGATGTGTGTGTTAAGTACTCACCCACTTTTACAACAGTAAAAAGACAGTAAGTGGAATTAATGCCTACACTGAGCCATGGGTAAAAAGTGGAGCACAGAACTTTTTCCTTGATACAATGCTAGCAGCTGAGCATACAGTCGCTCCCTGACTTATGCAAACGTATACCCGACCATTACGCCCAAAAAAAAATCCTATTTCTAGCTTACGGAACTTTTCCCGTAAGTACGGATTTGCGTAAGTCAGGTTTGCGTAACCCGGGGGGCGTCTGTACTCAGAACTCACCGACATATAAAAGTAGATAAAAAGTGCAAAAAGAGAGCAAAGAAATAGTTGTGAAGACCGTGCAAGGAGTTCATAGAGTTCTAAAACTGCCCCGACCTAACTTTACTGAACAAAATGTCCTAAATAGGACAAAATGCTATGTTTATTGACGATACTTTTAACCAATAGTATTTGTAAAAGTAAAGTGAACTCTAACTGGTAGGATTATACCTACCAAGTTGTCTCTATTCTCTACCAAGGAAGCCATTGAATCACGTCCATACTAGATTTACAAGTTTCCCACTATTGCTACCTCTAATGCAGCTCCACTACTAATAGAGACTATCCGCTGGTATTTTAATCATGTTGTCTGTCTTTGCTCAGACCTTAACTAGATGGAACGATGGTTGCAGTAGGAAGAGGACCTGAAACATAAGCCTTTGTATCAAAAGTCTAGCATGAGGCCTGGGCTAAAGTAGTGGTCAAAGCTTTGCTGATATAAAACAAAGTCAGATTGTGAGCAAGGGGCAGGCCCTGCTCACAGAATCTGTTAAGAACTGGGCTGATATTGCAAAAACACACATTTCTAAGAGGTGCTAGGCACAGAACACTTACGCAAACACGTCCCACAACGCCTCAATACCAGCACATTTCTCAAAGGTAATGAGAACACATTGACCCCTGTGACGTTCCCTTCTGGTGTTATTTGGACCAGTGATTTGCTAGGCCACTACAATCCTTGACTCTGTGAGCCAGCCTTACCCTGCTATGCTGTGAGAACCCCCACTCCTGGGCTGTTCACATACAGTCTCTGGCATGTAAGCTGCTCCCAGCTACTTGCAAGCGAATGACACTAGCCAATATCTCTGGTCCCAGAAACAACTCTAGGAACCTGCATCTTGCACTGTCCAGTTATGCCCACTGGATGCTGCAAACTTATACAAGTTTGTCAATTTAACAAAGAAATTGATATGTACTAGGCTTGTTATACCAAGGGGAGCCTCTGACATGCTTCACACCATATGTACTGCTTCAGATAGAATAAACAGATCCATTAGCTATAAAGATTGACTTATAAAACTATAAAAACCAGTTGGAGAACACTTCAATCTCCCTGGCCACTCGATTACAGACCTAAAGGTCGCAATATTACAACAAAAAAACTTCAAAAACAGACTCCAATGAGAGCCTGCTGAATTGGAATTAATTTGCAAATTGGACACCATCAAATAAGGCTTGAATAAAGACTAGGAGTGGATGGGCCATTACAAAAAGGAAAAGTATTTTTCCCATACTTATTCCCTGCCTTCCCCCCCGCCCAGTTCCTTACATCTCCTTGTCAATTGCTGGAAATGGGCCATTTTCATTACCACTACAAACAGTTCTTTTTCTCTCCTGGTGAAAATAGCTCACCTTAACTGATCACTCTCCTTATAGTGTGTATGGTAACACGTTTCATGTTCTCTGTGTGTGTATATCTATCTATCTTCCTACTGTATTTTCCACTACATGCATCCGATGAAGTGGGCTGTAGCCCATGAAAGCTTATGCTCAAATAAATTTGTTAGTCTCTAAGGTGCCACAAGTACTCCTGTTCTTTTTGTGGATACAGACTAACGCGGTTGCTAGTCTGAAACCTGACAGATTTGACAGTGCTCTCATATGTGAGCCTCTACCAAACACTTTGGACTGTGGGTCTCTCACTGGCATAGGCTTGCCACAGGAGGCACAAAGTTTGAAGCCTGGGAACCAGGGCATTTCCGGCTTCAGGACGAAGGGAGGCCCTCTATGATAACTATCTACACTAATATTATTTAGACTATTTACACTACTGCTAAACTAAGATTGGTAACTAAGCTGAAGAGAAAAAAAAATCACTGAATAATGCCTTGCCAAAGTAAGAGGAATTGTTTCAACAACCATCACGGGCAGTAAGAAGGAACAGAGAGTTTTGGGCTGGCAGACGAATGGACATGAACAAGCAGACATGGTAGTAACTGGTTGTCTATTGTTTATCAAATCTTTGTAGAGAGCTTTGATGGAGCCAAAAATGGAAATATTGGAGTCACAGCTCTTTCATTTTAGCCAAAACATCTTTCTAGTGAGAGCATACAAATACCATGATAGGCATGTCCAATACTATTCTAGGATTTCCAGCGTGAGAAAAATTTGGTAGCCAGGCAGTGTCATCTCAGAGCTAAATACAGTGATGTAACTCAATAAATCTGAAAGGTTGCGATGAGGGAGTGTAAAGAAAGACCATGCCTTCCTGGATCTTAAATATCAGGCACAGGACTATATAATAAGTAACTATGGCAGTTCCTTGCCATGTGATATGACTACAGTGTGACATTCGTCTCTGGTGACAGTGGCTGAGGACTAAGATGTGTTTTCTCAGTGGTCTAAATTCCCAGAAAATGCTAATTAGCTGCCAACAATCTACGGTTGTATGGAAAAACAACTAATGAGAACACAATACAATACTGAGCTTTCTAACTACGGCTGAGAAAGAAGCTGGAAGACGAAAAATATTTAGTGAGACCCCTATCCCATAAATAAGGATACATTCTATATATACTTTAGTGCAGGATGTCAAATAATTTATGTGCTTTTTCCTGGACACAGAAGAGTGGCACTTGCACCTCCCATATCAAGTCAATGAAATTCCTTTGTACTGCCACCAGAGGGAGGCAGAGATACAGAACTAGGAGGAAAGAGAAAGTAGCTGCTCCCTCCCCCCCTTCCTCCCATCAGTAAGAGAATCTTTAAATCAGACAGCTCAGTGAGAATCAGATGGCAAAAATTAATCAGGAATTTCCTCTGCTTAAGATTTCAAAGTGGCAAACTAACATCAAATGGAATGTAACTACATTTCCTTCAACTTAATTTTTTACCACAAACTGAAAGTTAGTCACACCATTCCCTACTGGTGGTTCAGAAATAACAAAGGAAATAAAATGTCTTCAGATACCATCAAACATATTAGTAAGAGAAGTATCAAATATTCTCTCTCTACATACATTTTCCCAATATAAAAGTGTTAATCTGCCCTGGCTTTACCTAGGCTGCCTACTGGGAAAAGTCCTGGAATAACCTTAGAACTCATGCTTCCACAAAAATAAAGGAATTGTTATTTAGGATGATGCCTCATGTATGAGTTTTACAACATTCTCTGGAACGTGATTCACAGAGTGGCACTGACAGCTGCCTCCATGCTGCACAAAATATGCATCATACAAGCCGAGTATTTTGAGCGTTTCAGTTGCTTTTTTCTTTTTGCACATAATCAGGCCACTTTCTCCAGTTTACGTTTCTAGCTGTCTGTTACTCTGCAGTTTCCGACCCAAAGGTGGGTTCTTGCAAACTTCCCCCAAATAGTCTGCAGTCTTCTTTTTTGTTGCAATATATTATTACCATGCACCAGACTAAATCAGCTGCTAAGGCTGTTCTTGCAGTTTATAAGCCGAACTCTGCTGCTGCTTCTCTTGTTACACCAGCCAAATTCATCTGCTATTCAAAGCTTTTACAGTTCATATAGTTTCCATGACTTCAAATACCAGTTGCCTTTCCCACCAGCTGCTAACTAATTCCAACAGTTAAGCTGAGATGCAAACGGTTGCTCCTTTGGTTTCTTAGTGATGTAGAATTTTAGAACCTGAAAGCAACTTTCACTTCACCTTTTCTATATCAGCTCAACGAAAAGATACTGGAAGACTTTGCAGAAAGCTTGCACAGCACACTATAGGTAGCGCATATTAGACTTGAAGATGTTATAGCAGTTTTAAAGATTCTACAGTTCAAAATGAATTGCTAAGTCTGAAGGCAGAGAATAGCTCTGGAACAAAAACTTTTAAACTGGTAAAAAACTTTGAGTGTGCAGCATATAGCAGAAACAATAATTTAATGTTTACATTTACCCCTTCTTCCCAACCTGCCAATAGCCTAACTCAGGTTATAGTATTCTATGTTATACTACTGTGATAGTACTGAATATTATTTATATGTTTTATATTTAAAAAACGGACACAAAGCAAGACAAAAGCTACCTTTTGTTTAATTTCAGTCTTTTTTATATAGCCTAAAATGTTTGTGATATGACACTCTAAGGCAGAGACATCAATGGAAACAGAATAAAGCGTAGGGGACTGAACAAGGCCTGAACCCAAAGCCAATAGGAGTCTATCCACTGATGTCAGTGGGCTTTCAAATCAGGCTCTAACAGAGGAAAGTGCCAGGTGGGCTGCTTAAAAGCTAGACACTTGGAAGTCCAGGGCTGCCAGGATCCTGGGAAACCCAAGGAGTCCTAGTTCTGACAGGCCACCAGAGGAGTTGCTGAAGAATTGGCGAGTCTCAGGAGCCTGGTGGACTGCAAGGGAGCAGCAGAGCCCAGGTGCCCTGGCCATCTGTCAGGCTAGACTGCCAAGAAACCAGGGAAAAAGGAAGCGTGTAGGAAACCTGGCAGGTTTCTGCTGGAAACTTGTTTGGTTCCCATCAAAATTCATATTTCCATGCAATATTTCCATTTTGATGAATCAGCATTTTTCAATAGCAAAAAGGAAAATTTTTGACCAGCCCCATATTAAGATGTATGTACCTGTGATACTTAACATGTATATACACAAGAACAATATTTCCCTCAAATATACTAATCAGAACAAACTGTCTACAGTTTAGAAACAAACTTTAGAAATGGCTTAGGAAAAGAAAGCTCTTCTCAGGTCTATACTAAGTGGAGCAACCAGGATAGCATTAAACTAAAAATGGAAGAGGAGAGCGTGAAGGAGGCAAATGCAGTAAACTCATACTCAGCACATGATTAACAAAATCAACTGACGTGGCAAAGAATGTGAAGATAAATGTCTCTATTGCCTATATATAGGACACGAGGAATATGGGTAACCAGCAAGAAGAACTGGAAATTCTCATTTATAAGAAATTAACTGGCATTACTGAGACCTGGTGGGATCATGGAATCACTGAACCATAATGTTAGAAGGGACCGCAAAGGTCATTTAGTCTAACCCCTTGCCAAGCTGTAGGATTTGTTGTATCTAAACCATCTAAGACAGATGGCTATCCAGCCTCCTTTTGAAAACCTCCAGTGAACAAGCTTCCACTACCTCCTGAGGCAGTCTGTTCCATTGTCCTACTGTTCTTGCAGTTAGGAAGTTTTTCCTGAGATTTAATCTAAATATGCTATGCTATAGTTAGAACCCACTGCCTCTTATCCTGCCCTCTGTGGCAAGAGTGAACTTTTCTCAATCTTATTTATGGCAGCCTTTCGTGTATTTGAAGACCACTATCATCTCTTCTTTTTCAAACTAAACATACCCATTTCCTTTAGCTTTTGCTCATATGGTTTGCATCCCATCTCTTTGATCATCTTTGTCACTTGCCTCTGGATCCTTTCCAGTTTCTCTACATTCTTTCTATACATTGGTGACCAAAATTGGACACAGTACTCCAGCTGAGGCGTAACCAGCACCAAACAGAGTGGTACTATCACCTCCCATGACTTGCATGCTGTGCCTCGTTAATTAAACCTAAAATGGCATGTGCTTTTTTTTGCAACAGCACTGAAATTCTGACCCATGTTGACGTTGTGATCCACCACAACTCCCAGATCCTCCACTCACAGATGATTTACATAAGTGGCATTACCTATTTTAGTGACTAATAACGCAGAACCAGATATTTTGAATGCACATGAATTAATGTGCTAACTAATAAAGCCAAGGAGGGGGACACTGGTTGGCATCTGTTGGAGATCACTGAATCAAACAAAGAACAAGACGAATTACTCTCTAAGCATTTATTTGTAATGTAGAAAGAAAAACTGAGGTGTTATGGGGGACTTCATTTTGAGAAACATACAGTACACCTTCGTAATAACAAACCCCTGAGGATCCAAGCCATTTGTTCGTAGAGCCAGGAGTTTGTTATAGCGGGAGGGTCTACTGTATGTGGGAGGTCTCATTCAGCCAATAGTAAAACACCATTAAAATGTCAAAAAACCTCATCCTCTACAACTTTTAAACAGGATATTGCACCCAACTTGAGGTAACTCTTTGGGATTTCATTATGACTGAGAAAGATCAATCACTGGATTGGAATTTGATGGTTGCCTAGGGATCAATGATCATGACCTGCTTACATTAAATATGGGCAAACAGAGGACAGTCCTAACCAGTACTATACATTCTATATATTCTATATATTCCACTATATAGACACATTATATATTGATAATATTTATATATATGTATATACATACACACAACTTCAAAGTGGTTAATTTCCCAATGTTGAAGAAAATTACAAACAAAGTTGATTGGGAGAAAAAATTCAGATAGACCAATATGAATAAAAATGGGGACTTCTTTAGACATCTAACAAGCTTGCAGAGCAGTAAGGACTTTAAGTATATTAGGAACAAATATCTTAACAATGGGATAGGCTCACTGCTAGACTGACATAGTAAAATTGTTAATATGGAAAAGGCAGAATTGTTCAATAAATATTTCTGTTCTATATTTAAAAACAGGATTATGTACTTTTAGCACAGGAGGAGGAGGACAATGTACTTTCCAGTTCATTAGTAACTAGAATATAAGAACAGCCATACTGGGTCTGATCAATAGTCCATCTAGCCAGTGTTCCCTCTAATATTTTATGTCCATGTGTGGAATGAATTTTGTTATGTGCACCTATATGGAGGTAATGTGTGACATCACCTTCATATTGGTGCACATAACAAAACTCATGTGGTGGGGGTGGTGCCAAGGGGTTCGGGAGGGGGCTCAGGGCTCGGGCAGAGGGTTGGGGGGGATGAGGTCTCCGGCTAGGGGTGAAGCATCTGGGGTATGGCCGGGAATGAGGGGTTTAGGGTGTGGGAAGGGGCTCAGAACTGGGGCAAAGGTTTGGGGTGCAGGATGTGTGGGCTCTGGGGTGGGACCAGGGATGAGGGGTTTGGAGGTGCAGGCTGTCCTGGGGCTGTGACAGGGAGAGAGTGTACCCCCCCCCCTCACTGCAGCAGCTCGGGGCTGGGGAAGAGGCGCCTCTCCCCGGTAGCAGCTCCGGTGGAGCTGAGGGAGGGGCTCCTCTTCCCTGAAGCTCCAGTGGGGCTGAGCTGAACCAAGGGAGGGGTGCCTCTCCCCGCTGTGGCAGGTCCATGCTGGGGGAAGAGGCGTCTCTCCCTGCAGCAGCCTGAGCCTCCCTAAACTTAGCATCTATCCCAGTATCCTGTCTTCTGAGAAGGACTGATGCCAGGTGCTTCAGAGGGAGATTGTTAAACAGAATCTAGTAAGGATAAACATTTTAAAGTCAGCAGGCCCAGAGAATCTGCATTCAAGAGTTCTAACAGAGCTGGCTTAGGAACGGTCTGTCCCACTAGTGTTAATTTTTAATAGAGCTTGGACTATCATGGAAATTCCAGAAGACTGAAAGAGTTGAAATATTGTGCCAATATTCAAAAAAGGGGAAGCCAGGTAACCTGGGTAACTATAAAACTGTTAAACTAACATCAATCTCAGTCAATATAATAGAAAGCCTGATAAGGGATTCAACTGATGAACAATGGGAATATAATTAGCGTCAGGCAACATGGTTTTATGGAAAAAAAGTCTTGTCAAACATGATTTCACTCAGATTATGAAGTTACTTTTATCAGTCAAACTTCTAGCTGTAATGCATTTAGCCTTTTGTAAGGCACCTGATTTAGTATCAAATGCTCCGATTAAAAAATTAGCACAATACAGTATGTTAAATGGATTACGAACTAGCTAACTAGCAGATCTCAACAAGTAGTTGTTAACGAAGAATAATCATAATTGAATGGGGGTGTTTCTAGCAGGGTTCCACAAGTTTTGGACTCAGCCTGATGCAGAGAGCAGGAAGATGATTTTACATCTGCATATGGCATTGATGAGACTGATACTGCATGCAGTTTGTATGTCCACATTTCAAAAATGATGTTTAAAATTAGAGAGAGTGAAGAAGAGCACCACACAAATGATTCAAAGGCTGGAAAAAGTGACAAGCTCAATCTGTTTAGTTTATCAAAAAGACAGATAATCTGATAATCAGTGCATATGTACCTTCATGGGTAGAAAGTACAGGGCACTGAAGAGCTCTTTAACCTAGGGGGAAAAGGCATAGAGAGAGAAGATGACTGGAAACTGAAGTCAGACAAATTCAAATGAGAAGTTAGGCACATATCTTTGACTGTGAGGGAAATTAACCATGCGAAAAAAACACCAAGGGAAGTGGTGGATTCTTCATCTCTGATGTCTTGACATCAAGACTGGATGGGTTTCTGGAAGATATTGTTTACTCAAACACAAATGATTGGGTACAATAAAGGGTAAGTGGGTGAAATTCAATGGCCTATGACGTACATGAGGTCAGACTAGGTGATTGAATAGGACCTTCTGGCCTTAAAAAAAATCTAAGTTTCAATTGAAAGGAATCCAAAAACAACAGGAGCCCCCTATTCTCTCCCAAGAGATGGCCTCGTTCGTTTTACAAAAGAATCCAGTACAATGAACCCTACACATTTTCTCTTTTTAAGAGACCTCCAATATCGGTTAAATGACAACTCTGATTCATAGATTTTAAGGACAGAAGGCACCACTATGATCATCTAGTCTAACTCCTTGTTAACATAGGTAATAAGACTTTCCTGAATTCATTCCTCTTTGAACTAGAACATCCTTTGGATGTTTTTCTAATCTGGATTTAAAAATTGCCAGTGATTCAGAATCCACCACAACCATTATTCCAATGGTTAGTTACCCTCACGTTATTTTCTGTCTGTTTTTGTTTAGCTTCTGCCTCCAGCCACTGAATCTTGTTATACCTTTCTTTGCTACCTGAAGAGTCTAACAAAATTGGTTCACCATGAAGGTACTGATAGACTCTGATCAAGTCACCTCTTAACCTTGAAAATAATGGTAATAAAGATGGATTTGGGTACCAGATCCTAGAGATAAGGAAGGTACTCAGTGGCAAATAAATAAGTGGAATGAGTTGCACGAGAATTGTCAACCTTCCTCATTTCTCTCAAGTCAAAACCTTTACCTTAACGAAAGCAACACTGTATACTCCCTTTGTGTCCCCCTACACAGCCTACTGTGCTTGAAACAACCCTTTCTTCCTGTTCTTATTCTATTCAAATTCCTTCTTAGCATTCCAATGTTAATCTCCTTTCTGGCATTTTGTTTCCACCTGCTCTCATACACTATCTTTTCAACTGTGTTATATCCGTCCTCAGTTGGCTTATAAAATCGTTGGCGTGGGTGGGTGGATGGGAGAGGAGGAATCTTGTTTTATGGGTTTGTGTACAGAACTGGCTCTCAATTTTTTCCATACTGGGACTACTTCCTCTCCCCCAAGATCCCATTCTATACAGTAATATGGCAGGATGGTCTCAACATCCTGACACTTGTTTGCAACACCTAAACTGAGAACCCCTGTTATAGTCTGTCCCTGGAGAGAAGCATATCGAAAAGGTAATGTGGATCAGTGAAATATTCAGCAAGGACAGATCCATATTCAGCAATGAAAATCTTTGCCTCTTCTGTGTATTCAAACACCCAGTTATAGGTGCTTCACATGACAAAATTTACAAGTGCCTACATAGGGAACAAATACTTAACAATAGGCTCTTCATTCTAGCAGAAGCAGCTATATCATCATCCAATGGCTGGAAGTTGAAGATAGACAAATTCAGACTGCAAATATGGTGAGAGTACTTAACCACTGAACAATTTATCAAGGGCCATGGTGGATTCTCCATCACTGATCATTTTAAAATGAAGACTGGATGTTTTTCTAAAAGATACACTCTAGGAACTATTTTGGTCAAGTTCTGTGGGCTGTGTTATACAGGAGGTCAGACTAGATGGTCACAATGGTCCCACGTGGCCATGGAACCTATGAATCTAGGAAAACAAGCATCAATATAGAAAATGATCTGGTGATGCTCAATTCTTCACAAAGTGGTAGAGGCCTGCATTGGTGACTGCTTTTATTAGGGTTCACAATTTTCATAGCATCATTAAGTTCCTTTCAGTGTGTGTGAGATCACCCCCAAAGCTTCCTACTGAATTCGATGTGTCCAAATGGCTTTCAGGATTCAACACAGTGGATTCTAGTCACAAGGCCATGAGGTTTTCCTGTCAAGTTGCAGGAAATGCAAATACCAATACAATGATTCCAGTCCAACTTTTCAACAATCAGCTCTTGCTGCTAAGCTTCACAGAATTTTTTCACCTTGTCACAGGCCCTGTCAGGGGACAGTGAAACAGGCAGTCCTCCTGTATCCATCCCATTCATATTGCGCAAGTGTTAAAAGTTGGGGAAGAGAACACTTGCCTTTACTTTCATCCAGTTACATTGAAAAGTACAGGGTCTCCTGAGCTCTTCTTGAAGATCAACAACTATATAATGAGCAGACTGTCACAGAAGAGGTCAAGTTAAAGCAATTTCCTAGCAGCAGGAGATCCCAACATTACACTGACAACATTTGAGACACAGGGTACAATTAAAAGCAGCAAAGAATCCTGTGGCACCTTATAGACTAACAGACGTTTTGCAGCATGAGCTTTCGTGGGTGAATGCCCACTTCGTCGGATGCAAGAGTGGAAATTTCCAGGGGCAGGTAAATATAAGCAAGCAAGAAGCAAGCTAGAGATAACGAGGTTAGATCAATCAGGGAGGATGAGGCCCTGTTCTAGCAGTTCTAACAGGGCCTCATCCTCCCTGATTGATCTAACCTCGTTATCTCTAGCTTGCTTCTTGCTTGCTTATATTTACCTGCCCCTGGAAATTTCCACTCTTGCATCCGACGAAGTGGGCATTCACCCACGAAAGCTCATGCTGCAAAACGTCTGTTAGTCTATGAGGTGCCACAGGATTCTTTGCTGCTTTTACAGAACCAGACTAACACGGCTACCTCTCTGATACAGGGTACAATTAATGTTTTCTAATTATAATTAGGTTTGGTGGCTTTCACTATTTGTGGTGAGACTAAGTATGATACTTAGAGGCCTTTTACATTGACAGAACTGACATTAAGAAAAAAGCGATTTCGTGAATGCACAAGCTTTTGCTTGAAGAATTCATAAAAACGGTCGCTGCCTTTTCAAATGGCTCACAACTCTCTTGCTTTTAATGGTTTTATTCATGCTCCAGAATTCTCTGCTAGTTACTGATAATCATTCTGCTGTGTGATTAGGTCCAGGTCCACCAGACAGTAAAGTCAGGATACAAGCAGTGGGTCCAAAAAAGAGAGGTGGCTGCAACTGTCCTGCTGCCTGTCTGTGTAAAAACGCAGGAAGTATGCACTAATACAATTAACTTTCCTTTGAAGGGAAAGCTGGAGAGCAAGAAGTAGTGTAGGCAGGCACCAATAGAGCCCAAAGAGGGAAAACCAAAAAAAATCCTCCGACATCGGGAGCCTGGCTGTTTAAAAAAAATAAATTAATTAAAAACCCCAGATTCCACAGCCACTGAATCGCAGACTCTGTATGAACTTGAATAAGATGAATGGGGTAATACATAAATCTTAGTGCTATTGTATCAGGCAGTCTGCAAACTCAGACAGGCATCATTGCATTGTTTATATTCAGTTCACAATTTTGATACTACCTTCACCACCAAGGAGGACAGACACAGGGATTTTTTTTAAAGGAAGGGCAAAAAAGGGAGAAAAAAAAAAGAAAGTGGTCATGGCCCACAGGCTGAGAACCCTGCTAAAAAGAGCTGTTAACATGTACAGTACTGAACACTAGGGGTGCTTTAAAAAAAAAAAAAAGGTAAAAACTGAATCTTACAAAGAATTAAAAATTGCTTCTAGTACTCCAAAATCTTATTCAAAATATCCCATTTCAAATAAACTGTTCACCATGTCCCTGAAGTATACCAGATACAAGAGTACTAGTTTAATCACTGTGCAATATGAAGGCATGAGTACAAGTTTAAGAAAAAGAATCTGTTTTGTTGCTTAGGACACTTGTTTATATTTATAAACAATTACTAAAATAATGTGATGCATACATTCTTTGGCAGGATCACTTGCCAAGGGGGTGCGGGGAATTGGGGGGGGGAGCAGGAGATGTGATATCTTGATTTCAGTAAGGTTTTTGACACAGTCCCACAAAATGTCTCCTAAGCAAACCAGGAAAATGTGGTCTAGATTAAATTACTATGATGTGGGTGAATATAGCGGCTGAAAAACTGTCCTCAAAAAGTAGTTATCAATGGTTTGCTGGCAAAAGTGGGATAACCTATCTGGTGGGATTCTGCAGGGGTCAATAATATTCAATATTTTCATTAACGACTTGGATAACGGAGCGGAGAACATACTTATACAATTTGTAGACTACAAACTCAGGGAGGAGGGCCTCCAAGCACTTTGGAGGACAGAATTAGAATTCAAAATGACCTTGACTCTTTGAAGAATTGGTCTAAGATCAACACTATAGAATCCAATAAAGGCGAATACTAGGAAGGAAAAATGAAATGCACTAATACAAATGGGGAATAACTGGCTATGCAGTAATACTGCTAAAAAGGATCTAGGGGTTACACTGAATCACAAATTGAATACGAACCAACAACATGATGCAACTGCAAAAAAGGGTAATATTCTTGGGTTTATTAGTGGCAGTGTCATAAGACAGACATGGGAGGTAATTGTTCCGCTGTACTCAGCATTGGTGAGGTCTCACCTGGAGTACTGTGTCCAGTTTTGGGTGTCACGCTTTAATTAAAAAAAAGAGGTGGACAAACTGGAGAGAGTCCAGAGGAGAGCAACATAAGTGATCAAAGATTTAGAAAACATGAGGAAAAGGAAAAAAAGACATGTTTAGGCATGAGAAAATAAGACTGAGGAAGGTATTTTCCTAACAGGTTTCAAATATGTTAAGGGCTGTTAGAAAGAGGACAGTGATCAATTGTCCTCCATTTCTACTGAAGATAGGGCTTAATGTGCAGCAAACAAGATTTAGGTTAAATATAAGAAAAAATTTGTACCGATAGTTAAGCACAAGAGTAGGTTACCAAGGGAGGTTGTAGAATCCCTATCACTTTAACTTTTTAAGAACAGGTTAGACAACGGGGCTCTCAGGGGATGGGGTGTGGGTATCTGGACAAAGGGGGGGCCTTGCAGCTGGGCTCGGGGGGGAGGGGATTCTGGGTGTCTGGCCACCTGGTTGGGCTCTGGGGAGAGAGACAGCAGTGAAACAGGAACTGGGTTGTCATAGGGGTTTCTTCACCTCTACTCCTGGGGGAATTTTTGTGTGTGTATATTGTTACAGAAATACTTGTTGACAAGTATTTTGAAACAAAATTACCAAAGTAATTGAAACTGACGTGATTATGTAGTGTTATTTTGACAAATAAAATTTTGCAGAATTTTAAAATATTGTGCATATAATTTTTATTTTTTTGGTGCAGCATTCCCCTGGGAGTAATATAAATGCTGCACAAATTCCAAAACAAACAAACAAAAAGCTAAGTGGCCAGATTTCCAAACAAAAAGATGAAGGAAAAATACATTTTGGTTAACACATTAAAATCAGGAAAGGGGAACTGGAAGGTTACTCAGTGGTAAAAGCAGATTAAAGGTATACTGCACCCTAGTACGTAGCAGCAAGAAGTTATCTGAGAAAGTACAGGTGGACTGAGAAACGATACTCTAATTAACTACTGTATTTAAAAAAATGCAAGTGCATATTCTGTCAAAGGTCCTCTAACATACACCCACTTCAAATATCTCCTAACTCTACTGAATCATATTATAAATAAATGTTTCCTTTTATAACACACTAAGGTACTGCGATGTACAAAATTTTTGGCTGCTTTACAGACAATTATTTTAATAAACTGTATGTACTTAGACTGAACAAGTAAATGGACGATTCATGTATTGTATATATTGTGCTAAGGAATTTTTATGCAGACAGATTCTCAACTGGTAAAAGGCAAAATTTTATCTACTCCATTTCCTCTTGTCTTCTGCTTTCCCTTTTTCAGGTCGGTCATCATAGCCTCTGATACTCAGACTAAGTTAATTTATATATTAGAAGTAAATACAGAGACAACATATCAGAAAAAAACCCTTTCTTGACAGTATTAACACTTTCAAATATGAGCTAAAATTGTTTAAGCATTGCAGTTCTGAACCTAAATAACATCGAAGATTTGATAGTAACATAATCTGAGTGCAAAACTATCTACCCCATCTTTATTTTGAAGAAAGATAAACAACCTGTCCTCTTCAGCAAGCAAAATACAGTTTAGAAACAAATCTATGTAAAATGATTTCCATATTAAAGGCAACTGAAGTTCTAATAATATAGAAATTATTTTTAGAAGATTAGTTGCCATAACAACATGATCTCTGTCAGGTTGTTCTTTGCTCACTCTACTGAGAGGAAAAATACAATTCAAGTGCAATAAAATCCGCAGGGCTCTCATCTCCACTACATCTGAATAGTGGTTATAATTGAGTAGGTCACTATACAATTATGTATGTCCACAAAGCCAATAAAAAATAAAATACTTTAAATGCTAAACATTTAAAAGTAGTATATGAAGAAAATATACTTGCATCTAAAAAAAGACAATGTTAAAATACAAGATAAATGCTTAGGAGAAAAGTGTTAGTGGTCCAAATGAATACAATTGAAATGTCTGTGGAACACTTTGCCAGAGGATGTTGTGAAGGCCAAGGACTATAACAGGGTTCAAAAAAGAACTAGATAAATTCATGGATAGCCAGGATGGGCAGGGACGGTGTCCCTACTTACTGTTTGCCAGAAGCTGGGAATGGGGGACAGAGAATGGATGGCTTGTTGATTACCTGTTCTGTTCATTCCCTCTGCGGCACCTGGCATTGGCCACTGTCGGAACACAGGATACTGGGCTAGATGAATCTTTGGGATGACCCAGTATGATCGTTCTTATGTTAATAAACCATTTACTGGAAAAATTTCTGCAGAAAATTTTTGAAGTAGTCCTCAGATATTCTAAATCAACAGTTTTCAGAAACTAAACTACCAAACCTGCCACACACTTGTAAGCTGTAGTCAATGCTCTGAATTTTTAGATCAATAAAATTTAAAACAAAAGTTCCAGCTTACTTGTGGAAGAATATCTATTAGAGAAAGAAAGCAATCAGTTGAGCAAACATTTGCAACTTGATTGTATGTGGAACCTCCATGTTCAACTGTTAAGGATATTTTTAAGGTTTCAAAATATCTTTAAATATCTTTAACAGACAAATCCACAATATTTGCTTTAAATCCTGTTTTCTACTGTAAATATTTGAGACTGTGGAAAAAAAAAAATCTAGTGAGACTCCTAGCTGTCACAATTTTGTGGGTCATCACAATGCAGTGAAAACAGACCAGCACCAAGTTTGGCTTGCTGGCATTTCCCTAGATTCTTTTCCCAATGCACGGGTTGATCATAATTATTATGAATTCAATGAGACTCTCAAAAGCCATGTACAGAAACAAGATTAAAACAAAAGAAGTTCTAACAAAAGAAACTTCTTTCCAAAACATTCTAAAATAATTCTACTATAGAACTGTTGGAAGCAAAATACAATTTATTGCATTATGTATTGGCTATACCTATATTAAATGCTTACACCAAGGCATTCTATTAAGTCATCTTAACCCTTCAACATTAATAGTTACCCAGGCCTTGAACTGGGCTAGTGTGCAGCAGTACTGCACAGCACCTCTCCCAAATGACTTCTTGTTTTCCAGAGTCTCTGCTTTCATCTTTTAAAAGCTGACGACTCTGGGCGCTATAGTTGCAAAGAAAAGCTTGACAAAGCAAACCAAAAGTACCCAGTGCAATGATCATAGAATCATAGACTTTAAGGTCAGAAGGGACCATTATGATCATCTAGTCTGACTTCCTGCACAATGCAGGCCACAGAATCTCACCCACTCACTCCTGTATCAAACCTGTGTCTGAGCCACTGAAGTCCTCAAATCATGGTTTAAAGACTTCAAGGTGCAGAGAACCTTCTAGCAAGTGACCTGTGCCCCACGCTGCAGAGGAAGGCGAAAACCCCCCAGGCCAATCTGCCCTGAAGGAAAATTCCTTCTCAACCCCAAATATGGCAATCAGCTGAACCCTGAGCATATGGGCAAGACTTACCAGCCAGACCCCCAGGAAAGAATTCTCTATAGTAACTCAGATCCCACCCCATCTAACATCCCATCACAAGCCGCTAGTAGTCAAAGATGAATTAATTGCTAAAACTAGGCTATCCCATTATACCATCCCCTCCATAAACTTATCAAGCTTAGTCTTGAAGCCAGATATGTCTTTTGCCCCTACTACTCCCCTTGGAAGGCTGTTCCAGAACTTCACTCCTCTGATGGTTAGAAACCTTTGTCTAATTTCAAGTCTAAACTTGATGGCCAGTTTATATCCATTTGTTCTTGTGTCCACATTGGTACTGAGCTTAAATAATTCCTCTCCCTCCCTGATATTTATTCCTCTGATATATTTATAAAGAGCAATCATATCTCCCCTCAGCCTTCTTTTGGTTAGGCTAAAGAAGTCAAGCTCTTTGAGTCTCCTTTCATATGACAGGTTTTCCATTCCTCGGATCATTCTAGTAGCCCTTCTCTGTAGCTGTTCCAGTTTGAATTCATCCTTCTTAAACATGGGAGACCAGAACTACACACAGTATTCCAGATGAGGTCTCACCAGTGCTTTGTATAATGGTACTAACACCTCCTTATCTCTACTAGAAATACCTCGCGTTTTGCATCTCAAGACCGCATTCGCTTTTTTCATGGCCATATCACATTGATGGTTCATAGTCATCCTGTGATCAACCAATACTCCGAGGTCCTTCTCCTCCTCTGTTGCTTCCAACTGATGCCTCCCCAGCTTATAACAATAGTTCTTGTTATTAATCCCTAAATGCATGACCTTGCACTTTTCACTATTAAATTTCTACCTTCTGTAAGTAAATCTTAACACAGAGGACATAAATACTAAAGAAGCTTGAGCAAATGCTCAATTATTTTTTAAGAAAATAAAATTTCAGTGGTTTCTCTTGCTAGTGCACACAAATATAATGAAGTAACCAATCTTCTACAATGATGCAACACAGGAAGTGTGCATTGAACAAAAGTTTCATTTGTCTTACCTTCTGGGGCATCTGCATCACAGACTTTAGGCACATATATTGTAACATTCCCTGGCTGGCCATCAACAAGTGTCATATTACGCTGCATAAAGAATATGTAATGTCAGAAAAGAACATTTTAAATAGGTTAATACATTATGCAATGTGGTGTTTTCTGAAGCATATAAATCTTGCGAGAAATCATTGACACAACAGCTATATTGTATAAATGTTTTAAATTTCACTTGCAAGAAAAAAGGTTTAAAAAATTCTTGCAGTACATCTTTAATCTTTGAATGCCATTGTTTATTTTCAATGCTTTACAGGTTCTGAATTGTTACAGAATAATATAGTATAAAATTGCTCCAAAAGATTATCTTTTTCATAATTAAGCTTTAGTTGATGACATTCTAACAAACCCTTTAAAATGATAAACAAGTTTGACTGTACATATAGGGACCTAATAAATATACAGTTGTTGTATGAGCTAAAGGTGTTGGATCACATGATGGATTGAAAGATCCAGCTAGGCACTGTGGAAGTGTTATTGACTTTTTTCTAGCCATGGGAACACCAGAGCACTATTGCTCTATGATGCCACTATGTATGCAGCATAAAATTGCAATAGCTCTTTTCAATGCCATACTGCATCTCAAATATGGGTCTAATTTGCTGCCCACTACTGTCCTATGTCTTTCAGCATTACTTCCCAGATTTCTCCCTCCCACTCAATATCTATATTTCAAATTATTTTCCACCAGATTACTTATTTGGCATTTTTTAAGATGAACTTTATTTGCTTATTTCATGCCCAGACATCTGATTTTCCCACTTCCCTTGATCATTCTTGCATGTCTTGATGGTTGTTTGCAACTAAAATGAACATGTGCCTGTTAACTGGGAGTGTCATGGTCACTTTCACAAAAGAGGCATTTGTTGTTTTTTTTTTAAATAAACCTTTGCAGATTGATCACCTGAAGGAATTATCAGTCAGCTGATCCAGTGAAAATGACTGCAGCCTAACTGAATGTGTATACACACACACACACCTCTATATCAGGCTTCTTAAGTTATCTTTGCCCCTGCAACACCACCAGGCCTCAAATAAGCCTCCCCTAAAAGCAGAGACAGGCATTTCCTGAGACTGCAAGAAGTAAGGAAGTTACAAGGGTAAAGAGGAGAAAGATAGGGCAATGGGCAGAAGAGTGCCCTCCTTCTCTGGTTCCAAAAGCCCACCAGTACATTTCTCCCTAGTATCCACCACAAGCATCCCACCTTCCACTCAGATGATAAGTGTCCATTTCTTCCTCACTACTCAAGGAAACAACAGCCTATTCACATTATTTCCACCCATTATGTCTGCATTAACTAAAAGCTTAGAAGGGGGTTCTTTTATTGGAAAGGGATAGGTTGATGAACATATTTATAAGGGCAGAAGGCAGGTGGAAGAGCATGGTAAATCAGAGATAAAGAAGCAGGTAGCAGAGGAACGTGCAGGTGGAAAAGGATGAAATGAGGGCAGAGAAGAAAACTAAGAAGTGGAAAGCAATATCATCTTAGAGTAGTGGACTGTACTATACTAACATCACAAGGGTCTAGGAGCTTTGAAAGCATACTGGAATATGTGTGCCTCCACCAGGTGTTTACATGGCTTACTCACCTCAGAGCGTGCTTCTCTTCCCCCCAAGGTAATGTAGGTATGAGAGAAGAAGTCCAGATAGAAGACTTCACAAGATTTTGTTCATTCTAAAAGTTTAGCTCCCCCCAGGTATTGAAAATAGATTAAATGGCAATTGCTAGAATTACACTTCTTTTTTGAAGATCAGTGCTACATTTGGTTTTCTCCAGTATTCTGGAACCTTTCAACTTCCCTAAGTTTTCAAAAGTAACATTAGTCAGTAGTACAGTCAGGAGATGTGGATTCAATTCCTGACCCTGTCACATATTTTAGATTAGTCCTGGTCCAATGCTTTAACCACAAGGCCATCTTTCCCTCCTAATTAATCCTCTTCCTTTTTACTGTAAAGAAAATTGCACAAGCCAATGCTTCCACTTCAAGATGCTTTTTTCTCTTTTAAGGTTTTGAACATTAAAAAGGATGGGACGTTGAAGAATCAAAAGTTACAGAATTGCTGAATATGTCTATGGAAATATTGTTTCCCAATAGGGATATTTACAGATTAATTGGAATTTGAAAGCATAGGAAGAAAGATTACAATGGAGAAATGGGAACAGCAAATTAACTCCAGTATACAGATGAAAACATACTTAAAATTGAATTTTGATTTCTACATAGGCAGGGTACTAAGTACAGATTAAACACTCACAGAACAAACTAATTTTTACAATATGCAAGAAAAACCAAAGTTTAAAAAATACTTCAACCACAGCTAAGAAAAAGCAGGGAATATAATTCTCAGTTTTGACTTGTACATTCAAGGCTCATGTAGTAACCAATTTAGTTTTCAATTATTTAAATATACGAGGAGAACCACCACTTATGTACCCGAAAGCTTTTTGAAAACATGTTAAGAACTGCTGAAAATTGGCAACTGCTTGCATGTCAATGTATCCATACAATCAAATTTCAGCTGGGAAAAACCGTAGCTCATGCCATTGCCAGTAGAGGACAGTTTCCTACATATATCTTTTCAAAGGCTGTCTTAATTGAGAGATAAAATAGGAAACACTCTCCAACTGGTTCAGAGGAGTTTCACAAGCTAATTACATATAAAATTTAGGTCCCATGTAGGAATGGATTCTCTAACGAAAAGACAGATCCGTTCAATAATCTTTTAACTAAATTATAGCTGGATACATTATTTTGATCAACTGGAGATGTACTTTTACTGACAGTATGGAAAGTCCCAAACATATCACATGAAGCAAGTACACAATTATAGATTAAATGGGAACTGAAGCTGGGTTTATGTTATTGCTGGTTGCCCACAAAGACAACCTTTTCTACTTACAATCATAACAGGCAAGTTGACTGCTTTAATAGAATCTCTTGGACCTTTTCCAAACAGGACAGTTCTAAATCTGTCAAATCTCTATTGCCCATGCTGTCAAGTGGAGAGAGTCTGTGTCCATATGGGAATTGTGGCCTCTCTACTGGGGATAATAGGTCTGAAATTGTGTGTTCAGGGGCGCACGGGAGGAGAGAGAGAAACTCCTTGCAACTCTTGCAGGACATCAGAGAGAAACTTATCTTATCCAGGCCTTGGAATCACAATAACCTTGGCTTTCCTCTTGTTTGGTTCTCCTGACTTAGAAAAAGTCCCCATTTAGTCTAGAAGACCCACCTATTATGGGCTGATTAGCTGCTCCTATTCTGAAGCAAAACCTCTAACATTTGGTGTTGCGTCTTGTTGCATGTAGGTCCATTTCCACATATACCCATAGGGAGATGTTTGCTACTGAGTTCTTGAGTGACAACAAATGTTGACTGTGTAAGTCACTGCTCAGCTGATCTGCCAGTAATATTGTCCTTCCCTGCAAGGTGGCTACTAAATGGATAAATTTGGTGTACTGTGCACTATGGACCATCCCACAGAGCTATGGCCTCTCTGCACAGCTAGCTGAAAGGTGCTCCCCTTAATTGTTCTCATAAGACATCTGCAATGCTGTCAGTAAGTACTTGACTCACTCTGCCATGTAGAAGATGGAGAAAGGACTTGAGAACCCAATATAATGGCCTTAATTCTAGATGTTGACAAAGTTTTTTCTTCCCAGAAATTCATGGGACTGAGTTTACAAATCCTTAGAATAGCTATGCCAGCCTAGAATGGAAGTGTCAGAGGTGACTGGGACTGACGGAGCTGGAAAGTTGAAAGCATCTCCTTCCAGGGCAGAGAGATGCTGAGTCTACCATGTAAGGGATAGGAATACATCCCTGGCTGTATCAATTTCAAAATATTACTGTCTGTATTTGGCTAGCATGACATGACATACTAAAGTACATATGCTGCTAAAGGCTCATCAGCTTGAGAAAGAACATCTTTAACATGAATTCTCTTGTAGTAATTTTACTGCTGAAAGGATTTTTAAATTTCTTTGTTCTGGAAGAAAAGTACTGCCTTTTTAAGAATTCAAAATTGTCTCAATAAAGAAGTATTACTTGGGTTAGACTCTAAGGCATCTAACAAGGAACTAAGGTCTCCCAGGTAGTTGCTCTTTGTTAGCAAACAAATTTATAAGACAACTGCATTTGACGAACAAAAAAATCAGATGTCTTTCAGTGACCACTGAGTGAACTCTATTGATTGCAGCTCAGGTCATCTGCAAATGTGGTGGCTCCCTGCTAGATGAAAGACAATAGGAAAATTATTTATTCTTCTCCAGTACTAGAGAACATTTACCATGTGACACTAAGGCCTTGTGAATAACGTAGCTGGAGTCGACATAGCTTAGGTCGACTTACTGTGGTCTCTACACCATGCTGCATTGATGGGAGATGCTCTCCCACTGACTTATTTTACTCCTCTCATTCCGGTGGAGTACCAGAGTAGACCGGAGAGTGCTCTGTGGTTGATTTAGTGAGTCTTCACTAGACCCACTAAAATCGATCCCTGCTGCATCAATTGCAGCAGCGTTGATCCCCAGTAAGTGTAGCCATGGCCTAAGTTACTGCTGCATTGACTCCAATGTGCACCCAGACAGTACTGTCCTGGGAGTGAGGCAGGAGTACAAGTGAACTCTCAGAGCAACAATATTGGACTTGGGAATTCAGAGGGCATATATGTCAGAGGGTCTGCTGGGGTGCGGCAGAGACATACACTGAGGTCAGTGAGATGTAGTTGAGCAACTACAACTAAGCTAGGTGGTTGAGCCTCTGAAAGGCAGCAATTCCTTAACGGGTCTTTTATCCTCAGTGGCCCAACTCCTAGAAAAAGTGGTAAGTCTAAATCTTATTGTACATGTAAAAATAGAAAGACGTAAATACAATAAATATGAAGTGCAAGAATCAAAACTAATTTAAAATAGAAAAAGGTAGGGAATGGAATAGAAACAGCAAAACTTAAAGATGATAAAATACAGGGATGCAAGAGTTAAAAAAGCAGTAGTTAAAATTAACAACGGAAAAGTTTAGTGTTAATTATAAACTAATACTGTAAAAAAAGGCTAAGGTGAAGTAGGACATTTACAGGATAAAAGTAAGTTTTGGGATAATTTAAAAAAAATTAGACAAAAGTTTAAAAATATTTTTTTAAACAGAACTATCAAAACATATGCCCTCCATTACTCTGACTACCTTGTATCCTATTATGCCTTCCACTTTTTTGTTTTTGTTTTTAGATGAGCAAGCTCTCTGAGGCAGCCACTGTCTGTTACTATGAGTTTATACAGAAATTTCCACAATGGGATCCTATTCCTGATTGGGGAGCTTGGCCATTATCAGAATATAATGAAAATAATAAAAAGCAGTTCCTATGCTAAGAGAGCATAAGGCGTACTGGAAACCAGTAGCAACAACTGTAATTGCCTTCTAGATGGGGGCAGGACCAGGTCCCTCTACAGCTTTACATAGGAACTTCACACTGCATTGTGTACAAGGGTGCAACACAGTTTCTCCGGGCTGCACTCCTCAAAAATAGCCAGAGGCACAATAACTCTAGGAGATTCTTATGGTTGTATCCCTTCAAAAATAGGTATACAGCAGGGCTGTGCTTTGCCTCACCCCATATATGCAATTCAAATACATTTTTAAAACAAGGTAAGTTATATATATATCCTTATGAAAGGGAAAGTCTCACCTGAACCAGGTATTTTTGGCTTCCATACATGACATACTGAGGTGCAAGACTGTAGATCATATAACTTGTGTGAAGAACAATCAACAGAAGTATCATACAGAGAAATAAGAGTGCTTGAGGCCGAGTTTTACCTCTTCTAATCTTATACAACTAAAAAAAAAACACAGAAGACGTACAAATATTAGATCATAATTGTTTCTCTAGGTTTTCATGCTTGATATCTGTTAAAGGACATTGCTATTAAACTAGATATTTATTAGATATTTTTCCAATTACATCCTGAAACTCTACTGTTAAGAGATAGTAGAAATATATTCAAAAAACTTCTCCCTCAAAGGCATAGCTGTAAATGTAAAAGCCTCTACATATACCATACAAGTGATCAAGCTTCAGAGAAGCAATTAAGGGCTGTTTGCAGATCCTCCTTTGAGTGTGCAACTACAGCACAATCATTTGGATACTGGCGATCAGTTATTGTTGCTGATATTACATAAGTTCTGGCACAGAGATGGGAAAAGTTAAAGAGGTTGCTGTCAATCCGATATTCTTTTACACCAGTTCAGATGACAGAGGTAGAGCCACTGCACAGGATGGAGGCAGTCATCTGGTCGTAGAGAAGTATTATAATAGTGATAAATTTGCTTGGGCAGCCAAACTTTTACATGATTTTCAACAGAGCCTCACAGCTGACAGAGTCAAAGGCTTTGGTCATATCAATAAAGGACACATACAGCTACTGGTATTGTTCTTGACACTTTTCCTGGATCTGCTTGGTTGCGAAAATCATGTTGCTTGTGCGTCGTGATGATCTAAAGCCAAACTGGGACTCTGGAAGTACTTCCTCTGCAAGAGGGAGCAGGCGATTCAGTCAGATTCTAGCAAGAATCTTCCCAATGATGGAGGACGAAGACAATGCCTCGATAGTTGTCATAATTGGCTGTGTCTTCCTTTTTGAAAATGGGGACGATGTTAGCATTACCTAAGCCAGCAGGGATTTCTTCAATGCACCAGATTTTGAGGAGCAACAAGTGAAGCTTGTTAGCCAGTGTTTCTCCCCCCACTTTCAGTACTTCAGCTGGTATGCCATCAGGACCTGGTGCTTTATTGTTCTTCATTTGTTTAATTGCTCTGCAGCCCTCCTCAGGTGTTGGTGAGTTGGCAAGAGATTCCCAGATTGGGTGCCGAGGGATGGAGTTGATGGTGTCAGTCACAGTCGATTCTCTATTTAAAGCTTTTGGTAGTGTTTCCTTCAGCGCTCTTTGATGGATTTGTTATCTTTAAGAAGGGTACTACCATCTTCAGATCTCAGAGGTGACAGGCCATATGAGCTTGGTCCATACAGGGTCTTAGTCTCTCAAAAAAACCTCTGCATATCACATCAGTCATTGAATGTTTGGATTTCTTTTGCTTTGTCCTCCCACCATTTGTTTTTTATTTCTCAGATCCTCCTTTGAACTTCAGCTTTGAGCTGATGGAAAGAACTCTGCTTCCGACTGGATAGTGGTTGGCTTTGCCAGTCGCAGAAAGCTTTTCTCTTCCATTCCAAAAGGGCTGTAATCTTAATGTTACTGTTGTCAAACCAGTCCTGATGGCAGCAAACAGCCCTTAAATTGCGTCTATGAAGCTTACAAAAGCCTAAGGCTACTCTGAACATTGGCAAAACAAAAGTTCTCCACCAGCCAGTCCCTGGTCAATCATCAGACCAGCAAGGAAGATCTACATCGACAAAGAAGAATGGGAAAATGTAGAATACTTTGCCTATCTTAGCAGCCATCTCTTGCAGAGGACAGACATAGACTTCGAGATTGAGCACAGAATTCAATGTGCCAGCCTTGCCTTTGGCAGACTGTCTTGCTGGGTGTTCAACAATCACAACATCGGAACAGACTCTAAGTTTATAAAGTGGTGGTAATCCCAATTCTCCTCTATGGCTGAGAGACTTGGGTGACCTATTGAAAACACATGAGAAACCTGGAATGCCAGCACGAGCACTTTCTTTGGAAGATCCTCAATGTAACGTGGGAGGATCGTCAAACCAATGTCAGTGTCCTCACGGAGGCCAACATTTTCAGTGTTGATGCCCTGATCATCCAGCATCAGCTGATGTGGAGCAGGCAGTGTGCACGCATACCTGATGAACGCTTACTAAAACAACTGCTGTATGCCCAACTCAAAGGAAAAAGGAAACGGGGAGGCCAAAAGAAACATTTAAAAGACATCCTCAAGATAAACATCAAGAGATGTGGCATTGACACCACACACTGTGCGATAGCAGCCCAGGATAGGGGTAACTGGCCAAGACTTGTCAGAGAGGAAACATCCACTTTTGAGGAAAATCGCCTTGACCTGGTCGCAGAAAAAACACCAGAAAAGAAAGGAAAGACAACTGTCACGCAGCAATCGCGGGCCAACTCTGTCTTCAAACACCACCTGCAATGTCTGCCAATGAGCCTGTGGCTCAAGGATGGGACTCATTCACCAAAGGACCCATGAAAAATAAAAGCTGTGAAAGATCATACTTGACCTCTAGGGATCACCGATGACAAACAATCAAACCCTATTAACAATATTTTACAAAATATCCTATGATCTAAGATCTCTAACTTCAAAACTGGCAGTTTTCTTTATTTCACATGACTGTCACCACCTCATTTTATTTTCAGCGGGGCTGATGCCAAACTATCATCATTCAAGATGGTTGCCTACAGGCTTTGCATGTGACAATGGGACTGACCTTAGTAAAGATGGCCACTCCCTGGACTTTAAGGTTAGCGACTTGGACAGGAAACTGAGGAGGATTCTCTGCAGCTGGAGGTCTTCAAACCACAATTTGAGGACTTCAATAACTCAGACATAGGTTAGGGGTTTGTTATTGAAGTGGATGGGTGAGATTCTGTGGCCTGCATTGTGCAGGAGGTCAGACTAGATGATCATAATGGTCCCTTCTGATCTTAAAGTCTATGAGACGGGGGAATGTGGAATTCAGGAGAAGATCTGGGACTGGAGACAAGAGACCATGGGGGAGGAGACCAAGTGGACAAGTGACAATGTGGGAAGAGAAAACAGATAGGATAACGGTAAGGGAGAAGGAGGATAGATAGGTAGCTCCTCCACTCTCAAGGTTAGGAAAGGGTAAGGGGAGTCTTTTTCTGAGCAACCAGTGGGGAGTCTACATGGTTGCAGGCACATTTAAAGGTTGAATTTTGATCCTGGAATGTGATCACACTTTGTGGGCAGGTGACCTCTACCCTCAAGGCTCAAAAACCAGAAGCCAAAAAACCCACACATGCTCAGTCTGCCACACCCCTACACTCCACCTCACACATAAATCATGATATTTGAACACTTAGGGTTGGCAATACATTGAATGTGCTGCTTCCACAAAGACCCCAGACTCTGCTGGCTTGATACCTGCAATTTTGTCTCAAGTTGAAACCGCTTGCCCTCCGTTAACCAGGCCATCAGGCCAAAATACAATATAGCTTTTCAAAACATGGTAGAAACCCTTAAGACTCTTGCTAAAACAATTGATTGTAATATTGTTTAAAAAGAATAATTGCTTCACACCATTTTACTTTTTAGAACATGGTAGAGAGAAAATTCTGAAAAATCCTTTTGTATCTGTTACATACATTTTAAATATTTTTATATAGTAATTTATAAATGTTACATTTTAGTAAATAAGTAATATTTACCCTTATCCAAAAGAACCATATACCCATGTTTCGAATCCCTGCCATTGAAGTGAAGATAAAATACATAATAATTGTTGTAATGAGGATATAATCAAGTGGAAAAACCTAAAAGAGAAGAATATTAATAAATAAAAGCTGAAAAAAAGAAATGAAAACGCTAACATAACAAATACTCAACACAAATCAAATTACAAGAGTGGCTGATCATCTAATTTTTAAATTTTTTTTTAAAGGTTTCTTAGGACAATGGGATGCTGTATATATCAGAACTTCTCATTGTGATAGTGTTTGAGGTGGTAAGGGAAGGAAAACTGCCCGATTTAAAATGTAAGACAGTTAATTACAAATAGAGCTGAAACAATTAACAGTCCAATTTAGAAAAGAGATTGAATAGCTTTGTGAATTTTTTCCAAGCTTCACCTCAATTTGAATTAGATATTGTTTCACGCCAACTTCAAAAGTTGGGCTAGACTAGTTAGTTCCACTTACAGCAAAGTCCAGAGTTAGAATAGCGCAAGAGGCCTCTTTCAAATGAGTTAATATAAGCGATATAACATTCATATATCATTTTTAGAGTAAAGTCAAAATTAATATAAACCTTTTATTAAAAAAATACACAATTACTTATGTCACATAGCATTTTTAAAGAAAGTACTGTTGTGAGCATTACTTAGTGGGGATCTGATAGTTAATTCTAGTTAATAAATAATATTCATAGGGAAAACATGGCATGCCCCCAGCATCTTAATGTTGATATAGTATTTAGTCCTTTCTCCAGTCATCCTCTTGGTACAGTTTATCCTGTCACTTTAGTATTTCCAACATTTGTCCTTTTCCTTGTTTCCTTACTGTTAACACTTTGTTTATATCCTGGTTATCTATTGCCTTAATTACTATGATCTCTTATGTGGCTTAAGTGCTTCTGAACTCTTTTCACAGAAGTCTGCCGCCAATGTTTAGTCCTAACTATGTCTTTTTTTAAAAAAAGGAGAAAATAGACAATATAATGGACTCTAAAAGTGACTGTTAAAAATGTAAAATAACTCCATTCAAGTATTTGTATTATGCATGTTTATCATCTTCATTCTAGAGGGGATGGATCCTCAAGTACTCCAACCCAACATACACCTTGGTTAGGTAGCCACAGTCTTCTGGGCCTGGTTTTCAGAGCATGGATTGATGCCCAATACTCTGGAAATTAGCTTCCTTTAAAGTTGCCCTAGAGTTTGGGTATGCAGAACAGAGGCAACCCAAATCACTAGTGACAATCTTCTTTGCCTCTGTTGAAGTCCAGGGCACAACCACCCCAAGTGGGATCATTTTTTCCATCCCATCACCACTGAGTTCAGCAGCCACAAGTTATTCACAAGTCACATGCTATGTTGACTCTCAGGCACTGTTTTTCTTCCTTCACACAAGAGCTTTATAGTTGCCAGCACATTGCAGAAACTGAGAAAGAGGATGGTGAGGCAACCATGATGATTAAAAACTCTCTCTTTTACCAACACGTATAGTTAGATTTTTTTCATTCAATTTTATGTGGGTGATTACAATTTGCTTTTTGGTAGGCTACCAGAATAAGAATACCATATCTCAGACCAATACATCAGTTTACTACTGAATACTTGTAAAGGATTTTTTTTTTTGAGATACCCAACACACACATCTACTTTAACTTTTTATACATATACACTTCCACACATTGTTTTTTCATCAAAGAGAATGGTTGCTTACCCTACAATACAATGGTTCTTTCAGGTGTGTTTTCTATTTCTGCTGTGCACATGCCCTATGCGTGAGATCAGATTATTTTGAAATAATGTCTGTTGGAGGGATGCCTTTGTCCCTGTAAGCCCTTACCAGCTACCATAGCTGAGAGTAAAAGGGATGAAGCTATCTTAAGCTGCCTCTCTTCCCTTCACAAATAAAAAATCCCAATTTCAGGGCTTAGAATTAGCACGGATGGAAGTTGGGTCATGGAATGTGTGTGGACAACACATTTTGAAGAAAAGACGGTTACTCACCTTTGTAACTGCTGTTCTTCAAGATGTGTTGCTCATATCCATTCCAATTAGGTGTGCGCACGCCACGCCACGTGCATGATTGTCGGAATATTTTTACCCTAGCAACACTTGGTGGTCGGCTGAGGCGCCCCCTGGAGAGGCTCCCTTATGGCGCCAGATATATGCTCCTGCCGACCCAGCGCTCCCTCAGTTCCTTCTTGCCGGCTACTCTGACAGAGGGGAAGGAGGGCGGGTTTGGAATGGATATGAGCAACACATCTCAAAGAACAACAGTTACAAAGGTAAGTAATCGTCTTTTCTTCTTCGAGCGCTTGCTCATATCGATTCCAATTAGGTGACTCCCAAGCCTTACCTAGGCGGTGGGGTCGGAGTGAATTGTCATGGAGTGAAGGACTGCTGAACCAAATGCATCATCACCCCTGGACAGCTTCACTATCGCATAGTGGGAAGCGAAGGTATGTACTGATGACCAAGTTGCTGCCCAACAGATCTCCTGTATGGGCACATGAGCCAGGAAGGTGGAGGACAAAGCTTGAGCCCGAGTGGAGCGGGTAGTAAGGGCACATAGTTGGGGCACCAGCCAAGTCATAGCATGCTCGGATGCATGATGTAATCCAGGACGAGATATGCTGCATGGAGACTGGGAGACCCTTCATCCGGTCTGCCACTGCCACAAACAGCTGGGTCGTCTTTCTGAAAGGTTTCATTCGCTTGATGTAAAAGGCCAGGGCCCTGAGAACATCTAGAGAGTGCAGCTGTTTCCACTGAGAAGTGTGCGGCTTTGGATAGAAAACCGGAAGGAAGATGTCTTGGTTGACATGGAAGGCAGACACCATCTTAGGAAGGAAGGCAGGGTGTGGTCGCAGCTGTACCTTGTCCTTATGAAACACCGTATATGGTGGGTCCAACGGGAGGGCCCGAAGTTTGACACACATCTCACCGAGGTGATAGCGACGAGGAAAGCTGTTTTCCAGGAAAGGTAGAAGCAAGCAAGCGGCCATCGGCTCGAACGGGGCACCCATGAGCTTGGTTAGGACCAGGTTGAGGTCCCACATAGGGGCCAGATGCCGAATTTGCAGGTACAGACGTTCCAATCCCTGGTGGAACCTGCTGACCATGGCATTGGAGAACACCGAGCGCCCATTTTCGCCCGAGTGGAAGTTTGAAATGGCTGCTAGATGAACTATGGTGGATGAAAGTTCGCCACCCAGGATTGCAGACTGGCAGTGGAATACATTTTTCTCCCAAAAAGGTCCAGTCTTTTGGCCTCTTTATTATTGGGAGTTGAGCTGGTGCACCCCTGCTTGTCTTTTTCGTTGGCCACAGAGACTACTAGTGAGCCCAGAGGTAGGTGGGTATAAAAGGTACTTGAACCCTTTGGCCAGAACAAAGTACTTCTTTTTGGCCCTTTAGGAGGTGGGAGGGATGGATGATGGGGTTTGCCAGAGGGCTGTGGCAATTTTGAAGATCTTGTCCTGCATTGGTGTTAAAGGCAGAGGTAGAGGCGGAGAGGACATTGAACAAAAGTGTCCACCTGCTCGGCCATCTCCTCCACCTTTAGGCCCAAGTTCTCAGCCACCCGTTGAAGCAGGGCCTTTAAAATCATCTGGCAGGTTGGCCCTTGAGGATCCCACAACTGCCTTGTCTGGGGATGAAGACAACTGTACCATCGGAGGAGGCCTTCGGGCATCATCCCCGTGGGGGAGGGAGGTTCAGAGGTGGCAGTCTCCTCTCCTCCTAACCTCTGAGCTCAACTCATGCACCGCATATGGTGCCATCAGTGCCACCAACTGTTGCTCCAAGGCAGCAGCAGGTAAGCTGTGCGAAGGGGACAGTGTCATGACAGGCATGCCCCCCAGGCTCCAATAAGGCAACTGTGCTGGCCACTTGCCATGCTGCCAAGACAGTGCCATCAATGTTGACATGGTCTCAGGAGCACAATTGCGTTGGTGGAGTCTGGGCGAGGGGCTGAACTACCCCTGTGCCAGAGGAATCCTCTTCCCCACACCATGGGACTGTTGACACTTGAGACCAGTGCCCAGAGTGAGAGGTTCAGTGCCAATATCAAGGGGACTGGAGTCATGACGGGGAATGCTCCCATGGGGCAAGCGACCAAGATCTGTGCCAAGAGGACGACCGGTGGGAGACAAACAGTGGCGGTAGTACGGAGACTAGTGCCTACCCCTTAGGCGATCCACGTTGAGACAACAGGGACCGTGATTGTGGTGCTGGTGACCAAGCAGGAGCCCCAGAGGATCTGGTCTGCTACTCCAGAGTTCTGCGGCATGGAGGAGGAGAGCGCTGCCTTGTCTTGGGGATCAGTGGTGCTCCACTGCCCCTGGAGGGATGTTAGTGGCTGGCCTGCCCTCATAGATGAGCCTTTACCATTTCCCGTGGCACCCACAGTGCTAGTGGCACGGGTGGAGACCTCTGCTCTCTCAGTGCCAGGGGAGCTTGGGAAGGTATTGATGCCATCAGGAGTTTGGATCCCCTACCGCTCCTGGGAGTCCATGGCAGATCCTTTAAGGGACTAAGGGCCCTGACTGGGGAGGCACGTACACGTGGCTCCGGAGTGGCTGGGAGGCCCAAACTGGGTCCTTTGCCCGATATCCCATGGCTCTTCTTGCCTGGTGCCGAGGAGCTGTGCTTCTTTGATTTCTTTTTGGGCACCAGTGATGGGGAACGGTGCCAGATGGGGAGTGGTGCCGGATGGGGAGCGCACCAAGGCAGATGTATTCGGCGTGTCTTGGCAGGATGGCTTGGAAGCTGGACAAAGGGCAGCCTCCATGAGGAGAGCCTGCAAATGAATATCCCACTCTGAGTCCTGGGTCAACATTTTTTACAAATACAACATTTGTCTTTCACATGTGATTCCCCCAAGCACTTGAGGCAGCTGGTGTGGGGGGCCACTTCCAGGCATAGGCCTGTTACAGTCCGCCCAGGGCTTAAACTCCGGAGCTCAGGGCATGCCCTTGCTGGGGCGAACTCCCCACTGGGATTCTAACTTCTAAGTACATTTAACAATTACTTAACACTAACTACTATAAACTATTTACAAGACCCTAAGGCTTGAAGTCAGAAGAGACGAAACCACTAGCCCTTGCTATGCAAGGAAAGGCACTCCAACTAACCACCAAAGGCAGTAAGAAGGAACTGAGAGGGAGTAGGGCTGGCAGCACCTGATATACCGATGCATGAGTGCAGCACTCAAGAGGACACCACAGCTGGCCCTATGGATATCGCTAAGGCAAAAATCTCCGACTGTGCACATGGGCATGCACACACCTAGAATGGAATTCACATGAGCAAGCACTCAAAGAACCACCTGCCCGGGCTGCAGGAAGCTTCACTCTCCCACCCCCATTGTTCCTCAGCTGCGGAGGGAGAGGTCAATGTGTGGGGAGCTACTCCTGTCTGCCCAACCACTGTGCCTCTGGACCTGCACCCATGGTCACACCCAACCCCTATTTGTTTACCAAGATCTGACAATGCTTGCACTGAGGTCTCATGATATAGCTTCAGTCTTCCCTCTTTAGCTTTCAAGACATTTGTCAGGGTTCTCTCCCCACTCTGAACTCTGGGATACAGATGTGGGGACCTCCATGAAAGACCCCCTAAGCTTATTTCTGCCAGCTTAGGTTAAAATCTTCCCCAAAGCACAAATCCTTCCTTGTCCTTGGATGAGTACTGCTGCCACCATCAAGTGAGTTAGACAAAGATTCAAGGAAAAGAACCACTTGGTGTTTAATTTAACAAAAAACCAGGAATAAACCTCCCCCATAGCATAGGGACAATTCACAAGCTAAAACAAAAGATAATCTAACACATTTCCTTTCTATTACTTACAATTTGTAATCTTAGATGCTTAGTTCAGATATGGCTTTGGGAGATGTATTTTCCCTGCCGATTCCTCACTGACCCGGGGAGAACAACAAAGAGAGAAAACAAAAACCTTCCCCCAGAGATTTGAAAGTATCTTCTCCCCTCATTGGTCCTTTTGGTCAGGTGCCAACCAGGTTATTTGAGCTTCTTAACCCTTTACAGGTAAAGGAGGGATTTTATGCTACCCATAGCTGTATGTTTATGACAACACTGCTCAAAAACAGCTTGTGCACTAGGCAGCGCTTAGACACAGGCTTAAGCAAGAGGCACAGGAGGCATCTTGAATGGCGGGCACTATTGTATTGCAGGAGGGACAGATCTTGAATCATGGAGATTTGCCTCTGGCTATTTTAGGCTTGTGCACAGAGGAATTGGGGTTCCTAATGCCCCTTCCTTCCCGCTATCAATGCCCTCTTTTCACAAGATTTTTTTTTCCAAACCAACAGATATTTATAATTATTGTGAGACAAATAAACAACAACAATAGCGCTAACTTATTTCTTGCAGGTTTAAGAGACAGAATGCAGGGTTCTTGCAGACATGGACAGTAAGAAGAGGCTGCTGAGGCTAACCCGCTCCATATCTTCAGCTACAATGGTCACAAGTGCTCACAGGATGCAGGCACAGCCCCAATGGACAATGCTATTTCAAAATAATCTGATCACATGTGCAGGGGGCATAAGCCCAAAGCCCAAAAAGAGTGGAATCAGTCTGGACAATCACTTGAGGAATAATTCCAGGTTTTAACAACATATACAATGCAAGAGAGCCTTGGTGTTTCAATGTGCTAATCTGCAAAACTGAGAGTTCACAAAAAAAATTCATTTTACTTCTCAGCAAATATTTAAGAGACTGCTTTAATAAGTCTTAATAAAATACTTCACTATTATAATATTCATTGCCACAGATTTACCAGTATACTACCAATATTAAATTAAAACAAAGCATGTCAAAAATGAAGTTTGTTTTGCATTTTTGAGTTATCTATTAGTTGACTTGCAGACTCACAAGATCTTTTAATCTGCAATGGTCTCCTAGATCTTAGCATATATTAGCAAGCTTATTACATATTTCTATATAGATCTATATGTAATAAGCTTGCTATATATCTATCGCTATATATTTGCCAATTGTTGTTTTACTTACAGTTTGTAGAACAGGTAAAAGCATATTCAATGGATTGGTCAGATTAGTTCCTAAAATTATAAATCCAGAATTGATGCCAGCTGAATGTAGAGCTTTGTCCAAGCTGCAATAATTAGGGAAAACTGGTTAATTGTTATGGCTTTTTTCCTCTCCATAGAGCATTTTTATTCAAGTTTCATTTAAAGGGATATCAGATTAAAAATCACTCTTATGTTTAAGATTTTTTAGAAACCGTTACAAACACCAGAAAAGTTATAATTGAAAGAAAACTTTTTTAGTTTCTTTACTTTGTGAATGCCATCGCTCCCCCTGTATTGTCAGCTATGGTCTGGTCCTGCAAACTTGCAAGTTAAGTTATTCACGTGAAGTCAATGAGACTACACACATGTATCTTTGCATGATCTACCCCTTAGTCAGTTTCTACTTTTTGTTTGTCTGGTTATTTCACATAACAGGCAAGAGAAATATTTTTTAAATAGGGAAAGTGAGGTTTAAAACTAAAAAACCCCAAAACACCATAGGGGGACCGGACTCTGGGACAGGTGACGTAACAGACTTTTTAAAAAACAAACTACTCAGATTTCCAGTTGACTATGCTACTTTAAGCTTCACGAAGCACGGAAATGACCAGGACCTAAACAACACACAGAAAGGAGATTGAGGGCTCAATACCCGCAAGGTGTTGAGCACTGTTTCCCTAACCCAGAAGGCACATAAGCCCAGGCTTATTTTGTACCACATAAGTAGTCCCTTTATTTGCATTTGTCTACACATATGCTTAATTTCTTTGCTGCATCAGTGGATAGTTAAGCAGAAAAATAAACTGACCAGTCTTTATTTATTCAATTTTTTATTTACTTATCTGTTTCAGCTTTATCAAAATTTAGTTTAGATGTATAATGTTAAAGTATAGCAGTATGGTCAGTTATAGGAATATGGCAAGAAAAAAGTACACCACTGCAGAACACTTCTAAAGTAAAGCAGACAACTCTTAAGATTAATAGATATTAATGGATTTTAGCTTAGATAAAGGCATACAGTACATGATCTGTGTAACTGATTCACAAAATGGACACTGCAATATACTTACTTTGACAGGAAGAGAGAAATGGTGAACAACAGTGCCACAAGGATGAAAAATACTCCCCATATAATCTAAAACAAAGATATATTATTATAATATAGCTGAAATGCTCTCAAGTTGATATTAAAAGCACAAAAACATTATGCTCAATTTTATTGATCAAACTGTTCATCTTTTAACCAAATTGAGCTAGGATGATTTCTTTATTTGGTGAATATTTCCATCCACTTTTTCCACATACATGTTTTAAATGACTTATGAATGAGGGAAGAGTTTGATAGGAAATGCTCAAAAAGGCAAAGGGTATTCACTTAACCACTTAAAATAGTATCTCCCTCCTGCCCCAGAGTTAACTAAGGCAAAAAGGAATTCATTGCTTTTGCCTGGGGATGACTTAAACCTTATTCACAGAAGTGAATGTGAAATGTTTTAAATGTTGGTAGTGTGCTGTAAGTTGATACAGTGCTCTCCCTTCCATTAGTCATGGAAACATAAAAGAGTAAGAGAAGTGCACATGAAAGGTTATATTGAACAAATGTAACATTCAGTATAAAAAAATGTGTGTCCTTATACTTGCTATAGTAAAAAACACAGAAAAGTTTAACTATGTACCAAATGGAGATTTGGCTGTTCCCACACAGAAAACTGAAAGAACAGACTTAATTTCCTCCTTTGCTATGTTGGATCCACATGGAAGAGGTCTATGAAAAATGACATCACTAGTAATTGGTCTTTGCATGTCCTCCTCTCCACTGGAAAAGAATCAAAACAAGCAAGCCATACCTTGGGAGGGAATAATAGTACTAGAAGAGAAACGGAGCTGCCTTTGTTTTTTAAAAAAAAACTGCCAAAAGGACTTGTTGAAAACCTCATTTGCAGGAGATAAGTTTAGTAAGAAGTGAAATAATGTAATGTGGCCCTGTCCTGGGTCTACCCTCACTTGAAACTGGACGGTTTCAAAGTGAGGACCCGCATGTATCCCCCCACCCTAAAATCCTAGGGTAGGTCTCCCCTTTGGCTGCCACCACCCGGTCAATTTTGTGGGCCGGGACACCCCTGTTTCCCCCCCGTCTCCCTTCAAAGACACTCCCTGGGAACACAGATCAATTCACAGAGGAGGAACCTTCCCCCTCCCCTTCTCTTCCCTCTCTCCAGCCTGCTCTGAAGAGAGATACCTGGATTCAAACGCCTTAAATCTCTACACACAGGGAAGCAGCCCACTTCCCCCTCCCCTTCCCCTGAATTTCCCCAAGGGAAGGAATTAACCAAGTCCAAAGAAAAGAAAAGAATTTATTAAGAGAACAAAAAGAAAATACAGAATCTCTATGAGCCCAAGCTGGACACTCATAGGGAATAACCTTATCAATCTCTGGAGAGAATCCCCCCTCCCCCTTTCTCAGTAAAAACAATATCAGCAAACAGGAATAAAGCATTTCCTTTAGCAAGCACACAATTGCAAATGTAGAAAACAAATCATAAGACTAATTCGCCTTTCTAATTAATACTCACTATTAATTAGTAGAAACTACTCCAGGAGAACTTGGAGACATGACTGTCTCTCTTAGATTCAAAAAGAGTTCTAACTAAGAACACAGACAAAGGCTTCCCTCCACAGAGATTTGAAATTATCTCGTCTCTGATTGGTCCTTTGGTCAGGTGGTCACCAGGTACTGCATGTTAACCCTTTACAGGTAAAACACACTTTAACCCTTAACTATCTGTTTATGACAGGCCCAAATATCCATTCTGCATTCCTTCAATAAAGAGGCTTCTGGCAACATGAATACACTTCCAGTTCTCCCCCTCAGCCAAGCAGGATTTAGTATTTCAAAAGCTATGTTTACTATTTCAAAGCCACGTAGGATTTCATTTTTAAAAATGATATTGTGCAGCTCAGAGAGACTTAAGCCACCTAAGCAAGGAAAATTGTATTTGAAATGGATTCAAAGACTTTTGAGGACAGACTAGGAAAAAGAAAATCACCAGCTAAACACAATGCACAATAAAAATCAGAACAGGTTATCGAAAGGAAAAAAGGAAATTGTAGTTTCAGGAAAATCTTAGAGAAGAGCCACTTAGCCATTCTGCTAGCCTAAAATCCTAAAAAACTTAACTGAGTAGGTTTCATGTTATGTTTGGGTTTTGAGATTTTAGAAAAAAAAGTGGATAATTTATAATGCTAACTAGCTTTTACAAACTAATGTCTAACTTGTGCAAAAAAGCGTTGGTAAGTCAAAGAATCTACTCCCTGCATTCTGTAGAAAGAGTTGTAGAGAGTCACCTTGAACATGAATTTAGGGAGCCAGAACCACTGAAAACTTTATTTCCATGGACTGGGCTCTAAGAGCATGCCTGGACAAAGTAGTTTGAGCCTTGAAAATGAACATTAACCTGAACTACTGTGTGATTCATTTCTGAAACACAGATATTTCCGAACAGGAAAAAATGTACTGGATGATATCTGGGAATAGGCAATTAAAATACTCTGCCTTTAATTCCTGTCTTTTATGAGGTCCTTCTTTCAAAATCGTTGGATTGTCCTATTTTAAGCAGTTTTTAGCCAATTTCACTTATTCCATTTCAATCCAAATTGTGTCAATGCATTGCCCTAAGTCAAATTCTTGTCTTCCTGCAGGATCAACTCCTTCATTCCAGCACTGACCTGGGTCAGACACTCCACAGAAAATAAAAATGCACATTTTTGATAACTTGACTGTCACCCAGTCCCAGTTTGCTTTAATTTGTATTAATCTTCCTTATTGGATTTATCTGCAGCCACCAACACCATCAATTAGGCTATCAAACATTTTATCTCCCCTCCTTAAGTGTTCCTATGGAACATTACTGTTGAGAAAGACTTACTTTTCATTTGTATGACTAAGCCTCCCAACTTTTTGACCAATGGCTATTAATTTTCTCCATCTCCTTTGTGCCCCCCCCTTGAGATAATTGGTACCCACGGATAGGACTATCGAATAAATCCCAGTTGTGTGTGTCTCTTCCATTTACCATCTTCTCTCTTACCTGGTTCCTAACATATGTTCTGAAAGAACCAGAACTGTCTCACATTTGATATAGTCAAAAGTAAACTCCTATCTTCTAGTGTATCTTGACTTTAGTTGCATCACTCCTGTACCCGAGTTCTGACTGTAACCAGCCTTTTATATACATATATCATGGTGGTCTACTCTTGTTGATGTTTATATTACTAGATGTTCACCAAATTCAGAAATGTTTATAACTACAGTATTGTTAAAGTTTTGCAGTATTTTGCAGTGCACAATGTGTGTTTATGTTGTAATCTGCAACTAATAGTTAATCTGTCTCAGGGTTTGTCTTCACTACCAGGATAAATCGACCTAAATTACGCTACTCCAGCTACGTGAATAACGTAGATGAAGTTGACATAGCTTAGGTCGACTTGCAGCACAGTGAAGACACCGGGGTGTCGATGGGAAATGCTCTCCCATTGACTTACCTTAATCTTCTCAGGGAGCTGGAGTACCGGGGTTGAATTGAGAGCACTCTGAGGTCAGTTTAGCAGGTCTTTACTAGACCCACTAAATCGATCCCGGCTGCATCAATTGCAGCAGCGCAGTTCTCTTTGTAGTGAAGACCAGCTCTTAATCACTGGCATGATCAGATCCTTTGACATAACTCTCCTAAAGTGATTAAGTTCTCATTCAGTTACTACACTATTTTTTATATCCAAACTAAGAACTTAACTCAAAATATTCCTTCTAGTTTAATATGCACTATACACATTAAACGGTCATTTAAATAAGAATATCCATTACAATACTTAAGATCTTTCTTCCAACACTGTTGCAATATTTGAAAACTAAAAAATAACTGTACCAGCATCTTTGCTTGAGCTTCAGTAAACTGCTGTTTGAAGACTCACTTTACAGAAAAAATTATTTTTAAAATGTTCACACCAAAGTTACTCTAATACTTTGCCATCATATGCCAGCAATGCCCCTCTGCTATGTACATCGGCCAAACTGGACAGTCTCTAAGGAAAAGGATAAATGGACACAAATCAGACATTAGGAATGGCAATATACAAAAACCTGTAGGAGAACACTTCTCTCCTGGCCACACAACAGCAGATTTTAGGTGGCCATCCCCCCAAAAAAAAACTAGGACCCAGACCAGAGAGAGAAACTGCTGAGCTCCAATTCATTTGCAATTTTACCATCATCAGTTTAACAAAAACTGAGAATGGTGAATGGAGAGAACAAGAACCAGTTCCTCCTCCTTCCTTCATCACACTCACAGCTGCTCTGCAAGGCCCCATCCTCCCTGATTGATGATCTAACCTCTCTCTGCTTGCTTATTTTTGCTATTATATATATACACCTGCCTGCCACTGCACTGCTTGCATCAGAAGAAGAATTTATTCACAGCTCATGCTGCAAACATCTGTTAGTCTATACATAGCAGGTGCCAGGCTTTGCTGGATTCTTTCTAACTAACACAGAACTACTGATACTTAAGATAGCCATACAATATTTTGCTAACATATGGATTTAAAATATTGTATTTTTTTGTGAATTTAAACATGTCAGTAATCTTAGAAAAAATTCATCTCTAGAACAGTTTGCCAGAATACAATTTCCATATTAGCACTGGTATTTTCCTCTTCTCTGTTCACAAGAATAAATAGTATTCCTTTAATAGTTTTCTGGTGTTCATTTTTACACAAAGTTATATATTTAAAATAAAATTTATATAGATATATATAAGTGTTAAGGTTTTACTTGTTATGGATCATGTTTTAATGTTTAAGACAACTGCAGTCTGAGATGGCATCCTAAAACTTGAATGAAATAAAACTAATGAAAATAATTCACTAGGAATTCCTGAATTTTTTCATCTTAAACATTTTCAAACAAAGCAGTACTTACAAGAAAACAATATGATGGCCTGATTCAGGGAGGAAGGATGAGTCAGTGCTTAGAACACTAGCCTGGGACCTGCAAAACTGGTTCAGTTCTCCCCTCTGCTAGAGTCTCTTGTGATTTTGGGCAAGTCACTCACTTTGTGCATCAGTTCCAATCCGTAAAATAGGGATACTATTTTCCTACCTCAAAGGAATATTGTGAGAATAAATACACTAAAAAATGTAAGGTGCTCAGAAACAGTTGTAAGGTACCTTAAAATGACTTCATTGGCTGTAAATTGATCTATGAAAGGATTTATATTGAGTTCAATAATCTTTGGCTCTGGCCCAGTGAGGAAATATAAAAAGTAAGATATCCCCTCCCTCTACAATTGTACTATGAAGGAAAAGGGGGATGCTGTAGTCCTTCAGAGTCCAGGACTGAAAGTGAGGAGACTTGAGTTCTAATCCTGAATGACATGACTCACTTGTGAACTGGGGAACTCATTAACCTGTCTGCACTTCATTTTAGTTATCAATTTTTTTAAAAAAAAAGAAATGCATGTTTACCTATCACATTCATGAAAAAAATCAAAAGCCAAAGCACTAGTAAATACAAAAAGAAAATAATGAAAATATTATGCCATTATGTAAATATCGATGGTATGTCATCACCTGGAATAATGTATTTGGTTCTGGTCACCCTATTTGAAAACAGCAGATCAAGAAGGTATCAAGAGATTAGTAACAAAGATATTAGGCACCTGGACAGAGACTACCATATGAAGAGAACATGAAAAGAGACACTGTTTAGTTAAGTTGTTTCTTGGTTTTATACTTGAGTCCAACCTCTTTGAGGCAGGGACAGTCTTTGTTCTATGTTTGTGCAGCATCTAGTATAATGGGGTCCTGGTCCACGACAACAGCTCCTACGCAGTAGAAAGGTGATAAACAACATGACAAAAGGTTTATTAAAAAAAACTAAGGAATGATGCAGAGAAAATGTAAATTGTATCTTTGTACTGTGAGGGGGTGAATAGAAACACCCAAACCAACGAGATTTAGAAACTGAAAATGAAGTTTTATATAAACATGTGGAACTCCTAGACACACGATGCACCTGAAGACAACATTTTAGTAGGATTAATAAAAGCATTGAATATTTATATGGATAATGAAAATATAGTAAGGGAAGCCACAGTTACAGTAGATGTTAATTTTTAGAAGAAATGTACGCTCTTATGCTTTGGGGCACTGGACTAAGCAATGCAACTAAAAGGGCTATGTAAGGGTATAGTATATCAATTGCACATCTCAGAGAAAGTGATACATGAATGCAGAAAATAAAAACCAAACATGAATGAGTCACCAGAAACAGCTGGTGACTTACGTAAGTTAAACTATGTCTATACTACAAGTTAGGTGTGTGGCTTCCCAGCTAATGAACATATTCTCAAGGTAGTGTGAATTTTAATAGCAGTCTCACTGCAGTGGAGGCACGGCTGAGCTGTGCCAAATGCAAACCCACCTGAAACCAGCTAGAGAGCTAGTATGAATATTTGTACATGAGCAGGGAAATCACACCCCTAGCTTGTACAATCACAGAATCATAGGACTGGAAGAGACCTCAATAAATCATCTAGTTCAGTTCCCTGCACTCAAGGAAAGGTTAAGCAATAACTAGACTATGCCTGACAGGCACTTGCCTAACATGCTCTTAAAAAACCTCTAATGATGGAGATTCTACAACTCCTCATGCAATTTGTAGTGTGGATGAAGCCTAAAATAAGGAATCAATGTGACCTTTGACAGATTTCTTTGAAATTTCACTCAGCACTAGGAGAATACTAAACAAATAGAGGAAGGATGATAGATATTTAAAAACTCCATATAATATCATATAACAGAAAAAGACTAGTGAGTCTGACTATGGTTCCAGGAAACTTTTTACAGTGTTTCATAAAAGATTGCTAAGACAGTTATTAGTGTGAATATACAGAAATAATTTAATATCTGACATGAAGAGGCCTTTGATGGGGCTGGTAAAAAGAGCGAGAAAGGCCGATTCTGGGTATAAAACTTTTTGCTATAAGGTAATGAATTTGATAATGGCTATAAAAACTTACAATCAATGATTTGGGAATGAATATTAAGATAACCAACTGAATAAAAGCTGGTGAAAGACCATGGTACAAAAGTTATCTAGTAAATACTAGTAGGTCATTTTGGAAAACAAGCAGCGAATTCCCTTGAGATTTGGCACTGGGGCAAACCCTGTTTAGAATCTATATAAATTAACTTGAAATAGGAGCAGGACACCTGAATACTAAATTTACTAACAAAATTGGAGAAATAATAAATAAAATCAAGGCAACACAGACCTGAAGGAGAATATGAACAGACTTGCAATATGGACAAGTGGCAGATTGAATTTAACATTGAGAGGTGAAAGGGCATGCACTGGGAGAGATCAAATAAGAGGTGGTAGTAAACATGTAATGAAACAGAACTTACAGAAAATATCAAGCAACAAACCTGGAAGTAGTATGGAATAATATTAAAGAGAAGACTCAGTGTGCATCAGGAAGAAGGGGAAAGAGGACTAAAACAATAGATAAATTAGCTATAAAAGCATGAAATAATGTTAGCCTGTGTAAGGTTCATGTAGGACTATTTTTGGAAAACTATTTATAGTAACTGTTCCTCATTTTAAAAGTAAACTAGAATATTTTAAATATGTAGCCTGTACAAGATACCAAATCAGTAAAAGGATATATTTGCAAATTTAGGTTAAAAATAATTAAATTTTAAAATAAAATAGCTGATCATTTCCTCCCTTATGCGCTCCTGACAAGACACAAATGTAGGAGGTCATGTTTGTCCTGTCATAGATGGCAACACTACAATCACCTAGATCAGCATTTCCTGTATTTTCAATTAGTACATTGTTGAATGCTGCAGGCCAAACAAAAAACTCTGGTTTAAACAGGCGGAAGAGTGACTGCTTTTCAATTATTTTGTTTTAAAATGTAAAATTGACTACACCATTGACCTGCCAGTCACCTGGCTGGATGTCACAGGCCCAATGGTGATCATTATGGATGTGGGATAAGACTCAGAACTGAGACATCTTTTTCCTGTTTATAGTTTATATGCTTATACTTTGTTTTCTGCTTGAATAATGTTATTACAAAAAATGGGCTTTTAAGGTAGTTATATTTTTACTTTTCACACTAACTAAATGGTTTATACAACAGTAGTGGATAGAGTCCCTTTCTTGATTTGAGTTATATATTAACTTAATTTGATTGGAGGCATAGGAGCCTCCCTTTTAGAGTTTTCAGAGATCTAAGACTTTAGCATTTTTTGCAGCCCACATTCTTTTTTTAAAGTTGTGTCTTTACCTTCCTCTTTCACTTAAGGTGGCACTGGTACTCATTCTTGTTCTTATGATGCCTCTAAAGCAGAAGCAAAACTTCAAGGCTGGTTGGTTTATTTATTTATTTTAAAATAATCCATTGCAGTATCTTAAGGCTTAATACAATGTGCAAGAAAATAACTGATTGCACTACAATCTCCATTCAAAATTTCTTCTTGCTCTAACTGTGCTAGAGACAAACTAACAAACAGATAAACATCTTGTACTGCAAAATCAATCATACCTAAATTTTGTTTGGAATCATCCATTTAAAGTCTTGAGAAGCAGTCCAATTCCTCTGAATCTAAGGTTGATTTAGTCACTTAATTTTTTATTATGGTTTCAGCTGACTAATTTTTAGCAGTCTTACAAATATGAAAAAATCTCAATCTTAGAAGAAAATCAGAACTCATGGATATTTTAATTGTTACATAGAAAGATTGAGATTTTAGAAACATTAGTAATGAATACAACATACAGATATTGGGTAATTCTTCAATACCTAACAGATTTGGGGAAGGGGTCAAATAGGGGCAGGGAGGGGGCAGAGTTGGGGTGGAGACTTTGGGGAAGGGGTTGGAATGGGGGCAGGGCAGGGGCAGGGAAAGGGTGGAGTTGGGGCAGTGGGGCGCGAACAGCCACTGGAGCCAGGGAAAGTTGGTGCCTATGCAAAGGCCTTATACTCAAAAAGATCCTCCATGTGTACTCCCCACCCACAAAAGTGAAGGATATATCACTATAGTTCTAGACAAAGGGGGAGATGCAAATTCTGCAGGCATTTGCAGAGTTCTTCTACAGAGACTACTACTACTAAAAGTACAGGTCCAAATTATGTTTGGTCAACTAACCCTATATTCATTGAATATAGTCTGCCATGCAGCATCATGAAGGTACAGGAGACCATGTGTCTTAGAAGTAAGAGACAACCTTATGGTGGTATTTAGATCTTGAATCTATCCTGAGGAATATACGCTATAGACTGATTGGAAGTGCTCCAATAAGTCTTTGAACCTGCTTCAAGATGGATTTCTGTATGTTTCAAAACCTGGGCTGAAATTCAACCAGCTGAGTATGATACAGATGGACTCAGATATAAGATCTCCCCCATACCAACCAATAGCCTAGGTATCAGTATATGATAGTGTTCCTTTTCTTTAAGTATTCTGAAATACCATACCTTGGTGAAAAATCTTGGTGTGGTTGAAGTCCAAAGAATAGACCAAAATATTGGTAATGGTTGGTTCTGACCATGAACCTTATGTACTTCCTGTGTTGTGGGATTATCAATATGTGGAAGTATGCATCTTGAGGGTCAAGAGAGGTGGACCAGTTCCCTGATTCTAGAGAGAGGATTACAGAAACAAGGATGACCATCCTGAACTTCAACTTGTATATCAACTGTTGAATTTTCTCAGATCCAGTATAGGTTGCCATCTCTCCTTCTTTGGGATAAAGAAGAATTTGCTGTAAAAGCTCTTCCCTTAGTATAGAGGAAGGACAGTGTGAGAAAACCAAGTATAACTGTACCAGAGCTGTGACATGCTGGTATTGGGGCCTTAAGGGAGTTAAATGCTTACTCCATGTTTCAGGAGCAGCAAGTAGTCCAGGATCTTCAGTATGGGGGCCTCCACTGAGTCAATATTTTAAGCCACCCATATGGAGAATCTTTTCCACTTTGAGAAGTCTTCCTGCTCTGTATAAGAATCTCCTGAACTTGTTAGCAGTCTGTCAGCAGTGCTCAACCAACCAACATCCAAGCTGTTAGGTGCAATGACAGGGGGACTGAGTGCACTGTCTGACCTTGGTTCTGAGATATGTCTGGGCAAGGTGGAAGGTCTATGGGAGGCCACTTGAACATCAGTAACAGGTCTGACAACCAAATCTGTCCCAGGGGCTATCATGATGGACAAGACCTTGTCCCATATGATCTTGGCTATTACCCTGGTGATCAGAGGGGAATCAGTGGGAAAGCAAATAGGAGTCCTTGAGACCTACTGAAGGAGAAAGACATCTGGTAGGGAGCCCAGCTCACGCCTCCTCTGGAAGTTCAGGTACATGGTGGTGTCCTCTGTAGCAAACAAGTTTATGATGGGAGTCCCACAAGCAGCATAACAGGTTAGGATGGATTTCTGCAGTAACTGCTCACAGTTGGTCACCGTATGTCTGCTTAAGTAGTCTCCTAGATTATTGCTGACATCTGGAAGGTGTACCGCCAGCAGAGTTACACAGTGTTGATTACACTATATCCAGAGCTTGATGGCTTCTTGGCAAAGAGGGAATGATTGAGCATCAACTTGCTTATTTATATAATGCAACACAGACCTGTTGCCTATAAAGATTTGCACTGTGGAGTTCCAGAGAACAGGTAGGAATACTATGCAGGCCAGTCTGATGGCCCCCAGCTCCAAGACAAGTTGTGATAACTGGGCCTAAAAGTTTACCCTAACTGTAAACTCAACTGGTGAAAAGTTGGTAAAGGATTAAGAATTGTCTCAATGATCTGTTATACAAAATTGTTAAAGAAAATGTGAGGAGACAAAAAGATTAAATAAATTTTAACAAGGTCTACTGATACCACTCAAGGACTGTCAAAACTCTGACTGATAAATAAGAGGAATAAGGATTGGAAATCAAGGAAGCAAAATTGGTGTGCTGGAAATTACAACCAATTGGTGGACAAAATAAGAGGACAGATTATTCCACCTATGGCCTGTTCAGGGTGCCCTTAAATAGATTTTCAGGAGGAGAATTTTAACTTTCACCATTACAGTGGCAGAAGGATTCGTTGCCATACCACCAGACCTTTATACCCCAAGAGGGGAATCTTGACCATCATCACTGCACCAGCAAGGACCACAACCTGATACATGTGAGATCCTGCTTTGTATTTCTTCCCCTCCTTCACATGCTCCTTTTTGCCAATCTCCTCAAATCTTCCTCCTGTCCTCTCTCTCAGCTTTTCGCCTGATCCTGAAATCAGCTGTACTGCATGGCACGAGCATAATAAGATGAGATGGCCCATTCAGCTGAGCTGGCCTGAGAAGGACCTGTGAAAGAGAGGGACCTACCAGATGATGATGTTGACTAGGGAGGTGAACAGGGGTATTGAGCAACAGATATCGTAGCTGACCTTGAAGTCCAAAGCATCCATCCATTACTGACCAGCTGCCTTGTATCCTGAGAACATCAACAAAAGTCGTATTTCCCTCAATCTTTACTATCTTCTCTCTTCTTTCCCTTCTGTGTGTTTTGTCTAAAGCAGGAAAATGACTATTGTTCTAGATTCAGAATCGAACAATAGAACTAACCCTTTCTACTCCACCAAGAAAAATTATTTGAATATGAGGCTTTAACCATTTCACTGTCCCCAGAAAAGGACAGTGATAGGTTTTGATTGATTGTTTTGCATAAACAATTTCAGTTTCAATGCTCTTTACCTTGTTTTGATTCTGTTCCTTGTGGGGGTATCAATACATTTCTAACCGTTGACATGAATTTTATAGGGTTTACTATGGTACTACGCATGCTGAGGTCTCTGCATGCCAACCCCCAGCACTCGTTTAAATACTGTTTAATGCTGGACCGTGACTAGATTATGTTAAAACCTTGTGATAGGCTGGGCCTTCCTTTAGCGTCACACTCCAGCAGTTTTAGATCTCTTCCCCTTCCAAAGTCCTTTCCCTTCTTGGGAATCTTACTCCAGCCTTTCCAGGATCTCAGGTGTGGGGGTCTTTGTTTTAAGGGGATGTTCAGTCTTGGTTTCCTTTAAGGTCTGGTTTGTTTGTGGCAGTCCAGCACCACTGGACCCTGGGTTCCAGTTGATCTTCAATTGCTGCCCCATAGTGATCAGCTTATCATGATCCCATTAAACCTGTGTATGTGGTGGAGGCTTGCCAGCTGCTTCTCTCTCTCTGTGGCTCTGTAGAAAGATTCAAAGCTACTTCTGTGGTACAGCAGTTTTCTGACCGGTTGCCCTTTCCTGTGACAAGCTTGCCTTCTTAAGCTTGCATCCCCCAGCTAGAGCAGGCTCTGCAGATGGACTTCTGTATCAGTTGAGCCCAGAGAAGCTGGTTAGTCTTCTCCTGATTGGGGAAAAAAATCAGCTTTGGCATAATCCTTTTCTGCAGGATGATGTACTTTGAACCTATATGGTTGGAGAGTTAGGTACCACTTTATCATATGGGGATTTGAGTCCATCATATCCAGCCAATGTAAAGGGGCATGATTGGCGATCAATGAAATGGGATGGCCCAGCATGTAGTACCTCAGAGAACCTATGGCCCACTTAATCGCTAGCACCTCCTTCTCAATAATCAAAGAGACCCTCTCCTTGTGGAACAATTTCCTACTTAAATACAGAATGGATGCTCTTCACCTGCAAAATCACGTGAAAGCATGGTGTCCACGCCAACATGGTAGTGTCTGTAATTGAATTTATGTAAATATTAAAAAGGATGGGTGCCTGACAGGTGTGTCTTCAAGTTCTGAACTGCAAAAAAGCTTTGAATATCCCATGGAATCTTCCTAGGGTTACTGTCTTTTATAAGGTCTGTTAGGGGAGCCACGATCGAAGCAAAGTTCAGGAAAACTTCCAGTAACAGCTGGCCAGGCCCAGGAAGTGTCTCATTTGGCTTTTGTCTAGGGGACTGGGCATATGGTTAGAGCCTACACTTAATTGATTACTGGCTTCAAAAGTCAACCCCCTACTGTGTGGTATCCTAGATAGGTCAAATCCGTATTTGCTAATTTACATTTTGTTGGGTTTGCTATTAGTAGGGATCCTAATACTGCCCTCAGAAGTTGCAGGTGATCTTCATATGTGGAGCTATAATGATATGATATCATGGTAGACCATGACATACTGACAATGGAGGCTGAGAACTTTATTCACAAGCCACTGAAAAGTTGCTACTGCCCCATGCAGTCTGAATGGCATAGTCTTTAAATGAAAACGTCCCTAGGAAGTCTTTTCTTGTGAGGCGGGGCGATAAAGGAATTTGCCAATATGCCTTTATGAGATCAATGGTACTAAGGTATCTTGCAGGTTCCAACCACTTCAGCAGTTCATCTACCCACGGGCACTAGATAAGTGCTGAATTTCAAAATGAAGTTGACTGTACAAAAATCATTGCAAAAATGAACCAAACTGTTGGGGACCAGAACTCTGGGCTTCTCCACTCACCTTTAGATTCTTCAATCACACCAATTTTTAACGTTGCCTATATTCCTTCCCAGACTATGCCTCACATTTTCCATGATAGAGACTGCAATTTCTCCTTAGCTTGTTGCACAGGCGATATTATACTAGCTGTTTTTTTTCCAGATATGGAGTAGAGCATATGAGCAAAGTTCTTGATCACTTGGGAGAACTCTACTCTGTTCCAGAGAGAGTACCATCCCTGTCACCACGGGTATTGGTCCCTTGCATATATGAACTTGAGGCCCTAATTTGGACCACCCAATCAGGAAAAGGAAGTGGATGAGTCATTCTACAAGCAGGTAACAAGACTGGCTAGCACACGAGCTAGTATTAATAGAGGATTTTAACATCCTTGCATCTATTGGAAGACTATTGCAGCAAAACATAATACGTCCTGCAAATTCTTAGCAGGTGTAGGGGACAGCTTTCTGATTCAGAAAGTTGAGGAAACAACTAGGGGGTTCTCCACTTTGGATCTAGTTTTGACCAACAAGGATGAATTAGCTGCAAACATGAAGGTAGTCAAGAACTTGGGAGGAAGTTCAATTCAAGGTCCTAAGGAAAGGAGGACATTAGAACAGCAAAACAAGGACACTGGACTTCAGAAAGGCAGATTTCAACAGGGGGCGGGGGGCAAGGTCCTATGGAAAAAGACCAATTAGGAAGAAAAGGAGTCAAAGGGGTGGCAACTCTTAAAAGATGCAATACTGGAGGCTCAACATCAAGCTATTCCAACACAGAGGAAAGATAATAAGAGCCTCAGGAAGCCAGTGTGGTGGAACAAGAAGCTTTTAAACCAAAAGGGATACCTAGAGAAAATGGAAGGAGGGACATGTCACTAAGGAAGTATACATGAGAATAGCACAAGCGTGTAAGGACGAAATCAGGAAATCAAAGGCAAAGAATGATTTACTGCTGGCAAGAAGTGATAGAGGCAAGAGGAATGGGTTCTTCAAATATGTCAGACAAAAAAGAAAGATCAAGGATGGTGTGGGTCCACTGCTCAATGGAGAAGGTGAGCTGGTAATGGAAGATGAAAGGAAGGCAGAGCTGTTCAATGCCTACTTTGTTTCAGTCTTCTCACAAAAAATAACTTCACCAGGCAACAAGTGAAGTTACCATAGACAATAAAGGGGAAGGGACGCAGATCGGGATAAGTAAAGAACACAGAGCTCTTCTGACCAATTTGAATGAATTCAAATCAGTGGGGCTAGATGCTAGTCACCCAAGGGTACTGAAGCAAATAGCTGAAGAAATCTTGGAGCCACTGGCAATATTATTTACAAACTCAGGAATAACAGGAGAGTCCTGGAAGACTGGAGAAGGGCTCACATAGTACCTATCTTGAAAGGAAGAAGAGCTGAACTAAAGACCACCTGACTTCTTTGATACAAAAAAAAGATTTCCTTTTTCTTCACAGACTAACTGATGGTGTGGAAGGAGAACGTGATAGACCCAGGGTTGGCAACCTTTGGGCAGCAGCCCCCCCCAGTAAGCGCCCCCGCCGCCCAGGCCAGTTTACCTGCCACAGGTTCAGCCATTCAGCCCCCCGCCACTGGCCAGAGCCTTGCTGACATCCACAGTCCCACATGACAAAATACTCCATTTAGGAAGGAGCAATCAGTACCACGGAAAGGGCTCTGGGGGGTTATAGGGGACCACAAGCTAAATATGTGTCAACAGTGTAACACTTGCCAAAAAAAAGCTAACAACATTCTGGAACTACAGTTCCAGTAGTCTTATATATATGATATAATATATATCTTTAAAAAAAAAAAAAAAAAAAAAAAAGAAAAGAACAAAAAAAAAAGTTTATTTATTTGCTCTTTCTTTCTATTCTTTTTTTTTCTTTTTTCTTTTTTCTTGAAGTAGTCAAAGGATGTTAATTCTGCCCTGTTAATGTTCAAATTCAAAATGTTGCCATGTCAAAAATGAAATTTTCATTCAGATTTCATTCAAACCAGATTCTGGAGTCTGAGGACAGATCTGAAGTGAGTGACTGCAGCAGTGACAGTTCCAGGCAGTGATTTTTTAAAGAAGATGCAGACAAGATGAAGTTTTAGTTTAAGTTTTTTTTTCATTTTAAAACTGTGGGTGAATTTAGTTTTTATGAGGGATCAATAGTATTATAGGCAAGCACAATGTGCATATACAGCAGTTTTCCACCATCTCAATCTCACCCTAGCCACCATTATTTTTTTTTTTAAAAGGAACACAAAGCGAACAAAACAAAAAACAAAATAAAGGAAAACTGGTTTGTGGGTAGAATTGCGGAATGTTTTTTCATTCCTCAATTTGTTCTAGTGAGAGTACATCTATTTTTAAATTACATGCATGAAACATTCAGGTCACTTGATTAATTTTCTGCCTTTTTTAAAGAGATGGGGATGAGAGGAGATCAGAGAGAGAGAGGACTGTACTACTTGATAGATATAGAAAGAGAACTGGAACTGCCTGAAAACACACATTACAGGCTTAGGCAACTGTAAGCAGCTGTGTCATAGAATCAAACTGTTATTTTAATATGTTTGTGCAGCATCCTGCATAAGGAGACCTTGATCCAGGTTGGGGCATCTGGGTAGTACAGTAATTTTCCTGCTCCCTCTCCCCCCAAATGGGGTCTGAGAGTATAAAAGAAACTTAAAATGGTTCTCATTACTGTTCACTGGTAAAGTCTTCAAATATTTAACCAGTACAGGCACTTATTATTTGATCAGTGGTATGGAGATATTGCTTCACTGTTAACTGTGCAAATGTTGTTCTCCCAGACTGCTGAAAGCAGAGCTAAATTAAATTTAAATCTGTTTCTCAACCAGACATTTTAGTAGGTTTCACTATTAGGACAGATAATACTAATTAATGAAAACTTTGCCTGAACATGTTGGTCACTGTGTCTGTTGTACTATTAAGAATTATAAACCTGTTCTGAAATTTCTTCCCCCCCCCTTCCCCCCACACACCTAGTGACAGCAGAACTACACAGTTTTCTACATCTTGTAACTGCTTCAGCCTGTGAATAGTGGTGCTCTAAAAACCTCTGAAATGGCTACAGAGGTACCCTTATGTAAAACATTTTGATTACAGATATTAAAAATACAGAAGACTTTAGAATTATGACTGCTATAAAAGCAATTACAGAAAGATTTAACTTTCAAGGGTTTTCATGCACAGTTATACTAATCAGAGAAACATTACACAAAGCTATAAACTATAAAATGCATTTATTTCGGATTATAACTACTATATGAATCATTGGCGCTTACAAAAATATTTTTAAAAAATTCTTTATACAAATTGACTTTACTATCTAGAGTCATGTCACAATGTATCAGTAAAATGAACAGCCCTATAATTGAGAACCTTTCAAATACTGAAACTAATGGTTCTCAATTCTACCCAACTCCTTCAACTCTTCTCTGAGGAAATCCCAGGTAAACACAAGCCTTGCGGCATGCCTTGAAGATTAAATTCATGCTCTATAGCACCAATGAACAAAAAATATTCCCTAGCAGAAGACACGTCATGGAGAATGACATGCCAGCAGGTCCACTTTTTAAACACGGGGACTATTAGCTCAAGCATCTCCAATCACTGTAATTGTCATAGTCTTTCATGGCATGGAAGAAGTAATTTTCAGGTACCAAGGATACTGGGACAACATATTTTCTATGAAGCACCAGTCCACAAATGGGTGTTACACAGTGTGACTGCCTATGTCTCTGAATTATCTTAAGGGGTAGCCCTTTGTAGAGCGAGAATGCAAAAGTCTAATCTCAGTCATGAAAGGGCATAAATAATAGTAGCAAAGAAAAAAAGTAAATAGTCATACAGAGTCCCAGAACACTTCACAACAGAAAAAGATATAAGCAGCATTAAATTTGAGCTATAGTTTAGAAGGAAACTATCCCAAAATTCATCCCAAAATTCAAATTTGGTATAGACAAGCCTTTACAAAACCTTAGATCAATAAAGTTTTCCTTAATTGTTTGAAAGAAATAAAATACAACTTTAAAAAAAAAAACGTTCCCCCTGCAGTGCCTGCAACCCAAAGTCTTGAGAACTTGAAATAAAGCTTCCTTTTTTTCATTTGTGGGAGCTCAGAGAAATGAAAAAAGTGAACAATAAATTAAGATTCTTTTGGTTTTTAATAATTTATAGTGTTAACACCACTGTTAGGAAATCTGGTTTAATTTTTTTAAGTGGGAATGTTTTTTCAACAGTCAGTTTCAGAATTTTGTACATGCATTTGACGAAGTGGGTATTCACCCACGAAAGCTCATGCTCCAAAACGTCTGTTAGTCTATAAGGTGCCACATGACTCTTTGCTGCTTTTACAGATCCAGACTAACACGGCTACCCCTCTGATACTTGACAGAATTTTGTAGTTCTACTGAAAGCTGATTTCTCAAAGTCCTAAAGACAAACTTAAATCATGGGCAGACTGTAGTATATGTCATTGTTACATACCTAAAAAGCTGAGACTATATAGTGCCAAATGATGTAATTACCATCAATAGAGCCTAGCATAAAACTGAAATTGGGTATAAAGAGAAATATGCTATTAGGAACGAAAAATAACCAAAACTTTGCTCTGTGTTGTGCATTTTCCATTACACTAGTCTATTTCTCGGATAAAGGATCTAGCTAGCTAATTTAGGTTCTCCTCTAAGACAGATCTGTTGACTAGGTAACAATCTCTGGGAAGGATCCTTCCATTCAATCCGCATCATTGTTTTCCCCAAGATATACTCTTAAAAAACAGCCAATAAATTGGATTAATCTCCAGGTGCCAAATCACACTCTACCTCCAAGAGTAAAAGTGCTGATTAAGTTGGGTTTCAGCCAGTGGCTTTTTACAACATGGATCACTATCTGAAAGCATTTGTCTCATGCAGCCTGTTACCGACGTTAATGTAATGTTAAATTACAAGTTAAATGACTTAACAGGGTAACTTCTCCATCCACCTTCCCATCTTTGTGCGACAGTTTGATCCTATTGCTTCTTTGTTACAGAAATAATGCTTCCAAGTGATTTCTTGTATTTCATGGTTTTGTATGCCTCATCTTGACCTGTATTTAACTTTTCAAAGTAAAAATAAATATACCATTGTAGCAATGTTTAGTAGAACTTATTGAATCCAAGAATTTCTATGGAAGTTACTGAAACGTTATATTCTAAGGATTTGGAGTTTTGTACTAACAATGTTTACCACATTCAGCCTCACCCACAACTGAATCCTAGTAGTAGTACAATTTTCCTCTTGTTGAAAGTGTTTACGTTGAAAATAAAGAAACTTTCACAGTAAGACAGTCAAAACCACACACTTGTGAAAAATAAAGTATACTTATGTTCTATAGAAAGAAAATTTTTGCCCATTTTATCTGAAAGTAACAAACCCACATGAAGATTAAACTATTTTTAGATTGAATTTTCTTAAAGTGATTTTAATGTATGACCTAAGTTACTTACAGGCTCCCACCCACCCACCCTTCTTTTCCTTACAGACTTGCAGGAACTAAATCAGACCACCTTGATAATCTAATGGTGTGCAGGGCTTTTTCACAGAAGGTAGAGTTCAGCTCCCAGATGTGATCTTCTGCAGTTAACAAGAGCTATAGTAGAAGCGCGTGCAGGCAACAAATTCAAACGCTAGAGATCATCTTGCATAGGACTATTCTGATCCTCTAGCAGTCTTGGTCATGCCACCCTGACGTGGTGGAGAAGCTTGCGTATACTTAAGACCCTAAGAGTGGTGCCATCGGGAGTCCTGTGCTCCTGATAGGGTCACCCATGGCAGTAAGGTTGAAGACGAGGTACCAAAGTGCAGCCCAACACAACACAACCCAGTATAAGACCTGAACGGCAGAGCAGGCAGATAAAGCAGGATCACCTCTCAATGGCTGCAGAGGAGAAGAAATCCCCGGTCATCTCGGACCTCCTTGCCACCAGACACAGGTGCCTCTTCTGCCAAGACTTATGCCTGTTGGTGCACAATGGCTTCCCCACGCTCAACTACTCAAGCACAGAGTTCTTTCACAGGAAGAACTTTTTTAGGTACAGGTGGGGATAAAGTCCTGCAATGATGGGCGAGTAACGACGGGACAGGTGAAGTGATCACCAGGAGTCCCTAGTCACAGACCAACATGCTGGTGGTGACCACAAGATGGTAGTCATGTGCCCCTGGATTGGGATGGGGTGCATTTTTGGCAGTCATGACTTAAGAAGCCTTTTTAGGAACCCCTCTGCTCACTTCATATAGGGAAGGGGCTAGAAAAGTTGCCCCAAACATAGGCTCTCTCATCAGACCTGACTGGATAACCATGTCCAGAGGGATCACTCCAAATAAGGTCAAAAAAACCAAAAATGTTTCTTGCAACTTGGAATGTCCATACCCTACTAGACAACTCAAAAACTGAAAGACCCAAAACACAAAACAGCAATAGTCACCTGAGAACTCTTAAGGTACAACATTGACATTGCTTCTCTCAACAAGACAAGAAGTAGAGATGAAGGCCACTTGAGGGAAGAGGGTGGTGTTTACGCTTTCTTCTGGAAAGCGAAACCAGCAAGCGACAGGCAAATACACTGTGTTGGCTTTGCAATCAAGAGCCTTCTAGTCAACCACCTAACTGAGCTCCTCATCTGCATCAACGAGCGCCTTATAACCCCCTGCATCCAATTGGTCAATGAGTCATTTGCCACCATCATCATTGCACATGCACCAACACTTGATCCTGAAGAAGAGCAGAAAGAATCCTTTTACATGGACCTTAATAAAATTCTGGCATCTATTAAAAAATAATAATAATAATCATCCTCTCAGGGGGCTTAAACGCAAAAGTTGGCTAAGATTCTAACGTATGGAGTAGCACTATTGGGAAGGAAGGAGTGGGCAAGACCAATTCCAATGGCATCCTTCTACTTGGCAAATGCGCAAACACAATCTTGCAATCAAACACAATCTTCAGACAAAGCAATAAATATAAAACAACTTGGCAACAACCCCCTTTCAAAACAATGGCACCTCTTAAGACTATGTCATTGTAGGAACACGGGCTCTAAGAGATGTCCAAATCACCCATGTCATGAGAGGAGCTGATGATTGCTGGACTGACCGCCGCCTGATGAGGTCAGTCATATTCATCAGGATTGCACCAAAACATAGAAAGCAATCAAATCACACAGACAACAATACAACATCCAAAGACTTCAATTCTCAGTGCTCCAAACACTCCTCAATGAAAAACTGACCACATGCATACCTGGAAATGACAAAATGACAACACAAGTGTAGAATATGACTGGAAAGACCTAAAACAGACCATCCATGAGACTTGTGAGGAATCTTTCGGCCTTGCTACCCATTGTCATCAGGACTGGTGTGATGACAACAACATTGAGATCACAGCCCTTTTGGGCCTGAAGAGAAAAGCTTTCTGAGACTGGCAAAACCAGCCACTATCCAGTCAGAAGCAGCAGCACTCTTTCCATCAGCTCAAAGAAGGATCCAAGAACTCAAAAACAAATGGTGGGAGGATAAAGCAAAAGAAATCCAAGCATTCACTGACAGACATGATTGCGGAGGTTTTTTTGAGACACAAAGACCCTGTATGGATCAAGCTCACATGGCCTCACACTGCTGAGATCTGAAGATAATGAATCTATCAAAGAGTTCTGGAGGGAACACTACCAAAAGCTTCTAAATCGAGAATTGACTGACTGAAAACACCATCAACTCTATCCCTCAGTACCCAATCTGGGAAACTATTGCCAATCCACTAACAACTGAGGAGGTCTGCAAACCAATTAAACAAATGAAGAACAATAAAGCACCAGGTCCTGATGGCATACCAGCTGAAGTACTGAAAGTGGGGGGGGAGAAACACTAACAAGTTTCATTTGCTGCGCCTCAACGTCTGGTGCACCAAAGAAATTCCCACTGACTTATGTAATGCTAAAATTGTCACCATTTTCAAACAGGGGGGTAGGGATGACTGTGGCAACCATCAAGGAGTTGCCCTCCTCTCCATTGAGGGGAAGATTCTTGCTAGAATCTTACTGAATCACTGTTTTCCCCCTCTTGCAGAGGAAGTATTCCCACAGTGGCTTCAGAACATCATGTGGCACCACTGACCTGTTTTTTGCAGCCGGGGACATCCCAGGAAAAATGTTACCACCACCACCACCACCAGGTGTCAAAAGCCCCACCAGGAACTGTATATAGCCTTTATCACTCTGACCAAAGCCTTCGACTGTCAACCATGAAGCTCTGTGGAAAATCATGTCAAAGTTTGGCTGCTGAAGCACATTTATCACCATTGTAAGACTCCTCCATGACCAAATGACTGCCTCCTCCCTGCACAGTGGCTCTACTTCAAGCCCTTTGTCATTCAAACTAGCGTAAAACAAGGTTTGTGTACTGGCACCCACCCTTTTCTCAGGAGCTATGAAAACGTTATCCCAAGACTGTCTATCACATCCAATACCGGACTGATGGCAACCTATTCAACCTTTCTAGTCTCTGTGCCAGAACTAAAGTAATATTGGCAACAATAACCAAATTCTAGTAAGCAGATAATTGTGCTGTAGTTGCACACTCAGAGGAGGATATATAAACAGCCCTTAATTGCTATTCTGAAGCTAACAAAAGCCTAGGGCTAACTCTGAACATTGGTAAAGCAGAAGTTCTCCACCAGCCAGCTCCCGGTCAATCATCAGACCCAGAAAGGAAGATTTACATTGACAGAGAAGAAATGGAAAATGTAGAATACTTTGCCTATCTTGGCAGCCATCTCTCACAGAGGGCAGACACAGACGTCAAGATTCAGCACAGAAGCCGTTGTGCCAGCTTTGCCTTTGGCAGATTGTTTCACCGGGTGTTCGACAATCAAGACATTAGAACACACAACAGACTTTTAGTTTATAGATCAGCGTTAATTCTAACTCTCTTCTACAGCTGAGAGACTTGGGTGACCTATAGAAAACATCTGAAAAACCTGGAATGCCAGCACCAGCTCTTTCTTCGGAAGATCCTCAACATACAGTGGGAGGATTGCCACACTAAGGTCATTGTCCTCACAGAGGCCAACATCTTCACTGTTGAGGCCTTGATTATCCAGCATCAGCTAAGGTGGAGAGGGCACTGTGTGCGCATGCCTGATGAACACTTACCAAACAATCACTGTACGCCCAACTCACCAAAGGAGAAAAGAGACAGCGGCCAAAAGAAACACTTTAAAGACAAGAATTAGGGGTAGCCGGGTTAGTTTGTGTCCACAAAAACAACAGAGAGTCCGGTGACACCTTAAAGACTAACAGATTTATTTGGGCATAAGCTTTCATGGGTAAAAAACCCAGTGAACAGAAGTTACAATGTAGGCAAGTGTAATAAATGGTGAACAGTGATTTAAGCAGGAATTGGACTGATAGTGAAACTTACAAAGGCAGCTGACTGAACAGCTATGGCTTTTAACAACCATCTTCATTGTCAATTAGCCAGTTCTTGGGATAACCGGTTTTATGAACGAACGTTTTATTCATAAAACTTTAATTATGAAGTTATATTAATAAAGTGAACAATTAAAAACAATTTCATTCATCAGTTCTACACTCTCACCTGAGCAGGAAATAAATGGAAGTAACCAAGGGGTACATACTGGCACAAGACAAGATACTAGAGTTCTTCTGGGAAACATTTCTCCTGTCCTGAGGAATGGGGATAGTAATTTACCACAAGAAAAAGGCAAACTATCTTCCCTGTTTTGAAGACAGAACTATTGTGTTCTCACCCTGAATTAAAGGGACTATTTACTTTGTTTTTGCTCCTGAGACCTTTGGGAGGAAATGACTGTCTATTTGCTAAACCTCTCTCAAGAGACCCCAGAATGTTAGATAACATCCTAGTCTGGCTGTGCTCTTATTTTGGGGAAAAACTGAGCCTGAAAATCCATTAATAATACATATCTAGTATTTTACACTGAGGAAAATAAATATTAGAGCAATTTCTGAACTGTGCTCATTAGACAGTACAGAAATTAATCACATCACACTATCTCCAGTGAAATTATTGAAATTTTATTTTATAAAACCCCTAACAAATGCTTAAGATATGTATATTGTATACTGTAAATACAAATCAAGTATTTAATATAGAATAAATGTTATTCAGTGAAAATAACTACTGTGAAACTAAATATCTTATTTTGTATTGTGAATGAAAACAAAATGTTATTCTAGAGCCTCCAGCTTTCGCAAATAATACAAACAAAAAGGAACCCACTCATGTTTTAAACTATTTTCCCTTATAGGACACCTTCATAATATCAAATTATGCTTAATCATTTAAAAAAACTTCTTAGAAGAAAGAAAAAGCAAAACAGAATGGTTACTCACCAGGGTCAGAGCCTCCCCCTTCCCCCAATATAAAAAAGGCTCCAACAATAAAATAGGTACGTTTCTTCAGTTTGTTGAGAGTTCTAACAAATGATATTAGCTAAGTTCACTCTTATTTTTGACCTTGTGACCATAACCCTTCTTAGCTTTCTATGTCTCTTAATATCTCCAGTCTGATACAAGCTTAAGGGTGAGGGAGGATTTTATACTGGAGAAGGCAAGTCGGTATCCTCATAATGATTACTCCTGGGGGGAATTCTGTGCCAAAAAATTTAAAGTTCTGCACATTTTATTTGTCAAAATAACACAATATAATCACACCAGTTTCAATTATTTCATATTTTATTTCAAAATACTTGTTAGCAAGTATGTCTGACATAAAAAAAGTTTTCCCCCCAGGAGCTGAGATTAAAGAAACCCCTATGACAACCCAGTTCCTGTTTCTTTGTTATCCTTTTGTTGGGTGCCTCAGTCTGGATGTGTCACATGCCAGCTGGGCACATCTTGGGGGAAAACTCTGTCCTTTTAGTCTACTTTTTTCACCCTGTCCCCATCAGGTTACGATATTTCAAGCTCCCAAATAGAGGACACTGCCTAGGGGAGAGTGGGGGAGCTGAAGGGGTTATTTTGGGGGTTTCTGAAGAAGGCTGCATAGGACCACCCAACCCAGACACCCACATCCCCTCCCCGCAGAACCCAGGTGCAGGGCACCCCCTCCCTCCAAAGCCCAGCCACAGGCTCCACTCAGCTTTGTTACTGTCCCACGGGGGAGGCGCTGTGGCTATGCCTTTCCTCACCCTTTGTGAGAGCCAACGCAGCCAGGTCTCCTGGGCCTGCTCCTGCCCCCGGGCAGATAAGAATCAGGCCTAGCAGCCAAAGTGCAGAGAGCTGCAGGGCCTCCTGCCCCATCGGACTTGGCGCTCCACTCACTGTGGGGCTGCGGCCCACAGGCCCCCTCCCTCATTCAGGGCATGCTGAGAACTGCAGCACACCCACACCAGCACATTGTGAACTGGGTAGCTGGGCTCTGCTGTGTGTAGCAGCCCCTAGCAATGACCAGCATCTCTGCAGTTTCCAAGGCCAGTGGTTAGGGACACTACAAATTGCACAATAAACAGCATAATTCTTGATTTGCTTGCTATCAATGCTATCTTTAGGGACCAAAAAATTAAAGAGCTAGGAGAGCACCTCCCATTTCACAATACAGAGCAGAGAGTCATAGGATAAGGATTCTCACTCATAAGGATGCTAAGAATTTCAAGCCCTCACAAGACTCTAGAACCTGACGATAGAGCAAGGTCCATGTCTCTCAATCCCAGGGTTTCAGCTGTGGCTAAATCATCTGGATCATCCTAAACTCAAGGACAGGCAGCAGTCTTGATATCCAAAGCTAGAGAAGGCAGCATGAGAGCACAGAGAATGTTTAGGTGCTAAATGGAAGGCTATGGAGAGATGGCAGCAGACAGGAAAGGAGAAGCAGCTCCAGAAAGTTAAGAAAGAATGCTGTGTAGAACAGAATAAAATGGTCTGCTCCAAAAGCTGCTATGAACACTGCTATGCAATCAGAGGGCTCCTTGGGGGAGAGCCCTAGCTAGGACAAGCTCAAATACCCAAACAGGGAAAGGCTGCCCACCCAGCCTACTTAATGCTCCAACAGAAATCCTTTCCTCACTCCATAAAACTGCATACATGGAAGCAAAGCTAATTCATACCAGTGAGAAAGACCATGGCTAGCAATTTGGGGATCCCACTCTCCACAACCAGGCAGACAGATTCACAGAATCAAACCAGGAACTAAAGTGTAGGGCACTCAGGACAGAGAAGACAGACCACTAAGATCTGGGAAAGGAGAATTAGATGGAGTAGCAGCTGCCAATAAGAAATCACAAATCCTTCAGAGCTAAAGCTGGCAGCTGAAGCCAAGAGAGACAAAGCTCCCCCCCGTTTCCTCAAAGGAGGGCCAACATGGAACACAGTCAGCATCTATGATCAAGCAGGCTCACTCCAGGGCATACTCCCTGCAGATCTTGCCCCAGAAGATTGATAGAGATAGTGCACATAATGGGGCTAGTGAGCTCCTTTGTCCTAACTTCTGAAGACAGAAAAAAAGCAGACCTAGGGGAAGAGAATTAGAAGCTGGAAAGATGAGACATGGATTCCATGTGTCCAACAAGAAAAGGCACAGAAAACTGGAACATGGAGGCAATGAGTCAGTTCTTTTCTTCCTTACTATGGCTTCTGATGCTAAAAAGCATCTTGCTGTAAGGACCATTTCCTCTTTCCAGGACAGTGATACCTGAAACTCTTAATCTGGGAGGTTTCTAATATGCTATAGAATCCATATTTATCAGGTCTTTATGCTTGAACAAAAACACTAATGATGCTTTCTTCATATTAATCAATGTAAGAGTCAAAAGATTAATTTCAACAGGTTTTTGAAACACACGTTAAGTATATACGCTATGCCACCTAATTAAGTATTTACAGCCCTTATTATAGAAAGAAACATATACTAAACATAGAATCATAGAATCTCAGGGTTGGAAGGGACCTCAGGAGGTCATCTAGTCCAACCCCCTGCTCAAAGCAGGACCAAACCCAACTAAATCATCCCAGCCAGGGCTATGTCAAGCCTGACCTTAAAAACCTCTAAGGAAGGAGATTCCACTACCTCCCTAGGTAACCCATTCCAGTTCTTCACCACCCTACTAGTGAAAAAGTTTTTCCTAATGTCCAACCTAAACCTCCCCCTCTGCAACTTGAGACCATTACTCCTTGTTCTGTCATCTTCTACCACTGAGAACACTCTAGATCCATCCTCTTTGGAACCCCCTTTCAGGTAGTTGAAAGCAGCTATCAAATCCCCCCTCATTCTTCTCTTCTGCAGACTAAACAATCCTAGTTCCCTCAGCCTCTCCTCATAAGTCATGTGCTCCAGCCCCCTAATCATTTTTGTTGCCCTCCGCTGGACTCTCTCCAATTTATCCACATCCTTCTTGTAGTGTGGGGCCCAAAACTGGACACAGTACTCCAAATGAGGCCTCACCAGTGCTGAGTAGAGGGGAATGATCACATCCTCGATCTGCTGGAAATGCCCCTACTTATACAACCCAAAATGCCATTAGCCTTCTTGGCAACAAGGGCACACTGTTGACTCATATTCAGCTTTTCGTCCACCGTAACCCCTAGGTCCTTTTCTGCAGAACTGCTGCCCAGCCATTCGGTCCCTAGTCTGTAACAGTGCATGGGATTCTTCCGTCCTAAGTGCAGGACTCTGCACTTGTCCTTGTTGAACCTCATCATATTTCTTTTGGCCCAATCCTCTAATTTGTCTAGGTCCCTCTGTATCCTATCCCTACCCTCCAGCGTATCAACCACTCCACCCAGTTTAGTGTCATCTGCAAACTTGCTAAGGGTGCAGTCCACACCATCCTCCAGATCGTTAATGAAGATATTGAATAAAACCGGCCCCAGCACTAGCCTTTGGGGCACTCCACTTGATACCGGCTGCCAACTAGACATGGAACCATTGATCACTAACATACCACAGTAGAAGCTGAATTAGTTGGCCATGAAGCTGCTTATATACATACATACATACATACAAACAAATCAGACCTCACGTCCACAACTAGTTCATATTATTACTTAAATAATCTAGTGCTGACTTGGTAATCAGTGCTAAGTGTCAACAGTTTCTTGATTTCGCACTGACCAACATAAATTATAAGACTGTTCTTATGGTGCACAAAAAAACATTTGTGGTTACACAAAACTAAGTACAGAAGCTACTAGCTTCTATATTGGGATGCCATCAAAGAGATATGAAGGCACATTTATCCAATAAAAAAGGACATAAGCTATATTTGGTAGGTATATATGCGACATTCTATGCATCTTTCAAGGAAGCAATCTACAGATTAAAAGTAACAGGCTACTGCTTCATACAACTTGAGATGCAGTAACAGCCACACAAGAGGCTTAAAGTCATTTTATAGTGTTTTAAGATGTCAAATTTGGGGAAAACAAAAACAAAAAAATCTATTACCACCAGACTACTTAATCAAATAGTTCATGCAAAGGTGCTAAATGGCAAAGAACAAAAAAAGTCAAAAATAGTTATTCTACAGTGAAGCAGGCATAAAATGAAAGACCCAGTTTTGCTTTTTTTACTTTTAGAGGTCGCATGGCTCCACAGAACTTTGTCCAGCAGCTTTTCTCAATAAATTCCAGATGTCTCTCTCTCCTTCGAAGTATCCTTAGCCTCTCTTCAAGTTGCTGTAGGTTCCGTCTGTCCCTTGTTGGTAAAGGTCGACCATCTTTGCACTGCTAATCAAAATGGAGGTGTGAAAATAATGGAACAGTTTGTGAAAAAAATGTATGAAAGAATAAAATTTAACATCTGTGTAACAAGCTCTGGCAGCTCTATGAAGTCAGAATTGCATACAAGACTGTAAATCCAGTTTGTAAGAGACTAATTTCATTTTAGCCCATTTCTATTTTTAATACTTTCTTTCCAGCTCTCCATTTTTTCTTCCAGTCAATTCAAAGTCAGCTATATTTCACATCTTTTCAAATACATTCCAGAGCAGCACCCTTTAAAGTACACACAGTATAAAAATTTCCAAAAAAACAAAGATCAGAATTGTCCCCTTAACCAGTTGAGTTCATCAACTTCTAACAGTCAAATCCATATTTGGAGATTTCTGCATCTGACAAATTCTCAAGAACATTTAACTCCTTTGACCTTCAAAATGCTGGGCATGAGTATCTTAATAAATTTGTTTGAGTGTATTTAATACACTGTCGGAGCTAAGCAAGCTAAATATACAATTTTTAATTTGTGAATGCACAGTAATGAGTTGTATGAATACTATAAGCAATAAATCACAAAAAAGTATTAGGTAACATGAACCAATCAACAAGCTGATTTTAACATTGATAAGCTGTCTCTTACTACAATTATAGGTTATTTAAGGCAAACATTCTCAAGGATTGAATTATCATTATAAACATATTTTGGATACAAAACAATTAAAAAATGCATTTCTCCATTCAGGGATTTTTCTTCTCTTTTCTTTTTTAAATAAAGGAATCCTTAAACATTGTGATTATGGGGCTCTCTCAGGATTGCTGCAGCTCTAATAATTTTTACACAATTTTAATTATAATTTTCTGCTAAGAAATTTAAACTGGAAGTCTCTTTAGAAGGATTCAGTAAATGTAGTGCTCTTAATGGCTAAGAGATTGAGCTACCCCAAACTGTTCCACCAACATGCCTCAACTCTGACCTCGAAGGACCACCTATAGGGGAGAAAGGTGGTTCAACTTCCAGGCCCATTGAATCATTTGTCTTTCTTCTGAGATTGCCAACAACAGTGTCAACTCAGATGTGAGCTCTACTCCACAAGAATCTGGCCTTACAAAAAAAATAAAATAAAAATCAAATCTGCACACAAGACCAAGCGTCACATACCTATCTGCTGCCACAAATTTTCATTTTGAAATATTCTCATTGCTGAAATCACTTTCTATTTAACACTTTCATGTAAAATATAATGGGGAGTAACTAAAACTTGCAATTAAGAAAAACAGGAGGCAAAATCCTGGTCATCATCACTAAATACCAAGGAATATGGATTCACAGTAAATGCCATTTTACAAATATAGCCTCTTTTAGAGACCGAGTGGTGAAGAGAGGATTAGAGAGTTCTGTTATCCCACGAAAAGTTTTACAGCACCACATCCAGGATACACATTGATTAGATGAATGTGACTAATGAGTGCAACCACAAATCTATAAATTAAGTGACAGCTCTTTCAATCTAAATAGAGTCCTTCACAATAAGAAGTATTTATTTAGTTTATTCTTTTCATTGTTTTATAATTTTTATTTTGTTCTGAGATCAACAAAATCTGATTTATTTTTTCAGCACCAGAACACACACTGTCAAGTCATTTTTGTTAGGTATCCCTGGTGAACAAAAATAGAGGCATTCGCTAGTGCACAGTCCATTTTCTGCTATCGTACTGAGTATTTTTGACTCAAGTCCCAACACGTGGAAGGAATCCATCATCTGGAAGAGAAATTGAGAGAACCTAACTTTGGAAGAATAGAGAATATTAACTTCTGTCTGTCTGACATTGTGAAAATGAGCAGTGATCCAAACATTATACCATAATGAAATGCTGAGCAACAGGAACACTATAAATGGAAAAGTTTGAAATGTTATGTAACAAACACCAAACCTTTGATTTAATCCTTAGTATGTGTTGTTCTACTTCTTCAATATCTTCAGTGTTCTCCAAACGTTCATAAGTAGGACTTCTAGTTCCTTTTATCAAGTTTAGAGGCAAAGCAGACATACCATAAGCCTAAAACAAAACAGAACAAAAAATACATTAAGAACTTTTGCTATAGAAACTATAAATTATATATGTTTTATCTCACAGCCATTCTACATGTCACATCCATAAAGAGTCTCCATGTCCTCCTCTTCCTCACCTCATTTATTGTTTCCTGTGGAATTCAGTATGTTAGGTATTATATAAACATAGAAAACAGTCTTTGCAACAGAAAGTAGGTGACAATAATCTAGGTGGTTCTGGACTCCTACTATTCAGTGAAAGCTTCAGAACCACTGTAAAATTATACTACTCATTTAGACCATTACTGAATGATAGTCCTGTTGGTGGTTGCCCATTTTTCTTACTAGTAAAAATGAAAACCTGAACTAAATGCAGATAATCTAGAAATCTAATGTACTGGTACTCTCGTATCTTAGAGAAAAAAATCAATCAGTATTTAAAGAAATAATTAATATTAATATCATCTGTTAAGTATGCAAAGTTATTTGCTTATTTCAAAAGACTGAAAAATAAATGGTATCCGATTTTACACTTAAGTCTTATTAAGTAGATAAACCCTATGTATTTCAGAATGCCTTCTAACTTCCAGAAAAAGTGGCATACATGTCATTTTCCAATTTAACATATGGGAAAGGTGTCTTCTTATGCATATTTTCTTTACATCAGATAATTGACCAGTATGTAGTTGAGGCTAAAAGAGCTAATAAGGAATAATAGAATGGTTTTCATTTGTACATATGAAAGCTACATCAAATTATCAAACCCAAGTTTATTAAATTTTTAGAGGTATGCAGCTTAGATTTTTCAAAGCAATCCAGGTGATTTAGCTACTATCTTATTTTTGAGGGAAGCTGTGTGGCTGAATCTCCTGGAATAGAATTTTAACCAAGGCTCAGAACCTGTGCACTAGCTAGTCTTAAGGTGGACAGTTTTCTAGAGTTCTTTGGAACATACTACAAAGAAGTGCGATATGAGGGAACATTTTGCACATTAGGGCTACGTCTACACTTACAGCTGCATGTAGAGTACAGGCACTACATGTGTAGCTACATATGATAGCGAAAGGCAGGCTGCGTCCACACTTCTCACTGCAGTGTGTAGCTACACACAGCAGTAAAAGTCTCCAGCAATGGGACACTACACAGCTAAAAAGAGCAGTGTAGATGTGGAAAGCACTGCTTGGGCACATAGAGAGTTGGGTAGGGTATAAATGTGTAGGGTTGCCAACTTTCTAATGGCACAAAACCGAACACCCCTGCCCTGCCCTTTCTCAGACGCCCCGCCCCTTCTCCAAGGCCCCGCCCACACTCACACAGTGCTGCTGGCGGAGCGAAATATCAGCACTAATTGAGTCCCAACTGATCTTGGGACAGCCACCCAAATATTTTATCAGGACGTCTGGTCACCCTACCCCCTTCCTATGTTGATCGCTCTCCCCCACCTTCACTCACTTCCACTGGACTGGGGAAGAGGGTTGGAGTGCCGGATGGTGAGGGGTATGAACTCTGGGCTGAGGGTGCAGGCTCCACCTGGGGCCAGAAATGAGGGCTTCAGGATGCGGGAGAGGGCTCCAGACTGGGGCAGAGGGATAGGGTGCAGGCTCCGGATGGGTCAGAAATGAGAAGTTTACAGTGTGGGAGGGGACTCCGGGCTGGGGTAAGGGGTTGGGGGGTAGGAGCAGGTGTGGGGTCCCGGCAGCGATTACTGTGGCTCCCAGGAAGTGGCTGCCAGGTCCCTGAGGTCCCTAGGCGCATGGGGCAGCCAGGGAGGCTCCACGTGCAGCACTCCCACCCACAGGCATCACCCCTTCAGCTCCCATTGGCAGCGGTTCCTGGCCAATGGGAGCTGTGGAGCCGGTACTCAGGAGGGGGAACTGTGCAGAGCCTCCCTGGCTGCCCAGGTGCCTAGAGGCCACAAGAACCTGGGAGGCGCTTCTGGGAACTTCATGGAGCTAAGGCAGGCAAGGAGCCTTAGCCCTTAGCCTTAGCCCCGGGCCCCTGCCATGCTGCTGATCGGACTTTTAACAGCCCGGTCAGCACCACCAGGGGCCCTTTTCAACTGGGCAGTCCGGCAGAAAACTAACCTGGCAACCCTAAAAATGTGGGGGTTCAGATACTACTACTCATCTAAGCCATGCACCATGGTCTACACTATTTATACACGTTCTAGGTGGGCATTCAGTGTCTATACTCTGCATACTGCTTTAAGTGTAGATGTATCCTAGGAGGCAAGATTTGAACATACAAACATACAGAGGTCGGCATAAGTAGAGACAGGAAGATGACATTGCTGAGACAGGCAAATCAGGAGAGATCCCTGCAGGCTCTAGCAAGCCAATTTTAAAGCCTATTCTTTATGTGTTTAATTTGTATTATGTTCATTGTATCTTCCTCTCAGAGATCCAGAAGACTAGCTATATTTCCAGTTGAACATGTGCCTGCAGGGACTCAATACTGTTTGTTTGGTTTTGGTAAGGACCCCAACTTAAACCTTCACAGTTTTCACTGAGTAGGCTGGGAAAATTGTTTTAAAGGACGCAAACCTAACTTCAAAAAATTCTGAATAATTCCATAAAAAGGTGAACAAGACTGAACAAATTGTTTTAAGCGCAACTTATTAGCACTGCACACTTTGACAGTGTTCAGACTAATTTCCTTGAGAATTAATATGCTACATAGGCTTCAGGGAGGCAGACAGTCTCTTCTGTACTGAGTGACATGTTGCTACAAAATTCTAAATAAAATGATTTGTTTAAAGGCAAAATGAGTAAATCCAGTAATGTCCTTAAGCATAGCAAATACATTTCACTAAATCTTTATTAGAATAATGTGAATCAGCCTAATCTATTTGACAATTCTAACATGACAATGTTTTGTGTGCTTGCATTCATATAACCTGTAGGCAGTGGCACCTAACAAAGTGATTCTTAGAGACTAGAGCAGGCTTTATGAGTGATCTGCTCAGAATCTAAAAAGAATTACATCACAGCTGACAAACATCTCCATCTCCCTCCCGCACAAGGATGGCTTATAAATTCTATTAAGCAAAACCATCTGCAGTAGCACCTTTTGACTATTTCCAATACTGCTACAAATGCCAACAAATCATTATCACTGCATACTGACTGCAGAGGCACACCCACACCACTTTCTTTATCTCTAAAGGAAAAAAATATAATTCACAGTTTCAGTCTTTACATTCAAAGTTTTATACTACGGAAGCTATTCTTCAGGGACAGAAGACTGACACCAAAAAAATAGGCAAAGGATGAATTTTGTGCTCTCCAATCATCCTAGGAGATTTTATTAGCTGAAACCCAGCTAATACAAAGATTGCGTTTCCACAGGCCACTCCATCACGTGAAATTCTGCCTACTACAAAAATTAGCACTGTACTCAAAAAAAGCTTTCCCCTTACTTGTAAGAAGCATTTTTGAGTGTTTTTTCCCCCCAGAGATGTAGCTAGATCTTTCCCCTACATGGAATTTGGTGTCCCCTCCTAGGGGTAACTAAATCTACCACTGCAATTAACTATAACTTTCTCTACTACACACATGACAGAAGATGCATTCATCACTGGAAGCTGGGCATGCCATTTCAGATCAAGAGAGCTTCTCACAGAAATGCAATTTACAAGTAACAGAATAATTATTTTCCTCCCACTACAATCTGAGGCCTGGTCTACTCTACGATTTTAGGTCGAATTTATCAGCGTTACATCGATGTAAGCCTAGACCCGTCCACACAATGAAGCCCTTTTTTTTTTTTTGACTTAAAGGGCTCTTTAAATAGATTTCTTTACTCCACCTCCGATGATGGGATTAGCGCTGAAATCGGCCTTGCCAGGTCGAATTTGGGGTAGTGTGGATGCAATTCGATTGTGGATGCAATTCCATTGTGAGCACTCTGGACAGCGCTCTCAACTCAGATGCACTGGCCAAGTAGACAGGAAAAGGCCAGCGAACTTTTGAATCTCATTTCCTGTTTGGCCAGCATAGCAAGGTGCAGGTGAGTGCAGATCTCATCAGCACAGGTGACCATGATGGAGTCCCAGGATCGCAAAGGAGCTCCACCATAGACCGAACGGAGGGTACGGGATCTGCTCGCCATATGAGGAGACAAATCTGTGCTAGCTGAACTCCGTTCCAGTAAACGAAATGCCAAAACATTAGAAAAAGTCTCAAAGGGCATGAAGGACAGAGGCCATAACAGGGATGCACAGCAGTGCCGCATGAAAATTAAGGCGCTAAGGCAAGCCTATGTAAAAACCAGAGAGGCAAACGGCTGCTCTGGATCAGAGCCCTGAACATGCCGCTTCTATGATGAGCTGCATGGCATGCTAGGGGGTGCAGCCACCACTACCCCACCGCTTTGACTCCGTCAATGGAGAATCATGCAACAGGGAAGAGGGTTTTGGGAACGAGGAAGATGATGATGAAGAGATTGAAGATACCTCACAGCAAGAAAGTGGAGAAACCAGTTTCCCCAACAGCCAAGATATGTTTTTTAACCTGGACCTGGAGCCAGTAACCCCTGAACCCACCCAAGGCGGGCTCCCAGACCCTGAAGGTAGAGAAGGGACTTCTGGTGAGTGTACCTTTGTAAATATTACATATGGTTTAAAAGCAAGTGTGTTTAATCATTAATTTGCCCTGGTATTCATGGCCAGTACAGCTACTGGAAAAGTCTGTTAACATGTATGGGGATGGAGCAGAAATCCTCCAAGGACATCTCCATAAAGCTCTCCTGGATGTACTCCCAAAGCCTTTGCAAAAGGTTTATGGGGAGGGCGGCCTTATTCCGTCCGCCATGGTAGAACGGCTAGCCAAAAACTCCAAAGGTAATAACAAAATGTTTTTTAAGTACATCAGAACCAGGAAGCCTGCTAAACAACCAGTGGGGCCCCTTGATGATCAAAATACAAAAGGAGCGCTTAAAGACGATAAAGTCATTGCGGAGAAACTAAATGGATTCTTTGCTTCAGTCTTCACGGCTGAGGATGTTAGGGAGATTCCCAAACCTGAGCTGGCTTTTGTAGGTGACAAATCTGAGGAACTGTCACAGACTGAAGTGTCACTAGAGGAGGTTTTGGAATTAATTGATAAACTCAACATTAACAAGTCACCGGGACCAGATGGCATTCACCCAAGAGTTCTGAAAGAACTCAAATGTGAAGTTGCGGAACTATTAACTAAGGTTTGTAACCTGTCCTTTAAATCAGCTTCGGTACCCAATGACTGGAAGTTAGCTAATGTAACGCCAATATTTAAAAAGGGCTCTAGGGGTGATCCCGGCAATTACAGACAGGTAAGTCTAACGTCAGTACCGGGCAAATTAGTTGAAACAATAGTAAAGAATAAAATTGTAAGACACATAGAAAAACAAACTCTTGAGCAATAGTCAACAAGGTTTCTGTAAAGGGAAATCGTGTCTTACTAATCTATTAGAGTTCTTTGAAGGGGTCAACAAACATGTGGACAAGGGGGATCTGGTGGACATAGTGTACTTGGATTTCCAGAAAGCCTTTGACAAGGTCCCTCACCAAAGGCTCTTAAGTAAATTAAGCTGTCATGGGATAAAAGGGAAGGTCCTTTCATGGATTGAGAACTGGTTAAAGGACAGGGAACAAAGGGTAGGAATTAATGGTAAATTCTCAGAATGGAGAGGGGTAACTAGTGGTGTTCCCCAAGGGTCAGTCCTCGGACCAATCCTATTCAATTTATTCATAAATCATCTGGAGAAAGGGGTAAACAGTGAGATGGCCAAGTTTGCAGATGATACTAAACTTCAAGATAGTTAAGACCAAAGCAGATTGTGAAGAACTTCAAAAAGACCTCACAAAACTAAGTGATTGGGCAACAAAATGGCAAATGAAATTTAATGTGGATAAATGTAAAGTAATGCACATTGGAAAAAATAACCCCAACTATACACACAACATGATGGGGGCTAATTTAGCTACGAGTCAGGAAAAAGATCTTGGCGTCATCGTGGATAGTTCTCTGAAGATGTCCACGCAGCGTGCAGAGGCGATCAAAAAAGCAAACAGGATGTTAGGAATCATTAAAAAGGGGATAGAGAATAAGACTGAGAATATATTATTGCCCTTCTATAAATCCATGGTACGCCCACATCTCGAATACTGTGTACAGATGTGGTCTCCTCACCTCAAAAAAGATATTCTAGCACTAGAAAAGGTTCAGAAAAGGGCAACTAAAATGATTAGGGGTTTAGAGGGTCCCATACGAGGAAAGATTAAAGAGGCTAGGACTCTTCAGCTTGGAAAAAAGACTAAGGGGGGACATGATAGAGGTATATAAAATCATGAGTGATGTTGAGAAAGTGGATAAGGAAAATTTATTTATTTATTCCCATAATACAAGAACTAGGGGTCACCAAATGAAATTTATAGGCAGCAGGTTAAAAACAAATAAAAGGAAGTTCTTCTTCACGCAGCGCACAGTCAACTTGTGGAACTCCTTACCTGAGGAGGTTGTGAAGGCTAGGACTATAACAATGTTTAAAAGGGGACTGGATAAATTCATGGTGGCTAAGTCCATAAATGGCTATTAGCCAGAATGGGTAAGAATGGTGTCCCTAGCCTCTGTTCGTCAGAGGATGGAGATGGATGGCAGGAGACTTGATCATTGCCTGTTAGATTCACTCCCTCTGGGGCACCTGGCATTGGCCACTGTCGGTAGACAGATACTGGGCTAGATGGACCTTTGGTCTGACCCGGTACGGCCTTTCTTATTTTCTTATGTAGGACACTTTACCACGCCAGGCCAGTAGCACGTAGTCGGGAATCACTGCATAACAAAGCATGGCAGCGTATGGTCCCAGTGTTTGCTGGCATTCAAACAACATCCTTTCTTTATCTCGCTGTGTTATCCTCAGGAGAGTGATATAATTCATGGTCACCTGGTTGAAATAGGGTGCTTTTATTAAGGGGACATTCAGAGGTGCCCGTTCCTGTTCAGCTGTGGCTGAACAGAAATGTTCCCCGCTGTTAGCCATGCGGTGGGGGAAGGGGTGAAGCGTGAGTGATCTCTCACACCAAACCGGCAGGCCCTCAATACAAGAGGCAAAATGCGACCTTGTAACAAAAGCACAAGTGCTGTGCAATGTGAACAGCAAGGTTTAACGTGAAAGAGTGTACCCATTTTTCTCTAAAATGTCTAACTACCACTCTCCCTTTTCCTCCACCAGCTAAAAATGTTTCTCCTTCGCAGAGGCTAGTGAAGATTAGAAGGCAAAAAAAAAAACGCACTCAGGATGAAATGTTCTCTGAGCTCCTGCTGTCCTCTCGCACTGACAGAACACAGCAGAATGCGTGGAGGCAGACAATGTCAGAGTGCAGGAAAGCACAATATGAACGTGAGGAGAGGTGGTGGGCTGAAGATGATAGGTGGCATCAGCTTGCTGACAGAAGGCAAGAGTTGATGCTCAGGCTGCTGGAAGATCAAACTCACATGCTCCAGCGTACGGTTGAGCTGCAGGAAAGGCAGCAGGAGCACAGACCGCCACTACAGCCCCTGTGTAACCAACAGGCCTCCTCCCCAAGTTCCATTGCCTCCTCACCCAGACGCTCAAGAACGCAGTGGCGGGGCCTCCGGCCACCCAGCCACTTCACCCCAGAGGATTGCCCAAGGCTGGCCTTCAATAAGTTTTAAAGTGCAGTGTGGCCTTGTACTTCCCTCCTCCCCAACCCCACCCGGTGCTTCCCTCATCTCCCACTCCTCCTGGGATACCTTGGCAGTTATCCCCCTATTTGTGTGATGAATTAATAAAGAAAGCATGAATGTGAAGCAACAATGACTTTATTGCTTCTGCAAGCGGTGATCGAAGGAGGGAGGGGAGGGTGGCTAGTTTACAGGGAAGTAGAATGAACCAAGGGTGGGGGGTCATCAAGGAGAAACAAACAGAACTTTCACACCGTAGCCTGGCTCGTCATGAAACTGGTTTTCAAAGCTTCTCTGATGCGCACCGCGCCCTCCTGTACTCTTCTAACTGCCCTGGTGTCTGGCTGTGTGTAATCAGCAGCCAGGAGATTTGCCTCAACCTCCCACCCCGCCATAAACGTCTCCCCCTTACTCTCACAGATATTGTGGAGCACACAGCAAGCAGTAATAACAATGGGAATATTGGTTTCACTGAGGTCTATTCGAGTCAGTAAACGTCCAAATGCACATTCTACCACCATTCTGCACTTGCTCAGCCTGTAGTTGAACAGCTCCTGACTACTGTCCAGGCTGCCTGTGTATGGCTTCATGAGCCATGGCATTAAGGGGTAGGCTGGCTCTCCAAGGATAACTATAGGCATTTCAACATCCCCAACAGTTATTTTCTGGTATGGAAAGAAAGTCCTTTCCTGCAGCTTTTGAAACTGACCAGAGTTCCTGAAGACACGAGCGTCATGTATCTTTCCTGGCCATCCCACGTTGATGTTGGTGAAACGTCCCTTGTGATCCACCAGTGCTTGCAGCAGCATTGAAAAGTACCCCTTGCGGTTTATGTACTCGCTGGCTTGGTGCTCCGTTATCAAGATAAGGATATGGGTTCCATCTATTGCCCCACCACAGTTAGGGAATTCCATTGCAGCAAAGCCATCCACTATGACCTGCACATTTCCCAGAGTCACTACCCTTGATATCAGCAGCTCTTTGATTGCATTGGCTACTTGGATCACAGCAGCCCCCACAGTAGATTTGCCCACTCCAAATTGATGCCCGACTGACTGGTAGCTGTCTGGTGTTGCAAGCTTCCACAGGGCTATCGCCACTCGCTTCTCAACTGTGAGGGCTGCTCTCATCTTGGTATTCTGGCGCTTCAGGGCAGGGGAAAGCAAGTCAAAGTTCCATGAAAGGGCCCTTACGCATGCGAAAGTTTCGCAGACACTGGGAATCATCCCAGACCTGCAACACTATGCAGTCCCACCAGTCTCTGCTTGTTTCCCGGGCCCAGAAGCTGCGTTCTACAGCATGAACCTGCCCCATTAACACCATGATGTGCACATTGTTGGGGCCCGTACTTTGTGAGAAGTCTGTGTCCATGTCTATGTCCTCATCACTCTCGTCACTGCGCTGCCGTCGCCTCTTTGCCTGGTTTTGCTTTGGCAGGTTCTGCATATACTCCAGGATAATGCGGGTGGTGTTTACAGTGCTCATAACTGCTGTGGTGATCTGAGCAGGCTCCATGATCCCAGTGCTATGGCGTCTGGGCTGAAAAAAGGCGCGAAACAATTGTCTGCTCTGACAACATGGCTTACAGGGAATTAAAGTCCACGAGGGGGGTGGCTTTGCATCAAGGAGAAACACAAACAATTGTCACACAGAATGGCCCCCTCAAGGATTGAACTCAAAACCCTGGGTTTAGCAGACCGTTGATTTAATGGAGGGAGGGAGGAAGCAAATGAATACAAAACAAATCGGGTCTATTTCTTGTTTTGATCCACTCCATCTATCTTTTACATCTTCAGGGTGGCAGCAGATGGTGCAGTTAAACTGCTAGCCATCATCATCTCCTGGGTGCTCGGCAGAAGATGGGAATGACCAGGCTAAGTCACTCCCGTGCCTGCCCAGGCGCCCCTGACTGACCACACAGAGGTCGGTTAAAAGAGCGCCCAGGAAATGACGACGGCTACCAATCATAACGCACCGTCTGCTGCCAAAAGGCAATGAGCTGCTGCTGTGTAGCAATGCAGTCCCTCGTTTGCCAGCACCCAGGAGACTTATGGTGACTGTCAGCTGTGCGGGCTCCATGCTTGCCATGGTATGGCGTCTGCACAGGTAACCCAGGAAAAAAGGCGTGAAACGATTGTCTACCATTGTTTTCACGGGAGGGGGGCGGCGGCTGACGACATGTATCCGGATCACTCCTCAAAAAATCACTGAATTAAGAAATGGACTTCCAAAAGCAATATCTGAGTTGCTCATGTCTACTTACTAGTGTTTGGAAAATCCTGTAATGACATCATCAGGGGACTGCCTTGCAGATCTAAGGATAATTTCCTTTCTGCACAGAAGACAGTAAGCATATTCAAATTGAGTAATTATTCCTAAAGGACAAGGGACTCCTTTTATGACTCTAATTCTAGTTCTGATCCATTTTGTTAAGGTGTTGTGGAATATAAAATTTAAACCTTCTGGAGTCCTTCAATGAAAATAAAAAGGGAACATGAAGACTAACTCCTAAGGTCTATGGAGATCCCATTAGAACTTGAAAATATCTAAGAAGGGTTTTTTGATTGAGACAGAAGAAAGGAAGGTGAATGCCTTCTCTCTCATGGAGCTGAAAATCACAAGTCACTTCTCATTTTCTTCTTGAAGCAATACAAGAATGATAGAAAATGCAAATCAAATCTTGCTCTCTCTTTTTAGTTTATCCACATCTTATACATATACATTCATCCCATACTTGCTTTATTGGTTCTAATCTAGAATAATATTAGAAGTTACTTTACAATGCTAAGGAACTCTTTAAGAAACTAGAGAGAAACAAGAATATTCCATCTTTATCTGAAAGTTAAAAGGCACAAAAATCAGAATGGTCAATGGCTGCATAAAAGCCAACTGAGACATTTACAGTTATCAAAGTAACCACAGCCCTCTTCGAATTCTGTGAATACTTTACCCATGCCTATTAAAGGAGCACTGCAAGATACATGTCTACATTTTCATAACAGAGCAAAAAAATCCTGCAGTATATGAGAATGAGTTAGTATCCATGCCATGTTTCTGCAAATAAATAGATCATCCTGAGTCATCTAGATGTTAAACCTATACATTCTTTTTATAGATCAGACTCTAATGTTTTCAGACAAGGACTACATTTATGTTTATAGATATTAAAAAATATTCAGATAGTTGGTAACAGCTTCCATCAGTGAGAAGTGAGAGTTTTATTTCTCTAAACATTTTTCCAGTCTAATTCTCACTCTTGAACATTTCTGACACCTCTATAAAGTTTAGAACATGGGAGTGCTTTGCAAAATACCTCAAGCAAGAGTCTGAAAGCAGAAATATACCCTGGTAGTATTTAAAAGCAAAGTATTAAGGAATACGAACCTGTAGAAATTCCCTACAATTTTTACGAGTGTGAGATGTACGTTGGTGAAATGGCCAACATTTAGCAATAGTTAAGACATAAAGGCATCTCAGATACTGCAGTATCCCTCTACTGTGGAAAAGGAAATAAATGCATCTTGTACACTACTGTATGGTAATCAATGGTAAATGATGGGTAAATATCAACTACTATTAGCATCACCAAATGTGAAGAAATACACCTAATCCAGCCACAAATGACATTTCATTTTTCCCTATGCCAATGCCACTCCCCTTCTTTGGTGACCTGTAATAAGTTTGTAGGTCAACTGCACAAACACCACAAGTGAAGTTATTAAAATCATTATAAATTTTTTTCTGCATCATATGGTATACACAGACTATTAACTGAATTCTCATGCCTCTGAATGACAACTAAATTATCCAAGAACTTGCAGTAATCTTCAATAATAGGTGAATGATTCCTATATACATCTGCCTTAATAACCTCTATGGTGAATGATGCAGTAACCATGCTTAGCACCCTAAAGGTCTTTACGCTCTGAGAATCTCTGCAGCCCCTAGTGGGTAATAAGGCATGTGAACTGCAGGGCCTATCTGAAAGTTCATTTTGTTACCTCTATTTCCAACTATGAGGTCACAGTTCAGGGTTCTTTATTAACGACCACTGATTTTCCCCAATATAAACTCTTGCCATAAACAAATTAAAATACAAGGTATATTAGATAAAATTAAGATAATACAATAGAATATATAAATGCTAGTGTTTCCCCAACTAAGAAAGTCTATCTCCCCAAATATCTGTAAAACATTCAATATATATCAGTGGCTCTCAAACTTTTTTACTGGTGACCCCTTTCACATAGCAAGCCTCTCAGTGTAACCCCCCCTTATAAATTAAAAACACTTTTTAATATATTTAACACCATTATAAATGCTGGAGGCAAAGCGGGGTTTGGAGTGGAGGTTGACAGCTCACGATCCCCTATGTAATCCCCTCGCGACCCCCCTGAGGGGTCCTGACCCCCAGTTTGAGAACCCCTGGTATGTATGCATCACTAACTTCATCAGCCGTATTCCTTACCATAATACATGACCTCCCTCACCCACAAACCCTTTCGTTACTTTTTTTCTTGTCCTGACTTAGCTCATAAGCTTTACAGGGTAAGGAGGTTTCTTCTTCAGGCTACCACTGAGAACAAAATGTTTATCTACAATTATCAGACAATCTCAGAGAAAACAGGAAATAATGGAGGTCTCATACGAACGTGTGACAGATGACAAAAGTTTACTTTTAATGACAACCCATATAAAAATCTATAAAGCATCACATACAATACTTTACATAAGAAAACAACAGACATGCTTCTGGACAATATTGCTAAAAATATTGTTAGGAAGACAAGAATCAAAGCTTATTGACGCTAACAAATTGTATAATTCACGGAGGTTCTTTTGTCTGGCTCCTCACTCCAAAGCAGCAATCACATCTAGGTTTTGTCCCTTTTGCCAATATTGTCCTTTTCTTTGTCATTGAAGTGCTAATTCAGTGTGCCAGATCCAAGGAACAGAAAAACACTCTGCCCTCTGTAAACCACAACTGTCTTTTCTATGCTGGTTTTCAACTCAACATTTTCGTATTGCATTGTCCCATACCAGCTTCCTTCCCCCACCCACACACATACTATAAATAAATCCCTCCCTCTTTCTTTGAAGCTCACATTTTGAGTTAACATTTTGTTTCACCTGAATTGCCACTACTCATCCGTAGAGGGTCTTCTGTAGATTGGTTCTACTGTCCATCTCTGTGGTTCACCAAGGAACACTGGTATTATTTATTCATACAAAAAGAATTAAGTTTCAGAAGTGTACAAGTATACATGTAGCATCCAGATGGAGAGCAGTTTTTCAATCACTTTAAGATGGCTCTACCATGGATGTATAGTAGGAAGCTCTCTCTCAAAATACTCATTTGCTTCCATGGTCCATTTCTAGGATCATGATTGATTGAAGCATGCCTGTGCATTCCAGAATCTTTCACACAGGATTCACACTAAAACGTTTGTTACTCTATAAGGTGCCACAGGATTCTTTGCTGCTTCTACAGGGTTCAGGTGCATTTAGTGCTGTTCTTGCCTGTAACTGTTCTCACCTTAGGGTAAGGGCATAATTTATTCTTCCAAATCAATCAGAAGTAATTTATCCCCATTCTTAGGTTTATACATCTTGTACCAGGCTTCAGAATTTCACAAGCTCGAAGTTCTGAGCTGTTACAACACCTCCCCAGTAAAGGGTGGGCGTACACTAGTGGATGAGATAGATGAACCGATTTATCAGTTTCCTTTATGTAAAACAAATCACAATGAAATGAATCCAGAAACCCCAGAACATTCCAAACTGTAAAGGAGGGTGAAAGTGCAAGCAAAAGATAGTTACCTTTTTCATAAGTGGTGTTCAAGATATATTGCTCGTGTCCATTCAAGTTAGCTCGCCACACGTGCTGGTGGTGAAAGTTTTTCCCCTCAATGGTATCCATAAGGGACCGGGTCTAGCTCTCTGTGGAGTGGAACGCATATGCCACAATATAAAGGGGGCTGCCGACTCCCTGGCAAGAAGGAACTGAAGGTGTGGGAACGCCAACTGTAGGGAACGAGGGCAGGTCCTGGAACACACATGAGCAACACATCTCGAAGAACACCAGTTACAAAAAAGATAACTGTCTTTTCTTCTAGTGCTTGCCCATGTCCATTCACTTTGGTGGTACTGCTTGGGAGTCACCTAGAGACGAGTAGGAGTTCATGGACATGAAGACTAACAGTTCTTTCAAAACCAGCATAGTCTCTGGCCTGCTGAGGGATGGCATAGTGCTCCGTGAATGTGTGCACTGAAGACCATGTCACGTCCCTGCAAATGTCCTGGATAGGAACGTGAGCCAGGAAGGCAGCCGCCAGTGCTTGAGCTCTAGTTGAGTAGGCCTTCACAACAGTCGGTGGCTCATAACCGGTCCGGATGCAGGATGTAATTCAGTTGGAAATCCTCTGAGAGGACACCAGCAGGCCCTTCATCCTATCCACTGTTGCAACAAAGAGCTGAGTTGATCTTTGGAAAGGCTTAGTACGTTCCAGGTAGAACGCCAAGGCACGCCGAACATCCAGGGTGTGCAGCTGCCTCTCCTCAGGCTTACGACAGAACACTGGAAAAAATGTCCTGATTGACCTGGAAAGGAGGACATCACCTTTGTCAGGAAGGTTGGATGGGGTCACAGCTGTACCTTGCCTTTGTAGAACACTGTATATGGTGGCTCCAAGGTCAGGGCTTTCGACTCTGACTCTTGTCTCGCCGACATAATTGCTTCAAGGAAAGCTACTTTTCATGACGGGTCTGAAAGGGAACAAGAGTCCATAGGCTCGAAGGGTGAGCCTGTGAGCACCAGATTGAGGTCCCACTGAGGGACCAGGTTCCGAACCAGTGAGAAGAGCCTCTCAAGGCCACTTAGGAAGCTGACTGATATCTCATGTGATAATACTGATTTCGCCTGGACACGTGGGTGAAAGGCTGAAATGGCTGCTAGATGAACCTGGATGGAAGACAGGTTCTTCAGGTGGAGCAGGCAGTCTAGGATGGATTGCATGGATGAATGCGTCAGGGAGATGGTCCGTTCTGATACGGAGTGGGAGAACCCTGTCCACCTCACCACAAGTCATTCTAAAGGAAGGCTTTCTACTCTCCAAGAGGACCTGCTGTACTTCACTAGAGCAGGTCCTTTCCTCTGGGTTCAGCCACATAGCATTCATGCCGTGAGGTGGAGGGAAGCGAGATTTGGGTGCAAGAGGAGGTCTCGGCGGCCTGGTAGCGACCAAGGGGCAATTGCTGCCAGATCCATCAGTGTACCAAAAAAGTGTTGGTGGAGCCACACTGGGGTGATCAAGAGGGACAGAGCATGGGTTATCATGGATCTTTGACAGGACCCTGCTGACTAGCAGAATCATGACCACCTTGTCCAGGTGATCTCTGGATGGGAAATAGACTGTTGTTAGCAACTGCTGGAGGGGCTGCAGCCTAAGCCTCACGTGGCAAACGACTAAAGTGCATGTTGCCATGTGGCAGAGTAGCCGAAGGCAGACCTGTGCCATGGCAAGAGGGAGCGCGGAGAGTCCGACGATAAGATCCACCATCTTCTGGAACCTGTCTTGTGGCAGCAAGGCTCTGGCACAGGTGGAGTTGAGTATGGCTCCGATGAATTATATCCTCTGCACTGGAACTAATGTTGATTTTTTCTCGTTTATCAACTGGCCCAGGGTGTGGCACGTGGCTTGCAGTACTGCGACATCGGACTGGATTTTGCACCTGGAGTGGCTCGACCAGCCTGTCGTTGAGATATGGATAAATCTGAATACCTTGACTTCCGAGGTAAGATGCCACCACCACCATCGGTGCAACTGCCAGCCCAAACAGAAGCACCACAAACTGGAAGTGAGCAGAGCTTATCATGAAACGTAGAAAACATCTGTGTAATACCGCTATGTGGAAATATGCATCCTTCAAATCGAGAGCAGCATAACAGTCTCCCGGATCCAGGGAAGAGGAGGATGGAGGCCAGGGAGCCGATGCAGAACTTCAACTTCTTGAGAAACCTGTTGAGTTCTCGCATGTCAAGGATGGGTCTTAGCCCCCCTTTGGCATCTGGAATCAGAAAGTAACAGGCGTAAAACCCTTTGCCCTGAGGTTTAGAGGGACTTCCTCCACAGCTCCCACCTGTAGAAGGCCCTGTACCTCCTGCCGAAGCAGGTTTTCATGAGAAGAGTCCCTGAAGAGGGACAGGGAGGGATAGAAGTAAACTGGAGGACTTAGCCCTGACCCACAGTACTGAGGACCCCTGGGTCCATAGTTAGAGGCCCAGGCAGGGAGAAAAGGTGACAGGTGGTTGAAGAAATGGTGGGAAGCAGGATCCAGGATACAGGCTGAAAGGTGGCCCTCTGGCGCACCCTCAAAACGCCCGCTTTGAACCCTGCTGGGTGTGGGTAGAGCTGGACCGTGCTGAGATCAAGGGCTACTGACTCTGATGGCACTTGTAGCCCTTGCCCTTTTCATGGAAGGGCTTCAACCTGGGCTGACTACCAAACATCTGTGGCTATTGCAGCTTAAACCTCTTCCTAGATGGACCCGAGGTATGGAGGCCGAGGGTCTGCAAGGTAACCCAGGAGTCCTTCAAACCATGTAGTTTGGTATCTGTTTGCTCCGGGAACAGGGCTCATCTGTAGAACGGGAGGTTCTGCATTGACTGCTGGACCTCTGTGGAGAGACCAGAGGATTACAACCAGCCCTCTCTCCTCATCGAAATGGCTGAAGTCATGGTCCAAGCCATAGCATCCACCACATCCAAGGCTGCCTGGAGAGCCACTCTAGCTACCCGCTTTGCCCTCATCAAAGATTGACTGGAATTCTCTCCTGGGACCTTCAGGCAGCGAGTCGGAAAACTTGGCCAGAGACTGCAAGATGTTCAAATCATATCAGCCATGCAGGGCCTGAAGATCGAGCCTAGCGTTGTAAGTGGCCAAAGATGAATAAATTTTCCTCCAAAATAAATTGAGCCTGTGTCTTTATTTTTGGGAGCTGCTCCCAGTTGGCCCAGTCTCTCCCATGCATTGATGGCCGACACCACCAAAGAGCTTGGGCAGGATATGTATATAAGTATTCACACCCTTTCACAGGCAAAATATTTGTGCTCTACCCACTTAGGAATAGGCGGTAGGTAGGGAGGATCTTACCACAATGATTTTGTGATTTTGGCTACCCCCTTCATGCACTGGCAATGCTACCCTAGTTGGCACCACTGAGCTGAGTACATCAAGAAGGGAGTCGAAGGGCTTCCCCAGCCCCTTGCCCTCCAGCCCCAAGTTAGAGGAGACCCTCTTTGAAAGTTCCTGGTGAGCCCTAGTGACATCCTATGGGTGATGAGAAGGCAGAAGCAGGTGCAGGTGGTCCCGTCACCCCCGAGACCTTTTCCGCAGGACCCTCTGTTAAGGCTGGGCCAACCAAAGGGGGTCTTTTGCATGGTCGCATCTGTGTCCAAAAGGTGGGTGGGAGGCCATGGCAGACCGCTTGCTCGAGGCCCCATGGGCTAGCCCATGTTCCTGTGATGGCTAGGGAAACTCCCAGGGATTCCAGGGTTGGGCCACTGGCCCTATGGCCATGGTACCGGTGGCAGTGCCATGGAGGGTGTCGATACTTCTGATGACCAATTCTGTCCTGCTGGAAGGGACTCCTGGTCTGTGTCTGAGCATGACGAGGAAGGGCTGTGTACGGGGGACAGAGACAGTGCTAAGGCTGATGAATAACCTCAGTTCCTTCGGTTTGGGCTCCAGAGCTCCAGCTGGGACCTGCACCAGGTTGCCAACACTCCGTATCGAGGTCCCAGTGACTGGTGTCAGCATTCGGCAGATCAGCAATGGTGATATGGTGATCGACACCGAATGCTCTCCGACCAGCATTGATCCATCAAACAGGAGTGGGAGTGAGAACATGGCCAAGCAAGGGAGCATCGTCACTGCTGTGGCAATCCGAACGGGCACTCTGATGACTGGTAACAGGGCTCCTGGGATCTCTGGCTTCCTGCGCAGAACCGGTGCTGAACACTCGGGGAATGGCTACGACATTCTCGTTGCTGCTGTTTGGGGGATGAGTGCACCTCAGCAGACTTGCACCATACCACTGGGGATCTGCGCCTCGAGCCTGATGAGTGGTGCCCTGAGGCTGAGGACTGACGCCGGGGACTTCGCTGAGCGGGCCATTCCATGTCCGAGGCGTGGTGGCTCTGGGTGGGCAAGCACTGGTGGGACATTCCCTGAGGCAAGGAGTAGTACCGCACTGCCAGGGACTGTTGGAAAGGTCCCAAGGCAGGCTTACCCCTGGACTGGGGTGCTGCCATAACCATGTGGGTGGCACCAGAAGAGAAAATATCCTGCACCACCTGCAGGGCTTCTGGGGTTGATGGCATTGCCAGGTGCCAGACTCCCAAGATGCTGTCCTGGGTAGCAGGCGGGTCCTGGGATGGGCTGACCAGCTCAGCAGGAGCTGGGCCCCGACTCCTGCATGGTGGTGGTGAGCAGCTCCTCAAGCGTCTTCTCTCTCATCCTGTCTTCTCCTTCCCTTTACGGGACATGGGAGATTGATCCCTCCAGGCCTTTCTTCGCTTTCCAGACAGTGCTGGGGAGGGGGAAAAATCGACACCGGTTCCATCTTCAGACCAGCAGAGCACTCCACACCAAAGCCACAGTGCTAGGAGCAGATTCCAACCTGGGCGGTTCCAGTGTCAGTGCCGACTTTGTAAGTAGTGCTCAGAGACTAATGTCCTGTTCTTATTTCGTGTGAGGCTTGAAACTTTTATAAATTTAGCACTTCTCACTTATGTGGGCTTCCCCTAAGCACCTTAAGCATCTACTGTGAAGGTCACTCACCGGCATCAGTTTCTTACAATGGTCACAGGGTTTGAAGCCTGGGGACCGGGGCACACCCCATCCCTAGGCTAAGTCCCGACTAACAACAAGCTAACTAACACACTAAGGGAACTATCTAACAAGTTTAATAATTCTTTACAGAAGAAAAGTTCACAATGAACAGTTCTGGACAAGGAGATTTGCTGACGCAAGGAACATTCCAGCACCGTCACTGGTGGCAAGATGGAACTGAGGGTGGGGGAGAGCCGGCAGCGCCACTTACACTGCGGCATTAGCGCATCACTCCAGAGGGTGTCGGAGACATTCCCCCTATGGATGAATGGAAAAACTTCTGGCACCGGTGCATGTGGTGAGCACACACACCTATCAGAATGGACATGAGCAAGCACTCCACGAAGAACTATCAATTATAACCTCCTGAAAAGAATTTCAAGTCAATATTTTATTTTTCTCCTAAAATCTACTATTGCCTTACTTGGCGGGGGGGAGGGGGAGAGAGCAACCTCACTTGTGCAGTGGACAACTTGCATAATTCCCTTTCTTTCACATGATGGATATAGTCATGGTGGGCAAGTTGACCATGCAAGCAGGGGTCCACACCTGTATGGTTTGGAAGGATGTGCCACACTGGTCTCTGAATAGATAGATACATAGTGGGGAAGTTAGGGAAGGGACATGATATCTGTGATTCGTGTCCCCAATGGTCTGTGCACCGAGAGTGGAGTAGCCCCCACCATTAGTCCAGTTTAAGGGCTGCAGAGCAAACGCAGAGGGGCTGCACTCCAGCATGTGGACTGCACGCAGGCTGGTGAGTGAATTCCACCCCCTCAACCAAAACTCCCACTAACCACCCCACAAAAAGCTCAAGTAATCCGGCTTTGTACAGGACAGAAATTAATTTCATCCCATGAAACCAAAATTTGGGGCATAAGAGGATATGAATAGATGTAATCAAGAAATTAAATATCACTCAGCATCATATACACTAGCATAGAGGACTGTGCTACAGCTATGTATAAAGTCAGAATTAGGAAAGTTTGGGTACTCAACCCTGAAACAGATTGTGAAATCTGAATCTGAAACCTCAATATATGCTGAAATAAAGTCCAAAGAGCTCACCCAGAAATTGCAAATTAAAGGTGTCATCCTACAACAGATGTCGCATTCAGATGTTCCATAGTCTGCCCAGAGGCAAAACAGATAGTAATTGTGACCATCCAGCAGGGACATTTTGTATTCACACTTTATGAACTTCCTAAAACCAGAAGGCTGCTACTTAGACACAGAAAGAGGACCAGATAAAAGGTACATAAGAAAAATGGAGCTGAAAAGTGAGTATCTGCCAAAAGGCCGAGCAAAGCATAAATTTTCTGAATGCTTCTCACATTTTATAGCAATAATGTCTAGAGGCCTCAGAGATCAGCAAAAAAAGTCAACTTCAGCTAACCCAAACCCAACAGAGTCAAATTTACATAAATCAGTAATGGATGAAGTAGAGTTATTGGTGACTATACACAGTTTTCCAGCTCATCTGACAACCCTGTGTTATTGGAGTATATACCAGCCCCACTCCCACTACTCCAGATATGACTGGGATTCCTTTGACCACACTAGGGGAAAGCAGCTAGAAGAATGTGTACGAAGTACAAGAACTCTGATTTGTGTTAATGGAATAATTGTTGCTGACTTCTCTCCCCTTGGGTGAGGTTGTGGGATGTCTCTTCTGTACCCGTTTATCTGTTTTCAATTGTGTTGAAGAAAAAATATCCCCAGGAAGAGAATGAATTTTAGATTAAAGTGATTTCTTTACTTCCACCACTATTTCATTCTTCCTTCTAACCCCCCAAAAAATCAATTCCCAACACAGACCACTAATTAATTCTATATGCCCCCCACAGTGCCTCCAAACAAGCCCCCCACCCCATTAATTCTACTCCTTCACAATTGTACATGCCCAGTTTTCCCATATAATTCCACTCCACCTAATACCACACCCAATAAATTCTATACCCTCTACGGACCCCCCACCCCCATCCAATCTCTCCCCACACATATTCTCTGTGCTATTTAGGCCCAACATTAATCTTGCCCCATCCCCAAATACCTGTTTGCATGGTATGTGCTGGTTCTACTCCCTACCTGGCCCCCCGTCTCTCAGCTATGCCAAGATTCTCTGCTCCTCACTCCCCACTCTTATGATGCAAAACGATCAACAGATCCAGATGTTGGCCTACGTCTGCCTAAGGCCTAGGGCAGGGGTTCTCGCAACAATTTTTTTGGTGGCTTCAGAGTGCAGCCACCAACTCTTGCTGCTGGCTGCTCTGATAATTTTTCCTAAAATACTTAATTAACTTTAGGAAAAATAAATAAATATGCATGTTAGGATACAGATATTCAGGCCTGTCTGCAAAGGCCTATACTTTAAGAATTTAGGTGTATTCTTATCACTTAGCTAATTATAGAGGTATAAAAAAAATAAAAAATCACTGTCTGTCTGTGTAATGGCCTTTTCTTACTGTGACAGTCTGAGGCCCTGTTTAGTCATATTGAAATAAGGCAATACGGGGCTGTTGGAAAGGTGATCCGATCTATCACCTCCAGAGAAAGGAAAGAGCCTAGAACATGTAAAAGGAAATTTAGTTTGATAGTTTTCTGTCTGGTAAGAACTCACTTATCAATAGACACAGCTGGAAAATCCTTATGTCTGTATAGATGTAGCTGTGAAATCCTCACTTCTGTATTGTTTTGTATGTTTATTTGCATGGTCTCTGGTTCTGTAATTGTTTCTGTCTGCTGTATAATTAATTTTGTTGGGTGTAAACCAATTAAGGTGGTAGGATATAATTGGTTAAATAACCATGTTACAATATGTTAGGATTGGTTAGTTAAATTTCAGTAAAATGATTGATTAAGATATAGCTAAGCAGAACTCAACTTTTACTATATAGTCTGCAGTCAATCAGGAAGTAAGGGGGGAGGGGTTGGGAACAGGGACTGGGGATGGGGGAATTGGGATCATGTTTTGTTAAAGGGGGGAATGGGAACAGGGGATGGGAACAGGAACAGAGACACAGGCAAGGCTCTGTGGTGTCACAACTGGGAAGGGGGACACTAAGGAAGGAAACTGGAATCATGTTTGCTGGAAGTTCACCCCAATAAACATCGAATTGTTTGTGCCTTTGGACTTTGGGTATTGTTGCTCTCTGTTCATGCAAGAAGGACCAGGGAAGTGAGAGGGTGAAGGAATAAGCCCCCTAACAATGCACAGATACATGTCCAAATCATTATAATTTATTTATGTACGGGTATTTTTTCTGTGCAGGCCCAAATAATAAAAATAATGTACAGTTGTCTCTATTCTTTACTGGACTTAAACAGAATAGAAACACAAATAAGGTGCTTTGCACTTTGTCTTTTTTTATGATTTTTTCTTTAGCTTTTTTGGTTGCATTTAAAAAAAACTTGCTAGCTAGTAAGTCTGCTGCCGTGAGAAGTGATACTTGTATGTTAATGTCATTTTTCACAGCCTCCCAGCTAGCTACTAAGTCGGCTGTGAAAAGTGGTATTAAAACACACAAATATCACTTTTCACGGCAGACTTACTCAGCCCTGACAAGGTCAGAGGACAAATTAAACCCTGGAAGGGTAGGTGGGTAAGGATGCAGTGAGGACCAAGGACAATGGGGGGGGGTGGAATAGATTGAGCACTGGGGGAGGCAGCAGGGGCCAGGCAGGTGTGGGGTGAGACCAGGGCCGGAACCTGCCGCTGTGCAGCCAGGGCCCCCGGGATGGAGCCTGAAACCCCACAGTCGGAGTCTGGGGCCCACGGCCAGATCCTGGGTCTGGACCCCGGAGCCTGTCGCTGCATCCCAAAGCCCCACAGTTGGAGACTGCCACCGGCCTCCCCAGGGCTGAAACCTGACCCCACCACCCCCAAGAAAGCCAGGAACTCAATAGTTGCCTATTCCTCCAGCATGTCTCTCTCTGGGGGCGGGGGCAGAGCCGCTGTTTTGCCATCGACCTCATCTCTACCAAGGAGGCTGTAGCCACAAGAAAAGCCCCTGGTGCCCGCATTCGAAAAACATTGGCCTAGGGGACCACAGCAGAGAGGAGGGAGAGAGAGCAGTGGCTGTGTGCACCTGTTGAGGAACCAGGATGTCTCTTACCACATGCAGCATGTGTTTGACCATCTTCCACAAGAGGTTTGATAATAAGGCAGCCAGAGGGGATTTCATCACAGGTAAGTGTGCAAACCTCCAGGTCCAGAGAAAGCTGGAAACTTAATAGGTTTGGATCACAATGCCATCATGCTAGGCGCTGTACACAATGTACAATAAGATACACCTCTACCCCATTATAATACTACCCAATATAAACACAAAAACGGATATAACGTGGTAAAGCAGCGCTCCGTGGGGGTGGGGCTACGCACTTCGGCATATCAAAGCAAGTTCAGTTTAATGTGGTTTCACCTATAACGTGATAAGATTTTTTGGCCCCTGAGGACAGCGTTATATCAAGGTAGAGATGAAATAACTGCCCTTAAGAGCTTACAGTCTTAACATATGAGAGGAATGACAGATTGAGAAAAACAAATCAAGGGGGGTAGAGCAGAGAACAAGATAAACAGTGAGAAATTATATTTGGTATAAGTTGCAGTTTCAGAGCTTGCGATGTTAGGAAATGCAGAGAGCATAGACAAAAAGGAGTGTGACTCAATTAGAGCACACAAGTGTCTTTGGAGAACAAATGTCTGTAGTAAATGGATTAAAAGTAATTTAACAACTATTGCAGCAAGCCTGCTATGTATTTTATCAGAAACACTACCCATTTATAGTTAAATGCATTTAAAATTAATTAAATTTGGCATTTCTAAGCTTCTTGCTGGCAGATACAATTTGACAATGTTTTATCAGTTAAAGTGCTATATTGAAACAGTAAAATTTCTCTTCTGGCTGCATATCCTGTATTAAAGTACAGCAGGATAGAATTTATACAGTTACCTCTGACTATCTCAATCTAACTGATGACACAATTGGAGCTTTCCCCACTGCCCTTCAACTGTATTGTTATAAGGCAGTTAAAAATGCCAATTTTTAAAATCAAAAGCTTTAATTTCAAATCCAATTTCTATATGGGAATAAAGTCTGCGTGAGTGTTCAGGTTCCATAAAGCAAACTGGATGCAGCTTTTAAATACAAGTCTTCTCTAACTTTTAGGTTTTTAAAAATGCAATATAGATTTATTCTTTTGCAAAAGATTTGTTGGCAAGATACAGCACTTAGCATTGCACTTCTTGCATAGCACTGCCCTCTAGTGAAGTTGTACACAAGACGGCCAAGCACAAATAGAAATTGGAAATGGAGAAGTGCAGTAGGGAATAGTCATCAGAACTAATCTTAAATATATACATAGAACAAAGTTTGATACACAAAACATTTTCAAGAAACAAGATAGACTAATAAGTGCCTTTGAGAAAATTAAAATGTTTTATACATGAAAATAGTATTACATCTGTTAACAAGTTTGACTGTTTCTTTTCGCAGGCATCAACACGTTTGATCTAAAACAGAGTGAGCCATTATGCAGCCCACATGTAAAACATGTAGAATTCTACAATTAGAGTTTATACACTTATAAAAAATTTCTTCTGAAGCAGACATACATTTTAAAGTCAATTTCTTTTTAAGTTTAGTATAATTTCTAGCATAAGTGTGTATGAAGTAAATTAAGTTTACAAATATTAAAAGGAAGAAAATATTTAAGCAGAAATAGTTTTAACACTAGAGGAAGCTTGTAAGTCCCCTCCCCCTACTTCATACTTCTATTCAGTAGTTGGAAAACTCTTGTCATCTCTTTACTTTGAAATATTTATTTAGTCCCTAGAACGATGCCAAACATTTAAAGAGAGTCAGACATGTCTCTACCCATAGAGCTCACAATCTAAAATGATAGTGGAAGTAGTAGGGAAATACTGCAACAGTACTTTTTTTTACCCAATGGCCTATTATAGCATAGTGCTTGTCCACGCTTTCATCTAAAGGCAGAAAAGAAATCATGCCCAATATACTTTTCAATATAACCCTTTATTTTCAGTATAAAATGAAACCAATATACATGGAACATCAAAAATTTCAGCTCCAGGTGGTTTATTTAAAAAAAATTCAAAAATAATTCAAGTTATTTGATAATATAGTTAGTGAAAAAATTGGTAGTTTTGTACCAGTTTTTTTAAAGTCTGATGTTATGAACTCTAGTATTTATAGAGATCAGAACTGAAATTCAGTAGTCCAGAGGTCAAAGAGGTGATTTTTAAACTGTCTGTGGAAATTCTACCAGACTTATCCACAGAAAACTGCTGTTCACATGCCAACTTTATCAACTCATAGAATAGAATATCAGGGTTGGAAGGGACCTCAGGTCATCTAGTTCAGGTAAACACCGGCCTGGCCTGCCGGGGCTTTCCCTACAAAGCGGCGACCCCTGTTTGAGAAACCCTGATCTAGTCCAATCCCCTGCTCAAAGCAGGCCCAATCCCCAGACAGATTTTTGCCCCAGATCCCTAAATGGCCCCCTCAAAGATTGAGCTCACAATCCTGGGTTTAGCAGGCCAATGCTCAAACCACTGAGTTTAGCAGGCCAATGCTCAAACCTCCCCCCTTAAACTTTATTACCAATTATATACTTGCCTGTTATTTCAAGTGATCTGACTGCATAGTGCACACTTAGGCCTCACTGAACCTTCAGCATTATATCATATGACAGCCAGAACTAGAGCTCCAGATAGGACACTAAGGAAACAAATCCTCCTTAGGCAGCAACTAGCCATTAGTCTATTGGACAGAGCTATACGCTGGAGATCGGGAACCATAACTCTAGACTCACTTCTTCCAGTGAAACAGGTGTTAGTTCTTGCATAATAAGAATTATGGAGTACACAGGTTTCATATCCCTAATTTAGGAGGCAGAAAAATACAATTCCTCCTCTTCGACAAATTAATTTAAGATTTGAGGATGTAACTTCTGGCAAAGATGGGAATAGAAACGAGGTCTCTAATATGGCAGACTGAAGTCTTATTCAGTTAGCTATGCTACTTTATAAGATTAAATGCATTAAATCTGTGTATTTGGTAATGCGGACTGTAAAATGGGGCTAGTCCTGCATAATTTACTTTCAAAATACACCTGGAGAACCACAGAATTGAGCACCATCACTAAGAAACAAAGAGCACCCAGACAAACTGAGCCCTGGTCTACACTACAAGTTTAGATCGAATTTAGCAGCATTAGAGCTATTTAACCCTGCACCCGTCCACACGACGAAGCCATTTTTGTCGACTTAAAGGGCTCTTAAAATCGATTTCTGTACTCCCCCGACAAGGGGATTAGCACTGAAATCGACCCTGCTGGGTAGAATTTGGGGTAGTGTGGACGCAATTCGACGGTATTGGCCTCCGGGAGCTATCCCAGAGTACTCCATTGTGACGGCTCTGGACAGCACTCTCAACTCAGATGCACTGGCCAGGTAGACAGGAAAAGTCCTGCGAACTTTTGAATTTCATTTCCTGTCTGCCTAGCGTGGCAAGCTGATCAGCACAGGTGACCATGGAGTCCCAGAATCGCAAAAGAGCTCCAGCATGGACTGAATGGGAGATACTGCATCTGATCACTGAATGGGGAGATGAATCTGTGCGATCCAAACTCCATTCCAAAAGACAAAATGCCAGAATATTTTTTAAAAAAATATCTCCACTAGCATGAAGGATGGAGGCTATAACAGGGACCTGCAGCAGTGCCGCGTGAAACTTAAGGAGTTCAGGCAAGCCTACCAAAGAACCAGAGAGGCAAACGGCCGCTCCTGGTCAGAACCCCAGACATGCCACTTCTATGATGAGCTGCATGCCATTCTAGGGGGGTGCCCCTACAGCTACCCCACCTCTGTGCTTCCCTCCTGCCCCACCCCTCCCAGGCTACCTTGGCAGTTATCCCCCCATTTGTGTGACGAATTAATAAAGAATGCATGAATTTGAAACAGACTTTATTGCCTCAGCAAGCGATGATCAAAGGGGGAGGGGAGGGGAAGTAAAGGGCAGTTGGCTTACAGGGAAGTAAAGTGAACCAAGGGGCAGGGGGTCATCAAGGAGAAACAAACAGAACTTTCATGCCGTAGCCTGGCCAGTCATGAAACTAGTTTTCAAAGCTTCTCTGATGCACAGCATGCCCTGCTGTGCTTTTCTAACAGCCAGGTGTCTGGCTGCATGTAATCAGCAGCCAGGCGATTTGCCTCAACCTCCCACCCCACCATGAACGTCTTCCCCTTACTCTCACAGATACTGTGGAGCACACAGCAAGCAGTAATAACAATGGGAATATTGGTTTTGCTGAGGTCTAACCGAGTCAGTAAACTGCACCAGCGAGCTTTTAAAAGTCAAAAGGCACATTGTACCACCATTCTGCACTTGCTCAGCATATAGTTGAACTGCTCCTTACTACTATCCAGGCTTCATGAGCCATGGGAGCAAGGGATAGGCTGGGGTAGGTGCGACCACGAGGTGCTGCCATCTGGGAGAGCAGCCTGAGGCAGAAGCCTCCAGCTGGCATGATATTCCAGGCAGGACTGAATCTCCATTAGACAAAACTTAAAGAAGAGAATGACCTGGAGTCATTCCCATTTTAATCCAGGAACCCCTGACCGACCTCACTGAGCTCGGCCAGGAGCACCCCCGGTACGATGACGACAGCTGGGAGTCGTACTGCACCATTTGCCGTCCTCAAGGCAAGGCAAGGGGATGCTGCTGTGTAGTACTGCAGTATCACATCTGCCAGCAGCACCCAGGAGACATACCGTGAGAGTGAGCTGAGCAGGCTTCACGCTTGCCGTGGTATGTCGTCTGCACAGGTAACCCAGGAAAAAAGGCAAGAAATCATTTTTTGCCGTTGCTTTCACAGAGGGAGGCAGGCCTGACATGTACCCAGAACCACCTATGACAATGTTTTTGCCACATCAGGCATTGGGAGCTCAACCCAGAATTCCAGTGGGCAGCAGAGACTGTGGGATAGCTACTACAGTGCAACACTTCGAAGGTCAACGCTAGCCTCAGTACTGTGGTCGCCCACCGCTGACGTAATGCACTTCCTGGGGACACAATCGACTATCAATTTCTAAAAAAAATTCTATTAAATTGACCTAATTTCGTAGTGTAGACATACCCTGAGTTTCATCCCCTAGCCACCAGATCATACTACCTTCCAAGAATCGAACAGAACGGAGGAATAATGATTCCTAGGATGCTACTGATGTCAAGCAAATAGTTATGTAACCCAATGACAGCATGTGACATCTCTTAACTAGTGGTCCATATACAGCAGGGGTGGGCAAACTTTTTGGCCCAAGGGCTACATCTGGGTATGTAAATTGTATGGTGGGCCATGAATGCTCACAAAATTGGGTGTTGGAGTGTGGAAGGTGGTGAGGCCTCCAGCTGGCAGTGTGGGCTCTGGGGTGGGGCCAGAAATGAGTTCAGGATGCAGGAGGGGGCTCTGGGCTGGGGCAGTGGGGTGGGGTGTGTGAGTGGGGCTGAAGATGAGGCATTGGGGGTGCAAGAGGGTGCTCCGGGCTGGGACCGAGGGGTTTGGACGGTGGGAGGGGGATCAGGGTGGTGCAGGGGGTTGGGGCATGGCAGGGGGTCATGGGTGCAGGCTCTGGGGGGGCACTTACCTCAAGCAGCAGCAGCAGCAGCAGCAGCAGCAGCATGTCCCCCCTCCAGCTCCTACGCACAGAGGCAGCCAGGCAGCTCTGTGCGCTGCCCCGTCCTCAAGCACCACCTCTGCAGCTCCCATTGGCTGTAGTTCCTGGCCAATGGAGCTGCAGGGGCCGGGGGGGGGGGAGGGGGGAAGAACATGCTGCTGCTTCTGGGAGCCGCACGGAGCAGGGCAAGCTCTCTGGCGGGAGCTCAAGAACTGGATTAAAAATGTCTGAAGGGCCACATCTGGCCCCCGGGCTGTAGTTTGCCAACCCATGATGTACAGAATTACAGCATGTTAATACTAGCTAACAGTTCTTCTTTTAGTTTAAATGACAGATTTCTAACATGTAACTGAAGATCTTAGGCTTAAATCTTACTGACAACCCATGCAAAGGGTCACTGTGGTTACTTGAGATGGATTCTCCCCGCTCCCAGTTTTCCTTAAAACTACATAATTCCACACATTGTTAAAATAGCCCACCACAAAAAAAAAAAAAAAGCACACCACCCAAATGCTGGACTGAATATATATTTTTCCTCATAGGGTTTTCAATTGTGCTCATCTCTGTAGTATCCAAGTGCCTCACAAACAGTAAACCATTATCTTAGAATCATAGAATATCAAGGTTGGAAGGGACCTCAGGAGGTCATCTAGTCTAACCCCCTGCTCAGAGGAAGACCAATCCCCAGACAGTTTTTTGCCCCAGATCCCTAAATGGCCTCCTCAAGGATTGCCCTCACAACCCTGGGTTTAGCAGGCCAATGCTCAAACTACTGAGCTATCCTCCCTACTTCACAACACTCCCCTGAAATAGGAAGCATTATCCAATTTTACAGAAGGAGAAAGAGATTTAGGCTAAAATTTTCACATGTCCACTGATTTTGGCACTTGGGACAGGGAGGGCTAGATTTTTGAGAAGTGTGAGCATCAAGAGCTCCTATTATGAAAGCTCAGCACTTTTCAAGTAAGGTCTTAGGTGTCAAGGTGAGCACCCAGAAAATGAGGTGCACACGCTCAGTTTAACCAACATAAAATAGGAATTATATGGCAGAGCCATGCATAGAACCCAGTCCTCCTAGGTCCCAATCCCATGCCTTAACTCTAAAACCTTCTCGCTTTTGAAACTCCCTGCCTAATTGACTACACAATTTTACTTCTGCAGGAAATGAGTCGAGTCTCATACAGACAAACTCATCTAATAGTCTCATTCAACCAATCTCCACCCTGAGTGTACATCCAATTTGCGTTCAACAGGGGCTGTGCCACTGGATGCCAAAAAAAACAAAACCAACAGACAGTCATCACAGATTTTGGGACCAGGCCTCAGAGTCCAGGAGATACCACGTAACTCATCAGGATCATCCACCGAGCCTACCTGGGTGGTCTCAAACTCTTATTTTATAGCTTCTCTCTACCTGAGTCTGAATTCTACTCTGTTCTCATTTAAACAGTGGTACAAACAACTGCAGGAGGAGGACTCTTATGTTCTTATGTTATGTTATGTTCTTATTTACAATCTCTTAAAAATAGCAGGGCACGGAATAATACTCAGAGTGTGAGTGACTAAAAAAAGATTTGTTTCAGGGCCCAGGTTAGATATAATGTTATGAATGTCCATCTGCAATGCCTACAACTTCAGAGTCATCTGCTGGTACCACTAGCAGTGCTGCAAATAAACACGCATGAGACAGTAAATTACCTTTGTGTGTGTCTATATTTTATTATATATGACTTTTCAATCACCCAGTAAAATCATAGGTAAGTTTGCAATCAGGACCAGCAAATTTCAGCAAAACTCCACGGATAAAAAGACTGCACAGTTCATTTATACATCATATTCTTCCTTTCATTTTGTTCAGAACAAACATTTCACTGACATGATTCTATTGTTACAATCAGGCTCCACTATATTTGGCAGAGCACACACTGCTGGAAGGTTGCTGGATACAAAGAAAGTGTGCAAAAACACTGACAAGAAATTAGTTAACCTGAGTCTTCATGGGTGGAATAACGTACACAATGATTCAGTAATATATGCTTCATACATTAGGAAATGCCAATACAGCAGGATATTAAAAGAGGAAGCAACAAAGGCAATAAAAAGCTGAACAAACATTCAAGTGTGTAGCTTTGTCGCAGACAATGCTGCAAATGTAGCAAACATGAGAAGAACTATAGAAGATAATGAGGGGAATCTGAAACTTCTAACATATGGGTGCAGTGCTCATTTGATGCATCTTTTAGCCAAAGACATAAGTACAACTCCAGGAATAAAGGAAAATGTTCCTGAAATAGCAAAGCATTTCCTTAACAACCACTTTGCTTCAGTTTAACTGAAGAGAGCAGGAGAATCCAAACTAATTCTTCCCCAAGATGTATGATAGAATTCAGTGATTTGACCGTTTGGAGCTCTTCATTAACTGGCCTACTCTGACGTTAATTTGTGAAGAAAATTGTGACAAAATACATAGAACTATCAACCAAAGTAGGCAACAGAGTAAAGAGAAGTGTAGAAGACATGCTGAATACACTGAGACCTATTTTCACAGTTTTGGACCAACGGCAGAAAGATTGCTAGTGCATTGCTGATGAAATTTGGAAAGAACTTCAAGAAACATTGAAGAAGCGGATGGATAAAGTACTTGCTCTACCTCATTTTTTGCCATTATTCTGAACCCAAGTTATCAGCATAGATGCTTAACTGCTAAAGAAGATGCTGCTATATAATATGTGCATCTAATAATCATCCAGTAATCATGCCACCCATAATAAAATTTCAGGGTGGTACGTGAACCATTCAATCAGAACATGTTTGCTGATAATTTAAAGAAAGTCACACCACTAAACTGGTGGAAGTCACTAGCTAATCATTAGTTTATTACCTTGTTGAAGTGATAAACTAGCTTCTGACAGCAATATCATCTTCTGCTGGCACAGAAAAAGTATTTTTTTAATTTGGACTAATTCATTCAAAGTCGAGAAATTGACTGGGAGTTGAAAAAGCAAGAAAATGTGTCGCTTCCAGTCTATGAATAAAAAAAGAGAAGGGGGGGTCCACTAGTTTTAAAAATCCAAAGGAAAGCCAAAGTAACTTGGGAGACTCGTCTCATTTTCAAGAGACTTAGGTGAGTAGGAATTTAGCTTCACTTTCACTTAGGCATATTTGAAAACTTTCCCAGGATGACCTGATTTAATATTAAATATACTGACTACAGTTAATCCCTCTGTTCCTTTACTAAATCATTTAGCTGTAAATGTGAAACATCTTTTGATAACAAGCGTATGTATCCAAAACATTTATGGTGGTTTAGTTAAATAAAAATAATTAGGGCTGTCAAGTGATTAAAAAAATTTATTGCACTGTTAAACAATAGAATGTTATTTATCTAAATATTTTTGGATGTTTTCTACATTTTCTAATATATTGATTTCAATTACCACACAGAATACGAAGTGTACAGTGCTCACCTTATATTTATTACAAATATTTGAACTGCAAAAAAAAGTAATACAGTAACTCCTCGCTTAACGTTGCAGTTATGTTCCTGAAAAATGAGACTTTAAGCCAAACAATGTTAAGCGAAACCAATTTCCCCATAAGAATTCATGTATATTGGGGGGGGTGGGAAGGTAGGTTCCAAGGAATAATTTTTCGCCAGACAAAAAACTATATATTATATAGAACTATAATATAGATAATACAAACAATTTAAACTGTTCACAGCTATGATGATTGTGAAGCTTGGTTGAGGGGGTGAAATTAGAGGGTGGAGGAGGGAGGGATATTTCCTCAGGGAATGCCTTCCTGCTAAATGATGAACTAGCACTCGGCTGAGCCCTCAAGGGTTAACACGTTGTTAATGTAGCCTCTCATCAAGGCAGCACGAACAGGAGGGAGGGGAGACAGCATAGCAGACAGAGACAAACACACACCTTGTGTGCGGGAGAGAGAGAGAGAAATGCACACTGCCCCTTTAAGTAAGATGACCCACCTCTTAAGTGCATTGTCTTTTTAAGTGGATCAGGAAGTTGAGACAGTAGCTGCTGCCCCAAGCTCTCTGTCTCTCTCCATCCGTGTCCCCTCCCTGCTCTATATGGAGAAGGGGGGAGGGGGACACCCTGACATTAGCCTCCCCTTCGCCCCCTGCAAAGCAAGCAGGAGTCTCTGGGAGCAGCTCCAACGCAGAGGGCAAGAGCAGCACATGGCAGTGGGGGGGAAGGCCAGCTGAACTGCCGACTGATAGCCTGCTGGGCGGCTGCAACACAGAGTACTTAGGGGAGCGAGGAGCTGATAGGGGGGCTACCGGTCCACCCTGGTTCCAACCCCCCACCAGCTTCCTGCAAGAAGTAGACAAAGCAGGGGACTGCCAAATGACGTTAGAAGGGAGCATTGCACAACTTTAAATGTTCCAATTGATCAGCAACATAAGGAAACAACATTAACCAGGGCAACTTTAAGTGAGAAGTTACTGTAGTATTTTTCAATTCACCTAATACAAGTAGTGCAATCTTTGTCATGAAAGTTGAAATTATAAATTATAAATGTAGAATTCTGTCAAAAAAACTGCATTCAAAAATAAAACAAATGTTAAACTTTAGAGCCTACAAGTCCACTCAGTCCTACTTCTTGTTCAGCCAATCGCTCAGACAAACAAGCTTGTCTACATTTGCAGGAGATAATGCTGCCAGCTTCTTGTTTACAATGTCACCTGAAAGTGAGAACAAGTGTTCACATGGCACTGTTGTGGCCAGCATCACAAGATATTCACGTGCCAGATGCACTAAAGATTCATATGTCCCTTCATGCTTCAATGATCATTCCAGAGGACATGCTGATGGTTCTGCTCAATAACGATCCAAAGCAGTGCGGACCGATGCATGTTTATTTTCATCAATGGAGTCAGATGCCACCAGCAGAAGGTTGATTTTCTTTTTTGGTGGTTTGGGTTCTGTAGTTTCTACATCAGTGTATTGCTCTTTTAAGACTTCTGAAAGCAAGCGCCACACCTCATCCCTCTCAGATTTTGGAAGGCACTTCAGATGCTTAAACCTTGGGTCAAGTTCTATAGCTATCTTTAGAAATCTCACATTGGTACCTTCTTTGCGTTTTATCAAATCTGCAGAGAAAGTGCTCTTAAAATGACCATGTGCTGGGTCGTCATCCAAGACTGCTATAACATGAAATATATTGCAGAATGCGGGTAAAATAGAACAGGAGACATACAATTCTCTCCCAAGGATTCAGTCACAAATTTAATTTTTTTTTTAAATGAGTGTCGGCATGGGAGCATGTCCTCTGGAATGGTGGCTGAAGCATGAAAGGGGCATATGAATGTTTATCATATCTGGCATGTAAATGCCTTGCAACTCCAGCTACAAAAGTGCCATGTGAATGCCTATTCTCACTTTCTGGTGACACTGTAAATAAGGAGGTGGCAGAAGCACCTCCCATAGAGGTAAACAAACTGAACAAGAAGTAGGACTGAGTGGTCTTGTAGGTTCTAAAGTTTTACATAGTTTTGTTTTTGAGTGCAGTTATGTAACAAAAAAAATCTACATTTGTAAATTGAACTTTCACAACAAAGAGATTGCACTACAGTAACTTGTATGAGGTGAACTGCAAAATATTTATCATTTTTTACAGTGCAAATATTTGTAATAAAAATAATATAAATTGAACCCTGTGCACTTTATATTCCATGTTATAACTGAAATCAATATATTTGAAAATGTAGAAAAATATCCATAAATACTTATAATACATTTCAATTGGTATTCTATTATTGTTTAACAATGTATTTAAGACTGTGGTTAATCACAATTATTAGTTAACTGTGATTGACAGCCCTAAAAATAATTTTATGTGCTATTGTGTTTAATTAAATTCTAGTAACATCTTAATCCATCTTGACACAAATCATGAGCAAAAAATTATTTAGTAAATAACCAATATAATCTGTCATTTTCTAATGTACTAAAAATATACTATTAAGAATCTGAAAATATTAAGCCATATAATTGCTTAAATAAATGTATATGGTTCTAGTGTTCCCTCCTAGGTTGCAAAAAGCTGTGGCAAATCTAGTACAAAGGCACTACATAGCTGTAATCAACATGTTTTATTAGTTGTGTCAATGAGAATGCACCTTTCTTTAGATAATAACTGAAGTACAAACAGAGAAGTTGATTAAAATAATTTAAATCTAGCCTTTCCACTTGGTGAGTTAAACCTTGATTTAAATCATTGCACTGTGGGCACTGGACTACATCTGCCAATCTGCAACAATTTCTCAACCATGAGGGAAGCTGCAGAGAGGGAAAAGGAAGAATGACCGCCCTGCACCTTTAAGCAGGGGGGTGTTCAGCTGGCCTGGCAGAGTGAAGGGAACAGTGCTTTATGGGGGGCGGTGAAGGGGGAGATGAAAATTGCTGCCAGAGGGGCAGCATGGTCGCTGACTCATCCCCTGGGAATGCAGGGTTTGAAAAGGGGCAGCACTGTGCCAAGGCCTTCCTTTTTACATGGACCAAGGCTGAAGCATAGCCAGACAAAGAGGGACACCAGCATCCTCCAGAGGGTGGAACAGTAGATCTTTTATGAATGAGGGCCTAATGCTCACAACTGCCAAGTGTGTTCTCACTCTCTCTTCCTCAAGTACTGAGAGAGAGCAATCCTGATAGCACTAAAGAAGTATGAAGCACCAGAGGAAATAAATGAGGAAACGCTACCAAGGTTTAACTGCAGAAGGGCATGAAAGTAAGAACATGAGTAAAAAACATTTACTGAAGAGGCCAAAGGGAATGGCAACTTCTATAATATGTCACAGAAAAAACACTGCACAACCGCATATGGTTAAAAATAAAAAGGCATATTGGAAGCACACCATTCGTCCACTTGGCAGCAAAGTTAGATTTTATTAGAGGACAATATTGAATATATGTTACTGCCTTATCTCAGGTTTTTATATGATTTCAGCTCCCCTTCACACTAAGGGAGCATTGAACAGCATGTGAGGATAAGATTACAAAAAATGTAGTAATACATTCAAAGCTGCAAATTCAGTCACTAGGGGATCTCAGAAGAGAAACAAAACCTTTTTGCTAAGTTATCACTTATCCAAAAGACTCATCTCTACAATGCTCTAAAGCTCCCATTAACCCAAGTACTGTGTTTTGCTAATAAGGCAAACAAATTAAAAGTTATTTTACAATTTCCAGTTTACAAAAAAGCAACAGTGTTTTTAAAATTTTCCTGTTATTTTAAGGTACTTCATGACCACTTGATCATTTTTAATTTTAATGTTAATTGTTTTTGGTAATTTCTGAATAACTGCACAAAGTGAAATACAAAGAAGCATCTGGAAGTTAACCAGTGCTCTCAAAAAAGTCAGAAAGAACTTATGAAAGGCTTTATTTTAGTGGGTGAAAATAAACAAAAAGATAATGTGAAAGAATCCATTTGAAAGTTTCAATAATCAATAGACCATAAAAAAAAATCTATTTCAGGCTTTGTAATGCTTTTTCTCTTTCAGACCAAGAGAAATACTATCTTTTTGTAAATTACATACAAAAGATGCAAGGAACATCAAATAATTCTTATTAAATGTTTGGAAAAATTACAAAACCAATTATATTCATCCTTCAAGGACATGCTAAATGAGATGCACAAAAAAAATATCACTCAAAAATTAATTTGCCTATCATAGTGTGAGTAATATATTATTCTGCCTTGAATTCAAACAGCAACTTCGAGCTGATGACAACTATTGTATTAATACCTGAGGCTATATAAAATCATTTCAATGCAAAGCACATTAATGAAAGTATAGATGCAAACTACATCATCTGTGAAACTGCTTCAAACAAAGCACTCCAGTCGTAATCTATCATTTTACTATTAGTCTCCATGTTTACAGACAGTTAAAGTTGTCAGCATAAATCATCAAGGTCATGGAATTCTAAAGCCCTATGAGGATCATTTGTTCAAATGTATTACAAAAAATTTTGAAGTAAAACCGTAATGTGTTATAGTATTCATTCACAATGTAAGAGGAAAGTTATCTTTGTGATCTGGAACTCTAAAAAAACCCAAGGACACATACAGGAGCCTCCCCCACTCAAGATTACTTTCTAACAATTGACAAAATGAAATATACAAAGCAATAACATTTGAATTGTCACATAGTTTCACTGTATGTATTTTTTAAAAAAAAAGATAACTGACCTTTTACAGATTTATTGGTATTGCATGTATTAATTACAAAGTTACCTCCCTCAAACATATTAAAGGTCAAAAGACAACCTGGGTGGTTTATGTTTTATAACGGATAAAAATAGAGTTCTAAGCTTTTGAAATGCAGTGGAGAAATAAAACATATTTAAACACACTATTAAGGGGGTAAATGCAATGCAATCCAAAGCATGAGATTTAGCACCAGTTATCTGCTGATAGATGATAGAACTGAGAACCCCTCTAACCCTATGATTTTTCTAGGCTATCTTCATTAAACCAAGAGTCTTATCACCATAATTTGAGGCATTACATAGCTGTATGTCAAACTCAATTTTGGCAGGAGAAACATGGAGTCCTAACCTCCGATTTTAGCAGTTAGAAGGCATTTGTATAATTTTTGTAAAGTACTTGCAATTTTAAAGATTACGCACATCTATTCTGGGAACAATTGGAGATACGAGGTTTTTTTATATTTTAAAATAATTTCAGTTGGTTATATTAGCATCAATTTATGCTTTACACCTAAATTAGTTTTTACCGTTTAAAACATTATATATGCAATTCTGTTTATTAATTAGCTAATAAAGAGAACATGTTTAATGGAATACCCCATTTATTCAGATATCAAATCTGTTTTCAAATAAGCCCCTCCCCTTTCTCAGTGCACAGCTGCCCACTAACGTTTTTGCTAACTATTACTAAAGAGAAAACACATTCTATTATGTAAGAGTTGTTGTGGGCTTGGGGCGGGAGAGGGGAAAGGAAAGTAAAATAAAATGGTTTAGCATGGATATATCTACTAGAAACTGAGTTAAGACAAACCATTTTCCTTCTGATGCTGCCTGACCTGATGTAAAAGGACAGCTGTACTGATGTACTATTCCACAAAATCCCTGACCCAGTCTAAATCTGTAATGTACGAGAGAACATGCAACTTCCACTAGAATCCTTGATAAATTCAATGTACCTAATTTATTTTCTGCAGTCATTTCTCTAATTAAGGTATGGAAAACTTAGGTTATGTCTACACTAGAAACTTCAAAGCGCTGCCATGGGAAGATGCATCTGAAGAAGTGGGGTTTTTTACCCATGAAAGTTTATGCGCCCAAATAAATCTGTTAATCTTTAAGGTGCCACTGGACTTCTCGTTGTTTTTGTGGATACAGACTAACACGGTTACCCCTCTGATACTCAACTATGATGCTTATAAGTAGTAATGTATACTAGCATGCATTTGTTAGGTATTTCAAATTATACCCAATGTACACTTACATATAGTTTTCCTAATCACGGCTGCAGACAAGCACTTTAGGAGGGGGGAAAATGCCTAATATTATAGTAAGGCACTGTTATTGGAATTCAGGAACACCAAACAAAAAAACTGTTTAGTAGATAATATAGACAGAACCAAGTTTGCCTGTAGCTAGCCTAAGGTGCAAATTCCCTCAACTGGCACCTACTTACTACACTAGTGGACTCAATATAACAGGACAGACTGGTGAGCTGCCAATAAAATATTTATGCTACAACTGTCCTTGTAGAATACATCTGTCATCTGCTTCAGCCAAAGCTATAAACACAGCATAGTAAAGGTTTTAAGTCCAATACTGCAGGATGCTGGGTCTCCTCGTAACCCTGTGCTGTCAACAGGAATTTCAAGAGCTTAGCATTGCGATGGAAGCACTCTGCATTTCACAGGATCAGCCATATATTTTTCCCCCTTCAACTGAAGATTCTCCTATAACTTCATAAAGATTATGTTCCCAGTAACTATAAGATCAAATATTGCAGGTTTATCAAGATTGCACTGAAAGAGTTAAACAGAATGTGCTAATCCAACTCCCACTCAGTTCAATCATTTTAGATGTTCCTTTTCTTAATGCAACCTTTCAGAAGTGCTGTGCCAAGTCTTCATTTATTCACTCTAATTTAAGGTTTCGCGTGCCAGTAATACATTTTAACCTTTTTAGAAGGTCTCTTTCTTTAAGTCGATAATGTATAACTAAACTATGGATGGATGTAAAGTAAATAACGTTTCAGAATGTTTAAGCAGCTTCATTTAAAATTAAATTAAAACGCAGAGCCCCCTGGACTGGTGGCCAGGACCCGGTAGTGTGAGTGCCACTGAAAATCAGCTCATGTGCCACCTGTGCTAACTACTTTCCCTACACCTCACCATTTATTACACCACATGAAATACTGAGTACTGATTAAGGAAATGTCTAAACTTAGTTTTATCAACTGGTCTTCAAATATCAACTGTAAAATCATTCTGGAAACAGAATTTCACAGCAAACTGAAACCATCACCTATAGACCTCAAATCACAGTGCAGACAACAGTTTTCATGTCTGACCAAGAAGAATACAGATACCAAGGAAGTCATTTTGAAAACATATGCTAGACAGCGTATAATACCAACACAATGACAGTCATTTTGAGGAGGCCCTGTCTTACCATAAAACGAAAAGCTTCCTCTTAGTGTCTCACATATTTTCACTAGTGGCCCCAAATCACCATACTGTCACTCCCTCAGTGTTTTGGATCATATGGCATTGATGCAGAAAGCTATCAGCCAACCTAATTATTTTGTAAATCTGGTTGGTAATTTAGGGGGTCTTGCTGGACAGTGGATTGCTGTTGGACAATCAGGTGGCAGCCCGTGCCAAGAGTTCATTTTTCTACCAGAACCTAAAAAGGCTAGCATGACCAATTGTTTCAGAGGCTTATTACATTCCTACCATCAAATACTTTACTTGAGGTACCCTTTACAACCATTCAAAACTTGAACTTTTGCCAGCTGCTGCATTCTGGACAGTCACAGATTTTTTTGTTGTAAGCACATAAGAAGTTACTCACTTTGTGCTGTAACGATGGTTCTTCGAGATGTGTGTCGCTATCGGTGCTCCACTGTAGGTGTGTTTGCATCCTTGCACTGCTGATAGAAAAACTTCTGTAGCAGTCCACCCTGCCCATGCATGCGCTGCTCCCCATCTGCCATGAGGCTAGGCAACATGCGCATGCAATCCTTCCTCCGTTCCTTCTCTACCACACAGTCACTACTAGAACTCCAAAGTAGGGGGGAGGAAGGTGGGTTGTGGAGCACCCGTGGGGAACACATCTCGAAGAACCATCATTACTGCACAAGGTTAGTAACAACTTCTTCAAGTAGTGTCCGAATGGGTGCTTCCACTGTAGGTGACTCCTGAGCAATGCCCACCACTGTAGGCTGGGGATTCAGAGTTGAGCCTGTTATAGAGGCTAGCACCATGGCACTGAATCTGGCATCTGCAGCTGAGTCCCCCAAGGATGGCATGATGTTCTGCAAAAGTATGTGCAGATGCGCAGGTAGCTGCTCTGCAGATTTCTGACACAGAGATACCCAATATGCACACACTACAAGACGATGGGGGTGCTACATTACACATAGGGTAACAGAGCCTGATGCAGTTTGAGATCCATCTGGAAAGTCTTTGAGCTGAAAAGGCTGTACCTTTTGATCCATCTGTAACAGAGAAGAAGAGTCTCAGATTTTCTGAAAGTTCTTGTTCTGTCCAAATAGAAGGCCAACACTCTCCTCACATCGAGTGTATGGAGGATGGCTTCCCTGTTATCCTAATGAGGTTTAGGATAAAAGATTGGAAGTTGAATAATTTGATTTATATGAAAATTAGAAGTCACCTTGAGAGTGAACTTCAGATGTGGTCGCAGAGTGAGACTGTTGGTGCATCCCCTCTTCACTGTGGTCTTCCCCATTGGGAAGTGATCCAAGGGGATCCAAGTGATCCAAGGGGATCACTATCTCCCTTAGCCTTCTTGCTGAGGTAATGGTGATCAGGAACGCCATCTTCACTGAAAGGTGAGTTAATGAACAAGTGGCCATGGGCTCAAATGGTGGTCCAGTCAGTCCTTTTAATACCAGGTTGAGATCCCATTGAGGAGTGGGAAGTCTGGGTTGGGAAAAGAGATTCGCTATGCTTTTAAGAAACCTTTCTGTGGTCAGATGAGAAAAAAATGGAGTACCCTTCTAACTGCTGGCAGAAGGTTGCATTGCTGCCAAAGAAACATTTAGCAAGCTGACAGAGATCTGATTTCTTGAGTTAACAGGTAGACCAGGACCACCCGTAGGGTGGCCACATTTGGGTTGACACCAGATTTTAAATCTTTTCCACATATGTAGGTAGGTATGACAAGTAGCTCCTTTCCTACTGTGTAATAACACCTCCTGTACTTCCTCAGATCGATGTCGCTATGTGCTGGAACCACAGAGGAGGAGATGGATAGCTCAGTGGTTTGAGCATTGGCCTGCTAAACCCAGGGTTGAGAGTTCAATCCTTGAGGGGGGCCACCTAGGGATCTGGGGCAAAAAAATCAGTAATTGGTTCTGCTAGTGGAGGCAGGGGGCTGGACTCGATGACCTTTCAAGGTCCCTTCCTGTTCTAGGAGATAGGACACCTCCATTAATTCATTCATGAATTCAAAGGATTTGAGTCACAGATCCACAGGTTGGGATAGAGAGTGTGCGTTCCTCATTCTGTGATATCAGGTAAGGCGTGACTGGAAGAGTCATCAGTGGACAGTGTCAGCTGAGACAGGTAAAAGTATCACATCTGCCTGGGCCAGGTTGGAGCAATCAGTATAATGTTTGCTCTCTTTTCACTTTTTTAAACAGGACTTTCAGCATCAGCGGGAGCTGGAGAAAGGCATAGAGATGACCCTTGTCCCATGGAAGGAGGAGAGCATTCCCCCCCGGGTCATCTGATTGCCTGTTCTGGAACAGTACTGAGGTCATTTCTTGTTCTGGGGAGGTAGAGTACATCTATCCAACACAGGCTAACATACTGTCCTGGAGTATCATATTGTGATGATGAATTCCATTATAGCTGCCCAGTACAATGGGGTGGATGTTTAAGCTAATTGTTGTTGTCCCCCATGGGAGATTTCAGTGCAACTGGTGTGTTGACAAAGGGTCTGATGTGAGGTTTGTGAAAGGCAATGGGCTGCCTGAACACAGGTCCAAAGCACAACCTTAATGGTGCAGGGGTACATCTCCATATTTCACACACCACATGGCTCATCTCTCCCATCTCCTGCAGAGAGAAGGAAAATGGATTGGGACTCTGGCTTCCAGTCAGGTTGCCTGGACAGGCCTGATGATATAGGAAGCGTCATATTCAGTTTGTGATCCACTATAACCCCAAGATCCTTTTCAGCAGTACAACTGCATAGCCAGTTATACCCCATTTTGTACTTGTGCCTTTATTTTTTCCTTCCTAAACGTAGTACTTGCCTTAACTGAATTTTGTCTGGTTGATTTCAGACCAATTCTTCAATACATCAAGATCACTTTGAATTCTAATCCTGTCCTCCAAAACAGTTGAATCTTCTCCAACTTAGTGTCACCCACAATTTTATAAGCATACTCTCCCCTCCATTATCCAAGTAATCAATACAAATACTGAATAGTACCACACCCAGAACTGATCTCTGTGGGACCCCACTAGACACTGCCTCTCAGTTTGACAATAAACCATTGGAAAACTGTTTTTTGATTACAGTCTTTCAATCTGCCATGCACCCACCTTATATACGACCACATTTCCCTAGTTTGCTTAGGAGACTGTCATGGGGAACTCTGACGAAAGCCTACCTAAAAATCAAGGTAAGTCATGTCTATTGCTTCCCCACCCCATCCACTAGGCCAGTAACCATGTCAAAATAGGAAATTAAGTTGGTTTGGCGTTATTTGCTCTTGACAAATCCACATTGACTATTACTTACTTATCACCCTATTATCTTCCAGGTGCTTACAAATGGATTCCTTCATAATTGTTCCAGTATCTTTCCAGGTATTGAAGCTAGGCTAACTGGTCTAAATATCCCATATCATCTTCATTCTCTTTTCGAAGACAGGTACTACATTTGTCCTTCAGTCCTCTGGAGCCTCATTGTTAACAGTTCCCAGCTTGCTTCAGCTTGTTCCCTTGCTACCCTCGGACAAATTTTATCAGACCCTGCCTACTTGAATTCATGTAACATCTCAATTTTCTTTAACTTGCTCTTTCACTATTTTGGCTTATGTTTCTTTCTTCTTGTTGTTAATATTCATCATTAATCATTTTAGTGAAGACTAAAAAAAAGACTGAAGCAAAATAGGTTTTAAGCACTTCATCCTCCTTGATATCAATTAGCTCTCCTTCCCTGCTAAGTACACTTTTGATCTTTCTTTTGCTTCTAATGTATATAAAGAAGCTCATTACCTTTCAAGTTGCTTGCTAGATGTAACTCATTTTGTGCCTTAACCTCTCTCTGTTACATTTACAACACAAAGGTTACTTACCAGAAACATTTGTTTTTTTGAGAGTCACAATTGTACTCCCACTTGTGAGATATGGCTTCCCTGGCATCATGTCTGTTGGGACTGGGGGGTACTCCATGAAAAGTTTCATGTAAGGGTGACATCATTGCTTTACTCTATGTAATGAAGTGCATAAACACAAATTCACAGCATCCCAACAGTCTATATGACTACAAAGTAGTGGGGAAGGTAGGCAGGTAGGATGAATACACAGAAATCTCACAGTACAATTCCCATACGAGGAAAGATTAAAGAGGCTAGGACTCTTCAGCTTGGAAAAGAGAAGACTAAGGGGGGACATGATAGAGGTATATAAAATCATGAGTGATGTTGAGAAAGTGGATAAGGAAAAGTTATTTACTTATTCCCATAATACAAGAACTAGGGGTCACCAAATGAAATTAAATAGGCAGCAGGTTTAAAACAAATAAAAGGAAGTTCTTCTTCACGCAGCGCACAGTCAACTTGTGGAACTCCTTACCTGAGGAGGTTGTGAAGGCTAGGACTATAACAATGTTTAAAAGGGGACTGGATAAATTCATGGTGGCTAAGTCCATAAATGGCTATTAGCCAGGATGGGTAAGAATGGTGTCCTTAGCCTCTGTTCGTCAGAGGATGGAGATGGATGGCAGGAGAGAGATCACTTGATCATTGCCTGTTAGGTTCACTCCCTCTGGGGCACCTGGCATTGGCCACTGTCGGTAGACAGATACTGGGCTAGATGGACCTTTGGTCTGACCCGGTACGGCCTCTCTTATGTTCTTATGTACAGTTACGTGTACATAATCTTGGAGTTCCTCTGCATATTCCCACTTTGTTGGAGATTAAGTTGACAGGGGGTGAGGGATCCTTACCTAAATGTGAACTATAGCACCATTCTCCCGCACTCTGTCAGCACAAAGCCAAGTCCAAAGAATAGTGCTTGGTGAAGGTGTGCACTGAAGTCCAAGAAGCTGGTCTGCAAATCCCCTTCAGGGGAGTATGCCTAGGCATACCACAATGCTTGCCATGGCTCTTGTTGAGTGAGCCTTTAAAACAGGAGACACTGATTTCCTAGTTAAAATGTAGCAATGTTGCATATATCTCATAACATGAAAGATTGCTTGGTAATGAATTTTCCCTGGCATTTCTTCCAATGTGCTACAAACACGTGACTGGATTTTCTGAATGGCTTGGTGCTTTCCAAGTAAAAACAGAGAGACCTCTTTCTTTTGGGGTACAGAAAAGTTTCACCTGTGTGAATAGGATTTTGGGGGAAGGACAAACACTGAGACAGCTAGAAATCTGATCTCACCTTTGGCAAGAAGCTGGGATGGGGCCTAGTAGTGATTTTGTCCATGTGGACAAACTCACCCTCCTAGAATGTCATTGCTGTCAGTAAAGCCATACTGATTGATAGATACTCGAGAGGTTTGAGCAAGAAGCTCATAAGGAGAGTTCACTGACTCTATTAGGAAAAGCTTTAGATCCCATAAAGACATGGGCTCCCGCATTTACCATACTCTTAAGGAAATTGGAGATTGCAGGAACAGAGAAGATGGGTTTATCATGAGCAGATATTACTGCCATATGGACCTTTAGGAAGGCAATACCTAAGCTCTGAGACTTAGGTGTAAAATATATTTTGCCAATGCAGGTACCACAGCTCAGGGTGGAAGGAGTCTTTTACTAGAGGCCCAAATAATAAAGAGTCTCCATTTTTGTTTATAGCATTTCAGGGTGGAGCCTTTCCTTGATTGAACTAACTTTCAGAAAGCAGAAAAAAATTCCACATTAGTCAACAGTTTTGTAGCTGAGACCTGGCCCGACATGAGTAATTAACACATAGAGGGAGGCCTCATTTCTTGTAGATCAGAATTAGTGAGGTAAATAGATCATTAGGCTGAAAACAGAACATTCCTGCTAAATAAGATAAGTAAATAGGTCAGTAGGCTAAAAAGGCAATGTCTGAGCCAGATAAGAGGGAGAACACCCGGGAACCATTTACTACAAACAAGATAACAATGGACAAGATAAATTAGGAATGTAGAGATTAGGTAAAGAGTAGGTCCAGCTTGGACAATATACAGACACAGCATGCTGTACAGGGACTGGTTCCTACAAAGTAATCAAAAGACAATCCCAAAATGTGTGATGCCATGTCATGTGTAAGTTTGTATAAAAGAAGAGGTTTGCTGTGTAACTTTGGGTGTGCGGTATGCCATATATCTAACCCCATGGGTGGCGGGTGAACCCCAGGCTTGGAGAGGCTAACCCCCAGCCCTAACCACTCCTTCTGCCCGAGGCCCCACCTCTCCTGCTAGAACCTAGAGTCCTGCCTCCTCCCAGAAGCCAGCCCCCACATCCCACCTTAGGCCGCCCAAGCACCCCCAAGCCCCAGAGCGCCAGGCAGATGAGCTGGGGGTAAGCTGGCAGCACACCCCACCTCCCGCGGCCCTCTCTCCCCCAGCCCCAGATTACAGGCCGGTCCCCATTAGACTGCAGCCCCAGCCTGGGGCTCTGGCAACGGGAAGGAGGGCGGGGGGGTGGAGAGAAGAAGAGCCTCCCCCCTCCCGAGCACAGCCTGGGAAGCAGGAAAGGACCTGGGGGCAGAGCATGGGCAGGGCCACGCAAAGCTATTTGGGGAGGCACAGCCTCCCCCATCTTCGATACCTGCCACCCATGCTTACACCCTATGCTTAAATCTGATCAACTCAGCGTAGCTTTGCTGTATGGCAAATAAAGATATCCAAGTGACAAAATCTGGAGTTGAACTGAGTTTTTTTGATCCCTGAGAACTGGGGGATGAAGTGTTCTTGTCTAGTTGTAGGAGGTGTTCTGAATAAGCAGATTGGAAAAGGTCTTGGAGGGAACCCCAGGAAGGTTATCTTCCATGATACAAGATGGAGCATCTCTGGTTTGGGATGCAGAATCCTCCCTTGCTCTTGAGTCATTAGATCTGGTAATAAATGTAGCAGATACAGTGCAGCTGCAAGAGATCTGGATACCAGTGCTGACACAGTCACACTGGGACTATAGTACAATGTTGGCTCTGTTCACCTGATCCTCATTATGACTCTAGGTATTGTGGGAATGGGACAGAGCATATAGAAGACGTTGGCTCAAGTCCCTCAAAAACATCTGAGAGCAAAACTTTTGTCCAGACAAATATGCTGCAAAACTAGATATTTAGTGTTTTGATCAGAGAAACAAAAAGGTCTGTTACTGGATGGCCTTATCTGGAAAATGGTTCTCTGGCCACAGTTGGCTTTCAAAGACCACTCAAACACCACTCATGTTGATCCTAAGACCAACCTCACAAGCAAGTCTGCCGCGATGTTTTTCTCCTCAGCAAGGTGAAGAGCTACTGCATGGATTTAATTTGGGATGCACATCCATAGTTTCTTCTCTTTCAGAAATAGGTGTGTGTTCCTAGCTCTCTCAGCTGGCCATGTAGTACATGGCCAGCCATGGCATTGTCTGTGAACACCTGCACTACATGATGCTGCAGGACCAGGCCAAAAGACATTGAGGGCCCATGGTCCTGCCTTAAGCTACAGTATGTTAATAAGAAATCTGGACTACTAGCGGTTCCCAAGGCCAGTGCAAGGATATTTTGCGCCCTAGGCGAAACTTCCACCTTATCCCCACTCCCACCCCCACCCCTCCCAGCACATCAGTTCATTGAGGGGCAAATCCCAATGAGACTTTACAGACCCCAGGGGCCAGCCTACCCAGGGGCTGCTCCCCAGACCAGGTTCCCCCCTCCCCGCCTCAAACTCTCCTGGAGGGTGCACAGCCCCCCTGCAAGCCCACCCCACACCAGCGGCCCGCGCCCCAAGTCCACTTATTGGCTTTGCCAGGCTTGGGTCACTACTGTTGTATTAAAGTATAATTTTGTAAATATTACATCCACGGTTACATTATAAGAAAATACGTAAGGAATGAAGTACTTCAGAATATACGGCAACAACTGATGGAGGTTAACAAGACTTTCCCTATGGGAAGGTTAATCTATTATTATTCACATTAGGGTTTCTTGAATCTTTAAGTACATAGTAACTGCCAGTATCGGTTAGTGAAAAAGATGACCCACTGATCTGACCCAACACAACTGTCATGTTCTTAAAATGATGCAAAATTGAAGGACTGCCTCTATTATTGCTCTCCTCAGCTAAGTGAGAATATTATGTTCACAGACATAGAATAGTGCCAAACAAAGTCCTTGAAGGCCAATCTCAGTAATTAAACACAACCTGAAGTAAAGACACCCACATTTCTCTTCTGCTTTTAGTTCATTGTCAATATTTTCAAATGAGCATAAATTAAATCATGAAAAGTTATATGATTTTCTGCTGGTATATGAAGTATTAGAAGGATAGTTTGAAGAGACAGTGTTAATTAACTGCTGGCTAAAAACACAGATGTTACATGTAAATGAACCTTTAAAATCTACCACAGGAAAAAAATTTACTGATTCAGGCTGTCAATCACGCTGCAGGATAGAAATCCACACACAAAAAATTAAGGATACTCAAGTTCATTTGCAAATTGTTAAATAGCTAAGAACAAAAATTAATTCTTACATCATGAAGGTGAGAAGCCAGGACATTTTTAGTGGGCAAATTCTGACAAAAAGGATCAATATTCCTTGGCTGGTATCTTCTTTACATTGTGCTAACTAACATTTGTGACACATACTACGAACCCAAGCATATATTAAGATGTCTATCCACTTTATAAATGTTTTCTATCTCTGTGAGACAAGGATTGTACATTGGTTTGTTGTGGAGGGTTACTGAGCTCTGTCTAGAAACTAAAATCAGTGGGACCCTGCAGACTGATAAACAGAACCACCCCCTGAATCAGCATATGCAGTTCACCCAGACTAGGCTCAAGGGACCCAGGAAGGCCACCTTGAACAGATGGGAGACGAGGAGCCTCATTCTGATGTAACCAAGTGACATGAGCCTTTAATCCAGAGGGTGAAAATCCCGCACTGAGGGTCTGAAGGACAGAGACCTTGGCAAGGTCTCTATAGGAAACGTGAGGGATCTCTGGTAAGTTTAAGTATGTATTTAGACCTTTTACTGATACGTTTTCTCTAAGGCTTTTGTCCTTAAATAAATATACTTTGCTTTGTGGAAGCAGCCTTTTTTTCTTCATCGGCCTACACCCTTAGATGAATAGGGCATCTACCAGTTTCTGCCATTTATTTAAGTCTTGTACTGGCCTGTTCAGCCTTCCGAGTGTCATGTTGATATATTTGACTTCTTCCTCAAATTGTTTGTGTAGTGTTTCTCTAGGTTAGTGGTTCTCAACGAGGGGTACATGTACCCCTGTGAGTACGCTGTGGTCTTCCAGGGGGTACATCAACTCATCTAGGTATTTGCCTCATTTTACAACAGGCTACAGAAAAAACACTAGCAAAGTCAGTACAAATTAAAATTACATACAATGGCTTGTTTATACTGCCCTATATACTTTCCATTGAAATATAAGTACGTTTATATTCCAGCGAAAGTAAGCAATTTTTCAGTAATAGTGTATTTTTTATGTCTGCTTTTGTAAAAGTAGTTTTTACAAGAGATTAAACTTAGGGATTCACAAGACAAATCAGACTCCTGAAAGGGGTATAGTGGTCTGGAAAGGTTGAGAGCCACTGCTCTAGGTCACTCCCTTTTTCTCTTCGCATATTATAACTTGCCATTGAAGTTGGAAGATGCCACCAACACAAGTGTGTCCTAAATATGTCCATTGTTGTCCTCTTTTACTATGTTTGATGCTTTAGATTGGCTTGTTCTACTTAAATTTCTGATGTTGCAAGCAATTATTTCCAATGAACTCTGAAGATCTGCAGACATTTACTTTGGAAGGAGTTTATTTCATCAATTTCTGTTGTAGATTTCCATGATGGTGCTCCAGCAGTCTTGGCACTGGTAAACATCAGGCCAGGTTCACACTAAAAAGTTTGAGGTAGCTGGGCCAACCTCTCAGGGATGTGAAAAATCCATGCCACTGAGCAATATAGTTAAGCCGACCTGCTCCTCCCTGTAGTATAGGCAGTTCTACATCAATGGAAGAAAATTCTCCCATCAGCCTAGCTACCGTCTCTTGGGGAGGTGGATTAACTACAGCAACAGGAATACCCTCCCTGTAATGAGTGTCTTCACTGAAATGCTACAGAAGTGCAGCTTCAGTGTTGCAGCATTTTTACTGTAGATGTAGCCTTGGTGTGGATGGAAAAGAAAACTTCAGGAGCTGAGCTTGGTCAGTCTTACTAAGATAATCACAAAGAACTTCAGAGGGCTGGAGCCTAAAACCCTGGTCTTAAAGGAGAGACACAGGTCCTTGTGAGAGGCCTGAGACCCAAGAGGTTATTACTTGAGTAGACTGTGGGTGGGGGAGGGGATCTGTTACTGATAATACAGAAAAAATAGTTTAGGAGTTTAAACATTAAGCAATATGGCACAACAGGATACACACTGGGTAGGGGGGAAAATCACCTGTTTTTATTTTATTTTACTGTTAGCCAGGAAACCAAATACTACTACACTCAGAAATGCAGATTTCTGCATGACACCTGAAACATTTACTGCAGCTGTACAACAGCCCTATGCCCATAATTAGGACAGACTTAAAAACAATCAATCATTTAATGCTTTTCTTGATTCATTTGTTATGCCAAGAGTGATCATTCCAAATTAAAAAAAGTTAAAACAAAATAAAGTTTTTCTTCTCCAGGTTACTCTGGAGAGCATCTTATTGCTCTCCTTCTCAAGCCATGACTCAGTGCTTGTCTTCACTACCATCCTACATCAGCACAGCTGCAGCAATAAAGCTGAGCTGATGTAATGCACCTGGTGAAAACATGCTATGTCAACATCTACCATCAATGTAATTACTCCACCTCAAAGGCAGAAAGACAGAAGCTATCTCCCACCCACATAGTGTGGTGTAGACACCACTTTAAGTTGATGTAACTTTGGTTGGTCAGGGAGGTATTTCTTTTCACACCCCCACACAACGCAAGGTACATTGACTTAAGCAGTAGTATAGACAAGCCCTGAGCATTTCTCCCCGCATCTGCCCTCTTGCTCTTCAGCTCTGTTTTTCTTTTCTCCTAACAGAGAGGTGCAGCTCCAAAACATCTCTACTGAGTTATGGTGCTTCAGAAAAAAAAATGTTAGTTTTAAACAGAGCAATATTTTGTTCTGTGAAGTGCTACCACTCAGCTGCCTAGAGTGGATACTGGCTGACAGGGCTTCACTGGTGAAGGGATGTGAAGATAGAGTTATGTCAAAGAGAGATGGGAAGGGAAAGGCATCTTAATAATTGGGGGGGGAAGGGAGGGAGTGAGTATACTATGCATAGAGCAAAGGAGAAGAAGAGGGCCTTTAAGAGGGGGAAGGAGAAAAGAATACTGAACAAAGTAAATTTAAATTTATCCAACTTACATTTTACCATATTTATCAAACTTCATTATTTACCTTTTCAATGGCATTTGTCTGATTAAGAGAAGTTATTAGCAATTTTAACATAAGTCAGCAGGGATCTGATCTGTGGTTCAGCTAAGGCTTTTCTGATCTGTAGTATTGTGCCAGGGCATTACTATAACTAATTACCAATAAAAATAAAGGATTTTCTAACATTTTGTAAGTGACAGGATAGCAGGTTGGATACATTTTAGTGTTTCTTTGAAAATACCTCATCAATAACAAACAAACTCAAAGTAGCAACTTTACACAGACCCTACGCTAGACCCAAGTATTTAGGAGACTAACTCTTATTTTCAAATCTAGTGTTTAGCAAGGACTGCTATTTTGATTTTTAAGTAATGGAAAAGGATGTTCCATGGCTAGATTTGCCTGAATTAAGAATGTCTAATGCTTTTTTCCTTTTTCCCTTGTTCTATCTGTTGAGTTCGTAATGTGCCTTTTTATTGCAATATTTTGCAAAAATATGCTTTGTTTGTATACTACAGAGTTCATTGCAGATTACATCAGAAGTATTCCTAAAAACTTTATTGTATTCTCAGCCTCTATAGATGATTCTGAAGAAACAAGCTATGGAGAATGAGGGAGTTATACAAAAAAAAGCATATATAATACACATGCACACACGTTTACCTGTGTGATATTATCCTGCCTGGCTGCATAGAGGAGGATGCAAAGGGGAAATTAACAGGAAATAAAATAATGGCAAATACAAAGGACTATCACAGAGAATGCTAATGATAAACAATGGGGAATGTATTATGTGGGAAATAACCTCCAGTCTGTCATTCCACTAGAAGGGCAACATTTACTCTTCCTAGGCCAAACTTATGACCAAAGGGTATACCGAAAACCTTAAAGATTCTAGGATAGGCAGAATGGGCGGGCGAATGGGTGGTCAGCTTGCTGACCAACACACAGGGAGAGAGAGAAGCCGCAGCAGGACAGTCTGCTTCACCAAGCCCGAGATGGGGGGGGGGGGGGAAGGACTCAAAATCTTAAAGACAGATTAAGGTGTAGGTAAGAGCCATGTGTATAAGTCTTATCGTTTTTTTCTTTTGCTATGTGCTATGTTCCTTTGGGTGACGGAACAAATAATACTTTGTTTTGAAGAAGCTGTCTGAGTCAATCAGCTACTGTGACAGGGTCCCAAAGTGAAAAGACTCATGGGAGCAAACCCAGGCCTATTCTATTAGGTTGAATTTAGCCGCATTAAGTTGATTTAAGAAATGAATGCGTCCACACAACCAACCCCATTCCATCAACCTAAAGGGCTCTTAAAATCGACTTCCATACTCTTCCCCGGTGAGGGGAGAAGTGCTAAAATCAACTTTGCTGGGTGGAAGTTGGGGTAGTGCGGCTGCAAAAATCAACGGTTTTGGCCTCCGGGAGCTATCCTAGAGTGCTCCATTGTAACTGCTCTGGACAGCACTTTGAACCCTGATACACTAACCAGGTGCACAGGAAAAGCCCTGGGAACTTTTGAATTTCATTTCCTGTTTGCTCAGCGTGGCGAACTCAGCAGCACAGATGACCATGCAGTCCCCCCAGAATCTTAAAGCACAGAATGTTTCTATGCTCCCCCTATCATCTCCGTCCCTGAGGTTATCGCAGCTTGGAAGGCCAAAAAAAGCACTCACGATGACATGATTTCCAAGCTCATGCAGTCCTCCCGCACTGATAGGGCACAGCTTAATGCATGGAGGTATTCAGTGGCAAAAGCCAGGAAATAATTAAGTGAGCATGAACAGCAGAGGCAGGATGCGATGTTGAGGCTAATGGGGGAGCAAATGGACACAATGAAGCGTCTGTTGGAGTTGCAGGAAAGCCAACAAGAGCACAGACCCCCGCTGCATCCACTGTATAACCGCCTACCCTCCTCCTCCTGTTTCATAGCCTCCTCACCCAGACGCCCAAGAACACGGGGGGGGGGGGGGGAGAATGGCAAGAGGGGGAAAAGGCTCCGGGCACCCAGCTACTCCACTCCAGAGGATGGCCCAAGCAACAGAAGGCTGTCATTCAAACAGTTTGATTTTTAGTATGGCTACAATAAGTAATGTGGCCTTGTCCTTCCCTCCTCCCCCACCCCACCTGGGCTACCTTGTCCGTTATCTCAATATTTTTTTTAATTCATAAAGAATTCATGGTTTCAAAACAATAGTTACTTTATTTCGAAGGGGAGAGGGTGGTTGCCTTACAGGGAATTAAAAATCAACAAAGGGGGCGGGTGTCTGGCTGCTCAAAATCAGACTCCAGGCGATTTGCCTCAACCTCCCACCCCACAACAAACATCTCTCCCCTTACTCTCACAGATATTATGGAGCACACAGCAACAGCAACAACAATGGGAATGTTGGTTGCGCTGAGGTCTGACCAACAGCACCAGTGAGCTTTTAAACATCCAAAGGCACATTCTACCACCATTCCGCACTTGCTCAGCCTATAGTTGAACTGTTCCTTACTATTGTCCAGGCTTCATGAACCGATCCCCTGAGCTCGTCACTGGGGAGCAGGAGACCAGAGTTGAGTTGCAGGGGAAGTGATAGAACCATACATCATGCCCTGAAGCTTGCTACGAGCCAGGCAGGAAAGATGTTCCCAGAGCCCCCAGCCAAGCTACATGTCCGACAAGGATGGTTACCAGTCCTACTGCACCGTCTGCTGCCAGTAGCATCCAGGAGGACCAGTATGGATCCCCAAAGCTCATTGCTGGGGAGCAGGAGAGCAGAGTTGCAGCGGAAGCGGTGGATGACGACAATTAGCAGTCCCACTGCACCATCTGCTGCGAAGGCAAGGCGCTGCTGCTGTGTAGCAATGCCAGCTGCTGCAGGTGCTTCTATGTCGAATGCTTGGAGGTCCGGGTAGGGCAAGGTACCTTGGCAAGGCAAAAGAGCAAGAGCCCTGGAGCTGTTACATGAAGTGCTATGTGGTGTTACAGCGGCGACTGGACTAGAACGTACAGCTGCAAGACTTCTTCACCAGCAACAGAGGACAGGAATATGATGCACCTAAAATCTAAAAAGGCCCACACATCTCCCAGAGTCACTACCCTTGATAACAGAACGTCAATGATTGCATTGGCTACTTGAATCACAGCAACCCCCACAATAGACTTGCCCACAACAGCAGTGATGGTGAGCTGAGCAGGCTCCATGCTTGCCGTGGTATGTCATCTGCACGGGTAACCCCGGAAAAAAGGCGTGAAACGATTGTCTGCCGTTGCTTTCATGGAGGGAGGGGCGACTGACGACATGTAACCAAAACCACCTGCGACAATGTTTTGGCTCCATCAGGCTTTGGGAGCTTAACCCAGAATTCCAATGGGTGGCGGAGACTGCGGGAACTGAGGGATAGCTACCCACAGTGCACCGCTCCATAAGTAGATGCTAGTTGTGGTAGTAAGGACGCACTCCGCCGACTTCTATAAAATTGACCTAATTTTGTAGTGTAGACCAGTGCTTCTCAAGCTATCTGATGTGGGGGACCGGCAAATTTTTTTTCCAATGTGCCAGGGACCAGTGCCATATTATTATCCTATTTGACGCTCTTATGAGGAAACTCACTGCAGACCGGCAGCTGATGGCTCACGGACTGGCACCGGTCTGCAGACCACCACTGGTTTACCCCCAGTTATGTTAACACAGCTAGTTACCAGGGAGCTGCAGCCCAGAAATCCAATCCCTGATCAGATGAACTGCTCGGTTGTACTCAGAATGTAGAGAAGGTAGCAAAACCTGCGCCCCAAAGGGGAGTACTCAAGGAGGTACAAAAAAGAGTAAAGTACAGCTTGCCTTGTAACTGTGACAAACATTGATCAAAGATAAGTGTTGCTCATCCAGAAAAGACAAGCCGAGAGCTGAACAGATGGAAAGCCAGCACATCACTAGTTCCCAGAATAATTACAAACATTACAGCTTTGCTTTGTAATGAATTGCTAGGCTTTACAATTTAGTTGTATAAAATGTTTCCCATTCATAGTTTTGATGGAGTTTGCAAATTTTGCAAAAAAGGTTCATCAGGACAAATGAGAGCAAGTTCATGAAACATCAGTACAAATAGAAGACTTGACACCTAGGATGAACGTAACTTAACAAAACAGAAGAGTAATAAGAATTGGAAATTCTCATCTTGTGAACATCTCAAATTGTGTTGGTGACACTACATAAAATACACAAATACCAACTTAATTCCAAAGGTTAACAGCTTCCCTAAATGGTAAGGAATTTAAACCGAAATATGCTACACAGCAATATGAGAAGACTTGTTAGGAGAAATAAACCCATTATAGTAACCATTTTTTGATAGGGGGAAGTTTTCCTTTCTGCATTAATCAATGAGAAACTGACTGCTGATCTAGAAGAATTAACATTGTTGTAGACCATAAGACTGTATTTAATGAATTACCAAATGCAGTAAACATTGCTGTGTTCCTACCAAGAGACAGCTTCAGTCAAGAAGATGTTTAAGAGAGCAATACTTGGCTTATACAGCCCTGCAACAGTAATCTTATGCATGTGCCTTTAATATGTATGTTGCAATAGTAGTAGCAACTCTTTCATAAATTTACTAAAAATTGAAGGGATGTCATACAAAACACTACCTTCTGCTCAAATGTTGGAATTCATAGTTGGAAGTGTGGACTAAGGAATTTCTCTGAGATGCAGAAATAAGAAACAGACTATCTTGATTTATATTATTAATGAGAACTCCTCACTCCATTTCAAATATCACTATAACCATAAAAAGGTACATTTCTTCACATTGACATCCACATCTCATACTTCCCTAGCACAGATACTTTAATAAGAGTTTCCAAGAGAGTCAGAAATTGTTCTGCAAAACTCAATTTTGGCTAAAATTCCCTAAAAAGTTTCCCTGATAGGTTATCAATATCAAGAAAATAAATTTAAACCTTCAGTCTGTAAAGTAGTGTTGACTATGTTCTACACAGTCAATGTTACTGAATTGACACATTTTAAAATTTAGTCTGGTATTCTCTCGCCTCTCCTTTGCATCCTTGCACGTGCAGTGGAGAGGAAAGAGGGGAAAAAGGCCCAGAAGTGAGTGTATTGAGGAGAAAAGGCAGGTTAGTGGCCTTCTCACACAAGACTGAAGAGGTCATTCCGATTTTGGGAACCCATCCTTGGGCTTCCCCTCTAACAGGGAATCATTTAGCCCTACCTTATATGAATGTTCTAGAAAAAGGCTGAAAGGTATATTACAAGCACTTAAAGAGTTAAACTTATACTGAAAGCCAGACCAGGAGAAGTATGTAATCTTATAATTGTACCAACTTTCTTGAACTACTGTGATTGGATTCCCCGGGGTTCAGCCTGGGACTGTGGGACTGCTATGCCCCCTTAACTCTCCAGCCTGAACTCACTCACTCTCTCACTCAATGCTTTGCTAGTGACGAGCAGCAAACCCCTCCAGGCACTGTTATGACTCAGCACAACCACATGTGGAGCCCCACACCCAGCTAGATTGCATGAATTCTCCCAGAGCCACTCATGAATATCACAGAGAAAGTTACCAGCCAAATGCCCCCAGCTCCCAGACTTGTACCTCAGGAACATACCATTCTGCACTGCTCAAGACCCTTTGAGTAATGCAAGTTTATTAATAGGTTCACCACTTCATCAATGGAAAGTGGATACACATCATCCTTTGTAAACCTGAGCAGATTTACCAAACAAACACTTTAGGCAATCTCACTGGTAAAGATAAACAGTAAAACAAAATCTCTCTTTTGTAATCAAACTTAAGTGATAAGTGATAACCTCTGACTTTTTGCCTATCAAAAATAAAATATAAGTATGCAATCTAAACCTTAACCCTTAACACACTAGATGGTATTTAAACCAAGCAAGGTTCTCACCCAACTAGATCTTACAGTCTTTAGTATACAGTTTTGTCTCTTAAACTTGGGCCAGTCTCCTCTGTTGGAGTCTTCAGTTTTCTGAAAGTTCTTGTTGCTTTCAGCATAGGTGGGGGGGAGAAGGAAAGGCAAATCATGGGGCCACTGTATTCTGTTTTATATCCTTAGTCCCAGGTGCTTAGAGAAAACAAGTCCAGGCATGTCTTGTGGGTATTACTGAGTACCCAGGCAAGGTTGAGCAATTCCCCTGGTGTGGCCTTGTGCAAGTGAGTCATTGCATTGTAGCTTCCTTGCTGGACAACGGCTATTCGACACCCTCCCAGGCATTGGTTACTTTCCTTGCTGTTCTCTCTGGGAAGCTAATATCTGGCTGATTCCCCAAATTACAGCATGTTTTAGTGACAACCATACAACACAATCTCATAACTCCATATATATTAATGATATACATATTTAAATAGGACAGGGGTAGGCAACCTATGGCACGGGTGCCGAAAGCTGATTTTCAGTGGCACTCAGACTGCCCGGGTCCTGGCCACCAGTCCAGGGGGCTCTGCATTTTAGTTTAATTTTAAATGAAGCTTCTTAAACATTTTAAAAACCTTACTTACTTTACATACATCAATAGTTTAGTTATATATTATAGACTTGTAGAAAGAAACCTTCCTAAAAACGTTTAACTGTATTACTGGCACGTGAAACCTTAAATTAGAGTGAATAAATGAAAACTTGGCACATCACTTCTGAAAGGTTGCCAACCCCTGAAATAGAACAATGACTTTCAGCAGATCACAACCTCTCTCTTGACACCTCACATGGCATGCTTTATATGCAATACCGCAATTTTATATAAATGAGGAATAATGGGGATTACAGGGTGCTGCCCCAAGGAATAAAATGCCACAGCTACAACGTAGAGGATCTTGACAACAAGCAGATGCTTTTATTACCCCTTAGTGTCTCCCTGCTTTGCCTTTAATATGAAAGTATTTCCATCCAAGACTAATTTTTTATGAGATTTGCAAGTCAATATCAACAAAATAGCAATACAAGACAGAATTTAAAAAGTGTGTGTAGGGGGAGAGACTTACTGTGTAGGTGACAGCTGCCAACATTCCGATCAAGGTCAAGGAGCTAATGGAAAATGATAGGGCAGCCAAACCATCTGTAATATAAAAGTAGAGAAAAGCCTGCTGAAAATAAGACATGCCCCAGAATGTAGAGTGGATTATTTTCCTGAATTTAAAAAAAAAAAAGTTCAACCTTAGTTAAATTAGATTAGCTAAACAATTTAAATCAACCACAACAATTAGTTAAAACAGAAATGTTATGTTAATTTTTTAATTACATGCCAATCCAAGTAAATCATATGAAAAAAGTCATAATATACATAAGACATGGGAGAAAACATGACAATTTGAAAATTTAACAAATGAGTGATGAAGTCTGGCATTACTGGCAGAGGGGAAATGGGGGTTCACGTGTCAATAGACTATAAAAAGTTAAATATAGCAGGGAGATTAAACCAGGAAGTCCTTAAAAGATGAGCAAGTTGTGCTTGATACCCTAGATGGGGAAGCCAGTGAAGGATACAAAGAGGGGTGATGTGGTCAAAATGATCTATATAGCATGATTTTTTAGTGGATAAGCAAAACAAGACTGCATTTGTGAAGGCTGGAGAAAACTCTCATATTTATATAGTGTGTGAGAAAACGTATTGATAGTTTTGAATTAGTAATTTATATTCTTATGGGAAAGACTAACATGTCATTTTCTTTTAAAATACATACCATGTACATCAGATAAGAACTGTTCAATAAATCCATTCCCACAGTGCTAAGCATTACATTCTTATTTTGAATTCCTATCATCATTTTGTACAGGACCCAAAACAAACAGAATTCTCACTTTTTCTTCTTGATCATGTCCCTTCAAAAACTTTAAGCAATCTACAAATCTGAGACCCAATATTTCATCTGCCATATAAAAATCATTTTTCCAGTAAAGGTAAAAAATGCATGAGTTAAGTGAAAAAAAAAGTGTCTGATGTCAGTCTCTAGAAGTTGTTAGTCTTTCATCAGTTACCTTCGTACACGCTTCTGAATGGCATTACTTTCACTTTATTACCAGCACTACGTAAATGAGCTCAGATGGCCATCACCATCTATGTTTAAATATTCTCATTCTACATGTAGGCTTGAGGAAAAAACTGCAATTCTGTATTCCTTCCTATGAAAAACAGGATTTCTATTTCATAAGTATCAAAGTCCTCTTCTCTTGCATAACAGTCTTGTGATTACTTTTCTCTTTTTGGATTTTTTGTTTATACATAAAATCACCACATTAATTCCACAAAAGAACACATTTGGTCTAGAAGATGTGCTAAACCATAAGGTTCTAAAGAGAACATAATATACCCGCAAAGTACTTGCTGAAATAAAATATAGGTACAGATATCCTACTTTAATATCCATCAAGAACAGGTACACTTTAATGGTCTTCCAATCCTGAGCGATAGAAATATTAATGAATGCCAAAAAACCTGATAGCTGACCAGAAACTCTCCTGGCAAGAGCAGAGAAAAACTGCTGAAGTACATCTGTAACACTGGGTGGAAGGGGGAGCTGAGATCTAATCAAAAGCCAATGCCCCCTTGACCTAGAATTATGTAGGAGATTCTCCTATTCTGGGGGCACTATGGTCCATGTGGCCTCACCTGCTCCTGAGCCATCTGAGCTCAGGAGCCCACAGAAGTTACTGGAGGAGCCAACCAGAAACTGAGCCACCTGGAGCAGACAAAAGTAGCTTAAAGCAGGAGCCTGCAGACTCAGAGGATGTCATCTGCATATAACTAGTTTTTGAAAGCTTTTATTCTGGGCATCTTCCCCTCTGATGATTGCTTATTTGCTCCCTCAGTCTCCTTACTTCAACCTGACTTCACCTTGCCTTTTGCGCCTTTCTTTACCTTCACCTTTCCCTCCCTTACTCTCTCTCCTTTAATGTCCCCTACCGAAAGCTTATGCCCAAATAAATCTCATAGTCTTTAAGGTGCCACTGGACTCCTCGTTGTTTGTGTGTGTTCATATTGCTCGGATCCTTATAGGTTACATCCCTTCCCTCCCACACTTTATATTGTGATGCCCATGTAGCAGCTGTGACTGAATTTTTTTCCATTTGTACCTGGGAAGGAGTGTGACCTTCCTGATGTAGATTTGGCTACAGTTATCCACATCTTCCAGCTCAAGTTGAGACTAGTGTATGGAAGTAGGTGGGGCTATACTTTGAGAGCACCCGGAAGCTAAAAGTTTTAATAAAGCAGTAGCCACAGTCTGCACTAAATTGCAAGTCATATAGATGGCATGTTACTGTTACTCCACAATAGGGAATGGTGGATTATCAGCCTCTGGATGGAGTTGGAAGTATTCGTTTTAAACTAGAGAGATTTAAGGTGTTTTAAGAACCTGGTTTTCTGACAAACTGCCTCTTCCACCATGCCCTCCTCAGTTACTATCATATGACATACTTTCTCAAAAGATATCAGCCCCATATTTTAAAAAGGAAGGAAGGGTTCTGGGACAGTGTTCTTCAGGAGGGTTCTTGAGCTTTGGATTTCTTCTCCCCCTCTAGGTCCTTTTAGGCTTCAAAGTATTTTCTAGGCATATTGAAAAGCTCATCTTTATTTCAGATATTTGGAGAGGGGATGCACTAACTAGTATGGTGGTAAAAGGCTCGGTTATTTTGTGGGCAAGTATTACATGGATTTTGTTGATTATTTGTAGTGTGTAATTTTAGTTTTTGTAAGTGTGATAAATGTGAATTGTAAGAATTTTGGATTGTCTCTGCTCTTACAATGTTATGATAGCTTTCAATTCAGTTATTTCCATTAATTAAACCTTTCAATGTAGACTGTATTTGTATATTAAATTGGCAGCGCAAGCATGTTGATAACATGAAAATATTTTGGATAGAGGAGATTTGAAACAGGATGTATGTTTATGGTAAAATCCCACTAAAGAAAATAGACATTTTTAAAACGGATTGAACAGGACCTTATATAGAAGAGAAATATGCTGCATTTTTCTAAACAAACTTTATATGGATGTTATTGTTCCGAGTGTAGGATCATTCAGTGTCAAGTCAACCAGCAATACTACAACTACTATCAAAACCTCTTCCCAGCTTCTCAGTCTTATTTCTGTGGTATGTCAAAGTTGTATGAAATTTGAAGTATTCCATTTTAGTTAAAGTTAATTTTAAAAAAATGATACGTAACAGCTACAGTATTAAACATTCAGTACTAGTTCAGCTGCACTGGTTGTCAGCAACAGGACATTTTCTTAGTGTAAAACAAAGTATAAAATTGTACACACCCAAAGTCTTTTTCTTAAAGCCATTTTTATGGATCCCCTTCTACAAAAACATTGTCTGGTTGTAATTCCCTATCACTCAGATTTGAGAACACCTAGCATATTAGAATGATGATTGATGCATTTCATTTCAGTATAATGTAAACCCTAAAATAAGTTACACTTCAGAACTGCTAGTAGCACTTTCAGAACTCCTTGTTCTTTGGTTTGTAAGCTATCATTCTAGATTTTTTAACACTTGTGTTTTGACATAAAGCAATCATCTGTAACTTACCAGAAAAATTCCATTATAAGAGTTGAAATTCCCTTGAACGTTTGGAGATTTCTCAGATGCAATACCGACAGTTTAGAAACACAGTTCTACTCTGAAGAGACTGTAAACATGCTACCTTCTTACTGAAGATACACACTCACCTCCATCCATGGGGTACGTACTCAGAATCAACCCTCCTTTCTTTATTGACCAAGGACCAAATTTTGCCTTGATTTAGGTCCTACAGTAACCCTTTGAATAACAAGTTTTTATTCTTATTAGCACTACAAAGCAAATATAGTTGTAAGAGAATGAGCTGGATTCTATTCTGGCTGGGCTTTTAGTCAACACAATGATTAACTGCAAAATCTTTACTGGTGAGGACGCATAAGCCATGAAAAAAAGTTTGAGTTCCAGGTTGCACACTGAATTTGCAGGCCTAGCACTCCAAAAAATGTTACTACTTTTAAACACATCAGATATGGGGTGTGATGGATTATTCCATATGTTTTATGAAATATGCTTATGAATGACATAACTAGAATATGCTTAACACTAAATACCCTTTGTATGGTGTCATTAGAAAACTTGTAGTCTACCAAGTGCATTCATCCTATTTGTTTGCACATATTATTTCTATATCTGGAGTTGGGAGAAAAAAAGATATAAACTTGCATCACTGATGCAAACATATTAAGTGGAGGCCATTAACGGTGCTCCAGAAACAATCAGTTGTAAATGGCCTTAGTTACTTGAACGCCTTCCTGTGTATGAGTGGGCCAGTTCACCAGGACAGGAGACTAGGGGGTCTTACAGGGACATGTGACCATGTCACCTGATAATGAAATCCATCTTAAATCTGGTACTTCTGTTTAGAAGGACGGGTGGGGACCCAGAAAGGCAAAAGATTCCTGCCTTGTGCCAAAGCTATAGAAGGGGGTGGAGCAGGACAGAGGATGCCAGTCATGAGAAAACCGCTGCTTACCACCTGAGAGTCTGCTTGAACAAACAAGGACTGTACCAGGGGAAGGGCTGGGCCCAGACTAGGAAGGAGTTTAGTCTGTGAAAGACGCTTATACCAACATCTGTTTGATATATTGAGTGAGATGCAGCAAAGAATCCTGTGGCACCTTATAGACTAACAGACGTTTTGCAGCATGAGCTTTCGTGGGTGAATACCCACTTCTTCGGATGCGAGTTAGATATTACTTGTAATCAGTTTAATGTATTAGGCTTAGTTTTTGCTTTATTTTGCTTGGTGAACTACTTTGTCCCATCTGTTATTACTTGAAACCACCTAAACCCTACTTTTTTATACTTAAAGGTGATTTTTTTATTAATAAACCCAGAATAAGTGATTAATAGCTGGGGGAGCAAACAGCTGTGCATCTCTCTATCAGTATTATAGAGGACAAACAATTTATGAATGTACCCTGTATAAGCTTTATACAGAGTATAACGAATTTATTTTGGGTTTGGATCCCATTGGGAACTGGGTGTCTGGGTGCTGGAGACAGGTAACCTGCAGAGCTGTTTTCAGGCATGTCTTCAGCTTTGGGGGTGTGCACCAGACCCTGGGTCTGTGTTGCAGCAGGCTAGCATATCTGGCTCAACAAGACAGGGTTCTGGTAGTCCCAAGCTGGCAGGGAAAACAGGCTCAGAGGTAATTTCAGCACATCAGGTGACAGTCTCAAGGGGGTTTCTGTGACCAAACCCATCACATGGGACAATCACATACATCATAGAATCATGGGATTGGAAGGAACCTCGAGAGGTCATCTAGTCCAGTCCCCTACACTCATGGCAGGGCTAAGTATTATCGATTCTAGACCAGTAGTTCTCCAACTTTAGTAACCCGAGGACACCCATTTTCATTTAAAATTTTGCAATGGACCCCCAAATCCCCAGCTCAGCCCCAGGCCATGTCCCCACTCCACCCCTTTCCCCAAGGCCCCACCCCACCTCTTCCCACTCCCGCTTCATCCCTGTCCCTCCTTTTTCCACCCCCTCCCCTGAGCGCTCCGATACCCCCTCTCCCTTCCAGCACTTCATGCATACTGAGGAACAGCTCTTCCCCAGCATGCATGAGGCGCTGGAAGGGAGGAGGAGGAGAAATTGAGGCAGAGAGGGGGGAAGAATTGATCAGCGGGGCCCATGGACTCCCTGGAGTTCCCTCGCAGACCCCAGTTTGAGAAACTCTGATTTAAACCATTCCTGACAGTTGTTTGTCTAACCTGCTCTTAAAAATCTCCAATGATCGAGACCCCACAATCTCCCTAGGCAATTTATTCCAGTTCTTAACCACCCTGACAGTTATGACGTTTTTCCTAATGTTTAATCTAAACCTCCTTTGCTGCAATTTAAGCCCATTGATTCTTGCCCTATCCTCTGAAGGAAAGAATTTTTCTCCTTCCTCCTTGTAACAACCTTTTATCTACTTGAAAAAGTATGTCCCCTCTCAGTCTTCTCTTTTCCAGACTAAACAAACCCATTTTTCCCCCCAATCTTCCCTCATAGGTCATGTTTTCTAGCCCTTTAATCATTTTTGTTGCTCTTCTCTGGACTTTCTCCAATTTGTCCACATCTTTGCTGAAATGTGGCACCCAGAATTAGACAATACTCCAGTTGAAGCCTAATCAGCATGAAATACAGTGGAAGAACTACTTCTCGTGTCTTACTTACAACACTCCTGCTAATACATCCCAGAATGTTGTTTGCTTTTTTTGCAACAGGATTACACTGTTGACTCATATTTAGCATGTGGTCCACTATGACCCCCAGATCATATTGACCCTCAAGTGCTCTTTGGAAACAGGGAACAAACTCACTTTTGAAAGTTTTAGCCACAATCTGATAATCAGAGTAAAATATAGAACTTTGATGCCAATTTTATGGTTACTTTCCACAATATAAGAGCACTTAAAACTGAAGCAAGATGCCCTGACTAGTCCACATTCAAAGTCTGGTCATCCTATAGTAAAAGCATCATCCCTTCATCATTACAATATACAAGATCAATAATTTAGCAATTAAACAATTCTAACTATATTCTAATTATCTATTAAAGCAAAATAAGTTATCTAACTTGCAGACAGATGAAAGTTGTTTTAATTATATTAATATTTTAACAAGTGAAAATTTGCTTTTAAGATTGTGATACTATGCCCCCACATTCTTCACAGAGATACTGTTATGCTATAATTATGGCATAACTATGATGTATTTTATGCAAGATAAGGCATGTGAGATATAAAGGTTATGATTTATTAAATATAATCCTATTTGTAAGCATGTGTCTTTTTTGTATCTGAAGTTAAGAATATGGTCTATGCATCTATTACTAATGTGTTTACACCTGGGAAACAGGCACTAGATAGAATGCAATCAGTTTAGATGGCTCACTGGGAAGGGTCATTAGGGAGAACAATAGGTCTTAAAAGATGCTAATCTTCTCCCAGGAAGCCTTCCTCAGGAAGCTGCAAACAGCCTCTGAGTTATAGCAGCAGGGACATGTGACCAAGTCACCTGGTAATGGACTTCATGATAACAGTAGTGTTTTTCCACTGACCGGGGATGGGACTCAAACTGGGAGACAAAGGATTCCTGCCTTATGCAAAAACTATGCAACGCAGGGGAGTGACATCATCGTGGTTCATTCTTCATTGACTTCCCAGTCAAGAAGGACCACTGCTGTAAACACCCAAAAACAAAGACTGAACTATGGGACAAGAGCTGAGCCCAGACTAGAGGGTTGTCTGGCCTGTGAAAGGAGTATCTGGAGTTTTAAGCAGCAAGCAAGTGCAGCTTGCCTTCAAGAATCTCGGTGATCTGCCTAAAACTACGTTTAGGGTGAGAGTTTGCTACTTATAACCAATTTCTTTAGTATATTAAGCTTAGATTGCATGTTCATTTTAGCTGCTAGGTAATCTGTTTTGATCCATTTGCTATGTTTTCTTAATGGCATTTCCTGACAATCAATGGAGGATATCTTTTGAACTACGTCAATTGTCCTACGGCACAGGGAAATGCAATTTTTTTTGGGTGGCTTTACCTTTCAGATAAAGGTTTCATATTTTTGACCTTCAGCGACTTGTTATTTCATGCTTGTATATGCAAAGACATACTTTACTGCTCACATGAATCTTGCAAGGACTCTTCTTGAAGTTTTAAATAAAAATTGTGCTACAGTTTTTAAGGTATCTTCATGCAAGATTCATCTGACCCGCTCCTGTAACAAACCCCTAACCTATGTCTGAGTTATTGTAGTCCTCAAATCATGGTTTAAAGACCTCAAGGTGTAGAGAATCCTTCAGCAAGTATTCTGTATACATCTCTGCAAGAGCAGGAAATACAGTTCACAATTCTACATTTTTATTTACTAACACTTGATACCACACCCTTCTTATAAGATGGTGTGGTGAGGCGGAGTGGCCTCCCACTGAGCCAGAAGGGAAGGGACCACACTCTGAACTCTGGCGGGAAAGTCAGGCCATGCTCACCCCTCCACCAGAAGTCAGGGGGCAGAACAGGAAGTATAAAGGATGGATCAAGGAACTCAGTTGGGCTGCAGCCACCAAAGATGACAGACGCCTGCTACCCGCGCCTGAGACTGGAGACTGCAGCCGACCCCCACCAACCTGAGGACTGGCCAGGGCTACCTGCTGACCAAGGCACTGAAGTTGCCAGGATTGCCACTAGCTACCTATTGTAAGGAGTCAGAAGACACCCCAGAGATGCAAGTATACCCTGAGGGGAGGCCAGGAAATGGCCTGGGGCAGCCAACCCTACTCTGGCTGCATTTCTGCCAGAGACACAGTCAGCGTGTTGCAGCTGGATTCCCTACTGACCCAGTGGCGGAATACTCTGCCACTGTTAGGGTCCTGGGCTGGGATGCAGTGGAGTTGAGAGGGCCCATGTGCCCCTATCACCTGCCACCCCACCCCTGGGGTCGAAGTCCCCCCTCTCCAGGCCAAGGAGCCTGCATTTGCAGGCCATCCGCCGGAGCCTTTTTTTGGTCAGCCCTGAGTAAAGGCCCAGGCCACAGACTCCTTACTGCCCCACACTGACTGAGGGCCCAGGCCCATAAATGTTTGCTGCTCTGCCTGGACTGCAGGCCAGAGCCATAGGCTGGGTATTCCCAGGAACAATCCAGCCTGACTGGAGCTGGTGATATTGAAAATATCAAAGCAGGAGGAAAAGCTGCAGAAATACAGCAGTGTGTTGCTGCTTTCGAAGCTATGCAAAAAGGGGTATCTACCACTGACCAAGTTTCTACAGATCCCGCACTGTGGAGAAAACTAGATGAACAGGCAGACCTGGGTTCCTAAAGGTTTGGCTGTGTGTAGAAACACAGATGTAGAAAACTTCCTGACATTTGGGCAATTGCAGGGGAGAGAAAAAAGTTTGCCAAAGAACTTTCCATCTTTGACAAAGTTGTTGAGTAATATTGGCTTATTTGCTCTCCATCTACAAGAAATTTAGTGCTTAGCCTGTTAGCATTTAATCTACTGGAAAAAAGCTTTTTCAGAAGAACGAATTAGTGACTGGGGATTCTAGAGTGAATGTCACAGTTTCATCCATCTCTGGCTGACTACCTGGCTAAATTTGGACAGAAATAACCCACATATCTGTCCTCAACTATGTATAACACATTAATTGACTTGGTAAGAAAGAAAATTAAAAATACCATAGCAGGAGAATTACAGCAAGCCAAACATTTCTCTAATTGTTGATTCGGTACCTCATGCAGTGCATGAAGACCAACTCCCATTCATATTTTGATTCCTCAATTCAGAGGGACAAATAATTGAGTGATTCATTGTTTCAATCTTAAGAACCACAGGTGCAAAACTGGGCAAAGCTGTGGTGGCTATGATAAGTAACCTAGGTTTGGACACGTCTGCCATGGACAATTGCATGATAATGCTAGTAATATGGCTAGTTTGTCTGCAGGCTCATCTATCATGGAAAAAACTCTACTTGTACAGTATATTCCCTAAATTTACTTGGAGTCAATGGTGTTAACAGCTGCTCAGATGTAGTAATTTTGGGAAGGTTATGCAATGACTATACTCTATTTTCTAGAAGATGTCAATTCAGAGCAGAGTTTCCCCATCATGTAAATATTAACACTAGTCAGAGACTGATGACTTTCAAAAAAGTCTGCCAGATACGCAATGCTGTAGTCTTACCAATTCTACTGTAAGGCACTGTGTCAAAACAATCACAATATTCAACAAGCATTGGAAGAGGCATCAAAAATACAAATCAAACTCCTGATACTCATTTACATGCAGTTTCTCTTCAGAAGAAAATGGAACAACTGAGTGAGCACTGTACACTTTGTATTCTGTGTTGTAATTGAAATCAATATATCTGAAAATATAGAAAACATCTAAAAATATTTAAATAAATGGTATTATTGTTTAAAACATGTGATTAAACAACTGATGGTAGTTGGGATTTACCGAAAAACCAGAGGAAACGTCTGCATCCCTCAAACATGGAGATGTGAAACTACACATCTTTCCAACTGAGGGCGGCGTACCATTCTCCTGGATCCAGGGGTGGGGGATGATGGAGGCCAAGGACACCATGTGGAACTTCAGCTTCCCTAGGAAGCTGTTCAAGTCTTGCAGATCCAGGATAGGTTGCAGACTACTCTTGGCGTTTGGGATTGAAAAGTAACAAGAGAACCTCTTGTTCCTTTACTCTGGAGGAATGACCTCCACCGCACCTAGCTGCAGTAACCCCTCTACCTCCTGCACGAGGCGACTCTCGTGAGAAGTGTCCCTGAAGAGGGACGGGGAGAGGAGGTAGGAAGGAGGGGTAGAAAGCAACTGAAGGGTGTAACCCTATGCCACTGTACTGAATAACTATCGGTCCAATGTTATAGATGCCCATGCAGGAAGGAAAGGAGAAAGGCGGTTGGCAAAAATAGGAGAGGAAGGATCCTGGAACAGTCCAGTAGGTTGCCATCGGGCACACCCACAAAATGAGTGCTTGCCCACCTACTTTGCGGGCCAAACTCAATTGAGAAGCCTGCAAAGGTTGGTGGCTAGGACACTGCGTATAGCCTACGGATTTCTTATGGGGACGCTCCTGGCAAGGGTGGCTCCCCTGGCCCTGAGGCAGCTGTGGCTTGAACCGCTTGCAGGGAGGGCCGGGAACATACATGCCCAACATTTTAAGAGTTGTGCGGGAGTTCTGGAGGCATGGAGCTTATTGTCCATCTGTTCCACAAACAGGGCTTGCCCATCAAAGGTAAGGTCTTACATCGACTGCTGAGCCTCCATGGACAAGCCAGAGAGGAACAGCCTGGATGCCCAGCTGAGGTCAGGGTTTGGGTGAGGATGTCTGCCACATCCAACGCTGCCTGGAGTGTCACTGTGGCCAGAGTCATGCCCTCCTCCATGGATTGTCCAAAACTCCTCAAAGTTACAGCATTCCAGGAGGGTCTGATGGTTGGCCACCCTCAACTGGAGACTAGAGGACAAATAAATCTTACGCCCAAACAAGGCTAGTCTCTTGGAGTCCTTTATTCTTAGGGGTAGCTCTGGGTTGACCTTGTTGCTCTCTGTGGTTAACTGCTCTACCACTAGGAGTTGGGAGCAGGGTGGGTGTACAGGTACTCGTGGCTTTTGCATGGCACAAAAGTACTTGTGCTCAGCCCTTTTAGAGATGGAAGGAAGAGGAGAGAGTTTGCCACCAGATATTAAATGATCTTTGAGACCCCCTCATGAAGGGGCAAAGCCACCCTGGCCAGTGCTGTGGAGCAGAGGACATCGAAAGAGAGTCTGAGGACTCCTTTAACTCCTCCACTTGAAGGCCCAGGTTGGCAGTGATCTTCTTCAGTAGTTCCTGGTGCACTTTAGCGTCATCCAAAGGAACTGGGGGCGGGGGACCCCGTTATAGCCTCGTCTGGCGACGAGGAGAATGCCGGTGCCGTAGCATCCTCCGCAACCATTGGTGGCCCAGTGGCTTGCTCCCCTACTCCCTGTTGGACCTGCAGGGTCCTTGTGCCTGAGGTTTTGTGCACCTGAGGGGGGCGAGAGAGAGAGGCCGTCAGTCTCTGAGGCTCCGGGCACAAAGGGGAAGGCCTGGGTGAATCTCCTCCCCCACCAGTTCCATGGTGTACCATGGCACCAGCCACTGTACCAAAGGCCATGGGGCCGGTTTAGGTGCAGACAATGTAGCTGGTACTGGAACTGGTCCCACCATTAGGGAACCCTGCTCTGAACCAGGGCTGGATCCTGAGCGGTCGCTCCCATGCGACCAGGACACAGCGGAACAGTGGCTCTGCCCCGACCAATGCCAGTCACACCGCCTGGAGTCTGATCTGAAATGGGGTCTTGGGGACCAGTGGTGCTCAGATATGTGACAGCCTGGAGCCGGCAATCTATGTCTCATGCTTGACGAATGGTACCAGGATAAGGAGCAGGACTGGGAGAGGATTGGTAGCGTCGATTGCTTGACGGGTCCCCGAAGCGGTACTGTGGTCTTGGAGATACTGGGTGCTAGGACCAGTGTTCCTGGCTGGGGATGGGAGGGGGGGCGGCATGTGCTTCCAGAGGTTGGCGCCTGGTTGCCGGCAAGCTGTACCTAAAGCCTGTCTGTCAGTGCCCAACGTCTGGGAACCGAATGAAGCTGTGCTGCATCTGCCTTTCACAGTCAGAGGCGTGGCAGCTATGGGAGAGCAAGCACTGGTGGGACATCCCCCATGACGGAGAATGTTGCCGCTGAGGCGGGGACCATAGTGGTCTAAATGTGGGTTTACCCTGTCACCGGGGAACCACAGGAGCCAGTGTGGGCGGCACCAGGAGGAACATGAGATCCTGTACCACCTGCAGGGCCTCTAGTGTAGACAGTACCTGGAGCTGGCAGAGGCCTCTGCCACTATCTGGGGTGGCTGGCGGGCATTGGGCTAGGTTACCCCGCTCAGCCAGAGCTTGGGCCAGAGATCCCGATGGGGGTGAAGAGTTACCCAGCCTGGGACCTGGCTCACACCCAGTATCATCTTTTCCCTTGTGGGAAGTTGGAGACTGAGCCCATGCTGTCTTCTTGGTTGAAGCCACGCATGGGGACTGTGGCCAGCCAGTGGATGGTCCTGGTGGGGTGCTGCGTACCGAGGTCACAGTGCTCGGTGCTGAGTCGGAGCATTGCTCTGGTGCCGGGGTGAGGGCCAACTCAATAAGGATTGCTCTTAAGCAAATATAGTGCTCATTCTTAGACCCTGGCTTGAAGGACTTGCAAATTTTGCATTTTTCACTAACGAGCCCTTCACCCAAGCAATGCAGACACTAATGGGAATGGGCTTCTTGCAGCAATCACAGGGCTTAAGGCCTGGGGACCAGGACATGCCCCATCCTGAGGCAAAGTCCCGTTTAGAACCTACAAAGTCTCTAACTATAGCTAAGGAATTTACTAACACTAACAGAAAAATACATCATCATACAATAATTAATCACTTCGTATGAACAAGAAAGCAACAGCGCCAGCTGAAGCAGCAACAGTTCCAGCATGGTCACTAGTGGCAAGAAGGAAGTGAGGGTTGGGTGGAGCCGGCAGCACCCTATATACCGTGGCATGTGTGCGCATCTCCAGGGGGCGCACGGAGCCAGTTCCCTACAGATATTGCTGAGTGGGAAAGATTCCAGCACCAGTGCACGTGGTGAGCACACACACCTAAGTTGAACGGACATGAGAAAGCAGTCTAAGGAGAACTGGATTGTACAGGAGAAAAAGTAAACTGGAAAGATTTTCACTAATTTCAGTTTAATATTAGATATTACTTAGAGCCATAGTAGACAACATTTTCAGAAAGCAGTATTTTTAAGTTGACAACATCCCTTTCAGAGTACTCATTTACTGAATAAACCCCAGGCCAGGAGATTTGTTTTTCAACATTCTTTCTTTCTCCAAAAAAGTTTATACTGAGCTAAACTAGTTCTGTAGTCAGAGTACAGATGCTTTAAGTTATGACAAATATTGTCAAACCCATGACACTTATCTATTGAATCAGTGTGTAATCTGAAACTGTTTTTACTAGTTTTCTATCCATCTGAAACTACATCCTTAGTTTCAAACCACCATGCAGACTATTAAATATTTTATAACCTCAGTCATTCTGCCAGATATATGACAGTACAGATTGCAGATATGGCTGCTCAGTTTCTCCTTGATTATTATAGAAACATTATTTGCACAATGCTAGCCCCTACTAGCCCCAGAACTCATTATGCTTGGCACTGTTCAAATACACAAAGAGACAGTCCCTGCTCCAAAGATCTTATCTCAAGTGTAAGACAGGACATTAGGTGGTTATAGAGACAAGCGAGTAAAGGAAAACAATGAGACAACATATTGTCAGCATGATAGACAACTGGTGTGCTGAGACCACTGCTTAAGTGTTTCAAAAGCATAACAAAGCAGCGATTTAAGGAGGGATATAAAGGATGACAGTGAAGTGGTTTTGTGGATGTTTATGGGGAAATCTACCCATGTGTGAGAGGTAGCAAGGGCACAAGCATCAAGGTGCTGTTTCAAAGCGTAACAAATGGGTGATGAATGCTGGCATCTGTGGCACAGCAGATACAGGAGTTGTCATATCCACAGCATTTAAGAGTTGATAAGTATCATGGAAATAGACCATGAAGGGCCTTGAAAATAGACAAACAGCATATGGTTGATGTTTCAGAGAAGCAAGAAGCCAGTACATGGATGCGGGGGCATGGGGAGGGGCGGGGAAAGAGAGAGAGAGAGCGCGCGCGCATGCGCGAGAGAGAGATTAACATGGATGAAGAAACAAGCTAGGAAAATTATCTTTACAGCAGTGTTTTGATTAGATATAAGAAGGCAAGACTGCATTTATCAAGGCCAGTGAGTACGTTGCAGAAGTCAAGAGAAGATGTCAGGTTTTAGTTGCATGGATTGAAAGAGGCAGCACATCTTAGAGAGGTTATGCTGGAAGAATTGGTAAGGTTTAGACATGACCTGGATGTGAGTATCTAGAGAATGCGGAGTCTAAGGTGATACTGAAGTTACAGGCTGTATCCACAATGACTGAAAAAGAGCTTGGAATGGGATTAAGCACTCTTCTGTCCTCAAGAGATTACAATACAAATGAGACAATATGCAAGTATAGGGTGACCAGACAGCAAGTGTGAAAAATCAGGATGGGGTGGGAGGGTAATAGGAGCCTATATATGAAAAAGACTCAAAAATCAGAACTGTCCCTATAAAATTGGGACATCTGGTAACCCTGTGTAACTGAGCCTAAAACAATATTTAAGGAAACAGTAATAGGGGTGTGCTCACATAAGGTAAAGAGCGTAAGTTGATAGTTCCAAGTCAATTTCCAAAGATCCTCTGCCTAAATCATTTCAGTTATTATTGAAGTAGCTAGAGGCCCTGGTTAAGATACGGGGACCCTATCATGGTAGGCAGAGCACACTTTTGCTTTATGAAGAAAGCACAAGTGGGGGAAGGGGAGACAGACAAGGTAAATGTGAAACAAGCATGTTTCAACATTGCCAACTAGGAATATTGGTTGTGTCTTCTAGGAATCAAGGTAGAAGTGGATCTTTGGGGGGGGGGGGGGGTTGAAGGAACCTTTTCATTGTGACCTATGGACTAGCTCAAGAAGTTCATGTGTAAGAGGCAACAGAAGAAAGTTTAAAGATGCTTATTGGAGAAGCAGACAAGAAGATATTGATGCTAGCCCCTTAGTTTTCAGTTTAAACCGATTTTTACCAAAAATCCTGGATTTCACCAAAAGGTTACAATTTTGTCCGATTTTCACCCTGCTTTTGTATCAAATACATAAAAAAACTTGTATTGTATTTTCCTAATAAAACACAATACATGGCATGAGATATATGTATTACAATAATACATTAGTCTGTGTGTATATGCAAAGCTGTCTGTTGAAATAAGGCTTTGTATTAGTCTAGAAGATACACAAACAGGCACACAACACAAGCTCTGAAGTGTGTGCGCATCTGATGTACTGATGGATCTCATGCCCACCGTGTACACATTTCAAGCTGCTAGCAGATAATGGATTAAAGATTTGACACTAAAATAGTAAGAAAATGAAAATCTGTATCAGAATACATTTCAGAACACAAGGAAGTATTCAAAAAATTTTTAAAAACAAAAACAGGAGAAAAGGATGAAGTTGAGCATATGCACTGCAAATGGTGTGGCCCAGTTATTAAATGCAACTTTAGTACTATTAGCCTATAAATATTTACAACAGTCAACTGATTAGTCAAATGAAACGTTTTATTTGGGGATTAGAGATATAGTTTTCTTAAACTCAGAGGTGGCGTTGTGTTTTGAGTTCTGTTTTAGTTCTGCAGCAAATGACATTGATGAACAAAATTCAAAGCATTAGTCTACTGAATACATTTCCCCCCATCTTTCTGTCCACCAAACAAACAAAAAAACACAACCCAGATAGTCACCCAGAAAAATTCTAATAGTTTTTTGCACTGATTTTCACCTCTTTTTGTTGTTGTGGTAATAAACACTCAAGTTCCCATGAAAAATTAAATAAAATGAAAATGAAGAGCCCTATCTATCAATAACAGAAAAGATAATCTGGGAGGGGAAAAGTTGCGAATGGCCTTTAAAAGCAAAGCAAAAGACCAACTTGATATGGTGGAAAGGCAGGGTCAGTGCAGCGAGTCAAGGGATGGTAATGTGGTGAGCAAAAAGACCAAGAAGATGAAGATATGATAAAAAGATTGTTTTTTTTTTTTTTGTTTTAAACCAAAGCATGAAAAGTATTGAGCACAGGGACTGAAATTCAGTACTGACTGGGGAGCAAGCAGTAAAATATAGAATGTTAAGTCTTCTGTTTAGTTTCCTATGATTACATCTAAATCCTGGACATGTTTATTTTTTACCTCCAAAGTGTTTCAACAGTTAGGACAGTAATCAGATAAGACTGTTGGTAATAAGCAGTTTGATCTTGTTCCAAATACTGAATTTTTTCCACCATCTTACAAAATTCTCAGAAAGCTCAAGACAAGTATTTAGTTACTCAGATAGTTATAAACAAAAACCACAAGCAGCCCTTTTATTTACTATTTGTATGATTGACAGGCTAGTCCAGTCTGCTACTAGTTCAGTTATCAAAGACCCTATGGTATTAGATGACCCAAAGTATTCAAACTACCAGGTAAGAAAATGACAGACTCACATCTGCAGTGTACATTGGACCGAGTTATATGCAAGATTCATAACACTTAATTATTTGTTGTAGAAAAAAATTAGACCCAAAGTCACACTACAGGAGACCACTTATCCATCTGAATTAGTAATCTGTCTCCATACAATGCCTGTAGTCAATTTTGTAATAAAGAACTATATGCCAATGCCAACTGGCTTTCAGGTTATATACTAAAAAGCAAGATAAGTTACTAAGTGTAACTTCTTACATTAGAAGTATTTGTTCATACATCTAATTCTCCAACTCCTGATTGATTTTGGAAGTGAAATGTATATGTAAATTAAACATTAAAGAAATTGATTTCCATCATTTCATGTCTCAATGGCAGCACATGTCCCATTGTTTTTGTATTATAGAAGAGCAGGATGACTAGAAGTGTGTGACTGGGCTTTAATACAAAGATTTTTGTAGTTTCAGATACCCATTTCCTCTTCTTTACAAGCTAAAGAAATCCCCAAACTGGACTTTGTCCCACACTTTTTGTATACTCTTCACTATATCCTGGTCAAGTCAAAAGCAATATTCTATTGTATATGTAAAGCTTGTTACTGTAATTTTAATATTCTAGAAGTTACAAAGCATGCCCAATATCTTTCCCAGATGCATTCTTTTATACCTTTATATGGAGAAGTTCTAAAATGGGGAGGAGTATATAAAAGGACATAATAGTCTAATTCAGCTTGCCCATAGACTTAATGGGCAAAATCCTGGCCCCACTGAAGTAACAGGAATTTTGCGATTATCTAAAAAAATTCAGACAAAGGAACAGTATCCAGGAACTCTTAGTCTTGATATACACATTTTGTGGTGGTAAAAACTTGCAAATCCACACTAGCAAAAAAGACATCAGTTTATGTATTTTTCTCAGAATTATTCTGTTTTGAATATATCTCAACATCCTTTGACTATGGCTTAGTGATACCCAGAAGTCTTCAAACGTTTTCTTAAGTTATTTGGAGAAGACAATGGTGTATTTAACAATTCAGAATTTTCTGAGTAGTTTAATTTTTTTCACCTCCTGTAACACCACAACTATGCTGACTTTTTACTTGTGTTAAAATACACTTTAGAGACCTTCAACCCTATTCAATTTTAAGTTTTTCCTATATCGCCCATCACCATAGTATTAAAAAGATAAACTATAATCTGTTATTTTTATTAACTATTCATCTTTGGTATTCAGGTCATTACCAGTTGTACTGAACTTCACCGGTCTTACAGCATCCACCACAATTACTCAACTTGAAAAATGTAAGGGAAGACTGTCCAAAGTCAACAGTCTCTCCCCCTCCATATACAAACCCCTGTTCCTCCTCCTCAACATCCCTTGACTGCGTTCTCCAGAGGAGGGGAGGCAACTCAAGCAGCCTTCTACAGTTGTATTTGAGGTAAGCTAATCGAACTGGTCCCCATCCAGCAAACTTGATGTGCAAAGCTGACATCCTATACCTAGAGCACTGAAAGGAAAATCGCCTCCCTATTCTGCAAAACATGCGTGTGATGTCATATAGTGCAAAAGATACAAAGAACTCCAATTTCACACGCAATAGGGGAAGATTTTTCAAATATTTGGTTATAGTTCTGTGCGATGTTAAGACTATATACATTCCCTGTATGATTTAAGATCTTAAACACCTATAGTTTTCTCTTAGTAATATCCAAAGAAAAGATGGGACCTTTACATGGTAACAAGGATGTCTAGAGAGATAACAGTTAATGGTAAAAATAGTTTTGGGAAAGGGTAAAAAGGCCTCATGAGTCAGGGTTTAAGATGGTCTCTAACTATTAAGGATTAGGATAACACCATTATGGGAGCAAGTTTTTTGCAACTTCCTCTGAGGCATCTGGTGCTGGTCACTGATGGAGATAATACAGGACTAGCTGGACCACAGGTCTGATCCAGTATGGCAATTCTTATGTTAAAAACATTTTACCTTTCAATTAATAACTGAATTCAACAAATTCTATTCCTTACGAGGAAGCATACACTATTTGTCTTATTCAGATGCCACTTTGCACTATTAAGGTAAAAAGTATAATTAACTGTTTAATGCCAAGTTCAAACACACAATTCCTGAAAGAACTTACGACTACTTCCAAGTTCCTCAAACAGGAATTTCACTTTCTCCCACTCAGTGGAATTTCTCTTCTGGGGAACATCCAACGGAACGAAGGCACTATAACAAGAAAAAAAAAGTTAACACTTTAAAAAATTTGTAATAGTCATTAAAATCTTCAGAACTACAGTAGACTGCACTTAAAAGAAATATTTTAAGGGGAATCAATCTAACCCCTGAAGAAAACAAAAAAGTCTCCTACATCAAGCTGAATTATATATACACACAAAAGAATGATTTTCTTCTAGACCAATTTTTCGTTTTAGTTTATATCCCTTCATACTAGCTATGCTTTTGTATAAATCAGTTTCCAATGTTGCAAATACTCTGCCTGCAAGTTATAAGGAGTATAATAGTGCTCTCTTCAGTTAAGATAGCTATTCTAAACAGGTAGTTTATTTTCCAGTGTACAGCTCTGGGTTCTTCATACATAGAAAATAGTAGAGGGCATGTTATCAAATGCAGCAGCACTGGCCAACTGCACAGTTGAGAGCGGGACCTAAGCATTTCAGTTATCCATTTAGTGTTGGATGGCATTAACTTGCACTTTTTTATATTGCTGTAGAAAATGCTTGTTAAGCTAAAATACTTATCTTCATAATATATTTTGGCCCAATTTGAATATCCAATACACTAATTTGCACAAATATAGTCACTCAATATGTTTGAAATAAACTAGTTTTTCTAAAAAGGCCATCTGTTTCCATTTTATTCTTGCAGTTTGTATAAAGTCTCATGCTATATCATTTATGCTGACCCCATGGTCCGAGAAAAATCTGTTTTCTGACACCATGAGGTCTCATAAGAAATTCAAGCACAGTATGATTCCAACCTCCATTATTGTTCCCAACACATGCTGTGCATTTGCAGCAACACTGAACAGAGATCACCTCCTCACCTAAAAAAATAAACCCGATAAAGTGTGTGGAAAGTTGTGAGCTATTTCTTTGTTTAAAAAAAAAAAGTAAGCAGCAAATATTCTTCTCCACCCCAACCATCTAGACACTAATATTACACTGATTGTTCTGGAGTGCAACTATTTACTGTGCAACAACTTGGAACAGAGTTACTGCAAAAATGGGCACAAAGAGGAACATAATTCTGAGAAAAATAAATAAAAAGGCACACTTTTGCAAGTTCATCCTAAATTAACTGTATCCTTTCCTGGGGCCAAGAAAAATACAACCTGAGATTACTTGTAGTTAACTATTTCAGTTTTAAAAAATATGGTTAAACCAGAAGAAATTTGCTTATAACCGGAATAAGCCCAGATATTTTGGGGACACAAACTATTAAGTGTGATTTTGGGAGCTGTCCAAGAAGTTCTAAAAGTCATTTTGGCAATTGTGGGGGATGCTCAGTGGTGATTATAGATCTGTACTCCAAGGTTTGTTTTATGTACAGATTTCTGAGATGATATAAAACAATGTTAGAGAAAGCAGACAGTTTCAGCACATTCCCCCAGGCATAAGACTAGTGACTGAAAGTCAGAGCAACCTTCACAGGGTTGCTCTCAGATAGCCTGGCTAGTCAATTAGGGAGGGGATGGGGAAGAACAACAGTCTGAGGCAAAGGAAAGACTATAGTTAGGTTGTAATAAAGGCAATTTGGTAGTTAAGCTCAGGCACACCAGAAGAGCGGGGCTTTGAGGAAAGGGAGTCCTTGAGAGAGAGAAAAACTGACTAGGAGGTGCATTCTGGAAGTAAAATGGAGACCAGGCTGGGTCCCCAGAGCTCCAGGGCTTACCAAAAGAATCTAAGTTGGGTATGTTCTATTCCAGTAGCTCATGAGGGAAGCCCATCTATATTAGCTTGTAGTGAAGTGCAAGATTAAATGAGTCTAAATATGCACATTGCCTATTTTCTTTGATCCATTTGCTAATAGACATACTTGTTGCAAAAAGGATGTTTGTCACTGTAGATCACTGGACACAGGTTTCTGTCAGATCTGCACGGTGATAAGCAATTGACAGAGCATTGTAATCAGATGCCAATCCAATAGTGGAAGAACTGTGTAATTCCACTCCCAGACAGGTAAGGACATGAGACTCAATAAGACCCTGCTAGCAAGCAGATGTAGAGGACTGATATGTAGCATCAAGGAATCTTGCCCCTATGTTGTTGGGGTCTTTCTCCAGCAGCAGACTTAAGACGCTATCACTTCTGAGGTTGGAACTCCTGGTGTTGAGTGTGTTTGCCTCTGATGTCAGATGCAGACGGATATGTGGATGAGATGTGTGTCAGATCCAAAGATCCAGGCCTTGATGCCTTTACTGCTCTCACACTGAAGAGGCTAATGCTCTCAAAAGGAAGATATTCAGTCTTGTCCAGTGATTCTGAAGTAAAGCCAGAAAAGCCTACCTAGAAATATCTTGGTAACCCCTCTCCCTCCGTGCCATAATTAGGTCACTTGAGTCAGAAGAATCACAGGCAGCTCTTAGCAAATGCTTGGCCTGGATACGACCCTCATCACTATGGTCTTTGCTGCTTCCTTTTACTTCTCTGGAATGGAATCCATGGCATGCGATGGCATCCCAAAAGGCATGACTGCAGTAGGATATTAGAGCCATGTAATTGGGTATCCTGATGCTAAGAGTCAAATGAATATGCTCTTCCTCCAAATATGTCCAACTTCCATTCCTCCCTGTCCATGGTGGGGAGGAGAGGGAGGAGGACAGATGGTGACTATTCCCTTTCACTCTTGTGAAGAGACCTATAATGTTGGCTACAGGATGTGGCGTTAAAAACTAGTGGCCCTTATCTGCTAGTAGGTTCATCCTGTCTATACATTTAGAGATGGGCTGTCCCTAGCAGGTTGAGGAAAAAAAAAATAGAACCATGAAGGAGAGCTAGCTTCTATGTTGGATGTGACTACAGGATATGAAAACACAGTGATCCCCGCCCTGGAGTCTTCCAACCTCATCAACATCTAGCATCCGTTATCCTCTCTAAGAGCTCTTGAAACTGTGTACTCAGACACTGAAGGCGGCCCAATCTGGTCCTCTGGCAAGACAGCAGCTCTGATGGTCTCCAGGGAGACTTATGGGTTTTCCAGGGTGTCTATCTTTCCAGTCACCCTTGTCAGGCTGCTCTATATGATGGTTAGGAAGAGGTGACAGGAGAGCCAGTGTCTCTGTAGCACAGGCTGAGACATGGGCTGGTTGAGGATGCCAACGCTGGCATGGTGTCAGTGCCAAGGTTGAAGGTATGCCTTATGGGTCTGTAGGTTAAGTCAGCGTAGGCATAATTTGTCCTGAAAACTTCTAAGATGTCCTTTAGAAAAGCTTGTAGTAACACCACAGCAATAACTGGAGAGGTTCTTGCATGAGATCTTGCCAAGAAGCTGGTGGCTCAGGCAAAGGGGAAAGATCGAAGTTCACAGGTCTGCATGAGGGACTTCATCCCTTATGGCACTGGAGGTGCTCTGTGTTGGTCCTGGAATGAAAAGAGGGCTAGATGACAAGCCTAAATTAATCTTTCAGATGTCTGACTTGGCACCATACAACATTTTGATTAAAGACTTGAATTTTCTAAAATTAACATAGCACATAACAATTAAAACTGGCTAACGGATAGGTATCAGAACATAACTATAAAATGGATATGTTTCTAAACACATCCCATAAGGGATTGGTTGTTGGTCCTATGTTATTGAACATTTTTATAAATGACCTGGAAGAAAACAAAAATCACTAAAAGTTTGAAGAGCACAAAAATTGGGGAAGTAGGAAATAAGAGGACAGAATATGGATTCAAAGTAATCCGGATTGCTTCATATACTGGGTGCACACAATATTCATTTTAATATGGCTAAATGTAAACATACATACCCAAGTACTAAGAATGTTTGCCACACTTACTAGATGGGGATTATCGTAGGAAGCAGAGACTGACAGATTTGTGGAGAATGACTGGTTGAGGCTTCCAATAGGACACTGTGACCAAAAGGCTAATACCATCAACAATATGCTTAGACTCTGGTGGTTCACAGTGTGATGCTGCACTCCATATACTTTATGGAAATATGCTTATGAATATGACATAACTGGAATATGCTAAATACCCCTTGTTTTATGTAATTAGAAAGCTTGTAATCTACGTGTGTTCACCCTATTTGTTTGCATGTATTATTTCTATATCTAGAGTTAGGAGAATAAAAAAACCAAAACTATCACTGATGTAAACATATTAAGTTAAGGCCATTAAGGGTGCTCCAGAAACAATCAGTTGTAAATGGCCTTAGTTACTTGAAAGCCTTCCTGTGTATGTGTGGGCCAGTTCACCAGGACTGGAGACCAGGGGTCTTACACAGACATGTGACCATGTCACCTGATAATGAAATCCATCTTAAATGTGGTACTTTTACCTTTAGAAGAGGGGTGGGAACCCAGAGAGACAAAAGACTCCCACCTTCTACCAAAGCTATAAGAAGGGGGAGGAGCAGGACAAAGAGGCTGCCAGTCATGAGAAAACCGCTGCTTACCACCTGAGAGTCTGCTTCAACAAACAAGGACTGTACCAGGGGAAAGGGTTGGGCCCAGACTAGAAAGGAGTCTAGTCTGTGAAAGAAGCTTATTGGAACATCTGAGGGTGAGATACTACCTGTAATCAGTTTCTTAATGTAGTAGGCTTAGACGTGCATGTTTTTGCTTTATTTTCCTTGGTGAATTACTTTGTTCTGTTATTACTTGAAACCACTTAAATCCTACTTTTTATACTTAATAAAAATCACTTTTGCTTATTAATAAACCCAGAGTAAGTGATTAATACCTGGGGATCAAACAGCTGTTCATCTCTCTATTAGTGTAATAGAGGGCAGACAATTTACCCTGTATAAGCTTCATACAGAGTAAAACGGATTTATTTGGGGTTTGGATCCCAGTGGGAGCTAGGTATCTGGGTGCAGGAGGCAGGTAACTTGCTGAGATGTTTTCAGTTAAGTCTTCAGTTTGGGGGGGGGGGGTGGACCAGGCCCTGGATCTGTGTTGCAGAAGGCTAGAATGTCTGGCTCAACAAGACAGGGTTCTGGAAGTCCCAAGCTGGCAGGGAAAATGGGCTCAGAGGTAATTTCAGCACATCAGATGACAATCCCAGAGGGATCTATGTGACTGAACGTGTCACACACTGCCAAAATATCCATAAGCACACTGTACAGCTCTACTCCAGGCATCTACGAGCTCCACAGGATTATTAGTGATCTGGGGCAGCCAAGTTAATTGTGGGCAACTACATGACCACCGCTAATCTGTGATTGGATAGTGAGTCCACCTAGCCTCAAGCATGACCTTCAAAGCTCAAGCTGTAGGAACTTGTCTCCAAGATGGGCAACATGAGCAAAAAGAGGGCCAGCTGGAGGTGGCCAATGATGACTTAAAGCCTCTCAAGGCCAATTCTCAGAGATCTATCCTCCTTACTGTTTGCCTTTAACTATCTCTTACCCAGTAGTCACCACTGACAATGCTTATGAAATGTCCCTGATGTCTTTAAGCAGCATCCATTTTCAGATCCATATAAAAAGGAACTAAAGTATTCAGGTTTGATAAATATGTACTTTTGAATATATTTTCACCTTCTTTTGGCTCTAGACTTCATGCAGGTCCTTCATGGATGAGGCTACTAAACCAATTCTACTTCGGATATCTGTCTGGCTGCATACATTTGATGGCAGTTTACTGCCTAGATAAAGTCACCCATTACTTCCACAGTTTTTCCAGAAGCACAAGTATCTCATGGCACAACTTTTGTGCCAACTCCATGGATTTTTGTTTTTGCCCAAGAACAGCTGCTTTATGCTGGAAGCTCTCCAGTCCATCTTTGAAATAGTCATCTTCAGTCCAGATACAAATCATCATCTGCATAATCCAGGTCACTAACATAAGTTGACTTGACACTTATACCAATATTTGCAGATACATGCTCAAGGACACAATTCATTTTCCAACAGCATATGGCTGGGGCCAGGACACATCCCTGCTTCATCCTGAAACCAGTCAGAGCTATGGGTCCCATAACATACTGGTGCCAGAGTCATTAAGTGGAACTTGAATCAACCTCAGAGAATGTTGGAAAGACCAATGCCTTGCAGGGTCTTCCGCAAGGCAGCTCTATTGACATAATCAAAGACTGTCTTTATGTCTACGTATGCTGTTGTCAAAGGTTAGTTGAATTCACAATGGATCTCAGGTAAGCCTGGTAGCAAATACCAATTGCTTTGGTGACAATATCTCACAAGGAGAGGCTGGAGCATGATGACTAGGACATATGTGGTGACTTTTCTAGAATAGAAAGCAGAGAGTTATTGACCTATATATACACACTGCACTGTGTGCGCGGCCTTTCCCCCTATACAATGGGATAATAATCCCTGCCTTACACTCCATTATCTTCCCAGTAGTCTATGCCCTAACAGAGTTGGTGTAATGCTACAGTTATGGGCTTGATGGTGCACCTGAAAATTTCAGGTGTTATGCTATCAAGTCCTGCAACACACCCGCTTTGCAGGTTTTTTTTAAATGGCAGAACAACCCTCTTCCAAGGCAGGTCCATCTACATAGGTTTTTGGGGTCAGAGGCTGTATCTACTGCTAATGCACCCAGATCTAGACATGGAATTGCTGCAGGATGGCTAAGTGCAAACTCTTAATATTCTTTCAATCCACAAATATATACAAGATAAAGTTAGAAAACGCTCTAGGAACACAGAGGCTGAGTACAAATCATCCTGCAGTGGCTGAAAAAGTGACTGATGGATGCACTAATATAGGACACCACTCACTCAGAGTGCTCATGCACCTCCCAAACACTATGGCTTTTGAAGGCAGTTCCATAGCTCGATGTCAGAGGTACTAGATCCCACATGCGGGAATTCACAGATGCCCTTAAGGAAATATTAATATCAATTAGTACTGTACACCAAGTATTAGGAGGTTCTCTTCCAGGATTGATAGTCTTCTGTAGATCGGACGTTCTGTTCAGTGGGACCAAAAATCTAGTTTATTGAACAGAGCAGATATTCATATCATGTGGCAAGAGCTAGCATTAGCAGCAGAAAAATGTTCTTAAAAGACACAAATAAAATGAAGCATATTCAATTAGATCAATTAAGGCATGGCATTATTTGCATACATTCTTCACATTTACAGACATTCCATCTTAGGAGGTATGCATCCTGGCAGAAATCCCAGCATGGTCCCCCTTCCAGCAACTGACTGCAGGGATGCACAACTTCTCCTCTCTAAATCAGTGCCCTGGAATTGGCTGTTGGAGCTTCAACCATCCAAATCTTTTACAGCTACTTTGGAATCACTATTTGTCTGGTAAATTTTGAACCCTGCTTTAAACTATCTGATAGCAAGTAGGAAGCTCAGCTTTAGCAAGACTGACTAGCAATTTGAGACCATCATCTGCTAATGTCAAGTCTGAATAAAAATGTGAAGCACAATAAAGAATCAGCAAAGAATCCTGTGGCACCTTATAGACTAACAGACGTTTTGCAGCATGAGCTTTTGTGGGTGAATACCCACTTCTTCGAAAGTTCCGAAGAAGTGGGTATTCACCCACGAAAGCTCATGCTGCAAAACGTCTGTTAGTCTATAAGGTGCCACAGGATTCTTTGCTGCTTCTACAGAACCAGACTAACACGGCTACCCCTCTGATACTTGACAATAAAGAATGTTACAGTTAGAGCTACCAACCTTATCAAAAACTTTATACTACGCCATTAATACTTTCAGGACTAATGCATGTTTCTTAGCACTAGTCTTAGAAAAGTGATTAAAAAAAAAAGAGTCAATCCATGGTCCAGGAATACTTGACTCTCACCCCTATTCAGCATTATCCAAACTTTAACTTACTGGAGATTGCAGATGCATCTACATCCCCCTTTACTACATCTACATACTTAGCTAACAGTATGAAAAATGCCACTGTTTTAAAGATGCACTGTGAAGAAAAAAAAGTTTCAGTGGTTCTTTACTCCTCTTCTCTAATATAAGAGATTGCCTTAAACTTGACTGTCTAGTTGTTTGCATTTGAAATAAAGAACATTAAGTCCTCACAATCTTCTGTTCACTGGTCTCTGAAGTAGGTAATAAGATCTTCAGAACTGTTATCTGCATTTGGAAAGCACCCAGCATGTGTGACGCTTCCATAATCTAAATAAGGTTATTTGAAGTGTAAAGAAAAAAAATCAAGAAAATCTTGAAGGCTTTTATCAGTTATCATTCTACATCAAAGAAACAGTAATGTGAAGCCTTTTTTGCTTTGAAGTTCACCTTTAAGGGTTAAAGAAACACTGCCAACTACTTTGTCCTAAAAACATTTAACCAAAATTGGTAGGAGATTTAATGCTTTTTTATTTAGATGTCCTTAAATTGCACGTATCCATAACTTTTGAAACCTGCACATTAACTGTCAGCTATTCAGAGCAGGGATCATTTTTACTAGGTATTTATACATCACTGAGTATAACTCTATAATGATTTTTAGAAGGTTACACATTAGCATGTTATCTGAGCACTTCCCCCCCAAAAGTAAATAGGGTCCTGGCCCCATTACAGCTCCTGGACACTAATTTAAATACTAATAAAAACTTGAGGAAAAACATTAGCTAAATTAGGGATGTAAATATTTTAAAAGTTTAACTGATTAAACCGAGAAGGGCTGGGGCTGCTGCTCTGGCTGGTCGGTAAAGCCCGTGGGGTGGGAGTTGGCCAGCCCACAGGGCTGGAGCTTCTCCAGTGGGCTTGGGCTGCTCCACCCTGCCAACTGCTGGGGGTTAACAGTTAGGCTGGGTTAACCAGTAAGCAGTAGTCTTACCGGTTAACAGTTTACTATTTTACATTCCTAAGCTAGATACTGAAACATTTTACATATGCCAGCTCCTACAGGAACCAGAGTTCACAAGCACAATGTCATGGCAATTTCAGTCACTCCTTTGCTTTTAGTTTGGAAAAAACATAAGCATTATCTGTATTTACAGATGCCTTAAAAAAGTTTTCTAAAGATCAAAAGCAGCCACAGAAACTCACTTGCAGCTGTCATCCTGGTTTCACTCTTACGAAATTAGCGACCACATTTTCAGTCTACTTTTGGGTTGATTGGGCTTCCACTGAGCAAAGTTAGTGGCACAGTATTAATTGCCGCAGAGGCTGCAACTCTGCAGCCTTTCAAAGCAGAATCTAAAGTAGTGGCACTGAACTAGTATAAGCCATGGGACAAAAGGGCCATGGTTAAACTGAATTAAGCATGGTTGGTGGAGTACAAACATCTGCCTATTGATCTATAGCAACTCCTGACCTTCAGTCAATAAAGTTTCAGTCCTGGGCACCTACAGCAGAGTCAGCTATGTAGTTCATATCGGAAATCTAGTAATGAGAAGAGTTCTTTTCATCTGTGATCTAAGCAGGGTTTTAACTTTTTGATCCAAGTGGTGAAAAAGGTAAGGTCAACTATCAATTGTTCCTCACTTCACTGAGGAAATGGACCAAATGAAGACCTCTGAATCCCTCAGTCTGGAAAGAAGCCTAGAACAGGACAGAAGAAGGTTGCTAGGCTTCCAGGAACAATGGAAGTAAGTGTCACTCGCAGGAAACCCAGAGAAGGTGAAATCCTTCACTTGTTTTATGCAGTGGGCCTTGAGACATTAGGAGAACTATAATATATTCCAACGGGAACAGGAAGGGAAGTGCAAACAGGTAAACAAAGTTATTCAGGAATATCAAGAAGCCTGGACAAACAAAAAATGTCATTAAGAATCTATGAGGTAAAAGTACCAGTAATCGTCTTCTGATGCAAGAAAACCAACACTACCAACCACAGTGAGTCTGAAATAATGGTCTGCATACCAAAGAACAAAACTTTATTTCGAAGACCAAAACACAAGATTAGGTCAAATAAGATTAGTTATGTAATACACGTAATTAGTAACAAAAGTCTGACTAGATCCAAGAACAATGAAGGTGTAATACTACAAGTGAAAACGCCTTACTAAGATTCATAGGTATGTTATTATGGGCAAATTCTCCTTGAATTAGTAAACAAGATCTAAGCAGTATTTTGAATGAGGACAACACAGAAAAGCACTGGATGATTCTTGCAAGAGAAAGACCTTTTGGCAAAGGAAATTAAAGTTGTCACACAAGCACATGTACTGAAATATTGAGATAAAGAGCCTATGATCCCAGTTGATACAAGATCACATTGGTTGTTGTCTCCCCTTCTGCAAGGGGACTGTCCAGTGGCATATGCTTCCACAGCACTGACTGAAACGCAAAAGAATTAAGTTAAGACTTAACAGAAATGCTGCAAATTGGTTTTGGTTGCAAGCACTTTATGCATAAAATTCATCAGCTGAAAGACTATAAGCAATTGGAAGGCATATTGAAGAAGACATGGAACAAAGTAAACTACTATTTACTTCAGAAAAAAGTTGCGGAAGTACTCCTTTAATCTGAAAAGACAAGGTAAGAAGCTTCTTACAGCAGTTAGGTTTTCAAGGAGCACCTATGAACAAAAGCAAGGGGCTGCAGAATGGTAATTTGAGGTAGAAGGCCCAATATTACATTCGCAAAACAAAATCTGAAACGCAAATGAGAAACAGTGACATAACAGCTAGTAGCTTGAGTATAATTAAGTAGATGTATCAGTGCTTTTGCTATTGACCATCCAATATAGTGGACTGTAGAGATTTGTGCAGTGTCTTAAGACCATACACCATACTTCAGGTCAGAAGTAAAACTGAGTTAATTTTTTTTCCAAATAGTCAATTCAACAGAAAAATGCATGGGAGAGGCACCAAAATGGTTGACAGTTTTGGGTCAAACTTGTGTACCATTTTTTGTTGGCCAAAACAATTAACCCAACTTAGAAGTATCAGAGCATTCACCTGACTGCCTTTGCAGCTGCCTTCTCTTAGGAAGCCCTTTCCTCTTTTCTCAATCAGACTGTAGTGGACATGGTTGGCTTCTCTCCAGTTCCCGATACTCATAATTGCACCTGCCTCCCACTTTTCACTCTGCCTGTCTAACAATACTGCATCTGATTTCCTTTCTTCTCTCCCCCCCTTCATGTTGCTCTCTTATACCATCCACCCAACTCCTTCCTATCAGCCTTCCACCAATTTAGACTGACTCTCTCTCTCTCTCTCATCTCCCAACCTCCTTAGTGAGCTCAACTCCATGCCCATAACCATCCAACCCACTAGCTGCACATTTTCTTGTTCTCATCTCTTCATTTGACTTGCAGCCCTGGTGCAGTTCTCCCACTCACCAAAAGCCTTGATTTGGTCTTCAAGTACTGCTCACTCTCTGATCCCTCAGTGACCAAGCTTCATCTGACCATTACCTGATCTCATTCAGTCCTACCCATCAGCTCCTACTCCACATACCCTCTAACTGTTCCTTCCATGACTTGCAGTCCAATCACCATTCCGGACATTGTGTCTGTTCTCAGCCTTCTCCTCTCTCTCATTAATATCATTTATCCTCTCTATGCTTCATTCTTAACTCTTTTGTGCTCCCCCATCTCAGGCTCTACCCTGGCAACCCCTAGCCCTGGTTCAACTTCAACATCTGCTTTCTCCTCTCCTTTTGCATTGCATCTCTGACCTAAGTCTAGCACCCAGATTGACTTCACTACAAGTTCATTCTCTTCTCCTACGGCTCTGCCATCTCTTACTAAAATCTACTATTTCAACTTAATTAAATCCTATACCCACAATCACAGCCACTTTTTGCCACCTTTGATTCATTTCTCAAACCTTCCTCCTGGCTCCCCTTCTTTCTGCATAGAACTCAATTTCTTTCGAAGAGAAAATTAAAAACACCCCACCTTGACAGTCCCCATCTCCTTGCTTTCCCTTCCCCTTCTGCAATTGTCCCCTTTCTCCCGTCAGACTCAGAAGTTTCTTGGCTGCTTTCTAACCCTTTCACTTGCCCCAGAGATTGGATCCCATCCCCTCATGTCCCTTGCACCCAGTCTCATCCCCTCTTTTATTCTTTTCCTTAACCTCAATCTCCCCTGACTTTCCCTCACAACACAAACATGCTTTAATCTCGCATCTTAAAAATATCCATCTTTAGCCCTATTTGCCTCTAGCTAACACCCCACACCTGAACTCCCTTTTATCTATAAGATCTCAGTGAAATTTAACAAATTATAGAAAATGCAAGTTCTGCAACACTAATGCATTTTGTAAATTCATGTCTACTTCAATGAATTGTTTTGGTTGCAAATGTCTGAAAAATTTAATGTTTCAAGATTGCGAAACAAAAAACTTTACTCAAAGTTATTTGAAATTCTTGGATTTTGTTTAAAGACTTTTAAACATGAGAAGTCAGACAATTTCTCCTCTTTCCCTCTCAAACTTTGTGATGGTACTAAAGGGCTCTTGTCTTTCATACCCTTCTGTTTTTCCTTTACATCTTATGTCTCGGTAATTTCACCTGCAATCAAAACCATCTATATATTGACTACCCACAGATCTACCCCTCTGCTCCAGAATGGTCATCTCCTGTCCAAACTTTGTGCATGTTTATAAGGAGCTCTTCCCAAGCATGAAGGGCAATATGGGAGAAAACATTGGAGAAGGTGTTTGTATGAAGATTTAACAAGTGGGTCACAGAGGCCAGTGTCAACATTGATTGGCTAATGACACTGGCCTCAATCACCACTTGTTAAATCTTCATACAAACATTATCCTCCAAATCTCTCCATAAAACTCTCCTTTTCTGTGATGCCTACAAAAAAAATAGACTACTGGTACACTGGTATCACTATCATCTTGACTAATATAGACGTCACATCATTTCCTTATACTCCCATCTGTCTATATCCCTCTATTGTCCCTGGAGAAGAAACAATCTCTTCTATTCTTGTACAGCATCTACCACAATGTTGTCCTTGTAATATAACTGGGGCTCCTACAGCCTATGGCCATGCTGATCACCAGTCAGTCACTACTACCACAATAATATTGTTAGATTCCAAAACAAGGTGGATGGCAACCTGAGAACGAAGACAGACACTGGTACTGTGCATCTTGAAAATATCCCGAGTGTTACTGATAGCGGCCACGTGTTGACATAAGTAACATGCACACCTAGTAACTGACAAGCAAAAGATATTAGGAGCAGAAAATGCAGACAAGCTGGTGATCTACCTCAGCAGCTGAACAAGATGCTACAGAAAACCCTGAGGTTATATGATCAGAAAACAGACAGTTTATATTTGTTTGTGGTTATTCTGACCTTAATATTTAGGTATATTTCATTTTTCAAAAGAAAGAAAAGATAGAAGTAGCCACTTAAGTCCGTGGCTACTAAAGCCTATTATGCACTCATCTTCATCAGTCCATGCGCCCCGATCATATGACTGGGACCAGGAAATAAAGCCTAGTCCATTATTGTGTGTCTGAATCATTGCACAACCATGCATCAAAAGTGAAGCCTTATCTTCAACCATATATTAAACTTGAATTCATTTAACAGAACTGCAATACATTTCAAGTATTAAACAAACTTCAGTTTGCCACTATAATGAAAAAAATTAACATTTTGGCAGTCTACCTGTAAAGTTCATCTGTATTTTGGTGGCAAAAGCAGGTAAAAATGTGAACTAACATTACAAACTTTCCAAGTTGTCCAGATTTCACTGAAGTCATTCTATTTAGATGAACTAATCAATCCACAGAGAAGCACATATGTCCAAAAAAACAGCCAGAACTATCAATTCTAGGATTTTCATGGTTCTGCTAGACATCTGACCAACAATAAATCTGAGACAAACCAATTTATTTGTGCCTTATGATTCTATTCTATCGTACTAATTTAATCAATTTTTCAGATGGCTGAGCAGAGTTGTTTGGCATATTCAACATCAAAGCAACATTGTAGAAAACTTCATATGACAAAAAAACCTAACTAACCCTCAACTGCTGCTGTAAACACACTTCTGGGAGAACACTTAATATTATCCACAGTAGTCTTTTGAATCTTAACTTTTATTCTATAATTCCAGCTATGCTGGAAAATGTCTGCAGTATTAAATTCCTCGTTTGATAGTTGACCTGAAAACACAGGACTAAGCTAGAGACAATTCATTAAATGCTTGCTTCATTTGAAGGTCAGAAAATACTGAAGGGAAAATATAAACTGCCTTGGGGAAATGTCAGACATAATGAACCCTTGCTGTAAGGTTTCCTGTTGTCAGCCTTCCCACTCCAAGCTCTATTTAAATCCATTATAAAGAGACTCCATTTAACTGAAGCTCAGTGGACAGACTCTCCTATATTCTTCACAAAGTAGCACAGCTGGAAAACCCACCTCACTACCGCACACTAGAATCACAAGTTTCAAAAACATGAAACTGCTTTCGTAAGTATATTTTAAATCTTAGAAGTAAAAGTTTTGAAGGTAACAAACAGGAATCTGAGAGTCTTTGCGTATCCCCAATTGAACAATTATATTTTAAGGTCAGAGGGGATGTCATCTACCCTGATTTCCTGCAAAATGCAGGGCATAAAATATCACTCTAATTCCTTCCTCAAGTTCAATAACTTGTGGTTGAACTATAGCAGGGATCGGCGACCTTTGGCACACTGCTCCTTTCGCAAAGTGGCAGCCAGCACATCCCTCGGCCCACACCACTTCCACCCCATTGGCCTGGAGCAACGAACCGCAGCCAGTGGGAGCCATGATCGGCCAAACCTGCAAACACTGCAGGTAAACAAACCGGCCTAGCCCACCAGGGTGCTTATCCTGGCGAGCTGCGTGCCAAAAGTTGCCGATCCCTGAACTATAGTATTATACAGGCAGCCAGTCTTAAGACTTCAAGCAGCAGAAAATCCAGCATGTCTCTTGGGAAGTGCTCCAATGGTTTGTTACCCTCCTGGAAAAAATGTGTTACTTTATTCTACTCAGAACTTGTCTAGCTAAAATGGAGTTAGACTGAAACTTTCAATTGTTTTTGTTAGCTAAACAATAGTAAGTTTCAGAAACAAGCTAAAAAAAGTTACTGCTAGTCCACTAACACCACACTTTTGAAGGTCTTAGTCTTAAATATTAAAAATAAGCCAATATTACTGAAAATAAGTTAACTGCTGCTTTGCCAAGAAATTACAAAATTTGTGAAGTCCAACATTGTTCAGGAGAATTTTAGGGATGGAGATTGGCATTTATCAAGCACATGCAACATGTAGATCTCTTCTCCTTCCTTGAAGAAAGATCATACTCTGATGGGTATGCCTTGTGTCAAGCACAAGTTATTTGTTTGTATTACAGTATTAGAGGCCCCAATCAGGATCAGGACCTATTATGTGCTAGGATAAACAGAGGGAAACAGTTTCTGCCCAGAAGCCAGCAAGATGGCCAACATTTCCTTACAGTCAATCTGCATACAGAAGTAAAGCTGCCCTTAATAAAGCTGTCTCCCACTTTTGAATGACACTGAAGCCATTCCTACATGTAAAATGGCTGTTACGATGGTTCAGCGTGTTAGATAGGACACAGACTGTGGGGAACAGCAGAGATACTGAAAGATATATTGGGAGAGGGGAGCAGGAGGCAAATTTAGGTATTATGTGAGATGGGGGTGCAGTGGTACGTGGAGAAAAGAGGGAGGCCTGCAAGAGGAGCAGTCAACAATGTTGCAAGGAGTGCCTCTGATACCACACTTTTCAGGGCTGGCACACAAGTAGAGCAACCTGTGAAAGCTTTGGGGCAAATATCAGATCTGCCCTACCATGAAGTGTGCCTTCATCTATAGTCAAAGAGCAGAGAGGGTCCTGGGGCAGCGAGAGAAAGAGAGCGCGAGCATGCACCAGATATGGAATGGCATACTGACCACTATGGTGGGAGCTGGGCCAGGAATCTGAGCCAGGAGTCAAGAACAGGTGCAGAATAAAGAGCTGGTCTGGGAGACAGGTTGAAGCAAGGACAGAGGTGAAGTAGGACTGGGAAGAAGGCTGAAGTTAGCCTGCTCCCGCCCTGCTCTAAGGCCTATGGAGTCTGTCACCACTATCAATCAGGGGAGAGTTCCAAGCCATGAAGTGACATTGGGCAGACTGAGCTGCTGTTTCTCCTGTTAGACTCATATCTTCCTTGAGAGTTACCAGACTGGCTCCTCTCTTCTGGATGGCTGGAGCCTAGCACAGGAATGACTCATCACTGCATATGGATTAATCAGGCTCTACTTCAAGGATGACTCATCACCTCAGAGGGGAGAAGTGGAAGTACAGAGGAGAAGCTCCCAGACAGCAGAAGGCACGGGAATGAGGAGTCAGTGCTGCTGGGTCTGAACAACTGGGAGGGAGGTTGGTACGTTTGAATTAAGTGACGTGAACAGAGGCTTTCATGTACAAACACTGCCATCTGACAATATGCATGTTTTGCCTTGGTATTCTATATTTGTTGCCTAATATTTTCTTTCAGCGGTCACTGTCCTTTAACATGACTTCACAAATTACACCCAGACAACAGCATGGGCTTTCAGCTAGTATATAATAAAACATGTATCTATGCCTTCCGAAGAGTCCCACATCACTGCGATAACACAGTAACAACCAATCATCCCCCTTAACTTAAGCTAATTTGCATACAATTATTTCATTGATTGTAATGAGTCAGAGATATGAAGGAGACTGAACAGCAGATGGATTACCTGGCTCATCTGCCACAGTTTATCAAAGCTTGATTCAACACCCATTCAGTTCAATACGAACTCCAACACAACCCATACATAAAATCAACAGCCACCCATACAATTACCCAAACACACAGTCCCTCACCTCAACATGCACCCTGAATTCACCACTCGCACAAAATCAATCCATATCTCCCAAGTCAGTTTATGATTTCTTAGAGCTGCCTGCGTCGAGAGCCTTTGCCCATACCTGGAATCTAGAACCTTCCACCCCCATGATAAACTTGAGTGGTAAAGCTACAGGTCATCACTATTCAGACACAATGCAGCAAGTGCATGTTAACAATCTGATGAAACAAGAGAGGGGAGTACAAGGGTAACAAAGATAGGAAACACTTAGCTATGCAGAGTACCAATGTGCAAATCAAGATGACTTGAAGCAAATTACTTTATTAAAAAAAATATATAAAACAATACCTCATGTCCCTACTGGCCAGCTACCTAGCCATTTTCTGTTGGCAGTTTCCCTGTAGGGATCATGGTGTAAATGGGTCCTGAGGAGGGATTTGCGAGAGTACAAGGTAGTGGTTTTACAGACAAGTTAGAAACTGGTGTTCCATGCATAAGGGACATATTAATCCTTGATCCCGAATTGATCTTGGAAGGTTTATGCTTATGTTCAAACTAATGTATATGTTAGGAAAGCTAAGATGCTGATATTAAAGCTGTAATATGTAAAGTGAGAGGAAAATCAAAGTATTTAAAACAGTTTTGCAATAAGTTTGAGACCTACAGGGTTTGGTAATCAGCATAAGACTTCAATGGTTAGCATGAGGCCTGGACAATTAGCTTAAGATTATAAAATATGGCAATAAGCATCTTGTGATAAACAAAAAAATTATTAAAAAAAATCACAAAATGAGCTTGATTTAGCATATTTTTAGGAACTTTTGAGTACATGTAAAAATGGAGCAAACCCACATTTATGTATCAAAACCACTGGGAAACGTATTGATGCGAACAGCTTATGACAGCTGTCAGAACCCTAATTATGGTCCCCTGGAATGCCACACATGTGTAGGGGGCTGAGACTAAATCAAATATGGTCCCAGACATGTGATGTAAGGAAACTGTATAAAAAAAATGAAGAGGTGTATGGCCAATGTTTAGCTGGGATACCAGAATGACAAGATGATAGAAACGTGCAACATCATTCCCACTTACGATGCTACTCCACTTAACTGGGTTTTCCTTCTTCACTTTTGATGAAGTCCGTAAGATGAAGTATGCACAATACGGGAAGTCATTTGGCTATACCTACCTTGCTCTTCTTACTTTTCTACAATTGCAATTCTACTTGTTTGTATTTAAGAATTGAATAAAAGTTTTCACGTTTGTGTGTGACTCACTAGTCTCACTTCTTGTAAGTTCTACCTAGCCGCCTGAGTAAAGAATCTGAATTAATGACTTGTGCAATTTTGTCCCCCAAATTAATTTAGGGCTATAGGTGGTATGGAAGATAGTTTGAAAGTGTTGGTGGGACACATAGGTGATCAAAGCTGAAATAGCTGGTGCAATGGGACTGTGGCAGAGGTGAAGAGGTATTTCATGGTAAAGTACAAGAGCACATATCTACAGAGGGTTAGTGTTTGAAGGTTCTTAAAAAAATGAAACTTGTATTTGTTGCGGTGTAAAAAGGAGAAGCCAACAGAAAGAGACAAAGTGGTAACATGATCAGAACATCAGAGGGGTAGCCATGTTAGTCTGGATCTGTAAAAACCAACAAAAAGAGTCCTGTGGCACCTTATAAACTAACAGAAGTATTGGAGTATAAGCTTTCGTGGGTGAATAATACTCTCTTCGTCAGACATGTGGTGGAAATTTCCAGAGACAGGTATAAAGAGGCAGGCAAGAACCAGTCTAGAGATAATGAGGTTAGTTCAATCAGGGAGGATGAGGCCCTCTTCTAGCAGTTGAGGTGTGAACACCAAGGGAGGAGAAACTGCTTTTGTAATGGCAAGCCATTCACAGTCTTGGTTTAATCCTGAGCTGGTGGTGTCAAATTTGCAAATGAACTGAAGTTCAGCAGTTTCTCTTTGGAGTCTGGTCCTGAAGTTTTTTTTGCTGCAGGATGGCTACCTTTAAATCTGCTGTTGTGTGGCCAGGGAGGTTGAAGTGTTCTCCTACAGGTTTTTGTATATTGCCATTCCTAATATCTGACTTGTGTCCACTTATCCTTTCACATAGGGATTGTCCAGTTTGGCCGATGTACATAGCAGAGGGGCATTGCTGGCACATGATGGCGTATATTACATTGGTGGATGTGCAAGTGAATGAACCGGTGATGGTGTGGCTGATCTGGTTAAGTCCTGTGATGGTGTCGCTGGTGTAAATATGTGGGCAGAGTTGGCATCGAGGTTTGTTGCATGGATTAGTTCTTGAGTTAGAGTTACTATGGTGCAGTGTGTGGTTGCTGGTGAGAATACGCTTAAGGTTGGTGGGTTGTCTGTGGGCGAGGACTGGCCTGCCTCCCAAGGCCTGTGAAAGCAAGGGATTGTTGTCCAGGATGGGTTGTAGATCACTGATGACGCGTTGGAGAGGTTTTAGCTGAGGACTGTAGGTGATGGCCACTGGAGTTCTGTTGGTTTCTTTCTTGGGCATGTCTTGCAGCAGGAGGCTTCTGGGTACATGTCTGGCTCTGTTGATTTGTTTCCTTATTTCCTTGTGCGGGTACAACGTAAGTTCAGAGAAGTACAGGAGAAATAAGGGATAATCAATAGTGGAGTGGGATGTGAGGTGAAAACTTTTTTAGGATTGATAAAAGGACATGTTTTACTATAAAGGAAGCAATTAATGTATCAAGAGACCAACAAAAAAGATGAGGGCTGTGATGTGGTCATTGGGGCACAAAGATGGGTTAGACAAGGAAAGTAGGCAAGAAGATACAGCATTGTTGATGGGGAGGAGGAAAGAGGACTGGGCCCTATTAAGTCATTAAGATTCTCAATGACCTGTCTTGGCTGTTCCCACCCATGCTTTTTCTATTCTAAAAACTGCAATTTGTTATACAGATATTTAAAAAAAGTGTCTCCACTGCACTACCAGGACCCTAGCATTGCAACATAATTCAACCCTCTTCTGGTTCGGCGACTATAAGCTGGCATCCTTTGCCATAATCTCTCTGGTCCACAGGGGTGTGCAATGGAACAAAGTAGTAACTGTACAGCCAACGGAAGATCAGCCAACCAAAGACCACACCGAATGTGTGTAAGGCATTTAGACCGGTCTTCAACTATTAAACATTCCCAAATTAACTAGCAAAACTATAAAAACAAAAAGGCATGGGAAGTTTTTCCTCAAGATACTGTATATTAGCCAAATTCCTGCAGTTTATTTGTAATGCAAAATAGACAGGAACTTCCTTAGTTCTCAGAAGGTCAGCAACTTCTGGAGAGACACTTTCATGCATACAATAGGAATTCTATCACTGTACCTTCTAGAATGTGGGGCCATCAATTGTTTTCTGAGGCTGGCCCACAAATGAGACTTATAATACAACTGTGACAACACAGTCAGCTCCAGCTGTACACCTGCCATGAAGACTGACTTTGTTTAGGATAGTAGTCCATCCTTTTTAGCAGTGGCAATAGTTTCTCTCTAAACTCTAGCTTTGACTCAACAGATAATGCAAAACCAGAACCAACAGAGCTACTGTAAAGTGAATGCATCTCCTTGTGGATCTACAAACTTGCCTACTAAATTCTAATCATACAGAAGTGCAGAAATCCACTGAAGGCAGCAGGACTGAATAGTCAACACTGAGGAGATAAGTGACAGACATTAAGGTTGCACAGGTTTACAACTAGGGGTATAATTTTCAAACAAGTGACATGAGATGAGGAAAGAACCCAACTTGACACTTAAGATGGACATTTATGGACTGCAGTTAAAACTAACTTTGGTGTTTTACTTCCATTTGAATTGCACATCAGAATTGGGCTGCTCATTTTATCTGAAGTCATTCCCACAAACAAGAAACCCTACAATGACAAACTCCAGTCGCTTTTCAGAATAGACTCTCTCAATGTCTTCGTGTGTTTTCAGCCCTTGAGCTATGTTTCTTCTCTGGGAACCTATTAGTCACTCATAACAATTGGGATACCCAGAACAAGTGAAAGTATAAATGCACAAGGGACGTAGAAGGTAGAAGAGAAGTGAAGCATATGTTGCAAGTTCCTGTAACTAGTTCTAACTCCAAGTTTATATAAAAAGGTAGTTTAAATTTTGATGCTCAAACATGAAAGATTTAATTGTAGTCATTGATGACTTAATTCTAGAAAAGCAGCAAAGAGTCTTGTGGCACCTTATAGACTAACAGACGTTTTGGAGCATGAGCTTTCGTAGTTGAATACTCACTTCGTCGGATGCATGCATGACATATAAGGTGCCACAAGACTCTTTGCTGCTTTTACAGATCCAGACTAACACGGCTACCCCTCTGATACTTAATTCTAGAAGCTATTGAAATTCGACTCAGTCATCTTTATTTATAGACAAATTACGTTAAAACTACATTCATAAGATTTTTAAAAATTATACTGCAACAAGGAAATTTAGGATACTTTGAGTAGAATGTGTGTAATTCAAACATTTTACATGTAGTTACTATCAAATTAAAATTTTTTGATTATAGGCATTACATTACAGCTTTGAATTATTTTTTACAGTATGGACTGCTGAGATATTGTTGTGTAGGGATGCCTCAACTAATCAAAATCAAGAGAATCATCTAGGAATATGCTTCAAGTTTTAGCCACACAGCTAAAATGACTCACGGAGTAGTCATAAGCAAACCATATGCACAAGATAACATGACAAGCCCAAACGGGTAAACAAGCAGTTTAAAAAAAAAATCCACACATATACCTATCAATATAAATAAGGTACACATGAACAGTTTAACAGCGATGTTTCTATAGTACACCTCTACCTGGATATAACGTGACCCGATATAACAAGAATTCGGATATAACACAGTAAGGCAGTGCTCCGGGCGGGCGGGGCTGCGCACTCCGGTGGATCAAAGCAAGTTCAATATAATGCAGTTTCACCTATACCACGGTTAGATTTTTTGGCTCCCGAGGACAGCGTTGTATCGAGGTAGAGGTGTATCTAGAAAAATTCAACACTACTTAAAAATGTCTTCTGGTGACAGAAGTCGTTTAGAAAGGAAAAGTAGTTGTGAGATAAGATCATCAATATTTCATTTGTGTACACTTGGGTTGCCATTAAAAAACAACATTTATGCACATTTACACACATAGCTATGGTGTGTGAGATCCTTCTATTTCTTTTTCCAGGAATAAGGACATACATACCTACCACCATAATTCTTTGCAGAGGTTAATAGGTTAGGGGGCACAAGAGAGAAGTGCAAGTGACCCAGCCAATGTTTAATCAACTTTAATCCCTGATTGCATCAGATACTAATCAATAACTGAGTAAATATTAACTTTTAAATTAAAAATAGTTTTCTTAACAGATTTGGTTATTAGCCACAATTTAAAAAAATAATATGGATTATGGCCATACCTCACTGTGAGAATGGTTTTCTTTTACCAATACTACAGTGAACCTGCTAGCTCATTACTGGGTACCCATATTTAACTGGATGGAAAAACTGAGCCACGGGTCATTTTAGAAAGGTAAACATCTAGTTCAGAATCTAGCCAACAGATATTTAATAAACTTGGAGGACACTTCCCCCCACCCCATAAGGTACAGGGGATCAGACTGATATCCAGAAGATTAGATAGGCGTGTATACAGCAGACTGTGGGAGCAGCTTGAAAGCAGGTTGCACAGGGAAGACCACATAGCAGAAGAGCACAACTTAACCAGACATAACAGAACTAAGCTCTACCACTGTAAGCTACATTGTGCTTACAGTAAGTTATAACCTCTCCTTTCTGCCACCCCTACTAAAAGGGCATAGAATTTAATCCAATGCTTCCTGCATCAAACCCATAAATTCTAGCTGAGTACAAGCTTCTTTCACTCTTGACTTGCAGACTTCAAGGAGACTGAAAGGTAAGTTAGTTATTTCAATAGCTAGTTACCCACACATTTTCATCTTATTTCTAGCCTGAATTTGTCACCTCTTTGCAGTCTCTTAAATCAGCTAAATAGATTGAGTTTAATTAGCTTCACTGTAAAGCAGGTTTTCCAAACTCCAAATTATAATTCTAGCTCTTTTCTGCACTTGTTCCAATTGGTCAGTGTCATTTTTGCTGTGTACACATCAGAACTGGACTCTACTACAGTGCTCTCTCACAAGGTTTATATATAGTGGTAATATCTACTTCTACTTGATAGTCTACTGTCTATCCATCCAAGGATCACTTTGTAGGGTTCATCCTGTGAAGATACCATACACAGAGTTAAAGAAATTGAATACTCCATCATACTTTAGAAACATTTAAATACTACTTAGTTCATGTCCCATGGCAGGTTCTTTCATTAAGTACTGTATATACACCTAAACAACAAGGAGTCCAGTGGCACCTAACTATACAACTAATTATTAAAGATGAAACAAAAAGGACATGGAATAATCCTTAAGCTTCTGCAGAACACTTATTTATAGGAAAGAAAATAATTTCTTATTCCTTACTTGAGTAATGCATACATCCCAAACTAAAGCCATTAAAGCCTTTACACCAAAAGACACGTATGTACATACATAAGTATGAGCCCACATTGAACTATTCAATCCCAATTCAGAAAGCATTATGCACAGGCATAACACCTAGCCCACCATCCACATGGCTTCCTAAATTAGGGCCTTAATGCACAAATGAATTTCACAGGTTTAAAAAGGAAATCAGAAAATACAGAAGTTTAGATATTCTCATTACATGGCCTGTAGTGTATATTATGATGTAAACTTAAGATTAATTATAAGCATTATATTTCATACAAATATATTAAGATTTAAGCTAGCACAGTCAGAAAAATCCAAAGTTAAAGCTGCATGCATAACTTTAATTCTGCCTCCTACGTGTATGCATCGAAATACAGTAGGCAACATGAAATAGCTGGATAGTTTTCCTCAACTATAAAAATGGATTCAAATGTTTAAGATAGATCCCTGAAAATCTTGAGTATGAGAGTCTGTCCCCCCAAGATCTGTATATTATCAAGAATTTCAAACTGAACAGGGAAAACAAAATCCATTGTGGGTCTGATGTTAACATATCCTGAATCACCAGAGCAAAGCTAGGGTAGGTTATCAGAATCCTTAGAGAGTTTTTTTTTAATTAATGATGCTATTTTTCATGTTACTTCTTCAGTTGTTATAATTTTTTCCTTTACCTTCACTTCAACAGATACACATGTATATACTTACCCAATTAGAAGAAGAACTGCGCAAACCATGAGGAATCCCAGAGTATACTTGAGTGCAGTTTGAAATTGCTGTATTTTAAATTAAACAAAGTGTTAATATACTGACTATATAAAAAAAATCTGCATATTTTAACCAATAAAATCAAAGGATAGAATATTTAGTGGGACATGCTTTCTATAAAAATATTACTGTTTAACAAAACTAAAACTGATTTTGTTTCAAGAATGCAAACTTCTGTCTTAGAGTTAACAAGTCATATAGTTTGATAACAGATAATAGCCATATGAAATTAAGATCTATCACACAATATATGCTCAGGCAACCTGCTCTGGCCAGATGTCACTGCTTAAATGCTCTTGAACATCCATCTTGGGTGTGCTATTCAATAGAGAAAAGGGCACTATACTAATAGACTAATCAGAACTTTCTTCTCCAGTCTGCTTGTACTATGAAGTACAGTGACAAATATAAGCATGTACCTGCAACATGCCCTAATCTGAACTCTAGTACTGCTATGAGGAGTTTGATTGACATTCTCCTAATGTGGCATTCAGAATAAATGCTAGTTTCGGGAGAGCACTGCTGTCTATTTTCGTTTAATGAAACTCTTTTGTAACATGGCCACCATAGAGACCTGTTCCTCCTCAGGAGGAATAACTAGTCTTCTGACTACATGACCTCAAAGCCATTTTTTCCATTCTTCTTTTACTTCAGAGCCCAGTTACAAACAGAGCTTTAGGAGACAATACCTGAGACTGTTATAGGGTACGGTATTTATACACTGGGTGTAGGGAAGGTTGGGACCAAGAGAATTGTTCCTTCTGCCCGAGATTCTGCCAAAATGTGACTGCTACAATGGAGCACTGTGGAGGGCATTTCATAGATATTTAACATTAAGCTAAGTATTAATATTGCAACTCAAATGGACTCCTTAATTCAGCACATTTTTAAAGAAGCCTACTATGTTTCTTGTAACAGACATAACCACCAACTTCTTCAAATTAAAGACTTGAATGTCCGTGTATGTATTATTTTTAGGGCTGTTGATTAATTGCCATTAACTCACGTGATTAAACTCAAATTAATCGTGATCACACTGTTAAACACAATACCAACTGAAATTTATTAAATATTTTGGATGTTTTTCTACATTTCCAAATATATTGATTTCTATTACAACTCAGGATACAGGGTACAGTGCTCACTTTATATTATTTTTATGACAAATATTTGAACCGTAAAAATGACAAAATAGTATTTTTCAACTCACTTCAGGCAAGTACTATAGTGCAATCTCTTTATCATGAAAGTGTAACTAATAAAATTAGGGTTTTTTTGTTACATAACTGCACTCAAAAACGAAAGTGTAAAACTTTAGAGCCTACAAGTCCACTCAGTCCTACTTCAGCCAATTGCTCAGACAAACAAGTGCAGTAACAATTTGCAGGAGATAATGTTGCCCTCTTTTTGTTTACAACATTACTTGAAAGTGAGAACAGGCATTCGCATGGCACTGTAGTAGCCGGCATGGCAAGACATTTACATGCCAGATATGCTGAACATTCATGTGCCCCTTCATGCTTCAGCGCCCATTCCAGAGGGCATGCTTCCATGCTCGTCAAAAAAAAAAAAGCGTTAATTAAATTAGCGACTGAACTCCTTGGGGTAGAACTGTACGTCTCCTGCTCAGTTTTACCCACACTCTGCTATATTTCATGTTATATCAGTGTTGGATGATGATCTAGCACTTGTTCGTTTTAAGAACACTTTCACAGCAGATTTGACAAAACACAAAGAAGGTACCATGTGAGATTTCTAAAAATAGCTACAGTACTCAACCCAAGATTTAAGACACTGAAGTGCTGCCCAAAATCTGAGAGGGATGAGGCGTGACACATTCTTTCAAAAGTCTTAAAAGAGCAACACTCCAATGCGGAAACTACAGAACCTGAACCACCAAAAAAGAAAATCAACCTTCTGCTGGTGGCATCTGACTCAGCTGATGAAAATGAACATGTGCCAGTATGCTGTGCTTTGGATCGTTATTGAGCAGAACCCATCATCATCGACACATGTCCTCTGGAACGGTGTTGAAACATGAAGGGACATACGAATCTTAAGCGCATCTGGCACGTAAATATCTTGCGACGCCGGCTACTACAATGCCATGAGAATGCCTGTTCTCCCTTTCAGGTGATGTTGTAAACAAAAAGCAGGCAGCATTATCTCCTGCAAATTTTAACCAAACTTGTTTGTCTGAGAGATTGGCTGAAGTAGGAATGAGTAGACTTTTAGGCTCTAAAGTTTTACACTGTTTTGTTTTTAAACGCAGTAATTTTCTTTAACATAATTCTACATTTGTAAGTTCAACGGTCATGATAAAGAGACTGCACTACAGTAATTGTAGTGGCGAAATTGAAAAATACTATTTCTTTTCAGTGCTAATATTTGTAATAAAAATAAATAGAAAGTGAGCACTGTACACTTTGTATTGTGTGGTAATTGAAATCAATATATTTGAAAATGTAGAAAACATCCAAAAATATTTAAATAAATGGTATTCTATTGTTTAATCTCGCAATTAATTTTTTAATCACTTGATAGCCCTATTTATTTTGTTTAAAATTAAGATCAGAGATAACGGTTCAACAAAAGGTACTCTGAACAGTTGAAGCAGAACAGATGTTAGACTTCATTATTATTTGGCTACTGTATTCAGACCTTAATAAAGAAGTCAAAGCCAGGTGTGGCATAAATGAACTTACTGAGCATGTGCTGGTATCATCCTCATCCTTCTCCTCATAATAGAAATAGACAAAAGGGATCCACAAAAACACTGAGAACAATATGATGGAATACAAAGCTGAGGAGAGGAAAAAAAGCAGACAAAATTAAATCCAAGTTGTGTTGGTTTACATTGTTACACCACAACAGCTAAAAATTAACTGGTAAACTAATCAAAATGTCTTAGGACTTCACCATTTCCTCTCATCCCAACTAAAAAAAAAGCTGCCATTCTGATAATTTACCTCTAGAACAAGCGGGTTGAGATTGCAGAGTCTCTAGTCATTTGCTGGCCAGATAAGACATTCATTATGCATCAACCATTAAGAGGAACTTGTCAGGTCTCAATAATAAGTCATAATAACTGGTAATGCATGTTTTCAAATGGCATGCAATTATACGATCAAATTATCTGCAATTATTCCTACATATGTTGTCAGTCATGTGATCTTTAGAGCTATTATGTCAAGACTTTTTTCCTACAAAATAAACCGTCAGTAATTACTGAATATATGTTTCACTTACAAATAAATCAGACTCCAACCATCAGTTCTTTTGAAAAACTAGTATCCTATTGCCAATATGCTGTCAGGAGTTAGAGAGAAAGGGGATATAGGACAGAAAATGTCAACACCCAGGACCCTTTCCTTCCCCAAGACCACAAAAATATAATTCTGTCACTGAGACTGAGGCCTTCCATCACAGAAGGGATGAGAAGAGTAAGAAAAAAGAAGCCACCAATAGCCAAAAAACTGGAATGAGTTGCTGGATCACTCCTTTGACACTTGTGGAGAAAAGGGAGCGAGAAAGAGAGAGTGTAGCCCTCCTCTCACTGATGGGAAAGAATCAAATGACACACCCTCTCCTCTCCATCCTGCCTCATACTTCACAGTTGTGAATAGTTGACACCCATATAATTCCAGTAGCCATAGCAACAGAGCAAGAAAGAACAGACATGTGAAGGAAGGGCACAATATGCCTAAAACGTGGGGGGGAGGGGGAGACAGATTAGACAGTTAGTTCTTTTACAAAGTGACAGGAAACAATATTAAGTTCATGAACCAATTAACATATTTACTTAAAAGTCTTCAGAAAGTGGTCTTTCCTCAGATTACATGCTATAACTTTAGGGGAGGATGTTTGTTCTTATTAAAAGAAAATGAAAAATAATGCAAGGATTCAACATGAAAATCCTGTGTAGGAGCAAGATTTTATAATTGTACTATGAGAAGTAATGTATGATTTGATTTCATCCTGCCAGCCACCCTTTTTGAATAGCAGAAAGGAATAACAGACCAGAACAATCCTTATCACTGATTATGGTCACCCTTTTGTTTTAGGATAAATTATAATGTCTACTATGGTTTCCTATATGTATTACAAATTAGGCATTCTAGTTAAAATATACATTTCTTTGTTTTAATGTTTTAGTAAGAGACAGGATCTTGTATTGTATCTATGTTAAGGAGATTAGAGAAATGTTGAGGGCCTGAGGCCCCAATGTGAATTGTTTTTAGTTATAAAATGTAGCAAAGCTTGATTTACAATGTATTCCACTGAATAAAATACTGCTGTCTGTATATCTCTGAAGGTTTCTTTAAGAGGTTGTTTGTGTGAATGAGAAATGCATGCTTCAGGAAAAGATAAAGGTGTGAAAGCCATCACAAATGTCCAGATGGTCAAAGAAAGAGAGAGACTTGGAAAGACCAGGAGACAACCAGAAAACATCCCTTGTATCCGATGCTAAACATGTTAGCAGCCTTAACAACTTGAGGTGAGGCAGGCAGCCCCAAAGGCGAGACAACAAATAGAAGACAATGATGGGAAGCCGGACAATAACCATCAAATGATAACAGCAGAAAACCAAGATTAATACCATTTAAGGACTAATGATTACAGGATGACCTTCTCGGAGGTATATTGGAATGTTAACATCAAAAGATACACCAGTTGAGAAGTAACTCAGTCACAAACTGACACAGTAAAATCCATAGACTTCAACGGAGAAAAAAAGATTAAGAACAGGGTGCTCTGTCATAAAGCTTTGGGTTCGTCTTGCCACACTACAAGAGCATCAGATCGCGACCAACAGAGCCCGGCGCCCCATCTGGCTGGCCACTAGATTGATCCAGACTCTGAACTGGTAACTATAAACATCAACTGGCAAGAGAGAAGCATATGCTAACTATTGTATTTTCAATAAATGCGGTGTATTTGCCTTTTCCTCTATAAAAGATTATTTGCTTTGTATAGCATAACACCTGCACGCACAAAATCCTCAATGTTACCTTAATAAAGTAATGACCAGCACCTCAATTAGAGTAAATCTTAGCATATTAGCACATCTGAATATAAAATGACATACAAAATTAAAGATAGGTCATTTAGGCTAAATCCCTCATATTATTCCTTTACATTCTAAGAAATTTAAATCCAATTAACATGAAAAGTCAAACAGAAATTAATCTCATCTCAAGAAAATGCTTTGTCTGCAACAACAGAAATAGGCAGCCTGGTTACTGAAGAATGTTTTTGCTCTTCATCTTAAAAACACCATTTAATTTAAATTAACCTGCAGTTTATTTACAGCAGGGGTTCTCAAACTGGGGGTCGGGACCCCTCAAGGGATCGTGAGGTTATTATATGGGGAGGGTTGCAAGTTGTCAGCCTCTACCCCAAACTGCTTTTCCTCCAGCATTTATAACCCAGGGTTGAGAGTTCAATCCTTGAGGGGGCCATTTGGGGATTGGTCCTGCTTTGAGCAGGGGGTTGGACTAGATAATCTCCTGAGGTTCCTTCCAACCCTAATAATCTATGATTCTATGAAAAAGTGTGTTTAATGTATAAGGTGGGTCACACTCACAGGCTTGCTGTGTGAAAGGGGTCACCAGTACAAAAGTCTGAGAACCCCTGATTTACAGCATGTTGTCTAAATTCATAAAAACACCTCTTAGGTAATGAGGTACGGCCCACAATCACTAGACCATTTCCTTCTTCAAAAGCTGGAGAAGGACAAATTAAATTTGAATAGTCCTAAAGCTGTGGGGTCTGGTGGTTATGGTAGTACGGCCACATGTAAAAGCAAACCTAAGAACTAATTTCTAGGCAGGCCAACAGTGACTCTTGGGCAACAACAAGTTGACACTTTCCCCTTAATGATGGTCAACAACAGATCTTGAATTTTGACAGTCCTTGCATCAGAGAGGTAGACTTTCCTCCAGACATGCTGAAGTAAGCCCCTATGTATGAGTACTCCCTCAGAAAGCAAAAGGCAATATTATTCTACATAATTATCCAGATAAGAGCTGGGCATTAAGCACTTCTGATATCTCAGGTTCCTTTAAAGGTGTATCAATTTGGTCACCTAAAATTACTAGTTGTTTCCAAATGTAGGCAACAAAGTCTTGGATTCTACTTATGTATCTCTGCTAGTATTGCCAGGAAGCTAGGTTGGAGGTCTAGAGATCAGTAAAATGTTGAAAAGGGCCTTGATCTTGAATTCAACAGACTAAGAGGATGGCTGGATTTAGTTTGAGAAAACCCTTTTTGCACTTGAGGCTAGATAAGCAATAAGGTTATTCAGTCCCTCATTTTCCCCCACTTTGGGACATACAGTAACCTGAAAAGAGGAAAGATAAGGTGAGCCAGCATGGGTCCTATGGTGTCATCAAGCCACATATTAATGAGACATTCAAGGTCAGGGCCTAGGATTGACATTAGGATACGAAAGGCAATAGTTTTATTGATCACTTGTCTCATATCTACTCTAGTGAGGTCAGAATGTAGTCCTTAGAACTTACCTTCTGTGAAGTTACACACATCTTATTGGCTGTAATATACACATCTGCAAAAGACTTGTTTCACTAACAATTCTTTTGCACTAATTAAATTAAAAATGCTGATATCTTTCACCAAGGGATTTAAATAAATCTGTGAGGTCAAAGAATTTCTGCTGTGCTTTTATTGTACTTTTAGAATAATGGATGATACAATATAATTAATTCTGGTGGGGTATTCAATATTTTAAAATTCTGATTACTACTGTATACTCAATTTCTCTTGACACATGCTATTGTGATGCTAGATCATTTACTTCACTAGAAATGAGCTGGAATTGAGGAGACTAAAAACACCTGTTCTTCAAATTCTTTTTTGGCCTTCCTAATTATATTTTTACACTTCATTTACCACAGTTTATGCTTCTTTCTATTTTCCTCAATAGGATTTAACATGCACTTTTTAAAAGGATGATTTTTTTGCCTCACACTGCTTCTTTTACTTTACTCTTTAGCCACAGTGGCACTTTTTTGGTCCCCCGTTTTTTAATTTAGCGGGGGTTACTTGTTTTGTAATGCAAGACAGGAGGAGACAATGATTGTTACACCATCACTTATCCAACACACATGCAAATGACAGCCAATCAGCATAACATGTTGATCAACAGCCTCCTTTGTAAATGCATAATATGCCATGTTGACCATAAACATTTTTTCCTCTCATTAAATTTATGCTAACACCAAAGTAATGCAATACATGAACACTGGCTGAAGGAAGAGTCCTTGATTTCACTTGGTAAGATTGAAAATGAAGTGTTACAACAAAATGACATTCAGAAAACATTTTTCTTAAATTAAGAAAGGACTTGAAAGGAATGTTTAAAAGCTATGACATAAGTTTTTAACCTGAAGTCAAGAGTGCCTTCCTGTTTCTTTATAGGTAGTGTGACAAAGTTCCTCCTCTCCTCTAGTAGGTCCTGCGCTTATTGGCGGATTTCCTCCCCTCAGTGGTCTTCCCCTTGGATGAAACCCCCAGTCTGGATCAACTCCTCCTATGTCTGATTAGGAGTAGCGAGGCTTGGGGGGAACCCGGGCCCGCCCTCTACTCCGGGTTCCAGCCCAGGGCCCTGTGAATTGCAGCAGTCTCTATAGTGCTACTTGTAACCGCTGCTTGACCGCTACAGCCCCCTGGGCTACTTCCCCATAGCCTCCTTCAAACACCTTCTTTATCCTCACCATAGGATCCTCCTGGTGTCTGATACTGCTTGTTTGTGTGGTGTTTCCTCAATCCTCCAGTAGTACACCCGCTCAGTTCTTAGTTCCTTGTGTCTCTGGCTCCCAGCTCCTCATATGCACTTCCTTCCTCTGGCTCCTCCTCCCATGACTGGAGTGAGCTCCCTTTTTATATCAAGTGCCCTGATGAGCCTGCCCTGATTGGCTGCAGGTGCTCCAATCAATGTAGCTCTCTGGTGCCTTCTAGAAAGTTCTTAATTGGCCCCAGGTGCCTTGATTACCCTGGAGCAACTGCCATTTTGGTTCCCATGGTACTAGGGATTTGCTTAGCCTGGGGCTAACATACCTGTTCCTCAGTACTTTCCTGTAGCCATCCAGCCTTGCTCCATCACAGTAGATAAACAGAAATGTTTAAGGACCCTTTCTTAACATGGTAGTGAATAGGGGCTAGGATTTTAAAGCAACAACTTAGCAGCCAACAGTCCTTGATTTAATAGGGACTACTGATTTCTTGAGTGGTTAACCTGATTATCCTTTTCCTGCTCCTGATGCCTGAAGGCCATTTTTCTTTCCAGCTGCAATTCTGGCCAAACAGTAATTCAGTTGCTGAAAACTTTATTTAATCTTTCAGGAACGACTAAGGTTTCAGAAGTTGAGGCTTGTTCATTTGGCTTTTGAGAGCAATAGCCTGGAGGACAGATTCTACACTGAAGGAATCAGTTTGCCTACAATATGCAATATGACCATTTTTGAAGCATATTTTAATCAGTGGACCATTCACAAGCAGATTCATTACATGGCTATAAAAAGATAACCATATGCTAAAGATTTTGATTACCTCTGCTGAAGTAGGACAGTGTGTGGGGAAAATATTATAGTTGTTGAAAACTCAAGTGTACAAGTTCATTACAAAAATTCAGTAAAACAAAACAGAGGCCTACTAAGCAAAATAAAATGATAAATTTTGAAAATCTGTAGTCCAACTGAACCTTGAAAAGGGTCATTTATAAGGAAAGTTTTCTTCCTAATAACACTGTATTAGGATTATGAGTAACAAAGTACTGTACCTGTACTTCTCTTCAGGAAAAGAAAGCAGGGAGAAAAGATACTGAAGGCAGAGTAAACAAAACACTGCATTTACATATGAATTAAATATTCTTATTGCTCCTCTATGCTGCTCTATGAAAGCTAAACTCTCACAAAAACAGGTTATTTTTTCAGAAGCAAGATTCTGAAGATTATGAGTATTAGCTTTCTAGATTGTGAGAAAAGATTCTGTAGGTCCAGACAGCAGTCTGAATATCAGAAACAGACAATGGCCTGCTCTGCCTAGTGGGCAGAAAGCTCTTGAGCATGTGAAGAAATTAGAAAAGGCAAGGCCATTACATTTGAAAGATTTGAGTTCTTAATGCATACTATTTATCTTCATAGGAGAAGATTAGACACCTTAATCCGTTTTGTTTATATCACTTAAACATCTATTTTTCTTAAAGATAATATGTCTACAGTATGTCTTCCTAAGTCAATTCAGTGGCATTCAAAACAATGTAGTCTGAAACAAAGATGGTACTTAGACAGTTATGGTCTTCTGAAGTTTATATAGAAAGCACAGTTAAAGAGGATGACCAGTTTTCTTTCAGGATCACAGTTCTGAAAAAGTGGCTCATCCCATCTGCAAAATACTGTCTGTAAGAATGCAAATGGAAGGTCATATCAATTTCTTCCTCAACAGAAGTAGAAGCTAAACGTGGACAAGAATGCTAAGGGCTATCCCACATGACAACTCCTGATTCAGGATTCCCCCCCCCCCAGGACAAAGAAACAGTTCTAAGTGGTAGGAGCATGAGTTCTTAGTTAAAAATGTAGTAGATAGGACCCAGGGAGAAGAGAGTTTAATTTTTTTCCCTACATCAGTTACTAATTAATTGGTTGGCATTCTTTATACACAAACTTAAGTTTCACAGATATAGCTACCCCCCCACGAAACAACAAAATTCAAACTTTTTAGTAAGACTGTTTGTAAAGTGCAAACACCATCTGAAACAGCAACAGGACCCCTCAACCAAAAAAGTCTAAGCCACACTTTCATTTTAGAATTGTAACAAGTTAAATTCTGAACCTCATCTACGGAGGAATCCCACAACCAATACCACCATCCCATGAAACAAACCATTGTATTAAAGAAATCATAATCTAGATGTTTTAACGGAGCATCCCTTGGGATTGGGAACCCATTGTACTAGGCACCATACAAATACAAGACAAGAATTGAAAATCTAATGCAATCTACAGCTCAAGGCACAGTTCTAGAAGGACTTAGTTATTCTTTTCTTTTCCATTGAGGTTATTAAACCAGGTCCATCACAATGGATTCACCAGTAGCACATTAAGCAACATGACTAGCATCTTTATTGCACGGGTTACCTTACTCCCTCCAAACAGGTTCTTATTCATATATGAAGGATCATAACAGTGAAATAGTCAAGGCCAACTAAATTATTTTTAAGAAAGCCAATGTACACTTCATACTGTACTAGTAAAATATAACTTTAAATAAGCAACTCTGTATTGTAGTCTAACTTGACTGTTCCAGAAACATGAAATACCGTTATTGCTCACTGTTAAACAATGAATTATTCAGTAGTTTTTCTAGATGTACATATACAGAAGGTATGCAATAAAAACTCATCTTTACTCCACTGCACTAATAAAGTGGTTTAGAGAAGCTGTTTTTATTCACAAAGTGTTTGGTCAATCTCAAGATATCACACTGGAACACTAAAATTGAATTTATTACAAACTACTATTGACTTTTTGCAGCAATTTCTAAGGGAGTACAAGACAAAAAAATTAATGGGCATTTGCTGATAACAGATTCAAAAATTTTCATAGTCTAATAATAATAATAATAATAATGTTGTTCCACTTCTCTCTCATTAGCATCTTCTACCCATATGCACAAGTTATGTTACAATCCTTGACACAATGAGGTCCCTAACCCTGAATCTGAGCCTTTAAGTAACAGTTTTAGTTAGTATTTCTGATATTAAACTTAGATGAACTGAGCATAGGAGAAACTAATTACTCTTGAAATATTATCTTGTACTACACTAAGCCTTCTTCCATTGTCAGTTGCATCCTTCAGATACTTGTAGGCCATTATGTCCCACCTTAGGGGCTTTACAGAGCTATAGCTATTCAGACTGTACTTTCTCTCATTGGTCTTAATCATTTTATCCATTTTCCAAATTCGCTCTAACATATCTATTTTGCGGTTATTGATGTGTTCAGGAACTTGTATGCAGAAACCAGATAAGCATATCTACTGGCAAATCACACTAGCAAGTCTGATGTGACCCCAAAAGAATACATCAAAAGGTTTAAAAAACCTGACACATTTATGGAAGTATGGCTTTCTGCAGAAGTAATAGTTCATAATCCTAGTGCATTAGCCACTTTGGTACTTAAGAAAGTAATCTGTATTAGCACTCTTCACATAAGTCTCAGGAAAATTCCCATCACTGCAATACCACTGGTACAGCTCTTCAGTATCCCAAAGAAACCTTCAATACAGAATCATTTAATTTTTTTTTCTTTCCAGAAATATTTAATTTTGCATGAAAAATAAAAACACAGGAAGAGCTGGGAGAGTACAGACCCAGCTCACCAAACTATCACTTCACTCATCAGCCAACTGAGCCAGCAGCTACTCAGAAGAAGTGCTGCTCTCTGCCTCACAAATCAGATGCCTTAAGCTTAGGGTATGGCTACACTTGTAGGTGTGCAGCGCTGGGAGTTACAGCTGTCTTCGTACAGCTGTGTAGGGAAAGCGCTGGTGTGTGGCCACACTCACAGCTACCAGTGCTGCAGTGTGGCCACATCTGCAGCGCTGTTGGGAGTGATGCATTATGGGCAGCTATCCCAGCGTTCAAGTGGCAGCAATGTGCTTTTCAAAAGAGGGGGGTGGGGTGGAGTGTTACAGGGAGCGGGGGGGAGAGAGTGTGGATTTTTGGAGCCGACACTGTGTATCAGCTCCCTGCCTTGCAAAATCTGAAAATTTCCCCGACCCCTCATTTACTCTTAACTGCAAACAGCCTGCAGACCAGATAAGCAGCTGCTCCAACGGACTCCCTTTCTCCCCCCCCCCACCCCTGCTGTTTCTCTCCTCAAGCAAACACTCATCCCCCTGCCTGCCTCATTCACAGCAAGGTAGTGGGTTCTCTCAATTGATTGTTCACAGTCAGTTACAGATTTATCACAGCAAACAGGAGCTGTGTTTGTTTTTTAGATAAGCAGCTCCCGGAGCCCTGAGTTCACAACAAAACAAAAAGAGTAATTTAGTTAAAAGCATTCTGGGATATCTCCTAATACCCTGGAGGCCAATAACAGCACTGGTGTATGGCCACACTTTACGAGCAGTGCTGCAGCACCAGCGCTGCAATCGTTATACCCCAAGCAGACCGAGGTGTACAGCCAGCGCTGCAGCCAGGGAGTTGCAGCGCTGGATGTGCCCTGCAGGTGTGAACAGTTACTAACTGCAGCGCTGGAAAGCCTCCACCAGCGCTGCAACTCTCAAGTGTAGCCATACCCTAAGTCATCCTGTGCCTTGCTACAGGACCATCACATCCTGCAGTCAGAAAAGGGTGTGTTTCTAGTGGGATCTTGGCCCTGCAGAATTTAACATTTTTCAGTGACCTGGAAAAAAATCAGTGAAAGTCTGTAAGGGGAGTGGTAAATAAACAGGACAGGTCACTGATACAGAGCGATCCGTATTGCTCTATAAGCTACATGCAAGCAAACTATACACATTTCAATACAACTAACTGTAAATCTAAAATATGTAGGCCATGCTTACAGGATGGGGGCTACTCACGGAAGCAGGAACTCTGAAAAAAGATTTGGGGATCATGGCAGACAATCAGATACATTTCCGGTGCAACACTGTGACCAAAAAAGCTAATGCAATCCTTAGATCAGAGGTCCCCAAACTGCAGGCCACCCCCTAGGGTGGCATGGAGTAACGTTCAGGGTGCACGGGTAGGACCTTGGCCAGCCCCCACAGGGGACTGGGAGGGAGCACCCAGGGCCCCAACTGCCAGCCCTAGCTTTGGCCCCATTACCCTAGTCTGCGCCCCTCCCCACCCCACAAGCCACAGCACAAGCCTGAAAACTTTGGCGACCACTCCCTTAGATGTATAAACAGGGGAATCTTGAGGGGTAGAGACTTCTGTATTTGGCCCTGGTACAATTGCTGCTGAATACTGTGTCCAGTTGTGGTGCCCACAATTCAAGAAGGATGTTAAGCTGGGGGGTTCAGAGAAGAGCACAAGAATGATTAAAAGATTAGAAAACCTGATTTCTAGCAATAGACTCAAAGAGCTCAGCCCACTTAGCTTAACAAAGAGAAGGTTAAGTATGTACACATGGGGAACAAATATTTGATAATGGGTGTGATGTGCCATTCCATATTCTTTATGAAAATATGCTTATGATATGAATATGACATAACAGATATACTTTCTGCCAGATGGCTCACGTGAGATCATTGAAAAGGTTCTGATTTACTGAATGTGATTATCTAATCTGTATGCCTGTATCAATTCTGTATCTGAAGTTAGGAATATTGACTATGTATCTGTATTTCAACTATGCTACTTTGGGTTATGCCTACTGCTAACGCTTCAGGTACAACAATGGAAAAGCCAGACAGGGTGGATGGCCTATCAGCAAGGACAATGGACTGTGAAAAGCTTGGCCTTCCTGTGGACACTCCATACTGCCCCTGACTCATGAACGCTGTAATCTCACAGTCAGGTGGTCTTGTCACCCGATACTAAAACATTACCTGGGACAACTTCTAACTTTCCACTGTAAGGGAAGGGAAGGGGGAGGAGGGGGAAATCAAACTAGGCAAACAAAGGACTCCCGCCTTATGCAATTCCTATTTAAGGGTGGGAAGGTGAGGTAATCCAAGGTCACCAGTTCTCCCCTGCCACCCCACCCAAGATGACTGCTGGAAACAGCTAAGACTGAACTAGGGGAAAGAGCTGAACCCAGGCTGGAAGGGTGTCTGGCCTGTGATGATGACTATTAGAACCACATTTAGGGTGAGAATTTGCATGTAACCAGTTGTTTTAGTTTATTAAGCTTAGTTTGCATGCTCTGTTTTATTTTCTTAGTAATCTGCCTTGTTCTGACTGTTACCTCCTTAAACTACTTAAAATACACCTATAACCGTTGATAAATTTATTTCTGGGTTATAATATAACCTAGTTTATGTGATTTCTAACTGAGGGGGCGAGAAGTTGCATACACTCTCCTCTATACTGAGGGAAGAGGCAAATTTCATATAATGTTTTACTCCGGGAAGGAGGGGGGAGAAAAGAGACGGACATCTGGGTGCTGTGGAAGCCCCTTAAACTGAGCCTTCCCAGAGTGGATCTCTGTCTCTGTGTAGCTGGGTATGGCCCTGCCTGTGTGCTTGGCTGGAAAGGGATAGAGGGGAGGGGGGAGGAAATAGCTCAGTTGTTTGAGCATTGGCTCAGGGTTGTGAGTTCAAGCCTTGAGGGGCCCATTTAGGGAACTGGGGTAAAAATCTGTCTGGGGATTGGTCCTGCTTTGAGCAGGGGATTGAACTAGATGACCTCCTGAGATCCCTCCCAAACCCTAATACTATTCTATGATTCTATAAATATATTGCCTCTATATAAATCCATGGCATGCCCACATCTTGAATAGTACCAGGTAAAAGGCGGCTGAGGCTGGCAGAATAGTCTGACTCAGTGGCATCCCAGCACACCAGGTGACATCCCAGGGAATCCAGTCTGCCACAACAGGCTCTTTCATCTAGCAAAGAAAGGTATACCATCATCTAATGGCCAAAAGTTGAAGCTAGACAAATTCAGACTGGAAATAAGGTCTTAAAAAAAAAGCCAACCCACAACTAACTGTGAGGGTAATTAACCACTGGAACATATTTATCAAGGGCTGTGGTGGAATCTCCATCATTGGCCATTTTTTAAAGTGAAAGGTATGTTTGAGGAATTATTTTGGGGACGTTCTGTGTTATACAGGAGATCAGACTAGATATCACAATGGTCCCTTCTGGCATTGGGACCTTTGAATCTATGGAAAAAAAGGATGAGAACAAAAATGGGGGAACATGCGTTTTCTATTTGTCTTTGCATCTGAGAGATGCAAAAGGCATTTGTGACCTTCTGCTTCTGGGAGAGATTATTTTTTGGCAATTCTATATGAAAAATTGGCTACTTGCAAGGCAGGAATTCTGTGAAAAAAAATAGTATAAGATTGTGTAATTAGCAACCATCCGTGCATATGTACAAGAGGTTTGCATTTAGGTCATACAGGCATTTCTTAATTTCTAGCTTGAGACTACAAACTAAAAATGTAGTACTGGAGATCAATATTTGTCTCATGGACTATCGGATTGGAGCTATCTACTGAATTCCTAAGAGTCAAGTTAAGCACTCAAATATTAGGAAGTTCCACTTACGGATGCCTCTTCAAACTTAATTCTGTCCTTCTGAATACATGCTGTTTGATTATATTTTAGTCTAACTTTCAATTGCCCAACTTTGCTACCTAAATGTGTAAAAACTATGTTAAAATATATACACAAAATTGTCAAACAATTAAAGTTATGGAAACATTAAAGTTAAGATAATCAATAAACTGCTTTTTACTTTGTGAAATTTCATACTGCTGGACTAAGCAAGATAAGTGCAATGAAGTGATGACTAGCAAGCAGCACATACAGAGCACGGAGCATTAGTAACCATTTACTAGCATAGAATACAATGGGCTTAACCCATGTGTACCTAGACAACCCTATTTTCAGAAACCTCAATTGCCGCAGTTTCCATAAAGGATTTCTTACATGAACCTTCAGTTTGCCAAAATTGTGCAGGTACTTGCTGCTTATTTCTTGCTTTGCAGTTTGACCTTTATGTTGGCTATTACTAAAATTTGGATCTGATCATATGTCAGCCTTCTGAAAGTTAATGAAAGCTGCTGACCTCTGCATGGTCAGTGTGACTTCTTGTGAACTTTCCAAGCTTCATCAGGGTTGAAGCTGCATTGCTGAAGGTTAAATGAATTGGTCCAAAAGGGCTTGTGACTTGAAGCAGTGGTGAGGGATGCTGTTAAGGTCTTGGTGAATGGGCAAATAGTTTCCTACAAACCTCTGGAATTCCTGAAGTGTTGTGGCATTGAAATTAACTTTGAAATATCTTTCTAATTTGCATGGAGACGTTATGGAGTTATGTTTCAAATCATTGTTGTTATCCTTCAAAACAGTCACTGCATTCCATCTTGAAAACAGATCAACTTTCTGGGTGCGCTTAGCATTTTTTTGGGGTGGGGGGGGAGGATCAGGGGAGTAGGAATTTCCCACATGTGGTGAAGGAAGAAGATGAAAGCCCTAAGTGTGAACAGAAGCTGCTGCACTTCCCAAAGGAGGCACTGAACTGGGGTTCGTGATGCAGTGCAGACCCTTTTCTTGCATAGGAAGTCTGTATCCAATAGCAGCAAGGAGTTTTTAGCAGAGCTCACATTAGTCAGACAGCCAGGATTACCAAGCAGTGGAGGCCATACAAGTAGATATGTACGCAAGAGAAATGCCTATTTCTTGATCACCTTGACCGATTGGTCCTTCAGCCCTCATACAGATTGCACTGAACACAATACAACTTCTCTTTTCCTGGCCTTCCTTCTCCACGTGCAGCCATGCCTTTTCACGAAAAAAAATCTTCCTCTCTCTTTGGAGGTCAGCAGAGTGGTAATTTCAGTTCCCGTTGGTACCACTCAGCAACAGCTGCAGTCCATCAATTGTCAGTGAGCCTAGCAATATGCCCAGCCCATCACATTTTACTGTACCTGCTTTCAACAAAGACATCCTGTACTTCACTCTGCTGTCTGTTCACTTCATTGGGATTTGGTAGCAGATTAAAATCCCCAGAATTCTTCTTTCCACCGCTTTCTCTGTGACAGACAGTTGTTGCTCCTCTATCTTCATCAGTGCCCATGTTTTGCTGCTGTACAACATTGCCTGCAGTCCTATTGAGTTGAACAGGTTCGTGCGTGTTACCTTGTTGATTTTTCTTTGGAGAATATCCTTGATAGAGTTGAATGTGTGCTAACCAGCTTTCTTTCTTCTTCTTCCTGCCTATTATCTACTGTAGATGCATTAATCCAAAATAATGCAGCAGAAATGTATTAATCCACAGGCATGTTACAATGACCACCTTGTATTAGGAATAATATTCACTTTGCAGTAGGTACAGTGCTGTTGGCTGATTCAGAAGATGTGATAAATTAGTGGAGATTATGAACATGATAAAGAATATGATCTACATTTGTCTGTGGGCAAGACAAACACACTATGATGGTATACAAGGATCCTGAGAAAACATGCAAGATTCCAGTGAATGACAGCCATACAGCAACTGAAAATTATTGATAATTAGAACGCATCATTACAGCAGATGATCAGACACTGCAAGCAACAGCAAAAGATGTTCTGGAAGAACAAATGTCTGATGAGAAGTGATATAAATATAAAGATTAAGAATTCTGACTCCTAAACTTAAATTTGAACTGTGTTAAATTATGGCTGTAAAATATGGACATTCAAACAATCAAAGAAACAATACTTTGAATTACGGTATTGCAGAAGAAGTCTGAAAATATCATGGATAGACTACTTAACCAACTAAAAGGAATTGGGGAGGACTTAACTCAAAAAAACATTACAAGATTCTAAGAAAAGAAGATTTGATCTGCAGGGCACATTTTAAGGGATTCATCATGCAATGCATTTTTATAGGCACTGGAAGCGAAAGTTGACGGCTGATGAACAAAAGGCAGAAAACGAAGATTTTGGATGGACAATGCAATATCCTGGATGTATCAAAAGGACTATTTATCCACAAAGATTAGTCCAGGACCATATAGAATTGGCTACGATGGTTGCAACCATCCAGTAATGGAGATGCCACAAAAGAAAAAAAAAAGAAAAAAAAAAAAAAAAGATACCTACAGTAGGAAAACTAGACAATTATAAAATAGTGTCATTGCTAGGATTAAATATTCCACCTACATGTATTATATTTTCCCACTGAAAATTACGAAGAATACTAAACTAAATCAGTATGAGAATTCAGTTATAAGAACTAAAATGGACTTCATGTAGGATACACTTTAACTGTGCTGTTTTTCATATGTGAAGGGGCAGGGAAGTCTGCCTTATTCTACTGTCACTTTGGCTCATTGCTAATGATAATACTGCTGTATAAACACTGGTATTCACAAGCTGATTTTTAAAAGAAAAACTATAACTGATTAAACTTCTGCAATATCTGTGCAGCGGAACTGTTAGATTCTGAAACCTCTTACCTCCAACCTTTTTTTTTTTTTTTTTTTAAACCAGTACATATGGGAAGACATTGTAAAGACCATAAAATCTGATCTCTGTGCATCTCCTTTGCTACCTAGTAATTCCTCACAGGAAAGAGATCTAGAACTTTTTACTATTACATTCACCCACTACTGGCATAAACAGACAGAATTCCATTTTAGTTAACCAAGTTACACTAGCAGTAAACTTGGTTCATTTTTCCACCAGAAGACTAGTTCTAGAACTGGTGGCCACCATAAACCAGACAACTTGGATGCAGTTGCAGGATCCTGTGTGTTTTAAGCCTCCAGAGTCTGAAAAGAGACCAAGTACCGTCCCTGCCTTGAGGTCTCTAGGTACACCCTTTGGGATTCTAGATAAAGGATCTGCACCCCTCCAGAGAGCTGAGATCATGTGACCCACTACCCACTCACTGAAACCAATGCTGACCCCTCAAACTCCTCCCACAGCTTTAATACCTTCTCTCAGAACTCCCCCCAAAGGAGAAAACCTTCTGGGTTTACTTCAAGGAGGGAAAACATGGTGGGTGTGAACGCTACCACATGCAACACACAGTCTTTGAAGGGGACTTTAACACTACAGACATTTCCCTGCCAGTTTCCTCACCACTCCAGAGCATCTTTTGGGGTAGGGTCAGGATGATCCAGGGCCCTTCTGTTTCAGTACACGGCTTGGGTTCTGAAACATGGAGTCTTCTCCTGCAGTTTGCCCACTGTGACCTGGGCCAGTCTGTTCTCTTTCCTTCTTCTACCTAACTTTCCATCACCCTCCCTCCCCCAGTCCTCCCCCCAAGAGTCTTTTTTAAAGCTGCTCCTGCTCAATCACCTTTGTCTTTGTCCTGCTTGGAGGATTTCTACACTCTTCACTTCCTCCCACCTTTGTTCAAACAAGATGAGGAAGTAATCTTCTCAGTACTTAAACACAAAGTCTTAGGATATTTATTGTCAGATCAAAGCACAGTCATTAAAGTTACAAACTCCTGATTGTTCTGTCTGGTATGTACTTGTTGCAAGACCGGTCAAGCAATTGTGTATACACTTCATAAGGGCTTTCCATGATACCGTAGTTTCATCACCAGAATCATAAATTGTACTGACAGATGCCTCAAAATTGTCACATCATACTAGATGTTTTCCTTGCCTACTTACTCGTTTAGACTAGCCAGGTCACACAAGTCAAAGATAAAGTGACAGTTCATTCATAAATGCACATGTTATAGCTATTTAGATATAGCACAATAGAATCAGGGTCTTCTACTATTTGTGTAAGCCAACAAGACAGAAATACCAAAGTAACTTTTATCAAAAAATATTTGCCTCAAACTTAGCAACAATCTTAAAAGATTCAGTTACAATTTCTGTCCTTCGAGAAATAAAGAATGAGAAAACCAACTACAAACAGCCTTGAACGATATAGGTATCTCACCTTTTTCCTTTCCTCTCCACCACCTTCAGTGACTCAGAGCAACCATGAGGGTATAACACTTTCGAAACAGGATAAGCAGTCTCACTTTGCTTTCCAATCCCAAAGTGACACATTATTAACAAGCAAGCTATTTTAGAACATACATTAATCAGTTGACTTAATGATGCCCGGTGAACATTTTAAAACTATCACACTTGAATACAGGTAACCAAGCATTCTGCCAGCACTGGTTTCATCATATGTATTGGATACGTACAAGAAGCCATTATGAGGTTTGATAAGGTAGTGTGCTAATCATGCTAAAGGTCATGCTAACACCCAGGGGTACCATTTGAGAATGCTTAAGTTCTATTTTCAAGATGGACTTAGACACATGGTTAGTTCTGAAAAATGTACCTCAGATCTGTATTATTGTGTCTTCAGTTCACAGCAACTCCATTTCAGTAGCACTGTCTGGCCAGTCTAGCCAAGTGAGTACAAGAAATCTGAGTTTTAAACAGCTAAGCATGAAAGTATTGATGGAATCAAAGATTTGCAGGGTTATGAGATAAGAAAAGGGCTAGCTCTCAATTGCTTGGTGGCAGCCTTACCAGTTGATGATATCTGACCCATTTGGGTCATACAGGACTCACTGCGTAGGTCTAAGTTTTGGTCATGAGCTAAATATAGTATCCCAACCTTTAGTAGCTGTCAAGTGGTTTCTCATCTGCTGAGCATTTGAAGATTGCAACCTCTTCAGGTTATAAATTTTGGCACAGATCTATGCTCTTGTAACCTCTAGACTTTGTTACTGGCATACATTTTAGCAGGGTATGATAGAATATACCCATGTTCACACCGTACTCGCTATTGCAAGAATATTTGTACAAAGTATGCCATGTCAGATTTAAAAATTCAATTTGCGGATCACTATTATCATGGTAAAATGTACATAGCAGCATTATATGTGAAGTTATAAACATAAGCTGAGATCACAACAAAGTAGGTCTTCCAGACAAGTCTAGGGAGTAGCCAAACCAGTTCCTCAGGGACAAAGAACAAGCTGACACCTCAGCCAAGTATAAACACGACTGATGCACCATTACCAGCTAAGTGGCCATTCTTTGGCAGGAAAGGGGGCAGGGGCAAAAAATCTACATCTTCGCAAAACAACAGCATGGAGTTTCCTTCCACACAGACTGCCTGTCACTTTCTCCCATCTGGAAATGCTTCTCCGGGGTGTGGGAGGTGGTGGGGGGTGGCAGGACTATAAAAAAAGAAGAGGCAGACAGACACACCCTGGCCATCGCATTCACTGCACCTGAAGAGACAAGGGAAGCAGCTGTTGGATTCTGGGGGAGGGGTTCTGACCTAAAGACTTTGGTCATTAAGACTGCTGAAAGCATGTGGTGAGAAAATCTGGATCTGAATCTGATATAGATTGTTAAATTAGGCACCAATAAACATTTCTGACTTTTATGCCTCATTACTTGTACCTACTTAAAAACCTTTGTAATTGATAATAAACCTTTTTTGTTTTATTTTATCTAATCCAGTGTGTTTAAACTTAAGTGTCTGAATAATTGTTTAAAATAATAAGATGGCACATTCCCTTTAAAGGAATAACAAACTTAATATAGTTGCACTGTCCAAGAGAGGGCTGGGCAGTACACAACATACATTTCTGGGGTGAAGATCCAGGACTTGAGGTGTGTTGGGGTCACCCTGCAGCATAACCAAGGCTAGTAAGAGCCAAGGTGTGGCTATCTGAAGCACACATTGACATATCTGGAAGTGATTAACATGCTGGAGGCTGTTTACGAGCAGTCCAGATTGGAGGCTACAGTAAAAGCACTGTAAAAGGCACCCCAGGTTAGAGGGCAGGGTACAGCTACTCAGCCTAACTTGTACCCCAATAGGTCACACAGGGGCCTTCCTTTGAAAACGCTCTTGTAATTTAGAGGTAATGCAAAACACAAAGTCACAGCCTCAAGGGCCTTCAGGCACATGAACCACACTCCACTGCTTCTTACCACATATTTGTTAAAACTTTAAATATTGGACCAATATGGAGCTACTCTGTTGTCCCCACTTCGGGACAAAAGTGTTTACTAGATCACTATATAATCTCAAGATTATATAAAGTAGGATCTTCATGGAGATGGCCTTGCAACTATAAAATGCTCTTCCTCAAGATATACGTAGTAGTATGCCTATAACATCATGGCAGGAGAACTAGAAAGTATATTTCCATTTTGGTTTTTTGATGGGAGTGCTGTTGTATATGATTCAAGGAAAGTGATCCTTTTCCCCTCATGAATTTTAAAAATTCTCTTTGCAAGCTTTTCCCAATTACTATTTATCCATGTTAAATTTGTATTATAGTAGGCACAGGAAATCTTAAGGGTTGCTTGGTTTTCCTTCCTCAACAGGATATAAAGAGTCCATGAAGATCAAAACATTAAGTTAAAAGATATGAGATATTAAAGTGAGGAATTCCATTAATTTCACTATTGTGTCTTTCCTCACAATTTCTTTCAAAGTCTCACAACCAGGGCCTCATACCATGAATCACTTCACAAACAAGAATGACGAGGCTATGCATCAGCAGTATCACTAGCATTTGACTGGAGCATTAACATAGAACTTTGCTGTCATTGCACCGTATACCAAACTTTACGAGCATTACATGTTATGACAAAGGGTACCCTAGTTTGGAAGAAGCTTCAGGTTGTTCATTTTGGAGCCTAGACCTCACGTATCTGCTATTTTACAAGATGCATAAACTCATTTGTTAAGTCATATTTCATGGAAATTTGCTAAATATTGGTCTGAGTCTTATGAACACTATTACATTTTCTTGTACTCTGAGAGCACATCAGGAAAACAGTCAAATGTGATTTGACCATCTATGTTTTTATACTATGAGCATATATTTTGCTAGAAATGATGTATTACTGTTGAATTCAGTATAGGCAAAAGTTACAAAAAGTGCATTATTTCCTTAGCAATCTGACTAAATGCAAAATAGCAAAAGAAAAATAATACATCTAATGCAATATGTAAATCTCTACCACCATCTGGAGGTAAAACTGTGCTATGACATTAAAAATGTGTACATTAAATTGAGGTAGTATCAACTTTATTACACTTCAAAGCAGATGATACCTATAGGCTAATGCTATCATGTAGCAAAGTTTGAAAAGGTAGTGCTAAGCCTCCATTTTAAGTAGTGCTGAACTTTCCTCAGAAATCACTTAATGTTGTTTCTCATTACTTATTCTTTGCTGAGTATAAAGAATTAGTTCTTCAAAGATACTAATAAAGTCTGTTATGCAGTTTGAAATCTCAACACTATTTAAATTAAATATTTGTAATTTTATGTGCTAGGTATTCCGTCAAATTCACAAACTAGGGTTTTATATGCCATTATTGCAGTCCAGTAGATCTGAAGGTTTTCACATTCATGTACGGTTAACAGAAATTTTTGCTTTGCCAAACCTGAAAAAACTGATCAAACAATAAAACTAAGTGAAAACAGTATCCTACACAATAGTTTCCTTGTGAAATTAAAGTGCATCCAATTAAGTCACTACAATTTTTAGATCTACTATGGCTTACCCAGTAAGATAACTGACAGATGAGAAAACACTATTTTTACAGTTTGAAAAATGCTGTTCTAAATAAACTATGGGTCAGGCCTCCTAACAGAAGCACAAGTGTGTGCTTTTTTTTTTTTTTGGGGGGGGGGGGGAAAAGGAGGACGGGACTCTGGTTGTCAGCCCTGGGTGACTGGTGCTCATGCAGAAGGGCCATGCACACCCAGGAGGCAGTGATAAAGAGGACAGCTGGAGCTCCACCACCTGGGCTCAAGTTCTCCTTCCTTGTTTTGAGTTGTTAGGTTCCACTTTAATGCAAAGTGCGATTATACATTTACCAGGTATATTTGTACTAGTGTCATTGCCCAGCAGAAAGACTTACAATTCAATGAAAATTTAGCACAATTCATTGCAACGTATCTTCAAGAGTATTCTCTCCCTCAAGAAATTCAGTCTTAAAATTAGATGTTTTAATATTGGTCTTTAAAAAGAGACCACACAAATTTTGCCCAGACCACAGAAAACAAATCTGAGTTTCACTATTCTTGCATGTGTTTAGTCTTTAATATGTATTATTAATCCTTAAAATTAAGGGATGTGCTGGACGCCCTTCCCGCAGCACCCACTGACCTAGAGCGGCGAACCGCGGCCAATGGGAGCCGCGATCGGCCAAACCTGCGGATGCAGCAGGTAAACAAACCGGCCCGGCCCACCAGGGGCTTTCCCTAAACAAGTGGCAGACTGGCTTTGAGAACCACTGATCTAGACCATCCCTGACAGGTGTTTGTTTCTTTGGTTTTGAATAGTGAGTTCAACACAATGCTAGGATAGTTATTTTCACTAAAACTTTGTGCTAGATAACGTTATACATTATTCCAATATTTTATTTAGAAAGAAGGACAGATTGCAGAGATGGATCCAACACTTTCTATAAAATTTAGATTTCAAAAGCAACAAAGCACATTTTAAAAAAGTTTAGAAGTTGAGCTAATATGGTTTTCTTGCTTTCATTTTGTTTAGGCTCATCACCCTTATACTCCATTATGCTCATTTACAGAAGTAAATACAGTCCTCAGGCAGTGGCTGAGCAGTGAATGGTCTTGCAAACCATAGGCATTACAATATAAAAACAAAATTGCACTGAGTTATGTACAGTAGAAAAACTTCACATTACCTTAATTGTAAGAAACTTTGACATACCATGCTACATGCTAAAAAAGTGACAAGAGTAGGGCCCCCCCCCAAAAAAAAAAATCCCTAAGGAACTCATTAATGTCTATCTTATGAATGTGTATTAACAATAGTCCACATTGTGTATTATAGGTCCATATGCCAAAACTCATTAGCCAAAGTTTAAGCATTTTGTCATTGGGACAGTGATGGCAACGATAAGCCCACATGCAGAAGCCCCCAGAATTGCATTTTAATAAGCAAACTGCAATTTTAATTTACAAAAAGGGAAAAAGTCTACAAAAGCTTTGACTGTAGACCAGGGGTCAGCAACCTTTCAGAAGTGGTGTGCCGAGTCTTCATTTATTCACTCTAATTTAAGGTTTTGCGTGCCAGCAACACATTTTAATGTTTTTAGAAGGTCTCTTTCTATAAGTCTATAATATATAACTAAATTATTGTTGTATGTAAAGTAAATAAATTTTTTAAAATGTTTAAGAAGCACCATTTAAAATTAAATTAAAATGCAGAGCCGCCTGGACTGGTGGCCAGGACCCGGGCAGTATGAGTGCCACTGAAAATCGGCACGCGTGCCATAGGTTGTCTACCCCTACTGTAGACAGAACAAAGGTTTATCTCAGCATGAGTTTTCAGTTTAGTTATAACCCCCTGAAAATTAGCTTACAATACAATATTTTAATTAAAAGGTATCAACATATTATCCAGTCACTGTAGAAAATCCTAATTTTAGAAGCAGTTTTAAAAATACTCACTGTAATATCCATATAGTACCGTGTCCTCAATTTGTCTTGTGACATTAGCATCAGCCCACTCCTAGAAAGATTGAAGGGGGGAAATTATGTAACACTTATTTCACAAAAGTGACACTTTCAATCCATATAATACATTTTAATCCTAAATATTTTGTGATTGTCAAGTGTATGAACTGGGAAGCATGGGATTTTGTTCTTGGTGCCTTACAGGAATTCAATCAGTTGAATTCTTACAGCTCTGGAAGAACAATTTGAACAGACTCAGACTTACAATTCTGAATACAAAAAGCACAGACATGGTAAAAAGGCTGCATAGATACCATTCTGCATTACTGAGGCATTTATATAGGCCCTAGTTATTAATATTTGTTTTCATGATTGAGTTAAATATCCTTGCGTCTAAATACCACATATAAACGGACAGCACAGAACAACTCTTGACTCAAAATTAAAGAAAATCAATATAAAAAGATACTTATAATTGAAAACTTGATATCAAAGAGCATTTTCATTATATATCTGTCAGGTATCTACCATAGTACACTTTTAGAGCCATATTTATATGGTAATAATGAGTAATTTTGCAGGAAAGACAGACAGACCGACCAACTGCACTGGCTACTTAACCTCCAATTTAAAGGTAAATGGAATGTATTATTGTTGAATGTTGAGAAAAATATGTCCAAATATGTGGTAAGCCCTTTATATTTTAAAAACTTTTTAAATAAGATGCTGAATATAAAAACTAGGTATGAGAACTGACTCAAAACCTGCTTAAGAAGCCATAGTATATTGACCATGTAGGCAGAGTAGGCTAACTTATCACATTCTGGCTTGGTCTACCCTACACAGTTAGGTTGATGTAAGGCAACTTACATAGCCCTAGTTATGTCAGTGTACATGCTACAGCCTTCTCCCACTGATGTAAGTGCCCTACTACACTGACATAACAACTCCACCTTCATGAGAGGCACTTATGTCGGTGTAGTTAGGGAGAGGAGGTGTCCGTATTGACACTGCCTTACTTACCTTGGCTGTCTTGTCAATTTCACAGCTCCATGCTGGGTGGACAAGAAAGCTGGGCAGCTAAAGTACAGCTGCTCCAGGCTCCCCACTCCTAACTGGGCTGCTGCCTGGATGCTCCCTGCTCAGGGAGCCAAGAAGCCTGGGTGGCAGCTACCTCCACACCTCCAGCTGGGAGCAGGGAGGTGAGAAACCTGGGAGGCAGCTGGGCTCCCAGTGTGGAGCTGTGTGGACCTGAGAGCCCCCACACTGCCCCTCTTCAGTCAGTGGAAGCACTCCTGGTGAGGACATGCACTACCGACAGAAGGAGGGTAGTATGGACATCAACCACTAGTAATTACTGTGGGGGCTATAAGTTAACCAAACATAGGTCGACTTAGGGCTATAGTGTAGACATGCCCTTAGACTCTTCCTTCACTCCTAAACATAGGCATACGACTACCACCTAACTGTGCATGTTATAGATAGACTTTCTTGAGTAGGAAATACTAAGATACATTTAGAGATTCATACCAGTGGCTAAAACCTGGTCTACACAGGTTTTATATCGGTATAAATATTTGTTAGGGGTTGTGATTTTTTTCCACCAAAATAGTTAAACAGGTAGAACACCTAGTGTGGATGCAGTTATAGGACTATAAAGATGCCTTTTATTCGCATAGCTTTATTTCTCTTTCCATACAGGAACAACATGTACCGGTATAAACACCTTTATACCCATAAAACTACATCCATACTAGGGATTATACTGCTTTAACTGTAGTAGTATAGTCAAATGGTACAATGTGTGTGTTTGTCAAGCCCTAAGAATTATAACAAGATAGACCGAAGATGTCTAAAACCCACACTTCTGGGAATAAAGATCCTCAATTTCATTAACCCCTGCACAAACAGTCAATGTTCCAAAATTTGAGTTTCAGGTAGGCTTGTTTATTAAATTTTCAGTTTTCCGCAGTAAGTTATCATTTACAGAGACCTTACTCATGTTATAGGTTAGTAGTAATAAAAAAAGGATTAAGATAGTCTGTGTATTAGTCTCTCTAAGCAAGGATCTTCTTGACATCTATTTGTCAAACAGAAACATCTATCCCACATTGTGTACTATTTACAAATCTGAAAGTTCACAGCAAGTCAAAACAAACTTCACATTAAGTTCATTATCTCACAATCATAACCAAGTTTGGGGCAGGATCCAATTACCACATGCTAGCCAATGACCCTTTATACTCTTACCCATTCTCCTCCCCAGATGTCAGAGAATAAGAACCTTTCACACATGCCACAAAGCTTAACAGATATGGGTTCTGGCAGATCAAATAAGGAAAGCACATTCCTGAGTTAAGTGCTTCTCATGGAGGCAATAAAATGGAGAGTTTAGGGTGGAAAAAATCCTAACGTGCCCAACAAATGCTAGAGCAGGAATTTCTAAGCATCATGGCAGAGATAGGATTTTGGGACTGATTTTATATAAAGAGAATAAAAAAAGTACTTAATTTTGACAGAAAAGTTCTCATGCATAGTTTGCTTTTTCAAATAGCAAGTATTAAAAATGAATGCACTCCTTTTAATTAATTATGTGCTCTTAAGGGAAATGAAGAGTTAACTTAAACATATGGTCACAGTGAAGCACTTCTCTGGCCTCATGAAAGTCTTAAAAGGGGATATGAAAAAGGTCTTGTCAAAAATAATGCAAACATATGTCAAAAGAAAATATGAAATAAGGTCACAATAGCAAGCACCAAATCATCCAGGTGCCGCTTAGCCACAAACAAGTGCAATTTTAGCCATCAGTTAACGGTATTAAAAAATCCTGAAGGAGAGGTAACCAGGAATTAAGATGACAGCAACAGAATCATATGCCACTGTTAGAAAGATATTCCAGTTTGGCATCTACGTTCTACCAGATAATCTCCATATGCAGCAGCCGAGTTCTCTGCTAAAGGAGAGCAACAGGGAGGATAGCAGCAACTTGAGATGTACCAACAACAGCAGGAGACAACAACAAAAAGTTTGCTTTGTCAATTTAATTATTTTAAAAAGTGCATGTACAGGAACAAAGGTATATTCTATAGAGAAGATTACATGTACAGTACAATGCAAGTTATTAGTAATTAAAAACTGTCTATTATTTCTATTTCCTTTAAAATTCCATTGTCCTATGATAAAGTAATACAATTTACCAGTCCCTCTTCTGCTTACAAAGAATGTTTTGGTGAATTAAGCTTTTTAAAAAAAAAAAAAAGACAACTAAAAGTTGTACTTGGATTTTAAGAAATTGTCAGTCATTTAACATTCCCCTCACCCAGCTACTTATCCCATTATCTATCAATGCCAGAATCTGTTAACTTTCAAGACACAGTGAAAGGTTCATTTATTCACTAAGGAACCATTTCTACTCCCATTGGCTTCTATGGCAAAAAAGGAAACAACTTTAACCAAAGCAGGTTCAGGTTACAAAGGCTTTTCTTTTAGGGGACGGTGCAAATCTAGTTTTGGTATAGTTAATGTGCGGGTAATACATTTAGTTTGACTGTCAGATATGCATTTTATAAACAAAAAATGCTTTTTATTTTTGGAATGCAGATGGTTTGGGATTAAGGGATATTGAACTAAATCCATATACAGAATACCTATTTTCTCAGACCACCAAAACTGCAAAGGAGTATTATGAAGACAAGGGTGTGGGACAGAGAAAAACTATCGTAAAACTCATTCATTAGCCTGTTTGTTTATAAGCCGACCCTCCAAGATGGATAGGTAAAAATAGCAAAAACTGTATAACCCTTTCATAAGCAGTCCCTATATTTCAGGGGTTGGCAAACTCTGGCTCCTGGCCCATTAGGGTAGAGCCGCTAGCAGGCCTGGACGTTTTGTTTACCTGGAGCGTCTGCAAGCATGGAGCCCCTCAGCTCCCTGTTGCCGTGGTTTGCCGTTTCCAGCCAATAGGAGCTGCAGACTTTGAGGGGCTCCATGCCTGCAGACGTTCCAGGTAAACAAAACGACAATGTATTAGATATTCAATTCAATGATTCCATAGAGTTTAAAATCATCAAATTTTGGTGTAGACCCATTTATAAGCTGACCCCCGCTCTTTGATGCGTCACTTTTTTACCAAAAATATTCGGCTTATGAACGAGTATATATGGCAGTTAGTATTTTTTGAAACCAAAAATTATGGAAAACTGAGGACATGACATGGGATAGTTTATGAGCTGCTAATTCCAGAGAAAAAGCCAGTTTTACAATAAAATGATCTTGAACATCTTCAACTGGTTTAAGTTTTATGCCAGAATTACTTCGATTATTGTATATGAAAATCTGATTTTCATATAATCAAACCATAATTTCAGATGCCTTAATACAGTTATAGTCACATTTTTACACGTTTTGTTCTAGAGTTTTGAAGATGAATGGTTTGTTAGAAATGGGATGATGGGTACAGAGGCAAGGAAAATCTAAGGAAGTGTTTTTCCTTTTCAAGGTAAGGACTACAAGAACATGTCTGAAGGAAGAAGCAGAGCAGAAGAAAACTGTTTTGTCTATTCTTAATTAGAATCCATATGCACAAAGGTGGAAGATTTTTCCCATTGGGAGAACCTTAACTGAAAATGTTCATGTCAGTTTAAAATCTCAACATTAATTATACATTCTTTGTGCGGATAAGTTATCTGATTCACCAAAGAAACAGTAGCATGGATGCAAGCTGTCCACCCTGTAAATGTGTAAAGCATCTGACTTAACCTTTGAAGTGATTACCCATAATGCCCATATCAATGTATGCAAGAGCATGTGTTCTTTGAGATAAAAAAAATAAATGGTAGACATATGGAAAGGCAGTGTACAAAAGCAATCTTTGTAGTGGGGGGAAATTATTTAAGTCACAATTAAAACTGGCGATTTAAATCACTAAATCAGCAAGCAGGAAACCATGATTTAAATAACTGATTTTAACCAATGTTTTTTATTTGGTTATTTTCCCAAGAACTAGTTGATAACCATTAAAACATGTTGAATTGCTAAATTTGTGCGTCTGTAGTGCCATAAGGAAGATGTTTCTGCTGATGTAGTTAATTCATCTCTCAGAGAAGCCATAGCTAGGTCAACAAAAGAATTCTTCCATCAATGTACCCATGTCTATACCAAGGGTTAGTTCAAACTAACTACGATGCTCAGGGAACAACGTTCTTCATAGCCCTAAGCGAGGTAGCTAAGTCGATCTAAATTTTAAGTGTGGAGCAGACCTTGGACTGAGAGCTCATTTGGACAGATACATGTTGTTCTGTTCCTTGGGTATATTTATAATATTATACAAAAATATAAATAATTTTATAGTATGAACTACAGAAAAATTTTAGGAGTCTCTCCTCATTTCTATTTATGCAGTGTTAAAATGAATAAACCCTCCAGCACCTAGACAAGACTATTCTTGTGTATGTTATAAAAAAGTTGGTAATATTAATATTTTAATGAGAGAACAGCAGGTTTACATTGCAGTTGTGAGGATGAAATCTATTTTAGAAGTAAATGACATTAGTCTGCAATGCTAGTATACTTCCAAGACAAAAATTCCAGCAATGAAATAAGGCATTAAAATATGACATAGTTTGATAACTCAGAATGAAGAGAAAGAAAAGGGAGGGGGAAGACATATGGTAAAGCAGTTTTGGCAACATATTTTTACTGAATGCCAATAGCTAAGCAGTTCATACCTTAAATGTGCCATTTTGATTTTTCATATATGAAACCAGAAAAATGTCCACTGGAAGAAGTGCTGATGTGATAAGTGCAATTGCCAATGCAAAAATAGCTGTTATAGTAGAAATTACTTCACTTTCTCGTCGACTCTGGTACTTGCGCACATAAACCCAGCAAAAAGCCAGAATAGCCTGAAATAGAAAAGAAAAGATAGATACCATAATGCAGCTCAGCACAAGAATATCAGAAATGGCACTCAAGTTAAACTGTGGGTATGGCTACACTTGCAGATGTACAGCACTGGGAGTTAAATCTGTCTTTGTACAGCTGAGCAGGGAAAGCGCTGCAGTCTGTCCACACTGACAGCTACCAGCACACTGTCGTGGCCACATTTGCAGCATCTGCAGCGGCATTGGGAGCGGTGCATTGTGGGCACCTATCCCAGCATTCAAGCAGCTGCAACGTGCTTTTCAAAAAGGGGGAGGGGGTGGAGTGTGACAGGGAGGGTGGGGGAGAGAGTGAGTGGATTTTTGGAGCCGACACTGTGTCAGCGCCCTGCCTTGCAAGTTCTAACCCTCTCCCCTACCCCCCCCTCTCTCTCTCTGAAAGCAAACAACAGATGTTTGGTTTTTTCCTCACAGACCAGATAAGCATCCGCTCCGAAACAGACCACCCCCCTCCCGCCCGCCACGCTGCTTTTCTTCTCAAACCCCCTCCCTCCCCCTCTCTTCAAGCAAACACTAGCTGTGGGCATTCCAAAGCTATACTCTTTATTCCTCTCAGGGAGGTGGAGTACAAGCAGTGCTGTACCACGGAGATACAGTGCTGTATGTGCCTTGCCAGTGTGGATAAGGAGTGAGTTACAGCGCTATAAAGCCACCAACAGCTCTGTAACTCTCAAGTGTAGCCAAGGCCTGTATTTCTATTCTATATAGATACTTTAATGCACAGCCAGAAGATGTTCTGATATCATGGTGATGAGAGCAGTTTAACATGACTAACATCGGCTAGGAGTAGGATTACCACCTTTGAAATGCAAAAAATATGGCACATATACCCCCACAAGACAAGCCCAATGCAACCCCAAGCACAAAGCAACTCAACAACCCCCTTCAACAGCCATTTATAGTATTTAGAGAGAAAACACATACAAATAAGATTGATAACATCACACATCTCACTCTTGCATGGCTCAAACATCTCCCCTCCCCCACACACAAACACAGTGTATTTGCATGTTGGTAGGTAGACAGCAGCTGGATTTTCAATAGTTTTGATCTATTATCAGTTAAACTACATAAGTGGGAACACTGCAGAATCTTTAGCTGGACAGAAAAACTTTTAACATTAGATATCCCAGTGTATTGTGATAAGAATACTAATCTTTAGGCCCATGCAAAAAGACCCTTGCAGAGTAAATTATTTTTCTAGCAACCGGCAAATCCATAAAAATACCAGCCAGACAGTCAAACGTTAGCCATATGGTAGCCCAAACCATGGGTAGTTTGTTCTCTCTCCCCCAAAGGAAGATAGCGTACTATTGCTGCTACCTTTCGCTCCATCAGTTCAAGTGGCAAAGGCCTGTGCTCAGGATCTAAGAACCTAAAACCAGCTGATGACCGGAACTGATGGCCACTATGGTTCCAGTTTCTCTCTCTCTTTTTTTAAGTTATGAAATCACACCCAAGATGACCAGCAATACGACTGCAAAGTCAGGCATTTGGAAGTTAGGACGTGCCAGAATTAGGGCTGCTGTGAAACCTCAGTTCAGTGCTTTAGGGTACAGTCTGTAATTGCATGACCACATGCTGCTTTGCCACAGGACCCCTGCACAGCCCGCCTCCGCTGGCTACCCCCAGAGGAACCAGAGACCCCAAGGGGAGGCGTGCAGGAGCGTGGTCGGTAGCCCCAGACCCCAAGGAGTAGGGGATGGGCGGAGAGGCAGCAAGGAGGGAAGGGCCTGCGGGAGCCGTTGGCCCGGGCACCAGGGGCGTGGTTGGGAAGCACATGCTGCGAGGGTCCATGAGTGGGCGGGGAGCGCTCGTTACCCCGGTCACCGAGCACCCGAGGAGGGGGCACCGTGTGGTACCCCGACCCCGCCAAAGCCTGTACGGGAGGGAAGAGCCTGCGGCCTCGCAGAGCCAGGGCGGCCAGCCCGGGGAAGGGGAAGAAGCTCCACTGGAGCCGCGCCGCCTCCTCCTACCAGCAGCGAGAGGCCGAAAAGGCACCAGCCCGTGAGCAGCTCCGAAGAGGCCGCCGCCATCTTCACTTCCGGCAACAGCGGCAGCACCACCCCCTTCCCCGGGGAGGAGCCATTTAAAGGGGCGGGGACCCGTTTAGTTACTATGGAAACCGCTAAACAACCCAGGGCGCACAAACGTAGCGTTTCTAGTGGCGCGAGCTGTACGTCATTAAGCCAACGGCCAATGAAGAGAGGTCGGCGCTCTGTCCGCGCGCTCTTCGGGAGATGGGAGATGTTCTCCCTTTGGGTGTTCCCAGCCGCCGAGCTCCACCCTCGGCAGGAGCCCCGGCACCCCTCTGGCCCTGCTCCGCAGTAGAAGCCGCCGAGCCCGGGAATCACCCCCACACCGGCCTCGTCCCCAGAGGCAATGGACGTTCATTTATATCTTCCACCCAGCGAAGCAAATTACTCCCGAGGGCGTTGTGCACCAAAAATAAAAATTCTGCAAATAATATTTTAAAATGTTGCAGATGTTATTGGTCAAATAAATGTGGAGGCCCTAGCATGGCGGGGGGAGCACAGGCCACTGGCTGCACAGAGGTGGGAGAGCACTGTGCAGCTCACCCAGGACATGAACTCAGCAGTGAGGCTGCACCCAACCCAGACACAGTGCAAGGTCTGAGCCTGCCCCAGAAATACCCATGGCCAGTGCAACCACTAGGTGAACTAGGCGGTCGCCTAGGGCACCAAGTGGTTGGGGGGTGTCAAAAAGCGGTGCCCTGGCTCGACAGGGAAGAGCTGCCTTCCTGAGGCACCAGAGAGCCAAAGCATCAGCTTGTAGGGATGGGGAGCTTCACCCATGGAGGAGCCAGTGCAGTGGGGGCAGCAGCCCTGCAAAGATGGCAGCACCGCTAGCAGGGAGCAGCCGCACCCCCCGCCCCTCCTGCCCAGTGGCAGCGGCGGTTCACACTCCCGGGAGCTGCAGAGCCTGAGCATGGTGAGGTGGGAGCCAGGGGGCACATGGGGGCTGCTGGGCTGCAGCCCGGGCAGGCGTGCCCCCTGGCTCCCCCCTCACCGTGCTCGGGTTCTGCGGCTTCCGGCCGTGTGAGCCACTGCTGCCCCTCCCGGAGCAGGCTCAGGGCCCCGTGCCCCAGCGGTGATGGCTCACATGCCCAGGAGTCGCAGAGTCCAAGCGCAGTGAGAGGGAAGCCGGGGGGCGCATGGTGGCTGCTGCCCGAATGCATCTGCTGCAGCCTGCAGGAGCCCCCAGGGGGGGCGCTGGGCTGCAGCCTGCACAGGAGGGATGGGGGATGCGGCTGCCCCCGCTAGCAGAGCCGCTGCCTTTACAGGGCTGCTGCCCCCCTGCACTGTGCCAGGTCCTCCATGGCTGGGGCTTGCCGTCACCACAAGCGGGACACTCTGGCTCTCCGGTGCCTCCAGAAGGCGGCTCTGAGCTGCTGCAGCAGCCCAAGCCCGGCAAAGACAGCGAGTGGACTCGGGGTGGAGTGGGGAGGGCTCATGGCGGGGCTGTGCACCCTCCAGGGGAGTTCAGGAGGTGGGAACCTGGTCTGGGGAGCAGCCGTTGGGCACGGCTGGCCCCTGCGTATGGCTGGCCCCTGTGGTCTATAAAGGCTCGTTGGAACTTGCCCATCAATGAACCGATGTGCAAGGAGGGCAGGAGGGCGCAAGGTGGAAGTTTCACCTAGGGCGCAAAATATCCTTGCACCGGCCCTGGAAATACCCCAGGGCCCTGCCCCTCCATGCAAGGTGCACCAGGTGTGAGCAGGCAGGCTCAGCAAGGCAGGATCCAAATGTGGGGGGCTTATTGTCAGGGGATCCAGGTGTGGGTTGAGAGAGTTCTGTGTGGGGTAATCTGTGTACAGGCAGCTCAGTGGAGGATCCAGGTGCAGGGGGAATCTGGATGCACAGGGTTTTGTTGGGGGGTTCTGGGTGCAATGGTAATGGGGCTCTGCAGGAGGGTCCAGGTGAAGGTGGTTGGGGCTCAGCGGGAGTGAGGGTGTTTGGGTGGAGGAGGCTCAGCGGGGGGTCCGGATGCTGTGGGAGTGGGGCTCAGTGGGGTGGGGACTCAGGTGCAGCTGATTGGGTTCAGTGGGGTGGGGATCTGGGTGCAGGTGGCTTGTTGGGGTGGTCCAGGTGTAGGGCTCATCTGAGTGCAGGGGGAGGTGGGGGTCTGGATGCATAGGGATTGAGCGGATGGGGGAGCAGCTCCCTGTACAGAGATCCCTCCCCCTGCAGCTGAGTGATGGGTGCAGGAAGCAGGTAGGGGGAGTTTGCAGAGCTTCCTGCAGCTGGGGAAGAAGTCTAGGGGTGGGGCTGACTCAGCCCCAGATAGCATGCAAGGGAAAAGAAAGTCCCTTCCTCCCTAGCCCAGGCCGGACTAAGATCCGAGTCTGGTGCAGGATAGGAGCCACCAGTCGGGTCTTCCCCAGTCCCACTGCCTGCCCCACAGTGATTTACCTCTCTGTTGGATGCCCTGGGCACCTAAAACATACTGCCGGGTCGCATGACCACTCTTGTGGCTTTCTTTTGCGTCCCCATCCGAAAGTCATTTTTTCTGCAGGGAAGCAAAGAATTCTGTGGGGGCCGTAAATTCTGCACATGCACAGTGGTGCAGTATTCCACCAGGAGCAACAAATTGACCAGAGTAGGAAGAAGACAGCATAGCATCTGCACAAGCAGGAAGGGAGAAAAACTTTATCCGGCAATACACTTCAAAGGAATACACTTCAAATGTTCACTGGATTATAAAAGAAAGAGAGAGAATTCCTTACCTATCCTTCACTTTGGGGACACAGGGAACAGCAATTTCTGAGCTTATGAACCACCCCAGCAAGCCACCTGCACCCAGATCCTCTTAGCCTGAAGGTCAGGAGCTTATGATACTTTCCCATAAGTGACAAACTGTTTTAGGCAAAGATATAGCTTGCTAGAATTAAGTTCTAAGCACTAGAACTTTATATATATATATATATATATATATATATATATATATATATATATATCTCCACACCAGCATCCTAGAGCAGCAGTTCTCAAGTGGGAGCCTCCCCCGTTTTAGGGGTCTGCAGGGCTGAAGCCCTGAGCCCCAGCGCCCCCCATAGGACTGAAGCCCCGAGCTTGGTGCCCCCGTAGGACTAAAGCTCAGAGCCCTGGTGCCACCCAGGGGGCCATGGACCCCCACTTGAGAGTGGCTATTGGTGCAGTTTTGAACTTCTTGTCATTTTTATATTCGTGCAACTCTTCAATGACTATCAACTGTTAAGCAGGAGCTTACAACTTTTATGCATCTGTATTATACTGTATTGTGTGATACTCTACAGTCCTCAGAGCAGACTTTCTTCTTCTAAACAGCACTGAGCACACTGTTGTCCAATAAATAAATAATAGCAAACAGGAATAGAGTTGGCCCATCTGAAGAAGTACTAAACTATGCCATTCCTTCCTAATGGTGCAGTCTGAGAAAACCTTGTGGGACTGCCACTAAAACTTACAAGCATCAGACTCCAGTCCTAGCAGAGTATACAGACATCATTTCCATATCTGGCAGCCCTCTAGCTTTGGGTTGGTGAATTTAGTACTTGAAGCTGTGAGGTATATTTGTGTGTCAATTAATCCTATTAAAACATTCATTTTAGAAACTTCTGAAAACCCATAGATTCTGCCAAGCTATCTCCAACATTAGTAACTATAACACTCCTTTGTGTTCACCTTCACAGCACTTGTTCACACTGTTTGCATCATTTTATTGCCAGTGCTTAGAGTCAAGTGAGTTGCACAGGGATGAAGACCTGACCAAACCAAAGGAGAGAGCTGCGGGGTGATGATTCCTGGTGAAGGGGCATATTAATAACAATTTCCACTTGCCTTATCCAGAGATAGGGAGAGCAAATGAAGCAAAGGAGAATGCATAAGAGGAGAGACATAAAACAGGTAAAAAGAAGGAAACGGAGAAATAATGGATAGTTGAAAAGAAAGGAGCTAGACAACATGAAGAAGACAAACAAAGATAACAGGATAAAGGGAAAAGAGAAATCATGGGTTAAGAAGTACTAGACGAGATGAGAGGGGGGAAAAAGAGGCAAAAGAAATAGGATGGTGGAGGGAAAAGAAGAGGAAATATATCCCCCAGACAACAGGTGGAAGAGAAAAACAAGAAAAAAGTCAAAATGAAAGAAACAAGATAAGCATTAATTAAGCCAATTCATACATTCAGAAGTGTAGGAGCTTTTGGGGATAAGAGAGGCTCAAGCACCTGAGAAAGAAGAATGTAATGACACTTTGGTTTCTGCTTTAGAAAAAATGTCCTGGGAAGAGTGCCCTGGACTTAAACCATAAGGAGTCATCTTTGGTCACAAGATGCCAGTGTGTAAGTATCTTCTTCCCATAACTCAAATTCTTTGCCTGAACAAAATAACTAGTAAGAAATGAAAGAGGAGACCATGGGTTCAATTCCCAATAGCAAAATATATCCAGTAACTGATTCCTTTAGACATATATAAAAAGCAGATTGTTGATTAAACATCTCCAAAACATTCACCTCCATACAGCTATAAGTTTTTGTATGTAAGTTTTGTAAAAGTACATGAATGTAGTCAATATTAGTAAGGCCTATAACTGAAAATCAAAATTCTGTGATAAACAGTCAGATTCTTCAGCAGGCAACTGTATGTACATCATTTTGGAAAACAAACCGACAAATACATTACAAAGTGGCCACTCACACCCACTTCTGCATCTCAGTTGCTTATCTCATCCCTGTATACTGTTCCTGTTGTAATTCTCCAGCAAGGAAGCACCATTCTTACAAATCTGCTGTTACTCTGCCCTTGCCTACTAGTTTCTGGTTTTGTTAGAGGCAAAGCAGAAACACAGTCCATTAAGAGACTAGCAGAGGAGGGAGGGAGGGAGGGGGTGGGTGGACATGCAGGTATAGTGTTTCCTTCTAGGTTGAAACTGCCAGTGTCTGGGAGCCTGTACATTCTTTCTTCCCCCTCCCAAAGAGGGGGAGTTCCCAGTGCCAGCACATGCTCATTCCTTCCCTAGCTCAAAAATTGAAGGGGGGGGGGGAACCAGTGACACATTTTGACAGTTTCTGTGGTGTGGGGATTTTGTGATTAGGGACCTAAGTGGATAGGGTCAATGTCTGGATAATCAAGGAGAACGATTAATAGGTACTATGGTTATTCAGTTAAGTTTTCAGAAGATTAAAAGTATGCTTTAATAAATTATAAAGCCAGAGGGACTATTGTGATCATCTAGTCTGACCTCCTATATAACACAGGCCATTCCTGAATTAGTTCTTTTTTCTATTGGTCAAACCCTCCACCACAGTAGCTCTCATAATGGATTTTCTGATCTCAAGTTAGTTCCCTGCTGGCAGGCAGCTGTTACCTTCCACAGAGTGATCATCAAGTTCATTTCCACAGTGAAGGGGAGGTTCTCACTCTCTTTTAATGGTGCTAATGTAATGGCAAGCACAGATCAGTGTTCCAGAGTATCTTCCTCATTCTGTAGTTCTGCAGCAACAACTCATTCCCCTTAGTCTGTAACTGTAGTGGTGGGTGCCTGCCTGTTCCCTAGGGAGCTCTGCAGGCTGCTTGCCTCAATTTCTGCACTACTTGCACTGCTTCACTGCAGCTGCCTCCTGATGGCTTTTCAAAAGCTTCAGCAGAAATCTTTCTTCTGGGAGCTGGGCCAGAAAGTGTAGGCTAGGCCCAGGAGGGCAGTGAAACTGCAACAGTTCAGAATATAAATCACAGTATTGCAAACTCTAAGCATTCAAAAATCATGAGACAAACCACCAAAATTATGAGCTCAGCCTAAAAATCATGAGTTTTCCAAAATAATAAATGCTGAGTTTTGTTTGCTTTATTTTTCAGTCTTTAGAGGAAACCAACTCCCACCCCAAAGTCCATGTAATCATTTCAAGTTCAAAATTCAATCTGAAACGCACATTCAAAAATATGAGCCTCCCTGCTGGCTGCTCAGAGAAGGGCTCTACTTACCCTCCTGGAATGCAGGACCCACTCTTCTAGGGCTATCTTGTCTCCTCGCCCTTCCCCATTCAGTCTCCTCGCCCACTCACATTCTCCCTTCATGGTCCCTCACAGGCACCTGTCCCTAGCTCACCCCCTTGATTCACCTGCCTGGACATTTTCTCTCTCTTACCCTTTACAGTATCCTTACCCTCATACTTACCCTGTTTCCACTGAAAGCCCCCTTAACCTTCCTCAGTTCTCCACATTCCCCTGCAACTTTCAGCCTCTCCTGCCTCCCACATTCTCCTATCCTGAGTTGTGTTTGGGGGAGGCTGGGGCTAAACCCAGATTTTTGTTTAATTGTAAGGGGTAGAGAGGGCTGGGTTGGGCCTGAGTTCAGGTTATGACCCAGTTCTGGTTTGGGAAGGGTTGTTGCCTAGTTCTGATTTGGGGAGGTTGTGGTTGGGTTTGGGGGTTAGTTCCGGAAGGCTTAAGCTCATTCCAGCTGGGGCTTGGTTCTGGTTGGGGAAGTTCTGCCTAGGTTCAGGGCCTGGTGCTGGGTCAGCTCTGGTCCCAGTTATGGTTCAGGGAAGCTCTGGGACAATTCTGCTGGGGGCCCAACTAAGTATAGGGATTGGGATTGGTTTGGGGCTCAATTCCAAGAGCCTGTGTCTCAGTGTTGAGTCATGGAGGCTGTGGCGTAGTTCCGGTTGTGGTCCAGGAAGGCTGTAGCTTGGTTTTGGGCGGGGTCTGGATCGGGGAAGCTCTGGCCCGGTTCTGGTTGGGGACTGGCTCAGGAAGGCTGGGGTCTGACTGGGAGAGGTTGTGGCTTGGTTCTGATTGAGGTCCGGCTCAGGGAGGGTTGAAAATTTCCCATGAACTGGAAATGTCAAATTCCAGCCAGTTTTAATAGTGTGGGCATATTTACTATGGAGAGACAGTTGCAACCTTAATTTGTTGAGAAACTACTATCTCCTATAATTAAGTAATATTTTTGCACTATATCTTTGGCTTGGATAATTGGTTTGGCCTGAAAATTGTCCGATTTACTCTGAAAACAAAGGAATTTTTTTCTGCAATGTTTTTTTACACTGACTTTAGTGGAAGGAGGAACAGGCTTTATACGTATGTGTGACAGGTAGCTCTTCTTTCTTTGGTTGGTTGCAGTTTAGAAAGAATATGAGAGTCCTTGTTTTGCTGACAGCTAACAGAACCACATTTAGCTCAAGTGGTAGGATCTAGGTTCTTACCCAGGCTCTGCAGGTTTATGTGATTTAATATAGATAAGATTGCAATCGCAGTTTCATTAGAAGGTTGACTTTGATCTTCCATGTAATTCCAAAAGAGAAAATAAATAGAAAAATCCTCAAGCTTTCAAGTCTTTAGGGTTAAATGCTCCACTGAAGTTATCTGGAGCATTTGGATTAAATCGTTTATGGATTTATTGAGATTAAACAATTATAAAATGTTTCCTTTTTGAATGCTTGCAAAGCATATAATGTTCCTTCGTGTACCTCCAGCTACCTAATCACAAAATTTAAATATAGGTAGATTTTGGCATTGACTCATGCAAGAGGCAGTTTTCAAGGAAAGCAATTGCAAACTCTTTTAAAAATTGCTATTATGTCCAAATTAGACACAATTCTTTCTGTCATAAATCTGACAGATCAAATCAAACCCATGATAATGGAGAATATTTTCATCATTGACCTCCAAACCAGTCAGAGACACTTTTTAAAAGTGAAATGAAAGGCTAGGATCTGGTAAAAATGACTTCACTTTTAATATCACTTTGGCCTGGAGGGAATGTAATATAAATAGGACCATTTTCCAGATGGGGTAGCCGAAGAACAAAGGCTTTCAGTGACTTGCCAAAAGATGACATAGGAAGTTAGTGCATGAGCCAAGAACAGAATTCTGATCTCGAGGTGATAGACCACATTGTATCTGTTAGGTCACCTTGTCACCCACTGAGCTTCAAATATGTGTACTTAGGCCAAGTATGAAACTGGGCTAAAGATGCTCTCACACATCTGTATAAAGTGCTTTGAGATCTATGGAAGTAAAGGCACTATAGAATGAAAAGCTTTGTTGTCAGCAGACATTTTTTCACTTGGGGTAACTAGACATAGAGATTTACTAGCTTGGCTGGGAAGCCTTCTGGCCTAGTGCGTTAGACACTAATTTAGAAACCTGGTTGTAGTCTTGACTCTGACACTTAATTTGCAATTTTTTAGAACAGTTTTTTTTAACCAACTTCTTTTCACGGTGAATTTGGCTGTGCTGTCCATGGAAGTATAACTGATTTAGCTATATAGTAAACATTGAATGTATCTGTCTTTCAAATTATTCATCCAGAATTTCTTACTGGGAGTTTTTTGGTTATTTGTTATTAATTATTTCTATTCTAGTATGTATATGTTCAAATAACACAGTTACAGTATCTGAACACTTTCTAGTGGTGCATTAAAGTAACATGACTAATAGCTGTCAAATGTGGTTTGTTTTTTTCTTTCATCATCTCCCCAGAAGGAAAGTTGTGTGTGCATCAGAGTGTTTTGGGTTTTTAGGTTGTTTTGGGCATTTATGTGCATGTTGCTCTGTATTTACATTATATAAGGCAAGGTCACAGAAATGTGTTTTGCACTTGGAGCAGAAAGTGGGGAGGTTTGTTATGGTCGTTAGTTCCTGTGAGAGTTTATTCCACAGTCTCAAAGGCCTACAGAAATCTTGACAATGCCGGTGTGACAGTGTTGAGACCACTTCCTATCATGCTGACCAATACTGTCTCATTGTTTCCTTGTACTCCCTCACCAATCTGTCTGTATCCATCTTGTCTCCTGTCTTAAATTTGGATAGTAAGCTTACTGAGGCTAGGATTGTCTTTTTGTTTTGATTACACTCAGCACCTAGCACAACAGGGTCCTAGGCGCTACAATAAAACAAATAATAAATAATAATTTCCCCTTGTTTATTAACTTTAATTCATCCAATGATGAAGCAGAAACATTCCTGTGTGATTGAGTGACCCCACTCAGACACCACAAACAGCAAATTGGTTGAAATGAACAGTTCACAAACTGCCTATTGCTGGCATTTATTTGCCTAAAGTATTTGGCAAATACTTCAGAATAGCAAACATGTTTTTTCAGAAATCAGGATCAGTTTGTAAATAGCTAATTACCAGAAAAAGAGTTAAACTTTCAACAAATACCATTAGTAATCAATAATTCAAATATTTCTTGCAGTACTGAAAGTGAACTACAACAGGCCAGAAATCTACTCTGGTTTACTTTCAACAGTGCACATATGGATAGAAAGCAAAATGCTATATTGAATAATATATGTTTTTCTATATATTTAGGATAAAAATAGCAATTATTTTCACGCATAACCTCTTTGCCACCTTTATATTTCATATCATTAATTTATATATATATTTACATTAATTTATATATACTTGAGATATATATCAAATCCACCAGCAGAAAATGTTTCCCTTGAGTCACTGCTATTCATTAATTATGCATGCTATGAACCAAAATTGCCACACTTGCCATGAAGAATTAAAAACTTGTATGAACAATACTAAAAGTGTAATTTTCCCAAATGGAAAAGAAAACAATCTGCATTTTGAATGTATAAACATTTTATGAATACTATAGGATTGAATACATTACCACTAAAGTATTAAAGTAATGAATAACAGAAACCCGTAACAGCTAAGAATTATTAAAATTATAAAAAAAAATGTTGTAGATCTATGCTAGCCACAAATCTGTTGTTCTCTGACTACAATGGTTATCTAAATAATTAGCTGGCTTTAATAAATAAACCATGAGACCAATTCCACATCAGCAAAAAATATTGTGCTCTTTTTTTTAAATCCCTCTTAATTTGACTGAAGGAAATAGAAAAGGCTTAATATGAAATATATTAAGCAATAGTGGAAATTTGTTCCTTCGCCATACAATTAAAAAAAATTAACTGAAAGAAAAAGTAGTTCTCTTACGAACTGGGTGGATTGATTTAAATCAAGACAATTTAAATCACCAAGTGGAAAGCCTCGATTTAAATAATAAATTTTAATCAACTTCTCCACTTGTACTTCAGTTATTTTCTAAAGAAAGGTGCATTCCCATTGATTTTAACCATTAAAATATGTTGATTTACACCATACCTATATACAGGTAATATAGTATCTGATGTATGTTTAGTTGCAGCACTGTTGGTGGTACCAGTTGATGATTCTGACGTTATAGACATTGCAGATGGTGGGCATCCATAACTCCTTATGTCTAAGATGGACCCTGAAACAAAATGGTTTAATAAAGAAGTCATTCTTACTCACTGAGTATTACACAACTTCCTGCTTTTTAAAAAAAGACTGTAAAATGAAAGATTCCTCCTACTGCAGCTATTTGTACCACTGTTTAAATGCTATCATTTATTCTACACCCAATTTTACAGGGAAAATAATTAATAAATCATAAGTATTATTTAAATCTATTTAAATCCTTATCTATAGCAACACACCAAGCAGCTTGACAAAACAAAATGTTTTTTAAATGTTAAAAATTCATAAATGCCTAATAAAAGCTTTACTTCTAAACAGGAAATCTTCACCTAGTATGTTTGATTATACTGAGCAATAAAGAATCACTTCAGAATGCCAGCAGTAACAGTAAAAATGTAATTGATAAATACTCCCACAACAAACTAACATACTAATTATATTTAGAACACAAACATTTTGAAATTTGCAAGTAATCCACACAAAACACACATTTATGACAATCTAAATAATCACTTACTGGAATAGTAAAACATGGTAGGCACTCTGTAAGAATGGTGCAAAAATGAGTTGTCTATTTAACCGGTTGATCCAGATAGTTCAGACATGTCCGTATCATCATCTTCAAAGTCATTGTCTTCTGAGGAGCATTTTTCATAATGTTTTATTCTGAGAACCAGACCTGGCATTGCTTTGTTGCCCTGTTTATATTTGGCATGTGTTCTTTTACCTAGATGTACAGAAATTTATTGAAAATATTTCCAAATGGGGTCTTTTTTTACAGCCTGCCACCATGGCTGTTTCCCCCCCACCCCCCTTCCTAGGTGTTGAAATCAAGGCTAGAGGCTGCACTTTGAAGAATGTTATCCCTTCTTCCCAAAGCATCCTGCTTTGACACCACTGTTGCTCTTTTCTAGTTGTGCACTCTGCTCCTTTTTCCTTGTTACATACTCACCCGCCCCTACCCGCAGGAAAAGAAAAGAACTAACAACCATCAATGACTTCTGCTTGTGTAACCCACATGCCTTTTGCACTGCAATATTTTCTTTGTGCAAAGACAGAGAGAGGCAGTTGAGAAATTAATGGATTTTCTTTATATCTCTATGCACTCATGCAAGGAGAGTGAGCAAGGCCACTTATCCAGAAGCAACCATCCAGAAGCAAGGGCTGGTCATTACTGGGCAGTTCGGTGTTTTTTCATGAGCTGGAGAGTAGTTTAAATGCTGCTTGGTATCATAAATATTCATAATTTGAGAACTGAACCAATCAGAGCTCCACGTAGGGAGAAGCTATAAAACAGGAGTATGAGGCCACCCAGGCAGGCTCAGTGGATGATCCTGATGAGATACATGATGGTGTCTTCTGGAGTCAGAGGCTAATCCCAATGCTTGTGATGACTTTACCAGTCTCTTGCTCCCAGGAGCACAGTCCCTTGGTCTCCATAGGATCAAGCCCTTAATACAGTACATGGCATACTGTGCATATTTATAAAGCTTGACCTCAGAAGTTATGTTTTTCTCCCTGATTCTTTCTTTATATAGAAAAGCTGTCTTTAACTCAACATTTTTGATAGAGGCTTGGCCATGGACTTATCAGATTAATTTTTATTTAAATGTTTTGAGAGTTTGTAATATGTTTAGGCCTTAAAATATTTTGTATTACATTCAAGATTTCATTTTAAACAGGTTTATTTTTTAAAAGAAACACTTATAATTTAAATAAAAAAATCCAATTAAACAAATAACATCTTTTTTATTTTTCTTTAAAAAAAACACCATAGATTTGTATCTACCCTGCTTACAAATGGTTGCTATTAAAATATTTACATTTGTTGAGAACAAACATTTCTTTGACATGGTTCATCATGTGTTTATATACAGTGCATGCAGCTGCAAGTGGGCTTTCCAACAGCAGTTCATGTTTTAAGTTCATGTCCTGTTGGTATTTTCCATCTAGTTTACCTAGATAGGACTATGTTAAACATGAAATTGTCTTAGAAGTAATTGTCAGCAATGTCAAAATACATTACCCTATCTTGATTGCTTTTCCTCCTGTTGTTCATAGTTTACATACATAAAAAGTTTGTCCATTATTCCAAGGATAACGTAAAATCAACAAATCCCTCTCCATCAGGTGCCCTATAGATAGAATTCAGAGATCAACTGTACTTTTTGATTATTGCACTGATGGGATAATGTGTGTGTCATTTGCAATAAGTCTATTTTAATGGCCAAAGAGTAGATTTAACAATATTTTTTTTGTCTCCATTCAGAATGAAATTCACACCTATGTCTAGGTCCAGCACAAGGCCTATGAACCCCTTAAGTCCTCCAAATAGCATTGTAGTGATGCATGGGCCTTGTGCTGACATGCACAGAGGTAAATTTTACCTATAGTGTAGTAAGGTTAGGAATCCTGACATACTTAACTTTACTACCATGAGTAGTCACTTTGTAATCCAAGTAAAGTTAATATATATGTATATATTTTGCCAGAGCAGGGCCTAAGAAACTAAGCTAACTAGACAATAATTAATACAGTTCATGCAGGGTCAACAATCATAGGCAAAGGGTGAAAATATTTTTGGGGTAGGGGGCTGGGCCTGGCTCTGTCCTGGCTCCAAGGATGGGGGTTTTGGAGAGCAAGCCCACTCATCATTGGCAAAAGCAGCAAAGCAAACCTGTCTGGCCCTGCATTCACCCAGGCCAGTGGCAACTCTGTCCTATCCTGTGGGGTTTCACCTGGGGTGTGGCAGAACAATCCCTGGCAGCAGCAGCTCTGTGCTGTCCCACAATGGTGGCCTGGGCTCGTCCCGCTCTGGCTCATTGGCACTCACCTCAAGGAGGAGTCTTGAGGGGCCCACCACAACGTCATGTGGTGGGCATCTGGGCTTCACCTGCTGAGCTGTGCATGCATGCTGGGGTTGGGGAATTGTGCAGTTTAGGGGTGAACCCCCACTAGCTGCCTACATCAACAAACAGTTTCAAGCTCTTAAAAGTTCCCATTACAGCCCTTAGTTTATATGATTTTAAAACTTTTAAAATACTTTGAAATCTGGGGATTTCTGTGAGTGAATAAAATATGTGTGAATGAATAAGAGAATGTTCTCTCATCCAATTTCACCCTACTCCTTTCAAAGGGCTAAACGGGATCATGGTTTCAGCAGTAATATCGCAGAAGAATGAAGACGTAGACACACCGGAACTCACGGGGGCTGTAATTTCACCAACTTCCACCGGTGCTTCACCAAGCTATTATAGGCCAGGGGAAAGCAATGGCGCAAAACCTTCTTAAAACTTTTTAAAACTTTAAAAAGACAAAAAGGGTCACTTTTATGTAAAAAAGCCTGGGAGATTAAGGAACTGTATTGTGATAAATAATTACAAAGTGCCTACTAGATTACATAGAGCTGCAGATCCATCATTACACAGATCCTTGAAACTCCCCTCTACCCTCCTTCCCCCGCCCCACAACTGGCATGAAGGAGCTGTGGCTGGCATGAGGCTGGCAACTGGCATGAAGGAAGCTGCAGAGTTGCTGCCATCTTTGGCCCTGTTTCGGGGGTGATGGATTTCATCTCCCAGCTGCTTCACATTTAATTGACAGAGAGCCTGAATGTACTGGTTCCAGTAGAATGCAATAAATTTCTCCCACAGGGCAGTCCTACCTAGATGGAAGATAAACTTTTTGGGAGATCAAAGGAGGATGCTCTTCTCAGGAATCCTGGTATGAAGTGGGGTTGGAGGGGTGGAGGAAAAGAAAGAACAAAGAAAAGTCACAGAGAGGAATAATGACTTGAGTTTACTGTTACCAACTTTTAACCTTTATAATTTAGCTTAAATGGCCTGTAGTTGTGCAGCTTTCCATAGCTGGAACTTCACAAAAAAGTAAATTATTTTCTTTTATTTTCAGCTATTTCCCTCCTCTAAATGTCATTCAACCACAACTATAATTTGGATGTGACTTAATATTGATGGAAATATGCACTGACTGACTGCCCTAGGAAATAAGAGACTCTATCCTTGGTAGAGAAAGATCAAATAGATGGAGTCCAGTGACCTTGCCCGTGTAGGGGATGCCAAGTACAGTAGGACTGCCTCCTGTTTTTCTGAAGGATGAATTATATTGAAGTTGCATACATACACACAACTGTGTATGTGCGCACATGTGCAGCAATCCCAGAGTCCTTATATGTTGTTGTTGATGTATTTAATATTTTATAGTACCCAAAGCAGTGCTAGGCACCTCATAATACTAATAGGAGGTCTTGGTCCATGACTATGGCTCCTAGGCACTACAGTAATACAAATGAAAACTAATAATATAATAGGAATTCCTGTTCCCTGCCACGAAGAGCTTACAGCCTGATCTCAGATATAATATAGTCAGTGGTTACAGAAACAGCAGGGAAGAAGAGCAGGAATTAGCTTAATAAATCATTTACTTTTCCAGTTCATTTTTTATCTCATGAGTGAACTGCTCATTTATATGGAAGGAGGGAGGTGTGTTTGGATAATGGAGTTGAAGCTGGGAGTTGGTATAGGAGAAAGGCAGAAAACTGACTTGTGGATGGAGGATGCTGTGGGGGAATATATTAACAGGAGCAGAATGTCCTATCTTTGGATTGTAAATTACAGACTTAATGCACATGGCAATACAATTTTTATTTAATAGCAATGTGAATTTAGGGGCTTTTTTTGTTGTTTTACCCACTGGGGGGCTCCCATATTGCATTTCTTTGTTATAAGACTACTGCTACTCCTGTGGAAGCCACTGATTTCAGTTGCTCAAAGAACAGGGCAAAATCCTGATGTCTTTACTTAAAAAAATCTCCTACTGTCTTCAAAATTTCAATGGCAGTTTTACCAGAGTAAGCTCTTCAGGATTTGATTCTTAATACAACAACTTATTGATAGACTACACAAATAATAATATTCAGGTGATATAAAGACAGATATGCATTGAGATTTCATACCAAGTTTTACTTGCATGCAAAATTTCACAAACATGACATCTCATATATGCCCTGTCATTAACTTTAACTTAAAATGACCAGAATCAAGTTTCTCCTTATGTCTCCCAAGCCTTACTCATTCTCTGAATCTCTCTCATTATTGTCATCAGCACCACCCTCCCAGTCATTCAGGCCATAACTTGGGTGTCACAGTCAACTCTTCCCTTTCTCTAGATCCACATATCCAGAACATATCTAAATCTTGCCTCTTCTTCCTCTACAATGCTTTGAATATGCAATTTTCTCTCTCTTGTTGCACCACTAAAATTCTTGTCTAGGACTTTATCATCTCCCATCATGGCAGCTACAACCTTCCCCTCTCTAGCCTTTTTTTATATCCACTTTTGATCACCCTGTTACATCAAAAATTATGTTGAAAAAAATTATAAGCAAGGCCTGTCACAGTGGTCCTAACACCCTCTTCTTTGAATCCCCCTACTCTACTGGTTGCCTGCTCTGACACACAGCATGAAATACAAGCTTTTTGCCTGCACTTTTAAGCTTTCAAAAAGATTTCCAAAACTGAAAACTGTTATGAGACAATTTGATTAGGAAGAAAATTTGACACAAAGGAATGTGAATGATATCTGGGAATTGATCAAGAAAACTTCACTAGATGCCCGAAGACCCATAATTCCAGAACCACAAAAGAAGGGTTTTCTTCAGTTAAAAAAATTGCTCTGATTAAGAAGAGAAACCAGCAATAATATGTGTGGGAGGAGTTGATAGCAATGACTGTATATCAGCAGTTATGAAATACAGATGACTGATAAAGGAAGCTAAATGTATTAATGACAGTTGACACAAGATGCAATGAATTCAAGTATAAACCCATAATTATTGCCAGTCAAGGTGGTTTATGGAAAATATCTTGTCAAACTTGAAATAATTTTTTGATTACATTAGTTAAGTTGATAAGGGCAACTATTGCAATAATAGATTTCTGCAAGACATTTAACATAATATTGCATGATGTTCTAATTTAAAAATTAGCACCATAGAAAAATAATTTAGTACAATTTAATGGATTAAATAGATGATAATCCCCATTTAAAATTACTATCTGATGCAGGTGTTTCTAGTTGGGTGCCCAGGGTTTTGTTCTTGGCCCAGTGCTATTTATCAATGATCTGTAAGAAAATTATCTGAGGGATAGCACACTTTGTTGCTCATGGAGACCGAGCTCACGGCACAGACATGGCTCCTTGCATTCCTCCATGCACCATCCCTACTTCATTGCTCATATCGGCAAAGTTCTGTATATTATACAGCTTTTTAAGTACAAATAGTTTTTCATGTTTTTAAAGAAAAAATACACTTTGTGACTCTAGATTCTATGGGTAGACCTCTAGCAATTTTACAGAGTACTGCCACTATACCTAAATTTGATTCTTAAGTCACCTAAGCCACGCCTCCTCTCTTTGTTATTTTATCAGTTTCATGTTTTTAAAATTTTGTATACGTTGGCCTGCTTTCAAGTTCGGGCATAGTTTCTAGTGCTCAACTGATTTTATGACTCTATTGGTCATCTTGCAGGTGCTGTTCATCTTGTAGCATAGTTTCCATAGTGCAAGCTTCTATTTGCTCGCTCATAGCCAGCTTCTGATCTCAAAAGGAGTTTATGTTGATGGCATTTGGATTACCACTTAGCCTTTGTAAATGCCAATTGTTCTGAGAGTTTCTTGTGGCATGATCTAGGTAATGAACTGTAAAACTGAAAAGCATAACTTAGTACACCTATATGGCATAAATATAGGTAAGTACTTTAAACTCACCTGACACTTACTAACAGTAGGAAAGAGAACTGAATAACCCCATACTAGAGTTCCCCATGCCAGGAGCTCTGTATCTCTCATTTTGTTCCTCTTGATTACCTCCCCCTCCTCCCCCAAAAAATGTCTTTCTTCCCCCTGGATTGCTAAAAGATGGGCAGACTGTTGGTGCCCTCTTTCTCTCTCTCTCCCTCTCTCCCCCACTATGGAGCAGGTTTTGGGAAGTCAGCACTAGAAGAAGGAATTAAGCCAGGAGTCCCCAACGCAGTGCCTGCAGGCGCCATGGCGCCCGCGGGGGCATCTTAATGCACCCACGTCCTGGCCCCCGGAAGAGCACCCGCCGAAATGCCGCAGCGGCATTTTGGCGGGGACACCTCTCAATGACGACGCTTGCCGTTGACAAGTGACGTCATCGAGAGGCGTTGCTCCCGAATTTCGGCAGGGACGCCTCTCGATGACGTCGCTTGTCGACGGCAAGCGACGTCATCGAGAGGCGTTGCCGCCAAAATGCCGCCGAAATTCAGTGGCATTTCGGCAGGTGCTCCACCGCCGCAGTGGTTCTTCGGCTGGCACCCGCCAGCCAAAAAGGTTGGGGACCACTGAATTAAGCCTTCTTCACTCTCCTTTGTCTCTGGCTCCCCCTGCTGTTTCTTTCTGTCTGGGAGATAAGTCATTCAGGGTGTCCACATTTTAAACTCCATTGGGACATTGACAGAGCTGAGATGGGGGTTGTATGCTGGAAGGTGTTAATGGCTACCCTCAAGTGTTTCTTTGATCTGTGGAAAATTACAAAGTGGATAAAGAGGGTAGGTGTGCTAAGCAGATGTGAGGGGCCCTGTGTATCCTCCATTCTCCCTTTCCGATTTTTTCCAGTTTTCCCCAAAATCTATAGTATTCTGCCCACTGATGCCTGAACATTCCCTGACATTTTTGAATTGATCAGATGCGATGTTCCAAAATTATCATACTACATACAAATAGAGAATGTTGTCAAATTGATTGTAGGGCCTAGCTTCACTCAGCCAAAAATCATTGTTGATAAAGTTTGCAGATTACACAAAAATTGGTTGAGTGATAAATAACAAGTACATGTCAGAGCTATCTGGATTACTTGGTAATCTGGGCTCATTTGAACAACAGAATGTAGGTCACACTTCCAGAATGGGGGACTGAACAGTGGAAAGCCATGACTCTGAAAGAAAGTTAGGGGCCTGGTGGATATTCAGCTGAACATTAAGCTCCCTTTGTGATGTGGTGGCTAAGGGAGTGTGATCCCCATACTGGATCTGAAGGAGAAATTCTTTAGGCACAGTCAGCCTCACCCTGCTACACCTACAGTAGGTAAAAGGGGGTGAATCTAGCTCAGTTAAGCCCTGACCAAGAAGGAGAGCTTATCTTTGGTTCTCACTCAGCAAGAAAAGCCTGGCTGGAGTTAGGGAGCTGTGTGGGACTGCTGGCAGACAGAGCCTCCCTGAAGGAAGGTATGTCTACAAGAGGAGCCCAGGGCAGTCGGGAAGGAGTAGCACAAAGTGAATCAGTCCAAAACAGGGTGAAATAGGAAGTGGAACTGAGACACAGCCAAGGGCCTGTGAAGTCAGGCCTTGACTGCCTATTCAAGGGTCCCTGGATCAGAACTCAGTGGAGAGGAGGTCCTGGGTTCCCCTCCCAGCTGATTGGAGTGGAACCCTCTCCCCCACAACAAAGGGTAAGGACTACTGAACCCCAGAGGGTAAGCACTAATGAATCCAGACTGAGACCAAGATCCAATGTGAAGTTGACCAACTATATGTTGGGACTCTGTGACCCAGTCGGGAGGCAATATTGCAAGAAGCAGTGCCAGAATGGCTGTCAGCAGGAAATACTAGAGAAAAGCTTGTTATGCCATGCCCAGCCACCAGGGGACATTCCAGCTGCTGAGTCACATGCTTACAAAGCTCTAATGCTATCTTTGGCTGTATAAGCAGGGGAATATTGCATACAAGTAAGGAGGTGATATACCTATTGTACATAGAATCAGAGAATCATAGTACAAATAAAGCACAGAAGGGACCCTGAGAGGCCATCCAGACCATTGCCCCATATTGAGGCAGGACTGAGTATACCTAAACCATCCCTAACAAGTAGTTTTCCAACCAAATCTTAAAAATTTCAATTGAATGGGATTGTACAACCTCCCATGGGAGCCTATTCCAGTGTTTAACTATCCTTATAGTTAAAAAGCTTTTCCTCATATCTAACCTAAATCTTTCCTGCTGCAGATAAAGGCAATTACTACTTCTCCTACCTTCAGTGGACATGGAGAAAAATTGATCAATGTTCTATTTGCACTAGCCCTTAACACACTTATCAGCCCCCACCCCCACCCCCAGTCTTCTTCTCTCACGACTAAACATATCCAGTTTTTTAACATTTCCACATAGGTCAGGTTTTCTAAAACTTTTTATCACTTTTGTTTCTCTCCTTGATAAAAGATGTCCACATTTTTCTTAAAGAATGGCATCCAGAACTGGATACAGTACTTCAGCTATGAGGAAAAGCCTCACCAGTGCGGAGTTGAGCAGAACAATTACCTCCTGTGTCTTAGAACACTCCTGTTAACAGACATCAGAATATTAGCATTTTTTGCAACTGCATCATATTTTTGACCCGTATTCAATTTGTAATCCACTAAAATCCCCAGATCCTTTTCTGCAGTGCTACTGCCTAGCCAATTAATCCCTGTTTTGTACTTGTCTTTATTGAGTTTCATCTTGTTGATTTCAGACCAGTTCTCCAGTTTGTCAAGGTTCTTTTGACTTCTGATCCTGCCCTCTAAAGTGCTTGCAATTCCTTCCAGCTTGGTGTAAACTGCAAATTTTATAAACATACTCTCCACTCCATTATCAAAGTCATTAATGAAAATATTGAATAGTACTGGACCCAGGACAGACCCCTGCAAAACCCCACTAGATTCATCCTCTCAATTTGACAGCAAACCATTGATAACTACTCTGAGACTTATGTCGGCAAAACTTATGTCGCTCAGGGATGTGACAAAACACACGCCTCTGACATAAATTTCTCTGGCATAAGTGGTAGTGTGCACAGTGCTATGTCAGTGGGAGAGCTTCTTCCGCTGACATAGCTGCCACCTCTTGTTGGGGATGCTTTAATTATGTCATTGGGAGAGCTCTTGCCTGTCGGCATAGAGTGGCTACATGAGATATCTAACAGCAGTGCAGCTGCAAGAGTACAGCTGTGCCGCTCTAAGGTCTCTAGTGTAGACTTAGCCTGAATATGGATTTCCACCAGTCATGCACTCGCTTTATAGTAATTTTAATCTAGACCACATTTCCCTAGTTTGCTTATGAGAATGTCATGTGGGACTCTGTCAAAAGCATTATTAAAATCAAAATATATCACACCAGTTGCTTCCTCTATCCCCTTAGGCCAGTAACACCGTCAAAGAAGGAAATTAGATTGTTTTGGCATGATTTGTTCTTGACAAATTCAGGTGGCTATTACTTATCACACTATTATCCTCTAGGTGCTGGGTCTGGGTCTGGGTCTGGGTACATCCTAAATCCAATAGACCTTTCACCTGAGAGCTATTTGGCTGGCACTTTCATCCAGGCTCAGCTCTTGTTGGCCAGAGCGAGGCATACACACATTCCATAAAAGGTGTTTCTGTTGTATGCGATTTTGACTACATAAGAAGGTCAAGTCACCGGATTGTTACCAAAGACCTGTTTTTCATGTGGAGGTGAACCTCAATGGTGGGGAGGCCAGGCCTCAGCATCACCTGACCCTTTGTGTGCATGTGACCAGGAACTGACTGTCTTGATTCACTTCTGCTCTGGGCATCATTAGTCGATCACTGAGGTCTGCCTGTGGGCAGGATAGTTGTTCTAAGCAAAATGAGGTTGGAGATGAGGACCCTTGTCTCTGACTGGTGGAGAGAGATCTCCCTTGACGGGATCTTATGTCAGGCTTGGCCAATCTCTTAGCCCTGTAGTTCCCTCAAGTCCCCATTCCTGGGGACTTCTTGGTGGCTATAAAGCTCTCCATTAGCTGTACTACTTCTGTTAGTATCTCTGGATGGTGTCTCAATACTCATTCTCCCTCTCCACCTGGGAATATTTGCATAAATTATTCAACAAGGACTAATTCTGCCACCTGGGATCCTGTTGGTTCCTCTCTCTGCTTTTGAGCTGCTCCCAGTGGGGTATTCTTCCCCTGGAAGTGATGACAGTTAGGATGAGAGTACCCGCATCCCCACGATTTGTAGTACATTATGCCACTCTGGCTCCTCCTTGGGGAGAATGTTAGCACTGCTTTAGTCTTGGAATCTGGGGCATTGCCTTCAAACTATGCTGTTTGAGTCACCTGCCCCTTTATGGGCTGTAGGGGGTGGATGTATGCATGCATGCATGCTAAGTAGCCCAAACGAAAAGGGGAAGGAAGATTCCGCAGTCTACAAAAGGAAAAGACCAGGGTCTTTGGAAAGCCAATGGGGAAAGCAAAAGACAAAATGAACTGTTTTCTCCTTTCTGAGAGGGTCTGGGCAGCCAAGGCTCTCAAGTAGTTTCCCCCGTCAGAAACCCTTTCTTCCAGGTCTATGGGAGCTCTGAGTTCAGAGTGCTGCCCCAAACTGAGCATAGATTAATCCTTTTACACCCTCCCTCCCTCGAGGCTTGACATGCCTTACAAGTACAGGTAGGGGCTGACTGTGCCCAGAAGAGCTCTTTAACACTTTCCTGTCTGGGGTGGGGATTTGCCTGACCAAAGGAGGGACAAGACCACCACTCCACCACACCCTATTTTCCAATAATGTAATATATATTAAGAGTTTTAATGTATGCCAAGGCCAGGAAGATGAAGATCCAGGGAGCTCCCTGTGTCAATTCTCTCCCCTCCACTGAACATGAGCTCTGCTTAAGTACACATAGAGATTCTGTTCCTATACATTTTGTAATTTTATTTTTTGACACTTTATTAAATCAACATAACAAGAATAGAAACTTATCCATAGCAATATATTAAAAAAACCCACCAAACAGGGGCCTGATTCATGCATTATCTACTATGGCTAGCTGTGAAACTTATCTTTAAAATAAATGCACTTATTCTTACTGCAGTCTATGATCAGTTCATGTTTGAGCTCAAGACAACCACATAAAGAACGTGTGCTACAATAAATATTTGGAAGGCATGAACATAGAGATCAGATGCCATAACATGCAATACCACCAGGAACACATGCCCAAACACACTTGGTATAAAAAGTGCATTTATATAGTGCAGCTGGCTAGAGATAATACCTTTGTAATTTACAAGCTTACAGCATTTGGTTTTCTGCTGTCAGAAGATTTTCAGACAGACATCATTTGGAGATTTTTACTTGACAATGCGCCTCTTACAGTCAGTGCCCATAGCATCCTCATTTAGGCCTGGTTTACATACATCATTATACTGTTTTAACTAAAGGAGCAATTTTTATATCAATTTACTTAAACCAGTTTTATATAATTTTAGTTTGCGTTAGTAAATGTACAGGCACATGCTATGCTGATATAACCAGTTTTAAACTGGAATGAGAGCCCACAAGTTGCATGGGTTTAATTACACCAATTTAAGTTAAATAAGTGCTACTTCTGTGAGCATTTCTTAACTGTGGGGTGAGCTTGGCACACGCATCTAGGAATGTGCCCTTGTGCATCCAAAAGTTCTGCAGCCTCTGCTCATCATCTGGCATTATGGTGTGATCTCACTAGTCAGTGCTCATTTCTTGGGCACAGGAGTGGTGCAGCTGCTCTATCAATGCCACTAACAATCTTGAATTGGTTCTTCCTATGTCCCATAGCAAGCTGCCCTCCAGCAAATCTTCATGTTCACAGTGGCTCTTCTTTCAGCTCTGCAAATACCAGAGGATATTGCATCCTGTGCTTGAATGCTTATGACAGTAGTGCAGAGTTGTGCAGGCTCCATGCTGTTCCTCTGGCTGTGAGCAGTGGTCTCTCAGCTTTTGAGACAGTGGACAGTGAGGAAGGCTGAGCGGGTTCATGGGATTTTTTTACAAGGTGCAAAAGTTATGAGATTTAGGTGAATGTATGGGATGGAGACAGTTGCATGCTGTGAAGTAGAGCCCTTGCTCTCAGTCACACCTGCATGACATGTTTCTGCCCCACCATGCCAGGAGCCAAGTAGGCAATATACTAACTCTTGCGGCTTTATGCCAACGTAACCTGCATTGGCCAAAGCTTGTGGTGTAGACATGCCCAAAAATTTTACAAAGGGGCACAAGAGAAAAGGGGGAAAATACAATGGGATAGCGTACAACAAGCAGAGTGGATGACCACTCTCCAGGCTTGTCTACACACATAGGGTATATCCTCACTGCAGAGTTAACTCAGGTGATTGGCACCTGGGTCTGAGCACTCAAATTAGCCTAGCTCAGGCCTGAGCAGCCATACTGTAAAGCCATATCTGAGTTACTGTGTCCTTATTGGTGCTGCACTCACCTGTGCCGGTCACTAGAACTTCTGGAGTCATATCCATGGACCTTTGTGTTGCAATAAACTGAGCCACTTTATGATTCTTTCCCAGTGAAATGTGGGAGAACTTGTCCTTCTGAGCACATGGGGCAATTGTGGGAAGGCATTTGAAGACTATCGGCACTGAAGTTTCCTCACTGGAAAGTGGGAAGGTTACTAACCCACATGAAAGCAGAACCCGGCCTCTAACCAAAACCTGAGCCATGGTAGCTGATACAGGGCAGGTTGAGAGCACCATTTAACTCATATGAGAGACTGCTGTGTGTGGACTGGAGGTGGGTTATACCTAACACCTAATTAAGAACTCAGGTTAACTCCGTCCCTCCTGGGGAGGGACACCAGAATGGGAGCTGTGCTGACAGTGAAGAAGCAAATGGCAATTGCACTTGCAACTCCAGATTGCTACCGTCAGTGGGAAACCATTTTGAAGTTGGAAAATCTACTGTGTGGGCCATTGTAATGCTAGTGTGTGGTGCCATTAATCATCTCCTCTGTGCAGGACTGTCCCTCTCTGCAACATGCAGGACATAGCGGATGGATTTGCAGCAATGAGGTTCCTGAACTGCAATGGAGTGATAGCACGCATATCCTTTTTGGCACAACACCACATTGCCACCAACAGAAAGCGCTACTTTTCTATGGTTATACAAACATTGGTGGATCACCAGGAATGCTTCACCAACATCAGTGTGGGCTGGTCAGGGAAGGTGCATGATGCTCACATTTTTAAGAACACAGGACTGTTCATAAAGCAGATACTTTCTTTCCTGAGCAATAGATTACCATTACCGATGTTGAAATGCCAATAGTGATCTTGGGGGACTCAACCTACTCCTCGTTCCCCTGGCTCATAAAGCCATACACCGGCTGCCTCAACAGCACCAAGAAAAGATTCAACTACCAGCTCAGCAGGTGCAGAATGACAGTTGAATGTGCTTTTGGTAAATTAAAGGCACACTGATCCTGTTTACTCACAAGACTGGATCTCAGTGGGAAAAAAATCCCAATGGTAATATCTGCCTGCTCTGTCCTGCATAGTATCTGTGAAGCAAAGAGGTAAAAGTTGCTGCCAGGGTAGACGTAGAGCGGCTGTCTGCTGAGTATGAACAGCCAGACAGAAGGACTATAAGAAGCTCAATGCGGAGCTATACAGTTCAGGGTGGGATCTGAAAGAGCAGGTTAACAGCGAGACACAACAATGCATTGTGGTATACTGTGCTCTCCCAGGCCCTGCTGTTTTGGGGCCTGTTAGGAATTTTATGGTGCTTGGTGCACATCTATGAATGTAACACTGACAGTGCAGTTACTAATTTTGTGTTGCTTGCTATAATGTCACAAGTGAGTGGGTGCTTTCAGTACCGCTAGGCATTCTGCAGCATATGTTGTGAACTAATAAAGATGAATTATTTTCCAAATAATAGAATTTTATTGAGTGCAAAGAAAACTCTCTAATTTAAAAGCAAAAACATTAAAAACTTAATAAATTAATGGAAAAGAATTTTACAAGGGGAAAGAACATTTATATCCATTTTAGCTACACACAGCTTTCACAGTCAGTGTATGAGAACCTGTGGTTGTCCTTAGTATCCCCCAATGTGAAGTGGTAGGGGTAGGGATGTGGCCACATGGAATGTTGACGGGAGGTGTAGGGTCCTGCTCAAGAAGCCCCATTATGTCCTACATAAGAATGGCCATACTGTGTCAGACCAATGGTCCATCTAGCTCAGTATCCTGTCTTCCAATGTCAGATGCTTCAGAGGGAATGAGCATCCAGTCCCAGAATCTGGCAGTCAGAAGCTTAGGGCCATCCAGAGCATAGGGTTGTGTCCCTAGTATTCTTGGCCAATAGCCATTGATGGACTATCTTCCATGAGTTTATCTAATTCTTTTTTTAACCAAGTTACACTTTTGGCCTTCAAAACATACCCTAGCAATGTGTTCCACAGGTTGACTGTGCAATGTGTGAACAAGAACTTATTTGAGTAGTGTCCCTATGGGTGCTCTACTATAAGTGTATCTGCACCCCTTTGACTCTAATTGGAGAATTTTGGTAGCATTGTCCATTTGGCCTGCACATGTGCTCTCCCTCCCTCATGGTTTGCCTCAAAGCTATTTAGTGCTGCACAAGCTGATACTGAGGCCTGGTCTACACTAGGAGTTTATGTCGAATTTAGCAGCGTTAATTCGACTTAACCGTGCACCCATCCACACCAGAAAGCTAATTAGTTCGACCTAGAGGGCTCTTTAGTTCGAATTCTGTACTCCTCCCCGACTAGGGGAGTAGCGCCAAATTCGACATGGCTATGTCGAATTAGGCTAGGTGTGGATGGAAATCGACCTTAGTAGCTCCGGGAGCTATCCCACAGTGCACCACTCTGTTGACGCTCTGGACAGCAGTCCAAGCTTGGATGTTCTGACCAGCCACACAGGAAAAGCCCCGGGAAAATTTGAATTCCTTTTCCTGTCTGGCCAGTTTGAATCTCATTTCCTGTTTGGACATCAGGGCGAGCTCAGCAGCACTGGCAGCTATGCAGAGCTCTCCAGCAGAGGAGTCCATGCAATCTCTGAATAGAAAGAGGGCCCCAGCATGGACTGACCGGGAAGTCTTGGATCTGATCGGTGTGTGGGGCGAGGGGTCTGTACTTTCGGAGCTGCGCTCCAAAAACGGAATGCAAAGACCTATGAGAAGGTCTCCAAAGTCATGAGAGACAGAGGATACAGACGGGATGCAACGCAGTGCCGCGTGAAAAATCAAGGACCTGACACAAGGCTACCAGAAGACCAAAGCGGCAAACGGACGCTCCGGAGCCCAGCCCCAGACATGCCGCTTCTACGAGGCACTGCATGCCATTCTCGGTGGGTCTGCCACAACTGTCCCACCAGTGACCGTGGACTCCGATGATGGGATAGTGTCTGTAGTAAGAGGAGGCCCTAAGATATAAACCTTGGTATCAGAGGCCTGGTATGAGGCCTGAGGCCTAAAGTAATGGTCAAGACTTTGCTAACATAAAGCAAAGTTACGCTGCGAGCCAGAGGCAGGCCCTGCTCAGAGAAGCTGGCAAGGAAAGGGCTGATGCTGCAAGAAGATACGTACCTAAAAGGTACTGAACACTAGATATCAGAACATTCACATACTTGCACATTCCACACAGATAACAAAGAACAGGCTGGCCCATCCCAATGACAGGGGCAAATGGGTAATATGATGGATAAAGTTGTTTTGATCGAACCAACATGTACAAGGTGAGAGGTGGCACCTTGCTACGTAGAGAGGAGGCCCCTCAATACGTCAGGTGTGATGTGTAACTTGTTTGTACCTGTGTATAAGAATGTACCCCTGGGGCGGTGTCTTTGTCCAGCCTAGGGGGCAGTGGAAAGTTATGTACCAACATGTACAAGGTGAGAGGTGGCACCTTGCTACGTAGAGAGGAGGCCCCTCAATACGTCAGGTGTGATGTGTAACTTGTGTTTATGTTGTGTGTGTCACGTAACTATTTTTTAAAATTACTTTTATTTTGTTGCAACAAAAGTCAATTTTATACCCTTTTAAAAATATATATAAAATGTGGTACCACACTATTTTAAAATCATGGTTGGGGTGTAATCATAGTATATTAACACCATTTTTTTTGTGCAAAGTTCAAAAAGGTTTCAGTTACAAATATATGTACATATATTTCTGCCTCAACAAATAATGCAATTGCAAACAAAAAGAATTCTCTTACCAATCACAGTTTTGTTTTTTAAGTTTTTTTTTAAATTGTTATTCAAATAAAAAATGTAAGGGGAAACCTCAACATTAAGGTAAAGATAATATTAACAAAATGTCAATTTCTTTTTTGGGCTTTTTATAAACTTATTTGCACTTATAAATATAGTTATAAGAATGTCATAACCAAAATGTTTTGAAATAACAATTTATGCATAAAGCTAACCAAACAATTTTAACAGGTTTTAACATTTTCAACAGGTTTCCACCTTTGGTTCCCAAACATAGCAAAGCATCATGAAAGTATACCCTCAAATACCCTCAAAGTATTTGCATGTATCTGTATTTAAAATTTATTTTGGTTTAATTTTATAGTTGGTTTAGTTTTATATGCTTTTCTTTTGTTATGTTATGTTAATGGGAAGCAATGGTTGGTAAGGTTTGTGCTTCTAAACAGTTAACAAGAGTAAAGTTGGTATCACAAGCAAATTAACTCTAAAAAGCTAGTTAAAATTATGTTACTAACTCTTTTGCTGAAACAAAGTGTTCAGCAAAGGAAAGTAATACACCTTCTCGTGGAAGATTATGAGCATTTATTTTAGCCGTTAAGCATTATATTTACTATAAAATATTAGTAATGCACCTCAAATGAAAATGAATGTCTATACAACAATTGCAAAAGCATAGCTTGTGTTATAAAAGACTTGGTCCCTATTACATTGTTCTTATACATTGTAAACAAACTAAGTTGAAACTGTATTAAGTTTGGGTTACTAAAAACGAACAAAGAAAAAAAAACTTTACTGTTAACTAACAAAAGTTGTTTAAGTTGCATCCCACAAACCAAAGATGCCAAAAAATATCACACCCCGAAGACACCAGTTCATATCTGTATACAGTGAAGAAATCCCCAAGCATCAAGAAAAGAAAAATGAAGTGTTTTATAAATAAGAGACTGGTCAATTACACCTCTATCTACAATATATGGACAATTAATTTAACAATCAGCTAAAAACCACTAGCTAAACCAAAAAAACTGTCATTTAATTTCAACTTGGTTACTGTGTAAAAATAACTGTATTATTGCTGTACTACTGTATTATCACTGTATTGCTATATTATTGCTGTATTACTGTATTATTATTGTATTGCTGTATTATTGCTGTATTGTATAATTGCTGTACAACATGTACAATGTGTATAACCTTGCTAAATTGTTTAACCAACACAGGTAAAAATCAACAAACGAATGGCAGCAAACAACATGAAGGCAAGGAAAAAACAAATTGGTAAACAAACTAAGTTACATAGTAACTACAAATTGGGTAAACAAATTGCCTGTTAGTACCAGTCATAATTTGGGTCAGTAACACTGCATCCTAACTGAGGCACATGTTATTCAAAACAATCCTGTTCAGTGTCTGGGTACCAATATTAAATCCTGACACAGGGCTTGTCTACACTACAGGACTATTTCAAATCTACTTAAGTCGAATTTGTGGATTCGACCTTAATAAGTCGAATTTGTGTATCCATACTAAATACACAAATTCGAACTTCTGAGTCCACATTCACGGGGCCAGCTTCGACTTCGGAAGCGGTGCACTGTGGGAAGCTATCCCACAGTTCCCGCACTCCCCGCTGCCCATTGGAATTGTGGGATTTCCCCCCAATGCATGCTGGGGGGAAAAATGTGTCGTCATTGAACCGTCAATCACGCCCTCCCTGTCTTCCTTGAAAGCGCCGGCGGGAAATCTGTTCGCGCCCTTGTCTGGTCGGTTACAGCGCGGACGCCACAGCACTGCGAGCATGGAGCCCGCTGCGATCATCGCTGCACTTATGGCCGTTGTCAACTCCTCGCACGTTATCGTACACCTCTTCCACAGTCAGATGCTGAGAAACCGGGCGAGGAGGCTCCGGCAGCACGGTGAGGAGAGTGGCGCAGACCTCTCAGAAAGCAGGGTACGCCGGGCAGTGGAGATCATGGTGGCAATGGGTCACGTTCATGGTGTGGAACGGCGATTCTGGGCCCGGGAAACAAGCACAGACTGGTGGGACCGCATAGTGCTGCAGGTCTGGGATGACACAGAGTGGCTGCGAAACTTCAGGATGCGTAAGGGCACTTTCCTTGAACTGTGTGACTTGCTGTCCCCTGCCCTGAAGCGCAAGGACACAAGGATGCGAGCAGCCCTGAGTGTGCAGAAGCGAGTGGCCATAGCCCTCTGGAAACTTGCCACGCCAGACAGCTACCGGTCAGTAGCGAACCACTTTGGCGTGGGCAAATCTACCGTGGGGATTGCTGTCATTCAAGTAGCCCACGCAATCGTTGAGCAACTGCTCTCAAAGGTAGTGACTCTCGGAAATGTCCAGGTCATCATAGATGGCTTCGCCGCGATGGGATTCCCAAACTGCGGTGGGGCTATAGATGGGACTCACATCCCTATCCTGGCACCAGCCCACCAGGCCAGCGAGTACATTAACCGAAAGGGCTACTTTTCAATGGTGCTGCAAGCTGTGGTGGACCATAGGGGACGTTTTACCAACATCAACGTCGGGTGGGCGGGCAAGGTTCATGCCGCGCGTGTGTTCAGGAACTCTGGTCTGTTTAGACGCCTCCAGGCAGGCACTTTCTTCCCGGACCACAAAATAACGGTTGGGGATGTGCAGATGCCTACAGTGATCCTCGGGGACCCGGCCTACCCGCTAATGCCCTGGCTCATGAAGCCCTATACAGACGCCTTGGACAGTGAAAAGGAACTCTTCAACTACCGGCTGAGCAAGTGCAGAATGGTGGTGGAGTGTGCTTGGACGTCTCAAGGGAGATGGCGGACCTTACTGACTCGCTCGGACATCAGCAAAAAGAATATCCCCGTAGTTATTGCTGCTTGCTGTGTGCTCCACAATCTCTGTGAGAGCAAGGGTGAGACCTTTTTGGCCGCTTGGGAGGTTGAGGCAAATCGCCTGGCTGCTGTTTACGATCAGCCAGACACCCGTGCTGAGAGAATATCCCAGCGGGAAGCGATATGCATCAGGGAGGCTTTGAAAGCGAGTTTCCTCGCAGAGCAGGGTAACCTGTGACTGTCCACTTGATTTTAAGAGAGCCTGATCATAAACCAAGTTTCCCCCACTTCCGAAGGACGTTTTAAAACTAAGGACATGTTTTAGTAATTAATAATAAATCTTTCGTTGACTTTGCATTTCTGTTTCTTGGTTGAAACATGGAAGCATTCTGTGCTGGGTAAGGTGTGCACTGATGGGTGGGTTTGCAGGAAGGGGCGAGGGGTGCCGTCTTTGGATAGGGGTTAACATGACGGCTGTGGGTTTGGGCGTTGGAAGGGGTGAGGGGTGTGGGGGAAGGGTGAGTATCTGCCCCTGGATGAGGGCTCTTTTGGGGGCTCAGGGCACCGGGGAGGATCGTGACTACGGTCCAAGTGCATGTGAAGGGAAGCCTGCCTTTACATTCGGGGATGGCAGGCACCAGGACCCTGCACAAGCATACACATCAAGGAAAGACCCGGGGCAGCATACACCACACAGACTGTCCCTGGTGCCTAGTGACTGCAGTCTGTGTGTGCCCTGCAGTTGACCCTGCAGCCAAGTCTGTAGCATGGCACTGTGGGCTATGCACTGAAATTACAATTCCCCCCCCCCCCCACAGAACAACAGAAAGTCTTCTGACACCAGAAACGTGACGGAAACAGTCAGTAACACCAAACCGCTTTTAATAATGTAGTACACAGTGGGGGGTTTGAACTTGGAGTTGGGACTGGTTGATGCTGTAAGGAAAGAGCTTGTACAAATTTACAGCGCGAGAGTTGTCTCGAACATTATCGGTGTGCTGCGGTGCAGGGACAGTTCTCACGGCCCCTACCGCCCCTCCTTCTTGTAACTTTGGGTGAGGGGGGGACAGGACTTCTTGGCGTTGGAGGGCGGTTGCAGATGCACTGCAGGGGGGCTCTCTCCTCCTGCCTGCGGTCTTGCAGAACATCTACAAGGCACCGGAGCGTGTCTGTTTGCTCCCTCATTAGACCAAGCAGCGTTTGAGTCACCTGCTGGTCTTCCTGCCGCCACCTATCCTCCCGTTCCAGGTGTGTGCGATGCTGCTGACACAGGCTCTCCCTCGACTGTCTCTGCTCTGCCGCCTCCGCTCTGGAGCTGGCCATCAGTTCCTGGAACATGTCGTCCCTAGTCTTTTCTTTCGGCGTCTAATCTGAGCCAGCCTCTGCGCAGGGGATGCGGGGCAGTCCGGGAAGGAGCCGAAGCTGTGTGATGCGAAAAAGTAGGTGATTTCCTTGAACAAATACATGTTTGCCAACAGTAAACACAGTCTAGTCAGTTTCAGTTAACAAGACCAAAGAGGGAACCAAGTCTCAGGAGATCTCAGAACTAGTCCGAGATTTCGGAATACGCTCTCATTGGCGGCGCGATTGCACTGGATAGCGCACAAGCGAGGAGAGACAGCTGCATCCCTCTTGCACAAAGTCCTGGTAAGCCTTACAGTACAGAGTGCTTATCATTTAGTGCTTAGCTGTGCTCTCCTGCTGGAGGCAATGTGCAAAGCAGAAAAGATGACCGTTTTGCGGCACCTCCCGCCAGTGAACGGGAAAGATCCCTGTATGCTTTTCCTCTGTGGCCTGCAACACGTGGCTGTTAAGCGAGGGTCATTCTTATGCAAAGTAAAAGTCTGTTAAGCGAGGGTCATTCTTATGCAAAGTAAAACTCTGTTAAGCGAGGGTCATTCTTATGCAAAGTAAAAGTCTACCATTCACAATAGTAACAGTACACTAATTCCACTAATTAGATGCAGCACTTCCACAACGACATCACCCTGAGGCGTGTCAGGAGGACTCAGAGAGAGCGGATGCTCACAGAAGCCCTGCACAGACCAGGACCATACGCTGCCATGCTCGTCGAGGTGATGGTCCCCCTTTACCTGAGGATGGCCTGGCGCGGAAGAGTGTGCTTCAACGGAGCACCCAATAAAGCACCTCTCCCAAGAAACCTCCTGCTGAGGCTTTTCCAGCTGCTCTCTGAGAGCTTTTTTGAACTGTCCCCAGAGGACTATTGCTCCATTCCTATCTGTGTAGACCTGCTGTTTGTATAGTTTCATATTTAAAAATTTTATATAGTATTTCTATTTTTTATATATATCCCCGTTTCTTAAAAAAATAAATGTTTCCCTGTTTGTAGCACTTACCGCCTGATCCTTCCCCTGATTCCGAGTCCAGGTTAACGGGCGGGGACGGTTGGTAGGGGATCTCTGTGAGGGTGATGAAGAGATCCTGGCTGTTAGGGAAAGCGGGAGTGGGTTCGATGTCGCCTGCGCCGTCCTCAAAAGACCCTTCCTCATCTTCCCCATCGGCGAACAGGGAGGAGGAACTGTCCCGGTACACTATTCCGTCCTTGGAGTCCACCATCACTGGTGGGGCACTGGTGGCAGACCCTCGTAGAAGCGGCATGTCTGGGACTGGGCTCCGGAGCGTCCGTTTGCCGCTCTGACTTTTTGATACCCTTGTCTTAGGTCCTTCACTTTCACGCGGCACTGCATCGCATCCCGGCTGTATCCTTTCTCTTTCATGGCTTTAGAGACCTTCTCGAAGGTCTTCGCGTTCCGCTTGTTGGAGCGCAGCTCCGAGAGCACAGACTCCTCGCCCCACACAGTGATCAGATCCTGGACTTCCCGGTCAGTCCATGCTGAGGACCTCTTTCTATTCTGGGATTGCCCAGACTCCTCTGCTGGAGAGCTCTGCATCGTTGCAGGTGCTGCGGAGCTCGCCCCGATGTGCAACCAGAATGTCAGATTCAAACCGCCCAGACAGGAAAATGAATTCAAATTTTCGCGGGTCATTTCCTGTGTGGCTGGCCAGAGAACCCAAGCACGGACTGCTGTCCAGAGCGTCAACAGAGTGGTGCACTGTGGGATAGCTCCCGGAACTGCTAAGTTCGATTAGCATCCACACCAAACCTAATTCGAGCTAGCAAGTGCGAATTTAGCGTTACTCCACCTGCCGGGGTGGAGTACCAAATTCAAACTAAAGAGCCCTCTAGTTTGAATTAAATGGCTTCCTGGTGTGGACGGTTGAGCGGTTAGTTCGAATTAACGCTGATAAATTCAAATTAAAGTCCTAGTGTAGACCAGGCCACAGCAATATTTCATAAATTGGTTACTGTCCATTCAGTAGGTTATCTGGAAAACAGCCTCCATAAAAAAGAACTGGATCTACATCAACCAATGAAACAGAGAAGCTACCCACTTCTGTTTCCTGCCCATTAAAGCTGACCAGAGGTTGACAACCAGCCTTAAGGATAACCTATAACATGAATGGACAGTACTGTGTAGTAACTAATTACAATATATTTATATATAAAGGCCTCAGTGGTAGTGTCACTACTCCAAATTTCTGTTTTACGTCTCACATAGCAGTGTGGGACACACTATCATAATCCCTATCCCAGTATTTTAAAACACTCAGCCTACTACTAATAATAAGAAAAGTCACTGAAATTGCCCTAACAGGGGTGTGTGTCTATCTGTGTCACCAAAGTAAAAGGGCCAGAGTACACCAGCAAATTGGAAAAAACATGGTTATGCTTGGATATAAGGTGGTCATATGTACACACACATATTATACATATATGCCCATACACACTACAAATATATATATGCCATATCCATATAATTCATATATATTAATTATTTGGGAGTGCCTCTAAGGCTCAATCATAATATTACATTCCTCAGTCATGGTCCCGGGCCTAACATTCCCAGGCCCACCATAAGGGGCCTAAATAAATTGGATAATGAAAACTGTCTGCCAGTCGTACAAGGAAATGTGCAAACTAAACAGACAGATGGGGCATAAGTGTATGGTGGTAAAATAAGGTAACCACATAACAGTGTTTAGCCCACTGGGTTATCTTTAGTCCATACATTATGCTTTTCCGGGACGATGGGTAAACATCCTCCCCATAAAAAGACAAAAAAGTGGGGAAATGTAGTAAGAGGAGGCCCTAAGATATAAACCTTGGTATCAGAGGCCTGGTATGAGGCCTGAGGCCTAAAGTAATGGTCAAGACTTTGCTAACATAAAGCAAAGTTACGCTGTGCGCCAGAGGCAGGCCCTGCTCACAGAAGCTGGCAAGGAAAGGGCTGATGCTGCAAGAAGATACGTACCTAAAAGGTACTGAACACTAGATATCAGACCATTCACATACTTGCACATTCCACACAGATAACAAAGAACAGGCTGGCCCATCCCAGTGACAGGGGCAAAAGGGTAATATGATGGATAAAGTTGTTTTGATCGAACCAACATGTACAAGGTGAGAGGTGGCACCTTGCTACGTAGAGGGGTTGTACCTTGCTACGTAGAGAGGAGGCCCCTCAATACGTCAGGTGTGATGTGTAACTTGTTTGTACCTGTGTATAAGAATGTACCCCTGGGGCGGTGTCTTTGTCCAGCCTAGGGGGCAGTGGAAAGTCCCGTCACTGACTGAGCTGAGTCCATTGCCAAGAGGCATTTTGTCGCAGTACGCCCGGTAAACTAAGTAATCTACGGGGACCCTGCCAGGGTGTCCGAGGTCGCAATAAACCTAGCCGACGTGGCTTTGCATCTTACTGGACTCTGTGATTATTGGGGGTTCTCATCGGGTCTGCTGTGTCAGCTATCTGCAGAGCTGGGGCAGCACACAGAGGGAACTCACGCACGCAGCCGAGTGATATCAACAAGGAGAAAGCAGAACACCATACCGGTAACACTCTGACAACAGTGTCCATGGCCAGTTCCTCGGCGATGTTCACGGACGGGGAAGATGAGGAAGGAGATGAGGAGGAGGAGGCAGTCGACAGCGCTTACAATGCTGGTTTCCCCGACAGCCAGGATCTCTTCATCACCCTCACAGAGATCCCCTACCAACCCTCCCCAGCAGTTACCCCAGACCCTGAATCAGGGGCAGGATCAGTCGGTAAGTGCTTTAAACATGTAAACTTTTATTATTAATGGAACAGGAATCTGAACTATGTGAAAAGGAGGTCTATATATATGGGGATAGAACAGAAATCCTCCTGGGAGATCTCCACGAAGCTCTCCTGGAGGTAATTGAAAAGCCTCCGCAGGAGGTTCCTGGGGAGAGCTGCCTTACTGGGTGCTCCGTGGTAGCACACTTTTCCGCGCCAGGCTTTCATGAGGTATTCTGGGAGCATTGCCTCCACGAGCATGGCAGCATAGGCCCCTGGTTTGTGCTGGCTTTCATGCAGCATGCGCTCTCTATCTCCTTCAGTGACCCTCCTCAGGGTGATCTCGCTCGGCGACTCCTGCATCTAATTAGGGGAATTACTGTAATGTTACGCCTGGTCCAAAGTATTTTTAAAAAATCTCCAGACAGACGGCGTAGCAGAGACTCAGCACGCTGCTGCTTGACAAGTGTAACGGAAAGCCAAAGAATCAAATGGACCCTCATGGAGGGAGGGAGGGGGGACTGAGGACGCAAGCTATCCCACAGTTCCTGCAGTCTCCGAAAAGCATTTGCATTCTTGGCTGAGCTCCCAATACCTGTAGGGTCAAACACATTGTCCGCGGTGGTTCAGGGCATAGCTCGTCAATGTACCACCACCCCACGCCCCCAGAAGGAAAAGGGAAAAAAATCATCTCTTGACTCTTTTAAATGTCACCCTATGTGTACTGAATGCTGCTGGTAGACGCGATGCTGCGGCACTGTACTGTAGCATCCTCCCCCCGCCCTCGCCTCATGGGTGGCTGACGGTACAATACGACTGATATCCGTCGTCATCATCAGCCTTGTGGCAGATGGTGTAGTGCTGTAGGACTGCGCTCCCATCCTCATCATCAGCCTTGTGGCAGATGGTGTAGTGCAGTAGGACTGCTATCCATCCTCGTCATCAGCGCATAAGTAGACGGCCTGCGAACCGTCTTCATCATAGCAACAAGGGGCTGAGCTCCATCAGCCCCCGCCCTTCATGTGTAAAGAAAAGATTCTGTACTGCCTGGACTATCATAGCAGCAGGATGCTGGTCTCCTCTCCCCAACACTGCTTAATGTCCTGTCTGGACTATCATAGCAGCTGGAGGCTGCCTTCCCCTCATTTCATTTCACTAACAAGTCACTGTTTCTTATTCCTGCATTCTTTATTACTTCAGCACACAAATGGGGGGACACTGCAACGGTAGCCCAGGAAGGCTGGGGGAGGAGGGAAGCTACAGGTGGGGTTGTTGCAGGAGCATCCCCTGTGAATGGCATGCAGCTCATCATTCCTGCATGATCTGACATGGAACGGCTGTGCTCTCTAGTTCTCTGATACACTGGAACCCTAGTACACTTGCCCCATATTCTAGGCAGGACTGGTTCTATTTTTAGATACCATAAAGGAGGGATTGACTCGGGGAGTCATTCCCAGTTTTGTCTTTTGCGCCCCTGGCTGATCTCGGCCAGGGGCACCTATGACAGCAGCAGAAAGTATAGTGCAGTAGGACTGGTAACCGTCATCTCATTGCCAATTTACAATGGCATGGTAGACGGTACAGAACGGCTGCTAACCATCTCTGCTGTCATGCAAAAGCAAATGAATGCTGCTGTGTAGCGCTGCTGAATCGCCTCTGTCCACGGCCTCTAGTACACATACGGTGACAGTGACAAAAGGCAAAACAGGCTCCATGGTTGCCACTCTATGGTGTCTGCCAGGGTAATCCAGGGAAAAAGGGCACAAAATGATTGTCTGCCGTTGCTTTCCCGGAGGAAGGAATGACTGACGACATTTACCCAGAACCACCCGCTACAATGATTTTTGCCCCATCAGGCACTGAGATCTCAACCCAGAATTCCAAGGGTCGGCGGAGACTGCGAGGGGGTGGAACAGGGGCAGAGGTTATGCTTTCCGGATTGCTTGCAGCAGGAGTGCGCATGAGATAGGTGCTGTGCATGGTCTTGTTCACAGAGACAGACTAGACTGTGTTCATTGTTCGCAAAAATGTATCTTTGCAAGGAATTCACTCCCTTTTTCCCATCACACAGCTTCGACTGAGAACATCTAGGTTCAGAGAAACATGAGCAGCACCGGGCCATTTACCCCAGCACCGTAGTCAGCTCCACCCTTCTCCAGGTGGGATTCAGACAGTGACAAGGACAACAATTTCTCCTTGGCCTCGTACCATGCCCCACCATTGCAACGTTGGGGACCTTCCTAACTGCACCCATGCTCTAATTCTCAATCTTCCTGTTACAGTAATCCGTGGGCACTACTACCACCATCCAGAGGACGGATACTCAGTATTGTCCCACCCAACAACACGTAGATGCATTAAGGGCATGGGAATTCTCTTTCCCCCATCAGACTGCCTACCCCAATTTGGGACCTCAATCTAGCTCTGAGAACCTTGACTAGATCACCCTTAGAGCCAATGGCTAATTGCTCTCTGTTACACCTTCCATGAAGACAGCATTTCTAGTGGCCATTACTTCAGCATGAAGGATAGGGAAATAGCAACATGGATGTCTTTTCTGCCATTCACAATCTTCTTTAAAGGCAGTCACTTTGATGCCACACCCCAAGTTCCTCCCCAAAGTAGCCTCCTGCTTTCATATGAATCAGCTAATCCACCTTTCCATTTTTTTTCCCAAAAACACATTGTGACACCAGGGAGGCGAGACAACATATGCTAGATGTTAGGAGAGCCCTAATATTTTATTTGGACAGGACTAAGGACTTTAGAAACTCTCCTAAACTCTTCCTTTTATTCATGGAAAGATCCAAAGGTTCTGTAATATCAGCTCAAAGACTCCTCTAATGGGTCCCTGGTTGAATTAACCACTGTACCTGCTTCCCCCTTCAGGAAGCTGCATGCACCCCACAAGATCCATTTCTACCTTGGCCACATTTCTTAAAGATGTACCCATCTCAGAAATCTGCAGGGAAGCAACCTGGGCCTCTGCCCATACTTCGCGGAACACCATGCAATTACTTGATATCAGCTTCTGATGCCATCTTCGGCTCCACAGTACTACTGTCAATAACAGACTCCACTTCAAAGCCCCAGCCCTCCGTCAGGGATAATGATGTGAAGTCATCTACAGTGGAGCACCCATATGGACACTACTCAAAGAAGAGGAGGAAATTACTCACCTTGTGCAGTAATGATGTTCTTCGAGATGTGTGTCCCTATGTGTGCTCCACAACCTGTCCTCGTCCCCTCTTCTTTGGAGTTCTTGAGAAGGGGCTCTGTGGTAGAAAAGGAACTGTGTGTGGTTTGCCCACACAGTGTTAGATAGTCTTGAGGCAGACCATGAGGGAGGTAGAGTGAATGTGTGGGCTGAACAGACACTGCTACCAAAATTCTCCAATTAGAAGCGCAGGGGCACAGATACACCTACAGCGGAGCACCCACAGGGACTCACCTCTCGAAGAACCATTGTTACTGCACAAGGTGAGTAATTTTCTTTCTTTTGTTTGTTTTAAACTTGCTGCCTATTAATTTCATTGGGTGACCCCCAGTTCTTGTGTTATGTGAAGAAGTAAATAACACTTCCTTATTCACTTTCTCCATACCATTCATGATTTTATAGACCTCTCTCATATTCCCCTCCACCCTGTAGTAATCTCTTTTCCAAGTTGAACAGTCCCACTTTCTAATTTCTCCTCTTATGAAAGCTGTTCCATTCCCCCTAATCATTTTTGTTGCCCATCTCTATACCTTTTCCAATTCTTTAATCTATCTAATCTATCTACTATGTATAAAAGAATTGGAAAAGGTATAGAGAAGGGCAACAAATATATATTTAGGGATATGGATTTATACAGTGACATTATATTTACTGTCTTATTATCTATCCCTTTCCTAATGGTTCTTAACATTCTGTTAGCTTTTTTGACTGATGCTGCATATTAAGTAGATGTTTTCAGAGAACTATCCACAATGACTCCAAGATCTCTTTTTTAAGTGGTAGCAGCTAATTTAGACCCTACCAGTTTGTATGTATAGTTGGGATTATGTTTGCCAATGTATATAACTTTGCACTTGTCAACATTGAATTTCATCTGCCTTTTAGTTACCCAGTCACCCAGTTTTGTGAGATCCCTTTGTGACTCTTTGCAGTCTGCTTTAGACTTAACTATCTTGAGTAATTTTGTATAGTCTGCAAACTTTGCAACCTCACTGTTTACCCTTTTTCAAGGTCATTTATTAATATGTTGAACAGCACTGGTCCCAGTACAGAGGTTATTTACTTCTTTCCATTCTGAAAACTGACTATTTATTCCTACCCTTTGTGTCCTATATTTTAACCAGTTACTGATCTATGAGAGAACCTTCCCTCTTATCCCATGACTGTATATTTTGCTTAAGAGCCTTTGGTGAGGGACCTTGCCAAAGGCTTCTGAAAGTCCAAATACACTATATCAACTGTATCATCCTTGTCCATGTCTGTTTACACCTCAAAGAATTCTAATAGATTGGTGAGGCATGATTTCCCTTTACAAAAGTAGTGCTGACTCTTCCCCAACAAATCGAGTTCATCTATGTGTCTGATATTTCTGTTCCTTACTATAGTTTCAAGCAATTTGCCTGGTTCTGAAGATAAGCTTACTGGCCTCTAATTCCCACGATTGCCTCTGGAGCCTTTTTAAAAAATCAGCATTACATTAGCTATCTGTCAGTCAGCTGGTATAGAGGCTGATTAAAGTGATAGGTCATATACTACAGTTAGCTGTACAATTTAATATTTGAGTTCCTTCAGAACTCTTAGGTGCATATCATCTGGTCCTGGTAACTTACTATTGTTTAATTCATTGATTAGTTGCAAAACCTCCTCTACCGACACCTCACTCTGGCATTGTTGTAGGCAGTGTAGTTGGAGTCATGTCAGTCCCAGGATAGTTCCTCAAATCTGTCACTTAAAAAAGAATGGCTCAGGTGTGAGAATCTCCCTCATTCTCTACAGTGAAGACTGATGCAAAAAATTCATTTAGCTTCTCCGTAGCAGCCTTGTCTTCCTGGAGTGCTCCTTAACGTCTTGATCGTCCAGTGGCCCCACTGACTGTTTGGCAGGCTTCTTCTCCTGATGAACTTACTTTTTTGTTGTTGTTGCTGTTAGCTCATGTGTCTTTTGCTAGTTGCTCTTCAAATTCTTTTTTTGGTTTCCCTAACTACACTTTTACACTTGACTTGCCAGAGTTTGTTCTATTTTTCTCTTTGTTGTGAAAGTCCAATTTTTAAAGGATGCCTTTTTCCCTCTAATCGCCTAATTTACTCTGTTTAGACATGGTGGCATTTATTTGGTCCTCTTACTATTTTTTTTATTTGGGTATACATTTAATTTGAGCCTCTGTTAGGGGTGTTTTTCAGTGGTCTTCATGCAGCTTGCAGGCATTTAACCCTTGTGACCGTTCCTTTTAATTTCTGTTTAACTGGCTTCCTCGTTGTTGTGTAGTTCCCCTTAATGAAGTTAAATGCTACTGTTGTGGGCTACTTTGTGTAGCCAGCATGGTCAGCTGTGCAGTTGCACATAACAATGGAGAGGTGCTAGATGTGCAGAGAGCTACTAGGTGGGCTTGTCAAGCTGGACAATCAGAAAAGGGCATTTCAAAAATTTGTGGGGCTTTAAAAGAAGGGGGGGAAGGGTGGTGGAACCATCCACTCTCCATGACCACTGGGCATGTAGTTCAAAACTGTGATCAGAGCAGTCAGTGCTGGGCATTCAGGGACAGCTGCTGGAGGACTGTTAGTGTCAATACGGGTAACATGGTTTCTACACTCGCACTGCATCAGTCTCACTAGATTGACCATGGCTCAATGCTGCTCAGGGACCTGGTATTACTGCGCCACTGTAATGGGATGCTTATATGGGTGGGAGACAAATTTAAGTGTAGACACATGCACAACTAGGTCGATACAAGGTGACTTACGTTGATCTAACTTTGTAATGTAGACCAGGCCTAAGTCTATTTACAGTTATTTCTATACTCAGGCTAAACTCTTATTATTCAGATGTCAGCAGCCTTAATTTGCACAAATTCTACATAACTACAAATTAGGGCTGTCGATTAATCGCAGTTAACTCATGTGAATAACCAAAAAAATTAATCACGATTAATCAGTTTTAATTGCACTGTTAAACAATAAAATACCAGTTGAAATTTATTAAATATTTTGGATGTTTTTCTACATTTTCATATATACTGTATTCTGTGTTGTAATTGAAATCAGTGTATATTATTTTTATTACAAATATTTGAACTGTAAAATGATAAACAGAAGAAATAGTATTGTTCAATTCACTTCATATGAGTACTGTAGTGCAATCTCTTTGTTGTGAAAGTACAATTTACAAATGTAGATTTTTTTTGTTACATAACTGCACTCAAAAACACAACAATGTAAAACTTCAGAGCCTACAAGTCCACTCAGACCTACTTTTTGTTCAGTCAATCGCTAAGACAAACAAGCTTGTTTACATTTATAGGAGATAATGCTGCCCTCTTCTTATTTATAATGTCACCAGAAAGTAAGAACAGGCATTTGCATGGCACTTTTGTAGCCAGCATTACAAGGTATTTACATGACAGATATGCTAAACATTCATATGCCCCTTCATGCTTCAGCCACCATTCCAGAGGACATGCTTCCATGCTGATGACACTCGTTTAAAAAAGTGTTAATTAAATTTGAAACTGAACTTCTGGAGGGAGAATTGTATGTCCCCTCCTCTGTTTTACCTGCATTCTGACATACATTTCATATTATAGCAGTCTCAGATGATGACTTAGCAGATGTTGTTCATTTTAAGAACATTTTCATTGCAGATTTCACAAAATGTAAAGAAGGTACCAATGTAAGATTTTTAAAGACAGCTACAGCACTTGACCGAAGGTTTAAGAATCTGAAGTGCCTTCCAAAATCTGCAAGGTACAACGTGTGGAACATGCTTTCAAAAGTTTTATAAGAGCAAAATTTTGATGCGGAAACTACAAAACCTGAACCACCATAAAAGAAAATCAACCTTTTGCTGGTGGCATCTGACTCAGATAATGAAATCTGAGCATGCATCCATCTGAGCTGCTTTGGATTGTTATTGAGCAGAACCCGTGTCAAGGTTCCTTCCCCACTCTGAACTTTAGGGTACAGATGTGGGGACCTGCATGAACACTTCTAAGCTTAATTATCAGCTTAGATCTGGTATCGCTGCCACCATCCAGATTCCTCCGTCTGGAACACTCCCTTCCCCTCCCTGAGTAGCCTTGAGAGACTTTTTCACCAAGTTCCTGGTGAACACAGATCCAAACCCCTTGGATCTAAAAACAAAGAAAAATCAATCAGGTATTAAGAAAAAGGCTTTTAATTAAAGAAAAGAAAGGTAAAAGAAAACCCTCTGGGAGAGATTAGCATACCAGCTACTCTCACAGACAACAGATTCAAAACACAGAGGATGTTCCCCTGGGCAAAAACTTAGTACACCAATGAAAATACCCCAATACCCCAATACCCAATTTGATTCTATCTCTAATTGCACAAGACAGGTTACAAAGAAATAAACATAAACCTATTTATCCCTTTCTAAAACTTACTACTCTGATAAGAGGCTGGTTCCTTGATCTTTTTCACTCCGGCTGAAACTGAGACTCTAAACAAAGGAAAACTTCCCTCCTTCCTTTTGAAACATCTTGTTCCCCCATTGGTTCCTCTGGTCAGGTGTCAGCTAGGCTAGGTGAACTTCTTAACCCTTTACAGGTAAAAGAGGCATTAACCCTTAACTATCTGTTTATGATAACCCGTCATCAGCATGGATGCATATCCCCTTGAATGGTGGTTGAAGGATGAAGGGACATATGAATCCTGAGCGCATTTGGCACATAAATATCTTGCGACGCTGGCTACAACAACGTCATACAAACTTTATTTCTCACTTTCAGGTGACATTGTAAACAAGAAGCGGGCAGCATTATCTCCTGCAAATGTAAACAAACTTGTTTGTCTGAGTGATTGACTGAACAAGAAATAGGACTGAATGGACTTGCAGACTCTAAAATTTTACATTGTTTTATTTTTGAATGCAGTTTTTTTAACATAATTCTACATTTGCATGTTCAACTTTACATGAAAGAGATTGCAGAACCATGCTTGTATTAGGTGAATTGAAATATACTATTTCTTTTGTTTTTTTACAGTGCAAATACTTGTAATCAAAAATAAATATAAAGTGAGCACTGAACACTTTGTATTCTGTGCTGTAATTGAAATCAATATATTTGAAAATGTAGAAAACATCCAAAAATATTTAAATAAATGGTATTCTATTTTGTTTAACAGTGCAATTAATCACAATTAATTTTTTTTAATCACTCGACAGCTCTTCTAAAAATCCTATCTTCTACACTTATTCTGTTAGAATGAACCATGAGTCAGATCCTCAGCTCTATTGAAATAAATGGAGTTATTCCAATTTACACAAGATGATGATCTCGCCCCATAATTTTAATTACAATGCCTGAAACCTAAACCAAAGATGTTTCACCCCAAATAGCTTTGAAGGTGCATCAAAGTTTATTTACTCATATTAAAAAGGTTCTGATGAACACACAATTAAACAATATTTAGGTGTTGTCTAGTGTCTTCCTAAAACAAAGGCTTCCCCATCTCCATGCTGTAGCTGTGGCTAAACACACAGCTCTCTTTGTGGAGGGCCTGTTACCCTTTCAATCACTTGTTCACTTGAGGCAGAGTTTGCATCCCTAGGCTGAGGAGACAGTTTATCAATCACCTGAATATATATTTTATAAACATACGTAAATTTATTATCATGTATCTATATCAAATAGGATTCCTGTAATAATTATAATTTGTATCTGGCAATTTATGCACCAAGCCTACATGTGAGTAATTAATTCATGGGAATAACGTTATTTAATTGCTAAGTGCAGGATCAGGCCTTAAATTGCCACAGCCTGGCTTGGTCCAATGCTAGCTGTTTTAGAGACTGAACAGCAGAATGTGCAAACTTGATTCTCAGTTGCAATTACCACCACGATGCATGTGAGCTCCCCTGGCTTACTGGGAGAGTGAAAGAACCAGAGCAGCTGCTCACAAAACCTAAGTCTTCCAGCTTTGGCATCTAAGGCTATGTCTTCAGTGCATGTGAAGTACAGGGTAAGCAATCACAGGATAAGTTAATCCATGGTAGCCTAACCCACAATACTGTAACCACATTTCTGTGTTGTCATGCCCCCACATGCACTGGTGCTGTTTCTGGATGTAACAAGCAATGCAGCTATCTGGAATCATATCCCAAGATTCATAGCTCTACAACTCACTGTGTCACTCTCTGCTCACATTTACAAGGTGTTATGGGGGAACTTGTCTGCCCACTCTAGGGATTGTGGGAGGAAACTGTCTAAGCCTGTGAAAATAATTTTTTTAGCAGGACCAACCAACTGTGGTGGTGTACTGTTACATTCTGAAGGTATGGATCCCACTCTCCCTAATAACCTGGGCTGACAGCTGCTCCTTTTTATGAAGGCAATGTTTATTTACCACACCTAATGCACTCCAGTGCATTCCAATCACCTTCCAGGTTCAACACTGACATCCAGTCTTCCCTTCAAGGAAACCCTACTGCACTGATTCAGAAACTGTCCAGCACTCAATAAAGCCTCTATCTCTTAATTTGCTATTAATAATAAATTGGGTGTGGCCATGACTTAGGACACAGATGACTACCACATGCAAAATATCCATCCCAAGGACACCACAAAGTGTATGAAATTAAATAGGAATCATGTTTTACAATACTTCTTAACTGCCTCAGTTTTCCCACTTTCAGCCAGGGTCTGTGCCATAGCAACAGTGAGACATTTCAAAATTTCCTCACTCTCAGTCCCCAGTTTTGGTTGGGATCTTAGCCTAGTTACCCAACTTTCAGTTGACATTTTAGCCACATCAACAATGAACTATGCCTCAGTTTCCCCAGTTCCAACCTGGGTCTTAGCTGCAGCAACTTTCAGCTGTGCCTCAATCTCCCTCATAAGGGAAGGCAGTTAGATCACCTCTGTGGGATTTGGTTAGGCTTCCTTCCATCTCCACTCCATCAGAGACATCTGCATGAAGTAGCAATTCCTATTTAAACCTGCTTCGCTGAAAACTGGGACTGTTAGTTGCACTGGTACTCACCACACCATCCACCCTCTAGAGCAGTGGTGGGCAACCTGCGGCCCGCGGCTCTCATTGGCTGAGAACGGTGAACTGCAGCCACTGGGAACTGCAGGCGGCCGTGCAAATGTAAACAAACAGTCGGGCAGCCCACCAGCAGCTTGCCCTGATGGGTCACGTGTGGCCCACTGGCTGCAGGTTGCCCACCACTGCTCTAGACCATGCAGGGGGAGCCAACTCAATAGCCTTGGCCTCTATCTGCTCCTTCTCTGAGTTGGATCAAAAGTATTTGATCTGTAACATTCTGCCTGCTAGGAAGATCCATAGTCTGTTGGCTGCTGACCACATCCCAGTGGCCAGCAGGGTACTAAAGGGGTTGCTTGCCTACCCCTTAAGTTCTGGACACTAAGACCTGGGAAATTCTAGATTGGTGATTCCACCCCTGGGAATGTCCCTTCCCCTTCCCTCCCATATTCTTCGTGAACCTCACAGCTCTGTCATGGGGCAAGAGTCCAGTAAACTGCCTTGCCTCCCCTCCCCTGGGCCACTCACTTATGACTCTGTCATGGGAGAGAGTCCAGACAGCTCCCTGCCCCCACTAGGAGTCACATGTCTGGTCCGGGGGCTTGTAAGAAGTGATTAGAAGATCATCATGTCTCAGTTGTTGTGGCTGCATTTCTTCATTGCAGTCGCGCTGGAGAGTCGCAATGTGCATTAACGGCTACCCCAGGGCCTGTATCTCAGGGAGGGGTGACTATTTCACTGTGTAGTACTGAAAGAGGCATGTGAATGTGTGAATATGGAGCATGTTAAGGGGATAACCTGGGGCTGAGTCTGAGTTAAGTTTCCAGTGAAAACAAGCCCTATAAGTGCTACATAAAAGCTAGCACTTAAAAAAACACATTTCTCAGAAATTGTCCTGGCTCTACATCAAAATAAAATACAGTTTTGGTCTTGGATATGCTCCAAAACACATTTGATGTGCTAAAAATAATAAACACTGCTGAGATTTGTGCCAATATTATTCTCAATACCTTTCACAACTGAGTCTATTTTCTTTAAGAATACTTTTTGATACTGTCTCACGTGACCATCTCATAAACAAACTAAGGAAATATAACTTAGAAGGAGCTTCTATAAGGTGAGTGCATAACTGGTTGGAAAACCGTTTCTAGAGAATAGTTATCAGTGGTTCACAGTCAAGCTGGAAAAGCATATCAAGTGGAGTCCAGCAGGGATCAGTCTGGGTCCAGTTCTGTTCAATATCTTCATCAATGAGTTAGATAATGGCATAGAGAGGACACTTATAAAGTTTGTGGACGATACCAAGCTGGGAGAGGTTGTAAGTGCTCTGGAGGATAGGATTAAAATTCAAAATGATCTGGACAAACTGGAGAAATGGTCTGCAGTAACTAGGATGAAATTCAAGGATAAATACAAAGTACTCCACTTATGAAGGAACAATCAGTCGCACACATACAAAATGAGAAATGACTGTCTAGGAAGGAGTACTGCGGAAAGGGACCTGGGCCTCATAGTGGATCACAAGCTAAATATGACTCAACAGTGTAACACTGTTGCAAAAAAAAAGCAAACATCATTCTGGGATGTATTAGTAGGAGTACTGTAAAGCAAGACACAAGAAGTAATTCTTCCTCTCTACTCCGCGCTGATTAGGCCTCAACTGGAGTATCGTGTCCAGTTCTGGATGCCACATTTCAGGAAAGATGTGGACTAACTGGAGAAAGTCCAGAGAAGAGCAACAAAAATTATTAAAGGTCTAGGAAACATGACCTATGAGGGAAAATTTTAAAAATTGGGTTTGTTTAGTCTGGAGAAGAGAAGACTGAGAGGGGACATGATAACAGTTTTCAAGTATATAAAAGGTTGTTACAAGGAGGAGGGAGAAATATATTCTCTTTAATCTCTTAGGACAAGAAGCAATGGGCTTAAGTTGCAGCAAGGGAGGTTTAGGTTGGACATTAGGAAAAAGTTCCTAACTGTCAGGGTGGATAAAAACTGGAATAAATTGCCTAAGTAGGTTGTGGAATCTCCGTCATTGGAGATTTTTAAGAGCAGGTTAGACAAACACCTGTCAGGGATGGTCTAGATAATATTTAGTCCTGCCATGAGTTCAGGGACTGGACTAGATGACCTCTCAAGGTCCCTTCCAGTCCTACGGTTCTAAGATTTCTATTATTTAAAATTATTAATACAACCCTCTTAGCAGGCTTATGTGTTACTTTGTAGTCCTGATAAATAGTTTGATTTTATTTATTTTAATTGCACAGTAAGTGGGCCTAACTGGTCATCTGTACACTGAGGGCAGTATATGATATATATGCTCTTCTTTTTGGCTGTCAGTGTGTGTTAACATGCAAATTCCCTGGCTCCCAAAACTACCATATATACAGGATTATTGATTATGTTCATCTGCAGTCTGTGTAGGCTAGAAGGTCAGTTTACAGCACATGTGGCCTACAGTGGCCAAGTTTCCTTGAATGCATTTACTCTAACTTTTTATTTAACTGCAGACCATGAATACTACTGAAATTATGAGTTCTTCCACATCTTATATCATGACTAAATGTTCAGGTCCAGATATCCGGCTGGTGTAAATCACTTTAACTCCATTGACTTCAAAATATAACATAGGTTCGGTTCTGGAAGCACTCACTATTAAGCGTAGGGTACAGTTTTCAAAAGCGTCCAAGTAACGAGTCCTAACCGTGGTGCTTAGTACTGGGAATACTTGCACTGTTTCCAATTGACTTCAAAGGGACTACTCATGGTAGTAAACACTGTGACCAGCAGTAAGTATGTGCAGCCTTGGGCCCTTAATTTGAAATTGCTTTTATCTTCTGTTAAAAACAGATACAATGTTTCTTACACTATTTCAAACAGAATAGCTGTTATTAATCTCACAGCTATTTTTGCTAGTTCCTTCCTTATTCTCCCTGCCAAGGAAAATTCTGTCAAGTTGTAAAATCTATCAAAGGTGAGTGCATAAGGATTTGCACTTTGATACAGACCATAACTACTCTTTTACAGTATCTACCTAATGCAAATCCTCACAACACATTTTTATAGTTACTTAGAAATGTGGGAGAAAGATCTGGTTTGTTTTGACTGCAGTAACACATTCCATGCCCTGTAACTGTAACCCACACGCTTGCTGGGTTTGTGTGTTCTGTCCCATCTAGTGGGACCGAGACCACTTAAAGAGGGAGAGTTAAATGAGTCTGCCTTCTAGCCTTACCTAACAGTCAGTTGGTTTTTAGCCTATGCTGTAGAGGCTCATGCACTAAGCTCCAGAGGTCCCCGGTTCGATTCTGCCCGCCGACGACCAGGGTCTGTTGACGTTACACAATTAGGTAAGGCTAGACAGTGACTGGCACTAATGCTGCCATGCAGGGAGTAGTCAGAATCCCCTGACCCTTGTTTGGCTATAGAGAGGTTCCCTGGATCTCAGCACCAAGTGCTCATGGGAGTACAAAGCCTGCATTAGAGATGCAAGTGTGTGGGGAGTAGGCAGAGCTCTTAGCTCTCTCCTTCTCTCACCCATATGCTAACCCCATGGAAGCTGATGGATGTTTCTGAGGCACAATGCTTCCTCCCCCGTGTATCTCATGTGGTGGTGTGCTTCTCCAATTCTTCCTTCTCACAGCTGCACTGAATGGCACAACCTATCTCTATAAATATACAAAAGCAGCAACAGAAATTTCAGCTCTGAGTATAGTCAAATAATGTTCAACAAGCTCTTGCAGTGAACCAGTTAGAACAGGGATCGGTAACTTTTGGCATGTGGCCCGTCAGGGAAATCTGCTGGCAGGCTGGGACTGGTTGTTTACCTGCAGCGTCCGTAGGTTCGGCCGATTGTAGCTCCCACTGGCAACAGTTCGCCGTTCCAGGCTAATAGGGAAAGTGGGAAGTGGCGGCCAGCACATCCCTCAGCCCACATCACTTCCCACAGCCTCCATTGACCTGGGAGCTGTGATTGTCTGAACCTGTGGATGCTGCCGATAAACAAACGTCCCGGCCCACCAGCAGATTTCCCTGACTGGCCACGTGCCAAAGGTTTCCAATCCCTGAGTTAGAATGTGCAAACAGCATTATGGTAAGTACAGAAGGTGCATGGATCTAGATGGAGTGCAACCTCTTTCATGCCAGTATGTTAGTATCTTATATTTACACACTTTGTGCCTTAAATGACATTCAAGTGAATACATACTCACCGTGACTGCTCACCTTATTGTGCATGTCCATTTAACAAACATTTGGACATCCAGATCTTATTGACCACTGTATTATTCCCTCATTATGCCAATATAACCCAATTGAAATCAGTGGAGTTATACTAACATAACACTGAAATATCATAGTGGTGAATCAGGCCTCCTGTATATTTCAAAACTGCAGTTGTGTTAACTTTTATCATCACAGCTAATACAGTATGTATACTTCATGATAGTAGTGACAGATATGTATGCCCATTACAGTACTAACAAGTGTAAATAAAATACTTTCTGAGAAGAATAAAAATACTATTCTTCACAGGATCTGAAAACACTGTATTTATCACAGTAGTATCCTATTTAAACACAAGTTTGAACAAGTAAATTGGGGGAGGAGGAGACACCCAAGGTAACATAAATGTTGCTATCAAACACAATAGGGGACTATGCTTACAGTGAGACTTGACACTTAGTATACATGTCTTTTATCACTTAGGATGAATCTTTCACTTGCTGGAGAAAATAAAAATCTGAGATTCTTGGGACTAACAGTGGTTTATATTTCTGAAATCTCTATCCACAGACACAAATCATACCAGTTTTCTTTTCATCTCCACCTAAACTAAATGTTTCTTAAATAATCATCCTCCACAAGGGTGTAGAAAAAGTTGTACAATCAGATGTGCAAGAATTTTTTTATATGTATTTTTTAAAATTCTTTTTATTATAGCATGTGCAGAAACAATAAAAAATCTAGTATCACAAATAATCCCTCCAAAGTTCACAGAATTTCATATTAGTTACAGCACTTTAAAGTTATCTAACAAATGCTGCTTCTCTCTCCTCTCTGCACTGGTTCCCACTAAGTTCAGTGTCCAGTGCATCTATCTTTATATTCAAAGCCTTTTATACGATTGTTCCTTGCTGAGTGGTCTTCTTTACCTTTGCAGTCATGTCCTCCCACAACAGCTATATTTCACAGAAATAATGGAACTGTTGAATGATGTGGGGATGTTTTTGAATGCAGAAAACAGAACTCTCATAGGACCTAAAGACAGAGGATGAAATCCTGGCGTCACTGAAGTCAATGGAAGTTTCTCTGTTGACTTCAATGGGGCTAGGATTTCACCTAAACTATGGAACTCATCCTGGCAAAAAATATATAAAAAAGAACCCACACTTACACACACACAAGAAGGTCTCTAGTGTCAAGCAATATTCCTTTAGTAGTGGTCAGATTATTGAATATTCTAGGATAGGTGGTAAATTCCCCTAATCAAAGGTGTTGACAGTCTGTTTTAGTGAGAGTCTCAAATTGTCTACTCTCTCTTACTATCCAAAATGGCAGGAGACAGACTCACAAACAGTGGCCATGATTTCTATCAAATTTTCCTAGACTTCTACTTGTGTGAATAGGCCAAAAGCTTGAAAGGAGGGTATTGTGGTCCTGTTCTGAATTTGTTATTCATGCTGGTTGATGAGGCCATCCCAGATACAAAGGATCAGTTCTATTAAATAAGATAGTTCCGTGCTGTGAGTGCTGTGTTTTGGGGTTGAGTGGAGCCAGTTTGAGTTTATAAAGTGTTTTATGGCCCAGAGAAGTTCTGTCAGTCATGACTTTGTTCCCTCTGTGACAAGGGATTGGTAGGCTCTCTTTGTCTCCTTCATGGCCTTGGCACAGGTTTGTAGACAGGTTTTCTTCCCAGATTTTCTATTCCAGGTCATCAAAGAGCTATATTAATCAATGTGGACCATGGTACTTTGATCACCAGATCCTCAGCTGGTGTAAATCACAACAGCCCAAATTTGACAGCATTATGACCTTCATTGCATGGTCCTTTGTTACTGATTCTTCTACTCCTTGGCCTCTTGGTTGGGCAGGGTCTGCTATAAGTAGATTTTGGAACTTGGCTGAGTCTAAAAGGTTTCAGGAACAGATCATGGTATTGCTTTCCTTTAGCCTTGCAATGGGGAGATTTATTATTTCTGCCTGAAGGAAGAACTAGCCTGATCATTAAAAGGAGATTTTTATTTATTTTACTTAATTTTTTATGTCCACACCAAATCCAGAGATCTAGTAGTCTGGAAAGGGAGTTTTGATCAATGCTGAAATCTCCTAAAATGATGAGTCCTGCAAACTCTATCACCATGTCAGGCAGTGCCTCTTATCAGTTTCCCTGGCAAGCCTTTGGTGTCTGGGATTTACTAATTAGCAGCATGTCCAGGTTAGGCAAATATACAGCAAACCATCAACCAGAGTATATCTACGACTGAAGCAATACAAATTAAATCTATGGGGACTGATGTTTTGACTACACTTCATTCAGAAAATCTGTGGCCCAAATTCTGCTCCCAAACATGCAACTCCTGTTTGAATTCAGAACTATAAAGCCTGATCTTGCAGCCATTATTAAGGACTTAATCATGTAGATTGATTTGCATGGAAGCATATATTGAAGGGTATTCTGCTCTGCTCTATTTGATAGTGTGAAATATATTCTCTTTATTTATAACAAATCTAAGTAGTCCTTAAAATTGTAAATTGTCCCGTGCTCAAAATTTGGATAAATTTTCTGAATCTTTGGAAGACAAAATTAATTCAAAGATCTTTGTAACTGAATATTTAATTTTAGGTATAAAATTCTGTGCTATTTACAAAAGAATCTTTACCTAATTGCCAAAATATTCATTAATTTTTTCCTGTGGACACTGAAATCCAGTGGTCAGTGACACTCCTTTTGGGTGTAGGCATCTACACTAGTGGATTTGAATCCAGGATATTTAGGAAATGTGAACAGGACCTAAGCAAAGGTTGTAGAATTTCTGTAGATTTTGTCTCAGCCCATCCAGCAGTGTCCCGGACAGCTGCAGCATGGCCTGCTCAGAGCCACGTGGTGAGCTGGCAAAGAGTCCTGGGGACAGGAAGGGGGCAGAGGTTGGGGGGACGGTCAGGGGACAGGGAACGGAAGGGTTGGATCGTGGGCATTCCCGGGGTCTGTCAGGACTCAGCAAGGGGATGATAGGGGTTGGGGCAGTCAGGGGACAGGGAGCAGGGGTGGGGTCCTGGGGTGATAGTGGAGGGTCTCTGGGGGACGGTGAGGGGGCAAGGAGCAGGATGGGTCGGAGATTCTGAGGGGGACAGTTGGGGGGCAGGAAGTCGGTGGGGGTCGAATGGGGGCAGGGCCAGGCTGTTTGGGAGGCACAGCCTTCCCTACCCTAAAGCTCATTCAGCAGTTTGAGGCTTCCAGAAGAGTCAAGCTGTTAGCTTTTCCATTAGGGCTACCATCCTTTTCACTTCTCAAATGCCAAATTATAGTCTATATTTAATTTCAGTGCCATAGGGAGATTCATGTCAGGGGAGGGTAGCTTCATTTAAAATTAGTCACTGGGGGAGGGATCACACGAGAAGAGCAATATCCTACACTACCTACCTCCTTCCCAACATACCAAGGGAGACCGCCCCCCTACATTTCCTGAGGCTCCAGAGGGGTTAATTCAGTGGTTCTCAAACTTTTGTACTGGTGACCCCTTTCACATAGCAACCTGTGAGTGTGACCCCCCATATAAATTAAAAACATTTTTTTATATATTTAACACTAATATAAATGCTGGAGGCAAAGCAGAGTTTGAGGTGGAGGCTGACAGCTCACGGCCCCCAGTAATAACCTTGTAACCCCCTGAGGGGTCCCGACCCCCAGTTTGAGAACCCCTGGGGTAATTTAATTTTAACACCCTATGTCCATTCACATGCATGTGCTATTTTGAGCATTTCAGTTTTCACAACATAGGCTCATCCCAGATTTGGAACAAGCTCAAATGCTCAGTTCATGGAGTACGTACATAAGATATACTAAAGACAAACCCACAGTAACAGTCTCCAGTTTGTGAGGGACCCCATGGAGCCAGTCTCTAGGAAACAGATAAATGCGTGGAGGTTAAGTCCATTAATGGCTATTAGCCAGGATGGGTAAAGAATGGTGTCCCTAGCCTCTGTTTGTCAGAGGGTGGAAATGGATGGCAGGAGAGAGATCACTTGATCATTACCTGATAGGTTCACTCCCTCTGGGGCACTTGGCATTGGCCATTGTCGGAAGACAGGCTACTGGGCTGGATGGACCTTTGGTTTGACCCAGTATGGCTGTTCTTATATTCTAACCTAAATGAACCCAAAGTTATAGAGACAGATATGAGTCAAGGAAGCCAGCAGAGTATCAGAAACCTGGAAAAATCTCTGACTGGATGGGCTCAGGCGTTTGGTCACAAGCTGAGGTGGTTCAAAAAGTTTTGGATTTTTTTTTAAGCAGAATTTTTTTATTGTTTCTTTAAACAATTAAACACAGCAAGCAGCAGATATTTGGCCACACACTTCTGAAACCCCAAACCATATTCAGGTTATGGCAGACTAAATTTCAGCTTTTCAATTAAAAAAACCACAACAAATTTTGAAGGAAAGCAGACATTGTCCATGATTTTTTTTCTGCTTTTTAAAAACCCCTAGTTTTCGATCCAGAAACAGATTTGACGGCACATATTTGTCCAACCCTTTTAATGAACTTTAGTGCCTTTTAGCACTAGCTGATGCTGAGAGCCAGTGATACCTTGTAAAGAAGTTTTCTCAAAACTGGATTTGTGCCGAGATGCAGAAGGATTATTTTTCCCAGCGCAGCCCATGGGGGGGCGGGGGGAACAAGTGGGGCAATTTGCACCGGGCCCCGCAGGGGCCCCCATGAGAATATAGTATTGTAATTTTTTTTTATGGAAGAGGCCCCCAAAATTGCTTTGCCCCAGGCCCCCTGAATCCTCTGGGCGGCCCTGGTAAAGTGAAAATAAAACATATTTTAAATTCAATAATCACAATACATTTCATTAGTACTAGACCTCTATAATCTTTTATTTTTGTGTTATGGCTTTTAAAATATTCTCCACACTTCCCAGCTCAGAATCACAAAGAGCAAACTGCAGCCAAAACTCTTGTGAGTAGTCCCTTTGCCTTGGGACTACGCATTTGAATAAGGGCTGCAGAATCAAGTTTTGGCTGCAGGATCAGGCCCTTAGCTTCATAACAGTTCTATGAGATAGGGAAGCATTTCCATCTGCATTTTACAGACTGGAAAACTGGTGTCTAGAGATTTGTGGCTTTCCCAAAGTCACACAAGATGTGGCAGACCTGAGAACAAAAATTAAATGTCCTGACTCAGTCCTGTATTTCAGTCACAAGACTATTTACTCTTTGTGATTCTGAGCTGGGAAGAGTAGAGTCTGTTTTAAAAGTCATGTCACAAAGATAAAATAAAAAATTATGAACCACGACTTCAAGTGTGACTTACTTGTTGTCTTGTGCAGTTATTTTGATGCTGGGTGAAACCAGGAAGTACTGTTGGAAATTTTGTGAGGAAAAATCCAATATAATGAAATTTCCAGTTGATTTTAAGACCAAGTTCAGACAAGTTCCAGATAAACAATTTTTTTGGATGTTTATCCACTCAATATTAAACCTCGAACCCTTTGAGATTCACTCTTCACAAATCACCACCTCCTCATCTTGACTTCAAAAACAGATCTACTAGAAAAAGAGAGAACTTTAAATTCATTTAAATGAGATGCATTAAAATAAGATTCTGCTCTCCCTACCTTCTATGTATGTACTTGTAATCGTTTTCTTACTCTATATCCTTTTATCCTCTGGTTTACATGTCTAAAGGCTGTCATGAGCACACTCATAGGGCCCAAGAAAAGTACAGTTTAGCATATTCAAGTGAGAATTAGTGGCAAGGCTCAGTGTCACCATTTTATCACAGACAGATGATATTACAGTGCAAGAACAGACTGGCTTTTAAATGATGGGCTTAAAAAGGCAAACTAAATACCAGTCATCTGCTGTGCTTTGCAACATCAGTGCCATAAATAGGCGCATTCTCTTGGTTGGTTGGTTGGTCTTAAATTTATGATAAAGTATATAAAATTAATGACATATGCTTACACTTAAGTGTTAAAAGCCAGTTCCCTGCTGGTGTGTTAATGCCATGCACAGTACTTCATAGCCACTGCTCCACAAACAGAACCCACACACCCTTTCATTCATGCAATCAAACCCAGACAATTTTATTTGTGGAACAGTTTATTATACAAATAACATAAAAACATAAAATAAAATAACCTTTTTAATATTATTACCAGACTTGGAAGAGATTAGTGTGATTATGTAAAACCCCTGACTGTGTTGGTGTCTGTCCTGTCTTGCAGTATATTCTGTGCTCACTGAGTGGGAGGGTCACACTGTGTGAGACTAATAAGGACAGAGCTGCATCCTACTCTTTGGAGACTCGCTCCAGCAACTCCTCAGCACTACAGCAGCTTTGTACAGATATTTACGGTGCTTCTGGAGGACTTAATAAGTAAAAATTAAAGGTAAGCAGCTCATATTTGTAGTCAATGTTTACACATCACACACACATACTATTGTATTTATGTGTTCAGCTCACTTTATTGCCACTCAAGTTTATTTCTGATTTTGCCTGTATCCTATATATAAATACTATACACTGTATGTTTATATACTGTTGTCACACTGGATAATGTACTGTATTAATCTGCTCACCTTGTGTAAATAAGTTACTATAGTTATGTCTGTGTGTGTATATATATTTGTTTCAATTAAAACTGCTAATCAAAATACTCCTAGTGCATGTACTACAGTTAACAAAATGATTAAATGCTGTTACAAACTGGCACAAGGCCAAAACGTATATATTTGATAAATACGTATGGCTGTACATACAATAGGTCTATACACAAAAGCAAATATATATTAGTCTGTAACGTTTTTCCTTATTGTGGGAGTCTGCTGGCCTAAATGCAGTAAACTGAAATGGTTTAGTGACAAGGGGATATGGTAAAAGAAAGGACAGCCCCTTATTGGGAATTTGCAGGTGCACAGCCCTGAACCTACATGGGTCTCAGGGGCTCTTGAGTTTTTCTGCGTTGAATTACATTGTTCGTGCATTTCACTGCCAGTTATACTTTTATTTGACTAGAGCTCAGCCACGCTGTTGGGGCAGAGAGAGAAACTGATCTCCCCTCCCCAGACGCGATCTTCCACCATGTCCCCAGGCCCCTGCAATGCCTACCTGGAGGCAGCAGGCGCTGCCTCTCCCAACCCCACCTACCCTTTATTTTTGGTTAGTTTTCTGGTAAGTTTGGCCGAGTTTTGCTGCAGCTTCGCTCCTGGCCCCAGCTGAGGCCGGCTTCTCAGGCGGTGCAATTTCCCGGCAGAAAAGCCAGTTAGGATAAATGCAGATCCGGGGGGGCTGCTCCCACAAGACGCTGGGCATCAGTCCCGACGACTGGCGGGGCGCTCTGCAGGCGGGGCCCCAGGAAGGGCTCTGCATGGAGAGCCGCGGGGCCGTCGGCGAGTGCAGCACTCACAGGCCTCGGGCCAGGGGCACCCCACGCACACAGACATGGGGGCGGCGCTCACCCCTACCTCACGCGGCGCGCTCACCTCTCTGCCAGGGATGTGGCCACGGGGGGCGCCCGGGCGGCGCGTGAACAGCCGCGTGGGGCGGGGTCCTGCGCCCCCAGCTTTGCCGCCTGCTCCGCTGTGCGCTGGCAGCGGGCGCCGGGACTTACGGTTCCCAGATGCTTTGGCGCGTCTCCGCCGGGCTGGCTGCGCTGCAGGACGGTCCGGGGAGGGAGGGGTTGGGCTGGGGACAAAGGGCTTCGGACTAGAGCGGTTGGGGACGGGGAGCTGGGGTTGTGACCCGGGGGTAGCGGTGACTGGGAGCTAACGCTTAGGGCTGGCTGGGGAGGTTGGAGCTAGGCTGGAGTCTGCAAGCACAGCAGAGCAAAGTCGGCAGGAAAGCAGCTGCTGCTAGGAGTCAAGACCCTGTAGGCAGCGCCACTGGTATTGCTGCTGCTTCAGGCAAACTGACCAGCACCGTGTCAGGCCTTGGCCCCTCCCCGGGAGCGAGTGCTCTGGCTTTCCCACACTCCAGCAGCTTGGGCGTGTTCATGCGCAGAGGAATTAAGGATCTGCACATTTCCCCCTTCTGCTGCCCAGTTATCTCAGTGCCTGTCAATTGGTATCTGCGTGTATTATCCTGTCTGTAAAACAAATCAAAATTCATTAGAGAAACTAAATTTCCAAGGCGGGTTGTGTTACAGTCTGGACCGTCATAAACTCAAGTCAATTCTTGCTATTAAGTTCTGGCAGGTTGATTGTATAAGTGATTGATCATCTTCTGAAGTAATAAACTAGCGATGAATCAACATGCAGAGATACAGTAGGCATGGTGAAGGAGATAGCGGCATTAGCAATTGGTAACAGTTACTTAATTTGTAAGAGCTTTTTAGGATTTGAGAGCCATAGGCTTTAAGCTCTAGTACATTGAAGTCTCCTTGTAAAGCAGGTGCAGGAACTTACACCATGATGTTCTTTTGACAGAAATTCATTTTGTGTTATGGTCTGTACTGCTGACTGACAGAATAACCATGAAGATGAAAATAGTGCAACACAAAAATAATCATAAAGATACATTTCCGGAGCAGATACACCAGCTGTATTTTTTCTTCAGTTCATCTTCATATTACAGGACAACATCATGCTTTCTCTAAGAAAAATATGAATAATAATTTATTGTTGCATTGTACTGTGCTTTGTTAAATCCATACTTTCCTGCTAGTTGTAATTGGTTTAGAAGAAGCCCAGTATTGTGTTTGGAAGACAAAGATATTTTGTTGGACAAGTTTCATTCTTTTTTAATAAGATTTAAACTGCAAACTTAGGTCAGGCTGTCCTAGGCACTTGCATATTTTGCAAAGAATATGAGCAAATATATGACCATTTTGTTTTTAAATAAAAGACTATATAAAGCAATGATAAGTTTTCCTCATTTGATTTGATGACTACTTTAGCAGTCATTTTGCAGCACTATGCCATCAAACCATTAAACTAAAATATCTAAGACTAAAAAGCTAGAAGGGAGAAAAAGAACTAGTCATTCTAATGGATAATTTAGTGGCTTTTTAAATAATATCTGAGTTAGTATTTCTGTAAATGAATTGCTCATGAAACTAAAAAAGTAGCAAGAAATATATTTCACCCAATTCTAAATTCAGATTCTAAACTTTTTCAGAGCTTTAACACAGCTAAATGGTGTACATTGTGTACAACCAATGACTTTCTCTTTTCTTTACAAATAAATTCTTCCTTGTGGGTTTTTTGTCGGGGGGCTGGGAAAGGGAGAATAAGAAGATATTGTTCCCATTGTGAGTATTTTTTGTTTCAGATCTGTGGTCAATTTTTCACGTGTCTGAGGGGACATGAAGCACATTGGATTATGCATAATTTGGCTTTGGATGGCAATTCTCTTCCTCCTTCCTGTTTCAACTTACATGGCAGCCACTGATAAGACAGGTACTTCTCTCTTTTGTTTTTATAGCCATACAGACAAAAGGCTGAGGACAAGTCTCAATATTGACACAGCTCAACAAATAAATAATGATACTTAGAAAGTAAATGGACCATGTAAGGATATGAAGTTACGGAAGCTCAATCAGTTTTAACATCTCTTTGAAGAAGTCCATATTGGATGTATCTAAAGGCAGTGTTTCTGTTTCCCATACACAAAGAGGAATATATTTTTGGAAGCAGTTTAGCCACTTGCAATGTAGACCCCTGATATTTTCTGTTTTTAATATTACATATCCAAAAAGAGTCCAGTTCTGGTCTTGAAAAATCTAGAACTCTATTAATACAATTTTGTTTAATTGATTCTGTGTTTTAATCTGAGGAAAACATTTATTAAGAGCCCCAAAGGCCTGCCCAGCACCTCAGAGGGGTAGAAGAAGGCAGTTCCTTGCCCCTAAATAAACAGAGGAGAGGAGAAAGAGAGAGAAAATTCTAGCAAAATGGTCACAGTAAAGTTTGGTGCATTACTTTTATGACACCCCCGCCCTTTCGTGGGTCCGTCTTGCTATCTGTCCCTTACTAGCTCTCTTCTGTAAAACAATGTCCTTCTCCCCATCTCTTGTCCCATTTCTTCCTCGGTATTGTCACTATAACCCACCATGTCTGAGAAATAAATCACTTGTATGCTTATAAATGTGACCATCTGGTATGATATTGCATCAAATAATGACTTGTCAGTTTCCTGGAGTTGGCCATAGACACTGCCTATATCTCAATTCCCTTCAGTGTGCCTAACATCACTAACAAAAAAAGGCTTTTTATTTGTTCTTTTTTTTTTAAAAGAAAGATAGACAATTAGGACCTGATTTTCAGAGATGCCTAGCCTCCAGAAAACCAGTTGAAGGCAATAGCACTTGTGAGCGCTCACTGCTCCTAAAAATCAGGCCCAAGGTGTTTAAGATTAGTACCTTGCACAATGGGACTCCAATAAGGCCTTTAAGTGCTACTGGAGTACAAATAATAAATAGTAGTGATAATTATGACTGGGCAAGTAGTACATTGTGGAGAATCTGAGTTTGGGTTCTAAACTCTCTCTTGAACTTTTAGAGCAGCAAAAGCTAAGAGCTCTGTATGTGTATTATTCTCAAACCCTGGGAGGTGGGAGGGTAAACCTCCTCTAATTACCCTGCAATAATCCCCTTTTGCTATTTGAAGGAGTGTAGCTGGGGGCACATCTGGCTACCTCATTTGGAGGGTTGAGGAAGGAACATTTTAAAAGGGCTGCAGAAGACGCTCAAATGATCAACATGAGCATATGTACAACTTAAATAATTTGAAAACAAAATGGAGTGCAACTCCCTCTTGTCAGGTAAAAGGCTTTTCAGTTAAATATAAGCCAGTCATAGAATACCATTTAGGCCATGAGAGATGGCTCGGACACATGAAAGGAGAGACAAATATCCAAACTCTTTAAGCTTTTTCTTCTTTCATTTGATCCAAGTGACTCCCTTATTCTCCTCAAGGTCAGTTCATCCTGGATGGTCCTCCTGCTTTTGCTTCTTCCTCTCAAGATTCTTGCAAGGCAGCCCTTGCAGTGACACGTCTTTATGGCTGTCCTGTTTCACCATTTTTACTTGTGCCATTTGCCCCTACCCACCTCGCTACTCAAGCTATGCTGTACCAACAGAGTTTGCTTCTATACAAGTCCCATACCTTGACACCCCTATAGTATAGTCTAATTGTGCTACAGTTTTTTGGGAAAGCTTTGAAATGCAGGGAGAGTTCCCGCTTAAGTTTAATCATAAAGAAATACAGGAAATCAATCATGCAAAAGAAAGGGTAAAGCTACATGTGTGGATTAATATGATAAGGGGAGTGATTTGTTTTCCATCTAGTATTCTGAACGTGCCTTGGAAACTATTTCATTAGTTAATATTGTTGTAATTGAAGAAATGGCAGTGCTGAAAAGAGGAAATGTGAAAGTGTGTGACAGATTACTGTGGGCCTGCTTCGAGCAGTCTTCCTTAGGCCCTGTTGAGTGTGCTGACATCTGTTTGATTCACAGCAATGATCCCTTTCAGTTTTTGTTTGTGCAGAACTTCTGGTGTATGAACCATTTACTGGAGGGAAGTGATTACTTCTAAAAATAAAATATAATACATCTAAGGGAGCGGATAGGGTTACCACACTGAAGATCTCCATAGTCATGTGTTAAACCCAACTTTTCCTTGGTATATTTTTCTCCTAATTGTTTTATATTGTTTATGTGGTTGATTTAACTAGTTTTTGATTATTGGGAGCGTGTGTTTTCACAATATGGAACTGAGCTCTAGGAAGTTCTAATATGATCATTTCTAAGTTCTGCTTGAATGTTAATAATTCTGTCTCATTTTGATTATCTTGTCCAACTTTTTGCTATGAGTACCCTTTTTGTAACATGGGCTGCTAAGCTTTGTTGTCTGACTTGTGACAAATATGGCATATGAAAGATTCTGGGCCTCCCAACAGTACTGGAAAAGACCTGCTGGCTTTCCACTGCCTTTGACATGAAGTATGTTTATGAAAAATGTTGACTCTAGATCAAAATTTTGACTCAAACACCACTAATAATTTCAGGGGCACACTCCAATGCGTTTTTTTAAGTCTGATATGAAAAATACCTCATTATAGAACACAATATATTAATATTAGATAAAAAGATGTTAATACTGTAGTGAATTGATTCATACATTAGGCTTTCTGAATGTATAAACTGCCAGACTTGAACTTTTAGGCTGTGTCTATACTAGGAGAGCTAGGGGTGTATTCCCCAGCTTGTGTACACATATTAGCATGAGTATAAACAGTAGTGTAGCCATGGTAGCATGGGCAATGGCAGCGATGGTATAGTTTAGCCATGCCAAGTACAAACCCACCTGAAACTGGTAGGTACATACTCCTCACAGCTAAGCCATGCCACTGCCGCGGCTGCCATGGCCTGTGCTGTCATGGCTGTGCTACTGTTTGTACTCAAGCTACTCTCATTAAGCTACTGCTAGTACATGTATGCAAGCTGGGGAATCACACTCGTAGCTTGCAGTGTAGATGTAGCCTTATAAATTACTGGGAGTTGAAGTTTGTACTGCATGTCATTTGAAAGTTTAATCTTAGACTTGCATTAAAGCTTCAGGTTTTATCTATGATTCACATGTGAGAATATATACATGTAGTATATAGACTTTTTTTGTAGAGTTGAAAGAATTTTATTGATTTACAAGACTAAACTCAATTAGTAGAACTCATGAATTTCTATAATTTAAGTTCTATACCCATTCTGTGGATGGATAGCCTTATGAAGTACATTACATTTTCAGTGTTCTTTTCAGGTAGCTTTGCCATTACCATTTACTTTTAGTGGAAATCATGGAGTTAAAACTAGACACAAAGCAATGCTCCACTCAGTTACTTTTATTCCGGTGTAATGTAAGTGAGTAGTGAATCAGGTCATATTTTTATGTCCTTGCTGAATGTTAAGAATTCCCTTGTTTTCCTGATTGTTGTCTTTATGTAGTCCCCTTGTCTGATTTAGTTTTCTAAACTGTCTAGTTTGACCCATAACAAAAGTGGTGTCTATACAAGTGTCAGTGTTGTCAGTAATAGTTAAAAATCATGCTGGACCTTTCTTCCTCACTATAAAACATAGCTGTAAAACAGACATTGTATCAGTCTATAAAGTTGAGGGCTGTCAGCTCCTTGTATGAAAAAGAATATGTAGGGGAAGCTGTTGCTCTTAACATTCTAATCTCTTGGCTCAGCTGTCTAGGAAAATGTACCACTGAGGTGATGGGGTCATTTTTAGCACAAACTGGAAGAAGTTCTTTTAGTTTTTGTGGGTATACAGAATACAACCTGCAAAGTAGCATTTATGTGGCCTTAGTATGCTGTGTTTCCTGCCATGACTGTTATGCCTTTGATAAAAATACACGCACAGTGTGTTACATGGGCTTAGGCATCTCAGGAACAACTTCAGTCAGCAGGATAGCAGAGAAATTAGGGCATGATTCTTCACTTGGACTTAGTGGAGAGGGGCCAGAAGGAGCCAGGTGCAACTCTCTGATCCTCCACCCTAGTGTAAGTTAAAGTTGCTGGACAGGAGTTATGCTGCTGTCAATTCAGAGTAACTCCCTTCACTGCCACAGAGTTGTGTTAGATGTATACTGGTGTAAATGAGAGCAGAATCAGGCCTGTACATTTTATATCTGTCGGTTCAGGGATAAAAATTATATAATGCGAACATGCCTCTCTGCTCTAGAGTGTATATTTCCACCAGAGTATTAGAAGTACAATAAGTACATGATAAGAGAACTCAATGCACAATAAATACAACTGAGAATGGGCTTATATTGCCAACTAGGAGACTGATGAAAGATTACATATAAACTACTAAGATGGCAGCACAAAGACTCTTACAATTCTGCATATTCTCCTGGGCAAAATTGCCTCTAATGTGAATTATTCTTGTTCTTTTATAGGAACAGTAGAAATAAATATAGTATTTATTTCTTCTTACATATCTATTAATTGATATATTTGAAACAAATCTGCCCATAAATGACCTTGCTTTCTAATTGTGGGCTGCAGTTTAGACAAATGAAACAAGATGTTTGACAGAATCTGATGCATATTACTGCCTTCACCCAATCTGTGTTTAATGAAACCAATGTCATCTTTATTTCAGAAATGTTTAATCATTTTGTGAGGTAATAATTTTTTAATCTAAATTATATCTTCCAGCTATAAATTTACTGGTTACTTCTACTTAACCACTTAAGTTAATTGTAAAGATGTGATACTGTTATACACTGAGTTGAATTCAAGATTTTTGGAGAAGAATGTATTTTCTGTATTATTACAGAGTCAGTGTTGTATTGCAGGCATTTTACAATTACAACTGTAACCATTTTCCGGGTCAACTTTCAGTCTCTAACATATTTGGAAATCCTTTAAATATAGACTATTTCTAGGATAGTGCTAGTTCATTCCTCCTCTCTTATCGCTGAACGGGCACATTGGAAAGCCCCTTGTCCTCCATTGCTGAAACTTCAGGCTTATTTTGGCAATCTTTTCTGGGCACTTCTTCAACTCAAGACAGGACTGCATGCCTACAGAGTATCTGGACCAAATCCTGCTTTCTTTCCCTCCAGGAGTCCCAATAGACTTCAGTGGGATTATTTTCATGAGTTTTGTAAAAAGATAGAGACCTGTTTTAACATGTACAAAATTGACCTTAGTCTTTATCCACTTCTTGAAAAAGTATGTGTGTGTCTTTACTGAAGCATAAAGCTGCTGCAACATGATGAAATGTTGGGTTAAGATTCACTGATATTAGATTTTAAGGTGTTGGAAATGTAGGAGCCCATATATAGGTCCTCATACTTAAATACTACTTATTAGAGACAAGCTAGTAAAAAGGGTTATTACGATACTTAAAACTTAAACATTTAATATACTTCCTTAAATTGTTAAACTAATTTACCCTATTTTATTTTGATCTTGGCTGCTAAATGTAACCAGTCTGTTAGACTTAGCCTCTGCATGTGTACTGTACTACAAACATTAGAATACTGTGCCTGTTTACTAGAAACAAATACATCAATGCATAGTTAAAACAATCCCTAATTAAGCAGTTACAAAACTGCTTAATTTGTAACAGTCTTTTAAAGAGATAAGCAATGATATATTCATTGTTTATATAATATGACAATATCCTTATTAATCCACATTTTGAGATTATTTTCTACACTGCAAATAATATTTAACTGTTGCTAGGGTAATCCATCATATACTTATAACTTTTGTTGTATCTGTAAAAAATTTTTTTCAAAGTTTACTGTACACACAAACGCTCCTCACCCCTACCAAGCATATGGCATCATGTTTTATGGTATTCTTGATTGGGGGAAAAAAGTTGTAAGAATGTAATATTATTTCCCATAGTGGTTGAATAGTTAATATGTGCTTGCTTTAATCACAAACAATTGAATTAAAACATGATTACATCTTATCTGTTTATAATTATAGTATTATACTTCATACACTAAAATATAATTACTGTTGTTTTAATATAGTAGTTTGGTTTATTTCATAATTCTAAATATAAAGAAACAAGAAGGAATATTAGTAGTAATCTAATTACATTGAAAATTAAACTCTGTTCATGTTGCCTTGCAATTCACTGCCATGATAATAAATAGTTTTATGTCTGATGCATTTTTTTATTTGATAATATTTGATGGGAGCTGTTACATTTTATTCTTTTGTAGTTACAGTGTGTCCTATAATGAGACCAAGTGGACATCAGCTTAGACATATCTATAAAGAAAATCTTGATGTTTCAGGTAAGTGATTTCTTTAACACAAAAGATAGAGCATCTAAAATTTACAAACCTTGGGTGAAATCCTGGCCCCACTGAAGCTGGCTTTAACTGTATAGAGATGATAAAAAAATTTAAATTAAAACTGTCTTTAATATTAGAAAAATTGTTTTTATTAAAATTAGAATACATTTATGTAATTTTCTGGCTTAAGTTCTATACATATAAGTTTTCTTTTAATTTTTGCTTGTAAAATTAGTCTGGATTTAACATTCGTTTCTCACACTGTAGATCTGCAGCATATTTATTCTCATTAGTTCAGATGGTAAAAGAAAACAGCCAGTGCATTCCTCAGAGGTTGAAAAGTCAAGAGCTGAGGGAATTTCACACTCATATCCCTTCCTATGAGAAAATGCAAACTGGAAATTTCTGTGACCTAAAGCATTGGGATTTGAAATAGCCTGTCAGTCTATAGACTAGAAAAGCACCAAGCATGCTAAAAATCAATACTTTCCCCAGGTTTTAAAATTGCATTAAACAAAGAATAGACTAAATTAGTATATCACATTTCACAGGTTTTGATCTAGCAGAAAGCTTTTCTCTGAGACAGGCATCTTGTGGAGGTGAAAAAACCTGTTTTAAACTGGGAAGCACACCTCTTATCAGAGACACTCGGTAAGTAAAACAATACTTTATCCCTAAATATCTTTAACAGGATCCAAGCTAAATACTAGGTACAGACTGATATATTAAGCAGTTTTATCAGATAATGCCACATAAAGATGTATATTAGGGCTGTCAATTATCACAGTTAACTCACGCGATTAACTAAAAAAAATGAATTGTGATTAATAAAATAACTGTGATTAATCAATTTTAATCGCATTGTTAAACAATAGAATACCAATTGAAATATATTAAATATTTTTGGATGTTTTTCTACATTTTTAAATATATTGATTCCAATTACAACACAGAATACAAAGTGTACACTGCTCACTTTATATTATTATTTTTATTACAAATATTTGCACTGTAAAAATGATAAACAAAAGAAATAGTATTTTTCAATTCACCTCATACAAATACTGTAGTGTAATTTCTTTATCATGAAAGTGCAACATACAAATGCAGATTTTTTGTTTGTTACATAACTGCACTCAAAAACCAAACAATGCAAATATTTAGAGCCTACAAGTCCACTTGGTTCTACTTCTCATTCAGCCAATCGCTAAGACAAACAAGTTTGTTTATATTTAAGGGAGATCATGCTGCCCACTTCTTATTTACAATATCACCAGAAAATGAGAACAGGCATTTACATAGGACTTTTGTAGCCATCATTGTAAGGTATTTACTTGCCAGATAGTCTAAACAGTCATATGCCCCTTCATGCTTCAGCAACCATTCCAGAGGACATCCTTCATGCTGATGACACTGGTTTAAAAAAAAATAGCATTATCTCCAGCTCTATTTTGCCTGCATTTTGCCATATATTTCATGTTATAATAGTTTTGGATGATAACTCAGCACATGTTCATTTTAAGAAAACTTTCGCTGCAGATTTGACAAAACACAAAGATAGTACCGATGTGGATTTCTAAAGATAGCTACAGCACTTGACCCAAGGTTTAAGAATCTGAAGTGTTTTCCAAAATCTGAGAAGGATAAGTGTGGCGCATGCTTTCAGAAGTCGTAAAAGAGCAATACTCAGATGTGGAAACTACAGATCCTGAACCAGCAAAAATAAAAGAAACCACCTGCTGGTGGCATCTGACTCAGATAATGAAAATGAACATGTATCAGTCCACACTATTTTGGATTGTTATCGAGCAGAACCCGTCATTAGCATAGACACATGACTTCTGGAATGGTGGTTGAAGTGTGAAGGGACATATGAATCTTTAGCACATCTGGCATGTAAATACCTTGCAATGCCAGCTACAATAGTGCTATGAGATTGCCTGTTCTCATTTTCTGGTGACGTGAACAAGAAGCAGGCAGCATTATCTCCTGTGAATGTAAACTTGTTTGTCTGAACGATTGGCTGAACAGAAATAGGATTGAGTGGATTTGTAGACTCTAAAGTTTTACATTGTTTTATTTTCGAATGCAGGTTTTTTTGTAAATAATTCTACATTTGTAAGTTCAACTTTCATGATAAAGAAACTGCACTACAGTACTTATATTAGGTGAACTGAAAAAACTATTTCTTTTTTTTACAGTGCAAATATATTTGTAATAAAATAAATATAAAGTGAGCACTGTACACTTTGTATTCTGTGTTATAATTGAAATCCATATATTTGAAAATGTAGAAAACATCCAAAAATATTTAAATAAATGGTACTCTATTATTGTTTAACAGTGCAATTAATTGCTTGACAGCCCTAATATATATGTTAGTCTTTAGGTGTTTTCATTTGTAACAATCTTTCCATCCAGAAACCATAGTTATTCAAGTTTTACCTCATCTGGAGTGCAGAGATACACAGATGAAAATTTAACTGAATGTATGCTGCTCCTTAATATGCCATAGTCCTGGTATTGAAGTTATTTATCTTTGTGTGTATGAGGAAGTTTCATTATTATCATCCTGATCCAATGCCCACTGAAATTAATGGGAGTCTTTCCACTGACTTCTGTGGATGTTGAGTCTGGCCCTATATGGATTAAAATTAGTCTGAGTTGCAAATAAAATACTGATTCTGCAGTCTTTCCTTAGACAAAATTCTCCTTGAAGTCATACCTGTTTCTTTCCTCATTTTTCTTAGAGTTTATCCTCCTTCCTTCTGCTTTTTTTTCTTAATGTTCTTTTTGGAGTCTTCTTCATCTGACTCTTTATTCACACTTCTCTTTTTTTTTTCTTTTCTTGTCTGTCTATCCTTTCCAGGGGTGGAGTTTATTTGTATGTGAGTTTCTTATCTACCTCCAGCTGCTCCCAGTTTCTTCTTCTACTGGATTAATTTCCTGCTTCTTGTACCCTGTTCTTATCACAGCACATGCTTCAAAGAGTGAATAATAGATTTTTCACTTTGCTGGCAATTCTAAACAATAACAAACTCTTTCATTTCTGGTTGAACAGAACACAACATTTTTTGGCAAATCAAAAAGTTGAAAATATTTGGTGTGGAGTTGAAAAGAAAAGTTGCATTTTGACCTAACCTGAAATTTTTCATTTAGGTTTTAGGCACTTTTACAAAAGGGACTAGATTGATAAAAAGCCAGCTGGGAGTAGAGGAACAGATATATAACCTTTAGCCTAGTGAATAGGATACTTTTTATGGGGTGTAGGAGACCCAGGTTCAATTCCCCCTCTGCTTGATGAGGAGAAACGATTTGAACTTGGTTCTACCACATTGTAGGAGAGTGTCCTAACCATTGGGCTATGGTATAGTCTGATGTCTCTCTTCTGTTGAAGCTGTTGCACTGTGAATAATTAGTTAAATAATATCTGGAACAGGGACATGAACTTGGGTCTCCTACATCCTAGGTGAATTGTCATTCTTGCTCTCTGTGGCTTGATTAGACTATTTATTGTCCTTCACAGTGGCAATTCATAGTCATTCATAATGAGGATGAATAGTCATTGGGGGGGGAGAGGGAGACGGGGAAAGACACACATACACACTCACTCACTCACTATAGCTTCCTGCCCCTCCACCTCCTGGCATTTTGCTTTTGTAAAAATGCCCAAAATTAAAATAAATTTCAGATCAGGTTCGAACAAAATATTTTTGTTTCAATATTATTGAAACACTTTGATTTTATTTTTGTTCTGTCTTAATTATTCAGCTAACTTGACCCAAATTTATGAATAGTTTCAGGTTGGCAGAAACCATGGCAAATAAACTATTTGCCAAAAAAAAGTAATCCAGCTCATTTTATATACTAATTATTCTGAACACCAGCAGAATAACATCCTTCTTGGTTATTGCACCATCCTATAGAATTCTATAGCAGAGATATGATCATCACATTCTATAGGTTGATTTTAAATAAACCTGCAGAATTATGTTCTATTCAGTTCTGTAGGACCTTTCCATAAGGATGGTGATAATGTTAGTGGATTTCAGCGGAAGTTCTTCTCCCACTCCTAAGGTGCCTGACCAGTGCTCTCCATGCTGCTTCTGTCCCCAGCTGCTCTTTATGCCTTCCTTACAGCTCGTTCTGCTGCACTGAGTGAGGGAGCAGCCAGAGCCAGGAGCAGTGAAAATGAGAGAAGCAGGATGATAGCTACTGGTTGATGGTCAGCAGTTGTAAACAGCAGGTCCTAGTATTTGGAGGGCAAAATTGCAGGAAGAATCTAGCAGAGTTATATTTCTTCCTTGCCTCCTTTCAGTTTGCTGGTCAGGGAACAGCTCATTTCAGCCTCTGGGACGAAGATAGGGGAAGCCCAGCTGTGTCTCCCCCGCCCCCTCACCCCCTTACCTGCCTTCAACTCTGTTTTAGGCCACGGATAATGAACTCAAGTGAAGGGTGAGCCCAGACATGAGAGAGGATGGCTATGCAGGCCTGTACTGCTTTTAGCTTTGTACATTTTAAAAGGAAGGTAGGCTTTTCTGTCCAATCCACCTGTCCATTGTATCCAGAACAATAGATGTGCAATTTAGCTGGATGTGACTGCTGGAATTATTAGCAGTGAAATACTTAACAATTTAATATAATTAGGCTGGACAGTTATATCAGGTGGGCTCCTCCCGGTATGCGGGCTGGGAGTTTGAAGTCTATGGTTTAATGTAAAGTATTATTTCTTAGGGGAATCAACTTTTCTGTTGATTATTACCTCCATTTTGTAGCAAAATGCAAAACACTTAACACAATTTACTTTTTCTACAGTTTGTTAAATGTATAATATTTTTCAGGTTTTCTGCTAAAACAATTTCTGTTTGAAGCCTTTCAGTACTTTCAAATATTTTTTTCTGAACACTTGAGCTGCTTTTTAAAAAGAGAAATTTCATAAATTAATTTGAACGGATGCCTGACAGTAAGGAGAGTAAAGTCACTATAATTTGATATGGTGGAATTATAAAGAAAGCTGGTCAGGAACTCAAATACCAGCCACCAGAAATACTTTATCTCAGTTGCCCAGCCACAGTATCTCTAATACATTCTCTTTCATTAAATTGCCTTCTTTTACATTGTGTCACATTATGTAGTTCCAGACATCTCAGTTTAATCATGTAAACATGACTTACATATTCATCCCATCTGATAGGATATGTAAATAGATCTGGTATGCTGTGAGTAGCAGAACACTGGTACCCATACTACAGGAAACTGGAAGGTATCTGATTAAGCTGACTAGCAAATGTCAAGATCTCCACTTACATTTGACTCATTCAGCTACAGTGTAGGTAATAAGCTATGCTTTGCCTCTGTTCTTGCGTGATGCCATTTGGGTTTTTTCAATGGCTGGAATAATGCTACAGCTATTTATATGTTTGTAAATAAGTTGCTATCAGGGGGTTTACTATTCCACACTAGGGCGCCTCCTTGTGGCTCATCTGGGGATTAGCTGTCAACAGGTCTAATGTCCTCTTCTTCGGTTGCTTACTCCATGGTCGGTATGTGTCTCTCTCTCCCTCTCTCTCTCTCTGGACTCAGGTTACTCCCTCTTTGTGAATTGGCTCCAGCCAGGTCACTATATTCCTCCGCTTCCAATAACAAAGACCCAGTGGCTATACAGTCTATTTAAACTCTCAGCAGTCTTCCAAGCTACTTCCCAGTCTGTGCCACTTTCCCAGTGGTTGGCAGGGTAACCCAAGCCTGCCCACTACTCTGGGTTCCAGACCAGGGACCCTATGCCCAGCAACTATGGTCTGCTCAACCTCAGACCTTGTTGCTATGTCCCTGGGTTCTTTCCTACCTTTTTCTTCCCTTTCTTCTTGCCCACCTCTGTGTTACCAGTGGAGTTTCCTCCTCTCCTCCCCTTTTTGTTTTTTTGCCAGAGTCTGTAGTCCAAGGCAGGATCCCAGGGACTATTCTCACCTTAGAACTCTTCCTTATAGCTAACCAAGTCCTCTCTTATCTAGGGGGTGACTGCAGAGCTCCTCCCTGCTGCCTCTCTTAACACTAACTTCCTCTTTATAGGCCTACTCCAGCTCCTCCCACAGCTCATTATACTGAATTTGGGGTATTTTCTGTACCTGTATCTCTAATGTTCAAGACATTTAAAAGGGTAAAGGTTGTCACTAGTGACAGGAGGCTACTGTGCACAGCTTATGTTTTATACTGCACAGAAAGAATAACAATTTGATTATATTTATGCAAGTCCTTTGTTAATGGTTACTAGGAGTAGATGGTAAAGTTTTAAATTAAAATACTATAAGCCAAATGCTGCAGTCCTTACCTGAATGTTATGTTCATTGGGAGTTGTTCCTGAGTAAGACGTACAGGATTTGGCCTCTAGACACTAAACAAAATGCACAGTATGGGACAATCTGATTCTACAGTCATAATAATCTTTTATAAAATATATTTTTATTCTATTTTAATAAATATAAATGATGGAGAAGTATTTCAGTAGGTACGGTTTAATGAGATTGTAAAGGAAGTGAACAAGCTAGTTACTTTGCTAGTGTGAGAGGATGAGAGAGGAGCTGAAATACTATGTGTGAAGGTAAATCTCCAGACACAGGAAAAAGTAGTCACCAAGTTTTTGTTACTTTTTGCCTCAAAAGTCTTCAGAGTAGTATTGGCTATTCAGGAATTTCAGATGCGTGGTTGGAAAGCTGAGAGTAAGCATATAAATGGCCACAACTACAGTTTGTCCCATTGAGAGGGCAACATTTAGATGTTTCACAATTCTTTAACACTCTTAAGTATAGGAAATACTGTAGGAGATCAGATACCATAGTGTGGTAAATGGAGTAATATTTACTTCTTCAAAGTGATCCGTGTACCTGAAATTGTATCTAGATATTGGGTTAATTGTCAGCTTTCCTGTGGTCTAGGACCATATTCCTTGCTTCAGATGCAAATTCTGAAGACTGGCAAGCTTGCCAGTTATCACTGTCTCTGACATTCCCTTTTTAGGGAAGATTATTGAGATGGTGGTAGCAAGGAAACTTTTTGAATTTGATAACCTTGGATTTCCTCACTCCCTTTCTGTCTGCCTTTAGATAAGGGTATGTATTAATTGCTTTGGTTGATGATCTCCAAGCGCTAGACAAAAGCCAGGTGACCAAGCTAACTTTTTTAGATCTGTCATCAGTTTTTTTTGTATGGTTTGCAATGAGGGGTTTATTGACTGTACTGCAGCCCCCAATTATCCTAAGGTGGACAGTGTCAGACTGGAGTTTGTGGTTTTTTCCTTTCCGAAGATACTTCGGTTGTCCAAAACCATTCTCTGTTCCGCTTCCTTTGGGATTTCTTGTCAGGGAAGCTGCTGGGGTATTTTGTTACAATTCCCTTGCAATGTGTATGTAAAGACACTGGGGAAAGGAGCAATATTACTTGGGATGAGTTGCTACCAGTATGTTGTCTGTTTCTCGTTTTCATCAAACTTGAATGATGCTCTGTCTCTCTGCATTTCCATTGCCTGGCCTCGATTGGGATTTACATTAGAGTGGCATGAGACCCCAGACAAGAAAGGGATGATTTTAGTGGGTTGTTGAAAGGCTGTGAAAGGTACATAAGAATAGTCATACTGGGTCAGACCACAGATCCATCTAGTCCTGTATCCGATCTTCTGACACTGGCCAATGCCAGGTGCGCCACAGGGAATGAATAGATCATGTAATCATCAAGTGATCCATCCCCTGTTGCCCATTCCCAGCTTCTGACAAACAGAGGCTAGGAATACCATCCTTGCCCATCCTGGCTAATAGCCATTGAATGGACCTATCCTCCATTAACTTATCTAGATCTTTTTTGAACCCTGTTATAGTCTTGGCCTTCACAACATCCTCTGGCAAGGAGTTCCATAGGTTGACTGTGTGTTGTGTGAAAAAATACTTCCTTTTGTTTGTTTTAAACCTGCTGCCTATTAATTTCATTTGGTGACCCCTAGTTTTTGTGTTAGGAGAAGGAGTAAATAACACTTCCTTATTTACTTTCTCCAGCAGAAGTGGTTACTGTTGCCATTACTGAGGAGGTTTTCTGTTTTAATCTAAGCCTGAAATTTGGGAGTGCATTGTGGCTCCTGATGGCACTTAGAAATATTGATCTAAATGGTATAGGTGACAAATTGTTTGTTTTCTCATCTGTTTCTAGTAAAACATTTGCAACCAGTTATCTCAGAACTGGCCCTTGCCAGAGTGATTCCTACCCTTTCTTAATTCTAGGATGGTCTACTGTAATGTACTATGTATGGAAATATTGTTAGCTCTTTTTATGGTTACCTAATATTCAGAGTCTTTTGGGTAGCTTGTTGCAGGAAAATTTGATAATTGGTATTTAATGGAATCTCCTTCCCCCTCCCCAAGAATGTACACAGTTATGATTCCCAGAACACAGCAGGATAAAAACAGTTGCTCACAGTTCCAAGCCTCTTTCCAGTCAGCACTCTGCCCCCAAAATCCCCCTCTCATAGATTTCTCATGGGGTCACGCTGAGCAACTTCTTCTCTTAGTGTCTGTTGTCTGTCTGAGCAGAAGTATACGCACGCACGCACACACACACACACACACACACACACACACACACACACCCCTCCACCAAAACAATACCCAACCCACTCTGTCTGCATTCAGACCCCAGCAAAACCCGTCTGACCACCTACCTCAGCTTCTGATCATCCTTGCTTGTGGTTTGGATGGTGGCTCCCATTGTTTCAGCTCTTTGGAAATGACAGCTGTAATGGAAAGTGGCTGTCTATCTACTTGGTAGTGGCAGTTACAGATAACATATTAAACAGTTCTTTTCTGCTTTTAGGTGCTTTTGGTTTATTAAACCTTGTATGACTTGGGTCCTAGTTATCTGAGAAACTGCTTTTCTCCCCATATATCATGGATTCATTTAGCATCAGTTGAGGTGCTGGAGCTAACAGTCTTCAGATTGAAGTGTCTGGTCTCCTGGTTACTGGTTATTTTCAGGGGAAGGCCCTTGACTCTGGAATTCTTAGCTGAACCAAGAGTGTGACTTTAGTGCAATACCCAGGTTTTTGCCTCAGAGTACGCAGGAAGATGGGTTGGAGTTTAGTTCGTTTCCTTTTCTGCTTTTGGTGGAAAGTCTTACAATTGTATATTTTTGTACATAATAACAAACTTGATCATTGCTTGCATTTCATGAATAAATAAATAAAATACAATGATTGCCATTAAATGTTAACTTGGGCCTGTAGATATCACCAGATACTAGTAATTGCCAGGGATCCTAGAAATCCGTTTGCCTTGGAAAACATGGAATTTGCATTTGTACAGAGAATCTTTTGTTTTTACATTTTGTGAAAAAATAAAAACATACAATGGGACTCCGATTATCTGATCTACTTGGAACTGGAGAATAGGCGTAGCTCGGGCTGTCAACTTAAAAACTGTAAATGTAGCAATAAAACATTGTATTCAACTGATACCTATATAGATTGTGGCTAGGGAAACTAAAGTTCAGTGTTTCATTTTATTGTGGAAAAATACAGATTTTTATGGGTTTTTATTGGAGAATTTTGTTTATTTTTATCATGGAAAACTAGGATCCCTGGTCATTCCCCACTTTCAGCAAAGGAAAAACTGTGGCATCTCTGGACTAGTGTTGTAACTGTGGGTAAATGCTGCCTTTAAAAACGAACGCTATAAATATGTCTATTTTTCTGCATGTTTGTAATATTACTGTTTTTGTATTTTACATGACTTAATGGCACATTTAAATAAAGAATAAAGTGATGGAAAAGCAAAACCACCTGTTCTTAAAACCATGGGTATGGACATCTTTGGTAATGGATTTGAGTGCAGGTTTTGGGCCTAAGTTACTAAGGCCTTGTCTACACTTACTGGGGGTTTGACACGGGGCGATAGATGCATTGGGGATCCCTCTCCCATCAACTCCTGTACTCCACCTAGGGCCGGCTCCAGCGTTTTTGCCGCTCCATGCGGCGGGAAAAAAAAAATCCACGATCGGCAGCAGCTCTACTACCGCTTCATTATTTGGCAGCAGGTCCTTCCCTCCAAGAGGGACTGAGAGACCCGCCGCTGAATTGCCGCCGAAGAGCTATGCGTGCCGCCCCTTTCCGTTGGCTGCCCCAAGCACCTGCTTGCTGTGCTGGTGCCTGGAGCCAGCCCTGACTCCACCTGAATGAGAAGCACAAGGGAATCAACGAGAGAGTGTCTCCAGTCAACATTGTGTAGTGTGGGCTCCACAGTAAGTAGATCTAAGTACGTCAACTTCAGCTACATTATTAACGTAGATGAAGTTGCGTAACTTAGATTGATCTCCCCCCGTAATGTAGACAAGGCCTAAGACTATTGAATAAGTAATTCTGTGATTCAAACATGCCACCTGTCATGGAAAAACAAACTGGAAAAACAAAAGTAATGAAGGCCTGTGCATGTAATAGTACCTGCATCAAAATGACTATATGAAACTGAATGGAAATGGAAAAGCTATGTTAAAAGATTGCCTACTGTAGCTGGAGATGTCAAGATTCCTTGTTGTAACATAACATCTCCTGAAGAAAATGTGGGTCTGGGAACATAAATTTTTTAAGGGTCTGTCTGCATGCCTCATATTGTAGAATAAGGCTTAAGACTGATATAGACAACAAACAAAGCACAAAAGACTGAGTGAACATGTAGGAAAGGCAGCCTTCCCCCCCCATACCATGAGTCCTAGCACTTCAGTGAATGGGAGTTAACACTGATATGTTTTCTGTTGTCTTTGGTTTCAAGAAAATCTTTTGCCAGCCAAGATTATTTGAAAAACATAGCATTGGTAGCATTACATTTTACAAATGTACCTACTCTCTAGATTGACAACTTTTATTATATTAATTAAAAAAATTGGCAGTATTAAAACAATTTGATTCTGCCATATGCAGTTATACAATATCTTCAGATGTCTTCTCTCAAGTGACTCTTGAGAACACATTTTCACCTTTCAGTCCCAGCACTGATTGGAATAATGGCACTTTAAATCTTAATCTTTATGGGTTTTATTACTGCTAAACAAGGCTCTTGTGTAGTTATCAAGGTTTGAGATTTAGCATAAGAAATTCTCCTGGACCCTTCTGACTGTGGTCTTCATTAAAGATGAGTCCACATTCGGTCATGGTTCTATGAGTTTCTTGTTACTTTCACTTTGCTGGTTGGAACCTCCACTTACGAGGGTCTTAGGAGGCACCTGATGTTAGAGGATTTTTATGGAAGCATGGGTCCAGGAGTCTCATTCTCAAGGAGTGTGTAGTGGAGGATAAACTGAGAGGCCCAGGTTTCAGGCATAATTCCTGAGATCAGTGGGTTTGTGCAATGGACCTCTGCCTTTTCTGTGAGGATGTCCCTTCTGCCCAAAAAGAGAATGAAGAACAAACACTGTGAGTCAAACATCGGCTTCGGTGAAGTTGCATAGGTACAACTGGCAGCAGATCTTGCCCTATGTTGTGTTTGGAGGAATTAGGGATTGTATGATTGAAAGGTAATTTACACAGTTTTGCTGAGTGGTTCAATGGAATATCTCTCTCTCATGGACATAGGGTGAGAAATGTATGATCTCTTTAGCTGAAGAAGCAGTGACCTGTGCTTGCAACAGGAATTCACCAGCAGGCTGAAAAAACATAAGAAATCAGATTTTATTGTGTGACTTCTGTGATTTAGCAGGTGTATAAAGGCTAATCTACACCAGAAAAGCTTTGCTGGTGTATCTATACTGGTAACAAGACTGACGTTAGTTTCTTATTCCAAACTCTTTATTCATGGTACCAGCTCCTTATTTGTGGTTCCCAGTTCCTTATTCAAATGACAAAATTATTTAAAATATATATCCATGTAAGATTAAATTTTTAGAAATGTCATTGAGTTAATGTAATTGAATGTTATAAAAATTAAATTATTAATTATTTATAATTAATCAGAAAAGGAGCTGGTTTTGACTGTCCATGGCAAAATAAGTCATGTCACCCCAAGTGACCAACAGATTGTTCTGAAAGAGCTGGGTTATACCACTCGCTTAACTGAAGCTTTGTTCTTGAGCAGTGTGGTGCCATCCCAGTTCCTTATTGTACATAGGGATTGAATAAGGAGCTGGGTTTTGACTGGTTGTATGTGGCAAAATAAGTCTCAGGTCATGCCGATGATAAGTCTCCATTACAGTTATAATCCTCTGAAGTAGGTGGGACATGCCGTTCACCAACCCAAAACTTTGTTCTTGAGCAATATGCTGTCTGATATGATGGCCCCCACCCCAATTCCACATTGTGCATAGGGCTAAAATAATGAAATGGGATTTGACTGACTGTATGTGATAAAATAAGTTTTGGGTCACCCTTAGTGACAGATCCCTGAAACCATCAGACTATTCTGAAAGAGCAGGGACCTTTCACTTGGTGACCCAAAGCTTCATTTTTGAGCAATATGCTGTCACCTGGTATGCTGTTATGCCACATGCATTTTCTATGTGAAAGTTTGAATAAGAAACTAAGTTCTGACTGGTGGTATATGAGAAGATTAATCTCAGGTCACCCCAGTTTGCTGTGACCATCAGACGGCTCTGAAGGATCCAGGACATGCCACTCACTGCCTCAAAGCTTTGTTCCTGTGCAATATGTTTCCTCTCAACATAAGAATGGCCACACTGAGTCAGATCAATGGAACATCTAGCCCAGCATCTCCCGACAGTGACCAGTCCAGATGCCTCAAAGGGAATAAGCAGAACAGGTCAATTTATTGAGGGACCCATCCTCTCTTGTCCAGTCCCAGCTTCTAGCAGTCGGAGGTATAGGGCACGCAGACCATGGGATTGTGTCCCTGACGATCTTGGCTAATAGGTCCATCAATGGCTATCTTCCATGAATTTATCTAATTCTTCTTTGAATCCAGTTATATTTTTGGCCTTCACAACCTTGCCTGGGCATGAGTTCCACAGGTTGACTGTGTGTTGTGTGAAGAAGTACAACTTTCTTATGTTTGTTTTAAACCCCAGCCTATTAATTTCATTGGGTGACCCCTAGTTCCTGAGTTATGAGAAGGGGTAAATAACAATTCCTTATTCACTTTCTCCACACCATTCATGTTTTTATAGATGTATACCAGATCTCCCCTTGTTCATCTCTTTTTTTTTCTAAGATGAACAATCCCAGTCTTTTTAATCTATCTCTTTATATGGAAGCTGTTCCATCCCCCTAATCATTTTCATTGCCCTTTTCTGTATTTTTTACAGTTCTAATATCTTTTTTTTTTTAGATGGGGTGACCAGAACTCCATGCATTATTAAATGTGCGGGTGTTCCAGGGATTTATATAGTGACTTCATGATATTTTTTGTCTTATCTATCCCTTTCCTAATGGTTGCACTAGTTCTTGTGATTGCTGATGCACATTGAGAAGATGTTTTCAGAGAACTGTCCACCATGAATTCCAGGATCTCTTTCTTGAGTTGTAACAGCTAATTTAGACTTCATCATTTTGTATATATAGCCGGGATTATGTTCTCCAATGTACATTACTTTGCATTTATCCATATTGAATTTCATCTGACATTTTGTTGCCTAATCACCCAATTTTGTGAGATCTCTTTGTGATTGTTCAGTCAGTTTTGGAATTAAGTATCTGGAATAATTTAGCATTGTCTGCAAAGTTTGCTACCTTGCTGTTTACTTCTTTTTCCAGATCATTTATGATTATGTTGAACAGCACTGGTCCCAGTACAGATCTGTGGGGAACCCTGCTATTTATCTCTCTCCCACCTGTGAAAACTGACCTTTTATTCTTAGCCTTTGTGTCCTATCTTTTAACCATTTACTGATCAAAGAGAGGACTTTCTCTCTTATCCCATGACTGCCTACTTTGAGAGCCTTCAGTGAGGGATCTTGTCAAAGGCTTTCTGAAAGTCCAAGTACATTATATCCACTGGATCACCACATGCTTGTTGACTTCCCGCCACCTCAGAATTCTAATAGATGCATGATTTCCCTTTATAAAAGCTGTGTTGACTCATCTCTTAACATATCATTGTTTATCTATGTGCCTATTCTTTACTATATTGTCAACCAATTTGGCTGGTTCTGAAATTAGGCTTACTGGCCTGTAATTACTAGGCTCATCTCTGGAGCCCTTTTTAAATATTGGCATCGCATTAGCTATCCTCCAATCATCTGGTATAGAAGCTGATTTAAGTGACAGATCTTGTGTCACAATTAGGAGTTGTGCAATTTCATAGCTGGGTTACTTCAAAGCTCTTGGATGAATATCCTCTAGTCCTGGTCACTTATTACTGTTTAATAGATGCATTTTTTCCAAAACCTTCTCTCTGGACACCTCAGTCTGGGACAGTTCCTCAGATTTGTCACCTAAAAAGAGTGGCTCAGATGTGGGAAACTTCCTTACATCCGCTGCAATGAAGACAGATACAAAGAATTCATCTGGCTTTTCCACAACAGCTTTGTCTTCACTGAGTTTCTTCAGCACTTTGATCACCCAGAGGCCTCACTGGTTGTTTGGCAGGCTTCCTGCTTCTGATGTACTTAAATTTTTTTTTTACTGTTAGTTTCTTTGTCTAGTTGCTCTTCAGATTCTATTTTGGCCTGCCTGACTTGCCAGAATTTGTTTCTTTCCACTTTCTGCAGTAGGATTCGACTTCTAATTTTTAAAATGTATCTTTTTTTGTTTCTAATTGTGTCTTTTATTGTCTTTAGCCCTGGCAACATATTTTTTGGTAACGCTAACTTTATTTATTTATTTATTTATTTATTTATTATTTGGGGTATACGTATAATTTGAGCCTCTATTATGGTATTTTTCCATGCAGCATTTCACTCTTGTTACTGTTCCTTTTAATTTCCATTTAACTAGCCATCTCATTTTTGTGTAGTTCCCCATTTTGAAGTTTTTTTAGGTTTTTTTGGTATTTTTCCCCCTACAACAATGTTAAATTTAATTACATTATGGTTGCTATTACTGAGCTTTTCAGCTATATTCACATTTTTGACCAGATCCAGTGTGCTACTTAAGAGTAAATCAAGAATTGCCTCTCCCTTTGTGGGTTCCAGCACTAGCTGCTCAAAGAAGCAGTCATTAATGGTGTCTAGAAATTTAATCTCTGCATCCCATCCTGAAGTGGCATGTTCCCAGTCAACATTGGGATTTTGTGTTTTCTGTTTTAGTAGCCTGTCTAATCACCAAGCATTTCACAGTCATCATCACCATCCTGGTCAGGTGGTCAGTAGTATATTCCTACTGTCATATTCTTATTATTCAAGTATGGAATTTCTATCTATAGAGTTTCTATGGTACTGTTTGATTCATTTAAGATTCTTACTATATTTGACTCTATGCTGTCTTTCACATTTAGTACTACTCTCCTAGCTGTTCCATGACGTTTCTGTGATATCTATTATATCAATATCCTTATTTAATACTTGTCACTCTAGTTCACCAGTCTTAGTATTTAGACTTCTTGCATTTGTATATAAGCACTTATAAAATTTGTCATTATTTAGTTGTCGGCCTTCATGTGATGTAATTGAATGGTACTCTATTTCATTTTTTCATTTCTTTTCAGTTCCTATCTGTACTTTATCAATTACTATCCTCTCATCTTTAGTAGGATATATCCAGTATCCCCTTTAATAAATCCTTCCCTAACAGATGTCTCTGTCTGAACCGTATGCTCCTCCGCACTTGTCAGCTTCCCCCCGGCCTTAGTTTAAAAACATCTCTTTGACGTTTTAAATTTTACATGCCTCCCACTCCACTTCCATATTGTGCCTGGAGTTTGAATAAGGAGCAGGGGTTTGATTGGTGGTAGGTGACAAAATGTTTTGAATCACCCCAAATGATACGTCACTTTGACCATTATTTCATTTTGAAGATGAGGATATTCCACTGCCAGAGGTGAACTTTTATTTCTGGTGCCAAAGAATCCCATGGCACCTTATAGACTAACAGACGTATTGGAGCCTAAGCAGTTGGTGTGCAAAGTCCACCGCCGATCATCTTGACTGATATTGTCTCATTGTTTCCTTGTTACTCCCCCCATCTCTTGTCTGTCTTAAACTTAGCTTGTAAACTCTGTTGAGTAGGAACTGTCTTTTTGTTGTGTTTGTACAGTACCTAGCACAATGTGCTCCTGGTCCATGACTGGGACTCCTAGGCACTATGCTAATACAACTATTAAATAAATAACATCAGTCAACAGCTGTGAAGTTAATCATTTCTAACAATGACAAGTTTAGTAGATTAAAAAAATCTGAGAACAATTTAAGTATGTGCTTGTTTCCTTGAGGCATATCCTGTGACATTAAAGGCAGTGGGAGTTTAGACTGTTTAGTACTGCAAGTTTGAGCTCTATATGAATGGTGGACAATTGGTAATATAGAAGGTAAATGCTCAAGGATAGCCATATGGAAGAGAGAGACAATATAAGAAAATACAATTGCAGGAATTATCAACAAATGTTTTGTATAGAAGATATATAGGAGCAATAAAGCCAGTAACACCAAAAGTTGTTATTAAAAGGTTAGAATGTCTAAACATTGAGTAGTCATCAGGAATCACTCAAATCCAAATTTACTATATGAAAAACAGACATCATGGAACTCTTAGCCTATATTTATATATATGGAGATATACCTATTTTATAGAACTCAAAGGGACCTTGAAAGGGCATCGAGTCCAGCCCCTCTGCCTTCACTAGCAGGACCAAGTACTTTCCCTCACAATTTTTTTTTTTTTGCCCCAGATCCCTAAATGGCCCCTTCAAGGATTGAACTTCACAACCCTGGGTTTAGCAGGCCAATGCTCAAACCAAATTAGCTATCCCATTTGTAAGAGTTAACTTTAGAAGACGGTTCTTGAAGTTTGGAAGGTGGTAAAAAAATATTATTTATAAAAGTATGTTACCAGGAAATTACATATCTATTAGCTTAACTTCAGTTGTTGTTGAAGTGTTAGGAGCATTTATAAAAATTGTGCTTCAAGATAACTGTTATGATTTCAGGAAAAAAAGGTCATGATTCAGTAGCTGGTTGGAATTCTTGGAAGATTTCAGTGCTACAGCAATGCCAAGAAACACTGGTCATGTTAAAGATCTGTGGGCATTATTAATATGAATAATATTTTTGGGGTCTGTAACTAAGCTGCTTTAATTTGCATCATACTAAAACCTTGTCACTGCAGGTAGACTTGATATCATATCTTTAAAAAGTCTTAGATTGATTTAGTTCTAATCATACATTGCTTGTTTCTGCTATCAGATGTGGTGTTTTTTTTAAAAGTATAATTTAAGAATGTAGGTTGTCATCCTAAAAGGTGCTGTCAGCATCCCACTTTGTGGGAGTGAATCAGAGCAGGCTGCTTGCACTTACCATAGTCTATGAATTAAGCAAATGGCCTGATCATTTTACTTTATAAAGCACCTTCTGTGCATGCATATTCTGAACTTATAGGTATGGGATATTTATGCTATGTCACATATCAGTGATGTTGTAATATAATAAAGTTTGCTTAATGTCATCATAATCTTGCCACAGCATTTTTATCATTAGCCAGGATTTTCCAGTAGGCAATCTGATGTCCCCAGGCTAAAAATGAAATCATCAGGGAAGAGTTCATCCCCCGCCATTAGTTACTTACTACTTAAAAAAAAAAAGAAATCAGTCCTTCATTGTGCATCATTATCACAGTGATATGATTTAATGGCAAATGGTACAGTATTGGGCACATTTAAACTATATTAATACAAAGTGGTTTGGTGCATAGCAAATATTTCTATTAAATAGGATGCCCCATTATGCCAGTAAATTATAATCTCATACTAATGACTCAGGGGGTAAAGATGTAAAACAGTTTCTATATTAATCTGTTTTTTTGAACCCCATCCACTCTCTAGTTTGCTAGTAAAAAGTTCATTCGTATAAAATGTCTGTGAAGTCTTGGCCTGCATAAATGTTTTTTTTTCTTCAGAGTTTGAGCTTAATTGGATAAGTCATCTGTGAGAGTTTGGAAAATTGTGGGATTTCACTTTTAAGATTACTTTTTTTCGTTTTCATGAAGAAACAAATAATGAAAGGTACAAAAAGGTGAATGATCTCCAGCTTGTATATGGTTTCCAAATATCACATCCTTCATAGGATCTCCAGTAGAATTATGCAGTTTTATAACACATCACAGCTGCAAGACCAGACAATATGACAGACACAAGACATTAGAGTGGTTACAGTAATAAAATAGGAGAAAATGTATATGAATAGGGAGAAGAAGGAAGGGGAAAGTAGAGGCTTGGAGGAATGAAGGTGTAGCTTTCTTTGAACCACTTCACTATTTATCCAAAAGGTACCCAGAAATGGTACCAAATTTCTTCTAATTCATATAATTGATCCCTACAGCGTTAAACTATTCTTTCTTTGGCTGCTGATTCAGACAGGTCTGAATATGGGGGTTTTCACTCTTGAAATTCCTCTCCCTGCCCACACAATTTAAATGCCTCAGTGGAAAATGTTTAAACTTGTTTTAGTCATTAATTCTCATTGAGACCTATCACAGGAGACTGTTTTGTTTTTTTAAAACAGTTTTACAAGTTGTAGAGCACTTTATTTAATTTGCCTTCAATTGTAAATGGAACACCAGGCTTATAAATTCATGGATTAGTCATGACAACTTTTAGAAAAGTCATAGTTTCTTCATGGCTCCCCTTCCACAGCTGCCAAAGCGTCTCATGTCAGTTTATTCTGCTGGCATCTTCACCCCTTGTGCATTCTTTGGATGACTGCTCTTGGTTTCAGCTCCTTCTCCGTTAGTGCCAATGGAATAGGCTGGCAATACCTGATCTGGTGTCTGAGCTACTGTTTCCAAATAATTCTGCCTAATATGTGTCCCTTGTGATTGAGGCAAGAGAAAGGGGCTACAGCTGGATGTCCATCCCATTGTCTGCTTGAAGTGAGTGGGTAGAAAACAATTCTTCTTAACTTCATGCCACTGTGCTCAATACATCAATCCTGTGAGCTCCCTCCTCCTCCTCCTCCTAGCAACAGCATGATATCAACTGGGTCTTTTCCAAGTTATCACAAAATGGATGCTGCTGTGCTTCCTGACTGGTGGAATCTTCACTTCCTTGCTAGAAGGCAAGAGAAGTATAGCAACGCTGCTATCCCAACATGCCACGCTCCTGGCTGGCTGTTATGTTATGTTTCTCTCAGTTTCTCCCGCTGTCCTTTGGACTACTCCAGCCATCAGTATCTCCTAGCTGTCCAGTCAGATCACCAGAGTCCTTCTCCTTCCTGAAGTCTAGCAGCAGTGTGTCTAAAACCAAACTTTCAGCCCAGATAGGCTCAGCTGGCAGACATTTCATCCTGGGTGTGCCTGTGGTGCTCTAGACAGTTCTTCTGTGCCTCAATCAACCCATGATCTAGGGGTTGGCGCACTCCTCCCCTTACTGAGGGATCCAGGCAGGCTTTAGCTTTCTTGGATGGCTCACAGGTTATCTTTTGAAGCAGACATTTATGAAGTCATTGGGAGGTGAACTATCTCCAATTCAACAGGTTAATCATTAATGTTTGGAGGATATTCTTGCCATGCGGTATTAGGAGGAGAACATCACCAGACAGACATTTAAATTGTTTTATTTAACTAAAACAGCAACATTATGTATTCTGGATTTTTTTCTTCAACAGCAAATGTATATTTTAACAAAACCAGCATATGAATTTTTGAATTTAGTTAAACATTCAATTTTTTTAAAATCAGGTTTGTTTTTGTTAAAATTGTTTTAAACTAAAATAGTCAACTTCCTCTAAGGGAGGGGGAGTGTAATGGGAGGCACTCACCTTTTGAGCAGCTCCTGCCACTGCATGTGTACTGCAGTCCTTTTCCCACTCTTGGCACCCCCAAAGGTTGTTGATCTTGCTCAGTAGGTCTTCAGTGGCTCGGCCCTTGGCCTGGTCATACAGTCAAAATGAACCCCTTCCAGGGGATCAAAGAGTCCAACAGAACTGTCTGTCTACCCTCACCAGGGTTTTAAACTCCTGCTCTGGGCCTTTACATTTAGCCCTTCTCTTGAGCCTCATCCCCTTCTTGGGGTTTACACCACCTCACCAGTGGGAGACCCCACGACCACCCACTACTCCAGGTTCCAACCCAGGGACACTATAAACAGAATCCACATACTGATCACGTAAATTTGTTGCTGCTACTTCCCTGGGTCTCTTCCTACCTGGTCCCCTTTATCTTCACCCCTTATCCCAGGGTTAAAGTTCTCAGGTCCTCCCTCCAACTTAAGCAACTGCAGCCAGAACAAAACTCTGGTTATCCCTTGAGCTCCACCCTTCCTTAGCCCTCTGGTTCCAGCCAGGAACTGACCTGCATTGATCCTCAGCATCTTTATTTGAACCTATTGCACTCTGCTTGGCTGCTTCCATGAGACCTCTCTAGACAGGCCTGGAGGAGCCACCTTCACTGCTCTCTTTTTGGGGTGGGGTGTAATAGGATTGTGGGGCTTCCAGCAGGGGCCCACAATGGCCAAGTACCCCAGATCACAGAGTGGATATGGTTGTTGGACATGTTTATTGAGCTAGGCCTGCCTCATTATGTATATGCATAGATGCTTAGAAGGGTGGGGGAGGCAGGAATGGAACATGGTTGAAATGACCTTGATATGTTTCTTTTTCATGTTCTCTGGGGGAGCAATCCTCGATGATCTAATGAGACAGGGTTATAAGTTTTGCCTGCCCATTCCTTTATTTTAAATAATTTGGGTATTAGAGAGTGTGTCACATGGCCTCTTAAGTGGTGTCTGCTGGGAGGGTGGGCAGAGTTCTGAATCACGTGGCTTTTTAAAAGCCTTTTTTAAACCCTGAGTTGTGCCTGAAATTTCAGCTCCATTAGAACTGTGCTAGAAGAGTTTATAAGCTCTGTGAGCCTCATGGGCTATGTACTAGAGGGGTAGCTGTGTTAGTCTGTATCAGCAAAAACGAGGAGTCTTTGTGGCACCTTAGAGACTAGCAAATTTATTTGGGCAGAAGCTTTCGTGGGCTATAAACCACTTCATCAGATGCCATGTAGAATTTTAGCAAGATCTAAGACATAGGGCTCAGTTTGGTTACAATTTCCAAAGCTTAAGCCAGCAAAGCTCATAGCTCCTGTTATTTCTTGTATAGCAAAAGGTTTTTTAGCCATATAAATAGGAAGAAAACCAAGAAGGAAGAAGTGGGACCGCTTAAAACTTTAAACGGAGTGGAGATTAGGGATAATCTTGGAATGGCACAACATCTGAACGAATATTTTGCCTCGGTCTTTAATGAGGCTAATGAAGGGCTAAGGAATAGTGATAGAGGGACTGATGGGAATGAAGATATGGGGGTAGACATTACGGTATCTGAGGTAGAAGCCAAACTTGAACAGCTAAACGGAAGTAAATCGGGGGGCCCGGACAATCTTCATCCTAGAATATTAAGGGAATTGGCGAGTGAAATTGCAAGCCCATTAGCGATGAGTTTTAATAAATCTCTAAACTCGGGGGTTGTACCGTTTGACTGGAGATTAGCTAATATAGTTCCTATATTCAAGAAGGGGAAAAAAAGTGACCCGGGTAACTATAGGCCTGTTAGTTTAACATCTGTAGTATGCAAAGTCATGAAAAATTTTTTAAAGGAGAGAGTGGTTACGGACCTTGAGGCCGTTGGCAACTGGGACAAATTACAGCATGGATTTACGAAAGGTAGATCGTGCCAAACCAACCTGATCTCCTTCTTTGAGAAAGTAACAGATTTTTTAGACAAGGGAAATGCGGTGGATCTAATATATCTTGATTTCAGTAAGGCGTTTGATATGGTACCGCATGAGGAATTACTGGTTAAATTGGAAAAGATGGGGATCGAAATGAAAATCCAGAGGTGGATAAGGAGCTGGTTAAAGGGGAGACTGCAGAGGTCGTATTGAAGGGGAACTGTCGGGTTGGAGGGGGTTACCAGTGGAGTTCCTCAAGGTTCGGTTTTGGGTCCGATTTTATTCAATCTATTTATCGCTGACCTGGGAACCAAGAGTAGGAGTGGGCTGATAAAGTTTGCGGATGACATCAAGTTGGGAGGTATTGCAAATTCGGAAAAGGATCGGGATATCCTCCAGGGAGATTTGGATGACCTTGTAAACTGGAGTATTAGTAACAGGATGAAATTCAATAGTGAGAAGTGTAAGGTTATGCATTTAGGGATGACTAACAAGAACTTTAGTTATAAGCTGGGGACGCACCAGTTGGAAGTAACGGAGGAGGAGAAGGACCTAGGAGTCCTGGTTGATCGTAGGATGACTATGAGTAGGCAATGTGATGTGGCCGTTAAAAAAGCTAATGCGGTCTTGGGATGCATTAGGCGAGGTATTTCTAGTAGGGATAAGGAGGTGCTAGTCCCGTTATATAAGGCGTTGGTAAGACCTCATTTGGAGTATTGTGTGCAGTTTTGGTCTCCCATGTTTAAGAAGGATGAATTCAAACTGGAACGGGTACAAAGAAGGGCCACTAGAATGATCCGAGGAATGGAAAGCCTGTCGTATGAAAGGAGACTTGAGGAGCTCGGTTTGTTTTCCTTAACCAAAAGAAGGATAAGAGGAGATATGATTGCACTCTTTAAATATATCAGAGGGATAAATACCAGGGAAGGAGAAGAATTATTTCAGCTCAGTGCTAATGTGGACACGAGGACAAACGGATATAAATTGTCAGTCAGGAAATTTAGGCTTGAAATTAGACGAAGGTTTCTAACCATCAGAAGAGTGCAATTCTGGAACAGCCTACCAAAGGCAACAGTGGGGGCGAAGGACCTCCATGACTTTAAGATTAAGCTAGATAAGTTTATGGAGGGGATGGTATGATAGGATAACTGGCTTAGTCAATAGGTCAATAAAGTGCCACACTGGTAATTAGTACAATGGGTCAATGATAGGATATTGTTAGCCTTTTTCCAGAGGGTCTGGCTGGAGAGTCTTGCCCGCATGCTCGGGGTTCAGCTGACCGCCATATTTGGGGTCGGGAAGGAATTTTCCTCCAGGATAGATTGGCAGTGGCCCTGGAGGTTTTTCGCCTTCCTCCGAAGCATGGGGCAGGGGTCGCTTGCTTAAGGAGTGGGTGGATCGGCTTATGTGGCCTGCATCTTGCAGGAGGTCAGACTAGATGATCATAATGGTCCCTTCTGATCTTGAATTCTATGATTCTATGATTCTATGATCATTCTGCCATGCAGGATTCAGTGCTATAAATCATCTGAGAACCACATGTGAGACTTCACTGAAATTATACATGCCAACAGCTTGTCCTGTAGAGTTTGTAAAAGCTCCATTGAAGTTACAAGCAAAAATTATTTTTGACTTTTTTAAAAAAAATTATGTAGAAAAGGGAAGTTTTTCTTCTTTAATAAAAGCTAAAGAAACTCCTAGACCAAAAACTTAAATGAACAATTACCGTTGAGAATATATTCTTATTTAAAACAATGTAAATAGAAAATAATTTAAAAATCCTAAATGGCAGAAACTTGGGAAATTTGCAGTTTAGGTTGCAACACTAACCTCATTTTTGCCCTTGTATTTCAGTCACCTCCACATTTACACCAGAGATCTTCTCCTTCACCATGTGTGAGACATCTTTTTTCATTCGCTTTTCCATTATGGACCAGAGACTACAATATTTTACAATCCTGTATGCAAGCCAGAGATTCATCTTCTGTATGCACCATACCAGAATATATTGGAGAGTGCAGTCTACCTCATCCACACTCCTCACTGGTCAACCCACTTTACATATCTATTCATTATCCGTGTAGGATTAGAAAGTGCCAACTGTTTCATAATACATACACACAAGGGCACTGAATTCTGGCTCCACAGGCAACCTTAATTTTGGCATTTCCTAACTTTGAAGTGCTTGCAAAGTTAATGTTTTTTAACATAGTTCTTGTGTGTAATTTTCTCAGTTTTAAAAAAGCAAACAGAAAAGACAGCATTTCTGTCATGTGACATTGACTCACATAGCTCATCAGCAGGGTTGGAACCTTTAAGATCCACTGCAGAGACCTCTGCCACTTGAGCTAATGGAGTAACTGATAGTAGTAGTAGATTATCGTCTGTGTGGATCAGCTCTAAGACAGAATGGAACACTTTGCCAGCAGATTTCATAGATATTTGTTGATAGGAGAAGAATGATGAGAGTTAGGAATCTTAAGTTCCATTCCAGGCTTTAGAAGGAAGTTCTAGTGAGCACACTCTTCTGCCGATTCCCCCCACAACCTGTCACTGCCTCAGTCCTGTCTCTACATCAGCACTGCGCTCCTCCCATTGTTCTGTTCTTCTCACTTATCAGTCCCAATCTTCGTCCATTAAATCCTAGTCTCATCTCTCCAGACTCCCACTCCCAATCCTTCTTTCTTCCCCATCCCTAAACTCACAATCTCCCTACCTAGCCATTCTTAGCCCTTCCCTACCCCCAGTTCCTTGTCCCCAGTCTCCTTGCCCAGTCTGTCCCAGTTGTCTCCATTCACAACCAGTCTTTCTAGTCCTTCCTAGCCTCCAGTTGCCCATCTCCCTGCTAGCTCCGAATTCTAGTTTTCTTCCATGAACTTTTCATCCAAGTGCAGTGTCCTCACCATCCCTGCTCCTTGTCCTAGTCTCTTTGCCCATCCACACCTGGGTTCCTGATCAGATCTGTTTCCCCTCCTCTGCACACACCCTCCTTTCCCAGTCCCCTGTTTAAACAGTCCCCACCTCCACCCCCTGGCTCACAGTCCCACTCTCTGCCTCACTGTCATTCTTCAATCTCAGTCTTCACTCCCTGCTAGCCTCTAGTCCCATTCTCCACCACTCAGGCTCCTTTCCAGATCTATTCCCCCATCCATACTTTGCAACACACTAGGTTTGGCTCTTCCTTCTTGTCATTTGAGTCAGACTGTTTCCTCCTCTACACTGCCTGCCTGCTAGACAGGGGATCATTGACAGCACAGGAGATACAGGCTCCATACTCGAAGTTCAAGCTTAATAATAGGTAATGCTGCCAATCCCATCTATAATGGTGTAAGACTTTACAGTAAGGGAAAACTGAGAAATAGAAAAGAAAAAAAATGTTTTGTACAAAGTTAACTCAATGCTTTTCAAACTTTAAATGAATGTTCACTTCAGTGTTCAGACTGAAGCAAAGTTTTCAGCTGGTTCATTTTTCTGAACTTGTTATAACCATTCCCTGTCCAAGTCATTAATGATTCTTAAATTACATAAATAGTTTCCCCTAAGTTGTTTTCATATGACATTATATGATGCAACTTGATGCCTAATGCAACATGAAGCCACACAATTAATCATAATGTGATTTGAGGAAGATGGATTAGGGAAAATTATTTCAGGTAACAGACAGCTGATCTTAACTTTTATTTTAATAAGCATTCAAAGTACCCACCCTTGGCATAGGCTGGTAGATGGCTCCTATTAGTTGCTATCCTCTTTTTTTGTTTATACTACTCAGTTATGCTTCAGGATATCTCCTTTTTTGTATGAACTTTTCTCTACTTAGTAAATGTTATGGCTAATGTGCAAGCATTGGCAATAAGAGCCAGTGAGATTATTAGCTTTGGTCATCTGACCTTTGTTTTCTTATTAACAGTGAGTCTCAATCTGAATCCCCTCAGCAAACACAAAAAGGGTAGGTTTCAGAGGAGCAGCCGTGTTAGTCTGTATCTGCAAAAAGAACAGGAGTACGTGTGGCACCTTAGAGACTAACAAATTTATTTGAGCATAAGCTTTCATGGGCTACAGCCCACTTCATCGAATGCAGAGAATGGAACATATAGTAAGGAGATATAGATACGTACGTACGTACAGAGAAAAGGGTAAGACTTGAGAGTCTCAGTCAATGCTAAATACATCATCCACCACCATAGGAAAGCAGTTAAAGCTGACTCTGAGCTCTGGTCACCAAATTATTTGTAACATGACAGCTGATGGGATATGTCAGCTGGAAAAGAAATGTCTTGACATAAACTCCAAGCATCTCTCACTTCAGTCTCAGGAAATGTAACTCAGATCATCTTTCTCTTCCTGGAAGATATTCAGCAAGTCAGAGGCTCCATTGATACTTGTAAATACGGAAGTTCATCATAAACTCTAACACACTCTCATTCACTGTGGAAGAATTAGAGTTCGTAAGATTTAAAAATAGCAGCTTCTTGTCCATCAGTGCTTTTTAAAGCAAAAACCAAAAGGTAAATAAAAGATTGCCTTACTAAACTTGATATGGGTAACTCTTACTTCTGCTTCACAAAAATAGCACTGAATACTGGCTATAGCATAATGATTACTCACTTTAATTCATTCACATTTCTCTCTTCAAGCACAACAGAGATTAAAAAAACCCAAGAGATTTGAGTTTCAGACACTTTCAGAACTTGTATTTTGAAAAACCAAGAATGTGTACTTCATCATCCCACATCCCAGTGTGCTCAAGTATAAAGTTCATGCAAAAAAAAAAATGTAAAAGGCATAATATGTAGTCAAGAGTTGGTGGAGACACTCATTGCTCCCAGCCCTTTAAAAGCATAGCAATGGTTATTGAACTGCTGCAAAAAGCCATGACAAAAACTTCCTGCAAATAGAGTTAAAGGCAGAAATTGATTGCACAAACTGTTGTTGTTCACAGGTCCTATGATTGCATGTTCATGGTTATTGTCCTTTTTAAAAAAGGGCTCCAGAGGTGATCCTGGCAATTACAGGCAGATAAGCCTAACTTTGGGTACCACGCAAATTGATATTGGTTGAAACTATAGTTTAAAAAAAACCAAAACAGAATTATCAGATGTATAGATAAACACAGTATTTTAGAAAAGAGATGACGTGGCTTTTGTAAAGGGAAATCATGCCTTACCAATCTATTACAATTCATTGAGGGTGTACACAACTCTGTGGACAAGGGTGATCCAGTCAACATAGCATACTTGGACTTTCCTAAAGCCTTTGACAAGGTCCTTGTAAGGATGTCATTTTTTGAGCTCCTCCTAGCAGCTGGGGTGGTACTGCAGTCCTCTTTTCACCCCTGACACCTCCTGCAGGCTGCTAGCTGATTTTGGTGGATCTTGTGTGGCTTGGTCCTCCGGTAAAGTCACAAAGTCCAAATGAACCCCTTCCAGGGTAGTAAAGTGTCCAATAAATGAACAGTCCCATTGCCCTTACTGGGGTCTTCAGCTCTGGCTCTGGGCCCTTTAAATTCAAGTCTTTGTTCAGGCTCTCCCATAAGCCCTGTCTCCTCCTTGGGGCTAGTGCTACTAAGTCTGGTAGAGAATCCTGTGCCTGCCCACTACTCCGGGTTCCAACCCAGAGACCCTATATACAGCAGCTATGCACTGGTCGATTTTAATTCATTGCTGCATCTTCCCTGGGCCTCCTCCTACCTGGCCTCTTTTAGCTTCACACTTAACTCGTGGTTAAGGTTCTTTGGTCCGCCCTCTCCCTACAAATCAAGTTTAAGCAAATACAGCCAGAAACAAACTCTGGTTATTTCTTACCCTTCTGGTCTCAGCCAGGAACTGACCTGCTCAATCCCTGCAGTGCCTTTTATCTGAGCCTAATAGGCTCTGATTGGCTGCTTCTGTGAGATCTCTCTTGGCAGGCCTGGAGGACCCATCTTCACTGTTCTTTTCCCGAAGCAGAGTGTAGTAGGACTGTGGGGCCTCTTTTAGAGAGTCACAAACGACAGGTACACCTCATCACAGTTGCTCACCAAAGGCTGTTAAGCAAACTAAGCAGTCATGGGATAAGAGGGAAGTCCTCTAATGGATCAGAAATCAAAGGGTAGGAATAAATGGTCAGGTCAATAAAGCAAGGTCCCCTAAAGATCTGTACTGGGAGCTGTGCTGTTTAACATACTGATAAATTATCAGCGAAAGGGGTGCACAGTGAGGTGGCAAAATTTGCAGATGATGCCATACAAAATTACTTGAGACAGTTAAGTCCAAAGCTGACTGGGAAGAGTTACAAAGGGATATCACTAAACTGGATGACTGGGAAACACAATGGCAGATGAAATTCGATGTTGAGAAGTACAAAGTAATGCACATGTGAAAAAATAATCCTACCTATACATACAAAATGACACAGTCTAAATTTAGCTGTATCTGCTCAAGAAAGAGATCCTGGAGTCATCATGGACAGTTCTCTGAAAACAGTTGCTCAATGTGCATTAGCAATCACAGGAGCTAACAGAATATTAGGAACTATTATGAAAGGGATAGATAATAAAACAGAAAAATCATACTGCCACTATATAAGTGCATGGTATGCCCACTTCTTGAATACTTCATTTAGTCTGGTTGCCCCATCTCAAAATAGATGTATTAGAATTGGAAAAGGTAGGAAGCAGGTTAAAACCAAAAGGAAGTACTTGTTCACAAATCACATAGTCAACCCATGGAACTCATTGCCAGAGGATTTTGTGTCGGCAAAAATTATAACTGGGTTCAAAAAAGAATTAGAAAAGTTCATGGAGGATAGGTCCATCTGTGACTACTAGCCAAGATGGTCAGGGATATAACCCCATGGTCTGGGTGTCTGTAAGTCCCCAACTGCCAGAAGCTTGATCTGGACGACAGGGAGTGGATCATGCAAAATTGTCCTATGCTGTTCGTTCCCTCTGAAGCATCTGGCACTGGCCACTATCAGAAGACGTGATGCTGGGCTAGATGGACCATTGGTCTGACCTCGTACAGCCATTTGTATGTTCTTGTGTGTGTGAATGTGTGTTCTTTGGCATACTCTACAGCACTCTGATGTCACAGGGAGGACACTCTGGGAGTTTGTGGGCAGGCTGGAGGCACATGGCTGATACTGCAACCTATGTTATATACCTCTACCTCGATATAACTCTGTCCTCGGGAACCAAAAAATCTTACTGCGTTATAGGTGAAACCGCATTATATCGAATTGATTTGATCCGCCAGAGCATGCAGCCCCGCCTCCTTGGAAGCGCTGCTTTACCACGTATATCCGAATTCGTGTTATATCGGGTGGCGTTATACCGGGGTAGAGGTGTAGTTCGAAATAGATAGGTTTTACACCTTTGTGCTGTTCAGGGAGTGTAGAGTGCATACTTTTTTTCACCTGAGCCTGCCTTTTTTTTCCTATGGCCACACTTTCTTTCTCTGCACTGCTTACATATTGGGTGATACTGCATCATGCCATCATCATTGCACTATGTACAGGCACAGTATAGTGCTACATTAATCTTGGTGTAACTTGCCTCTTTTTCACTAATGTTCAGTGCTGTGTACTTCCTTTACTATTGCAAATAATGGATTTGTATTGTCATGGACAATTCCTTTTACATGCTCACACTGATAGGAGCACCTAAATCAAACACTATATTAGGATTTCAAAGAGATTCTAAATTCCAGATCTAATATTCTGTAAGATTCTAAATTAGAAGTTTTGTTTTTCCCATATTAACATTATGGTGTTCTCTGATTTAGGGTATGTGTGTTTCTGTGAGCTGTATTGTGTCTTAGAACACCTCTCTCCATAATACACCCTAATTTTGGTTCTGATCAAAGGTTATATAATTTCAATCTTTTTGTCTTAGTATAACACTTTTACTAATCAGTTCTGTCTAGGCACTCTTTAAACGAGGTAGCTGCTTTTTATTCTATTATGTATAGTTAGAGCCATTCAAGCAATAGAACATAAGCAAAACCCAATCATTCTTGAGGATGTCAGTTTTCCAGGGCTCCATTCCCTAGATGCCTGCATTATGGAATTCACCATTGAATGGGAAGCATATCCTGTAAGGCATCCATTAATGATTTTCCATTAATTGGTCACCAAGGAATGTTCATTTACTTGTGCTGCTGACATTCTTCTTTCCCTCAGAGACTAAATGCATGCTTTCTATGTGCCTTTTGTTAAATTAGGTCTTTGGAATACAGTAGCTATGCTGGCATAATGCAATTGGGATAACTGTAAAGTATAGTTTTACACTGGTCTGTTTTCCAAAGAAGTGAAGAGCATGAAGAGAGAGTAATTGTTGTTGCTTTTGGTTTTTAAATGTGATAAATCAATGAATCAACTACTTCATTTATTTAGGTCTATTGACTCACCAGTCCATTGTGAGTCTGATCCTTCTAGCATGAATCTCATTTATAAATCTGAAATTCTTCAACATTTCCAGCATTATCAGAAAATCATATGAGCATAATTAATAGATTCTGGGATAAATTAATCCCTGGTCTAACTCCATTTAAATCAGTGGAGTTACACTAGGAATTAATTTGACCCTGTGTTCTTTCTTAGTTTACTCTGAAATGCTCTCTTCCATTGTCACTTTTCCAGATCAGTGACAAGGGAAGCAAGAACAACCCCATTACATCTGAGCTTTTATTCTGTTTCCCAAACTGTTTGATAAACAGAGAGGAAAGAGGGATGTGTTTTTTCGTGTGATGCACACTGCATGGACAATCACAACTCTCCTTTATAATATATCTGAGGTAAACTTTCAAAATTTCAAAAGACTATTAAACGTTATTAATTTAGGCAGCATCACAAGCAGGGCTGCCCAGAGGATTCCGGGGGCCTGGGGTCTTTGGCGGCGGGGGGCCCTTCCGTTCCGGGACCTGCCGCCGAAGTGCCCCGAAGACCCGCGGCGGGGCCCCCCCCCCGCCGCCGAATTACTGCCGAAGCGGGACCCGCCGCCGAAGTGCAGCCCGGACTTCGGCGGTAATTCGGTGGCAGGGGGGCTCCCCGCCGCGGGTCTTTGGGGCACTTCAGCGGCAGGTCCCGGAACGGAAGGGCCCCCCGCTGACGAATTACCACCGAAGACCGAGCTGAACTTCGGCGGTGGGTCCCGCTCCGTCTTCAGTGGTAATTCGCCAGCGGGGGGTCCTTCCGCCCCGGAGTGGAAGGACCCCCCGCCGGCGAAGACCGGGAGCGAAGAAGCTCCTGCGCCCGGCCCTGCAAGAGTTTTCCGGGCCCCCCGGAGCAAGTGGGCACCCCGCTCCAGGGGCCCCGAAAAACTCTCGTGGGGGCCCCTGTGGGGCTCGGGGCCTGGGGCAAATTGCCCCTCTTGCCCCCCCCTCTGGGCGGCCCTGATCACAAGTGTCATTGGTGCTCAATGGGGCCAACTGTGAGAATCACTGTACTTTCTTAATGTTAGTGTAAAGAAAGTGCCCAGAAACTTCTTCACTATATAGCTTAAAGACCTTTTTCTTTCCTTCTCCCTCTCACACCAACTTCTTCAGAGTTTCCTAAACTTTTATTGCCCCTCTCTCTGACTGGTAAAAGATTTTGATGACACTCTTCTGCCTCAAGAAATACCAGCTGTTCTGACCCAATTCTCCCAGTAGCTAAAGCCCTCCCATGTCTCCTTAATAAGGTGTTCAGATATCATGGTGATAGGCACTTTAGGAAAATGAACTGTCAAACACTCCCATGCACAGATGTGCTGTGTGGGTTTGTGATGGGGTGGGGGACCCCATCCAGTGCGGGGTGAGTTCACCCCATCCTTCGAGCTGACCTCTGTTTCTAGGCAGTGAGACCTAAGGACTAAAGTCGATAGAGTTGCTCTGATCTGCAGGGCTGTAAGGGCTAATGGCAAGAGTCTATAGAATTATCCTGGTTCACAGGGCAGTGAGGCCTAGTGGCCAGTGTCAATAGAGATACCCTGGATTCGCAGGGCAGTGAGGCCTAGTGGACAGAGTTAGTAGAGTTGTCCTGCGGGGCTGTATGGCCTACTGGCCAGGTGGGGTGTGGGGGCTGCCGGCCAGGGGCTGAGTGGTGGCCAGGGTAGGGGTACCCGGGTCCTCCCTGCTCCACTGGGTCTCAGCCCAGGGCCCTGTCAGTGGCGAGTGTGTCTGCCAATGACTCAGCAGAGGTCTGTTCACAGTGCGCTGACTATCATCAGGACAATGGGCTATTTCCTACTGTGATACTCATGGTGGCAGTCTGCGTGTCTTTGGGATCTCCAGGTTCCTCGACTGGTGCAACTCCCTGTAGCTCAGACCTCCCTGGGGCGTCCATAGATATCTGGATGTCTGCTTGGGTCTTGGTGCCTTTGGCTTCCATGGTCCAGGGCTCCAGCTGCTCCCGGGTGGGAGCTGGCAAGGGGCATCCTTCCTTTCTGGCAGTCAGCCCAGAATGAGCTGGGCTGCCCCCTCTTATACTGGTGCTCCACCTGGAGCATGCCCAGTAGGGATGTGGGGGCATGGCTTCCTCCGCCCACAGTGAGAATTTAACCTTTCCTCATCCAGTGCAGGGTGAGCTCACCCCGTCACAGGGTTATGGGTGTCTGCCACAGATCCTACTTGTCTTACATTTCACTGTAAAACAGGACTAGTCCTGCCTCTTAAAAATAGTGTACTGCTCTCGTAAGAAGCAGCAAAGAATCCTGTGGCACCTTATAGACTAACAGACGTTTTGCAGCATGAGCTTTCGTGGGTGAATACCCACTTCTTCGGATGCAAGTAGTGGAAATTTCCAGGGGCAGGTTTATATATGCAAGCAAGAAGCAAGCTAGAGATGACGAGGTTAGTTCAATCAGGGAGGATGAGGCCCTGTTCTAGCAGTTGAGTGAAAACCAAGGGAGGAGAAACTGGTTCTGTAGTTGGCAAGCCATTCACAGTCTTTGTTTAATCCTGAGCTGATGGTGTCAAATTTGCAGATGAACTGGAGCTCAGCAGTTTCTCTTTGAAGTCTGGTCCTGAAGTTTTTTTGCTGCAGGATGGCCACCTTAAGATCTGCTGTTGTGTGGCCAGGGAGGTTGAAGTGTTCTCCTACAGGTTTTTGTATATTGCCATTCCTAATATCTGATTTGTGTCCATTTATCCTTTTCCTTAGAGACTGTCCAGTTTGGCCGATGTACATAGCAGAGGGGCATTGCTGGCATATAATGGCATATATTACATTGGTGGACGTGCAGGTGAATGAACCGGTGATGGTGTGGCTGATCTGGTTAGGTCCTGTGATGGTGTCGCTGGTGTAGATATGTGGGCAGAGTTGGCATCGAGGTTTGTTGCATGGATTGGTTCCTGAGTTAGAGTTACTATGGTGTGGTGTGCAGTTACTGGTGAGAATATGCTTCAGGTTGGCAGGTTGTCTGTGGGCGAGGACTGGCCTGCCACCCAAGGCCTGTGAAAGTGAGGGATCATTGTCCAGGATGGGTTGTAGATCCCTGATGATGCGTTGGAGGGGTTTTAGCTGGGGACTGTATGTGATGGCCAGTGGAGTCCTGTTGGTTTCTTTCTTGGGTTTGTCTTGCAGTAGGAGGCTTCTGGGTACGTGTCTGGCTCTGCTGATCTGTTTCCTTATTTCCTCGTGTGGGTACTGTAGTCTTGAGAATGCTTGGTGGAGATTTTGTAGGTGTTGGTCTCTGTCTGTGGGGTTAGAGCAGATGCGGTTGTTCCTCAGTGCTAGGCTGTAGACAATGGATCTTGTGGTGTGCCCGGGATGGAAGCTGGAGGCATGAAGGTAGGCATAGCGGTCGGTAGGTTTTTGGTATAGGGTGGTGTTAATGTGACCATCAATTATTTGCACCGTAGTGTCTAGGAAGTGGACCTCCCGTGTAGATTGGTCCAGGCTGAGGTTGATGGTGGGGTGGAAGCTGTTGAAATCGTGGTGGAATTTTTCCAGATTCTCCTTCCCATGGGTCCAGATGATGAAGATGTCATCAATGTAGCGTAGGTAGAGAAGGGGCGTGAGTGGACGGGAGCTGAGGAAGTGTTGTTCCAGGTCAGCCATAAAAATATTGGCATATTGTGGGGCCATGCGGGTGCCCATAGCGGTGCCACTGATCTGGAGATATATATTGTCATCAAATTTGAAATAGTTGTGTGTGAGGATAAAGGCACAGAGCTCAGCAACCAGTTGTGCTGTGGCATCATCAGGGATACTGTTCCTGACAGCTTGTATTCCATCAGCGTGTGGGATGTTTGTGTAGAGAGCCTCTACATCCATGGTGGCCAGGATGGTGTTTTCTGGAAGGTCACCAATGCATTGTAGTTTCCTCAGGAAATCAGTGGTGTCACAGAGATAGCTGGGAGTGCTGGTGGCATAGGGTCTGAGTAAGGAGGCTCTTGTGTATTGTTTAGACTTGCAAGTACATGAAAAATCTTGCTCTCATGAACTAGGGCACCAATTCACTTCTTTCTGAATGGGAACATGCAAATAATCGATATGTAGGTTCAGACTCCCAACCTTTTTAGAAACTATGCCCCTTTCTCTTGAGCTGTGCCGTCCCTAACTCACCTTTGGGAAAACAAGAGTATTCCAGCATAACTACCTTCATGAGTGAAGGCTACAAGAAGCCCTCAAAGCAATAAATTATTGTACTTTTTAAATCTCACTTCAGAATCAAGACCTGAAAAAGCCCTATTTTTAAAAAAAACTGTTTATTTCACATAAAAAGACAAAAAGATACCTGTGCAAAGACTATCGGTAGCCAGGCAGATTATTAAAATCAGTCCATAAAAACTACAAAAACAAGAGCAAAACAATGTCCTTCCCTCTTTTGCCCCACCCAACAACAAAACAACCAGTAACTTATAACCTAAAAAAACCCTTCACATCTCAGAAGCCACATAAATGCTTAATCTAAAACAGACTGCAGAACATCACAAGTGGATCACACTATATGCTTTCACATCTTATCTTGATCTTCCACCTGCTCCCATTGCTTTTCTCAAAACAAATATCTCTTTAGACTCTTCTATAATCATCCTTAAAACTCCTCACAGATCATTCACTGAATCTTTAATTTCTCTATGGAGCTATTTGTTTATCTAAATCACTCACTTTTAAGATGAACCTGGCAGGATTTCACTGAGCATTTACAAGTGTAATTGCTGCCCTTCAAACTTTGAAATATTTAGGCATTCTTGTTCTTGTCCCAGAATAGGTGATTTTATGAATTGATGGCAAAACTTCTATGTACTTTTCCTCAAGTGGTAAGAGGTAAAGTGTTTTATGTATATATTAGTTTATTTTCCTACCCGATCTGCAGATAAATAAATTATAATGCAATATTCATTAATGTTGGAGGTTGTCTCTTGTTTCTATTACATTCAGAGGTCATATTGACATCTTTGAGATTACAAAAGGCTGTAAATGAGTATGTAATTGTATTAACATCTACAGTGATATAAAATTAAACCATTTAAATTAAATGGTCATGGGGAGGGCGAAAGGGGACATTTTTCTGCTTTATCAGGTTATCAGGTTTCACACATTCTGATGAGGGGAGTGTCTGTTTCTGGATGATCTGTAAATCCAGGTGAACACCATGTATTTTTTTCATTAGACAAATATTGTTCCCTGAGTAATGAAACATAGAATAGCATACTACAAGATGTCAGTGCAGTTTTGTTATATATGTACCTGTTGTTTACATCTGTCTCACCTGTTCAAAACATTTCTTCAGTGCTGGAAAATCAATTGTGTTTGCAGCATAGTATCTTTCAGTTTCAAAATTCAAAGGCTTAATTATTGCAATCTTTGGCCTCAGTAGGGTTTCATGAGTGTAAATGAAGTCACGATTTGATACTGTGTGTTGAACATATGTCTGCTGTATCCTTAGTTCCCTTCCCCCACCTTTCTTTCATATATCAGAATAAAAAGAATCTTTTCTTTCCCCCTGCACCCATAGGCAAGTATTTCCAAATGGGCTTCCTGAAGAATACTCTTTAATAGCCACATTCCGTGTAAGACGAAACACCAGAAAGGAACGGTGGCATATATGGCAAATTTTAAATCAGTATGACACCCCACAGGTAAGAATATATTTTATTTTTCACATAGTTTTCTTTTTTGTTGGAGGAGGATAGATATAGGTTGGTGGGTCTTTTGCCTCTGGATTCAAGTCTAATTTACATAAGACAAATCTGCTGTTCAAAATAGCTTGGGGGTCATTATTCAAATCACAGAAATACAGAAGTTCAGCAAAATTTCTCCAGTAATATTGGAATGGTGCTAGGTGTGTTGAAATGTTGGATGGATGGACACTGAAAAAGATGCAGGAGAGAATATTTAATGATTCTGCCTAATCTATGCTATTAAGTTGCTCATTTATTTTTCTTCCTGGTTTATGTACAATCCATGTTTGCTTATACTAAATTATGTTTTTTCCCCCCAGGTGTCTGTCATTGTTGATGGTTCAAAAAAAGTTGTGGAATACATAGCCAAATCTGCTCAGGGAAATGTGCTACACCACACCTTTAAAAATCGGGAAATTTATCCTCTCTTTGATCGGCAGTGGCATAAGGTTGCCGTTAGTATACAGTCAAGGATTGTCTCGCTCTATGTGGATTGTAACTTAATTGAGAGATGGCAGACTGATCTAAAAGACTCTATTGACTTTCAAGGACAGACTTTCATTGCTGCTCGAGCTGCAGATGACAAGCCTGTAGATGTGAGTTGTACCAGTGAGATGATTCTTAAAGCAAAATGCGCTAATATGCAAATCATGTTTTAAACATACTTGTAACAGCATACTAAAGAAATATGAAAACAAAACAAAATGCAAAAAAAATTAATACCCATTGGGTGTTTTACACCAGTTCACTGGTCGAATTTTTAGTTTATTCTCTTCTAAACAAGGTATCAACTCCTGCAATCTCTATTCAGGCAAAACTCTCCATTGTTCCAAATGGGCGATATTGTCTGAATAGGAGTACAGAATCGGGTTCCTGTTTATTATTTACATTTCTATATCCATTTAGAAGTTAAAGTCATTTTGACTTATTACTACTATACTGTTTAGGGCTCACTTTATAGTACAGTGAAACCCAGCTATAACGCGCCCTGCTATAACACAAAATCGCATATAGCGCGATCATAGGTTGGCTCCCCTTTAAGGCAGATACAACTTAGATAATGTTTTCACAGTACTGTACAGTACCAGTGGTCCCCAACACCATGGCAGGGGAGAGAGGCTGCCGGCGCTGGTGCTCTCTGTCCCCAGCAGGGGCGGACTGCAGCTTCTCTCCGGCTTCTCCGGGGCTGCAGGCGCCGGTGCTCTCTGTCCCTGGCAGGTGGGGGGCCGTGGCTCCTTTTGTAGCCAGAGAGAAGCCGCGGCCCCGCACCTGCTGGGGACAGAGAGCACCGGTGCCTGCAGCCCCGGAGTTCTCTGTCCCCAGCAGGCGGGGAGCCATGGCTCCTTTTGAAGCTGGTTTGAAACCCCGCTATACCGCGACCCCGCATTTAGCGCAATGGAAGTTTTTGGACCCCAAACATCGCATTTTAGCAGGGTTTCACTGTAATTGTTTGTTTTCAGTTTTCAATTTTCATATTATTTAATTTGTCATAGAAAGGAAAAGAATGTATAACATGTTTAGCCACTCCAAATATTTTCATGGGAACCATTAAATCCTCACCTACCCAAACATGGTAGATGTATGAGTCTGAAAACAGTATGATTCATGCAACTACAGTCAGGGGAACATCATAAAATGATTATTATTATCTTTAAATAAAATGGTGTAGTAAGAACTCTGCTGCAGTGCCAAGGCAACTGAATTTCCCTATCCAGTGATAATGGAGCCTTTATTTATCTGCTATCTGAGTCACCAAAGCAACCCTTACATATTATAATCTATATTCTACTCCAGAGATTTTCCCTCTTATACTTTCTTGTGCAAAAACTCAGAGGAAGTAATTTGCAGTTGTGAGAAATGTTAGTTAGTTGTAATATTTAGTACACATCTGCCTACCAGATTTTAAGCCTGCTGTGTGGGGTTTAGAGTGATGACATGAAAATTTCCAACTGCATTCTACACTCAGCACATTATTATTCATGTTAACTGTTTTACTTTATTTTATATTATTAGCATAACCTAGCTTTATTGCAGAGCTTGATCCTGCACAGTGCTGAATACTCTGGTCTTGATCCGGCAACACACTTAAGCACATGCTTAACTTCAGTGGAACTACTCATATACTTAAAGTTAAGCAAGTCCTTAAGAGTGTTACTAGATGGTAAGAACACAAGAATGGCCATACTAGTCAGACAAATGGTTCATCTAGCACAGTATCCTGTCCTTCAGCAGTGGCTGTTGCCAGATGCATCAGAGGGAATGAACAGAACAGGGCAAATTATCGAGTGATGCATCCCCTTTTATCCAGTCCTGGCTTCTGGATGAAGCCAGTCAGAGGTTTATGGACACCTAGATCATGGGCTTGCTTCCCTCTCCAACTTGGCTAATAGCTCTTGATGGACCTGTCCTTCATGAATTTATCTAATTCTTTTCTGAGCCCAGTTATACTTTGAGCCTTCACAACATTCCCTGGCAATGAGTTCCATAGGTTGATTAAGCAATGTGAGAAGTACCGGTACTTCCTTTTGTTTGTTTAAACCTGCTGCCTATTAATTTCATTGGGTGACCCAATTTGTGTATTATGTGAAGGGGTAAATAACACTTCCTTATTCACTTTCTCCACACCATTCATGATTTTATAGACTTCTCTACCATATTCCCCTAATCATCTCTTGTCTAAGATGAACAGTCTCAGTCTTTTTAATCTCTCCTTTTATGGAAGCTGTTCCATCCCCCTAATATTTTTTGTTGCCCTTCTATGTGCTTTTTCAATTCTAATATATCTTTTTTTTAGATGAGGCAATGAAAAGTGCAAGTAATATTCAAGATGTGGGCGTACCATAGATTTATATAGTGGCATTATTGTATTTTTTTATTATCTATCCCTTTCCTAATAGTTCCTAACATTCTGTTAGCTTTTTTTGACTGCTGCTGCATACTGAGCAGATGTTTTCAGAGAACTATCCACAAGATTTCTTTCTTGAGTCGTAACAGCTAATTGAGACACCATCATTTTCTATTTATAGTTGGGATTCTGTTTTCCAATGTGCATTACTTTGCATTTAACAGCATTGAAATTCATCTGCCATTTTATTGCCAAGTTACTCAGTTTTATGAGATCCTTTTGTGATTCTTTGCTGTCAGCTTTGAACTTAACTATCTTGAGTAATTTTGTATTTTCTGCAATGTTGACCATCTCACTATTTACCCCTTTTTCCATATCATTTATGAATATGTTGAATAGCACTGGTCCCAGGACAGATCCCTTGGGGACTCCGCTATTTACCTTTCTCCACTGTGCAAAATGACGACTTATTTATAACCTTTGTTACCTATCATAGAATCATAGATTATTAGGGTTGGAAGGAACCTCAAGAGATCATCTACCAGTTACTGATTCATGAGACAACTTTCCCCTCTTATTCCATGACTGCTTAGTTTGCTTAAGAGCGGCTGGTGTGGGACCTTGTCAAAGGCTTTCTGAAAGTCCAAGTACACTATATCAATTGGATCACTGTTGTCCACATGCTTTTTGACATCCTCATAGAATTTTAATAGATTGGTGAGGCATGCTTCCCCTTTACAAAAGCCATGTTGACTCTTCCCCAATGTATTGTGTTCATCTACGTGTCTGATATTTCGTTATTTACTATAATTTCAACCAGTTTGCCTGGTACTGAAGTTAGGTCTACTGGCTTGTAATTGCTAGGATTGCTTTCAGAGCATTTTTTGAGAAATTGGCGTTAAATTCAGGGCCATCCCTACCCATATGCAAAGTATGCAGCTGCATAGAGCACCAGGAAATTTGAGGTACCACATTTCCTGGTGCCCTGCGCAGCTGCGTGCTGCTCCAGCCCCTGCCCCACCTCTTCCCCATGGCGTCCACCCCTGCTCCACCCAAGCCCCACCCCAATGCACCCCTTCCCCAAAGCCCCCACCCCTGCTCCACCCCAGCCCTGCCCCCACTCCCCTGAGAACTGCAGCAGGGCCAGGCCTACACTCACCAGCAGCAGGAAGTGCAGTGACCCAGCCCAAGCCCAATCCCACTCCACGCCGTTGGTGAGTGCTGGAGGGGGGGTTCCCTCCTAACCCCCTAGCCAGCCCCCATCTCCCCCCCTGCGGAGGCCTGCCCCCCACCCACATGGGGGGGGGGGAGTTGTGGCTGTGTAGGGCCCCAGAATAGTTAGGGATGGCCCTGGTTACATTAGCTATCTGCCAGTCATCTGGTACAGAGGCTGATTTAAGCAATAGATTACATACTGCAAATAGTAACTGCAATTTATCTTTGAGTTCCTTCTGAACTCTTGGGTGAATACCATCTGGTCCTGGTGACTTATCACTGTTTAATTTATTAGTTTATTCCAAAACCAGCTTTATTGACACCTAAATCTGGGACAGTTCCTCAGATTTGTTATCTAAAAAGAATGGCTTGGGTGTGGGACACTCCCTCACATCCTCTGAGGTGAAGATTGACACAGAGAATTAATTTGGCTTCTCCACAACTGCCTTGTCTTCACTGAGTGCTCCTTCAGCATTTTAATCATCCAGTGGCCCCACTGGTTGTTTGGCAGGCTTCCTGCTTCTGATGTACTTACACAAAAACTAAACAGCAACATTTTTTTTCCCGCTAGTTGCTCTTCAGATTTTTTTTGCGCTGCCTAATTATACTTTTACATTTGACTTGCCAGAGTTTTATACTCCTTTCTATTTTCCTCAGTAGGATTTGACTTCCAATTTTGAAGGATTTATTTTTACCTCTAACCACCTCTTTTACTTTGTTGTTTAGCCAAAGAGTCATTTTTTTAGTCCTCTGCTGGGATATACTTTTAGTTTGAGTCTGTATTATGGTGCTTTTAGTTTCCATGCAGCTTATGAAAGTGAAATGCCTGTGACTTTTAATTTCCATTTAACTAGCTTCCTCATTTTTATGAAGTTCCCCTTTTTGAAGTTACATGCTACTGTGGCGGGTTTCTTTAATATTTTTCCTCCTACAAGAAAATTGCATTTAATTACATTATGGTCACCATTACTGAGCTGTTCATTTATATTCCCCTCTTGCATCTGATCCTGTGCTCCACTTAGGACTTAATCAAAGATTGCCTCTCCTTTTGTGGGTTCTGGGACCAGCTGCTTCAAGAAGCACTATATGGTGTCCAGAAATTTTATCTCTGCCTCCTGTCCTGAGGTGACATGTACCCAGTCAATATGGGGATAGTTGAAGTCCCCCATGATTATTCATTTTAGTAGCCTGTCTAATCTCCCTCAGCATTTCAAAAGCACCATCACCATCCTGGTCAGGAGGTTGATAGTATATTCCTACTGCTATACTCTTATTATTCAAGCATGGAATTTCTATCCAAACAGATTCTATGATCAAGGTCAGAGTACTTAGCATCTTGCAGGTTGAAGCCCATATTTATTTAAAATGTATGTCTCCCCACCACACACCTCAGGACCTGTCCTTAAATCCTAAATACAGCCCAACTATTAACACATAATAAAAGACCAAATTTTCAGTGGACTTTGCCAGCAGGGAATTCCCCTTGTGTAGAGGAACTCCATTGGCATAAAGCTGGTGGAGGCCATGGAGATAGTTCCTGCACCACCAAGCACTCTTGATACTCCGCAGTGTATATGGTGTTTTGGGGGGGAGAGGAGGTGTGCTGGGGCCAGGGCAGGATTAAGGAGGGGTTGTGAGAGAGCAGAGCCGTGCCATGCCAGTTCTCCTCTGATACAAAGTACCTTACGCAAGTGATTTAAGCTAGAGTAGGTAGGTCACTGCACTAACTTTTGTCAGGACTATAATCAGCTTCTTGGGGCTACCTCCTCTCTGACAATCCATCCTAAAGTATCCAGAATAAAAGACTTGATTCCTGCTCTTCAAATGATGTAGTGGAAAGGGCCAGGCAAAGGCCTGTCCAAAGTGATAGATCATACTCTGGCTCTAGTGGATTGCTAGAAGGGATCACTCCAGGGGTGTGTGACATTGAGAATACACTTCAGTGAGTGTTTAAAACTCAGGACAGATAGCAAGAGCGATGCAGAGGATTACAACTTCCATGAAGATAACTGGGTCCCATTATAGGATTTACACTTCAGTAGCTGAGAGAAGAATTTGGTCCATCATACTCATGTGATTTTTCATTAAGTTCTGAATGTGTCTGTTTCTTACATATTTAAGTCAAATGTGATATTTTCAGAATGACCGATTATAATGGCAAGTTTGGAAAATTACATAGTTTCCATTAGTGCCTAAATATATTCCTTTTTTACTGTTGATATAAATCCCTACTCTTTTTTACATTTTTTAACAGATTGAACTTCGCCGCATAACAATTTATTGTAACCCAAAATTTGCAGCTCAAGAGACCTGTTGTGAAATATCTGAGGGCATGGTAGGTTATTTATAAAAATGTAAATATAAAACTGAAAATGCATTAATCTTTTATGACAAAACTTTCACCTTATTTTATTTAAAGAGCGTAAACAAGAAACATGGCAACATTAAATTGGTCTTTCCTAAAAATGGGATACATTTTCCAGAAGAGCTCTTGCTAGGTGAGTTGTTGAAACAGGTTAGCATTGGCAGAGCAGCACTTCAGTGAAAGAGGAATATAAGGGACGCTGTTCCAATGAAGAACACTGGAGGCTGCCATGCCACTCTCTAGATACAGTTATCCATACTAATTAATAGTTGAGGAAGTCACAGGTAGAGTGGTTAGAACGTAGATCTTTCCCACTTGATTATCAGCTTTACTTATGATTCCATTATATGTAGACAGTGGGGCTTGTGGAAAGGGCACTGCAAACCTGTATGAGATGGAATGGGGAGGGGGAGGGAATGAGGACAGAACTTTTGTTAACATACTTTCATTTTACTACTATAAGAAAAATAGAAATAAAGAAAATAAACAACTGAATGTCCTGTCCCTCACAACAATATTTTTATCTTTGATGTACTTTGCATTTTTTGGATATGCACATAGTAAAGATAAGGTGCCATATTCATTGAATTCAGTGGAATTACTTTTCTCCTTTGTTTTGACAGATACAAGTTATGTGGGTTTGAAGTCACTGGGATTACTCATTTGCTTGAAGCTGAGCATGCGAATAAGTGCTTTACTGAACGAGGCCCATATTTTTAAAATAGTTGTACCTGAGTTGTGCATGCAAAATGGGCACTAGGACACAACTAAACACAGATTTGGAGAGAAGAAGAAGCTGAGAGGGAGGGAAATCAGATGGATAGGGCAGGATGGATAATGAGTCAGGCTGTCCCCAGAATATACACATGGATTTGAGAGGGCAAAATGGGCTTCCCAACCATCTCCTAAACCTCCAAAAGGCCAAACAAACCACAGGATGGATGACCACTAGTGTATCTCAGCTGTAAAGAGACAGGGAAAGGGGAGAAAAATTTGCCAAGATTAGAACAACAGAGTACAATGTGTGTGAGCAAGGAGTAGGCAGATGTGAGGTCAGAAATGTAGAGTGGAGCAAGCTTGTGAAGAGAAATTTCAATTTTAAATAACACTTTTATGTTCACATACATTTCGTAGTTTATTCCTGGTGAGAAAAGAGACTTCGTCCTTAATATGCAAACTACTGGGCTGAGTAAAATGAGTGGCATTTCTGTTAACTTCTTGTGTACAGAAGTGCAATCATTTTAAACAAGCTATGACACAACTAAAATATTTAGTTATGTATGGAAAAGGTCATACTGAATTTATGTTTGCAGTATTAGCCATGTTGGTCCCTTGATATTAGAGAGACAAGGTGATTGAGGTAATATATTTTATTGGACCAGCTTCTGTTGGTGAGAGAGACAGGCTTTTGAGCTACACAGAGCTCTTTTTCAGGTCCTTCTTTAGCCACCTTGTCATATTGAATTTATAGCATCCTTAAAGTACAGTTCAACTACACGGATAAAAGAAGCTTTGAATTCTAGTATATCTCATTCCACAGACAAATGACAAAGCTCCTTGTTCTGAAAATGTCAAATGACCTGCCTAAACATTGTTACTTTATTATAATCATCATAAACTTAGTTGCTTTAAATGTAACTATTGTAAGCAATTTTATATTTTTGAATTTTATAAGCTGTTCTTAGCAACAGTAATGGCTAAAATTGCATTTTTTTTAAAGAAAAGCTTATATTATGAAGCAAAGTTCTGCACAAGAGATATATTCTGGGTGAAATTCCATGACTGCAGGATCACAGAGACCCTGGTTATGTCTTCATTAGAATATGCTAGTTTCTGTTCACCTGACTTTCAGTGTACCTAATGAGTAGCCTCAGCCTCAGCTCAGATGGTTTCCAGACATTTGAGCATTGGCTTCAGTTTGGGAGTTTTCTGAATGGTAAACCCAGCAAGTTACATCACCGAAGTGACAACCTCCCCCCTTGCCCATGATTACTTTTAATCATTTCCTGGGGTGATCAGGTGGTTCAGTAGCCTTTTATTCCCCTCTTCCATTTTCAGGGAAACTAGGACCCTTACACTGACAGGACAGATCAGGGATTTCCTAACATTGTATTACAATGTTAAGAGTGACTTAAATTTTATTTATAAAACAGGAATATTTGCCTAGGTTTGGTTTCAGTGCAGTAGGATCACACATCTATAGTCTTCATTTTACTGGTGCTGTGTGCAGTAACCTGAGACAAAAAAGGCTGAATAGGAACAATGTTTGGATTCATACTTGTCAGTTACCAGCAGTGGACTCAATTCAGAATAATCATTATTTCTGTTTTAGTGCCCACTGGAGGAGAGTTTCATTACTACTTCTTCGTCACCAGTGACTGTTCGTGTCAACAAAATACATGCTCTTCCAGTAACACAGCAGGAGTCTAAAGACCAATGCCTCTGCTTTCCAAACAAAGTATGAGAGTCGTCTTCTACACATATATCCTTTATCTTGCATGCTTTGCAGATTCTCAATTTAATGCACCATGCTGTTTAATTGATACAGGTGTAGAAATTCTGAATTTCTTTGGAGGTACGGAAATGGTTTATTTCTGTGGTACACCTAGCCTTATATTTGGAGGTTAAGATAAAATAAATGTAAATTAAATTAAAAGTTAATGTTTGTTGGCTTTACAAGATTAAATGTCTTGAATTCACAAAAAAATGGACTGTTGTTGAATCATCTTCAGAAGCAGCATGAAAAATGAAACCTATTCTTACACAATTATATTTTACCTAGATTGCTTATGTGAGAGTCCACTATTTCCTGGACTCTTATCTTTTCAGTGTCAGATAACAGCATTGTATCATTGTCCCAGTGTTAGTGCCATATTTATCTTTACTGATTTATATTGTTAAAGTTCCTGTGGTAGAAAAAGGAAAAATATCGCATATTTCTGTTATCTGAAAACTCATTTTTAAACAGGGTGAAGCAGGATTGCCAGGAGTAGCTGGTTTGCCAGGTCAGAAAGGAGATAAAGGAGAAAAGGTAAGATGACAATCCCTATGACACCTGCCAAGGCTTTACCTCTGTTTCTTCCTTCTTTCTGTAACAAGACAGCTTATACAGCTTTTTTGTTTGTTTGAGAAATCCTCTTATACATCTATTAAATATAACAATATAAATATGAAATTAATTATATTATAATAAAACAGAACAGCACCCATCCCGTGGTCCCTCAGTTTTCCTTGTGCTTTTTTCCCCTTACCACAACTGCAGGAAGACAGACAGGAGACCCAGAATGTGGTTTAACTAGACCGGTGCTTTAAGAAACATTTGTGTAGCGTTTTATTTTATTTAATGTAAATTATGCTATTGTGGGTTCGTCTTTGGTGGCTTCAGTCTCAAGCTCAACAGAGTTATTTTTGTTTGTTCTAGATTTAGACCTCATAGAAACGCATGAAACCACAAGCAAGTAACACATACAAGAGCAAGGTTCACTATTTTTAGCAGTTTTATTAAAGTTGCCAACAAAGTTATAAATGTTACAGCATATACAATTCCTAAATATAATCATGTATCAGTTATAACTACATACATACTCACATCCTTCTAAGTGGTGTTAGAGTCTGACGGCCCTCTTATGGATTGATCATCAATACAGGGATGGTCCCATAGAAAGCTCAGTTTTCCTACTCTGGGCATCCTTTTTTATAATGTGATTTTTGTCTATAACCTACATTCTGCGCATGTACATGGAAGTGTCAACCCTCTTTTTTTGATTGGTAGCTGAAAGATTAAATTTTAGATTATAAAATGCAAATGTAAAAGCAAATCTTGTCTCCAAGGCCTAAAATAGCTAAGCTAAAATCTTGCAGGCCTCAGCATTTTAGCTTGTGTTACTTATATCGAATACATTATTCCTTTTATAATTCTATAAATTAACTCAACATATACATATATGCACACATACACAATAAATATAGATTATATATATATATGCACACACACACACTAAATATAGATAATATAACATATTAATTAATTATAACATTACACAATAAATGGATAATAAATTAAAATCATTGACTATATCTGGTAGCTGTCTGGCAATAACTCATCCAGTGCAGGTCATCTTTCCTTTGTAATCCATACCACCTAGATCACCATGCCATAGCCCTCACTCCCCACTGAAGGGGGAGCTGTGGCTCCTATCTCTAAATTCTCTCTCTACATTGGATTCAGAGGTTTTTGATCTGTAACATTCTGCCTATTGGAAGGACCCTCACTCTCTTGGCTGTTGCCACTTCCTCAGTCTTTCACCCAAGCATGACCTGCCAGGGATTGATGCCCAGATTTCATCACAGAGGGTAGGTTGCTTTGCCTTCCCCATAATGTGTGGGCACTAGCCAGAAAATTCATAACCCCATCCTAGTCTGCTGCCTACCAGCGGTCTGTGGTGGACCATACACCGCGGGCTGCTGCTAGGTTTTCCAGGGTAGATGAAAGTCAACCATTTGCAGCTTTCAGGTACAGAATTTAAGTTAGTCCTGGAGAATATTTTTAACTGCTCTCAAAACTTTTCAACCAAGTAATGTAAGTATCCTGTAAGTAGCAAAAGTCAGAAGTCATAGGGTATTTGCCTGAAGTTTAATACATTTAGATATAATTTCTCTAGCAGTGGTTTTCCACTTTCTGCTGAGCTGAGAACTTTACCTTGTTTCCTATTCTGGAAACAGCTTCCACATCCTTAGCATGGTGTATGGCTACTCAGAGTCTTACTTAGGCATGTGCTGATTACAATGTATTTTGGATCAGGTGATATAAACAGCTGAATACATATCATCTGTGTGTAAAAATCCTTAAGAAAAAGAATGTCCCTGGTAGCAGCTTGAATAATGATATATTGAACATGCATCCTGAGTTCCTCGCTTTATCGGAATATTACTAAGTTACTGTAAAATATTCTTTGTTTTTATTTACGTATTCGGTTGAAGTGAATTTAGACCTCATGAAAGGTGCTAGACTGACATCCCTGGAGAATTAAGTATTTTATTATAGCAATAAGCTGCTCCAAGGTGTGCATTCATAGGCTATTGGTGAATGCCTTGGGTATATTTCAGCGACAAAGACCGAGTGCCTTCAGACAACAAAGTGCTCATTGATGCACATCCTGGAGTGGTTTATGACTATTAGAGTATGGTTCATTAATTTACATAAGAACATAAGTGATCTCTCTCTCTCCTGCCATCCATCTCCACCTTCTGACAAACAGAGGCTAAGGACACCCATCCTGGCTAATAGCCATTAATGGACTTAACCTCCATGCATTTATATAGTTCTCTTTTAAACCCTGTTATAGTCCTAGCCTTCACAACCTCCTCAGGCAAGGAGTTTCACAGGTTGACTATGCACTGTGTGAAGAAGTTTTATTTTATTTGTTTTAAATCTGCTGCCCATTAATTTCATTTGGTGGCCCCTAGTTCTTATATTATGGGAACAAGTAAATAACTTTTCCTTATTCACTTTCTCCATACCACTCATGATGTTATATACCTCTATCATATGCCCCCTTAGTCTTCTCTTTTCCAAGCTGAAAAGTCCTAGCCTCTTTAATCTCTCCTCATATGGGACCTGTTCCAATCCCCTAATAATTTTAGTTGCCCTTCTCTGAACCTTTTCTAATGCCAGTATATTTTTTTTGAGATGGGGAGACCACATCTGTACGCAGTATTCAAGATGTGGGCATACCATGGATTTATATAAGGGCAATAAGATATTTTTCATCTTATTCTCTATCCCTTTTTTAATGACTCCTAACATCCTGTTTGCTTTTTTGACTGCTGCTGAACACTGCGTGGACGTCTTCAGAGAATGATCCACGATGATTCCAAGATCTCTTTCCTGATTCGTTGTGGCTAAATTAGCCCCCATCATATTGTATGTATAGTTGGGGTTATTTTTTCCAATGTGCATTACTTTATATTTATCCAAATTAAATTTCATTTGCCATTTTATTGCCCAATCACTTAGTTTTGTGAGATCTTTTTGAAGTTCTTCACAGTCTGGTTTGGTTTTACTATCTTGAGCAGTTTAGTACTGTCTACAAACTTTGCCACCTCACTGTTTACCCCTTTCTCCAGATCATTGATGAACAAGTTGAATGGGATTGGTCCTAGGACTGACTCTGGGGGAACACCACTAGTTACCCCTCTCCATTCCGAAAATTTACCATTTATTCCTACCCTTTGTTCCCTGTCTTTCAACCAGTTCTCAATCCATGAAAGGATCTTCCCTCTTATCCCATAACAACTTAATTTACATAAGAGCCTTTGGTGAGGGACCTTGTCAAAGGCTTTCTGGAAATCTAAGTACATTATGTCCACTGGATCCCCCTTGTCCACATGTTTGTTGACCCCTTCAAAGAACTCTAATAGATTAGTAAGACACGATTTCCCTTTACAGAAACCAGGTTGACTTTTGCCCAACAATTTATGTTCTTCTATGTGTCTGACAATTTTATTCTTTACAATTGTTTCAGCTAATTTGCCCGGTACTGATGTTAGATTTACCAGTCTATAATTGCCGGGATCACCTCTAGAGCCCTTTTTAAATATTGGCGTTACATTAGCTATCTTCCAGTCATTGGGTACAGAAGCCGATTTAAAGGACAGGTTACAAACCATAGTTAATAGTTCAGCAATTTCACATTTGAGTTCTTTCAGAACTCTTGGGTGAACGCCACCTGGTCCCGGTGACTTGTTACTGTTACGTTTAACAATTAATTCCAAAACCTCCTCTAATGACACTTCAGTCTGTGGCAATTTCTCAGATTTGTCACCTACAAAGGACGGCTCAGGTTTGGGAATCTCATTTTAATTAAAAGGAAAAAAGTGTCTCTAGGAAAAATACATTGAAGCAGGATAAGAGAAATTACTAAAGAAAAGAACTCCCAGAAGACAGGAGGAGTAGTTTAAGATGACCCCTTTCTCAATTCCTAATAAACAGAATTGGCAGCCTTAAATCACCTCCCAATTTAGGCACCTCAAGCCTTGTGAATCTAGAGAAGTAACTGGGCAATGTTTAAGGTGAAGTTTAATTTTAGGGATATGAAGTGGATTGAGGCTCCCAATTAAGTTTCTTAGGAATTTGGGACAGGGGCAAGAGAAGGCAAACACAGGAGATCAGAGGTGGGGCAAGGATGTTAAAAACTTTTGCTGCTTTTGTAGCCAATACCCATAACGTGATAAATGGCGTGGTAGAGAAATAGAGCATAACAAAGAAAAAAATCTTCCTTCTTGCATACTTTCTCTTTTACCCATAACATAATGGTGAGAAATAGTCTCTTTCCTTTGATGAGGTCTCAGCTGTGCACCATTAAAAGTGGATGCATCATGAAAAAGATTTAACCAGCCATTAGAACTTGGCTGGGGAAATTGGAATTCTCAGCCATTATGATCTGGTGTTCTCATCTAATTATCCACAGAACACACACAGCTCTGGCAATAGCATCATTGCAAGCTTCTCTACATTACTCCACCAGTGTGCCTCTCTTCTCCGCTGGGAAGGTGGGGGGGAGAATGGGACATGATTAAAGGGGGATGATATTAATTAATTCAGCATGTGGATTTAGTTCCTGTCTTTTGTCCTGAGTTTGACCGCAAGGGTACTACTTAGTGCAGTTATGATTGGTGTGTTTTTTGTGATGTGGAGGTCTGTCCGTTGGGCACTGGACTGAGATCACAAACTCATTGAATTTAATAGTCATCAGATTCTAGCCATATTTAGACAAATCTTACCCTGTTTGGATTCAAACCAATGACCCAGAAGTTTTTGTTCTCTTCAGTTAGGGCCACCAAAATATATATTTGGTTCACTGTGTCTAACCTGCAGTGTTAAGTCTCCAGACATTTACATTTTTCATCTGTTTTAAGTAGTGGCCTTAAAGTTTTCAGTCTGCCTGAAAAAGGAAAGAAAATTCTTCATGTAAAAAACCATAGCCACATACATACAGACATGCTGGTTGATAGCAGTAATTGAACCTGGGAACTTCAGAACTGAAAAGAGGCCTTTCTGCTTGAGCTGAGAACTCCTTTGGCAGTGTGAAAGTGGTAAGTTGTAGTTACTTGGGCAGTCCATTACAGGGAGACATTGTTGCATTTTCTAGACCAGTGTATTGCAGTTACAAAATGAGAAGCAGCAAAGAATCCTGTGGCACCTTATAGACTAACAGACGTTTTGCAGCATGAGTTTTCGTGGGTGAATACCCACTTCTTCGGATGCAAGGGATCCATCCGCGAAAGCTCATGCTGCAAAACGTCTGTTAGTCTATAAAGTGCCACAGGATTCTTTGCTGCTTCTGCAGAACCAGACTAACACGGCTACCCCTCTGATACAAAATGAGAGGTTCTCAAAGCACATATTTCCCTTTTTCAGTATCTTGCTCCCATGTATGCACATGCATGTCATGTGTCAGCATATACCCACTAACTCTAGAGAACATTAAGTGGTCTCTGTCAGGCTCTTCTTTTAGCCTAAGCTCCCCTGACTCCTGCTAAAGCTTTTATATTGATCTAAAACCCTCAGGATGATTCCCTTCATATCTGGTGTTCATTGCACTAATTAATGGCGGGCAACTCTCAAAAGCTTGGAGACTTAATTTAGATATAAACCCAGAAGTTTGCACTCCTGTTAGAAATGTCAGTTTCTTGGGTGTGCAAAATTAGATTGGATTTCTTATGGGAACAACTTTCTTTTGAACCTTCTAGTATTTCTTTCTTCTAATTCGAATTCAAGTTAGAATGGCTTTTAAGGTAGCTAGATATTTCTATTTCTGGTGCCAGGTGGAACACAGACGTGTAAAGGTGCAAATGTGAAAACTTAATCAAACCTAAAAAAAAAGCTGCATTTAGGTTGGGTTTGAGTGATGAGAAAAGTTCATTTATCTGGACCAGTGTCTATTTCTGAGCACAAATGCATAAATGTAATGCAACACTTAGGAATATTTATGTGCACTAGGCCAAATTATGTCCACATTTCCACCCATTCACTGCATTTGCATGTATCTTGCTAACAAAACCATGGGCTAATGTGTGACATAATTAGTTGGTGCTTTCCTTCTCATATCAGATTCAGTTCTTGAAACTGTCTTGTCGTTCTTTTAACATATTTTGCTTTAGGTCAGTTTTGTTGTATGTGATCCTACAATTGTAATGCATGATAAAAGAAACAAGGTACCATCTTCTGTGTTCAGTACTAGCATATAATTCCTAGTTTTACAATAGGTGCACCACATAATGGCTGCATGACATGAAGATTAAAAGGTCAATTGCCTTTGAGGCATTCTGGATAGTTAATGTAATGAGATGATCAAAAAACAGTGCAGGTAGTGTCAGATGTGTAAAATTGCTTCCACTTCAGACTGGGAAATGGTTAGCATCATAAGAAGGGAATATGTTGCTGTCCACACAATCATTATTTAAAACTTGGTTTTGCTTTAGGAGGAATCTTGAAGGAAAATGGAGAGGAACATTTTATTATGTTGATCTGGTAAACTTCCACCCTATCTGCTTATGACTTGACAGAAGTGAGCATTGTCAAAAATATAGCAACTCTCCTATTATCTGTAACATATATCAAGACTCTGAAGAGTCTGCTATTTATTAAATATTTTACTCAGTAAATACCTTGAGTTCTGTTGAGAAGAATTGTCATTATGTTGCCATTCATAGTGAATATTAATAATAGGTTTAAATTCATTTTTTAATGACAGGTCATTGAGCTATTTCAAAATTTAATTATACTGAATGGATTTCATGACCCATAACATTGACAAGATTTTTTCTATATTCAGTTTATGAAACTGTTACCATCTTTAGTGCATTTAAGTATCATTGCTCAGTGGTTGAATGGATGAGCTGACAATTTATTTCCCTCTGGTTGTTTTAGCATTCCTTCAAGGTCTGCATTGCTAACTTTGTATGGGGAAAATCAGGGTATTATCATCTTATACAAATCTGAGACAAATGGTCCTTTACTCTCTTGCAGCCATGAACATCTTTTCACCCATTTCTCCTTGTTTCCCTATATTCCTCCTTCTCTAGAGATCTCATTGCATAATAGCCCATCTTTTTGGCTAAGTTCACTCTGGAACCATTATCCGTACCGTTCCAAAACTGTCCAGAGGTTGTTTTTTTTTTAAATTAGTAGTGCAAGGTTCTCTACTCTCACAAGGCTAAGGTTCTTGGTATAACACTCCCGCCTGCAGGACCGTAGGACTGAGCAGTTTTGAATGACAAGTGGGAAATATTTGTATTGTACCTTTTATCCCCTTCAAACTGACCCTTTGTTCAAGGTTTGAGATGTATCCATAAACCTGAAGGATTATGTTTGTACCAAGGGAGAGTCTGTGAGGCCTTCTCAAACATCTTCACCTTCTCTTTTTAAATAATTAGAGTCACTGGAGCAGGGCAATGGGACCCTGGTCTTCCACTTCCCCAGCGGGTGCCCCAACCACCAGCTACAGAGTCATTTTCTCTTTTTCTCTCTCAGGTCCAGTGCCTCTTGAAGTATTTATCCAAAGTGGAACAGCTTCAACAGGAGAGATTGAGGGAGTCCCACATCAGACTATCTCATAACTCAGTGATACGAGCACCCTGCTGAGAGGTGGGAGACCCCTGTTCAAATCCTTTCTCCACTCGAATTAGAGGGAGTAAATGAACCTGGGTCCCCCACATTCGAGGTGGGTGCTCTAACTACTGGGTTAAAGGTTATAAGGCGGGTGGCAACACCACCACTATCTCCAGCCACTGTTTTGTGTGGAGGGAGGCAGGTGCCTAACTCTTTCTCATAAGAAATTATGTAGGCACCTAAGCCACTTGACTCCAGGAGAGGGGTTCCTGGTTGTGGATTGCTAGCAGAAATAGGTGCTTCCCTGAAACCCAGATTTAGACATCTAAGTCCCTAATGGGTGGGGGGGCTAGGACACACCCCTCTCCTCAGCATCTTCCATTGGCTATTTTAGGCAGCTCTCCACCTAACTTGCTGGCTTTTCTGAATCACATTATTAGGTGCCTAGCTATAAGTCCCTTTGTGGATCTGGGCCTTAGTGGCCTGGGATTAGTGTGTCCCCTTCCTGCTACCTATCCAAGAGTCAGTTGTGTCCTGGCCTCTCTCCAATACCTTTGGTGTGTATTGGTGATTGTCCGTTCCTGATGGTCCCTTTAATAAGATAAAAAGTAGGGGAAGAGGCAACCGGGAAACACCCCCCCCCCCCCCCGCTCAAGTATCAGGGAGAAAGGCTGCCTGTCTCCAGGAGAGGTACGAGGTCACCTGAGCCTAACCCTTACGGTGTTTTATCTGCTCTCAACTCAAAACATCAAGGATTTCACAGTAATTGAAAGAAGGGGCTGGTAATATAAAGGACCACTATACAAGGGAGAGAGATGGGATTCCTGTGGTTGTCAGAGTGTATTCAACTATGGTATAACTTCCAAACAACATAAATAGATGGGTTTTCTTCCAAACTTTGTGAATAAAACATTTGGGTTCAGTTCACCATAACCTTGCAGGCTCACAAAGCTCAGGTTTTGAACTCAGATTTTCTTCTACAACTAGACCACTAGTCTTGTCAGATTATATTAATCAGTTATATTTCATAGTGCATGAACATTTGTTACAGTGCAGTGTAGTTACACTGTAATTACAGTATGGTTCTAATTTTTGATATCTGTAATCACCAGTAATCTTTATAATCAGATTCTTAACTCAAGTGCCCAACTCCCTTTTGTGCCTTTGAAAATATTCCCCATATTACTTATTATTAGCCCTGTAGTTTCATACTTAACAAATGTGGGGTTTTTAGAATCCTGCCTTTAAATCCAAGTCTCTTTAACCCTGAGCCAGCAAATGATGGGTGTCTGGTGAAATCAGTCTGTTTTGTCTGAGTATTTTGGAAAGCTCAAAATTGCCTGATTAAAAATTGCTGCTGATCGTTTATCTCTGAGTCATTGATTTTAATTCTGTTCTATTATTGCACTCATTTGTTGTTAATTTATTTGTTTATATTTATAAAGCACACATTCAGTATTCAGTGTATTGCTGGCATGCTCTGGGATGAGGAAGACTGGTCTAGCAGATGGAGCATAGGGCTGGGAATCAGTGAATCTGTTTTTTCCTCATCTCTGCCACTGATTCTGTGCCTCAGTCACCCCATCTGTAATTTTGAGATAGTGATGCATGCTCACCTTTTGTAAACTACTTTGAGGCCTATGAATGAAAAGCAAAGCATGGTGGTTGTTATAGAATAACAGCAGATAAAATAATAATGTACATAGAATCATAGAATATCAGGGTTGGCAGAGACCTCAGGAGGTCATCTAGTCCAACCCCCTGCTCAAAGCAGGACCAACACCAACTAAATCATCCCAGCCAGGGCTTTGTCAAGCCGGGCCTTAAAAACTTCTAAGGATGGAGATTCCACCACCTTCCAGTGCTTCACCACCCTTCTAGTGAAATAGATTTTCCTAATATCCAACTGAGACCTCCCCCACTGCAACTTGAGACCATTGCTCCTTGTTCTGTCATCTGCCACTACTCAGAACAGCCTAGCTCCATCCTCTTTGGAATCCCCCTTCAGTAGATGTGTAGGAAGAAAAGTAAATATGGCAGGCGACCAGCTTGGCTTAACAGTGAAATCCTTGCTTGTCTTAAACACAAAAAAACAGCTTACAAGAAGTGGAAGATTGGACAAATAACCAGGGAGGAGTATAAAAGTATTGCTCAGGCATGCAGGAGTGAAATCAGGAAGGCCAAATCACACTTGGAGTTGCAGCTAGCCGGAGATGTTAGGAGTAACAAGAAGGGTTTCTTTAGGTATGTTAGCAACAGGAAGAAAGTCAAGGAAAGTGTGGGCCCCTTGCTGAATGAGGGAGGGAACCTAGAGACAGAGGATGTGGAGAAAGCTAGTGTACTAAATGCTTTTTTTGCCTCTGTCTTCACAGACAAGGTCAGCTCCCAGACAGCTGCACTCTGCAGCACGGTATGGGGAGGAGGTGACCAGCTCTCTGTGGAGAAAGAAGTAGTTCGGGGCTATTTAGGAAAGCTGGATGAGCACAAGTCCATGGGGCCGGATGCGCTGCATCTGAGGGTGCTAAAGGAGTTGGCCGATGAGATTGCAGAGCCATTGGCCATTATCTTTGAAAAATCATGGTGATCGGGGGAGGTCCTGGATGACTGGAAAAAAGCTAATGTAGTGCCCATCTTTAAAAAAGGGAAGAAGGAAGATCCAGGGAACTACAGGCCAGTCAGTCTCACCTCAGTCCCTGGAAAAATCATGAAACAGGTCCTCAAGGAATCAATCCGGAACCACTTAAAGGAGGGGAAAGTGATCAGGAACAGTCAGCATGGATTCACCAAGGGCAAGTCATGCCTGACTAACCTAATTGCCTTCTATGATGAGATAACCGGCTCTGTGGATGAGGGGAAAGCAGTGGATGTGCTATTTCTGGACTTTAGCAAAGCTTTTGATACAGTCTCCCACAGTATACTTGCCAGCAAGTTAAAGGAGCTGGCAATGCTCCTACTAATGCAGCCCAATATGCCATTAACCTTCTTGGCAACAAGAGAAAACTGTTGACTTACCGTATTGTCCTAATGTGAGTGTTTAAACGCCCCAGCCTCACGCCAGCCACATCCAGGCAGTGCAGGGTCCTGGTGGGGCAGTTAGAAAGGATCAGGGGATGGATCCTAAGAACATTTGTTGTGCAGGGGAGAGGGTGAGAACTGTTCCCATCAGTCTCCTTGTTGTCCATTCCTTTTCCCTTCTTTATTTACAGTATAACTACAAAATAGTTTTCAATATTTCTGAGTATATAACATATGAAAGCAGGACTACCAAAAGTGTTAAAAGTGTTAAAAATACTGGTACATGTCTTCCTATTCATTAAATAAAATACTGTTTTACTGTTCTACTAATGTGTATATTTTCTTTTTAAAATAGCACCAAACTTTAAGTGTGCAGCTTATAATCAGGAGCGGCCTATACTCGGAACAATACGGTATATCCGGCTTCTCATCCACTGTAAGCCCAGGTCCTTTTCTGCAGAACTACTGCTTAGCTAGTCAGTCCCCAGCCTGTAGCAGTGCATGAGATTTTTCTATCCTAAATGTAGAACTCTGCACTTGCCCTTGTTGAACTTCATCAGATTTCTTTTAGCCCAATCCTACAATTTGTCTAGGTCACTCTGGGCCCTATCCCTATCCTCCAGTGTAGCTACCTCTCCCGCCAGTTTAGTGTCATCCGTGAACTTGCTGAGGGTGCAATCCATCCCATCATCCAGATCATTAATGAAGATGTTAAACAAAACTGGCCTCAGGACCGACCCATCAGGCACTCTGCTAGATACCGGCTGCCAACTAGACATTGAGATGTTGATCCACTACCTGTTGACCCTGATGATCTAGCCAGCTTTCTATCCACCTTCCTATCCATTTGTCCATTCATACCCTTACTGATTCTTTTTTCTGCTATTTAGTCTCTCCTGATGTCTGTATGAAAGCTCAGTCATTCTTATATAGGGAGTATAACAAAGTATAATCTGTACGCTTTGCACTCTGATTATTAAAATCACAATTATATGATACAGGAATAACTTCATAATCCAATTTGCTATGGAATATAGTTGTCTTAAGGTCTTTAGGAGGAAAGTCTATCTACTGTTCTGAAACAGCTGTGTAAATTTACCATGGTTGACTAGTTAGTAAGTCACTCACACTTAGAGCTTTTTTTTACATAAGTAGCATATAGAACTATGAATTTATAGCAAAAAATATGTAAAAATATTCTGCTGAATATAAAATGGTTCTGGTCTCTCTTAGCTGAAAGTGGCACAGGAAGCAAAGTATGATGTGGGTGATTAGGCAAGGAAACAAGAGTAATTCCTGCTGTTCACCCTCTCATAGTGCCAGTGGATGTTTGTCATTCACATACTGAAGATTTTATTCTGCTGTTGGGATTGAACTAACTTAACATAACTTATTCAAGGCAATTTCAATATGAAAAAAATGAAAAAAACTAATCATTGCTTCAATTCACTGGATTTGAATTTTTGCATGGAATGCAGCTGCATACACATGTGTAACTCATTTTGCTTGATTTGCTGATCCCACTCACATGCCATTAAATAAGAGTTGCCAGCTGGCTTGTGCAGGTGCAGTCATTTCTGTGGGTTTCTGTGAATGGATGCTATGGCAAGAGAGGAAGAGACAAAGACAAGGGCAACGGTTATAGGCAACCGAGTGGGTTCATTTCAAAGTTCAGGTAGTAGTCACCTGGAGAAATCTCCTGCTTTTAGAAACTGATAACCAGAAGACATGACCTAAACTTTTTTTCTTTTCTTTATTTGGTGTCTAATTCTGTAACCTTTTTCTCCCACTGAGGAGCACTTATGTGAGTAATGCCATTGAAATCAGTGGGATTACTGTCATATGTGCTATTGACTGAAAAGGGGCTGTGGAATTGAGCTGTTGATTGCTAGGAAAAAAGTTTATTTTTTAGATAAGAGTAGAAAAACTTTTCATTTGTGATTATTAGAGTATCTAATATTGATTCAGTGTTTTTGTTATCTTCCCTCATTTTAATTTCAAAACTTTACAGATTGTCATACTTGAAATTACTAAGGAAGATTTAAGTGTGTGTTATTTTCTTCACTTTTTAAAAAAAACTATGGTACAGATTCTCAGTTATTATAAATTGCCCTAGAAGCATTGAAGTTAGTGAGGTATGCCAATGTACACTAGCTGAGGATTAGTCCAATCAATCTTTTAGCAAATCCCCAACAAATTTTATACTTGTTTTTAAGTATGGGGAGTAGATGAATTTAACATTAAAGGACTTGTTAGCATGAAGTATGGATATTCCAGTTTAGTGAGTACTTCTTTTGCCCCTGACTATTAGCATCTTAAAAAAGAAGAAATACTAGCTGCAGAAGTGAGCTGCTAGCAGTAGAAATATTAGCTGCGTGTAGCATATATGTAGACACTGGGCTAAATCTTGCAGTGAAAGGGAGTTTTGTTTTAGGACAGTAGGATTTTGGCCCCTATATTTTTGAAACCTTCTATAAAATGAGAAAATGGATGACTTATGAGGAGAGGCTGAGGGAACTGAGCTTGTTTAGTTTGCAGAAGAGAAGAGAGAGGGGGGATTTGATAGCAGCCTTCACCTACCTGAAGTGGGGCTCCAAAGAGGATGGAGCTTGGCTGGGTTACCTAGGGAGGTGGCGAAATCTCCATCCTGAGAGGTTTTTAAGGCCCGGCTTGACAAAGCCCTGGCTGGGATGATTTAGTTGGTGTTGGTCCTTCTTTGAGTAGGGGGTTGGATTAGATGACCTCCTGAGGTCTCTTGCAACCCTAATCTTCTATGATTCTATGATTGAAACACACTTTCCTTTTCTCTGATATATCCTAATGAGTGAAGGTACTAGGTACTGATGTTTGTATATCCATAACCCTGTTACAGAAGTACACATCTTGCCCTCATGCATCTGCAATGTAGAAAAATACAAATCTCACCTTTTTCATTATAATGCAAATTATGACAGAAGTGCCCACCCAGAGGTACAACTTTAATACCACAATGACCAGTTCCATTGAAATCAATGGGAGTTCTTGGGGTAGCAAAGTTAAGCATGTGTATAAAGTGTTTACTGGGCCTTAATTCTGAATTGCTTTTCTTTAAGTGAGGTTTTTAATATTATGCCATCAGGTTTTTCCCCCCAAGTTTACATAGCTCATATTTTCACTAAACAATGCTCTCACAATGAGAGCACCATTTTGTGATATCTTGTAAAGCTTGATAGAAAACAGAACTATATATACATGGGAAATAAACAATCTGTTAATAACATGTTGTCTTGGTAGCAAGGCAAACTCAGAAAACTTAAATCTCTAAATATGCAATTTATCTTTTAGGGTGAAGTTGGTGTTAAAGGAGAAAATGGTGTTTCTGGGCTTCCTGGGGAAAAGGTAAGTGTTGACACTACACTCCATATTCTTCATAGAGATGATATTATATGATTATGGAATAACTATGATGTATTTATGTAAGATAGGTCATGTAAGCTATTGAGAGTTATGATTTACTGAATATGATTGTCCTACTAATATGCATGTATAATTTTTGTATGTGAAGTGAGAAATATTGACTATGTATCTGTGTTTCAAATGTGTTTACATATGGGGAACACCCACTAGACAAAAGACTCAGTCTAGATGGCTGGCTGGGAAGGGCCCATTCAAGTTAATAAACCGTTAGGGAGAACAATAGGCCTTAAAAGAAGCTTATTTCACACCAGGGGGAAAGAGAGGGAAGCCTTCCTGAAGGACGCTATAAACAGCCTCTGAGTTATGGTTGCTGTGACACTACAGGCACATGTGACCTGGTCACCTGGTGCTGGACTCCGTCTTGGGATACCAGTGTTTTTCCACTGACTGGCGTGGGAATCAAGCTTTGAGACAAAGCATATACAGAAGCTATTTAAGGCAGGGAAGTGACATCATTGTGGTTCGTCACCAACTCCCCGCCCAAGAAGATTCCTGGAAACAAGTGAGGAACATAAAACTGAGCTGAGGGGAAGTGCTGGATTTTTAGCCAATGAATGAAACACCTGGGGATTCGAAGCTGTAAATTAGTGCAATTTGCTCCTTAAGAATCTGCCAGCCTGTTTATCACTCAGGTTGAGAATTTGCTAATTTAGGGGTGGAGTGGTACAATATTATGAATGGAATTGACCCTCAGGTTTAAATGACTTAAATTCACTTACTAATTGAAAAGATTGTTTATGAAAGTTAATAGGACAGTTGGGAGTAAGAACATACTAATGCAGTTCAACAATACAAATACATCTCAGGCCTGGTCTACACTAGGCATTTAAATCGGTTTTAGGTTTCTGTACTCCTCCTAACGAGGAGTAACGCTAGTATCGGTATTAACATATCGGATTAGGGTTAGTGCAGTGCACCAGTGACCGCTCTGGACCGCAATCTGAACTCGGATGCAGTGGTCAGGTAAACAGGAAAAGACTTTTGAATATTTCCTGTTTGATGGACCATGCGGATGTGATCGCTGTAAGGGCAGGCAAATCCGTTCTATCAGCGCTCCGTTACAGAAGATGAAATTCAGAATCCTTTTTAAAAATCTCCAGACAGACGCCATAGCAGGGACTCAGCGAGCCAAAGAATCAAATGGATGCTCATGGACTGGAGGACTCTCATCATCAGCCTCAGCTGATGGTACAAATCCATCCTCATCATCAGCCTCAGCTGATGGTACAAAAGGACTATCAGCCTATTGGCCCTAATTTTTCTGGTGGATGGATGGTGGATGCTGGGCTTCTCTCCTACACACTGCTTAATGTCCTGTCTGGACTATCATAGCAGCTGGAGGCTGCCTTCCACTCATTTCTCACTAACAAGTCAGTGTGTCTTATTCCTGCATTCTTTATTAATTCATCACACAAGTGGGGATAATCCCTGTGAATAGCATACAGATCATAATTTCTGCAGGCTCTGACACAGAGCAGCTGTGCTCTCTGGTTCTATGATACGGTGGTTCTCTAGTACACTTGCCTATATTAGGCAGCACTGATTCTATTTTTAGATACCAAAGGAAGCTAATGGTACAAAACGATGGAAGGTGCAATATGGCTAAATGGTACAAAAGGACTGGTAGCCATGATCATCCTCAGTTCCAATTTATGGAAGGGTTTGGATGGTGCAATATGGCTAGTAACCATCTCTGCTGTCATGCAAAAGCAAACAAGCTCCATGATTGCCATGCTATGGCATCTGCCACGATTTAATGTGCTTAGTATATTTTATAAATTCTGTTTTACAAAACCGGTTTATGCAAATTCGGAATAATCCCGTAGTGTAGACGTACCCTCAGTGGTCTGAAATTATAAAATGAGAAGCTCTTTGCATCAGAAATAAATTGTGAAATCTATTTGAAAATTAAGTTTAATTACAATTTGAATTTTGGAGCCTACTACTGATAGCTACATTTTAAAATAGAACAATATAATAGGGGACTGGATGGCTCTGAGGGTTGGTTTTGGAATAAAGAGCTTCCACCATCAGGTTATCAATTTAATTCCAACGGAATCTGTAAGTGACTGAGTGTTGCTACCAGGATAGTGGTGCAGCAGTGCCACTATAGTTAAGGTTGCATTACCACCGCTCTTTAAAGGTTGACCTTTACACGAAGTCTTCTAAACTCAACATGCTTAGTCAGATTTTTCTGAAATTTGGTGTGCCTCAGGAGTGAGTCATTTGAGCAAGATCTAGAGATCAGGCTATTCTTATGATGTCAGTCAAAATGATTTCAGTTGGTCAGTTTTTTATCCAAGGTAGTGCGTGGCACCCATTAAGTCTTTGGGGGTTCCAAATTGTTAATGGTATTTAAGAAGGTATTTGCTTCTTTGCCTGCAGAGATGTGCAGTCTGGGAGGATTTCCATATGCATGCACCAATAAAGAAAATGATTGTCGGAGGGTTTCTATGCAACCACTTCCCATCTGTAAATTGCTAAAAATATGCATAGTAGAAAGTCAGCAATGACACAAAATAAAAATTGAAATATCGTACGTACTTGGCTCTTTCTCTGACTTCACATTTGTCTTTTAGAAGTGTAGCTTTTTCCAAAATATTTTGTCTATGTACATTTTTACAATTTAGATTCTTCGGGGGGGGGGGGATTGTAAAAGTCATCTTGCATTAGGATAAGCTCTGTTTAATTCCCATAATAAAACACTTCCTGTGGTTTCCATGATAAAAACAGGTATAAACTCAATTTTTCTAAGTAATTTGCCTAAATTATCAGAAGAAGTTGTTCCTTCCCTGACATGAATGCTGTAATTGCATTCAGTAGTCTATCTTTGGTATCCAGAGTTAATGTTGATTGTTTGGGTCCTTGCTCATTTTACTGCAGCTTTGTCTCCCCAAAACTGTGGTCTGTTTGAAATATCAGAACTTTCCAGCTTTCCTGAGCATTGTAGTCCTTTTTCATTTCAGAACAAGTTAGAGCTGAATTGTCAGAATATTAAATTAAAAGTGAACTAAAATTAAATCTGAAACTGCTAAGTTAAAGCATGCCAAGAACTGTTTTAAAAAAATTAACCACCAACCTATGCAGGGCATAAATTGTCTGAATAATGAGGTACTGTGACGCTTTGGGGGGTTCATCCAAACAATTAAGGGGTTATGTTATCACCTGCCCTATAGCCTTAGGTGCTTCTGTACTGTGCAGCTTAGATCCCTGACACCAGCAGCCTGCTTACAGCACAATGACTTCACCCTGGATTCTATCAGCCTGGCTATTCTTTGCGCAGTGACACCAATAGCCTTCCAGTTCCCAGTCTCCCCACAACCATCTCTTCTGCAGTGCTTAGTCCTTCACAAAACCTTTTTTCAAGTTTGCTGCTTCTTTAAATAAACTGGGACTCTGAGTAAGACTTGCCTGGGAGACCAGAGGCCTGACCCTGCCCACTTTCTCCCCACCTTCGTGTCCAGGGGGAACAACTGTACTCTGAGTGAGCTGGGAAGCTTCTCTCTCTAAGCCCCAAACTGGGGCTCTGAATTACTGAAGACTGTATCTTGACTTTAGTAAGGCTTTTGATAGTGTCTCACATGACCTTCTCATAAACAAACCAGGGAAATACAACCTAGATGGACCTACTATAAGGTAGGTGCATAACTGGTTGGAAAACGGTTCCCAAAGAGTAGTCATCAGTGGTTCATAGTCAAGCTGGAAGGGCATATCAAGTGGAGTCCCGCAGGGATCCGTTCTGGGTCAGGTTCTGTTCAATATCTTCATCAGTGATTTAGATAATGGCATAGAGAGTACGCTTATAAAGTTTGTGGACGATACCAAGCTCAGAGGGATTGCAAGTACTTTGGAGGATAGGCTTAAAATTCAAAATGATCAGGACAAACTGGAGAAATGGTCTGAAGTAACTAGGACAAATCTAAAGTACTCCACTTAGGAAGGAACAATCAGTTGCACACATACAAAATGGGAAATGACTGCCTAGGAAGGAGTACTGCAGAAAGGGACCTGGGAATCATACTGGATCACATGCTAAATATGAGTCTACAGTGTAACATTCTTGCAAACAAAAAAAGCAAACATTCTGGGATGTATTAACAGGAGTGTTGAGAGCAAGACATGAGAAGTAATGATTCTGCTTTTCTCCATGCTGATTAGGCTTCAACTGGAGCATTGTGTCCAGTTCTGGATGCCACATTTCAGGAAAGATGTGGACAAATTGGAGAAAGTCCAGGGAAGAGCAAGAACAATGATTAAAGGTCTAGAAAACATGACCTATGAGGGAAGATTGGGGGTTTAAAAAAAGAGGGTGGGGGTTGTTTAGTCTGGAGAAGAGAAGCCTGAGGAGGGACATAAGTTTTCAAGTACATAAAACAGTGGTTCTCAAACTTTTGCACTGGTAACCTCTTTCACATAGCAAGCCTCTGACTGCGATCCGCCCCCCCCCTTATAAATTAAGGCTGTGGAATCTCAGTCATTAGGGAATTTTGAGAATAGGTTAGACAAACATCTGTCACGGATGGTCTAGATCAGGGGCAGGCAAACTTTTTTTGGCCTGAGGGCCGCATCAGGTTTCGGAAATTGTATGCAGGGCTGGTTTCGGGAGGGGGTCATGGCCTGACCCCCATCTCCTATCCTCCCCCACACCCGGGACTCCTGCCCCATCCAACCCCTGACTGCCCACAGAACCCCCACAACTGACTGCCCCCACCGTCCCATCCAACCACCCCTTCTCCCTGTCCCCTGACTGCCCCCCACCGCCCCATCCAACCCCTCTTCTCATTCCTGACTACCCCCCCGTTCCCCACCCTCTGACTGCCCCGACCCTATCCACACCCCGCCCCTGACCACCACCCCAAACTCCCCTGCCCTCTATCCAACCCTTACCCTACCCCCCGCTCCCTACCCCCTTACCGCGCTGCCTGGAGCACTGGTGGCTGGTGGCGCTACAGCTACACCGCCCAGCTGGAACCAGCCACGCCACCGCACAGCACAGAGCACCGGATCAGGCCAGGCTCTGCAGCTGTGCTGCCCCAGGAACTCGCAGCCCAGAGCAAGGGTTAATAAATGATTAGTAGATGGTTTAATAGTTAATATTTGTAGATTACAACAGCTCAATAGGTTGCTTATAACTATCTATAATATTTACTGTTTGTCTGTAACATACTTATAAACATCTATGAATTCTTTATTAACCATTTGAAAAACGTCTAAATGGAACCTTAATATCAAATGTGACTGTGACAGTGTTTTACAGGCCTTGTTTGTCTCCCGCTTGAGACAAAGGTGCCCTGACACCCCTCTGCTCAAGGAAAATCCACTCAAACAGTGCTACTGACAAGACTTAGTGGTACAAGATAGGTCTATACTGCAATGAAGTGCACAGCTGGCTCAGGTCAGGTGGCTTGGGCTTGGGCTGTGTGACTATAAAATTACAGTGTTGACATTTTGCTGTGGCTGGAGACCAGGCTGAGATCCCAAGAAAGGGGAGGGTCTCAGAGTGTTACCTGCACAAAATTTTCTGTTACTTGCATCCACCTTTACCCAGTTCCTAGGGCTCAGGGCGTACTCTTTGCAGGTTTGTGGGACTTTTTATCAGTGAAAGAGCCTTACATACTAATATTCTTATCCTCTATTTATTAACAATTACCAAGCAGAATAGACATGCTAAGCATACTATGCTATGCTCACCAATCCTGATCAGGCAAGCGGACTTTCCCTGTTGGCCAGCCAGGTAAGGTCAGTCTTGTCTGGATTCTGATTGCTGCACATCATGGTTTATGCAAGGGATTCTTAGCAGCTTTGATCTTAGACTGTACGTCATGGTTATGCAGGGGATTCTTAGCAGCTTTGATCTTAGGCTGTTTCTTAGAGGTGAGTTCTTTTTCCAGGTCTTTCCTTTTTTCTTATTCTTCTGTTCCTTCAGCTAGTCTCCTTCTTGGACCCCAATTTATATAGTGAAACTTGAGTCCTGCTAAGCCATACCTTAACCAATCATTTTTCTGAATTTTACTAACCAATCCTAGCATGCTGTAACAAAGTTATCTAGCCAATCATACCCCACCACCTTAATTAATTTGCACTTAGCAAAACTAATTCTGTAACAGACAGAAACAATCAAAGACCCAGACAGATCATCCAGACAAACAATGGAGAAGTGGGGACTATAAAGACAAAACAATTAAAGAAATGGGGATTTCAGAACCAGAACTATTGATAAGTGATTTCTTGCCAGACAGAATGCCATCAAACAAAGTTTTCTTTAATCATCTTAAGATCTGTTTCTGTATCTGGTGATGGTGGGTGATATTAGGACAGGATTGCCTTCTTAACAGCTCAATATTACAGTAACTCCTCACTTAAAGTTGTCCTGGTTAACGTTGTTTTGTTGTTATGTTGCTGATCAATTAGGGAACATGCTCATTTAAAGTTGCTCCTTTATAACGTCATTTGGCAGCCACCTGCTTTGACCACTGCTTGCAGGAAGAGCAGCCCATTGGAGCTAGCTGGTGGAGGCTTGGAACCAGGATGGACTGGCAGCCTCCCTATCAGTTCCCTGTTCCCCTAAGTTCCCTGTGCAGCAGCTGCCCAGCAGGCTATAAATTGCTGGTAGTTCAGCTGTCCCTCCTCCAACTGCCATATCCTGCTCCTGCCCTTTGCCTTGGAGCTGCTTCCGGGAGCCTCCTGCTTGCTGGGCGGGGCGGGGAGGGGGGGGGTGAGGGGCTAATGTCAGGGTGTCCCCCTTCTCCCTCTGCTCCTGCATCTCACTTACCTCATCTCCATGGTGGGGGGGATGACCGGACACGGCTCAGGATAGAGGGAGCTTCCTGGGAGCAGCTGCTGTCTCAACTTGCTGATCTACTTAACAAGGCAGTTTACTTAGAGTGGGGTCAGCGTACTTAAAGGGGCAATACGCATCTCTCTCTCACACAGGGTGTGTGTCTCTGTCTGCCATGCTGTCTCCCCTCCCTCCATTCATGTGTGAGGCTACATTAACAACAATGAGTTAACCCTTGAGGGCTCAGCCAAAAGCTAGTTCATTATTTAGCAGTAAGACATTCCCTGGGAAATATCCCACCCTTTGACTTCACCATCTCAACCAAGCTTCACAGTCATCACTGTGTACAGTGTTAAATTGTTTAAAACTTATACCCCCTGTTTACATTAATTCTTATGGGGAAATTGGATTTGCTTAACATCATTTCGCTTAATGTACAGGAACTCCTCGCTTTGTTTTAATGTAATTTAGATGGAATGTGAGGATGTAACTTTCTGCTTCTTGATTAATGGCTGCTGCTCTCCTAATATGGCTGCGGACAAAGGCCTTAGGCCTTACACCATGGCTACAGGAAAAGGTCTCAGACCTTACAAGAGGCTGAACTTCAGCCCAGGTCTGAATATCTACACTGCAATTGTATAGACCCACAGCCTGAGCCCATTAAGCCAGAGTCAGCTGACCCAGGCCAGCCATGGGTGTTTTACTGCAGAGTAGACATCTTCCCAGAGACCTAGAAAGGCAAGGAGGGGACATGACTAATCAGGAACTAGCAAGCCAATTAAGGCGGCTTGCCTGCTTCTTAGGGGTATATAAGGTGAGACTAGGACAGAGAAGGAACTCTTCAGTGCTAACCCAGAACTACAGGGCCAGGTCAAGGCCTTGCTGTAAAATGCTGCAACTAAGGGTAAGGCTACACTACGAGGCTTTTAGCAACACAGCTGTGCCATCACTACAGCCATGCTGCTAAAAGAAATGAGAGTTGTTTTACAGGTTCAAGCAGGCATATACGCACAAATGAGTTTGTGTGTGATTCTAAAGATGACAGAGGTGTAGCAATCTGTCAGCATTGAATGTCTTTTTAGGGCTTAACACAGGTCAACCCTGGGGATCTCTGCTTTTTGTTTCCTAGTTCCAGCCCTTGTAAGAGTTCAAACTTGAAAGAGATGAAAAATCTTCATGTTAGCTATTTTTATTTCCCTCTTCTGGCATTCCAGCTGATGGGACAAGGCCTCCTGCACATACTTCTCCATGGTGGATGGGGGCAATTAACACAGCTTTTCTCCTTTGATGGCCCATTTAATTTTGATAGTCCTCCTGGATGGGTGGGTGGAGCCACTTTTCCTGTCTGAGTTCACACGTTCAGAACAGGCATTTTTACAGTTCTAAAACAAACTTATATTTTTATCTTGTAGCATGGAATACAGATATTGCAAGTTAAATTAATGCATGCATTAATTTACAAGCAGTTCATACAGTCTAAACACTAAATACATTAATATAAGATTAATACCTATTTTGAACAAAACTAACACGACGATGAACTGGCTTGGTTTCCAGCTATGAGTTTATCCGTTCTTAACTAACATCTATAACCTTGGCCAGAGCTGGCACCCAGGTTATCAGCATCATAGACTCAAACGCGTTTTCCATGACATAATTTGATATTGCCAAAAGACATGGAATGTGTGGCCTGTTCTGCCTTTTCAGCATATACTCCTGGATCAACAACCACTGATATAAATACACAGAACTGCAACAATGTTTGTGTTATACAGGAGGTCAGACTAGATGATCTAAATGGTCCTTTCTGGCTTTGGAATCTGTGGTTGTGTGCGTGACATTAGTGTGTGAGCTTCTGGTAATGCACTCTTTTCTCTGCAGCTGTCTTGATAGATCTCTCAGTTTGGATACACTGCCTAGCACAATTCCTGCGTTGTATGGAACCTTGGCAGAATTCAGGATATTTCTGAAGCTACTGTTCAGCATCTCCATGGAAGCTTCAAAAATACTTGACATTTCTTATAGCCTTGATGTATCTCTCGCTTTCTGCCTCCAGCTGATATTCAGTTTTAAGCCAGAATTGATAAGTTGTATCACAACAATTTCAGATCAGGCATGGTGGTGAATCAGATGGTATACAGCAGTGGTGGGCAACTTGTGGCCCATGGGCCGCACACGGCCCGTCAGGGTAATCTGCTGGCGGGCCATGAGACAGTTTGTTCACATTGACCATCCAGAGGCACGGCTGCCCACAGCTCCCAGTGGCCGCAGTTCGCCATTCCCAGCCAATGGGAGCTGCAGGAAGCAGCGCATGCCGCAGGGACGTGCTGGCTGCCACTTCCCGGGCCGCAGGCTGCCCACCACTGGTATATAGCTTGCTAAAGAACATCTACAGTGACTCACTCTACTGATATCTGCAGCAGTATCTTGATCACAGTGTATAATCATCTGCACAGGGAGAAGATATCTGGCACTAGATGGCTCTTTAATCCAGCAGACAATAGCATAACAAAATCTAATGACTAGATGAATTCATCAAAATTCAACTAGGAAGTAAGTTACACATTTTTAATGGTGAGGGTAATAAACCATTGGAACAATTCACCAGGGGCAGTGGTGGATTTTCCAGTGCTTTGAGTCTTCATATCAAGATTGGATGCCTTTCTAAAAGGTATGCTCTAGTTCAACTAGAATTTTTTGGCTTGATATAGGAAGTACTAGACAAATTCCTATCGGACGTGGAAGACAGATTAGATTATCATCATTCTTTTACCTTAAAATTCTTCAGTCTGAACATCACGTTCTAGCGTTGAATGAAGCAGTGACGTAGATGTGAGTTAGTGCAGCGGTTCTCAACCTTTCCAGACTACTGTACCCCCTTCAGGAGTTTGATTTGTCTTGAGTACCCCAAGTTTCACCTCACTTAAACTGCTTGCTTACAAAATTAAACATAAAAATACGAGTGTGTCACAGCACACTATTACTGCAAAATGGCTTACTTTTTTATTTTTACCATATAATTTTATAAATAAATTGATTTGAATATAAATATTATACTTACATTTCAGTGTGACACTTGAGCCTGTTTTTTCACTTCTGAGCCTTGTCTAAAGCCAGAATCCCATTAGTATGCGTCCCACTGGTTGAGAACCCCCTAGTTAATAGATGGGCAATTACTCTGGTATTCCCCTCCCTCCCACGCAAAAAAATCAACAAAACTTCTTTCTTATAGTACATGAGGTGATTAGAAATGTTCATGTAGCCAAATCCAGATTAGAGCCAATGTGTAGCTTTGGAAATTGCTTGGAGTAAACCTGAGATGCCACCAGAAAACAATCCAAGTGGGCATTGATTTATAATGTGATCCATAGTTTATGACTGTGTCCACAATGCCATTGTGTGTTGTCTTCCAGAGATGTAATAAATGACAGCATCTGCCCAGCAGTGTTCTGAAGTGGTTTAATCTGGACCATTGTTTCCAGGGTAGATTGAAGCCAGAAAGTTCTTTTGTGGGGTCAGCAATCAAATGTTTGTTTGGGGCATTAGAATTATCCCAGAATTATTTCCAGTGCATGTCAATATTGAATGAGGATGCTTTAAAAGCTTTAGCACAATCCCCCAAAAAGCTTGAGAGATTTCAGGCATGACTTCAGAAGATTTTGGAGGTGTCCTCATGAATTTTCAGGTTGGCCATGATTTGCTTGTACTCATGAGCTGTTGTGTGTTTCTCGCCGCATCTTGGATGCGGGTATACGTCTCAGAATGGGCTACTGTTGAGTAGGTGCTCATTTTAATGTTCCAGTTATAATTTTCATCACGGCGTTAAACTGCACAGCCAGAAATTTGGTATGTGAACTGCCTGCCCAGGCTGGTACACCATATTCAGCACTTGAGTGTGCGAGCGATAGTAGTCATTTAAGTGGGCATGTATTGGCATCCCATATTGATCCTGCAAGTTTTTGGATGAGGTTAGTCCTTGTTTTTACCTTTTTTTGGGGGTCTTTTTTTAGATGAGCTTTAAAAGTCAAGCTCGTTCCAAAGTTACACCCAGGTACTTAGACTAGGGCTCATTTCAGACATATGAAAAGTGACATTAAATGGTTCCTTAGTGGCTTTACTGTTTAGGTGAAAGACTATTACCAATGTTTTGGAGGCGTTGGGGCAGAACTTTCAATACTTGCAAGTATTCTGCCATTATCTTGAGGTCAGCAGAGCGCACCAGTGGTGGTGCTGTCTTTGCTTTATACCACAAGAATGATGATGTTAATGCAAATGAACTTACGTGAACTTGTCAGGTAAGTCACTAATATAGATATTGAATAGTGAAGGAGCCAGCATGAATCCTTGAGGTTAAATATCACTGAGGGTGAATATTTTGCTGATCTGCCCATTCAAAAAGATGTGGCTTTATGGCCAGGATTCACATAGTGCTATAGCATTTGATGACCCCTTTGATCACGATACCATATCATAAGTGACCAATAAATTTATCAATGCTGTTCCAGTTTTTAGATTCCACTAGAAGCCAGCTTTGAGGTAACTAGTCATGGCAAGAACCTGGTTTCAGCAACTTCCTCCTGGTCTAAAACCAGCCTTTTCATTTTGCAGGATGGCCTCTAAAATAGGGATGAGATGAGCTGGCAAAACCCTCTCTGTTACCTTATGAGTTGCAGAGAGGAGTAATATTGGGTGACAGTTGGTGGCATCATATGGTAGTATCCCATGTTTGAGAAGGGAAATGACTATCATCTCATACCAGCTTTTTGGGATCTTACCTGTTGAATGTACAGCAGTGCCAACTATGCTTGTCCCTTTGGCCCCAAATTCTTAAGGAATTTGAGATGAATGTGGTGCTCCTGTTGTGCATTATTGATTAACGCAATGAATGTCGTCAGAAGACTACTGGATGTTGATTTGTTACTGTCTCAGTATAATTAGCAATGTGAAATTTAAGAGTCCATGTCTAGCATCAAAGAGCCATAAGGATAGCTATACTCGTGTACAAACTTAATGTGGAAAGTTTGTCATATGCTAAGTGTGACTATCTTTCAAGAGTTCTTAAGGAGAATTACACTGATGTTGCTGTACAAGAAACTCAAGATGCAGACTATGGCAAGCTGTAAGATATAAAATACATGTCATCTTGAACATTGCGAAGTGTGGCCTTGCCATATACAATGGGCATAGTCTTAAAGATGTCTCAGTCCTGGAAGAATCGAAGGCCATGGAAATTTCTATTACTGCAATAAGAATCTGACAACTGACCATAACAAATGTCTACAAACCTCCAAATACTGAATGGGTGAAGCCCACATTACCTTCTTTTCTTCACCCAGCTATGTACTTTGGTGACTTTAATAGCCACCACTCTTGATGAGACTGTAGCAGAAATGATGCAGCTGGTGAGCAATTTACAGACTCTGCCTGATTTGTAAATGTTCATAATGGTAAGGGCCCAGTTAGATGCAAAACAAATTCAGTTTCTCTGCAAGAAGTCTTCAGAGAATGTCTTAGATTATGGTCCTGAAGGGTTGCTATGCTACTTTTACCAGTGCAGTGATTTGGATGGATTAGCTTCTGTAGACTATTCATTTTACCACTAAATGAAGGCACATGATCAAGACTAAGTAGCTGTTTGAAGTCATGCACTCATCTGCCATCACAGCTGGGTTGCTCTGAGTCTCCTGTATATCTGAGATATTTCTACTTCTACTAATGTATTTTCAGTGATGCCTGCACATAATTTGACTGAAGAGCTCTTCTCATGTTGAATCCATTGAAGACGTGGATTTACCTGAAAAGAGCGAAGTCCATAAAAGCTCTGATATTTTGAGTTTGTATGTTGTGTGAAAAATCTTGATAGGCAGACTCACTCTTGACCACTGCATTTTCCAAGACTTATTTGGTTGTTTCAGGGAGCATTGTATATTTTTAACTGAAAGTTGTGTTTTGAATAGCATTTGATCACAAATGTGATTCCATAGAACTATCTGCTTCTTTGACTTCTTTTTGCCATATTGGCTGGTTTTTTTGTAGTTCAGACTCTGTGTATGATTTTTCAGTTCCCAAACTCTTAAGTTTCAGACACTTGCAACAGTGTAGTTCTTTTCTTGACAAAGAGCCTCCTATAGCTGGATTACTTCTGTGGACACTGGCTAAGGAAGTTCTGTAGTCAGAAGCGATGTTGCTGGAAAGAATGGTGCTGGTGATTGCTTTTATGCTGGCTAGTGTTAGTACACAGGGGCTTCCATTTTCTTTGTTGTGGGCATCCTTTATCCTCTTTTACTTTAACTGCAGGCCTGTGTATCTGACCCAGCATCTAGAGCATGCTTCATGCACTTAAGGAAGCTCATTGCTGAGGCTTTTCTGCTCCTCTTATCTCCCTAAAAATCAAAGAAGCAGCAAATTGACAATAAGGGAAAAATGCAAGTTGAACACAGAAGTCTAATACCAATACTTACTGGTACTGCTCAGCAGCTCTATGATAGACTCCTTTGGACTGTGCTGACGTACCTCCTGTAAGGATGTGATTTAAACAAAACAAAACAACTACTGCTCATTGGTAGACTTTTTAATCTAAGGTATGCTAGCTAGGATGCACTAGTGGTCCCGTCTGAAGTCCTTTCTGCTAAGATATGCTCCAAGATCTTGATCTGAGGTCTCTGTCTAAGGTCCTGTAGCTGGAATGTGCTCTTTAGGGTTGCCACCTCTGAGATGCAGAAAAACTGGCTACTGCTAGTGTAACCCACACACCTTCCGGGTGTGGTGTTCTATCCCCTCTAGTGGCACTGAGATCACTTAGAGAGAGAGATTAATGAGTCTGCTCTGCAGCCTTAGGTAACAGCCGTATGGCTTTTAGCTCATGCATTTAGCTCCAGAGGTCCTAGGTTGGATCCTGCCCGCTGATGACTGGGGTCTGTCAGTGTTACACCAGCCTCCCTCCCTCCCCAACAAAAATGGTTTTAGTGCTGCTGTAGCTAATTCTCACTAGAGTGTTCTAGAAAATGATTTTACACACACACACACACACACACTCTGTCATACACACTGTACTTTTATGTTCTATCATTTTTCTTACCTTATCCTAACACAGGTCCACAGTCGTCGTACAGGAGTGTGAATTGTAGAGCACTCTAACGTGTCCCTAGCCTGGCATGTCAAATCTTTTAACTGGCCAGTAAGTACAAAAACAAGTTTGTCCTGTTAAAAACTGGACAGTGTTAACCCTAGTTGGATTCCTCCTTCTCTAAATTTGTGGCTGGGCTGTTGCTCAGGCTGCAGCTGATCTTCTGCTGTTTTGCAAGGGGCCATGCCTGGGCACCTGCCTTTTTGATGCAGGCGGCAGCAGCAGCAGTTGTTGTTACTGGCTGGTTGCCAAGTTCTCTTCCTCAGGGGCAGTTCACACACTTCTCCCTGGGGAGTAGCCATTCACATCCACCCTCGAGGGCACTCTCCAAGCCCCTTGTGCAGGGGCTTGGAGAGTGCCCTCCAGTCTTGCCTGCTCCTTGCCTCTGTTTCCCTTTGTAGATTAGGACTAGCTTTATCTTCATGCCTCAGCCGCAGCTTGAATTTGGCACCACTGTACAGCGTTGCCAAATCTTATAATATTATTGAGAGTCCAACAGCTGGTATTTTTTCTTAAAACCCCAGCTTCTGGAGTCATGTGAATAGATGAGAATCTCAGCTTCGTTATTACTATTTTTAAAGTAAGTTTCTAGCCTTCACAACTACAGAGAAAAATCATGAAAATGTGACCTGAGTGGACCCTAAATGCTCATAAAGAGAAGTCAAAAGTATAACTTCTTAAGAATCTCATGGTTTTTAAGCCAGTCTCATGATTTTTGGGGACCAGACTCATTATTTTTTTTTAATGTTCGGGGTTAGCAATACTGGAAATATTTATACAGTGCTTACAACTACACCTCTACCCCGATATAATGCGGTCTGATATAATGCGAATATCGATATAACGCAGTAAAGCAGCACTCCGGGAGATGGGGCTGCTTTACCGCGTTACATCCGAATTCGTGCTACCGCAAGCAGTTCCTCTGCGCCCGCCCGTTACTTGCTGTGGCCCTCCCTGGGGCCCCCTGTCCCAGCTCACCTCCACTCTGCCTCCTCCCAGGAGCGCGCCACAGCTCCACTTCTCCTCCCTCCCAAGCTTGCTGCGCCAAACAGCTAATTGATGCGGCAAGCCTGGGAGGGAGAGGGGAGAAGCAGAGCTGTGGCATGCTCATGGGAGGAGGCAGAGGCAGAGTGGAGGTGAGCTGCAGCGGGGAGTGGTTCCTCTCCCTACCCTGATAGAACGCGACCTCACCTATAACACGGTGAGATTGTTTGGCTCCCGAGGACTGCGTTATATCAGGGTAGAGGTGTATTTAATCCAGGACTCAAATTGTAGTGTTCATGGGTCTCTTATTAAGGCACAGAGAGCTTATATTTACCAACTAGATTATTTTGTATTTAAATGTTATGTAATACAGTAATGAGAGCTGCCAACAAGCAGCAGTCTACACTAGTCTGTTCAGGGTACATCCCAGCAGCATCCCCAGAATGGAGGATGCAGCTGCACTCTACATCCTTGCATAACAACCACCAGGGCCGGCAATACTGTTTTCGCCACCCCAAGGAGCGCGCGCCGAATTGCCGCTGTGGACGGCAGTCCATGTGCCATTAGGGCGGCACGCGCGTTTCCGAGGCAGCGGCAATTCAGCGGCAGCTTCTGTGTTCAGCTCTCCACAGCGGCACAGCTTCTGTCTTCTGGCTGAAGACAGAAGCTGCCACCGAATTGCTGCCACCACGGAAATGCGCGTGCCGCCCTAACGGCACACGGACTGCCCCCACTGTCCACGGCGGCAATTCGGCGCGCTGCTTGGGGGCAAAAACACGCAGACTGCTGTCCCTTGCAGATTGCCGTCCCAAACACCTGCTTGGAATGCTGGTACCTGGAGCCGGCCCTGACAACAACCGCCGTTACGCACAGTGGCCATATATTATACCCACATTTTTTAAAGCTTCTGTAATTGGCCAGGTCTACACTAAAGCCCTATATCAGTATAACTTTCACTCATGGGTGTGAAAAATCCACACCCCTGAGCAATGTAGTTAGAGAACTGGGCCAAAAGAAACCTGATGAGGTTCAATAAGGACAAGTGTAGAGTCCTGCACTTAGGACAGAAGAATCCCATTCACTGTTACAGACTAGGGACCGAATGGCTATGAAGCAGTTCTGCAGAAAAGGACCTAGGGGTTACAGTGGACGAGAAGCTGGATATGAGTCAACAATGTTCCCTTGTTACCAAGAAGGCTAACGGCATTTTAGGCTGTATAAGTAGGGGTATTGCCAGCAGATCGAGGGACGTGATCATTCCCCTCTATTCAACATTGGTAAGGCCTCATCTGGAGTACTGTGTCCAGTTTTGGGCCCCACACTACAAGAAGGATGTGGAAAAATTGGAAAAAGTCCAGCGGAGGGCACCAAAAATGATTAGGGGGCTGGAGCACATGACCTATGAGGAGAGTCTGAGGGAACTGGGATTGTTTAGTCTGCAGAAGAGAAGAATGAGGGGAAATTTGATAGCTGCTTTCAACTACCTGAAAGGGGGTTCCAAAGAGGATGGATCTAGACTGTTCTCAGTGGTAGCAGATGACAGAACAAGGAGTAATGGTCTCAAGTTGCAGAAGGGGAGGTTTAGGTTGGATATTAGGAAAAACTTTTTCACTCAGAGGCTGTGGCTACACTTAGCACTTCAAAGCGCTGCCGCGGTAGCGCTGCCGCGGCAGCGCGTTGCAGCAGCGCTGAGTGTCAAAGCGCCAGCGCTGGGGCTCTCTGCTCTGTCCGTACTCCACTCCCCCTCCCCTGGATGGACATGGACAGGAGCAGGGCACAGCGCGCTCTGGAACTGACTACTGACTGGGCGCTGTAGCTGGCCAATTTTTGCAGCAGTGCAGAGTGTGTTTTCACACCCTGCTGCAGCGCTGCAAATTTGTAAGTGTAGCCAAGCCCAGAGAGTGGTGAAACCTAGGGAGGTGGTGGAATCTCCTTTAGAGGTTTTTAAGGTCAGGCTTGACAAAGCCCTGGCTGGGATGATTTAGTTGGGAATTGGTCCTGCTTTGAGCAGGGGGTTGGACTAGATGACCTCCTGAGGTCCCTTCCAACCCTGATATTCTATACCAACCTAACCCCCACCCATGTAGACAGTGCTATGTCGACGGGAGAACTTTTCCCATTGACACAGCTACCACATCTTGGGGGAAGTGCATTAACTATGCTGACAGGAGTAGCGTCTTCACTAAAGCACTACACTGGCACCAGTGCAGCTGTGCTTTTGTAGTGCTGTATGTGAAGAAAAGCCCACCTTGTTTCTAGTCTTGCCCCTCTCCCGGTTGCCATCAGTGCCACAGGCTAATCAGAGTTAGTCCCAAAGTATGTCAGGAAGGAATTTTTCTCCCCATGCAGTAGCATTTGCAGAAATTGTCAAGCACATTATGCCTAGTTTTGTTTCATGTTTTTGTTTTTCTTTGAAGGATTGGCTTTTGGACTTTGCCAAAGGCAAGATTGCAGCTTGATGGGTCATTGGTTCTGATAGGATAATTCCTATGTTACCTGTCTAATTTAAAAACTAGTTTATTCTATTGCCTGTAACAAAATTTTCTATGTGGCTTATACCTTGTAGTCCAGTTACCTGGAAGAAATTTTAAAAGCTTTCTACAAGCCCCAGAAAGTAGTCTTTTATATTTCATTAATTATATTGAGGCTGCAGGTGATTTTGTTGGCTGCTGTGAGTTGTAATGAATTGAACTATAACTCCACCATTGCCAGACTTTAAACTTTGGAAGATCTGTAAATGTGCAAAGGAGAACCCAGGGGAAGACTTTTATAATAATCTTTGGTCCCTCGGCAATTGGATCTACAGTTTTTCACAGCCAAACTTTATTTGCTTTCAGTGAAACCAGCTCAAACATGACTTTTCTGTTATACCAATGTGGGTGGGGTTTTTTGTTTTATTTGTTGTTTTTATTCCTCACAAAGCTGTACATAGAGCTACATTTTTCAAACACAGATAGTATTTGTTAACTGGCAAATATCCAGTTGTCAGACATAAAGGCGGTCTATATTTAGATTCTTCATATAGTAAAATCAATAATAGGGACTGAAAATGTGATTTATTTTCACAATGGGAGCTAGTCAAAATGTTCATTGCAAGCCAGTACTCCTGAACACACACGACTCAGGTTGCATGTTTGAAACCTGAATTGATTAACCCAACACAACTGTCTGAGGCTGGGCCAAGTCTTGAATAATCATCAGTCAGAATTGTTGCTGTTGTATGGAGCTTCCTAAAATAGAAAAAGTGCTTGCTAACTCTCCTGTTGACTTTCTCTCCAATGAACTCATTTGTAACCCACACTAAGTAAAGCAACTGACAAAGGGTGTGTACTGCAGATGGTTCAGCAGTCACACACATGTAGTATAGCTGGTAACACAGGTGTTTGATCTGTAATCATAAAATAGCTAACAGAAGCCAGATTTTTACAGTTGTGAACTAAAAAATATCAGCTGGCTGGGCTCTCTGTACCACAAGCTCAGTGGTTTTTTTCCACTGTTATTCTTTCTGTGAATTACTGTCAAATTCCTTGCAATGCTCCACAAATGAGAGGGGAATTCCTTTAACTTAGAATAGGAGAGAATACTTGAACACTAATTGGAACAAATTTATCCCTGATGTGACTTCACTAAATAGTTACATTGGGGATTAATTTTACATATTTTCCTTGAGTGTAAGATATATATTTTCTTTATTGCCAGTAATGCTTAAGTATTTTCATTAACTGCAATCTTCAATGATAGGTTTTCATTTAACTGTCTATATCTTTAAGTGACAGCTGCGTCCAAGAGCATGTAAGGAGTATGCAAAACTCATTGAGGCAAACATTTCCTAATTATTTAGACTTCGTTAACAAACAGAGGCCCCAAGCTCCATTATACTGGGTGCTGCATAAACATAAAAGAAAAGGAAATCTCTGTCCCAAATTGTTTATGATCTAGATACAGATCACACATTACAGGAGGTAGAGAAGAGATGGGAAGTAAGGGCTTGTCTATACTTAGAGGGATGCAGCTCTAGCACCTAGTGAAGACACTGCTTATGGTGACGAGAGTGTCTCCCATCAGCATAGGTGCTCCACCTCCCTGAGAGGCAGTAGTCAATGGGAAAAGCCCTCCTGTCAACATAGCACTGTCTACACCAGGGGTTAGGTTGGTATAACTACATTATAACACACCCCTGAACGATGTAGTTATACTGACATAAATTTGTTGTGTAGACTGGGGTTTAGATTAACAGATTAGAATATATTTGTGTGGAGTGTAAATGCTTACTAGTTATGCTGCAAGCTTCAAAATAGCACTCTGATTACTAAAGAAAGGACTTCACAACTGTCTCTACAGGAGACTATTTGGTTACACTGTCTGTATTACTGTTTGGTCTTTTAACAATGGTGAATGGAGGAAAAGAAGGAGAAAAGCTTTAGCAAAGATTTTGATATGGTTTCCCACAGTATTCTTGCCAGCAAGTTAAAAAAATATGGATTGGATGAATGGACTATAAGATGGATAGAAAGCTGGCTAGATCATCAGGCTCAACGGGTAGTGATCAACGGCTCAATGTCTAGTTGGTAGCCAGTATCAAGTGGAGTGCCCCAGGGGTCTGTCCTGAGGCTGGTTTTGTTCAACATCTTCATTAATGATCTGGACGATGGGATGGATTGCACCCTCAGCAAGTTTGTGGATGATACTAAACTGGGGGGAGAGGTAGATATGCTGGAGGGTTGGAATAGGGTCCAGAGTGACCTAGACTAATTGGATGATTGGGTTAAAAGAAATCTGATGAGGTTCAACAAGGACAAGTGCAGAGTCCTGCACTTAGGAAGGAAGAATCCCATGTACCGCTACAGGCTGGGGCCAAACTGCAGTTCTGCAGGAAAGGACCTGGGGATTACAGTGGACGAGAAGCTGGATATGAGTCAACAGTGTGCCCTTGTTGCCAAGAAGGAACTGCATATTGGGCTGCATTAGTAGGAGCATTGCCAGCAGATGGAGGGAAGTGATTATTCCCCTCTATTTGGCACTGGTGAGGCCACATCTGGAGTATTAGGTCTAGTTTTGAGGGGCCCCCCCCCACTACAGAAAGGATGTGGACAAATTGGAGGGAGTCCAGCAGAGGGCAACGAAAATGACGCTGAGGCACATGACTTATGAGGAGAGGCTGAGGGAACTGGGCTTATGTAGTCTGCAGAAGAGAAGAATGAGGGGGGATTTGATAGCAGCCTTCCCCTACCTGAAGGGGGGTTCCAAAGAGGATGGAGCGAGGCTGTTCTCAGTGGTGGCAGATGACAGAACAAGGAGCAATGGTCTCAAGTTGCAGTGGGGGAGGTCTAGATTGGATATTAGGAAAAACTGTTTCATTAGGAGGGTGGTGAAGCACTGGCAGGGATGATTTAGTTGGCGTTGGTCCTGCTTTGAGGAGGGGGTTGGACTAGATGACATCCTGAGGTCTCTTCCAACCCTAATCTTCTATGATTCTATGAAAAGTAGATGTGGGTGTTGTTCAGTAATCTTATTGCCTTTAGGGAGTGACTATATGCAAAACAGCAACAGCAGCGGAGGTAATGGTTGCAATGTAGCCCCCCGTCTCACCTTTGATTAATGTGAACCCACAGAGCCTTAGACCATAGGTTCTATAGTGTAATAGTGGCTTTGACTAATTTTGTCCATTGAGATTTTCAGTTTTTCATTATATTTTCCCAGAGTAGTAATGCAAGCCAGTGAGCTTGAATAGGATTAGGCTACAAGAACTTTAACAAAAACGTGTAGCTATTTTGCAATGACAAGGTCATGTTGGTAATGCTGCAAAGTGGCTGGAGGAGCTTCCTATGTAGACAATAGAGATTCTTTTAAGTTGTGTGCTAGTGGCATTCAGTTGAGCCATACAAGAGAAAGAAAGGGGCACAGCCAGAAAAATGTATAATTACATCTATTATCCACAGCCGATTTTCCCCCCAAGCAATCAACATTTCTTTTTACAAAAAATGATTAAAAATCTCATCCAAACACAATGCTTTGTGGTAGTTCTCAGGACTGTCCTGTGGGAGACGCTGTTTCAGTTATCAGTGTGCTGATCCTGGCTCCTTGGTCCTGATTCTTGCAGGTATAGAGAATACTGTAATGGAGATATAACTCACTAAGACTGAGGGTCAGTGTTCCCCTATTTACTGTGGACCAGCTTTTCAAAGGATCTCAGCTCCCTTTTTAGGCACTTGTTCTCAATAGGTGCTGAGCACCTTTGAAAATCTGGTGCATAATATGTTCAGTGCTGTCTGAGATATCATACCATTCAACCCTAGTGCAGGAAGGATGACAACAATTTGAGCCGTTCCCGCCCAGCTGCAGCAGAATAGGGCTGGTGGGCATGCAGATAGCCAATTCCCCCTGGAGATGTGGCTGTGCAATGCCCTCAGCTGCCCCATAAAAAAGACCGGAGAAGAACCAGCCACCCCACAAATACATTGTAAGAAAAGGGGCAGGGGAAAAGATTACAAGGCTACTGAGCTGCCACACTCCTCCCTCTACCTGAAAGACCCCTCAAGATTAGTAATGGTGAGGTGGCTTGGGACTTGTGGGTAGGAGGTAATCCCATGGGGATCTCATGCTTGATATTTGGACTCAAGGATATTTGGATTTAGAGATCTGAAAATTATCCAACTAATCGATTTTCTAAATACACTGTGTATATATCCTCCCTAATCCAAATAGCCTATTAACGCACATCTAGAATATATCGAAGGACTTCCAAATAAGGAGATACAGCCATGAGAACAATCTTTAACTTCCAAATGGCACTTGACAAATAAAAACTGTATCTCTGAACTACTTGAATTGAATCAGTAGTTGGTACATGTTTCTCAGCTAGCTAAGTACACCACCATTATGTTATCAGAACAAATAAGATCCCCATCTTAGGCTAGACACTCAGAATGTTTGCATTGGTGTAGCTTTCTGACATTTTTCCTTGCAAGTACACTGTAGCTGAAATCATTGGACATATGCCAGTTTACATCAGCTAAGGATCTGGCTCACTGAATCTTGAGCAGAGGGAACTGATGAATAGATTAAACTGTTCTGGACAAAAATAATTCCTTCAGATAAAGCATTTGGCCTTGCGGCCTTCGTTATTGACCAAGAGTGTTTCTTTTCGTGTCCTTTACTCAAGGCCCGAAATGTTATTGTTAATATAGTACTCGTCATATATTTTATTATATTAAATAAGCGTGGCCATTTTTTACAACCCAAATAATCCTTTACGGTTGTAGAACACATTTTAAACTAACATTTACAATTTCTGCATTTCAGATGTTATTTCAATAAGTTGAAATAAGTTTAAATGACTTCCAGTTCTGTGAACTTTAATGGGGTTTAGATTTGTTTTAAAGCTGTGTAAATCAAGCAATGTTGTATAAGACTTAAAGAATTTCTCTTTGGACAGATCTCAATTTCTCTTTGGACAGATTAAGGAAACAATTACAGTTACAAAACTCTATCAATTTGTCCAGAGTTTAATATCACTAGAAAATCTTGTCCATTTTATCAATACAGATGATAGAAATATCCAGCTTAATTTTCTAAGAATTTTCCATATGAGATTATGAATCTTTTAGAATCATTTGTAAACAGAAAGGCCTGCTTGTTTTATTCTCAATACTCAGTAGCAAGTGTTTTCATGTTTTTCATTTGCAATAGAATATCATAGATGGATGATTCTCAACCAGGGTTCACATATCCCTGGGGGTTTGCAGAGGTCTTCTAGGCGGTACATCAGCTCATCTAGATATTTGCATTGTTTTACAACAGGCTGCATAAAACACTAGGGAAGTCAGTACAAATTAAAATTTCATACAGGTACTGACTTGTTTATACTTACATTTCAGTGTATAGTACAGTATATAAGTACAATATTTATATTCCAATTGATTTATTTTATAATTATCTGGTAAAAATGAGAAGCTAAGCAAATTTCCAGTCATACTGTGCTGTGACTCTATTTTTGTGTGTGTGTGTTTTTATTTCTGATTTTGTAAGCAAGTAGTTTTTAAGTGAGGTAAAACTTGGGGGTATGCAAGATAAATCAGTAGTCTAGAAAGGCTGAGAGCCACTGTCATAGATCAGTCAAATAGGATTTATTTCCTAGCACATGCTCATTGCACATGTGTATCATATTTTTAAATAAATACGTGTAAAATGTAGGGCTGTCAAGTGAGTAAAAAAATTAATCATGATGTATTACGTAGTATTATGTACAAAAAATAACTGCATTCAAAATTAAAATGATATAAAACTTTAGAAGTCTACTCAGTCCTACTTCAGCCAATCACTCAGACAAACATGTTTGGTTACAATTTGCAGGAGATAATGCTGCCCGTTTCTTGTTTACAATGTCACCTGAAAGTGAGAACAGGTGTTCACATGGCATTGTTGTAGCCGGCATCGCAAGATATTTATGTGCCAGATGCGCTAAAGATTCATATGTCTCTTCATGCTTCAACCACCGTTCCAGAAGATATGCATCCATGCTGATGCTGGGTTCTGCCCGCCCGGCTGCTGATCACCTCCTCACCTCCCACCACCACCCGCCTGCTACTCTCTTCCTTGCCGTATGCCTGCCACTTGCCTCCCTGCTAGTCTCCTTGCCGTCCGTTCAGCATGCCCCCTCCGTCAACCCAACCGCCACACTCCTCACCATCTGCCCACCCGCCTGCTTCCTCACCTCCCTCCCGCCTGCTGTTCGGTTCCTCACCCTGCTCACCCACCCACCTCCCATCTCACTTTCCCCCCTGCCTCCTCACCTGATTATTGGGACAAATGGCGTCCCGATCATACATTGGTCGGGAAATGGGACAAAGGGCTAAATATCAGGACAGTCCCAATTTGATCAAAGTGTGGGGATCCCCAAAGCATGGGGTCTGGGAAGGTTTCCCCGATTTGCCCTACCCAAGGGACGGCTCAAGCTGGGGCCAGTGTAAGGACAGGACTGGTTCAGCCCCCAGTTTAGGCTAGTTATCTCCTGAGGGTGTTCTGACTTGTATGGGAAGTTGCAAGGGCACAGAATCACCAGGGATGTATGAATGCCTTCTGCTCTGGGGCTGCTGTGGAGGGAGCACAGAGCAAGAGGAGCTGGGTTCTCTGCCTGGCAGGAACCCCTGTGGCATTGGGTTATTCTCGGGGAGGAGCTTAGGCCTGCCATATTGTCCTTCTGTGCCAGTCTAGTTTGCTCAAAGGGGCTGTAGGGCAAAACTGAATTGGGCCCGTAAAGCTTGATTTTTCAGAGATGCTGAATATTGACAATTCCCCCTGATCTTAGTGTGCTTTGAAAATACGGGTATGTTCTGTGGTCTGTAACTGAAGTGTGAACATGAATCAAAAATGTCCACATTTAAAGCAGGCTCCATGATATGATGAATATACAGGATTCACAGTATGAGTGCTAGTAAGTATCTGCTGAATGTGTGTGTATTTTTTTAAATCAAATTAATAGTTTATAAGGTGATTCTAACCATTAATGTTGGAGTTTGCTTAGAGAAGCAACGAAACGTTCCAGTAAGAAAAGGAAAATGTGATACAGTGGAGAATAATCTGATTTTTTTTATTTATTAAAAAAAGTCATAACCCCTGTAGTGGTTTTAGGCTTGTTTTGTACATGTTCGGAAGCGGCATTAGTATGACCCTGTGGTGGTCCATTTTTGATCATTACGCTCAATTTCTTTACCATGGAAAATAGTTGTTCCCATTTTCAAAAAGGCAGGGCCTCTGAGTGGATCCAAAGGCCTGGCAACTCAAGGTAAATAAAAGGCACAAATCCATAAATTTTCAAAACAGCAAGTAGGTTTTAATTGCATTCTGTTCATTGATATTAAAAGGAATTGCATGGCTAGTGTTTCTGATGTATCCAATACATCCTGTAAGCCAAACTGTAAGTAGTATCCGAAGTCATAAATAATAGGACTCTTTGCTTTTATATTGAGGATGGGAAACAGCCAGACATCTTGGATTTCATAGACTTTCTCTGTGAAACGTCTATTATCCTTTTAAGTGTTTTTAAAGTAATTAATATTTTTCTTTCCTATCCCTGAAGGGAATCTCATTAATTTCTAATATGTTTGATATTATATACCACATTAACTTCTAAAATGTTGTAAATTCTCAATGATTCTAAGTTGTTCCAAATTATTTGTTTAGGTTTCTCCTTACTTTTTAAAGTATGTTTAGGTAATCTAGTGCTTAATTAATTGTTGGTACCATTTTGAGTAATCTTACATTAATACTAGTTAATACTTTAAAATTGGGTATCTACATGTTAAAATAATGGACTATGATCAATGATAAAATATCATTTAATCAGATTTCTAACAATATTTCATTTGACCTGTTTATAGATCTTTTATTTTAGAAAATAGTTACATTTTGAAAACAAACTCTAAAATCCACTTAAATGTCTCCTAAAATAGTAATCCTATAGGCAGTAAGATATTAAAATACATTGCTATAAAATATTTTATTTTTATGTCATAAAGATTTCTAAATAAAGAATGCGTATTTTAATGTAATTAACTGAGAACCCTGATTCTACAAAGACTACTTTTCTGAAACAGAACATTGAAGGTTTACCCATATCTTAGCCTTCACAAGAGAGGAAATAGCAGTGTGTTAGACTATTGTCAAATTAAATAATAAACCCTTATTTCTGTTCTTTTTGTGGAGAGAAGCTTTTATGTTTTCTGGTTTGTATTGATGCAACTGTGAAGATAGAAAATTGTTATCTAGGATTATTGGTAGTCTCTGAATTCCTAGTTTTCCGCAAATCTACATATGTGAATTATTTTTAATAACTTATCAGAATTTTTCCAATGCATTTACATCTGTTTTGACCGAGAAGAGCCAAATGAATGACCCAGGGACCAGAAAACATGCCACGAATGGAGTTATAAAAACTCCATTTTACCAGGGCTAAGTTATAAGACTGCTGTAGACCAAAAGAGCTTTGTATTTAATTAATTAATTAATTAATTAATTTCTTGTTATATGGATGAGTCATTTGTTTTTGTCTCTTTGTCCATAGTATTAGGGCATGATGAGAGTTTCTTCCTCCTCCTTTGTCCTTTTTATATATTTTATATGACTTGGAGGTAGAAAAGTGAGAGTTCCATCTTTCAAAACATTTGTGTTACTTAGTGGATGTGGATGGAAAATAGTGAATTGAGTGCAGTAGGAGTTACTCTCTAGGGATCAAAGTCTATAGTTTTGCTGATGAAAAGCCCATGAAGGTTTATGGGGGCAATGGAGGAGATTTTATGGCTGAATTCTCTGAGCTAGTGTCAAAGCTTCTGTAGGGAATGCTAATTAATTATTGTTCTTGTGTGTTTCAAAGTGCAAGTAGGCTTCAGCGTGAATGGCTCAGTACGTGATTTGCCAGGAGCAAAGAACACTCTTTGTGTTTATATCTTACGCATTTTTATTCTTTATAATTGTGGATGCTGTTAGTCATATAACTGTCCAATCCTTCATTGAATTTGGATAAGTTCCTGATCTTAATAACAGAAGGAACTCTCACTGTCACAGGATATATTGTGTGTTTTTTTTAAAAAGGTTTTTAATGTAATAAATTTAAAATTTATTGCCATTAACTTCATGTATTATTTCCATATATTTTATGATGAGAGGAGAAATAGGAGAGTCTACTTTACCATCTCTAGCCTTTTATTACTGTATATCTAATAAGTAAATTAGAACTATATAGTCCTAATCTTGTCACATATGGAAGCCTTTCTATACCTCTGACCATTTCCATCATTCGTCTGAATCTCTTCTGTTTGTGCTATATGCTTTTAGTGGTGAAGTGACGAGAAATAAATGCAGTATTCAAAGTTAGACCAATATCAGTAATTTATGTAATAGCCTAACCCTTTCCTTAGCCCTTCCTTACTATACACTGTCTGATTACCTATGCACATTGGACAATTCAATGAAAATATCTGTTCAACTGTATACATTGGAAACATTTTCATTTTCTCCATTGTGGAGACATAAATTAGAGCTTGACTATATAAGGAGCTTTACTTTTGTGATCGTGCTTATTGAAGGGATTCATTTAGTGATAATGAATTCTTAACGTTTCTTTTGGTTATACTATTCCTTCGAAAGCCATGTGTTAAGTCAGGCCTGCACAACTCGTAAAGCGGCGAGGGCCATATTACTCCAAAGAAAACAGCTGAGGGCCGAAACCCCCAGGCCCCACGGAACCCCCCCCCCACCCCAGCGCCGCCCAGCCCCACCTCCCCGAAACACATCCCCCACCCCAGCGCCACCCGGCTCTGTGGAAACAACCTCCCTCCAGCCACCGACTCGCTACTTGCCTCCTCACGCCCGTCCCAAGTATAAAGCCTCGCCACCACTGCCTGCCCGCCCGCCCACTCGGCTCGTCATCCCCCCATGAAATACAGGGAGGGGAAAGGGGGGCAGTGTGAAGGGATTGGATGTGACTGTCCAACACACAAACATAGGGGCCGCAGGGAACCCAAGGGGTGGGGGGCAGTGTGATAGGGGCTGGGGAGGGGGAAGGTCCCTGGACCAGAGAAGGGGGCAGCAGTCGGGGCAGGGCAGGTGCAACACACACACACACACACACACACACACACACACACACACACACACACACACACACACACACACACACACACACACACACACACACACACACACACACACGTCTCCCCCAGGGATTTCCTGGCTGCTCGCAGAGAGTTCAAACCCACCCACCCCCGATCACTACAGAGGCTGCCTTGGGACCAACCAGCACAGTAGCCGCCCTGCCCCCAACCAAAGGGAGGGGATGGGGGGGTGTCTTGGCCCAGGCCAGGCGCCCTCCCCTCGTTCGGCACTTCCGGCTCTGCTTCGTGCCCAGTGCTTCCCACCTCAGCGGGTCCCGGAAGTGATGCACCCACTGTACGCCAGGCGGGGGGAGCGGGAGACAGAGACACATGCTGTTCTGGTCGTTAGAGTGGTTGGAGCGCGGGGCTGTGAGGCAAGGACCCCCCTGGGCAGGGGGCGAACCCAGCAGCGCTACCTCGCCACTTGCCCACGAGCAGCACAGTGAGCCCATGCGGGCTGCATGTTGTGCAGGCATGTGTTAAGTGCAGTGTTGAATTGTCACTCACTTTGAAAAGCTCCCCAGCAAAGATCAGTGGGGTTTTTTTTGTTTTGTTTTTTTTAAATCAATCATAGTCTTCCTGGAAAGATTCAAGATGGAGTCTTCTGTGAAATACAGCATGAATACCTTTTGAAATTCGAACTTAATTCTGATACCACTTTGGCTGATGTAATACAACTGATTTCAGTGGAATTATTCCTGAGTTACATCACTGAAAGGGCAATCAAGCTATGTCTACACTACTGCAGCATCGATGCTTCAGCGATCTATGCACCAGGGGTCCATTTAGCGGGTCTAGTGAAGACCCACTAAATTGACAGCAGAGCACACTCTGGTGCTCCACCAGGAACAAGAGGAGTAAGGTAGGTCGACGTGTGAGTGTCTCCAGTCAATGTGGCCAGTGAAGACACCGGGGTAATTCTACCTAAGCTATGTTGACTCTAGCTATGTCAGGGATCGGCAACCTTTGGCATGCAGCTCGCCGGGGTAAGCACCGTGGTGGGCCGGGCCAATTTGTTTACCTGCCACGTCGGCAGGTTTGGCCTGGCTGCGGTTCGCTGTCCCAGGCCAATGGGGGCTGTGGGAAGTGGTGCAGGTAAAGGGATGTGCTAGCTGCCGCTTCCTGCCTGGAGTGGCGAACCGCAGCCAGTGGGAGCTGCGATTGGCTGGCTGAACCTGCAGATGCAGCAGGTAAACAAACTGGCCCGGCCCACCCGGGGGCTTACCCTGGTGGGCCGCGTGCCAAAGGTTGCTGATCCATGAGCTCCGTTCTTCACGTAGCTGGAGTTGCGTAACTTAGGTTGACTTACCGTGCTAGTGTAGACATAGCCTCAGAATATGCCCCTAACTCTCTAATCATGGCTCTTGCCCAGAAGTTACAAAGCAATGCTACAGCATTCAGGAAGGACTAGAATATTACCTTTTGAACATATTGCTAGATTAATATTGCCAACCTCAAGAGATTAGACCCAAAATCATGATTTAAAAAAATATATTGTTGGGATTATATTTTTGATTTGTCTTTTGATATTTTTAACTCTCCCTAGCTGTGTGTGTGACCATTAGTGTTGCCCACTCTCCTAAATGAATTACTTACAGAGATTTTTGCACATCTGCCCAGCCCCTGCCCAGCAGTTAATTCTGCTCTGCTGTTAGAAATGATTTTCGTAATAAATTTATTAAGGCTTACTATAACTCAGCTTCCACACAAGTATTCCTTTATTAGTCCAATGGCCAATTTGTGTTGGTTTTATATACAAAATACCAATACAAGCATATACATACTTATACTCCTAGCAACAAGACAGTTATAAGCATTGGCCAAAATACTTACAACAAGATCAGGAGCAGGAAATCTCATCCCATCATGGCATGACTCCAGAGAGAGAAGGAAAAGATCTGACAAAGAAATTCCAAAAGAACCTTGCTTTTTATACATTATAATATACCAATGATTTCATTGCTATTCATTGGACCTTTGCCAAAACTGGGTGAGAGAGTGTTGGGGCTGAACCCTGCCCCCTGGCCTGGTTAAGACAAGATTTGTGGCTGGCTCCTTTCTTTTCAGGGTTTCCTTCTTATCTTATTTTGCTGATTTTTTCCCTAGCTATTGAACTAAGTATTTCTTTCTAAACAAACGAATAATTGTTTACTTCACCTATTACCCAGCTAACCATGTTTTCTTTAGTTCTATTACTCCAGCCCAAACCTTTAAATAAGATAACAATGGTATTTCAAGAGTCACTACAAGTTTAACACAAAACAACTCTTCTTTCTCATGAACACATTCCTTTTGGTCACGTGCCTTGGGCCTGTCACTCAAGCGAACATCCAAACCCAGTTTAAAACCATAGTTCACCCAGCTGTAATGTGGGTCTATATTCCTTACCTCTGCTTCTCATGGGCTTCTTCACTCCACTCTCTGAGGCCAGGGGGCAGCAACAGTGGAGTCAACTCTCCCCCTTTGCAGACTGGAGGGCAGCTATGGAGACTCTTCACCCCTCCCCACTTCCCTTCCCAGGCTGGGTGCTGCAGGGAGTAGTTGGGAGGAGCAGATGTGCTGTTCTGTCCCAGTTGCTCACAAGAGAGGGGAGAAGAGGGACTGGACCCGCTCTGAGCTGCTGGGCTCTCTGCTTCCTCCTTTCCTCCTGTGAAAACAATGAGCGGAGGAGAGAGACTCTTCTGGCTTTTGGCAGGGCTGAACTTTGTGAGGGAGCTGGAGCTTCCTTATGTCATCACAAGATGGGCTCCAGAACCCTCTGAAATCCTGTCACTCACAGTAAAATAAAGAAAATTGACAGTTCTCCTTGATACACTGCAACTAGTCATTATTCACGATTTTCTGAGTGAAATATAGTTTGATCAAAGCAACAAAAATTATCAGTATGTAGCTATATAGCATATACCCAGGATGTTGCTGTAAAAATACATATAATATACAAAATGATTAAAGAGGCAAATATCTATCCATAATCACTTGTAAAACTATTGTGACTTGCTTAGTTTGAAAATATTGCTGGGAATAAGCAGTGTTTGATTTTTCTTGTGGTTTGCTCATATGAATGAGAGCCAAATAATGAAGGTTATGTACATTTTGTTTCAGGGGGAAGATGGCTTAGTAGGTGTTCCTGGCCTTCCTGGTTCCAAGGTAAAGGCTTTTTAGTTTTGTATATTTGCATTTCTAAAGCTTCCTTCTTTTTCCCAGCTGTCCACTATCTATAGAAATTGGTCAGTATTTGAAATTACACGTAGGGTGTAAGATTCATTTCATGTGCCAGTGGAACTCTAGTACTGGGCCTCTGGCACCAGAAATGACACGAGAAATGCTTGCGCAGGCACAGCCGCCTGCATCTGTCATTCTGCATTAGGAGCTTGGAATCAGTTGGCTAGGCCTCAAAATTGGGCTATGCCAGCCTAGCTTGGAGATGTGCTTATTCAGAAATTCAAAACTACCCTTTCCTGGTGAAATCCCAGGGAGGAGGAGGGTGACAGTGAGGTCACTTGCTGTCTTCCCAGTTGAAATTTCTCTTTGGTGCAGCATTTGCCAATTTATTCCTGCCCTCAGAGAGCTCACATGGTATTAAGTCTCCCTCAGGAAGGCTGGACACACCTCAGCACCTAGAACCCAGGATGGGTGCCTAATAAATCAATTTATTTTGGGACTTTGATTGTGACATATCTTCAGAACATTAGCAGGGGTCACTACAAAGCAATACATTGCATTCCTTACACCCTATGGGCTGATTGTGTTGCCTTGACCACCACCTCAGTGCTTTCTGTCCTAAAAGTTTGGATGAAGCTATGTTGCTTGTTGAACTCTCATTACACTGTTTGGCTGGTGTTACATATTGGCAGTTTGGGTAATATATTGTTAGCTGTGATTAGATCAAATTATCCAAAAAATGTAATCTTAAAAGACTTGTTAACAATAATACCCAAGTTTTAAAGAACAAACTTTTCTTCAGTTTTTTTGACAGGAAAGTATAAAACTCATGCACATGATATTGTTCTATGTTTCAGATTTGTATTTCCATGTATTCAGCAGTTCAACTTCATTCATTTAGATGTTTTATGTCACTTACATACAACTTTTATTGTTAACCTCCTTCATAAGTGATGATAAATGAAGCATTATTTTACAGGTAGTAGATCTTGGGACAGGCAATAGAACTCAATCTGAACATATACATGCAAGCACAGTGGCAATAAACACCCAGAAACATATTCTGGTACAGTATATTATTAAAAAAAATGAACTCTGCTACAAACATGCCTTCATTCTTTTTATATTCTTGAGAAAGCATAATCTTTCTAGATATTGGGTCAGGAATTTTCTAGCCTCAGCTGTCTCACGCTGCTTGAAAATGTGACAAATATGTTTGTTGTACTCGTGAACAGAACACCGTAACAGCACCAAAATGCTCAATTAACAAGACATAAGATGACCCCAAAAGATGTAATTCATAAAAAGATGCATGTTTATTGTAGGCAGGGCTGATGGCACTTAAGAAGCTGTCGAAGTTGCTTGACACTTCCCACTTTGAGGGCTTGTCTACACTACCGCCTGGGGTCAGTCTAAGATACACTATTCACATAGCTGAAGTTGTGTAGCTGAAGTCGACATACTTAGATCTACTTACCGTGGTGTCTTCACTGCGGTAAGTTGATAGCTGATGTTCTCCCATCGACTCTGCTTGCGCTTCTCATTCTGGTGGAGTACTGGAGTCAACGGAAGAGTGCTCAGCGGTCAATTTATTGCATCTTTACTAGAGGCAATAAATCAACTCCCGCTGGATCGATCGCTGCCACCAATCTGGCAGGTAGTATAGACAAGCCTTCTGACTTTGCTTTTCAGTTGCTTTTAACTTTGCCAAACTCTAAGCATTTGAGCTGAAATTTTCATCCCCGTCTGCTTAGGCTGAAAGCTTTTGGAAAACTTCAGCCAAAATGGTTCAGCAGTTTCCAAAAACAAAGCTAGGGGAAAACATTGTTTTACCCATGTTAAAAAAAATTCTGGTGACCTTTTCTTTAAAAAGTTAAAGCGCCCCCATATCTTGTAGCAGAGACTTGAAATTTGGCAAGAGGGTGACCATGTCTGCCTAAATTTGACCAAGTTATAAGCTTTTGAAAAATCACTGTGTGCACACACTCAGTACATACTACTTCAGTTCTTAACAGCTAGAAACATGGATGATTCCATCCTCACTGAGCATGCTCAGGCCTCTTAAAGCTCCTGGTATTGATCAGGCTGTGCATGTGTTACCCCCATGGCATTACTGCACGAGCTCCATCCCCCTCATGGTTCCTTCGTGTTACAAAGCAACTGAGCATGCGATTGTATATGCCTATGCAATCTTAATTTGGGCCCTTTGTTTGTATATATTATACTATCCTTAATTTAGAAGTTGAAAGGTGTGTCATGAATGAGGCAGGAGACTGCAGGAACAGAAAGGCTAGTCTCAGGGTAATATTCAATTGCCTTAGAGCAGGGGTGGGCAAACTTTTTGGGTTGAGGGCCAAATCTGGGAGGGCAAATTGTATGCAGGGCCTGGGCAGGGGGTTGGGGTGCGGGAGGGAGTGTGGTGTATGGGAGGGGGTGCGGTGTGCAGGAAGGGGCTCAGGGCAAGGGATTGGAGCAGAGGAGGGGTGCGGGGTGTATGAGAGGGCTCAGGGAAGGGGTTGGGGTGCAGGAGGGGTGCAGAGTGCAGGAGGGGGCTCAGGGCAGGGGTTCAGGAAGGGTGCGGACTATGGAAGGGGGCTCAGGGCAGAGGGTTGGGGTGCAGCAGGGGGCTCAGGGCAGGGGGTAGGAGTGCAGGATGTATGAGGGGGCTCAGGGCAGGGAGTTGGGGTGCGAGGTGCAGGCAGGGGGCTTAGGGTAGGGAGTTGGGGGGCAGGGTGCAGGAGGGGTTTGGGCACCAGCCCAGTGCAGCTTACCTAAAGCGGCTCCAGGGTGGCAGCTGCATGCACCGGGGCCAGGGCAGGCTCCCTGCATGCCTGCCCTGGCCCCACGCTGTGCCGCTCCAGGAAGAGCTGTGGCCCCTGGGGGAGGGGAGCCAGAGGGCTCTGCGTGCGCTGCCCTTGCCGCACCTCCAGGTACCCTTTCCCCGGCCAATGGGACCTGTGGGGGGGGGTGCCTGGAGGCAAGTGCAACGCTTGGAGCCCTCTGCCCCTCTGCCTGGGGGCTCCAGTGCTGGACGCTTCTGAGAGTGGCGTGGGGCCCGCAGCACCACAGGGGCAATTCCGTGGGCCAGACTGAAAGCCCTGAGGGACTGGATCTGGCCCGCAGGCTGTAGTTTGCCCACCCCTGCCTTGGAGTATTGGATTCTGTACTTGCCTCTGCCAAAGAGTTCCTATGTGATGCTAGACACCTCATTTAAACTTTCCACAGATGGTCAGTAGTTGTGTGTTCCTCATTGTCTGAGTGCCTGACTTGAGACCCTGGGATAATTCGCAGATTGGCTGAGCACTCAAGGCTTCAACTGAAATTAATGGGAGCTTTGCTTCAAACACATAAAGTACGATATAATGCTAAATACTCTGAAAAATCAGGCTCTAGTTGTCTCACATTGGGCACCCTTACTCTCTCTGCGTCTCAACTGTCCAACTGTAAATTGAGGATAATGCAACCCTGTCATGCCATGGCGGTATTGTGACAATAATAATTTGTGTGTGAAGCACTGTTACGATAGTGATGAATGCTATAGGAAAGCTCACAAGGAAACTAATTCTTCAATGCAGGGTTTGAAAATTGTGCGGCGAATAAGATATAGGGCCACTACTGAATAGTGGTGATAAAATAAAATATTGAATAATTGCTCACTGAGTGGGCACTGTCCTTCCTGTGCATTGAATGAGACAAGACATTTTATCCTGTGGATAAAAATGGTATATAATTATGTAATTAAAGGTCTATGCTACATTAAGGCTAAACTAAGATTTCCTAAGTTCTTGACTTCGCAACCTTAATAATTCTCTTAATGTAGCTTTTTGTGTGCAATATGTATATATTTAGTAGTATGTTTTACTGATAGATATGGTCTAAACCAGTTCAGAAATGGCTTCTTCCAGTCCTGTGGTAGGTGCGCTCCTGTGTAGGCTACCATTTTGGAACATGTGCTTTAGGGGTAAACTAAACTGGTTTGGTTAAACCAGTGCAACTTTTTATGTGGGCTTGTTTATTTCTGTTTATCTTGCACCTGCAATAAGCCTGGCGTAAATGGATATCCTAGTGTGTATGTAGAAAATTGCATTGGCTTTTCTAAAATGATATAAAATCACTCCTTTAGTTATTTCAGTTGAACTCTGTGTGTAGACCAAGCTTTAAAAACTAGAAATAGCAAATTATTCCACTAACATAGCACTATTAAAACTCCCATTGAAAGAACAGGGCTACATATTTAAAGGAGTCTGAGTGTGGAAAGAAAGGAGAGAGTCTTTTAGATATCCTGCAAATGTTCATTTGCATGAACATCTCTAAATCTACTGTTGCTAAGAAAAACACATTGTAGGCAATGAATAATCACAGTGGGGAATAAATGCATGATGAACCCAGAACTGTTATGTGGTTTACTTCCACTTGTCATCTGGTCTTATTGTCTGTCCACACATTTCATGATACTCAGCTTTTTTGCCTTCAAGAAAATTGCTGTTGGTTGCTTTCATGCTTGAGTAAGTTGGGCATAACTTTCCTATCCTATTTATATTTATTTATTCCACTTTTCCCTTACCTGCTGTCTTTGTTTGCTTAACTGTAAGCTCTTGTGGATAGAGATTCTTTTCCAAACGTTTGGAAAACACATAGTGCGCCAGAGATTATATTGGAAATAACTAACTAACGCTAGTAGCATCATAGATGTTTGATAAAATCTAAGAGCTCAGATTCTAGCTGTAGGGAAAATTGAAAATTAGTTCAATTTCTACTGGAAGAGCTGCTCACCTACCCACATTTTATTTGCACAGGTACCTAGTTTGCTTTGGGAACTTATATGATCAATTTGACATCTTGTTTTCACAGTCACAAAAGATTTGCAATCTTACATCTGATGAAGCTAAATGGAGGAAATGCCATTTTTGTAGGAATATATCAAAGATGCATAATGGGACATATATATCAGAATTTATATCGGAGAAACAAAAATGAAGAAACATTTCTAAATTATTTTAAGAAACACCACATACACATTTTCCAGCAGAAAAGCATGGGCTGCTATCGTAGCTGGACTAAGTTCTGCATACTTTATCTTAGGCATACTACTAAAACTGACATATAAGCTGTTGACTTCACCAACCACATCAGCCAAAACAGTAAGAATAATGCAGCCACCACAAACAGCTGCTGGAAAGCCCTGAACTATTTGCTGGTATATGAATCTGTGCATCTCAAAACTTTGAGCTTGATTCCCCGATGTAGCTCATGATGCTGTGTCAACTGAATTATTTGGCAACATACTGTAAATAGGAAGCTTGCATGTTGTAGCCTACTGTTTCACCTACCCTCATTTAAAGTTTAGGCTGCTATATAAGGGAATGGAATTCTTCAAAAGGTGAAGTTAGAAGGGGAGAGAGGATTACAAAATCAAAATGGGGAATTTTTGCAGTAAAGTGAGAGAAATACCATATGCTGCGATTTGGGAGATTTACATTTTCTTGATCTCCAGATCTATAGACTTCATATATGCCATATCAGTGCTTTGGATGTGGATGCTAAGAAAGAAAGATGAAATGAGAACCACCTCCTGCTAGATGGTTTTGGGGGTGTGTGGAGTATGGAATGTGTGTTTGGATTAGGTAGTTTGCCTGTTCCTATACTTGAAGGAATAGAACTTTGATTGCATTTCTCATTAAATAGGGTGTATGTTGTGGCATTGCATCCCATATTCTTCATAGTAATATCATTATGATATGATTATGGCATAACTACGATGTATTTTATGCAAGATAGATCATGTCTAATATCCTTGAAAAGGTTATGATTCTCAGAATATGATTATCATATTTGTATGCAAGTATCATTTTGGTATCTGAAGTTAGGAATATTGTCTATACATCTATTAAAATGTGTTTACACCTGGGAACACCCATTAGGCAGAATGCAGTCAGTCTAGATGGCTGGCTGGCTGGGAAGGGCCATTAGGGAGAATAATAGGTTCTAGAAGAAACTAATCTCCCACTGGGGAGCCTTCCTGAGGACGCTAAAAACAGGAGTTATGTCTACTGTGACCCTACAGGGTCATGTGACCAAGCCACCTGGTACTGGACTCCATCTTGGAATACCAGTGTTTTTCCACTAAAAGGTGTGGGAACTAAGCCTGGAGACAAAGGGTTCCTGCCATATGCAAAAGCTATTTAAAGCAGGGGAGTGACATTGTGGTTCTTCACTGACGCCTCACCCAAGGAAACTCCTGAAAATACCCGAGGAAGAAGGACTGAACTGGGGGAAGGGCTGAACCCAGGCTAGAGGGATTTCTAGCCTGTGAAAGGAGTACCTGGGGTTTTAAGCTGCAAGCAAGTGCAGCTTGCTCTTTAAGAATCTCTGCAGATGGCTTAAATCATCATTTAGGATGAGAATTTGCTACTCGTATCCAATCTCTTTAATGGATCTATATTAAGCTTAGATTGTGGTTTTGTTTATTTGCGAGGTAATCTGCTTTGATCTGTTTGCTATCCCTTATAATCACTTAAAACCTATCTTTTGTAGTTAATAAACTTGGTTTTGTTTTGTATAAAACCAGTGTGTGGAAATCATACTTGGGGCAGAAAGCTGTTGCATGTCTTTCTCCACATTGAGGGAGAGGGCAAATTCTGTGAGCTTAGGCTATACAGTTCTCTGTGCAGTGCAAGACAGTATAATTTTGGGGATCGGGGATGTGCACATGGGAAGCTGGTAAGTGCCCTAGCTGAGTAGTCTTCTGATGCTGGGGCTGGTCAGAAAGCCTGTCTGCATGTTATTACAGCTCGGTGTGTCCCTATCCGTGAGCTGACGAAAGTGTGAGACAGGAACATGTCTGCAGCTAGTCACAGCATTGCAGAGTGAGTGGGAGCCCAGGCTGGTAGGTCAGGTGGCTCAGTGGTACCCCAGTTGCAGGCAGCATCCCAGGGGGGAACCCCTCACAGTGGCGCAGGGTCATATGCACAGCTTGTTACTCCTGAAACACTGGTGGTGATTTTATATGAGTTTTAAGTGTGGTGGCTAGAGCTCAGTCAAAGTGATTACCAGTTTTGTTATTTTCTGTTTGCTTATTTTGGGCAAGGGAAGTATGGACAAAAAACAGGAAAATAAGTGAACCTAACAAGAAGCTGGAGCATGGCAGATTGCAGGCAGAAGAGAGGGAGAAGGAGCACAGAAGACAAATGGAATTAAAACAAATGGAGATTAATGAACAAGAAGCTGCACACCAGAGAACCACACAAGCAGAAGAGGCCAAGCAAAAAGCTGCACACCAGAGAGCCTTGGAATTGCAAGACAAAGAAATGGAGGCCTGGAGGAGAGGGAAAAAGAGAGGAAGCATGAACTGGATTTGATAAAGAAGTGGAACCAGCACCCCCCCCCCCACAGTTCTCCAAAAATTCACAAATGGGAACGATCGTGTCCTGCGTACAACAAGACGGGGGACATTGCTGAATATTTCATCACCTTTGAGAGGCTGTGTGTATTCCATGAGATTCCTGAAGACCAAAAGATGCCCACTTTGGTTGCAAAGTTGTCTGGGAGAGCTCTGGATATATTCAATAAAATTCCAATTGGAGATGCTTCAGAACATGGTACATTCAAAGAAATGGTTTTAAAACCATTTCAGATTGTTTCAGGTGTATAGAGTAAAATTTAGAAGCCTTAAGAGAGGTGCTGGAATGAGAAATTTGATGGATAAGTGGGTAAGGGGAAAAGGTATTACAGGCTTTGAAGAAATGTGATCTTTTTTCTCAGGAACATTTCCTGAATTTATGTGGTGGTGGTGGTGGTGGTGGTGGTGATGATGATGATGATGATGTAAAACGGTGTTTATGGGATAAAAAGGTAAAGGCTGTTGATGAATGTGCTACTCTAGCTGATCAATTTGAACAAACCCAAGTATCTATTAGAAATAAATCACAGGCAGAGGGGTTTAAGTTTGAGGGAAACAGGGTTCTGTTTCCCTCCTGGGGAAAGGGAGGATGGATGGGAGGCTGGATGTTCATCTCCCCAAGTCCATTCCTCTTGTCCTTGCCCCAAGTCCCCTGTTAAAAACAGAAGAGCCCAGAAGGTGCTGCTATTGTAATTCCACTGAGCACCTTAGGAATAAATGCTGCCTGTTCCCACTCAGCACAGGGCAAGCAACTCATGGGAACGCTGCTACCCAGAGCACAGAGGCACCTCTGGCAATTGCCACTTATCATACTGGGTTTGTAAAAGTAGCCTCTGCACAGCCAGGCAGGAAACACATAAAGACTGTCAGAATTAATGGCAAGGAACAACTGGTGCAGACATTTCTGTGGTCAGAAGAGACCTTGTTCAGGAGAAAGATATACTGCCAGGGCAGATGGCAGAGACTTTGTTAGTAGGAGGTCACAAAATCCTTGTGCCATTGGCTAAAGTGCACATAGAAACTGGGGTTTGAAAGCTGAATTAACTGTGGCTGTAGTACGTGGTAACCCCAACACAACTGTTACTTGGCAATGACTTTTTCAATGTCACTCAGGCCGTCAAGGGGTCTGTCAGTAGCAAGGAGCAATATTGTGCTGAAACCCCAGAGGGAAAGGGTGAAGTCTCAGGAACTGCTGTGGGAATGGGAGAGTGTTTCTTTAATTCCTCTGAAGCAGTGGAAGACAGTCTGCTAACAGGGGTGGGTGTGGTTGAGACCAGCTCCTACTGCCAGTGGCTAAAAGCAGCTTTTCCTCAAAGGGGGAGGAAAATGTATTTCCTGTCAGTGAGAAGACTGTCCAGCTTGCTGGCTGCCAGCAGGTTGCAGTTGAGCAAGGGATTGAACTCACTCTAGAATGCATAGGAAGATGTGTCCTAGAGGGAAGCCCAGAGGTTCGGGGTGGAATCCTAGAGACCACTGAGGTGGGTGAGGGTTCCATGAACTCTGCAGCTGGAGGCAAGCCCAATTCAAAGAGGGAGGGCATAGTGCCTACCAGCAAAAGAACTGTTCTGGCTGTTAGCTATGAGCCACAGCTAAACAGGGGATCGATCCCACTCTAGAGAGCACAGAGGTGTGTGTCTGAAAGAGGTGTGCAGTAGTGTGCACCTGAGAAGCTGGTAAGTGCCCTAGTTGTATAGCCTTCTCATGCAGAGGCTGGTCAGAAAGCCAGTCTGCATGTTATGACAGCTGGGTGTATCTCTACCTGTGTGCTGGGGGAAGTGAGAGAACAGGAGTGTGTCTGCAACTTGTCACAGCATTACAGGGTGAGTGGGAGCCCAGGCTAGTGGGTCGGGGGCTCAGTGGGAGCCCATGTGACATTTCACTCCGTGTTCTTCATGAAAATATCCTTATGTTATGAATATGACATAACCAAGATGTACTTTATGCAAGATAGGTCTTGTAAGATATCATTGGAAAATTTACTGAAGGTGATTATCCAGTTTCTATGCCTGTATCATTTCTATATCTGAAGTTAGGAATATTAACTATGCATCTGTTTTTCAACTATGCTACTTTGGGTGACACCACTGGTAACACTTCAGGTACAACAGTGGAAAAGCCAGACAGGGATGATGGCCCATCAGCAAGGACAATGGACTATGAAAAGGCTTGGCCTTCCTGCGGATGCTCAATTATGCCACTGACTCATGGATGCTGTAATACTACAGCAGGGGATTGGCAACCTTCGGCACATGGCTCGCCAGGGTAAACACCTTGGTGGGCTGGGCCGGTTTGTTTACCTGCCGCATCCGCAGGTTCAGCTGATCGTGGCTCCCACTGGCCACGGTTCGCCATCCCAGGCCAATGAGGGCTGCGGTAAGCGGTGTGGGCAGAAGGATGTGCCAGCCGCCGCTTCCCGCCACCCCCATTGGCCTGGAGCGGTGAACTGCAGCCAGTGGGAGCTGCGATCAGCCGAACCTGTGGACATGGCAGGTAAACAAACCAGCTCAGCCCACCAAACCAGCCTGCTCTGGCGGGCTGCGTGCGAAAGGTTGCTGATCCCTGTACTACAGAGTCAGGTGGTCTTGTCACCTGATACTAAACTTAACTGGGACTTCTTGTAACTTTTCACAGGAAGGGAAGGGGAAAGGGTCAAGTTTGGGAACAAAGGATTCCCACCTTATGTAAATCCTATTTAAGGGTGGAGAGGAAGACAAACAGGACTCCTCCTCTACATGGCCAGTCTGCCCAAGAAAAAAAACTGCTAAAGCCACCTGAAGGGAAGGGGGGAGTCCAGATTGAGACAGAAGTCCAGTCTCAAAAGGAATATAACTGGAACTCTGAACCACAGAAACTTTGCAACCTGCCTAAAATAACAGTTAGGGTGAGAATTTACATGTTGTAGCTTGTTTCTTAAGTATATTGAGTTTAGCTTACGTATTTTGTTTTATTTGGTCAGTAATCTTCTTTGTTCTGTCTGTTATCTCTTACATTCTCTGAAAATTCACTTTTTGTAGTTAATAAACTTATTTCTTGTTTATAATATAACCCAGTTTAAGTAATTTCTAATGGGGGGGGGAAGAAGTTGTGCACATCTTCCTCCACATTGAGGGAGGGGGCGAATTTCATAAAACCTTTTGGGTTTAGTGCCCACTCCCTTTAAGGGGTACAGAGTGTTGAGGTCAGCCCCGAAGGCCGAATCTTTCCAGAGTGGATCTCTGTCTTTCTGTGCAGCTGGGTGTGGCCCTGCCTGTGTGCTTGGCTGGAAGAGGCTCGTGAGCCTAACCCAGCAAGGCCAGGTAAAGGGGACCCAGGATGGCAGAATAGGCTGACTCAGTGGCATCCCAGCACATAAGGTAACACCCCAAAGGACCCAAACCCGTCACACCTCAGTTCTAGGCGGCAACCTGGGGGGAAACCGTCACATGTACATTAATATCTGGGTAAATTAAAGGTGTTGGTTTTGTTAGTTTGTATCTTGACTACATTAGAGACCAGAGCTGTTATGTTCAGGTACAGCGCTTGATCTAAGAACTCCATAATTTAAATAGAAGGAAAATGGTAACTGGTCTTTTTTGGTGAAGGATACTCAAATCAGGAATCCACTTCCCTTTGGATCCATCTGAGCTTGGATATAGTGACCTTCAGCATATGCTACAAAGCTCAAATAATTCTGTATGTTTTTCATAGAGAGGTCTTCTTGGTTGAATAAGCTTTGTATACACAGTGATTGAACCGCACCTTGACACCTGGCAAGTCACACTTATAAATTTAAATTAAATAAATAAAACATTGATTTTCAGAATGAAAGGGTTGGTATCTTGGACAGGGATGATTGGACTAACCTCAATGGACTATAATCAGAGTTAGCTGCCAAAACCATAGAAAACCATTCCAGTTTTCCACATAAGTTTCAGATCTTTTGAGGTGCTGACAAGATATTCAGTATCCAAGTTGTGTAGCCTTGTCAAGTCTTATTTTTAACCTGAAATACAACTAAATGCAATAGAAATAGTGTAGATTGTTTATGTATATGACATTTGCTTAAGATTTCCTGTCAATCAGTCTTGTTATTTTTTTTTACCATAACAGGGAGAACGTGGCTTTGAGGGTAATAAAGGAGAAGAAGGTGAAAAGGTAAATCACTTCATTTGTGCAGTTTTTTGTGGTTAAATGTTTTCAACCTATGATACTTGAGATAACTTCTGTCCTCACATAGGGCCTAGTTCTGAAGTCCTTAGCTCTTTCACAGACAAAGCTCTATTTTCTGCTATGGTAGAATAAGAACTTAACAATATGCTTCATATTAATTAGACATAATATATTTTCAGTGTTCCCAGCCTATTGTGTTAGGATGTGTGTATGTAGATAAGCTTTTATATTAACCCTACAGTGTCTAGCATGACAAAAATACTCGGTAAAGCTTCAAGTTACAGGGCGCTAACATGATTGTATTCCTTACTTCCATGGTAACTGGCAGCTTTTTATTTACACAGCATGTCCTACTTGGTGAGAATACAAATAATTAGTTTGGAGATATATTTTAATTACCAATCAATTTGCAAATGTGTAAAATTATGTAATTACTATGGGGGTGTGTGCAAAAATCAACATTTACTATATTATCTCTTATATGTGACGTCTATTGGCGTAAGCTGACTTTTTAATGGAGATCACTGTATGTAGTTACATAACATTTAGCAGGTAACAAATTTTGCTCTTTTATATCCAACTGATACTGAAATCGTTGAGGGACAACCAATGGCAGAATTGACTTTCTGAAGTCTCACCAGTGTAACTGAGGTAAAAATTTAGTCCACTATATCCAAGACTTAAACCCGCCTGCCTTTTTTGAATTCCCATTGCAGAATCCCAGCTTGGGTTTACTTACATATGTGGATTTGATTTACACCCCCCTTGCTCTTCCACTGCAGAATTTGACTCACTGTGTGAGAGAAGTACTGAATGTGTGGTTATATGCTAAATTTTTTCCTATTAATAATATATTTATTACATCAGTCACTCTTAACCAAAGTATACTATCATATTCAAATCCCAACACCAGAAACCCATAATAGAACACAAGTACAATAGCCTGTTCCTCAAAGTGTAGCCCCTTGTAAATTCTCCTGTGGATCTACTTAGACATACAACTGGCACAAAAAACTCCCAAGGAATGTGGATTCCCTGGCAAAGAACCACATGCCCTGCACCAGGAGACAACATGAGCAAAACTTTCAGAAGATAGTTATGTCTCCATCTTAGAGAACCTGTGGTCAGAAACAGTGCAGCAACACCTATGTTAACCCAAGGAACTAAACTCCTTAACGTCCTGTGGAAAGATGGTCCAATGGTTGGAACACTACCCAGGCCACTGAAAACCTGGATGGAAGTCTTGTTCTGTCATGGACATCTTATGTTACCTTGGGCAAGTCACTTAGAGTGGGATCTACAAAAGTTCTTAAGTACCTGACTCCTGTTTTTAGGCACCACTGCTATCCACAAAACTCCTGCTTAGCTGCCATTGAACCCATAGGCGCCTTGCTTAGTGCTTAAGTTTTTGCTGTAAAAGTTCCCTCAGTGCTTATGTTTCTACCTCTGAGCATGTGCACTGCTACCTCACTCTAGAACACCAGGAACCTATCTCCCACTTGAGCCCCAGAGCAGTTCATGAACCAGGAGAAAGATGGTTGTCAGAGGCCACCTAACTCTACAGAAAAGAGCTAGGGAAGTGAAGGGTGGGAAGCTCGAGGCAGACCTCCCTTATAACCTTTAGCCTCGTGGCTAGGGTACTCACCTGGGGACTCCCACCTGCTGTCTGAGGAGAAGGGATTTGAATAGAGATCGGCCATCTCTCAAGTGAGTGCTTTACCCATTGCTTATGGGATATTTTGATGTGGGGCTCCCTCAATCTCTCCTATTTAAGTAGTTCTGCTTTAATTAAATGATTGGATAATTAAATATTATTTGGGTCAGAGAAAAAATTAGCATGACTCTATAGCCTGGTGGTTAGAACACTCACCTGAGATTCCTGTTCAATCTCTTCTCCTCATCAGGCAGAGAGGGGACTTGAAAACTAGGACTCTCCCACATCTCAGGGGAGTACTGTGACCACAAGGTTTAGGGGATATCTTTCTCCTCTCCCTTCCTCCTCCCACCCCCCAGCCATTTTGTGGGGAATGTGCCTATTGGATCTGGCCCTACACATGATTTAGGCAGACAAATGCCTGTCTTTCCCTGATTTGTGAATCACAAGCAGAGATAGGTGCCTCCCTGCAGCCCAGACTTCAGGATCTACCTCTGAAAGAGGAGCAGGGCTTAGTACACACCCTAGTTGTTGTGATTTCCCATTGGCTAACTTAGACAGTTCCCTGTCATGCTGGCTTTGTGGATGACATTCTAAGCTGCCTATCTCACTCCATTCATGGTATAGGGAGTGTAGGTGTCTAACTCAGGCTTTGTGGATTGTAGTGGTGTTCCTGTGTTTTTTTCTAGGCACATGAAAGTTAGGTGTTGTGATGCTCAACATGGCAAAGGCTAAGTCCCTTTTGTGGGTCTAGGCCTTAGTCTCTCTCTGCCTCATTCCCCATCTGCAAAAGGGGGATAATAGTACTTCCCTAACTGACAAGTATGTTTGTGGGAATAAATGCATTGAAGATTGTGTGGTGCTCTGGTACTGTGGTTATGAGGCACATATAAGTACCTAACATTGCCCAATTTAAAATCATGTTGGGGGAAGACCATGGAGGATATAGCTCCTGAACTATGGAAAGTACAAACTACTTATGAGCTATGCTCTTTTTAAGGGCTGGGGTGTAACCAGCTACCATACCTCTTCAAAAGTACCAGTCAATTTTCCCCTGTTAATGCTTTAAAAGAAAATGTGTTATAGATTAGGAAAATTTAGTCACATTTAAAGTTGTTTGTTTAGGAACCGAGAGAGAGAGAGAGAGGGATGTTGTATTATCCAGTAATGGTAATAAATAACAGAAGTTACAATCAACATCTGTAATCATTAAAAATTATTATATGAGATTATTCAATCTCAGTTTTCTGAAATATGATTTGTTGACGTTAGGATTTTTTTCTAACTCTACAGAGAGTTCTCAGTTCTTTGGTTATGTTTCCCATTCTTCTGCTCTGAAGTGCTTGTTGACTTATAAGTATTTCCCTTGCAGCTGTGCCATGATCTCCTTGAGTCTTATGAATAAACTTTGTTTGGACATAGGGACATGATTCCAGCTGCTGCTGCCACTCTTTATTCAGCTTCCCTTTATTTTAAGGTGATCATTTTAAAAACATGCACTCCCTGGTAGTAACAGTTCTTCATTGTGAAAACTGAGTCAACGAGTCTAAATTTGCCACTTTAGACATTAATTAATAAGAACCAGTAGTTGTTCAATTTATTCCCTGTTTAAATGCTGATGGCATGCTTGGCTCTGAAGAAAATGCAGAAGGCATATTTTTTACTTAATGGAAGTTGCGGTATACGTAGATGGTAGTTGGAGAATGTTTGTTTGACTATGGAGAAGTTTTCCAAAGGAAATAAAGGACCCTTACCTTGAGCAATTTAAAACTAGATTGGGCAAAGCACAGAGAGTGAGTGTAGGCAATAATTTATACTGATTGAGGTGGATTAGATTATTTTTTCCACCTTTAATTTCTATTATTCTTCTGAGGGCTACTGACATAGTGCTCTTACTCTGGCTAACAGGGCAAACGGACATTGTCTTCTTCCAGTATCCTAAGCCTCACCTTGCAATTCACCTGAGATCAATCACTGGTGGGCAGAAGATTCCTAAACCTGTGGGGTGTGGTGTTTTTGTATATCTCACATCACTGCTCTGATTGCATTGGATCTGATTTCTAACAGACGCCAAGTGCCAAGTAATCAGAGCAGGTTAAACATCCTGCATTTATCATAGGTCTAGCTACCCAAAAGGTAACATTATGGTTTATGGACCATTGATTTTTACACAATTTGTATTATGTATATGCCATATACAACACAAATAAAGACACAGTCCTTACCCAAAGGAGCTCACAATCTCAATAAAGGACAGCACACACTGTGAGACCAGAGTGTGATGATAACTTAGAGCTTTCTTGCTCATAAACAAATGGGAGTGAATGGTAATAGTATTATATTAATGTAGTTAGCATTTGTGGGCTGAAAAGAATAAATGGGATTTCCAGCGGAATTGAAATGAAGAAAGGTAAGTGGTTAGTACACTGGAAAAGAATTGTCATTTCAGGGCCTCCTGATAGTATAGAAGAAAATATGAAGGTGAGAAGGACAAAAACAATTTGTAACTAGCATATCCTATTTTATTTATTTATTTTTATTTTCTAGAAACTTCTCCCTTAACATATGAGTCCTGCTTTAAGAACAATGAATAGTAAATTATTGAACCTCCATCCTGAATTATTTGTATTTGTAAATAGTAGTGTTTTCTGTATTCTTCTAAAAATTGGACCTTTCTCCCAAATTTATGATCTGTTGAACTTTGACTTTCATAGCAAACTTATTGACTTTCAGGTCTTGAAAATCCAAAAATATCAAGTGGGCAGCAAACACTAAATATCATTTCATTGTTGTGGATAGAAGCAACTATCCAGTTTTTTGGGTTTCATCTCCTGTTGTAACAGTCACGTGTTATTTGGTTATCTCTTTTTATTTACATGACAATGAAAAATGTAAAGAGAAGAGTTTCTTTCCTTCCCAGTGCCTGCCCAAACCTTATGTACTGAACTGGTTCAGTCTTTTCAGAGGCTACATCTGGTGATTTGTGGGGATAAGGGACAAAGTGGCTTTCTAAAACCAAAACTGAGATGTTCTATCATTTAATCATTTTCTTTTCAATGCAAATGAATATTAAACACAGTAAAGCTGAATTAATTTCCCATTATTCCAGTGCTGCTGTTCTGCAGCTTTATAAATGTATTAACACCTGTGACTCATGGTTTATAGTCATGATGTGTAAATGCCATGGTAATACGTGTAATGGCTCACTTACTAGACAACATTAGGTTGAGGGTGTTTTTTATTAAATACTTGTAAGTAGCAAGTAGGTTTGAAATTGCAGTGTTGCTAAATTAAAATAATTGTAATACTGAAAAATTAATTTTACTACTGCAAAAATCACTGTCACATCAGGATTTATCACATGGAATGAAATGTCAATTCAGACAATATGGCGTGTGTTTTATACTGTTTAAAACAGCACCTGTGACTTTTAACAAATATGACACCACTATTCTTTATATTAATGTGTGAGAATTAACTAAATTTTACACTTCTGTTATGCTGACTATGCAAGTCTGTAAAGATGAACATTTAAAACTGACCCAGTCTTCAATCTCTAAATTAATCAGGCATGAACTTGTTGGCCTTGATTCTTTGCTGGTCCAACCTCTGCTTGGGCACAATGAGAGTGGGAGCTGACAGGAAGCCCAATACACTCCCACTATTCTCAGTGGCATGATCCTGCTCAAATTAAAGAGATGGGGTGGAAAGGGGCAGCTTTAATTTACACTTAGTAGAAGATCCATCAGAGATGGATCAAATATAGTAAAGCCTTATTCTGTCATGCTCCTTCTCCTCCTGTTCCCACCCCCTGCTCCCCTTTACACTGTACAGTGGAGCCAAGAGAGAGCTGGCCCAGGAAGATGCAGAGAAGTGCAAATGTCTGGTTATTTTAAATTCACTTTGTGTTGTGTAAATGGTGCAAAGTGAACTTGGCAGGCTGCAGAATCCAGCCTGTGGCATCCACATAAGCTGTGCATCTAGGAGGAATGGACTGATCTCATGTACAAGGATACCTTGTATGGAAGTAAGTTGTTCTCTACTATTCTGCACTGTTTGTTCCCTTCTGTGCAAGCACAGTAATCCAAAGAAAGACACATTTCATGAAACTAGAAGGTCAGAGCTGTCATTTCAATTCCTCTAATACTATTGCTATGGGCACTGTTATCAGTACTGGAGATTGTTGGCTTTATGAGCAGTGCAAGTATTATTCTTTAACATACAGTGAACCTGTCAGCACCACAATGAAGCCGTAGATCAGCCTGTAAACTCACTTTGTTGTCATGCCATTGAGCCAAATAGTGTGCAAAAGTTACATTATCACTTCAGTTTATTTCTTATAGGATTAGTCTAAAGAAGAGTGAGAGAATTTTGTTCTTTCAATATACTTTATTTTAACATCTACTTGATATAATCCTACTTTAAGGCACAAATGAAAAGAAGTTCGGTCTCATTCACCTTGTAAAACCATCATACAAGAAGGCTTTTAAAAAGTTTCAAAATAGTTTTTTTTAATGTTTCAAGGTTCTTAATGTGTAGGATCAAGGTAAGTACTAGGGAACAAATTCTAAACTCGTCTGTGGGAAATTTTTCATAACATCTTTGCAATTTCTGATTTAAAAACTGGGGAAATATTGTGTTCTTGGCCTAGAAATTAATCCTATAATAAAAGATCCTGTACAGATTTTTTTTTTTAAATAATGCACATAAATAGTTCCTATGGTACCTTTTTCACTGACCAAAATTTTAACTAACCACTCCCTTAGCGCCATCCCGAGATTATCTTGCAAACCATGCTCTTTTTCTCAAGCCATAGTTTTATAATGGCTACTTGGCAGTACTCCCTCCTGGCTGGGAAAGGATATGGTGCAATTTGAACTTAATTAGACTGTAACTACATTAAACAGTTTATTTTCTAGTTATTTTTGTAGAATAAACTAAGACCAAAGAGTAAAATGCAAATATCTTCCCCCAAATCTTCCATTTTTATATTTCATAAGTTAACATTTTTTCTAACATATATGAAAATTAGAACTAAAAGAAAAAATAGGGGCAAATCTCCACCCTGTGGAAAGTGTCCTTGCTCTACTGACTTCAATAGAGCTATCACAACTGGACAATCTGAGGATCTGCCCCTCTGTCTTAAAGATGGCTATTTTTCTGTGAGGAAAATCTTCTTCTTACATCAAAAGCTTTAAAAATGAAATATCCCTCACCTTGAATCTTTTCTTCCAGTCAGTATCCTAACTTACAAAAATTCCTTGCTGGAAAGAATTCATTGTGTTTCTTTGGTTAAAAATCCATTTGCCCCAAGTTAGATTCTGTTTTTAATCACTGGGACTTGCAGAAATATGAGAGAGACTGTATACATGAAGAAATAACAAGGTGAATAAACAGAAGATGAATCCTCTTTTTCTGGTTAGGCATTTGACACAATGCAATTCAGTATTTGGTGATTGGCATTCCTCTTCTCTACCAATGTACCCTTTGACTGGCTTTACTGGTCAAACACATGACGTTAAAAACATGGCAGGATGCACTATTAAAATTCATATGGAAACATGAAAGACAAAGTGTGCATTCTAAAGGTCTGCACAGACCTACAATGAGGGGAGGGCTGGCTTTCACTCATATAGTTTATTATGCATCACAATTAAAAGGTGTGATCAGTTGTGTTAACTATAAATCATACACATGCTGGGTAAAACTCAAACAAGGCTGGAGCCCATATATAGCTATTTGTAGCAGTTGTTGGGTTTAAAAGAAATTTGTCACCAAAACATTGGAAAAAAATATTCATCTATTCTAGACTACCTTAGCAGCTTTGGACAATTTTTTTTTTAATTCCTGCTGCAGAGGACTTCTCCCTTAGCGACTTTAATTAATAATCAGGAATTTATCCCCAGGAAATATCAAAGTAACTATTCACTGTAAGAGCTAAGGTTATTCAATTTGTACAGCTGTTCCTGGGTCCTGATTTGAAATCATACCAAGAGACATGTAATAATGTAAATAATATAAAGATCCTGTATTTTCAATATGTAGAAGTCAAACATTTTATTGTCAAATTTGGGTACAAAATAGCTCTATTTGGACCTTTAAGCACAATTGAAGATTTGACCCAGAAGTGATCTGGACCAAAATGTTTTATTTCTAAGATATTTTGATTGAAAAAGAAGTGGGTAGGAAAACAACCAAGATGAAAGGTGGGAGACGGATTTGGACAAAGGAATTGATTTAGCTGAATGGGTCTCTGTATGGGAAAGGGCATATACATCAGTGTTTCTCAAACTTTTGAAAGGTGTGCAATTAGGAAAAAATAGGTTTTCCTAGTTCTAGTTCTTATCTCTTTACTTGGACATAGCAGAATAGCATGTTACAGAAAACTAGATGCCAACATATGAAATGAGTGGCCCTCCAGTTACAGGTAGTAACAGGTAGTTCTGTTCCACTCAGGCGGGAAGATGAAGAGGAAGAAGAAGAGGAAGACCTCGAGAGAGCACACACTCACACCCCCCCCCCCCAGCAGCAGCTTTTTATCACCCCTGAATTACCCTGCTCCTCCCCCCAGCCCAAAAAACAACTGCAGAGAATGACGCCCCTGGAAGGGAGCTCTGAGTGTGTGTTGCAAAAAGCAACAGTGTTTTTTTTTTTTTTTTTTTTAATGATTGATTTGCCTGAGGACTGGGATGCTTGGGCAGGACAGTAGAGTAGTTAGAAAAAAAAGTTTTAACATGTTTATCTTGTTCTGTTATCCTCAGCAAAGTGATATCGTTCAGGGATAACCTGGTTAAAAATCAGGAATTTTAAGGGTAAATCACTGAGACAGTGGCTTACCATGGCGCATGCAAGCTGAATCCTGATGCCTGGACCTGTGTGTGTTGAGATCTGTAACCCCAGAGATGCAAGCAGTCACTTAAGATGAAAAAAAAAAACCTTGTAGAAAATCACATGTGCTATGTAGGTGAATAGTGCTTTTCACTGTGAAAGAGTATAACCCATTGTTCTGTAAAATGTCTCTCTCTATAATTTATATTCCACCACCATTCTGCACTTGCTCAGCCTGTAATTGAACAGATAGTCTGACAAATTGCAATGAAATATACTGTACTCAGTTCAATATATTCCATAGGAGTAAAATATCAGGGTGTGGCCGTGGTCCTGAGTGAGCAGGTCGGGATGGAGAGGAAGAGATATGGAAGGAAGAGCCAACAGAGCAAGGAGCAACACTGAGAACCAACATTGTCTTGGCCACACTGGAGCAATGAGAATGAGCTTGGCCCAATCCACCTAGACCTTGAGGATTACCTGCCGAATGGTCAGAACGGGGACGTAGGCATACAGAAGGGCTGACTTCCAGCTGCAGTGGAAGGTGTTTGAGAGGGAGCCTATGCCGAGATCCCCTGGAGAGCAGAATAGTTGACACTTCCTGTTTTCCCTCCTTGCAAACTGGTCAATCACAGGGATGCCCTGGGTTGTGAAGACAACCTGGAGAACACTTTCCTTCAGTAACCATTCATGGCTTATTGAGAAAACTCTGCAGAGGTGGTCAGCAAGGTGATTTTGCACCCCCCAAAAATGGACTGCTACCGAGTGAGTGATGTCTTCTTCAGTGCAAAATTGCCACAGGTTGATTGACTCCAGCAGAGTAACTTAGAATGTACCCCTCCTCCGAACTTGTTCACACAGTACTTCGCAGTGGAATTGTTAGTGAGTATGTAAAATACTGCATGCATGATGAGGTCTCAGAAGGCATGATATGTATTGTGCATATCCCGAAGTTAATGTTAATATCCCCTTTCGATCGCTGAATCAATAGAATATAGTAATGAAACATTATAGATAGGAACAGGAGTTTAGCATCTACAAGCTAGTTAGATCACATTGTTAAACTTCTAACAAGATAGAAGTAAACGCAAATACACTTGGTATATATTCTTAATTCTCTAACAATACAGGCCTACATTGCCCAGTAACTCCAAGGCCACTGATACCCTTCCCGTATCAGTGACCTTGTACTCAGTGGGAAGCTATTCGGTCGTGGAGATCCTGCTCTTTGTCCTACTCAAAGCCAAAATCATCTGCCAGGTTGCCGGTTGTGGCTTTGAGTCAGCCACAGCCCAGCCATTGGTGGTCTTCCTCCTCACAGAACTGCTTGAGATTGTTGGGGTACATGCTCTCGGGGCAAAGATGCCACTATGGGGTGCAGCAGCAGCAACAATATCTCCCTCCACATTTCTTCATGCAACCTTTTCCTCCCAAACAATGGGACTACCCTAGAAAGAGGGATAGATCTCACAAGAGGAAGCAGTTGGGCTCGGGCTTCAGACAGTCCTCATGCCTTCCCCCAACACAGACCAAGTGCTTGTTTTGACTCCTTTGTCCAGAACATTGGTCCTGTCATTCCTCCATCCCCCTGGGGACAGGCTGGCCCACTTTTACAATGCTTGGGTCTCAATTCCTCAGATAGCTGGGTCAGAGTCACTATCAGATGGGGCTACACAATCCAGTTCCTTGCCATGCCCCATTTTCATCTTCCATCCCCGTCTTTTTCCAGGAACCCCTCTCATTGAGCAGGTCAGCTCTTTGTTGAAGTTGGGAGTGGTGGAGGAGTTTCTGTCGGAACGCCGTTTCCACAGTTTTTACTCCAGGTACTTCCTGATACTGAAATCCAAGGATGGGATGAGACCTGTTCTCAACTTTCATGGCCCCAACAATTTCATCAGGTTCATGAAATTCCACATGGTCGCTTTATTGCTGTCCCCCACCCATGCTGTCTCAGAATGACTGGTGCTCTGCTCTTGACCTTGAGGATACTTACTTTCATGTGGCGACTCTGCCATGTCACAGGAAATTTTTGCATTTTGCAGTAGGAGATTACTTTCAGTATATGATTCTCCTGTTCAGCCTGTTTTATGTCCCCCGAGTCTTCACCAAATACATGGTGGTGGTCATGGCATGTCTGAGGAGGAAGGTGTGATGGGTTGGATCACAGAAACCCCCTTGGGGCTGCCAACTGATGTGCCAAGATTACTTCTGCCTGTTTTCCTGCCCTGGCAGTTTAGGACTTCAGTGTCCTGCCTGGTTTGAGCCAGACCCACTAGCCTGCTGCAAACCCAGACCCAGGGTCTGAACCACGTCCCCTAACAGCTGTAGGCTTAACTGAAAGCAACTTACCAAAGTGTGCCTGTCTTTAACAATCAAATGTCCAACTCGCAGTGAGGTCCAAACCTCAGATAAATCCATTTATCCATTTTAAAGCTTATACAGGGTAAACTCATAAATTGTTCACCCTCTGTAACACTGATAGAGAGATATGCACAGCTGTTTGCCCCCCTCCCCCTAAGGTATTAATACATATTCTGGGTTAATTAATAAGTAAAAATGATTTTATTAAATACAGAAAGTAGGATTTAAGTGGTTCCAAGTAGAAACAGAGAATAAAGTGAATTACCAAGCAAAATAAAATAGATCACGCAAGTCTATATCTAAGAAACTGAATACAGATAAAAAAACCTCACCCAGTAAGCTTCCTTTTACAGACTAGTCTCCTTCTAGTCTGGGTCCAGCAATCACTCACACTTCCTGTAGTTACTGTCTTTTGGTCCAGTTCCTTTTGGGTATCCTTGGGGGTGGAGAAGGAAGACAAAATGGAGGGGTCTCCCAGGGGTTTAAATAGACTTTCTCTGGTGGGTGGAGACCCCCTCCTCACTCCTATGCAAAGTCCAGCTCCAAGATGGAGTTTTGGAGTCACATGGGCAAGCCAGATGTCCATGCATTACTCAGTTTTTACCAGCCAAGCCACATATATAGGAAGGCTCGGATGTGAACTGGAATCTTCAGGTTCTTTGTTGGCTTAAGTGGTTTTTGATTGGGCACTTAATTTGCACTTTTCTCAAGAAAGTGACCAAATGCTCTACTAGGCTAGTTAAAATCAAGCCAGTACATAGCCAATATTCATAACTTCAAATACAAAAATGTTATATGCATACAAATATGACAAATACATTCAGTAGATCATAACCTTTACATAGATATGTTACATGGCATATGTAGCCTAAAACATATTCCAGTTATGTTACATATACATTCATAAGCATATTTCATAAAGCCTTATGGGGGGCACTGTCACAGAAGGGAATCCATATTTTCCCCTATCTCAATGACTGACTGGTTGCTGAAGGCAGCTGCGGAGAGGAGGTTCTCACCCACGTTGATAATGCATTGCATCTACTTGACCATCTGGAACTCCTCTTAAACACTGCAAAGTCAATCTTGGCTCCCACTCAAAAAATTTAGTTGATTTAGACTCCACAAGATTGAGAGCGTTCCTGCCAACCAACCGCTTCCAGGCAATTCAACAGCTCTGCCTCAGTCTGCAATCCCAGCCATCCACAAGTCTGTGTGTCTGGGCCACATGTCCGCTTGCCCTGAGTTGGTTCAGTTCACCAGGTGTGCCTTCACCCCCTCAGATGTGGTTCAGAATGGTTTACTGCCCTGCATTCGTTGGACAGGTTGGTTCACCTTCCTCCACCAGTCCTAGATTCCCCACGCTGGTGGAAGTCCCCACACAATGTGTGCCAAGAGTTCCCTTCACTTGGCTCTCTCCAACCAAGTCAGTAGTTACCGACGCTTCCCTTCTGGGTTGGAGAGATGCAGCTGGACTCACTGAGGTTGAAGAGCCTGCGGTTGGAACAGGAAGCCTCACTACATATCAATGTATTGGAACTTCGGGACATGCACAATACATATCATGCTTTCTGAGACCTCATCAGGCATGCAGTATTTCACATACTCACTAACAATTCCACTGCAAAGTACTGTGTGAACAAGTTCGGAGGAGGGGTACATTCTAAGTTACTCTGCTGGAGGCAATCAACCTGTGGCAATTTTGCACCGAAGAAGACATCACTCACTCGGTAGCCAGGGGCAGCTCTAGGATTTGCGCCGCCCCAGGCAGGGCGGCACGCTGCGGGAGGCGCTCTGGCGGTCGCCGGTCTCTGCAGATGCTCCACCGGAGCCGCGGGACCAGCGGACCCTCCGCAGACGTGCCTGCGGGAGGTCCACCAGAGCCGCCTGCCGCCCTCCCGCAGGACGCTGCCCCAAGCGCGCGCTTGGCACGCTGGGGTCTGGAGCCGGCCCTGTCGGTAGCAGTCCATTTCTGGGGGGGTGCAAAATCACCTTGCTGACCACCTCTGCAGGGTTTTCTCAATAAGTCATGAATGGTTACTGAAGGAAAGTGTTCTCCAGGTTGTCTTCACAACGCAGGGCATCCCTGTGATTGACCAGTTTGCAAGGAGGGAAAACAGGAAGTGTCAACTATTCTGCTCTCCAGGGGATCTTGGCATAGGCTCCCTCTCAAACACCTTCCACTGCAGCTGGAAGTCAGCCCTTCTGTATGCCTATGTCCCCATTCTGATCATTCGGCAGGTAATCCTCAAACTCTAGGTGGATTGGGCCAAGCTCATTCTCATTGCTCCGGTGTGGCCAAGACAATGTTGGTTCTCAGTGTTGCTCCTTGCTCTGTTGGCTCTTCCTTCCATATCTCTTCCTCTCCATCCCGACCTGCTCACTCAGGACCATGGCCACACCCTGATATTTTACTCCTATGGAATATATTGAACTGAGTACAGTATATTTCATTGCAATTTGTCAGACTGAATGGAACAGAACTACCAGTTACAGGTAGTAACAGGAAGTCCACTCATTTCATATTTTGGCATCTAGTTTTCTGTAACATGCTATTCTGCTATGTCCAAGTAAAGAGATAGGAACTAGAACTAGGAAAACCTCATTTTTCTTAATTGCACACTTTTCAAAAGAGAGCATTAGTATATGAATCCAGTAATGTGGAGAAAGTGTGAAAAACAGAAGGTGGGGAGGATGAAAAAAGGAGTTGATAATAGGTAAAGTGAAAAATAAATGCAGAGACACTGTAGTAAAAGGAGCAAGAATGAGGGAGAGAGAAATGACTCAGGAAAAATAGATAAGGTATAGGCCATGCATTTTTGCCAGCCTGGCTCTCAGAGGCTGCGGGAGGTTCTTCTATCCACATTACCTAGCATCAGCTTCCCTTTAGCTAGGAAAACATTTCTGAATGGTGAATTAACTCTTGGGGCAAAAGCATGGGTTTAAAATTCAGGAAGAAAGGCTAATGAACTCTAATTAGGTTTGAGGAAACCATCAAATAGTTTGCAAGGTTCTCAAACCTCTAATTCCACCTTCCTAATGCAAGCCATGGCCCTGGTCCTGCATCATGATGTGCTAATGCAGACCCCGGAGCACTTGTAGAGATCTGTTGTCCTCAGTGCTACTCTGCACTTGCACAATTTTATGTACTAGTGAATCTCAAGGCAGTAGCAAAATACAGCTATATTGGCATAGCCTATTTAAAAGACATCCCACCCATTTCTAGGGCAATTCATCTTTATCAATGAAATAGATTCATCAGTTTCACCTTTTACTATTTGGGGTTCATAGGTAGTTCTATTATACAATCATAGGTCATGGTCCCCATGTTTGGACATGGTACAGACAAGTAACAAAGAAGACAGTCCCTACCTCAGAGAGCTTAAATTTGACTTGACAGGCAGAACACAACAGCTAGACAAAACAAACAGAATTGGAAGGATGAAGATAATTAACAATAAAACAATTTTGGAAATAACCTATTTTTAGATATTCTGTCATGAACTAGCACAATACTGCAATTTTTGGGTTGAGACACTTAAGGAATATATAAATCTGAATAAAATGTTTCAGTTGAATATAAAAATTAACACATTTCTGGTGATAGTAAAAACTTATTTTTCCTTTTTACAAAACTGAAACATTTAACCTCGATTGGAATGTCCCTTTAAGGCTTCTGTTTCCTAATCACTCCAAAATAGTTTGAGGACTCGGATATCCTTGCACAAGCATTCTGTAATGTCTGTGTTCATGTTTCTGTCAATGACTGAATGATATTGAAAAGCCTACTAATGGATGGAATTCAAGTGACCTCACTATTACTAGAAACCCTAAAGCAAAGACCAAACTTGAGAAAAGGCTATATGATGATAGATGTCTGTCAACTGATGCTAGTTGCATTTGTCTGTCTAAGAATTTATATGACGGAAATTACTACGAGTTCAGAAGTATTTATTTCACTTGCAGATTCACTGCACAGGACACGTGCATAGGTGCGCTCTATATTGCATGTACTTGGATTATTAATAAGCTATTGTGCATAGTTCTGTTTTGAATCATTGTAATTAAGGTTTTAGATCTGACACAGACTTTGCCAGTGTCATTCACAGAGATTTATAAATAGTTGGTAATTCTTTTCAATTTAATACATAGTGTCTTAGATACAAGTTTTCCAAACTATTGTTGATGTAGGTTAAAATGTTGAACTACCTTCTAAATCCTTTCACTTCAGGGACATCAAGAATGTGAGTGCACAGCATTGACAAATGAGCCTTTTGTGTTCTGACACTTTTGTTCTTTGCTAATATAAAAACAAATATCCCCAAACACTTAGAAATCCAGTCATAAAATCAGTTAATTGCTTTGTTATTGTGAACAAACAGACATGGAGTATAAGTACAGACAGGATCAGCTTTTTGTTTTTTATTTAATTTTATTTTTTTTAAAGCAATAATACTCACTGGAGCCCAGCCACCACTGAAAATGCAGACCAGTTGATTCTGCTGCTAATCTTTAACCTGCTCTAAGCAGGCACATTCCAGCCCTATTGTTTCAAGGAGCACTAGCTGCTCCCAAGCTGGGGTACCTGTTATCAAGCTTTTATTGGCCATTGGAGCTGACAGGTGTAGGATGAGATGCTGGCAGGATCACAGAAGTGCTGGTATGGCATAAAGGTGTATAGTGGCTATTGCAAGCTCTAAGTGGAGAGAGATTTTATTCTAACGACTCTATGAATTTCTAAATTCCTCAGATCCTCTAATTCTTTCTTACAGGTAAAATATTCTTCTGGAAGCTAACTTCATTGGCTGGTTTCACTGGAAATTTTGTGGGAAATAACTTTTTAACCAAAAATGTCATGAGAATCTCTCTTCTTGCTGTACATCCATAAGATAAGAGAGAATACCAGGTTCTCCTGTTCAGATCTAGTCTGTTTTAAACAGATCTCATGGGATCCAGGTGATTTTAAATGGCCTAATTAACCTGCTTCTGCAATTAACTGTGACTGTGAATGAAACTAATTTTGACAGGACTGTGATTTTCAGTGTACTATCTAGTGTGTGTGTGTGTATACACGCATATAAAATTAGAACGAATAAGACAGAAATGTCATTTTTATGTGTAACAATTTCCATCTGTAGAATAGTAAAATATAAACAATAAAATCTTTTACATACCAAGTAATGGATGTCTAAGAAATTATGCCATTTCTAACTAATTTTAGAGCTTTCCCTTTGACATGTGTCACCAGGAATGTTAAATGCAGGAGGCTTTGCAGGGGATCTGGTGTTACAGCAACATGAATCAAACATAATTGAACCCTAGTTGGCAGGTACAATATATTTATTTAACATAGCAACCTGAATAAAGCTACTGACATGTGAGAGTCTCCTTTCTCATTCAAGCTGGAAGCAGTGTGGTCTGAGTGGTCTGAGTGGCAATTGCTGAGCCAGGGTATGCTGTTAGATTGGACTGGCAGGGTTCCACTGCAAGGAAACCAGCAATGTATTGCAGTTGCTACCACCAGTGGATGTTGCTATATGCATTGTTGCAAAGAATTATTCTGTACGAGAAATAAAAGTTGCAAGGTATCTAAAGAAGAGATGGTGAGATAATCCAGCTACGTGGGTCTGTGATAAGGTTCTGTGAAACCAATGTACAATGCCTCATCAGTGTATTCCCTCACTGCATTTACAGTTTTCTTTTGCCTGGTGTTGTTTGGCAGAATGATTGTACTTTAAGACTTTCATATTCTTCAGTCCTCTGTATGCTGCAGTGGGATACCTCACGTATGCTTCCTTGACTCTCATCCTTACTTAAAGCCTGCAATTTTGCATGTTCCACTCCTTTGCAAATTTGAAAGGCTTTTTCTAAAGTCAACTCCTAGGCTCTCAGCAAATCCTCGCATACTTTCCTATCTCTGCAGCCCACTACCAGCTTCTCTATAATCAGGGAATCTCTGAAGAGGCCAAAACTGTAAGACTGTCTTTTTAGCTTCAAGTCTGTAGCAGATTCCTCCTATAATTTTGTGTGGAAGAGAAATCTTTCTTAGGTGCACCTTTTAGGCATACAGTAAGCTTCAAACTGTGCTAGGACCCTATCAAAATCAATTCCGTTCATGAATGAGAGCTGGAAATTCTAAATATCTAGTCTTAGCACCAGCTAATAAGGTTGCTTTCTTGGAACTGCTGAGGATGTGTCTGCATCAATTGCAGTTATATACAGCAAGAACTTTTGTTTGAAATACTTCCATGATTCCTCCATATTATCTCTGAACCTTACTCTGGTAGTGATTTCAGACCATCTATCATTTTTTCTGTTCTCTGCTAAAATAGTGAACAAGATTACCAATGAGTTCTAACAGAGAGAGTTGTTTTTGTGATATGGACAGATGTTCAGTGGAACTTATTTCATGTAGTCTGCTGAAAAGGTATCAGATGGTAATAACCTTTTGTGAGTGTTGAATGGGGCTGTATTCAACCCAGTAATGTACAGGAGATACTTCCTGAAGCCAGCCTTTTCTCTTTAAACGCTAGTACATACACTCCACACACAGTCAGACCTCAGAGTGCCTGGTTTTCAGCTCTGGCTTCCATCTCCTTCATGTTTTTCAACGTCTTTCAGTCATGTGTAAATAACATTTACAAATTAAAGGCTCTTTTTGACTTGACACAGCCAACTTTCTCAAGCAGAGATCAGATTATTTTTAGTAGAAAAAAGATGGTGAACACATTTAGAGAGAACTTGAACTTTGTCTCTGGCTTTCTGTCACAATCAGGGTTGCAGTCTCTTTAACAGGAACAAAGCATAGAAGCAAACTAGTGGTGCCGCTTTTTCTTTTCTGACATATTAGTGTCTACCTGGTGAATAACTGAATTATCTTAAAAACAGATATTTCACCCATTAAAAATGGCATTGCGTATGTATGTTTTCTCTTGCAGAAATTTCATTATAAGAGATCCTTTAGTACAAGAAAAATGAAATTCAAAGAAAATCCATGTTGGTCTGCTATTCTGCGATTTATTTAGCAGAAAAAGTGATAATTTATGTGTGGGTATATTGTCCCCAAACTTTCAAATGTGGATGCCTAATATGGGAGACTGGTGCATGTATCTGACATTTTTTTTCATTCTGTATTTACAATAAAAATAAGTATTCCTTTGCAATATATGAAAGGTATTCAATGTAAAAGATGAGGAAAAAAGATATAGACAACAAATACATAAAAGTTGGCATCCTTTATATATATCCCTACTACTGCCTATGCACCCTTTTTTCTGCGTCCAAGACAAGTTAATCTTTGCCTTTCCCAGATCTTCCCTCATAACTTTTCCTTTCACAGGTAACTAACTTGCTGAAACCGTTTCACTATCTTCATGCTCTCAGCACAATGTTCAAAAGGAAAACCACATCGCACTCTAGAATGAACAAGTGAAATAAAATCAAAGAAATGCCTCTTTTCCAAAGCATTTTTGCTGCATATACATTCCTATGTCTTCGTTCTTATTTCACTTTTCATTCTTGACCTCTGACCTCCATGCACTTCTATTTCTTAAGGAGATAACACATCAAATGGAGCACATAAAACTATTACCACTATACACTTGCTTAATTTCTAAGGTTTGCAAAATGTTTGTAGTGAAACTACTTTAAGCATTTAGTGATGGGTTTTGTAACAAAGTTTAAACTCAGATCTGTTTCATTGAAAGATTTGTTATAGTTCATGAAAGTTGCAATAAGTTTGGAACAATTCATGGTTTTGCATTAAAAATTGGACAAAATTTGTGATTTCATGTTGGTTAAGCAGAAACAAGGTGAAGTCCAGTATTTTCACTGATTTGCAATTAGGTTTCCAATTTAAAATGAAACTTGGAATACAACCTTCATAGATCGAATCATGGAGAAACATTCACATGAACTCCTGAAAAGCAAAACAACAGACTTTTGCACAAATCTTCTCAATACAAAAATAAAAAGCATTCATACAGTATACACTCACCACAAAGGACTAAACATCACACCCCAGGATATTTCAGCAGTTTTGTATAGCCAAAAAGTGCCGCTGGACTTGCACGTATGGTTCAATAACGTTGATAAAGTAATGTTTTTTAGTCTAAAAATGCAGAGGCAACAGATACTAACATAATCAAGGCCTGATAACCACATTACATAGTCACAAATATAGAATGAGACAATGTTTCTGTAGAAGTACTATAGAACTATATACAGCAAGTTTCAGTCTTTGCAGAAAAGGCACTGCAGTCCATTGAGTAATGCAAATATTAGACATTGCTTTAACCATCTGCAAAACCTTTTTAGTGACTAAATAACAATAGCAATAGCCTGCCAAAGCCATGGAAAGTATTGGTGCCTAAAAAAATACAGCCCAACAGATTCTGTGAAACCAATGCTCTTTGGCAACAGCTGACAGAAATAAATTGGTATTTAGTTTTCCTTAGGAGATCAGCCTTGAGGGGAAAAAAAACCCAAGTCTGTTCCTTTTACAGAAAAATCCTAACTCAACAATAACACAAAGGTGTTATAAACAGAAATCAAACTTCAGATTAAAAAATGTGGGCCACATCTTGACTCTGCTACATGGAAGTAAGGGGAATGTTGGCCTATTGCTCCCTTTGCTTTCTCCACAACTGTCACGCTGCCACCCCCTCTGGGACATAAGCGGAGGCACTTTCTCTCCCAGTTACACATCCCAGTATTCCAATCGCTATGTATGGCAGTACTGCAAGGTGTCTTTGAGATCACCACCTATTCGGGCTCAGCAGTTGTATGTAGCTGTTTCTGAGTGGGTGTTTCCTTGTCGTAGGATTTCATTTTTCCTCTGGAGCTTCAGCGCTTGACTGGATTGTGAACATATTTAGGGCTCTGAGAAGAAACCTGAATCAGGATCTGGCCCTGTATATTAATGTGAATATGAAGCACCTTACCACCTTTTGCATATAGTACATAGTCTAGAAAAGAGGAGAAACCACAGTGATACCTTCTTTTTTCCCTGTTTACCTTAAACTATAAATATGGTATTAATATTAATAGCCACACTGATCAGAGTGTATTGTACTTTTCATCCAGTCTCACTTCTGGTAACAAGAGACAAACAGCTAGTTCTCTTTTTCTCATGGTCAGCAGAAATGTTGGAGTTCTACATTCCTGGATCACTTTATGGAGCCACATCTTGTTTCCATAAGTTATTAAATCACTAAAATAATGTCTTCCTTTGTTAGCATTCTTTTGATGGATAATGACTTACTGGAAGTAGCTGTTATCTCAACTTTCAAAAATGCCCAAGTATACCCAATGACTTACATAATTGTATTTAGTTGTTTTGTTTTTGAAATTAGTATTGTACTTGTTAAAAGTGTTGATTGACAACCCAGGAAACTAACATCCTTCGTCTGTCAATGGAACAGATGTGTCATGTATAGCAGTAGTATAGGCTTTCCCACACTGCCCCACTGTTGTGCTTCAACCCTATTCTTGAGCGGATAGTTAATTCTTCATATTGATTCTGCTTAGACCTCCAACAGAAGTGTTTTGCCAAATAGTGTGATTTGTAATGGTAATTTCTGTTTATGGGGTATTTGTCCAATAGGGTCTAGACTGAGATCACCTGACAGTTCATTTAATGGATGGTAACAAGTTTTGGTTACTACCAGCTAGGGCTGAATTTGGTAGAGGTAAAAGATTCTATATTCCATTACCTTTTTCTGATACAGGAATTCACACGGGTTGGAGCTAAAATGCTTTTTGGTACATCAGATGGTGTACACCACAATTGCACACTAGGCCAAATTTTTCAACAACAGTGGTGTTCCATGGGATTTAAGGCAGTGCAGAATTTGCCCTAAAAGGGAGAGCTAAGAACAGCATTTCAGCCATTACTCCTATTTCATTTTCTGTTCTGGGCTATATTTTTGTGTGAATTTCCTTTTGTATTTAGATGTAGTTAAAATAAATACCACATTAAAGTTTTTTGAAAGTTCAGAGTATTTTAGAATGAATACTACTAACTCAACAGAGTTCAAGGTATTATAGTCTGTATAAATATGTATCAATGGACATTTTAAAAATGGATATCACCATGAAAAACATTTAGAGGCTTTACAACTAGGGCTGTCAAGTGATTAAAAAAATTAATCGCTGATAACTTATTTGTCAAATTTTAACCTTGGAATTGTTATGGCTTAGTAATAAACCCATATACATCTTTCTTTTACGGAAAGGTTAAAAAAAAAGTGAGTGACTCTTATCTATGTCAACATAAATAGAAGTATTGTTTAGAAAAGTGAATGCAACAAAAATATTTACTATAGAGATTTGCAAAGAAAAAGTTAAAATGGGGCTATTTAAAATATATGGTTTACTGACAAGAAAGCAAATTGTTAGGCTGTGACTAGCCCAGTGTAGTTTGTCAGGGAGCAGAGGGTATTCTTAGTCTTGGTCATTGTCTCCTTGTACTCAAGTATGGAGAGCATCTATAGCCAACAGCAATGTTAAACAGCTCCAAGGGATGAGGTTGTGTCACCACTCTCCTTTCATCCTGGCCAATGGCATAGGGGGAAGCATATCTTGGACCCTTTTAAAGGTGTATCAGCTGCTGCTGCTTTTCTGGGATACCACTGTCCCAGCACTGCCAGAGGCATTCTGGCTCAGTCAGCGAGAATGTCATTGGGATGGAGGGCCTTCACAACCCCACCCCTGCATGATTCTGACTGTAAAAGCCAGAAGAGAGCCCTAAGGGCTGTCTTCAGCCCAATATTTCAATTGGTAAATTCATACCATCTGCAGGGAAAATTAGTGAATATTTGCTATAGCTGGATTCAATTTATTATGAGTTATGAAGAAAGAGTCACAAGGAAGAGAAATTAATCTTCAGATACAGCACACCACAAATGCATCTGTAATAAAACATATAAGATTATTATATGCAAAACTGGCTTTAACTAGCTTTTAAAGAGGTAAAATAATGCACTCTAAAATCAGGAATTTCCAAAAGTCAATGTTTCTGCCTCAGCACTGCATAGCCTGCATATTTTAAAGAATAGATTGGAATAAAGAGAAATATGTTAAGATTTTTATTTAACAAGGAAATCAGAAATAGAAAATAAGTAATGTTGACAAGGTAATGCTGTAGAAGAAACCTTATTTTTTGGAGTTTCCTGACATGTTTTTTGATCTCTTAATTTTGTATTAATTATAGATTTTGTGTGTAATTTAAAGGGTGGGGGAAAGAAAAATTGAAGGGAGGAGGGAAAGGCAGGAAAATATGCTTCTAAATTGAAACATCACCATAACTGGTTCATTTTAAACTCAGGCAGCCTTACCTGAGGCATCCATAACAAACACCTCCTTAACTGACGGAGTTTTTGGTGAACACGTTGACATAAACTTCTTTTAACTGAATCATCCTTAACAAATATATCTTTACTTTAAGGAATCCTTATCACTGTCCTTAACTGAACCATCCTTAATGAACAGTCCCTAAAATGTAGCAGAAAAATGAGAGATTTTTTTAACAAGCTTACATGAAACTACCAACTTTAAATGCTTAAATCATAAAAAATACTGTAAACAATTTGTTTAGTTTTGGGTTATTTTCCCTTCCTCAGGAAAGACTGTAAAAACAAGCCAAGGTTCATATTTTCAGCTTCATGGAAGCAGAAAATTCTCACTTGGAACTTATGAGAAAATGTAGATCTCTTCATGCTAACACACTCAAAAACCAGCTAGCTCATTTTTGCTCAAACTCTCTCTCTCTCTCTCTTTTTTTTTAAACATCTATTTGGGTTGGGACCAAAGTTGGAAAAGACCATAAAAAGGAGCTGTGACAGTAATGGCTAATTGAATAAGTGGAGTTTAGAATAAAAGTTAGAACTGAGCCTTAACTATAGCAGTTGCTATGGGAAACTTCAATAATATTTTAAATGCAATGGAAAAATGGAGTTGGTAGTTGATACTCTCTTTTTTACGACAATTTTTGTAGGCAGAGAGCAAACTTCTGGCCCTATGGGAGTATTCCCACTGACTTCAGTAGGGCCAGGATTTCACACAAATATCTTCAGCTATACTGAAGCAACTCCACTGCCTAGTTGTGTGAGTGTAATTGAAAGCAGAATTCAATCCAGGAAATACAATCTCTGCACATAATTCAATATTGTAATGTTGGATTAGTTTTAATTAACAAATAAGGCACACAGTACTTCCAGCATTATAATGCTATTTTGCAAATATTCACAAATTAACTTTAATTGTCCCATCTGAAGATATTTTGAGCAGGCAGGAACATTGGACTTAAAATAGCTTTTAACACTTTTTTTGTGCAAACCTAAGATATATCCAGCAATGTTGACTATTTAAAACTCTTACCACACTTTACTGAATGTTAAATTCTGCAGATTGGCTACATTTTAAGATAAGTCATGAAGTATACAATGTATATAATAAAGTCAGGAATGAGCAAGATAACTTGGCTTAATTAACATAGGAGTAAGTGATGAGAATCAGAACTCTGTTTTACAGGAATTCTTGCTTTGCAGAAGGAAGAGAGAAACAATCCACAGAATATGAATGAAAGTAATTTAATCTACTGAAAATTCAATGTAAATTCACATGAAAATCATACAGTGCGGCAGGCTGACCTAGGTTCTTTAGATGCTAAAGGGATCCTGACCTGTCTGCTAAATGATCTTTGCTTTTGTCTAAACAACCAATGAGCATTTTGAAGTCTGACATCTTTTGAATCATGGAAACTGGAATATTTGTATCTCTCGCTTGCACCCAGCAGCCACAATCACCACACTACCACCCCTTTGTGGCCTGCACCACTCATCAGCATTTTAAGTGAATGCCTGCCTGCAGTATGGAGGATGAGTGTTTTCTAAGGCATAGCACAGGGATCAGCAACCTTTGGCATACGACTCACCAGGGTAAGCACCCTGGCAGCCGGGCCGGTTTGTTTACCAGCCATGTCTGCAAGTTCGGCTGATCACAGCTCCCACTGGCTGTGGTTCGCCGGTCCAGGCCAATGAGGGCTGCGGGAAGCAGCATGGGGATGTGCTGGCCGCCACTTCCTGCAGTCCCCATTGGCCTGGAGCGGTGAACCACAACCAGTGGGAGCCACAATTGGCCGAACCCGCGGATGCGGCAAGTAAACAAACTGGCCCGGCCTGCCCTGGCCTGCCAGGGGGCTTACCCTGGCGGGCTGCATGACAAAGGTTGTCGATCCCTGGCATAGAAGATCATCTTAGCTTGTGACCCAGCTTTTTCATCCAGGTTATATGGGTGGTCTTAATTTGGATTAGACAATCTGAGGATGTATGTTATTTCTGCCAATGCAGAATGAAACATGGAAAGGTATACTGTACTCAGGCTTGTATAGACTTCATTGGGTTCACAGAGTAACATCACTGTTGAAGCAGCACTGCACGTGTTCATCTCATTTTCCATGTATATAAAATACGTAAATAAATAAAGATAAACCACAAAAGGAGAAGTATTTCCTGATATTCAAGTGATATTTTTAAATCTCCTAGAAATATATTAGAAAATGAAATCTTAAAATAATTCAACTACAATAATGAGATGTTATTATAAATATATTATTGTACTTTTGGAAATTCTGGCAAACTGTAACAATAATTTGACTATTGTGAGTTGAAAAAGGGGAAACCAGCATTAAACTTCCAAGCTGTCAGAATGATACAGACAAATGGAAATCTAAAAGATTTGTTCTTATTTAATTCAGTTTCTTCTGAAGTCTTACTTAAGATACTTAAAAACAATATTCATTTTGGGGCTTTGCTTACATTTTAAGCTGTCTGTCAAGGAAGATTATGCTCTTGAACATAAGTCCAGAGACAAAACAGAGCTTAGATGATAGCTAAAATGCACTACCAACATTTTAAACAAGGATTTTTTAAATTTCTAGAATGGCCTGCTAGCATTAGTTTCCCTCCCTTCCTCCATCTCCCCTCCCCCCAATAAATAAATAAACATGAATCCATGAAAGTCTGGTTTGAACTGCAGCTTTGACCAAATATAAAAGTATAGGGATGCTTAAGGAAAAGCCTTCAGTGGATATTTTAGGGTAATATATAATATTGTTTGTTATGAACTAGATGGACAAGAGTTAAAACAAAGAACTACCTAGAGGCTTCTAGAGTGGGAGGTCCATTAAATATACAGCCCTGTTGATGCTAATTTATTGGTAGGCTTCAGTTGTTTAAGAAAGCTCATATAAACTCATTTTAGAAAAATGGTCTTCTATTATTAGATTAAATGCCTTCTGTTATTGCCACTGGAGGAATAGCTTTGAATCAGGGTTGTGTCACAAATGGAATTAGTTGATCTCAGTTCTATAGCATTTAGCTAACAGAATTATGAAGATTATACTGACATAATTAATAGGCTTTGCTCAGACCACTGTAGTCCCCTTGAGATGACTGAGATTCAGTGCACTGCTGTTCTCTTTCTTTGGTTGACATGAAGGATTTGATCTTCAGTAAAGCCTGTCCCCATGGTTTTGTGAGAATTATTCTTATTACTTGCAAAGCTCAGTCTAGCTGCATTTACCGATCACTCTCCCGTCGACTGCTGAACTCCAGCAGTGCGAGAGGCGGAAGCAAAGTCGACGGGGGAGCTGCAGCCATTGATCCAGCGCCGTGAGGATGCAAAGAAAGTAATTTAATTTGATCTAAGATACGTTGACTTCAGCTATTCTCGTAGCTGAAGTTGAGTTAGCTCGATCCCCTCCCCACCCAGTGTAGACCAGGCCTATGTGTGAAAACACCATCCCTGTCCTGAAGAACGTATACTTTAAGAAAGAGTAAAACATGGCTTTTTTGTATCACTAGTATTTGTTAGACTTATAGAAATAAATGGAAGTCTAATAAACTGTTCAAATTTATTTTAAATTGATTAGCTATCCTATGATTATCGATGGAAAATAAAATGTCATGCTAAAAAGACTATAATGCCAATCTTTGGTCTTAAATTAAACTCCAGATTATGTTCCAGTAACAGATTCAAATCAACATGCGGAGTTCATTTCCTATTGGAACTTACAGTATAAATATTTAAGACCACATGTGGTGCTAGTGATAATTGTCATGGCAGGCCATTCTGACGGGGATATGGGGAGTGATTGTAAATACTTATTCTCCATCTGAATGTAACTTTCTACTTTTTAAATTGTTTCTTGGCACACAGTTAACAAATATTAAATTGAAATAATAAATCAGAGTTTTCACATGTGGTGGAGGGGGAAGTAAATTATTTCAGTCATATAGGAACTTTCTTATACATTTCTTCGTCAAACTCAGTATCAGAATACACTGTTTCAGCTGGCAGAGTGAGAGAGTGACAGTCCCCAGACCTCTAACAGATGACTCTCTAATGGAATAATTTTGTCTGTTTCTATTAAACATCCATCCATCCACATTTTTTGAGTGCAACATTGCAAACATGAATATTTACATGGTGTTCAATGCCTCTTGTGAAGAACTGAGCATTAGCTTCCCAGATACTTGGTACCTTGCATGGTCAGGCTCTTAATTTGGATGAAACACCTCTTTAAGTGTCAGGAATAGTTTTCCTATGCTGTCAGCAATAAATATATTGTACTGTATATAGAGCACAGTAATGAATATGATGATGTTTTTCCCATAATGCAGTTTTCCAGCTGAAAATAATTTTTGTTCATAAAACTAAAATATATACTCCTCCTCCTAGGGTGAGAAGGGAGATCAAGGAGAACCAGGACCTGAAGGCATGCATGGAAAAGATGTAAGTTGATTGATAACAGCAGTCTATAATTTATAACCTTTTAATTCTTACATATAAATAGCTTACATTATAAATTACTGTATATCCTCCAATAGAAAGCAGAAGACAAAATTGCAAGTTCAGAGAATACACATGCTGCGTTGAAAAGTAACAATGGATTTCCTCTATAACTCTTTGACTGTCTTCTGTTCTAAAACTTTCTTGATTAACTGTTAAAAAAGGAGAGAGAGAGAGAGAGAGAGAGAGAAAGATTGTCTAAAATGCCCAAAAGAGTCATCATTTCGGTTAGGTTTTAATCAGACTGATTTGAATGAGGTTAAACATAAAATGAAACAGTATAATATAATGTAACAGTAGAAAATGTTACTTACACAGAAACAATGAGTGTCTGGTAAAGCAGTAAAAATAACTACTATACCTTAGGAAAAGAGAGAGAAGGGGTTTTGAAAGCCTGTAGAGCTTGGGAGCTAAACTGGGGAAGAACATTTCAGGAGCAAGACTAGGAAACATTTTGTGTGAGGTTTGAGATAATTGAATGGGAAGTCAGAGGTCAGGGAGCACCTAAGAATTACTGCTCAGCTGCCATGAAGGAAAATGGAACAAGTTTGTAGGTTGGAAATGAGCCCTAGGGATGTGTGTGTGTTTACTGTTCATTTGTTTTGGATTTTTTGTGGGGGAGAGGGATCTTTTGGAGCCAAGGAGAAGCTAATGCTGAATATCTGATTTTTGAGAAGGAAAAAGGTTTAGGTGACTACAGGGCAAAGGAGTTTTGTATTTGGAATAGCATGCAGCAGTTAATCCAGATTTCTGTTGTACCAGAGGCGTCCCCCAGCACTTAACACTTCATAGGGACATGCCAAGGCACTTGATTATGTGGGCATCCTCTAAGCTGTCTCCCACATTCCTGCACAAAGTATTGCGCATATGCTGGAGAATTCAGCAAGATGGTTTTAGGACCTAGCCCCACCCCCATGCATCCCCTTCAGGAGTCTCTTTTACAAGCCAGGTCTGTGTTTTGCTGGAAGTCTGGGATCTCCATGGGGAAAGCAGCAGGGCTGCTTTAAACCATCATTGCCAGTCTGCATCATACCACAAAGCCTTCAAACATGTTCAAGTAAAGGGAGGAAAATTCCTTCAGCATGAGAGCTCTTGCAGAAAACCAGTATCTGTCACTTGAACCTTCCTCACTTCTTCTCTGCACCGCCTTCTCCCTTTGACTGTGATACCCCTTGAGAAGCTGCTCAGGTGAAGGGCATAATACTGGCACCCTTTCCCCTTAGTGAGTCCTATTTCTGCCTGAAAAGAAAGGAAAAGGGGAGCAGGCAGAAAATCTTGATTTCTTTTTTCCTCCCCAGCTCAGTCCCAAAATGATGACTCAGAAGGTTTTAACAGCAAGACTACAACAAATTATTATTTATTTTGCCCTCTTAGGTCCCCTTTGTGACCTTCTAGGCTAGGGTCACCTTGGTTAAGTCCAGGGGCGGCTCTAGCCATTTCGCCGCCCCAAGCACGGCTCCGACAGAGCGCCCGCCATGGCATGCCGCCCCAACTACGGGCTTGGCTTGCTGGGGCCTGGAGCTGCCCCTGGTTAGGTCCTGATTCTGCAAGGCATCAATTCTGCAAATGTAGAGAGCTTGTAATTGGGTGTTGATGGCACTCAGCACCTCACAGAAAGCTGTCAAGTACGTTGAGGAGCTGAACCTCAACGTATAGATTCTGTTGAAAACTAGAAACATTATCAGGATCAGATCTGGAAGGCAGGAGAATTGAAACATCTTTAACCACTTCGCCAGTGGTGTCTGCTGTGTTTGCTAATAACTGTAAACAATGAGTATCATTAATTACATTGAAGCCTGACATGCAGTTTATAGCTTTTTAAATATGCTTCCCATTTATGACATTCTTTATTTCAATTGGCTTTTTATATAGTGTATATTCTTTGCGGAAAAGTATTTTTTCTTATATTAGGGAGCTATATTTTTACACCAGATATCCAGTTTTTCTGCAGACCAGCATCTCCCACGATTCTTGATGTCTGGGCTGCTCTTGTCTCTCTGAAAATCATGGAGGCAGAACACCCCGCTCAGTGCTTGCTTGTTTTCCAGTTTCTCTGCCTCCATGGCAGCATGTGGATGCTGGTTTTTACAGCTCCCGCCTTCACATCTGCCTAAGGGGGGCTTTTTTTTTTAATTAGGAGCAGTGGTGAGCAGTGATCTCTCTTCTGCCTCAGATCAATTTTTTAGCCAGCTGTTACATCCCTCAAAGCCTCCTTGCTGGCTCCTCTGCACCTTCCCAAGTATAGTAGAGCAGCCTAAAAAGCACCAAATGAAATCCAAATGGTGCTCCATCATGAGACTGCCTTCCTAGGCTTGAGTGAGTTATGTCCTGCCTGCACCCAGCCTTCCATCTCTAACTCTGTTTCGTGCTGGGGCTATGGGTCAGATAGGACTGTGGATTCCCTTACTCACCAGAGCAACATGACTCTGACATGGGAAAAATGGACCAGGAGTCTATGGGCAGAGCAGCGAGAGGCTCAAAGAATAGGAGCATCCCTGTCAGTTAACTCAGGGTTAAGTCCCAAGGAGCCACTGGAGAAGAGAGAGGGCAGACATTGTGGGATCACGAACTCTCCCTCTCTCCCTGCCCCCCAGGGAGAGTGCCCTGGAAAAAGAAGCAGGGCTCATAAGCAGCCCCCCTTCTTCCCAAACTGGCCACCCCAAGTTGAATGGGACCATGTAGGTGGACTCAGAAAGAGATCTTGTGAGAGGACTTCAGGCCCTCAGCAAGCTAGCTGTGGAGGAGCACATACGCTCTCTAAGCAAGCTAAAAAGGTTTAAAAAATCAAGGGAAGTGACAAAGGAGAAGAAAAAGTATAAAAGGTTTAGGAGGTCTGAGTCCTCTGACTCCTTTTCTTCTTCCCCCTCCTCCTCCTCAGAGGATGGTGCATTGTCGGTCTCTGACCCCAATCAGCACCAGGGAAAGACTCAGCAAATGTTTTTTCCTCTGAGCAATTTTAGGCCATGTGCAATGAGGTTGTATCCATATTCAGATTCAACCTGGACAAAATCCTGAGAGTAAGCTTCTGAGCGGATTTCTCCTCTCAAAATCTTCCCTTGAAGCTACAGTTCCCTGACACTCCACCTTCAAGGAAGTAATTAGGGGTGAATGGGATAAGCTAGACAAGAGAAAGCACATTGACAGAAATGATCTTGGGTTTTATAGGATCCAGGAACCAAAAATCCTGGTTACTGAGATGCTGAATGTTCATGTTGCTGTAGCATCCCTGGCTAAAGAAAAATGAAGGCCACTCTCTAAAAAAGACTCTGAGGCCTCTTTATCCTCCCCCAGGGCATCTCTAAAAGCTACTTGGTTTGCAAGGGCATCTCTCTCCTGGCTCAAAGGTCTCAGACCCCTCGAGGATAGAGATCACCCTGAGTTTGGCTCTTTTTAAAAGAAAGTTTCCCTGCAACAGCATTCATTGCTGAAGCCTCAGAGGACACAAGAAGAATCTCAGCCAAAGCCATGGACTCCAGCTCAGTGACCAGGAGCCACCTATGTCTCAATCCCTGGAAGGTGGAAAACCACTTAAAGCAGGTTATGTGCTCTGCCAAATTCATGGGAGCCCTGCTTTTTGGAGAGAAACTAGACAAGGTAGTGGCAGACATGGCAGCAAAATCTAAAGAGTGCCTTCCAATGTCACACCATGCCTTTAAGAGAGCAGCTTCGAGACAAAAGCATTCCTTTCATCCTCACAGAAATATCAATGAAGATACAGCACGTTCTCCAGAGGAACCATAGTTTGGGAGGAAAGCCCCAAGAGAACCCTGCCGCTCCCAAAGCCTCTTTATAACAAAGACCACCTAGGCCTCCACCTGGAGCTGAAGCTTGGGGGCAAGATTTCCCACTTCCTGAAGTAATTAGTTGCTTTGACCATGGACTAGTGGGGCAGGGAGATAGTGTGTCTGGGATACTCCCTCAAGTTGCGAGCTCCATCCCATGCATTTTTCATCCAGTCCTCCATCTCAAATGACCAAGTAGAGCATGGTCTAATCCAGAATGAAATTTCTCACCTCCTGCATATGGGAGTAATAGAGAGTACTCCTTTAGCATACAGATTCTCAGGGTTCTGCTCCATCTCCTTTATCATTTAGAAGCATACAGGGGTACTCCAAGCCATTATAGATCTCAAAAGATTCAACAAGTGGATGAAGAAAACAAAGTTGCAGCTGAAGACTCTAACCTCTATGGTGTCATGGCTAGGGGATTTTCTGAATGCAATGGATAAGCCGGATGCATACCTCCGCATCTCTATCAGACCATGCCATCCCATTTACAAAGATGGTGGTGGTAATCATATCCAAACGCCCGTCACAAGATGACATCTTAATCAGAGCTCCATCCCCAGCAGTGGGACACGGAGCTACATATTTGACCTTGAATCTCTTGCAGGCACATGGTTTTATTATCAAAATCAAGAAAAGGTCTTTGATTCCTTCCACCCAAATAACTCAGTTGGAAATGGACATAGACACTTTACAAGCAAGGATGTATCCATCTCTAGGATCCACAAGATTCTTGACCTCCTCATGTAGGCAAGAGGCCTACTAATGCACTGAGCCTTCAACTGCTAGTTCCCCAAGTACTGTGCCTAGGGATCACTTCACGAGCACAATCACACATCAGGCTCCTTCAAGGCTTTATCTTAAATGTATGGAACTACTCCCCAGAACACAAGAAAGATCAAGTGATGGTTCTGGAGTGGATAATCAACTCCTTAAAATGGTGGTCAGCCCAGGTCAATGTCCATAAGGGCATATCCATATGCCTTCCAAATCTTCCTGATCCTCACAGCCAATGCCAGTCTGGAGGTCTGCGGAGTGCACCTGGGGTCCCCAATGATTCAAGGCACCTAGAACCTGGAAGAAAAGACCCATAGCATAAACCTTCCAGAACTAAGAGTAATCAAGCTGATGCTACTAGGGTTCCAGCCCAGCCTAGAGGGGAGCCATGTCCTGTTTCAAACAACATAACCATAGTTGTATATGTGAACAACTCGGGGGAACAAGAAGCCCAGCATTTCATGTTGAAGCAGTGGAAATCATGCAGTGGGCAGAGCATTTTCTCTTCTCCCTCAAGGAAGTTCACCTAATGGGAGATCTGAACCAGAAGGCAGACTGGCTTAGCAGGCACATGGTATACGACTCCAAGTGGTGCCTGAATCAGTACATTCTTGAGTTAATTGTCCAGTTGGGTCGGCCTGCCCCCAACTGACCTATTTATGAACCACATGAATGTGGCGAGATCAAAGTACTTCACCAGGGAAGTGGACCCCAGATTCATGGAGATGGATGCCCTATCACTCAGATGGCTTTAAGGGCCTTCTTTGTGCATTTCCACCCTTCACATTACCAGGAAAGGTGATCCGGAAAATAAAAAGAGAACAGGGAACAGTAATATTGGTAACCCCACACTGGCCAAGGAGACCTGGTTTTCTGGCCTGATAGAGATGAAACTGGAATTGCCACTATAGCTCCCAAAGGGACAAGACATCCTGACACAACGTCCTCTGCTTAATTTATATCTGAACCGGGTGCATCAAAAGCCTGATTATTGAAAGGAAAGTGTTAGTATCGTTGGGTCTGTCCTCCAAAGTTATCAGAACACTTCTTTCTTCTAGAAGAGTATCAACTTTTAAAGTAGTATACTCCTTTATTTGGACCAGGTTTTGTGGCTGATTCCAGGATCAAAAGCAAACCCTAGAAATCCAGGAATTCCAGCTATCTTGGATTTTTTCCAACAGTCTTCAGACACCATTGCGTATCATATGTCTGACCTTATTAATGTGATATTCACAAGATCTGCAGATACTCTGGCAGAGAACCCCCAGGTAGTCAAATTCCTTAGGACAGTCTAGTTAGCCACGCTGGTGATTAGACTTCTTTTTCCAAGTGGGACTCCACTTATACCAAGAGCCATGACAAACCATCCCTTTGAACCACTGACATCAATGTCAGCATTTTATTTATCAATCAGAACTTGCCTTCTGATAACTATTTCATCCACCAGGCTAGTGTCAGAGGTGGTGGCTTTCTTTATGCAGGAACCTTACTGCATGTTTCATGAGGACAAGGTGGTGCTCACAATACACTCCACCCTTTATCTTGACGGTGAACTCTTCTTCCCATGCTTCCCAAGAGGTGGCTCTATCTTCTTTCTGTTCAAGGCCCCACAGCATCCCATTGAGTAGAGGTGGCATGACTTAGATGTCAGAATATCTTGGAAAATTTACCTCAGACATAGAATCCATGAGGTCAGTTGCTCTGATTGTATCCTTCCATCTGAAATGCCAAGGACTCAGAGCTTTCAACTCCTCTATTGCTAGGTGGATTAGACTGTGTTGTGAAAGAGTACAAGGCATCAGAGATTCCAGTTTCAGAAGGGTCAGGGCACACTCCACACTATCCATGGTGACCTCATGGGCAGAAAGAGCTTATGCATCCACAGTGGCAATTTGTAAGGTGGCCACTTGGTCAAGTGCTACCACCTTTATCAAGCACTACAAGGTGGACTTCCTCTCCTCTCCTCTGTAGAGGCTTCTTTTGGCAGGAATGTGCTGCAGGCAGTGACCCAAAAATGATTTTGCCCTTTGAGCAGATATTATAAATGGGGAGGGATACCATTTTTCCCTTTTCTGACTTTTTCTATGACCCTTTCTCCATCTGTTCACTGCTTGCTACTTCCCAGACATCAAGAATTGTGGGAGACACTGAGCTGCAGAATGGGAAATTTCTTACTGATAATTTCCTTTTTGCTAGCAGTGGCTCCCACAGTTCTAACCACCATGGATAGCTCATGAGTTAAGGGTAAAAAATTAAGTGAAATCATCACCATGTGGTCATCTTCCTTGGTCTAACGTACATGGTTACTGCGTTATCTCTGGATCGTTTGTTAATGATGTTATGTAAGTTGTATAGCTTGGAAATAACTCCTCTGGAAGCAAGCAGGAGCTGAGGGGACTTGGCCAGACTCAGATCCACCTGTGTGAGCTGCAGAGGGAGGAGAGCAACCCAGACATCCAGAATTGTGGGAGACGCTGCAATCAGAAAGGAAATTAACAATAAGAAATGTTATGCTTTTTGGCTAATAGTGAATATCCTCTATTTGAACATGTATACTGTATATTCAGCTGAACCTACATTTAGGGATTCAAAGATGTAATTTCTTGTAGCCTGCCCGTCTAGAAAGGTGAACTGTATACTTTTGCCATGCATACGTATATGCTTACAGCATGGAAAAACACATCTGTGTTTCTTTCCATAGCACTGGAGACATTTCTGTGTTGGTTCTTACATGATCTCTGTTACTACACAGGATCTTGTTCCACAATCTTTTTAGGATGAGTAAGGTATATTGTGTATCTGGTGAACTCTGAGACAGGTTTGCACTGGGGTAGTATGAATGCATACAGTATTAACTCTTTACATTTTGAATATTTCAATCAGGTGAGCTGCTTATATTGTGTCAAAATGTGATAGATTATCAACACAGGAACTTCAGAAACTATCTCAGAAAAATATACTTTTGAAGTCATATTACACAAGACAATAATACCCTAAGTTACTTGGAAACATCACATGACTATTTTTAACACTTAATTGAATCCAAAGCATCTTATTTATCAGCATGCTTAGAGATGCCAGTCATTGGGCTTAAACTTAAAGGGCTGTATACCCTTGAGTCTCCATTACTGTCAGTGTCTCGCACAGATTACCATCGAGCTCAGCCCTGTTGTCAGCACCGAAGCATTCCACTCAGCCATTGGTGCAGTTCCGTACCTTAACCCAGCGACTGGTACTGATGCAAATTGCTCAGCCGGGGGTGCCTGTACAAGCTGTACTCTTGGTAATGAGGAAACCTGACAAAGCCTGCAGACCACTCAGGATTACTGGTACTGTCATCTCCAGCCACAGTAACTTTGGCTACGGTGTCAGTCCTGGGACCCTTTTCTGATCCATCAAGAGTTCCAGTATTCAAGGGATCTCTTGGTGTTGAATGAACAAGAGTCCCCACTGTTGTCAGGTACCAAGCACTTCATGGTACTGAGACCTCAGCCTCTGAGTGGCCATTCCCTGACACAGGACTCTATTCCATCCTCATTGACACGCCCTTCCCCCATGGGATGATGTGGAGGAAGAAGAGGACTCCCAGTCAGTCTCCTCAATTTCTGTCAGGGGTTGTCCTACATACTACTTCGGGAATCTCCCTTCATGAAGGGAGGACTTTGCGGCACATCAAGCATGGTGGGCCCAGCCTTGTATGCCACCCCCTCTCCATTATGGACCTCTACAATGGCCATATTGGGATCTGTGAGATGCCTATTGGCAATAGGTCAATAAACCACCGGTACCACCCCAGCAGCAGACCTGGGTTCCACATCCACCCTCTACTCCTCCAAGGCAGGAGGAGACATTTGAGGAGTTGGAAGCCATAGTTGATGAGGAAGTCACCCCTGAAACTCCCATTTTGTCATTGCCACTTGAGGCGCTTATGCCTCCCCCTTCTTCCATTGCTGATGACTTTAGGCAATTCCAAGGCCTCATTAGAAGGGTAGCGGATGCTCTGTGGATCCCTCTTGAGGAAGTCAGAGACCAGCAGCACATGCTGCTTGACATTTTGTAGTCAGCGACATCCTCCAGAGTGTCACCACCCATTAATGAGGCTCCCCTGGATCCAGCTAAGATAGTATAGCAGACACTGGCCACTATTCCACCAACTTGCAGAAGAGCAGACAAGAAGTATTAGGTGCTCCTAAGGACTGTGACTTCTTGTTTTCCCATCCCCCACCTCCCTCCCTTTTGGTGGATGTTGTGACTGAACGGGGTAGATGGCACTTTCCAGGGCTACCTCCTATGACAAGGACCAAAAGCGACTGGATCAATCAGGTGGTCATTGCTAAATATAACTTCACAAATTACAGCGAGCTCGTGGCCTTTGTTGAACATCTGCCACAGGACTGCAGGAAACTATTCCAATCTATTGTTGCTGAGGGTCAGCTGTTGGCCAAAATGGCTCTTCAAGCGTTCTTGAACACTGCAGATACTGCTGCCAAGTCCCTCTCCATGGTGGTAGTTGTCTACAGGATGTCCTGGCTTCAGTTTTGGGGGTTTCCAGGAGCAGTCCAAAATAGATCAGAGGTCCTCTCCTTTGATGGTCACAGACTCTTCTTGTAGACCACAAATGATCCTTGGCATGTGCTTAAGGACTCCAGTGTGACCCTATGTTTCTTGGGCATCTATATACCTAAGAACAAGAAATATTTCAGTAAGTTACAGGCTGCCTCGAGCTCATGTCCTGCTCAATTTATGGGGTACCAAAATCCCATGGAACCTCCCAGAAAGATGCAGAATTTTTAGAGGAGGAGGGCTGCCCAGCTGCCATCCATGACCACTCAGGTTCCTCCCTTTGGGGACTGCCTTGTCCATTTTCGCCTGGCTTGGGAGAAGATCTCCACAGACCAATGGGTCTTGGAGGTCATAACATCAGGCTACACCATCCAGTTTTTGACACTGGGACACATGGCCAAAAAGGCTTAAGCATCCTGCAGGATAAATGACCCAAATTCAACCTTTAGGAAGATATTGGTAGATGCTGCTTGTGTTTTTTGTGTGTTTACATATCTATTGTTAGATGTTGACAATGTAATCAAACAGTTGCTGTCTATTCTGTATTCTGCTAATTCAGAGATCAAAAGGAGAATTTAACATTTAAATGAACTGTAAATATAGTGATATCACTCTTTGAAATGTATAGCCAGTCACCTGTGAATGGTGAAAAACAGGCAATTGCCTTATGTTAACCCATGTAGCTAATTACCGGTGATGCTTAGGAAATAGGTTTACTTCAAAGTCTCAATGATTGCCTATTGCTCACCTAAGGACTCTGTGCTGTCAAGAGAAAGCCTGGAACTGTATAAAAATTATTGGGACCTGACCCTTTCATCTCAGATCTGCTTGATGCTTTATGCAGTGGAAGTTTGAGTTGTAAGACTGAGATCTCCTGGGTCACCCTGGATATGAACATTGGACTGAATCTATGGACTAATTCAAATGCAACTCCAGAGCTCACTATCTCTACTGTGAAACTGATCTCAGATCTGTACTCATGTCTGCATGTATACTGATCTTTTAACCAATACTCTCTATTTTCTTTTTTAATAAATTTTAGTTTAGTTAATAAGAATTGGCTGTAAGCATGTATTTGGGTAAGATCTGGAATATTCACTAACTTGGGAGGTAATGCGTTCAATCCTTTGGGATTGATAGAACTTTCATATTTGACTTGGCTGTCTGGGAGGAAGCCCAAAGGCTGGGTTACTTTTAAGGGAACTGTGTTTTGGTTTCTGGGTAACCAGTAAGGTATTATAGAAGCTGTTTTGTGCTCGCTTGGTAAATCTAAGTATTGGAATATCCACCAGCTTTGGGGATTGTCTGCTCCATTCTTTGCAGTTTGCCCTAGTTGAGTAACCTCAGTGTGGCCCTCCTGGAATCCCGGTCACAGACACTCCCTTCTAACCTCTTCCCCGTCCCTCTGCAGCGACCCCTCTTACCAAAAAAGAACAGAAGATGGAGGCTGATCTTAGATAGCTGAACAAGTTTGTGAAGCCCCAGATGCTGAAGGTAAGATCCCCTTCCTCTAGAGCAGGAATTATAGTAACTCATAACTATAATTTCTGCATTAGAGGAAGAGGATTGGTTTTATTTCCTTGACCTGCAAGACACCTTCTTCTATATAGCCATTCATCCATCACGAGGGAAATACCTAGGCTTTGCTGTGGGCCAAAATCACTTCCAGTACCAAGTGCTTCCCTTTGGCCTATCTTCGGCCCCAAGTGTGTTCTTGAAGGTTCGAGCAGTCATGATATGTTACCTTCAACAGGAAGTGATTCTCATCTTCCTGTGTTTCAACGACTGGCTTCTCAAAGGCTGCTCTTTCTAGGCAGTGAAGTTATCCACTGAAAGGCCCTTTCTCTGTTCTGAGAGTTGGGCCTACAACTAAACATAAAGAAGTCCACATTAGTACCGGTGCAAGGAATTCAGTTCATAGGAGCGTACTTGGACTCGGAGGCAGCCAGCACGTACCTCCCTTTAGACAGATTTATGACTCTGTCAGGACTGGTAAGGACAATTCAGGGAAGCCCTCAGATATCCATAGGGAACTATTTTCAGCTCTTTGGCCATATGACAGCATCACCTTTGTGACCAGTCATGCAAGGTTAACCTTGGAAACAGTGGAGGTGTGAGAACAGCTTATTCCCTCATTAGACACACCTTAGTCAGTAAGAGGGTGGATGCTTTGCATGTCAAGAACTCCCTGAACTGATGGAAAGGTAAACTGCATGTCTGTGCAGGCTTCCCTTTCTGCCACCCAACCCCATTAGTGACTAACAACCGATGCATCTATATTGGGTTGGGGAGCCCACTTCAGTGCCCTCGCAGTTCAGGGCAGATGATTTGCCCATGAGATAGGGCTCCATATAAATCTGTTGGAATTCAGAGAGGTCAGGAATACTTGTCTCCATTTCCTGCCCTTCATCAGGAGCAGAGTGATCAGGACCATGACAGACAACATGTCCTACATGTTTTACATCAACAAGCAGGACAGAGCAACATCACCCTCCTTGTGTACCAAAGTTATAAAGTTCAGGAACTGATGCATAGCCAACCACATCCAGATTTCAGTAGCCTACCTTCTAGACATCCAAAACACCACTGCTGATGTCCTCAGCAGACACCTCTCCTATGACTATATATTGGAGCTGGATTCTCAGGTCCTCCGGGACATATTCTAGAGATGAAGTAGGTCGTTTTGCCACCTATGAGAACAGGAAGTGTCCTCTCTCCTATTAAAGGGAGCATCTGGGTTACCACTCCCTGGGGTTTACTTTCCTTCTAACATGGAAGAGGAATCTGTCTAGGTCTTTTCCCCAACACTCCTAATTCTAAGAGTGATTCATAAGGTCAGGTAGGACAAAGGCCAGAGTTAGTCTCAGAGTACCTTCCTGGTCAAGACAAGCTTACCTGCTTCAGCTCTGTATCCAGCCACCAATCTAACCACAAAGCTATCAACCATTCTCCATCTCCTGTCTAAGGACTCAGATCATGCACTTCACCCCAATTTGGTGGTTCTGTCTCTTAGGGCCTGGCTCCTGGATCGCCCTAGGGAATAGAGGTTTCCTGCTCTACAGATGTACTGCAGGTCTTACTGCACATTAGAAAGACATCCACCTGCGCTACTTATCTGCAGAAATGTAAGCGATTCACCCACTGGTGCGGTCATTGTTACCTTCAGCCTGAGTTGGTTTCTCTGTCCCTCATCCTGAATTACTTGCTGGATCTGAAAACATCTGGGTTATCCATCAACTTGGTCAAGGTACACTTGGCTGTCATATCAGTCTTTCATCCCTGGCCAAGGGATTTTCCATTTTGCTCACCCAGTGTCGTCCAGATTTATCAAGGATCTGAGTAATCTCTTTTCCTACATTAGGCACACCACCCCTTCTTGGGACCTCAATCTAGTTCTTAACTACCTTGTGAGACCTTCATTTGAACCAGTGACTACCTGCTCCTTTCTTCATTATCTATGAAGACGGCCTTCCTACTTGCCATCATGTTGGTCCATAAGGTAGGGAGATTGGGGCTTTGATGGCCTATACCCCTTTACCACAGTCTTTCATGATAAGGTCTCTTTATGTTTGCATCCTAGGTTTCTACCCAAGGTTACGTTGGATTTTTTAACTAATCGATGTATCTACCAATATGTTTTCTGAAACCTCACAGTTCTCAGCAGGAATCCTACTTCCATAACATGGATGTTAGAAGGGCCTTAGCTTTCTACTTGGATAGGACTAAGCAGTTTAGGAGACCACCTAGACTCTATCTGTCCTTCACAGGTAGGTCTAAGGGGGTGCTCATTTCTTCTCAAAGACTTTCCAAATGGACATTAGGTTGTAGCTACACCTGTTATCAATTGGCAGGTGCTCCACCTCCCTAGAGGGTGAGAGCTCATTAAACCAAGTGACATTTCTGAAGAATATCCCAGTTTGTGAGCTATGTAGAGCTGCTTCCTGCACTTCATTGCATACATTTTCACAGCATTGTGCCCTGCTCCATGTCATCAGGTCTGATGCTGCATTTGGTGAAGCCCTCACCTGCTCAGTAATCACTTAGAGTGGAGCAACCATAGGGATGCTCTTCTAAGAAGAAGAAATGGTTACTCACCCTGTCCAGTAACTGTGGTTCTTCAAGATACATGACCCTATGATGCTCAACTACCCGCCCTCCTTCCCCTCTCCTTGGGTTGCTCCTTAAGAGGATAACTGGATAGAGAAGGAACCGAGGGCAGTTTGCCCATGCACCCCTATATACCCTCAGTGTCTGCCACAAGAAGGTGGGCCGTGTGGGCACTGCTAGCTAGAAATCTCTGATTAAGGGGTCAAGAAGCACATGGAGTGGAACACCCATATAGGGACATGTATCTTGAAGAACTAAAGTTGCTGTACAGGGTGAGTAACATTTCCTTTAGATTACAACATTTCCTTTCTTCTTTCTGTTCTCCCCTTGTGAGAACTTTTCATCCAGACAGAATGACACAGAGATGCCAGGTCTTCTTTTTAGATCAGTAGTATGAAGTGCTGAGATGTGACCCCAAAGTTTACTTCCCTGGTCCCAAATTAATTATACTTGCTATTTTATTTCATTTCATTAGTCTCATTCACAGCAAGGTTTGGGAGCAAAACTCTAAATATATTGAGTCACACTGCACAAGTCCATTTATTACTGAGTAAACCCAAGTTATACAACACAATATCCCAGTTTGAGCCATTATTCTAAACTCATCTGACAGCATAGATACTGTGTGTGCCAGTAGTATAGCTGATACGATTGGTTTTGGCTTCCTAAAGAGTAACTATAAATAGTTTACATGTTATCCTTTTAGTCCTAAAGTATATGTTTCCATTACACCTGTAAGTAATTATTTACCTATATAACATAAAGAGTAACGTTAACTTGAGCATTACATCAAAACTTTATCCCTACAAGCCACTTAGAGCCTCCTAACATTAATAATACCATCAGTTCTTAATCACTGTAGGCTCTGCATGGTCACATTCTCTGATAGCAGTGTGAAGAGTCAGCACTAATCCTGAAATATACCCTGATACATATAAAAGCAGCAAAGAATCCTGTGGCACCTTATAGACTAACAGACGTTTTGCAGCATGAGCTTTCGTGGGTGAATACCCACTTCGTCGGATGCCATCCGACGATGTGGGTATTCACCCACGAAAGCTCATGCTGCAAAATATCTGTTAGTCTATAAGGTGCCACAGGATTCTTTGCTGCTTTTACAGATCCAGACTAACACAGCTACCCCTCTGATACTGATACATATAATTACTTCTCAGTCATGCTTAAATCCTACATCCCACATGAAATAAGAACAGATTTGCAATGTAAATACTCATTAATGTAGCTATGGAGAGACATTAAGATCTATGTGCTATTCAGATTACTGCCAGTTGAATAGGGTTTGAAACGGAAATTCTAATCAATGAAACTCCAGACTCCTTAGGCAGTTAGGAGAGGAGTTCACAGAACACTACTGGTAATTGTTTGACAAATTAAATAAAATCCCTGGAAAAATCATTAAATGCACAATGTTGGTGTATCGTGTCTACAATTGGGTTTAAGGACAACTAGCAAAATATGGAGTGGAAATGGTAACACATATCTGAAATGAAAAAAATATATACTCCATGTATAGCTAGACCAATTGATTAAATGAAGAATTTTCCTTCTCCAATCAAAAAGGGTAATTGAAGAAACCTTTTCTGTTAAAATATTGGCACTCTTATTAGAGCCCTCACTTGGGACCTAAAAGTTCAGAGGACAGACCTGTGAAAATAATTGGGCTGTCAAATTAAAGCAATTAAATTCTATGCAAAGAAGAAATAATGTTGGGTAAAAAATGTGCACCATTTTGTTTCCAATTATACCAGCCGTGTGTTTTTATTTCTATGCTTGCCGAGGTGGCAGAAGTCAGTTTGAGGTTGGGTAGAGAAGGAAAACAGATGTACAGAAACATATGAATTTTTAGACAGTTCCAGTGTCAAGGTACATAGGCACAGTATTTTGTTTTTAGGTGTAAATGCCTTACTGGTGTCTCTTATAGAGGTATCTACAAAAAAACTCAAACTTATTTCACAGCAGCATTTTATGGGTCCATTGTAATGCTTTGAGGAACTTATAGGAGAACATAGATGAGAAATTCAGATTGTTTTTTAAGGTAAAAATCAGCTATGTTACTACATTATATTTGGTCCTTGAGGACTTTGCTAGGAGCAAAGCAGAATGGGGTGCTAAAGGTAATAATTGGAGATATACCAATCTCCTAGAACTGGAAGGGACCTTGAAAGGTCATCAAGTCCAGCCCCCTGCCAGGACCAATTTTTGCCCCAGATCCCTAAGTGGCCCCCTCAAGGATTGAACTCACAACCCTGGGTTTAGCAGGCCAATGCTCAAACCACTGAGCTATCCCTCCCCCCAAATGCTAGCCCTTGCTTTGAAACCCAGAAAGTCCAAATAGAGTGCAGTGTTTGACGTCTATGTTTTGTGGAGAGGAGCAAGAGAAAGATCAATGCTTATACAGTAACTCACTTAAAGTCGTCCCGGTTAATGTTGTTTCGTTGCTGATCAGTTAGGGAACATGCTTGTTTAAAGTTGTGCAATGCTCTCTTCTAACATCGTTTGGCAGCTGCCTTCTTTGTCCACTACTTGCAGGAAGAGCAGCCCGTTGCAGCTAGCTGGTGGGTGATTGGAACCAGGGTGGACCGACAGCCCCCATATCAGCTCCCCGCTCCCCTAAGTTCCCTGTGCAGCAGCTGCCCAGCAGGCTAGCAATTGCAGATGTCCTTCCACCCACTGCCATGTGCTGCTCCTGCCATCTGCCTTGGAGTGGCTCTCCGAGACTCCTGCTTGCTGTGTGGGGAGGTGGAAGACGGGGGGCTAATGTCAGGGTGTCCTCCTCCCACCTGCTCCTGCACCCCGCTTATCCCATCTTCCATAGAGCAGGGGGGGACACACAACAGAGGGAGCTTCCAGGCAGCTGCGGTCCTGTCTCAGCTTGCTGATCTAATTAACAAAGCATACTTCTGACCCCACTCTTCATACTTAGAGGGGAAATGCACATCTCTCTCTCTCACACACACACAGGGTGTGTGTCTCTGTCTCTGCCTGCTCTCCCTCCTTTCCTGCTGCCTTGTACAGTAGAGTGTGAGAGTTAACCCTTGAGGGCTCAGTCACTTGCTAGTTCATCATTTAGCATTAAGGCATTCCCTGGAAATATCTCACCCTCTGACTCCTCCACCTCAACCAAGCTTCACAATCATCATCACTGTGTACCAGTATTAAATTGTTTGTTTAAAGTGTGTGTGTGTGTGTGTGTGTGTGTGTGTGTGTGTGTGTGTGTGTGTGTGTGTGTGTGTGTGTGTGTGTGTGTGTGTGTGTGTGTGTGTGTAGTCTTTTGTCTAGTGAAAATGTTTTTCCTGGAACCTAACCTCCTCATTTACATTAATTCTTATGGGGAAATTGGATTCGTTTAACATCATTTTGCTTAAAGTTGCATTTTTCAGGAACATAACTACAATGTTAAGTGAGGAGTTACTGTATTAGAACTTCATGAGAGGCACACAGGAAGGTAGTCAGTTGTTTATGTCGAAGCATGATACTGTTTGCCCCAATCTGTTACATCCTGATGGTATCAATCTGTGTGACTCCATAACTGATATTTCAGTTTAGGTTTCCTGAGTGTGCTATATAGTAAGTTGTGGGTTGGTTGTCTATGGAGTTGTATAACTCAGTAAGGAATCAATGATCTTCCCTGTAGTCATTTTGATCCATACTGTAGGCAGCAGTAAGGTGGGCTGTTTTCCCAGTTTTCAGTACATAAAGGGGATCGGCACCAGCATGGGAGATTTTAGCACAAGGTAAGATCGAGTCCATTTATTCAAATGCAGGACGTGGAATTCATGTCAAGGAATATGTGTGAAAGAGATGTAAGAACATTTTCTACATGCATCAATAAGTGTAGTTAATAATAAATCATATGCTTTTTTTCTTCCCCAGTAACATTCCTTTAGATGAGAGATCTGCCATCCTCAAAAAGTTATGCCAGTCTTGTAGTATTTTTCAGTGAGATGTTTGTGCGATGTAGTGCTTGTCATATTGTATTCCAGGTTTCAGTAAGAGGCACATGAATTGTGTATGAGGTGACTGGGTCCTTAGGTTGGAGCCCATTGAACTTATTTGTGGCATCATTTGTGCACTGGCAACATAATGTGATGTCAGTTAGTGGTGTCTTTCTAATTTTTATGAGGCATGTACGCACTGGTTGCCATTTGGCATCTCAGAACATTTTTAATATATAGTATAGTTCACATAGTGCTTAAAGGAGTGAAAGAGCACAGGTAGATTTTATATAATAAGAATTCAGAGTGCAAAGCATTTGGGAACAAAAAGTTTATTTTCCTAATGTTCATTAGGCTTCAGAATGTGACCTACTGATTCTTACAGGTACATTCTTACAGAATTGACAGTTCTGGGCACTGTACTTTTCTTCAGACTTTTGTGGCCAGGTTAATGGTTAATGTAGGGTAAGAATCTCAAACAATAGAAATCCATATGGTAGGTTATGAGCAGCAGGAGATCTTGCTAAAACACCACGTGCTGAAACTGCAGATCCCAGGGCATTGTCCTGGTTCTGTATAAAGGCCCAACAGCAAGGCTTCTCTTTGAACATAACCAAATGCAAATATCATTGTAGGATAGCCCCCAGCATACTTTCAAACAGCACCCAGCTCAAGGTGATCTTCTCCCTTTGACAAGTCAGATAATGTTTCCATAAACTGGAATGCTGGATAAGCTTCCTGATACAGTTTGCCACATATGTAGACAGCTATTTAGCAAGCTGTACAATTGTTTATTCTTTTTACCATCTCAACTGTCCCTTACCTGTAGAGAAGTTTGCTGGCTGGCAGATCATTGGGATGTTAAAGACCTGTAATGAAGCCCAGGTGGCTCAGGGGAAAAATTTGTTCAAGCCTCTTTTCTGTCCTGGTCTCTCCTGTGTCCTTTGGCTTTTCTCTACTCAGCCTGTTCTCTGTGGTTGATCCCAAGGACTTGTGGAACTGTTTATTTTCCAATTCCAGATAACAACCAACTTTGCTGAGTAAATTGTTCTCAGAACTGTTACCAAAACTTTTCACTAAGAGGAGCTGCAGCAGTATTTCTCAGAACACTAAATCAAGTTAGTCTTTCCTGACTTGGTATCAAAGCATCCCTGAAAATGGCACGATTTTCCATAGCAGGCTGTCCTTAGGTAGCTGTTCAGGTGTTTTTTTGCTTTTCTTAAATTTAAAACAAAATTACAAATCTGGCTGCTGCCTTTTACGTCCAGTAAGTGATAGGTTTTGTTTAATTTATGTATGTGTGTACATGAAGTGACAGACAGTTTGAAGTATACAGGAAATAAAGGCCCTCTTTGAAGGGATAAAGGAAAATGTGTTTTCCACAAACCAGCGTTTCCCACAGTTCTGGACATGTGGGCTGCTTTCCTCACTCTGCAGCTTCAGAGGCAGATCAGCATTTTAGCTCCCCATGCTCTGGCCATGCCCCCCTGTGCTCCCGCTTGCTACCAGATTCTCTGCCTCTGTGGCAGCAGATGCAAGCAGTTTCTGTTCCTCCCACCCTTTCTTTGCACTTTGAGCTGTTTCCGCCAAGTTTTTGGGCAGGGGAGAGCAGTGTTCTCCCTTTCTGACATTTCTCTTCCTCCCTGGGGCAGGTAACTCTTCCAGGGGGTGGGGATTAACCCTCTCTGACCCTCCTCTATGGCATCTCCCTGCCAGCTACTCTGCCTCTTCCAGGTTTGGCAGAGCATCCAAGACAGCCCATGGTTAAATCAAAGCAGTGCTCTGTTTGTGAGGCTGCCATCCCAGGCTCAGCAGACAATGAGTTATCCCCAGACTGTGCCCAGCCTTCCATCCCTAACTCCATTATGTCCTGGGGCTATGAGTTGAACAGGAAGGTGGGGTTCCCTACTACCAAGGCAGCCAGGTCTCCAGTGGGGGGGAAATAGACCAGGAACCCCTGTGCAGAGCAGATACAGGCTCTAAAACTAAGGAGAGCCCTGACCACTCAACTAGGTGGTAAGTCCCCTACAGAACACAGAAGGGAGGCTTGCAAGGCCACAACCCCCACTGCCACCCAGTCTCTGTCCTAAGTATCCTGGGGAAAGAAGCAGGGCTTTCAATCAGCCCTCCTCTCTCTCAAGCCAACCAAGAGGGCTCCAACAATGACTTTCCCTCTCTCCACTCCCAGGAGGAATGGGACTCAGTGGGGAGGATTCTGAGACAGACTTCTCTAGAGGGCTTCAGGCCCTAAAGAAGACAAGTCGCAAAAGGCATCACCAAGGCTGTAGCAGACCACCTACCCTCCCAACGTGCACAAAAAAAGTTTTAAAAAATAAAAAAAGTGAAGGAAAAACACAACAAATCTAGGAGATACGAATCCTCCGACTCCTCTTCTTCCTCCCCCTCCTCCACTGAGGAAGGTGAGTTTGTGGACTAACAAGTGGATGAAGAAAATGAAGTTGTGGATGGAGATCCTGGCCTTTACAGTGTCATCTCTGACCCGGGGGACTTCTTGATTTCAGTAGATCTAGCCCATGAATATCTCTATATATCCTCAGATTGTGCCACAACAGATTTCTGAGACTCACTAAAGACAGGAAATATTATCAGTACCAAGCAGTACTTCTGCCTGTCCTCGGCCCCCGGGGTTTTTACAACGAGCTTGATAGGGATAATAGCCTGACTCAGGTTGCAGGAAACCCACCTTTCCATCCTTTTCTGGATGGCATTCTTATTAGAGCTCCATCATGTTGAGCAGCGCACAGGACCACGTCTCAGACGTTGAGTCTTCTCCGGGTGCATGGCTTCATCATTAATTCCAAGAAAAGTTTCCTGGTTCCATCCACTAAAATAACCCACCAGGGGGCAAAAATCCTGAGTAGCAAGTGTCTACCCATCATTAGAAAGGTTTCAGAAAATCCAGGAATGTATCTTCTTGCTCTGAGCTGCCAGAGACCTACCATAGCATTATGGCTCCTACTGCTAGGACTTTTGGTGTTGTGCATCGGGATCACTCCCTGGGTGCAGTCACATATTAGACACCTTCAGGCCTTCATTCTGAAGGTGTTGGACCACACCCCAGAACGCATGAAAGATCAAGTATGGGTTCTGACACAAGTGTTCAATTACTTACAATGGTGATCAGTCCACAGCAGAGTCCACCAAAGGCATGGCCATCTGCAATACGGATTTTTTAGTCCTCACAATCAATACCAGTCGGAAGAGCTCACTTGGTGACCCAAATAACCCAGCATCTCTGGAGCCTGGAGGAAAAGGATCACCATGGAAACCACCTACAGCTGAGAGCATTTGGTAAAGTTAGCTCTGTAAAGGTTCCAGCCCACCCTAAGAGGGAACCACGTCATGGTTCAGTCACACAGTTTGACAACGGTCACATATTTAAACAACTGAGGGGAAACAACATTACATGCAGAAGCAGTGGGGACAAGTAGATGGGTGGAAGAGTTCCTCCTTTTTTCCAGAGCAATCCTCATCAAAGGCAGCAGATGCAGGATTAACAGCTCTGAGTGATGCCTGAATCAAGAGGTTTTCGATCTCATCATTTGGACATTCATCCTACCTTCAACTGACTTGTTCACCAATCATGCAAACAAAAAGAGGCCAAAATGCTTCTCGAGGCAGGTGTACCTCAGAGCCATAGGGACGCGCATCTTATTGCACAGTTGGCTGCAGGACCTACTTTATGCGTTTTTCTGAGAAAGGAAAGACATCTAGTTGAAGGCTGAATGTAGGGTGTGAAGGTGTCATGAATTCCTTAATTCACAAAAGTGTATTGTTGTGCTCCCCAGAGAAGTTTAGAGTTAAAACAAGTAAGAATTCATTGAATTATTTATTTTTTGTGATGAGATCAGTTGGAATTTTTATACTATTCTTGGTCATTGGTGAAATATCATAATAGACTCTTTGGGTCAGGGGAAATTAGTTTGTTTTCAGAATCAACTGTTTTCTTAAAACAGTGCTGAAAAACAGCCTTTTAATGTAGTAATTAATTTAAAATCACCTAAATTATTTCTGATGAGATCTGAGTTACCACACACATTCCTCTGAAGCATCCGGTTCTGGCCACTGTCAGAGACAGGATACTGCATTAGATGGACCATAGGTCTGATCCAGCATCGCAATTACTCTGCTCTTACGTCATTTCAGAGGCAGCCAGCAGCAGTTAGAACTCTGGTCAGTTTAAAAGTGGGGGTGACAGAGAGGAACAAGTCTGATACAATGCCAGCTCTTTGTTTCCTGACAGCAACTATGTCTGTAACATATTAACATATTTAAAATTAAATCAAATGTAATTAAAACTATACAGTGGAAAAATAAAAAATATTTATAGTAGGAAAGCATCTTAAGGATTTTTCCTACTTGCTTTTTCGTCTTTTTGTTGTCACGTAACCGTAAAGGACAGACATGTTGCTAGTTACTCCTAGCCTGTTCAGGTATATTGAAATAAATGCATGATTTAAAAGCCCTGCTGGCCAGTTCGATTCCTGGTTTTACTCAGTTTAGTCTGTAAAGGGTTGTTTTCAAATATGCTCATTTTAATGCACTAACTGCAAATGTAAGTGTTGTCCAATTCCCCCTATTCCTCTCAATTAAAGATTGACTTTTGTCTTCATTGTGTCCCTGCAATAGCAGCCAGGCTGTATACCTCTGCTTGGTACCCCCAAGGCTCAGCACTAACAGCCATAAACATACCAGTTAGAAAAAAGAAGCTCATAACTTGACAGTATACAGTTTGATTTCGCTGGTTTTTATTCCTCCACTGTTGCCCTTCATGCCTAATACTGACATATTCAATATATTTTTCATTCTGGTCGCTGAAAAATTCTCTGTGTCTTTTTCTCTCTCTTGTTTTGTCTGTTCTATAAATACACAGCCAAGAACTATTTCCTCTAGTGAAACCTGTTGTTGCACCACTGATTCTCTAATGCTGTCAGTTCTGAACCAGATCCACAAAATAGAAAATAACACAAACTCTCCAGATACCTGACATATCCATCAAATGTCTTTTATTTTTATATATAAAATATTGCATTTTATACTCTTCTAGGTGATAACTAGTGCAGTAGGTGGACATAGAGGTATGGGGGCTGTAAACATGAGAATTAAAAAGGAAAGCTGGTTTTTGGCTTGCTTTTTGGATCTGTTTGCCTTTAAAAAAAATTAAGATCAACCAGCAAAACTACTTTTGATTTAACTCTTACATATTTGGCAAGCTTAATAAAGGACAAATCAAAGCTAAATCAGGGGTATTTACAACAACCACAAATTTAATCCGAAGTGGGTACTTAAATGCTCGTATAGTTGTAAATGATGTTCCTTCCAGATGGTGAATTAATGTAATTTTAGCAGGAAGTGAAGTTGCACAAATATGCAGTATTTAGAACACTGGCTGATTTAATGTTTCTGTACCCACCAAGGCACAGATGTTGCTTATCATTTTAGTGTCAGTTGTCTCTATCTTTCCAATTATTGCAATCTGAGGAATGGAGTTTGTAAGGCATGGAAGAGGGTGGTGAAGAATTCAGGGCAGTAAATCTTAATTTATGTCTAGATGACATCTAGTTTTTATGTCACCATCTCATCCAACGCACTTAGTGCTGAAGGCGATGGCCTGCTTGTTAAGTGTGACCATGTTACATCAGTGCTTCATGGCCTGTATCATCTGCTAGTTGGTTTCCAGGCAGAGTTTAAGGATCTGATTTTGGCCTATAAAGCCCTAAATGCCTTAGGACCTCCCTACTCTCTCCCCATGGCATACTTCTGAAGCTGAGATCAGTGGAGGTGCTGAGCTGGGGATGACTTGGTTTAAAGGAAAGGGAGCTTCTGATTGGTAGTTCTCTGTGATGGGCCCCAGCTTCAGAATTCAGTCCCTGCCTTGTTCCAGAATAGCTTGAATTGGTTGAGTTTAGGGGCACATTGCAAAGCCCATCTATTCCTCAGGCTTTTGAGGAGTAGGGAGAACAATGAGGGTTGTAGAGTAGTAGTGCTGAGGGTACTTTCTTTATCTTCTCTTTATTGGACATTTCTGGTGATGTGAGTAGGCAAAATTGCTGAATTTGTAATATCTAAGAATGGCAGCCCATATTCTCTGCTTCTCTCGCTTTCACTGGTTGCAACATAGAGGGGGACTGTTACAAAATTGACTATTTCTCTCTGATTCTATTCCTGGCTCCAGATGAAGGTTAGAACAGCCCGAGGGTTGCTCTGAACTACACTTTCTGACTTGGTGATCTTGGAACAATATGTCAGCTGGGGATTCACTCCCTGTCATTTACAATGCAACCCACTCCTCCTGCCTCTCATCCTCCACATACCTTTCCTATCAGATACTGTGGAGTGAGTGGTGTATGAGCTGGCTCCGTTGGCTTTATCCCTGCTAGGCCACGCCACAGAGATCCCCAGCCGGAGTCTAGGGGTATGTCTACACTATGAAATTAGGTTGATTTTATAGAAGTCGATCTTTAGAAAGCGATTTTATACAGTCGATTGTGCATGTCCCCACTAAGCGCAGTAGGTCGGCAGAGTGCGTCCTCAATGCTGTCGCTAGCATCGACTCATGGAGTGGTGCATTGTGGGTAGCTATCCCACAGTCCCCACCGCCCATTGGAATTCTGTGTTAAGCTCCCAATGCCTGATGGGGCAAAAACATTGTCGTGGGCGGTTTTGGGTACATGTTGTCAGTCTCCCCTCCCTCCCTCCCTCCTTGAAAGCAGCGGCAAACAATCATTTCCTTCTTTTTTCCTGGGTTACCCGCGCAGATGCCATAGCACAGCAAGCATGGAGCCCGCTCAGCTCAGCACTGCTGTTGTGAGCATAGTAAACTCTCGCGCATTATCCCGCAGTATGTGCATAACCTGGCTAGGAGCCGCCAGCACGAGGATGATTGTGAGGAGGACATGGACACAGATGTTCCTGAAAGCATGGAATGTGGCAATTGGGACATCATAGCAGCAGTGGGGTAGGTTGATACAGTGGAATGCCAATTCTGGGTCCGACAAACAAGTACAGACTGGTGGGACCACATAGTGTTGCAGGTATGGGATAATTCCCAGTGGTTGCAAAACTTTCGCATGCATAAGGCCACTTTCATGGAACTTTGTGGGTTGCTTTCCCCCGCCCTGAAGCGCAGGAATACCAAGATGAGACCTGCCCTGACAGTTGAGAAGCGAGTGGTGATAGCCCTGTGGAAGCTTGCAACGCCAGACAGCTACCGGTCAGTTGGGAATCAATTTGGAGTGGGCAAATCTACCATGAGGGCTGCTGTGATCCAAGTAGCCAAGGCAATCAGTGACCTTCTGCTAACAGGAGTAGTGACTCTGGGAAATGTGCAGGTCATAGTGGATGGCTTTGCTGCAGTGGGGTTCCCTAACTGTGGTGAGACGATAGACTGGTGCCAACAAGTACATAAACCACAAGGGGTACTTCTCAATGGTGCTGCAAGCACTGGTGGATCACAAGGGATGTTTCACCGACATCAGTGTGGGATGTTCGGGAAAGGTGTATGATGCTTGCATCTTTAGGAACTGTTCAAAAAGCTGCAAGAAGCGACTTTCTTCCCAGACCAGAAAATTACCGTTGGGGATGTTGAAATGCCAATAGTTATCCTTGGGGACCCAGCCTACCCCTTGCTCCCAGGGCTCATGAAGTTGTACACATGCCTGGACAGTAGTAAGGAGCAGCTCAACTATAGGCTGAGCAAATACTGAATGGTGGTAGAATGTGCCTTTAGACGTTTAAAAGCCTGCTGGCGCTGTTTGCTTGACTAGGTTAGACCTTAGAGCAACCAATATTCCCATTGTTATTGCTGCTTGCTGTGTGCTCCATAATATCTGTGAGAGTAACGGGGAGACGTTTATGGTGGGGTAGGAGGTTGAGGCAAATCACCTGGCAGCCAATTTTGAACAGCCAGACACCAGGGCGATTAGAAGAGCACAGCTAGGTGTGCTGCACATCAGAGAGGCTTTGAAAAACAGTTTCATGACTGGCAAGGCTACGATGTGACAGTTGTGTGTGTTTCTCCTTGATGCAAAACCACCTCCTTTGTTGAATTTACTTCCCTGTAAGCCAATCCCCCTCCCCCCTTTGACCACAGCTGGCTAAGGAAATAAAGTCCCTATTGTTTTGAATACATGCATTCTTTATTTATTTTAAAAAAAATTGAGATCATTGACAAGGTAGCCTGGGTGGGGTGGGGGAGGAGGAAAGGACAAGGCCACATTGCTTATTGTAGCCACACTACAAATCAAAACACTTTGAATGGCATCCTTCTGTTGCTTGGGCCATCCTCTGGAGTGGAGTGGCTGGGTGCCCGGAGGTGCCCCCTCATGTTCTTGGGAGTCTGGGAGAGGAGGATATGGAACTTGGCAAGGAGGAAAGGCAGTTATACAATGGATGCAGCAGGGGTCTGTGCTCTAGTTGCCTTTCCTGCAGCTCCACCAGAGGCCTGATCATGTCCGTTTGCTCCCCCATTAGCCTCAGCATCTCCTTCTGCATGTTCTGATCATGCTCACTGAATGCTTTCCTGCCCTCTGCCACCGAATGCCTCCATGCATTCAACTGTGCCCTATTAGTGCAGAAGGACTTCATGAGCTCGGAAAACGTCATCGCGAGTATGTTTTTTTTCGCCTTCTAATCTGCGATAACCTCAGGGACAGAGTTGATATGGGGAGCACCTGCAGGGGGGATAAAAAGGGAGAGTAAAATTTGCACCTGCAGGGGGGATAAAAAGGGAGAGTAAAATTTAATAAGATACATTTCTGAGAACAAAAGGGAGACTCTTTCACAGAGAATCAAGCAATTCACAGCAGACAGCATGTGCTTTAGGTACAAGGTCGCATTTTGCCTTTTATATAGAGCGCCTGCCAGTATGGTGACACATCAAACACAGCTGGGCAACAGAATTCAGTTTCCCTGGAGCCATGGTAAGCCAAAGGGTACGTGGGGTTGGCTTCTTTTGCCTTCATAACACGTGGGAAGGTTTCAAACTGCAGCACCCTCCTTTCCCATAGCAAGCAATGGGATTTGCCATTGGGTTTCCCATTTAGAAGGAGGGGCTGCATTTTTTTTGGTGGATGTACAGTATACCCCTCCCCACACTGCGTGGCTATTCTCCAGGATGATCCCTTTTAGCCAAGTGCAAACAGCCAAGCATGCCCGGGGTCTAATGTGTTGGGGATCAGCAAACAGAGGGGATTAATGTTCCCTTACAAAACTTCCCCTATTTCAACCAGGTGACCATGAATGATATCACTCTCCTGAGGCTGACACAGAAAGATAAAGACCGAATGTTGTATGAATGCGACCCAAACCCAGGACCATTCACTGCCATGCTTTGTGCTGCAATGATTCCAGACTACTTGCTACTGGCTTGGCATGGTAAAGTGTCCTACCGTGGAGGATGAAATAAGGCAGCCCTCCCCAGAAACCTTCTGCAAAGGCTTTCAGAGTTCCTCAGAGCTTCATGGAGCTGTCCCTGGAGGATTCCCGCTCCATCCCCAGACACGTTAACAGATTTTTCCAGTAGCTGTACTGGCCGTGAATGCATCCCAATTCTTCAGGGCAAATCAAACATTAAACACAATTGCTTTAAACCCCTGTAGTTTAGTTACAAATGTGCACTCACCAGAGGTGCCTTCTCTGCCTTCAGGGTCCGGGAACCCACCTTGGGAGGGTATTGGCTCCAGGCTGATGAAAAGGTCCTGGCTGCCTGGGAGAACATTCTCCTCCTCCTCCTCCTCTTCTTCCTCATCCACAAAATCCTCTTCTGTGTTGCGTGAGACTCCCCCCTTGCAGGTGTCCACGGACAGCGGTGGGGTACTGGTAGGGTCCCCCCCTAGAATGGCATGCAGCTGATCATAGAAGCAGCATATATGGGGGTCTGACCCGCAACTACCATTTGCCTCCTTTGTCTTGTAGTAGGCTTGCCTGAGCTCCTTAACTTTAAAGTGGCACTGCTGGGTGTCCCTGGTGTAGCCTCTCTCCACCATGCCCGGTGCGATTTTTGCATATATATTAGTATTTCTTCTTTTTGATCAGAGTTCTGCATGCACAGATTCTTCTCCCCATACAACAATCAGATCCAGTGTCTCCCGTTCACTCCATGCTGGAGCTCGTTTGCGATTCTGGGACTCCACGGGCACCTTTGCTGCTGAGCTCACCATGCTGACCAAACAGGAAATGAAATTCAAAAGTTCCCAGGCCTTTTCCTGTGTACCTGGCTAGTGCATCGGAGTTGAAAGTGCTGTCCAGAGTGGTCACATTGGAGCACGCTGGGATAGCTCCCGGAGGCCAATACCACTGACTTGCACAATGCTGCGTCTGCATTACTCCAAATTTGACCCAAGAAGGTCAATTTTAGCACTGTTCCCCTCGTCAGGGAGGAGTACAGCAGTCAATTTTAAGAGCCCTTTAGGTCGACAGAATGGGGTTGGTTGTGTAGCTTCATTGCTTATAAAATCGACGTAATGCAGCTAAATTCGACCTAACCTCACAGTGTAGACCAGCCCTAGAGGACGTCCCCACTCCCTTTGCATCACTTGAGCAAATGAAGCACAGCTGTCTAGATAATTTGGCCCTGTATATTTAAATATCTGTTGAGGGCACCTAAAACTTCTAGTAGGTGTCTCTTGGTTTTTGAACAAATCAAAATAAATATTTACTTTATTTCAATACTAATAATATTAGTGATTTAACAGTGATTTGATTAGCAGATGCTAATTCACACAAACAGAGAATGTTGCCCAAGACCTTTTGTGGACTAAAATTAATATACATTATATGCATTTTTTTTTATTTGTACAGGGCTTAAAAGGTGATCCTGGTGATCCTGGTCTGGCTGGTCCTAAGGGAGAAAAGGTATTTGTGTGTGTGTAAATTCATTAATATTTAGCCATTAATCTATATATATACAAATACACACAGAGGGAGACATATTACACAGAAAACTGTTAAAAGCATTATGGTTGCAAAGATGAGCACTCAAAAATTAGGAAATAATAGAATTAAGTTTGCCTGTGCAAATTCAGTTGGGCCCCCTTGTGTGTATTATGATACAGTATTTAGTTACATGATCACATACTGTTTTTTTCCTCAGGACCCCTGCCTCAGTGTGCAGGATAGAAGGTGCCCACTGAATGAGCAGTTACTCAATCATTGATTTTATCCACATTGTTCAATGTGTAGCCTCAGGGCTAATTTATTTATTTACACTATTCAATGCCAGTTCTGTATACAGAAATATTAATTTCCATATATATATTGTTACCAAGAATATGAATTCTTATACCCCATACTTTTCATCTTCATAAACATAACCATGATTTGTGACTATCTTCCATTGCTAACTTCCAGTCAAGAGCACACATCCTCTTGTCTTCTCTTGATCTCTCAAATGTTAAATACGAGATATCAATGTATTTTATAATTCTAAATATACAATACAAATTATCTTAATAAAGGAACCAACAAGATCTGTACATTAATGATTGTGAGATATATTTTTATGTAGTATTTAATATATTCCTCAATTTTCCCCTAGCTCCTGTCCGCATTTTTTATGTCATCCCTTGCTGTCCTTTCTCTAGCTTAGGGCATGAACCTCAGGGTATACTCAGGCCCTGAGAATCTAACTCTGCAAACACTACACGCACGAGTGACTTTACATATATGAGCAGTCTCATTGAGTTCAGTGGGCTAAGTGGTGTGCATTAAATTAATCTTGTGCAAAGTATCCACAGGATTGGTTTCTGAAATTGTACCTCTTTGGGTCAGAGGCTTGTCTTTTTGTATAGCTGTAAAATATCATGCACATATATGGCACTACAGAAATAACATTTTACATAGACAAGGTGGGTGAGGTAATATCTTTTAGTGGACCAACATCTGTTGGAGACAGAGACAAGCTTTCAAGCTATACAGAGCTCTTCTTCAGGTCTAGTAAAGCTATTTTATATTTTACATAAGCTTTTGTGAAGTGAGAGCATGTTGCTGATCAATATGGTATCAAACTTATTTATGTTTCTGATATCCTCTAACTATGCTTAAAAGTAAAAAAATGTGTAACTGAATGAACTGCTGACTCCCTTCTCCCCCTGATTCTCCTAGGGAGATGAAGGGCCTCCAGGACAAGCTGCTTTACAGGTACGTACTCTGGAAAACAAAGGAACAAACAGTAAAAAGCAGTGGGGGGAAGGAAAACACTCAAGAAGTGGGGCTTTTTTTGTTTATTTGCCATCCAAACCTCTTTCCTGTTTTAAAAAAAAAGCCACATCCTTCTTTCCAGATGTCTGTGTATTTTCTAAATGTCATATTTATCAGTAGGTAATTCATTATAAGATGGGGCTCTCACTTTTTAGTTGGCACTGAATAGGTAAATGGAAATGTATAAATATAAAAAAGAAAATAGCAATATTCAAAACATCCTGAAGGTATTTCCCACACAACTTCAATGAGAATGTCCTTTTTTAACCTGCTGGCTCGTAACATGCATGTTACCAGTGAAAGAACTAAACTGCTGATTTTCAGTAAGAGCTTAGAATGCAAATGAAATTTGCTGTCTAAAGATAATGTGATTATTCTATCAGCTAGCTCATTTATTAAGTATTTATTATTTAGTTGAGGCTATGATACTGTTGCTGTATACTGTTGTGATATAATATTGTGTTTCTATTTTCAAAATATTGATACTTGACATACAAGGCCTGATTTTCAGAAAGTTAAAGACTGGCCTTTGTGCACACAACTATAACAATTGCTTGTGAAATTTGCTTGTGCAAATGGAGGATTTGGGTGTATAATAGTGATCATTGCACCAGAGTTGGTATGCAATTACATGTACATAAAATGCATGAAGCTCTTGGGCCTCATCTTTCTGAAAATCACACTCAAAGTCTGAGTTAAGGGACACAGTTGAGATCAGAAAAGACATTCAGTTTGGAACTCACTCTACATAAAACGAGATAAAGTTGCTGGCAGGATGTTTTATGTTAGGGGGTTCCCTGTTTTGAACTTGCTCTTTTACTTGGTCTGCCAAAGCCTGTATTTGTGAATCTTCCAGGAGGACTGCAAAACCTTTATTTCCCCTTTTCCCCTGAAAACTGTCGAGGAGGTATTTATGGGCAGTCTTTCATAACTGCTATGGCAAGAGGAGAGGAGGGACTCTGCAATAGCTAGTACCTAGCCCATGCAACAATTTAAATATTAGAACCAGCACCTTGAAATTGATCCAGAATTGAACAGGCCAATGCACAGCCTGGAGCATAGGAACATAAGAATTGCCTGGATAAAGTGGATCAGAACAATAGTCCATTTACTCCAGCATTCTTTCTTCAGCAATGGCCAGTATCGGCTACTTCTGAGCTAGGTAAATTTCATAGAATAATCTGCCCGTACTGAAAATCTATTTCCAAACAGCTGCTAGTTAGTTTGGCTTTTGACCTGAAGCTCAAGTTCTTCTAGCCCTTCAAAAAGTCTGGCTTTTTAATTCTTTACCATTATAACTGGATACTCTGATAGGTAGCTTTTTGGCCTATCGTGTTTAGGAACATAGGAGTACCCATACTGGATTAGACCAGCGGTCCATCTTGTTCAGTATCCTTTCTGCAGCAGTGGCTAATACCATATGTCATAGGTCTCACCCCCACTTGGAGCTGTTGGGTTCACAAGATGGGGACCTGCATGGATCCTTCTAAACTTAAATCCTAGTTTAGATCTGGTAAAAGCTGCCACCACCCAATAATGTACGTGTATTGGGACACAGTCCTTCCCCAAAATCCTTGGGGATCCCAAGAGCCCCAAATCCATGGAGTTCTTACACCTAGGAGAAATAAACCATTCCCCCCTTCTTCTCTCCCCCCTCCCTTTTCCTTGGAGAGATACCGGGATCCAACTACAGAGGGATGCCTCCCTCCTCCCTTTTCCCTGAGAATTCACCCAAGGAAAGATCAACCAAGTCCTTAACAGAAAAGATTTATTAAAGAATAAAAAGAAAGTAACTGTCTCTGTAATACCCAGATGGAACAATACACAGAGTCTAAATTTATCAATCTCTGGAGAGAATCCCCCCTCCTTTCTTTCTCAGTAAAAGCAATAACAGTACAGAATTAAAGAAATTCTATAGCAAACACACAATTGCAAATGTAGAAATCAAATTATAAGACTAATCCGCCTTTCTAATTAATACTCACTATTGGATAGTAGGAACTACTCCAGGAGAACTTGGAGACATGACTGGCCTCTCTTAACTCCCAAGAGAGACTCTAACAAAGAACACAGACAAAGGCTTCCCTCCACAGAGATTTGAAATTATCCTGTCCCTTGATTGGTCCTCTGGTCAGATGTTTCTCAGGTTACTGAGCTTGTTAACCCTTTCCAGGTAAAAGAGACCTTAACCCTGATCTGTTTATTTATGACACCATATGTTTCAGAGGCAACTGTGAGAAACTCTTAGTGGAAAATCATGGAATAATTGTCTCTTTACAAGAGAAGTTTCTTCCTAAACTCTGTCAGCAAGTGGTTGCCTGATGCCCTTAATCATCATTTTCTTATTCTATCCAACATCACTGTGAATGTCCTTATTAGCTATATAAACATCTAGTCATTTTTGAAGATGGGACATTACTTGATATTTGTGTTTCATGAATGTATAATTATTGAGTGGATTTCTACTTGGCCTATGCCTTCAATCCTTGGTACAGTGCATTCCATTAGTCTGGCCTGGGCATGACAAAAGCGTGAAGTCACATAGCCAAGTCCTGTTTCAAGAGTAGGGGGTGAAGTCTTCTTGTCAGTTGAAAATGAAGGAAGGCATTTTGGATAACTGGTACTATACTGGGTCTAGGTGCAATGAGTATAACAGAACCCTGAGACTGTGCATTTTCTTAACCACTGGTGGCCACATGACCTTGATAGAGGGTGAGTTTTTTTACAGTTCATCAAAATGCTTTTCTCTTCCTACTTACATCATCTCCATCTTACCTGAATTTAATTTGAGTGAGTTATTTTTTATCCAGGTTCTAATTTCTTTCTGACTCCATGAAAGCTGGAAGACAGCATTGTCTGTGCTAGAGGAGAAAGACACACAGAGTTGTGTATTGTTGGTGGTTGTTCCTATATAAAATATATTAATAAAAATCCATACTCTATACTGTTGGTCCAAATGTCTAAAATTTTATTCTGTCATATTGCCCTCTTAGCCTTTCCCCGCACTCTGTTGCATCTAGGAGGGCACCCAAAGTGAGGGGGGGGAGCAAATTCCAAAGTTAATAGTGCTTCCTGGAAAATCCTGTGCCTCCAGCACCCACCTCCCAGTTTAAACCAGGGGCACTGTCGCTCAAATGAATCAGCTAATGCAACATCATATTTGAAAGTTCCTTAAAGTAACCAGGAATTTGTAGATTAAAATCACCAGGTTAAATTGCACATGGAAATTAATTGAAAGGCATTGCAGTCTGTGAAACACTGAAAGAAACACCATTTAACTGTCTTCTGTGAAGCAAATAGCACTTGTGATCACTGCAAACCTACTACAACGAATAGTAATATAATTCTGCACCACCTAAAGTTTGAACGTTTGAGTGATTTTATGCAGAACATGTTCTAGTAATTTTTGATGTCAGAGCAATGTTAGCATTGCAAGGCAAAAAGATTGCAAAATTCTTTCAAGTGTACAAGATAAAAAATATTTTTGGCTACTGCTGTCTGATGGCTGAATGTTTAGCGCATTGGAGGCACTGCTGTCTATAGTGGCTTGCTGTCTTACCCAATGTGCTGAAATATGCATTGAACAAGAAGGGAGAAAAAATAAAATCCTGCAATTCATTGCCTGAGCACCATTAATGTAGATGTGCAATCACCTGATATACCCTCTGAGTCTCGTCAAAGAGAAAAGAGCCTCTTGAGCAACTCCATTTATCCCTTTTCGTTTCTGCAACCATGTTAAAAACCGCATAGTGAATGATATCAAAAACAGTGTGAAAATTGATTTTTCATTCTGGGTACGTCTTCACTACCCGCCGTATCGGCGGGTAGCAATCGATTTCTCGGGGATCGATATATCGCGTCTCATCTAGACGCGATATATCGATCCCCGAATGAGCTCCTTTCGACTCCGGAACTCCACCAACCCGAACGGCGGTAGCGGAGTCGACATGGGGAGCCGCGGACATCAGTCCCGCGCAGTGAGGATGGTAGGTAATTCGATTTAAGATACTTCGACTTCAGCTACGTTATTCACATAGCTGAAGTTGCGAATCTTAGATCGATTTCCTCCCGTAGTGTAGACCAGCCCTCATTCCCAGGATGAGATTGTAAACCAAAAAGCTCACAGCAGTCTCTGTACTTCTGTCAGGGTCAAGGAAGTCTCAGGACTCCTGGTATTGCCACAGTTCCTGTGCTACTACATTCCTTGTAACCTGCTTCCAAAAAGATGATTTGAGGCAGGGAGATAATTAGCAAAATCAGTGTCAAGAGGTGATTTCTTGAGCAAGTATGTAACACTTGCTTCTTTAAGAGAAGCTGGCATTTTGTGCCCCAGAAAGGAAATGTTGGCAGTCCTCTCCACTAATAAGTCAAATGTCTTTCTGTTAGATGTTATCAGCCAGAAAGAAAATGGATCTAATTTGCATTGTGATAGCTTGAAGCTCCCTGAGCACCTACAGAACCGCATTGACTGATGCTGGCCAAAACTTTCCAGAAAAGGCTTTTGTTCTATGGAACTGAAAGTTCAGTCTGAATCAAATAACATTACTCCCAAAGTAAAATGAAAACTCCTCACGGCAAGGGTATTGATGTTGTCTGAGTGAAGACAACCAGGAATAATCATGTTTGTTCTTGTTATCTCTCTACACTCACACTCACACGTTCCACTGATCAGGATAATGTAGATGATATGATGAAAACACAGGTAAAGGTGTAAGCTCCATACTTTCCACCTTAATTCTCAGTCCAAACATGAGATCCAGAGTGTGACCAGCTGTTTGCACTGAGTCAGCCAGCCATCTGAGATAGTGCCATGGTTTTCATGAGCTCCTGAGCTAACCTAGAAGAGCCATCATCCATACTGACATTAATTGTTCTGGGTGATTTCATTCTCAGCATCTCCACAGCAGAGAGGACCTCATTCAGCTCAGCAAGGCCTTCTGAGGTGCAGCAGGGATCTATATACTAAAATCTACTATATCTCTGCTGCACCTTGGAATTTTCATACTAGATAGGTACAGTCTATCAGATCCAATTTTGGTGTAGGAAACCTCCAGGTGTCTTGCAGTCATGGAGATGCAACCAACACCACCTCCCATGTCCTGATGACAAACCGAACACCTACCTGGAGATATCTAGGCTAATTATTGTCCAGCAGATCTTGAATATACAAGCAAAATCAGGCCCCGTATTTGTGATAAAAACATGAGTGGTTGTAACCTCATTAGTAAATCTTGCATTAAATAGCATAAGCTGAAGGAAAGGGTCAATATTTTCCAACACGTTACCCCCTACTAATTCCCCATAGACAAAGTAGAAGAGGCATCCTAATGGAAGTCCTTCCACAACTGCAAGATTTTGGAAGTGAACAGCACCTTGTTGGATGCTGTCATGCAAATGATGGATCACGTAGCTTTAACATGGATGTGTCACCTGTGTCCATCCCCATAAGGCAATCTCCCATATTTTCAACCTGCAGTGTCTCAGTAAACTGATCCAAAGTCTGATTGGGGTCTAAAATATCAGTGATTTGCTTGTTTGTTTGCTACTGGCTATTCAATAATCTTGTCTGTGAAGGAAAGAATAGAGACTGGGCTGAAGTTGGTGATTTCATTATCATCAGTGATCATTTCTTGGGTGCAGGCTGGGCATTACATGTTGCTGGTGGGATTTTGCATTTTTTTTCGAATTGAATCACTGAAATCTTTAAAATTTGCTTTTCTTCATTAACATTCAGTTACACTTTACATTATAGTAGATGCCTGTTACACCTGGTACAACCTGGCCTCTTACCCCTCTGTATAGGCACCAGTCAGTTGAAAGTGGACTCAGTCACTGGGTCCCATGTGCTTCTAAGCCAATTGGATCTTGACAGAGTCTAGTCACTAGTCTTTAGGGCCCAGACTAGTCCTGAGAGGCACCCTCCCCTAGACTGAGCTCACCCTTTCTGTGAGTGAGGTTTGTCAACATTTCAGGCTGGGCAGATTCCCCCTTGCCTATTCTCTCCTGCATTCCCTTCTTACCTGTGGTGATGGGCTGCTCCTTGCTCTTAAATATAGTCTGTCTCTTTGTCATCTGCTCCACTGGGATTCTCCAACCCCTTCTCCATTTTTCATGCTCCGCTTGCCAGCTGCCATTGTCCATAGGGATGGGCCAGTAGCTAAAAGTCTCTCAGTCGATAGCCCCAGATTGCAACCTTGATGACTCTTGGTGACAGTCTTTTAATTTGGAGTGCAATATGGTAAACTGCTCTCAAGCAAGTTTAGACATCTGTTCGACACATCATACAAAATGGAGTTAATAACTTGATATAAATATAATCCAATCTGACTCAGCACCGCTGAACTCTTTTCATATTGTTCTGGCATTTTTAAGGCAGGATATGTGGGAAAGAGTGTCAGAAATTGGGGCCTATGCATCCATACTGAAATACAATTTTTGAAGGAAGAAGCCTGGAAGGCAAGAACAAAGAAGTGAGGACCATTGCACTTTGTCCAGCATAAAAAAGATTTTATATATAGGCTTCAGTTAGGAGGGAAAAAGTGGTACTTCTATACTAATGCCCTGTTCACACACCCAAACTCTGATCACTGTCACAGAGAGGATGAATGTTTTTTTTCTGAAAATGATTAACAGTGAAATAGTTGACAAATTTGATATTCTAACTTGGAGAGCCTTAGGGTTCAGAGTTAATGGTCTCGCAGATGAATGGGAGTAGTTTACACTTCATACAGATTCCTAGATTTTAAGGTGTGAAGGGACCATTAGATCAGAAGTAGAGAAAATGATTTTGAGTTTAAGACACAGGAAGGAGAGTTAAGGAGATCTATATTCCGTGTGCTCCATGGCCCAGGTATGGTCCTTTTGTGCCTCTCTCACGCTAAAAAGAGGCCATAAATCTAATCAAGCAATTAGAGATATCTTGAACCTAAATTTTAGATGTGCTGATCACCCCCAGCTCCCATTTACTTCAGCTGGAATTGTGAGTGCTCAGCTTCTCTGAAAATTAGGTCCAAGATGTATCAGGTTGGACATTCAAAATCAGAAGCCACTTTTGAACTGCTTGGGCTTAACCTTATTGTATCTTAAATCATTCACATTTATAAAACAAACATCTAACGCTTTGAGATTTGTTCTTTGATGGAAGGTGCTTTATAAAGTGTTCCAGTCCAAATGATTCAGGCATAGTAAAACAGCTTTAATTCTGCAGAAACTGATGAAGTGCTAATACCATCTGAAGAATTTCCATGTACAGTAGTAAACTGAAAGATGAGGCAAGGGTGAGGCTGGATCACCATAGCAGCTTGAAGACAGATTACAACACTGCTTGAATAGATAGTCCAGCAGGAAAATTGTCGCTCTACCATTGCAAAGTGTCATGGGTTTCGGGTGGAAAATTCTAAAAAAAGACAAATGAGGTCAGGGATTAGAGGAAAATCCAGTCCAGTCTCTAAATCTTATGCTTCATTTTGCATGATTTTTATGTAGCCATGACTTTATAATATATAACCTCAGATGAAAGATGGCTCATTCTGCCATAAATAAATAGTAGGTCAGATAACACCCGAGGTTCAAATAACACTGAATTGGGCCTGATAGCAATACTATTCAGATTGCTGTAGCAAAAACTGAGGTGTCAGTGTTTCAGTTATAAACATTGTTAAATTCAAGGGGTTAAAACTCATCACAAAATAGTATTTTGGGCCGAAGCTTGGCATTACTTGGAGCCATTTCTGATTTTTCCTACTAAGAAAATGGTTTGTTTGGTTATTTTGGTGATACGGAAATATAAAATAAATTGTTCTTGGGTGATTTGGGGGCATAACTAAAATAAACTTCACTTTTTAATCTGAAATTTTATGAGGCAAACAGAGATTCTGGACCAGATTTGGCACTAGCCTTTTTTGTGCTATTCATGTGATCCAAGATCCAAAGGGACTGGATTCTGGCTTTAACTTTCAACAGAGAACTCCTTGCAGGTGTAAAGCTGGAAGATCATTTCCTATGTCAGCCACTCTCCATCCCAGTGTAGAGGAAGTGCTCAGGGAGTGGGAGTGACACTGGTGTGGCAGAGCTCTGTTTTCCTATGCACATCCTTCACTGCATGAGGTTTCTTGGAGACCAGGCACCAGTGGTATAATTTAAAGCAGGCCCTAGGCTCCCATATTCTGTGCTGCCCAGCCCTAGCATGAGCTAGAGCAAACCCAGTGTTGCTCTAATTCATGCCAGGGATATGCCATGATAGAAACAGAGAGCTGTAAGTAGCTCCCTGACTCTCCACCCTCCCTCCCCACCCCCCAACACTAAGCAGAATTAGGATGCAGGGGATAGTGGAGCCCTCTGTATTTTGAGGGAAAATCCACATTTTTTCAACAAGTGTTTAACTATGCATACATGACAGAGATAACCATAAGAGCCATGTCTTGTAAATAATGCATGATCAGAATTTAGTTTGTGTGCCAAAATACATAATTACTCAATAAGTCTTAACAGATAGATGAAACACATACCAAAATATTTTGACAATGGAAATACTTCTTCTAAAGCTCCTCAAAATGTTTAGTCAGTTATATTGGATATTGACATGAGTCAAAATATGCATTGCTCTGAGAGATCATAATGGTTTGGAGAATCTGTCCAGTTAATAATACAAGTCTGAAAACCTTTCATAAAAATCTCTTCACCGCCCTCCAAAAACCACCACCACCAACAACAAAACTTTAGGCATAGAGAAGAAGCAAAGAATTCAAGAGGGAATGTGTGTGTCATACTGTTAAATAAAGGTCTGATTGTAGCCCACTGAAGTCTAGGGGTTTGGGTCAGGCCCTAAAGGAGTGTGTTTGTTTGAGTGTTGCTAAGATAATATGTAAGTATAAAGTTCCACAACATGTTATATATTTTGCTGTTTTTAATGTAATTTCACCATGCTTACAATTTTTAGAAAAAAAGAAACTGAATTAGAAATATAATACAACCGAAGCTGAGAAGGAGACACCAAGATAAATTTTAAAGCATCTATGCATGTAACTTCTGTTGAAGTGAGTAGTCAAAAGGAGTTTTGTTCAGGGAGGGTTTCTAGGAGCTCTTGCAGAATTTAAGTATATGCATTTGAATCATACATTATTACAGAATAAGCTCTAATGGCTCTGATCACTACATTTTAAAGCATTTTTTTAAAAGATCTTCAATTCAAGATGTTATGTTTTCCTGAAGTCAGTCATTCATACATCTGCTCGTGGAATATCCTTTACATTGAGTCCTTGATTATGGTAATGATTTGATGCAGGGAATCCAAAGTTAGGGCTCACAGTCCTACTTCATTTCTGCCACGGTGTGTAGTTTGTATAGTGCTTTACCTTTCTAAAGTACTATACAAGTATTAAAGGTTCATCATTATTCCTTTTTAAACACTTTTTAAAATTTATAATAGTGTAAGTTAGGAATGAACTTTGAATCTTCTCACTGTAGTTATATTTTTACACCCTTAACATTATGTAATTTACTGAAGCTGGCTTATACATGAATATATTATTTTGTTTTCAAGTCCTAAAAATTAATACATCTCTAGAGACCCTCCAGGGAATAAAAAGCAGGGGTCACAGTGTTATACTGCACAGTTTTGTCAAAATACAGAATTTAGGCTTCGGACGAGACAGACTGGTCTCTGAAATGTCAGTTGGCTAAGCTCCTCTCTTCCTCTCTGGCATCCACAGTTTAAGCCTGGGCATGTCATGTCAGAAGAGTGACAGGTGAAGGAAGGTAGTGCAGCGATCTCTCTTGTAAAGTATATGAAAACTATTCCTCTTGACACTTGATCTGCTGCTTTTAGTTCCCCAGGAAAATGAGTGTCCGTCTGTACGTTCCTGTGGACCTATCCCTTTTGGGAGTTATAAAATACTCATCCAGATGGCACCAAGTGTTTACACAGAAGCCAAAGGTTAAGTCAGTCACAAGCAAACGTACCTAAGACTTGCTTGCTAAACAGATATTTGGAATGCTGACTCTTTGGGCTTTGGAGGCTTAGTTAAATCAAGCTCAAGGGAAATTCATACACAGATACTGTGCAGAGCAGTCAGCATGAGGAAATTGCAAATTCAGGCCTGGGCAAGTTCTGTGGTCACTTTCATATTCAGTAAACATGCCACACCAACAACAGACTATTCAGCTTTGATGTAGCAGGTTATGTAATAGTCACATAGGAATAAAACTAAATTATTTTATAACACAAAGTTTCAATTTACCCATTGTATTTAAAACCTTAATTATTGAATAGTTAATTAACTGAAGATGTAATATACTATATCCTTGAGGGTTTAATGTTAGCCATTTGAAGTAATGCTCTTCATACCCAGTGGGCTGATTCTGCAGACATTTTCTGTGTAACTCGTCCTTCCATACATCCCAAAATAGGACTACTAGTGTGAAAAAGGATGTGCAGATTCAGGCCCTACAAGGGAAAGCCTCTTCATAAATGTTTCATCCAGTATTAGTCCGCCTCTTAAAATTAAAAACTGCAGGTGAGAGCAGACTGATTAAATGGATATATAACTTGGAAGTGATTTTATATTTTCATTATTTAAAAATATGTCTCCAGTAACAGGAACCTGGATTTTAACCATTTCTGCCATTTAAATGGAGGTTTATTAGTGTTCATGAAAATATTAACCTATCCATTTCTTTTGGGCTAGATGTAGTCATGGGATTATCTTTAACTCTCATAGCAGAATTTGGAAATGCTCCTGGTTTTTAAATGTTGTTTAAATGTGAGGGAAGATTCTGTCAAGGTAAACTTGTCCAGAGAAGCAGATGATATTTCTGTAGTTTCAAGCTATTTTTATTTTTATCTCCTCTGCGCAGTAATACAAGAGAGCTGGTGCTTTGGGCCTAAGGGAAGATTTATGTTTTGGTCTCAGAGAAGATTTATATTTTGTAAAAACCTGCAGTCTGCTCATTTGACATGTAAATGATTTATGTGTCTTTCATTAGAAGAATGATGTCAGAATAGTTCCCTGTTCCTTTCTATTACTAGTGCACTTCAATGTAAAGAGACATTTGAAGTGACCCTCTTTCAGGAGTTTAAATTATGCATTTTTTCACTTAGAAAATAAACCCTTGTCTAGTAAAAGTGCTAGGTTCATAAACTATGAACTTTTATGAAATAGTTCTGTCCATTTCTTATTGAAATGGTGGTCTCTGTTGAAAATAAATTAAAATAGATTTAAAGCTCCACTCTCTGAAAAAGGTGTAGAAATTACCACACCTATAGGAAAATGAGATTATATTTTTGTTTGCTTCCATGATATATTTTAAAAATATAGGCCATGTTTTGATATAGTCTGATATATACAGTTAGGGCTAAATTCTGCTTTGAGATTTACTGAAGTCAGTGGAGTGGTGACAGTAACCGGTGATAGAACTGGAGTCTGCAAAACACCTATTGATTTCAGTGGGAGCAGTATGGGGCCTGATCCTGCAGCTGCTCTGCATATGGAACTTCCATATACTTCAGTGAGTTTTGAATGCAGGGTCAGGTCCCATTTAGATTAAATTAATCCCACATGGATATTTTAAAGAAATATTGATCGAATTTCCTCATTAAATTTGTGGTACTATAGTGAAGAAAGTAAATGTGACCTATAGTAGAACCCTGATTTTATGAGCATTGATCTTATCTTTCTGCCATCCAATGTAACTTAAATCTGTCAGCCACCTTTCAAGCGACTGTAATAGTTTTGAAAAAGACAGTTTTGGTGGGAAAGAAGAGATGCAGTTATCACAAAGAAAAATCAGGCACACCATGTACATTTGTAACATACACTATAATTGAATGATTAATACATTAATTTACGCACTGTACCTTCTGTAATTTTGAGACGTTCTCAAGATGTTGAGATTGTGAGTGTTTCAATTTTTGCTCAATCCCCAATTAGTTCATAAAATAGGGGTTCCACTATAAAACAATATATTGCTCACAGTGGGTCATTCATGGCATTTAGCCACAGCCCCGCATTAGAGGCAAGGCAGAGCGGCAGCACCCTGGCTCTAAGATGCAGTGCATGTTGAGGGCTTGTAGGTTGTGCCGCAGTTTGCGACACCCCTTTAAAGGAGGAGTATGGCATGCTTCGTCTAGGGCCTCAAGCCAGCAGATTTAGCTGAGAAGTAGTGGAGTAAAATCAAGACTCTGCTTACTGCCTGTCCCTTCCTTCCCCAACTTAGCATTCCATGCAAGTCCAGGGAAGGCTTTTTGCTCCCTCCAGTATGCAGCAGCCTTTTGTTGCTTCAAAATTACAGTTGACATTAATAGTCACCTTTTAATCATGCTAGTAAATTACTGGTACTGCTTGTGCTAATTAATGCCATTCTACCATCGATCCTTGCAAGAGGCAGGGCCATATATACTGCCTTCTATCCAAGTCAAGACTTCCATTCATACCAATGAAAACTGTGCATGCAGTTCAACATCAGCACATGGTAGTAGACATCACTGATCCACCTGTAAAGGAAAATACAGAGAAAGGGCCAAATTCTGCTCTGTTACTTCCTATCATGTAAATGAGAGCAGATCTGGTTCTATGGTATTTGAATAATCCCATTTACAGAGTCAACATACATTTTTGTTTAGAAATTTAGTATTGCCAAACTGAACAACTAAGTAATGCCCATGACAGTTGAGTCCTAGAAAGGTTTGTTTATTATTTAGTTAAATATTATAAAAAATCACACATTCCAAACATGGGGAAGTGATCTGTTCACACATCGCCATGAGAGATGGTTCCACATGCCTGATTTAGATTTTTGTGTACTTGTGACTTGTCTCCCTAAACTCCACATATAGCTTACCTGCTGTCTTGCAGAAATGACATGTTGTTAGAATTGGATTCACCTAAGAATTTCACTGCTTCATAATGAGAAGAAAAACAAGAACCTATAATATGAGTTTTGTACATACATTTTTTTTATTGAATTAATCTGTGAAGTTCTCATGAAGAAGCAGTTCCATACTTCAGTGAGGCTGATGCATTTATTGTTTGTGCTAATAATGGTAGGTTGTCATGCATGGAATCCATTTCAGCAGAACAAAGAGTTTATAGAGATCCTGTCCAATCTTATGTTTCAAAACCCATCAGACACACTCTGTACTAACTTTTATATACTTAAAATACACTTGTATAATGTATTTGTTGTACTGTGTTTTTGGCATGGGCTGTAAGTTGCCTCAGGAAGTAAGGAATATGAATAATGTCTTTAAGTAACTTCACTCGTCCACTTCAGCTGCTTTTCATAACTGACTGAGGTTATGATTAGTACTTTGCTTTTGTTCAAAACATGTTCTAATGTAATTAATTTGTACCATTAAATCTAATAAGCAGACATCTGCTGTTTCTGTAAACATTTTTAAAGACCTGTTAAATCAATACAAATGTTTTTTGTATCTTCATGGTCACATCAGAAGATTTTACTCTTTATCCTGTGGTGAGCAGCTTATCATGGGGGAGTTGTATGAAATCTAACACACTTCATTTAATACCTACTGAAACTACAAACTGTTTAACTAGATTGCACTGTTAGTCACTTACTTCCATCATTGCAAACACATTTCTTTTCTCACATCTAAGGTTTAATAACTCTTATCTCCAATTACTTATCAAAAATGTTGATTTTAGGGTATGATCAGCTGAAAATTTTAACAATGACTATGTGTCATCATCCACCATCAGCTCAGGATTAAACAAAGACTGTGAATGGCTTGCCAATTACAGAACCAGTTTCTCCTCCCTTGGTTTTCACACCTCAACTGCTAGAACAGAGCCTCATCCTCTCTGATTGAACTAACCTCGTTATCTCTAGCTTGCTTCTTGCTTGCATATATATACCTGCCCCTGGAAATTTCCACTACATGCATCCGACGAAGTGGGTATTCACCCACGAAAGCTCATGCTCCAAAGCGTCTGTTAGTCTATAAGGTGCCACAGGATTCTTTGCTGCTTTTATGTGTCATCAGTAACTATAACGCAAGAAACCCAGACGCATTTTGATGATTCATTCAAGATACACCTCTACCTTGATATAATGCAATCCAATATAGCACAAATTCGGATATAACGCGGTAAAGCAGTGCTCCAGGGGGACAGGGCTGCGCACTCCGGTGGATCAAAGCAAGTTCGATATAACGCGGTTTCAGCTATAACGCGGTAAGATTTTTTGGCTCCCGAGGACAGTGTTATATCAAGATAGAGGTGTATTTAACAAAACTCATACAGATTCTTCCATGTTAGCCCGTGAAACTTATGTATGAGAATTGTGGTGTATAATAACCACCCAGTTAAAAATATTAAAATTATAGATTTTCTGCTCTGTGTGAGATTTACAATATGTAAGTTAGAGAGACAAGATGGGTGAGCTAATATCTTTTATTGGACCAACTTTTGTTGGTGAGAGAGACAAGCTTACGCAGAGTTCTTCAAGTGACAAGCACCAAAGCTTGTCTCTCTCACCAACAAAAGTTGGTCCAATAAAAGATATTATTACACTTTGTCTCTTTGATATCCTGGTAGTGACATGGCTACAATAACACTGCATACAAATGTGTGACTTTTCAGATTAATTTAAAAGATTCACCACTACTTCTATACCATTTTTAAAATCCAGCATTCCCTTTCCATTCCCACTGCTAATAGCGTAGTCCACACCTCTATCTGTCACTTTATTTACTGTAACCACCTCCTTGCTTCATATCTAACCCATCCTTTCCCTTGCCCACAATTCTAATCATGGATTAGTCTGTTGCAAATTCCTTCATAAATTTCCATTCTTCTCTGCTTCAAGTTTAGGTGACTCAACTTCATTTTTAAGGCTTTGCACAACTCAACATCTGCCTACGTATCTTATTTAATCCCTTTTTATGCCCCTATTCACCCTCTATGTTCTTCACAAGTTTCCTGTTTGATGCCTCCTTTGCCCACTCCTGAAACTCTTGACTGCTTTTTTTTCATGACACACCTTAGTGTCCTCCTTTTATTTAACTTTCACCAAGCACACTCTGCCTCCTCTTTTAAAAAGCCTCCTAGAAGCCTGTCAGTTCCATGAAAGGTATTGGCTATAAAGACTGCATATACCACTTGTTCTGTATTTGATTTGGTTGTGCCATTATATTGTAATGTCTCAGAGCAGTAACTTGTTTGGCCAATTTTTACATGTTGCATATTGGACTTTGTACATATGAAACCCTAAAATAAATGTATATAAACATATATGGCTTTAGTCTTTGGGTCATATCATGTCCTCCCATGGAAAAACCTGCAGGAGGGCAAAAGAAATTCAGAAAACTCTAACAGAGTTTCAGAGATCATCCAGTTGGATTGGAGTGGAGTTCACTTGTCCGCAAAGTGGGTACAAGGCATGACTTTCCAATTTTGTAGCTCAAGATTTTCAGAAAATTCCCATGGATCGCAGGCCATCTGTGGAAGACTGCCTATCTCTTTCTCTCACATGACCTCACTCTCACTTACTGTACTGACACTTTCCTTCACACACATCCATGTCCCCCCAGAAGATGTGGCAGGAAGAGGACCACATGAATGAATTAAGCGATCGCGTCACCTCTGTGGGCATTGCTAAACATATTTGCTAGGAAGTGGTGACATGGGTAAAACAGACCACCTCCTCCCAGACACAGTTTTTCCCATCCCAAACTGACAGAGCTTATCAAGAGAGCATTTCATGAGGTGGGATGGAGGTGCATGCTCAACATCTCTCTCAAACAGCTGGGGAGTTCTTTTTCTGGATTTCCTCTATTGCATAGGTTCCCAAACTTGGTTCACGGCTTGTTCAGGGTAAGCCCCCAGCGAGACACTTTGTTTATCAGAGCGTCCTCAGGTATGGCCACTTGCAGCTCCCATTGGCCGCGATTCACCATTCCTGGCCGTGGGAGGTGTGGGAAGCGATGTGGGCCAGGCCTCTGCAGCTCCCATTGGCAGGGAACGGTGAACTGTGGCCACTGGGAGCTGTGAGCGGCCATACCTGCAGACACTGAGGCAAACAAAGTATCTCGCGGCCCACCAGGGCCTTACCCTGAACAAGCTGTGAACCAAGTTTGGGAACCCCTGCTCTACTGTTATGTCCTTTACTCCAAAATCTATCCCTTTTATTTCTGTATTAGAATCATAGATGTTAGAGATAGAAAAGACATAGAATCATAGGACTGGAAGGGACATTGTACGGTCATCTTGTCCAGTCCCCTGCACTCATGGCAGGACCAAGCATTATCTAGACCATCCCTGACAGGTGTTTGTCTAACCTGCTCTTAAAAATCTCCAATGATGGAGATTCCACAACTTCCCTAGGTAATTTATTTCAGTGCTTAACCAGGAAGTTTTTACTAATGTCCAACCTAAGCTGCCCTTGCTGCAATTTAATCCTCAGAGGTTAAGGAGAACACTTGTTCTCCCTCTTCCTTGTAACAACCTTTTATGTACTTGAAGAATATTATCATGTCCCGCTCAGTCTTCTCTTCTCCAAACTAAATTAACTTTAATTTTTTCAATCTTCCCTCATAGGTCATGTTTTCTAGACCTTTAATCATTTTTGTTGCTCTTCTCTGGACTTTCTTCAATTTGTCCACTTCTTTCCTGAAACGTGGCGCACAGAACTGGACACAATACTCCAATTGAGGCCTAATCAGTGCGGAGTAGAACGAAATAATTACTTCTCATGTTTTATTTACAACACTCCTAATACATCCCAGAATGATGATTGCTTTTTTTTTTTGCAACAGTGTTACACTGTTGACTCATATTTAGCTTGTGATCCACTGTAACCCCTAGGTCCCTTTCTGCAGTACTCCTTCCTAGTCAGTCATTTCCCATTTTGCATGTGTGCAACGGATTGTTGCTTCCTAAGTGCAGTACTTTGCATTTGTTCTTACTTAATTTCATCCTATTTACTTCAAACCATTTCTCCAGTTTGTCCTGATTGTTTTGAATTCTAATTCTATCCTCCAAAGCACTTGCAACCTCTCCCAGCTTGGCATCGTCAGCAAACTTTATAAGTATACTCTCTATGCCATTGTCTAAATCATTGATGAAAATATTGACCAGAACTGTCCCTTCATACTTGTGTTATTTGTTTATATTCATCCTTTGTAATTTGGCCTAGTTTCCACATTTTGTAGGACTCTCTTTTAAGTTTCAGATCATTGAAGAACTCCTGGCTAAGCCAGGGTGGACTCTTGCCATATTTCCTATCTTTCATACGCAGTGGGATGCTTTGCTCTTGTGTCCTTATGTATAAGTTTACCGCATTAAAAAATTATCCACTATGGTAGATTCTTCAGTGTTTCCAGTCTTAAGTGCTTCTCTACTTCCTTTGTAGTGAAGAGGACTCTCTGTTGGACAATTGTCCCTTTCATTCATTTTGAAAGTTACTCTGGAAGGTGACTGAAGGTATATAGTTATTTTTATCTAGTACCTCATTGAGTAAAGAGCAGTAGCTGCTATTTTATTACATTTCTAAAACTAGGATGTTGGGTACTTTGGAACATATTGTGTTTTCATCTGTAAACCAGAAGGCCCTAATAAAACTAAATTTCAGTGCCAGGGAACGGCCGCTTGTACAGAGCAGTTCTTCCATTCCAGTTTCCGATTACACTGAGCACTCCTCCTTTTCCTTGAATATAAACCTCCTTAGCTGTTTCTTTGTCCGTAATTGTGGGGTTTGGAACAGGTCCCATATGAGGAGAGATTAAAGAAGCTAGGACTTTTCAGCTTGGAAAAGAGGAGACTAAGCGGGGATATGATAGAGGTATATAAAATCATGAGTGATGTGGAGAAGTAGATAAGGAAAAGTTATTTACTTATTCCCATAATACAAGAACTAGGGGTCACCAAATGAAATGGATAGACAGCAGGTTTAAAACAAATAAAAGGAAGTTCTTCTTCACACAGTGCACAGTCAACTTGTGGAACTCCTTGCCAGAAGATGTTGTGAAGGCTAGGACTATAAAAGCATTTAAAAGAGAACTGGATAAATTCATGGAGGTTAATTAATGGCTATTAGCCAGGATGGGTAAGGACTGGTGTCCCTAGACTCTGTTTGTCAGAGGGTGGATATGGATGGCAGGAGAGAGATCACTTGATCATTACCTGTTAGGTTCACTCCCTCTGGGGCACCTGGCATTGGCCACTGTTGGTAGACAGGATACTAGGCTAGATGGACCTTTGGTCTGACCCAGCACGGCCATTCTTATGTTCTTATGTGATATTTTAAAATTAGAAGAAAAAGAATGAGAATAGATTTAGAACAGAAAATGTTGGCTACAAAACTAGTTGTCACTGTGTTGTACAGTTAGGCTGTTATGACAGTTTTTTCCATTAAGACTTTGTTGTACAGGTACATAATGCTGAGTGCTTCCTTTTATGTAATACATAAGTTTCTGGGGTTCATACACTGTCATATTTGTTATGGCCGTTTCTTATTTTTAAAGAAACTTACCTTCTTATTAACCATGGTACAAAGGTCTTTTGGTTTGGGGATGCAGTGGAGAGTTAGCTGCACGGACAAAAAATGGCTAAGGTTTAGGAAGACCAAACACTGTACTTCTCTGTAAGGCTAACAACAGTCTTTGAAGGTAATGTCTTTCATAAAATCCTTCATAAAGATAATTTTTTGTACTTTATGAATAAATATTTGGTGTGTTCTCATTTTAACTAATTGCTTCTGCCAAAGGATAGACTATAGGTCATATTCTAAGCTGTCCTTTTATCTTGAGGGCATATAATAATGTCTGCTTTTTGAACCGCTCAGTTTCTGAAGTGATTAGAAAAGTCATTGCATACGGGACCTTAATTTTTAGTTTTAGGAATCTATTTTATATTTTGCAAGCAAACATAAAAAAATGCCTCTCCAAGGTTCCAAGTACCCTTGCCATCAATTTACAATACATTTCATAATCAAATAATTACAAAGCAAGGCAACATCTTGCTCCCTTGTGTGCAACCACTATTCAGGAGGGGGAGAAAATCACAAACTAAAATCTTTCCACCTCTTCAATTCCCAGCAGCAGTATCATCAAAAAGATGAGCTATCTATGCATTGTACTTGCATCTGAAGAAGTGGGTATTCACCCACGAAAGCTCATGCTGCAGAACGTCTGTTAGTCTATAAGGTGCCACAGTATTCTTTGTTGCTTTTACAGATCCAGACTAACACGGCTACCCCTCTGATACTTGTATTTGGGAAGTGAACAGTGCAGGGCAAATTTGTAGACCAACCTGGAGGAGTGAATGCTGAAGTAGAGGGTTTAAACTACATAGCATCACTACATTTAGTGCTGTATGAATTCTGGTTCACACAGGAAATGTTTTACTTTAACATACACAAATATTTTCTAGCAAGTTAACTGTTATATTTGTGACTTTGTGAACAACTATGCATCATCAACCATTAATAGAAAATTTAGAAATCGTTTGAAGCATGAATGTAGTTTGCAGCAGTTTTGAAGTGTCTGAAACAATAACTTGTTAACATTTTAAATTAAAGTGACAGAATATCATGTAGTGAATTAATAAAGTCTGAGGAGTTCTCCCAGCTGTTGTGATTCAGAGTGGAGAAATTATATAAATGGGAAAGCTCTTGAACAGATTAATTTTGATTTAAAACTGAATTCATACAATTCATTTTAATAAAGTGATGCCACCTTTTTAAGGTTTGGGAGGTAGCAATTTAAACCTCATTATTTTTTTCAATGTTATCACCTGAATTGCAGATCATAATGTTTTAATTCATTTTCTGGAAATATACACAGTTTTCTAAAAACATGACATGATTCCACACTTACGTCTTAACTAGTCAAAAGGGGAGTTTATCTTGAATAAATAAAAAACCTAAGGCTCCAATCTTGTGACTTGTTATGCACAGCCAGAACCCTGCACCTTGATCTCAACAGTGAGGCTGGATGTGGGCTCCAGGGTCGACCAGGGCACAGTCAGTTATAAGATCAGGGCAAAGTGCCTAAACTTGATTTCAGAGATATGGTGTGTATTGCTATTTATTGGGTGAGCTTGCAAGACCCTATACTCAAAGGTGTTGGTCTGTATGTAATGTGATGTGATAACTTTTGAACACTGCATGAAATAAATTCCAATATTTCAGGGAATGTTATAGGCATCACTGGCCAGAATCTTACTGATTTGGGGAGCAACTGGAAAATTGAAAGAGAAGGTTGGGAGAGGGTAGAATGTGGGACACATGGAGTCTCTGCCATTAGTTTAGCACAGCCACAGCTTCAAGCACCTCCGCATTCATCTGTTGGTCAAACTGGTGGATGGTGCCCATTAACACCTTACAGAATAACAATCTCTGCCCATGCTCCTGGTAGAGTTTAACATACTGATACACTGAATGATTTATCACCCAGACAGATAAGGTTGCAATGGCAGTGTGTTCATAGTCCCTCGCTTTGGAGGAGAATAGGGACACTGGTATGGGGGAATGGGCAGGCAACATAGTTCCTGGTGGCTCTGATATGGAGGAATAGGGCACACAAAACCCTAGCCTGGGGTAGAAAGAGGAATAGGAAAAGCTGAAGCATGCACAGACAGTAACATGGGAGATAGTGGGAACTCATGTGTGACACAGAGGTCCATTGGTGCCAGCTGGCAAAAGATTCACTACTCTGTGTCAGCAACTCCTAATAAGCCTTACAAACTCTTCACCTAAAACACTGCTTTTATGGTACTTATCCATAAATAGGTCTTGTAAGGTATCGGATAAAAGCTGGTGTCACACTGGTCATTATGTACTAATGATGAAAAGTATGTACTAATGATATTTGAAAAGTTTGTGTATATATTGACAATATATCCTGAGCTTCTGTATCAAGTATGAGTCACCTGCAGAGAGAGGTTTTTTTCCTCAGATCAGGAATGTTTGTCCATCTAGCTAACTGGCGCATAAATTAAGCATTTAATGTTTCACAATGAGCCTCTGAGTTTGAACTGAATGCTGATAAAGAACAAAGATGTGAAGTCAACATGAAGTCAGCCAGCACCAGAGAATAAACATTGAGGGCTTACTGACTGCGGGAGAAAACAAGGACTTTGGGGGAATGCAAAAGGATACATACTTATTCGCTACTGGGGGAGCAAAAAGGACAGTGCTTTTTGCATCCATGAATGGTGGATCCCAGCCTGGTGGGTGCTTGGAGTTTGCTTTAGGTGAAAAACTACTTCAGACAAGGATTTTAGCCTCTTAAAGTTAAGTTTGGGCTCTAAGAAGCATGTAATGCTTTTGTTTTATATGTAATCATTTCTGTTTCCACTTGTTCACTATCTCATAAATGTAACCTTTGATAATAAACTTATGATTGTTTCACTATAAATATATTTCGGTGCTGTAATGTTATAAAGGACCTGATCCTGGGTTGTGCCTGTCAAACTTTGTGTACACTGTCTCTCTGGGGACAACTGACCTGGAAATTCTGTGATTGCCTAGAGACGGGAGCCAGACATTACAGGGGGATGCTTTAGAGGAGCTTGGAGACCAAGTGTCATTCTGCAAGGCAAAGTAAAGGCTGGCAGAGCCCTGAGGAGATTGTTTGAATGGCTAACAGACTGAGGGTATCAGGGAGCTGACACCCAGTTTAACACTAGCAAGTCTTTCTCTACTTGAGGGAGTAGGTTACTACCGTGACTCAGAGTCCTAGGCACTCTGAGAAAATGTCACACCATGGTGGAGAGGAGATTGGGGAACCCTGGTATGGAGGGAAAAGGGGCAAATGAAGGGCATGAGGGAAGTGGGAATGGGGATACAATCAGAGCTGTTGGGGATCCTAGTGTGGGGGAAGGGGGAAGTGGGAGGCACACTGAACTCTTGGCAGAGAGATGATGCAGGTTGTCCCTGAAGTAGAGTGGGATGGGAAAGTGGCACCCAGGTAATTCATGGGGGAGGGGAATGGAGGAATGCAAGGAGCCCCTGCTGTGCAGTAAGCTCAGCCTACACAAGCTACAGAGTGTGCGACCCCCTAGTTTAATGAAGCCAGCTAATTTGTATGTGGCATGCTGACTTTACAAGATATATGGTAGTACAGATACAAATCATAGTTAAGCCCTTTATAACTATATTTAAAACAATACTGCGTCAAAACCCAATAATTATTCTGATCCATTGGCTTTTATATGGCACAATATGGTTATGCTGGTATTACGATCATCAATAAAAAGTATTACTTTTTTTTTTACATGTGAACATAATGTAGTCCTGGACATAAGGTGATCTCTATCAGTAATGAACATTTTAAGTTTCCTTTGGTTACAAGTATGGTTTGTTACAGGCTGAGTCAAATTAAGCCAAGATCATCTTGAAATGTTACATCCTTGAATGTTTGTATTTCCAGGGTTTGCCAGGGGTAGAAGGTCCTCCAGGTCCACCAGGGAAAGAAGGTCAGAGGGTGAGTAAACTTTGTGAACAACTGGCAAGTGCGTGAACTGATGTTAATGTGTTCTTGCTGAGCACCAATAAAAATAAGTCTTAAAGATAGCAGCTGAGTATGAAGCAGTCTCCTCAAACTGAGCTTTGAAATTTGAGTTTTGTCTTTGTTTGTTTAACTGTTAAATCTCATTCAATCTTAAATGTTTTAATGACTGGCAGCACAGATGCAGAATTGTAGTTTGTGTAAAGTGCATCTGGTGTAATTTAAACTGGAAAAATAATAAAAATTGATCTCAACTTTCAGTTCTGTTGTGGGAATGGAAGGTATCCTAGTGCACATATCATACATCAGCATGTGATTTTTATGCTAAGTATTATACTGCTCAGAGCTAGGGCCAATGGTCAGGTTTTATTATAGTTTTGATATGTGCATGTCATAGTTGATGATATCTATACAAGGAATGGATAACGGTTAGGAAGAAATAAGAAGCAACCAAGACATGCTCAAAACTTGAAATGAATCTAGACCCATTTGCGAAATTAAAAAATGTTGGGTTAACTGGGTTTTTTTACTCATTTTCTTGTGCCTCTGCATTTCTTGGCTTCCTCTGCTACCAGCAGAAGTAGTAAAATACAAAGACGGATGCTGATGTCATAGTATTTATGAGCCATCCTGAACTGGAAAGTATTGGAAAACTCAAGAGAGAGTTTGTTCTCATGAGATTGTCAGACCAATTTTAGACTAAAGTTTGGATAAACATCTGAACTTTAAAGATATTTATCTCAAAGTCAGATTTCTTAGCAAACAAAACTAGTGTGCCCTTCTGAAGTTTGTTCATTCACAATTAATTTTGACCCAGTCCTACAGGGCATTGAGACACTCATTTTTCAGAGAAGTTAATGGAAATCAAGGTGTTGAGTACCTTACATATTGGGTCCTTTGTGTACAATCTTTCATGAATGGCATAATGCTGATTGCTAAAGATGTGATGCTGCAGCCTTGACACAAAGGAGTATTTCTTTTCAGGAAAGCAGTCCCACTTACTTCGGTGGAACAATCCACAGGCCTGATCCTGGTACACAGTGATGAGTGTGGGAATGTTCTAACTCTTACTGTTATGTAGTTAAATATGTGAGATATGGAAAAGGCCTTGCTTGTCCCTTTTTTTTTTTTTAACATGCTCTAAATAGGAAGTTTTTCTGTGGAGTCTCAGGTCTGCAAAACAGCCAGAATACTAACACTTATTTGTCCCTTATATCCAATAATGTGAAAGGCAGACATTGGTGGTTATCTGAACTTTTAAAATGTAGTTATTTTGTGGTGCTGCTTTTAGGCTAGGACTGTAACATTATGTCCACTGCTAGAAAAATGAATTGTAGCTGTATTCTTTTTGTTAAGCAGGGAAGTTTAGTGAGAAGCTAGATTTCCCTTAGCCACTTGTATTTCATACATAACATCAAGCTGATGTCTTTTCCAGTTAGTAGTATACAGACAATACAGTATAAACAGAAGTGCTTCTTCCCCTACTATCACAGCCATGCAGATAACTGTCTCCAGCCAAACAGCAGCAACAACAGAGGTTTGGACTACGCCCTCTCTCATACGCTTCATATTATTGTAGAGTGAATGACAATTCTTTCTTGCCCTGCACCACCCATTATAATAACAATTAATAATCATGCATCATCATGGTAGCTTAATTTAAATACATTAAAAATCTGGAAATGAAGACATTAAGGTTTTAACAACCACAATAACTCAGGCCTTATCAACACTGAGATTTTTAGCCACTGTTATAGTTACACTAATGTAGGTGCATCATTGTGGGTGCATGTAGTAATAGATATGGTGTACTGGTGTAAATCAGCAGTTGCAAATCTGGGGTCTGCACCAATGCAGCTACACCAGCATAGCTACCTGAATGCTAAAAAAAACCAGTGCATGGAAGGCCTCAGTCAGGTTGCGCATCTTCTATATATGGTATTACATAGTGACAAACAAATAAAAACTATGTTAAAAGGATGTTAAGATTGAAAAATCAAATGCTCAAGAGTTACAAAATGACAGAATTAAGATTGTGCACGCAACCTTACTCCATCCTCTTCCTGCATATGGATTTTTGATGCACTTTTTAATTATTGTGTCACATACTATTTTTAATGAGATGTCTGCCTCTTTCAGTGCACAGGAAGGACAAAGCAGTGGCTATTCGATATTTCTTTTTATTTCATCACTCATTATGTGACCCTGTGCTTCATTTATTACACACCATCGAAACCTTACACTTAATACAGAATTATTTATTTCCTCGTGAGTTTTCCTCTGGAGCTCAGAACCATACTATAAGGTCTTGTCTACACTACAGAGTTTTGTTGACAAAAATCAGCTGTTGTTGACAAAACAGTGGAGGTGTACACACTACAATGCTCCTGCTGTCAACAAAACTCTCCTGCTTTTCCAACAAAATAAAACCACCTAGACAAGATGTGTTGAGCTTTTTGCAGCAAAGTTATATCGACAGAGTGTTGGTGTAGACACTGCACTTGGTTATGTGACTGTAAAATGGCCTCCAGGAGATGTCCCACAATGTCCATTCTGACTGCTGTGGTCAGCAGTTTGAACAGTTTGACAAGAAGGAGACCTAGGAGCAAATTGTAATGGGCCAGGAACGGATGATAAAAGTGATGCAGGAACAAACATAGATGTTGAAGTCCCTAATTGACTTCAAGCAGAACACATGCATGCTCCTCCCCCGCCCCCAGCCCCTGCAGCTGATACAGAACTGCTTATCATGCCCTCTCCAAACTCCTTCCACAAATTCCTTGAATCTTCCCGGGCCATCTCAGTACCTCATTCACTCCACCCCTTTGGACAGCTTCCAAAATGATAGCTGGAGTTGCACACAGCTATGAGAGCCTACATCAGGACGCTGCCCTTCACTGTTATCTCCCTTTACACCAAGCGTGTTCTGTGTTGTTAATTAGTATTTAATAAAAACATACTCTCTGAAAGATAATAAATCTTTATTTGTCTCCTACACGCAGTGGTTGCTGCTGAAATTAATACACAGTGGAAATTGGAAGATTTGCAGACTACAGGAAGCAATCATCAAAATTTTAATGCAAGGCGGCAAGAAAACAAAGCATGACAGAATGCTTTACAGAAAGACATATTACTGGTGCTCATTATCAAAATGGTTCCTCAAAACCTGATTCAAATAGCCCCCAGTTTTGCCCTTCTAGTAGCCCTGGTGTCTGCTCGGAATTAGCAGCCAGGCGATTTGCCTCCATGCTCCATCTCAAGGGAAACTTTTCACCCTTAACCTCACAAACATTATGCAGCACACAGCAGGCTGCTATGACCATGGGAATAATATCCTTAGTTAGGTCTAACCTGCCATAAAGGCAGCGCCAGTGAGCTTTTAATCTGGCAAATGCACATTATATGGTCATTCTGCAGCTCCTGAGTCTATTGTTGAAACACTCCTTGCTGCTGTCCAGGTTTCCAGTGTAAGGCTTAATGAGCCCTGGGAGTAAGGGGTACATTGGGTCTCCCAGGATCACTATGGGCCTTTCAACACCCCGCATTGGAATTTTCTGGTCTGGAAAGTAAGTTATCTACTGTGACGGACTCAGACCAGAAGGATATAAGAGGGTGGTGGAAGGCAGGTATATCAGCCTCAGAATGAGCACGTCCCTGTTCCCTGGATAGCCAAACAAGGGCTACTCCAGGCCAATCAAGACACCTGAGGCCAATTTAGTCAGTTAAGGCTGTTAGGCTAATGGAGACAGCTGGAACCAATTAAGGTCCCACTGATACTGCTTTAAAAGCTCTCCTTTCCAGTTCTCTCGAGAGGAGCCCAGGTGAAAGGAGCTGGAGGAGAGGAAGCTTTACTGAACCCTGAGGTAAGGGTGAAGCTTGGAAAAGGGGAGCCCGGGGAAGTAGCACAGGGAACCAAAGCAGCATCGGTGGAGGAGGGAAGCTGCTAACAGCTGCTATCATTAGGGTCCCTGGGCTGGAACCCGGAGTAGAGGGCGGGCCCGGGTTCCCCCTTTTCCCCCCCGCATGATCTACAGAGATCCCTTTGAAAGGGGAAACAAACTTTGGTCCAGGCAGGAGACCAAACTGCCTATGGAGCTCTAAGGAGCAACAGTGACTGTGGGTATTCCACCTTCCCACCTCCCATACCAGCCTGTGATGAAAATAGCTGAATAAGCTGTAACCTTTGCCGCCATATTGAGGGCCTTAGTGAGCTTCTGAGGCCACTGTATCCTCCAGGAAGCGCGGGATCCACCAATAGAGGCATGGTGCTTTGTCACACTACACATTTGTAAATCCAGAGTAACTCCATTTAAATTAATACAGTTACTCCAAATTTACACCTGTGTAACAGAGAACATAATTTGACCTGTACGTGTGTGTGTGTGTGTGTGTGTGGGAGAAACTGAGAGACCTACTAAATATAAGTATCAAAGCAGTACCGTTATACAGACAGGCTATAAAAAAAGTTTACTAAGAAAAAAATTCACAGAGAGAAGTGAAGGCACCAGGATTCTACTCAGAACAGACCTGCAGATATGAGAAAAGTGTTGCCTACAATGTAGAGCAAAGAGGAATAACTTCAAAGGAAAATTATTTTTATCTTTCCAGAAGATTTGAGCTCCTAACTGAAGCATGGAGAAAGGAGCCAACACCAATCAAGAAAGAGTTTATTAATTCAAGTGTACAGAACTCAATTTTTGTTTCTCACCCCACTGTAAGTAATTTACAAGAACTGTCTCATACATTTTCTGGGACATTGCCTCAGTGCCTTCTTGCTAAATAATGTTCAGCACAGAGTGGCAGAGTCAGCTATAGAAGAATTCAGCACATAAATAAATTATATGCATACTCAGAGAATCAGTATTTTTTGATAGTTCAGGTAAATTGAGCTTTGCAATCTCAGATGATATCAAAATTTTCAGCATGAAAGCAATATCAAATACATGATTCAGTTTATACGCAAAATAAATAGATAGCAGCAGAATTTAGCTCATTGAGTTTCAGTCAGTACAATAGTGATGCTCAAGCATTTGGAGCAAAACTGATTTTCTAAAGCCTCCATTTTTAGTTCATAAAACAAATATTACTTTTTCGACTGAATTCTTTATGTGCACATCTACTGTATTGAATAACCACGCTTTTTATTATTCTATATGGTAGAAGAACAAGTGACTTTTTCTTTCCACTGAAGTGAGGATACATTATTGTTAAAATTGAAATATGATTAGTAGACATCTTTACACACATGTAAAATGTCCGCATTAAAATTATACGTGCATGTACAGTAAGAATGATACACAAGTAAAAATAAATGCCTTAGACTTTACCAGCGATGTGCAATTTTAATTTTATCCCACTTATGTGAGCCTTAAAATACTTTTTGACACATCTGTGATCATTGCTTACTAACACAAGATACCAATAGCACTGAAACAAATTATGGACTACAAGTTATTTATGTGAAGAGCAAGGGGAAATCAATAAATTATTTAAAATAATTTGTTAACTGCCATGTAAAAAAGATAAATTATAGATACAGTTTTGTAGTATCACTTGAGCCCAAACACATGAATATACAAGTTATAAATATGGATCCTGCACTGGCTTGGTGGCTTGACAGTACTGTATTACTTTGCTGTATGATCAAATTCAGACTGGAAGTATCGCTCAACTCTTGCTCCTGAAGTCACTGAGCAATTTCAGGTCTCTTGTTTCCTAAATATCTGGAGAATAAGCAGTAGAGATGCTTGTTGAGGAATGTATGAAATGCCTTGAGTTCTAGGGCCCATTTCTGGATACTTCCTAAAACACCATTGGCCATAATGTTAGCAGGAGCTGTATTTCCAGATCTTCCAAAGAGTGAAAAAATTCTTCAGAAACCAAGAAGAAAAGTGGGATATATTTAGGGAACTACAAGGTAATGAGATTGTACAGAATGAGGGAGACGAAACCCTGAAATTCCTTGACTAGATCTTTGAATCATTAGAGAATCCCATCTGACCAGCATGCTGTGTCATCTTTTCTAAAACAAAAAAAACTCTCCTTATTTAAACCCTCCGTAAGCCTGTAACAACTCCCAGAGGAAGAGAAAATCAGGAACCAAACTATGATTTGGAGTATAGCAATTTTGTACTTGGTCTGCTTCTGGGTCCTCAAACTACATTCAAGTGCTTATTCTGGGCTCATGGTGACTCCATAATTTAGCCCAAAGAAAAAGTGACACCACCAGTGTGCACTCTGCTCTTAATGATCATGGATTGTATCCACATTAGAATCTTATTCAGTAATCATTGTGGCAGAGGAGACAGTACCTACATAGGGCACATTTTCAGAATTTAGCAGACAGATGAGATGCCACTTGTAGATTAACATTAATTCTATTTCTGAACTTTTATCAAATGGAGCAATTTTCTTGTTCTTTTTGCTGTTGAATTAGAGGGGTCATGTTTCTAGTAATGCTGAATGCTGGCAGTTAATGTGAATGTACTGTAGGATTAATAAATTATACTTTTCAAGTGGGCAGCAAGGTTTTTTCCCTGGCTGTAAAGTAGATTACCAACAACATTCATTCATTATTAGCTCCATAGTCATGATTTCAATAATTACATCATCAAATTCTAACCTTTGAAATAAGTGTTTCTTTGAAGTCAGTGGGAGGTGGATGTTCATATAGTAAATCACACTACAATTTTGTCCTTTATTTGTGCCCCAAGCATATTTTGACCCTTATATATGTTCTTAAAATATGCAAACTGCACGTGTTTTGTGAAGAAAAGGATAGCTGAATTCTCTATAGTAACTCAGGCCTTGTCTACACTACAAGACTATTTCGAATCTACTTAAGTCGAATTTGTGGATTCGACCTTATGAAGTCGAATTTGTGTATCCACACTAAATACACTAATTTGAACTTCTGAGTCCATCGCCAAGGCGCGGCGTCGACGTGCACTGTGGTGTGGAAGCTATCCCACAGTTCCCCCCCCGCCCCGCTGTTGAATGCTGGGGAGCTGGGAATGGTGCCTGCCGAAAAAAAAAAAAAAAAAGGAGGGCGGGGATTTGGTCGCATTGAACTCAATTGAATCCTCACTCCCTCCTCCCCCTCGCCGAAATCTGATCACGCTTCTCCTGGTCGGTTACAGCGCAGGCGCCCACAGCACACAGCACGCAGAGCAGCGCTGATCATAGCTGCACTCATAGGCACACTCATGGCCGTTGTCAACTCCTCCACCTTCCACCACACCCAGATCAGAAGAAGAGGGAGGAGGGAGCGGCGGCAGAGCAGGAGTGGCAAGTGGGCAGGTGGCGCAGACCTCTCAGAAACGCGGCGCGCCGTGGGGGGTGTGGCAATGGGTGGGTTCGGTTCATGGGGGGGAACGGGGGATGGGGGGCCGGGCGGACTGGTGGGACCGGGGAGTGCTGCAGGTCAGGTCTGGGATGAAACAGAGTGGCTGCTGGCTCTCTTGACCCAGCCTGCTTGGCTGACTGTCCAGACTTGCTGTCTGAAGCCCTGCTGCCTGCGCCAGCACACACGAGCTGAGTGAAGCAGCAGCTGTGGTGGCCAGCGCCTCAGAAACCGCACCCCAACTTGCCGCGGTCAGTTACCCACCACTTTGGCGCACGTGGGCAGCGCAAATTGTGGGGAAATGCTGGCTCACAAGTGCGCATGTGCACTAAGCTCTGTGCTCAAGGTCGGTGACGTCATCTCGGTCACGTATGGGTCCGGTGCGATGGGCTTGGATCCGATGGGGATCCCTATCGGCGAACCAGGACAGCCCATCCCACCAGGCACCAGCCCACCAGGCCACATTAACCGGCAGCTGCTACTCAATGGAAAGGGCAGGTTTGGTGAGGGGTGCAAGGTTTCCAACATCTTATCGCATGTTGCGGGCAGCGGGTGGTCGGGTGGGCGCGTGGGTTTCAGGAGGTCTTCAGTGAACTCTGTCTCTCAGGGGCTCTCCACTTCAGTACTTTACAAATAACCAAGGGGGTACAGGCAGTTGGGGATGTGCCCTCACGCCATCTCGGGGACCGCAACCCACCCTCATGCATGAAGCTCTATACAGGCCTGAGGAGGACAGGCGGAGAGAGAAGGAAGGAGTGCTTCAACTACCGGGCTGAGCATGGCAGAATGAGTGTGGTGGGACAAGGAGATGAGAAAGATACTCCCGGCTACTCACTCGCTCGGATCCCGAAAGAATATCCATCCGCTTTATTTGTGCTTGCTGCTTGCTCCACAATCTGTGTGAGAGCAAGGCTGCTGGGAGGTGGCCGGATGGGAGGTTGGGGAGGCCAGACACCTGCTGCTGATTCGATCAGCCAGACAGCCGACCAGCCAGAAGCGAGGCGGCCAGCGGGTGCATCCGGGGCAGCGGAAAAGCTTGATTTTGACTGTCTCGTGACTGTTAGAGTGTTGAGTGACTGTTTTAAGAGAGTCTGATCATGGGCCTGTGTCTGTATGTGTCTTGTGTTTGAAGTTAGTCCCAGTTCTCTGAAACTAATAATCCAAAAATTCTTTGACAATAAATCTTAATAAAACAACATGTTTCATAATTCACAAAATCTTTCTGTTCCTGATGTTTTGTTTCTGGGTGTGTGGGTTTAATACACTGGCATACTGCTCCTTGGTTTCAGGTGCTGGTGGGTGTGCACATGGACCACCACAGGGGGGACAGCCTTGTGGTGTGGGGTGGGTGGGGTTTAGGGGGTTTGCAGGAATGGGTGGGGTGGCATGAAGGGTGTGGGTGATTTTGGGGGGGGGTGGGTGTGCCGGGGAGGGGATTGGGGTTTGGTGGGGGGGGGTGGGGGGGGGGGAGGCGGGCTGAGGGTGGGGGGGGGCAGGGGTGGGGTGAGGCTGGAGGAGAGCTCTGGTCTGGGCGGGGGGGGCTGCCTTTCACAGGCGGAGGGCAGGCGCCTGACCCGTGGAAGCCTGGTAAGGGATGCCTGGATGGCAGGCGCCAGGAGCCCATGACCATACATCAATACATGACAACTACAGACCCCCTGCACACACCCTCCCAGCTGCTGACCCTCCTGTGTGCAGTTGTGTGGTGCCCTGTGTGCCCCCCCCCCCCCCCCCTGCTAACAGTCTGCACACTAATGTGGGCTATGCAAACTAATTAAAACACCCCCCACACAACACAAACCCTGACCACGAGAAGAACACAAACAAACAGAGAGAATGTTTAACAACAAAGTTTAATGTTATACACAGTTGGGACTTGGATAAGGATTTGGGACTGGGTGATCCTGGGAAGTAAGGTGACAGTTCTGCACAGCGTGTGTCTTGTAATTTTGGGGTACATCTGAGCAGACTTAGTTGCTGGCTCTGTGCTGCGGCAGCAGATCTTGTTCTCCTGGGGCGGGGGGGGGTGCCTTCTGGCGTTGGAGGCCGAGGGCAGCTCCAGGTCAGCAGCTCTTCCTCTCTGCCTCAGTCCTGCGGTCCTGCAGCTGGTCTCTGCCGCGCCACCTCTCCGTCGCTTGCTCCCGCTGCCGCTTGCTGCCAGCTCTGCTGCCTGCCTCTGTTGTGGAGCGTGCTGTGTGTCCCTCTGCTGACACTCTCTGCTCCACTGTCTGTGCTGCCGCCTGCCCTGGGGCTCCTGAGCAGGCCATCAGTTCAGCGCCGTGTCGTGTTAGTTCTTTTCTTTTTATGGAATGTGTCTTTCTTAGGTGCTTTGGGAAAGCGCCAGATGGCTGAAGAGGCTAAGCTGAAGTGAAAGAAAAGTGATAGGGTCGAGAGAACAGTCTGGGGCAGCAGGTGAGACTGGAGGAGCAGCGCCGATCCTGAGGAGCTGCAGTCTGGCTGGCAAGCAGTACAGTATCGTCTGTTAAGCCATAGCTGGGCCCTTACTGCAGTGCAGAAAGGCAGTCAATGGAAGCAGGCAGTCTGCCAAAAGCAGCCCCTGGAAACTTTCCAGCCCCCCTTTTTTACTCCTTCTCCCTGGCTGTCATGCAGCAAATGCACTCTCTAGCATTCCATGTGTCCAGTCACTTCAGGAACATACTAACAGTAAACACCTTAAGCCATAATACGAACAGGATGCTATTTGCTGCAGTTAGAGAGAGAGTCAGAGAGAGACTGCAGGCGGGAGCAGCCGGCCTATCAGGACAGGGGATGTCAATGCTGGTGGCCAGGTACATGAAGGAACCTGTTCCTATAGGCATGTCTGGATGTGGAGTGGAAGGCTGGCTTCCCTGAGGTCTGATAAGGAGGGCACTAGCCCCCAACTTGTCCTTGCTCTCCTCCTTCTCTGTTGCTCTCCCTTTTATTTCTTTATTCCTTTTAAAATTTTTTTATTTTATTTTGTATTTTTTTTTATTTATTTTTAAAATAATTTTATTATTTTTTTTTTACTTTTTTTTTTTAAATTTTTTTATTTTAATTTTTTATTTTAAATGTTTCCTGAATCCCTGATTCAAGGTGTTTGGGGCCTTGATCCCTGGGTTAACCCCGGATTCTGATGATGGGGGATCCTGGGGGGGTGCCGGGAGGGGTGAGTTATGTCGGTGGCAGAGGCCCCCTCGCTGTCCTCCTCGCGCCTCCCCTCGAAGAACATCCTCTTCCTCATCTTCCCCATCGGCATTCTGTTCCTGCTCTTCCCCATCACACTGGGGACTCAGGGGTCCACACCCACTGTGGGGCAGAGGTGGCAACCCACCTCCTTGCATGGGTGGTGGCCCCTTGTCAGCGCATGCATTGCGGGCCTTGCTCGCGCTTTCTCTTGCCCTTTTCTCTTTTGCTTGCCGCATTGCTTCTGTCCTTTTTTGATTTCCTTTTTTTAGGTCCTTTTGGAGCCGCCCTTTCCCCGCCTGGCTCCTTTTGCTGTCTTTCTCGGCTTTGCATTCCTCGCCCATTCTTTGCATTCAGCTTGCTCTCAGCCCGCCACACTGCGATCACTCCCTCAGCCCACACCAGGCTCAGATCCGCGGCTGTCCTGTTCTGGGCTGGCATGCAGCTCTGCTCTGGCCCTTGAGCTCCCGGCCTCTTGGCTGCTCTGCAAGAGTCCGTTGCAGGCGCACAGGCCAGACCGATTGTCAAAATGGACAGAAAAAAAATTATTCCAGCCAGGACAGGAAAATGATGTGACTGGTGCTCTTAATGTGTGGCTGGCGCTGTCAGAGCCGCTAAGCTGCTGTCCATAGCCAAGCGAGTGCTGCAAGCCTACTATGGCCTAGCTAGCATCTAATCAAGCCTAGCCACCACCAATGCCAGCCAAATTCAAAGCTCGGGCCCAGTTACTCCATAAATGGTGGAGTGGTGAATAAAGTCAAACTAGACCAGGCACTAAAATCGCTGCTAGTAGTTCGAATTAGTCTGTGGCCTCAGTACAGCAAAACTAGAATTAATAGTGGTTATTATTGTCATATATATCATATATAATATTGTATTATCAAAGTATGCTAGGCATTGCACAGAAACACAATAGAGAGAGTCTCTTCAAATGATGTCATAAACACACAAAAAAGGGGTGGGAGAAGAAGGATGAGAGTGACAGTATCATAGAATCATAGACTTTAAGGTCAGAAGGGACCATTATGATCATCTAGTCTGACCTGCAGAATGCAGGCCACAGAATTGCACCCACTCACTCCTGTAACAAACCCCTAACCCATATCTGAGCCACTGAAGTCCTCAAATCATGGTTTAAAGACTTCAAGGTGCAGCGAATCTTCCAGCAAGTGACCTATGCCCCAAGCTACAGAGGAAGGCAAAAAAACCCCAGAGCCTCTGCCAATCTGTCCTGGGGAAAAATTCCTTCCCGACCCCAAATATGGCAAAATAAGGAAACTGGATAAATTCATGTTGGCTAAGTCCATAAATGGCTATTAGCCAGGATGGGTAAGAATGGTGTCCCTAGCCTCTGTTCGTCAGAGGATGGAGATGGATGGCAGAAGAGAGATCACTTGATCATTGCTTGTTAGGTTCACTCCCTCTGGGGCACCTGGCATTGGCCACTGTCGGTAGACAGATACTGGGCTAGATGGACCTTTGGTCTGACCCGGTATGGCCGTTCTTATGTTCTTATGATCAGCTAAACCCTGAGCATGTGGGCAAGAGTCACCAGCCAGAACCCAGGAAAGAATTCTCTGTAGTAATTCAGCTCCCACCCCATCTAACATACCATCACAAGCCATCAGGTATATTTACCGCTAATAGTCAAAGATCAATTAATTGCCAAAATTAGGCTATCCCATCATACCATCCTCTCCATAAACTTATCAAGCTTAGTATTGAAGCCAGATATGTCTTTTGCCTCCACTACTGCCCTTGGCAGACTGTTCTAAAACTTCACTCCTCTGATGGTTAGAAATTTTCATTTAATTTCAAATCTAAGCTTCCTGATAGCCGGTTTATATCCATTTTTTCTTGTGTCCATATTGGTACTGAGCTTAAATAATTTCTCTCCCTCCCTGGTATTTATCCCTCTGATGTATTTATAGAGGGCAATCATATCTCCCCTCAGCCTTCTTTTGGTTAGGCTAAACAAGCCGAGCCCTTTGAGTCTCCTTTCATAAGACAGGTTTTCCATTCCTCGGATCATCCTAGTAGCCCTTCTTTGTACCTATTCCAGTTTGAATTCATCCTTCTTAAACATGATAGACCAGAACTGCACACAGTATTCCAGATGAGGTGTCACCAGTGCCTTGTATAATGGTACTAACACCTCCTTATCTCTACTGGAAATACCTCGCCTGATGCATCCCAAGACTGCATTAGCTTTTTTCATGGCCATATCACATTGACGACTCATAGTCATCCTGTGATCAACCAACACTCTGAGGTCCTCCTCCTCCTCTGTTACTTCCAGCTGATACGTCACCAGCTTATAACCAAAATTCTTGTGATTACTCCCTAAATGCATGACCTTTCACTTTTCACTATTAAATTTCATCCTAGTACTTTTACTCCAGTTTACAAGGTCATACAGATCTTCCTGTATGATATTCCAGTCCTTCTCTGTATTGGCAATACCTCCCAGCTTTGTGTCATCTGCAAATTTTATTAGAACATTCCCACTTTTTGTGCCAAGGTCAGTAATAAAAAGATTAAATAAGATTGGTCCCAAAACCGATCCCTGAGGAACTCCACTAGTAACCTCCCTCCAACCTGACACTTCACCTTTCAGTACGACCCATTGTAGTCTCTCCTTTAACCAGTTCCTTTCCACCTTTCAATTTTCATATTGATCCCCAACTTTTCCAATTTAGTTAATAATTCCCCATGTGGAACCGTATCAAATGCCTTACTGAAATATCATGTGGTTCTGCAGGAAAGCATTTACACCTATTTATGGTTTATTAAATTAGGTGGATGTTTTTGTGGATTTTTAAAATTCCCTTTTGATGATACAGGAGAAATTAGAGGTTTTTTGGAAGGATTAGAATAAAGTGTGGGGAATAGTTTGAAATACAGATTTTGGAAACGTTCTTTGTATAGGGCAAAATGTAGAAAAAGAAAATAGGAGGGCATCACTAAAGGAACAGAAAGGTTTTAGAGGTCCAATCCTATAAGATACTGAGCATTGCCTTCCATTGAAATCAGTAAGAGTTTCAGGTGGTGATCACCTCCCAGGACTTGCACTGAGCAGAGCACATGCTGTGGGGCCAAGTTTCCAATTGTGTTACAAACTTGAGGCACAGACCATGCTTGCTGAATAGCTCCTTTTGTTGTGCAAATCTTCTGAGTGAACTTACGCTCAATTTTACAAACCTGGGCTAATATATTTTTTCATTTAGTTTTGACACACTGTAGTTCAACTTTCTGATCTTAACCAGTATTTCCTCTAATTCTTTTTCCTATGAGAAGAATGAATTACCACCAGAATTCAAGTTAAAAACCTATGAGCCTAGTTTCTCATTCCATTTGCTTCTTCATTCACATATTTTCTTTCTTCCGTTTATTAACTAATTTCTCTCCTCATTTATATCATACCCATCATTTATCACTTTCTTTCCAAGACACACATTCTCTCCCTTTTGCTTTTCCTCTCTCTCTCTCTCACTCTTCTTCTCCCCGATACCCCACATTATCCTATTCCTCACTTTCGTTGTACGATGGGTGATGGAGATATCTATCGTTATATATACATATAATATATTTAATAGCCTTCCAGTCCATAAAGTCAACTAAAAAGGCATGTGATACAATGGTGAATGGCACAGTAGAAACAGATTGTAAAGGGGTTAAAGCAAGGGTAAGAAAAGCCTTTGGGGAAATAAGCAGTATTCAGCACTAATTGCTACTTTTCTTTGTCATCTTCATGACTGAAAACCAGGCTTTCTTTTTACAAAGCTCTTTACTTACCAGTGACTTATCTGATTTAATTTATTTTCGTTCTGAAAACTGTTCAACCAAAATTGCGTACTAAACTCCAAGGAAGCATGTTATCATTGGTATAAAGCAAATGATGCCAGTATACCATCTTCCCGCAAACAGTTTTTATGTTTATTGCTATTGGCAATCTTCACATCTTTATATGTTGGTTCACATCCTTTAACTTCTGTCATTTATTTTCTAGAATTGTATGAAATGGCTGAAAGATGCTAATTGAATATGCTTATAAAAAAATCCAAGTCAACATGCTAAGAGAGGTGCTTCTAGTAGTCAACAGAACTTTATCACTTAAAAAAAAGTTACCCAGCCTTAGTGTGTAAATTGTTATATAGTATCAGCTACCTACTTTTATTACATTTTTTGGTACTTGATGATTTGAACATGATGAATTTCTTTGAATATGCAGAGGTTGCCATAGAAACTAAATCTCGAAGTAAAAAAGTGAAGATATGAAGCATTACTAATTCTGAAGAAATTATGCCACTAATTGTGAAATGAAAAGAGATGCACAGTTCCATTTATTTTTGAGAAGCATATAATTTAAGCATGTCTAATGTAGTTTTGTAAGAAAGCCTCTAGTGTGGATATACAGTAGACAATAAATCAAACCAAAGAACAAAAAGCTGAAATGATCACAGTGTTTTTGTAGGAACAAGTTCTTCATTTTTCTAAAAACTCATAACATACTTAATTGTATTCCCCAAATTTAGCCTCCTTATCCCTCTTTAATACTTGTACTCAATTTCATATGTAACAACCATGTAATGGATTTCCTTGCTCAAAACAAGCAGTGTATTTTCTTTCTTTGTCATATCATTTTAAATAATCAGGGATATTTTCTAGAACAAATTACAAAAAATAAATAATAAAAAAGTTCCATGAACTTTTTTCAAATCCTGCAGACAGTTATTGCTTTCTGGTTTATATTTTTTAAGTAACTTAAAACTTCTAAAAACAGTAGGGAGAGGTTTCTCTTAGCAAAGCAATACTGGGTGACTTTCTCTACACTCAGATTTTATTATGGGATATCAGGATAGATGATAACGAGGAGATACTGTCATTCCAGGGTCCCAAGTTGGGCATGTATTATATTCTGAGCTGTGCTTTTATTATAATTCTCACTTTCCTAACAGAGTCAAGTTCCCCTACAGCTTTAATATACAAATTTTTATTGTATACCTTTCCCTCACCTTCCATGTGTTGCCTCCTGTGTGTTCGTACAGTGCCTAGCACAAGGGGGGGCTATTCTGGGCATTACTGTTGTATAAATAAAAAATAATCCTAATAATTGTATAGGGCAGGTCTCAACTCCAGCCAGAGGCAAAGTGGCAGCAGGCCTCACTGGTGCTTTTTGAGTCTCGCTGCTGCAGAGCTGGGAGGAGCAAGCAGGCTGCTTGAAGGTAAATGGAGTGGCTTTTTGGGGTGTGGAATTATTCTGTTGTGATATCGAGTAAGAGAGGGGTAATTCTTGTGTACCAAGCAAAACTCTTCCTTCACATTTTTCCTTAAGATGTATTACTCTTTTGAAGCCTTTCTTCACTGACCTCTGAACTTGAACTTGAAGGTGTTTTACAGCGGACAACAGCCCCAGTATTCTAACTTTAAGCAGGAAATCAAACATGTCTCACTTTTGGCAACCTGTTCCTTCCACCCTACGTTGGTAAGAACTCCATATAGCTTTTCTCCTTCTGTGGCCTTCTGTCCTGCCTGCTGAGAGAGCAGGAGGATCAACCACTCCATTTACCTTCAATCTTTGCTTCACTCCTCCTTTGCCCTCCTGCTGCTTTGCATGTTAGCACAGTTGCTCTGAGAAATGAGTTAGTATTGAGAGGAGAAACTGGAGCAGAGGTAAAGATTAGTAATGTTGCCACAATACACATGCATGAGAGACATGGAATAGAGACAGATTCTCCATGATGAGGAAAAGAGGATGAGTTAAAAAATCTCAAATGGACGGAGAAAGAGAGTGAGAACTTGAGAGCAAAAACTTTAGAAGATGGGGTGAGATGCCTTAGAGGAGAAAAAGAGAGGAATGATTCAGAACTGAAGGGGAGGAGAAATAGAGAAGTTTGCAGGGGGAGAAAATTGAAGCACCTGAAGACACTAAAGAGGAAGCAGGCCTGTCATCTTTTCCCATCCTGAAAACACTGGTAAAGGAAGCGGGCCTTTCTGCCTTCCTCTGGAGACTTCAAGGATACAAGAAATGAGGAGGCACCAAGGTTTGTTAGGGAGAGATGTTAATTTGAAAGGCTTCAGAGAGGTGACGTTCCAAAGGTTAAGATGAGCATCCCAACTTGCCTGAAAGCTCCAACTGAAATTGGGGTACCATCGTGCTAGGTTCTGTCCATGCACTAATAGGAGACAGTCCTTTTCCTGAAGAGCTTACAATTTAAATTGCATACAAAAAAAGCTAGGAAATACAATTAAAATTGATTGTGTAGACTGCATTCAATGCCTTGGTGTATATGCATTGTAATAATCTTATCCATCATCACAGAAAAGAACATCTGTTTTCTTTTTGTAACCCTCTGTCTCATTCACTGTCCCTCCTGTACACTGAATGAGGAAGCAGTCCTGTAGAATACAACTTTTAGATAATGTTTTCACCTCTTAGCTCAGAGAGCCGATAGTACATAATTGTGTAACAAGGACTGTATCAATAATGCATATGTGCAAAGGGGCTGAATTAAGGTTGCACAAGCAGCCTTAATTCAGCCAATTTCTAGCTTCTGAATGCTTGACTTTGCTACCTGAATATTCTTTTAAAGTAGTTTTGTTAATGTAATTTCTAGGTGTATTAAAAAACAACTTGAAAGAACAAACATTCTAACCTATGGAAGCGCATTGACCACCCCTTCCCCATGTGGTTCTCCCACGGGGCTGATGTAAATGTTGAATTGCACTGGGCCTAGTGCCGATCCCTCTGGAATCCCACTAGAAAACTAGAAAACCGGATGACTGGGCATGGAAGTGGCAGATGTACTTCAATGTAGATAAGTGCAAAGTAATGCACATTGGAAAGCATAATCCCAACTATACATACAAAATCATGGGGTCTAAATTAGCTGGTATCACTCAAGAAAGAGATCTTGGAGTCTTCTTGGATAGTTCTCTGAAAACATCTGCTCAATGTGGTGCAGCAGTTAAAAAAGCTAACAGAATGTCAGGAACCGTTAGGAAAGAGAGAGATAATAAAAGAGAAAATATCATAATGCCACTATATAAATCTGTGCTATGCCCACCCTTTGAATACTGCATGGACTTTTGGTTGCCCCATCTCAGAAAAGATATATTAGGATTTGGAAAGGTGCAGAGAAGAGCAACAAAAATGATTAGGTGGGTGAAACAGCTTCCATTTAAGGAGAGATTAAAAAGACTGGGATTGTGCATTTTAGAAAAGAGATGACTAAGGGGGGATATGACAGAGGTCTAAAAATCATGAATGGTATGTAGAACATGAATAGGGAAATGCTATTTACCCCTTCACATAACCCACGAACCAGGGGTCACCCAACAAAATTAATAGGCAGCTTTTTTTTTAAAACAAACAAAAGAAAGTACTACTTCACACAGTGCAGTCAACCTGTGGAACTCAGTGCAATGGGATGTGAAGGCAAAAGGTATAAATGAGTTCAAAAATAATTAGATAAATTCAGAGGATAGGTTCATCATTGGGTATAAGGCAAGGTGGTCAGGGATGCAACTTCATGCTTTGGGTGTCCCTAAAGCTCCAACTGCCAGAAGCATAAGGCACTGGCCACTGTCAAAGACAGGATACTGGGCTAGATGGACCATTGGTCTGATGCAGTATGGTCATTCTTATCCTCTTATATGTTGAATTTGGCCTTACGAGCAATCTCTTTCTAAAAAATTGTATACTTACAAACTTTTTTTTTCAAGGTGTCTTACTTTAGCTAGGCCAGCCACTTGACATATCACTCATTAATCATATATATTAGCTAGAGTAGTTGAGTCTTTAAAACCCAACTGCCTACTCTCTCCATAGGGACTAGTTCTTGTTTTCAAAATGTGATGACATATGCTTTAAGATGCTGCTAATTAGCCCTTTCCCTTGAAAATTCATCCTGACATGTTTCAAGTACATTTTCTCCCTCATACTTGAGTATGGGATCATTAAATTATTAATTCTCTTTCATAAGGCTTGTAGAATTCCCTGCATAATGCTACTTGTTTATATCTTAAAATATTTAATAATCCTGCAGCTTATTCTAGACACTAACGTTACTTGCATTTCTCCTGAAGAATTCTGTTCTTAAAGTTGAATAGATTATATTATGATACAGTAGAGAGCTGCAGTCGAGATTAATGTTTTTAGTATTTATTAGTATTGCAGTAGTGCCAAAAGGCACCAGTCCAGTCAGAATTGGAGCCTAGTCATGTCAGGCACTATACAAACACATGGGAAGACACGCACAGTCTGCTCTGAAGAGTTTACATTCTGATTTAAGACAAAACTTGACAGTTTTGACAAACTAGAGGAACAAGCTCAAGAGTAAAATAAGTTCACGGGGTACATTCTCTTGCTGTGTGCACAACCTGAGAGTTCTGAAGCATATAACATGTTGGTTGGTTGGTTGGTTTTTTGGTGTGTTTTTTTTCTTTTGCCTGTGACCTACCAATCACTAGTTGGCTGATTAATTGGCAACAAAAATGAGTCTTCAGTAAGAGAAGGAAGTGAAGTGCAAATTATTCCAGAGAAGACATTCCAGGAATAAAGGGAGGTATGGATGTAAACGTTACATAGTTACTTCATAGATAATGTTCACTACATTGAATTACTAGCAAAAATATATGCCAGTACCACCAACATGCCAGCAATAATTTCAGTTACAATTATTTGTGAATTATTTTATATTATTTAATGGAGATTGATCTGGATAGTGGTATATAGTCAGTTAGTATCATGCCTTCCTTTCTTCTAATTTAGCTTACAGAATATTGGATATTTCATTTTAGTTAGGAAGAGCAAGTTTATGATGATTTTTCTTATTTTCTCATATGAGCAGTTCCATAATCCAGATATTAACACTCTTGTGAGTTTAACTACTCAGTGAAAATTGTGAATTTCACTCTAAATGTAACAGTTGCTAAATAAGATGGGTATATGGAGTGTTGTGCTAAGCAACTTTTTATTGTGAGCCCAGATATAGTCTGTCTGGTGCCTCCATGCAGGGAAGTTAGGGGGCAAAAAGCAACCTTTTACTCCCTTGTGCCAACAATCTGCATTGTGACCAGCACTGCAGAGAGGAGCTAAGATTCCCTATGGCTGCTAATTCCTTCTTCCACGTGGGTAGGTGAGGAGTGGATAGGGTCTTGGCACTCCCACCCACACAGTAAGCAAGACAGCACACAAGGGGATCTTTGTTTCTCCCTTCTGGAGTGAAAGAGGGACTAGGAAGCAGATTATGATTGAGTCACAATCTGTTTCTGGCCTGATCCTGGGGAAAAGACTTTACCCCAAGGCTTGGGGAAAAGCTTGTAATATTTGTTTAAAGTATCTTAAATCAATAAAAAAGCTATCTTTCTATAATTATTCTTTTCTCCCAGATATTGCTTAGGCTTTCAGATGGTCATAGAAGGATTTAAACAACAATTATAGCTCAATTATAACGGTATAACAGTTTTAAGAAAAGTCTTGTATCTGTTGGAGAGGCAGGGGAAGACTGATTTTTATGCCCCCAGGAATGGCTACTTCTTCATTTCAGAAATAAATTCTGAAAATATTTTTGTAAAGCAGTGGCGTGAGTACATTATGAGTGACTTAATATTATTGCATTCTTTTAGTAGTCTTAGTGTCTTAAAGGCTCTCTATGTTTATAGTTCTAATGAGCTGAGAGTAGTTATAAAATTCATTGTTTTTAGTGCACATTGTTTATAAAAAAAACAATTTGATTAAAATGTTTCACATTAATGAACAGATGTTCACTTTTACAAATTCTGTAAAGAAAACAAATTTTAAAAAATATCAGTTATAAAAGGAAACAAGCACTTGACAAACATAAACCTTGCATTCCTAGAATATTTCCCCTCGTATTAATATGTTCATCTCCTTCCGGTCCTTTAATGTTGAGTGTACCGCAGATGTTCTTGTAGCCATATAGTCTCTTGTACACTTGACATAAACCATTGTCTGTTAAACTAATTGTAGAATATAGAGTAGGAGAAAGTATACTGTTGGTCTCAATGGGCAGTGACTAATGAATGGCAAAGCAAAAACAGAATCAAAAAAGCTATTTCTCTTTCTGATTTTTTTCATGTAAATGATTTCAAAAAGGTTTGCCACCCGCTCTTGTTTTAATTTTGCAACATCCATCACAAATTATATTTCAGCTCATGTAAAAAAAAGAAACATTTAGCTCCCAGAATATTCTGGTTTTTCCTATGTAATTAACACTCCATTCACAGTTGTGTATGTCAATCAAAATCCTGCCCTCTTTCCTTTAACACTTCCTTGATACTTTGTTTAGACTGTTCTAAGTGTCGTCCTCAATACACCCTAAATATGTACAACCAGGAACAGGGACATGCTTTAAAGAAGTTGACAGTATGTTGATCCTAATAACTCAGAGGAGCTATTTAAAAAGATGATCCATTATATGGTTATTTTGTATTTAGGATATCATATTTCTGTCTATATTCTTTGGGGATATATATGATTACTGTTTTTCAAATAAAGCTGATAAACATTAGCTTATATTTACCCTTGTAAAGTAGAGATAAGCCCAAACAAAACCACAGACCTCTACACCCCTGAACTTTCAGGAAGTATGGAACCAGATTGGAACCTAGTCCCTAACATCACCCTGTGAAGGGTCAAAGGAAAACTTTCAGGTCCAAACACTTTTAGGAAAGTTTTAGATCTGGACCCAAATCCAAATGCTACTTCTCAGGCCCATCTCTATATATCATTTATCATGTATTTAAATAATCTATTCAGTTATGTGATATTCTAGCAATGTCAATTTGTGACACTCATTCAGAATCTACAAGGATTTTCATTTTGAACATTTTTGAACGTTTTCGGAATAATGTTCCTATTTTACTCTTGCAAAAAAACACATTTGTATGTACACACACAAAATGGCAGGCACAAATCAAATATTTTCTGGCTAAATCAGGTACTTACAAATAAATTGGATGCATTTGTAAATTGTTAACTTATACCTTTTTGCATGTATATTTACCCCATATCCAGGGGCAAAAATGGGTTTTATGGCCACAAATATGTGTATTTTTGCCATAGCAACTTGACATTAGTTGTCAGCAGTTATTGTGTCTAAAAATGCTACACATTTAAATTTTACAATCAAGATTTAAGCTTGTAAGTTGTTTCATTTTTAGTCTGTTTGTCAAAAACAGAATTACTGCATTTGTTCACTCAGAGCCTGCCCTCTATCTATTGAAGTCAGTAGAAATACTCCCATTGACTTGGATCATGCCTTAGTTAGGTATTTGTGTGACTGGTATTTACAGGCACAAATGCATGTTTTATACACAGAGGTAGTAACTGCATAAACAGAGAGCATTTTTGCAAATCAAGTTCTGTATCCCCTCTTGCTCCTCACCCTCCAAAAATCGATGTAGCCTTTGTAAGACACAGGAATGCACGCACTCTAAAAAAACTTCTGTTTGGTTAACTTCTTCCTCAATTTCTCCTATGCATCCCCATTGATTTTGAGGCAGCATTTGGCTAAATTATTGCAGGTGTATGTGCAGAATGCAAGGAAAGGCACTGGTGGCCTTAGTTTTTGAACTCCTGTGAATTAAGTAATAATTCTGAGCCCTTTTTTGCCTTCATATATGTCTGCAGTAACCTTGCTGAAGTCACTTTAAGGTGGATGTGTATCAGAAAGCAGCATATGGTTCTTTGTGTTTCAGAATAAAAAGTTACCAATAATAAGAATATATTCATATATATAATTGTATAAAATAGGTGAAATATTGAGGTTAGCTAGTGTTTATTGCAAATAGAAAAAAAATTCACTGTTAACTTTTGGTATTCTGGATAAGTATTATTGAAATTCATACTGGGTCTTAATACTCATTCACAGCTTACACTGCAATGGCTCCAGCTCATAAATGTGTACTGAGAAAAATGCTTGAAACATAACTAAACTCTTTCCATATAAAGGATCAATAATACAAAATCTACACTATTGCCATTCCATATTCATAGCATAAATCTTAATGGTTCTAATGGAGTTTAGAATAACACATCAAACTGAGATTAATCTTAATGGGTCATTGACATGATTTCAGTTTCAACCACAACATTCTTAGCTTGTTAGTAACATAGGACTATGGGGGAAGAAACCCCAAGGAATGAAACCTCAAAAATATCTCTAATTAAATGTTATCGGTTTGACTTAAATCAACAAAAAATTTCCTTTCCATCAGCCATAAAGAAACCTTTGATTATAAGCTAAGTAATGGTGTGTTAGCATAACAATTCAAGACCATATGTGAAATACATAAACTTTGAAATGATACCAGTAGACGTATGACTGCTCAAAGATTTTAGTCCACTCTCTTCCGGTCTTGGGTTCCTGTATAACAGCTTAGCTCTTGAAATTGAGGTTTAGCTGTTTGTGAATCTGAGTAGGTGACAAATGACTTAAGTAATGGAGATCAATAAGTAAGACACACATATTTCAGTTCACTAGTGACACAGCTGAAAATCAGCTTTGAGAAATAGGGTGCTGGGCATATGTTAAATTGGTTATGTTCAACCTGTACAATTATTATATGGCTTATGATGACAGCTGCATTATAGTTTTACATCCCAGACCATTGAGCGATCAAATAAAATGTAATTTATTTGGACATTATCAAGATGATGGGTTTGTTATATGTTACTTCCCTACCAATATGCTTTCACTCTTGAAACCTAGCTGGAAAAATGTGCCAGTAAAAATTATTGTGATGCAAATACATTGTTTCCCATAGTTAAGAACTTTTCTGAGGCAATAAGTTCTTATCGATGCTGCAATAAATGGTAAAAAAGTATTTCCGCTTTGGATAGCTTTTGATCTTTTTGTTAATAAACAGTACAAACAATCTTGCTTTTACAGATTATTTTATTCCAAATCAATCCTCAGATGTAATATTTATGAATGTCTGGGTTTTTTTTGTTGTTGTTTCCAGGGAAGGCGAGGTAAACCAGGACTCCCTGGTAAACCAGGATCACCAGGACCTCCGGTGAGTAACCAGCAAGGAAAGTGGGAAATTCTCACTTCAGTCAAGAACTGGTGTATACTTTGTTAGCATTTTTGTAGCAGCTTACCTGAGGATAGCTTTAAATGAACACAATGGATCTTTGTTCTCTTTGCAATATCAGGCAGTTACAACTCTCAACCTTTTGATAGAACAAAGATAAAGAATTGGATCCCAAATAAGAGAAGCTAAAAAGAAAAAACAAGATTCCACACTGCTGTCTAACAGTTCAGAGAGGGGCTGGCTGAAAATGCTAACTATGGATATTGTGCATTCATTCAGTTTACCAAATGTATGATGCTGTATTTAAGATCAGATAATTTCTTTCTCAGAGGGATAATTTGAAAGATGAAGGACTGTGTGATGAGCTTGCCAACTGAATGGTGTAGAGGATTATACCCAATACTGGATTGAGCACTCAACTGTAGATCAAATGAGTTTACAGAAGAATAAAAAAGATTAAGAAATACAAAACTATATGAAAGGATTTATAATATGCAGCACTAAAGGTTTTAGCTCAGATCTGAGAGTTTGGGTTTTATTAGAAATACATGATTTGGAATTTGAGCTCAGGCTTGGGTTTGTCTTGCTTCAGGGCTTCTCTGGGCAGTAACAAATGTGATCTTTGAGAGAATAAGATTTGATAAGAGTTGTGACATTATATACTGTTTACTATATTGTAAAAATGCCATCACACGCAAACGCATGAAAGATGTTAAGAGCTAGGTGTGTACTTCTTAATAAGGTAAACTTATAGTCAATGAGTTGAAAGGTTCTTTTCTTAAAGCGTATTTGTCTTGTGAAACTCACTGTCTGCAAGCAGTTCTTCAACTGTTTCACCCTGTGGATCACTCCATAAAATATAAATCCACCATTGGACCACTGCCTCTTGCCCTACTGCACAGTTTTCATAATGTTCCATTCTGTGACTCATCAGGAAGGACTCTGTGAACAAAAGGTTACATCTGAGCCATAGTCTGAGAATCCCTGGTCTATACTAATGGTTAGGATTAAACAAAAGTGTCATTGTTATCATCAAATTTTTGTGCTGGTTGAACATTAGTAATATTCCCAGTTTCAAACCACATTTTGACAGTTTTCAGCCTTCACTGGAATAGGTGATATCCATCAATCCATATTTCAGAATTCTTATTTCTAGAAATGTTCTTGCTGGACATAGTGAAGGGAAGCTGTCAGGGGTAGGTGAGTAAATTGGAATAGATGGTTCCTGCACTTATCTAAGAAGAAACAAAAGATCACACATTCTGTCACTGCCAATTTCTTTAATTTTTTCTAAGAAAATATTTTCAGAAAGCAAAACAGATGGTGGTGGTCATTCATTGTATGTAAAAATAAGTAGATATTAATTCATCTTCATACAGCCATCCTGAAGCCTCACTTGGAGTCCTGTGTACAGTTTGTGGTTCCTTGTGATAGAGACACCGTACACTGGAGGGAATCCAAACAAGGATAATGGAACGATAAAGTAGTGATGTAGAACCCTATTGAACACAAATGCCAAACATGATCTGTTTTAATATCAAGATAACAGGTATCAATCTTAGGCCTTGTCTGTCCACATTTTTTGTATCCGTATAATATGTTAGGTAGGGTTATCATGTTTTACATATCTAGTTATCATAGTACAATCTCTAATGTGGACTTAGTTGTACTGGTATAGTTTATTCCCCTTCCATATGGGAATAACAGTATCAGTATAAACACACGTACACCAATATAACTGCATCCACAATAAGATGATTGTACCACTTTAACTATACTGGTACAACTAATTCCACATTAGAGATTGTACTAAAATATCTATAGAGGTACTACTTTTGTGAATAGACAAGGCTATAGGGTGCTTTTTTAATTCCTTCTTTCTTTTCTACTCTGTTGCTCCTTCCGTTTTTTGCTTCTGTCATTTCTCTTCCTATTCAATCTATCTCAGTCTGCTATCTTGCTCTTCCATTGGCCCTTCCTATGCTGGACATTAAATGGAAGTAGCTGCTTCATTCACATGGACACATTGGCTCCCCCTACTTTTGGCCTTGCCTCTCCACAGTCCAGAGCACAGCACAGTTAGCACACATGCCCATAGGTTTGCTATCAGAAGATTAGCAGCTATGATTTATGAAGAGCTTAAGGGAGCTCAGCATGTAAAGCCTGGACTCTACAGGAAAAATGAGAAGAGAGATATGAGATCACCACCCATAAGTACTTCAGAAAGAATAAGATAAAAATGAGTAATTATTTAAAGTGGCTAAAACACAGATTGGGTATATGAAATTAATAGGAACATTTAAATTTGATAGTAAGAAAACATTTTCAACTGTTAAAATATTAAAAGGGCAAAAACTTCAATAAGGAGAGTTCTGAGCCAGCAACACTGAAGACTAGACTCGATAAAATCTTTAGGGGGTTTGGTGTAGAAGACACTCCTAAAGTAGTACAGAGTAATAGGCTAGCGGGACCAAATTCAAGTGACGTATACAGACTATAAGTGTACACTGGTAAGCGATGTGAGTGTTAGACTGTCTAAATGAGTGTTATTTGTATATCTGGAGAGCCAGAAGGTATAAATTATGCCAGTTTATACTCTCTTTACACCCTCTTGTGAATCTAGCCTGATGACTCTTAGCTCTCTTATCTGTGGCTCACTAATTTGTTCAACACCTAAATCTGTTGTTATTTTTATAAAATCTATATTTGTACTGAGTTCATATTCCCTTACAACCTACTATACAGTCTTGATTAAGAACTATGTCAATACCAGAAAGGCAAATCATTACATTTTTTAGCTGGAGTATTCAATAAAGAGACATTTTCTGCTCATCCCCTTTCAGGTGTCTTTCTTTTTTGCTTCATGTATTCTCTGGGGTAAATCTAGCTTCCATTGAAGTCAATGAGAATTTCTATTAATGGGTTATAAAAGAAGATTTTTGTCATTTTATTTCCCCCAGTTGATATTCAGTTTTCCCCTTTGAGTATTTTTAAAGGGTTTATTAAACAGTGTGTAGTTGTAAAATGTATTATTCACTCCTGGTGCAGAATTCTTGATTTTGGTCCTTGCTCTCTGATATTGTTTTTGAGTATTGTTCCATTATTTCAGTATTAGACAGCTGAGCTGTGTGCTCATACTTGTCACACTTCAATGCATAACAATTTATGCTGAAAACAGTAAAGCCAAGAAGCTGCTTAAATAGACCAGCAGCTCCCTCTAGTGTTTATTTGTTAATTTCTCCCCTTTTAAATGATTGAGAATTATATAAGGCTCTACAGTTAAATACAGTATGCCTTTGTTACTTGAGAAGTTTCCAAATAGTATGACTCCGAAGCCAAAAACCATTCACCTTTCACATGCATTTCATATCTTTTTCTTGCTTGCTTAACAAACATTTCTGTTGAAAGGAAGGCCATCTCTCACTAACTGTGTTCTCCCTCTGCTTCAGTCTTTGTTGAATTAAAAATGCTCAATTTGTGATACTAAAGTGGGCATTATCATAGCAAAACCCTGTGAGGTCATAAGCACAGGATTATAACTTCATTGCAGAAGTAAGCTGTTAAGAGCTTTCTCCTGCAGTACCTGCTAACAGAAATATCTGCAGGAATCAGCAACACAAAAGGAGATGCTGGCAAAGTATATTTCTTTGTGTAAAATTATTATGTTTTAAATCTTGTTCCAGCAAGAAATTTCTCCTGAATACTTGAAGTAGTTTTGAGGGAGAGTGTAGAGGGAACTGAGTGCTGTATTTATATATGCTGTCAGCCTAATCCTGCATTGGCCCAACCCTGCAGTCCTTAGACAAACTCCTTTTAATTTCAATTAATGTTTCATCTGCCTAAAGGATTGCAGGATCATAGTGTATGTATTTGCACATATTGATTAATTCTAACATATTTTTTCAGGCTTCAGAAATAAAAATATCCTATGGATATTCTATGGATCTCAGGGCCATTATGAGGGTTAGATTGTTAATGTTTGCAAACCCTTTTGCAGATGAAACACAAATGTGTTTGTGGTAGAAATGTGCTATGATGACAATATTTGCAGGAGAAACTGACCTATCATATTTGACTCATGGCAATAATTATCACTTTATCTCATCATAACCACAGAATGACAATATATGTTTAAAAATCTGTTAAGAATTGTAAAATGGAAACACCATCATTTAATAATATGCATTGTCACATGTCCTGCTCGGGTCATAGTTCCAGACTATACAGCTGCTAGGGACATTGTTGACATTCCAGTGTCACCTTGTGGGTCATTGGAATACTGAAAGACATCCTTACAGAACACATCAGGCAGCTAGTGAAATCCATCCAAAAGCTTTACACTGGTTTAATTTTCTGGCACTGCCTTCTTTTTTCCCCCCTCTTATAGAAGATCCTAGACATTTCTTGATTTTTTTCTTGATATGTAGGTTGAAGCAGAGAATAAAAAGGTTTCACCTGCTTTCTCATTCTGAATTGCCTTCTATGGTACTAATTCTGCAGTCTTCACTGGGACTACTTGCAAGAGTAAATGCTACTCGATGATGCAAAACTGGGCTCTGTGTTTTCTCTTAATACCACCCTGACACTTATGGCTTTAATTTGTTCAATATACCTGTCTGTTATTGGGGAAACCAGACTGTTTCAAAGCTAACAACATCACACTCTCAGAAATTAATCTTACCCTTGATATGAAGCATGCAAGCTTGTCTCTCTCTCTATATATAGTAGCTCTGCATGTCTACTTCTGTTGCCCCTCACGCTGTAGATTCACTCACCCCATATCAACTATTAATCTGTTACTCAGATAGCCCCAATACCATAGTAACTGAACACCTCAGACAGGGAAGTACAGTTATCTCCATTTTTAAGCTAGGGAATTGAGGCACAGAGGGTATGTCTACACTGTAATAAAATACCCACAGATGACCCGTGTCAGCTGACTTGGGCTCAGGCTGCAGAGCTATAAAATTGCAGTGTAAACATTCAGGCTTGCGCTAGGCCTGGACTCTGGGACCCAAGCCTGAGCCCAAACATTTACAATACAATTTTTTAGCCACACAGCGTGAGCCCCATGAGCCTGAGTCAACTGACATGGGCCAGCTGCAATGTTTTATTACAGCACATACCTAAAGAGACTGTGACTGTCCAAGGTCACAGCAGAAATCTGAGGCAGAGCAGGGAACTGAACCTTGGGTCTCCTGAGTCCCAGACTAGCATCTTAAACTCTGAATGATCTGTCCTCTTAAAACTGCTCTTTGCTTTCTTTCTACCAAAACTCCCAAGATTATGGTTTTCACAGAGTCTCTATTTCACACATACTTTGGCATTGAAAACCTTCCTTAAAAACCCTCTCTGGAATCACATGATGCTTCACATCAAGGTCTCGTTCTCATGATTGAGTCCAAGGTTTGTCTGGGAAATGGTTGTGGTTATTTATTGGTGTTATCATAGCACTTAGGAGTCCCAGTCATGGACCAAGGCACCGAACAGAACAAAAAGGCATTCCCTGCCACAAAGAGTTTACATGCTGCTACTTGCAAGTATACCTTTAGCAATACTTGTTTCTTGAAAGGTAGTCTTTATGTATGCTTTGTATTTTTTAAATTATATGGGGATTCATTGTTCTACATGAAACCTTTAAAAGTCTCTCTTCTTGTCCATATTCCCCATGAAGCAGTGAGTGAGACTGTTCATGGACTACATGCATTCTGTCTGTTTAATTCTCTCTCAGAATTCAGTATGTATGTCAGTGCCACCAGCCTAGTTATCTTAAGTAGCCAGCAGTTTGCCTTGGAAATCTCATTTCCTCTGCCTCAGGAAATATTGTAATTCTACCAATATTTTGAAAGTGAACAAATGTTATCAGTTAATTACAATAAACAGAAAATCAAAGCAATGGTAAGCAGAGACCGTTGGTAGAGTTTCTAGCATTGCAAGACTTTTCTCTGCCTTTAGAAGTGTATTGGAAAACTCCTGTGGTAGTGCTAAAGAATCTGGCAGTGGTTGGTCCTGTTGGTTGGTTTGGCTTTTTTTTGGTCTGGTTGTTTTTAAAAGACATGGTAACACATGATTTGTTTACTTTATCCAGTCATGGTAGATGTCATGCCTTTGTGGCTTTTAGCGGATTCTCTTTGGTGTAGTTACACTGTGTCACCAGGGCTGGCCTTACCATGAGGCGAACTGAGGTGGCTGCCTCAGGTGCCATACTGGGGTGGGGCGGGTGCCACTAGGACCCAGAGTGTAGAAAATTGTACATGTGTTTATACTGATACTGTTATTCCGATATGGGAGGGGAATAAACTACCAGTACAACTAAGTTCACATTAGAGATTGTACTACGATAACTAAATATGTAAAACATGATAACCCTACCTAACATGTTATACGGATACAAAAAACGTGGACAGACAAAGCCTAAGATTGACACCTGTTATCTTGATATTTAAACAGATCTTGTTTGGCATTTGTGTTCAATAAGGTTCTACATCACTGCTTTATCGTTCCATTATCCATTGATTGTTTCCTATCTCTTGGCCTACAAATAAACAAAAACAAATCCACATTACATCCTACCCAGCACCTGGAGTTCATAGAAGCAGACCTCAATTCCTGGATGGGATTGGCATCTCTCCCGCCCGACCAATTCAACACCATAAAACTATTGGTCACAAAACTTCGCAACAGTCCCCAGGTCACTACCCGAGACTGCCTACAACTACTAGGTCCCATGGCCTCGTACACTTTCGTGGTCCAAAATGCACACCTGTATATGAGGTGCTTCCAAGCTTGGTTGGCCATGGTTTACAGACCGAATGTGCACACTCTAAACAAGCCTCTCTCCATACCTTTCAGAGTCAAAGACTCTCTAGTATGGTAGACAGTTCCCTCCAAACTCTGCTCTGGAGTCCCCTTTCTCCAGGACACTCCATCCCTCATAATGACTACCAATGCATCCCTCACAGGGTGGGGCACACACGTCTCACCACACAGTCCAGGGGCTATGGTCTTCAACCGAAACCTCCCTGCACATAGATGTCCTAGAACTTAGAGCCATACGCAATGCCTGCCATCACTTCCTCCCACTAATCAGGAATCAACATGTACACATAATGACAGACAACATTGCCTGCATGTTCTGTGTAAACAGGCAGGGAAGAGCTTGCTCTCATTCACTTTGCACAGAGGCTATGAAGCTCTGGAATTGGTGCCTTGTGAACAACATCCGGATATCAGCCACCTATCTTCCCAGAGTTATGAATACCACAGCGGATGAATTAAGCAGACGCTTTCCCTGGGATCATGAATGGGAGATAAATGAGACAGTCATCCACAACATATTCCGCATTTGGGGTCACCCAACCATAGACCTTTTTGCAACTGCGAAAAACACGAAATGTCCCGAATTTTGCTCCAGAGTGGGACTGGGGAGACATTCCCTGGGAGACTTATTCATGGTCCCATAGCACCCGAACTTACTCTATGCTTTTCCCCCATACCAGTTCTCCACAGAGTTCTAACAAAGATATGAACAGATCGTGCCACGGTGATCTTGATTGCCCCGTCGTGGCCCAGACAACTGTGGTTTCCGTTCCTCACCAGAATGTCAATTCGACCACCAATTTCATTGCCCCTCACTCCGAACCTCTTATCACAGCAACACGGCCGATTTCTTCATCCCAGTCTGTCCATGCTTCACCTCAAAGCCTGGTTCCTACATGGTTCTCCCAACTAGCTTGCTCTGACCAAGTTCAAAGAGTGCTCCTACACAGCAGAACACAATCTACTTGCACCACCTATCTACAAAAGTGGAAGCGATTCACACAATGGTGTTCAGCTGAACAACTTTTTTCCACATCGGTACCTCTCCCATTCATACTTGACTACCTATTGGACCTTAAGCAATCTGGCCTTTCTTTCAGCTCCATCAGAGTCCATTTAGCTGCTATTACAACCTTTTATGACAGCATCGACAATACCTCCATTTTTGCTCATCTGATCACCAAGCATTTCCTCAAGGGACTCCAAGCCCTATACCCAGACATTAAACCGCCTACCCATCTGTGGGACCTTCATTTAGTATTATCCTGCCTAACTCAACAACCATTTGAGCCCCTAGCCACTTGCTCTCTTTTACACCTTTCTATGAAAACAGCATTTTTAGTGGCAATTACCTCCGTCAGATGAGCAGGAGAAATAGCAGCTCTTATGGCAGATCCACCATATACGCTATTTTTCAAGGACAAGGTTACCCTTAGATTACACCCCAAATTTCTTCCAAAGGTGCATTCCTCATTCCACATTAATGAGCAGATACACCTACCGGCCTTCTTTCCGAAACCACATGCAAACTCTTTCAAAGCCACAATGCATATGTTAGATGTACGCAGGGCCTTGTCCTTCTATTTGAATAGAACCAAACCTTTTAGAAACTCTTCTAGAATTTTTGTCTCGATCGCGGAGCATTCCAAAGGGACACCTATTTCTACCCAGAGACTTTCAAACTGGATTTCTGAGTGCATCCGATTGTGCTTATCAGATAAAACAAGTTACACCTCCAGCTGGCATCAGAACTCACTCCACTAGATCTGTGTCTACCTCTGTGGCTTTCTTATGCAAAGTTCCCCTGGCTGACATCTGTAAAGCGGCCACTTGGTCCGCTGAACACACATTTGTTAAACACTATGCCCTTACTCAAGGCCCTCTCTCTGATACATGATTAGGCAGAGCTGTATTATCTACTGCATTCCTATCAGATCCGAAGTCCCTACCTCCTTGAGACACACTGCTTTTAAGTCACCTGAAGTGGAGCACCCACAGGGACATCTCTCTCGAAGAAGAAGAGGTTACTCACCCTATGCAATAACTGACGTTCTTCAAGATGAGTGTCCCTGTGGGTGCTCCACTACCCACCCTCCTCCTCTCTACTTCAGAGTTGGGGTAGCCTCCGTTGTAGAGAAGGAACTGAGGAGACCGGCCATGCATGCGTACTATTAAAGTATACTCGGAGCGGGGGGGCAGGCTCATCGCATGCGTAGCCTGTACGAGTACTGCTGCAAAAATCTCTGTGCGAAGACGCAGGGATGCACCAACACCTGAACTGGAGCACCCACAGGGACACTGATCTCAAAGAACGTCAGTTACTGCACAGGGTAAGTAACCTCCTCTTCCTTAAGTCTAGATGATCCAGGACTGTGGACCCACTTGAGCAGTAGCCTGAGGGACTTCTTTGTACTGCATGGGCCACAGCAAGTGAATAACATCATGTTCCCCAAAGACAATGAAAATAGAAGTTTCCATCCAACACATTACTGGCATGAAATCCCCAATTGTGACAAAGTGGAAAGGCCATGGCTTATGTACTCAAAAACCCAGAATGCTGCATACTGTTTTTGTTGCAAGCTCTTCCAGTCTAATGTTCCAGCCACATTGGGTTCTGCAGGAACAAAGGACAGTAGAAATCTGGCATGCAATGAAAAGGCAGCAAATCACCAGAGAGCATTCCATAGGTGGAAAGAGCTTGAGATGAGACTAAGATTAAAGGCCACCCTAGATGATCAGCATCAAGAGAAGATTGCATCAGAGTCTCTTTACTGGCAAAATGTTCTGAAAAGGCACATTGCCATTGTGAAAATGCTTGCTACTCAAAACCTAGCACTGCATGGCACTTCAGATCAGCTGTATGTGCCAAAAAATGGAAACTTCCTTAAAATTGTGAAGCTGGTGGCTGAGTTTGATGCTGTACTCCAGGAGCATCTAAGACGAGTCACCACCCAGGAAATGTACACACACCACTACCTTGGAAAAGCAATTCAAAATGAGATCATACACTTACTGGCAACAAAAGTCAAACAGAAGATTGTGGCAGATCTGAAGTCAGCAAGATATTCCTCTCTTATTCTGGATTGCACACCTGACATGAGCCATATGGAACAAATGACTTCAATGGTGCATTTTGTAACAACAACAGAACCTAATGAAAATGTCCCTGCAATGGTTACTGTCACAGAGCATTTTCTAGAATTTAATGACACTGATGATACTACAGGAGCTGGTATGACAAATGTGCTTCTTAAAAAGCTGGAAGATACGGGAATTGTGATAGCTGACCTGAGAGATCAGGGCAACGATAATGGTGCCAACATGAGAGGAAAGAACAGAGGTGTGCAGACACGAATCCGAGAGTTAAACCCTCAAGCTTTTTTTGTCCCATGCAGTTCTCATTCACTGAACTTGGTGGTCAGTGATGCAGCATCAGCTTCTAGTGAGGCTGCTGAATTTTTTAATGTAATTCAAAGCATCTATGTATTTTTCTCTGCATCAACTCATCGATGGCAAATTTTGAAGCAACATCTGGGAACATCCTCTCTGAGACTGAAACCACTGAGTGCCACATGATGGGAAAGTGGAGTGGAGGCAATAAAGCCTATCAAACACCAAATTGGGAAGATAGATGATGCCATAGTTGCCATTATGGAGGATAATGTTATGACAGAAACTGTTCATGGGAGAACAGTGGCAGAGGGAAATGGAATCCCCAGAAACATATATAACTCCAAATTTCTGTGTGGCTTAGTGTTGTGGCATGACATACTGTTTGAAATAAATGTAGTAAGCAAAAGATTCCAAGGTGTTGACCTTGATATATCTGGAGCAATGGAACAACTGGACAAAGCAAAGTCATACCTACAGTCTTACTGGTCAGATGAGGGATGTCAAAACATTCTGAAGAGTGCACAGAAGTTGGCAGAGGAACTTCACATTAAAGCTATTTTCCCACCCATTCAAGAATACAAGAGTCACCGAAGAAGAAGACATTTTGATTACGAGGCACGGGATAATCCCATAAGAGACCTCAAGCAACAATTCAAAGTTGAATTCTTTAACCAGGTGCTAGATTGTGCAATACAGTCAGTTGAAGAATGCTTCATGCAGCTCAAAGAACACAGCAGTATATTTGGGGTGTTGTATGATATTCCAGAACTCCTCACTATACCTGAAGACCTACACCAGCAATGCAGAGTACTAGAGATATTGATGCGAGTGATTAAGGTGATGAACTGAAAACCCTTTCAAACCCTTTACAAGATCCTTTCAGCAGGATCAACTCCAAAGGCTGTTCTGGAATATATGTTCACAAATAAGGGCAGGTCTATACTTACCTGCCAGGTCGACGCGTAGCGTTCGACTTCTCGGAGTTCGAACTATCGCGTCTAGACGCGATAGTTCGAACTCCGAACGCGCTCCCGTCGATTCCGGAACTCCACCACCGTGAACGGCGGTGGCAGAGTCGACGGGGGAGCCGCGGACTTCGATCCCGCGGCGTCTGGACGGGTGAGTACTTCGAACTAAGGTAGTTCGACTTCAGCTACGCTATTCGCGTAGCTGAAGTCGCGTACCTTAGTTCGACCCCCTACCCTAGTGTAGACCAGGCCTAAGATGACCACCCTCTTTCCAAATGCTTTTGTTGCTCTGCACATTCTTCTAACACTTCCTGTATCAGTTGCAAATGGAGAACGCAGCTTCTCCAAGCTGAAGTTAATAAAAACACATCTACTCTCCACAATGACACAGGAGAGGCTGGTTGGCCTTGCAACCATCTCAACAGAGCATGAGCTGGCCCAGACTGTGGACCTTCAGGAAGCAGTTCAAATCTTTGCAACCAAGAAGGCACAGAAAGCACCACTTTGATTATTCAAACAGATAAAAATGCCAGTGTTTACTATGCAGACAAGAAAAGTTACATTTGCTGTTCAGGTGTTTGAAAGTTAAGTGTTACTTAAAATTTTTGAACAAGGCATTTTAAGTTGTTTGTTCTCCTTTATTGGAGTAGGTAGCAGAGCAGTATCAGGAGAGGAGTAGAACAGGAAGAACGCAGAATTGAGACCTTTCAAAGTTTTGGCCCAAGTGCGGGGGCATGGGGACATCGTTTGAGCTCCCCGTTTCAGGTGCCAAAATGTTGTGGGCTGGCCCTGTGTGTCACAAATTTGTGCTGAAGATTCTCATTTTTCTTTTACAATGAGCAGAAAATAATGTTTTTCCATGGGGGGAAGCAATATGGTATGGAAAGACGTGATTACTCTGAAATATTTCTTAGATGGTTAGACAGACTGCACTGAAAATTCACTTTTTCACTTCTAATCCTGTGAAAATCAATCCAAAATTTTCTGTTACTGCTGTGTCAGCAATGTAACATACTTAATGTAAATTATATTGATCCATTCAACGTGCTGTGAGACTGAAAGGACATTTTCAATAATCTCATGTTTGCTGAAAATGCAGATGAAGTGTAAAACTGAAAGGACCACAATATAACTTAGAAAAAATATGTTTTAAAATGTATTTAAAGGCATTTTCTCTTATGTTCTCACATTCTCACCCCCAGCTTTACTACAAAAATAACACCTAAAACTTGCATGTAATTTTTGGAAAACAATCAGGACACACTTTTATTACTTTTCTTATTCGTATAACCGTAATCTGTCTGTGTTTCAGTTCCGTCAATTATATAACTCAGTATGCAGTCCAAAAACAGACAAACCCAGCTCAGGTGAGCACTTTGCTGATATTCACAAAGGAGCAAGTTTGAAAAATATCTGAAGTAGCAGAGGTGAAAAACACTCATTCAAAAGAGGGAAGCTGCCTTTGCAGTGTTCCTGTAACCACTGTTTATCAAATTGCTTCTGACCTGTGAACCAGTCATACTAGTTCTTTTTTGGCCAAACGGGCTTGTGAGCTGTAGGTCTTTCCAAAGTACTATGCAGGGATGCTGGTATAGAAAAGTAAGGTGAAAGGAAATATAAAGACTGGTCCTGATTGGGTTTAGATATATAGTCAAAAGTAGGAATATTTCTGCTGTTGAGTTATACTTTTAGTTTATTTATAGTCTTTTTTATGGTGCTCATCACTGTAGTAATTGGGCACCTAAATTGCTTTAATAAATTGTGTCCTCACATCATTCATGTGCAGTAGGGAAGTGTTATTTCTGTTTTTACAGATGGAGAAACTAAGGCAGCAAGATTAATTGGTTTTCCTTAGGTCACACTGGAAGTCTGTGGTAGAGTCAGGAATACAATCCAGGTCTCCCAAGTCCTACTCCAGTGCCTTAATCACAAGACAATCCTGCATGGCATAGGATAGGACCGTTTTATGAAACTGTGACATACTAAAGGCATTCGTTCCATTTTGTGATAAATGATTTATTTCATGTATAAGGCAATTTCTGAGAGGTCAGGATTGGTGGCAGACATAGCAGTGCAGTCCTTCCAGGATTATATTATAGCTCAATTACACTTGTTTTATTTTTGAAAGAGGAGGAAAAGCAATGACATATCTGTAAATGAGTTAGGAAGGTAAAGTTACTTTCCTGACCTCTTACAGCATAGAGGAAATCTTACTAGATCATGGCACTGTAAACTTGAGCCACCAGATTGACATATAATGACTCTAGCCATGCAGTTATAGAACAGCACAAGCATAACATCTTAAACTTAGATATTAGAATACGTGCTTCACTGTTAACTTTAGAAATCATATCTGAGAGAAGTTTCATGGTTGAAATGTCATGGCTACATTTATTTTATATTTTCACCGTGAATTTAAGGTGACACCTTAGTTCCAGAATACAAGCAATGGTCTAGATTGTGTTTTTATCCCATTTCCCACCTTGGGGATGAAGAGAATATGATGAGGCAGGCATGAGGTCTCCATAGGCTATGCAAAGGTAACATCGGCTATGCCTTTTAATAGGTTGCAGCGGGAACTTTCTCTCACTCTGATCCAGCTCTGTTGGCTGGACTTATGGTTCTTCAATTGCCCTTCGCCACCCTGTATGGTGTTTCTAGGGCTGCTGTCAATGCTGAAGTGCCCCAGCCCTTTTGTACCTACAATAAAAGGACTGCAATTATGCCAGGTCTCTGTTCAGGAGCACATTTATGAGGAAAGTTTCTTTGTGCTCTCCTCTCCCTCCCCCACAATCCCAACTCCCAATTTTTCTGTGCAGCTGTGCAAGGCTAGATACAATCTAACCCTTTGATATGAATTTTATGTCCTTGTTTCTTTCTATAATAGTATAATCACAGTGAGCCATAGGGGCATGCATTTCATAATTATCCTTGTTTTGTGGTTGTAGGCAATTGGCCTGCAGCTTTATATCTCACCTGAGTTGTGCTGTTCTGATATAATACGCTTCTCCCAGACTTTATTCTCTAATCCATTATTTTTAAATAACTTCTGCCTATTTGACTTTCAGTTGTCTTTACTGTCTTCTTAGCTCTTTATCTCCACAAACTCCATGGGGAGATCTGGAGGAACTTATACCCTTGAATGCCTCCCTTTCATTCATTCACTTTCATCATGGCAAAACGTTTTCCCCCTAGGAAGTAACATTCTCTTTGATTACTTGAAAACATGGGCCTGTTTCTCATTTTTAAAGTAATCTTCTTCACTATCCCTCGATGCGAGGATGCTGTCTGCCAAAGGGGTTCATTGATTGATTTTTAAGTGTCCGAGGAGCCCAATTCATGCCTTGCAGATTTTCCCTCAGAAGTGACAGATGTGATCTTGGAGGAGACATAGTTGTTGGCTGGAGTGTTGTTCCCTTTTTTCCTCCTTTGTTGTTTCTCTGTCTCATGAGCACATCCATTCTCCTCAAAGTGAGCTGTGGCTTCGCGTAGGGTGAGGCGCCACAGTGTTCTGTTCCATGCCAAGTCCTCCCAGTTTGTTGGGTTGATGCCTCCCTTTATAAGGTGTACTTTCCACTGCCCTCCATGAGCCCTTCTTCGCTGACTTAACTGAGAGAAGAGTACTTGCTTTGGGAGGCGAATTTCAGCCATACGTACACAGTGGACAGCCCAATGGAGTTGGTTTTTCATGACCTGCTGGTGTTGGCTGCAGAAAGAACACTGATGTTAGTGCATCGGTCTTCCCAGCTGATTCTGAGAATCCCCCTGAGGCAGCACTGCTGGAACCACTCCAGCTACTTGAGATGTCATCTGTAGGTTACCCAGGTCTCACACCCATAGAGAAGGGTGGGGATGACAACGGCGTTGTAAGCCAAGATCTTGGTACCTGTTTGCAGATTCCTATCATTGAATACTTGTTTGAATAGTCTTCCAGAGGATGTGCTAGCACAGCGGATCATGTATTTGATTTCTGTATCAATACTGGCTGTTTGGGAGAGGTGGCTGCCAAGGTACAGAAAATGGTCCACATTTTCTAGGGGTTCTCCGCTGATGGTGATTTGTTAAGTTCAAAGAGTAGTTTGTGCAGGTGAGGATTGGTAGAGTACCTTGGTTTTCCCGATGTTGAGAGAGAGAGACCCAGGCTGTGATAGGCATCTGCAAAAAGATTTAGGGTACTTTGCAGGTTGGCCTTTGTGTGTGGGAGAATGATCCAATCATCTGCATACTGAAGATCAGTGATGCCAATTCTCATGATCTTAGATTTTGTTTGGAGACGTCAGACACTCAGGAGTTGACCATCCATATGATACTCAATCCCTATTGCATCAGGAAGGTGGTCACAGATAAGAATCAGGAGCACGGCAAGGTAAATGGAGAAGATTGTTGGAGCAATGACACAATCCTGCTTGACACCAGTGCAAATGATGAATGGTTTGGTCTCTGAGCCGTTGCACAGCATGGTGGCAGTCATCCCATCATGGAATACAATACCTCAAGGAAGATTCACTGATAAGAGATCCCATCAGGATTTTGCAGAATGGTGTTCTATATGTGTGGGAAAACTTGGTGTTTGCCATTCTGTGCATTCTTATGGAGAGAGGGAATCTGCAGGAAAAGGCTTTGGGGTCAGAATGCAAATCATGCTCCCTTACAATTTCAGTTTTACCTCATTTAAATGCTTTTTTAAAACACAGTTATATAGGAGCCAAATGATGCCATCTTCAAGAAATCCATCCTTGGACAGCCATCTGACTTCAGCATAGATAACAAAATCATTGAATTACTGTTATATTCTTGATACAATGGCTTTAAATTGTGGTCATTCTTAAGACTTTGTCGAAATAATGATTTATCAATCTAGCCTGATGTCTCAGTGTATAGGGCAAAGAAATGTGACCATTTGCTGATCCAGCCTTGAGACTCTTAACTCCTCAGGCAAATAAGTAGTAGGAATTGAGTGTGTTATGGAAGTGATTCTTTATTTTCAAGGTTGAGGAGAAAAATGGGAAGTTGCACTTTTCTGGTTACAGAACTGCCTGCTCCCTTCAGACACAGGTTGAATACAGTGGTTCTAGCTCCTCTTAAGAAAGGGGAAAACGAATTATACTTGGAGAAATGACTCAAAATAATTGGATGAGTGAAAGCCATATAACCTTTCCTCAACACACTAATGAGTCACTGCTTTGATGATGCATCCCCTTATTATATGCCTTTGAAGGGGCAGGAGCAAGTCTTATGCTCAGAAGCTATTATTTCCAGCTAGCACCCCACCCAAAAGAATATATTAACTATAGTCATTGCTCACGCTCCAGTGTGACCTAGTGGAGAGAGGCAATGTAGACTTGTGGATTGAGCAAGTCACTTAACCTGTCTGTGCCTCAGTTTCACCACCTGTAAAATGAGGATAATGATACTGACCTCTTTTGTAAAGCACTTTGAGATATATGGATGAAAAACACAATGTAAGAGCTAGGTATAATAATAATAATAATGTCGCTTACAATAACCTAATATTCTTCACAGAAAGCTGATTTATGGAAAAGCAGTATGAAAAGATATATATATCACCATGGGAAGAACCCTTTTCTGATATCAGTTATGTTTTTATTTTAGCAAGATAACTGTGTCATTTTTCTTTTCAATCATAGTTGGAGTTCTATTACTCCTGAGAGCTATTATTTTCTCAGAAGTTATATCAAACTGCTTCCATGAATCCATCACTACATCTTTGTGTCCAGAACAATTGGTACCACAATACAAAAGTATCACATAACAAAGATCTTCTGTCATATCGAGTTCACAATAGCATCTTTCATACCCATTAACACATGGAACTGTCAGAGATATCAAGAATGTCATGGCAAGGCCAGTATGTATTGGTATAGCCAAATTGTTCCTTACATTTTTCTTTTTTCCTGAGCTATCTGATTTTTATAGTAGTTTCTCTAAAATTGAACAGTTGGATTTGTTTGAGCTCCTTCTGCATTTTTCCTTTATTCAGAACAATATCTCTATTGCTTTATGTTTACTGAGATGTAAGTATTTATCATTTCAATATTTCCCTTCTGGCTCACTAGGCCTGGATGGTTTTACACAAATCAGAATCTTGTTTGGCCATGCCCCATGTGGACATTCCTAAAGTTGGAAGCTTCCTGAGGTTGGCCTTCTTGATCTGATCAAGAGCCAACCCCTTTTATGGGTTTTTATTGAGACTCCTCTGGAATCTCCTGATGTTCCACTCTTTTGAATTTCACGCTGGCTCTTGATCTCAAAGTCTTTGCTCCTATCCACTAACCCAAACGAAAACAGTAGAGTTCTAATACTGACTTATTCCCTAGTTCCTGCTTTGCACGATGGTTTATACGTGATTTGGGCTGCTACCTTCTTGCAGATGACAGGAATGTGCTTACGAGTCCTTGGGCAGGATCATAGGGTTTTTCTATAGATTCATGTTACGAAGATTTCAAAAGCTTTCCTCTTTCATGTTGCCTAACAATAATATCTTCAGTGTATAATATCTTGAAGGCTCTTAAAACACTTGAGAAAGTGTTACACAAAAGATAGAGATATTTGAGGTAAAATAGAAAGATTACTTCATACTGAAACGTACTTACTTCTTGTGAAATAAGTCCACTATTTAAGAGGGCATAGCATCATTACATGACCTTTTAGGACAGGAAGTGAAAATACTTTATCCAATTGAAATTACAGGGAAAATTTAGAATGTAATTTTACTAACTGAAATTTTTCCAGGAAAGCAAAGTTAATATCTGTACCATTTCAAAAAGTGCCATAAGACATGTTATGACCATGAGTGAACAAGACCTCTTCTTGATATTTCATCCAAAAGACAATGCTTCCAGGAGCACAGTGCCACCTAACACCATGCTAGGGTACCATTCAGTATTGATTCTAAGGGCAGATTGCCATCCACTCAATCACTGACACTAATTCCTGCAATGCGTGCATTCACTGGAGGTTTCTTGTCTAGTTACTAACCTGGCCCAACCCGGCTTTCCTCAGTATAACATTAGCAAGTGTAACCCTTCTGCTAGGTGGAGTTGGCAGCAACACGGGCAGGGTTAAATATCTAGGAGTTCCATGTAACAATGCATAACAGAACTTTGGTCAGTGAAGACTCAGAGTTCAGAGGTGCATTCACATGGGTTCACCTCCGAACCCGAAAAGGGGATGGGAGACGTCAAGCACATGGACGATGGGTATCACAGGCCAGGGGAGGCTGAGCATCCCCAAACATCCCGGCGTGGCCAAGCCTGTGCTCTGCTTCCAGGCTCACTCCTGCCTGCTTCCAGTTCTTGCTCTTCCCCTGTGGCCCAGGCTGGGGATAGGGTGGGTCGGCCTGCAGCCAGGACCCAGAGGGGCTGGGAGTGCTAGAGTCGCACTGCCTGCCTGGCACACTGGGGTTGGAGGTGCAGGGGCCGTGCCATCCACCCGCCGCTCTGGGGCTGGGGGTGTTGGGATGGGGGGGAGCAGTGGCCACAGAAGGGTGGCTATGGGCTCTAGCAGGAAGTTGGGGGAGGGGCAAGGCCTTGGGCAGAAGTGGTGGGGCCAGTGGCTAGCCTCCCCCCAGAGGCAGTTCACACACCGCCCATGGTCAAGCAATACCTCCGCTGCTTCCTCCATCTCTGCAATGTGGTTGCTGCTGTTATCTCTGCCACCACTGGCCACAGCTGTTGCCACAGTTATATCTGCTGCTGCTCACCCATTGTTATCATTAATGCTGTGTGCCACTCACTGGCATTTCTGCAATGCCTCATTCTGAGATTCCACTACTTGATCCAGCTCTCAGTGATTTCACTGAGTAGGTGTAGAACCTCTCTGCTGCTGCCTCTTCATTGTTTTTCACTGCAGCACTGTCCTGACACCACATCTATGGCATAGCCCATAGACCTGCTCCTCAGTGATTTCAATTCTAGTGAACAGAACCAAGGATTCTCAATTGAATCCAATCAGCTCTACCCTTAAACACTGGAGAGGGGAGAGTCAAATGGTGTCTAGGATGCTCTAGGCAGAGTACACACCCTCAGGTAGGAACATCTGTCCCCATCCTCTCTCATCTTTATTCAGACTTGGCATCCCTATCCATTGCTTAGTAAGTGAGGTTCAATTTAGGGTGACTCCCTCCTTCAGGTCATGATGAGCAGGGATCCTAGAAATCTGTTTGCCGTGGAAAAATGCAGAATTTGTATTTCCATAGAGAATCTTTAGTTTTTCCTTTTTTGAAAAAATAAAAACATATACAGTGGAATCCCATTTATCTGTGCGACTGACAGCCAGAGCCCTAGCCACTGTCAGTCCTGGGTGGCTGGTGGTTTGGTTGATACAGAGAGCCGGATAATTTTCTTATACTGAATGAGGGCACTGATAGGCTTCGAACTTGCTTAAAAATTGTAACTATATCAATTAAAAACATTGTGTTCAACTGATACCTATAGAGAGAGACAGAGAGAGAGAGAGCTCAGCATTTCATTTTAATCACAGATAAATGAGGATTTTTATCTTTTTTATTGGCGAATGTTGAGGTTTTTTAATAGTGGAAAACTAGGATTCCTGATAAGTACAGTACTGCTGCACTTTACTGTTACAGCAGAGAAAACAACGTTTCAGGACCCCTGCATTCAATACTAACATGAATTGTAACCCAAAAAAAGCCAAAATTGATCATTTTTAAAGCAGTTCTGTTTGCTGAACCTAGGGAGAGTAAGTGTGTCCATGCAAATACGGTTCTGCTCCTGAAGTCTTTTCTTCCAGTTCATCACTAAATGTCAGGGGAGAGCTCATTCAGACCCTGCTTACTTTTTCCCCCCAGGAAAGAATTTGTCGATCTGGCAAATTGCACTCCATATTGTACCAGGTCCACTAGTTCTCCTCATAGGGTCTTAGGAAGCCTACCATAGGTGCCACAAGCCTATGAGGTAAGTACATAATTTCTTCCTCGGGTGCATCATAAGTTAACCTGTTTACTGGCCTTATAACCCTGTTAAGCCTGTTGAGAGTGGGCATTGCACGGGCAGAGGGGACTGCTCCTGGGGCTAGAGAAGGTGACGGTTCCTCAGATACTGCATAGACCTTTGCATCTATGGTTCTAGTATTGGAGGGCCCGGGGCACCAAGAACACCTTCCACTTGTATGACCCCATTGTCCAAAAATCGAAGTGTGTCGTCACATCCTGTCTTTTTTCAAGGATGTTTGGGAATGCTGGTAGGGCAGGCCCGTTACTCCAGGGTGGTCTCATTGGTGGCATGAAGAAGTGGAGCTGGGTTCAACAGATCAAGGCCAGAATCAGTTTCCATTCTAGGCTACAGCACGGTAGTGTTCTTCTCTTCAGACTCATTCTCAGGTGTGCTGAGTAGGGGTGTCCATGCAAAGATGTCGGGGGAGAGCTCATTCAGACCCTGCTTATACAAGTTATAGTGTAGATATATTTTTGGTTATGTGGTGTTTAAGCCATAGGATCTGAATAGTCTCTGGCTAAACAAATTCTATTTTAGCAAGAGAGAGCCCTTCTTAAAACTGAACGGAATTTAGCTCGCACACACAAATCTTCAGGTGGTGTAAAGCCCACACAGCTGATGTATTCCACCTACTACTGCCTCCTGCCTCCAGCCCAAATGCCCTGGGTTGCTTTGATTTGTGCCAGGGGCTGAACTGGCCTCAGATGGGAAGCACCAAATGTATCTCAGGGAGATCCAAGGATGTGACCCAGTATATTTTCCCTTTGTTATTTAAATGAGTATTTCTCCCAGCCATCAAGGCAGAATGTAATTTCTTTTGCAGAATATGGACAGTGCAGGTTTAAGATATATACATTATTTTAGTTATAAATTTCCCAGTTTCCTACTTCCAAGGATCTAACAGAGCATGTTCTGTTCTAATTTCCAGCATGTGCAAACCTCACTGGAGACACAGTTCAGTGCAGTTGTAAGGGAAAAACTTAGCCTAATATATTTTATTCTTCTGAGTTTTACAGGTCTAAGTAATATATTGTTTTTCTAGAGCACCCACCACCCCTGTATCTAAACATGATATCTTCTTCTATGAAGCAGTTACACCACTTGGTTGAAAGGCATCGATAAAAGTGTAAAGTATAATTATTACTGATAAAAATTGAAAATTAGTCCATCTAAGGGTTCTTGTCTTCCCAATGAAAACAAAACTTTACTATCCTTCAAATTAAGATTCAATAATTGAGTTGTTTGTCCAGTCCCATCAGTAACTGCTTCTTCTTGATAACTAGGTTTTTTCTTTTTCAGTTTAATTTTGTGGGAGGCAGTTCTGAGACATTCCAGTAACAAACTAAAAAAGATTCTACACCTACCAGAGCAGACTTCAATTAAGCCTGATACAAATGTTATCTATTTCAATCTCTGCCACATTGATCCTTGGTGAAATAACCTGCTGGTTCCCAGAATTGGGGGACTTTATCTCGCTTAAATGATACATTCTTTTACAGTACTTTTATTTATCTGGAAGTAATTATAATGAATTTAGAACCAATAATTTACTATGTAACCAAATTTAACATGTGCAATCTTTAAAAGTGTACCATAGTTTTAATGTAGGAATATGTAACATAAAGTGTTCCTATTTGAAAAATATCTCCTTCCTCCCCCTCCAATATAGGGTCCTCCTGGGTTATATTGATTTCAAAATTCCTTAAACAGGCATTATAACCAGGTAGGGAAGTTAAGTGTGTGTGTGTGTGTGTGTGTGTGTGTGCGCGAGAGAGAGAAATTTGTCAACTGGACTGGATTCCACCACCAGAGTGACACAGGCAGGTCAGAAGCTTAATCCAAAATCTGTCCCTTTAGATGTTATTTATATGGAAAACTCTGACAGTAAAGATTACAGTCTGGGCACTGTGTAGTATTTTGATTTAGGATATAGGTAGGTAAGAGCTCGTGGGAAGCAAGTCTAAGGGGAAAAACAATTGAAGACAGTTGGCAGTTTTTCAAAGAGACATTATTAAGGGCACAAGAGGAAACTATCCCACTGCGTAGGAAAGATAGAAAGTATGGCAAGAGATCACCCTGGCTTAACCAGGAGATCTTCAATGATCTAAAAATCAAAAAAGAGTCCTACAAAAAATGAAAACTAGGTCAAATTACAAAGGATGAATATAAACAAATAACACAAGTACGTAGGGACAAAATTAGAAAGGCCAAGGCACAAAACAAGATCAAACTAGCTAGAGACATAAAGAGTAACAAGAAAACATTCTACAAATACATTAGAAGCAAGAGGAAGACTAAGGGCAGAGTAGGCGTGTTACTCAATGCGGCGAACAATAACAGAAAATGTGGAAATGGCAGATGTGCTTAATGACTTCTTTGTTTTGGTTTTCATCAAGAAGGTTGGTGGTGATTGGACGTCTAACATAGTGAATGGCAGTGAAAATAAGGTAGGATCAGAGGCTAAGGTAGGGAAAGAATGAGTTAAAAATTACTTAGACATGTTAGATGTCTTCAAGTCACCGGGGCCTGGTGAAATGCATTTTAGAATACTCAAGGAGCTGACTGAGGAGATATCAGAGCCATTAGTGATTATCTCCGAAAAGTCATGGAAGATGGGAGAGATTCCAGAAGACTGGGAAAGGGTAAATATAGTGCCCATCTATAAAAAGGGAAATAAGGACAACCAGGAAATTACAGATCAGATAAACTTGTGTACCTGGAAAGATAATGGAGGAAATAATTAAGCAAACAGTTTGCAAACATCTAGATGATAATAAGTTGATAAGTAACAGCATGGATTTGTCAAGAACAAATTGTGTCAAACCAACCTGATAGCTTTCTTTGACAGGGTAACAAGCCTTGTGGATGGGGGGAAGCAGTAGACATGGTATTTCTTGACTTTAGTAAAGCTTTTGATTCTGTCTCACATGACCTTCTCATAAACAAACCAGGGAAATGCAACCTAGATGGAGCTACTATAAGATTGGTGTATAACTGCTTGGAAAACCGTTCCCAGAGAGTTGTTCACAGTCATGCTGGAAGTGCATAACGAGTAAGGTCCCACAGGGATCAGTTCTGGGTCTGGTTCTGTTCAATATCTTCATCAGTGATTTAGATAATGGCATAGAGAGTACACTTGTAAAGTTTGTGCACGATACCAAGGTGAGAGGAGTTGCAAGTGCTTTGGAGGATAGGATTATAATTCAAAGTGATCTGGACAAAGTGGAGAAATTGTCTGAAGTAAGTCGGATGAAATTCAATAAGGACAAATGCAAAGTACTCCACTTACGAAGGTACAATCAGTTGCACATGTACAAAATTGGAAATGACTGCCTAGGAAGGAGTACTGTGGAAAGGGATCTGGGGGTCATAGTGGACCACAAGCTAAATATGAGTCAACAGTATAACATTGTTGCAAAAAAAGCGAACATCATTCTGGAGTGTATTAGCAGGAATGTTGTAAGCAAGACATGAGAAGTAATTCTTCCACTCTATTCGTGCTGATACTCAACTAGAGTATTTTGTCCAGTTCTGGGCACCACATTTCAGGAAAGATGTGGACAAACTGGAGAAACTCCAGAGATGAGCAACAAAAATGATTAAAGGTCTAGAAAACATGACCTATGAGGGAAGATTGAAAAAACTGAGTTTGTTTAGTCTGGAAAAGAGAAGACTGAGAAGGGGACATAACAGTTTTCAAGTACATAAAAGGTTGTTACAAGGTACATAAAAGGTTGTTACATTGTCGTTAGTAACTTCTGAGGAAAGGACAAGAAGCAATGGGCTTAAATTGCAGCAAGACTGGTTTATGTGGGACATTAGGAAAAAATTCCTGTCAGGGTGGTTAAGCACTGAAATAAATTACCTAGGGAGGTTGTGAAATCTCCATCATTCGAAATTTTTAAGAGCAGGTTAAACAAACACCTGCCAGGGATGGTCTAGATAATACTTGGTCCTGCCATGAGTGCAGGGGACTGTGCTAGATGGCCTCTCGAGGTCCCTTCAAGACCTATGATTCTACAGGTATCAACCTGCATTATACTATAAAGGCAGCTTCTACAATATAGTCCCAATTATTCTTTATAAAAAGCATTCTAAAGTGCAATTATTGTAATCAACAGGTAGAGATCTATCGTTTCTCATCAAAATAATTATAGCTGTAGAGATTCAGAACCAAATTTTCAAAGTCTCCATGTGAAAAACATGCACACCCGCACATACACCATAAATGGGTTAATTGTATACATTGACATCTAGTGCTCCTTGAATCAGCCATTCTTGTGTTCACATGAAAATGAGGGTGTGTATGTCTGAGTGTATTTATTGTTTGCTCAGACCATAATCTTTAATTTTTGATAGTTTGGCTTTACATTTATGAACGAGACCAAAAATCAAACTTGGTAGTTTCTCTTTCAAAGGAACTGTGAAGATCTCTTTGATTGTCTAATGGTACTTTCCATAAACTTCCGTGAATAGCCATAGAAGTGAAAACTCAGTAAAGCCTCTTGAAGAGACAGAGCTCTCATATTTTAAAGTTATTAGACAAATAATGTGAGAAGGAAGCATTGCAGGAGTGCTAATTTTTCTCCCCTACTTATATATTCCTCATTGGTATTCCTCTTTGATATCTTTTGATCAGTCCTTTATAAAGCGCTAGGAGATCTACGGATGAAAAGCACTATATAAGAGAGAGGTTTCATTATTCAAACTAAGAAAATTAAACCCATTTTGTATCAGCCTGAGTTGAAAAATATGTTTCTTCTTGTCTGAATCTACAATCTTGGAAAAAGAATGCAGAACTTAAAGACATTACAAATCTGGGGGCTATATACATATTACTTCTCAAAAGCTGTCCCATGGTTTACAAAACTCAGAGGTTTAACCTTCCCAAAGACAGATTATTAATTCCTCTTTTACCCTCAAAGACTTCAGTTTACATTCTTGTTTCTTAATCTGACCTGTGATGAACCTGAGAATAGAATGGAAAATTACAAACTTGGGTTGATATTTGCAAAGCTATTTAAGGGATTTAAAGAAATGTTTTCTGTAAAAACCTAATGGCTACTTTGAATATCTGAACCTTGCTGTCTAGAGTATTTCAAGTATTTTGCAGTGCTGGAATCCAAATATATTGTCACATTTTTTATGTCCCTCGTCATTTCTGATTTCCAAACAGCCTTCTCTAAAGTTCTACATTTTTATTGCAGTACCTCTAGATTATATGTACTTCATTTAATCTTCCCTCCTACACCTAGTAGATAAAGGTACAAATTACTTTGACAATACTGTCAGTCATTCCTTTAAATCCTTACCAGAGATTTTTTCCGTAGTTCTGCAGTCTGTTGTAATTAGGAAATATGACTTGGCCTTGAGTTCAGTTTTCTGTCACTGTAAGCTGCTAAACCTTAATACAAGATTTTCCAAGCTCTGTTTCATTTAAGGTGAGTAAAATTTACAGTAAGAAATAAATTGGGTCTATATAGAAAACCTTCAAATAAACATGTAAATGAGCTGTTAATATATCATATATATAATGAGATATATAATATGGGCTTGATGCAGAAATTACTGGGTGAGTTTAGTGGCTTATGTTATGCAGGAGGTCAAATTATATTATTATAAAAGTTCCTTTTGGCTTTAAAATCTAAAATCAGATATATCACTGCCTATATTTTCATAGTTCATATTTTTCTAATGCAACCTGTCCTGCTGAATGTCAGAACTCTGACTTTACAAAGCTTCTGAATGCTCACAAGGTTTTTTTTTACCAAATTTATAAATTTTCCTTCTCGGTGGAGAGGACTACAGAATGTTTAATGACAGGTTTCAGAGTAGCAGCCGTGTTAGTCTGTATCTGCAAAAAGAACAGGAGTACTTGTGGCACCTTAGAGACTAACAGATTTATTTGAACATAAGCTTTCATGGGCTACAGCCCACTTCATGGGATGTATGTTCCAGTCTATGCATCTGATGAAGTGGGCTGTAGTCCACGAAAGCTTATGCTCAAATAAGAATGTTTAAATTATTTCATCAATATTTATGGCACAGAAGATATATGTGACGTGCAACCAATTCCATTATATATTCCAATGAGTTGACTCATTCCATAAGTTCCTTTTGGATATAAGCCCCAATTCAGGACATTAACTTTACTGGGACGTAAGCACATGCTTATGTGCTGTCCTGAGGAGAGATGTTTTCCAGATTCAGAGTCTTAGTCTCTATGCTTGGTCTGTCACCTTCCTGTGCATGTGTATATCTGATCACCTTAGCAATTATTTTTTCTTGCCAAAAAGTAAATTCTGTTAATATCAAGTATTTTCCTTGTCTACAGCTTGTTTTTTGAAGCTACTTCCAGGCTATTTGACATCTTCCTTTTTTACATTCCAAAGGCTCTCTTTGAATCCACACTATTTAAGATTAATTCTAAAGCGACAGTGGAGGTCCTCAGGATTTGATATGCATCTGTCTACAGGAGTCATGTTTCTCACCATCGTGAGGCTCTAAGGGTTCCTAGGGCATCTTATGTTTCCCAATTAATGTCTTCTGGCAAAATATAGGCCAGCTGTTTGTTTCAAGAAATTAATCATCTTTTAAATCCTTTACAGAGCACCAACTTACTCCTTCCTTCAGCTGTCCAGTGTGAAGAGTTTAATGACTTATTCACAAGCAAGTAACTTTTCAGCAAGGGAGTGCTAAGTTTAGTATTTACTATGATAGCAGAGATGGTTTACTAGTCTAAACATCAGGTTTTAAATACCCAGACTCTCTGGAGCCACAGGTTTAACTCTCAGCAGGGCTGACCCATGCCTTTCAACCACTGAAGCAGATAAATTAAGTTCTGTGTAGTTTAGGGTAGGGGAATATTTATGAGAACCTGTCTATTCTTCGTGGACATTAAAAAAATCCCATTGAGCTATTCTCACAAGTAGGAGGTTGTTCCTGTATCCTTGATCTAAATTTCTGCTCTCTCACACTGTTATATAATGTGGTGAATACTGAGTGGGCACTCCACTACACCTGGTAGGTGCCAAATCCCTTTACTGACAATACATCATTTGTAAAGTGTCTGTAAGATGAAAAGTTTTATATAAATGCAAGTTAATATGTTCTGTGATGTTCTGTGGGTTATGAGATTCCCTTCTGTATAGGTAACAATGGAATGCCAATTTCCTTGATTTTATGTGGCCTCTCAAGGCTCTCTCAAGTTCTCACTGAAGATTTTTTTTTCAGTGGTTTTCCTTGTAGGAAACTCTTGTGAAGTCCATAGGGATTTTTTCTGGTGATATTTTCATGGTTTATTTAAAGTGGCATTTCTAGAAATTTTGACAAATATTATGGTCCCCATAAGAAAAATAAGGAGGTGGCACGGACAGATACCATTGAAGACCCGTCATAATTTTAATAACCACTCATTTCTACCTGTTTCTCTACATAGTCAAGGCTTATTCTGTGCCCACACCATGCGCAATTCTACTGACTTCAGTATGGTTTCAGTGGGTTTAAGCGAGCGCAGAATTTGGCCTTTGATTTGTGGTTTCTCATTATTTCAATGCACATAAATATAAGGTCACTTCAGTTTTAAAATCAAATTTACTTACAAACGTCCTTACTTTGGGCAGAAAAGTCAGCGTTGTGGGACTCAATCAGGTCACAGGCATTGGAAGGTAATAATTTAAAGCACAGTGGAAAGTGACTGAAAGTATATACATAAACTGTTCTAGAAAATGTTTCCAATGTTTGCTTTAATTCTTGAATAATCTATTGATACTTTCTATCACTATTTTCTTCTTCTAAATATTTTCCTGCATCTTAAAAAATTAACAAAGAATGATTTATATGTGGATATTCAAATAATATATAAAAATACAGCTGGTTGATGTAATATTATCTTTCCCAAAAGAATGTTTTAAATTTTTTCCATACATATAAATTCAAAGCACATCTCAATACAAACAATAACTATCTATATTCAATCTATAGTAACTATTTGTCTCAAATTTGTTCTCTTCATCAAGTCAACTGCTACTCAGCAGTCGTCATTAAGCTGCCTCTGCAGCTAATCATAATATTAGTTGGTAGCCAGCAGACAGATGAAGACTCATGTAGATTAACTGCTGAAATGCCCTAGAAATTGAACAGAAAGCCATCAAGAGATAAAGATATACCTTTATAAAATCAATAGGAATCTGACTGAAATTTATATTTTGTTATTTTATCTCCTTTATTATTGTTAATGATAATATCTATCTAGCACTTGTTATTAGTAGGTCTCAAAACATTTTACGTCATTATTCCCATTTTACACATGGGGAAACCAAGGCACAGAGAGGTAAAGTTACTTACCCATGGTCACCCAGCTAGCCACTAGGCCACATTGCCTCCACTGCATATACCTACTTCACTTTTTCTCATGTCTTCCCTATGTAAAATTAACGCAAAAAGCCATGTATTACATATTTAATATGAACAGGCCTTCTGCGAAAGGGTAGTCTCAATAAAAATTAAATTTGAAGCCAAATTGCTTCAATCAGTTTGCTTATTCTGAGGAACAGTGGGAATATACTGTCACTAATATCAATTTGTCTATTTCTTTATTTGTGTCTTCATGCTGTTCAAAACTAAAATGAATATTTCTTGAGATGCTTGTTCATATTAGAAAGGGATTTTTTGGTTTTTGTTCCTTTCTCCCACACTTAAGAAATGTACTGTGATAATGATTATAAAAATAATGTTATTTCCAATGATTTAAGACAAAATTCTCTTCTCAGATCTACACAGCAGTACTCAATATGGATATTTTGCTCTCTCTATAGATGTAGAACTCTCATTAGTTGAATGGAATACGAATATCTCCCACATGGAGAAGAAGAACCTTGTGCCACATAAGTTTGATGTAGTGCACAGGTTATCTTATCCCCTCTGTTTGATGCTGAATTAGGGTGTTTGCATTTACACAGAAAATAACATATCAGCATAGGACCTAATATTGCAAAATTATGGTAACTGCATATTATATTTATTATATTTTTATATTATATTTATTATATTCTTTCACTTGCAATTCTTCACAGAGTGATGCAGGACAACTAGGATTACCTGAGGCTGCTGGACATAAAGGACAAAAGGGAGAAATTGTAAGCATCTGAGACATAAGGACATAAGGAATTGCAAAATAACAACCATCTTGTCACTGCTAAGTTTACCCGTAGTCTCATTTATCTGGTTTGTCACAATCTCCTTAGGAGGAGCAGATTACATACTTGATCAGACCTTTGGTCACTGGCCAGTGAGAGAAAGGAAGAAGAGAAAAAAATAACATTTATATATTTGTGTAATATTATACTGGGAAAAAAATCCTTAGTGAGCATGTCAAGTGCTCATTTCATGCCCTGAAACTAGAGACATAATTATTCATTTAATCATCTTAGCTTGCATGGCACCAGTGATTTAACCAGTCATATATGTATCCACTCCTTTGTTCAATCCAGCCTTACTAATTGTCCCAACAGACTCTTGTGGAATTACACAGGTTGACTCTTTTATTCAATTAGTTCTAGACTTATACCTCTTTAATGTAGTTGAATTTTCATTTTTGTAGTGAAAAATCAGCTTTATCATTTGAAAGGACGCTCACCTACAGTATGTCTAACCTGCAGGAAAGTGCTGTGAATGCTATGGTACACCAGTCTGATAGATGTTTGGCAGTGATTTGGGTGTACCGTGTGCTCAGAGGCAAGTTATGTAGACACTCCAAGCATTAGGCCTTTCAGGCTCTAACTCTTGCGGGGGTCCCACAAATAGAACTGGGTGACATTTTCAGACAAATAGTTTATTCACTGGAAAATGCAGTTTTGATCACCCACATCTATTTGAAATTGGACACAAAGTAACCAAATAAAAATTTGGGAGGCAGGTGGGGTGGAACTTAGATACCGTTCACAAAACAGATTTGTGTGTGTGTGCAGCTTCTAGCCCACACATTAAGGCACTCACTCAGGATGTGGGAGCCTGGGTTCGATTCCCCTTCTCCTGGGTAAGGGATTTGAACTTTGGTTTTCTACATTGTGGAATGGTGCTCTAGCCACTGGAGTATGGGACCTTCTGGAGTGGGTTTCTCTCAGTCTCTTCTGGTCAAGCTGTTCTGCTGTGTATAAATAATGAAAGAGTCAGTGGAGCAGGGACGTGAACTTGGTTCTCTACCTCCTAGATGAGTCCCTTGACATCTAGGGTCATTGTCATTTTCTCTTGCTGGTCCAATGACTATTCAGGTATTTTATACAAAGTGGAGCAGCTTCAACGGGAGAGACTGAGAAAGAGCTGCCCAAGACTATGCTACAGGACAGGGGTTAGAGCACATTCTTGTAGTGTGGGAGACCCAACTTGATGTCCCTCTGCCAATGATGTTTTAATTACTTATACACGGTGGACCTGCTTGAATAGGAGAGATTGAGAAAAACACACATCAGAATATTCCCATAGTCCAGTAGCTAAGGTATGCTTCTACATTGTGAAAGACCCAAGTTCAAATCCCTTCTCTGCAGAGGGAAGAATTAAACCTGAGTCTCCCAGGTCCCTAGCTACTGTGCTAACAATTATAACATGGGAGGGGGACACACCACCATCTTCTCCTTCACTTTCTTTGCATTTAAATTAAAAAATGTCTGGAAACTAAATGATTAGTTTAAAAAAATGATTTATTTGCCCAAACCTAGTTTTTCACCTACTTGTTTAATTCACCACAATTTTTCAGAATATTCTGGTTAAGATCAAACTGATTTTTTTAACTGCCAGTGAACTGAAAAATCAGTTATTTGCCTACCTCTTCCCAAACATACTCATATAATATGATGAATAACAAAGAATTGCATTACGAGGGCTGCCAGAAATAAATACTGGATTTTCCCTAGGCATCTAGGTTTTAATGGTTCCAAATTAAAAGAGAGAAATTTAGCACACAGCAGTTCTTAGTCCAACCCCTAAGGGTAATAATTGGAGATATACCAATCTCCTAGAACTGGAAGGGACCTTGAAAGGTCATTGAGTCCAGCCCCCTGCCTTCACTAGCAAGACCAATTTTTGCCCCAGATCCCTAAGTGGCCCCCTCAAGGATTGAACTCACAACCCTGGGTTTAGCAGGCCAATGCTCAAACCACTGAGCTATCCGTCCCACCCCTTAAGTTTTATAAAGTGGTATATTTTTAATCTCCACTGTTTGTAATGCAGTTATATCCAACCCAAAAGTTCAAAAATCATAAGTCAATCCCCCTCCTAAATAATGAGATTTTGTTTTAAGAGATGATCTCATGTTTTTGGCCTTTTGATTTTTGAACACCCCTCAATGTTTGTGTGACAATTTCAGTGTTGGCACTGCTCTCAAATGTATAGAGTAAGTTGCTGCAGAAGGTCTCACTGGGGGACCCACATGAGCTCAAATTACAAAGATTTTTATAAAATGCTGCATGATTATGCAGATCATCTAGTTTATCCCCAAGCCCCCAAATTCTAATTAATTCTGTTCCTCTACAGCCCCACATCTGCCCATCACCCAGCCCAGCAATTAATTATACATTCCCCTGCAACTGTCACAGCATTTCTGGCCCCCAACCCCACCTCTGCTCTTGCAGTTTCAGTGGTTCTTCACCCCATTTCTCAGATCTGAGGCTTCAGGGGTTCCTCTTTGTCTTCCCAGGCCTGGGTGTGGGAATTAATTCCAGAGTTTATTCATGCCCTCCTCCCACTTTCCTGGTCTGGTGTTGTAGGGGGTGTGTAGGAGCACACAGGGGAGATTATCCATTTACAATAGGAGAGCAGTGAAGGAAGCTTGCTGGGCTCTTTCTTTTCCCCTTCCCCTCTGCGAAATGTCAGCTGGTCCCTCTCCACCTCGCCTACCTAAAAACTCAGTTCTTAAGGGTGGGGAGCAAGCTCTGCCTGGTTCCTGCAGCAGCCCTGCTTGGCTTCTCTCCAGGAGGCAGGGAAGTGGGGAATACAGCCTGTCATAGGATTTTTCCTCAATAGGGCTGAAAATCTCATGTCATCTTAAAACTGGCTCAAGCAGGGGCCAAAATTGTGTGATTTGCAATGAAATTATGATAGTTTGTACCATTGTAATGCTCTTTTAGAACTCTGAAAATATTAATATTTTGTTAATTTCCTCCATTTTTTAGGTTTGAATTGGGCAGGGGGAAAAGTGAAAAATATTTTTTCTGTGTTTTTAGGAGAGCAAAAGGAAATGTGCATAGTGTTTGGAATATGTGCATACATAATATTATCTATTGAACCAGCAAGGAGAGCTCAGAAATATTTTTGGTAGCACTAGCAAATAGTGGGTATTTAAAAAAAATTCTCTTTAATAAAGTGACAGGGTTTGTTACACCAAAAGTATTTAAAAGATGCAGGTCATTCCCAAGCAGTTTATAGCAAATTAAGTGGTCAAATGTTGGGTTCAAACTTTTTGACAGAAAGCATCTGTGTATTTTAAATAATGGAATATATATTTGCCAATTTGATGTATTGTTGGTCTGAAGAGAAAAGAGAAAAGACACACTACATATATCATAGTGTTGCCAAATGTTTGATTTTGAGTAGCATGTAGAATTTCCTGCTCTCCAGCAGAAGACAATAACTTAAATTCAGTTGAAGCTGGTTAAATCACACATTTCAGTTATGATGATTACACAATTTCGTGCCACGTTCAGTGCAAGGAGCAGATGGATGAGGAAGATTCTTTTCATTTGTCAGAATAAAAAAGGACAAAGATTGTCAATAATTTTTTTTATTTTCTTAAAAGGGCCGGCAAGGAGAAATGGGCTTAACTGGTGCAAAAGGTGAAAAGGTAAATAAGAATTCCTAACTCATATTCTTAGAAGTGATGATGGCTAAGATGGCTCAGTGTGGTTTATTTTTATTGGGCCAAATCCTTGAAAAAGAGTAAAGGTCAAGTAGAAGAACTGTGGGCACAGAAAAATATGCTCCAGTGGTAGACTTTGGGCCCAGCATCCTCACAACCTACATTTTGTTTTCTGGCCTGGACGTCTCTACAGGGTGGCCATGGCTGTTGGGCATGTGGGTGACTAATGGACAGAGCCACCTGCTGTGCACCAAAGCTGGGTTTAACCCTGGTGTATTGAAGCTCTGTCTCAACTGCATACTTAAATCCCATCGAACTTAAAGTTAAGTATGTGCTTAAGTAGGTTGCTGAAGAGGGATGAGCTGTTGAATGAGTTGTCCAGTCATTGCTGAGTTTTTCATGTACTCATTGTATGTAGCCCTGGATACTGCCGATCTGTCATGTACAGAGTCCTCTGAATGCTTTCTCTGCTGCATTGCTTACCAGCATGGTGACATTGCAACATTTCTGGTCCTTTTGGGCTTTCCTTTCTGATGGTGATGGATCAGGATAGAGTCTATAATTTAGAGATGGGCAGACCTGCTAGCATAAAATAAGACAAAAGCTGCTGGCCATAAAAAAGCCCTATATGGAATTAATCTTCTTTATACTTTGAAAAAGGTTAGTCCATTTTTTGCTTTGCCTCTTTATTTTTTGTGTGCTTCTCTGCTTCCTGATTTCAAGATGCATGAATTTCCAAAACACCACAGACCTAGGCACAACCAGGAGGTACCTAAAACCTCAAAAGAAAGCAAGTATCTCAAACAATGAAATACTGATTGCTGATTAAAATAACAATATTCTTTTACTTTCTTTTAAATTAGGAACATAAGAATGGCCATAGAGGGTCAGATCAATGGTCTGTCTAACTCAATATCAAATCTTCTGACAGTGACCAATGCCAGATGGTTCATAGGGAATGAACAAAACAGGGCAATTATTGAGTGATCCATCCCCTGCCATCCAGTCCCAGCTTCTGGCAGTTAGAGGTTAGGGACATCCAGAATATGGGGTTGCATCCTTGACTATCTTGACTAATAGCCATTGATGGACCTATCCTCTAGGAACTTATCTAATTCCTTTTTAAACCCAGTTACACTTTTGGCCTTCGTAACATCCCCTAGCAACAAGGTCCACAAGTTGACTGTGCATTGTGTGAAGAAGTACCATCTTCAATACCTAGATGAAAAAAACAGAATTCTTAGCATGATCAAAGCTTAGAAAAAGACTTTTCTAGCTAATCATCTTTTAGTTTTAGTTGAAGCTTTCCAACAGCAGATTCAGCCGAAACAATTTTTTCATTACTGGTGAAAAGATGTAAACCGCATTTTTCTAGAAATAGCAAAAAGTTCAGTCATGCTTCCATTGAATCAATAGGAGTTTTGCTAGTGATTTAAATTGAAGTAATGTTAGGCCCCAGAATGTTAGAGGATCAACTAGTTCTTGTTAAAACCGTGTACTGTAAATGATCGTCATACAAACAGAAATCTAGTTTAGGCTATTAATTTGAAAGAATCATGGTTTTGTGTATTAAAAGTCATTTGCTTTTGAGAATTTAACTCATATTTTTACAGTATTTCAGTCATCACTTTCTGATATCTGTTTCCGATCCTGTGTTAGGCCCAAGACATAGGCAGACAGGCCTGTTGGTTAGTACAAGGCAAGTGGCCAGGTCCCCATGCCACCCAGGGTTCAGAACCAGGAGATTAGGAACAGAGAGACTGATACCAGGAATCAGCATGAGTCAGGAAACCAGGAGGTCAGTGTCAGGAGAAGAGATGGAGATCCAGAACCAGGAATCAGGCCAAGTAAGGAAACCGAAAGTCAAGAGCAGGTAGTAGAGGGTAAGAAGTCCAAAGCAGAATGAAGCCCCGGTTGTACTGACAATTTACTGCTCTCCTCATGCCTTCAGTAGGGGGAGCAGTCCAGTCAAGAGCTCTGTTGTCCCACCAGTTGGGGCCAAGAGGTGGAGCCATCTATCTGAATTGGGCTTCAAGGAGTCCCAGTTCTAGCTAATGCTAGTAAGTTAGCAGGTGGAAAGTTGTAGCATGATGATGTGCAGACCCAGGTTTGAAAGCTTTATGCTTATGATTACATGTAATATATAATACGTGACCCAGACATAAAAGAAACAAACTTGGATAGAATCCCATTTTATTGTCTGTCTATATTCTTTATAATTAAATTAATGTGATCTTTAAATGGGCTTTCATAGTTTATATATTTTATAAAGTTGTATGTATGTATTGAATACATATAACTGTTAGTTTGTTTTCTATATGTTTTGAAGAGTTGTTTTCCAAAAGCAGACATACAAACTATTTATCATTTAAAATTACCATGTAAGTATTAACATTTACTGTATACTGTCACAGGGAGAGTCTTCTGAAAAAGGAGAAAAGGGGGATCCAGTAAGTACAGCTAAAGCTTTGAGTCAATATTTATGCTTAGATCTGATTTTCTCACCATATATGCTGTGACACTCTTACCTCTGGCAATGCCCTGTAACCCCTATATTCCTCATCTAATTGTGATATTGCATATGTCGGAGAAAAACAAAGTTCTCACACTCAGGTTGGGTGCAGCAAGTCAGATACTTTATTATCTCTAGCAATTGCATGGAGAGAGAGAGAGAGAGAGAGAGAGAGAGATCTCTCCAGATAACAATTACAGCAAACATTTATATCTTTTGTTACAAACAATAAAGGGCAACAGCTGCATTTTGTTTATACACAGGTCATCCTGATATCTTACTTTTCTCACCAATTTAAACTATAGTCTACATTCCATACTTATCTAACTCAAGGTCACAACAACTTCTCACACAGTTCTTTCCCACTCGCCTCACACAATCCTCGCTTCTACAAATCTCACATTATTAGGATTACAGCTAGCCTAGCTCTTGCTCACAAACTACACAATTTACATTGAAATCCCCTTCATTTCCATCTCTACTTCCACACATATAAAGCATCCCATGTGAGGTATCAGGGGAAAGGTTATGATATGCTGAAACCCATTGTTCCATCTAAACATGTGTATCATTAATGCATATAAAATTATAAGAATTGTGTTGGATAGTTTTCACTAAAATACACTGTGGGTTTGGGAAGCACCCAGATACTAGCTTTCCAGAGGCAATGACAATGGAGGTAACCAATGCCCAAGTGGGTGCTGAACAGACATCACCAGCCATTGTCCATCAGAGGAATTACAATTCAAAGACTCACTCACAGTAGACACATCGGGGTATTGCTTCACCTTGTGACTCAACAGTGCCCACCAGACATGCCTGGACTTGTGTTCTCCAAGCACATGGATTAAGGGTATAAAACAGAACACAGTGGCCCCACTGCTTTGCCTTTGCCCTGCCCCAACCTATGCAGCAAGCAACAAGGCCACTCAGAAGACTGAAGACTCCAACAGAGGGAAGTGGCACAGGTTTCAAGGGTGAGTCCTGTGTACTATGAACTGCAGTATCCAGTGGGTTGAGGAAAACTGCTAAATCTAGATGTTGCCCAGTCTAATAGGGTTGAGAGTTTAGTCTGAGTGCTTATATTTTCTTTTCTTTTGGTAACCACTCTGACTCTTTGCCTATCACTTATAATCACTTAAAATCTATCTTTTGTAGTCAATACATTTGTTTAACTGTTTATCTTTACCGGTGAATTTGCCCAGAGTGTTTGGTAAATCTGCTCAGTTTTACAAAGGCAGGTGTATATCCACATTCCATTGATGAAGTAGTGAACCAATTAATACATTTGTACTGCTCATCTTGAGCAGTGCAAGATGGTATATTCCTGAGGTACCGTGCTGGGAGCTGGGGGGATTTGGCTGGTGCCTTTCTCTGTGTGATTCATGAGTGGCTCTAGGAGTATTCATGCCATCTAGCTGGGTGTGGGGCTGCACATGTGGTTGTGCTGAGTGATAACAGCGCCTGCAGGAGTTTGCTGCTTGTCACTTCCAAGGCATTGTGAGAGACAGCCCAGGCTGGAGAGTTAAGGGGGTCTTAACCCCCAGGCTTCACCTGGGGATCCTGTCACATTTACATTCTCTAATTTTTTTGGTACATTTTAATAGGTTTCATGCCAAATATTCTGAAACTTGACTATAAAAATGGCATCATGGGGTTCCATGTTTATTGCCTCTCGATTATTGACATATCAAATTCACTCAGTTTACAAGTAAAAAGTCGGCATTTTCAACTGCCTGCTCTTCCAACTCAGAGAGAGGCTTTGGCAAAAAGGAACCTTTCCCTTTCTTGTACATCTGCATGAGGGCAGCTAGAATCTCAGTGCTTGCAGTCCTTGGGCTAAATCTGTCCTTGGCCTCTCTCTGATTTCTTCTGTGAAGCTATTTCTGGGATGAATTTTTGGAACTTTAAATACAAGGTGCAGAGTCACCACAGAGTAGGCTTTGGCACTGTAGATCCCAAAGAAAGGTCTGGCTGATCTGAGATGGAAGTAGCTGAGTCTAAACATCTCAACAGCGGCCTTATTCTGCTCTTACTGAAGTCAATAAGATATTGGCTGTAGAGATTAAAGGTAGCAAGATCAAGCATACTATCCCTCAGAGTTCTAACTATTACACTAGCAAATGCACTAGTCATCTTAGTGAGAAACTGCAGCTATTTCATTAACTCTGCAATTAACACTGAACATCAAGCATGCTACATAAAATATGTTACCGCCTTTATTAAAAACCCATTCATCTCTTTGGGAAGCTCTTAAAAACTTTTATTTGCAGGCAATTCTTCTCATAGCCATATTTTTACATGTCACTTTTTTATTACTAAAGATGTTTTCAAGGAATCAGAATCCTTATTCTTTAAGATTACATCTACAGCTGCTTTGTATTTCTTACAGTAAATCATAATCCTCTCTTTATGATATGACAAATGTTAGTCACATTGCTTAATGCACTGCAGGAAGAGGCTCATATACTATGGTGATGAATGCTGTATAAGAACCTATGTGGAATAGGATATACTGTAAAAATGAGTAGCTTTGGAAAGGCATATATCCCATCACAAACAGGTTAATGACTTTAAGTGAGGGAAAAGCACCAGGAACAGAGAGTTCTTAAGCAAATATTTTGTTTCCATGCAAATATCCTTAGGAATAAAACATGAGACGAGAAATCACCATACCTGAAACTGCAAATAGAATTTTTCAGAAGACAATCCTTTTCAAAGTTTTCCATCGACAACTCTTTAAAGAATAACCAGATTTTCATTATTTGCTAAATTGTGTTAACTAAATTAATATGACAACATTTCTGTGTGTAGTAACTTCAACACAGTCAATCTTAGTCTAAATTTCAACTTATTGTGATCATATCTGTTATTTTCAGGGGGAAATTGGAATGAAAGGATCACAAGGAATTAAGGTATTTTTCTGATTGGTATACAAAATATCTATTTTGTACACAGCTGTCTCTTGTAGATATAACATTAAATTATTTGAGAAAAATTATGCTTTTTAGGGTGAAACAGGAGATCGTGGTCCTCCTGGACTCACTGGAAATCCAGGACCAGAGGTATTTAAAACTATTTATTATAAAATTGAAAGTAGCGTGTAGTGGCTTCTTATTATGCCGTTGGGTGTTATTTCGTTCACTTTATATAGCACAGGCCAATTTTTTTTAGTGTGTGTACTTGAGTTGCATTCCCAAAGTTCTTGTGTACATACAAGCTGGGGTTATACATGCATACATCCCTGAATAACATGTGTATTCAAAAGTCTGAATGCACTTTTGGGGAATTACATTTTTTGAAATATGTCCTCCATAACCAAAAAGAGGCTATTCTGATGCTAATATTTGTGCAGACGTGTCAATTTTATTCTGTGTAGGGAGCTAAATTACAAATTAATTATGGTTAGGTGCAGGTGATACAATATATGCTACCCACAATATATAGCAGGGTTGATGTCAGTTGGAGACTTACACAAGATTGAAGGCAGAATATAGCTGTTTTACATTTAGTTAGTAATATTGTGGTTGATTTCAGCCTCACTCACTAGGGAAAAATGATGCAAGGAACTTTTAGGACCACTACTATTTCTATCCTTTGGCTATTTATGTGTGCAATTACACATTTTGTATTGTGGATATCACCAATACAGACTAATGAGTGAGTCCTCATCTGTCAGCCAACCAGGTGGTAGCCAGAGTGGATGCAACACTATCAGTCTCAATTCCTCCCCTTTACAAAGTGCAGGCAGACTTCTCTAGTTGTTCTCTTTCCTCTCTAGAAATAGCTTGTGCTTCTTAGCTGAGGAACCATCTCTCCTCCTGGCCTCAGCTGAGCTCTGTAATTGCATAGAATAGTAGGTACAATGGAGTCTTCCTCTCAGAGCCAAAATACCTCTCCTGTGCCTTTCCTCTGCAGCCTTTGGCAATGGGCCCATTCTGTCCATCCTTCCCACCTCACTTAAGAACCATGAAGACTGCTCATGCAGCACACCATGCTCAAGCCCAATCAGGGACAGAAGTGGTTCTGAATCCGGTGCCATCCCCAGCTTTAGACACTCAGGAAGAAACCATAACCTGAATGAACAGGGCCTTTTCTGTTTCCTGCCTCTTCTGATTCTACACCCACCCTGCCCCAAAAGGTCTTTTCAGACTCTACAATGTGGACTCTGGTTGCTCCACTCAAACATGGATTTAGTCATAAGTTCCCAGTCTAAGAACTTAGACCTAACTCTGGAGTCCAGTGTGTTCCTTCATGAGCCCCTGGGATGAAGCTATGAAAATAATCTTTTAAACTGAGAACATCCAAATCACTATCACTTTCTATGCCCCTTGCACCTCCTGTGGCTCATGGAGACCCAGGGGATCAATGCTGTTGACTCCAAGTTGCCCTTCCTGGTACACAGGAACCTCTAACATTGCCCTATCAAATATTCTCAATGTGGCTCAAGATTCTGTTCACTTGCAGTCCAATCTGGTCCTGAGGTGAGGATATCTTCAAATTTTGTCTCCTGGCCCTTAATCTTTAAGTGTCCCCATATGATTGGGAATTTAGTGGATTCTGCATTGAAGAAGGTTTTGGAGAAAACAACCTTCCTCTCCACCCCTGCTTCACAGCTAGGGAAACACAAAGCCTCATCTTTCTCCTTTTCCTCAGGGAGGAATAGGCCCAGCTTCTTGTGGGGAAATCTTCAGTGACATAGAAACCTAAGAACAAACCTCAGCATTCCTTTCACAAGAAGGAATCTAGAGCCAAAGCTTTGTCCAGAGAAAAACCACTGGAGCCATTTCTAACTATTCCTGTCCCTCAAATCAGATAGATTCTGTGTTCCTTCATTCCTGAAACAGGATTGCCTCAAACTCTTGGGTTATAAATCCTTAAATCCTCTCCTGCCTCCGATCTTCAGTCACATTTCTCCTTCTCTATTCTGCCCCAGAATCCTCAGAATGGGGATATGTTCTGTAAACTGTTGGTTACTTCCACTTGGTAGAGGCCATATACCTGGCTTCCTTTGGTCTGACATCAGCCCCCAGGACCTTACCAAAACAGTGGTCACCATCTCAGCTGCCTTTAGAAAGATCTGCATGATTCCTCACCTGGCTGGCTGATCTGGGTTTCACTGATGTAGGAAACCTCTGCAGCAACCCAAGGACACGGTTCAGTCTATTTATCCTAGGTACTTAAATGCTCTCATTGCCATAGTATAGGAGTGCCCCACATTTTTTATGTATTTATCCTCTCAAAACTATAAAATAGGGAAATACTTTTAACTCCATTTTACAGATGGGAAACTGAAGCACAGAGAGGCAAGCTGATTTGCCCAAGATCACACAGGAAGTCTATTGCAGAACAGGGACTTGAACCCAGGTCTCCTGATTAGTGGCTATTGCCCTAATAGCTAAAACCCCTTTCCTCTCACCCTTCTTCAGTGACCTTGGACAGGTGATATAATTAAGAAAAGAAACTCTCCAATTCCTTCCCAGATGCATATGCATCTTGTAGAAGTTATAACCATGACAAACAGATAGAGCATTCCTTCCTTCAACAGAATCCTAAAGCAAGAAGCCTTGATTCATTTTTTTTCCAGTTCAATGGCTTAGGGTCCATCCAGTCACACATGGCCTTGTTGGAGTCCTAAAGTCCCATGGGCAGTATTCTTTTTTCAACCTTTTCAGCAGCAGCTGTTATCCTCTTCCTGTGGACACACTGGGCCAGATCCTCAGCTGGTATAAAATGTCATAGCTCCATTGACTTCAACAGTGCTACAATGATTTACACAATTGACGATCTGGCCCATAAAGCAGACCCCCTATGTGGACATGTTTTGAGAAATTAGCTCATTAATATGGAAACTTCTAATATAGTTCATTGGGAAGCATAACAATGCAAATCCTATTAGGGCAGTGGAGAATGAACTAGCAGTAACTTTTGTGTAACACTGACAGACCATAGTCTTCGACGGGCGAGATCAAACCTGGGACCTTTGGAGCTTAGTGCATGAGCCTCTACTGCGTGAGCTAAAAGCCATAGTGCTGTTAGCTAAGACTGGAGCAGACTCATTAATCTCTAAGTGGTCTTGGTGCCCTTAGAGGGGACTGAGCACCACACCCAGGAGGTGTGTGGGTTACAGTTGCTCTCTAATCCAGGTAGAAAATAATTCTTAGCAGCTCTTTTGTTTATGTCAGGGGTGGCCAACCTGTGGCTCTGGAGTCACATGCAGCTCTTCAGAAGCTAATATGTGGCTCCTTGTATAGGCACCGACTCCAGGGCTGGAGCTACAGGCTCCAACTTTCCAATTGGCCAGAGGGTGCTCACTGCTCAACCCCTGGCTGTGCCACAGGCCCTGCCCCCACTCCACCCCTTCCTGTCCCCTCCCCGATTCTGCCGTGCCCTTGCTCCTCGCCCCTTTCCTCCACAGCCTCCTGCACACCACAAAACAGCTGATCAGGAAGTGCAGGGAGGGAGGGAGAGGTGCTGATCAGCGGGGCTGCTGGTGGGTGGGAGGCGCTGGGGTTGGGGGAGCTGATCACAGACTGCTGACATATTACTGTGGCTCTTTGGCAATGTACATTCATAAATTCTGGCTCCTTCTCAGACTCAGGTTGGCCACCCCTGGTTTATGTCCTTATAGTGGATAAAGTGCTTTATTCTTTATTCAGTATAAAATAATTGCAAATATATTGATTTTTAACTCAAATTAATATATATACACACACACTGTAGGGACTGCAAGGTCCTCCAGGACCCATTGGACCCAGAGGACATCCAGGAGAAGTCGTAAGTATTGTGTAATTTTCTACAGTCAGTAAAATCTGTTCAGGTGAGATATTAGACAAACAGTGCCAGGTGGTCTTTTTATGGGGGGTGATTTAATAGTTAGCCCACGGGATTTGAAAATGCAAATTACAACTCTGAGTGTTTGGGGTTGTGCAAAACCTCTGAGTGTCTTTCTTTTGTCATCTACCAAGTGGGGATTTTAATACTAATTTCTGTAACACACAAGTGCCCAGATCACCCCCTACTATAGAAATATACACCAAAGGTGAAAAATCCCACTATAATCCCCTTACAGAGCTTGTCTGAGATCATTACAATGAGTTGGAAAGATCAGTGTGATAAGATATAAGATTGGGGAAGTTGGGAAGGGAAGAAAAATTCAAGGCCTTATAAATAAATGGCCTCACTTTTACAATCTGTGTTTTTTAAATCTATAATTTGTCATTATCAACAAACTTTCAGTAATAGTGGATAATATGAATCTAAGCATGCAGACTTATTTATTACCTTAGCACTCTAGGTCAGTGGTATAAGTAAGGACCAAATTAATCCCTTGTATAACTACATTGAAGCTATATTTCGATTCTGTTATTGTTGGCCACGCAAAATATGTGCAGGTGTATGCAAATGGGCATTTTGAGTACAAAATACACAGCTGTGTGCAAAACAAGTGACTGTGAACACAAGTAGTTGGTTGTGTATGCAATAATTTATTTGGCACCTGAATTTAGTTACTAACATTTAATTTATACATGCCCAATTTAGGTACCTATTTTTAAAATTTTGGTTTGTAAGGTACATTCATCTACAGTGTCTTTGACTAAGTGGCATATTAAAACATGTAATTTCAAGACTGAACTCTCCAGTCCCAAAAATTGTTTGTGAGCTGTACTGCAAATTTCTTGGGGCCGGGACTGCATTGTCCTTTATCTATTGTACAGCACCAAGCACACTTGTGTGCAACGTGTATAGCCATAGTCTCTATTTTTGCCTAGGCTTTGATTTGGAACAGTAGAGTTGGGAGAGAGGACTGTCATGAAGCTAGTTCTGACTCCCAGATTTTCTGCCCAATGCATGGGGAGGTGGGTGCTGCTTTAATCTTGTTCCCCGAGAAACTATTCACCAGCTGTGATTAACTCACTCTGGACTTTTTTCCTCCTTGCCTCTGACATGGCTTGTACACCAGAGTCTGCAAGGGAAGATCACTTATCTACACAGGGGAATCCCCAGCAAGGCAGCTAGGGCCAGATTGAATCCCCTTTGTGTCACTCTAAACAGGGATGAAGCAGAGCAGAAAATCTGGCTCATAGTTAACATGTCTAAACTCCTATGTACTTTTGTAATGATTTTCCATTTGTGAAACTAATGAACATCTTTCGCTCATCTACAGTCAGGATTTTTTTATATCCTTTTGAAATGAATGATGTATGAAATGTATGAAACAAACAGTTTGTCTGCATTTAGGGCAGAATACAGTCAAGCAAGGAGAACACAGCCAATTGAATGCTTCCTACTGACATGAACATTCCATTCATTCTTTACATGCAAGTGCTAACAAGATTAAATGTTTCCCAGTGCAAAGAAAGTTCAAGTGATATGCCTTTCAAGATCTTCTTGACAAAGATAATTACTTTTCATTTGAATTTGCATATCATAGTTGGGCATGAATACTAGACATTCTTGCCTTTGAGTAGATCTACCATTTGCTGTGGAACTTACCTAAGGTTCATGATGGACAAGCATACATTACTTCATGGAATAAATGTAATGTAATGTATTAAGGCAGATGACAACTCTATACTTCCTTTTGGAACAAATGTAGATCACACTTTTCTATAAAGTAAATGAAAATCTTGTGGGGTTAGAGAGTGAACTTGAGTTTAAGCTATTTATGCATGCTTAGGTAATTTTAAATTTATTTTATTATTCTTTCATGTCTCTGCATCTCTAGTTGCTTGTATTATTAGGAGGGAAAGGACAAATATGAAAATCAAAATTTTGATGTGGAAGCAGACATCTGGAGGAGGGACAGAATGCCATTATTTTGCTGAGATTTTTAATTGTTGTCTTTTGACTATTTAAAACTGACATTTAAAAAAAAGGAGATTTGGAGTTAATCAAATGTACAATATTAAAATTTGAGGCTTTAAGAGTAAAGAAAATATCAAGCAAGTGGTGCCCAACACCATGCACATCATATCCCAGTAGCTGCAGGCAAACTAATCCTTTAAATCTAGTCATTTTACTTGCTACCATCTTCCTTTAAACACTGTCAGTTTTCAGGACTTTGGTTTATTTTGAATTTTTTTTCCAGAAATCTCTAAATTGAAATTTTTCAGGAAGGTACTGCCCAGAAGGGTATAGAAGGCAATTTTTGGTTAGTAATTATTCATTTAAACAAAATAACATATGCATACCCCTAAAGAAGTTCTCACTTGCATGAATAAGAGGATCTTAGCTGGGCCTATAATGTATGGTAACTACTCCAGATTAAGTGCCTTTTTCACCTTTAATCTCAGATACCATACTGACCTGAAAGATGCTGTAATCAATGTAAAATGTTGGTTTTTTTAAATTAACTAGGGTTTACCAGGAGAGCCTGGGATACCAGGAAAACCAGGAATTAAAGGAGAAAAGGTATGCACTAAAATTTGATCAATTAAATTTATGATTTAGAAAATATTAGTCAAATATTATAATCTTGAAGGAGTCTTCCATCCTTCCACATTCATCTATCTAGGAACTTTAAGAATAAATAAAAAACATGCCTCTTGCCTGAAGAGTTTACCTTTTAATGTGTCAATCCAATTTCAATTTAATAATTGAAAGAATCCCATTGATTTAAAGGGGGGTGGGATTAGGCCTGCAGTTGGACATACCAGTACTACAGAACAGGAAGGGTTAATTGTGTGTGTGTGTGTTTGTGTACCTTCATGTACAGGGAGAAAGGGAGAATTATATGGGAAGGATGTGAATTCTGAGATAAGTTATTGCATTTATACATCTTGGGGTTTGTGTTTTAAAGAAAGCCAATGAAGTACATTAATAGTTTGAGGGTGCAAGCTGTTGAGAAGGCATGAATAGAGGTCAGCATTGGGGCATAGACCTAAGAAGCTAGTCTTGTGGAACAGGAAGAAACATAAGGTTGCACAACACACATGATCTGGGAGGATATTTGAGGTGGAAAGGGTAGCATGAGAAAAGGCACAAAGTCACTTGTGGAAGAAGGAGTTGGGCTAGCCAGGGATGTGCTGTGTTCGTAGAGTGTAGAGTTAAAGTGAGAAAGATAAGGGAGATGTAGGCAGGAGTACAACTGAGCAGAGCCTTTAAGGTGAGAAGAGGAAATGTCAGTAATTGAGATGAGAGATTGACTAAGGCACGAACCCAGATTTTTGCAATAGGGATAGAGAGGAGGGGATGGACTGTGGAGATGTTACAGAGGAATAACTGGCAGGATTAAGAGGCAGTCTGGGTATTAGAGGATGAAGGAGAAAGAAGTATAGATGTGATACCAGCATTGAAAGCCTGAGTAACTGGGAAAATAGCGGAGTTATTAACTAGATTAGATGGACTCTTGGTCTTTTCTGCTATAGCAAATCCCATGTTCCTATGTTTTATTTTGTTTTTTTACCTTGCATACTTATCTGTGTAACATTTTTTTTAGGGCAAATATATATTTTGTTAAGAAGTTAAAAGCTGTAGATGTGTTATCTAAACATATGTAACAGATTGCAATACATGTCAGTACTTCCAAACACCCTGTCATAAAACTCACTACCCTGTAGAATAGGTGTTGGCCTATCTGATTTACAGTGAAAAATCTCTGCTAGCAGTATAGCAAACACCTGCTTTAGTGTGTAGAGCCTGACTGGCATTGCAAATAATGTTAAAAAGTTGCTTTTGTTTTTTATAAAACTGGAGTCATGTGTTTGATTATCAAATAAGCTGATGTAAGTACAATGGTACATTCTGAAATAGGGCTGTTTAAAATGTTTACCAATACCTAGAGATAACAGGTAACAGAAATCTACCATGTAAAAAAGTCATGATAACCAAGACCTACCTTAATGTTAATTTTCTGAAAGAAAACACTAACATTTCAATTAGTGGTTTATATCTATTCCACAGGGTGATTCTGGTGGAATTACAGGGCCTCCTGGACATCCAGGTCCAAAAGGTGAGACAGGACCCCCTGGGCCAAGTCTGCCTGGGAAACCAGTAAGTACTTACTACAAGGGCTTTCATTGCTTGTTTCCATGTAGCACTTCTAGCACTACTGAAAATGATTTGTATAGCAATACTAGTATAATTTTGAAAACAAAGTGTATGTTATACCTGTAAAGCAAGTGCATAAACAATACAGTCTAAAATCTCTTGTTAATGCAAGTGTCTTTTCAATGATTTTATAGACTGTGGCACTAATAATCAAGATGTAGACAGATCATTTTTATTTACAAATGCTGACTACCTCTGACAATAAAATTCAATGAGACTCTGTAATTTTAAGGTAGAAATATTGTTTTTTAGGGTCTGGCTGGCACTCCTGGAACCCCAGGTCCACGAGGGCCTAAGGTATACAAAAATTATCACAGTTCCTATTTCTAAGAGATACACTAATTTCTGCTATTAAAGATGAAACAGAAAGTTTTGTAACCTTATCAGGGTGAAAGAGGAATGCCTGGCGTACAAGGGTCCCCTGGAGAGATGGGGCCACTCGGAATAGGAATTCAAGGACCCCCTGTAAGTATAGCAAACAGTATATGAGAGTTTTATTTTAGTTATTACTGAGAAATCTATGTAATGATCAGGTTCATATAACATGTTTCAGATTAGATATTCCTGATATGAGTTCCCTGCTGCACTGTGATTCCTGACCCAACACCTCTTCTCCTTTCACAGAGCGGAAAATGATATTACTGTCTAGGTCTTGCTGTTAGTCCCCCTAGAACTTCACTTATAAGTGGAGGATGGGAGAGTTGCAAGAGCCTGTGCTCCGTGCCCTCCCACATTAATTGCACATTGCTCTGGGACATCTTAAAGCTGAAGGTTATTTTTCTGGCTGACAGCTCTTTTGAATCTGTCTGCCCCTTCTGGTTCCAGCATTGGCACATGAGAAGAGACACTAAGCCCCGTAAAGCATCCCTCGCTGTCAGTCAGTCACTCAATAACAACAGTCCCCTTCTCTGTGTCATCCCCCATGCCCTGTACAGTGGGTGGGGCAGAGGCAGGTACTCTGCCTCGGGAAGGAAAAGGTGAGGCTGGGCAGCTGGGCAGCAGCTCCAGGGCTTCAGTGTTAGGATGCCTGAATTACTAGAATTGGAGTACTGTGGGTGAATTGTGGGTGCAGAGTCTCTAGCCAGAGCTGCACAACTCAGCACAAGCTTCACACCCATCAAGCAACAACGTCCAGATGTGGCCAATTTCCACCTGTATATTTTAAACATGAAATGAGCAAAGGACACTATATCTGGAGTAATCAGAATAAATAGCTCCAGTAGTAAGGTCTTTTACATCATTCTTGCTATCAGCAGCACACTGTTCAAAATGCTATTTCATTCTTGCCTCTTAACACTGCAACTTTATTGCACTTATTACTTCAGCATCCAGTCCATTTCTGGAAGTATCAGTGGTTACAGGAACTTCTTCAGATATTCCCACAAAGTAAATAGAACATATTTTTGAAAAGTAAGACATTGAAAAATATCAGTGTTTTTTCTTTAGAATGTAGCTAGCTCCACAAATTATAAACTTCATTACAACAACCTATACTATTTTCTCTCAGATTTCACTGCTAATTTAAAACGTTAAGGGCCCTAGAGTTTTCCATGGTTGCAATACCAAGTACAAGTCCTTTGCCAAGCCTGTGTAAAGAGGTGTTGTTCAGAGGCAATCTGTAATAGTGTGGACTGGAAGATAGATTTCTCCCTCAAGGGAAACTCAGGGCTGCAGTGGATTACATGGGGTTGCTACCCATATTCACCAGGTGAGGGATTTTTCCTTCTGCATTTACATAGTCACATGTCCACTCAAACATCCTCATTATTGTGTAAGCCCCAATAGAGCACAGCTCTATGGTGATCAGGACCCCAGTGTGCTCCCCAGAATTTGCCCCTCCAAAAGCCCTGGAACCGTCTGCAACTTGGGAAATTGGGAAAATATTTGGCCTTAAAAGGACTGAGTTTCAGAGAATGCCAGCAGTTGTTCCATAATCCAAGTGATAATCTTTCTTTGTCTAGTTGTCTTGATAGTGTTCAATAATATAGGAGGTAGATGACACAGGTAATGCTCCTGAATCCTACTGTGATGAAAATGGCAATATCTTGTCAGTCCAATACAACATATTAAACTGAACTTTACACTTTAGTAAAATGACTAAGTTATAGAAATCATAATGCTTGAGACAGATGGCTATAGATTCAAATATAAGTTTTAAGCAAGTCTAATCATGTAAAAGACAAATTAATGTTATTTAAATGTTTACATTTTTACATTGATTCTTAGGCATCCTACAATATGTGATGCTTTTGCCTATTGCACTGCATAAATTTCAGTTTTCCCTGTAAATCGCAAGCTAACTGAACAATCCATTTCATAATAACATAACTGTGTCATTAGTCGGTGGCCTTACTTTCCATGTGAAATGGTTCTTAACCAAAATACTGGATCTGATCAACCTTGAACTTTAGCAAAATTGGGTCCAGATTTGTAACCTGCCATTTCAGCAGATCCCATTCTCTAAGATGCGCTGAACCAAAAGCCCACATTCAGTATTTTTGGTTCAAGATCACCCCTTTTTTAAAAGCATTGCTGCTGTTATCTGAGCCTACATTTGGCTATTTTTACAGGGTCCTAAAGGTCCATTTGGGGAACCAGGTGCACAGGTAAAATACTTATTGTATAATTTGGAAAAATGAATTTAACTTAACATGTTTTCCAGTTTCTTGAATAATATCTTGAGTAACTGTTCTGTATATTAGGGCCCTAGAGGACCCCCTGGATTACCTGGAATTCCAGGTACCCCAGGTGCTGATGTAAGTAACAGTTCTTTATATAACACTATATTGATATATGTGCCCCTTATCAATGACCGAAATTTAAAATGCAATGGCCTTGTTTCTGTTTCTAGGGTGCTCCGGGACCAGATGGGAAGCCAGGACTTCCTGGTCCTCCAGGTGACCCAGTATGTATACAGACTATGCTTGACTTACATTGTGTGGATGCAAGTATTTTAAAACAGAAAGACATCAGATGCCTAGTAGGCCTAGCAAATTGTATTCCAGGGATCAGCAAGCTTTGGCCCGCAGCCCACCAGGGCCAGCCCCCGCAGCCCCCATTGGCCTGGAGCGGCGAACCGTGGCCAGTGGGAACTGTGATCGGCCAAACCTGTGGACGCGGCAGGTAAACAAACCGGCCTGGCCAAGAGCGCTGCCAGCTTTTTTGTCGGCCTAGGTGGCGGAAGATCCTGCCCCCGACAGAGGTGGCGGAAGGTCCTGCCCCCTAAAGACCGACGACGACCTGGGCGGCCAAAGATCTGGCCGCCGAGGTCGCCGCCCCCCAAATGTTAGCACTCTAGGCGACCGCCTACGTCGCCTAATGGGTTGCACCGGCCCTGGGCTTGGCCCCCCAGGCCCCTGGCGGTCCGCATGCCAAAGGTTGCCGATCCCTGTTGTATTCAATTGACTGCCTAGTGATTTTTTTTATTTAGCTCATTACAATATCATTAATATTATGGTTATGTGAACACTTTCATGATAAATGTCTGTTTTCGGGAGGTTATGCTTTAGCTTTAATAGTTGTTTCCAGGCTGCAACTTGGCTTACCATGTCTCAGCCCCAGGAGCAGTTCTGTATAAATTTTCAAAGACTATAGTTTGGTTCTTCTTAAATTAGAAGACTATGGGAAAAATTGCATTGCTCTGACACATTTAAAAAGCTATTATATTATTAATGAAATTTTGCAAGTAATTAGCCCATAATGTGAACTAATTTTCTCAAGTAGTAACAAGAGAATTAAATGGCTAAAATGAACAGACACCTCAACGAGTTTAGATCCTTTAACATGTTCCCCAAAGTTGAAACTTTACAAGCTTAATTTTGATTTTAAAACAAATGCTGACAGAAGCTTCAAAAAAGATAAATAAACCTCTCAGAATTCCTAGAGCAGCTCTTGGGACTTGTTCCTCCGCAAAGTGAAACCCTTTAGTCACTTGTTAACCTCACTTGTGGTCCTAGAATTATAATGTGATTTGGCCTTTCCTAAGTGGTTTGGACCAAAGCCTGCTACCATATAACCAGATTTTTAAGAAGGCTTAGTTTCTAAGGTGAGATCCAGTGATAACTCCCTAAGTGTAGGAAACTGTTTAAATCCTAAATACCATCTTAGTTTTTATTTGAGACATGACATATATAAAAAGAAAATAAAAAGACATGGCTATCCCAAACATCAAGCTCCAGTGCTGGGAAACCTTATGGTGTCTTTCAGCCAAATCGCTGCTGCTTACAAAAGTGTGAATTTAGCCTCTTCTCTAATGAACATCCCTCTCGGTGAGAGTTTAAACCCTGCCCTGTAGAGTAGTCCTTCTCTAAGAACTTTCCTGGCAGATTTTTCAAGGTTTGTGAAACCATGCTGAATGTGGTATGTCCTTCTCTACATTAGCTGTTAAATCATGTTTAGCGGTGGTTCCACTGCACAGACAACATCCGTTGTCAGCAAACGGCAATTTTCCTGATGTACTGAAGACCAAGGTTTGACACTTTTGCTTTTCTGGTGGGGACAGGACCCTTAAAGCTTTAATAATGTTAACATTTGAAATTAGTTAAATTGAAGACAAGTACACACCAGGTTTGTCAGTGTATCTAACTGTATATCATGACCAAGGCTGTTTTTTTTCCCCCAACAATCACAGGAGTAATTTAGCTTGTGATTTTTTTAATGATTTACAAAAATATCCCTACATTTTGACATATGAGGATTCATTTTTTTGGAGCTGGGTGGGTGGAGGTAACAGCAACAGCTCAGTCAGTTTCATGGACACTTTGAGATACACAAAATTAAACCTAGCACTTGGAAAACTAAGGGAAGACAGGAGGAAAACAGTACTGCTACACAGAAGACCAGATCAAAGAACTATCTGCAAGGGCTTTAATTTTCCAAGGGTGACGATATTTCTCCCTTTTCCTGCAGAAATAAAAAAAAGACTGTTAAACATTTTGGAGGGCTAAGTTGGGTTTCAGAAGAGTACACTCTGATAGCGGAGCTACTATGTTTCAGTGTGTTGACTGTTTTCATAGCACAAACACAGTTCTAGCTAGTTCACTACAATAGGGAACAAAGAATTACCTTGGGTAGAAAGCACTGACAACATTTTAAAAATATATTTGACTCTTGCACTTTTTAGCATGAATACTCTTTATTTTTCCTTAAAAATATCATGATAAAACAGCCTTAATCATGACTCATTTGCATAATTATGTAAACTTTTTGATACCATTAATACATATGGAAACCATGGACCAAATATTTAAAGATGTGGGATATATACAGTATATTAAATATTTCTTAAGTGTATGCATGTATTTTATTTCAGATTGCACTTCCACTTTTGGGAGACATGGGTGCTTCATTGAAGGTAGTATATTGGTACAGGAGGAAGTCTTTCCACTAATATGAATGGGTTGTTCAAAACAAAATAGACATTGGCATGTTTTCATAAGTCAGCTTTTCCTAAAACCAAGGTTATGTTTTACTATATACTGTAAATCACCAAAGTTAAGGGTGTAAGACATTTCAGAGACAGTAAAAGACCTGTCATGTCTGCCATCGGAAAAATTTGGATCCTGATCCAGATCCTTCCTTTGAGGCCTGGGTCCACCTCTTGCTTTTCATTAAACTGCTTAATCCTCTCTTTTGTCCAAAACCAAATCTTGTTGTTCTTTGAGTAAGGTCCCTATGGGCACCTTAGTTCCTTCACTCTAGGTGTTCTTGCATCCCCTGCAGCTTTGATCGTAGATTTCTCATAGAAGTGTCTGTTCAGCCCACAGATGCACATTACTCAGTCATGTGCTGAGTGCTGGTGTTATATAGCCACGCACGGGTGAACTGCTCTCAGTTCCTTCTCAACCGCTTCAGGCTGACGTGGCCTTAACAATTGTCCACGTTGTTTTACCTCAATTGTGTCCCCTTAGTTCTTTTAGTAGTTAGTTTATTATAATTGTTCTTAGTAGTAGTTAGTACTTTGTAGTAGTTTTAGGTGTCATAATTTAAAAAATATATATTTTCCAAAAAATAAGTGTTTGTGTGTACATTACCTGTTGGGCCAGGAGGCAATCCTGGTGAGTGATGGACTCTCCCAGTGCATTGCTTAGGGGAATCTCATATTTTCCAAAAGTGCAACTTCTGTCTCACCTCAAAATCTAGAGCTAAGAAACCAGGGAGATCATGCACCAGTTTCTGTTTCATTCACATTTAATATATTATCACTAAAATTACACCACTGGAAGATTTAAAATAATGAAACCTCCAGCATCTCCTGTGTTCTTGATTTATGAATGTCTCTGTAGAAAGCTTAGATGCCACAATTCTATATATTTCCAACAAAATGCTGGTAGCAACTTCCAGGCTGGTGTTCCTGGATTAATAGGCATTAAAGGAGAAAAGGGAGTAGCAGGCTTTCCTAACAGGGATGGTCACAAAGGCAGAAAGGCAAGATTATGGGTGTGACTATATATTCATATGATCCACTGTTTCTTTTGCTAAAGTACTTCCCATAATTTTATTTTCCTCTGTTCTCCAGGGTGATACTGGGCCAAGAGGTCCTCCAGGAGTCCCTGGCAGGGAGGGGCCAAAGGTAAGTTTATTAAGTGAGTATTTTTTTTTACCCATTAAAAATGCAAGGCCAAATCCTATTTGTCTATCTGATATACTTATAAGGCCCCCACTACTGTAGTATCTCCAATCGTCATAATCTTTGGTTCTCACAACACCCCTATGCTACAAAGTGCTGTGATTCATTCCCATTTTACTGATGGGGGAACTGAGGCACAGAGGACTGAGTGAGTTACCCAAGGCTATGCAGGAAGTCTGTCATGAAACAGGGAATCTCTCAATTCCCAGGGTAGCACCACAATCACTGGACCACCCTGAGTACTTACATATTGTTACTCATGTGAATAGTCTCATTGATTTCAGAGGGACATATTCTAAACTTGTATTGAAGTCATTAGGAATTATGCCTTACTGAAGAATTACTAAAGATTGCAGGTTTTGACACCTAAATCCCTTAGAGCAAAATCCAATAATAATAATTTAAAAGTATATATTCTGCTTTGAAAAGAGTTCTAACCTAGCCTTCTGCGTAGTGTATACGCAATGTGCCTCAGATGGCACGTAACCAGGGTTCATCACTGAATTTGGTCCACTGGTTGAATCATTAGCTTCCTCAGCCCGGGCCAATTACTGATGGGGAGCACAACATGAACACTGATCCATGCCCTCTGTGATCTAGTTGTAGTTTATCAAGCTAACTTTGCACTCAGCCTCAGTCTTTTGGGCCAAATTCAAGCACATAAGAAGTAGGTGTAATGTTTATTGACTTTAGTGGGACCTGTGCCGGGGTGGAATTTGGCTCTTTGTTTTTTTATGGTCCCTTATTGCTAACCCATAAGTTCCATACTAGCATATTTAAAATGAAACACACTACAGTACATAGATTTTCATGATAGTTCAAAAGTTATGTCTTTATAGGGAAGCAAAGGTGAACGTGGAGTTCCTGGACTCTCTGGAGAGAAAGGTGATGAGGTAAAATTATTTTAATTTCAGTAATCATTATATTACAGTTATTCTTATGTGTACATGAATAAAGGTCCAAATTGAGAATTAAATCCACATATTATCTAATTCTCTAGAATATGTGAAGAAGATATATAAGCGTTAGCAGGGGCGGCTCTAGGCACCAGCAAAACAAGCTGGTGCTTAGGGCGGCCAAATCTAGGGGGCAGCAGGCTGCGCCGGCGGACCTGCCGCAGTCATGCCTGCGGGAGGTCCACCGGAGCCCCGGGACGACCGGACCTGCCGCAGGCATTACTGCGGAGGGGGCGCTCGTCCCGCGGCTCGGCTGGAACTCCCGCAGGCATGACTGCGGCAGCTCAAGCAGAGCCGCGGGGGGTCCAGCCGAGCCATGCGGGACCAGCGGACCCTCTGCAGTCATGCCCACGGGAGGTCCGCTGCTCCCGCAGCTCCGGGGCGCCTCCCGCGCATGACTGCTTGGGGCGGCCAAAACGGTAGAGCCGCCCCTGAGCGTTAGGAAGGCTGATATTAACAGTTTTTGATTCTGAATTTTCCAGATAATTAAGTACTGTTACTCAGTTAAGTAAGGCAGTTTTATTTTTCACATCTCTTAATTTAATTACAAATGATTGTATATTTAAATGCTAACATTGAGAAGATAATACAGGATGGAGCAATAAATGGGTATATGCTGAGTATTCTCAGAATGTTTGTTCACATTTTATAACAAATTTGCTTTGACTATAATACTGCCCCTTTAGTGTTCATTTTCCAACAGTATTCTAATGAACAAATTTAGTGGCAGGATTATTCATGTCAACAGCAAATATTAAGTGAATGTAGGAAAATATTCAGAGAGATTGAATTTTGAATTTGAAAATGTGAGTATTTTCACGAGATACTGGATTCCTAGGGTATTGTAAGCCAGTAAGGGTACAGAGAAATACCATGTGACCTATTGCCTAATGAAAATGAAATTCCACAGCTCCAATTTTAAATGCCAGATATTTGCAATGAAAGCTCAAGATCAATCTTATGTCAAAAGAATTCACGAAAATTAATCAGCTAATAAATGTGAGTGAATCATGTGCTCCTTGGAGATAATTTGCCAGATGAAATAGGTAAAATAAATCATCCATTACAGATTATTTGCTGAGCTCTATTAAATACCAAAGCACCTAAACTGAAACATGTTAAATATACTACTCTCTTGTAAATGTTATTGCTTTGATAGGAGAGAAAGTATCTGAAAAATTATGATCGCTAATATTTGGAATTTTGAATGTATTGATGAATTTCATATTCTTTCTGGGGGTTTCATGGTACATAGCTAATGTTATTTATGGAGTGAAGGTGAATTTTCAATAAAAATATGGATTGAAAGTGTTTTTCAAACTGAAATTTGTACTCAACACTATCTATCACTTCAAGAGCGTGATGAGTTAAAGTGTGTGTCAGATTTTCACCAGAACTGTGATGGAATGATGATGATTTTTTACCTTTGATTTAGTCGATATGCTTTCTTTCCTGCACAATTCAAAATAAATCCAGAAATATGCTAATAACAATGATGAATTATTGTCAGACTAAGCAACTGATATAAATGTTAAGGGAAAAAAGAAAATTCCTGTGGAACATCTTATCTTCAGGGTGGTGTAAAGAATCAGAACAAAAGTGTTCCGCTTTTGCCCCTACTTGCCCTAGATCTCAGCAGATTGCCAAAATATAAATATAGTTTCAGAAATTATCATATTTTTTCTTCCTTTTGTATTGATACTATTCAGAGAATCTGCAAGGTTGGTGTTTCTTAAATATTCAAGATGTCCTGAGATCTAGAAGACATACTTTAAAATAATTACAATAATAAATAAGGCTCTAGAACATTTTATTTTAAAAATAAATGGGACTGTGGTAAAACAGTAGTGTGGCCTTTCTCTATGCGCAACATCTCTGGTGCAATGCATGCAGCAGCAACTTGACACACAGAGAACCAATTTTAAACAATTCTGACAGTATCTAACTGCCAAAAATTGAGACAGATCTTAGAGGCAATTGAAAAGGTAATAACAAAAAGACCAGGTTATAATTTGCACATAGGGTTTTAAAGAGACTCCAGAGTAAATTCATTCTAAGTAAATTTTTATTGATTCAATAGGGTGCAATGCTCACTCAGTCAATAACGAAGCTATTCTAATGCTCCTTCACTATTTGGTAAGTGCTTAGGCACGCCAACAATGTTGGGTAGCTCCAGTGTTTTAGCAGATGCTTTAGGTTACTTCATTGTAACTGGGTGAATGAATGTCACATCCAGGACACTACATAATGGAGTTGTTACTCCAGTAATGGATCTGAAGTTCTCATGGTTTTTATGATTTGGTTTGATTACCAGAGCCACAAAATAGAACAATAGTTTTAGGGTCTTCTAAAGTTCATTGAAGCCAGTGGAAATACTCTCATAGACATAAATGAGCGTTTGAACAGGCCCTTAATGATTATGCATTTGGAATTGCATATTGTTTTATAATTCATGGAACTATAAACCAAAACTCCATTTATGCAGCTGAACGATCCAGTGCCTCCCCGATTTAATTCAATGATAAACTCTCATTTGCTTTAGTGGGAGCAGTATCAGACCCTCTATTACTCACATATTATGCTTCTTCCATAACTCAGAATTCTCTTTTCCCTGATCTTTCCTCCACTTCTTTCATATTCCCCCGAAGTATCTGGTCTCCGAGTTTCACTATACTTTGAGAATTGCACTGTTAAGACGATTTAGGTTTTGCAAAGGCCTCTTCATCCTTTCCTGATTTCTCCCTTTTCTTCTTTAACTCTTCTACTTCCCCCTGAATTTTCCTTCCTCTGGGCTCTTTTGTTTTCAGATTTTCTGTGAAGTATCAGGGGAAAGATTATGATCTGCTGAAAGTCATTTCTCTATCCATATATGTATATCATTAACGCATATGAAGTTATGAGAATTTTATTGTATGGTTGTCACTAAAACATGCTGTAAGTTGGGGAATCAGCCAGATATTAGCTTCCCAGAGGCAACAGGAAGGAAAGTAACCAACACCCAGGTGGAGCGTCAAACAGCCCATCAACAGCCATTGTCCAGCAAGGGAGCTACAATGCAGTGACTCACCTGCTTGAGGTCATACCAGGGGAATTGCTCAACATTCCCTAGAGACTCAGTAATGCCCACCAGACATGCCTGGGCTTGTGTGTTCCCCAAGCAAATGGGACTTAGGGTATAAAACAGAACACAGCAGGCCCATGCTTCGCCTTTCTCCTGCCCCCACCTATGCTCCAAGAAACCAAGACACTCAGAAGAAGACTGAAGACTCCAACAGAGGAGGCTGGTCCAGGTTTAAGGGGCAAACCTGTATATTAAGGATGCAGTATCCAGTGGGTTGAGAAAAACTGCTTAATTTAGAATTTGCCCAGTCTAATAGGGTTGAGAATTTAGACTGTTTGCTTGTTTTATTTTCTTTTGGTAACTAACTCTGACTTTTTGCCTATCACTTACAATCACTTAAAATCTATCCTTTGTAGTCAATAAATTTGTTTAACTGTTTATCTTTACCAGTGAGTTTGTATGAAGTGTGTGGCAAAACTGGTCAGGTTTGCAAAGGCTGGTGTATATCTATTTTCCACCAATGAAGTGGTGAGCCAATTAATAAATTTGCGCTGCCCATCTTGAGCAGTGGGAGACAGTATATTCTTGAGGTACAAGGCTAGGAGCTGGAGGGATTTGGCTGGTGCCTTTCCCTGTGTGATTCATGAGTGGCTCTGGGAGCATTCATGCAATCTAGCTGGCTTGGGGGTTACACATGCGGTTGAGCTGAGTGATAACAGCACCCGGAGGAGTTTGCTGCTGGTCACTAGCAAGGCATTGTGAGAGACTGCCCAGGCTGGAGAGTTAAGGGAGCACAGTGGTCCCAGGCTGCACCCCAGGGATCCCATCACAGAGGTTTTGTGTGCCCACTGAGAAAGCAACTTATGATAACTGAAAGCCACAGTCAGTTCTGGAATGCCCTACAAAGAGCAGCAGCACCACTGACAGTGAGTGCAAAAACCACCATTTTCCCTCACTCCAAGTACATTGTTATAAAAGAAAAAAACACTTTGGGGAGTTACAGAGAAGTCTTTTTGTTGTTGTTCTTTTGGAAACTGAGACCTCCAATCCTATGTTGAGAACCTTTAGGATCTCAATGTAGAAATGATATGGATAATGGGCTACTTATCTTCGTTCAGATATACTACATCTGCAGAGTGGTTAAGTGTCTTTCTTTTCCATCGCATGCTCATCACCAGATGTTGCACTAGTACTCTGAATATTAACTGATACAATCATTCCAGGTCTTTTTAGTATTGATATGAGGCATGGATTATAAATTCAAACAAAGAGATTTAGCTATTCACCTTTGAGATGAAGCCTTATTAAAACTATTAAATATATTTTACACGCATGCCGAATGCTAGTGAATTTTCAGGCCATAAAATAGAATTACGAGCAGTAGCTGGAAGAAAAGTGTGCAGTAGTTCTTTAAGTCCTATGACAAAAAAATCCATACTTTTTTATTTACATAAAACCAAAATAATTGGGATATTTGGCACAATGCAATATCCTGCTTAGATAATATCAGGTAATATTGAGAGGTGTGAACAGACGCCTTTCTGAATAGGAAGAAAGTTTATAGTGATAGGAAAAGGAAAAATTGTTTCTGTACTTTGCTCAGACATCATGCTCTTATCTACAGAGCTAAAGAGGAAAAGATATAAAGGACAGAAGTTACCAACAGTAGTGATGGGGAAGAGTGTAATTTATCACTCAAACAAGAGGTTATCTATTATGTGCTACTTCAGAACAGTATATGTTTGTTTAGCTAAAAAATAATTTGTATATAAACTGTAACAGTGATGGGTATGATGAATATAATGGATTTCAAGATTAAACCTGTGTTATGGAGAAAAATATTCATAAATATTTTTAATTCCTCAGGGTCTTCAAGGTATTCCAGGACTCCCTGGTCTAACAGGACCTAGTGGACCTTCTGTAAGTGTTTGATATAATCTATGATCTAATCTGTTCCTTTGGAGGTTACAATAACTGTCTAATGAACCTGTTGTACTCAATATCAAGATGTAATGAAAAGGAGACTAGGTTGAGCCAAATGTTAAAGATGCTAATAAATCCAATAATCCAATACTAATTGAAAATTAAAGATGTTATTTTGGGAGTAATGCTTTAGCTTACGGAAAGATGAGATAATTTAATATGAGTTTGTGACTCCAGAGATTTAACTTTCACTTAAATAATAGCTTCATATTGGTTTTTCATATTTCTAGCCTGTTCTTTTCTCTGTGGGGCTAATAAAGAGCCAGAGTCTGCCTTCAGTTGACTTCTGGGTTGTTGAATGAATGTCATTGTAAGAGTAACAGAAGTTGGCCCAGGTAGTTTTGTAGAAACAAGTTTATGTTGTGAGTTTAAATTCCTGAAAATGTTGCCATTGTCAGAACCATTATTGTGTATATAATTTATAATATGTTTCTTGGTGATTATTATCAGGAAATCTATACACAGCATTGATTTGAATGATGTAATAACTTTCAGATAATTATGCATCTGAACCCAAATTATTGGTATGTTAGTGATAAATTCTAATAATAATTCAATTTGAACACTCTGAAAACACTGAATCCTGAAAGTTAGTAATTATAAAGTGTGACTCTAAATTGGCTATTAATATAGAAAGCCAGCGAGCCACATTTGTAAAGCAATGATAGAAAATGTTATATCTTTTCCATACCCTTAGGAAATACTATTACATTTTACTTCCTATTTAAAAGATGCAGATCACATTGTTTATTGCGCTTATTTTTAATTTCCTGACTGCTTGCAGTACTTAAGTTAAGCTTTCTTTCAAAAACTATAACACATTTAGCAAAGCATAATGGGTAATTATGTAAATTGCCATTTAAGCAGCAAGGCGAAATGCTTAGCAGTATCAAAAGGTGCCAATTAAGGTCGCTACATTTAGTCTGCCAAGGTGAAAATGCAACCACAAACACAACTTTTACCCTTCGTAGGGCTTATCAGTTGTATGCAGCTGTTGTATCAGCCAGAAGAAATATAAGCCTAGAGGAGAGACTTAATTAAGTTGAAATGACCTTCAAAAAGTATGAGTTTTAATAACTTAATTGCAATGCAGAATACCTTGTTGTTCACTAATATGAACCAATCCTATGTGTTTCAGGGAGCAGTAGGAAGACCTGGACATCCCGGTCCAGTTGGGGCAAAAGGTGAAAAGGTATTGAACATTATTCTTTATTTCAGTTCCAGTGAAGGTCTATGAAGAATTCCCTAGTTCCTTTCCTCACTTATGATTTTCTTGACATGCCAGAAACAGAGCATGACTACCCAGGGAGTCAAAAGGCTGTATGGTACAAACAGGAATTGAACAGACAATATTGCTACCCATTTTTGACCCAAGTGGTTAGCCAAAATTTGTGGTCCTACAAGGTTGTTTCTGTTAAGAGGAGAAATTGATGTTGGAGCCAGGTATTTCTATGATGCAATCCTGTTTGTCTATGAAGATATACACATCCTCTTTCAGCCAGGTCTCCAGTCTGCTTAGTTTTATGCTCCCCTTTTCATGTCTGTTTCTAGTGTTTCTTGCTGCTTCCCTCTGTTACACATGCACACACTGCTCCAGTCCAATCAGTCTTCCACCCCTGATAAGAGCACAATGGAACCCTTCTTGAGCCACATGTCTAACTCCTACCCGAGCCTGGCATGTGGCTTTTATTTAAGTGGAGGTCCATATTGTTTCAGAGCTCAATGTTTATATTTATTCTGAATGATGGATTTGAAAATTTCCTCTAACAAAACAATAGCAGCAGCAAAGATAGGAACTCACCTTCCTCCTCCAAGTCACTTAAAACAAAATTAAATAGAAGAAACGTCCTTGTTAACTCAGTACACAGGTCTACTCATAAAAAGTCTGGTAAAGCTAAGTTCCAATAATAACTAACTCAGATGCAGGACACACATTTTCTGTTCTTGGATTTCTGGTTGAGGCTAGCTGGTGGGGTTCCAAGCTCTTTGGAGGTCAGGATCATAATTCAAAATGATCTTGATAAATTAGAGAAAGAGTCTGAAATCAATAAGACAAAATTCAGTAAAAAACAAGTGCAAACTTCTGCACTTGGGAAAGAAATATCAAATGCACAAATACAAAATAACTGGCTAATACAGGACAGAATCTGGGGGTTATACAAGATCACAAATTGAATATGAACCAACAATGTCATAGTGTTGTAAAAAAGGCAAATGTCATTCTGGGATGTATTCACAGCAGTGTCATACCTAAGACATGGGAGGTAATTATTTCACTCTACTTGGAACTGGTTAGAGCTCAGCTGAAGTAGTGTCCCGTTTGGAGCACATAATCTAAGAAAGACGTGGATAAATTGGAGAGAGTCCAGAAGAGAGCAACAAAAAATGATGATAGGTTAAGATGATAAGAAAACCTGACCATGAGGAAAGGTTAAAAGAATTGGGCATGTTTAGTCTACAGAAGAGAAGTCTGATGGGGGGGGGGGGGGAAATAAGTCTTCAAATATGTGAAAGGTTGGTATAAAGAGGACAGTAATCTACCGTGTCCACAGAGGGTAGAACAGTTAATTGGCTTGGTTTGTAGCAAGGGAGATTTAGATTATATATTAGGAAAAAGTTTCTAACTATAAGGATAATTAAACAGTAGAATAGGTTGCCAAGGAAGGTTTTGGTATCCACGTCATTGCAGGTTTTCAGAACAGGTTAGACAGACACCTGAGTTTCCAAAGATTTAATAACTATGGTAAATGCACTGTATAGATCATCCAAAACAGTGATTCAAGCATGTTTGAGCAACAAAACCCTTTGAAGCCCCTTTGAAGTAATAATCAGACTGCATCAGGGTTGACCCTCAGTCTGCTGCTGTGTATCATATTGATGGACTACATCAGCAGAAAGATCTTAATGGGAAAAAGGTCACAAGTTCCTGTATGCAGACAAAATAGCAATATGGATGTTCTCAAAAGAAGACCTTGGGGAAATAATAAATCAGTGATTTGACCAGCTAAGCAGGCCTGGGATGAAAATTAACATGACTAAGACTGAGGTCATGTAGGTCAGTAGAGGTGCCCCGGGAAACTGGATATAGAGATTAATGGAATACCGCTACACCAAACTGATCAGTTTAAGAACCTTAGTGGCTGGAAAAAGAACAGGAGTACTTGTGGCACCTTAAAGACTAACAAATTTATTTTAGCATGAGTTAGTGGCTGGGTTACAGAAGACAGTGAGGTAGTATATCAGATACAGTTCAAACTAGAGAATGCTGGAAGAGTGAGGAATAACATAGCAGGTTTTGTATGACAAGTATATGCCATTTACAGAACCCGGGTGCATCCAGCAATGTTGTATGGCACAGAAGCATGGTCACTAAAGAAATGGTAGCTTCAATTCCTACAGGTTTTTGAGATGAGATGCCTTCAAGGTACACCTTTACCCCGCTATAATGCAACCTGATATAACACAGGTTCACATATAGCGCGGTAGCAGCGGGGCTCAGGCGGCACTTTAAAGGGTCCAGGTCTCTGGCTGCTGTGGGGAGCCCAGGGCTCTTTAAATCACCACTGGAGCCCTGCTGCTGCTACCCCGGAGCTGCAGCAGCAGGGCTCGGCCGGCAATTTAAAGGGTCCGGGGCTCCGGCTGCTGCAAAGAACCCTGGGCTCTTTAAACCACCACTGCAGCCCTGCCACCGCTACCCCGATATAATGGCATTTCACATATAATGCGGTAGGGATTTTTGGCTCACCATGACCACGTTATATTGGGGTAGAGATGTATATAGAGTTTGAAAAGACAGATTTCAAAATGAAAGCATTAGAATGGAAGTCAGGTCTATGATGTCACAGACAAAATCCAGGAAGCATGACTTCACTGTTTGGACACATATAGAGGATGAATGAAGAGGACCTGGTGAAGATAGTATGGCACAAGAAGATGGTAGGAAAGAGACCCCAAGGAAAGCCGAGGAAGTGGAGGGTGGATTGCATCAAAGAAAATGGTAAGCAGGACCTTAGTGCAGCCTGAGACAAATGAACATCCTATTTGCATGACATCCTGGTGCCAGATGATGGAATTAGGGGAAGGAGAAGAGGAAGAAGTTAGACAAACACCTGTCAGGGATGGTGTGATAGTTCTAGGTATCTAGGGTATCTAGGACTGTGAGTCACCTTGTTACCCCCTCACCTCCAGCAAGAGAAAGACGTGCTTGTGCTTAACTGGGTGTCATTTTCATCATCCAATCTCCTCTGGACAATGCCAACCCTTACTTTGTCTGGCAAATTAACAATAGGTGTGTCTCAGTCCCCAAGCGCCTTTGATGCATTCCCCTATAGTGTCCAGCCCTTTATTCATGGAACACTTGCAGGAATACCAACTTGTATAATTCAACTCAGGAGTCTCAACTTGCTTAATACTACAGCACTGAGGTATATTTATAGGGAAAACAATATGTTTATTATCAAAGATTCAAGAGATAGTGAGTAAGGATAATGGAAGCAAAAGGTTACATAAAAACCAAAATCATAACACACTTTCTAGAGACTAAACTTGCCTTAGTAGGCTAATCTTCTGTCTGAATAAGTTTATTTCCCCTCAAATGTCTTCTGAAGCGTTTCAACCAGGGCTGGTTGAGATACCATTTTCATGAATGTAAATTTACTGCCCATTTACTTCCTAAGTGCAAGATGACAGGCTGTCTTCTCTTTTCCCATAATATAGTCCAGCAGACCTTTGAAGTATATCTCAAGATTTTCCCCTGTTGTGTGCTCTTCTGTGTTGTCTTTGTATCTCTCTGTTGACTTTGTATGTAATGTTCCACCATAGTGTCTGCTTACAATGCTTAATTTACTGGCCAACAAGGAGACAGGAGAATAAACATCTTTTGTCTGTCAGGAACACTTTTTTTCCTCCACCTCTCCTGTGATACAGAATCCAAGAACATATTTTCAATTTACATATATAACTCCTCACCTAATAGGAGGAGTTATACGTTCACAACTATATTACCAAACAGTATGACACTGGCTTTCATTTAAGGCCTCACACAACTGTATTTGGTGAACCAGAATGTACATACCAGAATCAGGATATTCTTGTAACACACTTGCCAGTTGGTACTGAAGATTTATGGGTCACAGATCATGTAGGTGTACTGGGTCCTGTCTCAGCATGGTATAGATCTCAGCGTGGGATAGATGGTCTAGATAACTTCTCACGGTCACTTCCAGCCCTGCGTTTCCATGATTCTGTGTTTTTATTGACTCGTAATAGTGACATTACCAGAAGAACTCACTTCCATGGGACAGTGCTTCATGTCATAACATAAAAACGTAACAGCCCATGCTTGTTAAGAGTGCCCACTAGTATGTAAACTGTTTGGGGAGCCTGCTCACATGTATTCCATTTCAGTCCATGTCAGCCCAACAGGCAACAGATACAACCTACCCACAGTTAGACCATCATCACAATTCACTACAAAAAGTGATGAATTCATTCTTTCTGTCATATTTCAATGATAGGTTTGTTCTTGTTTTGTTTTTGTTTAAGTAATGGTTGTTTCTTTATAACTTAATCCATAAACTGAAGATTATGTTCAACAACGTGGTTTATGATTTATGAAAATTATTCTGAACTTTTATTTTCTAAATTTTGTTTATTGCTATGAAGTTGAACATCTTTCTCGCTGCCTTTTCTCCCAATAATATGAAGAATATGTTGTATTCAGTTACTCAAAGTAAAACGAGTAAAACTACTATGTTAAAATTTCCATAAGGAAACCTATTGCAAATAATCAATGTCATAGGGCTAAGACTCTAGATCTAATATAAAGGTGTTATCCCCATATCAGCTTGCTCGCTTGTTTGTTTGTTTATTTATGTTATTTTACTTAGGGGATTAAGATGAAACTAGAGAGAGGGGAGGCCAAATTAACCTCTTATATAGCTGTACTTATCCAAAAAAGAGAAGGAGGAGGGTCATATAGATTTTATTTCTTGTTTATTATCATTGAGCTAGGTATTACATCAGTTTCAGTAAATGAAATGTATGAATCTTGTACTGTCATAGGGTAATGAGGGTTCTCCTGGAAAGCCTGGATCACCTGGACCTCCAGTAAGTCATTTGTTTCATATTTTGAAGAATATATTTTGATAATTTACCTAAGGATGTCGTGGATTCTCCAAGTCCTTGAATCAATATTGGATGTCTATCTAAATCTAAAAGATATGCTATAGCTCAAGCCGAAGTGTATGGACTTGATCCAGGAGATCTTTGGGCAGTGTTGCGCAGAATGCAAGATTACATGATCATAATGGTCTCTTTGGGCCCAAACTCCTATTGACATCAGTAGCCAAGATTTCGCCTTATGAATCTCTGAAAATAATATGAGTACTTTTTTCTGTAAAGCGCTCTTCATAAAATATTTATTTTTAAAAATACAAAATACAGTAAAATACAAAATGCTTTAAGAATATAACAGGCAGGCATGGAGAAAATATATTAAAACAATATGAGCTTTGAGGGGACAGATTCTTCCTTTATAAACCTAGAGTCAGGGTGTAGGCCACCTGTTCATGTTGTACATGGCATCTTGTACAGCCAGTGGGTTGTAGTAGTATCTGACTGCATGACCATTCCCCTAGTCTGCCCCTTTTTCGTTCCTCACATCCACAACTGTGACTGTTCTGCTGCAGCCCACTGTTTTCACCAATAAAGTATATGAAAATTAAAATAAAATAAAACCAGCCATATTTATTTACATTCATTTGTTTTGCAAGATAAAACTTCACATTTTAAAGTCTTCTGAACTCAATAAATTTCTCTTTCGTACTGAAAACACATTGTAGTTCAAGTGCAAATTGATTTGGGGATGGAAAAGGTATGTATCATCTTTGGTCTTCACTTTGTCATTCTCCCTTTTCTTATGCATACATTTTATAAATCTCCATATATGAAAAAAGATTACATCCATATTTCCTTCCTTCACCTTAAACATCCTGTGAATAGAATTTGAAAAAATATAAATCTCTTTTCAGAAGCAAAAGTTTCATCCATTTGTATCTTGAATACACTTGAGTTAACTTGTGCTTTTTGTGCTTTAGCAGTCAACAGGCTGTAAACATTTAGCATAAACTGGTAGTTCAGCTATTGAATTTTATTGAATTCATAATTTTTCTTCTGAATTTATTAATGTCTCATCTGTCAAATTTGAGCATTAATTCAAAGCTATAGTACAAGCCTCTATATTCTTGAAGTACTTGAAGCCTGACTCAAATGCTTTGCAGTTTTCATTTAAAATGTAACTTTTTAAGGTGATAAAAAAAGAAATGTACAATACCTTGAATTCCTTTACCCACATCATTTGGCCAGTCACATAAATGGTTTGGCAATTTTATATAATAAAAATTATACAGTTACCTTAGGATTCATGAGCCTTCATTTTTATAAGCTGATAAAAAGCCCAATCCTCCATTCATCATACATCCCAAACTCTTAACTGACTTCACTGGAGTTTTTGCAGGACAGACCTGTCACAGTTCGGAGCAGTTGCACCTATATTCCCTCTCTAGGGTCCCACAAGGGCACTCACTCATAGGCTTTCAGCAGCCCAGCTGCCACCACTCTGGGCATAGACACGTTTCTCTCCACGGTAATTCCAGGCTCTCTGCCTACATAGTATTCCCCAGGAAAGTCAGACTGCCTAAACAGGCCTGCTTTACTTTTCTCCTCAGAGATGGTAAACAGGGTAATTGCCACAATTAAGTTGCCACACAACTCTTTCTAAGCAAGTACGTTTATTTTAAGGAAAGCGTAACAGAGAAAACATGTTAACAATAAAAGAACCTACTTACGTGCCAATAAACATACGAGAGATCACCCCCGGGCTACAACAAGGCCTGTAGCCTGTGAATTATCCTTCGCATCCCACCAAGGGTTTATCTATGGTCACAAGTTCATAACAACAGTTATCTCTGAACAAACACAAAGACTGGGCCATGTCCTTCCAAGGATTGGGGGGCCCCCTTGGACAAAAGGTTCTGTCCATTTGCTGGATCAGAAAGAATGCACTGAATCATTTTTAAGTCTTTTCTTTGTTGGCCCCTGGAGAATCCGGTTTGAACCAGTATTTGAGAACCTCTCTCCAGGGTGGTAGCCCTCTGGAGGTGTTACAACCTGAGTGAATTTGCTTAACCACCTCCCACTCCTCTTAGTTCCTGGAGAGCTGAGGCCCCCCTCCTCCATGGAATTACACACAGTCCCTGATCTACAAAGATAATAAACTGAATTCAGTAAGGTTTGTCCAAGATATTGCAGGTAGTTGCCATATCTATCACAAGACCCATTAAAAGAAATGGTACTTTGGCTTTGTTGTGTACTAACAATTCAAAGGATGAAAGGCTGTTTTTCCATTGATTTCACCTTCATAGTTGTGATATTTTTAAAAATATTTTCTGAATATTTTCATATTTTAAGGGTATGCCATACAATGAAAGGAATGGAATGAGCAGCTTATATAAGCTACAGGTATTTTTCTTTATTAAATGATTTAACATTTTTTTCCTGATTATTGCCTTATGAAACAAATGAATGTGTTTTTTTTCCCCCAGGGAGGTGTAAGCGTTGCTACTTATCCCGGTCCGCCGGGCCCTCCTGTAAGTATTTAATAGATATTATCTGTAATATTTAGTTTAAAACATTTACAGAAAGCTTCATATCTTGCATGCAGCTTGTCTGTTAGCTGGGTAATGGAAAACTTTACATCTGAAAAATAACAATAAACAATTCAAATAGGATGTGACTGATACACATTAATAATAAAACACACATTTCATAAGTATATGTAACAAACAGCCTAGCAGCAGGGGCGGCTCTAGACATTTTGCCACCCCAAGCACAGAGGGTCCGCTGGTCCTGCAGCTTTGGCGGACCTCCCGCAGGCAAGCCGCCAAAGGCACCCTGCCTGCCGCCCTAGCGGCAACCGGCAGAGTGACCGGCTTGGAGCGCTGGTGCCTGGAGCCCCCCTGCCAAGCAGACACTGGGAGAATGACTAAAATTTCAATATAAATATTGATAATTACAACCGTAGATTTTGCTGAATAGTACTTTACAAAATGCCAGTACCCTAATTAAAATTAATGGGACTACTCCTTTGAGTAAGTGCAGTTTAATATGAATATAGGTTGCAGAACTGGGCACAAAAATAATTTGACCTTGGACTATATATTGCATTAATATAATAATTCTTAAAACATATAGTGCACTTTTTATCTTTAGAGGCAGTGTTGTTTAGTACTGCATTAAATTTCGTGCTGAAAATAAGGAACTCATTAATTCTAGTCTAGTGCTGTCACTGACTCGCTGCATAGCTTTGGACAAGTCTCTTAATTTCTCTGCCTCGGTTTCCCCATCTGTCTCTGAATGATGAGGAGAATGTGGGAGTCATATGGACTGAATGTATCCCTCCCCTCAATTTTCATGAGTTCCATAGGGGCTGCTGTCCTCCTGGCTGAGAGCTCTGAAAGAGATCTGTCAGGCAGTGGTAACCTTTGGGCTATTCTGCCCCTTTGCACTCCTGTGTGTCTAAGGTGGACTCTGTCTGCCTCATCCCTCTTACACATACACTTGGACTGTGGAGCCAGAGAGCCACATGGTTAGTGCCTTTGTGATGTTATAGCCATAGGCAGACTCCACCACTGGGCTTAATCATTTTGGCAGCTGTGTAAACCCTTTGTGGCCACTAATGAGGCACTGCTTTCCCCTTTGTGATACCATTTGCACTTCGTGGCATAGAATCAAGCCAGGCACAGAGATATGCCCTGCTCTGCACTATGGAATAACACACACTAGGATTTGACCCAAATTTAACAAAATAAGATGGCTGCTAGTAGTGATTCTGAATACACTACTACTCTACCGTTCTATTATAATTGTTATATTTTTTTATTATGGTAGTGTTAAAGACACCACATTCTTGTCTAATTGTGGTCAGTTATTTTCTAATACCTTTGTTAATCATTCTTTGCAGGGTCCAAAAGGTGATCCTGGCACAATGGTATGTATATTTTATTGGAATGTGTCATTTCAGTCATACTGACAAGTGTGTCTTCATGAGTTGGGATGTGGGGATGATGAGGACAAAGAGTGGGAGGACTACTAGGGAACTGAGGACTTCATAGGTCATTAGAAGAGCCCTCCCAAAAACTCAAAGTATGGTCCTAGCCATGTGAGTGGGACAATACAGGAAGTTGAGCAGGAAATTACTCTGTCAATACATTTAAGAAAACTTGTTTTATAACCAAGGCTAGTGAAATGTACAGCTCCAGGTTAATAGATTTCTTTTTACAGCTGTTAATATTATGTTCAGTGATACATTATATAAACTGTCTGTGGATTTTGTTCTCTGTTTAGTAATCTAGAGAGGCATTTAAGTATGAAGAATTTGTATTATTTCATGAGATTAAATCACTACCTGAAGTAGGCCCAGTAGAAATAAAGATGGAAAATGTTTTAATTTTGAGCCCAGTGCAGTAACACGTAAAGTTGAAATTGCTCATAGGGGGTGATCACATTGTACCAGCGTTTAGCAACCAGAAGACTATGTTTTCTTAAGGAACAGTGTGATGAGGGATTAATGCTCAAAAGTATTTAGAATATGCTTGGGCTGTCTGTAGCTGCCAAGAAGTTGATGATAATTGGAGCCACAGTACATCTCCATTGTATAGCTTCACATTTAAAACCTATCGTAATAAAGCCGATTCATTGAATGCTTTGCTGTTTCTCCTCAAAGATTGCAGTGTGCCCTTTTCACAAAACCTTTATATTTCATATATTTACATTTTTGGAACAAATAGAAAAGCTTTGCAATGACCAGGTTTTGGTAGATACTGTTTGTACTTTGACACCATGAAATATTTTTTCAGTTTTAATATGAAATTTTTAAAGAGCCCGTAGGAAGCAAGTAGCTCCCAACCAAGATACATACATCTGCAATAACTGCCAAAGAGCGTGCAAATTTCAGGGTACATCTTCACATAGCTGAAGTTGCGTATCTTAGATCGATCCCCCCCCTAGTGTAGACCTGCCCTCAGATTGGACTAGTCAGTCACATGAGACATTGAAAACCATCTACATCGTAGGCTGCAATTCCCATCATCTCTCTCAGAGGAAAGGATGCCAATTTATTTAACATAATGCAGTGGGTGCCATTAAAAACTGGACATTTACCACTCACAGCAGTTAAATCTACCACAGTCTAAGGAATGTCACAAATACCATGGTCATGGGGGACAAAGCAGCACAAACCCACATTTACAGAACTGCACCATTGCAGTAAAGGAGGCAAAATAACCCTTTCACAATCAACATGGCAGAATCATGGCCAGCAGAGCTATTTTGCATAGTGAACCAGCTAGTCAACCCAGACTGCCTATCCCAGACACAAGATCCCATCATCAACTGCTGTGAAGGGCTATCAGCATCCTTCACTGAAAAGTTCAATAGAATGTGTACAGAACCCAACAGGAAAGAAAATTGTGTTATCCAGCCCACCACTCTGGCTGAGTTGGGCCCATAACACATGCTGAAGATCAAGAAGCACTGCAATTTATTAGACCCACAACATGTGGAATAGATCCATAGCCATCCTAGCTAGTAAAAGCCAGTTATGGACAGCTATGCCCACTACTAATGGAAATGAGTATTCTTCCTTCAAAGAAGCACACCTGCCAAACGCCTTGAAAAATATAATAGTTCACCCAATTCTCAAGGAGAACAACACCTGACCCTGAAGATCTCTCTAAATATTGTCCTGTTTCCAACCTCCCATTCCTGGGCAAAACAACTGAGAAAGTAGTAACCACAAAGCTCTAACGTGACATCAGCCAACATCCTGGATGCCTCACAACCAGAGTTCAGACGAGGGCACAGAACAGAGATGGATCTAGTGGCACTAAAAACAAACTTCCTCATGATCATTAACACAGGTAAGATCTCCAGTCTGTAGCATTTGACATAATGGGCCACAAGGTACTACTAAAATGCCTACATGACATCCCGTGAGTAGATGGCCCAGCACTACAGTAGCTCCAAGTGTTCCTCTCCAGCAGATCTCAGAAAGTGGTGATGGGTAACTGCTCCTCCTCTCCAAAGACCTTTATCTGTGGGGTCCAGTAGGGATCCCTTCTATTTCCACTACTCTTTGGTATCTCTCAGTAGGAGAGATAGTGAGACACCATGGCTTAGCTGCCACCAGTATGCTGTAACTCTCACCTACATATCTCATTGCCCGCTGAAATACCTACTGCCACTCCTAAATTTTCAGATTACCTACATGAAATTAGCTCTTGGATGATGAGCAGCTTGCTCAAGCTGAACCCCGGCAAGACCAAAATGATGCTGATTAAAAAGGGAAATGCTGTGAAAAGCTGGACAAGATGTTTTCTACGCCTTCTATTTAAGCCATACATGTGTCAAAGTGGTGTGAAGCCTTGGGATCCACTTTTACTCCTTATTAAACTTGGATGATGAGGTATAGTCAGTTTCCAAAAATGCCATCTTGCACCTCCAGCTTGCTAGAAAATGTCCCTTCCTTCCATATGAGGACCTGACCATGGTGCTCCATGCATTTGTCACCACCAGGCTGGATTAATATAACTCATTGTATCTAAAGCTGAATGTGAAGATGATGCAACGACTGCCTACCTTCTCCGTATCCCTGGTCACTTAGAACACATTACGCCTGTGCACAAGTCCTTCCACTGGACAGACTCAAGTCAGATGACAGTTTTTTTTTTTTTCCTTTTTTTCAAAGTAAATAATGAAGGCCCAAGCCCATCAAAAAAGAAATTTTTTTATTGATATATGAAATATCTGCTATCCTCTAGTACAGTGCAGGATGAAGTATGGAACAAAGCATTCTCTGTTGAGGGGCTCTTGGTAAGGAACAGTCTTTCAGAAGAGATTTGGCAAATCCAAAGTCTCACCACTTTAGAAAAAAGCCTTTCCACGATGAATAATGCTTGGAATTTGAACACCCTTTCTATTCCCAAACCACTCTCAAGCCCCTAAATCCTCAGAAAATCTCTCTATCCCAAACAGAGTTCTGACCCCATTAAAGGGACAAGTTACAGAGATGCCATGAAATCCCCTTGGGATTTTGTTATTGATTTTACATGTAAAGCACTCAGATACTATGGTGATGGGCAGTAGTATAAAACTCCAAGATAGCTAGATAAATAGCTTGTTATGGTAAATGTCCTTTTTTTTTTTGGCACTCACTATTACTTGTCTGTAAAGCTGAATTACTATTCAGTAGTTGCTTCATCATCTCACTCATTTTCTGGCTTTTCTTCCAAAGCTCATAGACTTAATGCTAGAGTGCTCCTGATCTACACATCCCTAGGGAGAATAGGCTTTACTTAGCAAACAGAGTTTTGCTCTGAAGCCTCTAGATGCATCTTTTTTTTACAGTCAAAAGGAGAATTCTAGAGTAACCTTGCAACCCATGTTACTTCTCTAATTGACAAGATATATTCAAACCCCTCCCTTTATTGACTGAAAGTGGTTTAGTGCTGACCTTGACCAAGTAGATAACCAGAGGGGATTCTCTCTGATTAGGTTTTTAATCAGAATTGAAACAATCAGAAAATAAACATGTACTTGTTCTGGGAATAGTTCTAATTCTCAGGTCATAAAAACAACACATAGCAAAAGCTGTTCACTTAAAGTAAATACAATATTTAGCTGATTGTTAAATAATCTCGAGTTGAATGCTTTGCTTTTATTTGCTATATTACTATTTTTATGTCATTCAGAATGCAGAATTATTAATCTAAGCAACACTTTAAAAAAAACAGGGAGAACCAGGTCCAATGGGACTACCTGGACTAGAGGGATTTCCAGGAGAAAAGGTAAGTCTTTATTAAAGAAAAATATCCTCTCTTCTTTTCCATTGGTGTTGTTCCTTCTTTTGTATATCTACAGTGTTTATTGGCAGGGAAATGTTTCCTTCATTGAAGAGGCTGTTCACTTGTTGATGGTGTCTATCTACAGCAGAATGTTTCATGAAAGATTGAGTCTGCATATGTAGAAATGTTGCATGCCTACTGTATTTTCATTTTCTGTTTAAATCTAGGTCTAAATAATACAATTCAATCAATGTAAAATTCCATTTTTTCAGGAATAACGAGTTGTGTGTAATCAGACTTCCATCCATTACCAGTCATTCATTCTATTCCATTAGTATTAGAGCAGCCACTTCAATTTTACTAAACAAGCTACTTCCTTGATTAATGCTGATTAGAAGTGCAAAGCACTCCTTAGCAGAAGACATGAACCCTTTGATATGGCCCTAGATATGTTCACTGTTTTTTATTCCCCTTGACCAAACATCATCTTCCTCATCTAATGTAGTTATGCTGTCCATTATAAATGCATTTCTGAGGCAAAGATCCCACCTGATAGTGTAAGCCTCAGACTGACTGCATGCATGACTTTTACAAAGAAGGCTAGTTTAAATGAGACTAAAAATCTAGGTAAGCAAAGTGGACCAAATCCAGAGAGATGCTGAGCACCTGAAACATCCAGTGGGCCCAGTCCTGCTCCCAATGAAGCTAAGGCAACTCTCTTGCCTTGTAGGATTTGACCTGCTATTTTTAAATATGTGGATTGTAACAATTTTTGTTTTGCACTTCTTGTGTTATAATGAGTCTGTATCATAGAATCACAGAATATCAGGGTTGGAAGGGACCTCAGGAGGTCATCTAATCCAACCCCCTGCTCAAAGCAGGACCAATCCCCAACTAAATCATCCCAGCCAGGGCTTTGTCAAGCCGGGCCTCAAAAAGCTCTAAGGATAGAGATTCTACCACCTCCCTAGATAACTCATTCCAGTGCTTCACCACCCTCCTAGTGAAATAGTGTTACCTAATATCCAACCTAGACCTCCTCCACTGCAGCTTGAGACCACTGCTCCTTGTTTTGTCATCTGCTACCACTGAGAACAGTCTACATCCATCCCCTTTGGAGCCCCCTTTCAGGTAGTTGAAAGCAGCTGTCAAATCCCCCCTCATTCTTCTCTTCTGCAGACTAAGCAATCCCAGTTCCCTCAACCTCTTCTCATAAGTCATGTGCTCCAGCCCCCTAATCATTTTTGTTACCCTCTGCTGGACTCTTTCCAATCTTTCACGTCCCTCAATCTTCTGGCAATGCCCCTACTTATACAGCTCAAAATGCCGTTACCCTTCTTGGCAACAAGGGCACACTGTTGACTCATATCCAGCTTCTCGTTCACTGTAACCTCTAGGTCCTTTTCTGCAGAACTGCTGCCTAGCCATTCGGTCTCTAGTCTGTAGCAGTGCATTGGACTCTGCACTTGTCCTTGTTGAACCTCATCAGATTTTTTTTGGCCCAATCCTCTAATTTGTCTAGGTCCCTCTGTATCCTATCCCTATCCTCCAGCATATCTACCACTCCTCCCAGTTTAGTGTCATTTGCAAACTTCCCTGGGGGGGCAGTCCACGCCATCCTCCAGATCATTAATGAATCATTATGTATACCGATAATCATAATGAATCATTATGTAGCCCCATCTTGAGAACATCTGACCCCCAAGCATGGTAGAGTTCGCTTGCTCCTCCTTCCGGCTTTGTGTCCCAGTGTAGGACCAATGAGCACTGGGTTCTCTGGAATTCACGGGCTGATGGCAGGTCTCAGCCCTTAACTTGCTAGTCACTGAAGCGAAACTGCATTCTCAGTACACAGTGTATCCAGCTAGTGGCCTGGTGAATAACTTGAAATGCAATGCTTGTGACTTCTAGGACATTACAAATTAAAAGCAACTGTAGACCAACCAAGTTTAAAAAGGAATGAACACATTATTAAAAGAAAGGATATGATTAATTTAGAAAACAGGAATTAGGTAAAGGGGAAAGGTGAGGAAACTGATTAATGAATTAACAGATTAAACCCCACAACCACAAGCAGACTCTTCCTGAAATAAAGATATTCTTCTAATTAGCCAACACAGTCAAAATCCCACATAGACTATACAAATAAATAGGTGTGATCCCAGAGTCTGCCTGCAGGTCCCAGGTGGCTAGTGTGAGCTCTGTAGGGCTGACAGAACAGAGGTAAGTTGTGCAGTGAAATAATCATGTGGAGGATGCAGGCTTGACCACCGCTTATGTGCAGTGTGGTGTCACCCACCCCTTTGATTCCAGGTGCATTTTCAATTGGCTGTGCACCCACAAACCAGGGCTTTCTTATCCCCTGGCATCCTTTTCTATCTATCTAGGTGATGTATCCCAAATATTCATTGTTAAAGATTCAAGGCAGATCCCTCATTGGGTGGAGCAGATCCCAGGTGGCTCCAACCCTGGCTTTCCCTTGTTTTACAGGGCAAGGGAGGCCTAATGAGTGAGGCTGGCAAACAATCTTCTCCCTATGAAGTCTTCTTTCCCTCTTGGGTTTGCTTGGTTATTGGTTGGGTGGAAGAAGTGGCTTTGTTTCACAGACACTTAAGGGAGATGGAACATCCTCTGGGAAACTGGGTGTTTCCCATTGGCCAGGCCCTTGTGGCTGACAGGAAAATTGGAAGTTTTTTGCCTGCTCTATGGAGAGCAACCCAGGAGGTCTATCTCATACCTGTGCTAGCAGCCAGTAACCAACCACTGACTCCCATCCCTTGAGCACAGTGCCTGTCCGTGAGCAGGACATGGATGGGCAGCCTCTGCCATTTGGAAGTGGTTGTAGCCTGCAGGTGGCTGTCCAGGCATTTAAGTCAGGCCTCTAGCCTGGTGACTCCTCTTCTCTGTCCCAATCCCTGGTGCTGGTTGTGGTCTCATGCACATGCTAAGACAAGCTGTTTCAGTTGTTGCAGTCTCAGTGACTACTCTCCATCTGTGAGAGCTGCCTTTCTGAAGCCCCCAAAATGGCAAGAGGCTACATGTATTTTATCTGTTGTCTGCACCAAATGAAATGCCCAAAAGACTTTGAGATCTACCATCTAGTTAATGTCTACACTACGGGATTATTCCGATTTTACATAAACCAGTTTTGTAAAACAGATTGTATAAAGTCGAGTGCACGCGGCCACACTAAGCACATTAATTCAGCGGTGTGCGTCCATGTACCGAGGCTAGTGTCGATTTCCGGAGCGTTGCACTGTGGGTAGCTATCCCATAGTTCCCGCAGTCTCCCCTGCCCATTGGAATTCTGGGTTGAGATCCCAATGCAAAAACAGTGTCGCGGGTAATTCTGGGTAAATGTCATCACTCAATCCTTCCTCCGGGAAAGCAACTGCAGACAATCATTTCGCGCCCTTTTTCCCTGGATTGCCCTGGCAAACGCCATAGCATGGCAGTCATGGAGCCCGTTTTGCCTTTTGTCACTGTCACCGTATGTGTACTGGATGCTGCTGACAGGCACGGTACTGCACTGCTACACAGCAGCATCCATTTGCCTTTGCAAGATAGCAGAGATGGTTACCAGTCATATTGTACCGTCTACCATGCCATTGTAAATTGGCGATGAGATGACGGTTATCAGTCGTTCTGTACCGTCTGCTGCTATCATGGGTGCTCCTGGCTGGCCTTGCTGAGGTTGGCCGGAGGCGCATAGGCAAAAATGGGAATGACCCCCTGGGTCATTCCCTTTGTATGTTTTGTCTAAAAATAGAGTCAGTCCTGCCTAGAATATGGGGCAAGTGTACTAGAGAACCAGAGAGCACAGCCGCTCCGTGTCAGAGCCCCAGAGATCCCGCAGAAATGATGAGCTGCATGCCATTTTAGGGGGTGCCCCTGCAACAACCCCACCCGTTGCTTCCCTCCTCCCACAACCCTCCTGGGCTACCCTGGCAGTGTCCCCCCATTTGTGTGATGAAGTAATAAAGAATGCAGGAATAAGAAACACAGACTTTTTAGTGAGATAAAATGAGGGGGAGGAAGCCTCCAGCTGCTATGATAGTCCAGGCAGGACATTAAAGGGTAGGGGGGGAGAGGAGACCAGCCTTCCGCTGCTATGATAGTCCAGGCAGTACAGAATCTTTTCTTTATACATGATAGAGGGGGGGGCTGATGGAGCTCAGCCCCCAGTTGCTATGATGAGGACGGTTACCAGCCGTTCTGTACCATCTGCTGGGAATGACCAGGAGTCATTCCTATTTTTACCCAGGCACCCCCGGCCGACCTCATTGAGGCCAGCCAGGAGCACTCATGGGCTGATGACGAGAACGGATACCAGTCCTTCTGTACTGTACCGTATGCCACCGGGGAGAGGGGAGAGGATGCTGCTGTTTAGCTCTCCAGCACCCCGTCTACCAGCAGCATGAAGTAGACATAGGGTGACATTGAAAAAAGGCGAGAAATGATTTTTTCCCCTTTTCTTTCGGGGGGGTGGGGTGAAGGGTGTAAATTGACAACATACACCCTGAAACACCCGGGAAAATGTTTTTGACCCTTCAGGCACTTGGAGCCCAGCCAAGAATGCAAATGCTTTTCGGAGACTGCGGGGACTGTGGGATAGCTGGAGTCCTCAGTACCCCCTCTCTCCCTCCATGAGCGTCCATTTGATTCTTTGGCTTTCCGTTACGCTTCTCACGCAGCACTGTGCTGAGTCCCTGTTGTGGCCTCTGGAGATTTTTTCAAATGCTTTGTCATTTCGTCTTCTATCACGGAGCTGTGATAGAACAGATTTGCCTCCCCATACAGCGATCAGATCCAGTATCTCCCGTACGGTCCATGCTGGAGCTCTTTTTGGATTTGGGACTGCATTGCCACCCGTGCTGATCAGAGCTCCACGCTCGGCAAACAGGAAATGAAATTCAAAAGTTCGCAGGGCTTTTCCTGTCTACCTGGCCAGTGCATCCGAGTTCAGATTGCTGTCCAGAGCAGTCACAATGGTGCACTGTGGGATACCGCCTGGAGGCCAATACCGTCAATTTGCGGCCACACTAACCCTAATCCGATATGGTAATACCGATTTCAGCGCTACTCCTCACGTCGGGGAGGAGTACAGAAACCGGTTTAAAGAGCCCTTTATATCGATATAAAGGGCCTCGTTGTGTGGATGGGTGCAGCATTAAATCGGTTTAACGCTGCTAAAATTGGTTTAAACGCGTAGTGTAGACCAGGCCTACTGTAGTATGTTATTCATGCATTTTTGATCTGAGGGGCTCAAAACTCATTAAAGAAAATTAATTTGTTCACACAGTACCTTGTAATGTAGTTGTGTTACTTATGAGGCACCCTGAATCAAAGAAAAAATCTATAGTAAAGGCAGTAGTAGAACTAAGAACTCCTAATGCTCTTAGACTCCCTTCCTGTGTAATAGCAGGACACTGCATAAAGCTACAATGTTGGTATTAGTGCCAACTATTTTAAGATGACATGGAAGGAAAAGATGGTCGTACAATACTGAATTATATTTTGTTAATTATGGTCACTGCCATGAGTATAAATGAGGGTTATTTGGAGATCTATATGTTGGTCAGATACTTGACCCTGGTCCATTTTAAAGCATTTTAACATTAACTTTCACCTGAATATCCCTTTGATTGAACATAAGGGCAAATACACCTGACATTACAGACAGGGAACTAAAACAGAAAAGGTTATGTGACTTACTCAATGCCAAAAAGCGTCAATGGCAGAACTAAATATAAGAATTCAAACAATCCTGCCTCTCCCATTTTAGTTATATCTTCATTAACTAATACTGTTTGAAGACTCTGTGTCCTCATTTGTTGGAAATATTACAATGCTGTGGTATCTTTTCCTTAGGGAGATCAGGGACCTGTTGGTTCACCAGGAGCACCAGGGTTACCAGTGAGTATGTTCATGAAAGAAACAGCTTATTTCTTGGGAAAAGTTGAAAAAAATGCCAAAGCGCAAAAGATGCTTATCCACGCTACTCATTACTATTTGTGGAGTAATGTTTGCTAGAAATTTTATAGACATGTATCAAGATGAAGCAACTTTTTTCCCAGTTGGGGATACTAAATATCTCTTTGTATTTTAAGCTGTTTTCTGAGTAAAAGTTTTAGAGAAGCTCATACTAAGAAGCTGAAAAAAACTCCAGAGCCCCCACTTACATAAAGCTAATCCTTTGTTCCTTATGCATCCAAAACTTCTACAGCAGTCAGTAGGTCAGATCCTCAACTGGTGTAAATCACCATAGCTCTGTTGGTTTTGTTTCAAAAAGTACAGTTAGAATAAAAGAGAGTTATGTCCATTATATATTTCCTGTATTTATCAAATATCAGAAGGGAAAATATTTGTGGGGTTTTTTTTTTGTTTGCTTCTTGTGAGTATACAAGCTGTTCATGTCATTCTTTTAAACTTCGGAAATACCTTCTTCAACATGCCCCTTCTTTATATGGTAAGTGGTAGGGGAGAAAGGAAGAACATGTGTGGTAGTAACTGTTTCAGCTAAGGCAGGGTATCAGCACTCTTTGCTGTAGATACAGAGTTAGTACAGGTCTAATCATGTGTTAGGAACTGATGAGTGACAAGATGGAATTGAAAGTTAGATGAGTTGGAGGGGATGATAAGTTAGGCTCCTTAGCTTAAGCAGATGATGTCCTACAACGGACGGACACATTTAAATTGATGATACTCTTCACTACCTTGGAAAATGGGTGTAGTCAACTTGGACTTACAATAAATGCCAAGAGGAGGAAGTGGTTTCATTTTGGAACATGGACAATAAAGTGTTGAAATGCAGCAGAGGAGTTGTAGAACAAGTGGAATCTTATGTGTACCTAAGAAGCTCGATCAGTGCCAACAGTTGCATCAAGGATGAGTTTAAAAGGGGATGTGCCTTAGTCACAAGTGCTGCACAGTAATTGGTGAAATCATGGACTGAAAAAAACATTACATTTGGTACCAAAATGAAAATGTATTAGACTAGTGTATTGACAGTATTACTCTATGGGCTGAAAGCAGCTGCCTTAAATGAAACAGACATCAGAATGCTGGAGGCAGTAAAGATGAGAGTTCTTTGAAAGGTGGCAGGTATAAAGTGGAATGATTTAAAGATATAGTCAGGAGAGTAGTTATGAAATCAGGGTAAGAGATTAGCCCCACAATTGAAAAGATTATGAGGGTGGGGACACTGCAGAAGGAAAATAGATGATAGGATGCCAAAGAAAGATCATCCAAACACCACCAGTGTCTGTAAAATCTGAAGGACGACCACCCACTAGATAGTGGGATGTCATGTGCAGAGACACGAGCAGGCTGGGTGTAATGGAGCAACAAGTCATGGACAGGAAGGAATGGAGATGCTGTACTGCTCTCATGTCTGCATAGATTCTCTGGGATGAAAATAAGATGACTTGGAGAGTGATTTCACTTGGCTAAACTAAGCAGTATTTATTTTGGACAAGGAATTGGATAAATATGAAACAAAAATAAACAACTGTGTTTTAAAGCATTTCTTACAAAATGCTTCTGAAAGGTCTCTGAAAGCATTTAGTGAAGTGTTAATTACATGAACATTTTGACCAAATAAGCATGATATTTTCTGTTTCATTTAAAGGAAATTGATATTTTAGGTCTGTTTTATTTAGATTTTAAATGTTTCTCTTTGGTCTCCCTCCACAGGGAAAGACTGGATCTCCAGGACCACCGGGAATGCCAGGGGAACCAGTAAGTGCATGTTTGAACTCTGGCTTATTATGTTGCCATTCCTACATATTAAATATGAAATGGAAGATTTTATATATTTGTGTGTGTTCTTCTCACTTAAGGGTGAAAGAGGCCCTGTAGGAGACATTGGCTTTCCGGGGCCAGAAGGGCAATCTGGAATACCAGTAAGTAGTTAACCACATATCTAGTGTCTCTGATAAGCATAGGCTAGTGGTGGCTAACCCCTCCTGGCTGCCTGCATTGCTGTGACTATATTCTACTTTTAGTACACTTGCTCAAATATGTCTCCTTGAGCTTGGAATCACACACCCAGCTCCAAGTGTAGACACGCCCTTCATGTGCTACACTCAGCCTTGTCAGAGATTACAAAATAAATAGATTTGACCCTGATAATATATGGATAGGTAACCTCAAATGAACATCTGATGCTGTAGAACCAGGCATTGGTCATGCAAGTCCAAGTTCATGCTGGATGAAGGTTGGGATTGTCATAGGTAGTTATGTTATTGAATATGCCCTGAGTGCCCTTTGAATCTTGTTGACAAAAATGATCCCCTACAGGCTTTTTTGGAGTAGGGGTGTTAATCCAAGAATTCATACAGTCTATAAAAGATGGCCTGCCCAAATTCCTAACTTCAGATGAGTAAAGAAATGTTTGATTCATAACTCTGTCATAACTCCTCTGTAGGCTGCCAGTGCAACATAGCTGCTGAAGCATTCTGCTCCCTGAGAGGTAGTTGTGAAGTGGTCAAGATACTGTTGCAGTTCTCTATATTCTTCAGGGGCAGATGTTCAAAAGAACCCTGCACCTCCCATTTAATCTCCTAAATGAAGAGGTCAAATTTTCAAAAGGTGTCTTTGCCCAGTATTTGCCATTGTACTGAATGGGAACTGGTGTGTGTTGAGCAACTTTGAAAATCAAATTCATTTAATTAGGAATAATAATAATAGTTATTTCTATTCTGGTAGTACCCAAGGGTCTCAGACAGGACCAGGAACCCATCCTGCTAGCTTCATCCTCTGGACACCGTAAAGATGGGTCACTATGCACAGTATTTAACTGTCTTGGAGCAGTGACCTGTCCTTCTGTTTTTCAGTAAATTACAATGCACACAAGTGACTCTTACTAAATAATAAATAAATAGCAATAGTTGTAATGTTATATGGAGTTAAAGATGCTTAGGAGTAACAATGAAGTCAATTTTGCCAAGCCCAAGCATTAAAAAAATCATGAGCTAGCCCCCCAAAAATGTTGAGATGGGCTTAAAAAACATGAATTTAAATATATATACATGCTTTGTGGTTTTGAGTCTTGGGGTTCACTTGGGTCTTATTATTTTCTTATAATTGCTTGACTCTAGGAGCTGTGCTCCTAAGAAAACCACCAGATATCACAAGACTCTCAATAAAATTGCAAGAGTTAGCAACACTGTACAGTAGTTTTATGTAACATATTAATCTAATAATACCGTTGTCACCAATGGCTAATGCTGCATTTGTGCTCACGAGTCCAGGAACAGAGTGAGAGGTGCAGGTTCATTGAACATCTCTTTAAACCCTACAAATTCAGCCCTGAAGTAACAAACCTCTAATAGCAATATTAAAATTGCAGTCTAATGGGGGGGAGTAATTGTAAAAATAGTGTGTGGGGGGGTGGGTTAGGGTTATATTTTCTTACTTTAACTTAGAAACAGATTTTATTCCTCTTGGCATTGCATTCAATACAAATATAGATGGATGAGCTGGCCTCCCTGTTACTTTAGCACCACATTAACAAAATATTTTGAGCTAAGCTCTGATTCAGAATCTTTATTAGTGGTCAGGTTGGTAGAAAGAATATGGCTGGATTTTGAGAGCCTAGGCTGAGTCTGATGGGCTGGCATTTACAACTGAGAATATCGTTTTTTAAATTGGGCAATGTGGAAGTAAGTGAGCAAGGTTATAGAACCTGTATAGAACCTGTACTTATTCTCCTTTACTTTCTTCCACGCCAAATTTACCCAGTTTAAAAACTGGTCTGAAAATCTACATTTGTTAATGCAGCCCCAGAGCTGTAGTGGTGACTGCCATTGCCACTACCCTGCTCCACTGGGGATAAAATTTAGGAAATCTCCAGAAAGAGAGAGAGATCTATTCCTCATCTCCCTCAGCCTGATCCCTCTCCCTGCCTCAATCAATTTACTGTATGAGCAAACACATAGTCCTCCTGGAATTCCATTTACAGTGTGCAAGGGAAATGCTCTCCATGTACATACTCCTCAAATTCTTCCTTCTCAGCAGAACCACATTGGTTCTGCTGCATCTGGGGCCCCCTGTGACTGTGTGGAGAGGGGTCTGGATTTATCACAAATGCAAGTCAAAAATTTCTGCATTATTTAGATCGATAGGCACATAGGCTGGTTTATAGCTTTACCTTCAACTTCCCTTTTCATCTGTTCCCTGAAATGTTGCATCAATTAAGGGCCAGTAGCTACAATAAGATAAATGTGTGCTGTATTTTAGTGAATGTGTAGCATTGGGAACATGCCCATTCAGTTCCATATCCATAGAACCTACTCTGACTTGCAGAATTCCAAATTCAGTTGTCTTTCAAAATTGCATTGTCATAGAATAACATGCTGACTAAGATGTTATTTTACCTATGTCCTCCTCAACTCCAATCTAGCATGTTGTAGCTGTGCAGTTTAAGCTCAAACTTACTTGTCTGTCACATCTTCCAGCTCTTTACACTTGACTTCAGCCATCACCAAAACACAAACCTCTGACTCAGCTATTTATCTTTCAAAATATTTATTAATGCCATCACAGATCACAAGGTTTTCCTTGCCTGTTTCTTATTTTTTTAACGTATGTATTTACCTGCAGTTATAGTAAATTGTTAAAACATAGTTTTCTCTTTATAGGGAATAAATGGAAAAGATGGATTGCCAGGACCTCAGGTAGGAAAACATAATTTGCAATGTTAATATATTTCATATTTCACAGATAATGTAACTGTTAGACCTAGACAGTTACTTTCAGCTGTTTTAATAAATGAATGTATAATCAAGTTGTTAAGCAAGGTATTTTACACTTTCAAAAACATTTATTTTCAGGGTCTGATGGGAAGAGCAGGTGACAGAGGTCCCAAAGGAGAACGTGTAAGTCTTGGTGTAATAATCCTTTCTAGTATATACCATTATTTAACTTTGCTCTTTGGAGAACATCCAGATGTCTGTCTAGTATACTTTTAAATCTTTGAGACAAAAGCAACAAAAAGTTTTTGTGAGAACTCCATTAAGTGTCGGCTTTTAGGTCTTGAGAAGCTCAGGGCCAGAGCCCCCTCCCCTGAGTTGGGGGACTAGAATTTTAAAGGAAAAAATCAGCATTTGTGAAGAGAAAAGGTTTGTAACGTTTTTTCCTAGCAAAGATGGCCTTGACAATATAAATCAATCACTAGGCTGGAAAGGAACAAGCAGTGAAGCTCTACTGCAGCAATAGGCAGCTGAGGGAGCAATAAAGATTCCCCCCTCCACTCCCCAGGACCCCGGCGTGCACATATGTTTTATATAAAATGATTTGGTTAAGTTTGAGTCAGGAAGTCAAGAAATCATCTCACTTAGGCAACCCGTGCATAGCAATGTGATTATGGGGCCCAGGAATCAGTTATATTTGGGGGAGGTGCAAAAAATTATTTTGCAGGCTTACCCAAAAATGCTAGTTTGTCTCCATCAGCAGTTCTCCACTGTTAATGGATCTGTTCCTCAGAAATAAAGCCCCACAATTCAAATGTAACATCATCAACAACACATTTTAGTTGGAGAATCAGAAAATCCTGTCCCTAGGGTGGGAACAGTGAACTGCGGCCACTGGGAGCTGCGGGGGGGCCGTGCCGGCGGACGGTCAATGTCAGCAAAATGTCTCATGCCCCACAATCAGATTACCCTGATGGGCTGCATGTGGCCCATGAGCAACAGGTTGTCTACCACTGCCCTATGGTAACTTGTGAGGAGGAACTCAAGATTATAGTGTGGAGAAAGAATGAAGTTTTTATCATTGTTAAAATAATTTCTACCTGTATGGATTAATGTTTTGCAATTTGCTATTCCTGCCTTTAAAAATAAAGGACCCAAATGAAACTTATGAGCCATCTTCTTATTAAACATTCCACTACCTACAGTGTTATATTACTATACCTTGACCTTTACGATATTCTTTAATTTTGTTGACTCTCCATGCAGTTAGTATCCATTGAGATAAAGATAAAGGAAAAGGCCACCCATACAAAGGTTGGACACTAAAACATTGGGTGCCATTACAACTTTTCTGATTCTTTGAAAGTGTGAACCAGTTCTAGCAGTACTCAAATATAATTGGCGGGATGCTGAGCAGTGTGGCTGCCCCAGAAGCAACTTCTCTTCACCATTCTGCACAGTAGATGTTGCTGTGCTCCCTGCATTCTGCTACTAAGAATTAAGATGCTAAAAAGGGGTAGGAGAGGGGGTCATGGTCCTTGCTCCTCTCTCCACCAGAGTTGGACTCTGACACTAGGGGGAGAAATCAGTTCCATCCTAGTGGATGGAATAGATTGTATACCTTTGCCCTCAAAAAAGCAATTATGCCTGCCTCTGCTGCTCTTCTTGGACACAATTTACCATTGTGTGGAAGAGCTGTACTTAAAACATTTGTTCACTTTTTAGAGATAATGATGGTTCCAGTGATACTTGCCATTTTAATTATAAAGAATCTCTCACAATCTTGTAAAACAGAAGGACCATGAATGCCCCAACTGTATTACTGTGTTTACAGAATGAGGATGAAATTAGCCTCCTCTCTTGGAATCACTTTTTCAAATTCTGCAGTTGTTCTGCAAACACTAGTCCCATTGATGTCAGCTGAAGATTTGCATGGGGAACAATTGCAGAATGTACAATAGAAGTCTGCATTGCAGATAAGAGATCTGCAGTGTCAATTGGAGAGGAGAAATTTAGTTGGAGTTAGGTATTAAAGCCCTGCTCCTGTTAGAGAGATTGCAATGATAACAGAAAATAGCACAAGTCGGTCCATTCTTGCAAAAGTGATTATACTGCCTCCCTTGATTTCTTTCATTCCTAGCCCCAATATACCTTTTCAGGTTGAGAGCAGCTGTAATGATTATAAAATAAGAGACGCATCAATCCTTGAAGGGCAGAATGAAAAGGAGAAAATGTTTATAGTGTTGATGATTTCATATCTAAGTCTTTGTAGAGTCCAGTTTGAGAAGGAATGGGACCAAGGTGGGTGCATGTAGGCTGTGATAACTGAACATACACCTTAGGTGATTAGACACTGCAATGATAGGTACTTTATAAATGGCATACAACTTGAGATGGCACTGGATTCCATTTGGGGCGCATCTACGATACATTCAAATCCTAATGACTAAGTCACTTCATTTGGCTCTGTCATTTGATTTGCCTCATGCACCCAGATTAGAGCCATGTTGGCATCCTGTGAAATAAAGAACTAGTTTAAAAAAAAAGAAACGCTATTTCAGGACTTCAGTTATTTTTGGATGTTATGTTATTGGTAGAAATTCAGAATCACTTTTTTTTATTAAGTTATAATATGTCCAATCTAGTATTTTTAAATTGCTATGGTGGTATTAAAATATTGTAGACTCCTAGAAGTGCTTCTATCAGAGCAACTGTGCCCTGCAATAGAACCTTTGTCAAAGAGAAATCAGCATTTCTAAATTTTTGGTGAAACCCTTATCCATGCTTAAACTACTAAATTCTAAACCAGTAAAATGGTAATTATACATACATTTGTGATATTGAAACTCTTAAATCAGGCTTCTTGTAAATCTACTTTATTTCAGGTTGCTATTTTGTTCATAGTCTAGTTTGAATTCATAATGGCAGCAAAGCAGAATTGGGTCTGTTGAAGTTTCTTCCGGGCCCAATTTCAATCTGAAAAAGAGAAATCATACTGATGGTTATTCTACTTCCCGCTTTCAATATTATACTCACTCCAGAACAGGATTTTCTCATCCATTTCATTTTAGAATGCTTCTCTGGCATTCAGTTTGCCAAGGAAAGACTAGTACATGCAGTCTGATCCTTCAGTCCTTATTCAAGCAGAACTCCCATTAGAATCAGGAAGGAAGGAGCCCATTTTATGAAACATGTAGATCTGTATCTGGGGATGACATCAGGATCTTTCCCCTACTATGGATTTTTCAAGATGCTCCAGTCATTTCCTGTATGCTTTAGGAAGTCCGCAAGAGAGAAGCCCACTCCTATAAATCTTAGATGCTTCATACCTGGAGAAGGCACTTTTGGTCTCCACTGTCTGCAGAGCTCGTAAACTGCATCAGCACTGGGCTTCTTCAGCCACACCCTTCAAAGCAGGCAGCATCCTTTTCCTAGTCCCTTCCCCCCTTATAAGTTCCACAATGACTGAGACTAGGATGCCACTGGAACCTTCATTGCATTTATTATTTATTAGTAGTATTACTGTAGCATCTGGGCAACTAGTCATGGACCAGGACCCCACCGTTTTCTGCACTGTTGAATCCTTGCACACCTTGCAAAGGTGAATTAGCTGAATTAACTATGTATGTGCAGCAAAGACTTCTTCAGATGTATTATATTTTTTCACCCAAAAATATAATACGCATGCTCAGTAGACTTTTCCATGAGAACCTAAATGGCTGCAAATTAATGTGCTTCAGTAATACTGGCAGAGTAACTCTCTAAAAAACATCATGTTAATGTATTCTCTAAATACATATCTATAAGAGAATGTTATTGTGCCACTCTGATGTCTTGAATGTGCACTATTGTTAGCAGTTTGGGACAGGTTACATTGATATATTGGTTACAGAGTTGGGGATTCTTCTTTGAGTGTTCCCTCATGTCAATTCCATTCTAGGTATGCACGCGCCCATGTGCGCAACCGTCAGAGATTTTTGCCTTAGCGGTACCCGTAGGGCTGGCTGTGGCGCCCTCTAGAGTGCTGCGCTCGTGCTGCGGCATATCAGGCACCGCTGGCCCACGCCCTCTCAGTTCCTTCTTGCTGCCCACGGTTGTCAGTCAGAGCGCCTCTCTTGCTTATCAAGAGCTAGCAGTTTTCTTCCCTTGGACTTTGTGCCTTCAGGCCTCTTGTACATAGTTGATAGTGTTAAGTAGTTGTTAAGTGTTAAATAGTTAGGGTCCCAGCAGGGACCTTTCACCAAGACGGGCCTGCCCTGGGCTCCTGGGTTTAAGCCCTGCTCAGACTGCAGCAGGCCTATGCCTGTGAGTGACCCCCATAACAGCTGCCTTAAGTGCTTGGGGGAGTCACACGTCAAGGAGCATTGCTGGATCTGCAAGAACTTTCGGTCCTGCACCCAAAAGGAGCAGGATATTCACCTCAGGGCTCTCCTGATGGAGTCCGCCCTCCGTCCGGCTTCCGAGACTTTCACGCAGGCTGCACCAAGCGCCCCAGCATTCTTGCACAACCCACCACTGGCACCTGGCTCTTCTCGGCACCATTCATCATTGCTGGTACCGAAGAGAAGGCTAAAAAGTGGTCTCTCGCACCGAGTAAGAAGGGCCAGGGGTCAGCCAGCAAAGAACCTGGGCCTGCCTGCCAGCCTTCTCCAGAGCCGCGCAAGTGTGCCTCCATGACCAGGGTTCTTAGCCCCCTTAAAGGTCCACCATCAACTCCTGAGAGTTCTTTGGGACCCACAACCTTACCTACATCATCATCCCAAGCCCAGGCTGAGGGCGCGCAGGTCTCCACCTGCTCCTATGATGTCTTCACTGCTGCAGGAACAGGCAAAGGCTCCCTGAGAAGGCAAGCCTGCCGTGAAGACCCCTGGCAGGGGAGCACCACAGGTCACCGGACAAGAAATGTCAATCTCCACTGCGTAGAGAATCCAGAGACAGGTCCCAATCTCATCGTTGGTCGCTCTGACTCTCCTCCCGGTCTCCTTGGCACTACTGTCTGGCACGGGATCAGCGCTCCCCATACTATGTTCAACATCATTCACCATCTCAACGATCCCAATTGCTGGCACCATGGGAATGCTCCTCATCTTTTTCTGGTTTCCATGGCACCAGTCCCCCTGATGCTAATCTCCCTGGCACCAGGACCACACTCCCTGGTACAGTCACCGTCAATTAAGCCTGACCAACGATCACCGCTAGCCATGACCAGTAAACAGACACAGGCATCGACAGCTCCTCCCTGGTTGCCAGAAGTGGTTGCTCTGGCACAGAGGCTCAGTTCAGCCCATCGCCCCAGTCTCAGAAACAGGATTGGGCACCGGAGCCTGCTCCATTATCCACAGCACCACATTGGCAGCAAGGCCAGTGGCCAACACAGTTTCCGTATTCTGGAACATGGGGCATTCCAGTGATGATGATGCCCCCTTCACATCGCTCCTCAGTAGCCACGTTGGAACAGCGGTAGGCAGTCCCACCAGCACTGGTCCTGGTACCAGAAGCCCATTCTGAGGTCAGAGTAGAGCATCCCGTACCCAACCCTAAACCTCCCTCTCCAGTGGTGGCCAAGCCCTCAGTGCCTCCACCAGAGGCCAAGTCTTCCTCATCTTCCCCAGATGAGTTGGTCACAGGACCTTCCAGGGCTAGCCCCCTGTATGGCTTTAGGGAGCATCAAGCCCTTCTGCGGTGGGTGGCTGAGAAGTTGGGGCTCAAGGTGCAAGAGATGACTGAGCAGGAGGACATCCTTTTCAATGTCCTCTTGGCCTCCACGCCTGCCCGGGTCGCCCTGCCTGTAGACAACGGGGACCTCAAGATTGCCAAGTTACTGTGGCAGACCCCATCCTCCATCCCGCTCACCTCAAAATGGGCCGAGAAAAAATATTTTGTGCTGGCCAAAGGTTTTGAGTATCTTTATACCCACCCACCCCTGGGCTCGCTGGTTGTGTCTGCAGCCAACGAAAAGTACAAGCAAGTTCCCACTGCCTCCTCTCCCAAAAATAAAGAGGCCAAAAACCTCCATTTATGTGGCAGAAAAATTTATTCAACAGCCAGCCTACAATTCCGAGTGGCAAACCATCAGGTCCTGCTGGACTGATATAATTTTGATCTTTGGGACAGTCTTAAAGAGTTCCAGGATTCCCTTCCTGAGGGTCAGGCTCAGGAGTTTGGCACCCTGTTAAAGGAAGGTACCATGGCAGCCAGATGTTCCCTGCAGATGGCATGGGACTCCGCAGCGAGGATGTCGCATCAGCTGTGGTCATGCAACTCAGCTTCTGGCTCCAGGTGACAGGCCTCTCCTAGGAGATGCAGGCCTCAGTTCAGGACCTCTCTGTTGATGGAGTTGGGCTGTTCTCTGATCAGATGGACACCAGGCTACATGGGTTGAAGGACCCTAAAGCTACCCTTCGCTCGTTGAGCATGCATACCCCGCAGTCTGCCAGAAAGCGATTCTGGCTTCTGCCACCGTCAAGGCCTTGGCAAGCCCATCAGGGATTTGTAAGAAGAAGCGATGCTGGGTTTAGCCATCGCCGCCCTTCTTCCTCCCACTTGCCAGCCAAGGCCAGACCCGCTATGTACCTGGGGGGCCAAAAGCGATCATTTTGAGGGTGCACTCGGTAGCAATGCCCCAATCATCCAGACGGATCCTGCCCATCCTTTCCTCAACTGCCTTTCTCCCTACCGCTCGACCTGGTCGCGGGTTACGTCAGACCGCTGGGTCCTGGACATAGTAGCTCCAGGCTATCCCCTGCAGTTTTTGGAAACCATTCCTTCCCGCCCCTTGCTTCCCCGTCCCTCTTCAGGGGCCCCTCTCATGAACAACTCCTGGTTCAGGAGGTCAACAAACTCCTGCAGTTGGGGACTGTGGAGATGGTTCCTCAGGAAATGGAAGGAAGAGGATTCTACTCCTGATACTTCCTAATCCCGAAGGTCAAGGGAGGCCTCAGACCCATCTTGGACCTGCATGGCCTCAACAAGTCTCTCAAGAAGTTGAAGTTCTGCATTGTCTCCCTGGCCTCCATTATCCCCTCTCTGGATCCGGGAGACTGGTATGCCACTCTCGATTTAAAGGATGCTTACTTCCATGTCTCCATATTCCCAGGACACAGACATTTCCTGCGTTTCATAGTGGCCGGGCACTGCTTCCAGTTCACAGTGCTACCCTTTGACCTGTCCTCGGCTCCCAGGGTGTTCATGAAATGCATGCTGCCGGTAGCAGTGTACCTCAGACATTCAGGGGTCCAGATCTTTCCGTCCCTCGACGAATGGCTCATCAAGGGCAGGTCTCCAGAGCAGGTGCAAAGAAGCCTCAATCTGATGCGTTCCACCTGCAGCAACCTGGGTCTGTTAATAAACATAGAAAAGTCCATGTTAACACTGGTCCAGCACTTAGAGTTTATCCAAGTGGTTCTCGACACCATGCAAGCCAGGGCCTTCCTTCTGGAAGCACGCTTTCAGGCCATGTCAGATCTCATTGCCCACATAAGGAAGCACCCGATCATCATGCTGCATGCACATACATGGTCAGTCAAGCCCAGCTTCATCTGCAACCCCTGCAGACGTGGCTGGCAATGGTTTATGTTCCCAGCAGGCACCCCCTAGACCGAGTGGTCATGGTACTGAACCATGTCCTCTTGTCCATGGACTGGTGGCTAGCCCCCAAGTCAGTGCTGCAGGGAGTTCCCTTTGAGTCCCCATCACCATTGCTCACCCTAGTCTTGGATGTGTCGGATCTGGGCTGGAGGGCCTAGCTGGGCGAGCTCAACACCCAGGGCTGCTGACTACAGCACAATATAGCCCTTCATATCAATGTCAGGGAGCTCACGGTGGTGCTCCTGGCCTGTCAGGCATTCTTGCCCCACCTGAGAGGCAAGGTGATGCAAGTCCTCACGGACAATATGGCCGCAATGTATTACATCAACAGGTAGGGCTGCACCAGGCCTTCGGCCCTGTGTTGGGAGACGCTCAGCCTCTGGAACTTTTGTGTGCGGTATGTCATCCATCTGGTGGCCGCCCATGTACCTCCATGGTCGGGAATGCTGATGTATGCCTTTCTGCCAGTGCCGTTTATCCACTGGGTCCTGCTAAAGGTAAAGCAAGAAAAAGCATCTGTCATCCTCATATCCCTGGACTCGCCAGCACTGGTTCGGCATGCTGCTGAGTCTTTCGGTGACTGATCTGCTGCAGTTACCTCTCCCAAAACCACAGCAATCTGCTGTACCTGAACCTGGCATTGCTTCACCTGACGGTGTAGCTGCTGCATGGCTAAGTACAGATGGGCAGGAGGGCCGCCACGTGGTCGTACATTCATACAGTCGTGTCACACTGTGCGCTGACCCAGCAGCCTCAAGATGATGCTGGCTTTGGCAGAGCAGTGCTACAAGATGCACAATTGTGAACTCTGAACCCGCCTCCATTGATAATACTTGCAAGTCACCTTTAATGGAATTGACATGAGCACACACTCAAAGAAAAATGGTTACCTACTTTTTGTAACTGTTGTTCTTCGAGATGTATTGTTCATGTCCATTCCATTACCCGCCCTCCTGCCTCTCTGTCAGAGTTGTTGGCAAGAAGGAACTGAGAGGGTGTGGGCCGGCAGCGCCTGATATACCACAGCATGAGCACGGCACTCTAGACAGTGCCACAGCCAGCCCTACAGGTACCACTAACACAAAAATCTCCGACAGCTGCGCACGTGGGCACGCACACACCTAGAATGGAATGGACATGAGCAACACCTCTCAAATAACAACAGTTACAAAAGGTAGGTAACTGGGTTGGGTTTTTTTGTTTTGGGGTGGGTTTTTTTGCAGTTATAGCCTTTCCACAGTTCATTATGTCTGCACACTTACCAATGACAATTTAAACCCCAGTCAGAAATTCATTATGATTTAAATTAATTCAGCAAAACATCACAAATCACAAGGGTCTTTATAGTGAAGCTCTAATTATAGTGATTAATAAGCTCTAACTCACTGAGTTAGACGGTTGCTCACCTTTGCAACTGTTGTTCTTCGAGATGTGTTGCTCATATCCATTCCAGTTAGGTGTGCGCGCGCCACGTGCACGTTTGTCGGAGGATTTTTACCCTAGCAACCCCCGGTGGGTCGGCTGGGTCACCCCCTGGAGTGGCGCCTCCATGGCGCCGGATATATACCCCTGCCAACCCAACCGCTCCTCAGTTCCTTCTTGCCGACAGTGGGGAATGAGGGCGGGTTTGGAATGGATATGAGCAACACATCTCGAAGAACAACAGTTACAAAGGTGAGTAACCGTCTTTTCTTCTTCGAGTGCTTGCTCATATCCATTCCAGTTAGGTGATTCCCAAGCCTTAATTAGGCGGTGGGGTCGGAGTGAGATGTCGCAGAGTGTAATACTGCGGAGCCAAAGGCTGCGTCATCTCTGGACTGCAGAACCAGGGCATAGTGAGAGGCGAAGGTATGGACCGAGGACCAGGTAGCTGCGCAACATATCTCGTGGATGGGCATGTGAGCCAGGAAAGCAGCAGCTGAAGCTTGAGCCCTGGTAGAGTGGGCAGTGAGGTGGCTCGACGGAACATGAGCCAAGTCGTAACAGGTGTGGATGCAAGATGTTACCCAGGATGAAATCCTCTGTGAGGAAACAGGTAGGCCCTTCATACGCTCTGCCACTGCGATGAAGAGTTGGGGGTTCTACGGAAGGGCTTTGTCCGCTCGATATAAAAAGCGAGTGCTCTATGGACGTCTAGGGAGTGCAGTTGTTGCTCTCTGCGCGATGAATGTGGCTTCGGGAAGAAGACCGGAAGGAAGATCTCCTGGTTAACCTGGAAGGCCGATACCACTTTGGGGAGAAAGGCTGAGTGTGGTCGCAACTGCACCTTGTCCTTGTGGAACACCGTATAAGGAGGGTCCTCCGTGAGAGTCCAAAGCTCGGAAACTCATCTTGCCGATGTGATGGCCATGAGGAAGGCAGTTTTCCAGGACAGGTAGAGAAGGGAGCAAGTTGCTAATGGATCGAATGGGGCTGACATGAGTCTGGTAAGAACCAGGTTGAGGTCCCAGGTCGGGGCGGGGCGGCGTACCTGGGGGGTATAGGCACTCCAAGCCCTTGAGGAATCTAGATACCATAGGATGTGAAAACACCAAGCGCCCATTCTCCCCTGGGTGGAAGGTAGAGATGGCTGCCAAGTGCACCGTCAAAGATGACACCGCTAGGCCCTGTTGCTTAAGAGACCAGAGGTAGTCCAAGATGGTGGGGATGGAGAGCTCGGCGGGAAGAACGTTGTGCTCTCCACACCAGCATGTGAAACACTTCCACTTGGTAAGATATGTTGCTCTAGTGGAAGGTTTTCTGCTACCTAAGAGTACTTATTGCACTGGGACAGAGCAACGCAACTCAGACTGGGTGAATCACTCAGGAGCCATGCCGTGAGATGGAGGGACTGTAGGACTGGGTGACGCAGTTTGCCGTGGTCCTGAGTTATCAGGTCCAGGTGAAGAGGTAGTGGGATAGGGTCGGCTATTGACAGGTCTAGCAACATGGTGTACCAGTGCTGCCTGGGCCACGCTGAAGCGATCATGATCAAGCGGGCTCTGTCCCTGTGTATCAGCAGGACCTTGTGGACAAGTGGGAATGGTGGAGAAGCGTATAGCAGGTGAGACGTTCACGGTATCAGGAAAGCGTCCGCTATGGAACCCTGCGAGAGGCCTTGAAAGGAACAGAACATCTGGCATTTCCTGTTCTCGCGGGACGCGAAGAGGTCTATACGGGGAAATCCCCACTTCTGGAAGACCGAAAGAATAACGTCCGGGTGAAGCGACCACTCGTGAGAAAGGAAGGATCTGCTGAGGCAATCCGCCAGAGTGTTCCGAACCCCCGGGAGAAAGGAGGCTATGAGGTCTATGGAGTGGGCTATACAAAAGTCCCAGAGTCGCAAGGTCTCCTGACAAAGGGCCGAGGACCTTGTCCCTCCCTGTTTGTTTATATAGTACATGGCTGTTGTGTTGTCGGTGAATATCGACACACAACAGCTTTGCAAGTGCTGATGGAATGCCTGGCAAGCAAGGCGGACTGCTCTCAGCTCCTGGACATTGATGGGCAAGGCCAGTTCCTGAGATGACCAAAGGCCTTGAGTGCGTAGATGCCCAAGGTGAGCACCCCAACCGAGAGATGATGCGTCCGTCATCAGGGATGCAGAGGGCTGGGGCGCCTGGAACGGCAGTCCTGCACACACCAGGGAGGGGGTCAGCCACCATTCGAAGGAGCCTAAGACACTCGGGGGAATGGTGACGATCATGTCTATGGCATCCCAGCCTGGTCGGCACACTGAGTTGAGCCACAGTTGGAGGGGACGGAGGCGTAGTCTGGCGTATTTCGTCACAAACGTGCAGGCCACCATGTGACCCAGGAGACCGAGGCAAGTGCAAACCGAAGTCAACGGAGCAACTTGCAGACTCTGGATGATGGCCACCATTGCGTGGAACCGGGGCAGCGGTAAGCAGGCTCTGGCGAGGTTGGAGTCCAGGGTGGCACCAATGAAGTCTATCCTCTGAGTGGGAATCAGAGTGGATTTTTCCGCATTGATCATTAGGCCTAGATGTAGGAAAAGGTCCTTGACAATGCCGACGTGATGGATCATTTGTGCCTCGGAGGCCCCTCAGATGAGCCAGTCATCTAGATACAGAAAAACGTGTATCCGACAGCGGCGGAGGTGGGCGGCGACTACAGCCATGCATTTCGTAAATACTCTTGGGGCTGTAGAGAGTCCGAATGGTAGGACCACGAACTGAAAATGTTGGCGGTTGATTATGAACCAGAGGAACCTCCTGTGAGGTGGGTAGATGGCTATGTGAAAATACGCATCTTTCATGTCGAGGGCAGCATACCAGTCTCCGTGATTCAGGGATGGGATGATGGTCCCCAGGATACCATACGGACCTTCAACTTTATCATGTATCTTTTGAGTTCCCGCAGATCCAGGATGGGTCTGAGACCCCCCTTTGCCTTGGGGATTAGAAAGTAGCAGGAGTAAAACCTCTTGCCCCATTCGTGTTCCAGTACCTCCTCTATGGCTCCTTTGGCAAGGAGCGTCTGCATCTCCTGGAGGAGGAGCTGCTTGTGAGAGGGGTCCCTGAAGAGGGACGAGGAAGGGAGGTGGAAGGGGGGGCATGAAATAAATTGGAGGTGGTACCCAAATTCCAGCGTGCGTAAGACCCAGTGATCTGACGTTAGCCGGGACCACGCAGGGAGGAAAAGGGAGAGGCAGTTGGAGAAAGGAGGGAACGGATCCTGTGATGATACTGGTACGACGCCCTCGGGCGCACCTTCAAAAGGAGGGTTTTGGCCCCGTGGAAGATTTGGAGGAACCTTGGTTCTGGCCCCCTTGGTTGCCTGATTGCTTCCAGCGACCGGTTCTACCCCGCCTTCTAGCAAAGTCCTGTCTCTGTCTGGGCTGAGGGTAAGAGCGGTGTGGCTGGGTGCGGAAGGGCCTGTGCTGGGTCACTGGCGTGTGCATGCCTAGTGAGCGCATAATGACCCTGTTATCTTTTAGGCTTTGCAGCCTAGGGTCTGTCTTATCAGAGAACAGGCCTTGCCCTTCAAAGGGGAGGTCCTGGATTGTATGTTGGAGCTCCGGGGGGAGGCCCGAGACTTGCAGCCATGAGATACGCCTCATAGTAACCCCAGAGGCTAGGGTCCTGGCCGCTGAGTCCGCGGCGTCCAGGGAAGCCTGGAGGGAAGTTCTAGCAACCTTTTTTCCCTCGTCCAGGATGGCCGCAAATTCCTGTCGGGAGTCCTGCGGGAGCAACTCCTTGAATTTGTCCGTTGCTGCCCAGGTATTATAGTTATAGCGGCTAAGGAGGGCTTGTTAATTAGCCACACGGAGTTGGAGTGCCCCTGCAGAATAGACTTTGAGCCCCAGCAAGTCCATGCGCCTTGCGTCCTTTGATTTCGGGGCTGGAGCCTGCTGGCCATGGCGCTCTCTCTCGTTGACTGACTGGACAACTAGGGAGCAAGGAAGGGGATGGATGTATAAGTATTCATAGCCCTTGGAGGGCACCAGGTATTTACATTCCACTCCGCGGGCAGCAGGTGGGACAGAGGCTGGAGACTGCCAGATCGTGTTGGCATTGGCCTGGATCGTCCATATAAAGGGGAGGGCCACTTTCGTGGGGGGGCATCAGATGATCAGATGTCCACCACGGGGTCCTCTACCTCCGGGACCTCCTCGACTTGCAAGTTCATATTCTGTGCCACACACCGGAGGAGGTCCTGGTGGGCCCTCAGGCCGATTGGTGGAGGGCCTACAGACAACGTTCCGGCTACCGCCTTGTCAGGGGAGGAGGATGAGGAGAGACCTGGGACAAGTGGGTCAGTCGAGGGCTCTTCTTGCTGGACAGGCTCTGTCTCCCGTGGGATCTGGGAATCCTGAGGCTGGACCGACACTTCCTCCGAAGCAGAAGGAAGAGGGCGGCTTATCGTGGCTTCCGGCACCCGGTGTTCTGATGTGGCAGAACACGATGGACCTGGATGCGCACTTTGGGCCTGATGATATGCCCAAGGTGTCCAGAATGCCCACTGTTGAGGACCGTGATCCTGAGCCTGGGGCTCATGGAATATTGCGGCGGGTACATCGGTGTCCTTGTCTTGGGCATACGCACTGTCTGCCTGCGAAGACACGGATGGGTGCCGGGACGGCCAGGGAGGAGCTGAAAGACCCTGGTACGAGCCCCTTTCTCTCGCCATTGGTGATCTCCTCGGCACCGGGGATCAGTACCTGGAGTCATACCGGTGCCGAGAGCGAGACCGGGACCTGCGACCGGCGCGGTGCCAGGAGGTCGACCTGGATCTCGAAGGTCTGCGGCGGGAACGGCTGCGAGAGTCGCGGTGCCGAGAGCTGGAGCGGTACCGAGAGTACTGGGCCGGAGGTCGAGATGTTGATCTATGCCGCAAGTATGACCGGTACCGAATGGGCGAGCGGTGCTGGGACTGCGAGCGGTGTCAAGACCGTGATCGTCGATGAGACCGTGATCATCGATGAGACCGCGAACGGCGCCGGGGCCTGGATCATGATCGGTGCCGGTCTGCCGAGCCGACTGAAGGAGGCCTCATTATGGCTGGCTTGCCTCTGGAGTGTAATACCCGCACTGGCGGTGCCAAGGGTTGAGGCAGGACAGACTCAGTCATGGCAATGAGGTCCCTGGCTGTGGAGAATGTCTCCGGTGTAGAGGGGACCGTAAGCTCAACGACAGGCCTCAGCGGGGAACTCTCAGGGACTGGACTCGACGGCCCCCGCGGGACCGGAGTCAACGGTACTGCAGCATTTGGTGCCTCAGCAGGTGCAGGTGCCGGGTGGTCCGAACGGGGCTGCATCTGTGGCGCCGAAGGCACAGAGGTAGAGGACTTCGATCTCTTCTGCTTCGGGGAGAGAGATCGGTGCCGAGCAGGACCCTGCACCAGAGATGGCCGGTGCCGCGGTGTTTTGGCGGTGCTGGCACGGTCCGGTGCCGGAGGAGCGCTGCTAGCAGTGTGCTCAGCGGTCGGTGCCAAGGACGGAGGGTTCAAAGCTGCCTCTATGAGGAGATTCTTTAGGCGAAAGTCTCTCTTTCTTTGTCCTTGGCTTAAATGCCTTGCAAATACGGCACTTATCTGTAATGTGCGATTCCCCGAGGCACTTTAGACAAGAGTCATGGGGATCGCTTGTAGGCATCGGCTTATGACAGGCCGAGCACAGTTTGAACCCCGGTGAACCGGACATGGGACCCAGCACCGGGCGCGGGGAAGGGGCTAATGCCCAAACCCCGCTGAACTATATACACTAACTATTTAAGAACTATCAAATTAACTATAACTATACTATACTATACTATAACTATATACAACAAAGACAGCGAAGAGATAAGGAGTAGCTAGGGAAGTGGAGGACAGCTAAACCGCGCTCCACTGTTCCAACGACCGACACGGGCGGTAAGAAGGAACTGAGGAGCAGTCGGGTCGGCTGGGGTATATATCCGTCGCCATGGAGGCGCCACTCCAGGGGGCGACCCAGCCGACCCACCGGGGCTTGCTAGGGTAAAAATCTTCCGACGAACGTGCACGCGCACACCTAACTGGAATGGATACGAGCAAGCACTCGAAGAAGAAATCAGAGATTTGGAGGTCAAATGCCTGATAAAAAGAGATCTCTAACTTCCTGCTGTACATCCTTCCCTTTCTCTATGTCCTTTTTATCATGCAGTCTTTAAGTATCTGTGCTTACTCCTACAATGTACAATTACAATTTTACTGTGAGTGAGTAATGCTTCAAATCTCTGTATAGTTAACTAATACTTCATTTCATTGCATCCTATTAATCCAACTAATACACTTGTTTACTTTGCTCTTATTACTGTACATTCAGGATTTCATCCAAAAAATTAATAAATTCTTTGTACTAGTCACTTCCAATTGTGTAACTTAACATTAATTTTAAGTGGTGCAGCAAGGAGAGTCATTGACCCTTAAGGGCCATCATTTGTTCATGAGCAGTCCAAATGCATGACTTGTTGCATTCTGTTCCACAGCTTAAGTTCAGCAGACTAATAACAAATATATTAAGTCATTTTTAAAGATTTAATTCCTTCATACAAAACAAATCAAGTGACATCTCAGCCAGGAACACCCAAGGCCTGATTAAAGCTGTTGCTGGCTGAAACATTGACCTTTGATTTGTTTTGTTTGCAAGGAAATAAATCATTAAAAACAACTTCTTCTATCTGCTATTATTTTGATGAACTGAAACTGTGGAACACACCAAGTCCAGAAAAACACATGCACTTAATTTCTCACAGTTTTGCCATCAAGGTCAAATACCAAATCTGTTCAAATGTCTACTGTATTTCTTTTCTCTAATTTGTGCCTGGTATATTGAGTCTATATATTCCTTATTACAATATCATGAAAATGGCACATAAATATCCCATTGATTTATTATCACCTGACTCAGTAGAAACTGTGTTGATATGATATATTTCTTTCCCTTCCCTTTTAGTGTGCACTAGAGCTGGAGTGGCCAAAATATGGCCTATGGGGCAAATGCAGCCCACAGAGTTCTGCAATGCATCATATTGCTACACTCAGTTTAATAGGGAGGCATGTCCCATTGAGAACACAAGTCAAATTCCAGTGCAGCTCCCATTTGGGCACAGCTTTTAGATACTTGCTGTACTGAATGCTAATTTGTATTCAGCTCCCCTTAACATTTCATTGAACTACTAAGGTTTAGCAACTTTTTTCTCTTTATAATATAACTCCTGTTAGCCTATTTATATCTATATTGTGTCCCTTCTACCCTGTTTCATATGTTACACCCTCTACAACAGTGGTGGGCAAACTTTTTGGTCTGAGGGCTACATTGGGGAATAGAAATTGTATGGTAGGCCATGAATGCTCACAAAATTGGGGTTGGGGTGTGGGAGGGGGTAGGGCTCTGGGGTGGGGCTGGGGATGAGGAGTTTGGGGTGTAGGAGGGTGCTCTGGGCTGGGACTGAGGGATTCAGAGGGCGGGAGGGGGATCAGGGCTGGGGCAGGGGTGCAGGAAAGGGATGAGAGATTTGGGGTGCAGGAGGGTGCTCTGTGCTGGGATTGAGGAGTTTGGAGCATGGGGAGAGGCTCAGGGGGTGCAGGCTCTGAGCAGCATTTACCTCAAGCAGCTCCTGGAAGCAGTGGCATGTCCCTTTTCCGGCCCCTACGCATGGAGCGGCCCCCGACCCTTGGAGTGGGGACATGCGGCTGCTTCTGGGAGCTGCGCGGTGCGGCCCCCAACCCAGCACCCCAGCTGGAGCACCGGAGCAGGGCCAAACCACATGGTGCAGCCCCCGACCTGGGGTCATGGCAGGAGCTCTTGGGCCAGCTTAAAACAGCTCACGGGCCATAGTTTGTCCACCCCTGCTCTACAACCTGCTTGTATTAGGGTCTGCTGTAAGTCTTCACTAGAGAAAGAGAGGGGAAGATTAGGCTTTCTGTGGTTCTAGTCATTTAATAGTTTGGCCTGATCCCATGTGACTTTAGGCAAGTCATTCAGTCTCAGTCTCTTGGATCCCCATAATCAAATGTGGATAATAGTCCTTCTACCTCATTGAGTGTTGTGAGGATTAATTAGATTGTGAGGTGCTCAGATACTATGGCAGAGGGGAACATAAAAGTGTGATCGATTTGATAGAAAGAAAACTATTAGGCTCTTGATCAGGCATAACCACCCAAGAACTTTTAATTTTATTTTCATCTATTTTAGAGAGAGACCATGTTTTGAAACCCAGTAATGCTTGGTGTAATCCTTCTGTATGGTCTTTTAGTTCATTCTTGTACATCAACATTTTTTTCAGGGGTGCTGGAACCATTTGTATAGTAGGGGTGCTGAGAGCTGTTCAACCAAACTGTAAACTCTGTATATGATGTAAACCACTTCAAGCCAGTGGGAACGGCAGCATCCCCACTTACAGCACCTATGATTTTCTTTGTCATTGAATGTAAACATTACAACAGATGAAAAGAGAATATGGTCTCCTTTGTTTTTCAAAGAAAGCATCAGCTTCTGAATTATTTTCCAAATATGATTCCCTCTCCAAATGGACATTCAGTGTCATTCAGGAGAGAAGTTTCTTCCCAACATTCTTGATTGAGTTTTCACATTGATTGATTAAGTATCAGAGGGGTAGCCGTGTTAGTCTGGATCTGTAAAAGCAGCAAAGAGTCCTGTGGCACCTTATAGACTAACAGACGTATTCTCTATGCTTCTTATTTTGAATAGGGAGATCAAGGTATTCCAGGGGACAGAGGTCCACAAGGTGAAAGAGGAAAACCTGGCCTTCCAGGAGAAAAGGGGGGTATAGGACCTTCTGGACCACCAGGAGACAGGGGCTATCCAGGATCACCAGGTCATCAGGGTTCCCCAGGTTCCCCAGGTCCTCCAGGTTTTCCGGTAAGAAAATAAAGTGCTTTGGTTGGTTGCTGGGGGAACCTAGAGAAGTAAACATTGTGCGTTCTGGGGAGCAGAAATGAATCCATACTTATCCAGTACAATACATCACAAATACTAAAGTTACTTTGAGCTGTCTAATTGTTCAGTTATCAAATGAAAAAAATCAGTGCAAGCAATCAAGCCATCATTTTTAATTTTCTTTTTTTTTTTGTTAGTGTTCTATACCTGAACTGTGGTAGTCTCTGCTACACTGAAAATAGCTTAAGTTCAATTAATTAAATTTTGCTTTTGACAAATTGGATAGATGATTACGCTATACAATTAGTTTTGTATGTGAAGCTTTGTAAAATAAAGACCTAAAATATAAGTGAAAGTATGTAAGAAAGAAACACATCCCAACCCTCTCCCCAGAAATTAGTACCTAAAAATAACACTAAATACTTCCTAACACTGCATTTCTTCATTCACACGCCTTCTGTTTTTTCCACACACACACCTTTGTGCTCTGAATATTTATTAACTTGGAAGACACAATCATTCAGATAATGGATATTTCACCCTGCTGTGGTTTGAGTTATTCATCATATCAGCACTGATGATGCTACTTTAATGCAAAAAACAAACAACAATAACAAAAATAGTCCCCAGCCAAGATTAGTGCCTCATTTTGCTACATGCTACACGAACACAGAACAAGAGACAGTCCCTCCCCCCAAGAGTTGACAATCTAAATAGACAAGCAACATACAAAGGGTGAGAATGATAAAACAACATTATTGGACATCTTTAGAAAGTCTTTCACAGATCTGATAGTGACAAATTTGTGCTAAAACATATGACACAAAAACATGCTTATTTTAATGATATAATCTGAACATGTTGCTGCTTATTTCATAGGATCAGTAATTGTTCATAATATTATAGTGTACCTGCAATAAACAGCCTTTGCAGCTAATTAAATGCCTTAACTTCTCTCAGTGTTTAATCTCCAGCAAAAGCTTTATGTGCTTTCCTTTGTATACTCAATGCAACTACACTATCCCTTGATTAAATTTATCTATTCAGCAGCATCAGATATGCTGCTTTCAGAATGTTCTGTTTCCACATTTGTAGATTACTGATGTGCGTCCCCTGTTGGTTTTTCCATCAGGCTGACACAGTTTCATTTGAAGAAATGAAAAAATACATCAAACAAGAGGTTCTTAGAGTTTTTGAAGGTAAGGAAATGAAATGTTGTACAACTAAATGTAAATCTTATCTTCTGTTCTAGATGTTTACTTCCGTATAGTCTTTGTGTACCTTTTCTAAACAATTGTGCAAGGACATCCTTTCTGCTTGATTGATTATTTACACTTAGGTATAATAAAAGTGAAAGTCTATCTAATAAAATCATATTCAAACAAATAACTGTTACTGCATGTTCAAAAATCTGTTAACCAGAACATGCAATACAGTTTAGCATTAAAAAACAAAGATTGTTCAAAATGTTAATAGTAATAGCAAAAGTAAAAAAATAAATAATAGTTGGAATGTGAAGGGCCTGATCCCACAGAGGTAAAATTCCCATTGTCTTCTTGCATTAACTGGACAACGTTTAGGATTGTGCAATTTTATTTCCAACTAATTCAGAAGCTCCCCATTACCTGTGTATTGATTTAAAAGAAAACAGTTCATATACGTTGTTAATGAAGCCACAGCTTCTCTTAAATTACATTAACTGCCATTAGCTTTAAATCAAAAGCAGTTTCAAGAACAATGTAGCATTTATTAAATTTAATTATTTTCCCTTGAATCTTAGATGGTAAAGGTATAGCTATTAAATGAAGGTTGTTAGTAGTTATGGGTGGCTTTTAAGTGAAGATATGGTATTTACATTTTTATTCTTATTCTGCCATGCTCTGATACGTAAGCTGTGTTCTGTGTTTCCAGATTCTTACATCCTGCTGATTTCTCAGTTTCTCATTGCTTGTACTTTTTGCTTTATATTCCTTATTTTTCTCACAAAAATTTTAATTGTGTTAGGGTTGTGTAACTTCCTTTACATCTCATTGGAAGACTTTCAATTATGTGCTTTGATTGGTTCATCACGTTCATTAAGGCACAATTCCAGTCATTCTGTATTTATTGTAGCCCTTTTTCTTAAGTAATGAACCATTGTCCTGCTTGTTTTTTCACTGTTAAAGACGGGTGAACTCATTTGGATAAAATAAAAATATATAATTACCCCAAAGATTAACCCAAAATGCAAATATAGGCCAAACTGCAGCTGGGTTGAGGTTCACTTTAAAAAACAAAAACAAAGAAAAAAAAACCCTATTTTTCATGTTATACACATCTATCCTTATTGTTTCTAGTCAGGGCTGGAAGCAGAAGCACCAAATAGCATGAATAGCTTTAACATTTCTGACCTAGCCCAAAGCAGGTAGGGAGGAACTCAGAATGCTAGGATTTTACATCAGTTTTGGGCAGTAGTGGCATAACTCTGAGGTCAATGAGCATGGCCAAAGCTGCAATCAGATTTTTCCGTGTCACTGTTCAGGCTCTGGAGCAGACCGGGGCATGGCTAGGTTCTCCTTTCCCTCCCTCAGGGTACGTCTACACTACGGGATTATTCCGAATTTACATAAACCGGTTTTGTAAAACAGATTGTATAAAATCGAGTGTGCGCGGTCACACTAAACACATTAAATCGGTGGTGTGCGTCCACGGTCCGAGGCTAGCGTCGATTTCTGGAGCATTGCACTGTGGGTAGCTATTCCGTAGCTATCCCATAGTTCCCGCAGCCTCCCCCCCCTTTGAATTTCCGGGTTGAGATCCCAGTGCCTGATGCGGCAAAAATCATTGTCGCGGGTGGTTCTGGGTAAATGTCGTCAGTCACTCCTTCCGCTGGGAAAGCAACGGCAGACAAGCATTTCATGCCTTTTTTTCCCTGGATTGCCCTGGAAGATGCCATAGCATGGCAATCATAGAGCCTGTTTCGCCTTTTGTGACTGTCACCGTATGTGTACTAGATGCCGCTCACAGAGGCGATTCAGCAGTGGCACACAGCTGCATGCTTTTGCTTTTGCATGATAGCAGCGATGGTTATCAGCCATATTGTACCATCTACCATACCATAAATTGGTAATAAGATGGGCATGGCTACCAGTCCTTTTGCACTGTTCCATTTGCTGCTGTCATAAGTGCCCCTGGCTGCTCTTAGCCAGGGGTGCCAAAGCCAAAATTGGGAATGACTCCCTGAGTCAATCCCTCCTTTTTGGTATCTAAAAATAGAATCAGTCCTGCCTAGAATATGGGCAAGTGTACTAGAGAACCACTGTATCAGAGAACCAGAGAGCACAGCTGCTCTGTGTCAGATCCTGCATAGATTATGAGCTGTATGCTATTCACAGGGGGTGCTCCTGCAACAACCCCACCTGTTCATTCCATTCTTCCCCAGCCTTCCTGGGCTACCATAGCATTGTCCCCCCACTTGTGTGATGAAGTAATAAAGAATGCAGGAATACTTGTTAGTGAGAAATGAGTGGAAGGCAGCCTCCAGTTGCTATGATAGTCCACATAGGACATTAAGGAGTGTGGAGGAGAGGAGCCCAGCATCCTGCTGCTAGTCCAGGGGCAATTGAATCTTTTATGTACCCATGAATGGTGGTGGCTGATGAAGCTCAGCCCCCTGTTGTTATGATGATGATGGTTATCAGCCATATTGTCCACTCTACCAGGAAAATTTAGGGCCAGGCGCCCTTGATCGACCTGACCGATGCTAGTACGCATGGTTACCAGTCCTTTTGCACTGCCCCATGTGCCAATAGGCTGATGATGACAATGGGTATCAGTCTTATTGTACCATCAGTCACCCATGGCGGGGGGGAGCAAGGATGTCGGTGTTGAGTGCTGCACCATCGCGTCTATCTGCAGCATTCAGTAAAGATAGGGTGACATGTAAAAGAGTCAAGACAGGATTGTTTTCCCTTTCACTTCTGGGGGTGGGTGGGGGGGTGCGTAAATTGCCTAGCTATGCCCTGACCCACCGCGGACACTGTTTTTGACCCTAGAAGCATTTGGAGCTCAGCCAAGAATGCAAATGCTTTTCAGAGACTGCAGGAACTGTGGGATAGCTTGAGTCCTCCAGTCCATGAGCGTCCATTTGATTCTTTGGCTTTCCGTTACGCTTGCCACGCAGCAGTGTGCTGAGTCCCTGCTATGGCGTCTGTCTGGAGATATTTAAAAAATGATTTTGAATTTCGTCTTCTGTAATGGAGCGCTGATAGAACAGATTTGCCTGCCCTTACAGCGATCACGTCCGCATCGTCCATGCTGGAGCTCTTTTTTTATTTTGATTTCGGACTGCATCGCCACCCGTGCTGATTGGAGCTCCACGCTGGGCAAACAGGAAATATTCAAAAGTTCGCGGGGCTTTTCCTGTCTACCTGACCACTGCATCCGAGTTCAGATTGCAGTCCAGAGCGGTCACTGGTGCACTGTGGGATAGCTCCCGGAGGCCAATGCCGTCGATCAGCATCCACACTAACCCTAATCCGATATGTTAATACCGATACTAGCGTTACTCCTCTCGTTAGGGAGGAGTACAGAAACCGGTTTAAAGAGCCATTAAAATCGATATAAGGTGCCTCCTAGTTTGGACGGTTGTGGCGTTAAATCGGTTTTACGCTCCTAAAACCGGTTTAAACGCCTAGTGTAGACCAGGCTTCAGACTGCATTGCCCATCCCGGAGTGGTCAGCATCTCTCTCTCTCTCTGGCCTTATCTACACCACAGTTTTGTCACCAAAAGGCAGATTTTGGCGACAGAACAGTGCAGGTGTACACACTGCAATGCCACTTTTGGCAACAAAACTCTTCAGTTTCAGTGACAAAACCACCTTGACTAGAGGCATAAAGCTTTTTGCGGCAAACTTAAAGCAACAAAGCATTAGTATAGACCAGGCCTGCACAACATACGGCCCGCAGGCCGTATGCCCAGAGCTGCGAGCAGCCCAGAGCCCTTTGAATCCTGGCCACGGCTGAGATTTAAAGGGCTCAGGGCTCCCCGCAGCTGGGGCAGCCCAGAGCCCTTTGATTCCTGGCCACGGCTGGGATTTAAAGGACTCGGGCTTCCCTCATCGGCAGGAGCTCTGGGCCCTTTAAATTCCTGCCCCAGCCCCGCAAAGCTCCGGGTTCCCCCAGCCGCCGGAGCCCCGGGCCCTTTAATTTGCCCCTGAGGGCTCTCAGCCACCTCTTTAGCTGGGAGCCCCTGGTTGATTTAAAATCAAGTATCACCTCCCCACCCCCAACCTTCCTTTTTGGCCCACAGCTGTTTTAGTGGGGCGGCGCTGGGGAAGGAGGGTTTGTTTCTGCAGGGCTGGGCGGCGCTGGGGCGGGGTGTTTCCGTGGGGCCGGGAGGTGCTGGGGGGGGGGGTGTTTCCGCGAGGCCGGGAGGTTTCAGCCCTCAGCTGTTTTCTTTGGAGTAATGTGGCCCTCGCCGCTTTACAAGTTGTGCAGGCCTGGTGTAGACATTTGTGTAGAGCAAATCATTAATGTGGAATGCTTCTCTCTTCTGCACTACAAACACAGAGGCAGGCAGGCAGGCAGGGGTGAATGTGTGTGTGCATGTGAGAGACTGCTGTGCTGTACAGAGTTAGGGAGGGAGGCGGGGGCTCGTGTCAGGATGTCCCTCTCTCCTCTCCTCCCCTCCCCCCAGGACTGGTTGCTTCCTGCGGCTGTCTGCACTTAGAGACGGCATGCCGACACACTCACTCTCCCCCTACACATACTCCCGCAACCGTGGGTGGCGGGTATAATAGGCCAGAGGAGGCTAAGTCTCCATTAACCCAGGCCCATGCTTCACGCTGAGGCCCCGCCCTCACTCCTCTTCTCCCCCTAAGCCGGCAGGGGCTCAGCTTGGGCCGGCAGCTAGGGTGGCTCAGGTCAGCCTGGGGGTTGGGCTGGTGCTTGGGCCAGCTGGTGTGCATAGAGTGGGCCAGCTGGCAGCTCGGGGGAGGTTTGACTGGGGCTCCTCCGGCCGTGGGGTGGGGAGTTTGGGGCTCCGGCGGGGAGGGAGGAAGGGACAGGGCATAGGCAGGGCCTTGGGCAGAAGGGGCAGGCCCAGGGGTCTACTTCGTGCACCGCCTATGCCTTCAATACACACTTTGTCTCTCTCACATACACACTTCCCACTCTCTCTCACACTCCCCCAACACACACACTGTCTGTCTCTCCTCCCACCCCCACCCCCCACACACGTTCCCTGTCACACACTTCCCCCCTCCCCCATTTCAGTTGAAAAGCAACTGGCAGTCTAGTAAGATGCCTATGGAATTGAATGGGATTGAAAACCCTGCATCATGTGATGCTGTGCCTGCCCCATGAGGCAGTGCAAACCCTTCCCAAAACACCCTGCGTCCAATTGCACAGTGGGATAGCTACCCACAGTGCACTGCTCTCTGTGTCAATGCAAGAGCTGCTAGTGTGGATGCACTCTGCTGACACAAGGAGCATAGTGTGGACATGCAACAGCAGTTTAATTAAAGTGCTTTAATTAAAGCAGCATAACTTTTGGTGACAAAACTCTGCATTGTAGACATTCTCACTCTCACTCACACTAAAGGTTTTGATGGGAGGCCTGGAGGTTGTTAAGGAGGCACAGAAAGCCTATTCTCCCACAATACATCCATCCCTGTTTTATACAGCTAAAAGGTTTGGGTCTTTACTGCCACCTGCTAACCACAGACACTCTTCTAATAACCTGCAAAATCTTCCAGTGAGATAGTCTGTCTCCTTCATATTAACTCTTAGAGTCATAGGCAGCCATCTAGTTAGGGTTGCCAACTTTCTAATCACACAAAACCGAACACCCTAACCTCGCTCCTTCCCCAAGGCCCCACCCCTTACTTTCTACATTCCCCCTCCCTCAGTGGCTCGCTCTCCCCCACCAGCACTCACTTTCACTGGGGTGGGGCAGAGGATTGGGGTGCGGGAGTGGGTGAGGGCTCTATCTGGGGGTGCAGGCTCCGGGGTGGAGCCAGAAATGAGGGGTTCAAAGTGTTGGAAGGGGCGGGCGCGGGGAGTTGAGGTGCAGGGCGGGGTCAGGGCTCTGGGGTGGGGCTGGGGATGAGGAGTTTTACAGTGCAGGAGGGGGCTGCAGGCTGGGGGTGGGCTGAGGGATTCAGTGTGTGGGAGGGGGCTGCAGGTTGAGGCAGGGGGTTGGGCTGTGGGAGAGGGTACAGGCTCTGGGCTGGGGGTGTGAGCTCTGGGGTGGGCCATGGATGAGGGGTTTGGGGTGCAGAATGGGGCTCTGTGCTATGGCAGGGGGTCAGGGTGCAAAGGGGTGAGGGCTCTGGGCTGGGGCAGGGGTTTGGGGTGCAGGATGGGGCTCTGGGTTTTGGGGGGTCTCAGGGCTGGGGCAGGGGGTTGGGCCTCGGGATTACCATGGGCAGTGGTGCTGTAGGGCTAAGGCAGGCTCCCTGCCTGTCCAGGCACTGCACTGCTCCCGGGAAGTGGCCAGCAGGTCCAGCTTCTCACGGGGGGGCCAGGAGGCTCTACGCGCTGCTCTCGCCCGCAGGCACCGCCCTCCCATTGGTTCCCGGCCAATGGGATTGCGGAGCTGGTGCTCGGGGCGGAGGTAGTGCGCAGAGCCCCATGGTCTCCCTGCCTAGGAGCCAGACCTGCTGGCCGCTTCCAGGGCGCAGTGCAGTGCCTGGACAGGTAGGGACTAGCTTGCCTTAGACCTGCGGCACTGCTGACCGGACTTTTAAAGGCCCGGTCAGCGGTGCTGACCAGAGCCACCAGGGTCCTTTTCGACCGGTCTTTCCAGTCGAAAACCAGACACCTGGCAACCCTACATTTAATGCACACGTTTCTGGCCACTCACAGACTGGTTTAAACTGGATTGCAATCAACCTGCTAAGACTGCTGGGATGGAAAGCATATAGAAATATTTTAAATTATTCATCTTTTAAATTGCAATTAGAGCCATGCCCATTTATTTGGGCATTTTTATCTGTGTTATAAAACTCATGAAATTACATGTATTATGATTATATTAATAAAGTAAGTTGGTTCTCATAACCAATGTTTGTAATTAAACTACATAATACTTGAACGTATAAATATCTTGACTACCATGTGCAAAACAATATATGATATAACAAGTGGATGAGAATAATGTTTGTTAAAAACTGTCATTATTAATCTTTGTAATAAAACTACTCTAAAAGGAGAAACATAACTTATAAATATGTAAAGTATTTTAAACCAAAATTATTTACATATTGCCAAATGTATTAAGATATATTTAAATAGATATCGTGACAAAGTTCCTCCTCTGCCTTGGTGGGTCCTGCACTTATTGGCAGATTTTCTCACCTCAGAGATTCATGGCAGCCCTCAGTTTGGCTACTTTTGCTAGTGGCTCAAACCTGCCATTCACTCAGCTAACTGCGTCACTGGCCAGCATGGGGAAAAGGGAGAAGAACAATCCCTTCCATCTCTGCTGATCCACCCAGTGGATCAGGGGACAGGCCAGGGACCTTCCCCTCTGGTGGGACCCACAGTCCAGGTCAACTCCTCTTGTATGCAATGGGGAGGGAGAAATGGGGGAAACTCGGGCCCGCCCTTTACTCCGAGTTCCAGCCCAGGGCCCTGTGAATCACAGCTGTCTACAGTGTTTCCTGTAACAGCTGCATGACAGCTACAACTCCCTGGGCTACTTCCCCATGGCCTCCTCCAAACACCTTCTATATACTCACCACAGGACCTTTCTCCTGATGCCAGATAGCGTTTGTACTCCTCAGTCCGCCAGTAGCATGCCCTCTCACTTCCCACTCCTTGCATGCCCCTCACTGACTGAAGTGAGGTCCTTTTTAAACCAGGTGCCCTGATTAGCCTGCCTGTCTTAGTTGATTCTACCAGCTTCTTAATTGGCTCCAGGTGTCCTAATTAGCCTGCTTGCCGTAATTGGTTCCAGCAAGTTCTTGATTGTTCTGGAACCCACTCCTATTACCTTACCCAGGGAAAAGGGACCTGCTTAATCTGGGGCTAATGTATCTGCCTTCTACACTCTCCTGTAGCCATCTGGCCTGACCCTGTCACAATATATGTAAAATAATAATTAGATTTAACTATTAGCTAAAATTGTTTTAACTATTAGTTATAACTCTTAGCTAGTTTAACATTAAACTTCAACCATAATAATGTATATAGTATATCACACGTATGAAAGATAATCTAGAAATGTATTTAAGCTTTATTTTTTGCACAGGTGTCTCATTCCAAAATATCTATTTAATTGTCCTTTCTCCATAAATATATTAGCCTAAAGAGTTATAATGTCAGTTCTTTAGAAAAGATATACATACTATTATGCATGTTAACTGCTTTTCTGCATGCTATGTGTTTCAGATGGAATTGTGTCATGTTAACTTCAGTCCTTGGTGCTGAAATATACATTGATACTCTCTTTACTCTTTGACATGTTTCCTTATTTATGTCTCCTCTTTACTTAAGAAATATTAAACCATTCCTAAAAGGAGTTGAGATATTGGCTCAAGGCACTAATTAATGTATATTATTTGTGAGTGTTCAGCCTCTGTCATGAATTCCCAAAATATTTGCAAATTGTGAATGTTTCATGAATTGAGGCGAGTTTATTCAGCCATTAATTCTTACTGCAATGTAGTCATTTGCTGTTCTATTTAAAAAGTTAGTTTTCTCATCGGGAAGCAGAAGTAATGCCATGTCATTTTGGCAGATCTCTTCACAGCATGAACAATGATAACCAAATAGTCAAAGCAAACCATTAATGACAACTAATAGTTTGAAAAATATTTGTAGAAGCTATTCATCACATATATACAAATAGCAGACATACTTGAAAAATTCAGGGCTGGTTTATGAAAAATTCACTTACCAAAAAAGAATTATTATTCAAACAAATACATCAATCAACTCTAGCATGTACACTAACTTCTCTGACCTTATTGTGAATACTCTGCTGTTTGTATTCACAGCTGGCACTAGTTTTGGTGTGGACGTTGAACACCAATAAGGCCTGTTTGTTTGTTTGTTTGTTCCTGTTTGAGGAATAAATTAGTATACCCTTAAGAGAGAATTTTCCTGTTCCCCGTCCTCAGTGGAAACTTACTTTCCATCTGTACCTTCTCTTCCCCCTCTCCCCCCAATCAGTTGGCTCTGCTTGGTTTATGATGGCTTGATATAGGTCCCTCCTTCCCTTCTGCCATAGTGGTTACTGCAGAGCAAAGTTAGGGTTGAATGTGCAGCCTTCAAAGCCCTGCAAAGCTCAGGAATCAAACCTGTCCCTCTAACATGTCAGTCCAGGCACTAACAGCTGGGCCAAACTTATGCAGAATAATATTTAGTGTGTTACAAGACTGGTGTAAGCCTGTTTCTGTAGTCACTCTGTAAGTGGAACTCCCACCAATGAGAATGGGAGTCCTGTACTTGGAGTGGCTACAGGATCAGGCCCTATATTTGTGTGTTGTCATTCTTGCACAGAAATATTAAAAAAGCAGAACTTGCATGCTATAGAAAGCCATTTGTGCACATGTTTTTCTATGCAGAACACCCAGCACCATAAATACAGTGATTTGGAGTCATTCATATGCATGGAACCCCACAGTTGTACGTTACCTGTTCTCTGCTCCATTTTTCACCTTAATATTTTATTTTCTGCCCATGCGGCTCTTTATTCAAATTCTCTGATGAATGGAATTCAAGCCCAGAAATATTCTGACTTTGAGTTAAAGTTTTGAATCCACAACATTAGAATGGATTCAGAATTATACAGTAACAATCTTTGACTACATCTAAAGAGTTAATAAGGCAGCCACAAGTGGATTATATTGTCCCTAAACCTCCAATTACCAGGAGCTGGGACTGGACAACAGGTGATGGATCACTCAAAATTGCCCAGTTCTGTTCATTCCCTCTGAAGTATTTGGCACTGGCCACTGTCAGAGACAGTATATTGGGCTAGATGGACCATTGGTCTGATTCTCATGTAATATTAATATTTTAAATTGAAAATCTTTGCAGCAGACATGGTTGTAATTGGGAAATTGCCCAACCACCGTAAGCAGTTTCTTTGCCACTCCAACAACTAGTCCAAAAGCTAAATCCTGAATATGCCACTTCCAAGTCCTGTATCTCAGAGGCAGTGAGCCAGCAAGACTTAGTGGAACGCATATCTCAATGGTTTTTCTTCATTAATGAAGTCAGCATTTCCTCGTTCTCCACACACTGGGAAATGGGTTACTTGCACCCTCCCTGACAAGTCAAGTGTCTGACAACTTTGACTTGGCTCTACTTTTAACTGTGATCACTTTTAGGTTTGACACCTTCAGACACTCCATCAGGTGTAACCATAGAGGGAAACCATAGAGGGAAGGTAACCATAGAGGGAAATTCACCCCAGCACAGAGGGCAGCCAGTACAAGGATGTGTAGAATTTAAGTCCAACTTAAGCCCTGTTTTTGTACCTTAAGTGGAATTATAGATCTTGTGTGGACTCTCTGCACAGGAGTGAATTTCATTCTGTTTATATACTGTTCTATAGCCATGTATCTGTATACTTCCATCACCAGGAGATGGTGGGAACTGTAAATAGTAAAAATATATATATACACAGCAGAATATGAGTGTTAGTGCTTATTCATTAGTGCTCAACTCTGGGAGGTATAAGCACTCCTGCCGTTAATGTCAAAGGGGTTGAAGGTTCTCAGTGCTTACAGGAGTATCCAGCACCTTGTAAGATCAAGGTATTATCTATTTAAAGGATTAGCTAAAGTCACTTCTGATAACTAGTTCTGGATTAGTCTGGAAATTGAGGCTGGTGTTTTAGTGATTTTCATATGTTGTGCTACCAAATCTCTTACACATTTTCTTTTCTATGTCCTGTGTTAATGAAGAGAGGATGGCTCAGTTTGTATCCCAACTGAAGCTTCCAGCTGCAATGTTAGCTTCCCACGGTCATGGGAAACCAGGACCACCAGGAAAAGATGGATTACCAGGGCCACCAGGAGAACCTGGACCTCAAGGTAGGGTTTCTAATAAAATGTTCATAGGTATCGCACTTTTAGTCTTCATATACTTGCTAATGATAGTTAAATTAGAACTACATATCTAGCTTCCTAATGATTAACTTTTAAAACCATACTGCTGCATTTCCAGAGTAGATCTATAAATTAACCCATAGCAAATGAGTGGTATTTCCCTATTAAAAATGCCTAATCAATGCATTTTATTCTAATAAATGATAAGCTATCTGTCAGTATCTAAACTTTATCTAAACCTGCTATAGAAGTGATTTCACATGGAAGAAAAACTATACCAGTGCTCAATTGTAGCTCTTAACATATCTGATGCACATTTCTAGTAACCAGGTTATCTCCTGAGAAGCAAAGATTTGAGCTCTAAGTCTGAGTTCTTGCAGTTCTGATCCAGAGACAACACTGATGAGAAAAGACCGAGGGAAAGAATATTCCTCATATAATGTATCTCTCTTACAGTGAAGTCATTTATTTTCACAAAACAGTTTCACAGTAATTGGATTTTCACTAAATTCAAAACTGCAAATTGCACAGTGCAGTGCACTGAAACAATTTGGGACCTTGATTCTACTGTACCATCCTTCACCATAGAAGTAGTTTCACAGAAACTGAGTTCATTATAATTGAATTCTCCTGTATTTCATCACAAACCACACTAGCACGGGAAATTAATAGGAAAAGAATGGCAGAAGAATTTATAAAATACATAAAAATGATTTGGGGATAGTATATAATTTACAGTATATGTATAGGTAGTTCTTTATTATTATCTTTTGTTAGTTTGGTCTGCTCTGGAGTCAGAGCAAGTCAGACTGGAATGAAGAACATGAAAGCATATCTGAAGATGTATGGAATGGAGAGCTAAAAGAAGAGTAAAGACTATTAACACTGATAAGAGCAAACCCTTGATTGAAGCTTGAAAAATGTGATGAGCTCAGAATAAGAAGAACAAACAAGAATAAAGGCTCAAGGAAGGCAATAAAAGGGATTAGAGTTTTGCAACAGTGACTTGTTAATTTTCTAAGTATTCAGATCACTGTAAATGGTCAACTTTAATGCCACTGTTAGATTGTTCAATGAGATTGTACCTGGTGGATACTCTCAGAAGTAGCAAACCGTAATATGAATTACTTCAAGTTAGTGAGTTTCAAGAAGTGAAGATGGTAGCTATACGTATAGAAAAAATAAGCTTATTTTGGTGCTTTATTCTTAAGTAAAAGTAGTTCCCCATTGACACAGGATTCCGACATACTTTACCCTTCATTTCAGTACACAGTTTCAGTATATAAAATAACAAGGCTTGAGCTAAATGAGAGGCATTCCCACCTCTGATGCATAAGAAAATAGACGTGTTGATATGAAATTGCACTTTAAAGGAAAGAAAAAGCAAAAGTTTGACCTACCTACCTACCCCTACATCAGTAGTGGGAAACCAGAGAGAGGACACAAGCATTAGATGTCCTTCCCTCTATGCCTGTTCATTTCATTCTTGGGTGCAGGCAACAAAATTTAAAATACTGAGCAATCAGAGACAATTAAAAATGTAGTAGACAGACTCTTCAGGGAAGCATGTAATATACATGTATGTCTAGTCTCAGCAAGGTAGCATGTTATGTGCATGTGTGTCTAGGTTCAACAGGGTATGTTCATGTGCACACCTGGTATACCAGAGAGATAATATGCACTGGGTTGGTTATTTTAAACTGTAGTTCTGCCATTGTTTTTTGAGAAGAGTAAAGGTTGCCAGTGCCTAAGTGCTTCAGTGCTCAAATTAAAAAAAAAACATACCTAAGGGATCCCTAGAACATTGGGAGCAGATTCATAAAATTTTAATGAAGCCCAGAATTGTTCCCTGCAAGCCTTGACAATGTTCCTACACTGCAAGGAAGAACTGATGTTAACCTCACTGGTAGGTGCATCCGACAAAATGTATCAGATACAAATAATCATGATGTTACATTAGGTTTGGAGTGAAGTGGTATAATATCAACAAAAGTTGCAGCACAGATGCTGGAATACAGGACTAGCAGTGAAGCTGTTAGGCTATATGTTGGGCTAGGCAACCTATGGCACAGGTGCCGAAGGCGGCACGCGAGCTGATTTTCAGCAGCACTCACACTGTCTGGGTCCTGGCCACCAGTCCGGGGGTGCTCTGCATTTTAATTTAATTTTAAAAGAAGCTTCTTAAACATTTAAAAAAACTTATTTACTTTACATACAACAATAGATTAGTTATATATTATAGACTTAGAGAAAGAGACCTTCTAAAAACGTTAAAATGTATTACTGGCACGCAAAACCTTAAATTACAGTGAATAAATGAAGACTCGGCACACTGCTTCTGAAAGATTGCCGACCCCTGCTATATGTAATAGTGAGTGAGACTTTTTTACATTTCTTTTTCATTTTTTAAAAGTAAGTATACAGTATGAATATTGTAACATGATACCATAAGGCAGTGTTACCAGTGAAATTTGCAGGAGTAGCATTCATGTGAGTCTATATTGTGTTCAAAGTTATAGTAACTGACTTAACTCCATTGATTTACGTGAGTTTGCACAGATGTAACTGAGAGCCAGAAGGGAAGGGCAGAGATCTTTCTGTATGAAACAGTTTGTTTTTTCACATACCATATTACACTAGAGCATAAGCGGTAAACATGATCCTTGCAGCCACAGATTTGGCTGTACTGGCCCTACACACAAAATATCCAGGGGAGATCAGACAGGAGAATTTTGTTCTTACAACTGTTTATGGTATGGTCTCTTGTATTTAAGAGTTTTTAATATCTAGATTATTTACACAGTAAAATGCACCAGATATTTTCGCATTGTTGTCCTTTCTCTTCTCATGTATGCTAAAGAGCCTCATCTTTCTCTAGACACTAATCTTGTAGCTCCCATGAGTATCAGTGTGGGGAGAAGAGACTCAGGACTGCATACAAAAATCTTGTTGAAGCTTTTCTGAGTTAAATAACTCAAGTGACTTTTCTCCTGTAATTGTGCTCTCCTGAATATATACTATTGGATTAGATGATGCTGCTGATAGACTATTAATGATGATGATATTGGCAGTTAGCACTCTATTGAAACTGTATGTAAAATTCCAGTCAAATCAGTCTATGAGAAGAAAACAGCACTCTACCACTATAGTATATATTTTCTGCACACTACTAAGTGTTTACCAAAACTATCCACATATTATACTGGTGGACCTAAATCTTCTGGGTATTTGTTGTTTTAAGAATTACAACAAAATAAAACTTCCAGAACACAATTAAAAGACTTTAGGAAAACTGTTGCCTTTTGTGAGCCTTTTGAATTAAATTAAAACCTGTTACTGAAATTGTAACTCTGCCAACAGAAAATACACGGCATCGTATCTGTGCCTGGGTTTTTTGTAATAAACCTAAAACCTTACTTAGGTGTATAGTTATATTCCTCTGTGCCTCATATGAGTTTGTTAAAAATTTGCTCAGGTAGATTGTAATATTATCTTCCAGAAGTGTAATCATGGGACCTACTTCTGCGTAAAATATACCTCATATAAAATCAACTGTTAAATTGCAAGAGTTAAATACTGGATTGTTTCAGAAAGGTGCTCCAATAATATACTTACATGTTTTTCTTATTGTTCACACACTGTAAAATAAAGCACTATTTTTAGAAAAGTTACCTGAGAAATATTTTATTAAATGTTGGTATCATTGAAACTTACTATGCCAATATGTACAAAAGACTCATTTGTATGTGTACTCAAACACAGTTAGCCATTGTTTATACTATTTTCACTCATACAATGTGCCTGCTGTATATAGTATTGTTTTTGAGGGTTTTTTTAATTATTGACTTGAAATTCAGTAATGTTTACAGAATTTGTCAATCTGCCTCAGTCCCTTTCTGACCGCGTTATTATGTACACATGATATGTTATAAACATTGTAAACATGATGTATTTTAAATGTAATTTCTTTGTGCCCCATGCATATAGAAATACAAAACATAAATGATTAATGGTAGCCCTGTTTTGTTAAAGTATAATTAGCTGGGTTTGTTCTGATAAACTGTACTCTAACTACTAATTGTAAAATTAAGACGCATAGAGGTATAATAAATACAAAATTTAATCAGCTTCTTAATTATGTGATTGACCTTCACAAACAGTAGCAACTGCAATGAATTGCACAAAACTTCCATAGCCAGCTAGCTTATATAGTCACAAATACTGTTAATCATGGCAATTTAAAAACAAATTCAAGATCCATTACTGAATATAAGCTCCTTCACCTTTCGTATTGGAGTTTCACAATTGTGTGTGAATGTCTTAGACAGTTCTGTTTAATGGGGCTCAGCTACCAGAATGCACAGCTGACGTAAAGAGAGCATTTTTTCTCTCTGAATTATTCAATTGCTTGTTTTCTTTTCAGATACCTGCCTGTTTTTATATGATTGTCCTGTCGTGCATGTCACATTGCATGCGTATTCTACTGTTTTGGATTTTATGGACTCCAATTATCATTTCAGTGTTGAAGGGGAATGTTGGGATGTTGAGAGAGGAGACTAAATTACCAATCGCTGCTTTGCTCTGAGACCAAGGATGATGGCAGTTGATAATAGGTTTTCCGTTGAAATTTAAGATGATCTTGTGTTAAATAGAAAAACTGTATGAATCTGCGAACCATTCTATTGCATAGTTTCATTTGGTGCCCACAATACTTATATATCCTCCCATTTTCTTCTTGAGTTGTCACATGAAGTGGTGTTGCCATATTGTACTGCTAACCGGCTACTTCAGCCATACAGCTACCAGTCCCATTATTGTTCAGATAACAATTGACTCAGTGCTCATTGGTCACCTCACAACCCTTCTCTTCTAATTTTCCTCTTATCGGGGGACAGCTGCTCCAAAAAGGAGCAGCTTACTTGACATAGTAAGACACTGGAAATATATTGGTACCTTATCCACAGCAAATTTAATCTTCTCTGTTGCAGTTCTGTATTTAACCAGGGATGGAGCATTAATTCTCAGTGTATCTTGAGTGTATGTCACCACACCATCCACTTTTACTCTTGCATGGAGGAGGAGAAATGGGCCTCCCAAAAATCCTTATAAAAGTTAGGTGTTGGTGTCAGATTTGTTATTCCTCTTAAACTATATTTATTTCCCATCAGTCATTTTGCTTTAATGTAAAAGTCACAGGCCTATTTTTTGACTATGAGGGAAATTGTAAGGAATATTATCATTTCAGTGACCCTTGTACTGCTATTCTAAGGACATCCAGAGTTTTCCCAGCTGATGGAACCATCTTGACAACTTGCCAAGAAACAGGAGGGCTGAACCTAATTCTCATTCAGCTGAGGGCTGAATTTGTTTGCATACAGTTGAACAAACGTAGCCACTCATCTTCAGTACAGAGTAGTAGCCTGTGCAGAGCACAAATCCAAATGTGCCATCCATAGTTATTGAGCATGTGAGCACTAGTCCGTTGCATGCTGGAACCTATAATCTTCACAGGCTCCAGCAACACTGTATTAAAAGTGAAGACCGCTGTGGATGTACGCTATAACTAAAGGGCTCCTCCCCCATCCCCCATTTATATAGTGGCATAGCTGTGCATAGTACTTTACAAACCCTCAGGAGGATGTAGGCCCCGCCCAAAAATCTTACAATGTAAAATACACGCATAATACAAATGATAAAAATTTAACTGCAGTAGCTCATGGGAGATGTTGAGCTACTGGTGGTCAGAAAGTTTGACTACCTTGGTATATAAGCTATCCTCCGGCATTCTATTCTATTCACTACAATGAGCACATTAGGTACATGGTAGGCAGGTTTTTTACTTTTTCTACTACATCTAATTTTTTGTATGATACCATATATCATTTCACCTTATGGTTAATATTGAAGTAGGATATACGTTCAGGTTTTTTGTCCTGGAGTCTTGACCAAAGTAGCAGAAAATCTTTGGAAAGGGTGAGGCCAATTTATCCATTGATACTCTTCTGTCTCAGGATCCATCAGTTACTGGTAGGAATCTTCCCAAGTGTAATAAAAGGAAGGTAAATAGTACAATAGCTGGATTACCAGTCGCAGAAAAAATGGGCATCAGTTTTCACATGTTTGTTTTGGTAGTTTTGGGTCAGTAAGGTGCCTAGAAAAAAGATTGTTATAATTACAGGGCACTCTTATTCTTTGTATCTTTTTATCCTTTGTAGGTTACAGAGGACAGAAGGGGGAAAGAGGAGAGCCTGGTATTGGACTCCCAGGTAATCCTGGTCCACCTGGCCCTTCAGGTAAATGTCTCTAGCTTTATCATTGTAAAACAAATACACACTCTTTGCACACGATTCTGATCTCACACCAGTTTTAGACCAGTGTAATTCCATTGATTTTCATAAGGTAACCCCTGATTTTCTTTGGAGGTCAGAATCAGACTCCATGCCTCTTGCTGTTTAGTTGGTGCGAAGGACCAGGCTTTTGAGAATACCAAGAGGCTGCTCATATGCACAGTGATGATGTCTATGCTAATTGCAATCTTTATTTTATCAGCCACTGGTGTGCCAGGCCTCCCAGGCACTCCAGGATCACCAGGTCCCCAGGGGCCTCCAGGGCCGAGCGGAAGGTGCAACCCAGCAGATTGTTACTATCACGTATCTCAGGCTCGACAGCGTGCCAGTGGGAAATAAACATCCCTCCAGAGACACTTTGGTTCATGTTTATACCTTATTTCCCTTTATGAATCAATTTAATCTTCATAATACTTAGTGCATTTTTGTCCATATATATACTGTACAATATATAGACATTTTATAGTGCACTTAGATCGAGCCTTTTACTACATTAATTGCCATGTCAGAGTTTTGAAATGATTTTGTGAGTTCATTCCATGTGTTATATTTTTACTGTTTCTATGGTTTAGAGCGGCAACAGGCCCAAATAGTTCTTATGAGCTTTTCTCTTCAAACACAATTTATTTTCTTACAACTTGATGATCTTAAGACAGTACAGATTTTTCAGTCTTGTTAATAATGGTTTTATTCATCTTATTACAGAGTGAATTACAGTTGTAAAGTTTTTAAATTCACATGTTCCCACTGAAGTTTATTTTCTTAGGTAGGGTGCTGGGGAACTCTGTTCATACGAAATGTTACTGTTCACTTCAGAAAGTCATGGCATAGGTTTCCACACCCAGCTGACCTATGCTTACGAAGCACACCCAGGACATTCAAGCTCACTTGAATTGCTTCTGTGGAGCCAAAGGGGGAGATGAAGATTTTGTTATGATATCCTCTCTACCCTTGTGCACCATATTGCTGGAAATTTATCATATCTGGCCAATAAAGGCATTTTCTATCACTGAATGATAATCCAGTTCAGAACTGGCTCATTCACTTAACTTCAGGTGCATAAATCTAAGCTGGCCAGTTGTTGGGGTTTGGCTTTATTTTGAGCTTGGAACTAAATTGTGATGGCACATCCTTCAACAAATAGTTATAATCATATAATATGTGGTCTCCTAGTTGTCTATGCTCAGATTAATCTGGTAGGCAGGCATTATCCCTGCTTGCAATGTAAAGACCTTTTACTTTAGAGTGTAGGTACTAGACAATGATAGGGTCAATGAGGCAACCTTTAAAGCTCAGCAAGTGGTACACGGGCAACATGTATTTCCTTGATTACCTCATCACACTAACAGTATGTGCCAAAAAAGGATATCTGTACAGGGACAGATTAGAATGCAAAAAGACTAGTTGGATGGCACAAGATGTCTGGAAACATGTGAAAATCACTTTGGAAAGGCATCAAGGAGCATAACTGGATACTGTTTACAAACGCTTTGTGTGACTCTTACCATGGCAGATGCTATCACTAGAAAGCAAAATAGAATAAAGTGAAATGAATCCTACAGACATTTAAGAAGTGGATCATTTAGCAAATGGTCAACAACAATGAATAAAATGTTTAGTCTTGCAGGGCTAATGAAAAGAGGCTTTTTTTCTCCCCAAGATACCCTCTGGATTATCTGAAACAGATGAAGCCAGATCATCTGAATATTAGCCTCATTCATGCCCTGGGATAGATGTAGGGTCACATGACAAGTTTTTTATAGTTTCATAGTTTAAGACCATAAGGGACCTTCAGATCACTAATCTCACTTGAAACTATCATGTGCTAGAAACTGAAAATGCTGTTAGCAGAGCACAGGTAGCTGTAATCAAGGACCACAGAGTAAATCAGTGGGGATGGTGGAAAACAATCTATCCTATCAGTGGGTTGTTAGTGGTTCTCTTGGATTGTGCTCTGCTAAGTGGTTATATACGGTATGAGTTAGGGGAGACAGAATTTCTTGATCCACAGCTATCAGGAGATGGTTGCCAAATCTTGGACTCTTGGACTTCAAAGAAGAATTTTTCTTTTTTACTTTAGAATGCAAATGCGTATTAGAGAAGCTGAAGTGTGGATGCCTTCAGAGAACCTACAGTGAAAATGAAATTTGGTTTGAATAGAGTTCCTAGCAAGTATATCTAGATTGAGACAGATTTTAAAATGGGTGGCTTTGTTCAGATGCACCCATGACTGTATGGTTCAATTTCTCTTCTGGCATAATTCCATTGAAGTCAATGGATTTATACCACCAGAGAAATTGGCCATATATGTTTTCAGTTTAGTTACATGAACTGCTGGTCAGGTACATTGCATGGGTATTTTTTTCAAGTTGATTTATTTGTACTTCTCTAGTGATTCCAAATCTTATTTAAAATATTTAAAATATTTTTTTAACTTTATAAATTAATTTTAAATTTTCACTTCCTGTAATAATACCAAAAAATGGTGCTGTCTTTTAAGAAAACGACATGATTAGAATCTTTATGAGCTTGTTCTCTTTCTAGAATGCTATACAGAACAGTGTATATAGAATTGTTATCTGTATATTTGGGGCATTTTCCTGGCTGAACTACATCTCTGAAAGCTTGTAACTTACCTAGCCTGATTTTATAAATGTTAATTTACTTGAATTTTAAAAAGATTATTTTTTCATACACATTTCCAATAGGTGCTTTTTCTCTCCCTCATTTTTGACTCATTATTAGAGTTTTTAAAATCTGTATTTGAACACTTTGAAGTTCTCCATCGGTAACTGTGTTGGTAATGATTAATTTATTTCACACTGTCTTTTTGGTTAATGATTTTTCACTTTGATATAGACTCAATTTCTCATGACAAAAAGGGTGTTTTGTAATATCAGGTACCTGTATACCATTTCCAAGATGCTGAGCCACATTCTGTGTTTGGATAGAATGGCATCATTCTGGATTAACACTACTTTTATACTGAGTTATTTCAGTTTTACATGATTAGAACTCAAAGCAGAATATGGCCTGAAACGTGCTTCTCATTTGTCAGGCTTTATCTTTAAAACATTTTTGCAGTTTCAAATTAATGTTTCCTTGATTTATACCTGTTTTGAGGATTTTGCTTTACTTCTTCAATTTCATTTATATGTTTGTTAACAAACATGTGCTATAGTAAATGTTGCCTAATACAAGAGGATTATCTTTCTGAGCGCTCAAGATATTTTTCTGAACTAGGATTTTTTTAGCTAGACCAATATTTAGAATTGAAATATGATGAGATATATTATTAATTAGGTTCTTCAAATTGCTCTAGATTAGTTTTGAGATATTTGGAATATACCAGGACCAGTTTCCTGTATTTCTTATCACTTAAAATCCTACTGTCCAATATTTATGAAGATAACTTTGGAATTTTCTTAAAGTGGCTGATATATTTGAAATGATTTAGATTTGCTTCAGGAAAGTAATAAAGCTGCTGTGGCTTAGTTAATGTCAAAACCTTTCAGAGTTATTCAGAGCCTATGCTATATACCTCCTTTTGTCCACATGGTGGTACTCAGGACACTTTTGTTAGTGCAAAGGATTGAACAGAGACTGAACTCTAAAAATGGAAGGCAGGAAACAGTGCAGTGTAGATACATTACATCTTGTGCCGTCTTTCCACTTTTATCCTTGAGCCTAATATATTTTTTCTAAAATTTACAGTTTGTTTTTAGACAGCAGTGTTTGCAAAAATATGCCTTTATTGGATGAATATTTCCAGGTTATATGACATAGGTTTTATTTATGTTTTATATATGCATATAATGCAGGAGATTGTACAGTAATAAAACATGTCACTTCTATACATCAGTTTATCTCCACCATAAGGGTATGCATCTTTAAGGGAGCGGCAAGTTTATTGGAGTATTGAGTAAATCGTAGAGTAGGGTGCTTTTTGAAATCAAGTAGCATTGCAATCTACTTGTGATCTTTTACATTAATGCTTTTAATACATGGATATTTTGTATAAATAAACTGTACTTAATTTAAGTGGTAAAATAAGCACATAGGTTTCTGTAGTATAGTATTAGGATTGGTTTCCCTTGTTATCAATCCTCCCTTTGTGTTTTCTGATCATATGTGTTATTGACAGATATACATGTTTACCTGATAGGTAAGGCTAAGTGTGAAGTAATTTCTTAACTCACTGATAACCAGTTCATAAAATATTGTAGTGCTTCTGATTGTCACGATGGTGAGCTATTACTTTTCATGTCAGCCTGTGCCCAGCTTTATGGAATACAGCATCTGTTTCTTTTCTTTGGCCTTTTTATAGTATTTTATGTGTCATCTGTAGTGTTACATAACAGTTGTATGAAGAAACATGATCTAGATGGTTTATATTATATACACATCTGTTTTTCAACATACTGCAATGTCATCTAAGGTCTTTGAATTTTATCTATTTACTAAAATGACTGCTGTGATATAAAATTGTTTTTGTTAAAATATTAGGAGAAAATCAAAATTAAAGTTGATATTAATTTGTACTGAATAATTTTTACTTCATATTCTGTGTATATCAAGAAGCATAAATTTCTCTCTGAAAAGTGGCCAAAACTAAAATAGATCCCGAAGTACATGATATCTAAATCCAGCTCCATCTACTGTGTTTGGTATGGCTCATGAAGGCTTACAAATTTAACTATGACTTTGCCTAAAAATTTGTTGGTTCAAATGGAAAATCCAAGCTTTATCATACCATAAGAGAATCTGTATAACATATGGTATGCTAACAGAAATGTTATGTGTTGATAGACCAAAACAAGCTCATAAGTGTAAAGAATGTAATCTACAAAGATTTTGAGACTTTTATCTTAGAAAAGTGATGCATTTAATTACATACTGAATTTTTCACTGTAAATATATTTTATCTCTGTTCACAGTTTGAAAAATTTGATGATACACTGTATTTTATTGTTGTATTTCATTTTTGAATAACATTTAGCTGTCATTGAATTCATCATGGTACATGCATACTGATAAATAGAGCCCTGAAAATCTGCAGATATCCGCACACAGTGTTTGCGGATCGTGAATCAGATTCAGATACAAATTTTGTATCCACGCAAGGCTCTAGTGATAAATATTATACCTCTTGGCCTCATTTATTTTTTCTCAACATTTAAAGTTCAATTCAGTGCATACATGTTAAGTGGATTACAAGATATCCTTCACTGCCTTGTACCTTGCATGGTCATTTACATCTGTGTCAGATCCTACCAGATGAGAATGGTAATGGTTTACACTCATTTCGTATATGTGACAATGACAACACAAGGTTCAAAATCAGGTAAAGCACAAAAGGGACAATTAAGGGTACGTCTTCACTACCCACCGGATCGGTGGGTAGTAATCAATCTATCGGGGAGTGATTTATTGCGTCTCGTCTAGACGCGATAAATTGATCCCTGAACGCGCTCCCCGTCAACTCTGGAACTCCACCAGAGCGAGCGGCGGTAGCGGAGTCGATGGGGGAGCCGCGGCAATCGATCCCGTGCCATGAGGACCCAAGGTAAATCAATCTAAGATACTTCGACTTCAGCTACGCTATTCATGTAGCTGAAGTTGCGTATCTTAGATCGATCCCCCCCCCCCCCCAGTTTAGACCAGCCCAAAGGCCAGGTTCAGTGGAAGAACCATCGACCTAGCTACTGCCTCTCAGGGAGATTGATTAACTTCAGCAACAGGAGAACCTCTCCCATTGCTGTAGTAAGTGTCTACACTGAAGTGCTACAGCAGCGCAGCTGTACCACAGTAGCTGTGCTGCTGTAGCAGTTTGAGTGTAGACATAGCCTCAGGCACAAATGAGTAAATTCAGGTTTTGCTATTCACTATGGCCAGTATTTTCAAATGTAGTTACCTACGGCTGGATATCTGGGCTGAAATCACAGCTTCATTTAAGTCAATGGGAGTTTAACTCCACCGGAGTCAGGATTTCACTCCTAATCTGTATATAGACACCTCAGTGTGGACTGATTTTTCAGAGGTTCCATTGACTTCCGTGGGAGTTACAGGTAGATACTCAGCCCATCCTAAAATCGGATAATCTAGTTAGTTGTCTAAATACGGGTTAATATAGGTGCCTATTTTTAGATACCTGCATTTGAAAATTTAATATAAATGTCCAACTCTCCCATGAGGAAAAGAACAGAGGGGCTAGATGGAGTTGAAAGGGCACTAGACAGCATTTTGACCAGTAATGATGATTTTCTTCTCAAGACAAAGTTAGCTGCCTCAGCAAAATCACTGCTCCTATTGTCTAAGGTTTTCAGTCTTCATCGATAATTTCACAGAAATGCAGATTACGGCAAGGTTTTCTTCTTCTTATAACTATATTCAAATTAAAGAACTGAAAAATAAAGGATTATGACAAAATTAAAATGGGAGTGGAAAGGGCCTTGCAAAAGAAGAGAACTGATGCACATATTGTCTCTCTTCCTTCTCTTTGTTGCCTGTGCCTGTAACAGAGAACATAGTGACCTTATTTTAAGCAACAGCTTAGAGAAAGGAAGCAAAGAACCCATGGCCAGTTAATAATACCAAAACCAGTGGCATCCATCATCTCCTTGACATATCCAGTCATCAGGTCAAGGTTTCATGCAATTACTCCAGCAATTAAAAAATTATTGCATGAGTGTGATATTTGTTTGTACCATGTAGCATAACTACTAGCTGCTACTAGGAAAAATACTTAATGTCTGTGAAACTAAGGCACAGAGTCCATTGGTCCAAAAGGACTTAAGCACCTAAACTGCCACTTTAGGTACCTAAATCTCAGAATCAAGGCCCTCTTCCTCTTCCCATCCCCACAACCATCTTCTTGCAAAAATGGCAGGGCACCTAACCTCAAGAGGTTTTGCAGCTGCGAAATCCCACACAGAGGGAAGTACCTCCCTTCAGCCCACAGTTAGGCTGAGGGGCGGGGCTTAGAATACACACCTCTTCTTTACATCTCCTATTAGGTAGCTTTGGTGAGCAGCCATGTAGCACATCGGCTTTTGTGAATGCCATTCTGAGGCACCTGACTCTCCACATTGATTGTACAGGGAGGCTTTTTGAATCCCAGTGATTTTTTAGGTATAATGAAGCTGAGCATCACTATACCTACATTTTTTGTGAATCTAGCTCATGATCCCTTGCTCTGTCTCTTTCTTCCTGACAAAGTAGCCTTGTTTCATCTAGTGCCTCTTTCCTCAGAGGGAGCGGTAGAGTGGTGGCAGAAAGCCAAATTCCACTCTTTTACACCCATGCAACCTCAGATCCAAGAAATGAAATATTTGCAGCACTCAAAATCTCTACTCTATAGTAACCCAACTGTCGAGACCAACTATAAACCACTACTAAAAATAAAGCATCTGTAATCAACTGTTAGAATCATAGAACAATAGGATTAGAAGGGACTGTAAGGTCATCTAGTCTAACACTCGGCCAAGATGAAGGATTTGTTGTATCTAAACCATCCAAGACAGATGGCTATCCAGCCTCCTTTTGAAAACCTCCAGTGAAGAAGCTTCTACAACCTCCATAGGCAGTCTGTTCCATTGTCCTACTGTTCTTACAGTTAGGAAGTTTTTCCTGAGAGTTAATCTAAATCTGCTATGCCTCTTGTCCTGCCCTCTGTGGCAAAAGAGAACAACTTGTCTCCCTCTTTTTTATGGCAGCCTTTCAAGTATTTGAAGACCACTGTCATGTCCCCTCCCTTTATCTTCTCTTTTCCAAGCTAAACATATCCAGTTCCTTCAGCCTTTGCTCATATGACTTTCATTTCATCCCTTTGATCATCTTTGTCACTCACCTCTGGATCCTTTCCAGTTTCTCCACACCATTTCAGTACATTGGTGACCAAAACTGGATGCAGTGCTCCAGCTGAGGCCCAACCAATACTGAGTAAAGCAGTATTATCACCTCCTCTGACTTGCATGCTATGTCTCTGTTAATGCGACATAAAATTGCATTTGCTTCTTTTTGCAACAGCATCACATTGCTGAGGCTCTGTCTACACTACCACTTATGTCAGTATAACTTTGTCACTCAGGGGTGTGAAAAAAAATCCCCGAGTGATATAAGTTACACTGACATAAGCGCTGGTGTGGACAGCACTATGTCGGCAGGAGTGCTTTTCCCATTAACGTCGCTACCGCTGCTCCTTGGGGATGGATTGGGAGCTCTCTCCCATCATCTTAGAGCTACTACATTAGACAGCTGCGAATGGTGCAGTTGCATTGGTACAGCTGCATTGCTATAAGCTCTCTAGTATAGACATAGCCTGACTCGTATTGAGGTTGTGATCCACCACAACTCTCAGGTCCTTCTCTGCAGTGCTGCTGCCAAGCCAGTTATCCCCCATTCTGTATTTGTTCATTTGGTTTTTCTTCCCCAAATGTAGCACCTTGCATTTGTCTTTGTTTAATTTCATTTTGTTGGCTAGTTCTCCAATTTATCAAGATTCCTCTGAATTTTAGCTCTATCCTCCAAAGCATTTTCAAGCCCTCTCCCCAGCTTTGTGTCATCTGTAAATGTTATCAGGAAGCTATCTATTCCTGCATCCAGGTCATTAATAAAAATGTTAAACCACACCGGACCCAGAATGTATCCCTATGGAACCCCACTTGAGACTTTCTTCCAATCTGACCCTTTCCATTAATAGTTACTCATTGTTCGCAGTTGTTCAGCCAATTATGTATCCACTTAATGGCAGTTCCACCAAGCCCAAATTTCTCCAGCTTACTTATCAGAATGTCACATGGGATTGTGTCAAAAACCTTGCTGATGTCCAGGTATATTATTGCAACTCTTAAATAGCAATGAAAAAAAATGCATGTGAATCACTCACACTGAATGTGTTTGAAAAGGGAATGACTGGGAGCACCTGCACCCAACATTTTGTGCCTCATGGCCTGACGGTGGAGAACCACTGATGCATTTTGGTGCGACTGCACACGCTGCAGTTCTTTGGCTGATAGCCTAATAAGCGATACCTCAGACTAGACTTATTAATTGAATTCCGATCAGAGAATGATGAGTTGATTAATCATAAGCAGGTATTACATTTGTATTTAACATGAAGCAATATTTTGCTGCTGTTTCACATGTTGATAAAGGCCTCAGCTGGAGTATTGTGTCCGGTTCTGGGCACCATGTTTCAGGAAAGATGTGGACAAATTGGAGAAACTCCAGAGAAGGGCAACAAAAATGATGAAAGGTCTAGAAAACATGACCTATGAGGGAAGATTGAAAAAACTGGGTTTGTTTAGTCTGGAAAAGGGAAAACTGAGAGGGGACATAACAGTTTTCAAGTACATAAAAGATTATTACAAGGAGGAGGGTGAAAATTTGTTCCTGTTAAGCTCTGAGGATAGAACAAGAAGCAATGGGCTTAAATTGCAGCAAGGGAGATTGGACATCAAGAAAAACTTCCTCACTGTCAGGGTGGTTAAGCACTGGAATAAATTGCCCAGGGAGGTTGTGGAATCTCCATCACTGGAGGTTTTTAAGAAAAGGTTAGACAGACACCTGTCAGGAATGGTCTAACTATTACTTAGTCCTGCCTTGACTGCAGGGGACTGGACTAGATGACCTATTGAGATCCCTTCCAGTTCTACACTTCTATGATTCTACACTTAACCCAGAGTGCAGTAGAGCTAATTGTGCTATTTCTCGTTATGCAATCAGATTATAGGAATTAATGTAGGTGCCATCATACTCCTAATTAGTGACTCCCATTAGTCTTAACTCACTATTGTGCCAGAGATTTGGAATGGAAATCAAAGGTAGGTAATGCCAGCACTTCTTCAGCTCTTCTCTTGTAAAGAATCAATGAACTTCCATTTGTTTTGGGTGATGTCCACATTATAGACTCTGCTTAACAGTGACCCATGTCACTTCTTCTTTTCTTTGTTTCGTTGTTCTTTCTTGATATTTCCACTTGGATTCTTATATACACATAGATTACATATGGTTGTCATCTATTTATATTATGACCAGTGAGACCTCTGTCCATGTTGCATATACCTGACTATTCATGGGACTGAGGATTTACTGCTCAGTTTTATTTTGCTTTTTAAACTAGAAATTCATTTTACAGTTCAGCTCCAAAGTAGAAATTCTGCTGCAAAATCATAAGTTATCCACTTAACTGAAGTTTGCATTGACTTGAACCCAGAATGTCAAATATATTTATCGTAATAGTTCTATTTTATTTATTTTTAATATATATGTGGTTACGTTTTGTACCTTACATCGTTCATTTCTATTGTGGAATATTTAGCATTTTAAGACCGTAATAATTTTTTTAAGCAGTTGGATGTTTTTTGTCTTTAAAATGTTTCTTTTTCTTCCACTCCTTCCTGATGGTACTATATTACATTTGGAGAAACAGTTTTCAGTCTATCAGGTTTTTCTTTTCTTGTAACAGTTTTACACGTTTTATTACATTGATATAGTCCAAATAAAAGTTTGTTGGTGAAACTATAACATTGTATTCATGTTCTGTTGAATTCACTGTGGTCCCTGTTCTTTGAGGAGCTAAGCAATTACAAGAAATGGAAAGTACTCAGCACCTCACAGGATTGCACCCTATTCTTAAACTATTTGGGTTTTTCAACGAAGTCGATCTATCTGTGGAAAACACAGGCCAGGTTCCACTTACTAAATAGCCCTGTTTTGTGGGTGAACAAACTAATCACCTTACATAAAAGTGCTGAGCTGTATTTCCAAAGAATTAAACTCCCTGGGGCAGATCCTTCACTGTTGACATCATGAGGGTATTAGAGTAGAGGACTTTAGCTGAGAGGCAATGTGGGATAGTGGACAGAGCACTTGGCTGTGATGCAGGAAACCTGGCTTCTATGCCTGGCTCTGCCAGTGTCCTGCTGTGACCTTGGGCAATTCACTTTGTCTATTTAGACTGTAAGCATTTGCGGGCAGGGACTCTCCTACTATCAGTGTGTATACAGTGCCTCAGCCCTGATCTTGGTTGGGGCCTTTAGGCCATACCATAATACTAGTAATAAATAATAATTCCAGCAGCACCTTAATTATTGTTCAGGTTGAGTTGTTCTGTTCTTAAAGGGATTCAACCTTTTAGTTATGTACTATGACAAATACAGTGTATTCTCTCCAAAGTTACATTTACTGAGTACGGAATGAATTTTTTTGAATACTTACAAGTAAATCTCTTGTTTTTAATTGTTTAATTGTTTTTAATGGATCCTTTATGAAACTCACATTCAATGTCAGACCTTTTTGTCCCAAAAGCTCACAGTTAGGCCACTATCTGACTACACAAGAGTAGCAGATACATGAAGCTTGAATACATTTTGTGCAATGGGTCATTTAAAAAAAATAGGATTAATTGGCTTTTTCCCATTATTCATCGTAACTTGAAGTTTCTCCTTCAGCAGAGGCAGAAGTCGTCTCTTTCAGACATCTCAAAATGGCTGCTCTCTCCCATTGTTCTCAATGGCACTAAGGCCACTGGCTGCCCCTATCAAAGCTGGCTGCTGCAAGAGAATGGAGGAGGATGCAGGAGGCAGTGCTGTTTGGGGAAAGGTGTTATGGCAATTTCACAGTTAATACCTCCTTCTCCTTTAAGGTCTTAACATCTTTTAAAATGTATTTCAAAATTTGCCAGGGGACAGCCAGCCAAACCTTCCATTGTTACTTACTTTTACATCCTTACAGATTCCCTATCCTGGTCCAGTCTAACTGTTGGAATTTATAGGAATAGGTGCTCTACAACAGACATGTTCATAAGTACCACCACACACACACACAGCACAGGCTGTGGACCTGCTTGGGGCCATGAGCCGATTTTGTGTACTTTTCTTCTTTTGTCCTTATTTTCTTCCCAAAGGTACATCCTGTAACTGCCATATTGCTGTTGTAACACCAAGATCTTGGGCATTGCAACAGCCACCAAAACTAGAGAGTTCCTCTCCCTCCTATTGTGATCTGCTTCAACCACTGCAGTAGTAATATTTTCATAGTTAGACAATACATTTCAGGTTAAGCATGTGCTTCAGTGCTGTGCTGGATCTGCCTCCACATCCTCTCGGTATGTGCCTGAAACAAGAAGTAACTGACTTTTCTGGAGGTGGGAAGGAGTTCTGGTTGCCATTGTTCTGGTAGGTATTAATTTCATTACTGCCCCTCAGAGGAATTACTCAGAAGTATGTTGCGCTTTAATGTACAGTCTCATCAAGCAAAAGTGTTTCAAGTACTTTTTTTTCCCCAGGATTTCCCTCCCCTCCTCCCCAAAACACACTGATGTTGTTTGTATTTTCTAGGCAAAACTTATAGCTTAGTTGACTGATCTCCCCCACCCCCCACACCATCATTTTTATTTCCTGTCACAAAAATGTGAAGGGTTTGAGCATAAGCAAAAAAAGTGAAGAACTAGAAGACATTAATATTTATGGCACCTGTACCCAGGTGTAGATTTTAAAATTATTTGGAAACTAATGTTAATGGGGGAGGAAGTATTAAATCAGGACAGTTTTATTTCTGTCTCAAGAGAGGACACTTTAGAGAAGTTATATATTCCAAAACACACAAACTTTAATTTACATGGTGGAGAGAAACAAAAATATCCACATGGCACATTTTTCTCTAGCAACAGAGCTGTAATAGAAAAGGGAAACAGGGATGTCTCTATGGGATAGACTCTACCTGAACTATTTCTTTGAACTGTGGTGTATATGACCATTCATACAAAAACATGCAAGGGGTTAAGAAACATTATTTATTTCTTCCTTTTGTACAACCAGAGATGTCACTTTAGACCTTTAAAATAAATAATCTCAAACTCATTTATTTCTGGCTATTAAAATTCCCTTCACAGTGGCTTCTTGCCTTCTTAGTTTGATTTCACATAGAAGGACCTGAGATGGAGCAGGCTTCATATAAAAGTAGGAACTCAACACAAATTGGAGACAAAAATGAAAACCGGCATTACGTATAGAGATTGTTGTACATGATGTACTCATGATAACCCAGTGATCACACATTTACAGAGATTTACAGCATACAAAGTATTCAATGTGGCATGTTTTTACAGGAAGGGTCTGGCAGCCATGTTTGTACAATTTAAATCACAGTTATTGGAGACAGAGGCTTAGTATACATTGTACAACACAAACACATGGTGAAATGATTATAGCTGAGATGATCTGATTAGTTCAATTCAGCTCCATGGAATTTATTTTACAAGTGTATCAAAAAAAAATTATCAGCTACAACTGACATAAACAAACCATTCTGTCTTTTTTATTTAGTTGATGGGAGGAAAAAGGAGAGGGGGAAGAAGTGACTGGGAAAGGGCTTTATTTTTTAAAAGAAATTGCTTTAGGACAACTGCCTTGTTGTCTCCAAGGGGGAAGAGAGAGCCAAAGGGTCTTGCCTGTGTAGTTTTGTAAGCACCACCATTCTAATTTTGGTTGCCTTTTTGTAAGAACATACAAACAATGTGTTGAAGTATGTTCTATTGAAGCCTTAGATGCTAGGTTTCTCCTCGTTTGGCAGGTTTCTTCTCCATTTTTTTTATCGTCAGCTGTACGTGCAGAGAGTAAACTGATACTAACATGTCACAGCACTTGCATTGCACTTTCAAGGCCCTTTCACGTTCTTACCAGCAATCTGTCCAGCTTGCACTGTGCAAGACGCTGGCTCACAATATCCCGGAGGACCAGCAGGACCTGGAGGACCAGGTATTCCAGGCTGACCAGCCACTCCTGGTGGGCCTCGTTCACCATCACGGCCTTCCCTTCCATAGCTGGGTTTGCCGGGTTCACCTGGAAGAATGAACATATATGTAAACAGAAGCACTACATGGCAGGTATAAAATGTGGATTGTTTTATTTAAAGTTTGGTTTTGTTCTTAAGTGACTGTGAAAATAGCTTTGTGGGGTTCCATGTTTACTCTGAGTTCTATATAAAATGTGTTCCCTTTACACATTAAAAGATGTTTCTCTATTAGCCATCCCTCCAAACTCAACCTGAGCTTGGTTGGGTTCTCACATATTACGAGCAATAAAGTTTCCATAGGCCAAATTCTCCCCACAGTTACCTCTGTCCAGCTCAACTGCCATCAATGGTGTTGCAGTGTTAATAATTAGAACTTAGTGAACAATTCTGTTGATGATGCACAAGAAGGATAGAATCCAGGCTGTTAACTCACTAGAGCTAACTGGAGTAAAAAGCACTAAAAAATTATTTTTGTCCTATAGTCAGATGTGACTCTCAATACACACAGGGAGCAGATCTGTTGAGTAACAAGGTGTGTTTTTATGTATTTCTCTTTAAATTGTCAATGAATTGATGAAATAATAAGCAAGTTCTGTAAGTTTCTTCAAGTGGTACATTTATATTATATAAACTGAGGTTTTCAGACATCCCAAACATCTGTGTTTACTGTTATCCTTGTTACACAGAGAAGGACATTCATTAGCTTATATCCATACATATACTCAGAAATGTGCCAGAGAGAGAATTTGTTATATTGAAAATGAATGTATCTTTTCATTTAACCACTAGAGGGCAATTGCGTTACATTTATGAGCATGAATCTGGGTTCTGGAATTCTGTGACACAACATGGCAATTAATGACCACAAAAGTAAAGGAGAACTGTAATTTGAAGCCCCCAAATTGTAAACAGAGGCTTTGAGGACTCCACTGTTGCTGATGGGTAGGATTCTTTCATTTTCTGTGGTTGTCATTATGGGAATTGCATATATGACATTTTTTGATTTACACACGCTGGTCCCAATCCTGATCCCATTGAAACCAATGGGAGTTTTGTCATTGACTTCAATGGTAACAGGATCAGGCCCAGGCCCATTTCTCTTACTATGATGATAATAATCCTTGTTCATGACAGTGTAACTGTTTATATATAATATAAAAATACAGACGTACAGCTGATTCCTTAACAAATGCCTGCACTTGAATTTTTTCAAAATTACAATGTCAATTCCTCCCCCACCCTTCACCTTCCCCCCTTATATATTCCTCTTATCACTTCCATACACCCCTGAATATTTACCTGGAAGACCTGTTGTTCCAGGTAAGCCTTTGGGTCCTCTGCCTGGAAATCCTCTCTCCCCCTTTTCACCAGCTTCACCTGAGGTAAATTAGTGAAATGTCATTCACAGTCTGTGGAAAGCAGTTTTTTCTACCTCAAGGCATTTAACTATCAGGACAACTGACTCTTTGAGAAGGGGAGTTTAGCAGAGGACTCACTTGGTGAGGTGCAGAGCAAGCATGTCTGAGTGATGGCCAGACTTACATTCTTTGCAACTTCTGCTGGTGAAAGAGAAAAGCTTCCAAGCTACACAGAGCTCTTCTTCAGGTCTGTGTTGTTCGAAAGCTTGTCCTTCGCATCCAGAGTTGTTGGTCCAATAAAGGATATTACCTCACCCACCTTGTCTAATATCCTGAGACCAACTCAACTACAACAACAATGAATTATATTCTTGTAAAAATTCAGTGTGGATTCAGCATATTACTATCCACAGTTACACTTAAGGGCAGACACATTAAAAAAAACATTTTCCCTAAAATGACAATTGGATTATGCTATGTTTCATATAGTGCCACTTTGAGCATTGGCCTGCTAAACCCAGGGTTGTGAGTTCAATCCTTGAGGGGGCCACCTAGGGATCTGGGGCAAAATCAGTACTTGGTCCTGCTAGTGAAGGCAGGGGGCTGGACTTGATGACCTTTCAGGGTCCCTTCCAGTTCTAGGAGATAGGATATCTCCATTAATTATTATTAATCTAACTTGAGAGAGACTAGTCAAAAACAAAACATGAAGGACAAAACAGGCAAGCCGTTTTGGGGGGAAGGCTGAAGTAGCTGGGCTACAAAGTACATTAGTTCTCAGGTGCTGGGTCCTGAGTTGGTTTGTGCATGACTGCTTTGGATGTCATGGCTCCACCTCCTAGAGCAGGAGAAAAAGAACCCCATTCTTATTAGAATGTTCTCTGACATCCAAACTGGGTATTATTAGGCACCTGAAAGAATAAGGAGTGCAGCAGCTGGAGCTCCGGGCCCTTTTAAATCACTGCCGGAGCCCCGGGCAGCGGGGGCCAGGCAGCGTGGATGGGCTGGCTGGGGGAGGCTGACCCTCCCAACCCCTCCCCTTCCACTCGAGGCCCCACCCCTTCTGGGGGCTGGAGCCGGCCCCATACCAGTAAGAATTTATTATTACTTTCACCCCTGAGTGGGAGCTTTAAAATCTTTGCTACTTTGGCCATCTGGATTAAATGCTGTCCACCCCATATAGAGTCACTGTAGATGCTTTCATCCTCTTTTGAAGAGGTTGCCGGCTATGCAATCCCTTGGCATCCCACAGCAGAGAGAAAGTTAGTAGTTTAACCCTTGAAGTATAAATCTAATAATGTTTGAGAAAGTTTAGAATAAAAACTAGAATGGTTTCTTTTCTTTTCATGGTCCTAACTCGCTACAGCCAGAATAGCCAATTATCACTTAGTTAGAAAGGGCACAGCAGAAGCTTCTTGGGAAGTCATTTGAGCTGATGCTGTTGAGATATCACACATGTTTGAATATCCATTGAGGATGCCGAATGTGTGCTACAGGAGGAAGCTGCTATCTCCAAATTTCAGAGAAGATTACAGCTGCCCACGCCATTTGGAGATTAACCCTGTCCTGGTAATTACAGCAGCAGGGAGCCTTGATGTCACGTTACTCATATATATTTTAGTACTCCAAACTACTGCAAACTTTGGAATAGTGTTTATTGCCAGTTATAGACACGCCTCTCCTCTTTGCACTAAACTCCTTGAGTGTATCATTTACAGCTGCACCCTCTGACAATTTTCTTCCAATTTTCTTTCTGACCTGCTTCAAAGTGGCTTTTGACTGAATTTCCATTTCTGGCTTCCTTCGTTCCACCAAAGTTGCTCTCACTAAAGACCTCCTCCCTCAGACCCAATCTTCTCAACCCTTGACACAGCTGATCACTCCTCACACACTCTCCTTCCAGATTTCCATTGCATTGTGCTCTCACCTCTCTGACTATTCTTTTAGCATGCGCTTCCATGGATCCATAGTACTCGGTGACCCTGCTTGGACCTCATTTCTTTTCTCTTTTGACTCTCTTCCTGGATGACCTCATCCAATCCCATGGGTTCACCTCTCTGCAAATAGCTCCCAGCTATACTTTCCCAGTCCTCACTTTCCCCCCTGCATTCAGGACCGCGTCTTTGTATGTCTCTATAACCTCTCGGTCACCACTGTGCATTCAGATGGTAACACTGATTCTCAGAGCAGGGACCTGTTATTTGTTTGGCACAGTTTGCCTGCTGCAGAACACCATGTACCCTTAGTGCTAGAAGGCAGGGGTTATCACGTTCAGAGCCATACTGTGTATGTAGTTCAGATCAACAGCAGCATGCAGGGCCGCCCAGAGGACTCAGGGGGCCTGGGGTCTTCGGCGGTGGGGGGCCCCCGCCGCCAAATTGCCACCGAAGACCCAGAGCAGAAGAAGCTCCGGGGGCCCGTGAGAGTTTTCCGGGGCCCCCGGAGCAAGTGAAGGACCCCGCTCCAGGGCTCCCGAAAACTCTCATGGGGGCCCCTGTGGGGCCCAGGGCAAATTGCCCCACTTGCCCCCCCTCCCCCGGGCGGCCCTGGCAACATGTAATTCTTCTGCAGAATCGTTTTTTCCTTGACAGCAGTTAAAAACTCTTTCCATCTTCCAAAGCCAAACTAGCAAGATCAGAAGCACTTAGTATTTATCTGTGTTTCTAAGGCACTGATCATCTTGGTGTCTAGGTGCCAGAATAGCTACAGACTGAAATGTCTCCGATAGCTCCCCCTTAGCAAGCAGCATCAACGTGCTCCTGCCAATCCAGTTCTTTAGGTTGAACTGAAGCCTCTGCAGCAGCTTTCCCTGAACTCACCTCACTTTCCTACCCTAGTTCTCTTGCATTCAAAAGTGCAGAAGAATCACCCGGCCATTACATGCAAAGAAACCTTCCGGTAAGGGTTGGTCCAAAGCACAATTACTGACACATGTACCCAATTTCAGGTGATGAATGTTTTACAGCCTAAAAAACATTATTTACTACAAAAACCCTTGCATGGGATAGGACGTATACTACCACTGAGCTATTTAGAAATGCACCCACACATTTACCAGAGGGTAACATGGAAGCATGGCATTATGGGAAGTTGCTTTTTCTAGTTGCTGTTTTTCATTTATTGTTTGTGCTTAAACTTTTCTTTCTTGTATTTTATAATTACATTTTTGGCCAGGTAAAGAGTGTTCAGTATGTGAACCTTTGTGACTCTATTTTTTTTCCAGCTTTGTAAGAAGAGAATGTGGGTGAGACTATATTATATATTCATAGATTCCTAGGCCAGAAGGGACCATTGTGATCATCTTGTCTGACCTCTTATATAACACAGGCCATAGAATTTCCTGAAAATAATTCCTTGAGCAATTCCTACATTAATGTAGCTGCAGATCTCTAGCACCACCGTAATTAAAGTTTGTGTTTTCCTTGTATACTGTACCTCTCATCAGGGTTTTATGATTTTGCTTTTGACAAAAACTAACACTCCAATCCTATTACCCAGAGGGTTTTGCAAGGGAACAGAATTTTTAAAAGGACACTGTTGCTGCCCTTATTCAAGAAGGAGACGAAAAAAAACCCTGCTGGCTGGAAATAGAAATAAGTACTTTAGTTTTGCAGAAAATTTCCCCCAACCATCCTCTGAAGGCAAAGACCCCTGTCAGTCAGGAACAAAAAATTATTAATTTAGATTACATAAAGATTTTTAATACATTGGGTAAGCCAATTCCTTAACACAGATTTCACCTTTTCAAAGGATCAATAGATTTTGCAATGTACAGTGCAATGGTACTGAATGTAGAATTTGTTTGATTATTATAGGAAAACAGTAAGGAAGATTTGTCCATCGATTGTAAGCTAAGAGATCTGATGGATTTAAAATGATAGGCTGATACTACCATAAAGTTTAATGAATAAGTCATGTTTGTTGATGAAACATGGCTGGTTTTACATTCAGAGGGCGTATCAGAAGACAAAGAGCACCATCTGTGTGAGCTGCAGGATGAACATACTAGAGGCATGGTAAAAACTAAGCAGATGTAAAGTGACGAGGTAAATAAAAGAGAGAAGACTGTAAGGCCCTGTCATCACTAGGGGAAAAAATGTATTTTCCTGCTAGTTCTTCCTCCTACCATTTATCTCAACTTACTAATGTATGAAAGGCCAAGCTGCCTTGTCCACCCTAGGATTTTATCGTGTATTAGCTACCACTGGTGTGGACACACCCTGAGTGGGGGGGGAAGAGAGATAGTAAATGGGTGTGAGGAGGGTTCTAGGGATTAACTAGGAGGCAAGACCCTGCCATTTATTCATGATGGCCACAATTCAGAAGTCCATCCCTGATCAGCACAGTAGTTAAGCATGTGGTTAAGTGATTGGATGACTAGGGTTGGATTTAAGACCAAATGCTTTGCTGAACTGAGGCTTATGTGATCTTAGGCAAGTCATTTTGGGTATTTATGTGCCTAATGGGGTTTTCAGAACCACCTAAGCATCTGGGTGTTAGGTGCCTCAATGCTTTTGAAAATCCCACTAGGCACCTAAATATTTTTTAAAATTTGGCCCTCTGCCCTTTATCTTTCTATGCCTCAGAGGGTATGTCTACACTGCAAAATACCACCAGCAGCAAATCTCAGAGGCCAGGTATACAGCCTGGGGCTCATGCTACGGCACTAAAAATAGCAATGAGATGTTCCCAGTCGGGCTCTGGAATGGAGTGAGGAGGGTGGGTCACAGAGCCTGAGCTTGAGCCCAAGTGGGAACATATTCACTGCTATTTTTAGTGCCATATCTTTAGCCCCATGAGCCAGATTCCATAGACCTGGGCTCAGAGACTTGCTGCCACAGGGGGCTTTTTTGCAGTCTAGACATACCCAGAGACACTAGAACTCACAGCTTAGCAGGTTAAAGTAAACAATAACGAAAGAAAAATTAGAGACTTAAATTCAGCCATTTTGCCGGCAGAGAAAGGAGGTTACAGCATTAATCCTAAAATCAAAGTGCTCAAAGCTTTACGACCCAGATAACTCATGAGGCCATACTCTGTGTTGTTTAAATTAGTTCCTTTTAAGGTCACCATCACTTCAGTGTGATTTGATTCCATATTATAAGTAAGCACCTTACCAAAAAGCAGGCAGCATTTATGCTTCACAAATTAAAAAGCCTATTGCAGCTTCTCTTACCTTTTGGACCTTTAAAACCAATCTCACCAGGAGGACCTTTAAGACCTGGCAAACCACGGGATCCAATCTGTCCTGGGAAGCCGTTTTCACCAGGCGGCCCGGGAGCACCTGGTGGTCCAGGTCGACCTGGGAGACCTGTAGCACCAGATTCAGGCCTCCTAAGGCTGGCTGCTAGCTGAGCAAGTTGTTCTGTAAGAAAGAAACAGGAAGGGAGAAATTAAGAGACAGAGCCTATATTAATTGAGCACTAAGTGGCTTTCCCAAGAGTGTAGAGCATTTTGTATTTGATTGTCACTAAGGGGAAAGGATAGCTGACCTACAGCAAATACAGTACCATGGAAGCTGTTAGAGAAGGATGACACACGTGACATCACACAATGTTTCTACAGGGCATTTTCCATAAGCCATGACACAGGAGGCTTTTGTGAGCCAGTGCTGTCAATAGCAAGCTGCTTGCTATATATGTATCCTACAAAGTAGTATCTTGTGCTTTTTGAACCTCATGCTCAAAACATTTTGTGGCTGTGAGAATCCAAAATCATCTAAATAAATTATATACATTGTAAAATGTATATATGTAAAATTAATAAAATAGAAAATAAGAGTGCCTCTTTAAAGGGTGGGTGGGTTTCAGTTTTACTGTAGTTAATGTTAGGATCTGGCCTCAAAAGAAGGGGCATATAAAGAATACCAAAATAAGGAAGAAATATATCATCCTACATATAACGCTAAGTCAAGACATGGCACATGAGGTAATTATAGAGCGCAGCTCCTAAACCCACATTTTCAGGGGAAAATACTCGAATTCACCATGACAATGTGCATAAATTCAATTTGTAAGTGTGCATTAAATTTTTCTGCATGTTTCAGATGGTTACTTGTCTCATTAAAGTCAATGGCAAAGCTCTTTTGATTGTTATAGGAGTAGAATCAGCTCCTCAATGTTCCTTAGAATGGCCTCCACAGACTACTTCCTCTTCCTCCTTTTCTTTCAAGCCACTGCCATACTCATTCTAGTGGCAGTGGTCCCCTTTTCAGACTATTCAGTTCTCTTCTTCCGTCCAGAGATCCTCGCCTACATTTAACAGCCATTCCTGGGCACAGTCAGTCCCAATTCTGTGCCAGACAGTCTGTTTTTCTTGGCTAAACACATTCTTCTCAACAAGAAAGGAACAGAGAGATCCTAGAATGTGTAAGCACATGATTCCAGTAGGGACAGGAAGGTACTACAGTTGGGGGAGCCTGGGGAAAGCTGCGCGGAAGGCAGGATACAATATGTAGGTGAGAGAGACATTTGGAGCGTGAAGAGCTGGGCTTCAGGCAGTTGTCTTTAAACAAGGTGGGTTTCAGGAGCAATGTAGTTTGGATATGAATATTTGAAAAGTTTGAATGTTGTTTGGAGTGGTCTGAATGGGTACAATGGGACAATACCAATTTTTCCAGATCATTTTATTCATCACTAGCTGTGATGCCTGTAAGTATATGCTTCAAGTTCTAGGGCTGATCTCATTATAAGCCTCTTCCACAGCCCTGTATTTTCTACCTTTCAAGAGAACACTTTTTTTAGAAAGGTCCTTTAATACTGGTAACGGACAGATCAAAATATTGTTTTGCTAGAGCAATCAAATCTGAAATGTAATAAGATAATATCCTGTTGGGCAGTTTCAAAAAAACCATTGAGAATTTTCAAATTAAATAATAAAGAACAATGATGTCATCCCGGTAAGTGATAGCCTAATATCCAAAGGGCATCTTCTATTCTATGGCAGACATCTAATAATCTCTTTGGTGCTTCAAGGATTCTAAAAATGTTTAGACTCAAATCCCACCAAACAAATAGAGTTAGGGGATTGAATATTTGCCCATGATTTTCACTTTGACATGTCACTTAATCCTATAAGGCCCTACCAACTCTGTACATGTTTATATATATTGCAAGTGGATGGCTGAATGTTATAATTTAACAGTGAACAAGTACCAATGGCAAATCACATTTTCAGTGCAGGCAGTTACCATCATTTAAAGCATAGTGATTTCAGATTATGAGAAGTTTACTTTTTTCATAAAAACACTTTCCAGTCTCCAGTTACCATAGTAATAGCCAGGAACTGCAGGGAACTCTCTGCACAAAAGAACTGGCAATTCAATGGGCTGCAAAGGACTGTTTGATAGATAAGAGATGTTCATTTTTCTGTAATATGGGTGGGATTGGCTGTCTCAGGTCCTCAAGCAGAGGCAATCCTCTCTGTATCCATCTCCCTATTTTGTACAAAAGTAGGAAGGCCCAGACAACCCCTTGGCACAGTTGTTCCCACCTGCAGGACACTCTGTGGGTCCTTAAACCTTGATAGGGAAAGCTGGGGCCTAGGCAGGAGTTGGTATGAGGGGATAAACATTGTCCTCTCCCAGATGTAAGGAGAGTCTGCAAAAAAAGATAATACAGGCTTTGGGGCAGCCGTGGCAGATGGTCTATGCAGTTGGCTACAAGGCTCTGCGGGGATCTGTGCCTGCTCCACAGGGGAGGGCAGAGATAGTAACCCCTTCCCCAATGGGACCACAGTGGAAGGGAGGGAATCATGACAGTGATTTCCCCTGGGGGGCGGGGGTTCCCATGAGAGGCTGTTCTCCAGCTCGTGTTCTAAAATTCTTACCAATCAATATCCATTGTGGATAGAGAGCTAGATCCTCTCCTAAGATCTGGCTGCTTAAATAGCTGCCTGGGGATTCCTGTTACGTAAGGGGGATCCGCAGGACATGTAGAGCCAGCATAGTAGCTCTAACCCACCTCTCTTCCCCGGACTGGGGTCGGGGGATGGCATATCTGGGGAAAGGGAGAGTCTGAAGCACTGCTCTGCTCTGGCTATCCTTGGCTGATGGAAAAGTTCCATGGGGCTGGGAGCATCTGGGAGCAAGTCAGAGCAGCTCTGAGGCTGCTCTTATGCTGGGAGTGGGACCAGCCTCTAGTCAGCCACAGAATCAGGTTAGTGTAAAGGTGGCTTACAGCTGCCTTTCCTCCCCACCTCCACATTCAGGTCCTGCACTGTTAGACTGCAGCATCTGGCCCACAATGATGTTTTTTTTCAAACCACAGTTTAATCCACTCTCCAATGTAATAAATAGAGATGCAAATTCCTAACATATAAACAGGTTTGGCAGAATCTGATTTTTATTTTCTTTATAACTTTGATGGATATCATCACTGGTTATTTTAATGTTGGGTTTTTTTCTATTTTTCTCAATTTAGATTTTCACAGTTGTGCAAATTATGGGATATCAGAATTTTTTATCTATTTAAATTTTGACATTTGCAGGAATTTATGAAAGGGTCTGTTATATTAATTTTGATGGAATATATGGACCAAAGGTGTTAACATAATTTAGTTACTGTCTAACATTAAACAATGTAAACAAGGTTTGGGGTTTCATGCACAGAAACTTTAGCTTGCTTAGTACTATGGAAAACACACCATTTTTTTAACCTTTTATTAAAGATACAAAGAAGAAGGAAAAACAGTTAAAGTATTTGAAATGTAAAAGTATCAAGTAAGGCTTTTATTTTAACAACATTCCTTGTTCCCTTTCCCTTTAGCTGGAAGGAGTTTTCAGAAGAAAACCCCCTCTTATTTGACAGTCTCTTGGATGGTATCCAAGATGGTAGTAACCGGTTTTTGGAGAAAAGAAGAAATAAGTTGAGATGAGCAGCAGCAGCAGCAGCTCTTGCTCAAGTCTGATTTTATTTTATTCTAGGTGGTGTCTGGGATTTAGCTGGAGCCAGTAGAGGTGGCGATGTTATTTGGATTCCTTTTTTTGGCCTGGTTTGGGTAGGGAGTTTTTCAGGATTAGAATGACGAAGACCTAGGGATCCAAGAAATGGCAGGGTGGCAGCAATGATGGTGAAGCTTGCTTCAGTAGTTTCCATCTTTTTTACCACAAAGTCTCTTTTTTTAAGGACCCAAAAAATGCAGTGATGGGTAGAATAGCCCATCCCCTCATTTTGTTTACCAATTAGGCCTACTTTATGACACACCAGTTATTAATTTCTAGTGTTATATGTTTTGTTTTTACTAAGTATGATTTTAACATAGTATTTGAACCATATTAGTAGGCCCTTTTGTTAAGATTAATTCGGTCTTTCCTCTTTTCATCCCTTTTTTCATTATTTGTTATTATAGGTTATTATGACATTTTATGAACTTTTACATACTTTTTACAGTTGAGTTACAATTAGGGTAAATTTTTAGGCCTAATTATTACAACAAGTCATATAATAATTATGTAATAACAATAGGTGGTAACATTCAAAAAGTTTAAGTTTTATAACCATTAAAACACACTATCAGTATCACGTCACATATACCAAGTGAATATTCTTAAATCAAACTCCAATAAGTTCTCAAGCAGCATTTTTTTAACTTTGCCTATCTGTAAATTTTGACATATTAGCAGTGGAAGTATTTTTGGTGGTTTGTGAAACTGACACTTACTGATAAAAAACAAATCTAATCCTTCCAAGTATACATATAAATGCAAATTCTCCCCTCAATGATGACAGTAATTAGCTTGACGTAAACCCCAAGACAGGCAGACTTATACCAGAGAACTCCATAGGGCTGCATGGGTTTCGGGGGGGGGAGGGGGCAGGATTTGACTCTACAAATATAATTTTAAATTGTTTTGGACACAACGAGCCTATTTGGCAATTGTTTTGTTTCTAAATGAACAGGGGGCCCAATACCGCTGGACTTAGTCCACAATTATTTGCATGAAAACAGTCTTTGCTTGATAAAGCCCCAGATTCTGCCTCCGTTTATTCCCTGCATCGGTCAACAGTATTGCAAGGGTGTAAGTGAGGAGAATGTTTCTTTTATCGGTTATTTTCATTGGAAAGCATTCAGTCCAAGAAAGAGTACAATGATCTCATCCAAATTCTACTTTCTTTACTCCAGGGAGATCAAACTCATTCTGTATATGGGGACAAGTTCAATTTTTAATAAATGTTACAGCTTTAGAAGCACCCTTAGTCGACAGCTGAGCTCTGAAGACGGTACAGAGTTTGCATAATGATCAAGGGCACAGGATGGCCTTTGTGTAATAATTATATATTATCACAATTCTTTTCTCTTTGCTCAACAGCTTTTGTCACAGTTAATATCACTTAATGGAAAAATGTGCTCAACTTTAGGACCACTATTATTTCTGGTATTTATTTCTCTTCCTTCCCTTTCTCTATCCCCCTCCTTTGTGTCATCTCTTTTCTTCCCTTTGCATTTTCTTCCTTGCAGCAATTCCTGCTTTCCAATGTGCTGTACTCCCACTCCTCCCTTATTCTTTCTGCTAAAATGATCAGCAATCAAATAGTTAATGGTGACATTTAAAATGTCATCATCAGGCTTTTGATGGAACACCCCCCTAAAATAAATGAAACAGGAGTGATTGTTCCAGGTTCTCTGTGGACTCTGGGTTAAACTTGCTTCACACTGGAAGATTATCTTTGCAACTAGGAGGGCTAGAATCGTACTTTTAAAAAAAAATCAAAGCTTAGATTCTGCAGAATCTGAATATGTCAAAGGGATCACACTAATACATCAAGAAGGCTGGATCCAACCAGCGCACTAGTGTTTGACATCCCTGCTTTAAATGCACAAGAAAGATTAAACATTGCAATTATTTACCTTGCATGACTCTCATGCAGACCTGTTTAATGTGCTGATCTGTTGGCTCTCTACCCTGGGATAAAAATATTTAATAGCAGTTAATATACAGTAGTTATTTATAAAATGAGAATGCAATTAAGACTCTGGCTGGCTGATGATAAAAGTTCCAGATCTTCAACCTTACACATGTGACTAGTCCCATTGAAGTCAATGGGAGTATCAGTGTATGGACCACTTTTGTGATCTTGATACACACACATACCACAGGAATGTATGCAGTATAAGAACATGAATAGAAAAAGTCAGGCTGCAGACTGAGTACCATAGGTTCCAGCTATTCAGATATGTGACATTACTACATTGTAGCCAATTGTCACATGAATCATAGTAATATGGGGCTGGAAGGGACCTTGAGAAGACAAGTCCATCCCCTGCACTAGGGCAGGACCAGATAAACCTAGACCATCCCTGACAAGTGTCTGTCCAATTTTAAAACCTCCAATGATGGGAATTCCACTATCTCCCTTAGAAGCCTGATCCAGAAATTAAATTCCGTTAGAGTTAGAAAGTTTTCCTAATATCTAACCTAAATCTCCCTTGCTTCAGATTAAGCCCATTACTTCTTGTCCCACCTTCAATGGACATGGAGAACAATTGATCACAGTGCTCTTTATTACAGCCCTTAACATATTTGAAGACTTCTCAGATTCCCCCTCCCTCGGTCCTCTTTTCTCAAAACTAAATATGCCCAATTTGTTTTAACCTTTCTTCGCAGGCCAGGTTTTCTAAATCTTATTGGTTTTGTTGCTGTCTTTTGGATTCTCTCCAATTTGTCCACATCTCTCTTAAATGTGGAACCCAGAATTGGACATAGCACTCCACCTGATCCTTCACCAGTGCCAAGTAGATTGGGACAGTTACCTCCCGTGTCTTACATATGACCCTCCTGTTAAAACACCCTAGAATATTAGCCTTTTTCATCATCGCATCACGCTGTTGACTCATATTCAATTTGTGAACCACTCTAGCCCCCAGATTCGTTTCAGTAGTGCTACCACCTACAAAGAAAGAATGTATTCCAGAATGTGTGGGGTGTTTGAAGTCACCTTGGCTTCATGCGCATGTCCCTAACCCACCAGCAGCAAACACATCTCCGTTATAACTGCATACCTTGTTGTATGTGGTGTTTGAGAGACAGAAAAATCTGTGTAACATAAAAATAACACTTACTGCTGGACCCTGGCTGCCAGGCAGACCTGGAGCACCTTGTTCACCTTGCAAACCGCGAGGTCCAGGTGAGCCTCGTAGCCCTTCTATGCCAGGCAGTCCACGACTTCCTTCAGGTCCACGAAGGCCAGGCTCACCAGGGTTACCAACCTACAAATGAGAGACAGTGACTTTGTATGACTGCATTTTTGCAATACAAGCTATACACTATGTTTCTGCAGTACCAGATATGCTGTGTGCAATGCCTACGCTTTCACATTGCTTACTATGAAAGATGAGGTCACCTCTGTCAAATTCTGTTGGCTATTGTTTGACTCTGCTTTTTTTAAAGAAAAATATCCTTTCTGTTACAAAGGGAATAGCATGAGGGAAGGGATGCACTAAAATCCGAAATAAATGAAGGGTTGGTTAGTGGATTATAAAACTTTCTATTATATATATCAGCCCACATTATTTTAAGAGCTGGATGCTCCTCTGTGCAGGGTGAACCTGCATAGGGAAGTTGAAACTCTATGGGTGAAATCCTGGCCCCATTGAAGTCAATGGCAAAACTCCTTTTGACCCCAATAGGATTAGGATTTTATTTCTTGTGTTTAAACTCTCCTATAATTTTTTTCTGATTCTTCCTTCACAGATCAGGGGTGGATCTTCAGAGACAAGGGGCTTGTGTATGGAGACATTAGGCCTTCACATTGTCACTTGTTTCCCCCAACGTCTTGCCTCCAATGAGATCCCTTCATCTGCATCTGTCTCTAGAACAGCAGAAAGGAGGTAAGCATTGTAACTTACTGCAGACTTTCTCTGCAGTAACTGGCACCACATTCCTCCATAGGAAGGAAAATCCCACAGAGAGTTCTCATCCCTTCCTACCCCATGGACTCCCAAGGAGGAGCCTCTGCAGTGTCAGGGAAGGAAGGGGAACGTACCATTGTGCTGGCACTGCCCTTTCTGTGGTAGCCAAGCTCAGCTCGGTGAGTACAGGCTACTGTAGTAGGGTCCTGTGAAACCCACATGTAAGGGTGAAAGGTCCCCAGACTAGCCACACTGCACAAAAAGACAAGTAATGTGCTTTTTAGGAGGGGAACGTTCAATCATCCAAGGATTTGTTCTCTTTGTGCCAGGGCAGAGCCACTGAATCAAGCACACATGGTGTTCTGAGGACTTCAGCATCTTCAGCTGGGGGAATAATTATTTCCCCTGACAATGCAGCCCATAAACTGATTGGAAAGAAAGACTTGTTAAACAAGCCCTTTACTGCCACCTCCACAATGCTATATTACTTATTCAGAGTCCCTGAAGCAGAACTAATTTTTTTATTAAGCCTTTGCACAAATCCTATAATATTAAATATTTAAAAGTAGCCTACGAACCAAAAAGGCCATAAACTAAGGCAGATTGAAGCATCCCATTTTGTAATCTATAACAATAAATATTAGATACGCTGAAGAAAAGTAATCAAAGTGCATTTAAGCTGCAGCCTCAGGACTATAAGGAAGAAGCTTTACTGCAATCATTTAGCTTTTCAAAGAAACAGAAATTAAGCAGGTTTCAGAGTAGCAGCCGCGTTAGTCTGTATCCGCAAAAAGAACAGGAGTACTTGTGGCACCTTAAAAACTAACAAATTTATTTTAGCATGAGCTTTCGTGAGCTACAGCTCACTTCTTCGGATGCATAGAATGGAACACACAGACAGGAGATATTTATACATACAGAGAACATGAAAAGGTGGAAGTATGCATAACAACTTCCTGTTATGCATACTTCCTGTTGTTATGCATACTTCTACCTTTTCATGTTCTCTGTATGTATAAATATCTCCTGTCTGTGTGTTCCATTCTATGCATCCGAAGAAGTGAGCTGTAGCTCACCAAAGCTCATGCTAAAATAAATTTGTTAGTCTTTAAGGTGCCACAAGTACTCCTGTTCTTTTTGAGAAATTAAGCAGTCGGTGTTAATGGCCACAGCTCTTTACACTCACTGAATGAAAACGTGCAAGGATCTTGCAATCCCCATCTTTGCAGCTAAGTAAAAGCTGCATTTGTTTAATAAGAAAGTCTGGCTTGCAAGTCTGTCAAGGGTCTTGCATTCTTCCATCTCAGCCACCTGAGCTGCAGGAAGGCAGTAGGCATTTTCCTGAAATTTTGTCTTCTGATCACATGGGGCTGCTGTGGTGTCTGCTGGTCAGGCAGCCAAGTGCTTCCTGGCTTGTTGCTCCCTCTGCTGAGCACAGCTAGGAAGGAGCAGTGAGAAGAGGAGGTAGTAGCAGCACAAGGACAAAGTGAGGAATCCAACACTGGCTCCTGCATCCTCCTGCAGCTGCCTCCCCCACCACGTTGCCCCAGCTAACTTCTCCTAAGCAGGGCCGGCTCCAGGCACCAGCTTATCAAGCAGGTGCTTGGGGCGGCAACTCCGGAGCGGGGCGGCACTTTCAGGAATTCGGCGGCAATTCAGTGGAGGGTCTCTCACTCCTGCTGGGAGCGAAGGACCTCCCGCTGAATTGCCGCAGATCGCGATCGCGGGGTTTTTTTTTGTTTTGTTTTGTTTTTGGCTGCTTGGGGCGACAAAACCCCTGGAGCTGGCCCTGCTCCTAAGCACCCACCAGCAGTTACCTAACTCTAGCTGCCCCAGCAGCTACCTATCCAGCTACCCAGCACAACCTTCCCATGTATGGGGTCTCAGCCTGGGCTCCAGCCCAAGCTCAAAGATTTATACAGCCATTTTTTGCCCTGAGGCTGGAGCCCCTTAGGCCCAGGTCAGCTGACCTATGCCAGCCGCAGCCATGCCATGCATTATTTACTGCAGTGTAGATGCACCCTCTGTGTCTCAGAAAACCATATATGAGCCTAGATCAGGGGTTCTCAAACTGGGTGTCGGGACCCCTCAGGGGGTCGTGAGGTTATTACATGGGGAGTTGCGAGCTGTCAGCCTCCACCCCAAACCTCACTTTGCCTCTGGCATTTATAATGGTGGTAAATATATGAAAAAGGGCTTTTAATTTATAAGGGGGGGGTCGCACTCAGAGACTTGCTGTGTGAAAGGGGTCACCAGTACAAACGTTTGAGAATCACTGGCCTAGATCAATCGATGCTTGCAGAGTGGCAGAGAAGGAACCAGAAGAGTTGCTTTCTATGTCTTTTTAAATAGGTTACTGGAGTCAGCGGTGACATAACCATCATGGGACATATAGCCTTACCTGAAGAGTTCTGTATTCCTGAATTTAGTGGTGAATAATAAACCATTCCACTGACACAGATTAATCAGCATCCATTTTAGGTATGCATATAAGACATTTTTTGATGCACAACTTTTAAAAGTATATTCATATTCAAATTTCAGGCCAAGTTCTGTCCTAATTTATACCATGCGCAATCCTACTGGAAGAGGGGCCCCAGAAGCTACCCCTAGTAACAAGACAACTGACTCCCCCGCCACCCGCTCCGTCTGACCTCCCTCTCTTTTCCAGATGCCTAATACTTCTCTAATGACAGAACTTCTGACTGCCTTCCAGCTGCCAATCCCTGCAGACCCATCGCCTGGCAACTGCAACAGCATAAGTATGTGCTATCAGTTAATATGAAATTCTGCATGAACGTGATATTCTCTGACAGTATGGAACTGGGGGAAAGTTTTGATGGATTTTTTTGTAGTGAAGTACATATGAATATGCAGGCTCCAGTCTTGCAAACACTAACACATTTGCTAAACTGAATGCACATGAATCAATTGGACTGCTCATATGCTCAGAGTTAAGCATGTGTGTAAATGTTTGCAGGATTAGGGCCTCAGACCCTGATTCTAAAATTTGCTGTACACAGTCAGCCCCTTGAGCCCACATGGAGGGCCAAGGAGATCAGGCAGAAGAGTGTGAGAAGATCGGGGAATGGGGGGTTGATAGTTTGTTTACCTCATTTGGGTTCAGCCTGGGCACAGAACTCTGCCTGCACACACGTTGCAGGGGCCTTAGGCCTGGTCTACACTTTAAAGTTTTACCAACATAGCTATGTTGGTTTGGAGTATGAAAAAAATCACACACACACCCCCCCAAACATAGCAGGTCCTAGTGTAGATGCACCAGCAAAAAAAGTCTTTAGTCTGGGGAACTGGAATAAGCTACACCAGCAAAAGCACTTGTTTGCCAGTATAAGCTGTGTCTCCCCCAGGGGGAGGATGGAAGGAAGGGGGTTGCCGGTATATCTATATGGCCATATGGAATATGGGCAAACACTTTTTAGTGGAGTGCAGGCCTTAGACTATAAACTCTTCAGGTCAGGGACGGTCTCTCACTCATGTGTTTGTGAAGCACTGAGCACAATGAGGCCCTGACCTGACTGGGGCCTCTGGGTGCTACTACAATAAAAATAATAAATAAATAAATACCTAAGCACTTTAGGCATCCACAAATCTATCAAAAACAGGGAACTTCCCAACTCAAGGGGATACCGACAAATGTGGTAAATTACCCGTATGTGATCTCTGTTAAACCCACAAGATGGAGCTATCTTAAAGGCTACTGGACTTGCACAAAGGAAATCCAGCAAGTAGCCTTTAACATGTTTATTACAAACTCTCTCTCAATCCTGAAGACTCTGCATTGCCCCAGTCTCTCTTTGTCACTGTATCTGACCAATTGCCAAGTTTATCTCTCCCTGTATGGCTACAGTTGAGATTTGCAGCGCTGGTGGAGGCTTTCCAGCGCTGTAATTAGTAACTGTCCACACCTGCAGGGCACATCCAGCGCTGCAACTCCCTGGCTGCAGCACTGGCCGTACACCCGGGTCTGCTTGGGGTATAAGGATTGCAGCGCTGGTGCTACAGCGCTGCTCGTAAAGTGTGGCCACACACCAGCGCTGTTATTGGCCTCCAGGGTATTAGGAGATATCCCAGAATGCTTTTAACTAAATTACTCCCTTTGTTTTGTTATGCTGCCTCTCTTTGTTTTGTTGTGAACTCGGGGCTCCGGGAGCTGCTTATCTAAAAAACAAACACAACTCCTGTTTGCCGTGATCAATCTGTAACTGACTGAACAATCAAATGAGATAAACCCACTACCTTGCTGTGAATGAGGCAGGCAGGGAGATCCGAGTGTTTGCTTGACGAGAGAAACAGCGGGGGCGGGGCGGAGAAAGGGAGCCCGTTGGAGCAGCTGCTTATCTGGTCTGCAGGCTGTTTGCAGTTAAGAGTAAGGGGTCGGGAAAATTTTCTGATTTTGCAAGGCAGGGAGCTGATACACAGTGTCGGCTCCAAAAATCCACTCTCTCTCTCTCTCCCCTGGTCCCTGTCACACTGCACCCCACCCCCCTCTTTTGAAAAGCACGTTGCTGCCACTTGAATGCTGGGATAGCTGCCCATAATGCATCACTCCCAACAGCGCTGCAAATGCTGCAAATGTGGCCACACTGCAGCGCTGGTAGCTGTGAGTGTGGCCACACACCAGCGCTTTCCCTACACAGCTGGATGACCAGCGCTGTAACTCCCAGCGCTGCAACTCTCAAGTGTAGCCATACCCTCCATTGCGGGACCAGTCATCAAGATGATCAGTCTAGGGCCACAGTAAGGGAACAGTGTGATTTTAGGCAGCAGTCCTTAGAACAGGGGTTCTCAAACTGGGGGTCCGAACCCCTCAGGGGGTCATGAAGTTATTACATGGGGGGGTCACGAGCTGTCAGCCTCCATCAGGGCCGCCCAGAGGATTCCGGGGGCCTGGGGCAAAGCGGAGGAGCTGTGGTGCTTGTACTCACCCGGCGGCGGTCCGGATCTTCGGCGGCATTTCGGCAGCAGGGGCCCTTCAGTCGCTCCACATCTTCGGCAGCACTGAAGGGCCCCCCGCCGCTGAAATGCCGCCAAAGACCCGGACTGCCGCCGGGCCAGGGCTTGCGGGGCCTGGGGAAAATTGCCCCACTTGCCGCCACCACCACCCCCCGGGCGACCCTGGCCTCCACCCCAAACCCCACTTTGCCTCCAGCATTTATAATGGTGTTAAATATATAAACAAGTGTTTTTCATTTATAAGGGGGGTCGCACTCAGAGGCTTGCTATCTGAAAGGGGTCACCCATACAATAGTTTGAGACCCACTGCCTTGGAAGATCCCATGTTTCATTTATTCCATTAAAGCTCCTGATCAGTAGTGTACAACTTCTATTGCTTGCTAGAAGGCTTTTTCAGACCCATGATTCCACCTTCCATTGAGAATTCTGGAAGAACTTTTCTTTGTAGCATCCATCCTCAGTTTCTCATGGTAAGAACAGTTATTGTCACAGACCAAACCCTCAGCTACAGTAATACTCCCAACCTTGGATGATCCAAAAATAAAGGATCAAGATGAAATCTCCTATTCTTTTTCCTCTATGGTGCATAAGGTGCTTCTGCTAGGCTTCCCCATCAGCCCACTATCTTTAATTTCAGGATAATGTAGTACATGGGATTGGTACCAGAAATAATTTTGTTTTTAAAGACATTATAACCCAAAGCCAGAACTGTCATAGAAGAAAGACTATATACTGTCTGCAGGACACTGTGTTGCCAGTGCTTTTATACAATATCACTCACTCTCCAAACTGACATAGCCACCAGTCGTATCCTAATATACAAATGAAACTACCGTGTTCTTTTACAGGGTTTAATTTGCAAGATGAGAATTTCTATTCAAAGTTAGTCTGCATATTAGAGTCATCCAGAATTTTAAAAACAAAAAATGAGTGTGGGATTTCATTTGCTTACACGGCAGTTTTTGAAGAGCTAAATATTTGTGCTCTGTTTCCTAAACCAGAAAACGATCCACAGGATTTATTATACCTTTGATTTTCTATAACAGTGTAGTTCATCATACTTACTGATCCCTTTGGGCCCAGCAATCCCATATCACCCTAAACAAAAAATAAGACAAATTATGTCAGAACAGGATATTCATATTCAATTACAAATGCAGTGTACTTGATATGTTTTCCTCAATGTTTAAAAAACGATTGTTCCATTAAGAGCTAAGGAATTTGCTGAAGTACACAAAATGACAACCAACCAAAATCAACCAAAAGGATTGAAAGTAATTTGTATTGATACATTTATTTGTGAAAAAAACAGATTTCAGTTTTTCCATTAGTATTGCAATTTCAAAAAAGTGATTTTTGTACCATATTATCAAATATGTTTGTTTATTTATAATATATGTTTCAAAATATATATTATAAACAGGGAAAGCCCCCTAACATCCCATTGTTGAGTAATAGTCTATAACAGGAATGGGCAAACTTTTTGGCCCAAGGACCACATCTGGGAATAGAAATTGTATGGCGAGCCATGAATGCACACAAAATTGAGGTTGGGGTGTGGGAGGGGGTGAGGGCTCTGGTTGGGGGAGTGGGCTCTGGGGTGGGGCCAGAAATGAGGAGATGAGGGTGTGGGACAGGGATCCGGGCTGGGGTGGTGGAGGTGCGGGGGGGTTGAGGGCTCTGGCTGGGTGTGGGCTCTGGGATGAGGAGTTTGGGGTGTAGGAGGGTTCTCTGGGCTCGGACCGAGGTGTTCAGAGGGCAGGAGCGGGATCAGGGCTGGGATAGGCAGTTAGGTGTGGGAAAGGGTGCAGGCTCCAGCTGGGAGTGCGGGCACTGGGGTGGGGCTGGGGCAGGGGGTTGGAGCATGGGGAGAGGCTCAGGGATGCAGGCTTCAGGTGGCACTTACCTCAAGTGGCCCCCGGAAGCAGCAGCATGTCCCTTCTCCAGCTCCTACTCAGAGGCACGGCCAGGTGGCTTTGCACACTGCCCCATCTGCAGGCACCACCCCTGCAGCTCCCATTGGCTGTGGTTCCCAGCCAATGGGAGCTGCATGGGTGGCGTTTGGGGCATGGGCAGCATGCAGAGTGGAGGCTTCTGGCTGCCCCTACGTGTCGGAGCTGGGGGGGACATGCCACTGCTTCCAGGAGCCGAGTGAAGCAGCCCCCGACCCTGCTCCCTGGCTGGAGCGCTGAAGTGGGGCCATGACGTTGCTTCTGGGAGCTGTGGTAGCAGCCCCCAACCCTGCTCCCCGGCTAAGCACTGGAGCAGGGCAAGCCCCAGACCCTGCTCCCCAGTGGGAGCTCGAGGGCCGGATTAAAACAGTTTCCCCACTCCGGTCTATAATAATTAGAGTTGGGCAGTAAAACTGCTGAAACTCTTTTTTAATCAGAATTTTCAGATTTGCTGAAATCAGAATGTTCTGCAGGACCACGTCAGTTTCAACAAAATTCCCCCAGAAGCCAGGCAGGTTTCAAAACCTGCCTGTTTTCCTGCCATCTTGCCTGCCCAGCTTACTGGTGGCAGCCTGACTAGCTGATGGGGAGCCAAAAGCCTGGAAGCCCTGGGAGACCAGGGTCACCAAGCTCCCAGCCTCAGCAGCCCAGGCTCCCCAGCTCTGGGGTAGGTTGCCTGGTGGGCTGCCTGAAGATATGTCTACACTGGAGCTGGAGGTATAATTTCCAGGTTGGGTAGACATAGCTGTGCTAGCTTTGATTGAGCTAGCATGCTAAAAATAGCAATGTGGCTGTGGCTGAACGGACAGAGAGATAAGCTACCTGCCCTGAGTATGTACCTAGAGCAGTGGTGGGCAACCTGCAGCCCACAGGCCGCACGCAGCTCATCAGGGTAATCCGCTGGCAGGCCACAAGACAGTGTTTACATTGACTGTCTGCAGGCACGGCCACTCTCAGCTCCCAGTGCCCGTGGTTCACCTTTCCCGGCCAATGGGAGCTGCGGGAAGCAGTGGACAGCAGGTCCCTGCAGCCCGTGCCACTTCCCGCAGCTCCCATTGGCTGGGAACAGCTAACCGCGGCCACTGGGAGATACAGGCAGCCATGCCTGTGGACAGTCAATGTAAACAAACTGTCTCACGGCCCGGCAGCAGATTACCCTGATGGGCCGCAGATTGCCCACCACTGACCTAGGGTTTCAGATAGGGACGGCGAGTTCATTCTGCCACATGTGCAGCTGTGGCTATACTGCTATTTTTAGTGCTCTAACTTCATCAAAGCTAGCATAGGTATGTCTACCCAAGCTGAAAATTACACCTCCAGCTCCAGAGTAAATATATCATATGAGTCAGAGCTTTCAGGGCTTCCAGCATCCCCAGCAGCCTGCCAGGAGGACTGTCCCATAACGAGGGCTCTCAGTAGAGCTGGGCAGAGAACGGTAATTCCATTTCGTGAGGAATTTTGAAATTTATGGTGTCTGTTCCAAATCATAACAGAACCAGATTTGGAAATCTCAAAATCCTCTGTGAAATAAAATTGCTGTCCTACACCGAGCTCAAATTACTATCGTAATGATGTGTAGATGCATTTTATCATAATACCAATGGAGATATTTTCCTGAAAGCAGGAATGGATTAATGCAGGGGCTTTAAGGGCTGTAGCCCAGGGCCCTGGGCAAAAGGGTGCCTTGGTGCAGTAGGGCTCAGGCAGGCTGCCTGCATGCCGTGGCCCTGCGCCGCTCCTGGAAGCGGCTGGCTGCTCGCACGTCTCTGTGGCCCCTGGTGTGGGGGTGGCAGGGTGACTTCACTCCACGTGCTGCCCTTGCCCCCAGCACTGTCCCCACAGCTACCAATGGGAGCTGCGAGGGCGGCGCTTGTGGGCGCAGGCAGCGCATGGAGACACTCTGTCCCCCTCCCCTCGGGGGCACGCAGAGATGTGCCAGCAGCTGGCTGCTTCCACGAGTGGTGTGGGGCCACAGCATGCAGGCAGGCAGCCTGCCAGAGCCCTGCTGCGCCACCGGCAGGGGGCTGCCTGTGGTAAGCACCTCCCAGCCTGCACCTCTCACCCCCTCCTTCACCCCACCCTCCTGCCCCAGGTCAGAATCCCCTTCTGCACCAAACTCCCTTCCAGAGCCCGTACCCCTGACCCTCTCCTGCACCCCAACACCCTGCCCCAGCCTGAAGCCCCCTCCTGCAGCCAAACTCCCTCCCAGAAAGAAATTAATAGAACAGTTGTTCAAGGGTAAGAATCAGGCTATTTTGAATTAACTTATCTATATTCTATATGTTTTAAAACTGAAATGTAACCACAGAACGGCTTTATGTTAATTAAAAGGCAAGTTTAGGATAGTGTTAATAGCCTCGATGCCATAATTGTGATCAGTTTGTTTTAAATTAGGGGAAAGACTTGTATACTGGGGCCCCACAAAATCTAATAGCCCTGGCCCCACAGGAGAGTTAATCCAGCCCTGCCTGACAGTGGTTGCTCTCCCAATCCTCAGTAGCCTGTAGCAGAGTAGCAGGTTTCCCAGGGCGGGGAATGGGCATTTATTATGTAGTAACTGTTTTTACAAATAAATGTCCCTACGGTCATTTTTTTTTTTTCGTACAGAACGCGCCATGTCATCACTTCAGAAACTGACTCACTAGTAGCAGACTCAAAATTTTGCTTCACAGGAACCACACTTGCTGAAGAGCAAATCCCCTGGAGTCCCTATTGCAATTTTAAAAACTTTTAATTGCTGACATAAGGGTAATCAAATGTCATACATTAGGAAGTAAGCTGATTGTTACAGGAGTTAGGAATGAATTTTCTTGTCCAGACTACTGCATTATACAATTGGTTAGTATATAGTTTTACAAGTAGAAGAAGGGTATATCTTCCTTTGAAGCATCAGGTATTGGCCATTGCCAGAAGCAGCATATTGGACCTGATGGACAAGTATGTTGATGTTTCCTTTTTTACATATAGTTTTAAAAACAAAAACAAGGCTTTTAATGTTTCACAGGAGCCAGGAGATTTCAAAACTGAGACACTGATGCAGCAGGTCCCAAAGGATACTGCAAAACTCTGCAGTGTAACCAATACATCCACTCTACTTTTGCAGTGATAAAATTATATGAAAACACTGAGATTTGGTTTCTAATGGGAAAAAAATCATGTTGGAAAAGTTTCTTCAACAGATTAAACAAAAAAGTTAGTATCATTCACATAAGGCCATCTTAAAACAGATTAAGTGAAAATAATGTCTTACCAGGTCACCCCTTTCTCCTGGTTCTCCTTCTCCTCCAGCAGGACCCTGTATCAAAATAAGACACATGCTGTAAGAGTCTTACGCTCCTTAAAATTTAGATGATTCTAGAGAGTACAGTGATTGATATCGTGATTAGTATTAGAAGACTTACTTGTTCACCTTTAGGCCCTGGCTCACCAAACAATCCCTAAATGTAAAATAAAAAAACAAAGTATTTTAGAACTTAGAAATCACTGAATGTAAAGAGGGATTTTATATTTCACTCTGGTCAGAACTATCACGAACCAGCATTTCTGGACTATTTGGATCTGAAAGCAGCTTTTTCTTCCTTCTTCCATTTAAAAATGTATTTTATCAAAAGTATTCCTAGAGATATTTGGGTCTCGATTCGTGTTATATTATTGCAACAACACTGCAGAACAACCAGTTCAGGAGCTTTTTTGGTGTACTTATAAATCAGATTCACTCAGAGGCAAAGATTAAATCTGAGTCCTCGGTTCTTCTGATGTTTCCTATGGGAAAAGATAGTGATAAGGACAGAGAGAGGAGGGAAGGCACTAGTAAATCTTTATATCCAGTTAGATCAAATGTCATATAGGGCTCACTCTTAAGTTTTCCAATCTCCTTTGTCCATCTCTAGACACACTTGTTCAGAATGTTTATACTTGGGGAATAGAAAGTTCAAGCATTTGGCCATAGGAACATAAGAATGGCCCTACTGGGTCAGACCAAAGGTACATCTAGCCCAGCATCCCCCGTCGCTCATTCCCAGCTTCTGGCAAACAGAAGGTAGAGACACCATTCCTGCCCATCCTGGCTAATAGCCAAACAGAGCATTTCACTCCAGTTCAAATTCAAAGCGGGAGGGTAGTGACCAAAAGTGACTATGATGTAATGGCTGTTCATTAAGGTCTCTGTAAAATCATTGGAAATACTCCTATGAGCTTCGGATCAGGCCCTATATTGATTATCTCTGTCCAATTATAGTGGAAAGATATTCATAAGACCAATGCCATCATCACAAAGGACTTTAACTGCCACTCAAAGACGGGCCACAGAAAAGCCATACGTAACCAGACCAAAATATGGTGAATCAGAAATAGTGTGAGACATGAGAGCTGGCATTGCTTCCCCCCACTTCCCCACATAAATATGAAAGATCCACCAAAGTGCTACCATGCAGTTACAGTAGTCCTCTATATTTGTATACAGGTAAATAGAACAGGTCCCAGTGGATGGTGACGAAGAATATGTGGCATAATTCCTGGGTTTGGAAGGATTGTTAAAATGAATTGTCATGCATTGCAAATGGCTTCTTGTGGTTGCTCTGCACATCAGCTCTTAATGCACATACCACTGGGTTTTTGATTCAAGTAAGGCTGGATACATTGCATGCAAAGCACATCCAGTCCCCAGGAAATCAGGAAGGGAGGAGGGAGACACTGATGACTTTGCATCAGTCTGGAGTGACTCCATTGTCTAAGCCTGAGACTGGCTCCAGAGGTAGCCATTTCCAAATCTTCTGGACGAGCAGGGTGGGAAGGCTCAGTGGAAGGCATGGCCTCTATGGGATGAAAAAGGAAATAGACTAAAAATATGGTTTTATATATAGGGCTCTCTCTCAAAATAGGAAAAGTAAAAATAAACAATGAGCTGAATTAATTCCTAGCATAACTCTATTTATTTTAAGGGAGTTACACTGGGAATGAAGTTGGCCCTATGCTTAAAAAAAAAACAAATGTAGAAATATTCTCAGAAATCACTTACTTAAATGGAAGTTACCTGGATGTACCCTCAGAAACTATGAAAGACTCTTTGATACTAAAAAGAGGAATTTGTAGATTCCTATCTGGCAGCATTGACAGCTGGCTAGGAGTGTGTGTACCTGAAGTCAACATTCTGAAAAACCACACAGAAATATACTAACTTGATGGCAATACAGAGAGGACAAATGTTCAAGGTGGCCCTTAAAAAATTGCCAATTTACCTAGATAAGTAATTTAAAAAATTGTTACTAAGCCTTCTGTGGGCAAGCATAGGAGTAAGGGGGCATAAACCACAACCACAACCCACACCTAGCCTCTCTACATCACCAATGTGGGCTCTCCATGTCCTTCCTGAGTGACTGGAGGAAAAGCATATCTTTTGTATAATCCAGCAAGTGAGTAGGAATTCTGAAGCGTCTCAGGGGCCCAATTTTTCCCTACAAAATACTGTTTGAGATACTTGTATCTTGTGAATGTGCATAGATAGCCTCAGAAGTTTCAGCAGTCACTATATTTCTATAGTATATACAGAGTACAGAATCACTGCAGATACTGAAGTAGGGTTACATTTTCAGTGACTTCCCATTTTCAAGAGTGTCTAAATCAGTGATTTTCAAAGGGACTGAGACACTTCTGAAAATTTTATCTGTAACCTTATTTATTTACAGGGTGGATTTTTTTGGTAAATTCTTATGAGCCTTAATTAGCCATCGGACATTTAGAGCACCCAACTTCTACACAGTTATAATTGATTTTGCTGTGAAACAAGAAACTGAGAAATTAATAATCATAACAATGAAGGAGTGAAGTTAAAATCATTGTATTCTACATGTTGCCCTTCTTTATGGTGCATTTGAGCGCATTTCTTACCCTGTCACCTTTGGTGCCAGGCAGGCCTGAAGGACCTGGCAGTCCCGGTAGTCCTAGGTCCCCTTCAGGACCCTGTGAAAACAAACCAAGGATGGAAACTTCCCAGTATTGTTTCTGAATAGAACCAATGGATAACTATAACCAAGGGCCCGTTTCTGGGCCCCTTACACACATTGAGTAGGATTTTATTCCCAGAATAGTCCCAGTCGGGGCATAGTCTGTGTGAGTGGAGATTGCAGAATCTTGCCCATCTAAACAGTACTTTTGAGGAACTTATTATTGACGAACACAAATAGCAGCACTTATTGGACTTTCCCCTCCAGCCCTAGTGCTAAATAGTTTAGTTCTTAACAAAAAAATTCCTGTCATTTATCCCCCATGGCTTGTACATTCCTCCTTAACAGCAGGCTCTTTCAGCTCAGACTTCGCCAACTGTGCTTCTAACTAGTACTGTGTAAATATTATTTGAGTGGTAGTACAAGAGGGCATTCATGATCTGTCCCGTTCATTAGTTCTAGGTAGCTGCTAGCAGAAAGCTGGTCTTTCACTACTCCTGCTTCTTGAAAATGCATAGAGCACACACAATCTTACAGCTTTGGCTTCACACAACAAAAAAAGCTTTACGCTTTTTCTATCTTGCCACCTCTCATAACCACAATACATTCTCAACACATTTTCATATGCTTTAAAATTTGAACACTGATTTTACTACAGACACAAAGTATTGAAAAGGAAGCTTATCAATCATCCTTTTCATCATACTCCCTTGACTCCCTGTGTAAATGAATAGGGGAGTGAGGATTCCTTCTGATGCCATAAGTTCCTGGGAAATAAATATAAGCTGATGGGAACTGAAATATGCTGCTTACCAGTTTCCCTGGTGGACCTGGAGGCCCGGCAGGACCTGGCTCACCTCTGCTACCCTTTAAAGAAACAGAAGGGCATTGTTACAACCTTGAATATTTATTTTCTCATTAATTGTAAATGAATGACCTTTTCCCCCCTCAATCTTGATTCAATTACTGTTTATCAGTGGGCTCTAATTTAAGGCTCATGTATATTAATGCAAACAAATGCAAGAGTCATAAAACTAAAATGTTCTTAAAAGTAGTTTAACAATCACTATACGTCTGTCATGGCATACACTATGTTAACATTACATTCCTGGACTTTTCTCATAATTTCCCAATACAGACAAACAATCTCTATTTTACAATTACAATTTTTACAACTATTTAATAATATTTAGGGACAGTCTGTGAACCCCTAACTCACACCAGTTAGCCATTACTCACAGAAGTGTTCCTCTCCATGGGACTACTCCAGTGAGTAGCCGCTCATCACTAGCCAACTTCAGGAAAGCACTTGATCACTTCATTAAGTCTATCCCTGTCCAAGATAGCACTTAAGCACATGCTTAACTTTAGGCATGTGCTTTTAAGTCTCATCAGTAGGACTTACATGCATGCATAAGTGTGGTCATGAGGCCCAGTGTGAGTTTGAATATCATAATCTGGCTTTTAACTATTAGCCTAAAGTCTCATACTCCCTTACAGTAGACACATGCAGAGCCAAATGTGAAAATTTCATGGGAGAGTTCTGGTCAGCAGCAGACTCAATGAGGTAACAAAGACCATGAATTTTTTTTGGGGGGAAAACCCTAAAACTTGTGGGTTTTGTCATGGATGTCAGGACAAGCATACATCTTTAATTATGCTTTAACCTCATGACGTGTACATATTAAAATTTAAATTGTATATATATATATATATATATATTAGACATCATATCCATATATTAATACCAGCACTATCTCTTTAAAATATATGCTATGGGTGAATTTCAAAATTTGAAGAAATTTTCAAAAGCGCCTAAGTCCCATTTTCAAAAGGAATTTGGGACAGATTTTTAAAGATATTTCAATGGGAGTTAGGCACCTAGGTGTTTTTGAACATACCACTAAGTGCCTACCTTCATCTTTAGGCACCTAAATACCTTTAAAAATCTGGCCCTTAGGAGTCTGTCTCATTGAAAGTCAATAGGACTTAGGCACCTAAATCACATAGGCTGAGATTTTTAAAGGTATTCAGGCATTGCAGTGCTCAGTGTTGCAAGGCTCAACTGATTTAGGAACCTAAATCTCACTTTCTAGAGGCATTTAGACCCTTGGGAGCCTAAATTCCAGTGATTGTCCTAAGTGCCTAAATCCCTTTAGAAGATGAGAATTAGGCTCCTAAATCAGTTAGCCATTGCACTGATGAGTGCCACAACACCTGAAAACCTTTAAAAATCTGGTCTTTGGAGACTTTTGAAATTCATACCGTATACAATTTAGGGATAATACTTGCTATCAAATCATGATACAGCATGTAACGAGAGAATAACATTCTTTATTTAGCAGTGAAAGTTATCAGTTATAAAGACTGGTGATTTTAATCTGATGTGTGTGACTCTAAAAGATCTGGCTGAGAGTGGATCTAATTACTCCAATATGACATACAGTATTTAATTTACTATTTCAGAATGAAAAGGAAATTGTAACATGAGTGGATAAAAGGAGACACAAAAAATGCATTTTATGCCATATGTCATAAATGCATGGATTGGCTTCTCAGACAATGTTAGAAAGACTGAACTCTCAAATTTTCACAGAATAATGAGGTATCCTGGAGAGATCAGAGAATTTAGAAAGATTTTTTTCCCAGTCATTTCCTCAACAAAGTTCCTGTGCTGTTAAAGCCATTATTTTTTAAAAAGCATTGCTGCATGGTTTGTGAAAGCATTATTCATAGTAACAGTCTGACCCTCACCCTATGACCCAAAAAACTCAGTAATTTTCTGAAAATCCTACATTTAACCACATGAATTCTGTATTACACTTCTACCCAGGATTGTCACATATTGTTCCAGATTTCAGGTTCAAGAAAGAAGATTTAATTTGAACTAAGATCAGTTTAAAAACCATTTATATCTGGATACCACATAAGGACCATTTCTGAATGACATGCAAGTAAAATAAATCCTTTCAACACAATTACATTGACACAGAATAAATAATTGGGACTTGAATCATGCAGGTTCTGGTCATGCGATACTAAATTTGCAACTTTTCCTCAAATACTAATATTTTTTATTGTTTCCCTAGTATGGTAAAAAAATACATTGAAGATATCATCTTCTGCTACCACAGATACTGTTATTGGATAGATTATTTCATACTAATGTCATATCTTTGGGTCCAGATGAGCTGTGCTTGACACTGGACCTGAGTGGAAAGACAGGAAGACAGCGACTCAAAGCCACTTTTCCACCACCACCAACTCCCAGTCCTAGGGCCAGCCAGGATCTACATTAGCCCCAGGCATAATTTAAAGCAGCCCAAGACCTGTTCTACATTACACCTGACAGGAACGATCCCCTAGGATCTATTTTGTTGGCCAGAGATCACCAGAACACAAAATAGTCTTCATAAAAGGTGTAAAAGTCACCTATTCACTGCTCACTTTTTAAACAGAATAGACAATAAAAATATTGTCTACATTGGCTATGCCCCCAGCACATCACTCATGTCAGGGGTGGAAGGGCCAGAAGTAGGTGGTATTTTGCTACTTGGGGATGCCCTGATATCATAGAATCCCCAGATAGTCTGTTACAACAGCATCCTGGCTCCTCCAGTGCAAAGCAGCTGGATGGCAGGCCGAGGATGTGGGCCAAAGACTTCATGACCAGTTCTGATCATCAAGAAAGAACATCTCATACTTATACACATTAGTTTTATCTTATCTCTTATATAAGGCAAATAGATTTTATATTACACATCTTGCAGCTGTGGAGGGATCACTCCCCCCTGTCTGAAATTAGTGGGAGTTTTAACATTGGCTTCACTGGAAGCAGGATTGTGACCTTCATATGCAGAATGTGCTTCTGGCACAGGTTATGAGAATAAAAAGTCCCAAGCAGGCCATCCACCCAGCACCATAATAATACTAATTAATAATAATGATGAAGTGCAGCCCCTCCATAGCTGCTATTTCAGCCTATGCGATGAAATGGAAGCCAGTGCCCCTTTGTGCCCTATGCAGGAATTATGCTGCATGGAGAAACTTCAAGCCCTCTTTGCTGGTTTGGATTTCACACCATGTGGCGTTTTTTAAAAGGAGATAGGTTCTGTTGGTGAATTCAAGTCACCTGTAATGCAATACAGAACTTATTCTCAGGCTAATTCTTCTATTTCAGTGGTTTACTGGGCTTCTATAGATTTTACAGTGATGTTTTTGTTAGTGAAAAATTGTGAGAACTACAGTAGTACCTTGCTAATCTGCAGTTCACTAAATTGCACCACTAATCTACACAAAAACTGGCAGCCTTTCCCTGCCTTTCAGCAAAGATTGTATAGCCAAAGCTTAAAGAAATCTCAAATTGCTAAGTATTTGTTTCTTTTACAACATTCATTATGCTGCATTTTGTGGTATACTAGGCAGCAATGTAAGAAATAATGAAAACTACAATTGAAAAAATAAGTGAACAATGTATATTTTATGATGCATCATCTTTGTTTTTGATTTTTACTCATTATTTCACATGATTCAGTCATCTGCAAACCCAGTCATCACTATGATGATTAGCAATGGCTTACTGTCACTGCAAAGTGGCATTCATTATGGCTACGTCTATACCTGGGGCTGGGGGTGTGATTCCTATCTTGTATAAACATACGCGCAATTGCACTCCTGCTAGTGTGCTAAAAATAGCAGTGTAGCCATGGTAACATGGGCAGTGGAGAGCATGGCACAGGCTAGCTGCCCAAAGTATGGACCCACGGGGATTAGGTGGGTTTGTACTTAGGGCAGCAAGCCCGTGCCACTACTCCCCTGCTACTGCAGATACACTACTATTTTTAGTGTCCTAGCTCAATGAGAGCTAGTGCAAGTATCTCTCTGTGATCTGGGAAATCAGACCCCTCGCTCCAAGTGTAGAAGTACCCTTAATTTATTATATCTCTCAATATTTTTTTCATCCTACATCTCAGAGGAGTAAATTTTAATGTTATATCAGGGATTTAGCTATGACTCCTGCCCAACCTATAAGCACTGCACTAAAAATGTATGCCAAAACATGTACTATTGCCAGCTGGAATGAGCACTTATAGTACATAGTGCCTTTTATCTGATGTTTTAAAAGGAACTTCCACACATTAATGCATTAATGGCCAAATTGTGGTTGCCCGTCTTGGGTGCCCAAAAGCCAGGGAGAGGGTGTGGAATATGCAAAGTGCTTCCCCCTCACCTGTGCCCTGCTTTGGGCACAGCCACAGTGTGGTTGGGGAGCACAGTCCATGCTATTTCCTAGCACCACTGTGGTGATAGCTGCCAGAAAAGGGGTGAGGAGGGGTGCACTCTCTAAGGGTGATGCAGCTGCCATGCTGGTGTGTAAAGGGGCTGGCCACAATCTAGCCCCAGTGTCCTTTCAGATCCTCAGATAAAAGGCACCATCCACTGTGGTCTGGATCCTCAGGTGCATCTGAGCAGAGAAGGGCATTGGTGGCTATGCAAGGGGACAAGTCGTCTGTCCCAGTAATGCAAAACAGCTCGTAGGATAGGCAAGGACCCAGCCCTGTTAGAGTTTACTATTCCAGAAAAGAATAAACACACTTTGGGGTAAATCTGAGTGCATGTGTGCAGTTTTGCCTTGAGCCAGACAGGGTTCTTCCTGGGGACATTGTCTGTAGCGCGGCTCCTCCACCTCCCCTCCAGCCCACATGCTAACTCTAGCCTGAATTAACTGAGACTACCAGCAAAAAAATTAAACATCTTTAACAAAAGCTAACTTTTTCAAGTGGCTTAATATCAGTTTTATACTATCAGACAGGATGGTCACACCTCTGAACATCACATTCTCTGCCAGTGCTACACTAACAATTATTCACGGAATGTATGGCATCAAGAATACAGATGACATTCCATTAACCATCCAGCATTATTTAAAGTTACCTGGGCTAAATATTTAAAGATGTGTGTGTATGCATATTAATACAGTAGAAATATAGACTCTGATAAGTATTAACATACACTTATTGCAAGTGCCAAATGATCGTATGGCCTAAGACATTATCCCTTCAAAATCAGGTCAGGCACAGGAGGGAGAATCTAGTGGCTTAGAAATGAGAACCAGGAAACCTGGGTTCTTCTTTTGCTTCACATATCCTGTGTGATGTTAATTTATCTGTGCATCTTTAAAATAGGAATAGTAATAATACCCTATGCCCTAGGGGTTGTTTAAAAACAACTTCATTATTTGTGAAGCTCTAAGACTTAAATGGACAAGTAGGGCCAAAAAATGTGTGTATGCACAGTACGTCCTGGGAAGGTGAAGACATCGAACTACTTATCCTGCCACTGTTTTGATGCCCAACTGAAGAAAATGGACCCACTTTTTAAACTTGAGACATGTAAAGGGACCTGGTATCAAAAAGTTGATTTAAGTGACAGAACAATTAGTATAGCAATCCAGGATACATTTCAGGCTGAAAAAAAGGTCTTAAAATTGTACTGATGAAAATAATCTTTGCACTAGAGCACAGATAAAGAAAATAATTTAGCTAAAAACTACTGTATATACTAAATATTTTTTTTAAAACAGCCAGTATATAAAAGCTAATATGCATGCATGTCTCAAGGTTATTTACTCAACTTACTATTAAACCTTAACACACCCCAAGCTATTTAACAAATTCAGAACTATACAAAATTTTAACCAACTAGAAAGGCTGGGAATAAAGCAAAAGGTATAAATTCACTATGAAAAATTAAATGCTGCTAAATCTTAATAAATGTGTGGGGAGGAAAAATTGCAGATAATTACTTAAGGGAACACAGTCAACCTCACTGATTAGGCTTGACACTTTGACGTTTAAGAATTATTTCTTTTGGGCCACCTGCCACAATGACCAGTTTAAAAAGGATTTAAACCACAAGTGAGTTCAGTAATTATTTAGAATGACTTGTAATGTGATGCAAACATACTGTTAACTGACAAAACAATTACAATGGAAAAGAAGATATGTTTGATTGGAAATTAGAAAATGCAAGTTGCATGGTACTCTTGCTACAAATGTAAGGATGTCATTTTCCTGTTTTATTAAATGAAGGTTGAACATCTCATAAAAAGCACATAAATTATAACAGGCTTTTTCTCAATGGCCCATACCAATTTTCTAATTAAAATTAGATAGATGATTATATTTTCTCAAGTGTTTATTTTCCTATACAGAAAATCTTCAGTAGTCAAACACATAAGATTGTATGATCTATTCCAACAAACAGATAAAAAGTATTTTGTCTGTTGGAATAGACTATGTAATCTAATTATCTTCATTTTGAATCATTAAAACCTCCTCTGGAAAACTATTATAAATGTTTAAGCTATTGGATATGACAACTCTGGTTTCTGAGCACTGACTGGCTAACAACCAGGGTAACAATATTCTTCTGTGGATTTTAATAATAAAAATTGTCCTATTTATATAGCACCTTGCATCCCAAAGGTTCCCAAACTGATATATTAACAATATGATGATTTAGTTGGTGTTGGTCCTGCTTTGAGCAGGGATTGGACTAGATGACATCCTGAGGTCTCTTCCAACCCTAATCTTCTATGATTCTAATATACAGGTGTTACTTCTTCACCACTGAAATGTAATCACCAATGAGGGAAATGCAGCCGTTATTTAATAGGGCACAGAAGCAGCAACAGGGCTTGAAAACTCACTTGCCAGCAGAAATGGGAATTTTCCATTGGTAAGTGTCTCTTGCAGGCTGCTTAGGTAAAAGAGGCAGCCTGCGAATATTGTTAATAAAATAGAAAAAAATCATGTTTAAATTTGTAAACAAGAATCTATTCCCCCTCTCCATATCAAGTATCAGAAGGGTAGCCGTGTTAGTCTGGATCTGTAAAAGCAGCAAAGAGTCTTGTGGCACCTTATAGACTAACAGACGGTTTGGAGCATGAGCTTTCGTGGGTGAATACCCACTTCGTCGGATGCATGTCACCCACGAAAGCTCATGCTCCAAAACGTCTGTTAGTCTATAAGGTGCCACAAGACTCTTTGCTGCTTTCTCCATATCAAGTTACACCACAGAGGCGCACTGGAGGAGTGCTAATTTTGTTGGCTCCATCATCCCACACTGAAGAGTGTCCTGGCCCTTCAGCAATTACTAGCTTTGTTGTTTATCCACAGCACTAAAGCAGAGGACAGAGGTAACACAACCCTTTTGACTCCCCTTCCTTTTAACCCAGAGAAGGTGCCATGGCTTCCCAGTTCTCTCACTTCCTTAGGCCTAGTAAGAAAATGATCCTAATAGCAGTGACTTCTTGGTGGCTCCTCTTCTTCTCTGTCAGGAGAAAAAGGGAAGAACTCCAGACCCCTCCTGACTCCTGCCACAGAACCCTCCACTAGGAAGGTAAATGCAATACGGGCTTAATATGAGTAGAGGGCCTTTGACAGTAGAAGGAACCTGGAGAGGAGAGAAAGGAAGGGAATGATAAGTAGGAGGATGGAGAGTGTAGACTTGAGGAAAGGAAAAGTTAGAAGAGAGGAAGGAATAAAGTGAAATAAGTGGTAAAGAGGTGACCAACATAGAGATTAGGGGAGGGGAAGGAAAGACAAAAGAAATAATTCATTGAAGAGCAACTATGGGATCTTTGATGACTGTATGTGGTTGGTCATGAACAGAGCTGGTCAAAATTTTTCAATTTTTCCATAACTGATACAATTTGAAAATATGAATTTTTTTAAGTTTCCATTTTTGACCAGTTGTAGAAACTGGTCAAAATATTGCAAATGTCTAATTCTGAAATTTTTATTTAAAAATAAAACCTGTGGATATACTGAAAAACACTGTGGAATTTTCCCTCTTTTTGTCAAGATGTTCTAGTCATGACAGCCAAATGATGGCCTCTCCAGAAGCACACTGTTCCATAACACCACAGCAGGGCAGTGGTTCATCAGGACTTGTTCAGGGAGGATGAACTCTTTGTTGATACATATTGAAACAGACCCAGACCAGTGGGGTGCAGGAGTCTGGTAGAGGGCAAATATACTGGTCACTGGATGAGTAGTTTTCTGTTCCCTGAGTGACCAGAGCAGGAGCTGCACTAGAGTAATCAGGAACCTGCTAGAACCAATTAAGGCAGACAGGCTGATTAGATCACCTGCAGCCAATCAAGGCAGGCTAATCAGGGCACCTGGGTTTAAAAAGGAGCTCACTCCAGTCAGGTGAGGAGGAGCCAGAGGAGAGGAAGTGTGTGTGAGGAGCTGGGAGCAAGAGGCACAAGGAGGTGAGAGTGAGAGTGAGAGTGTATGCTGCTGGAGGACTAAGGAGTACAAGTGTTATCAGATACCAGGAGGAAGGTCTTGTGGTGAGGATAAGGAAGGTGTTTGGAGGAGGCCATGGGGAAGTAGCCCAGGGAGTTGTAGCTGTCATGCAGCTGTTACAAGAGGCACTATAGACAGCTGCAATCCACAGGGCCCTGGGCTGGAACCCGGAGTAGAGGGTGGGCCCGGGTTCCCCCCAAACCTCCCAACTCCTGATCAGACACAGGAGAAGTTGATCCAGACTGTGGGGAAGATCACTGAGGTGAGCAAATCTGCCAATAAGCGCAGAACCCACCAAGGTAGAGGAGGAACTTTGTCACAATATGAAACATTGTTTCCACACTCAGTGGGCAGTTACTACCATTGTTTAGTGAAGATTGAACTGGAACATGATGCAACTGTGTGATAAAGTGACAGTTTTATTTTGTCAATAAAATGTGGGCTAAATGTTCTGCCTGGCCCATGTCTCTGCCTGCTCTTACTCTTTTGACATATGGGCACAAATCAGGGATTTTGCACAAGCTCATGGAGAGAGAAGTTCCTGACTAGACATATGCGAGTGCACAAATCCCTTGGTTTGCCCACCTGTGGTAAATGTACACACAAAAATAGTTCAAAACACTATGGAAATCAGATCTTATTAAGCAAACTAGAGTACGCCTTACAGTGCATGTTTTATTTAGGGGCCAGCTCCTAGGTTCATGTCTGGCTGTTCTGAATGCTGTCACCATATGATGCGATGATTAAAAATATCACTTAATACTGGGATTTCACAAGACTTTATGCTAAGGCCTTTTTTTTTCTTTGCACTCCCCTTCCCATCACAGGATCAGTTCTGTTGGAGAATAGACATCTGTACACCTCCAGTAGGACTAATCCTACTTCCAACATATGCAGAAACCACACAGCAGCTACTTCTTCCTGCCACTTGCTGCAGATAATAGGTCCAACCTGTTATGCACAGTCCAGAGTAAGGGAAAGTGCAGAGAGCACAAGGGTGCTACACCTATTGGGCACAGTCTGCTCCCCTTGCATGCCAGTGCAGAGATGAGGAGAGGCAGGAGGCAAACTGTCCTTGAGTCATAGGGGCAGAACAGTCTCTGCATTCCTGAGAGCAAGGGCTATATGCCTGGCATGAATGCTGACTCCACAAGGTGTACAGGGAATGCTGCTTGCTCCTGCTACACAACTGCACACACAAGTAAGGACTAGGCAGAATCTTGCCCAAAATAAAGTGAGTCTCAACTTCCTGCCTTTGGCTGAACATAAATTCCTGATTCTTCTATCACTGAAGCTTGCCTGTGAAAAAGACTTGGACTTCCCACCCTGGTTTCCCAGGCAGCCAGCAGGAAGCTGTGGCAGCCATTCACAGTCTGTTTTCCTCAGTAGAATGATACTGAATATTTTCAGTATTTTCATCAGAAGGGTGGTTTATAAACTTCAGAGAATAAAATACTATGGCTTAAAAACAGCTTACTTCTACTTAAATCTGTGTGATGTGCAGTGGGTATTTCTATTACCCTACTAATGATAACACTTACAAGCTGTCCCTCCATTTTTGTGGATTTAAAGTCACTCTTTTCTAGATTTTTTTTTAACCATATTGCTCACGTTTACAGAAACTGTTACATTACTGAATGATGAAACAAAATGAGGGGAACACATTCCCCTGATCTCTGCAGTGATAATCAGAAAAATCACTATATTTAATCTTCATTGAGTGTTTCTGTCTGACAGCAGGGTTACTAATAATTAACCCAGCATGTCAACTCCTGTTTCTATGGACTGCTGATTTCATAAACTCATACTTGCATGTTATGGGATTAAAAGCATAGTTTAGCAGATTATCTTGCATTATCAATGTAGAGAGATACTTTGTTCTTGATCTAACTATAACTTTTATGTGTCTCTCAAGTATTTAGGAGATCAATGCCAGGAGAAGGGTTCAGAAAACAAATTCCATTCCATCCAAGACAATGCAGTTGGAGGCTTCCAACAAACCCAAGCTTTGGTGAGTATAATTATGGCAAGCTTAACATTGAGATATTGTGTCACAACATGCTGAGTATATATATTCATGTTATCTATTTTTATATCCTTCCTGGACAGCCAATGGCCAAAAGTCATGCAAAGGTGTGTTCCAAAGGAAAATAGTGTGTTGTAATGAAGTACATTCAGCAAATGACAATGCAAACCACAGAAACATACAGAAAGGAAAAGTAAACTTGTTCTTTTGATGAGTTTTGTTGAATATTTAAAGTCAGAGAACAATTAGTTTATAGAAGCCAGTTTCCCTGCCTGGTTCCCCTTACAAGTAAATCACTAATATTATATCACAGCAAGTGAGCACCTCTGGAGTGGGATGGCAAGAGAGGAACTCGCAAACAGAGGTCATGGAGCATGAGTTCTTCTGAGCAGCAAATGGTCTCACACTGTGAATTCCAGTGCATTAAAGCTATCCCCAACTCACAGACAGTCTGTTGGGGACCATTTCCAGTAAGTTACAGCAGCATCATGCTCTTCTAACTTCTCTCAGGACCAAGACTGGGGCCAGGCGAGAGACAGAGAGAGAAAATCAAAAAGCTGTTACCAGCCCCCTACAGCCACCACCTCTCATATCTCATCCACAGCATAGACTCTGTCCCTCTGTCTTCAGCATTACACTTCAACGAGTGCCACCATATTTCTCTATGTAAGTCCTTGCTTCTCCTATCCTAGCCCCCCTCAAGGTTTATTCTTACCCTGGACTAGCCATCTTTCAAAACCTCTTGTATGTTTTTCTGAAGTAGGTTAGTGCTGTGGAAGCAATCTCCAGCAAAAGTGCATGCCCCTCTGAACACCAGTATTTTCAACCAGAAGGAACTACTATGGTTCAAAGCACTACCTGTCCAGCCCCCTCCACCAGTGAGTAATATATCTAGTAGAAGCATTAGAAAGGATCCAAGCCACAAAATTCACATGTTTAACACTCCAATGTTCAGAGGTGTGTGTGTGTGTGTGTGTACAGCACTGGCTCAGAGCACGTGATGGTGTCTGTTTCTAATAGCTGGCCCTGTAAAGGATAAGGGCATGCTCTTTACTGATAGCTAATCAGTTACTTTTTTAGCTTTCGTGGTAGGGATTGTGCTGCTGGTGTTGACAGTCTTGGGCTTAGTTCCCACTCTTGACCAGGGGGTCTCTACATGTGCGTCCATGGGTCCTTCTGTTTGGATCTGGGGATTCTGCTCAGCCCATTATGAAAACAGGGACTAGCTAGGATCCATGTTTCAGTTTCAAACTCGCCACCACCACCAAAAATAAGTTGTGGAATAATTGCGTCAATTGTTTTGTTTTGAGTCCAGCTGAAATCTGTATATACTGTAATTGTGAGCACAGCTGCTTTTTTAATGTGGGTTGATGTGCATCCACTTGACTAAGGAGTTAGAGCTTAGTGTTTTCCTTAAGTAACTGGCACTTGTGATAAGTAGTATGTATACCACATTGTTGGGTTCATCAACCAGGACCTCAGACATCACACTTCCAAATATGCACAGTAGGAAACAAGTCAAATACTTACAAGTGGACCCCTTGGTCCTATTGGTCCCTCTATCCCCTGTGGTCCTTGTTCGCCCTGTTTTCATGATGATAAGAACAGAGCATATTTGAAAAGTGACTCTTTGCACAAAAAAGAAATGTTCTTGTGAAAGATTCAGAAAAGAAGAAAAGTGATCTTACAGGTTTACCAGAATTTCCCATCAAACCTGGTATCCCAGGGGCACCTGCATTGCCCTGTTAGAAAGGTGAAAAAGTTAGCTATACCAAACTACCAGTTACCATAGCAGTTCAAGAGAATTAACAAATAAATTAACAAGCAATGAAATCAAACCACCTGCTGTACCCATTTTTGCTCTTACTCTTTATTCTCCACCTGATTCTCCTCCATCCAATTCCCATAAATTCTTCCCTTATTTTTGTACAGCAACCAATCACACTGATGAGACTCCAATTATAGTGGATGCACGGAAGCATGCCATATATTTAAATTGAATCCCAACTTCCAGCTAATCTCTTTTTTTGAGTTGCTCATGGTTTTTTCCTCAAATAAATTTCTTTTGGTCTGAAATTTTCAATGCTTTTTGCTCAGGCCCTATGTGAATATTCATGGAGAGTTTGAGCAGAATTGGAACAGCCATTTTTCAGTTATTTGAACTGTTATAATTGAAAGTTCTTGTCTTTTTATCCATTTAATGCAGCTGCATATGCTGTTCTTATTAACGTATCTAATCTTTTTTTGAAGTGTACTATGCTATATGTGTCAATGATATCCTCTGCAGTGAATTTCACAGAATTACTATATGCTGCATTTAAAAAAAAATTCTTTTAAGTATTTTGAATCAACAAAACCTTCTTTCATCTTTTACGTAAAATCAGTGCTATTGTCACAGTGAAAGAACTGCAAAAACTGCAGACCAACCACTGATTAAGTTTTTGTTCACTTATCTGGCATGTATCATTTCTTATGTCAATGGTTATTTTTCATTTAACCATAATGACAAGTGAACAATACTTCATTGGCTATTTTAAAATTTGATAAACACAAAATCCAGTTTTAGAGGAAAGGAAGTAGATTATTTAAATTATTTTACCTTTGGACCAGAAACACCATTTGCACCTGGGGAGCCAGGTAAACCCTAAAAGAAACAACATTTTAAATATCAGAGGTGTAGTCATGTTACTCTGGATCTGTAAAAGCGCCGAAGAGTTCTGTGGCATCTTATAGACTAACAAACGTATTGGAGCATGAGCTTTCGTGAGTGAATACATGCATCCGACGAAGTATTCACCCACGAAAGCTCATGCTCCAATACGTTTGTTAGTCTATAAGGTGCCACAGAACTCTTTAACATTTTAAATGTCATTTGTGTGTTATTACGGAGTCTAGAAATGTACAAAAAGCACCTGCTGAAACTGTTGTTAAAAATGTAACTTTACATTATCGCAATCATAATTTATACTTTTTGATTCCTTTCACCTGAAGATCTTGATGCACTTTCCAAACAGCAATTCATAAAGCCTGATCCCCCTGTGAAGTAGGTAAATAGTATTATCCCCATTTTATAGTTAGGCAAAAGGCAGCACAGGGCGGTGAAAGATTGCGCTTTGTTCAGGGTCACAACATAAGTCACTGCCACTGCCAGATTCAGAAATGGGTATAATACCCAGAACTCCCCACTTCAATCTTACGCTCAGACTACAAGACCCCTCTTTCTTGTTTACATTCCACATTCCCTCTCTTGTATACAACCGTTCACAGCAAGTGCTCTCTATCGTTAGGAAAAAACATGGCAAAAACCAAAACCAACTTCAGAATGCAACTGTAAATCAAATGATATTTTAATTTAGTTCCTTCAATATCTTCTCTGAGTATCTGCTCCTGTAGCAGAATGTTTTGGAAAAGTTTCTGTTTAACACTTGACACTGGTTTGACCCAGTGCAGGAAGTATTCTTTACCCTGGCATTGGAGGCGGAATTTTTCTCTAGCTGCAAATGTAAAGGAAATAAGGTTTTTAATTTGGGAACATTATGCACTATCTATATTCCCAACATATCCAACATTTTAAATCTACAAACTACAAGATTAAACATAAAAATGTATTTACTGGTATGGTATACATCTCCTTGACTGTGGCCAATCCACATGAATTAAGAATAGCCTTGTGTATTTTAACAGCAGAGCAGGGCTATGCCTATTATGTATGTATTTTATGGTAGATTCAATTTGTTCTTAGTTATTTATACTGTTTGAATTAAATGAAACCCTCACAACACCCAAGTGTGGAGAGCCCCATACTGGGACAGCTGCAGATTCTCCTATCACAGGCAAATCCCTCACTGACATAAAGTGAGTGCATCTGGCCACTAGCTCCCCCACATCCCTTCCACATGGGACATTTTGGGGCAGGAGGAAGTATGGGGCACTCCAGCAATCCTAGACTGGCAGAACAGCCGCTGGGGATTGTTACATCTGGGTAAATTCAACCAGCCTTAGGCTGCTCTAACTTTCATTGTGGATCATTTTGGCCCCCCACCCAGTCCCAAGATTAGGAAAGGCAGAAAGCCATCTTTCACTGCCTCACCTCCTTAGCTGCCCCAAACACAAGATCAGTACAGCTGAGAGCTGAGCCCTCAGTGCTGATAAAGACAAAATCAAATCCCAATACACAAATATCAGAATATACCTTCAATCCTTTAACTCAGACCAAAAAAAAAAAAAACCCAATAGCGATGCCTTCTACACATCAGGATGACCACAAGCCTCACCTCCTACAGCATTAAATCTAAAACCCATACCAAATAAATAAGCCCAGAATTTCTTGTTTGTATTTATGTTAAAATTTATAAGGCACTCGGGATGGGATTCAGAAAGTTATTTAGGCATTTTAACTCTTTTCATTTCAATGTGTGATGAGCAAGTATATAAACCCAGATAGATAGGCGGATAGAACTATAAAGAGATGATTAGTAAAAAGAATTGAATAAAGAATAAATATTGGTAGAAAGAATGAAAATAGCATTCTACTGATTTGTAAACGAATTCCTTTATACTTAAAACTAAACCAAGCTCAGACACCCCCGACTATCAGACAAGGGTTAGGAAACTCCACTGCCTGGATAAACTTTTGCAAAATTAAAAACTTCTTGGGCCACATGCTCCGATATTCCCACGGTGCAGAGAGTCAGGGGGTGATGTGTAAAGCTTCTACTTACACTGTTCTGATCCTGGTGTCCAGGCCTTCTACTTTGTGCTCTGTTAGAGTAGCCTGAGGGCTGTTATTTATGCCTGCCTGTAACAGCCACAAGACACTGAACCCTTAGCCCAGAACGAACTCCCAAGGGAGTTGCATGTTGGTCCACCCTTTTTTAGTAACCTACTTCCTTATTATGCTGACAGCCAGGACTTTGTTTTGTGTGCAACCCTCTATTTTGGCTATACACTTCAGGATCACCCTTGCACTGGAGTTATCCTCCCTGGGCCATTCACTCAGCTTTTCCATCCAAGGTATGATGAGGAGGCACAAAAGCTGGCACAAGTGCATCTGAGAAACTGGTCTCTTCTTTGTGTTTGAACTGAACAGGACTTTCACATTTAAAGTATCAGATACCTACTGGCAGTCCTTGAAGTCCTGCATCACCTGGAGCACCAGGTTTTCCTGGTTCACCCTGAAAAAAATCGATTTACATAAATTATATAAAATCTTCAGTTAAATCAGTTAAAAAAAACTTTATTTCTAGAAAGCAGAAACAGTGTGATTTTTAGACATTTACGCTGGGGAAGTTTACTACAAATTACCACAGGAACGTTCAGAAACCAATAGCAGTAGCACAATTGAAAAACATACAAAATGTATAGGTGAGTGGAGCTATTACAGTTAGAACAATGTGAATCAAACAACATGTAAACTGAGATAGCTAGATAGGATACAGTTAGCCTACCTTTGCTCCAGGCATTCCAGGGATCCCTTCCCGGCCATCAACCCCTGGTAAGCCCTTGAAACACAGATAGCATATTGTTATAAAGAACATTCTTTGCTTGTCTTAATGCTGTTCCCCAGCATTTGCAATCTAAAGGATCATGATAGGGAGCAAATTTTTAAAATAAATAGATATACATACAGCTTCTCCTTTAGGCCCAGGGAGGCCAGTTATTCCTCTAATACCTTGAGGACCCTAAAAAAAAAAAAAGATACATTGAAGTGGCATATGCAAGAAGCATCAATACATGATTATTCATGGATGTATTTGGTAAGTTACCTTCAGCACACGTAATGTGATATATAATATTATTGCTAAATGTTTACTGGTAAATATGATTTGAACTCACCCTGTCTCCCTTTGGACCTGTCTCTCCCCGTAGACCTCTCTGTCCCTGGTCTCCCTGCAGGAAATATTTTCATTTAGCAAAATTGTCAGAATACAATTGGTCGTATTGATTAAATGAAATCAGGTAAAACATCAAAGGTGAAATTCACTCTTGTGCAGACAGCATGTGCTTGGCCCTGTGCAACATTTGAGCCCCAAATCAAGGGTTTAGGTGGGTCTTAAATGGTACATAGCGACCTCTAACTGGTGAATTTCAGTTTAATGGCTCAGTCTTGCATTACTTGGGAACACCTAAAACTCCCAGTGAAGCCAATTAGCATTTGGGTGCATAAAGATGCAAGATCTAGCTTTTAATAAGCACCACTGCCTTTTAAATGTCCTTTTGTTTTCACATTTACCCATATGCCGCTTAGGCTGCACTCTCACTCTATAAACAACTAAAAAGTAATTCAGTGGAACCCTCTTAAAAGGAAATCACTTCACTATGGGAAGGAAAGATATCTACATTCACTGTATGCTGGTGTCCATGCTGACTAGTCCATTTAGGCAATTATAGATAGATATATAGTTTTCTCAAACTTTCTTAAGATATATTAGATGGTACTTCCCTTCCCCTTATTAGATCAAAACACTGTTTCAGGTGTTTAGGTACTTACGCTCAGAAGGTGAGTACATCTATATTTTTTCTGTGGAGGACGCACTAATTCTAAATGAAATATTTAATTTACATTGAAACTAATGTGTAATTTACATAGACATTAATTGGCCTGTGCAGTTTATACTTAACAGGCCCAGCTTGACCTTCAGAGCCCAAAGGGAGTTTACTGATTTGGCACTGAGAAATAAACATCCTTTTACTAAGTGCCTGTTCTGTTATCAAGTTACACCATTAACTTCAACAGCAACACTGTCAGACTCAGAATGTCTGAAAAAACCTATACAATACACAATACCACCTGAATAAAGGTGCTTAATTAGAACAATTTCTCTGCTATAAGGCTAACTTTTATTTCTTTTGTTATGACATCCCAAGCTACTTTCCCCACCAAAACAAATATTGTTAGAAAAGAGGTAAAGTGCCCTTGTTTAAATGGACAACATTTAGCTTGTATTGGACTAAAAAATGATTTGTTTATCCCCATGTATGAAAGGGAAGAGTCACTGTGATTTTTATCATTCAACTGAATAATGCAAAGAGAAGTTTTTCTGTTTTGTTTGTAAAACAAGAGACTCTTGTGTCTCCAAAACATAAAAGTGCTTGCCGCTGTGTTATGACAGTGGGCAGGAATAGAGGCAAAGATATGCATGTATGTTATGCCCAATTTTTAAAAAACATTTTTTCTTTATTTTTTATATATGCCATTTTAAGAACACAAATTGTTATACCAGGCTAACCTGGCCCATCTTGTCTGGTATCAGTTACAGGAAATCATCTGTTCCTGTTGCTTCTGAGAAAGAAATGCTCAAACACACACAGGCTAATTGTGCAATGTTACATCATGGGCTGGAGAGAGAATTATTTACATATATTGTCATTTGTACCGTTTATGATTATGCGCTTAAGCATGAAGAAATCCTGTCTAGTAGAGATTAAATGAGATCAACTATAAGGTTGAATGTTATGTGAAGGGTGGTTGGGGAGACAATGATCCTAGGGGAATGCGGCAATTACTTCCAGATTCCCTCAGAATCTGCTTATACCTCAATAATGTTAAAAACCTTTGTAGCTGGGGAGCTGATGCCTAGCAGTGGCAACTGTCACGCACAATAAGTGGTAGTATTTGATCTACTTTTTCCTTCCCTTCATCCCTCCTCCTCCCTTTAGTTTAGCTAGATTTGAGAAGTGAAAAACTGGGAAACCAGTGGGGATGTGGGAGGTTAGTGGGGAAGTGGGAAGAAAAGGAGGCCCATTGTGCTGTCTCCCAACATTTTCTCTGAGGATACATGTACTGATCATTCTATATTGAATGTAACACACAAATGGGCATGCTTTTATTAAAAGGGCAGAGACCTGGAGAAAGCTTGGAAGCCTTTATAAGAACTTGCAGAACATTGTGACTTTGGCATCAGTAAGGAGAACACATGCAAGATTGTCTAGATGTTGGGATTTTGAACAAGGAACTTTTGGGAAAGTTAGAGTGAACATCTGAGCTAACTTTGGAACACATGGCACCAGTAGCATGGCAGTCAGGGCTGATGAAAATGAAGCAAGCACATAGCAGAAACATCATGCTGCCGTGAATCGAGGTGTGACTAGAACAGCTCCAATGCAACCAGAAGTCTCACAGCGGCAGCCAGCTGTAAGTGTACAGCAGCCTCTAAAGCAGTGGTGTCCAACCCTGGGTCTGGGGTGGGGACGCTTGTGGTCCTGAAGAGACTAAATTGTGGCCTTTGAGCATAACTGTGTCAAGAAGAAAATGCCCTGAAATTGTTAGACCAAAGTGTTTGAATTAGCCCTATTACTACAGGGATCTACAAGCGGACACCTCTTTCTCCATGGCCACAGGAGCAGCTCTGAGGTGAGATGGGAGAACTCTGAGCAACTGCTGTCCCTTTCTTGCTGTGATTGCTATACAGCTCACGCGCTTAGCATCTGCTCATTGCAGAGGCTGGAGGGAGCAGCACCGGTTACTTCATTCCCTAATTTTCTGTCAGGATGTGGAAGCCCAGGGGAAGCAGAACAGAAGTTCGATTGGTTCTGCCTGCACCTGAGGCTGTGCCTACCAAAGAATAACTTCCCTCCCACGACATCCACCCCAAGGGGAAATGAGAGAGAAGCTGGCAAACAACACTAATAATGACTCCCTTAGTCTCTGCCTAGCTCAGTTTGGAGAAGCCTGAAGTCTCTTCTCAGCTTGCTCTGACTTATATCAGTTAGAGCCATCTCCTAGGAGCCATATGCCAGCTGGGGCTAGCCAGCTACTCCTCCTCACCCCTGGAGGCCAGAGCTGCATGGAGCGAGATGTAGCCACGGGGCTGGCAATCCCGCGGGCTGGATTGAAAGCCCTGATGGGCCGGATCCGGCCCGCAGGCTGTAGTTTTCCTTCCCCTGTACTAAGAGAAAACCCTTTGCCAAAGCAAACAGCCCCCTGCTTTACTTCTATAAATTTTCTTAAAAGTTAATATCACTTTGAATGATCTGGCTGACACAAAACTCTACTTACAGATCCACCAGGGAGTCCTCGTGGACCAGGGTCACCATCAAGGCCACGAGCACCCTACAGAATAAAGAGATAACACAAGATAGTCGGGCTGACTTCCTGAGATGTACCAAGCACCTACATATCCCAAGTACTTCAGTAGGAATTGCAAGTGCCCTGCACCTCTCTGAATTTGGCTCTGGGTTATTAAAATAAGTACAGTTTTCATAAAATGGCTTTTTAATCTTTTTAAACTCTAGTTTGCCTTTTGGGGAGTTATATAATTAAATGCCAGCAAATGTTATATATGAAATTATGTCATTCCTCTATCAAAACATACTGGACAGTGATGAATTAAGCCACTTTAAACTATTTCAGAACAATTCATTGTTGTTAACTAATTCCCTGCATCACACAAAAACACACTGCACATATATAGTATAATAGACTGACACCAAAATGTGAATTGCAATTGATTTTTATATAGTGTCTCATAAAACTATCTTCAAAAATGCTTTATAGAGAGAATCAATTATAAGCCAAAGTGGGGAAAAAATGTTTTCAGGAAAGATTTAGAAAGAATAATGAACGTGTGCCTCAGAAAGAGGCAGTAAGTATTTCACATAGCTGGGGCAGGAATGTAAGTGGCCAAATAACTGTGGGAGGTGAAGGGGACAATGTGGGTATATGATGGGAATCGTAGAACAAGAAAGCAAGCTTTGCTTTCCATATCTTTCACTGGATACTCAGAGTGGATTTGTACCATACTGTTCAGTGACTGGCTATCGAAACTGAGTTAATGAAAGTGATCCATGTACCAAGGCAAGCAAGTGAAAATTAGAGACAGAAGAAGTAGAAAGGTTGAGGCGGACACAATTAGGGGAAAGGAATATTCAATAAACTTCAGTTTTATTTCAAAAGGTTATGGTTCACGTAAATTATTATCACAATTAAGCTTGATGCCTTGCCAACAGCACCAAGAGGCTATGCCAAACTACTGTAAGTCTTGGGGAGAAGGAGAGAATAGTAAGAAACTGCAGAAAGTCCACTTTAGCAAAATTTACTGATGTACTGAAGGCATTTACTCAGAAAGGAAAGGGTTGGCTGTTGTCCTGACCAGAAGTATGATGTTACAATTACTGCAACACACTTGGTGGGAGAGGGAAAGTGCAGGCATAGCAAAGGAGGGCATCAAAAGTTTAAGTAAGGCTAAACCCAGAAAGCACCCATTGCATAGTGATCCATGGTTTAAAAATTGCATGTAGTGGAGCCAACCTCTACCAGCTGCATTTGATTTTATAGAGATAATTGCTAGTACTTACTTTGTTCCCTTTTGCTCCCATTATACCAGTTATGCCTCTCAAACCCTGAATCCCCTGGAAATGAAAAATAAGAAAAGTATTGTGACAATTTAGACCATACTGCTATTTTGTTATCAGAAATGTGGTAGTTTTCAGATAGTAGACTTCTTAAGATACTACATATTTTCTTTGTCATTTTATTCCTTCCCTTATATATAAAAAAGAGGCAAATGCTTCTGCATTAAAATGTTTAATTCATGTGGTAATTTGAAAACTGTACAATTAATAAAATATCAAATTAGAACACAGGTAACTCAGTCTAGAGGAATTGTCAGATTGCCCAAAACCGCACTGAGGCCTCAAACACAACTAAATATTAGGGACAGAAAAACACTCATTGTTCTGAGGACCATAAAGTTGAAGTAAACCCCTGAAAAAAAATTTGACACAGGAACCGGGTCTAAGGCTTTTACTTCTAAGAAACCTTACAGACTATTTCAATCCTTACCGTCTTCCCTATAAAGATCCACCCCCTCACCAGGCCTGGCATATCCCTTTTTAAGATGACATCACTTTCCCTGCCTCTTGAATCCTCGGTTATAGTGGACAACACTTTAAAATATTGTGATTTTTGAAGAGCTGTGGAGTTAAATGAGTAAAGCAATGTGTTATTTCCTGATGAATGCACTATATGAGAACCTGTATGACCGTGGGCCACTAACTACAAGTGTGTTAAATGACTAGGCCTGGCTGAGGATGAACACTACAGGTCCCCTTTGGGAACAGAAAATGGATTTTTTAGGACAGTGAGCTCAGGCAACTACTTTATCAGGGAGATTTTATCAGTATTAAGGGTAAAAGGGCTTATATTCTTCATTCTATGCAGTCTCTTGTATTTCTGTAAGCTCTAATCAGACTTTTATGTTTGTCTGGACCTTCGTGATCTACGACTTGAAAGTCATGAGCGTGAAGGGTAGTTCAGCCTACTGAATGATTTTATTTCCCCCAAAATTGCACTAGTCAACTCTCCAGTCAAACCTGGATACAGTAAGCATTAGAGAACTCTTTTAAATCCCAGAAAAATATAAGTCCTCACCATCCACACTTCTTTCTCCTGACTCACTCACCAGGAAACCAGAGACTATGCAAACTCTGACAAAGGGAGTAAGCATGCCATGATTAAGGCCCAGTTCTTCTTCGAGTGATTGCTCATATCCATTCCATGTAGGTGTGTGCGCGCCGCGTGCACGTTCGTCGGAAGACTTTTACCCTAGCAACTCAGTGGGTCGCCTGGGCGCCCCCTGGAGTGGCACCACCATGGCGCCAGATATATACACCAGCCGACCCGAACAGTGGAGCGCGGCTTAGCTGACCTCCACTTCCCTAGCTACTCGTAGTTTCTCTCGTTAAGTATATAGTTCAGATGTTATAGTTGTAGTTAACTTTATTTGTTTGTAGTATAGTATAGTGTATTTATTTCACAGGGGTTTGGGGTTTATCCCCTTCCCCTCACCCGGTGCCGGCTCCGATGCCCGGTCCACAGGGTTTTATAATGCTCGGCCGGCCACAAGCCGAGGCCGACAAGAGATCCTCTCCTAAGTGCCTCGAGGAATCTCACCTCACAGATAAGTGCCACATTTGTGAGGCCTTTAATCCGAGAACAAAGGGGAGCGGGACTTTCATCTCAAACAGCTCCTGAGGGAGGCAGCTCTTGCTCCTCCACTCTCAGCACCGAGTGCTGGTTAGTCTTCAAGGAGCGCTCCCTCGGCACCGGATCGCCGGTACCGCCAAGGCCTCTCGGCACCGGCCGTCGCTGGCTCCTATGTCCACTCGGCATGGATCCCTCTCCTGGAGGATGAAGAGGCACAATATCCCTGCTGTGTCCGAGCCGCCTGCTCCGCAGCTGAGCGCTATGCTCGGTCGGATCGCCCGGCACCGATGTCTGCCGCGGCACCGACAATATCCGCATCATTAACTCCGGCCAGGCAAGAGCCGTCGAGTCCAGTGCTGGAAAGCTCCCCGGTACGAACCGTGGTCGAGCTCACTATTAAGCTGCTTCAGAGCCGCCTGCTCCGCAGCCCGAGCGCTCTACTACGTCGCACTGCCCAGCACCAGTACCTGCTGCAGCACCGACAGTATCAGCACCGTCGACTCCGGCCACGCAAGAGCCGTCGAGTCCAGCACCTGAACGCTCCCCCGTGCGAGCTGTGGTTGAGCTCACTATTCCCTCCACGCCGGAAACATTTCCACAGTGAGGGAGTTGATGGCAAGGTCAGAGCCTGCGCTGCTTTAACCCCCGGCACCGCCAGTGCGGGTTATATTGTCTATCGGCGAGCCCGTCTTGCTCACGCCACCCTGCGTTGGCACCAGAGAGCGGCACCGCTCACGATTGCAGTCCCGCAGATGTTCTCGGTCCTGTCGCCAAGCCCAGTGCCGGCACCGTTCACGGTCCTGGCACCGTTCCCCATATCGGTACCGGTCGTACCCGTGGCACCGATCAGCGTCCCGTTCCCCGACGTGGTACACTCGGTGCCGATCCAGCTCCCGGCACCGCTCCAGGCACTGGACTCACGTAGCCACTCCCGGCGTCGAGCCTCGAGATCTCGGTCAGCCTCCCGGCATCGCTCCGGTCGCAGGTCCCATTCTCACTCCCGGTACCGGTAGGCCTCACGGTACCGATCCCCGGTGCCGCGTCGAGCGCCATGACCTGGAGAGGGAGACTCTGCCCAGGGCTTTTACTTCTCCATGGCCATCCATTCAGATGTGCACACCAGAGTCTTCCAGGTGCTCCAGGCTAGGACCCTGACCCCCATCAGTGGCTGTCCTGTACATCTTGGGCGTGCCATCAGGCCAAAGGCCTACCTGTGATCCCATCGCGCTCTGTTCTGTCAGAGCACTGGGTACCAGGGGCGATAGTTAGCCATCCCCCTCTGACCGGTACGGAGGAAGTCCAGTTCTGCCACCGGATTCCCACATCCCACCGGATCAGCAGGTCGTCCAGGAGCGTGAGCCCACTTGCCCCCAGCCTTTCTTCTCCCTCCTTCCCAGATGAGGCAGTGGCAGAAGCGTACTCCTTGGGCCCTCCCCTAATCGGCCTGGGGGCCCATCAGGACCTCCCGAGACGGGTGGCATTCACTATGAATCTCCAAGTGGCCACTATCCCGCCCGTGGGCACGGGAGTCGAATGCATGTGCATGGTATCCTCCAGGGGCGACGGGCACCTATATGTACGTCTTTCCTCCTGCTCCCTTGTCATCTAGTCCATCAATCAGACATAATGCCATGGCCTACAGGTACCAGCCCCTATGTCCAAGGGGGCTAGGCAAATGAACTTCCTGGGCCATAAGATGTACTCGGCAGGCACCCTGCAACTTCGTGTAGCAAACCAGCAAGCCCTGCTTAACCGTTACTATGGGCGGCGGTGAGGGAATTTACGGAGTCGGTTTCTCAAATCTCCCGTCAAGAGTTTGATGCCCTCCTGGAAAAAGGGCCGAAGTGGCGAAAGCTTCCCTCCAGACCTTGTTGGATGTAGCGGTCTCCACAGCCACGACTCTGGCCTCGGGTGTTGCCATGAGGCGCATTTCATGGCTCCAGTTATCGAGCCTTCCCTCGCAGCTGCTGCACACCATACAGGACTTGTCCTTCAATGACAAAGGCCTGTTCTCAAGGCCCAAAGGACAGCGAGGTCACTACGCACTCCCTCTCAGCATCTACATGCCGATGTCTCACTGCCGACCTTTCCGCCAGCCTCACCGCCCTTACCCTGCGCCTAGACAAGGACAGGGCTTTGCCAGCAGGCAACGCTGAGGCAGTCATAGGCATTGGGGCCAAAATCAGGGTCCTCCTAACACCAATCGGGCAAAAGCCTATCCCTCCTCATCCCTCTTGAGGACCCCGCTCACGAGCAATTCCTCTTGCAAGAGGTGCGGGCACTCCTCACCATCGGAGCTATAGAGGAGGTTCCAAGGACGAAGGGACAAAAGGTTCTAGCCCCACTAGTTCCTGATCCCCAAGGTGAAGGGAGGTCTCAGACCTATCCTACACCTGCGGGAGCTCAACAAGTAATGATATACCTGGAGTTCCGCATCGTATCCATGGGGACCGTCATCCCATCCTTGGATCTCGGAGACTGGTATGCCACCCTCGATATGAACGGCGCGTATTTTCACGTCGCCATTTATCCTCCACGCAGAAGGTACCCCCGGTTTATGGCCAGCTGTCATTCCAGTTTACGGTCCTCCCAGTCGGCCTCTGTGCAGCCCCCTGTGTATTCACAGTGTCTAGCTGTAGTCGCCGCCCTCTCCGCCACTGTCGGATACACCTGCTCCGTATCTGGACGATTGGCTCATTCCAGGGGCCACCGGGGCCCAAGTTACCTCTCGTGTGGGCGTCGACTAGGTCCTATTCCTGCGTTTAGGCCTGATGATCCATATAGCAAAATCCACCCTGATTCCCACTCAGGGAGTAGACTTAACTGAGGCCACCCTGGACTTCAGTATCGCACAGCCTGCTTACCTACGCCTTAATTTCACGCAATGGTAACCATTGTACAAGGTCTACAGACCTTCCTGGCAACTTTGGGTTGAACTTGCCTAGGTTTCCTGGGCCACATGGCTGCCTGCACGTGCGTAACCGAACAGGCCAGGCTTCGCCTCCGTACACTTTAATCGTGACTCACATCGGTGTACCACCCGGCCAGAGACAGCATGGTCATGGTCACCTCAATCCCCCGAGCGTCCTAGGCTCCCCCGACTGGGGGTCGATGCCCTCCCTGATGTGTGCAGGGGTGCTGTTCCATCCACCTCACCCTCGGTGTCCCTCATGATGGACGTCCCCATCTCTTGGCTGGGGTGCTCACTTGGGTCAGTTTCCCACTCCAGACCTTTGGTTGGCTCAACAGCTGCCCTTGCACACCAATGTCCGGGAGTTGGGAGCAGTCTGCCTGGTATACCAGGCGTTTCAGCAGCACCTACAAGGCTGTTGTATCGGTGTTCACAGACAACACAACGGACACCCGTTGCATAAACAAGCACGGAGGAGCACAGTCCTCCTCTCTTTCCAGGGAGCTATCCAGCTCCGGGACTCCTGCACAGCTCAATCGACGGACCTGGTAGCGTCCTTTCTCCTAGGGGTCCGGAACACTCTGGCGGATCGCCTCAGCAGTTCCTTCCTGTCTCTCAAGTGTTTGATTCCTCCGGTTGTTATCCATTACGCTTCCGGAACTTCGCTCTCGCGGGAACAGAACGAGAGAGAAGTTCTGCTCATGCCAAGGCCTCTCCCCGGGCTCGATCTTGGCTGCTTTTCTGATGCCGTGGACGAGCCGTCTGCCGTCCGCTTTCCCACCGCTCCCGCTGGTTCGCAAGGTCCTGCTAACACTCCGCAGGGACAGAGCGCATCTGATCATGATCGCTCCAGCGTGGTCCAGGCAGCACTGGTACACCATGTTGCTAGACCGGTCGGTAGCCAACCGATTCCCCTACCTCTTTGCCCAGACCTCATAATGCTGGATCACGGCAAACTTTACCATCTAGCCTTCAATCCCTGCACATCTTCGCATTCCTGCTGCGGGCCTAAACCGATCCGAGTTACGTTGTTCTGCCTCGGTTCTACAGGATTCTCCTGGGTGGTAGGAAGCCTTCCACTTGGTTAACGTATCTGCCCAACTGGCAGTCTTTCTTTTGCTGCTACAAAACACAAGGTTTCCCCCACAGCGGTTCCGATCCATTTCCTCGTGGATTGCCTATGATCTTCAAACAGCAGCGCCTGGCGCAGTTCGTCATTAAGGGTGCACTTGGCAGCCGTCTCTGCCTTCCTCCCAAGGGAGAGTGGCCGCTTCATATTCTCACACTCTGTGGTTTCTAGGTTCCTCAAGGGCTTGGGGCATTTATGCCCCCAGGTTCGCCGCCCCACCAACTCCTGGGTCTTCAACCTGGTTATAAGCTGACTTATGCCTGCTCCATTCAAGCCACTGACAACATGCTCGCTGAGATACCTGTCCTGAGGGACAGTTTTTTCCTTGTAGCCTTTGCATCGGCTGGACAAGTCTCCGAGCTTCGGGCTCTCACAGTGGACCCACGGTGCACTATGTTGCGTAAGGACAAGGGGCAGTTGGGACCACGTCCGGCCTTCCTCCCTAAGGTGCTGTTGACTTTTCATATCATCCGGGATATCTTCCTTCCGGTCTTCTTTCCGAAGCCCCATTCATTGCGACTGGAGCACATTTGCCCTCCCTAGATGTCCGTAGGGTGCTCGCTTTTTATGTCAAGCGGACAAGCTTTTTTGTACGCCCCCAACTCTTCGTTGTATTGGCAGACCGAATAAAGGGCCTACCTGTCTCCTCCCAAAGCTTTTCATCTTGGATGACGTCATGCATTTGCACCTCATGTGACTTGGCCCATGTTCCGTCGAGCCACCTTACTGCTCGTTTCACCAGGGCTCAGGCTTCTTCTGCTGCCTTTCCGACTCATATACCCTTCCAGGGGCTATGTTGTGCTACCACCTGGTCCTCGATCCGGACCTTTGCTTCTTTGGTCTACTGTCCAGAGATGATGCAGCCTTTGGCTCAGCAGTTTGCATTCTGCAACATCTCACTCCGACCCCACCGCCTACGTAAGGCTTGGGAATCACCTACATGGAATGGATATGAGCAATCACTCGAAGAAGAAAAGACGGTTACTCACCATTGTAACTGTTCTTCGAGATGTGTTGCTCATAACCATTCCAAACCCACCCTCCTTCCCCACTGTCGGAGTAGCCGGCAAGAAGGAACTGAGGAGTGGGTGGGTCGGCTGGTGTATATATCCGGCGCCATGGTGGCGCCACTCCAGGGGGCGCCCAGCCGACCCACTGAGTTGCTAGGGTAAAAGTCTTCCGACGAACGTGCATGCGGCGTGCACACACCTACATGGAATGGATTTGAGCAACACATCTCGAAGAACAACAGTTACAACGGTGAGTAACCGTCTTTTCTGTTGTTGGGAGTGATCCTCTTGCTCCTTCCTGTTCCCTATTGCATGTCTTAGCTATGGGAACTGGAGGGAGGGCTGATCATGGAGGAACCAGCTAAGGAAGAACAAACAGGAACAAGGAAATTAGGACTCTTGGGAGAGGCACAATGAAACTATAGGAGTATGCCACAATCTGCCCAGGAGTGGTGGCCACTAAATCCTCAGTTCTGCAAAGTCTAAAGGTACATCTACTCTGGAAAAAAAAAAAAGACCCATGGCAGCAAGTCTCAGAGCCTAGTTCTACAGACTTGGGCACACATTTCTAAAAATAGCCGTGTTAGATGTTCCCTCTCAGGCTGGAGCTCAGGGTCTGAAACATGGTAAGAAGTGTGGTCTCAGAGCCTAAGCTCCAATCCAAGTGAGAATATCTACTTGGCTATTTTTAGCACCATCACACAAGCCGAAATCTGTAGACCTGGGCTCAGAGACTCACTGCTGCAGGGTTGTGTTTTTTGTTTTATTTTTGTTAGTATAGATGTACCGTAAGTCTCAAAGTCTTTCCAGGTTCAGGCCTAGGTCACCAAAATCATGCACAGTAAGGTCAGAAAAGCCCAGTTCAATCATCTAGTTGCCTCCCTGTGGTTTAAAAAGTAATATAAGACAAGTATCAGAGGGGTAGCCATGTTAGTCTGGATCTATAAAAGCAGCAAAGAGTCCTGTGGCACCTTATAGACTAACAGACGTTTTGGAGCATGAGCTTTCGTGGGTGAATACCCACGTATTTCGTATTCACCCACGAAAGCTCATGCTCCAAAACGTCTGTTAGTCTATAAGGTGCCACAGGACTCTTTGCTGCTAATATAAGACAGACCACACTGATTATTTACAAGGTGAAAGCATTACAAGAACCAAACTGTGAGAGCAGAAAAGGGCATGCTGTGAGGTTTTACTATGCACAGTTTTAAATATTTTGACCTTTAATCACAATCAGTGTGATATTATTATTAAAAGATAGATGTGTAATATTATTTCATGTCTAATTGCTTATAAAAAACAAATATGGTGACATGAAACAAATTGATAGTGCTATTAAAAAAGGAAATACTTTACTGGAGGGCCTTGAGCTCCGACATCACCTATGACTCCCTGGGCACCTTCCTCACCCTGGAAAAACAAAAGAAAGAAAGATGAAGCAAATCCGTACCAGGAAAGGGAAAACACTAACAGCATAAGGGTTACTACTTCTTACTCACTGATCCCTGTCAACATGCTCTGCATTGAAGGAAACCCAGCATTGACACATTTCCTGCCCCAAAGAGCTTACACTTAATATTAGACAGATAGTAAATTAAGGCACATAATACATTGGCTCATTAAATTAAAGGGGAATTGCAACACATTTCAACTCTCTCTGTATTAAAAATTTGCAGACTTATTTCTTTGCTGAATTATTGTTTATAGCCTTCATGGAAGAAATGTGTTCCAAGAAGGAGTGTGAATGAAGATGAGGTCATTATGCTCAAGAGTAGCAAGGGTATGTTTTATTTAAGCTAAATCATTCCATTTTTCTCAAAGTTAGTATTCCCAGGTTTATTAATTCAGATTTTAAAACACTGTAATGAGGTTTAGGTCAGAGTCTGAAAACTGGATGTGTATGTTGATAGCCTCACATGCAATCCAGCATTATCCTTCAGTGTTGTTATTACTAAACCAATACTGTGCCTTATTAATCCAGACACCTTTCTGGTGACCAGGTAACACGCCCTCCCCCCCCCCATGCTCTTAGAGAGCAGAACTACAATTCTCAGTGCCAGGCTGATTTACAAGAGGTTGGTTCTGGGGCACAACAGGGATTTGGCAACTCCCATAGCTCAAGCATTCTGAAAAGTGGGCGGACTACTTCTGAGAAGTTAATATTCTTTTCATTGTATATATGGATATGGAGCAGGGGTTTATGGCACAAACTTTGTTCCTTATTTTTAAGGTAGTTTAAGATGCTAGATTGCCTGCCTTGGAAAGAGAAGTCCTCTGTGGACCAAAAAGTTACAGCATGGGCAAAGGTAGTTCAGGGTTCCCCAAATTTCCTCACAAGTATCCAACAAGCCCATTCCAGATGAATTGTGTTTTTATGTGAGAATGTAGTTCAGTCTTCAAGCAATTCAGTCCTTGGCCCTTTCCTTCATCTCTGCTGTGGTTACCTAGATCTTTACTATACTTTTCCCTCCCCATCATGTACTCTTTTCCCCCATGCTGCCATCTCATTCTCCCTTTGCCCTCTCCCTGCTCAGTTGTGCCATCCTAAGCATTCTTTAATCTCCTATAGACTCTCTGCACTTAATTCCCAATTTTTAACATTAATAAATACTGGTTTTATTGTGCAGCTAGTTCAATAATAATTATTCTGATGGTCAAAATGAAAAGTGAGAATGTCAATTTCTGTGTGATAATGAATGCAGAATAGAGGGGATGACTTAGCAGATAATGACTTAGCCATACAGGAAGGGGCTGTCAGTTTTTTCTGGCAGAACTATCAACAATTTCGATGGATTCTAACAAGATGACTCTTTTTGAAGCATAGGCTAAGCTGGCAGTTATTTTGCTACCAATCATTGCCTTACATTAAACTACTGCTTGCCCATTAAAATACTGTTCTCTTACCTTATGACCTTGCTTCCCTGGTTCACCATCCTCTCCTTTTACTCCTTTGTGACCCTAAAATAAAGGAATAAAAAAAGAGTGCAGACAATTTATTTAGAATTTGAGAAATCCACTCTTCCAATATAGCCTGCCTACCACTCTCCAGGTGTGCCTTCTGTAAAATCTCCCCAACTCCATGCACACCTAGACATATTCGGAAATGGACTGTAGTGCAACCTTCAGAAAAACCTAATCCCAGATCCAGTAAATCAATGTGTCCAACACTGCACTAGTAATCCCCTCATAGGGATAGTATCCCCAGAAATCAGACAAAAGAACATAAAAGAAACTAGAGTAAGTGTGAGTCAAGAAGGTGCTTGTTTCAATTTGACATTCTGAGGCCTTCCAAGCCAATCAAAAGGCTTGGAGGAATACCTAGCATGTCTGAAGCTTTGGGACTATAGATGCTTTGGAAAGTGATCTCACCAGTATCTTGGCACCATGCTTTCTGGACAATATAATGGGACCCAAAGGCCAGGAAGTCCCCACCCCAATCAGTGATTCAGTACATCAGTTCTCTTACCTTCATTCCTATTAGTCCAGCATGTCCTGGACGACCAGGTGCACAAGCATTGGGACACTGAAAAAGTATCCACACATTGAGTTAACATGGATAAGAAACTTTAAAAAGTACATTTTGGTTTAAGATTGTATTTTTCAAAAAGGTGAACAAATGTCTTACCAGTGGATCTCCTTCATGCAGCCCAATTGTTCCCTAAATTTGATAAAAAGGTTCAAAGTTAGAAAGAGAACAACAGAAAAAAATGACCTTGTCTCATATAATGAAAACCACACCTGACACACTTCAATGTAGGAAAGCAGAAAATATAGAAACATCAGATAATCTCTGGGGCTGAAATCCCGAAAGTGCACTTAAACACTTATGCCTGGCCCATGTCAGCTGACTTGGGCTCATGGTGTTCAGGCTCTGTGGCTATAAAATTGCAGTCTAGATGTTCAGGCCTGTGCTGGTGCCTAACTTCTGGGACCCCCACAAGGGGGAAGGGTCCCTGAAAGGCGGCCTCCAGCCCAAGCCCAAACACCACAATTTTACAGTCTTGGAGCCCAAGCCCCGTGAGCCCAGGTCAGCTGACGTAGGCCAACTGCAGGTGTTTAACTGCTGTGTAGACATACGCAAAGGGAGCTTTATTTAATTGTCATAAATTGCAGGTGTCTGTGTGCAATATTCTGCCCTCCATCATGGATTTGCTTTTCTGAAAAGCAAAAACTCTTTGTTTTCGAAGCATCACATATTTCTTCTAAGTACTGAAAGCCACACATGAGAATTAGACTAAAGTAATACAATACATATTTTTGTATACATTCAGACTAATATTCACATATGAACTCAGTGTATTCTGTAAACACAGCATATTTTTGTTTTAAATATCAACAGTTGCATCTGATTTTTTAATACTATATATTAAGTGTTCCCATATCTCATTTGGCTATGTAGTCCAGTTGCACCACAGATCTTATGTTATGTTCTCAGCAGAAGTATTTCTACTTTGTAATTGACTGAAAATTGTTTTCAGAGTTGGGGTTCTTAAAGACGTTATCTGGGTAAATGAAACACATGAAGGTGCACTTTCTTATATTCTGATGATTAATGAAAACAGAGCAAAAACATCTCCTTCATAAGGACAAGACTTAATTTTTTAGAGAAAAAAGATCCCTCTTTCAGTAGAAGAGTTGATAGACAATTCATGATTCTATCAGCCATTGGAATTGCAAGTTAGAGATCTGTGTACAAAAGAGGTGCAGTCAATAGAAGAAAAAAGAGTTATTAATAGCGTAGCTGAAGTCAACGTACTTAGATCTACTTACTGTGGTGTTTTCACTGCGGTAAGTCGACAGCTGATTCTCTCCCGTTGACTCCACTTGTGCTTCTCATTCTGGTGGAGTACCAGAGTCAACAGGAGAGCATTCAGCGGTCTATTTATTGTGTCTATACTAGATGCGATAAGTCGACCCCCGCTGGATCGATCACTGCCCGCCGATCCGGTGGGTAGTATAGACAAGCCCTTGGTTGTCTCTTTCCAAGTTAAAAAGTCCCCATCTTTCTAATCTGTCCTCATACAGAAGCTGTGCCATTCCCCTAATAATTTTTGTTGCCTTTCTCTGTACCTTTTCCAATTCTAATATATCTTTTATTTATATATAGAGATGGGGTGACCAGATCTGCGCACAGTATTCAAGATGTGGGTGTGCCATAGATTTATATAGAGGCATTATGATATTTTTCTCTTATTATCCATCACTTTCCTAATGGTCCTTAACATTGTTAGCTTTTTTGCACACTGAGTGGATGTTTTCAGCGAACTATCCACAATGACTTCAAGATCTCTTTCTTGAGTGGTAACAGCTAATTTAAACTCCAACATTTTATATGTAGAGTTGGGATTATGTTTTCCAATGTGCATTACTTTGCATTTACCAACATTGAATTTTATCTGACATTTTGTTGCCCAATCACCCAGTTTTGTGAGATCCCTTTGTAACTCTTAGCAATCTGCTTTGGACTTAACTATTTTGAGTAGTTTTGTATCATCTGCAGACTTTGCCACCTGACTATTTACCCCTTTTTTCCAGATCTTTTATGAATAGGTTGAACACCAAAGGACCCAGTACAGAACTCTGGGGGACGCCACTATTCACCTCTCTCCATTCTGAAAACGAAGCATTTATTCCTACCCTTTGTTTCCTATCTTTTAACCAGTTACTGATCCACGACAGGACTTTCCCTCTTATCCCATGACTGCTTACTTTGCTTAGAGCTTTGGTGAGGGACCTTATCAAATGTTTTCTGAAAGTCTAAGTATACTACATCCACAGGATCCAGAGGATCATCCTTCTCCACATGTTTGCTTACCCCCTCAAATAATTCTAATATATTAGTGAGACATGATTTTCTTTTATAAAATCTGTGTTGACTCTTTCCCAACAAATTGTGTTCATCTATGTATCTGATATGTCTGTTGTTTAGTATAGTTTCAACTAATTTGCCTGGTACTGAAGTTAGGCTTACTGGCCTGTAATTGCTGGGGTTGCCTCTGGAGCTTTTCTTAAAAATTGATATCACATTAGCTATCCTCCAGTCATCTAGTGCAGAATCTGATTTAAATGACAGGTCACACAAGGACACAGCACTTATCCAAACATTAGCATATATTAAACATAACCACTTACTCTGGGACCTGGGGGCCCTGGTGGGCCTGGAGGACCTCTCTTTCCAGCATCACCCTAATATTTTAGAATAAATGTCATTAATTCATGGCAATGATACATAAAACAGCTGTATATTCAAGCCTGTAGTAGCTACGGTGAGGCAACCACGAAAGGACAGACTAAGCAACCAGTCTTAGAACAGTAAAACTCAAATTTCAAGAATACAGGTCTGGTTGTAGAGTATAGGGAAATAAACTTAAAGTCAAGATGGGTGTGAGATTGTATTTGCTTGTATCACATGGTTGAAGTTCTCCTAAGAGTGTGGCGTAATCCTCAAACAACATGTGACTTATTATTATTTAAGTGTGTGGATACTATGATGATAGACATGATAGAAAATCCTAAAATAAATAAAGACGTGGTACATAAGAAGTCTTCTTGAATAACACCAGTCATCTCTTTACTTCATATAGAGCACCAGTATCATTGGTACTAATTTAATAGGGAGTAAAAATATATCACATGATATCTGCCATGAAATGGCCATTTTCAGCACAATAGAGGTCACAACAGAAATTTCATTTGAACTGTAAAGCATTTGATTTGTTTGATATCTCCCAAGGAATTCTATAGAATGACGAGTGAAATAATACTGTCAAGTACTGTAGTATGCAAGATGTTTGAGAGGCGATATTTTACTATGTCCCATTACTTGTGGCATTCTCTGTTGTTCCATCTCATGCATGCCATAAGCCTCTGTTAAAGTATAGCTATAGTCAGAAAAGCAATTGTGTAAACCAGACACTCCCTTATTTGCTCTGTGTATGTCTTTGAGGCATACCTGCTTTAAGGACAAGGGCTTAATCCTGTACTGTGAAGCGAATGGGAACTCTGCAGTTGTCTTTACTGGAAGCAAAAGTAGGCCCCAAACCAAGATTTTACTACTGTTGTCATTGGAGAACCAGTAAAGTATTGAAAGTAATCTAGAGCCTATTCTGCCTCACGTGTCATCCACAAAATTGTCAGCTAATTTCTGAATCAAGAACCTTCATCACTGGGAAGGATGTACAAGTCAGGAAGAGAACAACTAGATTTTTGAAGCCCAAGCTGAGAATTAGAATCTTTTGATTTACAGTGTTGTTGTACTCATGTTGGTCCCAGGATATGAGAGATACAAGGTAGGTGAGGTAATACATATTATTGGACCAACTTCTGTTGCTATAAGGTACAAGTTTTTGAGCTACACAGGGCTCTTCTTCAGGTCTCGGGAAGCAGACATGCTGCTTCCTTCTCCAAACCTGAATACGAGCCCTGTTCTTATTCAGCTTTTTAAGCTTGTACCTTCCATCAACAGAAGTTGGTCCGACAATATATATTACCTCATCTACCCTTGTCTCGCTAATATCTTTTGATATATAAAACTGAGAAAACTTGATATGGAAGTAAGTGAAAGAGAATAATTCAGTAAAAATAGCACTGTGGGAGTTCTGTATCATTTTTCTGACTACAGTCTTACTTTAAATCAAGTCTTATTGCTTATTGATTGGTCTCACCTTTTAACTATGTTCTTATTTGATATGACTGACTGAAAAAGTGTTTTGAGAGGTTCACACTGAAGTTAAATGATCAACTAAAATAAGACAACATGCTGAACCTGCCCTTACTAACATTTGCCTGGTAGCCACCACTGTGAAAAAGTGGGTAGGTGGGCAGGGACGCGGGACACCTATTCACTGGTCAGAGTATCTATGTAAACAGTGGCAAATAAGCAGTTCCACAAAAAGGGATAAAGTAATTTACTCTACTACCTGCTCCCACTCCTGATCAAGCGAAGAAATTAAGATTCTGAGTTACAGTTTATGTTCTGGTCTACCTAAGGAGTGATGGAACTATGTATCACCTCTGATTCCAGTAAGAGTGTAACCCATATTGTCTCTAAAGAGCTCTGAAGATGTGAAATATAAGTGCTACGTGCTCAGGAGATGACAGGGACTGCTCCATCCTCATGGGTTTGTGAATGGATGGGATGTACTTAAATTGTACAAACTAGCCCTTAATCTGTCTCTGTCTCAGTTCTCCTTCTGAAAATGGGGATAATAATAGTTCTTGACTTCACAGAGGTGTCCAGGGGATACATTAATTAATTATGTTTGTGAGGTATTCTGATAGTCTGGAGATCAGTGCCATAAAAAGGCTATAATTAAAGAGAAAAAAATCCTTAATCAGGGCAGCATTGGTTGATATGCAGTAAATGGGGCCACACTGAATGATGAGGATCAAAAGAAATATTGAACAACTGCCTTATTCAGGGACATGAGACAGGGACCATGGGGAAAACCAGTGTGTGATCATGTAATAAAATATTTTAACAAAATGTATACACACCAGGGGCCAAGTTAACATTCTACAGCCAACCTTAACTTTGCCCTTTCCTAATTTTTTAGTGAATTCCTTTGCATCCTTAGCATTCTTTTTGTGTGTGGAATACTGTATGAAACACTTCATTCTATTACTACAGATGGCCGTATCTTTGTGCTATTAATTCTTGTTTATTTCTGACAAGATTTCCACCAACCTGCTTCTCCCCCTACAATCCCAGTAGGAAAAATAATCAAATGAAATACTTATGTATGTTTTTGCGTTCTCATATCCTAAACCATGTTTGGATGGCATAATAATTATATTTCCTTCTGTACAGTGTCTTTCAGCCAATGAGAAAATGCAAATTACTGGCAAACATAATGCAATACTCACGGATGGACCAACACGGCCTACTTCACCAGGAAGTCCTGCTACACCAGGGGGCCCCTACAATAACCACGTAAAAGAAAGAAATATGTATACATTATTTACAATCATCTGTATGATAGAGATGTAAGTACACAGGGAAAAATCTTCCCAAAGCAACAGGAGATAAATTGTGCCCTCAGAAACACATCTGTACACCCAAAGGATTACAATGGTCTAAAATGTTAGTTGTAAAAATATGTATGAATAGATACAGAACATGAGGGCCAAAATTATTATTCTGTCTTTTCATTTTATTACTTTGATTTGTTATGCAATCACAGACTGTAGATTGTATAAAATGATACTTACTGCTGGTCCAAGAATCCCCTTACCCTGAAAAAAGAAAAATGTGGTTAGCAAATATTTATGTTTTCTGCCATTTAATCTTGTTGGATGCCAAGAGTAGGATCATTTAGGGTGATCAAACACAAAATTGTGACAATTCCTTCAATGAATGAACATTACTATCCTAACATGTGATATTGCTGAGTAGGTATTTTGGCAATTTTAACTGACATTCAACATGTAGTATAAAGATTATCATGAGATACTTAATATCAGCAGGCAAGTACAGTAATTTTGTTTGACTAAACTAACCTGCAGTACAAAAATATGTGCTGGCAAAGGAATGAAGAAACTAATACTAATAGGTTTAGCTAGTTATCAAGCATTGAAACCTATGCCAAAAGATACGCCTTGATGACACATGAAGGAAGTGGTCATTTCCTTCTCCATGAGTAGTGGTTAATAATAAAGTAGAAAAAAATTCAATTATTTCAAGTCTTCTTAAGTCCCTTAAAGCCATTAAACCACTGCTTCTTGCTCAGCAGGAAAAGCAACTAGCTGCTCCTGTTTACATTTACTATCAGTGTTGTTCTTGATTATTTTAATCAGATACGTCCTAGCAACAAATGCTGTTTTTCCTGTTAGGTATAATACATACTCCATAGCAAGGTTCAGCCCCAATGCTGTGAGACTTAAGCATATGCCTAACTTTATGCAGGTGAATAGTGCCAACGAAGTCGCTGGGACAGCTCACATGCAAAGTTACACACATGCCTAAGTCTCTGCAAGATCAGGGACTGTGTTAGGAAATTCACCACCTGGGCTGAGTGGAGTTTAGAAGCCACAGAATATTGACTACTTTAGAGCCATTGACTGTAGTTTCCAGAGTAGCATTAGAAGAACTTGCATAATGAGGGAAGAATTTCAAACATATTGATAACCAAATACAATGTCATTTTACTCTTTTAATGAGAAATAATAAGTAAACTTTTCTTCCTTGCCTACACCACTTACCTTTGCCTGTGCTGTTATTTAACTGTGTAACTGCAAAATTTAAATCTTGCATGGTTTAACTCAGTGTGTTTGAAAGATGTTATGCAATAAATATAATGTACATTGTCGTGCAATACTAGGGGAAGCCTAACTATTTTGTGTTTGTATGAAATATCCCCTCTACTAGTCTCACATGCTGACAGCACATATCCTGCAGTCAGGTTCTAGATCATAATATAACCATCCTCCAGAGAAAAGAAATCACTTACCTGGATGCTTAATGGATTCCCTTTAAAAGTTTCCTTTCATCTTTTTAAGGCTAGAACATAACCCTAAGAAAAGGGAATAATGGTCATACCTGTAATACCTGACCTACTGGTAAAAAAGTAAAAGGAAACTTTTTAAGGGCACCCACTATATGTTATTTAATCAATTGTGCCTCTAGGTCAAAATTTTAGTTGAGATACTGTAACTAGCTTTAGCTCAACATGTACCATTTATGTAAGGGTACTTTTGAAAGTGTCTCTAAATGCTGTGTAGTAGCTGCCAGGCTGTTCAGTGAAATCATGCTTCTATTCTGCTTATAGGAAGGAGGAGGATACACACTTAGGGCACTGGAGCAGCTGTCCCCATATGGATCCTTCATTTCAAAGGGCTACCCTGTTAAATTACCATCTATGAATGGTGCATAGAATCGAGAGGAACAGAATGTGTTTTATACTGATTCGTGTTGTGCTTTTTCTAAATGAGGCAGTGCTTCACTTGCCACAATGGCAGAGCCTCTGAAATAGATCCCCCACTAATTCACCAACCTTTGTTGCAGAATTGAATGGTTTCTGGCTTTTGTGTGTCACCTCTCACTAGGAAGAGTCCACAGAGCAAAATGGAGTTGGCTTAACTCAGCTGAAGTCAGGTCAGATTTATACCATTCTCACTGTGATCAAAATCTTGTCCAATGTCTCCTTCCTGTATACCTGGGTAATGAAGCCTTACAGTCACCTGAACTAGAATCCATCTTTAACCTAGTGCTTTTCCATTGAGAAGCATGGGTGGGAACCCAGAGGGACAAAGGATTCCCGCCTTATGCAAAAAATATATAAGTGGGTGGAACAGAGAAAGGAGTGGCCATCATGAGGATTCCCCTATCTACTACCTGAGCTGGAACAAGGGCTGTACCAGGGGAAAGGATTGTGCCCAGACTAGGAAGTCATCCAGTCTGTGAAAGAGACTTATTGAAACATCTTGCAGGGTGAGATATTATCTGTATTCAGTTGTATTACTGTATTAGGCTTAAATTTGAGTGTTTTATTTTATTTTGCTTGGTAATTCACTTTGTTCTGTCTGTTATTACTTGAAACCACTTAAATCCTACTTTCTGTATTTAATAAAATCACTTTTTACTTATTAATTAATTCAGAGTATGTGTTAATACCTGGGGGGGGGGAACAGCTGTGCATCTCTCTCTGTCAGTGTTATAGAGGGTGAACAATTTATGAGTTTACCCTGTATAAGCTTTATACAGGGTAAAATGGATTTATTTGGTTTTAGAACCCATTGGAAGTTGGGCATCTGAGTGTTAAAGATAAGAACACTTATGTAATCTGCTTTCAGGTAAACCTACAGCTGTTAGGAGACGTGGTTCAGACCCGGGTCTGGGTTTGTGGCAGGCTAGCGAGTCTTGCTCAAACCAGGCAGGGCACTGAAGTCCTAAGCTGACAGGGCAGGAAAGCAGGAGCAGAAGTAGTCTTGGCACATCAGGTGGCAGCTCCCAAGGAGGGGTCGGTGATTCAACCCATCACACACAGTACAAGGAATCCTGTCTTAAATAACTACCTAAACTGCCTTGTTTAGAAGAAAGTGATCTTTAACAAATGATAGTACAAAACTGTACTAGAAATCTTGAAGATACTTTAAAATGGTTGTTTGAGACAGGGAATGTCTATTGGAGTTGGTTCTTACTGTAGATTTCACTGTATTTGATAAAAATGTATTACATATTAATAGGAAATATTAGTATTTTTCATGTCTTATAATATTGGCTAATTACCACCATTGGTATCTATTTTGCTGAACAATATCAGGTAGCAAAATCTAATTTGCAATCAGGAATTTATACAAGCATTCAAATTTCCACTATTTCAGTTTCTTATTTTACACTGTATGTTGTGATGTACAGTACATTTTTCTTACAGTTCTATTACAAGTAGCATCTGCATATCATAACTTGTATATCCTGCTTAAATTTATTTTTCTTCCTGTGTAAATATGAGCAATACTTTTGACAGATCTGCAAGAAATGAAAGTGATACTTTGACTTCATCTAAAATATCATCCTTATGAAACCCGAAGTCTCAGATCCTCTTTGAGATCTCCAGCTAGAGTTCACCAACCAACAAAGAGAAGGCAGGGAAGGGGAGTGGAAATGAAACAGCTTTGGGGATCGTGCCACAGCAACAACAAGATAGGCTATAGTGTGTAGTACTATAAGAGTCAAAAATCACTGCTGCATTGGAGCATTTGAACAGGTCTTGGAAATATCAAATGGAATGGCATGAAGTACTCAACAGGATGAGGGAATGTTGGGAGTTTTAAAACGAACAATATTAAAGTAAGGGGACATTACAAAATACTACTTTTAAGACAGAGCTTTGCAAGGAGCTAAGAGAATAAGAGTTCCATATTTAAAACATGATCCAAATCAGATAATTTCTGCTCTGAAAATGAACCTATACCCAGGCTGCTTGAAATGCCTGTCATGTCTGCCTGTACGTAATCACAATGTAACAGGTATACAGTGGAGCATAAAAACATAGGAAAAGTGTAATACACCTCCAAATGACTGTAAACTATGGAACATCTCACTACTACAGATTAATCAGTGTAAGAACTAGTATTTCAGAATCTATCTCACAGCCTTATTTCCTTTAAAAATATTTTAGTCTGCTGAATTGATGTGATAATTGGCATTTTCCTCAGTCTCTGATTTCTAGTGCAACAGAAGCATGGGTATTAAAAAGATAATGGTAAGTGGTTTGGATCTGGATGCTTAATGCATATACACCTCTACCTCGATATAACGCTGTCCTCGGGAGCCAAAAAATCTTACCACGTTATAGGTGAAACCGCGTTATATTGAACTTGCTTTGATCCATGGGAGTGCGCAGCCCCGCCCCTCCCCAGAGCACTGCTTTGCCGCATTATATTTGAATTCGTGTTATATCGGGTCATGTTATATCAAGGTAGAGGTGTATAAACATTTAATGAAGTAAAGAGGCTGCTGCTCCTACAAAATAGTATGTTTATAGCTGCAGGCTAAATATGCTCCAAACCGCCTCTGCTGGCTTTAGATAACTCTGTGACCATCAAAAATTTAAAAAGTTGTATGACAAGCAAATCCTCTTAAAAAAATTGTAACTGCTACAAAAATGTATCTCTGACATATTCTAACTTTGAGAGGCCTTATACATACACTGTAGCTGGTAGCCCAATCTCCCTAGACCTAACCAGAGTAGAGAAATCAGTCTGTTTGGTGACGTGGTTATCTGAAGTATTGCACTAATTTTGTGGAGGTGGCCCTTGAGAGGACTACACAAAAGAGAAGAGCAGAAGATGAAAGAATAAAAAGGACTAAAGAGATGGGGGGAACATTAGAAGAAAAAATGGAAAGAAAGAGAGAGGGAGGGTCAGAAAAGGGCCTGGAGAAGAAGAGAAACAAAGACAAGAAAAATGGATATGAAATATTGTAAAGTTCATGTCCTCAAAATTTCTATTAGGATCAAATCCTGCAGTTCCAATTTGGATAAAACTCCCATTGAACGGTCATAAAAAGCAGTGGCAAAGAGCAGTAGTAACCAAAGTGTTTGATTTTCTAATAGTGCACAGCATTTCAACAGTTTCAAGTCGCCCTTTTTGCAAGAAAATAAGTCTGTAAATGAGTATCTGGGGGCTAATCTGCTCACCAAAGGCCAGTGGCTAAATCCAGTGCAGAAAACCAGCCCACAAAGACAAGTGCATCCAGATTTTCATCTAACCATGGCAACCAATATGCCTTTTTTGTAGTGTGTTCACTGTATTTCTGTTAGCTGAGGTCTAACAGACCAACCTCAGGGTTTCAGGAGACTGAAACATGAAACAAGGCCAGTATGCGCTTCTCAGAATTGCCTGCAGGTGAGAATTAGAGGCCCTCCTTATTCCCTGGTTTATAGGTTAGGTTCCATGAGCGGGGAAGAGGCAGGGATAGGAATCAGTTTAATCTCACTAAAGTCAAGATCACTAGTATTAGCTTTTTTTGGAGAATTTCAGTAATTTCCCTATTCTCTCTAGCATTCAGTCCCATTCACTCAGTGTGAAGCTTGCATGAATGTAATTCCCCAGAGAGATTTATTCTGAGCAGAACTCTTTCTATCTGGATTTGGCTCTTTCATGCTAATAACCATGGTGCCAGATCACCAACCCCAAAGTTCTCCAAACACTGTATCCTTTCCTAAAATCTGGGGTTCAGGAGTCACATTTACTAAATGGACTGGCAATTTGCTATATCTTGTTTTACCTACCCACAATGAAATGATACTTTTCAATAGTATTAGCAGGTGTCTCCAGTACATCCCTCTTTCCTGGCCATGAACAGTTCATTTGACCTGAGAATTACTAATATTTGTGTTCTAGATCACAACTTTACACACAACATCAGCCACCCCACATTCCAATATTAGTGATACCTGTTTACCAATCACACTACCATACATGTTCTACTAGGCATGCGCAGTACAGCTTGCAATGCAGTAAAAAAAAAATCAATCACTACAAAGGCACACTGGAGTGGATCACTAGCAGCTAGAACTGCAAAACAGTGGCCCATAATCCCATGATACTCAGGTAACCTCCACTGCTCACTTTTACAACCCCCAAATATGGTTTCTAATTCACTGTCTTACCACAGGTGACCTTCCTCCACAATGTGTGTGCATGTGAAAAATCTGTGTTCTCTACAAACCTCACAAGGACCATTTGAGCTCTTATAGACCAAATAAATTCCACTCCTAGTGGAGCTGTCAGGTTGAACAACTGCAGTTTCCTTTATAGTGATGCATTCTTGATGTTTTTTCACAGTAGCAACTCTGCTTCCAAAAGAAGGGAAATCCTTTTAAGACATTTCTGACATCCACCTTTCCAACAGGCACTCCTATTATTCTGTCCTGGAACCAACATTCTCTGCAGGTTCCCTTTGGATGAAGTTAAACTACTCTATACTTTCCCCAAGTTTCACATCTATAGAAATGGAGCCCAGCTTCCATTATCATGTATTTTAGGTTGAAATAATTCCATTAATGCAGCTTTTAATTTTTCATAGTCAGGGGCGGCTCCAGACCCCAGCACACCAAGTGCATGCTTGGGGTGGCATGCCGTGGGGGGCGCTCTGCTGGCTGCCTTCGGCGGCTTGCCTGCGGAGGGTCCGCTGGTCCCACGGCTTCGGTGGACCTCCCGCAGGCATGCCTGCGAAGAGTCCGCTGGTCCCGCGGTTCCACCTAAGCCACGGGACCAGTGGACCCTCCGCAGGCACACCTGCGGGAGGTCCACCGGAGCCGCAGGACCGGCGACCGGCAGAGCGCCCCCCACGGCATGCCGCCGTGCTTGGGGCGGCGAAATTTCTAGAGCCGCCCCTATTCATACCTCAAGTCGTAAATTTCTTCTTACACACTCTTTCTGATCCTCTGAGTAACAGAACTGGCAACTTAAAGCTGTCTCCTTCATTCTATCTATTTAGTTTTGCAGCTAATTCAAACCACTGTCCTAAGCAATCATTTCACCATCTACTCTTCTGAATAACTGGCAAATCCTCCCCTCCCCCCAAAACAGTCATTTCAATCTGCTTAGCACCCCTCTCAGTTTTGCTATTTCTGTAACCACGGTTTGCTTATGTTATGGATACACAGACCCCACTAGCTGTCACAAGTTTGTATTCCAATTGTCCTAGGTTTCAGATTTTCAGCTAAGGAACATGTATCCTTGGAAAATAAAGGAATATATCCACATGGAATGATGTACCTTAAGCTTGAACATTTTTAAATGTAAGCCGTTCTTCAAGAAAAGGAATACATATTCTTTTATGCCTAAGCATTTTGAGTGAATCTGTATATAAATAATAGTAAAAATTAATGGGTCACAGTTAAAAATGAAAACATACAGTCAGGGCTACAAAGCTGTGGATCAAGATGGAATAGAGCAAACCTAATACTTAATCCCAACAATTCCAGTCTCAGAGACAAATCAATTCTTAATCTCCTGAAGCCATATATCAGGACACAATACCCTCCAATTGTTCCAGTTCCCAGCTTTTTAAAGGGTTTCCTTTACAATCTCAGTTTCTCTATGTCTAGAATCATTCAATTCTCCAATTCTGGAAGGTCTTGAACCTGGCAATTCTTCTCAGCCTCCAAACCTGAATATTTAGCCCTCTCTGAATTCAAAGCTGAACAGTTCTCTTTGAAATCCTCTTCTCACATTATGCTGTGTCTTTCACCATTAAAAAAATAAATAAATAAGCTCTCTCATGCACTCATATTTCAGTCATACAAACTTTTAAACTTATATAGCGATAAGGAGCAGAAACCTGACCCTTCTTGGGCTAACATGCCCATGTAAACCATGGGCTTCCCTGTCTGAGGGCTCTTCTTCACTTCCACAAAGAGATCGAAATTGTTAGAAAATATGTTCTCAAAAACTTTGATCCATTCTCAGAAATTCTCCTTCCCTTTAGAGCATGCAGATAAATCAGTTATTCTGAATGCAATGAACTCTTTGTAATGGGGTTATAAAAAAATCAATTCCATCAACTAGAGACTCCATTTTCCAAAGAATGTGCCTTAAATGCCTTTGAATAACTGAATCTGTACCCTACCAATGCAAAAATAAAAGTGTTACTCTACTACCTCAGAGTTCCTTGAGAACTAAGTTAAGAGATTTTCTTGTTTTCCATCATGCCATCTAGCAATGAAAATCATTCACATTGCTATTTTAAGGCTATACTATAATAAATATATGACTTACTGGAAGTCCAGGACCTCCAGGCAATCCAGGTTCGCCCTGCAGATAATGAAAATATTATTATTTGTCAAGCTATAATACCACACTTGGTGTTGTACACAACATTTAGGAAGATATAGTTCTTGTCCCTTGAAGGCTACGTACTAAGGGACAGATTCTGCAATCCTTTCTCACGTTGACTAGCACTTAATCGAGCAGTCCCATTTAATTCAGTGGAAATTTCTACTCAGAGTGAGAAAAAGACAGGGAATCAGATCATAAATATTATAACTTTGTTTTGTTTTAAAGAGAACAATTCAAACATTTTGTTTTACTCTGTATTAGTGTTCTTTTGTTGAAAGTTCCTACATTTGAATTGTTGAGGAACTGAGGTTTTGCAGCTATGGTTCTGGCTACATATGGTGATAGCAGCTATTATAGGGCCCAATCATGCAAAGGCCTGAATACCCCCTGAGAGATGCTGAGCACTCTCAACTGCTAATGAAGTCAATGGGAGTTGAGGGCACTCAGTGTCTCAGAAGGAGGGTCCAACTGAATCAGGATTGCCTTCCATATTAATTAGAAAAGACTGTAGAGACTCATTACCCTTATTATTCCTTGACTTTAGCAAAGCTTTTGATATGGTCTTCCACACTATTCTTGCTGGCAAGTTAAAGAAGTATGAGCTGGATGAATGCTCTATAAGGTGGATAGAAAGCTGGCTAGATCGTCGGGCTCAGTGGGTAGTGATCAATGGCTCCATGTCTAGTTGTCAGCCGGTATCAAGTGGAGTGCCCCAAGGGTCAGTCCTGGGGCCGGTTTTGTTCAATATCTTCATTAATGATCTGGAGGATGGCGTGGACTGCACCCTCAGCAAGTTTGCAGATGACACTAAACTGGGAGAAGTGGTAGATATGCTGGAGGGTAGGGATAGGCTAGAGTCTAGACAAATTAGAGGATTTGGCCAAAAGTAATCTGATGAGGTTCAACAAGGACAAGTGCAGAGTCCTGCACTTAGGACAGAAGAATCCCATGCACTGCTACAGACTAGGGACCAAGTGGCTAGGCAGCAGTTCTGCAGAAAAGGACCTAGGGGTTATAGTGGACGAGAAACTGGATATGAGTCAACAGTGTGCCCTTGTTGCCAAGAAGGCTAATGGCATTCTGGGATATATAAGTAGGGGCATTGCCAGCAGACGGACATGATCATTCCCCTCTATTTGACATTGGTGAGGCCTTATCTGTAGTAGTGTGTCCAGTTTTGGGCCCCATACTACAAGAAGGATGTGGAAAAATTGGAAAGAGTCCAGCAGAGGGCAACAAAAATGATTAGGGGGCTGGAGCACATGATTTATGAGGAGAAGCTGAGGGAACTGGGATTGTTTAGTCTGCAGAAGAGAAGAATGAGGGGGGATTTGATAGCTGCTTTCAACTACCTGAAAGGGGGTTCCAAAGAGGATGGAACTAGACTGTTCTCAGTGGTAGCAGATGACAGAACAAGGAGTAATGGTCTCAAGTTGCAGTGGGGGAGGTTTAGGTTGGATATTAGGAAAAACTTTTTCACTAGGAGGGTGGTGAAGCACTGGAATGGGTTACCTAGGGAGGTGGTGAAATCTCCTTCCCTAGAGGTTTTTAAGGTCAGGCTTGACAAAGCCCTGGCTGGGATGATTTAGTTGGGGATTGGTCCTGCTTTGAGCAGGGGGTTGGACTAGATGACCTCCTGAGGTCCCTTCCAACCCTGATATTCTATGATTCTATGAAAAAGTCTATAAGTATGCCTGTAAAAAATGCACCAAAGACTTAATAAATGACTTCATTCTTACCTTTTGTCCTCGGGGTCCAGCTGGGCCAGGTGATCCATCAGGGCCTGTCAGTCCCTTGTGAAATAAAATGTAGCATATTAATGTAACTCATATTTTTGTTAATCACAACAAAAAACTCTGAAATCAGATGAGAAAAATTGATGACCATTTGGTGATCTCCAGTGAAAAGGCCCCACCCTTCCTTCCATATTCAGCTCAATGTGAATATGGAAATTAAGTCAGTCATCCCCCTAAAAGCCTCTGTATTACATTAGATTTATACCCACACCAATACTGTTCATATGTTGTATAGATTATCCATACATATAAGGCCATATTTTGACTTCAAAGCATAACTTCAATAACAGCTACACATAGGCATCCAAAATAGACTATTGTTGATAGTATTAAAAATGTTCCCTAGGAGGCACAATCATTTTTAACCAAATGTTAGCCCTATGTACGTAATAAGGCACATGGCAGCCACTTACTTGCTATATATGTCAGCTAGACACCAGGCTGACCAATCAGGAAGATAGTTAGGCCTAGGGAGTTGGGGAAGGGGAATAGAAGCCACATCTGCTTTGTGCAAGAATGGAGGGGATGGAAATGACTTCCCCAAACCACTCCTCACAGCAGCCGTCTGTGTATCTCCTCACCCTTGTCTTCCTTCCCAAAACAAGTTGAAGACGTTACTGTTGAGGAAGAAAGGATAGGGAGCAGGGCCAAATCGTATGTGGTAGCACTCTGAGGAAGGATCTCTTCCCTTTCTACTTCTGATTGCAATAATAAAGGACAGGAATTCTTTGGTCCCCAGACTAACAGCTCTACTGAGGCCATGTTAGCCATGACCTCATTCTGTAGGCCATAGTAAACCATTCAGTGTCCCCAAGGCCAGTGCAAGGATGTTTCGTGCCCTAGGCAAAACTTCCACCTTGCCCCTCTGCGGCAGCTCCCCCCCTCCACCTTGAGGCGCCCCCTTGTGGCAGCTCCCCACCCCCCGCCCTCCACCCTGAGACACCTCCCCGCCCCAGCTCACCCCTGCTCCGTGCATGAGCACGAGCACCCCGAGCACGCTGTGGCTGCTTCACTTCTCCCACCTCCCAGGCTTGTGGCGCCAATCAGCTTAGGCGCCACAAGCCTGGGAGGTGGGAGAAGTGAAGCAGCCATGGCGTGCTCAGGGAGGAGGCGGGGCAGGGGTGAGCTGGGGCGGGGAGTTCCCCTGGGTGCCGCCCCCCACTTACTTGCTGCAGGCGGCCCTCCCTGCGCTCCCCTTCCCCAGCTCCCTCTGCCTAAATGCCAGCAGCAACCGGGGCAGCCGAAGATCCGGCCTCCGCGGTCGCTGCCGAAGAAAATGGCACCGCTCAAATCCCAGCGCCCTAGGCGATCGCCTAGGTCACCTAAATGGTTGCACCGGCCTTGAGTGTCCCTGTCATTCAGCCAAGGAGGAACTGGCCCCCATACCACAGAGAAATATTGAAGTAGGCCTCTCCTGTCTCATCCCCTCCAGCTTCCTGGTGTTCGCAGATGGCAATCCAGGAGGGTGGAATCATAAACCCAGCCTCTGGGGAATACTATATGGTTGCCTCAAGCTAAATGAGATAGTCACACAGATTCAGAGCTGAGACTATCCCCTGAATTAAAGGGCCATGTGGCTGATTCAGGTTGGGTCACGATTTGGCCCTTAAGCCATACTTGCACCTCTGACTAAAACTTTAAAAAAAAAAAAAAAGCAGGCAATTATAACTGGGAGTTAAGTAAGGATTAATTTGTCCTCAATCATTTTATGTGGCTTAATAATTCAAGACATCTATAAAAAAAATCCTTGCTTTTAAGTTTGTCCAATATTTTCCTTTTTGGTGAGTTTCTAATAATTCAGTGTGTGACCCAAAAGGCTTTTTTCCTGCTAATTTACTTTCTGAATCTTACATGGTCATTATGGACAATTACTGTGCAGTATTTTTGTTCGGTTTATTATAATTGGCAGTGGAATAATTTGTAAGAGAAAAACAAGATTAAAGAAATCATAACTGGCCCAGCAATTTAAGGATGAGGAAGGACAGTATAAATGAAAAACCTAGATACATGATATTTTTAATTCCATGCCAGTTGGGTGCACAATGAAAGTATGTTAAGGTCAATTTGTGTAGTCTTCAACTGTAAACATATTTACATTTTACTATTTTTCACTCATTCAATAAGACTGGGGTATATGCAGGAGCAAGAAGGCATCAAAAGCACCTAAAGCAGAACAGCCTCCATATGGGGAGAGATTAAAAAGACTGGGATTGTTCATCTTAGAAAAAGATGACTAAGGGGATATGATAGAGGTCTATAAAATCATGAATGGTGTGGAAAAAGTGAATAAGGAAGTGTTATTTACTCCTTCATATAACACAAGAACCTGGGGTCACAGAGTGAAATTAATAGGCAGCAGGTTTCTAACATACAGAAGGAAGTACTTCTTCACACAACACACAGTCAATCTGTGGAACTCATTGCCAAGGGATGTTATGAAGGCCAAAAGTATAACTGGGTTAAAAAATAATTAGATAAGTTCATAACCTTCAATGGCTATTAGCCAAAATAGTCAGGTATGCAATCATGTGCATGGGGTGTCCCTAGCCTCTATTTGCCAGAAGCTGGACGGGATGACAGAGGATGGATCTTGATAATTGCCTTGTTCTGTTCGTTTCTTCTGAAGCAGCTGGCACCAACCACTGTCAGAAGACAGTATACTGGGCCAGATGGACCATTTGTATGGCTGTTCTTATGTTTTAACTGCGGAGTTCAAGAAAATGATGTGGTTTAGGTGACTGAGTTATCCTGAAAAGGAAATAAAGAATCCAGAAATTGAGTCTTGGCAGAAAAGTAAAGAAGAAAAAGATGTTCAAATATTTGGTTTTATATTTGGTCTTTGCTTATTGTTTTTCAGTTTGCATACAGAGGGTCTCAGGGACAACTCAGTGAAGTCAATTTGGAATATTGAAATTAATGTGAATTTTTGGCAAGATCAAATCCCTATTCTATTATGGATTTTGGATCTTAAACAGGTTTTAATAGGATTTTTAGTTCACCTTTTGCAGAAGACTTTTACAGAAAAAACAATCAACTTCCAGCATGTTTCATTTTCAAGTTAATTTAAGCACTTCCATATAATACTTCACCCCTTAAAATAGCTGAGTCAGGTCTTAATATTACAAATTATTTTTCTGTCATTTTTATATAAGCTACACAGTAATGTGCTTAAATCCTTGCATAAGACATAAATACCAATATGACAACTCCATCAAAGCAAAGAACTACAATAAGACGTTTCCCCAAATCTACGAATAAGATAGTGTTTTAGTGCCAGTATATTTTTTCAATGGATTTGTTCTAGCTTTCCATCAAAATAAGATTCCCTTGAACCTTAGTTTAGGCCCTTGTGTTGTTCCCCATGAAGAAACAAAGTCACCAGGGCAGTAACAGTCATATATTATTCTGAAGAAAGGAAGGAAGTGGATAAAAGAGAACTGGATAAATTTATGGTGGTTAAGTCCATAAATGGCTTTTAGCCAGGATCGGTAAGGAATGGTGTCCCTAGCCTCTGTTTGTCAGAGGATGGAGATGGATGGCAGGAGAGAGATCACTTGATCATTGCCTGTTAGGGTCAGTCCCTCTGGGGCACCTGGTATTGGCCACTGTCGGTAGACAGATACAGGGCTAGATGGACCTTTGGTCTGACCCGGTACGGCCATTCTTATGTTCTTATGTTCCTTCCTTCAGAATAATATATATTTAAGTCACTATTTCTCTTGGGAGTCTGTTTCTCCTGGGAACACAGTTAAAGTCCATCCATAAGCTTCAGTTCTGTAAAGCATAAACATTACTTTACCACAGTTCCACCTAGCTAGCTGTCTCAAATTTGGATGTGCTAAATGTGACATAACAATAGTTTTCTCGCACTTACAAGGTCATATATTGCTACTGAGGAATAAAAATTCTATTTGGGGAAATGTTTATATAATATAAAATGAGTGGGATGTGTTAAGCAACACTCTTAAAGACCATCAATCATCTGGGTATTTAAATTAATTTGTATTTTCATATTATATTTTGGTTTTCTAAAATTATATAAAGATAACTAAAATCTATATTTAAAAAAACTTGCACAATCAGTCTCTTTCTTCATTTAAATTGTAAAAAATGGACCTCATTTGTTTCCATAGGGCACTTAAAAGCTTGTAATAATTTTGTAACTATATGTTACAACAAATGCATGACCATTCACATTATACAATACATTAACATTCTATCTGAAGTTACTGAGAAACTAGTGTTTCTGATTAACACTACAACCAGATAGTAATCCTCTGGTTATTTACTTCTTATACTATGCGTTTCCATGGTCCATGGTTATTATTTAAGGCATAAAGTTTTCAGATTAGATTACTGCTTGACTAGCCAGTATAAAGCTTCATAATCAGAAAATACTGAAAAATATGGGACAGACTTTTTTTTCCAGTTCATCTTGTGGGGTGGAAGATTTAAAAATATCCATTCCTGACTGATCTCATGAGTACGTGACATATTGTTAAATCCGTGCATGAGCTTTCTATCTGCTGTTTTAGTTCACAATCCACTGCTCTTCTAATATAAAATAAAAGTTTGCTTTTCAGCAGTAAATTCCAGATCTTTAAAACAAAAAACAAAAAGATCACAACTTGTCTCATGAAGAATGACTCAAAACAACCCTTGATTTCCAGAGGATTGAATCACATTTTAAATGTATTCCTTCACATGCTAGCGTGTTTCTTGCATGAGTCTTCCATTTGGTCTTGTTAGGCTCCCTCATATAGATATTCTCCCTTTTCTTCATTCTGTCTCAACATTCCCCAAAAGGAAGTTTCTCAGTTTGTGCCCCCGATTGCCCTTATAGTGTTGTATCGGAAAAGTGAATGTGATGCTTCCACAGGCAGGGCAAAGTGAATCAATCTTTGGCTAGTTCTTAACATCCTGGAAACTGCTAACACCCCCTGCAGACCAGTTACACCAACTGGAAATAAAGAAATTGCCTCAGTTGTGGATTTCTTGCTTATTTCAAGAGACAGGTCTTGCCCTTGCCTGTTGGTCAGTAGGGGGCAATTCAAAGTGTCTGTCTTCTTTTTCTGGTCTCCTTTTTCTCATCCCACAGCAGTGTGGAGCTGATTCCCCGGGCTGCTCCCAGAACCCCCGCAGGCAGGAGAGGAGCCAATGAAGGATGCTGCCTGGCAGGTCCTGATGCTGAGACTCCATTCATCTCGCTTGGCTTTCATTTGCCCACAAACGCCCCTGGCTCCCATTAATTCCCAAAGCCTGGACTCCATGTAGAGGGCAGTGTGCACGCTCTGGTTTACAACAGGACATAGGGCGGGAGAGGGTGCCCTTCCCTGCTGCAGCCGCCTGTCCCCCAGCATATGCAGTAGCTCGACTCCTCCTCCCTTTCCCTTGCGGCAGCTGGTTCTGTTCAGGCTGTACGTAGATGAACAATATGGGCACCTACACAGAGGACTTTCACCAAGTACCTCCCTCCCAATCGCATCCCCCCCCCCCTTTGACTGACTCTCCCGTCTTGTCACAGCTCTTGCCCCTCTTCAGAGCAAGGGGAGAGAGAGCTGTTTCTCTGTAACTCCAAACAATCCTTGCTCTGTTATCACCAAAGGAAAGGCTGGAATCCTCAGTCCTCCCCTGTGCCCAGTCTCTCTAACCACCTCCCAGCCCAGCCCTGTGTGTAAGAGAGAGCCTTTCAAATGGCAGCCAGATCCTTCACTCAGGCACGGCGGGCCATCTGGGTTGTGATTAAACCAGAGACCTTAGAAGGAGGTCGCCTCCCTACAGAAATAGTCTAGAACTAATTATTTTTCCAAAAAAGAAGGCAAACTCTACTCACATCAGCTCCTGGCTCTCCTGGCGTCCCGGAGGCACCTGGTTTGCCTGGCTCACCATCCGGACCCTTCAGGATTCAAATGGACAAGAACTAATGCATTTTAGAGTGAGACGCAAGCAGAGTTGAGACACTCTGACACAAAGATCGAATGCAAAGCAATGTAAATTACTTACCGGAGGGCCTGGGGGGCCATTGGGACCTCTGTCTCCCTAACAGGATGTAAAAGAGAAACAGTTCAGTCAGCAGCCTGTAGAGTCCCGAGGTGACACTAATAAACCCATGTGCAATGTTAAACAGATGATCAGGAATGATCCCTAATTCATTTCTATTGTGTAATCCCATATAGTTCCTATTATGCGGAATAATTCTATAGACCTACTGTATGCTATCAAGAATAATCCTGTATAGTTTTTACAGATTATCTAGAATAACTGCATATGATTCCTATCACATACTGTAATAAATACTCCCATGTAATCCTTTTTGCAGACTACCAGACTGCCTCCCCACCACCACCACCACCCCATGCACCCATTACTCTTTCAGCTGATGCTGAACAATAATTCCTATGAAGGTTATTAAGGACACTAGAGAGTGCTGCCAAATTCAAAGGATCCCAAGGGCTAATACTAATGTAGTAAGAATAATTCAGGTGTGTGCAGGACACATTCCTAGCTGCCAGCTGTGGTGGCTCATGCATGGGAGACACTTACATCAATGCCATCGATGCCAGGAACTCCTGGTGGACCTGGGGGACCTGGGGGGCCTGGTGGACCTGTGGGGCCTCTCTGACAAGGAATAAAACAAATTGCAATTAGACAGTGGGCAGATCCCAGAAAACCTGCAGCACCTTGGGGGTAAGGGAACAAGAACGGGGAGATCAGCCCATAGGGAAAGAACTTCCAAAGGCTTCTAAGTGGGATCCTCAGTCACCAGGGCTCTTAGCTGACCATACAGTTGGTCTTGTGCACCTGATGATTAAAGTAATTGTCATTTTGACCCACTGAACTGCATTCCCCCTTATTCAGTGACTGCCAACATGTCCACTGACATCTGAACCAGGAGTACAAATTCTCAAAAACTCCCCCTGTGCTCGTCTATTGGCATTCACCCACTGCACAAAACAGGCATGCCAGTGTATCTGTCACTGTGTAACTGTACAGTACAAACTGGGCTTTGCAGGGCAAAAGGTTTGGGGTAATAGTCGCATCCGAAATTCAGTAGCCCGGTCCTTGAAAAATCAATATAAAAACAGTGAAGGAAAAATAATAATGTTCTTTGTGAAGAACGCTTTGAAATTCTCCACACCTATTCTAACAAGCTCATTCAGCCTAAAGAGAGGAGACTTTTCTTAAGAGTTTGTGTTAGGAAGAAAAGTTTAAAAATACAGCCCTTCTCTGCTCTGAATATATTCACTGCAATAACATTTTTTTCCTTAAAATAAATCTCCTGTTACCTGTCCTCACAAGTACATTAAAATCTACAATCCTGGTTATAATTAGCCTTCTCCACAGGCTGGGCTCCTGAGAGGGGTATGTTTGAACCAAAAGAAACGCGTTCTTTGAAAGAATGTTTGTAACCTTCGAGTTTTGTAATATACTGGACTGTTTTCTTTATTACTAAACTCCAACTGCCAGGCAAAGCAAACCTCACAATGGGGGCTTTGTGAGTGAAACCTCAAGCCCCTACAGGAGGAGGTGATGCACTCAGTCTGGCAGGAGCTGCCAGAGTCTGAAATCTCTGGTCCCATTCAGGCAGTCCTAGCTATAGCCCCTGTCCTTCCTGCTCTTTTTCCAATGTTACTGGCATTTTAGGAATGTTTCTTTCTTAGAGCACCCTCTCAAGTTCTTATTAAACTGATGATATTCTCACTTGCAGTTTAAACCGTGCCATATCACTGCTCATTGGCACATTGCATAGAAAGGCTCTGTTCAAAGCAATTGCAACCATTGCATCTACATCTCTTTGCTTAACTTATTTTTTCCACTTTAGAAATGCTAATGTGATTTCAGTTTAAATAAAATACAATTACAGCCACCACTGCTGGGATAAGACAACCCAGCCACAAGACTGTTGGATTTTGAAAGGCATCAGATCCCAGACAAAAGGACAGGAGATTGTCCTCAGCTTTCCAGGGACTTTGTATAGAACCTTTCTCTTTGCACTGAGCAGGCTTCCTTTCCTTAAAACTTACCTCCATGGCAGTCTGGTTTATCTTCAATGAATAAGAAATGTATAATAAAAGTCAGGTACAACTTACTTGAGCCAGGCAAAGGCACATAATTTGTAGAAAAACCCCTAAAGGTAACGATCCCCTGCCCCGAGCAGTGCTAGCCATGGTCACTTCTCTGCTGGCCAGCAATGTTTTCCACTCTGTTGCTCTTGATGGATTTTAGGACCCGCAAGACATACAATTCCCACCAAGTGACTCCACTAGCAGCAGCAGAAAGGTAAGCCCTGCTACAGGCATCTGTTTCTTCTGTTTATTAATGGCCTTAGAGGAGGGTAATGGGGATTGGAGGAAATCTGAATGCTAGGAGGGAGGGGATTGAATGATACCAGCTCCTTTAACCCTTTGCTGCTGCTCTGACCATGGTCCTCAGCAGCAATCCCTTAACTTTCTGCATGAGTTATCGAGAGAGAAAAGCAAAGCTAGGCCATGGTGCTTGCAAAGAGCCCCACGCCCTACAGAGGCACACATTTTAAATATCTCTGCCTTAGGTAGTTTGATAAGAAAAAAGTAAGAAAGCAAGAGAAGAGTTAAAACCATGAGACCGTTTTGAAAGGCACCAAATCCCAGACACATATGTTAAATATAGAAGCAGCAAAGAATCCTGTGGCACCTGCCACAGGATTCTTTGCTGCTTCTACAGAACCAGACTAACACGGCTACCCCTCTGATGTTAAATATAGACATCTATAACCAGAAGAAAAATGAGGAGACTGATAACTGCCAGCGACCCAGAGGAAAAGGTTAAAGATGTAGACCCAATGATAGTATGAATATTAGGAATGTAAGGCCAAGGAAGCCCCTTACCTGTCTCCTGGCTGGAAGTTCACTGCAACTTTCTCTTTGTGGTCTCAGAGGGTCGCAATGAATCAGCATCCACTGGATTTCAAACTAGTGAAGGGGATAAAATGAGATTGATTTATTTCAGATGTTCATGCTTGCCAGGTTTGAATAATAAGACCACTCTGATCAGCCATCTCTGGGTTTTAAAAGTTGTGTAGTAGAAAACAAGAGATATGATTCAAAGGGATATATATAACACATATAACGCTTATAGTTATCTTTGGCTCTTCCCTTGCTCTAGCATCTGTTTGTGTATTTAGAAAGGAGCATAAAACCTGTTGTACGAATTAAGGGAGAAGGAAGTCTACAGTTGGTCATGTCCAAGAACAGGTGTTCTTTCATGTTTATATTATGCTGTGGAAGTTGTTTTATTAATGAACACACATTCACAAAATGATTTCCTGGGACTAGAAAGCTATGTGGATAAAGAATGACAGGTCTGACAATGAATGCAGGAGTCAAAGATCTAAGTAGGAGGAATTCTAGAGACCTGAATCATATATACACTAGAAACATTCTGGGGCGGGCTGATATACCTTTGTGAGATTTCACATCTTCTTCAATATTTTCACATTGGCTCTGTAAAATGACCCAGAAATAAAATCACTTCTTTGCCTCTAAGAACTAACAACTGATCCTTTATGTGTCTGCATAGATGAGGAAAGTGTGCTTTACATACCCTCTGCTGGAAATGACTGGGTGAATAGATGCAGTATATAGCTTCAGAGGTATGTCCTCTGGTATGTAATGTACCATATGGTACATTAAATACAGGTACATCCATGTAAATTATGTTAGTACACATGCATAATATTTCTTTTTGTGAGATCTAAGATCATTTCCCCATCTCATTCTACATGATTTTTGTGGTCATGAAGCCAATGAATGGTCTATTCCATGTTTTTTCAGGCTGCAAAACAGGTGAAGGAGGGGTCACAACATTCCCTTCTTTATGACCAGATGGAATGGGAAGGAAGGAGCATGACACTTTTCTCTGTTGTAAAATATACTCGTAATACGGAAAAGGTCGAGATCTAGCCTTCCTGAGAACCTCAAGGAAGAAGTATGAGTCTTTAGGACTTTCATTTCCTGGTTAGGCTCCTGTTTCCCTGATTCTTTCTTATTGCTGATTGATGTCACATATCTTCCCTTCAACCCTTCCACTGTTCAATGCCTCAATGCTTCTTGGTCATCTTCTCTGCTCCCTTTGGGAAATCTCATTGGCCTCTTCAATCACGGTCATGATTTCTATGCAGCTAGAACCCAGCTTACATCCCCCTTGACTCATTCTTAGATCCCTCCATTCCCATCTGGCTCCTTATGTTCACTTCCTCGTTTCCACATTACTCCATATACTGTACCTCATTAATGCTTCAGAGATTGAAGTCCTTTACTACCACATCTATGTCCTCAAGTTTGCCAATTGCCACCTCCATAAAATTGCTAGAATACTTAGAATCATAGAATCATAGACTTTAAGGTCAGAAGGGACCATTATGATCATCTAGTCTGACCTCCTGCACAACGCAGGCCACAGAATCTCACCCACCCACTCCTGTATCAAACCTGTGTCTGAGCCACTGAAGTCCTCAAATCATGGCTTAAAGACTTCAAGGTGCAGAGAACCTTCCAGCAAGTGATCCGTGCCCCACACTGCAGAGGAAGGCAAAAAACTCCCAGGGCTTCTGCCAATCTGCCCTGGAGGAAAATTCCTTCCCGACCCTAAATTTGGGGATCAGATAAATCCTGAGCATGTGGACAAGATTTACCAGCCAGACACCCAGGAAAGAATTCTCTGTAGTAACTCAGCTCCCACCCCTTCAAACATCCCATCACAAGCCATTGGGCATATTTACTGCTAGTAGTCAAAGACGAATTAATTGCCAAAATTAGGCTATCCCATTATATCATCCCCTCCATAAACTTATCAAGCTTAGTTTTGAAGCCAGATATGTCTTTTGCCCCCACTACTCCCCTTGGAAGGCTGTTCCAGAACTTCGCTCCTCTGATGGTTAGAAACCTTCGTCTAATTTCAAGTCTAAACTTCCTGATAGCCAGTTTATATCCATTTGTTCTTGTGTCCACATTGGTACTGAGCTTAAATAATTCCTCTCCTTCCCTGGTATTTATTCCTCTGATATATTTATAGAAAGCAATCATATCTCCCCTCAGCCTTCTTTTGGTTAGGCTAAACAATCCAAGCTCTTTGAGTCTCCTTTCATAGGATAGGTTTTCCATTCCTTGGATCATCCTAGTAGCCCTTCTCTGTACCTGTTCCAGTTTGAATTCATCCTTCTTAAACTTGGGAGACCAGAACTGCACACAGTATTCCAGATGAGGTCTCACCAGTGCCTTGTATAACGGTACTAACACCTCCTTATCTCTACTGGAATACCTCGCCTGATGCATCCCAAGACCGCATTAGCTTTCTTCACAGTCATATCATATTGTCGGCTCATAGTCATCCTGTTATCAACCAATACTCCAAGGTCCTTCTCCTCCTCTGTTGCTTCCAACTGATGCCTCCCCAGCTTATAACAATAGTTCTTGTTATTAATCCCTAAATGCATGACCTTGCACTTTTCACTATTAAATTTCGTCCTATTACTATTACTCCAGTTTACAAGGTCATCCAGATCTTCCTGTATGATATCCCAGTCCTTCTCTGTATTGGCAATACCTCCCAGCTTTGTGTCAGCTGCAAACTTTATTAGCACATTCCCACTTTTTGTGCCAAGGTCAGTAATAAAAAGATTAAATAAGATTGGTCCCAAAACCAATCCCTGAGGCACTCCACTAGTAACTCCCTCCAGCCTGACAATTCACCTTTCAGTATGACCCGTTGTAGTCTCCCCTTTAACCAGTTCCTTATCCACCTTTCAATTTTTGTATTTATCCCCGTCTTTTCCAATTTAACTAATAATACCCCATGTGGAACCGTATCAAATGCCTTACTGAAATCGAGGTAAATTAGATCCACTGCATTTCCTTTGTCTAAAAAAAATCTGTTACCTTCTCAAAGAAGAAGATCAGGTTGGTTTGAAACAATCTACTTTTTGTAAAACCATGCTGTATTTTGTCCCAATTACCATTGACCTCAATGTCCTTGACTACTTTTTCCTTCAAAAATTTTTCCAAGACCTTGCATACTACAGATGTCAAACTTTGATTCTGCCTTTACTGAAATTCTTGCAATTAAATCTTTATTGTTCTCTACATTTACTCTCCTTCCCTATTTGTGAGTCACTTATTTACTTCACTTCTCCAACAATCATTTTAAAACCTCCCTGCTTGCTTTAACCAGAGCCAATTGCATATATACATAATTGCATGATGTAAATTATCGTTAAGCATTGGTAAGGCTATAACACAAAATAATAAGAATAAGACATTCAAAATTCATATTTACACCTTATGACTCTGGTTTCAATGTATCCCAATACTGATAAAGGGAAATCTTGACTCTAGGCATCAAAAGATTAACCATCCTTGATATTCCAAAGAGTTTCTTTCTTTGATATCATAGATGTAGCTAGCAGTGCTGCCTGACATTTTCCATTATAAGATCCTGTTTTAAATTGTTTATTGCTTTGTCAAACTGTAACTATTTGAGCATAAATTTTGATAGCAACAGAGGGGAGTGTGTCAGGAGCTGGGGTGTGTAGCAGGTGTATAGATGCAGGGAGGAAAGGGTCAGAAGCAGTAGTGTGGGGGTTGGATAGGAACATGTGGAACCAGAGCTGAGAAGATTTGGAAGGGGGGGTTAGATAGAAGCAGAGGAGGAGATGAGCAGGAGCTGAGGGATTGGGCATCTGGTTGGATTAAAACAGAGGGGGAAGTGGCGGAATCAGTGGGCAAGTGGTTGAATTGAAGGAAAGGGGAACACAGACAGGCTGGCATAGATGGGGCAGACGATACTATAACCACTAGAGGATACTCCTCTCTAAAACCTGGAACTGAATTCAGGAGTCCTGAGTCTCTACATTCCGCTGCTGTGAAATCTGCCGGCAAAGTATGTTTCTTGGCCCCCTCTAATGGATGGTCCACATAGAAGATGACAGTCTACCACTGCCACCATTTACTGTATTAGATTAAGTGGTAGAAGTCTGTGCTATGGTTCTAAAAGTCCGGACCCTGCTGATGACCCAAGTTGGGGGTCAGTTATGGTTCTGAGTGTTGGCATTTCTGTTTTTGTCTGGTTATCTGGCTTTGTTTGTTTTGTTTTACAATTTTTTTAAAAGATCCATTAAAAACTGCATTAAATGAATGTTAGAGCTGCAAAGTTAAACACTGAAAAGTTAGTGAATGCCAGAATTAAGGGTTGCCATGTACAAGCTTCAGTTGGGTCCTTATATGTATGCATGATACTACAGTCTTCAATTACATGATCACATGCTATTTTTTTCTACAGGATCCCTGCCTCATTCAGTGCACAAGATGGAAAGGCTTTTGGAATGATTCATGGTTGTGCATTGAAGGAGACTGTTGTCTGTAGAACTCCTGCCTCATTTATTGCATAAATTGGAAGGTGTGTAGTGAATGAGGCAGGGGATTTTAGGAGGCGAAAGCATGGTCTTTTAAACTAAAGGCAGTTGAATGTTACTCTGGAGAACTGGATTCTACCCCTGCCTCTGCCACAGAGATGTTATGCAATGCTGGGCAAGTCACCTATACCAAAATTTTCACATTTGGCCACTAACTGTATGTTCCTCATTTTCTGGGTGCCCAGCATAGGGGACAGATGTGCAGAAGTGTTGGGCACTTACAGCTCCAACTGAAGTCAATGAGAGCTGTGGTTTCACATATAAAGTGCTAAATAATGCTAAACACAAAATAATCAGGCCCTCAGTATCTCAAATTGTACATCCAAAATTGATGAATACTTGACAATTTTTACCTTAATCGCTCTGTGTCTCAGTTCCCCCATCTAATCTCACAGGGGTGTAGTGAAGATGCATTCATTCATTTTTGTGAAGAGCTCAGATAGTATGGTGACAGCACCATAGAAATGCCCCATTAAACAAAAACACTGAATAACTACCATTCACTGAATGAGGAGGGGTCCTGTGGGGAAAAAATGACCGTGTAATTCAAGACTATATCATAATACAGACTCCCAAAGGCAAAGGAAGAGGGGGATGCAAATTAAGGTTGCACTGGCACCCTTAATTCTGGCACTTCCCAACTTTTGAATACTTGATTTTGCAACCTTAATGTGTTTGTTTTTTTGTTTTTGGATGTAATGTATAACTAGGCTTAGATGAAAGCTGTTTTTAAAATGAAAATAAAAAGTTTAACTATGAGTGAATTGTTCAAAGCTACAGCTCTCTTGGAGAAAAGAGAGTGACAGTTTTTAAAAAGAGCATCTGCAACCCAGCCTTGCTTTATAGGTTTCTTCCCACATAACCAAACTGTCATAACCAAACTGACCATGGATTATATTCTGTTGAATAGGTCATGAAGGACGACACTGTTTTCCTTACATCAGAAAAATATTTTGAGGGTGCTTTGCACACATATGAGGATACTTTGTCATACTTTCTTCCCAAACACATCAGCACAAAGAGTTATTAGGGGAGAAATGCAGAATTGAGGTGCTCAGAAAAGAACATGGAGATTTCAGAACTAATATAAACTAAGCCTATTAAAATAGCTTTTCTCATTTCACTATTTTAGTGTGTTTTTTAGCAGTGGATAATGGAGTCATATGTGAAAGAGACATTGCGACAAGTGCATTTTAAAATAAGGGGTCAATCCTGCAAGCTTTACTCATGTAAATAGAAATGATTCATGCATGCAGCCCCATTAATGTCCAGGGGATTATACACCTGAGAAAAAAGTAAGTTGCATAAGGTTGAACACAAAGTAAATTATGTTTAGCTAAAGATTATTTTCTGAATCATTCTATCAAATATTATTCTTAAAGCAAACGCAGTATATGATGTGTGATTTTTACCACTATGTTTTTATATATATATATATATATATATATATATACACACACACAAACAGAACAAATCTTGTCACTCTCATCTTTACTATGGTTGTTTTAGAATATCTGATTTCATATACCTGTATTATAGAATTATGGTTATGGGATGGAAATGGTTTAACTGGGCCCTAATGTCAGCTGATTACTTCATCATGCCCAGGGCCTGCTAAAACCCATTCATTTCAGAATTCTTTTGTAACCATACACAAAGCACACCATTTTACAATGCCTAGATACTATAGTGATTGGTTTCTTACAAATGCAATAATTTAGCGTCTTATAGGAATTAAATGGTTAATAGATTAACATCCATTTTCCAATATTGTTAGGGAGGTTAATTTATTATATATTTAAATAGCAAATATATATTATTTGGGCTAGTTCTATTTTTCTGTACATGATCTCATTCCCTAAGGTATCTGGAAATGCCTGTAAAATGCCAGCAGGCTTGCAAAACATTAACAATAGAGCCAAAAATGCTACTGTTTTATCTGTGCTGTGCAAGAACTGAGGTAGATTAAGCATAAGTGGGATCTAAATGAGGCCTGAGATTCCAAGGTAGTATTTGATGTACAATAGCACAAGAGCCAACTCTCACTGAAACATTTAGCTGTCTGATATGGTTTAAGAAAATGTGTTCCACTGCATTTAGAATAAATCTAAAACATTTTCTATAATCTGTTGAACTACCTGTTCAGTGAATTGACTTGTGTGTGCCTCATTGGTTTTATTGCCATCTAGTGGGTGATTCAAAAGGTAATACAGCTGTAAAAATACAATTAATCAGATCTGTATTGAGATCCTTTTGATCTTTATTGATGCTCCTCTCACTTAAATCACTGATTTTACACCAGTGTAAAAGAGCAGTTAATCAACCCCCTAGGTCCTTCCGTTAATTCTTTGATACACAGCCTAAACAGTGGTATTTTTAATGTGGGTTATGTAGGGTCCATTTTCAGAGTTACACTGTATAATCCTGCAATACAATCTTCTTCCATGTAGTTTACAGAAAATCAGTGTCTTGTATTGGGGTGTTTCAGTATGCAACAGGATACTCAGAATGCGTGAGAAGGGAGTGTTTGGGAGGAAAATACATGCTAAATAGCAGGCGAAAAATGGAAATCATCACCACAAATGAGCAAAATAAATTGAGACTATTCAGAAACATGAGATGCCTCAGTTAGAGTAATCACTGAGTGAAGTTAAAACCAGATTATCACTCATATATACCTGGGGCTCCCAGTACAATCAATGGCAACCTTAGTAATTGGAATTTATATTGAACCAAACTCTTGTAAACAATGTCTTTACATGTAGAAGGGGATTTATATATTAGAAGGATTAACTTTATACACTATTCGACTGTTCTTCAGCAAAGTATTTGCTGTATTAAGCATATATAAGCATTCTTTCAACATTAGGGGTAAAATCTTGGCCCCACTTAGATCAATGGCAAAGCTCCCATTGGCTTAAGTGGAGCTAGGATTGTAGGTATGTTCTGTGTTCCAATTTCTTTTACACTATATTCACTGCATACACACAAGAGAAATATTATTCTGCATTAAGTTCTTTCTGTGAAGTTTAGCCTATAGGATTGTCCTATAAATATACCTTACAAGTGTTAGAAACACTGATAAAGGTACCAGCTCATATGCCCCTTCCTTTGGACATGCTGAGTTTTAAGACCTGAGAATTCATAATATCCTGGAGGAAAAGTGGAAGCAAGATGCTCTTTAACTTTCTCAGGGACACTGGAGAAAATCTTTGCTAAAATAGTGACAATGAGAGAAATGCTCACACTCTCAAATTCATGCTCTCAGAAAATGCAGATGGAGGGGTCTGTATGCAACTACAGTATATAAAAAAACTGAAGAGGATCCCATGGTAGGAAGGGCAGGTAACACAGATGGGTCTTATAAGATTACCAATTTGTTGTGTTCATATTGGCTTACGAGAGCTTGTAGCTGAGCTTGGGATCACTAGTTCTACTTGCCTAGTGAGCAACAGAGGACTCACAGCTGAATCAGAGTTGGCTTGCAGCAGAATCACCTGATTGGTCAGACTGCCTGACTGGCAAAGGGGATCAGCAGGCCTGATCTTAAGAACAGTAGTAGAGTGCTGGCTGTTTAAAACCCATAGTTGTTCCCAGCCCTTCCTCACTCTCAGGGAACCTGCTTCTGACCCTCTTCCTGACTTCAGCTCTGGCCTTGGACTTTGGTTCTTATTCTAGGTTCCAATTCCTGATTTCCAGCTCTGGCAGCTGACTTTTGGCTCTGACCCTGGGCTCCTACTTCCAGTTACCAACTCCTGCTCTAAACACTAGCCCTGACTGCCCACATCTCTGTATCTGACAGGTAGCATGTTATCTGCTGTTTGTTAAATTTATACTAAAGTAAACCAAGAATACTCTACATATATTCTGAACCCATCTGGTACAGTTTTTTTTTTTAAGTTTCACTTCCTTTATGTCTCTTTTTCATTGCAGGATTCCCCACCTATATTCTTTCAATCTGATTCTGCTTCTTCAAGGCCCTACTTCAGTACATCAATTGCTTGTGTTAAACTGACCATTCGTAGCAGGAGTTCCACCTTTTGAACTTCAAATACACAACATAAACATGAGCAGAAAAAAAAATGTAGGCAACATCTTTTAGAACACCAAGGCCATTGGCTATAGCACACTACATTTAAGCAATTCTCCTAATCTGCGCTATGGAACAAATCTACCTCTGTGCATTGCATGGTGATAAGGGCTGCCTTTTAGATGTTACATGCCATTTAATTGGTTCAGACTGGTTAACCTATTTAAATATATAAATTAAGTAGGAATATGTCCAGTTTTGGTGTCCCCCCCCACTACAGAAGGGATGTGTACAAATTGAAGAGAGTCCAGTGGAGGGTAACGAAAATTATTAGGGGACTTATCATGACTTATGAGGAGAGGCTGAGGGAACTGGGATTATTTAGTCTGCAGAAGAGAAGAGTGAGGGGGGATTTGATAGCAGCCTTCAACTACCTGAAGGGGGGTTCCAAAGAGGATGGAGCTAGGCTGTTCTCAGTGGTGGCAGATGACAGAACAAGGAGTAATGGTCTCAAGTTGCAGTGGGGGAGGTCTAGGTTGGATATTAGGAAACACTATTTCACTAGGAGGGTGGTGAAGCACTGGAATGGGTAACCTAGGGAGGTGGTGGAATCTCCATACTTGGTTTTTAAGGCCTGGCTTGACAAAGCCCTGGCTGGGATGATTTAGTTGGGTTTGGTCTGCTTTGAGCAGGGGGTTGGACTAGATGACCTCCTGAGGTCTCTTACAATGCTAATCTCCTATGATTCTATGATTGCAGCTTGAGGGTCAGCTCCAGCAAAATGCAAGTGCCTACAATGAGGTGCTGTACATCCTCAATTCCCTAAAACCAGTGGGAGCTATGGGAGCTCAACACTTTGGATCAACAGTCAATTAATCACTATTTTATTGAAGTTTATTCCTTTCTGTTTTCTGTAACAGGAATAAGTTTGTAGCTAACCTATGATAAAACACTGATTTATATAACTGACCTATAATTATAACTAGGATACTGGGGAAATCCACAGGAGTTAGATGACTAAATACCTTTGAGATCCTTTGGGTCCAGATCCTCAGTTGGTATAAATTGGAGTAGTACCACTGAAGTCGATGGAGCTTCACCAGTTTTACCTCATCTGAGAATCTAGACGGAGCATTTAGAATTTGAACAGTAAGGGGCTAATGGGTGGGAGTTTTATCACAAACAATTGGCAAGGCCTATTTTCAAGAGGGTCTTTTTTCCATTTTCAAACTATAATTGTACTCTGTATTGTTTAGTTTCTATAATGGATTATTTGGTTTATCTTTAGATAAAAAAGAATGATAGGGTACAATGTAAAGCCACATGAACTTCTAGCCTCTGAAAAACATACCAGAAATCTTGAGCATAAATCCTTGTAAAGGCTCAAAGGCCAGCATAATTTTCTAACAGAGCTATACCAGCAACTCTCCTTAGGAATCATAGTGAGAACAAACGATAAAGAATTTATCTTAAAATAACGTATTTTTATAGTACACCAATAAAAAGCCAAGCTATTCTGTACGATAAATATTGGAAAAGGAGACTAGGAAACTCAATTTATTTCTTTAAAAATTATACTACTCTAAGTAATATATTCCAACAACACATTTAAATGTGCCTTGGACCCCCTAAATAACAAAGAATGTTGAGGTATTTATATAGTATGCAGCATAGTCAATTAGAGTGAAATGCTTAGAACCTCACACACACACTCCCTCAACATTCCCAACAATTGATTTCTTTATTTGTCTTAAAGAGAACGCAAAAAAGGCAAGGAGAAACAAAACATATACTAGTGCAAGATAAATGAAACTTTTAGGGTTAATAGTCCATCAAATTGGGTATTATCTGTGACATATATTCAGGGCATGTTGTTTTTATAGCTTTTAAGGTCAGACAGGACTATTATGATGATCTAATCTGACCTCCTGCATAACACAGGCCATAGAATTTCACCCAGTACTTTCTGTACCAGCCATACATTCAGATTGAGCTAGACCTTATTTTTTAGAAAGACATCCAGACTTGATTTAAAGATTTCATGTGATGGTGAATCCACCTCTCATCTTGGTAATTTTATTTCTATGGTTAATTACCCTCTCTGTTAAAAATGTGCACCTTGTTGCTAGTTTTCAAGGCCTGTCTTGTGCCAAGCACTGCATCCTTTCACACTTATGCCTTGGTTTTGATTTAGTCTTCTCACAAAAATAATATGGTTGACAACAAAAATATCTTAAGATAATTTGCTGCATTATAAGCCTGACTTGATTCAATTTTATTGGAATAAAGAGCTAAAACTTAATTTTAACCCTAAATTGTTCTGTACTTTTTAAAACCCCTTAGTTGGTCACAAGATATTTGAAGATATGTTCACCAGAAAAAATGTTACAAGAGAGAAGATTTTCTAGCACTTTTTCTGTGATAGAAGACTTTGAAACTTACCGGAATTGAAATTTGAGGATTGTTTATAAGTTTTCCCAGCAGAGCAAAGCCATCCACGTTGATTTTGCCCCTGGGCTTTATCTGTAAGGATTCTATCATAATGCAGTCAATAAAAAGAGTGACATTACTCTTTTCCACGCTGACCATAACCTTGTGCCATTGGGAATCAAATAAAAAAGGCAAATGTGAAAAGGTTGCAGTCTGGAGACTTCCATCTAGCCCTTTATAAGAAAACTCAAGAGCCTTTGTTTGACTATTAAGCTTCACTCCAACTTGTTCTTTTCCTGACGAATCCTGGACCTGCCAAATACTCCAGCTTTTCTGAAGTGTGCTTCCAGTCATCCGAAATGTAGTTAGAAAGGAATATTCATCAGGCAATCCATTGGGATACAAAAACCTGTATAGGATCAAGCACAGTAGATTGTTTTTTGTGGGGGAGTCCTCTATGACTGTCATCTCTGACATAAATAAGAGTCCATCACTTAAAGGAACCATACTACAACTACTATCCTTCCACTGAGGAGAACTTGAGGGGAACCCTTTTTCAGCCATTCGTGTTGCTCCTCATTTGGCAAAAGAAACTGTACTTCATCAGTGTGGGCTCTTCCTACATTACATAATGTTCATGCCAAGCCTCTCTGTCCATGATGGCTCAAGCAATCAGAGGCCAATATTATGAATTAAATCAAGGTCTTCTATAATAGTGCTGTGCACCTATGGCCTATCAAACCAACCAGTCAATCCTGTTTTTTAAATCTGTTGTGATATTATAATGCTCTTTCTAATCAATGCAGAACTGTTTCATTTCTAAAGTTCCATGATTGTTTTTTCAAACACATTTTGTTGATCTACCCAACAATAACCATTTATTATGTATTAGCAATTGCTTTAGCAGAAGTAGGTTACTTGTTTGAAAATTATATAAAAGGTAAGAACTCACACTTAAAAAATTATTGTATTCTGTGGTATTCAATTACAGTGCTACATGCACTAGAGAACAGATTTACTATTATGAAATAGCTAATCCCTCTGCTTTTTATTATTTGCATTATTTTACTATGTACCCTTTAAAATATGCAATTTGGAAACACAGAACAGTCTAATTTTTCTTGCAACATTGCAATCTAAAATAACTGAAATTTGCTTCTTTCTAGAAAGCTGTGTCAATGCATCTCACCAGATAGGACAGTGTTTAAAGATTATGCTATTTAAACTTGCTACAGATACTGGTATTATACTCTCATAAACCTTTTGATTAGGTAGTTTTTTTTTCTTATCTGTCCACATTTAAAATTCTTATAAAAAGAGAAATATGTTTCACTAAGCCTGATTAGGCATGGCGATGTGCCAGGCTATGCTATCAGGACAACACACAAAAACAATTTCCAGAGAACAAGTAGGCTACCCAAAGAAGCAATCTGCCTTGGCTTTGTAGGGCTTATTGGTCCTTCACTAATGGCAATTCAGCCACTAGACTAGCCTATGCAGAAAAATGAGAAAATAGTCTTAGAATAAGTTATCTACCTCAGAACACAGTTTAATTAATATAATAAACTAGTCCTTCCAGATTAATAGCTGCACTATAAACAACAGAGCCTTTAAGTGCCTCAGCCTGTGTAGTCACATTCCAGTAGTGGGCTCCAAAGCACCAGCAGGAAGGAACGTGACTAGACTGCAGTCACAAAGGATTGTCCAGGTATAGACTCTACCTAAAATATTAACCTAGTGCTGCCACTAATTGTCCTTTACTATGAACTCCATGCCTGCTACTACCTGAGTAGCAGGAAAAGATGATATGTTGGGAGGTGGAATGCAGGGGGTGAGATTTGCCGTAGCATAACCTTAACTCTTGTACTTCTGATAGGGGTACGAAATAAGTGGTTGTACCTTCAGCTATATTACTCCTGGGGGACTCTGTGCCACTGTGCAATGCAGAATTCAGGTTAAGAACATAAGAATGGCCATACTGGGTCAGACCAAAGGTCCATCTAGCCCAGTAGCCTGTCCTCCAACAGTGGCCAATGCCAGATACCCCAGAGGGAATGAACAGGTAATCATTAAGTGATCCATTCCCTGTTGCTCATTCCCAGTTTCTGACAAACAGAGGCTAGGGACAACATCCCTGCCCATTCTGGCTAATAGCCATTGATGGACCTATCCTCCATGAATTTATCTGGTTCTTTTTTGAACCATGTTATAGTCTTGGCCTTCACAACATCCTCTGGCAAAGAGTTCCACAGGTTGACTGTGCGTTGTGTGAATAAATACTTCCTTTTGTTTGTTTTAAACTTGCTGCCTATTAATTTCATTTGGTGACCCCTAGTTCTTGTTTATGTGTAGGAGTAAATAACACTTCCTTTTTACTTTTTCCACACCAGTCATGATTTTATAGACCTCTTTCATATCCCCCCATAGTCATCTCTTTTACAAGCTGAAAAGTCCCAGTCTTATTAATCTCTCCTCATACAGAAGCCATTCCATACCCCTTATCATTTTCATTGTCCTTTTCTGAACCTTTTCCAATTCCAATATATCTTTTTTGAGATGGGATGATCACATCTGTACACAGTATTCAAGATGTTGGCATACCATGGATTTATATAGAGGCAATATGATATTTTCTGTCTTCTTATCTATCCCTTTCTTAATGATTCCCAACATTCTGTTTGCTTTTCAGATTGCCACTGCACATTGAGTGGATGTTTTCAGAGAACTATCCACAATGACTCCAAGATACCTTTCTTGAGTGGTAACAGCTAATTTAGACCCCATCATTTTATATGTATAGTTGGGATTATGTTTTCCAATATGCATTACTTTACATTTATCAACATTGAATTTCATCGGCCATTTTGTTGCCCAGTCACCCAGTTTTGAGAGAGCCTTTTGTAGGGGGAGGGATAGCTCAGTGGTTTGAGCATTGGCCTGTTAAACTCAGGCTTGTGAGTTCAATCCTTGAGGAGGCCACTTAGGGGATCTGGGGCAAAAATTGGTCCTGCTAATGAAGGCAGGGGGCTGGACTCAATGACCTTTCAAGGTCCCTTCCAGTTCTAGGAGACTGGTGTATCTCCAATTATTACCTTTAGCTCTTTGCAGACTGCCTGGGACTTAACTATCTTGAGTATTTTGTATTATCTGCTTATCCCTTTTTCCAGATCATTTATGAATATGTTGAATAGGACTGGTCCCAGTACAGACTCCTGGAGGACACTACTATTTACCTCTCTCCATTCTGAAACTGGCTATTTATTCCTACCCTTTGTTTCCTATCTTTTAACTATTACCAATCCATGAGAGGACCTTCCCTCTTATCCCATAACACTTACTTTGCTTAAGAGCTTTTGGTGAAAAATCCATGTTGACTCTTCCTCAACAAATTATGTTCGTCTATGTGTCTGATAATTTTGTTCTTTACTATAGTTTCAACCAGTATGCCCGGTACTGAAGTCAGGCTTGCTGGCCTATAATTGTCGGGATCACCTCTTGAGCCTTTTTTAAAAGTTGGCATCACATTAGCTATCCTCCCGTCATTTGGTACAGAAGCTGATTTAAATGATAGGTTACAGACTGCAGTTAGTAGTTCTGCAATGTTCTGCACCGGATTTCCTTATTCCCTGCAGAGCTGCTGGCACTGCTGGACCTGACAGTACCCAGCTCAAAAATAGAAGACACTGCTGGGGGGAGGGGGAGCTGGAGGTTTTCCCGGCAGCTGTGGTTCCCAACACATACTGAAGGAAGGAGATAGCACGCGGAAAACTCCATTCAAGCCTGGGACCCAGCATCAGTCTGTCTTTCCCTCTAGATTCCTGGGCTCTGTGGGGTAGTGGGTGTGACTGTCTGGGCTGGGGCATGCCCCACAGCTAGGCTCTGGGAAGGGTAGGGGGTGACTATCTGGGTTGGGGGGCACCTTGCAGCTGGGCTCTGCAGGGTGGGGGTGTGATTGGCTGGCTGGGGTGGCCAGGGCTGGTGCAACCCTAGGGAGGGATAGCTCAGTGGTTTGAGCATTGGCCTGCTAAACATAGGGTTGTGAGTTCACTCCTTGAAGGGGACATTTAGGGAACTGGGGTAAAAATCTGTCTAGAGATTGGTCCTCCTTTGAGCAGGGAGTTGGACTAGATGACTTCCTGAGGTCCCTTCCAACCCTGATATTCTATTATTCTAACTCATTAGGTGACCTACATAGTTGCCTAGGGCACTAGCAATTTGGGGGGTGGCATTTCGGGTCCTTCGGCAGCGACCGCGAAGGCTGGATCTTCGGCCACCCCGGTCGTTGTTGGCATTTAGGTGGAGGGACCTGGGGTAGGGCGGGGAGGGCTGCCTATAGCAAGTAAGGGGGGTGCGGCAGGCAGGGGAACCGCTCCCCGCCCCAGCTCACCTCTGTGCCGCCCTGCTCTGCCTCTTTCTCTCCCAGGTGTGCGGTGCCAAACAGCTGATTGGCGCCGCAAGCCTGGGAGGTGGGAGAAGTGGAGTGGCGATGGCGTGCTCGGAGAGGAGGCGGAGCAGAGGTGAGCTGGGGCGGGTAGCTGCCACACGGCTCCCCGGGCCAGGGGGAGCTGTCGCGGGAGGGGCCCTCAGGTGGGGGAGGGGATATGCCGGGGGGTGCCTTAGGGCGGAGAGCTGCCACAGGGCTTGGGGGGGGCACAAGGTGGAAGTTTCGCCTAGGGCACGAAACATCCTTGCACCCGCCCTGGGAGCGGGGCTGGGCTAGACTCTGGAGGCAGAGGGGGCAGAGAAATAGGACCAGAGTTGTCAAGGGTGGGTTTTTTTAACTCTCAACTCCTGAGGGAAGTTTTTATTGTCTTTTTGTTACAGACATAGTTGTGACAGGTATTTTGAAATAAATTACCAAAATAATTGAAACGTGTGATTATATAGTGTTATTTTGACAAATAAATTATGCAGAATTTTGAAATATTTGTGCATAGAATTTTTAATTTTTTGGTGCAGAATTCCCCCAGGAGTATGGTGGATGGTATGTCTGTGCAGACTATGATATGCCTGTATATACTGAGGAGAACATACATACGTAACCAGGGATGTACCTATATATGGATAAACCTGTAGAGTGGTATTTGGAACTGAGTATGGAGATGTTCATGTGTATGTGCCTTGCAGAATAGGATTTTGCTTAAATCTTATTGTTCGAATCCTTTTGGTTTGTTTTTTATGTTGCCACCTCTAACACAAAATGTCAAAATCTGACATTATTTTTCCGTCTCTCCTCCTAACCCCACTCTGTTCCTTCCCTTCTTTACAAGTAGTGACAAATCCACTGTCTTCCCTATCACTTAGCTTCAAAGCCTCAGGGTTGTTTTCATACCCTCTTTCCTTCCCTCCTCCCCCATAATGGGACTCTTTCACTGCTTTCAGTGGACTTCTTCCTCTATAATATCTCTTAAATGTATACGTCTCTCTATCCCTACTGCTAAATTCTTAGTTCATGCATAGGGCATTTCTCTCCAACTACTGCAACTCTCATCTCTGTGGACTCCTTGCATCTGACCTATCTTTACCACTTTTCTATCCAAGATGTTGCCACTAAATCATCTTTTTCTCCTGCTGCTGTGATCACATCACCCCTCAATTCAAATCTATCAGTTGGCTTCCTCTTTCTCTGCATCAAATTCAATCACCCCATAAGAACCCATATGCCACTCAGCTACAGCGAACGCTTCCACATCATGGTGTCTCTGAAAGAGGTGGGGGCAGAATCTGGCATCAGGGGAAATAATGAGAGAATCTCAGACAGCCCCTCCTCTGCCTTAAAAAAAAAAGAAATACTGTAACTTTTGGAAGCTGGATCGAAAGAAGGGAATTGATTGTCTAATCAGATCTACTGTTTCCTTTAAGAGAAAACAAAATGAATAGAAATATATATGTAACAGTAAAGGAAAAGACAATGACTTTACATAAACATAGCTAAATATTCATATTTAATAACTCAGCCCTGCTATCAGAAAACCTAAGAACTGCATTCTCACAGAGCAGCTGCTAAAATTGGCAGAACCAAAAGCAAGAAATGTTTAGAGAAGGAGATGACCTATTTTTGTGCATGTTTTACATGCATAATTCTACTGAATGGTGAGCAGACAGATTCTCATCTCAGTTATACTGGTATAAATGCAGAGTAATTCCACAGGCTTCGTTGACATCAGTGTAACTGAGCCAGGGCCGGTTCCAGGCACCAGCCCAGCAAGCAGCTGCTTGGGGCGGCCAACGGTGAGGGGCACCTCCAGGTCTTCGGTGGCAATTCGGCGGCGGGTCCCTCTCGGAGCGAAGGACCAGCCACCGAATTGCCACCAAAGACTGAAGCGGTGGCAGTAGAGCTGCAGATCGCAATTGTGGCTTTTTTTTTCTTTTTTTCTTTTTGCTGCTTGGGGCGCCAAAAACCCTGGAGCCGGCCCTGAACTGAGTACAGAATTTGGCCCAGACTCTGCCATACTGACTAAGGCAAAGTTAGAAACTATGGTAAAAATATATTAATATTTTAAACAAAATATTTGCTGATAATTCTTCATCTCCCTTCAAAGTCTGGAGAACCAGGTTCCATGTTTCCCCTATGACCACCGTTGGTGACACAAGCACTTCAAGTATGAAACTGCACTCCTATACGTGCATCTGATAGCCCTAATGTATGGAGGGGAGAAATCAAGACATTTTGGATTTAGAATTTGGCAGAGGAGTGAAAGAAAAGCTAACTTGCAAATATATATTAAGAGTATAGGCCAAATTCTGACCTGACTTACCCCCTCCTCTACTGTGGGGCTGCGAAGGACGTGTATCAGAGCAGAATTTCAACCTTATGTATTTATAATTCTTAATTCTCTATATAGGGCCTTATCCTGCTTTCTGCATGTACCCAGAAAAACCACTAACAGTTATGACTGTGCAAGGAATGCAGAAGCAGGCTGATATTTTGTTACTGATCTGAATTCATAAACAGTTTTTTAAAGGTGGTTTTATTTCTGTATATTCCTTTGCAATTGGCCTTTAGCAAACTTTTTTAACATTACCACTTTCTTTTAAAAGAATGTTTCAGTGGGACATGAGAGTTATTAAACCCATAACTCTAATGCACACCAGAAAGATTCCTTTAATTGATTAGGACCAGTTTCTGCAACCCTTATTCATTTTGAATACCCCTTGACTAGCCCATTGATTTCAGTGAGACTTCTTGTGGTGCAAGGCACTAATCACTTTATGTAAGGGTGGCAGAAACTGACCATTCAAAAGGTTAACTTATCCTTGTTTTTGATTTGCAGTATAAATCTGTTCCTTTTAAGATCTGTTTCCTTAGGTGGGCTCCGTTGCCCTTTTAGATAACATACCCTTAGATAAATTAATGCCTTTTTGGTAGGTTACTGCTTTTTATCCTTTCTATTACAGTGTGACATCAACGTCAGTTGTATGGTTGCATACAGGTTTGATACTCAAGATAAAAAGAAAAGGCAGTAGAAGACTATTTATGGCCTGACCCAGAGCAGCAGGACCTTCAAAGGAGCCCTTCTTCACAGATAAATGTTATTTTCAGACAGACAGTCTTTGAAGGGAGTAACAGTGAAAACAGCATCTGAGAGTCCTCTGCAGGTGATACAAATCTCTATGTAGAAATTTACAAAGCTCCTTCTGTTGCCTTACATCTTGTTAATGTAATTTAGTTGGCATTTCACCCGTTAAAGGGTGCTCACCAGACCCGTGTAAATAAATGTTGTACTATTTGCACTAGAAATTTGTCAAGCACTTTGGTTTCTACCCTAGGGAAAACTTAATCTGAGAACCCAGGCGTGCAGTTTGCAGAATTATAGTATTTGGGTACTGGGACACCACTCAATATAATTCCAATCTCCAATATTTGTGGGTGCACTTTAGGGACAATGAATGGTAGTTTATTAATACAATGTATTAGAATGACCAGACCTCATCCCAGCTTACATGCCATAAATACTTTGCTAGTATGATTTTTTTTTTCAAAAGCCTGCAGGTGAAAAAAGGGAGTCTCTTATCACTCAATTACAATGTAAAGGGATGTTGACATGCTAAGGGGCAGCACAGTAATGTCAGTACAAAGATGGACATCAGCGGAAGGGCAGATACGGAGCATAGTATCGTAGAGGTGGTAAGGCTGCCTCATGGTTGCTGTGTTTTACTCGAGCCACTTACTCCCAGCTGGAGAACAGGTGCAGCGTAGATTGATCCTAATCACTTCCCTCTTTTGATTTAACTATGCCCTTTTGGAGTTTGGGTTTTGGCTCACACAGCTAGCAGCATAACTACAATTATGCTTTGCATGGGAGTCAATCACCTCAGAGGTGCCTACACACAGCACAATGCAGTGCAGAAACAAGCCCACTGAAACCACTAAATTTATGGAGGATGCTTATGGCTCTATACAAAATTCTATTTCAGCATCTAAGCCCTGGTCTACACTGGGGGGAGTTAATTGATCTAAGTTATGTAACTTCAGCTACATGAATAATGTAGCTGAAGTCGACACACTTAGATCGATTTACCATGGTGTCTTCACTCTGGTGAGTTCACTGCTGCCACTCCCCCGTCAACTCTGCCTGTGCCTCTCGCCAAGCTGGAGAACAGGAGTCGACGGGAGAGCGCTCGGGGGTTGATTTATCGTGTCTAAACTAGACACGATAAATCAATCCCTACCTGCCAATCCGGCGGGTAGTGAAGACATACCCTAAGAGAACAGCCTGGCTGTAATACATTATAGCTACCAGGTTGCCTGGAGTTCAGTCATCACCTAGCAATGCCACTGCCAGTCCTTCAGTGGGACCCAAAACCAGATACCTATCTCATAGAACTGGAAGGGACCCTGAAAGGTCATTGAGTCCAAGCCCCTGCCTTCACTAGCAGGACCAAGTACTGATTTTGCCCCAGATCCCTAAGTGGCCCCCTCAAAGGATTGAGCTCACAACCCTGGGTTTAGCAGTCCATTGCTCAAACCACAGCTATCCCTCCCCCCAATGGCTTACAAGAAAAGGAGAGTGCAGGAGAACACACTTCCTGGACCTAAGCTGTAATGGGTTGGCTGCTGTTTCAAAAACTTGTATTAAAATATTATATATGAATAAGTGTTGGTGTGGTGCAATCTAAAGGTTTATTAGAAGGAATATGGGATGCCTACATAAGTCACAGTGACAAAGCCTGAGTTATTCAGGTCACATCAAAGAAGTTTCAGTCTCTGTGGGGTGGCATCCATAGCTCTCTCACTACTTTAATGCTCTTGAGTAATTCAGCCAACCAAAATTCATGCCAATAAAATCCATAAACCACACCTAACCATCGTGTGTTGTGTATACCACCCATTCACAGAATATCTATTAGAGAAATGTTTGAGAGAGTTTTAAAGAATTTTTACTTGGACTACGTGTTGCCTTAGGGCTTGACTCCACTGCAGTGTTAGCTCGAATTATCTACACTCAACTTAAAGTGGCCACACTGCAAAAGTACACTTGCGCCGCACTGAGTGATTGGATTAGCAACATAGAGTAGTTGCATTCCCACTGTGCTCCTAACTGGAGCATCAGCTGCACTCACACTTCAACCCAGACCCACTGACAGCCCAACTAACTGGAGCTTAAAGCACCACCTAAATCAAGCTAGAGATTTTGGTATGTAGACAGGAGTCAGGTTAGGGGCAACACTCAAGTTACAGCATGAGCTAACGGTGCAGTGAAGACAGGTGCTCAGTTACGATATGTGCCAATAAATCACCTTTATGAATGACCTAAAATAGCTTTTTGATCAGACTTCAGAGTTGTAACATTTTAATTTATATCTCAGGCTATTCCAAGGCTAGAAACAAGAACTGTGTATCACACTGAAAAGCTGAGAATCTCCTCCTTTTTAATGGCATTAACTTCCCATTTTTCTTATGGTCATAAGGTATCAGGACCCGGAGACTGCAGCTGCTTTGTGTTACTGCAGTAATGCAAAGCAACCATAAACCCAGTTTAACCAGACAGTTACGTTGGAGTCTAACTTTAGCCTACAAATTAAGCACAAAGCAGCCACAATGTACTGGTGGCAGGAAGGGGTGCGAGAGGACCAGCTGAGGCATAGCAGCAGCACTTTGCTTTCCGGTGATTCCTCAGCTAAATAATGGTCCATTAAGGGGCATCATCAGCCAGGATAAGTGAAGCTGTTCTAACTTACATCAGGAGCTGAACCAGCCCCCAGTTTCTCCCAAGTTTGGGTAAGGCATCTTAATCCTGTAACCCCCTTTGGTCCTGTGCTAACCAGAACTCACCTGGAACCAAGGATCTGGCCCATAGAATGTAAATACGATTAGATTCCAAAATACAGTCTCCTGTAGCAATCTGTCTGTGACACCTGGGGGAAAGGTTTTCAACTTTTCTATGTCATGTGACTGATACTGAAGTGGGAGCATGTGTGCACTCTCTTCCCGAAGGACTAAAATAAACCACCATTCAATCCATTCTCCTCCTCCTTACCTTTCCCCTGTGACTATCACACTGGCAAAAAGATCCCTTCTCTTCCTCCTCCCTGGCAAAGCCATCTGTGAGGCATCCCCACTGAAAGGATCTTCACTCTGCCCCTCTGCACCCACCCAGTCCCACCTTCCCATTATGCCCCCCTAGCCTTTCCACACAGCCCTCTCCAGCTACTGGCATCAGTTCCTGGAGGTTACACCCTTTCTAGCTGGAAAATTCCAGCCCCCCGAGCAGCACTACTGGTAGGGGAAGGAAGTGGGGAGAGCTCCCTCTAGCTATTACTGTCTAGTCAATCTAGTCTAGTGACATCACACAAAAACAAAAGGGGGGAGGGGGGAGGCACTGGATACATTGTATCCATTCCAAGAGCTTTGCCAACCCCAGCTGAAGAACTAGTTATTTCGGGAGGGGGGGCAAACTTTCAGGGGGACAATATGCTGAAACAGACTTTTAAAGTAAAACAACTAAATGTGTTACCTGGTTGGGATCCTGAAGTCTACGTTTGTGCCTAATTTATAAGCCACTTGTAAAGCTGTGGAGCCCACCACTCTCTGGATGACTCCTCGGGAGGCAGCTTTATCTAGTGCGAACTGAGAAATCAGGTCGTAACCTACAAGAACAAACATGCACAGCTAGACATTATTTCTTTATTTTTAAGTGAGCATTGAAGAATCACAGAGCTGAACATACCCTGATTGCAATGTCTAAACTGCAGTTTTTTCCTGCAAAGTTTTTACTTGCCTGGCAAGTCATCTTCACCAGTCCTGATTGGTGGGCAGAGGTCAGTCTTTTGGTTAGAGCTGAAGGTGACTGGGAACCCTGCAAAGAAAAGATCCTTCTTCATCACATGATGGAAATTGCCTGAAATTGCCCAGCTAAGGGAATTAATATGTATTAAATAAAGTAATATTAGAATAATGGCCATATACTGGACCCACTGAAGCAGATGAGCATCTGCTTTTAGAAGTCTTCAAATTTAACAGAGTAATTTGATGGCTGATTTATTTGTACATTTTTTGTTTAAATGTTTAAATTAGAAAAGGGTTGTAATTCTCCCTTCCTCAGCACTGTTTGTGAATTGCAGCTGTCCCATGTATCTTGCACTATATCAGGGGTAGGCAACCTATGGCATGTATGCCGAAAGCGGCACGCGAGCTGATTTTCAGTGGCACTCACACTGCCTGGGTCCTGGCCACCAGTCTGGGGGGCTCTGCATTTTAATTTAATTTTAAATGAAGCTTATTATACATTTAAATAACCTTATTTATTTTACATACAGCAATAATTTAGTTATATATAGAGACTTATGGAAAGAGAACTTCTAAAAATGTTAAAATATGTTAGAGGCACGCGCAACCTTAAATTAGAGTGAATAAATGAAGACTCGGCACACCACTTCTGAAAGGTTGCCGACCCCTACACTATATGGAGGGTTTGTCCAGAACCTTTGGTGGTTTAAGCAAAGTTTTTAAAAATACTAGTTAGCTCAATCTACTGCCTCTCTAACTGAAAGCAATCCTCACACTAGCTGAAGTGGCTGTTGAGAAAGGAAGTTGTTGGCATCCACTCCTTCTTTGATATTCCAGGTGTTCCCACCCACATCCTTGCCATGTTTGATCAAATAACAAGCCTTGGTGAAGCATAAGTTTGGGGCCAAAGAGACTTGCAGGCTCTCTTTATTGACATGAACAAGAGTGTAAAAGAAATTTCCCTGGAAAACCAAATACATGTCTCACTTTCTAAATACTGTCTGTTTAAAATTATTGCTGCGAGCATTGGGGAAAAAACACCAGTCCCCTATCTTAAAGAAGTAAAAAGGCAAAATAAACATTTGCTGGAAAGAGCTCTACCCAAGCCTAACATCTAGTTAAACTGGAAAATGTTACTAAAGTTTGGATGGGGAAGAAAGATGCATGCAAGTTGGAAGGAGCTACCTTCCCAGTCCACAGAGCGCCTCTTGTCTGCTGACAGGACTCAACCATAAATGTGGGTTTCCTTCTCACAACATAGACGTAAAGAAAAACGTCAGGTTGACATTTTACACCTTAGAAATGGCTTATTCTATGTTATTGAAACGGATATGCGGCTGACATCCAGTCATTTCTGCTTGATGGTCAGCTAATACAGTGGATCCAGTGGATCCAGTTTGTTGCCACATCTACCAGAAAAACCTTTAACTAGAGGGATTTTTTTTTATTGCACCCAGTCCTTAGTATCCGTTTCCAGATTGTGATCCTCACCTTAGAAATGTATTTTGTCTCTGGTCTGTTTAGATGGCAAGAAGATAAACAAGAACAATCAGACAATGACAGGAAGATGGAGAGTGTACCCCAAATGGTAGATTTAAAATACCAGTCTGTGAAAGACATCACTTTCTCTAAATTCTCCTTCTTGCTTTCACTCTCTCACACACATTTTTAGTTCCATGTCTAAGTGATGTCTAGCTAGTGAGAGCAACAAAGAATCCTGTGGCACCTTATAGACTAACAGACGTTCTGCAGCATGAGCTTTCGTGGGTGAATACCCACTTCTTCAGATGCAAGATGTCTTGCATCTGAAGAAGTGGGTATTCACCCACGAAAGCTCATGCTGCAGAACGTCTGTTAGTCTATAAGGTGCCACAGGATTCTTTGTTGCTTTTACAGATCCAGACTAACACGGCTACCCCTCTGATACTTAGCTAGTGAGGTGTTTTAGCTGCGACTAAAATGCTTTTGATTATCAAACTCTTTTGAGGAACTCTTTTGATTATCAAAATACCAGTGAAATGAAACACAGATAAAGGATAGACCCTTACTTGTTTGCTGCTGGACGTTGGCTGACACCAGAGCCCACAGAAAACTACACATGTACAAGAAAACAGGAGCTTGCCTGTGAACAGAAAGAAAACTCAAACATGAATTTACAGCTTCTGATATATCATGCGATCCCGTTTCAGCTCATGGTCACACATATTAAATAAATACATGACTTAGGGATTGCTAACACTTGGCAAACAAACCCTTTTAGAGTTAAGCTTTTTATCTTTACCAGTGCAACAAAATGTGCCTATGATGTTATCTCAGTTTCCATTTCTTACTTATAAAACTGTCATAAAAATAAAAAAATAGGGAAGACAGCAGGCAAAGACAGTTTTAAATGCTACCAATTAATCACTTTCTCTGTCAGCTGTTAATTACTGATTGCTTACAAATGCCACTTGCTCTCTTACCAGTTCCTCTTCATTTTCTCTGCTGGTTTTCTTCAGCTCTATCATGTGAGTATTTGGGGTGTATATTTATGTCCTGTGCTCTCCTGTAGTTAATCCCATCAAAGAGTGCATGAATGAGTGCAGATTCGGCTCTTTCTGCCCCATACAGGACTTCAGAAGAGAATGAGGCTCCGTCTGCTGGGGCTGCTTTAATCCTGCAGAGGGAAGGAGGTGGGGGCTGGACAGCTTGTGTGTCCTGGTGGGGTCTGAGGGTGGCTCTCAGGAACTAGCTGGGATATAAAAAGGCAACGAGAGTGGAGGAAAGGCTGCTATTCATGCCAGCTTCGGAATGGGGATGTGGTGAGGAAACATAAGTTAGACCATACCACCCACTGAGTGGCAGGGTCTGCTGGTGAGGGAAGCCAATGAAAGATAAATGTGTTAAAGAGTCTTGAAGAAACAGGTGGTGTATATTTTGACAGTTCTGGGAATTAGGATAAGGTTGAACTACCCCTAACCCTGGAAAGAAGAACCTTTAATTTCTCATTGACTTCCTCACTAGACTGTCCCAGCTAGACCCTGGGAGGTGTGGCAAAGGATTCTTCTGAACAGAAGCAATCATTTTTAAGTTGGTTTCATTGCTTTAACTAGAACCTTGCCAAGGTATACACATTACATAGCTAAAGAGACTGCAGTTCCTCAGTCCTAGTTGATAAGCTGTTTTTGCTAGAGGCCATTTATTTTGTGTTTTCAGACATATAAACATTGGCTCATATGGCTGCAGAGAGTGAGAGGGATTGAAGCTTATATGCATGGAAAGGCTGAGTCAAAGAGCACGAGCAGGTAGGAGACTCTGATATTTACTGCTGATCAACTGTTAGAATGTGGTATGGAAAGGCAGGGTCAGATTGGGCCAGTGTGTGGCAGTACGACCTACTAGCATGCCTGTCAAAGTGCTAGCTTGAGGTTCTCAGGTTTCATTTTAAAAAAAGCAAGTTTCTAGTTGTTGTGGTTCCAAACAAAAAAAAAAAGTGAATGGTGTATAACTAATTCAATGAAGTCTGCCTGAATCTGCTGAGAGTCTGAAGTAATAGCTCTGGAAGTTATGAACTGCCCCATTCATCTCAATGAGATACAACTCAGATGTCCAGTAATGATCATTTAAATGGTAATGTGAACTATTCCATACCTTGTGTAAGGGAAAGTCACAGACGTACACAATGTACTTTGAGCGATGGCTCATTCTGGTATCCCAAATGAGTGGCCTTTGGAAAGTACCATTGACAGAGTCTGTGAACGTATTCAAACCCCAGTGATGGGGAGCCAAGCTCAAGTAGCTCAGAGAAACATATGGTCACATTCTGAACTGCTGTACAATCTACTGTGTGTGGTGCTTAATTCTGACAATTCACGTGGATGGAAAGTATCAGAGGGGAAGCCGTGTTAGTCTGGATCTGTAAAAGCAACAAAGAATCCTGTGGCACCTTATAGACTAACAGACGTTTTGCAGCATGAGCTTTCGTGGGTGAATACCCACTTCTTCGGATGCAAATCATGTGGCTGGAGTTTATTGTGTGGGTGAAGCTCAGAAGAGAACTGCCACCCTTCCCCCTACCCAATCCATATTGGGTAATATTCTGAAATCCTGAGGACAAGGGAATTAGCACTCTCCTTTGGGATCAGAGTAGCAGAAGAAACTAAAGCCCAGTTTGGTCTGTTAAAGTGGTGACTTTAACAAGTGAGTGGTGGTCACTGGAAGGAGTAGTGGTAGCTGCTCCCTGGCAGTTCCTCCACTCTGTCCCATCTCCATAACTCTGTACTGTTGCGGGGGTGGGGAGTATTCTCCTATTCTCCTGCTCTATGTGGAATGCTACCTCTGTCCTGATGAGGCACTTTGCTTTTCAATTTTGCCTTCATACTTGCCTTTTAACTTTAGCTTCTAAATGTCAAATTTTCAAAGCTAGGCATGTAAGCTGAGGGTGAAAATAAGTAATTGTGACCCAGATAGCTATTTTGTTGTAAATTTATGGTTTATGGATGGCCCTGAATGGTACTAACTTTTGTTTATTCCCTCCTGATTGCTGTGACCTTCTATTCTCTACATACTATAACCTAACTAAAAAAAAATGTTTGTTACATTTCAGCTTTTTTCCTCCTTATTCTACTGCATAGATAATTTTCCTCAACTGTCTTTTGATTTCAATTATAGTATCAGACTTCTATGATTTGAGGGATTGCATTTCTGAAAGTTCTACTCATTATTATTTATTCTAAGAATTGTGGTATTTTGGACCCGAGAGTATTCTCACTGAAATCAATGGCAAAACTTGCACTGATATCAAGTGCCTTCTAATTAAAACCCCGCAAATAACTAAGCTAACATCTAGAAGTAGGAACTAATTGAATTGACAGTGAAAGTATAATCGTTGTCAGGCTCCAGCACATCATTGGAGGGTAACAAATAATTTACTATCCAATAAATTCTTACCTTCATTATTAAAATATACTTTTCTGTCCAAAGTTGTATGAAATTTGGCATGGGGGCAGGGGCGGCTCCAGGCCCCAGCACGCCAAGCCCGTGCTTGGGGCAGCATGCCGCGGGGGGCGCTCTGCCGGTGCCGCGAGGGCGGCAGGTGGCTCCGGTGGACCTCCCACAGACGTGCCTGTGGAGGGTCCGCTGGTCCCGTGGCTCCGGCAGAGCGCCCCCCGCAACGTGCCGCCGTGCTTGGGGCGGCGAAATGGTTAGAGCCACCCCTGCATGGAGGGGAGGGAAAGCAGCTTTCTCCAAGCTGACAGATTCTAATTTTTGTAAAGATCAAATGGCTTATTTCTAGGATAGGTCAGTGAGGAAAAACTGGAAACATATGAGGCCATATTTTTATCTCCTTTACACAGAAGCCCGTCTAGAGTAACTTCAGTGAAATGTCACTGAAATCAGTCTGTAAACTCAATTTCCACCACAAAGTCATCTTTACAAATAAACAAAAAAAATCAGTGAAATGTTTAAAGGGCAAAAGTAAAGAAAATACATAAACTGGAGCCAGTTTAACTGTTTCCATGCCTCTCCATTCTTCTGATCTTAACAATTCCTTTGTGATGATGGAACCTGCAGTCCCCATGCCTTTGAATGAAAATCCAGACTGTGCTATCGTTTCTAGGTCAGAAGATATGTACTTTGTCTCCAGGGGTGACAGACAGTCATTATCCTCTAATGTTACAGTCAGTAATTCCAATTAACTTAAATATATCAAAATGTATTTACTAGAGGAATTAAAGAGAAAATTAAAAGAAAATAGATGTTAAGCAGAATATAATCAAACCCATGCTAAGATGACAATAAACACAGCTAGGCTGCAGCCAAGGGCTGAAGTCTGATCTCACTTTTAATGGTTTGACATCAGTGTAACTACACTGACTTCAGTGGATTTACTCATTTACACCAATGTCAGAGAGGTCAGAAACATGTGCCTGGACATGTCCTGGTGTATATGAATGTGAGCAATTTAAAATGTACAAGAAATTATTTAGTAATAATACTAAAACATTAGTGAGTCAGCTTGCAAATTCCCTCACTAAGCACTGGTCTCTTAAATCACCAGTCAAAGGTTAACCTGTGCACAGAAATTTTCAAAATATTTCCAAGTATTTTCAATTAGATTTTAACATGTCTTCCTGAATCTTTACCTCATTTATCTTGCTGCCCCCATTGCCTCCCATTGTGTGTTGTTTGAGAATTCCACAGACACAGCAAAACATCAGTTCAGAGGAGGTTCTTATAAATCCCAACAGAATGGGGAAATAATAAAATATTCAATTAATAAAATATTTTAAACACATTTAAATTAATTTTAAGCCAGACTCATGATATATGATCACAAATTATAATGCTTCTGAGTAGGGCCCTGTGTACTCTATGGCACAATGGAACTGAATTCCGTGGTAGCAACCCCTAAATGCTGCAGCAACACTAATTTATTTTACCATCATGAGTTACTCTTTGAGAGAAACCCTGGCTTCATTGAAGTCAATGGCAAAACTCCTACTAACTTCTATAGGGTCAGGATTCCACTCACAATTCCTTCTCCCTCACCCCACTCCACACAAATGTACACACAACTATGGCTCATAGTTGCAAGAACTTAATGAGGTGAAGTTGGTGTGTGATTATTTCAGACAGTGATTATTTTTGCAGATGGATTTTCTGTTACACTTTCCAGAAGGACTTTTTCTACTCCCTAGGTCTTGCCCACCACATAGTTGTCCTGGTGGCTTGGCACCTTTCCTCACTATTCCCTCTGAGACTCTAGGGAGAAGGGGAGCTTTGTAACCAGCTTCTGTGGTTCATGTGTCCACCTCTCTAAGCCTCAGCTGCTGCACTGTTCTCCGGGCAGCTTAGCTGGTTCCCCACACTACCCTCTGCAGCCTGGCTCCATGGAACAGAGTAGGAAAGATGCACTTTAGTCCCATTAACTCCATCTTGTGGGGAAAGCCGGAGAGCAAAATGCAATTGCAGACAAGTCCCAGCAGAGCAGGGAGACAAAAAAAATCATAGAATCATGGAATATTAGGGTTGGAAGAGACCTCAGGAGGTCATCTAGTGCAACCCCCTGCTCAAAACAGGACCAACACCTACTAAATCATCCCAGCCAGGGCTTTGTCAAGCTGGGACTTAAAAAACCTCTAAGGATGGAGATTCCACCACCTCCCTAGGTAACCCATTCCAGTGCTTCACCACCCTCCTAGTGAAAAAGTTTTTCCTAATATCCAACCTAAACCTCCCCCACTGCAACTTGAGACCATTGCTTCTTGTTCTGTCATCTGCCACCACTGAGAACAGCCTAGCTCCATCCTCTTTGGAACCCCCCTTCAGGGAGTTGAAGGCTGCTATCAAATCCCCCCTCACTCTTCTCTTCTGCAGACTGACTAACCCCAGTTCCCTCAGATTCTCCTCATAAGTCATGTGTCCCAGGCCCCAAATCATTTTTCTTGCCCTCCACTGGACTCTCTCCAATTTGTACACATCCCTTCTGTAGTGGGGGGACCAAAACTGGATGCAATACTCCAGGTGTGGCCTCACCAGTGCCAAATAGAGCGGAATAATCACTTTCCTCAATCTGCTGGCAATGCTCCTACTAATACAGCCCAATATGCCATTGGCCTTCTTGGCAACAAGGGCACACTGCTGACTCATATCCAGCTTCTCATCCACTGTAATCCCCAGGTCCTTTTCTGCAGAACTGCTGTATAGCCAGTCAGTCCCCAGCCTGTAGCAGTGCATGGGATTCTTCCTTCCTAAGTGCAGAACTCTGCACTTGTCCTTGTTGAACCTCATCACATTTCTTTTGGCCCAATCCTCCAATTTGTCTAGGTCACTCTGTACCCTATCCCTACCCTCCACTGTATCTACCTCTCCCCCCGCTTAGTGTCAGCTGCAAACTTGCTGAGGGTGCAATTAATCCTCTCATCCAAATCATTAATAAAGATGTTGAACAAAAGCAGCCCCAGGACCGACTCCTGGGGCACTCTGCTTGATACCGGCTGCCAACTAGACATTGAGCCATTGATCACTACCTGTTGAGCCTGACAATCTAGCCAGCTTTCTATCCACCTTATAGTCCATTCATCCAATCCATTCTTTTTTAACTTGCTGGCAAGAATACTGTGGGAGACCATATCAAAAGCTTTGCTAAAGTCAAGATATGTCACATCCACCACTTTCCCCATATCCACAGAGCCAGTTATCTCATTGTGGAAGGCAATCAGGTTGGTCACCTTCCTCTCCTCCAAGTGCTTCAAAATGGTTTCCTTGAGGACCTGCTCCATGATTTTGCCGGGGACTGAAGTGAGGCTGACTGGTCTGTAGTTCCCTGGGTTCTCTTTTTTCACTTTTTTAAATATGGGCACTATATTTGCCTTCTTCCAATCATCTGGGACCTTCCCCATTTGCCACGAATTTTCAAAGATAATGGCCAATGGCTCTGCAATCACATCAGCCAACTCCCTCAGCACCCTTGGATGCATTAGATCTGGACCCTTGGACTTGTGCATGTCCATTTTTCCTAAATAGTCCTTAGCCTGTTCTTTCACCACTGAGGGCTGCTCACCTCCTTCCTATACTGTGCTGCCCAATGAAGCAGTCTGGGAGCTGACCTTGTCTGTGAAGACAGAGGCAAAAAAAGCACTGAGTACTTCAGCTTTTTCCACATCATCTGTCACTATGTTGCCTCTCCCATTCAGTAAGGGTCCCACACTTTCCCTGACCTTCTTGTTGCTAACATACCTGTAGAAATCCTTCTTGTTACCCTTCACATCCCTTGCTAGCTGCAACTCCAATTGTGCCTTGGCCTTCCTGGAGGGAGGGATAGCTCAGTGGTTTAAGCATTGGCCTGGGTTGTCAGTTCAATCCTTGAGGGGGCCATTTAGGGAATCTGGGGCAAAAATCTGTCAGGGGATTAGAGTAGATGACCGCCAGAGGTCCCTTCCAACCCTGACACTGCATGATGATTAGACCCCTGCATGTTCTAGAAATATTTTTATATTCCTCCCTAGTCATCTGTCCAAATGTGGTGGGGCAACTGCCCCACCCACATGTGAGAGGGGGCTAGAGTAGGCCAGAGAGGCTGCAAAGGCAGCAGCCAATCAGGAAAAGGCTTACTGAGAGCCAATCAGGGCCAAGATTGGAGACAGCCAATCAGGGCTCAGCTTGGCCATATATAAAGGCTGCCCAGAAAAGCAGCAGGGAGTCTCTCCTAGACCTTCAGAGGGGAAGGTTTATCTCCTGAGTAAGCAGCCCAGCCCAGCCCAGCCCAGCCCAGCCCAGCCCAGCCTTAGGGAACTCCAGCCCACTACCTGCCAGGCTGCAGGCCCTGAGGGAAGGGCCTAGCCAGTACAAAGGGGCCAAAGGGGAAGCGGCCCAGGGAGAGAGGCACACAAGGGGAGAGAAGGAGGGCAGGAAGTCTGCCACCAAAGGGTCCCTCAGTCAGGACCCAGAGAAGTGGGCAGGCCTGGGTCCCACCCTGTCCCCCTTCTCCCTTGTACTACACCTGGCCATGCAGTAGGGTGGCTGAAACAAACTGCAACTGGCCCTTGAGACAAGGGGATAGACTTTGGAGGTTGTGGTTGGCCACTGAGGCCAGTGCACGGACTGTTGCTAACTCCACCCCCCCCCCCCCAGAAGGGGGTGAGGATGGGCTAGTAGGCACTGCCGGAGGGAAATGGCCTGAAGAGGATGCCACCGAGTGGGGAGCAACATGGGTCCAGACACTGGCAAGGAACAGATGACGGATGGGACACCACTGGCAGAAGGTGCTCCCCGTGAACTGAGCTAATTCCTGGAAGTAACCAGTAGGAGGCACTGCAGTGGTGAGTCCCAACCCCATCACACCAAATTTCCACTTCTTGTAAGCTTCCTTTTTGAGTTTAAGCTCACCGAAGATTTTACTGGTTTCAGAGTAGCAGCCGTGTTAGTCTGTATCCACAAAAAGAACAGGAGTACTTGTGGCACCTTAGAGACTAACAAATTTATTTCAGCATAAGCTTTTGTGGGCTACAGCTCGCTTCTTCGGATGCATAGAACGGAACACACAGACAGGAGATATTTATACATACAGAGAACATGAAAAGGTGGAAGTACCCATACCAACTGTAAGAGTCCAATCAATTGAGATGAGCTGATGATGATAGCTCATCTCAGTTGATTGGACTCTTACAGTTGGTATGGGTACTTCCACCTTTTCATGTTCTCTGTATGTATAAATATCTCCTGTCTGTGTGTTCCACTCTATGCATCCGAAAGCTTATGCTGAAATAAATTTGTTAGTCTCTAATGTGCCACAAGTACTCCTGTTCTTTTTTTAAAGATTTTACCGTTTAAGCCAAGCTGGTTGCCTGCCATATTTGCTATTCTTTCTGCACTTTGGGATGATTTGTTCCTGCTAGATGCTTGGTGCAGCATAAAGGCAAAATCCTTGGGGGGGAGAAAAGCCAAATTCTGCAACTGAAGCCCTCATAGAGATAAATAGGGAAGTTCAGACTTCTCCTACATGTTGTTTCATACATGTACCTCTGCAGACTCAGGTAGGCATGTATTATGTACACTTAATCATGTTTTCTACTCTATCTTCACAACCAGAAGGGTAGACACACATTCTGTTAATATTTTTAAATTTTAAAACTGTTTCTTTCCTTATAAGAAACGTAAAGTAGCTAAAATTTTTCTAGCTGACATATTCTCTAACTAATTAATATGAATAATACAAAAGCAAAATATTGCAAAGCATGATTCTTATAACTTATAGGTATGCAGTAATTCATATTAAGAGAAAAAGGACCAGATTCTGTTCTCACTTATACCTGTGTAAATCAGAAATAATTCTATTGTCATCAATATACTTACACCAACATGGAAGTATTATGATCAGAAATTCATTGAGGTGAAGCTAAGGATAGGGAAAATTGGCAAATAAGGAAATTTGCTAAAATTAATTTTGCCGCCTTAATCTGTTTCTCAGTCATTTCACTGTTATGTCACTGCTGGCTCCTGTGCCTGCTTTTTGATGTCTCTCCCAGGATTTCATTTGGAGCTGTATGAACTCAACAGCAATTAGAAGTTTAGACTTCTCCGTTCTCTAGTGTAGGCCCTTGCTTTCCATGTGACTGCAGTCTGGCAGGTCTTCTAGCTTTGAGTCATGTAGGTGATAATTAGGAGTAGAATATTTATTCTCAGTTATTTTGTCTTTTGTCGCTGGTTCCTTGCCTATATTTAAACTGAAGGAAAAAAATGTTCATGTACAAACCAAGAAGGGACACCTTTCTGCATGGAAAGGAAAAGCCAATGTGCTAATGAGATTTAAAGGACTGCATAGATCTAGTCTCATGGTAAAAGTTTGATTTTTCTACTTTATAAATTTAAAACCAAGCACTCCACTGTACCAACAGTAAAAGCCAGAAAACCTACACGAAATAAGTGCCATCAGAATCAGCAATACTCTTAGTGTTCCTGTCATTTGATGTTCCTTCTCTTCAGTCTCCTTTGCTCTTGTAAAAGGTGGTTGCATTTCCACAACTTGGACAACTAGAGTTAAAGAAAAGAGAGAGACTGGGGACCAAGCCCATGTGGACTTATTTGAGGAAGTTTATGACCCCTGGGCATGTTAGGGTCAAGTTGAATAATAACTCTAAGAAAGAGAGTCTGTCTGTTTATATTATATAAATAATATGTATCTATTGGCAACTTAGTGAATGACCCTGATCCTGTACTGAGCTCTCTGCAAGCAGCCCACTGGACCCTGGCAAAGACTTGTTGACTTCAGTAAGGGTTCTATAAGGGTGGAGGGGTCCATCTGCGTGGAACTTAGTGCAGCATTATCATTTTACTTATTATTATTATTAATTATAAGCAGTACTCCAAGGCTTCTTGATATTTTCCACTTTAAAACCCTGTTTTCAGTTACTTATAACTTTTTTGGCAAACTTTAACCTTTCAGGGTAAAATATTTCCTTCTAGGCATCTGCCTCAGACTCAGGTTTTGTCTGTATTTAAGTTTCAGCTAAACCCATTCAGCCACTTCAGAGAGTGAGGTTAAGGGGAAAAAATATTTTACCCATTGTGGCAGACCCAGACCAATGGGGTGCAGGAGTCTGGTAGAGGGCAAATATACTGGTCACTGGGTGAGTAGTTTTCTGTTCCCTGAGTGCCCAGAGCAGGGGCTGCACTAGAGTAATCAGGAACCTGCTAGAACAAATTAAGGCAGACAGGCTGATTAGAACACCTGCAGCCAATCAAAGCAGGCTAATCAGGGCATCTGGGTTTAAAAAGGAGCTCACTCCAGAGGAGAGGAAGTGCGTGTGAGGAGCTGGGAGCAAGAGGTGCAGGGAGCTGAGAGTGAGAGGGTGTGCTGCTGGAGGACTAAGGAGTACAAGCATTATCAGACACCAGGAGGAAGGTCCTGTGGTGAGGATAAAGAAGGTGTTTGGAGGAGGCCATGGGGAAGTAGCCCAGGGAGTTGTAGCTGTCATGGAGCTGTTACAGGAGGCACTATAGACAGCTGCAATCCACAGGGCCCTGGGCTGGAACCCGGAGTAGAGGGTGGGCCCGGGTTCCCCCCAAACCTCCCAACGCCTGATCAGACACAGGAGAAGTTGACCCAGACTGTGGGGAAGATCACTGAGGTGAGCAAATCTGCCAATAAGCGCAGGACCCACCAAGGCAGAGGAGGAACTTTGTCACACCATGTTAAAAATTATTTCATCATGAACTCTAGTGCCTCTGGGCTTTGAAGCAGGGACTTGACGTTGGACAAGGGGGTCATCTTGATGGCAGGGATGTGCTTCTTGCAACCCACATGAAACCTAATCTGGCCCAGTTATAAACCTCTGGGAAAAAAAATCACTGTTTGCACATGGGCAATATAGGCTTGTTAGAGGCCAGCACATTAGATTACACATGCCCTTAGCATGCTCCTCCCCATATCATTCCTACAAGCTGATTAGACTGAACATGTTCTATCTGGGACTGAGGTGGAGCAGGTCCTTTCCTGCAATCAGCCCTGCTGGCTGTCATCAGGGACAGCACTGAGAGCAGACTCTTTACTGGGCTCTCAGTGATCCACCTGCAGGCACCCAGGCACTGTGATAGAGGAGAAAGAAACCTGACTCACTCAGAGAGAGGTGAGGAAGAACAACATAAGGCATGCTGGGATGGACAGGGTTTTATGGGGGTGGCAGGTTCAGGTCCCCTGATGGACAGGGTTTTATGGGGGTGGCAAGATGCTCCCAGTCTTGCCAATTAAGAGGATGGAACAGCACCTGGGGCTCTAAGGAGCCAGGCTGCCTGTAAGGAAAGGGCAGCTGCAGCTACAAGTGGTTCCCTGAGAGTCACTGCTAAAGTCCAATGGAAGGGAGGCAGTGGGAACCCACTGGGGAAGGGGGTGAAAGCCCTGGGAAGCAGTGCTCAGCTAAAAAAGCAAGGGAGAATTCTGCAGTAAACCCTGAAGCATGAAGGATAGAGAGACCAAGGGGGAAAACCCTTCAGAACTGTAGCTCAGGATGGGCTGAGGAACTGTTTTTGTCTCTCTCGTTTTCCTCTAGTGGCTTTTCCATGTGGCGGATAACAGACTAGTGCTGTTACCGGTTCCCTGTTAACTCAAGTGGTAGAGGTCTGTGCTTAGGACCTACAGCTTCCAACACTGATGATGAACCATGTGGGTATCAATATGGTTTAACATGATGGATTTTCAGTGGGGGGCAGGTGTTTGCTTTTTTTAAATATTTAGAAAATTCCATACAAAAATTAAGGTTGCAAAGTCAAGCACTCAAAAGTTAGGAAATGCCAGATTGAGGTTGCTCGTGCAACCTTAATTTGGCCCCATGATGAGCATGCCTCATTCGCTGCATAGAACGGATAGTGGTCAGCAAAAAATCAGGGTTATGTTGTGAAGGAGGCTGTTCTTCATAGGACCCTGGCTTCATTTACTGAGGAATCTGTAAGGTGTGTAGTGACAGAGGCAGGGAATGGCGAAAAGAAAGGTGCTTTCCTAGTTAAGGTAGCTGGATGCTATCCTCGGGGGAATTGGATTCTATTCTTATCTCTTACATAAAGCTTCCATGACACTTAAATGAAACTTCCCACAGGTAGTCTCACTGATTGCGTTCCTCATTTTCTGGGTGGCTGACTTGAGTCCTTGAGGCCTGATTCATAGAAGCACTAAGCACTTACAGCTGCAACTAAAGTGAATGGGAGCTGTGCCCTAAAATGCTAGATATGTGCTATAAAAATGCTAAGTACTCGAAACAATGAGGTGTTAGATACCTCAAGTTGGGCACCCAAAATTAGTGGATACTTGAAAATGTTGGCCTTAACTTCTGTTCTTCAGTTCCCCATCTATAAAATGGGGTAATAGTACCACCTATTTTCATAGGACTCCTATAAATATAAATGTATTAATGTTTGCCAAGTGCTCAGATACTATGGTTATGAGTAAGGCTATGATTTTTTTCATAGAGGTTGCAGAACTTTCAGCGACTTCAGCCGGCGGCGGCGGGGAGCAGCAGGGTCCCCCTGCTGCCTGTGGCAGCCGGGATCTGCAGGGTATCCCCCCACCTGGTGAGGGTACCCCAGAGCTCCCAGCCACCATGGGTGGTGTGGGGACCCCACAGCTGAGCTCCCCATTTTGTCATAGATATTTTTAGTAAAAGTCACAAACAGGTCATGGGCTTCCATGAATTTTTCTTTATTGCCTGTGACCTGTCCGTGACTCTTATTAAAAATATCTGTGAAAAAAATTTAGCCTTAGGGATGAGTATCATAGAAAAGTTAATGAGGAAATTAATAATTCTGTATTCAGTGCAAGGCTTGGAAGGAGTGCAGAACACACTGAATGGTGAAAATAAAAATATTAGCTACCCATTCAGTATGCACCATATAATCTGTGCACTGTGGGTACATCTATAAAACAAGTCTCAACACAGGTTGACAGAATGGGGCCCATGTGGCTCATACTACCATGTTAAAGATAGCTGTGTAGATGTCATGGCTTGGGCTCTGAAGCCCACCCTCATCCCTAAGCCTCAGTTCCTGAGCTGTGCTGGCTACACAGCTATTTTTAGAGCGGTAGTCTGGGCTCTGAGACTCTCTACCACTTGCTGTGTAGCCATACCCTGAGAGTGTGCTTGACTGACCTTGATCCTGTGTCCATTGATTTCTATGGTAAAACTCCCTTTGATTACAATAGAGCAGGATCAAGCACTGGATTAGGCCAAGGTCCTGTGGAAAAAATAGAATGTAATTGTGTAATTAAAGACTTTATCATAATGCATAGGTACCCAGGGGGCTGAATTAAGGCAATCTTAGATGTGGGGTTTCCTAACTTTTGAGTGCTTGACTTTGCAACCTTAACATTCTTTACATATAGTTTTGTTTTTGGTTTTGAATAATTTATTTGTTTTGCAGTAACACTTATGAGTCCCAATCATGTTTCAGAACCCTATTATGCTAGGTGCTATCCAAACACAGAACAAAAAGCTGATCCCAACCCCAAAGGGTTTCTAATCTAAGTATAAGATGAAAGGCAATATGTGGCTACAATAAACAGACAGCAAACGCTCAAGGGGACAATGAGACAATACTTACAGGCATCATCATAAGCAGTAGTCACAGCACAACAGCTGCCCAATAACTGTTGAGATGTTGTGGCATCCCAGCACAGGTGAGTTGCAAGGAAGGATTTGAAAGAGGACAATGAGGTGGCTTTATGGATGTTTACCGGTGCTCCTCCCATGCATGAAGGTCAACATGAGAGAAACCATAAAGATGCTTCTTTCAAAATTTAACAAATAGACAATGAAGGCTGGCCTCATTGGCAGAGTGGAGGAGGGAGCTGATTCCTCAATAGTCTATGAGAGATAAGTAATGTGTGGGGGGATAGGCTGTGACTGGCCTTGAAAAATTAAGACAAGTTGTGGTGGTGGAGGAAGGGGAGCCAGTGTAGGAATGCAAAGAGACGAGTGACATGGTCAAAGTGACAAGCTGGGGAAATCTTTATATTTGCACTTTGAAGGCATATGAGTGGAACATGCTGGGATTTGTTGAGCCTTGAGAGGAGGAGATTGGAGAAGTCCAAGATGTGAGATATTGAAGACTGGAAGAGGAATTTTATCTGTCTGGAGATGAAAGGTTGGATTTTAGATATGTTGTACAGGAAGAAGCAGCAAGGTTTGAACACAGCCTGGATATGGGGATCTAGAGTGTATCATGATCAGTGAAACTGGGTTTGGAGGGCCCATGTTTCTTGGGGAGGGGGGACTGTTAGTGAGAGGACACCTGGGAATGTGGGAAGTTAGGCTGGAAGCTACTCAGCCACAGGGACAGAACAATGCACAGGGTTTTTTAAAAGTTCTGCTTGTTCAACTTAACCTGAATTCAGCTTCTCTTTATGAATGAAACACAGACAACTCACAGATAATGTCTAGGATCACAGCCTATATTTCTCCTGTAGATTCAGTACCTGATTCTCCATTACCTTCTACTTTGTGAATGAATGTAAAGAGGGTTTCCAATAGTGTGAGTACGGAGAAATTTGATTTGGTAGCACTTTATACCCACTTTGCAAAGAGATAAATGACTATTTATGGTAGTTTGTGACTAATCACATCTTCAACTGTTTAATCTAACAGCTAGAGCAGTCAAGGTAGGGCCAGCCTTTATGTATTCAGAACAAAAATATATTGAAGTGTGCAAGGTGCTTTGAGATGTTGTCGTCTTTGAATTTAAAGGAAATCCACAGGGTTGAGAACTTGAAGAACTCTTCTTTAAAAAATTAATGAGAGAGGGTAAACAGAAGACTGTTCATCAGCTTGATATATTTTAAACTTTGATGGCTTTACATAAGACTGGTAAACAGTTTGCTACAGCTCAGATAAGAAGGAATGTAAATTGGCTATAAAAACAGTTCAGCTGTCTATCTTCAGGGACAGCTTTCTCCATCTTGGATGCAATGTCCTGAACTGCATTGCATCAGTAATAGTTCCATCTTTCCTGATGCCATGTGATAATTAGTCACCTACTCCAGGATATATCACAGAACTTGTCTTGATACCTTCATTTGTTTTTGTACACACTGGACTTGGTTGTACAAGCAAAAACACATTGTTACTACTTTCAGAGTAGCAGCCGTGTAGTCTGTATCCACAAAAAGAACAGGAGTACTTGTGGCACCTTAGAGACTAACAAATTTATTTCAGCATGAGCTTTCGTGAGCTACAGCTCACTGCTTCGGGTGCATAGAATGGAACACACAGACAGGAGATATTTATACATACAGAGAACATGAAAACATGCATACAGAGAACATGCATACTTCCACCTTTTCATGTTCTCTGTATGTATAAATATCTCCTGTCTGTGTGTTCCATTCTATGGATCCGAAGAAGTGAGCTGTAGCTCACGAAAGCTCATGCTGAAATTTGTTAGCTTCTAAGGTGCCACAAGTACTCCTGTTCTTTTTATTGTTACTACTATTATCATACTTCTTTCTTTTTGACATTGGTGGAAATTTTTTGCAAAACAAAGTGAATTATGAAACCTGGCTGAGTGTATGTCTACACTACCAGATTAGTTCGATTTAACTTAATTCGAATTTGTGGAATCGACCTTACAAAGTCGAATTTGTGGGTCCACACTAAGGACACTAATTCGACTTTGTGAGTCACACTAACGGGGCAAGCGTCGACATTGGAAGCGGTGCACTGTGGGAAGCTATCCCACAGTTCCCGCAGTCCCCGCTGCCCATTTGAATTCTGGGATTTCCCCACAATGCATGCTGGGGGGAAAAATGTGTCAAGGGTGGTCTTGGGTAACTGTCATAATTCAACGTGCTTTCGGACGTCTCAAGGGGAGATGGAGGAACTTACTGACTTGCTCGGATCTCAGCGAAACCAATATCCCCATTGTTATTGCAGCTTGCTGTGTGCTCCACAATCTCTGTGAGAGCAAGGGGGAGACCTTTATGGCGGGATGGGAGGTTGAGGCAAATCGCCTGGCTGCTGATTATGCTCAGCCAGACAGCCGTGCAATTAGAAGAGCCCAGCGGGAAGCGCTGTGCATCCGGGAGGCCTTGAAAGCTAGGTTCCTCAGGGAGCAGGGTAACCTGTGACTGTTCAGCTTCTTTACAGAGAAGCTGAACCTGCCCCTGCTTCAGTTACTGTTGACTTTCTTCTGTGGTTACATACCCCGTTCACCACGTTTCCCCCCTTCCAACACACGTTTAAAAATAAAGTTAATGGAACATTGTTAATTAACAACGTTTTCTTTATTAATGAATTCGCGTTAAAGGGTTGAAACAGGGACGCAGACTGTGGTGGGTAGGGTGTGCAGTGATGTTAACACCGCTTCTACACTAGAGGAATGATAGGCTCCTGCTCCTAGAGTAGTCTGCAGTGCCAGACTGGTTGTTTCAACGGAGCCTGCCATCCCTCCTTTTCGGGACTCTGTGTGTGGGGGCTACATGACCTTGTGGCGGGGGAGGACAGTTACAGATTCCCCTGCTGTGTGGCTCTGTGGTCCGGGACAAGGACCACTGCATAATTTCTGTAACCGCCCTCCCATGCCACAAAGTCACGTACCCCCCACCCACACAGAACATGGAAAACACCTCCCAGACCGACCAGGGTGCCTACTGACTGCACTGTGTGTGACCTGCTGTTGATCCTGCCCCCGTGTCTGTACCCTGGTAAAGGTGACTGTCCTATGCAATTAACAACCCCCTTCCCCCCCACCTTCACAGACAGTCTTCTGTAGAAAAACTTGACAGAAATAGTAATTAACAGCAAACTACTTTTAATAATCAACTACACAGTTAGGGGATGAAACTGGGATTGGGGCTTCGGTGAGCCAGGAAGGGAAGGACTTCTCAACATTTAGGGAATGAGAGCCTTCTTGTATTTGTGCACTCTGCAGGGGTGCAGTGACAGTTTTCACGGCCCCTGTCGCCCCTCCTTCTTGTTACTTTGGGTGAGGGGGGTTTGGGACTTTGTGGCGGGGGAGGGCGGTTGCAGATACAGTGCAGGGGGGCTCTGTCCTCCTGCCTGCGGTCCTGCAGAACATCCACAAGGCGCCGGAGCGTGTCAAATTTTCCCTGGGCATTTCCTGTGTGGCTGGTCAGAACATCCAAGCTCGGACTGCTGTCCAGAGCGTCAACAGAGTGGTGCACTGTGGGATAGCTCCCGGAGCTACTAAGGTCGATTTCCGTCCACACATAGCCTAATTCGACATAGCCATGTCGAATTTAGCGCTACTCCCCTCGTCGGGGAGGAGTACAGAATTCGAACTAAAGAGCCCTCTAGGTCGAACTAATTAGCTTCCTGGTGTGGACGGGTGCACGGTTAAGTCAAATTAACACTGCTAAATTCGACATAAACTCCTAGTGTAGACCAGGCCTGAGAGATGTTCTCATCCAAGAAATCCACATGGATGGCCTTTATTTGTTCTTCAAATCTTTTCTTTATCAGTTTGAGGAGAGCATTTTTTTACTATCATGTTTATTGTAATATATCCCAAAAGTTTCTACTATCACCCTTCCATGCTACCAAAACAAAATTCCTGTGAATAATAACTTCATAAAACTAAAAATTTCATCGAATTTTTATTTGTGTCAGAATTTATCTGACTAAATATATGCATTGAGATATAGGTACTTGACCATATATTGTACATTTTTTTTAAATCTAAACAGTTTATAACCTGCAGCCACAGTATAACTTGGAGGGACGATTACTAACAATAGTCAACAAAAGCGAGCCTAACAAAAATATCAGGAAAATGTTTGTGGAAATTTGACTGAGACTATGGTCAATAATTCAAGGCTTAAGAAACTCTTAATGACAATTAAATGGCAATATTCTACTATTTTTCTATACACAGAATTCCCACTGTCAGTAGGAGTTTTGTACAAAAATTGAGGATAAGTTTATTGTAAAAACTGCTGTCTTCATCTGAGATGCCAAACACATTTCTCTGCAATATTTGTAATTTTCACTGAGTTAGAGACACTACATTGTATGCTGCAGTCTTTCTGTGAAGAGGACCAATTACAGTAAAGATGTATACTGTAGAAAGTCTAAATAGTACAGAAAATTGTATATTGGAGAGGGCAGTCAGTAGCTCAGAGGATTAATAATGAGATGAATTCTATCACTTCTAGGCTAATGGTCTGATTCAAGCTTGTCTCAGAAGTGAACAAAAGTTGTTATAATCTGATGTCTTTTAGCCTGTAACAAATGAATTAAGTATCTCAGTCCAGCACCTAGCAGACAAACATCCATATCACAAAATTACCCCCTCTTCTGGCAGTCTTAGAGGAGAACCAGGACTAATTGAACACAGACAATGAATTACCTTATCACCCCTAGATGAGATCCCTCCAGGTTCAGGATTGGGGAGGAAGTGCCATTCTTTAATGTTGCTGGCCAAGCAGTACAAGTTTTGAGGACGTGTATTTATCTTCAAATCTCCAAACTTCAGTCTCCAGAGTCACCACTCCAGCACCTTTCAGGAGCATCCAAAACATATGAAAATCCTAAATATAGATAGATGTACATGCTCTGAACAGTGTGGGAGATTGCTAGTTAGGTTAGAATGCCACCCTTGTGTAGGCATGTTATTTTTATTTTTTTTACACCATTGACTGTTTTCATAGAATCATAGAATCATAGAATTCAAGATCAGAAGGGACCATTATGATCATCTAGTCTGACCTCCTGCAAGATGCAGGCCACATAAGCCGATCCACCCACTCCTTAGCAAGTGAACCCTGCCCCATGCTTCGGAGGAAGGCGAAAAACCTCCAGGGCCATAGCCAATCTTCCCTGGAGGAAAATTCCTTCCCGACCCCAAATATGGCGGTCAGCTGAACCCCGAGCATGCTGGCAAGACTCTCCAGCCAAACCCTCTGGAAAAGGTTATATCATACCAGGCACATAATTGACCTATTGACTAAGCCCGTTATCCTATCATACCATCCCCTCCATAAACTTATCTAGCTTAATCTTAAAGTCATGGAGGTCCTTCGCCCCCACTGTTTCCCTCGGTAGACTGTTCCAGTATTGCACTCCCCTGATGGTTAGAAACCTTCGTCTAATTTCAAGCCTGAATTTCCTGACTGACAGTTTATATCCGTTCGTCCTCGTGTCCACATTAGCACTGAGCTGAAATAATTCTTCTCCTTCCTGGTATTTATCCTCTGATATATTTAAAGAGTGTAATCATATCTCCTCTCATCCTTCTTTTGGTTAAGGAAAACAAACCGAGCTCCTCAAGTCTCCTTTCATACGAAAGGCCTTCCATTCCTCGGATCATTCTAGTGGCCCTTCTTTGTACCTGTTCTAGTTTGAATTCATCCTTCTTAAACATGGGAGACCAAAACTGCACACAATACTCCAAATGAGGTCTCACCAGCGCCTTATATAACGGGACTAGCACCTCCTTATCCCTACTAGAAATACCTCGCCTAATGCAACCCAAGACCGCATTAGCTTTTTTAACGGCCACATCACATTGCCTACTCATAGTCATCTTGCGATCAACCAGGACTCCTAGGTCCTTCTCCTCCTCCGTTACTTCCAACTGGTGCGTCCCCAGCTTATAACTAAAGTTCTTGTTAGACATCCCTAAATGCATAACCTTACACTTCTCACTATTGAATTTCATCCTGTTACTAATACTCCAGTTTACAAGGTCATCTAAATCTCCCTGGAGAATATCCCGATCCTCTTCCGAATTGACAATACCCCCCAACTTGGTGTCATCCGCAAACTTTATCAGCCCACTCCTACTCTTGGTTCCCAGGTCAGCAATAAATAGATTGAATAAAATCGGACCCAAAACCGAGCCTTGAGGAACTCCACTGGTAACCCCCCTCCAACCGGACAGTTCCCCCTTCAATACTACCCTCTGCAGTCAAGTTTTATATTTGAACTTGCGCACTCTGTCTTTTCTGGGCCCAATTTTCTAATGTTCATCCACCTGACTGAAGAGCACGATATCCCAGGTGGTGCATGTATGCAGTTCAAGATGCATGTGTGTAATTCTTGACTTGGGCACATGCATCCAGAGCTGCAAGCACCTATTCATGGACACTTTTGAAGATTTGACCATTAATGGATTTCATTTATTGGAAAGTGCCTAGGACACTTGTATAGATAGATGTCTTTTAAGTATATTTATTAATAGCACCCCCAGGGAGCTATGTAGCAGTCCTGGAGCATGGATATGCAAACGCAACTGACTGCCACATTCAGCAATAAAAACAGGAGGACACTTTCTAAAGCAAAGTGTCACCCAGGATGACTGCTTTCTCCCAGATGTTCCTCTGAGTACTTTGATTTCTCCAGTGTAATTGGGAACAGTACCCTAAGACACAGAACCCGTTTTTAGAGGTGGTACAGCACAGATTGGTACAGAATGTTCTCAGGCTCTGAAAATTTCAGGAGTTTTCTCAACAACTTTCCCATTTTCAGATTACCTGTATCTTTGTCTTCTCCATCACCCTATCAGATGCTACCTTCAGACTGAGGTCAGATCTATATTGGAAACTTTTGCCAGTACAGTAAGGTTGGTTAGGTATCTGGGGTGGGAGGAGTGTTACAACATTTTTATGCCTGCAAAAGCCCTACCATATTCAGTCATACCAACAAAAAAGTGTTGTTGCCAGTATGGTGTATTTCATTCAGGGAACTGATATAAGCTATACTAGTAAAAGCATGTCTACACTAGAAGGGTTTGCTGGTATGGTGATACTTGTATCGCTATACTGGCAAACCTTTTCTAGTATAGAGTAGGCCTGAGTAAATGAGTGACAGCATGATTAGTGAATTCTCCCATCTGTCCAATAGGTGGAGTTTTACAATCACTAATATTCAGTTTTTCAATTAGTTATTTAGACATTGTCTTGTGTTTTTTACCTTGTATATCAGTTATTTAACATTAATTTACACAATTAATGTATTGCATGGATTACTAGATAGCCCTTTCCATCTTTATGTATTGTGTAGCCTATTGAGAGTCAAAGCAGTGAACCAAAGCCAGTTCAGAAAGGTGCAGAATTATTATTACTAGTATCAGACCAAAGGGAATTGGTGCTGACAATATCAAGAATGAAATTTTATTCTTTTAATTTTTAAACACACTAATCACTCTAACATCACCTACAAAAATCATAGGTGACCTGTTTATAGAGAACTTTGCTGCAAAGATGTAGGAAATCTTCATTCTTACAAATATTGTTTGACTTTTAACATTATTTTTTAGTAATATCAATGTCAAACTGGGAGGACATATCAAGTGATAGTGAGCCATTTACCACCTTTCCAATCTTGGTGTCATATGCAAACTTTATCAGTGATTTTGTTTTTTGGCCAGGTCATTGATAAAAATGTTAAATAGTGTAGAACCACATCATAATTAAAGCTAGTGTGTGGTATAGTCTCTGCACTGATGTGTGGGTTTTAGAATTTCTTCTATAAGCATCAAATATATTGTATCTTTTTTTATTTTGTTTCATCACATTTGTATGAAAATGTAGTAGGCCCTGTACAGACCTGTGAAAAGCCCTGAAGAGCTCAGTCTAAAAAGATGAAGGTTAGGGAATATAAAACATAGGCATGCGTTTCAGCATTCCTGCACACATTCACCAGTGTACAGCCTTTAATTTTGCAATTGCCATTTGTAAATCTTCATTGAGTGCAAAACAATGGCTGAAATGAGTAGCTTCCTTTTTCATTTTCAGAAGGGAAATTTTGCTCCTAAAAATTCAACAGGCCTGTACATATGTAAGACTAGAAATATTTGGCTCCTAAAGATGCTGTCAGAAGGAAGCCATTCAGCAGCTGCAGTTTAAGTAATGGTAACATTGATGATATCGGCTTAGTGTTTAAACAGTAAATGTGACTTAAAGTGGGGGAAGGGCTAGATACCAAACTGTAAAGCATACATAAACATCATAGCACAAGAAATAACCATTAGATACCACAGAGTAGTGAAAAACACATACTCCTTTTAAAAAATCTGCTAGACATTTCAAGCAGTGTATAATCCTGGCATGTACTTGGGTAACAGCCAGGAATAGTTGTTCTATATTGCAGTCCACACAAAATTAACATTAAAATTGCTCTGAAAAAGGAAAATGCATTGAAGTGTGGTTACAGTGGAATAAGAGCACAGTTTAGTTAGGTTAGACAAACTGAGATGAGTTACTCTATATAGCCTGATGGTTTAAACCTAAAACCTTATTCAACCAAGTGTTACAAAACAGTTTAAAAAAAAAAGAACTGACTGTCATAGTCAACACTATTGTGCATTACTGACTACACTGCTCTCTTTTGCAACAGATGTTGAGAAATCGCAGGTTTAGCAGGGCTGTTTTCTTTATCAATGTTCTTTTAAACTTTATATAATCTGATTTTGGCAGAAGCCAAATGTGGAAAGGTGTGTAAATTATTACAAGTACCAGAGGAGCAACAAGTAGGACTCTCTCCCACAATTCAGTAGAAGATAATATTGTGGGTAGAAATTTGTCTCCCATAACAGAGGCCCAGAAAATACTGCAAGTAGTATAGGCAAGAAAACTACTGTGCAGTATGAAGATGCTAAATGCTATATGCTGGCATGTAGTTAGATGTAGAGGGCAGTGAGGACAACACAAAAGGAGAGGTCAGAAACATAGGCAGGACTGAGTGCTGAGAAGAAGCAGGGAGAAGATTTTACTTGTTGTCTAGTTCAATAGGGAGCTAGCTAAGCAACTGAAAGAGGCAGTGACATTGTCAAAGCAATGAGGAACACAGATGGTTTTTGCTGCACCATATTGGATGGGCCAGAGGGGAGTGACTTTTGTATCAAAAAGGCTATCAAAAGGAGATAGGAGTAGTAGAAACATAAGATGATCAGAGTATGGAAAAACAATTTGGCTCTGGGATAAAAGGGGAATGGTAGATTTTTTTTTAAATGTTGTGGAGAAAGAAGCAACAGGATTTTGTCAGAGCCAAAATATGAGGAGAGAAAGAGGGAGGTGTGAAGATGATCCTCAGGTTATGGCTGTGGGTGAGAGAATAGTGGTGGTGTCAACCACTGCAGAAAATGAAGGTTTGGAAGAAAAGATTGAGCTCAGTTTGGGCCATCTCAAGTTTAAGAAGGTGAGCCATACATGTTGAAGTGTTGGAGATATAGTCCAAGATCTGAAATTGAAGTTGTATAGAATGTATATTTGAGTCAGCAGCTTAGAGAAGAGTGCTGTGAGGCAGATGAGATCACCCAAGGATAGAGTATAAAAGGAGAGATGGCCAAGAAAGGCACACCAAAGGACTCCAACAGAGGGGAAGTGGAGAGGAAGAGAGTGACCAAAAGACACTGAAAGGGCATCCAAAGATGTAGGAGGAGACTCAAGAGAAGAGAGATTTATGAAAGCTACTGGAGGATAACACATCAAGGAGCAGAGTGCTCTAGAACAGGGGTTCTCAAACTGTGGGTCAGGACCCCAAAATGGGTCACCACCAGGGCTGGCTTTGGGCCGATTCCCCCGAATTGGGCCCCCCACCTGTGCCTAAGAGGGCCCTGCACCCTAAAGAAGAGAGCCTAACTTAGGCACCTTAAATTATTTTTATTCATCTGGCGGCAGTCCAGGTCTTCGGCAGCACGGCTGTGGTGGGTCCTTCACTCGCTCTGGGTCTTCAGTGGCATTTCGGCAGTGCCGCAGAAGACCCAGAGCAAGTGAAGGACCTGCCACCAATGTGCTGGCGAAGACCCGGACTGCCGCTGGGTATTCAAATCAGGCCCCGCACTTACTAAAGCTGGCCCTGGTCACCACCCCATTTTAATGGGGCTGCCAGGCCTGGCTTAAGACTTGTTGGGGCCCAGGGCCAAAGCCTGAGCCCCGCCCCCCGGGTGGCGGGCCTCAGATTATAGGCCCCCTTCCTGGGGCTGAAGCCCTTGGGCTTCAGCTTTGGCCCCCTGCTAGGGGTGGTGGGGCTTGGGCTTTCCTCCCCTCCTCTGGAGCGGCAGGGCTCAGTCAGGCTCAGGCTTCGTGTGCCCTGCCGCTCCCCCCGCCCCGAGTTGTGTAGTAATTTTTGTTGTCAGAAGGGGGTTGTGCTATAATGAAGTTTGAGAACCCCCACTCTAGAGTATCAAAGTTGACAGGTCTAGGGGGATGAAGATAGAATACCTGCCTTGACATTTTGCCAGGAACTTGTGCATTGCAAGGAAACCTGCACTGCTTCTGCTGCACCTGTTTTGTCAATAAATATTTCAGTTTCTGGTGACATCAATCTGGTATTTTTCATATCTGACTTTAACTTTTAATGAATTCAGATAAACAGTTAACGTCTAATCCCTTTACTGCCCAGAGTTAAGGATGAGACAAATGTAGACACAGAGGTCCAAATTCTACTCTTACATTGAAGTTGCTCCTGAGTATCTCCAATGAAGTCAATGGATGTTGTTCAGATTAACGGAGGTAAAACCAAGACAGGAATTTGGCTAACACATTTAAAAATACTACACTGACAATACACAAGGAAATGTCATGTAAATAATGGAATCTCTTAGTGTGTGTCTATGTGCATCCCATCAGATGCTTGGACAAACAATGAACCCTGAAAAAATTGCTAGAGGAAGAGACAGAGTACATAGCCAATCAGGTTTAACATAAGCAATGATACTGGCCTGCGTATTACCTATTCAATGAACCTCTATAACTGCCTAGGGCACTACAATGTGAGAGAAGCATATGTTTAGTCACCATTCCGTATTGAAGGCAGGAATATTTTAGGATTTGGGGGCGGGAGGGTTCCAGTGGAAATAACTGTTTCTATGCCATGCACATTTTCTTTCACACTTTTTAGTCATTATTATGATGAAAGTAAATGACAATGGTTGCTATGAGTGCCTTGCAGCTGTACAGTTCACAAACTCCTAAGACCACTGTTTATCTAAGAAAAAGATTTAATTTTCTAATTGTTCTAATTAGTAGGATTCAGTCCATTTGCTCTCATTGTACAATATGCTAAGGTAAACAGCTTCAGAGGCTTTGTCTGCCAGAGAATAACAGATTGTTTAAACAAAATCATGGAAGAAAGAATAGGAGTATTTGTCTCCTCTCAATGCACTTAATGTACATAGTTCTTATTAGAATGGATGAGTGTTTATTCATTAAAGATATAGAAATGAATAAATAATTAGTATTACTGTGAAGCACTGTGAGGAGACTATTCCTCATAGTGTTTAAAAATATGTATTTTAGGACAGTTGGTTAAATGTGCCTTTCTTCATTTTAAGCAGCAACATCTATACATAACATTGCTGAAGCATTTCCATTCTAACCTTTGGCTTGCAGATGTGCCTCGCTTTCTGAAATTTTGCCCTTCAGGCGCAGGTCCAGTCTCTGCCCCGTGTGAGCTATTTCTGAGAGTGGGGGGAGTGGGGGGAAAAGAGATGTTTATCCATCCATTTTAAAGAAAATGGATAAACTTCATCAACGCTAGTGCTGTATGGCTGGGACTAGAACACTGAAATTTGGGAAGAAACTAGCTCTCATTGAGCAAAAGTGCATTTCAATGTGCTAATGACAATCAGTTGATCTGGCAAGTTAGTCTTTTGAAAATCACACTTTTCACATGGGGAGTAATTTAGTTAGAATGAGAGCTCAATGCTGAAAAGATACTGCACATGAGTACATCACATAATCAAATAATCCACTGATACCATCATGAAGTTTTTTAGTTGCAACTTTTAAAGCTGTATTTTATAAATAAATGAACTGCATGGTCACTAATTGTATGGTATGCACACAGTATTATATGGTAGAAGAAAATGCTACACATTTGAATCTAAAATGGTAGAAAAAAATGCATATGATTTTGTGGGGTCATAAGAATGGCCACACTGGGTCAGACCAGTGGTCCATTTAGCCCCGTATCTTGTCTTCTGACAGTGGCCAATGCCAGATGCTTCAGAGAATGAAGAGAATAGGACAATTTATCGAGTCCCAGCTTCCGGTAATCAGAGGTTTAGGGACACACAGCCCATGGGGTTGCATCCTTGACCATTTTTGGCTAATAGCCATTGATGGACTTATCTAATTCTTTTTTGAATCCAGTTATACTTTTGGCCTTCACAACATCACCTGGCAATGAATTCCACAGGTTGACTGTGCATTGTGTGAAGGAGCACTTCCTTATGTTTGTGTTAAACCTGCTGCCTATTAATTTCATTGGGTAATCCCTGATTCTTGTGTTATGTGAAGGAGTAAATAACATTTCCTTATTCACTTTTTCCACACCATTCATGATTTTATAGACCTCTATTAATCCCACCCTTGGTCATCTCTCTTCCAACCTGAACAGTCCCAGTCTTTTTAATCTCCCCTCGTACTAAAACTGTTCTCTACCAATTATTTCTGGTGTCCTTCTCTGTACCTTTTCCAATTCAAATATCTTTTTTGACCAGAAGTGCACACAGTATTCAAAGTCCAGAATGGCAGCAGCATTCAAAATCAATTTTGGCTTTGTCACAAGCCCCATGGATGTGGCAGCTTGTAGCTGTGCTGCCCTAGGAACAGACAAGGAAGCAGATTGTGACTGAGTCACAATGTGCCTTCTGGCTTTCCCCATGTTCCAAGGGGAGTTTATGTTCACCATCCCTATATCTAACATATAGTAATATGTCCCCCCAGAGCCCCAACACTGCCACACTGGGCAGTATATTAGGAGATGGAGCTAATGCGCCATCCATTTTCCTCCCACTACAAGCCCACATGCACAGGGGGGACATTCTAGTCCCATTGAGGCTGCTCTCCCCTCCATGATGGTGTAGGTAATTGGTACAGCAGAGTAAGGGGACTTCTAATGACAGACCAGAGTCAGACCCTGTGTAAATTGAGAAACATAGGAACATAAGAATTGCCTTACTGGATCAGATTTATGATCCATCTACTCCAAAATTATGTCAGAGTGATCAGCACCAGATTTTTCAAATAAAGGTTCAAGAGAGTCACAGTACATAGATGTGGAATAATCTGCCCCTGTGAAGGTTCCAGCTTAATCACCACTAGTTAAAAATTTGCTTAAACCATGAAGCATAAGGTTTATAGTCCTTCAAATATTGTTTTAATATTAACTATCATAACTCTGCACTGCTTAGGCCCCAATTGGAGTATTGTGTCCAGTTCTGGACACCACATTTCAGAAAAGATGTGAACAAATTGGAGAGTCCAGAGGAGAGCAACAAAAATGATTAAAGGTCTAGACAACATGACCTGTGAGGGGAAAACTGAGGAAAAAATTGGGTTTGTTTAGTCTGGAGAAGAGGAGACTGGAAGGGGACATAAAAGGTTTTTACAAGAAGGGAGACAAATTGTTCTCTTTAACCTTTGAGGATAGGACAAAAAGCAATTTGACTTAAACTGCAGCAAGAAAGGTTTGGGATGGACATTAGGAAAAACTTCCCAACTGTCAGGGCAGTTAAGCACTGGAATAAATTGCCTAGAGAGGTTGTGGAATGTCTGTCATTAGAGATTAAGAGCAGGTTAGACAAATACCTGTCAAGGATCATCTAGATAATATAGTCCTGTCCTGCCTTGAGTGCAGGGGACTGGACTAGATGACCTCTCAAGGTCCCTTCCAGTCCTATGATTCTTGGTCAGATGGACCCCATCTCTTCCCAGCAGACCACCTTCCTGGAACAGCATCCCATGGTTAAGGAAGCTGAAACCCTCCCATCGACACTATATGCACAGTCATGCCTTCTCCTGGTGCACATGGACCTGCCTGGGCTCTTACCCTTAACTGGAAGGATGGACAAGAACACCACTTGTGCCCCCAACTCCTCCATCCTCACTCCCAGGACCCTGTAGTCACCACTGATCTGCTCGGGTCACACCTAGCAGTATCATTAGTGCCCAGGTGGATGAGCACTGTGGGCTAGCAATGACAGATGAGCCTCAACAATCTTTCCAAAACTTTGGACATCGTGTCAGGTCAGTAGATGGATGCCTCCATCTGCCTCAGAAAAGAGTCCCCAACCACCAATACCCTATAGTTCCTCCTTTTGGGTGTGGTGGCTATGAGCCTCCCAGTTTTGGGGACAGGTGGCTCTTCCTCCTCAGCCCCTGAAGTCTGCTCCTCACCTCCAATTGGCAGTACAGTATACTGGTTCTTGATCATGATGCATGACCTGCATGAAGGGTAGAACACTGTCTAATGCCCAAGGTGGCCAACAACCATTCTCCTCCCCACTGAGCAACTGGTTCTCCTTTCTCTTCTGGTAACTCTGTAGCTGGCTAGCATCCTCTGTCCCAGACATTTCCAAGTTCATCCTGTTGATGAAGTAATTGGGCTCGCTGATGCTACACAGATCAGCTGCCTCCTCCTGCATCTCTTACCTGCTTCCTGAGGGACTCCACGAATAGACACCTCACCTCCTTGTCAGCAGGCCACATTCCCAGCAGGTCAAGACCAGGCCTGGGTGGAAACCTCCAGGGTCAGGATACCTGTCTGGCATAGGAAGAGCTAGCAGTGGTGTTGCCGACATGCCATTTTTATCCCATTGTGGGTTATTCTTTATAGAGTACCTGCAAGTTAAGGAAAGGAAAACAAAAACATGCCTACCTTCCTCTGCTGGTGAACTCATCTGGCTAACTCCCTTAGTTTCCCAGATGCTCTCACTTCAAAGAGCCCTTGAAAGAACCCTGCTAGAAAGCAGACTCTAACTGAACTAACTCTAGGGCAACCTAGCCCAGACAGTCAGCAAGCAAGCCTAGATTTCAAAACACTACAGCCAGCCCAGAGTCCTACCAAACTCAATTGCAAATTCCCAGCACAGTAAGTGCTTCTTTTCACACACATGCCCCAAATTTAAGCAATAGCAATAAGACAGAAGTGTCCTAGAAATATTCACCAGTTGGCCGTCTCCCAGGTGCTTGCATCTCACTAGCCACATGATGGATTTTGGGTAAAACCTCATTGAAGCTCATGGACGAGACAGCTGCCCTTTATTCAGGACAAACATAAGAAGCAGTTAAGCTCTTTTTTGGAGTAAGAGGGGTAAAAGTATAGGAGCTACAAGCAAAACACAGCTTCAAACAAGCCTGGATAGAAACTGAGCTATGTGGGTAGAAGGTTTTTTTTTTCTGGGTATTGTTTGATGGAGGTATGTGTATCTGGGAGCAGAAACAGACAGAGCCAAAGAACAGGAAGAGAGAAGCAGCCAAAAAAGCCAAGCAGACAACAAAAGGAGGACTGGAACCAAGAACCTGATAGAAAGCAAAGAGAGCTTTTTGGGCAAAGTACTGGCTGGAGAACAGGGTTGAAACTGTCAGCAAAGAAATGTCCTCCTATTTGAGTCCTACTGAATTCTGGAAAATAGGACTTTGTCTACATTCTTTGTAAATAAACAGCATTATATCAGACAAATACCTGACTATCATCAGTTTCTCCTCACAACCAAAACAATCCATGAGACTCCAAATATTGGTTAACTGTTTGGGCCAAAAGGGTAAGTGTAATAATGGTGGTATATTTTTTTCTGTATTATTCTCCAACTCCTTCCTTATGCATATTAATATCTTGTTTGCCTTTTTGACCTCAGCTGCACATTGAGCAAAGTCTTTGTTCATTCACAATGAAGCTCAGGTTCCTTTTCTGAGTTAACACAGACCAATACTATTTGTATTACTACAGGCTGTATTGTGATACTTACAGAAAGGAGGCATATAACCTTAACTCTAGCATTGCCTGATATTGAGTGTTTCATCAGGTAGTAATGTTTTCTGAATTATTTTTATTTTTAATAAACAAACTAATGTACTAATTGAGTATAAGCCACTTTGAGTTCACTCAACATGTTAGAATTTGTCTTATCAGAACTACCAGAGAATAATACAAGAAGGCAAAAAAATCTTTCATCTCATCTGCAGTAAACTGAATACACTTTTTTGTTAGCAGAATAAAGGATAAAATAGCCAAGCTTGCATTTTTTAAGTCCAGTAATTGAAACAAAAAAGCAGAAGAGTGCACATATAACATAATTGATCATGCAGTCTTTACTCAGACAGAACTTCCACTGACATCAAGATTGAGCTCAATTTTAATTTCCTACACAGACTTATATCTAAGAAAAGCTAATTTCCATTAAAGTAAATGTGAGATCCACTACTGATTACAAGCGGAATTGGGCAATTTTTTATTTCCATTTTCCTTAATTCTTTCTGAGAATGAACTTAGTGTTGCTAAAAGGTTCAAAAGTGCTAGCAAAGTATTCTGGGTATTATTCTGAGCTCATGCAAATGAACACACAATACTCAATACTGCCTCAAAATATATTTTCTGCAAAACAAACCATGAAAATTAGACTATGGGCTGTGACAGTGTTGCTATGATGCACAAAACAGTATGCAGGATAAGGCAAAGGAACACTATTAAAGATTATATGCTCCTCTAAATAATACCTCACACTTGCTGTGTCTTTAAATAGCATTATGTGAATTCCTACTTTTCTGTGGTATGAAAAGGCAAACTATCACTATGCATTTAAGCACAGAGAAACACTATCTAAAGCCTCCTGCAGTCCCTATAGATGGAGAACTGGAGCACAAATACTCATGTTCAGTTTGAGGGCCCTTCTAAACTATTGTCTCTGTATCTATGAAATGACTCATCCTACATCAGATTGTGGGTGGAAACCGTGTCCAGGCAATGGAAAAATAATTCAAACATAATTGGCATGATTTCCAAACTAATCTAAACTTGTGACAACAACCGAGCCTGGGCTACCGCACTTCCAATCATTCTTATCTAGCAGAGGAGCAGCCTTTCTCACTCTTCAGCATATTTATAAGTTTGGATTTGCCGTGAAATATATTTTAATAGGGTTTTTATTTCATCTTAGGCAAGCACCCAAAAAAATCTTTCAATATTCACAACAAATGTCTGACTGTTGTTTTAAGACACTGATCAATTACATGGGTTTTGGACTGTGACCTCATATCCAAAATTTTGCAAAAGTATTTTTCACAAATTTGATTAGCCCCAATGTCCTGATTAGCTCTGATGGCCTGTGCACAGACACTGTTGACTTGCAGAGTTTCTTGAATAATCTGCAAACCTACATAGTTAATATGGTAACCACTGCACCTCAGGATGCACATATAAAATCTCTATGAGAGAAAATACACAGAATTTTGCCTGTTTTCAGATTCCACATTAATATCTGGTCAAGAAAACTTTAAATCTGAGGAATTCAATGTTTATATCTTGCTGAAAAATAGCAGAGCCACACTTCACCAACAATGCTTTTGAAATGGCATTGATTGACCTACATCACTGGAAGAAAAACATCTTATCAATGGCAGCCTGGATGGCACAATAAAACTTTGCAAAATTTTCATAAATTTACCAGCTCATGTATAAATGTCATCTTATCCACCCTTACCATGGTGAGGATGGTAATGAAAAAGGCAAATGATATTTTTACTTGTACATACAAAAAAAATGGCTTGCCTCCAGCAAACAGGCAGTTGCAATTTTGAAATGCTGTGTTAGTAATTAATGCCTCAAATTTCATCATACTAATCTGAAAAAGCTATTTTGTCAACTGAAATAAGGTAGGTGCATAAAAGCACATTAATGCATTAGTCATTGGTCATAAATATGCACACTTTTATTTCCATACTGGAGATATGGGAAGGACAGACTAGTGACAAGCAAAGAGACCAACACACCTAGAAGAAGAGAGCTATAACACTATCAGATTGAAATACCCTACTAGATTAGATTACCATGTGTTTATTACAACAACATGGGCCAAATTCATCCCTTGAGTAACTCCACTGTCTTTAGTGGATTTAGTATGGATAGCAGCTGCATGAATGTGTCCTAAGGTATACTGAGATAAAGGAGGGTGTGTGGGGGGGAGAGGGGGAGAGCAAGAGAGAGAGAGAGGGCCATTCTAAATCGAGGGGCATCATTAGTATGACAATTTTGTATGTGCTTCTATTTTGACGTATGTATGGTACCTCATGATTAGGCCTTGTTTCTTTTTTTGGTCTTGAATCTGTATTCATTATATAAAACTAGTAGCTGAAAGCATATGCTATCTCACAGGTGTGGCAGCTGGGCCAAGTGTTATCTATCAGCATAGTCGCTCTCATACACCCAATGAAATTGTTTCATGCAAATTAGTTGTAGAGCAAGGGTGGTGATTTGCTGAGTTACCTCTGACATAACAGTGGTCTAGGAATCTTTGCATGGCATAGCAATATGCCCTACTGTAGCTGCATGCCATATGGATGAAATTTGTAAAGTCAAAATAGCTGAGGCCTTAAAAATTGGACACACAGTAATAGACCATGAATTGCACTGATGATTGACACTGATATTTTGAACAAAAAACTGTAAACCATCTTTGTAACTGTTTCCATCACTTCACACTAACTCAACAGACATTCTCTCCAGGATTTGTCTACACTACACGGCTTTTAGCAACAAGGCTTTGTTAACATTGTCGGTATTTTGTAGGCACTTTTGCCGACAAAATACTTCTGGCCCCGCTAACAGTGTTAGCTTTGTTGACAGGAGAGCACTCCTGCTGACAAAGCCGCGTTCACACGGCCACTTGCATCAGCAAAACTTTTGTCTTCGGGGGGAGGGGTCTTTAAGTACCCATGAAAGACACAAGTTTTGTCAACAATGTTGCAGTGTAGACATACCAGGCTTCAGAGTGACACAGTGTGATAATGCTGGAATGTTGTTATATGGATACATTTAAAAAAAACTAAAATGGAAAAAATAATGAATAAACATAACAGATATGAAAGTCACAAAACATACTGTACATTCTCAATGTTTCAGCTCAATTGATTATAGCCCATGTTGTTTGTAAGTTATTTATTTTGCCATTTTTGTGAATGGTGGCAGTGTGGTATAGTGGATTAAATGGGATTGAGGGACTCCTGAGTTCTAATCCTGGTTCTGATGCTTTCTGTCTGTTTTTGGGTAATTCACTTAACTTCTCTGTTCAACTTCTGCATTCAGTTTACTCATCTATAAAATGGAGGCTTATGCTAGGTACCATCTCCCATGATAGTTGTGAGGTTGTTATATAAAATAGCATTCTGAAGATGTTGTGAGGGGGGGTACAAACCCCACAATGGGCAACAAGGGGTTAAGTAATTACTTTAGGTCTGTCCCACCCCACTATACCTATAGCAAATGCTCCATCAGATGGAGCAACTAAAAGCAGGGAAACAGCTCATTTGGGGGCAGACCTGGAAGAGAGCAGACCGGCAAATTGCAACTCCTGCAGAGCAGAGCACAATAGAGGGAAGGCTGAAATCTCTAAGATAACTGCCCCAAAGGGCCCTCCCTGAGGGAAGGGAGGACCCACCCCAGAAACACTGAGAGGGAGTATTTCCCTCTCTCCTGCATACAGACATTGGTAATCTCTTTTTATCTTTCTTTGTTTGGACTACCCCAGCAGTGGAAAGCTTTGAACTGAGCTGGCCCAGGGGCAGGGAAGAGGTAGGAAGTGGCCCAAGGACAGGAGCTTCAGTTGCCAGACCACTGGTAGCCCCAAAGGACCCTGGGTAGAATGGGAGGGCCCAGGCTCCCCTACCAACAATCCCCCTGCTGGTCATGGGTCTTAGGCCTGATCACTATGCCACACTTTCTGACCAACCCCCGAGTGAGGGCCATTACAAATGTAAAGCACTAAAATAGTATTAAATATCATTATTTATGTAAATGACAAGGCCTGAATTGAAAATAAGGGGAAAATGAAATGGTATGGTTGTGATTGCAGTTTGGACACCTGCATAAAAACGTCTTACAGAAATTAATAGAGAATGATAGCCTTGTATAGGATTTTTGAACCATCCTATAAAATTAATAGAGAAATATATCCATGCTAGAGGGTGGATCAAGAAATCCTGCAGAAAGAATGGAATTCTCTATCAAATTCTATAGCTTACGTTTTTTACAGAACCCTATTGAAATTAACGAAGATCTATAGAATTTTATGTCCATTAAATAGGACTTTTCCATAAGAACAGAACACAAAATGCCTGTTAGCCTTTAGCTAATAACATCCTGCTTACCACCCTTTTCTAATAAAATAAAGCCCCATCATCATCTATTATAGAACATCTTTAATGAAATGTTGAAAATGTGCTTTGATTGCCTTAAAGTTGAAGGGCAAGAGTTATTAAAATATGGAACTAATCTGTTTGGTTAAAATTTTTAGCATTTTATTTGTGATACACATTAGTGTCTAAATGGAAATTGGACTGAGACTGGTATAGTGTTGTATTTATATAGTCATTTTCCAGTCCATTGGCTAAATGCTGACAGCTGATAGTATGGGACAGAATGATACAGAACATGATTGTAGGAGGCTAGGGAACCACGGAAGATTCTGTTACGGCTTAGCTTAGGCAGTTCCGCTTTCTCAGCCTCCGGTTATTGTAGGACACAGCATGCTAGCTTTAACCTGCCGCAACCGGCTGGGACTGCTGCGTGGCAAGCCCCTGGCTGTTGGCCAGGGGGGCAGCCCCGGAGGGTGGAGAGTTTCTATTGCATTATGTATGAGCTGATATGCTGCTGTTTTGTATAAAATGAGCATGCTTTGTGTTTGTTTTCGGACTTCACCCCAGGCCGAGCTACAGGGCGCTGGGTCCCCGTCTCAGTGACAGCAACGCTTGGGGTCCCCGTTGCAGATGTGTCACTTTACCTTCATTAAAGCCAATTACTCTCAGTGTGGAGTCGGTCTCGTTCTTGCAGAGTACCTCGGACCCTTTGGGGCAATAACAATGATGTAACAAAATTCATCAATCCCTTTCATACAACTAAAACTTTGTAGTTCTACTCTGGGCTCCAGACTTGGAGATATGGAATAGAGGGTTATGACATGCTGAGGCTAGTACTGTGTGCTTGTTTAAAGATTAGGTTCAACAACTATGGAAAGCCATTCTCCAGATCAGATATCATGTGCCCAATGATATTGCAAGTCCAGTCACCCAGTTGAAAAGACACAGTGCATAAAGTCCTTTAAACTTGTTAATATGCATAGGCCTAGAATCTTGGCACAATAAGAATTATATTAGAATTCTTTGATATTAGCAAACCAGTGAAGGACAATTACCTAGAAAGGCTTTTGACAACCCCTCAAAAGCCCACTATAACAATAACACTTTGTAGTGCTATTTCAGTTCTTATCCAAGGTTCTAGAAGTACAGTATTTTACAAGCATTAACAAAACCATAAAGTAAAACCACTATAAGGTAGGTAAATATTATCTTCATTTTACAGACAGGTAACTTGAGGTATGGAGAAATTAACTGATTTGTTGAAGTTCAAACAGCAAGTCAATGGTAAAGCCAGGAATAGAACCCAGGAATCCGGACAACTTGTATTAAGAAAAAATAGTAATTCACATATTCCTAGAAATGTTATGGAAATTGTATAGAGGCTAATTTGCTTGGATAATCTGAAAAAGTTTGTCTTGATGTGGAATAGATATATATAGATAGATATATAAATTCATTCATTCAGGAGAGGCATAGTGAAGAACATGTTAGACATCTTCATAGCAAAATTATTTTTAAAGAGCAGACATAGCCTGTTCTTGTGCATTTATCAGAAGTCTAGCAGCAGACAGGATCTTCAGTCATGCTGCCAAGGAAAGGCATGGAAAGAAATGTTTTCATTTTTTTCTGATAAATGTTTGCTTTAATCCAATGGATGGGTGTGACAGACTGTACCTTTATGGTCACCACTACTATAAGACTATGATAAACTTTGTACAATGTACACCTTGAGGTATCATTTGAAAACTCAATCTACTGAACATTATTGTCCTATTAAAATGTGTGTAGCACCATTGTATGTAAAGTTATAAGATTTTACTGTATAACATTGCTGATACATGCTCCAAGTTTAGAAAAGCAGCCCAAATCAGTTCCTCAGGGACAAAGTTTAGCCAGCACCTCAGCCAGGTGTCAACATAACCCAGTTATAGTCCACTTGAGTAAGTGGCCATTCTTTGGCAGGAAGAAGGGTGTGAGTAAGGGTACGTCTACTCTACGGGATTATTCCGATTTTACATAAACCGGTTTAGTAAAACAGATTGTATAAAGTCGAGTGCACGCGGCCACACTAAGCACATTAATTCGGTGGTGTGCATCCACGGTCCGAGGCTAGCATCGATTTCTGGAGCATTGCACTGTGGGTAGCTATTCCGTAGCTATCCCATAGTTCCCGCAGTCTACCCCGCCCCTTGGAATTCTGGGTTGAGATCCCAGTGCCTGATAGGGCAAAAATCATTGTCGCGGGTGGTTCTGGGTAAATGTCGTCAGTCACTCCTTCCTCTGGGAAAGCAATGCCAGACAATCATTTCGCGCCCTTTTTCCCTGGATTGCCCTGGCAGACGCCATAGCATGGCAACCATGGAGCCTGTTTTGCCTCTTGTCACTGTCACCGTATGTGTACTAGATGCCGCTGACAGAGGCGATTCAGCAGCGCTACACAGCAGCATTCATTTGCTTTTGCATGATAGCAGAGATGGTTATCAGCCATTCTGTACTGTCTGCTGCCATTGTAAATTGGCAATGAGATGATGGTTACCAGTCCTTCTGTACTGTACTCTCTGCTGCTGTCATGGGTGCCCCTGGCTGAGGTCAGCCGGGGGTGCAAAAGACAAAAATGGGAATGACTCCCCGAGTCAATCCCTCCTTTATGGTATCTAAAAATAGAATCAGTCCTGCCTAGAGTATGGGGCAAGTGTACTAGAGAACCAGAGAGCACAGCTGCTCCCTGTCAGATCCCGCAGAAATGATGAGCTGCATGCCATTCACAGGGGGTGCCCCTGCAACAACCCCACCTGTTGCTTTCCTCCTCCCCCAGCCTTCCTGGGCTACCATTGCCGTGTCCCCCCATTTGTGTGATGAAGTAATAAAGAATGCAGGAATAAGAAACAGTGACTTGTTAGTGAGATAAAATGAGGGGAAGGCAGCCTCCAGTTGCTATGATAGTCCAGACAGGACATTAAGCAGTGTGGGGTAGAGGAGCCCAGCATCCCACTGCTATGATAGTCCAGGCAGAACAGAATCTTTTCTTTACACATGAAGGGCAGGGTCTGATGGAGCTCAGCCCCCCGTTGCTATGATGAAGATGGTTACCAGCCGTTCTGTACCATCTACTGGGAAGCAGTAGCACTCATGGGCTGATGATGAGGACGGATACCAGTCCTTCTGTACTGTACCATCTGCCACAAGGCTGACGATGGATATCAGCAGTGGTGAGCAGGTTCCTACAGGTTCCCAAGAACCGGTTGCTAAAATTAGACCTCTGTGGAGAACCAGTTGTTAAAGGGCCAGGGAGTGGGCAACGAACTCCGGTCTGTAGGCTGGACCATCCTGTTGCTCCCAGGATTCCCAGCTGGGGAGGCTGAGGCTCCCCCGGCCCCTCCCCCGCTTCCCCCCAGCTGCAGCGGGGCCAGCCGCTGGCACCAGCTGGGCAACTCAATTGAGCTCCTGAGTCGTCCTGCTGCTTTGAGCTGCCGGCAAGGTAAGGGGGGAGGGGGCTGCAAGCTCTAGGGTTGCCGGGGGGCAAGTGGGGCAATTTGCCCCAGGCCCTGCAGGGGCCCCCGGCCCCATGGGTATGTCTCCCCCTTCCCCGGCCCCTCCCCCATTCCCCTCCCCTTAAATCAGAACTTTTTATAGGGAACCAGTTGTTAAGATTTTGGCAGCTCATCACTGGATATCAGTCATATTGTACCATCAGCCACCAAGGAGGGGGAGTGAGGATGCTACAGTTCACTGCCGCAGCATCGCGTCTACCAGCAGCATTCAGTACACATAGGGTGACATTTAAAAGAGTCGAGATGATTTTTTTCCCTTTTCCTTCTGGGGGTGGGGTGGGGTAAATTGACGAGCTATGCCCTGAACCACCCCAGACAATGTGTTTGACCCTACAGGCATTGGGAGCTCAGCCAAGAATGCAAATGCTTTTCGGAGACTGCAGGAACTGTGGGATAGCTCCCTCCATGAGCATCCATTTGATTCTTTGGCTTTCCATTACGCTTGTCACGCAGCAGTGTGCTGAGTCCCTGCTGTGGCCTCTGTCTGGAGATTTTTTTAAAATGCTTTGGAATTTCGTCTTCTGTAACGGAGCTCTGATAGAACAGATTTGTCTGCCCATACAGCAATCACATCCATACAGTCCATGCTGGAGCTCTTTTTGGATTTGGGACTGCATCGCCACCCGTGCTGATTGGAGCTTCACGCTGGGCAAACAGGAAATGATATTCAAAAGTTCACGGGGCTTTTCCTGTCTACGTGGCCACTGCATCCGAGTTCAGATTGCTGTCCAGAGCAGTCACAGTGGTGCACTGTGGGATACCGCCCGGAGGCCAATACCGTCGATTTGCGGCCACTCTAACCCTAATCCAATATGGTAATACCGATATTAGCGCTACTCCTCTCGTTGGGGAGGAGTACAGAAACCGGTTTAAAGAGCCCTTTATATCGATATAAAGGGCCTCTTAGTGTGGACGGGTGTGGCGTTAAATTGGTTTAACGCTCCTAAAATCAGTTTAAACGCGTAGTGTAAACTTACATGTAACCCTTCTGCCGGGCCGAAACAATAGCAGCAAGGGCCGGGTTCAGTACATAGGGGTCCCTTCCCTACAACATAATGCAAAACCAGCTCGAGCCCCCACCCAGTGACCTGGGAAAATCTTACACACACCCCTGGGCACCTCGAGGAGGCAATACTTCCCCTCTCGCAAGCACAGAGTCATGGTGTAGCAGAAAAGGTTTAATTACATGAGATAAACAACAAGCATTAAATTGGGAAAATACCTCAGCTAGAGTTCATAGGTCAAACTGTGAGCAAAGACCCATTCCAGCAAATTGGGGCGTGTCCTTCTCTCTGGGCCCTTGAGTCCAGCAACCTCCAAATCACCCACAGTCCCAAAAGTCCCACAATCCAAAAGTCTCTGTCCCGGGTCAGTGCAGCCCCAGAGTTCAAGAGTCTCTCTGCAGACGTCCCCCACCCCAGCCTGGGTAGAAAGGGGCACCTTACGTGGTTCGGGGCCAGCTGCCCTGCCTCTTCGTGGGGTTCTGCTTCCACTAGTCGTCCCCGCAAACAGCTCAGCTCCGCTTGCTCTGTGGGCTGCTCCACTCTGCCAGCTGCTCTGGTCCACCAGCTGTCCTGTGATCCACTCCAGCCGTCCTCACGAGCAGCTTGGCTCCACTCACCCAGTGGCTGCACAAACTGCTCCACTCCGCTCTGCCAGCTGCTCTGCTCCACGATATTGCTTCAGGCTCCCCCACTCATTAGCACAGGACTCAGTGCTCTCAGCTCAGCAAGTCCAGCTCTTCAGTGATTTCAGCTCTTAGTGATTCCAGCTCATAGTAGGGGAGCCCCAGTGCCAGGGAGTTCAGCTCAGTAACCTGTATCTAGATTCTTAAGGAAATCAAAAATTAACTCTGACATTCCACAGTGGAGAGAGGCATAGGTGGAACTGGTGCTTCTGGCTCACACAAGGCGCCTGCACCCCCAAGTACAGATATCTCTCCCCAGCCTCTCTCTCTCTCAACTGGGTTTTGGAACCCATGTCCCTTGTCTAGCAAGTGCTATTTAGTTGATAATGAAACCCTCTATCATAAGACAGTTTTGTAGTTCCTCATTTACTTAATCGGGGTGACAACATTTTATTGCTCCTGCCCCAACAACAACAACGAAATTGGGGCTCCCACAGCTGTGAAAATAACCATCCCAGGCTGCTGTGCGGCATGCTAAGTGGGGTGGGAGTGCCAGTGCAAATAACTGAAATGCTAATGTGAAGACTCGAAACTTCTTTCTGCACTCCCCATAATTTACCACCAGATGTCAGGGTAGAGTTCATCCTGACTCTGCTTACATACATATTGGCAGACAGACTTGCTGTCACCTGAACCCTAGCTGGAGATGATTCTTGAAGAGAAATATTATAAGAAGGGAGAACAGAGGACACATCATCTCTCTCCCTTCATCTCTACTCACAGAACCCACAACATTTGAAAGACAAAAGCAACATCATCTCACTGGGATACCTTTTATGCTTCTTCACTGTGAGAGCAATCACTCCTTGTCTGCTCACACACAGCCTCCAGCACATAAGTCACCCCTTGCTATACTGTATGAGTGCTATTGCCAGTCACTCTTGAATTACACTGCAGGATGACATAATCAAACTCCCAGTCTCAGACTTTCCCTCAAATGTGCATCTTGTACTGCCCAGAATCCTCCTGGACAATACAAGCTCATAGAAAGTCCATTTCATTAATAGAACATGATATGCACAAATCTTGTTATCTCAAATGGAGTCCTCAAACACTTCAAGCCAAACACACATTGCTTTAGATAAAACAATAAAATGAGTTTTTTAACTACAGAAAGATAGATTTAGTGATTACAAGTAATGAGGCACAAGTCAGAATTGATTACAAAGAAATAAAAAGTAAAATGCACGAATACTTTACAAGCTATGTGAATTAAAAGCAAAAGGTCTCTTACCACATGCTTTAGCAGTCTTGCTGGCTGGAATCCTTTCAGCCAGGACCCCTGTCCCATTCCAGTGTTTTCCTTTTTCAAGTGTTGTAGATGCCTTTGAGCAGAGAGAAAGAGAGGAGCCCTCTTTCTTATAGTTCTCTTTTTCTTTGAAAACTCTCTCCTGAACCTCAGCTGGAGATGAATCTGTGGAGATGGGAACTCCCTACTGTTTTTTTGCCTAGAGTATAGATTTCTCGTTCATATCCTTTTTCCTGCCAAAGAATGGCTGCTTAACCAGTGATAGTCCATTAGATTTTGTTGAGGAGTCAGCTTGCCTTTTGTCTCCGAGGAACAGATTTGCACCTGCTTTTTTAAAACTTGGAACATGTCTCAGGAATGTCATACAGTACAATCTTACAACTTTACATACAATATTGCCACACCCATTTTACCTGGACAATAATGATCAGCAGATTGAGTTTTCAAAGGATACTTCACAAGGCATACTTTGTACAAAATCTATTATAGTTTTGTAAAAAAGGTAAATAGGGATACAGATTGTCACACTGACATACTAATGTTGGTTCATTAATTTCCAGTTTTACATCTTCTGTTTTTTCCAAGCATGACTTCAGCAGAGTCTTTCAGTTATATCAGAAGGCCTTTTTGTTTAGACTAATTCAGTCTTTGTCTCCCTTTCACACCTTTTCACATCAATATTAATTATAATAGGTTATTGTAACATCTTATGAACTTTCACATACTTTTTACAGTTGAGCTCGCAATTAGAGTATCAGCAAGTGTCGTCAGATCTCGAGCACTACTGTACTAATACAATTAACATATAATAGTAGTAGTAGTAGTAAGCAATACCTAGGTAGTTTAATTTAATTTAGTGTGACCATGTTGCAAGAGTTAAAAAGCTGCATGAATACTTGCTGAAAAATATCCAGAAATGTGTAATTGTATCTTTAAAAGAATTTATAAAAACCTGTTTTTTGTCCAGAAAAAATGCCTAAGAACATGTATTTAAGCAGTCAACTAGCTGGTCAAAACATTCTTGTACTTTCTGATTTCCTCATCAAAAAGTTTGGTAATCTTAAAATAAAATACACTACATGCAAAAATCAGCCTAGCAAAAGCCTGTCTATGAGGAGGGGGAAAAATACCCTTGTCAAATAAAGTTTGTTTGAGACTTATGTCCGAAATAGATTGCGGTTCGTTAAAGCTTGGTATTGGGTGAGGAAAAACAGGCAGGACCAGAATAAGGTGCAAAGCCAAGTGGCTGCATTTATTTAGGGGATAATTACAACTTGGGCCAAGAGAGAGAGGCAATTTTTAGCTGGGATGTTGTTAGGCAATATAAACAACCCAAAAATCATTAACAGTACAATTCTATACTGCTCACTGCATCACACTGAATAGGCAGACACACCAATCACACAAGATGGGAATTGGGTTCGTCAGAGCGGTGCCCGGTGCAACACAGAAAAAGAGACCCACAGGCCACTGCCTCAACTGCCCTTGCTTTCACACTAAGGGTAAACCCAGAGTGTGGTGCGGCTGCAGTTGGGCAGATTCCACTCACACAGACCGCGGGGACAGAAACCCCTTGGTCAGCTAATCCTCAGGTGGAGACAGCACCAAGCACTCCAGACAAAGACAGAGCAGTAACTCACACAACTTAAGTATCAGAGGGGTAGCCGTGTTAGTCTGGTTCTGTAGAAGCAGCAAAGAATCCTGTGGCACCTTATAGACTAACAGATGTTTTGCAGCATGAGCTTTCGTGGGTGAATACCCACTTCTTCGGATGCAAGCAGTGGAAATTTCCAGGGGCAGGTGTGTATATATAAGCAAGCAAGAAGCAAGCTAGAGATAACGAGGTTAGATCAATCAGGGAGGATGGGGCCCTGTTCCAGCAGCTGAGGTGTGAAAACCAAGGGAGGAGAAACTGGTTCTGTAATTGGCAAGCCATTCACAGTCTTTGTTTAGTCCTAAACTGATGGTGTTAAATTTGCAGATGAACTGGAGCTCAGCAGTTTCTCTTTGGAGCCTGGTCCTAAAGTTTTTTTGCTGTAGGATGGCCACCTTAAAATCTGCTATTGTGTGGCCAGGGAGGTTGAAGTGTTCTCCTACAGGTTTTTGTATATTGCCATTCCTAATGTCTGATTTGTGTCCATTTATCCTTTTCCTTAGAGACTGTCCAGTTTGGCCGATGTACATAGCAGAGGGGCATTGCTGGCATATGATGGCATATATTACATTGGTGGACGTGCAGGTGAATGAACATACCCTTAGAACCCCGACCAGGGTTATTCTATCTACTACCCAAGATCCACAAACCCGGAAATCCTGGACGCCCCATCATCTCTGGCATTGGAACTCTCACTGAAGGACTGTCTGGATATGTGGACTCTCTACTCAGACCCTATGTTACCAGCACTCCCAGCTATCTCCGTGACACCACTGATTTCCTGAGGAAACTACAATGCATTGGTGACCTTCCAGAAAACACCATCCTAGCCACCATGGATGTAGAGGCTCTCTACACTAACATCCCACACACTGATGGAATACAAGCTGTCAGGAACAGTATCCCTGATGATGCCACAGCACAACTGGTTGCTGAGCTCTGTGCCTTTATCCTCACACACAACTGCTGAGCTCCAGCTCATCTGCAAATTTAACACCATCAGTTTAGGACTAAACAAAGACTGTGAATGGCTTGCCAATTACAGAACCAGTTTCTCCTCCCTTGGTTTTCACACCTCAGCTGCTGGAACAGGGCCCCATCCTCCCTGATTGATCTAACCTCGTTATCTCTAGCTTGCTTCTTGCTTGCTTATATATACACCTGCCCCTGGAAATTTCCACTGCTTGCATCCGAAGAAGTGGGTATTCACCCACGAAAGCTCATGCTGCAAAACATCTGTTAGTCTATAAGGTGCCACAGGATTCTTTGCTGCTTCCACACAACTTAAAACAGTCTACAATTAACTATCTCCTAAAAACCCAGAACAACTAAACAACTGTGCAATTATGAGCTCAATAATTCAATCCTTATACACTGTATACACACTTGGTACCGAGTTAGGGAGGGGGAAAAAGAGGAAGCTAGGTAAGCAAGCTGTCAGAAATTAGAAAACAAATACCGCACTCCAGGCGCAGCTGACCAGCAGAGCAGACACCAGAAGCATGACGAGCTGATGGAAATAGATCCAAAACGATAAATCCAAAGCGATAACGAATCCAAAAGGACACGACACGAGCTAGCTATAACGGGAGGAGACCCTGGCTGAAAGGTTGATCAGGCCCTTCAGCTGACACGCGGATACTCCACACTACGAGCTAGCTATACCGGGAGGAGACCCTGGCCAAAAGGTTGATCAGGCCCTTCAGCTGACACGCGGACACTCCACCAAGATTTTGGGGGGAAACCTAGTTTTAAAGAAAGGGTCTCACTCCCTCGTGTCAGCATCTGATTGGCTCCCTGGTCCCTCCTCCCTTCAGGCTACGAGCTGTTGCCACCCCACGTCGGAAGGATTTGCACATGGCACACTGGAGTATCTGGGCAGAATTAGGTCTCTGTATACAGTACTCTGGAGTTGCTGGGCAGAACTAGCCTGACCTCCAGACGACCGGGCCCAAAAAGAGCGGGAAAATGCATACTACGGAGTTGCTGGGCAGAATCAGGTCTTTGCACACTGCACTAGCCTGACCTTTAGATGGCCCAGCAGGAGAGAGGAAAAAAAAACCAAAAACACAGGAGAGCATACACAGCCAGTGTTGCTGGGCAGGATTGAGTCTCTGCCCTCTCCTATACAACAAGAACCTGGTCCAAGATGGAGGCTGCCTTGTCCTTATAACAGGACAAGATGGCCGTGGACCGACAATTGGCCATACAGAGCCATAACTATATATCGGATTGCGACAACTTAATTGTGACTTCCCACTGCATGAATAAACTATATGAACTGAAAAACTGTGAGCTAAGAAGACAGTGGATTTGAAGGGATGAAGCAAACATTGTGATTATTATCAGGTCTATATTGCTTTATGGAAGACCAGCAGCAATTATGTTTTAGTAATTCAGATGCTCTTCAGTCTGTGCACCTGTCAACTACATAGTACAGACTGCAGAATGCTAAGATTAGTTTGTTAGTATTTTATATGATTCTGAGCATTCACTGATGTTTCTCATACATAGAAAGTGAGTAAATTACTCAGAAAATATCAGTGAATTATACCCGCAAAAACTCCCTGGTTCTTGTTTAACTTTAATCACAAGCATTTGTTTACATCTCATTCATATTATATTTCAAACCTAAATCCAAATACATCTTCAAGAAGTGCTGATGTGACAGATAATTCCTTGCAACCACAAATGCTTAAGGAGAGCTTCACTTCTGACTGTAGATATTTTTCCTTTTTTCCTCTCTAATTGGTTACTCTTCTTCCCTCCCGCCCTCACAGTTTCTCCACTTTAGTGTCACTGTATTTGCCCTTCATGATTCTTTCCATCCCTCCCTTCCTCTTTTCTTTTTCTCCCTCCCACCTCAATATCACCACTAATCTGACATTATCAGAAGGGGGGGAGGGAAATGGGACCCCCCTGGGGCCAAGCCAGCACCACCCAAGCCCAGAATTGTGCAGGAGTGACTTCTAGCTTCCTTCTGGGGTTACTAGGGATCATCTGGCCTTCCTTCTCTTACCCTCCACTCCCTGCCCAGATGGGGGGGTTCAGGAAGAAAGAAATCCAGGGGAGGAGCAAGCCATCCAGGCCTGAGAAATTCAACCCAGCAGGAACAAATGCAAAGAGCAGTCTCAGCAGGAACTGTCAGAGGCCAGTGGTTTCATCAGTCTGCTTTCCACAGTTATCATTCTGGACATTCCTAGTGCTGACAAGGTGTTTGCCCCCAGATTCCTTTCCATAGTACTCCTTCCTAGATAGTCATTTCCCATTTTGTATGTGTGCATCTGATTGCTCCTTCCTAAGTGGTGTACTTTGCATTTGCCCTTATTGAATTTCATCCTATTTACTTCAGACCATTTCTCCAGTTTGCCCAGATCATTCTGAATTTTAATTCTATCCTCCAAAGCACTTGCAACCCATCCCAGCTTGGTATCGTCCACATCTTTTAAGTGTCCTCTGTATGCCATTATCTAAATCATTGATAAAGATATTGAACAGAACCGGACCCAGAACTGATCCCTGTTGGATTCCACTCTTTATGCCCTTCCAGCATGACTGTGAACCACTGATAACTACTCTCTGGGCAGTTTTCCAACCAATTTTCACCCACCTTATAGTAGCTCTATCTAGGTTGCATTTCCCTAGTTTGTTTATGAGAAGGTCATGCAAGACAGTATCAAAAGATTTAAAATCAAGATATACCACCTCTACCGCTTTCCCCCCCATCCACAAGGCTTATTACCCTGTCAGAGAAAGCCATCAGGTTGGTTTGACACAATTTGTTTTTGACTAATTCATGCTGACTATTACTTACCACCTTATCTTCTAGATGTTTGTAAATTGATTGCTTAATTATTTGCTCCATTATCCTCCTGGGTAAGAAGTTAAGCTGATTGATCTCTAATTCCCTGGGTTGTCCTTATTTCCCTTTTTATAGATGGGCACTATATTTACCCTTTTCCAGTCTTCTGGAATCTCTCCCATCTTCCATGACTTCTCAAAGATAATTGCTAATGGCTCAGATATCTCCTCAGTCAGCTCCTTGAGTATCCTAGGATGCATTTCATTAGGCCCTGGTGACTGGAAAACATCCAATTTGTTCCAGTAATTTTTAACTTGTTGTTTCCTGTTTTAGCCTCTTTTTATCCTACCTCATTTTCATTGCATTCACTACATTAGATGTCCAATCATCACCACCCTTCTTGGTGAAAACTAAAACAAAGAAGTCATTAAGCACCTCTGCCATTTCCACATTTTCTGTTGTTGTTCCCCTCCCCCCCACCCCGCTCCCATTAAGTAATGGGCCTACCCTGTTAGTCTTCCTCTTGCTTCTAATGTATTTGTAGAATGTTTTCTTGCTACCCTTTATGTCTCTAGCTAGTTTGATCTCATTTTGTGCCTTGGCTTTTCTAATTTTGTCCCTACATACTTGTGTTATTTGTTTATATTCATCATTTGTAATTTGACCAAGTTTCTACTTTTTGTATGATTCCTTTTTGATGTTTAGATCATTGAAGAACTCCTGGTTAAGCCAGGGTTGTCTCTTGCCATACTTCCTATCTTTCCTATGCAGTGGGCTAGTTTGCTCTTGTGCCCTCAATAATGTCTCTTTGAAAAACTGCCAACTGTTTTCTATTGTTTTTCTCCTTAGACTTGCTTCCCATGGGATCTTACCTACCAACAACCTGAGTTTGCTAAAGTCTGCCTTCTTGAAATCCATTGTCTTTATTTTACTATTATTCTTCTTCTTACCATTCCTTAGAATCATGAACTCTATCATTTTATGATCCCTTTTTCACCCAAGCTGCTTTCCACTTTCAAATTCTCAACCAGTTCCTTCCTATTTGTCAAAATCACATCTAGAACATCCTCTCTCCTGGTAGCTGTGTCCATCTTCTGAAATAAAAAATTGTCTCCAGTACATTCCAAGAAGTTATTGAATAATCCGTGCCCTGCTGTGTATTTTCCCAACAGATGTCTGGGTAGTTGAAGTCCCCCATCACCACCAAGTCCTGTGCTTCGGATGATTTTTTTTTAGCTGTTTAAAAAAAGCCTCATCCACCTCTTCTTCCTGGTTAAGTGGTCTGTAGTAGACCCCTACCATGACACCCCTCTGCAGCCTTCCTACATCCTGCTCTGCTGCTTGCACTGCCTTCAGTGCAGCAGGAAAACATCCTGCTGCTTTTCATTCCTCCTGTACCTCTGGAGAGGTTTAGAGCAGGATTTGGCTGGAAGGAAGTAAAAAATTACAGTGACCATGCAATCTGGAGTAAAATTACAATTTTACAGTTGCAGCATTGCCATTTAAAGGAACATAACTGCGCATTTGGTCAAAAATCACAGACCCATATGCTTTATAGGTGATAAAGCTTGAGTCACTCTTCTAATTGCATTCAATTTGTAATTATTATACAGTAACATACATCTTTGTCTCACAGTCCAGGAGCCAAATTCACATATCCCAGGTGTGAAATTTGTCTTTAATGTTATACTATAAATGGGTAATAATTTTCTATAAGGCCTATTGCTAGAGACCACTTTCAGTGAGTTGTGAAGTACTGCAACTCTCTATTGTGTCATTTTCTGGTTTAGTGGTTAGAAATGAGGTTTTGGTATGTAAATCCAGGAGTGTTGCAAAAGAAAGCCATTAAGCAAGCCTCTCAGATGACTGTTCAAAGAGAAGCCAATTTCTTTTTAGATTTAGTTGACTTACAAAAATATACCATGCAAAATTAATATGTATTTATCTTCTCACTTTAATATCATTTTAAGTTCAGACCTCCAGAAAATTAAGACATGATGCTAAAATGAGGTCAAGAAAACAGGATGAAAAAGTCATTTATAGGAGCCTTGATGCTTATTTTATTAAACAATCTGGCTAGACAAATCTATTAGAGGACCAGAGTCTCGGGCCTTCATTATCCATTGCCACACTCAGGCAGAACAGAAAATCCAGCCTTAACTCTAAGGATGTTTCCCACATGATCGCAGAGCCAAGATAGCTAGCTTCTAAATCACCTTCCCCACAATCCCTAGGGAAAGAGCCATTTCATGGGCAAAGAGGTCGGTGGTCTGAGAGGCTGTTGTTAGCTAGTACAACTTAGGGCCACCCTAGGCTTCTTTAATCTACACCAGAGCCAGCACTGGAGCAGAAAGTCATGAAGCAGCTACCATCTCCCTAACTGCCCCATCTCTCTGCACTGGTGCAATAAAATATTGGTTTTCAAACTGGGGTATGCTTACCCTTAAGGGTACACAAACTCTTGTCAGGGGGTATGGGAGAAAAATCCTTTAATGCTGGATAGGGAAGGGGAGTGGAACGATGCACACCTGAGCAGACTCCCCTACACAGGCTCAGGCAGGCAGGGCCAGGGGATGCAGTGCTGGCCTTACGGATGGATCACATGGGACCACACAGGGTGCCATGGTCAGGGACATGTCATAGTCCAGAGGCAAGGAGTAGGGCAGGCCTGGGGTGCAAGGCTGCATAAGTGAGCTCAGGGCAATGGGAGATGGGGCAGCAGTGCTTAATTTGTGCTCTGGAGCAACACTCTCCAGGGCTTATGTGTTGTATTGCATCATGTTATCCCTTACAGACTTTTTGTTTTGTTTTTGTTTTCATAGATATATTATGACCCTATCTCAGATGGAGGTATGCAGTAGACTACATTATTTTGAAAGGTGTATACACCCTAAAAAGTTGGAAAACTACTGCAGTAGAGAATCTGGCTTGTAACATCTATGGGACTGATGCGGCTCTCAGTTAAATTGGTTTAAAAAATCCTTTTGGGTCAAAACTTCCATTGAGTTCATTAGGGGGCCAGGATTTCACCTTCTTCAATTTGATTTATTCTGTACATGTCATTGAAAGATGACATCAAAGCAATCATAAGCTCTGGTGTATGTGGGTGGCATTGATTCATATTAGGTGGTGCCATCATAGTACTAGTTTACCAATAAGATATGAGTGCAGTATCTGCTAGGGGACCTGAATGAACAACCTTCTGTTCTAAAGACCAGACTTCTATAAACATCAGGTAAGCCATGTAAAGACTTCAACTAACATAAAAAGCGAATTTAAAAAAATACCTCTGGTGAATTTAAGATGCATACAACATTATCCTGTTATAAAGCCCAGTGCTGTAACTTCATAATTTGTTTTTCTGATAGAAATTATGTAAGACAGGGAATGGAAGTGGATATTCTGATCCAAAACTGGACATTTGTGAACTCTGACTACTGTACACTCCAAAATATCCAGAAGATTCTTTGTAACTCACTCTCCCTACCAGTGTAATTGTATTTAGTAGTAATATTTGCTATTATTTACTGTCAAAGTTAAGTAGGAGTGAGCTAGCTTCTGCAAGAAATAATAAGCAAGTGACTAGATCCTCTCTTAATAGTAAAAAAATACTTTAAAACTAGAGTAGGTCAAATGCTGCAAAAATACAAGTCCCATACATTCATTGGAATGCTGATTGTCTTCTCAGTTCCTCCTCATTCAGTACCATTTATTATATCTCTAACTATTCATACAAAATTATTGTTGTACTTACAAATGTTTGGGAGCAAGAGTATTCACTGTTCATTCTTGGTTATTTTTTACTCCTTCATCAAGTTAACAGTTTTATTCAGCTACTTGGATAACAAAAAGAATAGCCTATGACTTAGGTGAACAATCACACATCCCGAAAGGCAAAGAGTTAAGTAATCAAAGTGAAACATTTGCAAACACTCCATAAATTGAAATTTATTCACATGATGGGTAGGTGAATATCTGTGAACAACAAATCTCTGCAGAAATCAAGACCAGAGATTGTTGTTTTGCTAAGGTCACACAGCAAGTATGCAGCAGAAATTGAAACACTACTCAAATTGCCTGATTCTCACTCCTGTACTTTAACCAGAAGAAAATTGTACAGCAGTTGCACTCCATAAAGCAAAAGTACATATAAAGTGACATAATGTGTTTAATAACTACAAGCTGGATCCTGTAAACTCCTGCGCATAGTATTTTTTTCTTAGACATTGTCCCATTAAGTAGCAGGCTCAGTCCATATTTATTTGCATTTGTATTTAACAGTGAGAAACTCCAAATATGAAATTGATTACCTGTATTTTTAAATATAAACACAAATTATTCATACCCCCCCCCATTTCTAGACTTTTCAAGTTAACTAAGTTGTGTTTGAAAGATGTCTTCAAATTAATTTAAAATCCCTATAAATTAATATTCATGGCATGCTTATATACAGTGTAGCATAACATAGATTCAAAAGCCTCTGAAAGTTTTTATTATTAAAATGCAACCTCTCTCCCAAATTCCTTTAGCTGTTTTGCCATCTTTTTTTATGCAACTCTGAATATTATAAATAGCATACATTGTAGTTCTTCATTTTTTTCTTAAGAAAGAAATGGGGGAAATGTACTGTTTTACAGAGGAACTCATGTATCTATAATATGTCTCTTTTTTATAATGTAAAGTGTGTGTGTGTGTGTATACACACAGACACACACACTGTAGTACTAATGTCAGTGTACTAATATGTCTATATGTAAACATAGGCAATAATATAAAGCATAGTATGTTTTATATGTCTATATATTTCCATAAGCGATAACAAAAAAAATCTTAAAATAAAACAGTCTTCTCTGAATAGGCTAAATTAGATATTAAACAATGTTACTTATATCTATTATACAAACTCTCAGAAGGCCACATTTAATGCCTTTTCTAGCTCAAGTAGAGCTTGATATCTGTTCAATCAAGTTTGCCTTTCAGGCATTTTTAGAGACACTCACTCATGGCCTCTGCACATACATAATGCTTTGTGTCTGAAAATGAAACCACTACAATACAGAATTGCTTAGCTCTTCGGCAGCTATGCAGCCTGCAGTATTTTGAGCAAAAGCCATACTATACAGTTAGTGCTAAAATTCTGATTTTAGAAGAAGTATGAACAGTTAGTGTTTTTGTGGAACATGGAGATGCACAAAAAGATGGACAGATGTACACATAGTACGTACTAAAGACTGTGTTACATTTGCTATTTATTCGGGTTCTTTTATGGTGCTCTTCCCATTTGTATCTGAGCGCCTTGTTAATAGTACTGCCATCCAGTTATTATGTGTTGAAATGTTTATGAAAAACGGCCTGGATCCAGTTATGCAATTGTAGATATAGTCCATCAGTGATAATCAGTTATTTTTATCAATGACCTGAAAAGAATTGAAATTATAGATTCACCATGCAAAAAGAGTTTGGGGGGAAAACATATTACAGGAATATGTTATATATCCTTATTTCAGCACTTTCCAAGTTCACACTCATCTTTATCAGGTTGATTTTTCTATAACTTCCTGTTCCTTTCCAATCTCTGCTGCCACATTTCTGTTTAAAATCAAACATCTTCTGTACTATGTACAACAATTAAAACAAAAACAAAGGGGGGGGGCAGAAGAGAAACAGTGTCTATGTGCAAGTCAGTTTTCTGCATGACATAAATGTTCCATATGAACAACTTGCTCTGAAGATTCTGTTTTATAATCTTTTGCTTATCTTTCAATAGTTAGGTTTTTAGAGCTTCCTTTATCGTACCAACTTTTATCATGTATGATCTAAGATATCTCTATTATTCTACCTCCCCAAATATAGTTAACACTTCTGTGCTGCTGTTGATTCATTGTACTAAGCAGAGTTACTGTCCCTCTTTATTTTTGGTCAGCTGTTTCAATCTAGCTTTGAAAATGGGATTAGTTTAGTATTGGGGACTCCAAATAAAATCTTTCTCAAATGCAAAGCAAACACAACTGACATTGAAAACTCTGTGAAGCTTGAAAGTGTGTCTCTTCCACCAATGGAAGCTGGTCCAATAAAAGTATTACCTCACCCATCTTCTTTCTCTCATTAAAAACTCAAGCACTGAAGAATGAAAATTACTGTAATTTATTCATTTAAAAATATGTATCCTTTTATCCTTCAGCTTGCTGCAGCATTTGCATAGGGTATTCGCTGGAAAGGAGGTGATGAACAGTGTTTTTCCCCAGGAATTGTACTGCTTGGGAGTCTGTGCCCAGTGCTGTCGAGATTTTTGTATTGAAATAGTGCTGACTATGCCATTGTGATGTTTTGGGGACTACCCACAAGGCTAAGGGGTTCTATAACCACCTGCCCTGTAACCTTAGGAGGCCTTTGTATTGTATAGCTATGGTTCAGATCCCTGATACCTGTAGACAGCCTGCAAGCATAAGGTCTCACCTTGGTTCTTGCCTGCCCAGTTACTCTTTGCAGAGTGACACCAACAGCCCTTCCAGTCCCGAGTCACCCTAAATACACCCTCCCTGGCTCCCTGTGTTCTTAATTACCACTAACTCCAACTGTTACCCTCTGGTTCATTAGCCTTGAAGGCATGAAACAAGCCCCCAGTTATCAGCTCACTTTGGCACACAAACTCCACACAGTTTGCACACCAGAGAGCTGCTTGGGATTAAAAATAAACAAAGTTTATTTAGTAGGAAATCCACACATTCAAAGAACTCATAAGGGGAAAGTAAACATATACAAGTTACCCAGAAAATAAACACAAAGACAACCTCAGGCTTCATACGTCCATATATGATATTATCCCTTTTCTACTGTATTACCTACTGCCTTTGAACAGTTTCCCAGTGTACCCCTGAGCTACAGGAAAGACCCTGCATTCATGGTCTCCTCCTTTGACACTGTTCTACCAGTTCTGGATAAAATCCGCAGTTCCAAGCCTGTTTTAAAGAGGCTTTTTCCTTCCCCACCTCCCCCACCCCCAGTCCATGGTGACTCATGGTTATTCAGCCTGTTGGGATCCTGGGAGTGGGCGGGCCTACTGCTAAAGGACCTCCCTCACCCTAAGAGGAGGATCTACAAGGTCTAGGATCTCAATTAAGTACGGGGGACAACTAAAGATATAACAGGGACAGGAGTGAGGTCACAGGGCTAAATTAAGGCAACCTGACAGGGACACCAAGCAGAGAACCCCAGACAGCGCCCACTGCTCCTCGAAGGCATCAAGGGAGCCAGCGGATGCCACCGAGAGGAACTCTTCTTGGATGCGTGAGACCAGGGAGGGCAGAAATAGACCTCACAATTGCAGAGTACTCCCTGGTCTAAAATCCTCCTCCTAGTGGTGTAGATGGCTACTTTGGCTTGGGCCAGGAGGAGGTTGACAAGGAGGTCTCATGACTTAGTGAGGCTATGGATAGGGTGTGCAAATATAAACAAGTGTGGGGAGAAGTGCAGCCAGGACCTCATCAGGAGGTTCTGGAGGAGCCAGAATAGGGCTGCAACCTGGCACACTCCAGATGCACGTGCACCAGGGTCTCCCTCATGCTGCAAAAGGGGCAGGTGTCTGGGATGGGGATGAACCGTGCCAAGAACACGCCCGTTCACACGGCTTTGTGAAGGAACCGCCAACTGATATCCCCACTGGGCTTCGGGACTAGGGAGGCATATAGGCTGGCCCACCGGGGTTCCTCACATAAGAACGGCCGTACCAGGTCAGACCAAAGGTCCCTCTAGCCCAGTATCTGTCTACCAACAATGGCCAATGCCAGGTGCCCCAGAGAGAGTGAACCTAATAGGCAATGATCAAGTGTTCTCTCTCCTGCCATCTATCTCCATCCTCTGACAAACAGAGGCTAGGGACACCATTATTACCCATCCTGGCTAATAGCCATTTATGGACTTAACCACCATGAATTTATCCAGTTCTCCAGAGGTGGTAGGAGGTCCTGCCCCTTCGTGTCAGGGTGGGACATGAGGGTGAGGACGTGAAGGGTATGGAGCATGAGCATGTACAGATGTTTCCTTGGCATGGTCCGGAAACGAGCCAGCTGCAATTCGTGCAGCCGGCTCACAGTGAAGGGGTGGGATTGCCGAGTGGTTCCCCAGGGCAGGGGCCTAATGAAAAGGTCCAGATGGCCTGGGGTGTAGAGAGGGTAGAAGGGACGCCCTCTCACAGGACCCTATCGAGGTAGGCCCACATGGTTATTCAGAGTGGGAAAATTCCCTCTTGACTTGTTGCTTAGGAGCCAGGGTGTCCTTTTCAATTTGGAGTTCTTTCAATTAACTCTAATGTCCACCATTGCCCTTTCCTAGGATGCACAGTGGATAATTACTTACAGCCAGTTTCATGTAAACAACGGGTTTGTGAGGTACCTGTGACAGAGTGCTGAGATCTGGCAGGTGGGTCACAGTCTGATCACTGTAGCCTCAATTAGTTCCCCCAGTGATGGCTGATTGAATAATTATCTAATTAGAAAGAGAGGCTGGGGAGGTAAGGAACTAATTTGCTCTCATCTGACTACCCTGATAGAAGACAGGAAGGGCATTACAGGAGGAAAGGACTAGCTGGATGTGGAATGAAAGAGTTCCCTTGCAAGGGAGACTGCTTGTCTTACTAGGGCGCTAGTAAAGAAGGGTTAAAAGATGTAGAGATTTAGAACTGTGATGTTGCTTTGTATTGGTGTGGGTAGAAGGATTTAGAACAGGGATCGGCAATCTTTGGCATGTGGCCCAGCACGGTAAGCACCCTGGCGGGCCAGGCCAGTTTGTTTACCTGCCGCGTCCGCAGGTTCGGCTGATCGCATCTCCCACTGGCTGCGGTTCACTGCTCCAGGCCAATGGGGGCTGTGGGAAGTGGTGCGGGCCAAGGGATGTACTGGCCGCCGCTTCCCGCAGTCCCCATTGGCCTGGAGTGGCAAACCATGGCCAGTGGGAGCCGCGATCAGCTGAACCTGCAGACACGGCAGGTAAACAAACCGGCCCAGCCCGCCAGGGTGCTTATCTTGGAAGGCTGCGGGCCAAAGGTTGCAATCCCTGATTTTGAATAAAATACAGCCTGACCACTAAAAGAAATTGGGTCTGTCCAGTTTCTGGGACAGCTGAGGACAGGGAAAGAGTATGCCCTCCTCACAGTAGCCCTCCTTGCTTGACTACTCGCTGCTCTGCTATGAGGTTCAACTGAAATTTATTATTATAGTTTCCTATATATACAGATTCATAACCATTGTCTGTAACTATATCTCATAATGACTGTCAAATTCAGAAAATTACAACCTTTCATAAAAAAATCTTTCTTGATGTATTTTTTATAGTACAACATATGGTATGCACTCAGTTGGTTCAACTGTTTTTTTCCTTCATTTAAACCTTCTCTTCACCCCTTGGAGTTTCTGGACTCTGATTGTCAGATATGGTAAACAGAGAAAGGCTGGGAACATTGCCTGGGCCTTAGAGGAGGTTATAGTCTAGGATTACATGTTTTGTGAGTGGGAAGAACTTGCCTTTCAACCAGATGATGGTGTTTATACCTTACCATGTGAATCTCTTAAATGTTTTGTTTATTATGCTTTGAATTATATTACATCATACACCATGCATAGCTAGCTCCAACAGAGATTCCAGATCCTAGTGATCAGCTGAAAAAGAAAGCAAAATACCTCTGTACAATAGAGTTCAGTTCTTGTAGCAGTCTTGGTTATTACATAGATAAAGTTTATTTTTCAAAAGCCATTTTCTGTTGGTGTACATGTACTTGGATACTTACAACTGAATGTTCCACTCTGAGCAATCACAAGTGATTTAGTTGATGTTTTCAAATGCAGGCAAGTATTTGAGTACTACCTGTCTTCAGGCAGAGGTGTTCAGATTTTGTCAAATTATTTGATGGATTTTTGCCTTTTTCAATTTAATAACTTTTTTCAACAGATCAGTTTTTCAGGTATTTGACCAATTCTGCCTGTAGATAAAGGAGGTAGGGCCATTGAGAACTAAGTGTAATCAAGCGACCTAGCCATGGTGTGAATTTTTTGGGAATCTGTATACAACATATGAATTCCAGTTTGATTTTGAACTGCCTTTATCCTTATTTCTTATAACTGTATTTTGTTCTACCTTATGCTCCTTGTGCTAAGGAGATAGGCAGTGGCACTTGCATGTCTGTCCATGAAAAGGCTGATCATAAAGGACTATCAGCACCTGAATAGATCTTGAGAGAGAACCTGGAGAGAACCAAAAACAGCCCCCCACCCCTCCCACCCCCAAAAAAACCCTTGCATCCTAAATAAAGCCAGTTTTCTCCAATTTCTCTACAAAGGCAGGCTGGAGTTTGAAGGAATGGAATTTCCCCAGAAGCAGCACCAAAAAAACAGATGTCTGTGCTAAGATTTATAACCTCAGAGAGACTCACAAAACAGAGGAAGCATGGGCAGAAGAGAGGAACAAATGGGGGTTTATTTCATAGGAGGGTTGTTTTTTAACTGTGGGACCTAGAAGAAGAAAGCTAGCTGGAGATGGAGAGAGACTCCACGATTCAAAGGAGAGGCCATATATTGGAGGGGGCAGATCCTAGACACCCTAGAGGACTCTGACCAAATCCCAAAAATGCTTCAGAATGGTGAGGAAACTGAGGCAGGGAAGAGTGTTTAGATGTTTTACTATTTTGTCTCTATCTGTATTTCTCTTGTGCTAGCAAAGTAATGGATGACTGGTTTAGGAATCAACATCTGTGTATTATGTGCTAAACCAGGGGTTGGCAACCTTTCAGAAGTGGTGAGCCGAGTCTTCATTTATTCACTCTAATTTAAGGTTTTGCGTGCCAGTAATACATTTTACCGTTTTTAGAAGGTCTATTTCTATAAGTCTATAATATATAACTAAACTATTGTTGTATGTAAAGTAAATAAGGTTTTTTAAATGTTTAAGAAGCTTCATTTAAAATTAAATTAAAATGCAGAGCCCCCCAGACTGGTGGCCAGGACCCAGGCAGTGTGAGTGCCACTGAAAATCGGCTCACATGCCGACTTCGGCACCTGTGTCATAGGTGCCTACCCCTGTGCTAAACTATCCTGTGTTCCTGGAGAGCTCAACTGTAACCCAGAGGGCCCACAAGATTGGAGTTCTGAGGAGGAGTGTGCTTAAGCAGCTGAGGTATTTATGTGCGAGGTCAGGACCGATCCTGGGGGCTAGGACAGCTGGATCATGAGATCCCATTTCTGGGAAGGGGTAACAGAAAAAATCTTATACCCACAAAGTGTGTCAGAGGCCAAGATAAAAAATAGTGCTAAGTCCTACTGACTTTGAAAGTTAATGGAATTTTGGCTCCTAAGTCACTTAGGTAATTTTGGAACAATTTACCCACAGAATGGAAGATTTAGAATACCTTGCCATGAACCAGTACAGCTCTGTATTAAAATCTCTAACTTTTTTTTTCCTTTGAGTTTGAGTCATGGCATTGTTAGAGTCATGGTGTTAGAATGAAAATCTTCTATCCTCAGAGAAAAGATAAAAAGTTTTTTTTGTTTTTTTTTATTTATTTCTTAGCCAGGAGCTTTGCCTCACTGTTCTTGGTACCAGTCAGCCTGACAATTAATTTTCTGCTTCGTTCTGTCTACCTATTTAATTTCCTGCATTTCATTTCATTTCCAACAATACTTTCCAATACTCAGTAGAGACTCCTTCACAAATGGGGCTCTGATTATGCTCATATTTCCACAATAAATATAATTTGCTACAGCTCAACTAAATTTAAAGACAAGATTACTTTCACTAAGTGTTTTATCTGGGGCAGCAGTTTATTAATTATTAATTTGTATTGTGATAGTGCCTAGGCATCCCAGTCATAGACCAGGACCCAGCGGTACTAACATAAAACTAAATGACTGTCCCTGCCCTGTAGCATTTACAATCCATGTAAAATTTATGCCAGACCTTTCCTTCAGTTTGCTGAATTCTCTCTTTGACTTGCTTAACCTTCTTGTTTAGTTTAGCAGTTTTGGAAGCCGTTATCTCTAGCTACTCATTTTAGTATAAACCATTAAAAATATTTGCCAGCTATTATGACAGAAATCCTATTCTGCATATAGGCTGAATGTAGTACTATAAATGACTTCTAAATGATAACTGTAGGCAAGTACTGATTTTAAATAGTGGGTCTCATACCAGTCAGACCCATTTTATTACACTATTTCAGTAGTGCACAGGGATCCTAAATATGGATCAGTTTCCTGTTATCCTAGGCACTATACAAATAAATAAGACATAAGACAGTCCATGCCACAGAGAGATCACAGTCTAAGATAGTGAAAGATGAATAAACAAACAGGAAGTGTGTGAGGCAAGAACTAGGTTAAATGAAGATGGGCATAAACTACCTGTGACACTTATAAGTAGTCATCAACCTAGTCAATGGTAGCTGGTAAATTTACTTTGCATTTTGCCTTTATTTCCTGGTATTATTTCACTTTATGCAGAATCATGACACCAAAGTTAAAAACAAATGTATAAGCTTGACAAATTAATCTCACACTATTTAAAGTTTCCTGGAACATTGTTTTTCTTATAGCCTCCATCCTGGGTCTTTTTTCTATGTAGCATCACCTTTTCTTTGGGGGTGTGAAGAGGTGGGAAGAAAGATTATGGGTTTTTTTAATTGTGAGTTTAGTGCTAAAGAAAAGTGGCATAATGACAGCCACAAGATAGTGTAACTGCACCTGCTGCAGGGAGTCATTGCGAAGTGTGGTGGTACACAAGTTCCCTGGTGCCTGGTAGCATGCTGCGTGTACCATGGGCAGTGTTGCTATATCTCACAAGTTTATCATGACCTTAGTGGGTTTGGGGGTGGTTTTTACTTGTCTCATGAAAATACGAAGAAAAGCTGCCAACTTGTGAATTTTCTCTTATTTGAAATGGCTACTATTCCTCATTACTGTCAATGGGCTGAAGCCAGCAAGATGGCAACCATTACCCTACAGTCTGTCAGGGTGTGGGACTGAGTCTGTCCTTAATAACCAAAGGCATGTCCATAGGCAAGATTGCTGCCACTTTCTGGCTTGGGATATTAGCCAGGACACCGTTAGGAGACAGGAACTCGAAGGCACAGCGGAGACTCTGTAAAAGGAGCATGAGGCAGATGTAGGGTTGCAGGAGTATGGGGAGCAGGAGGAGTCTGAGGGGAAAAGTTATGTGAGGAGCAGGAAGAGACTGAGAACGGTGCAGAGGATAGTGATGGGTGTGAAAGAGGCATAGAATACCCAGGGGCTAGTAGATGGTAAGGGGATCCCCTCTGAACAGCCAGTGGGAGGGATGCATTTAGCATGTGTATTTAAAACTGGATTTTGATCCTGGAAACCACACTGACATTTTGGGGGCAGGTGGCTTCCCCTTAAAGCATCAAAAATCAGAAGGCAAATAACACCTTCCACCCATATGTATTATTTTTAGCAAATCTCATTATTTTAAAGCCAATCACATGATTGTGATGGGGGAGGGTCTGACTCATGATTTTTGTACATGTAGCATTGGCAATACTGTATGAGCTTGGAGGCAAGTACTATGGTTGTGCCAAGCACTAGGATCTAACTGCAAGTAACAATGAGGATTCCTTTACAAGGGCTGCCAGAAATAAGAGGGCCTATACCATAGGTGCACTTACTTTAGGACGGAAGAATCCCATGCACTGCTACAGACTAGGGACCAAGTGGCTAAGCAGCAGTTCTGCAGAAAAGGATCTACTTTTCTGGGGGGAGGGATAGCTCAGTGGTTTGAACATTGGCCTGCTAAACCCAGGGTTGTGAATTCAATCCTTGAGGGGGCCACTTAGGGATCTGGGGTAAAAATCAGTACTTGGTCCTGCTAGTGAAGGCAGGGGGCTGGACTCAATGACCTTTCAAGGTCCCTTCCAGTTCTAGGAGATTGGTATATCTCCAATTACACTGCTCTAAAATTTTTGAGAAGTCGTCTGCTTCAGAGATAAAATGTTCTATTTATTATGTATTTTGATGTGCTGAGTTCAAATATGACAATTAAAACAACTGATTGGCTACTGTTTCTAAGTTATTTAAGTTTTTACATTTTATGTCTATGTATATTGTGTAGATAGTAGAGTTTTAATCATAAATTGTAAACCTAGGTCTTTTCATGTGTTTATGGTTGTTTTACATGATAATATTTCACCTGTCCTGTTTATGTAACACTTTAAAAATCAGCAAAAGGGTTATCTAACTAAAATTTATTATGAAACAAAAGGCAAAAAACTATTATGTACATAGTTTAGTCCTATTGAGTGTCTACTCGGCGCTTCTTGGCTTGTCTCTTGTATTCATTAAATGGAGCATCCCTTGTCACTGTCCAGCAATAGTCTGCAAGCATTGATGGGCTCCATTTGCCCTGATAGCGTTTCTCCATTGTTGCAATGTCCTGGTGAAATCACTCGCCGTGCTCGTCGCTCACTGCTCCGCAGTTCGTTGGAAAGAAAATCTAGATGAGAGTGCAAAAAATGTATCTTTAGTGACATGTTGCAACCAAGGCTTTTGTATGCCTTGAGGAGGTTTTCCACCAACAACCTATAGTTGTCTGCCTTGTTGTTTCCGGGAAAATTTATTGGCACTAACTGGAAGGCTTTCCATGCCGTCTTTTCCTTGCCACGCAGTGGATCATCTCGAAGAAGTTCACGAATCTGAGGACCAACAAAGACACCTTCCTTTATCTTAGCTTCACTTAACCTTGGAAATTTTCTACGGAGGTACTTGAAAGCTGCTTGTGTTTTGTCAATGGCCTTGACAAAGTTCTTCATCAGATCATGCTTGATGTGTAAGGGTGGTAGGAAAAGCTGAACACTTTTCCTCCCCAGCTCCAATGACTGTTGGAGTGGCCAATCTTTCTTGATGTAGTGGGAATCTCTTGCACGACTATCCCATTCGCAGAGAAAACAGCAGTACTTTGTGTATCCAGTCTGCAGACCAAGCAAGAGAGCAACAACCTTCAAATCGCCACAAAGCTGCCACTGATGTTGGTCATAGTTTATGCACCTCAAAAGTTGTTTCATGTTGTCATAGGTTTCCTTCATATGGACTGCATGACCAACTGGAATTGATGGCAAAACATTGCCATTATGCAGTAAAACAGCTTTAAGATTCGTCTTCGATGAATCAATGAACAGTCTCCACTCATCTGGATTGTGAACGATGTTGAGGGCTGCCATCACACCATCGATGTTGTTGCAGGCTACAAGATCACCTTCCATGAAGAAGAATGGGTCAAGATCCTTTTGACGGTCCCGGAACATGGAAACCCTAACATCACCTGCCAGGAGATTCCACTGCTGTAGTCTGGAGCCCAACAGCTCTGCCTTACTCTTGGGTAGTTCCAAATCCCTGACAAGGTCATTCAGTTCACCTTGTGTTATGAGGTGTGGTTCAGAGGAGGAGGATGGGAGAAAATGTGGGTCCTGTGACATTGATGGTTCAGGACCAGAAGTTTCATCCTCTTCCTCTTCCTCGTCTGACTCAAGTGAGAATGATTCTGGTGCATCAGGAACCGGCAGTCCTTCTCCGTGGGGTACTGGACGTATAGCTGATGGAATGTTTGGATAATGCACAGTCCACTTTTTCTTCGTTGACACACCTTTCCCAACTGGAAGCACCAAGCAGAAGTAACAATTGCTGGTATGATCTGTTGGCTCTCTCCAAATCACTGCAAAAGGCATAGATTTCCTTTTCCTGTTCAACCACTGGCGAAGATTTGTTGCACAAGTGTTGCAGCATATGTGGCCCACCTCTTGTCCTGATCTCCAATTTTGCAGCCAAAATAAAGGTGATAGGCTTTCTTAACCATAGTGGTTATACTGCGCTTTTGTGATGCCAAACGTCACTTCACCACAAACATAGCAGAAGTTATCTGCACTGTTCACACAAGTACGAGGCATCTCTGCTCACTTTGGCTAAACAGAAATGTGTCCCTTTGCAAAATCAAACATTGACAAATAAGAGAGCACGACACTGTATGATTTCTAGAGCTGATATAGGGCAATTTGTTCAGCAGAGTGATGTAAGCTTTGTTATGATTGCATCATTCATGACTTCTAGGAATAACATGATGCAATTCATATCATGTATGACGCAATACCAGCTTCAGATTGCATCATTCATTGTTTTGCCTAAAAAGCAAGTACTGTCCAAACCCAGTCATAGATTTATTCATAGATCCAGTCAAAGATGTATTTTAGTCATTTCTGGTTTAAATTGAGATCCCTTCCCTTTATAATTCACGTATCCTCCGCTATTCCCAAGTCAAGGGTCGTATATACTGACCCAATAGCATAACTTGAAAACTAGAGCCAATCAACAATTTTAAGCATCATTTTCGTTTTCAGTGACCCAGAATTAGTAAAGTTGGACTACATTTATTTCAGAAGCATTTTGCCTGTAGAGCAGTGTTATTATTATTATTAACCTACAGGTTACAGTGGACAAGAAGCTGGATATGAGTCAGTGTGCCCTTGTTGCCAAGAAGGCTAATGGCATTCTGGGCTGTATAAGTAGGAACATTGCCAGCAGATCAAGGGATGTGATCATTCCCCTCTGTTCGGCATTGGTGAGGCCTCATCTGGAGTACTGTGTCCAGTTTTGGGCCCCACACTACAAGAAGGATGTGGAAAAACTGGAAAGAGTCCAGCAGAGGGCAACAAAAATGATTAGGGTGCTTGAGCACATGACTTATGAGGAGAGGCTGAGGGAACTGGGATTGTTTAGTCTGCAGAAGAGAAGAGTCAGGGGGGATTTGATAGCAGCCTTTAGCTACCTGAACGGGGGTTCCAAAGAGGATGGAGCTCAGCTGTTCTCAGTGGTAGCAGGTGACAGAACAAGGAGTAATGGTCTCAAGTTGCAGTGGGGCAGGTTTAGGTTGGATATTAGGGAAAAAAATTTCACTAGGAGGGTGTGCAGCACTGGAATGTGTTACCTAGGGAGGTGGTGGAATCTCTTTCCTTAGAGGTTTTTAAGGTCAGGCTTGACAAAGTCCTGGCTGGGATGATTTAGTTGGGGATTGGTCCTGCTTTGAGCAGGGGGTTGGACTAGATGACCTCCTGAGGTCCCTTCCAACCCTGATATTCTATGATTCTAATAAAAAAACAGATATGCCCCAACAGTTCACAACCCAGCCTTTGAGGACACTCAAGTCTAAAGAGGAAATATAAGATGGTAAGGTCCTAGAATAATTCTTTAGCCCTGTCTTCTTGCCTCCAGGCCATTGTCCTGTGACTTCTCCTGTGGCTAATGCTGATCCCCTGCCAGCAGCAGGATATGTCTCAGCCCAGTTCTCCAGCCCTCCAGTCCCAGCTGTTAGGCCACCTGCTATCCAGACTTCCTTCTTCAACTAGCTCTCAGACTGCTACCTCTGGCCTCCTATTATTCTCATGCAACCTTTGCTTCCTTTCTAGCCTAATTCCCTGTGACCTCACACTGTACTTCCCTTTCCTGTACTCTGAGGGTATAGATCTTCTGGTAGCTAGATTTTGCATAGAGGGTTTGCACACTGCCTGGTATTGAGCCAGCAGGTTGATTACAATAGGCACAACATTGGCAGCATATTGAAGCATATTCTTACCAGTAACTGCACACTGCACCATAGTAACTCTAACTCAGGAACCAATTCATGCAACAAACCTCGATGCCGACTCTGCCCACATATCTACACCAGCGACACCATCACAGGACCTAACCAGATCGGCCACACCATCACCGGTTCATTCACCTGCACGTCCACCAATGTAACATACGCCATCGTATGCCAGCAATGCCCCTCTGCTATGTACATCGGCCAAACTGGACAGTCCCTACGGAAAAGGATAAATGGGCACAAATCAGATATTAGGAATGGCAACATACAAAAACCTGTAGGAGAACACTTCAATCTCTCTGGACAATAGCAGATCTAAAGGTAGCCATCCTGCAGCAAAAAAACTTCAGGACCAGACTTCAAAGAGAAACTGCTGAACTTCAGTTCATCTGCAAATTTGACACCATCAGCTCAGGATTAAACAAAGACTGTGAATGGCTTGCCAATTACAAAACCAGTTTCTCCTCCCTTGGTTTTCACACCTCAACTGCTGGAACAGGGCCTCATCCTCCCTGATTGATCTAACCTTGTTATCTCTAGCCTGCTTCCTGCTTGCTTATATATACCTGCCCCTGGAAATTTCCATTACATGCATCCGACGAAGTGGGTATTCACCCACGAAAGCTCATGCTCCAATACGTCTGTTAGTCTATAAGGTGCCACAGGACTCTTTGCTGCATTGGCACAGTGTGTGTCAGTGTCTCCATACTGCTTTGTGATATATCTCCACTCTCCTCTGGAAGGAAAAATTTGGTGACAGGATAGTTCAGTTTTAATGGTATATTCAGGCCTTCTCAACTCTTTAGAGTTTGCTAAAAAGGGTGTTGGTTAGTTCCACTCAAATGGTTTTTTTTCTGTCCAATATTTTAAGCCCAAGAAGCTGTGAGGCATTTCTCCTTCTGTGGCTTTGTGTACAGTGGAGCAATGCATTGTATTAGAAAACATGTTCTCTCAGTTCTGCTACTGACATGCCAGGTAACATTGGGCAAAATCACTTCACCTTCCTATGTCTATTTCCCCCTTTTCCCTTATTTCCTTTGTCTGCCTGGCATATTTAGATTGTAAGCTCTTTGGGGCAGGAACTGTCTTTATCATGTGTGTATAGTACCTAGCACTATTTTATTTTTCTTACATCTGTTTGTTTTGCAAAATCTGCGTAATTCCTTCTGTGATTTTTTTTCTCCCCAGATAAATGTTTAGAGCCAAATTCTGCCCTCAGATGATGTAAGAGGCAGACAGAGCATCTAAGAGCATAGACAATTATTTAATTAAAAATTAATCATCTGTCCACACCTGTAATTCATATTCTAAACCTACTGTACAAAATGAAGATTTTGGAGGCAGGAGCAAAAATTATTCTTAAGTCTTGTTTTCATTCCTGACAAACCAGTTAGAAAGCTTTTCACACAAAAGAGGATGCAAGCAGCACAGCATTATCATTGCATCCCAATTTAACATTGCTGCCGAGCATACTTCTGCTGAAATTTATCTGCCCCACACCAGTAATAATCTACTGAAAAAATTCAGTACCATGATTTATACTCCTAATTTGAGTTATGGGAACAAGTTCTAAATATAGGGTGAGATTCTGTGCTTTGCCTGTAAAAGGTGCACCACAGAACTCCCAGCCCAGAGGGTAGAGGGGCTATAATGGCTTTAGGCCACCTTTACATCTTCCCAATCCTGGGCTGCTCTAGAGGCTGGAGAGACTCTCAACATAACTTAGCCCTAGGAGCCTAAGTTATGGCAGCCTTGTTCCTAGGCCTGTCCTATAGGTGACAGTACCGCCTAGAATCTCAGCAGTTCTGTGTGCGGTGGCTCCATCCCTACCACACCCATCCCACCTCCAATAGTGAGGCTTGCATGCAGACTCTTGGAAGGACACCTGACATCTGTCTTCTGCAGTGCATATGCTAGGGGAAAGGTCTCCTCTGACTGGGTATAAGGGATTTAAGGCCCCTTTATATCACTCTACCCCTTTTACCCAGTATAAAAGGGGCCAGGGTGAGGCTCTGACCCATAAAATTAGCAACTAAGGGTCAGGTAAACAGAGCTAAAGTGTACATATCTGCTGGAGCAGGGCTGTTTTGCATTATTTCATGTGCTCAAGCAGCTAAGGAAGATATGCAGAAGAATATTCATATCCAAATCCATGAAACATGCACATGAACCATCTAGAAGCAGTTCCCTACACAGACATCAGCCCTAGGAGGCTGAGTGAGAACTAAAGCAGTGAAGCACCATGTAGGGCAAAAGAGGAACATGTGGCTGAGCTCCATGCCATTGACCACACAAAGTTATACTTCTGCAAAATCACAAGTTCCTTTTGCCCTGTGGAATCCTGCCCCATTTGATGAACAAAATTTCAGTACATTTTAGTACACAGATAATTATTCACACACATCTGTGTACACAGTATAGACTATGTTCATCTTGAATATTAGGTAAAATGTAAAAAATACCATCGTTATTTTAAAAAATTACATGCCACAGTATGATTTTCAAAGGTTCATAAAACACAGGCAAATCTGAATCTGCAAATGCAAAGTACTCCACTTAGGAAGGAACAATCAGTTGCACACATACAAAATGGGAAATGACTGCCTACGAAGGAGTACTGCAGAAAAGGAGCTGGGGGTTATAGTAGATCACAATCTAAATATGAGTCAACAGGGTAACACTGTTGCAAAAAAGGCAAACATCATTCTGGGATGTATTAGCAAGAGTGTTGTATGCAAGACACAAGAAGTAATTCTTTAGCTCTACTCTCCACTGATTAGGCCTCAGCTGGAGTATTGTGTCCAGACCTGGGTGCCACACTTCAGGAAAGATGTGGACAAAATGGAGACAGTCCAGAGAAGAGCAACAAAAATGATTAAAGGTCTAGGAAATATGACCTATGAAGGAAGATTGAAAAAACTGGGTTTGTTTAGTATGGAGAAGAGAAGATTCAGAGGGGACATGATAATTTTTAAGTACACAAAAAGTTGTTACAAGGAAGAGGGAGACAAATTGTTCTTTTTAACCTCTGAAGATAGGACAAGAAGCAATGGGCTGTAATTGCAGCAAGGGCAGTGTAGGTTGGACATGGGGAAAAACTTCCTAACTGTCAAGGTGGTTAAGCACTGGCATAAATTGTCTAGGAAGATTGTGGAATCTCCATGATTGGAGATTTTTAAGAGCAGGTTGGACAAATACCTGTCAGAGATGGTCTAGATAATAATTAGTTCTGCCATGAGTGCAGGGGACTGGACTAGAACAGCTCTCTAGGTCCTTTGCAGTCCTATGATTCTGTGATCTCCTGACCAATTTTCAGGAGAAAGCATAAAGTCAACTTTTATCAGTGAGGGCTTGTATATTTTAACTTCAGATATTTCTGTGTTAGAATTGATCACAGAAAAGTCATAAGAATTATTTTATATTGAGAAAAGTGTTTCTCGCCCACCCACCCCCAAACAAACAAACACACTCTCTCTCTCTGTATCCTAATTCAAAATGGTTTAACTGTTTTGGCTCAAAATTTTATTTAAAAAAAAAGTAGTTCACTTTCTGGCAGTGATAAGGGCTGGACAATTTCAGCCTACTATATGACTGTTCCATGGAGCTGATGTGATGAGTATGAAAGCTGCACTCATGATAAATGTCAGAAGCACTTAAACTTCTTTTTTGGCATAATATAGCTCAATTTCTGACTGTACTTTCATGTGGCTCCTATTGTTTTAGCTATGTGGGTGGGGTGGTTTTGCTGTTTATTGTTTGATAGAGGTGTGCATGTCTGCAAGTAGAAGCAGCTAAGAAACAAAAAGAGAAGGCAGCAGTCAAGCCAAAGAGACAGCCAGAAAGGGAGTGGGAGCATGGCCTTGAGAAAGAACTTAGCAAGAGAACTCTTTGGCCAGAATGCTGTCTGGAAAGAGCCTTGGAACTGTGAGCAAAGAAACTGCCTCCTATTGTTTGATTCCTGGGGTGTTTGGGGAAGCAGGACTTTGTGTGCGCTTTGTATATAAACAGGGTTGCATCATAGAAATACCTGATTCCCTCGTCAATTTTCTCTTCTTAATGGAAACAACCCACAAGATCCAGAATACTGGCTAACCATTCAGGCAAAAAGGAAAGTCATGTAGTACTGTAATGTAATCAGAGCCATCCATTGGGTACGGCGAATCAGGGCGACTGCTCCAGGCCCCGCATTTTGGGGGACTCTGCGGGCCAGTGCGATTGGCCAGCGTGGTCAGTCCCAGAAGTGACGGGTCGGGCCCCGGAAGTGACAGATTCATCACTTCTGCCCTGGGCCCTGCACCCCTCTAGGGATGGCCCTGAATGTAATAAAACATATAGCTGTGGAGCTGTTGCTCCAATGGATTTAGTCCTAATTTTTTACCTCAAAAAGTCAGAAGGTGCAGATTATTTCTGTAAAGTGAGTTGAGAAAACTCACAGCCTACATGTGTGTTCCAAAAATAATGACCTATTCAAGTTTTTTACGTCTATACTTGCTAAGTTCATCCATAATAACCAGAATTTAATTAGTTGGAATATAAATACTGTTCCTGAGAGTCTGGATGCTAGATTAAGTGACACTGCTTTCCCAGTTATAACAGAACGTATTGCTGGTATGTTTAGTGTGTATTTTATACTGGTAAATTACCAATTTGCATGAAAGTGAGCTACAATTAATTTAGTAGATAGAGAAGCCTGTCTTCTCATTTAAATAACTATTGACCTACTTCTGATTTTGTTTTTGTTTTTTGCCTCTTTAGGAAACCTAATGGGAAAACTGTGCACTGTCAGTAACTTGGGGATATATTTCTGAATAAAATGTACTGATTGCATTTAAGTCAAGCAGAAAAAGAAAGAGATTAGAGGTAAGTGACAAAAGTAATTTGAAGCACGGAAAGACTTCCATATGAAGAGATTGGGATGGTTAAGTTTAGAGAGAAGATGAATAAGAGAATACATGACCAAGGGATACAAATTAATGAATGAGACTATGGGGTTCCTCTGAAGCATCTGGTCAGCATCAGAGACCAAATACTGAACTAGATACTCTATTATGGCAACCTCTGCTCAGCCAAAAATTATTCTACCATTGTGGACTGTATAATGAAAATAAAAGTGTTGATCTGAAATTTGCTTAAAAACCAGAATAAATGTATTCTCTGATTACCTCAGTAATATAATATATTGCAATATAATTAAGTTTTATATATATATAAAACATATATATAGTATATATATATATATACTACAACATATATATATATATATGTTGTAGTATAGGCCTGGTCAAGGCTCTATTGTGTTAGGTACTGAATAAACAGGGTGAAAGACACCTATATATTGCACCTTTTATCCTAAAAGATCTGAAAGTGCTTTACAAACTTTTACACATAAGAATTTAACCTATTTTAAGCATTCACATAGAGTGTAGTTCACATAGATGGTGTACGAGAACTGCAAGGGGAAATGTACCGGTATTTATTTTTTGAATAACACAATGCAGCTATCCTCCAGCTCTGATTGCATGAACAATATTTAACAATACGTTACAAATTAATTAAAGTTGGCATGACAATGCTAACACATTTCCAACCTACAAAACGGAAACCTTCTCCCACTCCCTGAAAAATCTGGGTAAACTAATAGGCTTTGCAATGTGACCCAATGGTCAATAAATATGAGCTCTGTTTGAGCAAGAGGGAAGTAAAATTCCAGATTTGGAGTACTCCTCTTAGAAATCCCCGAGCATGAGTCTCCACTGCCCTGCATTTTGTATAGTAATTTACACTGGATCAAAGTGCTTGTAAAATGCTATTATATCAGAGTAGTAGAGTTTTATCCACCATTTGAAATTCACTTTGCATTGGCATAAGTGCATAGTTATTTATACCAGTGTATACAAGGTGATAGGCTGTGGAAAGCAGACCCCAGCTCCTAGTTCCCAGATCTCAGTGGGACATGTCTGAGGCAAATAAGCAATATCCCTTTGACTGCTAGAAGGAACTGCACCTGGTTACACCCCTGCCTCTCAGCTGGCAGCACCCACTCTTCTATGCACCTATGCTTCCTCTTCACCATTCCCTTGGTGCCCCTTAGAGCTCCAGCCCCCTCTCCCAATATAAGGATCTGGGTGAGTGGGGGTGCCAGGTGAATGTGCAAGAGGGTACCTGGATGAGTATGGTTGTGCATACAGTGAGGGGCGAGCTGGCTGGATGAGTGCAGATGTCTAGTAGAATGCAGGGGGAAGAAGGGGAATAAAAACACCTAGGGAGAATGTAACAAGGTGGCAGATTAAGTCCCTGTATAGGAGTGTAGGGCTGTCCTGTGGAGTCATCATAGGTCCAGGTGCTAAAACCCTCCATTAGAATTCAAAGTAAGTACTGTCCAGTCATGCTGTGCAGTGAGTCAAGTTAGCTCCAACAAGGATATAAATGGGGCAGGACTGGAGAAGGTCCTGTAAGAAAATCCTAAAAACAGCCTATCTTGGGGAGAAAACTTTAGGCTGAGGTTTATGTTGTGCTAGTGTTTTTGAGTCACCTATAAAGCCAAACCCCAGGAAGGGGATAAATTTGGAAAGTAACTCAGGTTCTGGGTAATCTGAGGGCCCTTTCTCAGGAGACAGAAACAACGAGAAGAAAAGCTATCGGAGAAGGGGTTGGAGCTGAAGTACATGATCCCAGGGAATGATGTAGAAACAACTACTGGGTTTGGGGATATAGGAGGTACTGCTTCAAAAGCTTGTGCTGGGTTCAGGGCTGAATGATAAAATCAGAATCTCAGCTTTCATTTTAAAACAATGTTTCTAGCCTTCATGACTGAAAGAAAATCTTGCAAACTTGACCCAAGTGTAACTCAGGTTATGTCTATACTACCCGCCAGATCGGGTAGTATAGACATAACTACGTGACTAGCGTAGCTGAAGTTGTGTATCTTAGTTCGAACACCCCCCGCCCCACTAGTGTAGCCCAGGCCTCAGACTTGCTGTGATGCTTGAAAGAATAGCTCCACAAGGTATGAACCACCCCGTTCTGCTTAACTTTGAAAGCTGCTGTCAGATCAGGAAGTGTGATCAGTGCCTCAATCTGGGGTTGGGCCATGGGATCCGCATGTAGAGTATGTCTAGATCCCCAGATTACCTTAATTTGGATGGGCCCTGTAAATCTTGACTGTGACCTTCTTTGTGCCAAATCTATTCTTTTACTTTTTCTCCTGTCTTTTCGTGTGGTATCCAAATGAATAAATTAGAAGATTTATCCAAGAAGTACGAGAGTATCTGAGTCATAATCAAGTTTACACAATAAATTATTCTACTGCAGACTGGCTGTAATTTATGCTTATTGTATTGACTCATGAGTCTCCTGTTTCAGGGAGCAGCATACAATCAAAGTAGGTAATTATCTGAAGCAAATTATTTGAAACAAAGCCAGGCTTCATGTGGGAGACCTGCCCTTACAAACTCATAGGGTGTGGGGATCAGGGAAGATACACTTTTGAGAGATGGAAGAATTCATGGGCATTAAACATTCAAAGTATCAAAGGTTGCTTTTTTCCCATCTAATGCATATATTATTCCAAACTTAGTTCCTCCATAGCTGGAAGGAATAGACATCTCATCCTTGAAATGCAGAGTGTTGCACTTCTCCCCTGGCCAGCTGCCATCCTCATAACACTCTTGCATGTCCGAACTAAGGCAGTCATTGCAGATGACAGCTCAGCAGCTCACAGGAAGTGCAGACTTCTTGTATGGGTTCTCCACACCCTATTCATGTGTACAGCAGAAATATACCAGTCCTGCTATCTAGCCAGCACCCATACTGGTAGGGGCTTGGTTTCTCCCTATATAAAATATACTATAGAAACTCCCCAGCATCCTTAGCCAATACAAATGGAGATTTATAGAATGATTCTTAGCCTGCAACAATGGTTTAGACTAAATAATGTGAATATACACATAATTCAAAAGAATATATTATTTGAAATATCTCACATTTATAGTGTTTGCTTAATTAGTGTTAATGTGTTAAAATGCATCTTTTGTGAGAAAATCTCTATTCGTATTTAAATATATACAAAGATCAGTGAACTGCTGAACCACTGGCTAAAATGAGAGTGGTGTTGGTGTTCTCCTACAGAAGCCTCATCCAATTTTCTTTGCTCAAGGAAGGTTGCTGTGATGTAACACTTTGAACTGCAGAGTGTATAAGAGTGGGAGGAGAAAGTCATCTATTGAGAAATGCTTATGATTTCCTCTTTTTTGTTGTTGTTGTTGTTTAACATTTAAAAAATGTTCAGTACAAATTAGAGTTGGGTTGGATTTTTGGCCAAAACGTTTTCTGACCCAAAAATGCAGATTTGGATTAGCTGAAAAATGTTGCAAATTTGTGTTGATTTTGGCTAATTGTTTTGGTTGAAATGAAAGAATATTTTTTTCTAAAATATCTAAATGAACAGTTTCAATTTTGCAGACTAGATTCACAGGGGGATTTAGCAGTGGTCCTGCCCCATCTCTTTATTCCTAATAGCCCTGTCACTTACCTGGTATGTCAGAGACACAGGACTTAAACCCAGGTCTCCTCATGCCCAGGTGAGTGCCCTATCCACTAGACTATTGGCTATTCTAGGCTGAGTTACTCTCAGGCCTGGTCTACACTACGATTTTAGGTCAAATTTATCAGCGTTACATCTATTTAAGCCTGGACCCGTCCACACGACAAAGCCCTTTTTTTCGACTTAAAGGGCTCTTTAAATCGATTTCTTTACTCCACCTCCGACGAAGGGATTAGCACTGAAATCAGCCTTGCCAGGTCGAATTTGGGGTAGTGTGGACACAATTTGACGGTATTGGCCTCCGGGAGCTATCCAAGAGTGCTCCATTGTGACTGCTCTGGACAGCGCTCTCAACTTAGATGCACTGGCCAGGTAGACAGGAAAAGGCCCGAGAACTTCTGAATTTTATTTCCTGTTTGGCCAGCGTGGCGAGCTGATCAGCACAGGTGACCATGCAGAGCTCATGAAGAGCTCATCAGTATGATGTGCACATTGCTGGGGCACATTGCCCGGCCTGTACTTTGTGAGAAGTCTATATCCATGTCTATGTCCTCATCACTCTCGTCACCGCGCTGCCGTCGCCTCCTCGCCTGGTTTTGCTTTTGCAGCTTCTGGTTCTGCATATACTCCAGGATAACGCGTGTGGTGTTTACAGTGCTCATAATTGCCATAGTGATCTGGATCCATGATCCCAGTGCTATGGGGTCTGCACTGAAAAAAGGCACAAAACAATTGTCTGCCGTTGCTCTGATGGAGGGAGGGGTGACTGACAACATGGCATACAGGGAATTAAAATCAACAAAAGGGGTGGCTTTGCATCAAGAAGAAACACAAACAACTGTCACACAGAATGGCCCCCTCAAGGATTGAACTCAAAACCCTGGGTTTAGCAGGCCGTTGATTTCACAAAACAAATCGGGTCAATTTCTTGTTTTGATCCACTCCATCTATCTTCTACATCTTAGGCTGGCAGCAGATGGTGCAGTACGACTGCTAGCCATAATCATCTCCTGGGTGCTTGGCAGAAGACGGTGCAGTACGACTGCTAGCCATCGTCATCTCCTGGGTGCTTGGCAGAAGATGGGAATGACCTGGCTGAGTCACTCCCATGTCTGCCCAGGCGCCCCGACCGACCTCATTGAGGTCGGCTAAAAGAGCACCCAGGAATACGATGATGATGGCTACCAATCGTAATGCACCGTCTGCTGCCAAGAGGCAATGAGCTGCTGCTATGTAGCAATGCAGTCCCACGTCTGGGAGCAAGAGAGGGGCCTGACGACATGTACCCAGAACCACCCGCGACACTGTTTTTGACCTATCAGGCATTGGGATCTCAACCAAGAATTCCAATGGGCAGCAGAGACTGCGGGAATTGTGGGATAGCTACCCACAGTGCAACGCTCCGGAAGTTGACACTAGCCTCGGTACTGTGGATGCAGTCTGCCGACTTAATGCACTTAGAGCATTTTGGGTGGGGACATGCACAATCGACTGTATAAAAATGATTTCTAAAAAACCAACTTCTATAAATTCGATCTAATTTCATAGTGTAGACATACCCTCAGTCTCTCCTGTTGAAGCTGATCCACTTTGTATAAAATACTTGACTAGTCACTGGGCCAAACAGACTGATTCTATAGCCTGGTGATTCGGGCACTTATCTAATAGGAGGTTTCAGTCCCTACCCACAATGAATATTCAACAGGAAATTTATATAGGTGTTAGGTTGAACTCCAGTACATACTGTACCTATTTGGACACAATTTTTCATGTGTACACTGAGGCAGATTATGAAGAATTTACTTCTGCAGAGTTAATTATGGGTGTGTTAATCATTTGCATTCATGATCCTATCTGAATCACCATGGACTGTTTTATACACTGAGTGCTGAGATTATTCTCTATTGTGTCTTCCTACAAAAAAAATAGGTATATTAGGTATTTCTAAGGCACCCATCATTGTGGTATCTAATTTATATCTGATTCCGCTGAAAGAGTCTGTTGTGCTTTGACATACTTCCAGGTCATTCTGAAAATATGTTTTCTATCATTTTAATTAAGCAATGTAAACCATGTGGACATTTAAGTGACCATTGAGTATCTATTATGCAGTCGTGCAGATCACAAGGATGTGTACACTGTAAATTTTTTGGGGCAGGGCCTGTTGGTTTATTTGTTTATGCAGTACCTAGCATAATAAGGCCTTTTCTCTGTTTGGGAACCCTTGGCACTATACAAATAAATGACATGCTGAAAAAGAGAAGGGACTGGAGGAACAGTGATTGTTCCAGTTACAAATAATGCATTTGAAAATTGTTAGTAAAGTCAGATGTATATGCCAATAATGATTACAGTTTTTTTAAAAAAAGGTTTTATACGAATGTAGTGCTTCCAAAAGATACCAGAATGAAACCCCTGGAGTTTAAGTTCTGTTTTATTATCCACCGAACAGTAAAGTATGGGTAAGCAGCTTCCCAAACCCTGCCCTACCAGTGTGCTCCTCTGTGGGGGGCAGCCTCAGGGGTGAGCATATACGTTAGTCTCAGTGGGTCCAAGTCACCTCTGATATAACTTCACTAGCTACAACAGATTTGCACCAGGGATGAGCTGGGTCCTATGTACACTGAGCCCTTGGTCTCTTCTCTGAAATTTTCCTCACAGGAATTACATCAAATATGGGGAGGATTCTTCTGATGTGGATGTCTATTAACTGACTAGGATATGGACTGAGACCGTTAACTCATTTCATATAGGCCACCAATACCATCAGCTGGCAATGTTTTTTTATCTCTTTTATCAGGGTCAAATTTGCCAGGCTCTGTATTCCATTACTTACCGGTATATGTTTAGCCATGCCCCATTTAATTTATACAACTGACAATAAAGTGGAACACTTCTAGAAGAATTATTAGTTTATTCATCAGTATCAACCAATTCCTCTAGACTTTTGGTTGTAGACAGTCAACTTCGCACACACAACTCTTTGTGAATACTCCACAAAGATCAGTAATATTTCCCACATATTCAAAGTATATGTGAAACCACCTGGAAAGAGTGAGACATTACAGGCTTCAAAGTCAGACACATTTCTATCTTGTTCTCATAGCGCAAAAAAATGCTAACACATGGGTGTCTCAATGCTTGAGCATGATAAATATCTGGATGAAAAACAACTGTCTGTAGCTCAATCCAGCTAAAATAGATTCATAGATTCTAGGACTGGAAGGGACCTCGAGAGGTCATTGAGTCCAGTCCCCTGCCCTCATGGCAGGACCAAATACTGTCTAGACCATCCCTGATAGACATTTATCTAACCTACTCTTAAATATCTCCAGAGATGGAGATTCCACAACCTCCCTAGGCAATTTATTCCAGTGTTTAACCTCTCTGACAGTTAGGAACTTTGAGAAAGCGGAAATGCTTTCTCCAAGAAACAAACCAAATAGATGTGGTGGTGAATGATGTTGGTAGTAGAGAAAAAAATTTCAAGGCACTGAGACAGGCACCGGACTTGTTTTTTATTGAAACTTTGTACTCTCTGGCTTTAAAGTGGGTGTGCAGTTTTGGGGTCCTTCTGGACTAACTGCAGCTTCTAGACAACCAGATAACATAGCAACAGTGTCCAGTAGAGCCTTTTCCATCTTTGGCTATCTAGAAAAGAAGTCCCTTTCCTATCAGACGTAGACCTAAATGTGTGAGCCATGCCTTTTTACTTCCAACAAGACAGCAAAACACTCTAGCTGTGTCAGTCTATGAAGATCATTTGTCATTTTTTCTGGACCAGCATGTAGTGACTTGCCTAGTAGGTACAGAGACTGATGCTACATCCACAACACTGGCTCCCTATCTGATTCAAGATTTGCTTCAAGGAACTGATATTAATTATTCAAGTTCTCACTTGGTTGATGCCTGACTGTCTCAAAAACTTTCTCTCTGAGACCCACCATGATAGCTGTAATCATTGGGGACTTGAATAATTAGATGATAAGCGTCAACTCTTCTTGACAGCAGGCTCTCTATTGGAGATAAGATCAAATCTTAGTACCTTTAGGGTGAAATGTAGGACTCTGCTATTTGTACAAGGCTTCCCACAATAAAAGTGACTACAGAAGAGCCAGAAATGCTGTCTCCAAGAAACAAACAAATGAGAACAGCCCTACATAGAAAGTGGTAAATCCTATGGAGAAATTGAATGTATGATCCTTTCAGCTGAAATGTTGCTTTTTCTTAACTGTGTATATAGCACTCTGGTGCATTAAAAATCCATAGATATTTCCTAACAACTCCCTACCCTTAGCTTATCATTTGAATTCTTCTTATTATTTATTATTGTTTGTTTGTATTATTGTTGTGCCTAGGAGCCCTAGTCATGGACCCGCACTCCATTGTGCTAGGCGTTGTACAAACAAAAAGACAGTTCCTACCCAAGCGCATATGCATATTTCTTAATGCCATTTTTTTTAAATCAGAAGTAGTGTTTTAAATACAAAACACATTTATATATCTTTTTGATATCCTCTAAATTAAACAAACTAATCTCTTACAAAATTAGGCTCTAATCCTGTAAACAACCATGAATAACTTTATGCATGTTAATAGTTTCATTGAAGTCAGTGGGATCACTTATGTATAAAGTTAGGAACATGCATAAGTGTTTTCAGGACTAAGCCCTTAGGCATTATCTTTGTATTGAAATGTGTTAAAAATGATGTTAGGCTAAATTTTCAGAAAGATGTGCCTAGGCAGGATCCCTAAAACTAGCAACAGCTCACCTAACTTGGAATCAATGGCATTTCCACCAGAGTGAACATTTTAAAAAAATGGTACCTCAGTGCATAAAAACTACTATGCGCTGGAATTTTCAAGGGGGCTGTCACAGGGTGGTTGGTCTCTTTAAGGGGAGATGGGCCGAGCCCCTCCTGAGACACAATTAGCTCACCTCTCCAGGTGGCTATGTGTCTGGTGGGTCATGTGACCCAATCAGGCCTTTTTGGGGAAGAGATAAGAGCAGAGGAAGAGTAAGGGGGAAATGGGACTCTAGAGGGGAGTGTCATCAGTCCTCCTTATTCAACATCATTCAATGATCTTCCAAAAGAGAGGAGTGCTGGAATAGACATCTCTTTATTTGCTGACAACTGTGCCCTATGGGCCAAAAAAAAATCCAGAAACCCTGAAATAGTTGCTAAAAGAATAAATGAAGCACCAAGGAAGGGCGTGGAATGGGAAAACATGGGGCTTTAAATTCTCAACTGACAAAACTAAGGGAATTAGATATTCACTAAAAACAAAATTTAAAAAGATTATAAATTGTATCCGTATGCAAAGCAAATAAATATAGTTAAAAGCTTCACATTTTTAGGTGTGATATTTGATGATAAGCTCACTTGGCACTAATTATTGAGTATAGGTGCCAGGCTTTCAGTTTGGGGTAAAAAACAAATCTGAAAAAGCTTGACTCAAGCCAAGCTTGGGTGCTGCGAATTGCATGTGGTGCCTTCATTCACAATGCTATTGTGTGTACTGCAAATAGCTGTGGGTGAAATGCCTATTACTTTAAGAATGAAACTTTTAAACTTAACCTTTTGGGTGAAAGACATTAGAAACACTAGACGATGGAAACACTAAGCCAATATATGAGAATGCTGGGAATTAAGTGGTCGATGAGTAGGGCAAAAACTCAAAATGCCTAAAGTAAGTAGAGTTAAAGCATGGACAAAGGATCTTAGGGAAAAGAAAAACTCAAAGAGGTTTAAATCTATAGCTTTGGGAAAATGTGTTATAACTGGAAAATTATGCCTCCTGAGGTAGCTATGGAATTGCATAATCAAATTAAAAGAGAAAAAGGAGGGTTTAATGTGCAAGATATAGCAAATCAATACATTTGGGATAAATGCCAAATGAATACCAATGGTTCCAAAGATGTAAAAACTAGAAGAGGGGGAACAGTATTTTGCGTTCCTTTGCTTGGAATCAAGAAAGCTGTAAGTCTATCAAGTTGTGTACTGTTTTGATGACTGAACTGGCAGGAATAATGATGGCATTAAATTGGCTCATGGATGTGTGCCCAGCTGCCGTGGTCATCCTGTCTGATATCCAATCAAGACTACTGGTGGTCAGAAATGGCACTTCAGATAGCAGAAATTACATATTAATGAAATATTTCTCTGAACAACAGAATTGCCACAGTTGGGTGTAATCATAGTAACAGCTTGGATCCTAGCACATGTAGAGGTAGTGGGCAATGAGCTGACAGACAAAGGGGCAAAAAATGCTGTCAAACATGACCAAGTTGATTTAGAGATCCCTTTAAGTAAACTGGAGTTAAAAATGTTTGTTTAAAAATGAGTTGAGAGAGAAATGGCAGGGAATATGGACAAAATAAATGAGGGGAGGGGAAATATTCTGTGAAATATGCCCAAGAGTAAAAAATGCTGATATACGCCAAGGCCCTGAGAGGGAGAGTGAAGTGGCTCTATGTAGGCTTTCAACTGGCCATTGTGGCTTAAATAGTCATTTGTTTCTAAGAAACAAACATAAAGATTGATGATATGGGATGTGCAAGGTCCAGGAATACAGTTGATCATCTCCTTTGGGAGTGCAAAGAGTATACCATTAAAAGGGGATATTTATATGAAAAACATATTGGCCTTAAAGTATCAAAATTTTCACTGCAATGCCAAGTAAGAGCATCAGGAAAATGGGGCCCTATAAAAATAAGCAATATTGCAGTGCTTTAAGAATATTGGGAAAGGTGAGAGACTTAATTCTTGAATTATCTATCGTGTCCAATGCTTGGCAGTCATAGACTCAGCAAGTGAGTCTGCTTTGCCATAAAACACAAAAAGAAGAGTAAGGGGGAGGTCAGACTCCAGGTAAGAAGCCCTGTGCATCTCTGCTGGATAGAGAGCAGAAAGATAGATCCTCAAGGAGACGCATGTGTGGACCCAGCCACACACTGGAGTGAAGACTCTTTGTTTTAAATTTTGGCAAATACATTGCAAATCCTCTGTGACCACCCAGCTATCATAGGAATGATTGGTTAGGCATTTGAAGGCTGCAAGACTATTACATAGCAGCAGCAAATGGGAGCTCTGGAAGAACATGGGTGGGGAGAGCTGTCAAAGAAGAACACCCTGAAAAACATAAGCAGAATACACATAGGGTGAGATTATTGATGGCATTTAGGGCCTAACTCCCATTGATTCAACAGTCTGCAGAGCCTAGAACAATAGAATCAGTTGCCACATTAATGCTAGTGAGCTGAATTTTGTTCCTGACAGACGATAAAAATCAATTTTGTATAGAATGAAACTAGCTAATTACATTAGATGTGATTTTTTTATAAGCAATATACCATATATACTCGTTCATAAGCCGAATTTTTTTTAGTAAAAAAGGGAAGCACCAGAGATGGGGATCGGCTTATGAATGGGTATAGAGAGGGAGAGGTGAGATACAGCCCCTCCCCCAAACAGAGGGAGCAAGGAGAGCAGCACAGCTGGCAGAGCCAGAAGGGAAGAGGCAGGGCCAGAATCTCTCCACTTCTGGCCACACTGCTCCACCCCAGCCTCCGAAGCAGCTGCAGCTCCAGGCTGGCAGGCTGCAGCCGTGCCGCTCGGCCCCACCCCCCAGAGCAGGCTGTGGCCACGCCACTGGAGCACACTGTGGCCGTGCCACCTGGCCCAGCCGGCTGGAACATGCTGCGGCCGCGCCGCCCAATCTGGCCTGCTGGAGCAGGCTGCAGCCACGCTGCCCAGCCTGCCGGAGCAACTCCAGCCAGGTCAGAGACATCCTCCCCTGGCCCTCCCCAGCTAAGGTGGGAAGGGATGGGATGGGGAGAGTGTGGGGGTCCTGAGCTATGGGTGGGGTCATGTGGAGGGTGGTCACAGGGGTTACTCCCCTGACTCCCCCTTCCCTCCCCCCCAAAAAAATTCCCCACCAGTTGCTGTCTCAGCCCATCAGGGTAAGCAGCTGGCGTGCTGGGACACTTTGTTTACTTAGGTTTACCTCCGTGCCTGCGGACACTCGAGGTAAACAAACCATCTCTGCCCACCAGCAGCTTATCCTGATGGCCTAGGAGCCAAAGTTTGCTGACCCCTGAATTATAGGGTCGGCTTATGAACAGGTTATAAAAAATTTCCATTTTTACATATGCATCTTGCGGGGGGTCGGCTTATAAATGAACCAGCTTATGGTCGAGTATATACGGTATATAAACTCATTTAGCTTATGCCCTGAAGAATAAGAAAGTGGTAGGAAGAAATTCCCTCCTTAGCCAGTTGTAAAAGGGTATTTGGGGATTTTTTTGAATCTATTTAAAATTTAAAGCAACAGGAAGAGTTTGGAGACCTGTACTACAGTGATAATCATAAATATCAAGAGGCACACTTATGGCCCATTGGTATGATGTAGATTTGATAACTTAATTGTAGGATCTGGCAGTAGAAAGAGATGGGCTAAGAGGGTGAAAGCCATTATGCAAACAAAATATTCATCTGTGGAACTGAGAAAACACAGAAAGCTGCACCACGGTACATTGCTTTTCCATAAATATCCTCATTTTTAAAGTCATTCCCTCTTTAAAGTGTGATTCATATTCTTACAATCTCATTGATTGTATCTGTCTAGGCCACAAATTCAAGATATACTGGTTTCTGACCTGAATGTTCAGAAGCGGTTAATAATGGTTCATAATATGCTTTCTGTGCTATTAAAAATAGTCTAAATATTCTGTGGTTTCTATGAAAATATCTTATAATTTCTTGGATTTCCACAGAAACCACACATATTTCTTCCATCAGAACCCTGAAAGATCTTCCATGAAAAGTACAGACATTCTTTTCATAGATGTTTAAATCATTTTTTTAAAAGAAACCAAACACATCATTTCTGAGATGACACTGGACCATCTTCCTTGAAAAAAGTTTCAGATTCAAGGTTAGTTTGCAAGTTAGTTTTCACTGCTTTTCACTAATCATTTCAGAAAATACATTCTGATTACTAATCTGCTATTGTTACAAATAATGCATATGATTTCTGTAAGTGAAAGAGAGAAAAGAAAACACTTACTGCAGTCAGTTATAGTTTTTTTCCATATTCAGGCCTGATCCTGCAAAGACATGCTTAATTTTACACATACAAGACTCCATTGACTTCAAGGTTAAGGTTAAGCATGTACATGAGTTTTTGCATAACCAAGGCCTTTGTTGGTAAATTTGACCTGTACTGTGCAGATCTTCACTGCAATAGGGGAGATCAAAACACTTTTTAAAACAGGAAAAATAGAGTGTAAAATCACAAAACTTGTTAGAGAAATTTATGGGCAAATGTATTACCTGAAACTACTTCAAACTCTTTTTTTAATTTTAATTTTTAATTACTAGCTTTCAAGTTAACAGTTTCTCTTTAATATAATGTAGTCATACTCCCTTCAGCCTATGGAAACGGCTCTGGAATTCTATAAAAATCATGGCAAAGGGGCCTGCGGAATTCTGCATGAGCTGGAACCAGGGCTTTTGGGACCTATTTACATCACTCTGACCCTTTTATCTCACATTAAGCAGCCAGGGGGCACATTAAGCAGCCAGGGGGTTGAGGATCTCATCCCTGGAGATTGAGACTGGAGAATATGGGTTCTGTGAAAAGGAAACATAGAATCAACAATAATCAGCAAATAGGTGATGTTGCAGCCAAAAATATCTAATTTTTTTCACCTAGAGGCTTCTTATAAACACAGGAGGGGTGTTAGCAAAACCCTGGGAACCCCACAATCAGAGGATATAGAGAAAGAAAGCAAATGTATAGCAGTACCCTCTGGTACTTCTTGGAGAGAAAGAGAAGCTAGTGAAGAGCAACTCCAAGTTCTTCTGAAGGATTTTCAAGACGAGTAAACGATACCCTTTGGCTAATAGTATCAAGAGAGGCTGAAAGAAACATTAACTCCTTACCCTTCTCCAGTGCTAGAAGAAAATCAATACAATTCTAATTCCATGCTTAAGTCTAAACACATTATTAATAGACATCAAAGAAATCAGTGGAATCCCCCAACACTTTTTCAAGAACCTTCTCTTTAAAAAAGAGTTTCAAGACATGATAGTAAATAATGGTAAGTGTGTTACTGTCTACAGACAGTGTATTGAAGAAGAGAATAATTACTATTAAGTTTATTCGGCTTGTCTTTTTAAAGAGAAACATTAACAAAACTCAAATTATCAAAAATGGGTCTAATGGGTCTCTACATTTGCTTTAGTTAATCTATCAGGCTGGCTCTGTATCTATCAGGACCCAATTACTACATTAGCTAAATGTCTCAAGCATTAATCAGTATATCCTAACACCACCTAGAGAGCTGATAAGTACATAGGGTATTGGACACCTGTCAAACAGGGATAATACTGTCTGAGATGTGAAAGAAAGCAATTAAGTGATTTGCCCATGTCATACCAGAAGTCTGGCAAAGACTAGAGAGGAATTTTTCAGAGAAACACATTTTTGCTGAAAAATGCCAATTCAGCTAAACCAAAACTGTTGATGGGAAAGGATCAGTTTTAACAAACTTTCCACCCCCCAAAAAAAATTGGGAAAAAAAGAGTTCAAACTTGTTAAATGTTCCATTTTGATATTTTCTAAACCAAGTTGTGGTTTGTAGTTCACAATAATTTTTTTATTTAAAATTTTATCTTAATTTATACTAAAAAGGGTTAAAAAAAGAATAAAGGTCAAAATGTAAACAAAATATTTCAAATTTATTGAAACAAGTGTTTTGACAGACCTAAACTGAAATTTTTTTGAAGTTGCCAGTTTGTGAACATTTTCAAGATTTAGACTTTTCTTTCCGATTCAGGACAGGAAAAAACTCAAATTCTTGCATAATAAGAAAACTGTTTCCCACTTATCCCTATTTGAAATCATTCATCTTAATAAATCTTCAGTGCCTTAATCATGGGATCATCATTGCGCTTTAGCTATAAAGGACATGGGTCCATCTCAAATGTGTTTGCTCACAACTTCCTGTGTACACTACAGCCTACGTTATTATTAACACTGGTAGAATTGCAATGATGGTGAATTATAGCTCCTAAATATGCCAGCGGATGTAGCCATGGTGTGTTCTCACAGAAGTAGTAAACTTGACTCGAATGCAAACACATGAAATGTCAGTAGAACATCAAATTTTGCTACTAAGATTTTTTCAAAATAGATTAATAGATATTAGTGTACTTTTGAAGACAGCATACACTGGGACTGTCATCACGGGGAGGGGGGAGTTAGATACACAAAGAACCACTACCTGCTGATTTAGTACGTTCTTCCTATGTATAAATCAGGATTGAAAAAGTGATTGTAACCATCAAACCTTTCTAAAAACAATTTAATCAAAGACACAAGTCTTCACTAAACCCAACTTGGGGGGGAAAAAAAGAAAAAAAGGGTGTCTAGGCCTAGCTGGTTTTGAAATACAAAGCCCTCTTCTCTCCCCCAAAGTTAAAACAGAGTGTTGTTTTTTTTAAGTGAAATGCCTCTGCTTTTTCAAATGATCATCTCTAATGGACAACTTATCCATTACTTCCTTCCATTTTCCATCATCCAGCTCCCCACCCTCCACAAATTTTCAAAGAAAATTTTCCTGTTGTAGAGAAGCGCACATGAGAAATTTCAAGAACACTGAGTTTGCATGAAATCAGGGGTAGCAAAGTCAAAATCAGCTTTACAAACTTGACACAACAAAAATTTTGGAGGAATTACTATCAATAATTTTGAAACAGCTTTTGTACTTCCCCAGGATAACATGAAACTGAGTAGGTTTTCTACTAGACCATAATTAATTTCACTCTGTCACCAGCACCTGTAGAATAAATTAAAACTGCACAAAAGCAGTTGTATTTAAGTGATATATTTCTATAGTAATCCTGTAGTTTGCCACTTTCTTCACCTGTCAGATCACAGTAAATTAAAATGTGGGAGCAGAGAGATAACAGATCTTTGGATACTTTGGATATCATGCTTGAAACTTAAAATATATATATTTTTGTGGATTTAGCAGTTCAGAAAAGTTAAAGCAGCCTAGAAGTTTTATTTATGAGGCTGGCTGATGAGGAGAAAGCATGTTGACTGCTATATTATTATTTAGTAAGCACTGACTATATGTTTGATGCTGTGCAAAACACAGAGAAGATTCAAGCTATGCCCCATAGAGCTTACACAGAAATATATTTTTAATCTTAAAAACAGTATAGATTTTAGGTATAGAATCTAAAATTATTTAATGTCTTTGTATTAAACTAAGTTCAGATGCTTATCTGGGTGTTACAATTTAGATTATTTAGTCTTTGGAATGCAAAATACACAAGTCTTCCTACATAAAACTTTCAAAAATAAAACAGAACATTCCTTGTTATGTTCTAGAGCATACCAAATTTTTATACTGAGTAATGAATGACCATAGGCAGAAACAGATGTCAATGCCCAAGCTCAGTTTTTAAAAAATATATAAAATTAGTTATTCATTAATTGTAACTGTCCAGAATTTTGATATAAGAAATCTATGTGGAATTTGCAGTGATTTAAATTGCACTCTTTAATTTCAGTCAAAATGTCAAAGGTAGAGCTCTGCATTTTATATTATTTTGAGGACTTGATTACTGGCTTATTAATAATTGTATCACCCACCTGTAAATAAACTCATTTGACATTTAGCTTCAATTTGTTTGCTTATAAGCTGTGGGTAGACTTTTTAGTAGTCGTGTTCCAGCCAATGCTTTGATCTTTTAAGCCCTGACTATGCTGTGCCAAGAACTAGGTTTGAATTGGTTTAAGACATGGGAGGGTAGAACACAAATTCTAGGGAAGAACAGAAATTCTAAACATGGTTTGGAACTATGTTGGCTGCCTAACCATGTTTAAAACAAGTTAGCCTGAGCTGCTTTAACACCTTGTTTTAAACTTGTTCAGCAAACTGAGACTGAACCCCAATGTGGACTGGGCCTAAAGTCCCATTGAAACTACAGATACACACCAGTGGATCTGGCTACCACACAGTTCCATTTTGGGGTGTACCTTTGCTTGGTTACAAAACATAGTTTAGATCTCTTCTACAGTACGACAGTTAATATGTTGTAAATGGGTTTGGGTCAACCATGGATCCCTATCACAACTGTGTTTATAATATAGATTGGACCTAAATTATTAAAGAAACTTCTCAAATTGATTACAGCCAAAGTAATTTGTATTAATTTCACTATACAGTACAATATTACCAAAGCACCTCTCTTTTGTATGCAATAAGATAAACGATAAAAACCACATTTATTTTATTTCCCTTTTACACTTTAACTTCCTCTTTCTATTGGTACTAGTTTATATGAGCTAGAATGAATAGTCTGACAAAGGGGAATTTCTTTACTGGTTTTCTTAAAAATATTATTAAAAATATTATTTGGCAGTTTATAAACATTAATAAATTTACTATAATGAGTTAATATACTCGTTGTCCAGTAGTATTTCCAGAATATTGTAACAAACTGTAATTACTTAGAACTTCTCTGTCACCGTGCTGGTCATTGAGGCCATTCAGAACTTCACAGAGGCCTGGTCTACACTAGGACTTTAATTCGAATTTTCATCATCAGCGCTAACTTCTAACCAACCGCACCACACACCACAGGATTTAATTTTAACTAGAAGGAGGCTTTTTAGTTCGAATTCCACCCCTCAGGTGGCAGGTGGAGTGGAGCGCGCGCACTACTTGCTAGCTGGAATTAGGCTTGGCTGTGTGGATGCTAATCGAACTTAGCAGCTCCGGGGCACCACACCACTTGCGCACGCTCTGACAGCAGTCCGAGCTTGGTCTCTGGCCACACACACAGGAAATGACCCGCAAATTTGAATTCAATTTTTTTTCTGTTTTCATTTTGATGTGCGGATGTTGTTGATCATCGGGGCGAAGCACATCGGGCGAGCAGCACCAGCAAGCAGAGCCAGCAGAGAGCAGAGAAAGAGGTCCCCCCAATCAGACCCTAGAAAGAGGTGGACAGCATGGAGATGAGAGAAGTGAGGCTGTGGATCTGGTGAGTGTGCGCGGAAGCCGCTCCGCTCAACGAAGAACGCGAAGAACTCTAAGACCAAAGAGTAAAGACAAAGAAGACAAGAGATGCCGCGGCGCCGTGGCGCGTGAGTGCTAAGAGTGGACCTAAGAAAAGTCAAAAAGTAAAGAGCGGAAACGGACGCCCCCCAGACCCAGCCCCAGACATGCCGCTTGTGCATCAGCCCACGAGGCACTGCATGCCATTCTGTCACCAGTGCCCCACCAGTGACGGGTGTGTGACTGAGTGTGTCGTAGACTCCTCCCCAGTTCCCCTCCTGTTGAGAAATGGGGGGGAGGAGGGGGGAGGGCGACAGGGAGAGGCGAACCCTACCCCTGAGGCCAGGATCTCATCATCCCCCTCTCACCACACCCTACAGAGATCCCCTTCCGCCCGTCCCCTAACCAGGACAGGGAAAAGGATCAGGGTAGAAGTAGGAAGGGGGAAACATTTATTTTTTTTTTTTTTTTTTTTTAATTAAAAAATAAAAATAAAATAATAATTTTTAAAAATTAAAAAACAAAAAAAAAAACAAAACTACAAACACAGCAACAAACAGCAATGGCAATGGGGATATAAAAAAAATTCTCAGCAAGCTCTCTCTCAGCAGCAAGCTGGAAAGCAGAGGGCAGAGGTTTTGGAGAGAGGCTTTACACTCTGCCAGGCCGTTGCCATCACTTTCATGCCATCACCATCGCCAGGGGCATCCTCAGGTAGAGGGGCATGGCAGGGGAGGCTGGTGGCAGGATCTCTGTGCCAGCTAACATCTCTGTCTGTGTGCCTCTCTGTGGTGATGTTGCACAGAAGTGTGAATGTGTGTGTGCAGTGTTGTGTTAATTGTGTGTACTGTTACTGTAGTGTAATGACTGTACTTTACTTTTTTTTTTTATAAGAATTTAACTTTGACTTTCTTTTTTTTTTTTTGCAATTACTTGAGTCTCTTTTAGCTTTTTTTTTTTTTTACTGAGGGCAGCAGACAGGCAGCAGACAGGCACTTTAGCGCAGATGGCGAGATCACTGTTTTAGCTTTGATTTCTTTGCCGCTCAGCAGATTGCCTCCAGCAGGCAAGGTGCAAGCACTCACTAGCTGCTCAGCTTGAGATGTACACTTACTCTGTAGAGGAAGCAGCTGTACCTGTAAGGCTTCTCCTCTGCTGTGTGCTCCTCTCTGAGCTTCCCTCTCAATCTCGCTTGCCTTGAGAAATCTCGAATAGCGAGGAGAGCTCTGAGATCTCCTACTTGAGACTTCCACTCTGTGAGTTTGTTCTGAAACATCTTGTTGTTCAAAACTGACTAGACTGTGTTTACTTCACTGTCTTCACCATCTGTCACTTTTTCACATCACTTTTTCACATCCCTCACACTGCTCCTTCCGCCCTTGCCCGAGGCTGGCTCGGATTAGACGGACAAGAAAAAGACAAGGAAAGAAGACGAGGAGGGAGGAGAGGAACTGAGGCAGAGGGAGCCAAGAGCAGAGAGACAGCAGCAGCAGAGCAGAGGATAGCAGCTGCAGAGCCTGGACAGGCAGGACACCAGCAGGCGGAGGATAGGGGGAGAGGGAAGCAGGCGACTCAATTGTAGATGTTGTGCAAGGCCTGCGCAGGAGCAAGCGAGCAACAGTCCGCGCTTAGAGGAGAGACAAGAGCAGAGAGTCCCCCTGCCTGACCCAAAGTGACCAAGCTGCAACCTCCAACGGTCAGAAGACCCCTGTCCCCAAGTGACAAGTGACCCAGTGGGGCAGGACGAGGTCCCTGTAAAGCACTTAGAGACAACTAGTTACAACCAGCACAGCCACAATGTTGTAAATTTGCCACAAGCTCTTTCTTTCCACATTATTAGCAGCTACAGAGTTCAACACCAGTTTTTACTGTGTTACAACTGTACAAGCGGTTTCTGTTGTTCTGTGGGGTTTCTGTTTGTTTCTGTGGGGTCCAGTAATTGTTCTGTCTGTGTATGCTGCTGGGTCAACTGCAGACTGCATGCAGTGCAGGTGCCATGCCACAGACTTGGCTGCTGGGTGCACTGCAGACACACACACACTCAGCAGCACAGGCGTTGCAGCAGGGTGGTGTGTGGTGTGAGTCCTGGTGGGTGTCTTGCTTGGTGTGGTCCTGTGGCTGGCTCATCCCCCTCCCATTCGGCCCGCCTCCAGGCTCACCCCCATGCAGACCCTGGTCAGGGCTCGTCCCTCCCCCCTCCCCCCCATCCCCCCCCCCTCACTCGCCCCCACCCCACCCCTCCCACCCCCCTCACCTCAACCCTAACCCTCCGCCAACCCCCCCCTATCCCACCATCCCCAGCACACCCCACCTAAGCCCCACACCCAACACAGACCAATAAATAAACAGAAATGAAAGCACAGAAAAAAATTTTAAGAAAAATAAAAAAATTAAAGTTTATTATTAAAAACTAAAACAGGAAATTAGTTTTTAAAATAAGATTTGTAAAAAATGAAAAGGAGTTTAAACTCAGCTGCTCTAATCAAAAGTGGGGAATCACAGGGACAGGCACTCCTCCTCTCAATCAAAGCCTCTCTCACAGGCTTTCCTGCACACAGCTCTTCCTCGCTTGGGATATCTGTGTCTGGGGATATCTGGCTCACAGTCAACAGCAGCCAGGCGAGAAGCCTTGCAGCTCACCAGCCAGGGCACAGCGCACAGCAAACCTCACAAGCAGCAAGCACCACCATCCTGCAGAGTCAGATCACGAGGCCAAGCCTTTCGATAAGAGACATCATGAAGTTTTCTTCACTCCTAGCCCCCACCAAACACCCCCAGTTGCCACATTCTCGCTCAGCCGCAGCCGTTTTTCAAGAGTTCAGCCAGGGTTCCGAGCGTCCATAGGGTCCTCATTAGCGGCATTAGCGGGTGCAGGCTGCAGGGAGGAGGACTGTAGTAGGCTGCTCATCCCCGGCCTGTATTTTGTGGCCCGGAACAACCCTGCCTGAACACAAAAAAAAGACAGAAAGCGCCTGCACCACGCCTGCCACGACCCCACCCCCCCACACCACCGCGGAGCTTACCCCCACCAACCCCCACCGGCTTTGCCACCACGCCTGCATGGGCCTAAAGTAGCCTTTCTGTTTGTGGCAGCTGGCCTGGTGGGCTAAAGGCAGTGGGGGGGGATGAGTCCCATGGGCCTCCCCTGCTGGTTTGGGAATCCCATCTACGGTCCCCCGCTCGGACCGGCTGGACATTGAGTACGATTCATTTCTGAATGCGATGATGCAGAGTGGTCCTTTGGCGCTGACTACCAGCAGGGTTGCTCATTGACCCATGACTGGTGCTCACGCTGACCGGTAGCTGCCTGGGCCACTGCTGGCGGCCGCTGCTTCGGTGCTGAGGCCCGCTGGGGCTGGAAGGCAAGCTTGCACAGTCAGGGCTGTGGGCGTTCAGGTCCAGTGGTCCAAGTCCACCAAGGAAAGTGGTGCCCTCATCCTGTGTCCAGCAGCAGCAGGTTTATGCCATCCCACCACAGCATCTGCAAGTCCCACCATGCGTCACCACACTCACCCCCCACCACCACGCCACCACCATCGGACCCACACCCATTGCCTCCCCCACATTGCCACACCCCGCTGCCACCTCACCTCTCTCACTGCTGCACCACCTCCTCGCCTCGAGGTCTGCGCAGCTGCGTCTCCGGCCCGGTGGTGGCTGACTCGCCCGCCTTCTCCGCATCTGACTGTGCAGAAGTGGACCGGCTCAGCGAGAGTGCCGGACAGCTCGGCGCGCCGCCATGGCGCCGGCGGCTGTCACCGCACAGATTTCCGCCGAAGCGCGGCGCCGCAGGGCGGAGAAGCGCGCAGGAAGAAGCAGCTGAGGCGCATTCAATGAGAGGGGCTTTTAGTGGGAAATGCCAATGCCAATGTTCATCAATGCAATGGAACTGTGGATAGCTCCAATGGGTGCGGGAGCTTCCAGTCACTGGTTCTGTGAAAAGTTGTGTCAGAGTTCGATTTTGTGTATTTAGTATGGATACATGTATTGATCGAATTGTCAGAGATGGTGGTCATACTATAAAACTCAGCTACTCAGTACTCCAAAACCACTGGCTCATAACATTTGAACTAAAGGGGAAATTCCTTTAGATAGTAATAGTAATTTTCCTGTGATGAAGAACTGAACACTTTGGATTCATCCAGTGGAGCAGTAGTACACATACACACTAGCCTGTCCATTAAAATATAAGGGGCTAGAGGAAAATACTTGTATAAATTAAAACAACAACAAAAAGGCTAGGACGGTGGTAGAGTAACTTTGGTCATATCTACAGATTTTTATGTTACCATTTAACATCCTCTTCAGTAATAAATAAAGCAAAACAAATACTAAAAAGAATTCACCATGATAATATATTATATGACAGACACACACTATGAGGTGGGTGGAAAAATATCACCTAAAAAACACGGTTGGTAACAAACATCGTTGGTAACATGAACAAACTAAGGAAAATACACATTTTACAATGGTGATGACATATTTTTCTCTGCTGTTAGTGCTTTTTAACAAAGAACTTATTTTTATAAAAAGAAAGCGATAGTGGTTTGAGAAAACTGAAGTGAGCTCTAGGCTTATGGGACACCACACTGCGTGTGGTACGTCACTTCTCTATACTTCAATTTTGTTCAGTCTGTGCAGGAACCTCAAAGGGGTGGGTACTGCTATTTCAGTTCATAAAATAATACATAAATTCATTAGATAAATTCATACTTCTATGGAAAGGATTTTCACAAGGAAATACATTTTATGGATGGCTTTATTTTATTTTACATGAAGCATGGTATTTTGTTAACTTCCTTCCTTTTTCCACAAAATATTATATCCTGAGTTTCCTATCATCCAAAGGCTAAGATTTTTTTAATGGCCTCTAAAGTCGCACATGCATCCTATTATGGTGCATGTGCACACTTTTACACACATTATAAGGTGTGTGATGGAGTGTACGAGTCCCACACTGGTTTAAAGAACAGCTCTGGGCCCAGAAGGTGCTGCTCAGTCACATCTGCTGGGCATGCTCACACTGAAGGCTGGGCTCAAAAGGGAACAGCTCAGCTCAGTCTGGATGGACAGAGCCAGTGAGCAGTTGTGTGCTGCAAGCTTCTGCAGAGAAGCCGCCAAGGCTCCGTACAGCTGAGACCAGGCCCCACTGACAAACCTCCATAGGCCCTTCTTTACATGGAGGTTGAGAACAATGGATTGCAGCTGACAAAGGAAGACCCTCCAGAGAGTGATCAGAGAGAACTCCAGGGGGAATCAAGAAATAGACAGTTGGCACAGATGGAGGAACCAAAGCCGGGGTAGGAAGTAGCCCAGGGAACAGGCATAGCACCTGCCTCTAAGCCATGTATCTGGGCTAATATTCACAGGGTCCTGGGCTGGAGCCCGTGGAGCAGGTAGGGCCCAGGTTTCCTTACCCCAGGCCACTGACTCTCACCACTGGACAATGCTGTCAGGCTCAGACTTCAACTCCCTGACAAGGTGTAACTATTTATTTAGACTCCAAGATTTTGGGACTTAAGCATGTGCTTAAGTATTATTGCTTAAAAGGGATGGACTTCAATGTTTAAACAATTTGCTAAATTGAAGCCTTAGGTTAGGGCTTGTGGTATCATGAGTCTTATGATATTTGGTATGTTTTCTAAAAAACGAGCTCACAAAGACAGGTTATTACATGAGAATCTCAGCTTTCATTTTTTTTAAAAGTATGTTTTTAGTTCAGATTACAGATATTAGCTGGAAATAGTGACACCCCCCTCCCCCGAAGGCTCAAAAAACAGAAGCAAGCTAAAAGAACCCAAATGGATTATTTTGTTAAAATCTCATGATTTTTTAATGTTTGGGGTGGGCAATAAAGGTACAGAGTACAGACACCTCAGGACCCAAATGGGGTCCTCAGGATTATGTTTCCCGCCACAATCCAGTTTCCCTTATAAAAACAGGCAATGCCTGTCTGAGAAATTGGAATTTAGGACCCAGAGGAATAGCTCTCTCATGTGCAGAACATTGCAATCAACTGTAGCAGCTGGAGCCCACTACTAGGAACAGATATAACAAGTTTCAGAGTAGCAGCCGTGTTAGTCTGTATCCGTAAAAAGAACAGGAGTACTTGTGGCACCTTAAAGACTAAGGCCTGGTCTACACTAAAAAGTGGGTTCGAATTAGGGTACGCAAATTCAGCTACGGGAATAGCGTAGCTGAATTCGAAGTACCCTAATTCGAACTACTCACCCGTCCAGACGCAGCGGAGTCGAACTCCGCGGCTCCCCCGTCGACTCCACCACCGCCATTTGCAGTGGTGGAGTACCGTAGTCGACCGCGGCGCTTCCGGAGTTCGAACTATCGCGTCTACATCAGACGCGATAGTTCGAACTCCGAGAAGTTGAACTCACCACGTCGACCCGGACGGTAAGTGTAGACTAGCCCTAACAAATTTATTTTAGCATGAGCTTTCGTGAGCTACAGCTCACTTCTTCGGATGCATAGAATGGAACACACAGACAGGAGATATTTATACATACAGAGAACATGAAAAGGTGGAAGTATGCATAACAACAGGAAAAGTCTAATCAATTGAGATGAGCTATCATCAGCAGGAGGAAAAAAAAACTTTTTGAAGTGATAATTAAGATGGCCCATAGAAGGTGTGAGGAGAACTTAACATAGGGAAATAGATTCAATTAGTGTAATGACCCAACCATTCCCAGTCTCTGTTTAGGCCAGAGTTAATTGTATCTAATTTGCATATTAATTCGAGTTCAGCAGTTTCTCTTTGGAGTCTGTTTTTGAAGTTTTTTTGTTGCAAAATTGCCACCTTCAAGTCTGTCACTGAGTGGTTAGAGAGGCTGAAGTGTTCTCCCACTGGTTTTTGAATGTTATGATTCCTGATGTCAGATATGTGTCCATTTATTCTTTTGCGTAGAGACTGTCCGGTTTGACATACTCCACCTTTTCATGTTCTCTGTATGTATAAATATCTCCTGTCTGTGTGTTCCATTCTATGCATCCGAAGAAGTGAGCTGTAGCTCACAAAAGCTCATGCTAAAATAAATTTGTTAGTCTTTAAGATATAACAAGGTAAGTGGAGCAGAAAGCAGGTTTTGTTTTTTTTTTATAGAGGAAATGTGTCTCTGCTCTCTGGGTGAGAGGATTTTCTAGCTGTATATTTCTATTTGTGATTTGTTGTGAAGCTTGTCTTTTTGAGCATGCACTCCAAAGAGCCGAGTACCTTTTTGAAGATAATTCTAGTGGGTGTAGACTCTGAAAACAATGTGACTTCTTTAACAGAACAGTCTGCCCCCACCCCCGCATCCACCTCTTTTCTCCTTCTCCAACAGGTCTCCTGGTGTTTGTGAGTGCAGTTTTGGAACCACACACTAAGAGTCACAGTCTAGCCCTGTGAGCATGGTATGTCTTCATTGCCTGCTAATTACAGGTTAAGTAGTTGCAGAATATTAACACACGGTAGCCTAACCCACTACAGCACAGTCGTATTATTGACATCAGGACACTGATGTCATGCCCCTTGTCCACACTGGTGCTGTAGCTGGTCATGATTATATCATGATCTGTAGAACTGGAGTCAGCTGGCCATGTTCACTGGAGGGACTGCTATTGATGGGGCACCAGGAAAACAGGGTACATGGGGGGTTAGACTGGAGGCAACTCAGCCATATGAACAGAGCAGTGCACAGGGTTTAATAAAATTCCACTTGTTCGACTTAACCTGCATTCAGCTTCACTCTGCGATAAGGAAACATGGTGACAGCATCTGAGCTGTGAGTTCTCTGAAGGTGCAGCAGCTGGCAGTGTGAGCCATGGAACTTGGTCTGAAGCACCCGGAGCCCTGGATTTTGTAGACACAAACCTAAACCAGTGGAAGGAGGAATTTGAGCACATACCAGGCCAGACAACATATGGAAGGATGACAACAGCAGGAAAGTAAAACTGTTATTTTACAGAATTGGTGTTCAAGGGAGAGAGGTCTGCGCTTCTTTGAAGATCACCACAGCCTCAAACCTCACAGCAGTCCTAGGAACCCCGGGGACCTATTGGTCCTCAAAGCATAAGGAAACTATGGAGCAACACTGGTTTTTCACTAGAGACCAATCTGAAGGGAAGAGGATAGACCCATATATTACTACCTTATGCATACTGGCTGCTATGTGTAATTTTGGGGACTTGACAAGACTCCCTGATTCAGGACATAATAGTCTGCAGGACTTAAGATCTCCACCTGTGGGAGCAGCTGCTCCAGGAAGGCAAATCTCACATTAGACAGATGCTTAGATATGGAGCATGCAGCGGAAGCCTAAAGAGAGAGACTAAAAGTCCTAGGAGGCACAACATCCCCAGAAGTACATGCAATGAGACAAGAGCAAAGGAGAGCAGGTGGCCATGGTTCTCTACACATAGTGAGATGCATTTATTGTGGGAGACACCAAGAGCAGGTAAAGGAGAAGTGCCTCACACTAGGACAGCATTGCAAGGAATGTGGCAAGTTGAACCATTTTAGCAGGGTGTACAAGAGCAGAAGAATCTCACAGAAAGATTCATTCAGACTTGTGCAAAAGGAGAATGGCTTATCAGACAACGATGATGATATAACTCTTTCCTTCAATCCAAGAGTATAGCGGGTTCAGGCTGTTGGGGCAGAAAAGCCACAAGGGACAATACCAACATTGATATATGCAACAATGGTAATAGGGAAATGGCATGTGCAATTTCAGCTGGATAGTGGGGCCTCCCACAGTGTGATTCCTTGGGGTGATTTGGACTCTAACACACCCATTGCAAAGAGCAGTCACAATCTAATTATGTACAATGAATGCATAATGCAGCCTATAGGCATATGTGACCACCTAGTAACCAACCTGAAAATTAACAGACTGTAGCAACTGAAATTTGTGGTAGTGGATAGTAAGAACATGCACACCTCTTGGGGAATACAGCCATACAAGTCATGGGTCTGGTCAGGTTGCAGCATCAAAATTTTATAGCTGCAATTCAAGAAGCAAAAGGAGGAGTCCCTTTTACTCCCTAATACTTAGTCCTGCCTTGAGTGCAGGGGACTGGACTAGAAGTCCTCTTGAGGTCCCTTACAGTCCTACATTTCTATGATTCTATGGACAGTGGAGATCATTTTAAAAGCATATGGGGATGTTTTCAAAGCAAATAGGTGACCTTGAAGGAAAGCTATGGCTGTAAGTAGACACCACAGTGGAATCTGTGGGCTTACCATGAAGGAAAATTACAGTAGCACCACGTAATCCTGCATACAAAGAGCTTGAAAGTCTGCAGAGCAGAGTTGTCATAGCTCCCATAGAGGCCAGTACAGCCTGAGTAAGCAGCATGGGGGTGGTAAAGAAGCCATCAGAGAAATTATGTGTCTGCATAGACCCAAATCCACTGAACCGGGCATTGAAAAGGTCACTGTCCACTCCCACAGTGGATGACATCATGCCAGAACTTTCCGAAGCCAAAATGTGTAGGGTCTGTGATGTGAGGAACGGGTTTGTTACTAGAGAGTCCAGCATGATGACAACCTTTGCAACACCAATGGTCACTACAGATGGCTGAGGGGCATAAGTCCATCACCAAAGATGTTTCAGAGAAGACTCATCCAAGTGCTGGAAGGACTGCCTTAGGTGAAAATTGCAGATGATATCCTCATTGTAGTTGATTCTGTAATGATACAGAAGATGAACTGGACCAGGACAGACAACTACAAGTTTCCTACACCAATGCAGGGTCAAGAACATAAAACTCAATCCAGAAAAAATGCAAGTCAGACAGCGTGAGGTGACATATGTTGGACAACTGCTAACAGCACAGGAACTGAAAGCAGATCCCAACAAGATCAAAGCAGTCAGAAATGCCAACTCCAGGGATGCGAAAGGGGTACAGTGCTTCATAGGAATGATAAATTTTCTGTCCAAGTGCTATCCACACCTGGCTGCAGTAGCAGAACCCATATGTCAGCTCCCAAGAGAGGATGTTGAGTCAGACTGGGCAAGTCCCCAACAGCAATCATTTGACATGCTGAAACAAAGAAGAATGGATTTCCCTGTCCTGAAGTACTACTATCCAGGAGAACTACTGACACTTGGTGTGATGCATCAGAGAATGAACAAGGGAGTAGTTCTTTTGCAGGAGCAGCTTGTTGCTTATGCCAGCAGAGCCCTGTCAGGCCTGGTCTACACTGCGGGGGGGGAATGGAGGGGGCGATCGGTCTAAGTTACACAACTTCAACTATGAAAATAGCGTAGCTGAAGTCAACGTACTTAGAGCTATTTACCGCGGTGTCTTCACTGCAGTAGGTTGACTGCTGACGCTCCCCCGTCAACTCCGCCTACACTTCTCGCTCCGGTGGAGGACTGGAGTCAACAGGACAGTGCTAGGCGGTCAATTTATTGCGTCTTCACTAGACGTGATAAATCAACCCTCTGCTGGATCGATCGCTCCGGAGGTAAGTGTAGACATGCCCTCAGAGACTGAAAAAGAGCTTCTGGCAGTGGTATTTGGAGTACAGCAATTCCATCAGTATACCTGTGAACATCCCATAATACTGCAGTCAAACTACAACTTATGAGAAAAACATGGCAAAGCCCCTTCTTAGTGCTCCAAAGAGATTGCAGTGCATGTTGATACAACTCCAGGACTACCAGGTAGAGATCAGAAATTGTCTAGGATGACTATTGGTGTTAGCTGATACCTACCATCAGAGAGCTGGGGGAAAGGTATACAAGTCCTATTCAGGGTATCAGGACACTGAATCCATTAACATGCTGCACTATCTCTTGTCTCCCCATTTCAAGAATAAAGCTGACGGAAATTAAAGATGCTATGGAAAAGGACATCCAACTACAGGCAGCCAAGACAGCAATGCTAGCAGGGTGTCCAGAAGACAAAAAACAAGTACTGGGTAGGAACAGAACCATATTTTCAAATCAAACATGAGCTGTGTGTGCAGGTTGCAATTACATTTTGAGGACAGAAAGCTGTTCTCCCCACCTGATTACGTAAACATGTCATGCAAAAAAATACATGCCTTACACATGGGCATTAACAGCTGTCTTAGACCGGCTTGAGAGTGCGTCTACTGGCTGGGAATGAATACACAATTCTGTTCCTTCATAGGAGGGGGTGACACCTGCAAATCCTGTGATAAGTACCAACAGAAAGAGATTCTTACCACATGAGCTATCCACCCAACCATTGGAAAAGGTGGGAGCAGACTTAAAGGAAAAGCAGTATTTGATTACTATTCAGATTTTTGGGAGGTCAACACCCTGCTTGATACAAGAAGCAAGTCAGTGATTCCCAAACTGAAGGCCTACTTTGTGAAATATGGCATTCCAGACACTGTATGCACCAAAAACAGACCCCAATTTGCATCAGAAGAATTCAAGGAATTTGCTCACAAATGGGAGTTTGACCACCACACCTTCTCCACAGCATACCGAGAGAGTAGTGGTAATGTGGAATCAGCTGTGAAAACAGCTAAGAGACTGTTACACAAGGCTGTTTCTTCTAGTTCAGATGCCTTGCTAGCATTTTTGGCACACAAAAATATCCTCTGAAAGGGGTTCCAAAATAGTCCAGTGCAGGCGCTGATAGGGCAAAGTACTCAAACCCTGCTACCAATGAGGAGAGACCTGTTGCAGCCAGAAGGATGGAGACACCACTGAGAGGACACAGCTAACAATCAGAGAAAGCAGGCAAGGACCTACTGGCCCTGGAGACAGGCACGCCTGTGAGTATCCAGTCATCAGAGAGACAGTAAGAGTGGACTAAAGGAGTTGAGGGGTGCAGTGGAACACACGTCACTCATGGTGACTACACAAGAGGGACAAGTGACCTGAAGGAACAGAAGGCACTTATGTGCCAACAGACAAAACACCCAGAGAGCCTACAGAGATCATCATAAAATTGAGAGACAGAGAACCATCTGAAAGCCAACCTCACAGGGAGGGAGGAGACTCCATCCAGAGAGAGTTTTAGACTCAGAGACAAATGACAGAGATAGGTCACACCGTGTGTGGTCACATGTTGAGGAGACCAAACTATCTCAAAGACTTTGTAACCCGTTGAGTCTGTGGTAAAGATGAGACTCCAACTTGGCTATGTGCTAGCAACCTCTGGCAGAAGAGGGAGGATGGGGTCTGGGCTTCAACTATTTATTTGCAGGACTGCCGAAAGCAGGTTCGGGCCCCGGTGAAAACATTTTTTTGTGCCCCCCAGCAAGGGTGGACCGGCTAAACAGGGCCGATGAAGCTGGGGAAGCTGGGCCCCAGGCCCACTTCCGGACCACCAGGCCCTGATAATTTGTACTGGCTTCTCCCCTCATCAGCCCTGTTTATTTGTAACGTTTATGTTAAAACTTTTGTTAAATAGGGGAAATGTATCATGATCAGTAGAACTAGAGTCAAAGGGCCAGTGTCCATGGAAGGGCTGTTATTGATGGAACACCAGGAAAATAGGGAATTTGAGGAAATGGACTGGAAGCAACTCAGACATAACTACAGAGCAGGGCAAAGGGTTTAATAAAGTTCAACTTGTTCAACTTTACTTGTACAGTATTCAGCTTTACTCATAGCTGTATTGCTTGCTACAGTTTCGTTAGCAATCTGGGTCTGTATCTCATGATTCATAGAGCCACAACTCACTACGTCACTCTATGCTCACATTTGTAGGGTGCTGTGGGACAACCTGTCTGCCCACTTTGGGGATTGTGGGAGGAAATTACCTAAACCCAGGGAATTCATTTTGTGGAAGGACTCAGACTGGTGTGCTGTTATATACTGAAGGTATGGATCTCGTTCACCTAATAACCAAGATCATTAGCTGCTGCTTTTTATGGATTCAATATTTTTTTTGGCATGCCTCTGCAGAAGCTGCTGCCAAGAGACTGTAGTGGTTGTTTCCAAGGCCGCTTTTGGCTCAGAAGACAGAGAGGCAGCAGTTTGCAGTTACAAACAGACACCCAACAACAGAATGGGAAAATGTGGACTTGGAGGTGTGGATTGAGATGATGCTGTTTTTCATGTCAGACACCCTCTACACCAGGGGTTCTCAAACTGGGGGTTGGGAACCCTCAGGGGGTCACGCTGTTATTATTGGGGGGTTGCAAGTTGTCAACTTCCACCCCAAACCCTGCTTTGCCTCCAGCATTTATAATGGTGTTAAATATATAAAAGTGTTTTTAATTTATAAGGGGGGGGGTCGCACTCAGAGGCTTGCTATGTGAAAGGGGTCACCAGTAAAAACAGTTTGAGAGCCACTGCTCTACACAGACTGCCACTTCTGGACCAGCACCACAAGCACACACTGGTGGAACTACATGGTGATGGAAATGAGGGATGACCAGACATGGGCCCAGAACTTTAGTACGAGAAAAGCCACATTCCCTCAGTTTTGCGAGGAGCTTTCCCTGGTTTTAAGTGCATGGGAAGATGGAATAAGTGCCCAAGGGCCTTGGGGAAAGGGATTGGAAGACCATCATATATATCGATTGTTGTGATTGGCCATGGCTTCATGTTCTCTCTGCAGTTATCTCAAGCTAGCAATATGTGGGATAAGTGAACTCAGGGTCTGCTGTGTACCTCAGACTGTGGTGCCATGTAGCACAGATAAAGACAAATTAAGTGGAGACCAAGCCTTAGGCACTAGTTTGAACAAAGGATGGTGTGTGTAAACTGCAACGGCCCAGGAGCCATTGTGACTTGGAGGATTGGCTCAACCATGCAGTAGCCACGCTGTGAGATGAAGAGACTGCAGGTCCGGATGGTGAAGCCTGCCAAAGTTCTGTGTTATCAGATCGGGCCAGAGTGGCAGAGGAATCGGGTCTGCCACTGCAAGGTCGAACAACATGGTGTACCAGTGCTGCCTCGGCCACGCTGGAGCAATCAGGATCATGCGGGCGCTGTCCCTGTGGAGCTTGAGAAGGACTCTGTGGATGAGTGGGAACGGTGGGAAGGCATAGAATAGGTGCCTCTTCCACGGAATCAGGAACACATCCGAGAGGGAGCCCGGGGAGCGGCCCTGGAATGAGCAGAACACCTGGCATTTCCTGTTCTCTCGGGAGGCAAAGAGGTTGACGTGGGGAAACCCCCACTTCCGGAAAACTGAATGGATGACGTCCGGGCGGATCGACCACTTGTGAGACAGGAAGGATCTGCTGAGGTGATCCGCCAGAGAGTTCTGGACTCCGGGGAGAAAGTGCGCTACCAAGTCGATCGAGTGGGCTATACAAAAGTCCCAGAGGCGAACGGCTTCTTGACAAAGGGGGGAGGAGCGTGCTCCACCCTGCTTGTTTATGTAAAACATGGCCATTGTGTTGTCTGTAAACACTGATACACAACGGCCTTGGAGATGGTCTCGAAACACCTGGCATGCTAGACGGACCGCCCTCAGCTCCCGCACATTGATGTGCAAAGCCAGCTCTTGAGATGACCAAAGACCCTGAGTGTGAAGGCCCTCGAGGTGGGCACCCCAACGCAGAGATGATGCACCCGTGGTCAGAGCCATCGAGGGTTGCGGTGGGTGGAATGGCATCCCTGCGCAAACTATGGTGGGGTTCAACCACCAGGTTAGGGAGACCAGGACCTCCTGGGGAATGGTGAATACGGAGTCCAGGCTGTCTCTGCACGACCTGTATATCGAAGCTAGCCAAGATTGGATGGGGCGGAGGCATAGCCTCGCGTGCTTGGTTACGGAGGTGCAAGAGGCCATGTGCCCTACCAGGCTGAGGCAGTTGCGTACCAACGTTGTCGGGAAGGTTTGGAAACCTCGAATAATGGAAGTCATCGCTTGAAAACGTGACGGTGGGAGGCAGGCTCTGGCCAGATTGGAGTCCAGAGTCGCTCCGATGAAGTCTAGTCTCTGTGTGGGTGTTAAAGTAGACTTCTCTGTGTTGATCATGAGGCCGAGGCTCCCAAAGAGGTCTTTGACTATGCGCAGGTGCTGCAACACTTGTGACTGGGAAGTCCCTCGAATGAGCCAATCGTCGAGGTACGGGTATACGTGCACCCGATGATGGCGGAGGGAGGCGGCGACTACGGCCATGCATTTCGTGAACACATGCGGAGCTGTAGAAAGGCCAAATGGGAGCACAGTAAACTGAAAGTGTTGAAGGCCGACCACAAAACGGAGGTACCGTCTGTGCGGCGGGTAAATTGCGACGTGGAAATACGCGTTCTTCATATCGAGGGCGGCATACCAGTCTCCCGGATCCAGGGAGGGAATAATGGTCCCCAGGGTCACCATGCGGAACTTCAGCTTTATCATGAATTTGTTGAGTTCTCGCAGGTCTACGATCGGTCGTAGACCTCCCTTTGCCTTGGGGATTAGGAAGTAATGGGAGTAAAACCCCTTGCCCCTCATGTCTTTTGGTACCTCCTCTATGGCTCCTAGAGCTAGGAGCGACTGGACCTCTTGTAAGAGGAATTGCTCGTGAGAGGGGTCCCTGAAGAGGGACAGGGAGGGAGGATGGGAAGGTGGGGTTGAGACAAACTGGAGGTGGTATCCCAATTCCACCGTGCGCAGGACCCTGCGGTCAGAAGTGAGCTGATACCAGGCAGGGAGGAAATGAGAGAGACGGATGAGAAATGGAGGAAAAGGATCCAGGAAAGTAACTGGTGGGCCGCCTCGGGCGTCCCATCAAAAGTTTTGTTTGGGCCCTGCTGGTGGTTTTGGGGGCGCCTGATTTTGGCCTCCTTGAGGGCCAGACTGCCTTCGGCGATTTCCCCTGCCATGCCGTCTGCTAAAGTCCTGACGCGGTCTAGGCGGGGCGTAAGGGTGGTGTGGCTGTGGCCGGAAGGTCCTGCGTTGGGTCACTGGCGTGTGCATACCCAGCGAGTGCATTATAACGCGATTACCTTTCAGACTTTGCAGTCTGGGGTCAGTCTTATCTGAAAACAGGCCTTGGCCTTCGAAGGGCAAATCCTGAATGGTTTGTTGCAATTCAGGGGGAAGGCCGGATACTTGGAGCCAGGAGATGCGCCTCATCGTCACTCCTGATGCCAAGGTTCTAGCTGCCAAGTCCGCGGCATCCAGAGGAGCCTGGAGGGAGGTTCTCGCCACCTTTTTACCCTCCTCGAGGAGAGCAGTAAACTCCTGGCGGGACTCCTGCGGAAGAAGCTCCGTGAATTTCCCCACGGACACCCACGTGTTAAAGTTATACCGGCTTAGGAGGGCTTGTTGGTTTGCCACCCTAAGTTGGAGGCCCCCGGCAGAGTATATTTTACGGCGTAGGAGGTCCATGTGCCTAGCCTCCTTTGACTTAGGTGCTCATTTACCGATTGGACCACTAAAGAGCAAGGAGGTGGATGAATGTAGAGGTATTCGTACCCCTTTGAGGGGACCATATATTTCCTCTCAACCCCCCTTGCTGTAGGTGGAATCGAGGCCGGGGACTGCCAGATGGTATCCGCATTGGATTGTATGGTGCGGATAAATGGCAGGGCCACTCTAGTGGGTGCATCAGCCGAGAGGATATCCACAACAGGGTCCTCTACTTCAGGGACCTCCTCCACTTGTAGGTTCATACTCAGAGCCACTCGTCTCAGGAGGTCCTGATGGGCTCTGAGATCAATCGGTGGAGGGCCTGAGGATGATGTTCCCGCAACCGCCTCGTCAGGCGAGGAGGAAGAGGAGAGGCCCGGTACCAAGGGGTCTTGTGGGGGTTCCTGTATTTGCGGAACGTCCTCTGCGTCAGGTGGAGTCTGGGTGTCCGCAGTTGGGATCGGAACCTCATCCGTATCCGTAGGAGGAGGATGGCTTAGCGTCGCCTCTGGTGCCAGGTGTTCTGACAGGACCGACTGTGGAGCCACTGATGGAGCACCTTGGGATTAGTGGTATGCCCATGGTGTCCAGAAGGACCAGTGATGAGGTCCTTGGCTGGGGATGTCAGAGCCACGTTCCTGCTGGTAGGATGTACTACCAGCCTGAGAGGACGCCGATGTGTGCCTGGAAGGCCACGGCAGTGCCGAGAGCTCCTGGGGGGGGCGCCACAGATCTGGATGTGCACTCCTGGGTCGGCAGCGGAGAGCGGTACCGTGAGCCATAACGGTACCACGAGCGAGACCGGGACCTTCTACCGTAGCGGTGCCGGGAGGTCGACCGGTACCTCGAGTCCCTTCGTCTAGAGCGACTGCGGGAAACACGGTGCCGAGTGCGGTGCCGAGAGTCAGATCGGTACCGGGAGTACCTGGTCGGCGACCGGATGTCGACTGGTGCCGCGAGTGCGACCGGTACCGCGATGGAGAGCGGTACCGGGACTGCGAGCGACGCCGGGAGCGGGAACGGTGAGATTGAGAGCATCTGCGAGATCGTGATCGTGAACGACGACTGTCTGTTGGGGCAACGGAAGGTGGCCTTATCAGGGCCAGTTTCCCGACAGATTGAATAACCCGCCCCGGCGGTGCCAGGGGTTGAGGCCGTGCCGACTCCATCATGGCAATGAGCTCCTGTGCCATGGAGAAGGTCTCCGGTGTAGAAGGCAGGGCAAGCTCAACCACAGCATGAGCCGGGGAGCTGTCAGGCACCGGACTCAACGGCCTTTGTGGGACCGGAATCGACGGTGCCGAGCTCAGTGGAGTCGCAACTGGCGGTGCCACGACTGGCGGTGCCGTGGCAGAGGACGGTGCCAGACGAGCCATCTTTGAAGAGCACTCCTTCTGTTGAGCTGCAGCAGTTGGAGCACTTTGTTGCTTCCTGGGTCTCGGGGATAGGGAGCGGTGCCGAGCAGATGTCGGTGCCGGTAAAGGTCGGTGCCAGGGCTCCTTCTTGGTACCGGAGCGGTCCGGGGCCGAAGGGGCGCTCCTTACTGAACCAGTCTGTTGGGCACTCAGTACCGACACTGCAGGAGTAAGTGCCGACTCCATGAGAAGCTGCTTCAATCTAAAGTCCCGTTCCTTATTCATCCTCGGTTCAAAGGACTTGCAAATGTGGCACTTATCTGGAAGTTTGGGCACTTATGCGGCACTTATCTGGGATTCCCCTAGGCACTTGAGGCAGGAGTCGTGGGGATCCCCTATTGGCATCGGCTTTTGGCACGCCGAGCATGGTTTGAACCCCGGTGCCTTGGGCATGGGCCCGTACCGGGGCGGGGGAAAGGGGCTAATCCCCAATCCCCCTTTTAACTATATACACTAACTATAAATACAATAACTAATACTAACTATAACTACTAAACTCGAACTATGACACAATTAGCAGTATAGAACTACGAGTAGCTAGGGATGCGGAGATCAGCAAAGCCGCGCTCCACAGTTCCAACAACTATCACGGGCGGTAAGAAGGAACTGAGGGGCGGTTGGGTCGGCAGGGGTATATATCCTGCGCCATGGCGGCGCCACTCCAGGGGGCGCCCAGCCGACCCACCGAGTGTTGCTAGGGTAAAAATATTCCGACGAGCGTGCACGCGGCACGCGCACACCTAATTGGAATCGATATGAGCAAGCACTCGAAGAAGAATCAGGAGATTTTTAAAATAACAAATTGTGGTTTAATTTCATTTTGCCTTACAGTTTTTCTGCTTTTAGGGTTCATATTTTTTTCAGCCTCTTCTCCACAACCATGAGGCCTAGAAACTCTTTTTATAAAAGCTGAGATTTTACATACTTGCATGTCTCCAGGAGCTGGAGCTTTAAGAAAAACATAAAATATCATGTGATTTGCAATAAAACCATGAGAGAAAAAGTTACACTATTTGGTTGCATATATCAAGAGATGATGAAGCATCCATCAGCAACAGTCTTTCTTAGAGACAGAGTTGATGAAATTATAGTTAAAAAAATAAAAGTACAAAAAATCATTAAGGTCCATTTCTACAGAAAGAAGGAACAGAATTCAGATATCTGAGTTCAGCTCACTCCACAAATCCTGCTGAAGTTAATGGAAAAAAATCTTTATAGATTTCAGTGGACACAGATTCAGGCCCTGAATTTTTCCATCAGATTAGTTAGATGTCCCACCTTACGGAGTGTTTTTAAATAGTTGATAAACCAGACAATAAAAGAGAAAAATAAATAAGCATTCTTCTCAGGGCTAGGCAATGCAACCCCCCAAACACATAATTTGTTTCTTTTTCAGATCTCTGTATGAAGCAGTCACCAGGGCAACTGAACCCCACAGTATTTTGACAGCCCCAGTGGTAAATGGAGAGAAGCCTTCAGCAACCAGAGGAACTTGGAAGTAGGCAGGATGCAATAATAATAAACAGCACTAGTCTTCCGCTGTGACTTCCCCTTCACCTTTTTTCCCCTAGATTTAGCTTCCCAACTAAGCAAGGCCAGAGTGCAGCTGAGTAATTCTTCCTCCACTCCCTGTAAGCCTGAGTAGACAACCTTTTATTGCAAAAGTTTATCTTTTCCATAAACAGCTAAAATCACTGCTGCTCCTTCAGTTGTGTTGCATAATATTTAAAATATTATGGATCTCTTCAAGTCAGTTCAAGAAGGTACTTCAGCTATGAACTGCAAACTAGATACAATCAGATTAGGCCTGAATAAAGACTGGGAGTGGTTGGCTCATTACAAAACCTAAACTTAATTTTCCCAATACTAATTTCTCCCTACTGCTACTCACACCTTGTCAAGGTTCCTTCCCTACTCTGAACTTTAGGGTACAGATGTGGGGACCTGCATGGACACTTCTAAGCTTAATTACCAGCTTAGATCTGGTATCACCGCCACCACCCCAAAGCACTTTTTTTTTTCTTGGGTAGTCTTGAGGGACTTCACCAATTTCCTGGTGAACACAGATCCAAACCCCTTGGATCTTAAAACAAGGAGAAATTAACCATCCCCCCTCCTTTCTCCCACCAACTCCTGGTGGATCCAGATCCAACCCCCTTGGATCTAAAAACAAGGAAAAAATCAATCAGGTATTAAGAAAAAGGCTTTTAATTAAAGAAAAGAAAGGTAAAAGAAAACCCTCTGGGAGAGATTAGCATACCAGCTACTCTCACAGACAACAGATTCAAAACACAGAGGATGTTCCCCTGGGCACAAATTTAGTTACACAAAAATACCCAAATACCCAATTTTGATAATTCCCTTAATGATACCAAGACAAGTTACAAAGAAAATAAACATAAACCTATTTATTCCTTTCTAAAACTTACTACTCTGATAAGAGGCTGGTTCCTTGATCTTTTTCACTCCAGCTGAAACTGAAACTCTAAACAAAGGAAAACTTCCCTCCTTCCTTTTGAAACATCTTGTTCCCCCATTGGTTCCTCTGGTCAGGTGTCAGCTAGGCTAGGTAAACATCTTAACTCTTTACAGCTAAAAGAGGCATTAACCCTTAACTATCTGTTTATGACACACCTTGTCAACTGTCTGTAATGGACCACTCTTACCACTTCAAAAGTTATTTTTCCTCCTTTGGTATCCTGCTGTTAATTGATTTATCTGGTGAGACTGACCTAACACTTGGTAAAGCACCCCCATCCTTTCATGTATTTATATCTGCTTCTATATTTTTTACTTCATACATCTGATGAAGTGGGTTCTAGCCCACGAAAGCTTATGCCCAAATAAATTTGTTAGTCTCTAAGGTACCACAAGGACTCCTCTTTTTTTTCCCCCTTCTATATTTCTGTTACTCCTCATAGCTCCCAAATTACTGCAGGCCTTGTGGACCTAATAAATCAACATTTTGGAGATTTATGACCAATGTAGGCATTTTGCCTTCAAAGACCTCTTTGTTTTATGCTAAAATATCATTACACTGATGTTAGAATAAATTGATCAGTGATCTATCAGTGTTGAAATTATGCAAGACACCATAGACTCTGAAGGGATACAATAGTTCAGAACTTAACAGTGATTTTTTCAGAGGACACCAAAAGGTCATCAGTTTGTCCTATTGGATTTTAAATGTCCCTTTGGAACAAGACACGACATATCAAAATGTAAATAGAAGCCATTATGAGTAAATGCTATATAAGTAAATATATATAAAAATTATATGTTAAGTTTAAATAATAGCCCATGTCTTAGGTGTGTATGTTTTTTTGTTTTTTTGAAAATGCTACAAATTAACTTGCTACCCTGAAACTTTAGGAACTTCTTTGTTAGAGAAATCTGAAGAAAAGATTTACCAAAAAAATTTCAAAAAGGGGTTACTTTCAACTTCTTATAACACAAACTAAGAGCTTTACTTGTACATATTCAGCAAGTTAGTTCCTCAGGATAAGAGATGTAAACTTGGGGAGGATACTTGGTACTTTTCAAAAGTTTTAAAAATTTAATCCAGTTCCAAAAGGTCCAGTCCAAAATCCAATGAAGTCAGTGGATCTGAATCTATTTATATTCTGTCTAAAGAGTTCACAATGTTTGATATATCAGCTTTGACAATGAAAATTTTATGTTGACTGAAAAAATATTGTCTACTGGCATGCTTTTTTCCCTTCATTTAATTACTATTATTGCCCTTGAAAATTGTTTTGCATGAACCAATGTTAAAACCCATTTAATTTTTATTTGTATGATATAATAATGTGATTTCACTGGGTAAATACTGTAAAGGTCACAGAGATGTTAGATACTTCTATCTCAGTTTTCCCCTATATTTTCCCTCTCCTTGGCCCCATGTGGGCACCCACTTAAAGGCATCCGCTCCTGGGCAGGGTTTTAAGGCTGTCCAGCTCCCAGACTTAAACTGTGATATCCCCAGTAAACCAGACTTCCCAAAAGGCCAGCACCTTTGCTTTGCTTTCTCTCCAAGGGCTATGATGAATGCATTGCTTGCAATGGTAAGTTACCACACAGCTCCTTCTAAACAAGCATATTTAGTCTTAAGGTAGAAGCATTACAGCGAAAACAAATTGAAAAAATAAAAGAACCTACATGTACATTGAAAAGTTTACCAGAGGTCACTCCCAACTCCAACTTAGCACTCTGGTAGGTTTAAGCCCTTCAAAATCCACAACTGTCCCCCGCCCTCCCCCTATGGTTACAAGTTTATATCTGTCTTAGATCCAGAACCAAGGCTGGGCCGAGCAATTGTTTCTTCATACAGCTTGGGCCCTTGATCTTGGACTCCTGTAACCAGGTGATCAAAAGACAGTCACCCTCTTCTAAGGGTGTAGCTTCAAATTGGGGAATTTGCATTAACCTCTCTTTAAGGATTCCCCTGGAAACCCATTTAACACTTATTGTCCCAAAAGTCCATACAAGTCTGGCACATTTTCAATATAGCCTTCTGAACTCCCAGGCCTTACATCCGTCACATCTTCCTCCTAGAAAGGTTCCATACAATCCCAGCATACAATAAGACACAAATGTAATACAGTAGGGTCTTTCAAGGATATTGCAGAAAATTGTCCTGTTACAATTTCCAAAGAAGAAACATTTTAAAATTCTTTACTCTCAAAGTACTCAATTTCCTTGAAGTTTCTGAGAAAGTTCTCCTATAAACTAGGATTTTACCTTAGAATGTTAACATAGGAAAAAAATTGTTTTGAAATTAAAGGAAGACTGAAAATTAGTCTTATAAGTGACTCCAGTTTCAATTTTATCTGTAGAGAGGCTACTGTATCTCCATAATACATCTGGGCTTTTGAATATGTAAAAGTCTACTTTTGGTACAGGTTGTAAGCTGGTAGGCTATCTCATCTCCCCAAGAAGGAATCAGTGCCATGTCCAAGGCCATTTCAGGCTCTTGCCACATAGCACAGTTTACTGTTTAAACACATGAATTCACGAGTAACACAAAACAAAGTGACTCCCATGACCAAAACACGCTACAACCCCAAAGACTTTGCCTTGCTCAGCTCTCCATCACTCAGGCTAGCCTCCCTATAGATCCCTCCTATTTCCAAGTTCTCTCTGGTTGAGCTGGGACCACTTCTTCGTATGCCCCAGCAGGCAATCACATGACTCAGTCTACTGTACCCTTCCTAGCTTAGTCTCATAATCTTCTGTGCAAATTACCAGGCCCAAACACCTGTTTTTTAAAAGCATTCTGCCTCATATCAGGACTGTCTGGGCCCAGACTTACCTCAGCCCTTAAAGGGGCAGACTGCCTTGTTACACAGGCCTGCACAAAATTTTACACCGGCAAAGGGATTGCAGTCTGGGAAAAGGACTGTACACCAAGGACAATGATAAATGGAAACATAGACCTGTAGGGAAGCATCTAGTTGAATATTACAGGTGTTGATTTTAGGTCTGGTCTTAATAACAGTTTCATTAATATTCTGGAAGTGGAGGTAAATAGTATATTAATTAAATTTATAAGTGGTACTAAACTGGGAACACAAGTGAGGGAAGAGAAAGAATGCAAAAGGACCTAAAGAGATTAGATAGATGAGCAGAAAATAACAAAATGAGATTCAGCCTGGATAAATGCAAGCTAATACATCTACATAAAAATAATTCCAAACAAAAATATTCAATGGAAAGCAGAAATATTGAAAGATCCCTAATGTAGTGGTGATAATGGATAGAAAATCATATGTAAGCTTCCAATCTGATATGGCCCAGAAAAGGCATTGCCCTTTTGACCTGCATATTGGTGGCATCAGAACACAGATAAGGTGGCAATAGTCCTTTCCATATACTGGTGAGATTGCACCTGGAATACTATATTCTGTTCTACACCAATACCACAAAGATGTTGAAAACTCTGAATTCAGAGGAATTCAGAGAAGAGCAAAAAATTGAGATACTGGAGATATTTGCTTATGAGGAAAGATTAATAGTCATAAGTATGTATAGTGTGCCTAAATAATGACCAGAGATTTGGGGTGGGAATATAACTATCTATAGATATTTCAAGCATATAAACACCATAAGAGGAGAAATGGTGATAGAAGAAAGTATAACCTGGAACAGTGGTGTGAAAATGCACAAAGGAAAATACTGAATATTAGAAAATAGTTTCTAGCAGTGAGATCTGTAAAGCTATGAAATAGTCTCCCAACAGATAGGATAGTAGTCTCCACCACCTGAATAACTTAAAAGTAGAGTGGCCAAAGCACTGAAGAAGAGTAGACTGTTTGTCACTGATGTCACAGAATCTTGGGGAGAAGGTTCCATGGCAGTTGAAGCCTGGAGTCAGAGAAAGAAGCAGGGAGTCAGTTGGGAGCATTACGACCAGAGAGTGATATATGAAGTGGCGACATGGGAGAGGTTGAGTATATCTATCACCCTGTAAATGATCTAGTTCTGCTCCTGTTGCTGCCCAAGAAAGCTTGCTCTTGAGTATCCTTCTGTTGTCAAAATTCCTGATTTTAGTGTTTCCCTATTAGGGACAAAAGTTGCTAGATATAAATGAGATGATTAGTAATAACTGGATTCAGATGTTGAAATCTGATACATCTTTGCTTCCTGAATAGCATAATACTTTGCAACGTTTTGTTTTCTATAATCTCTCTAGGTTTTATTTTTATATTATGTCAACAAACTATAAATTACATTTTTTTTTATAAATGGTAGCTAATACAGGGCCAGAGTGTGTGTGGTGTGTGGGGTTTTTGTTTGTTTTACATTTCTCTGTCTGTGGTATTGATTCTGTGGCCTTTTAATATAGTATTTGATACAATTTTTAACAAATTTCTTCTCTTGTACCTGACTCATTTGACTTGTGTATTTTTTGTCTTTTGAAATACTGCACACTTGTGATCAAAATAATAATGTCAGTTCTCTTAACTGAAAATGTTTACTCCAAGGTCTCTGACTTCTGATTACATATTAGGGCTTGTATTTCATCCTCATCCTCCTTGACCTCTCTGCTGCTTTTGACAGCTGATTAGACATTCTTTATCTCCCTTAACTCACACTTCTGATGTTCCAGGTCTCTTTTTTGCCTAGACAATTCCAGCCTCTTGATAAAATAATAATAATATATGGAGATATACCTATCTCATGGAACTGGAAGGGACCCTGAAAGGTCATCAAATCAGCCCCCTGCCTTCACTAGCAGGACCAAGTACTGATTTTTGCCCCAGATCGCTAAGCGGCCCCCTCAAGGATTAAACTCACAACTCTGGGTTTAGCAGCCAATGCTCAAACCACTGAGCTATCCCTCCTCCCTTGAGGAGGAGTATGGAGAAGATCAGCTGATGAGAATTGCTGTTGGTCTTAGATAAGTTGAAAGAAATTTCTGATTGCAAGTACTGCCTGGAGCAACACAAGAAAAAGATAGTTACTAGCATTCCCCCTTTGTTATGGAGATGTCCAAACAACTGATTCTGAGTTAACACCTGTTCAGAAATCTACAAGGACTACAATCTGGCCAGGAACCACTCTGCAGAAGGTATAATGTGCTCTTGCATCCTATTTTGGACCTATAATGTAAGAGATCTGTCACACCTCTCCCAGTCTTGATGGCAGTTAATTTATATCCTTCCCCAAAACTTATTGTGTCTGTGAGAGCTGCTTAGTGTAAATGGCTAGAAGGACCACTGACCACATTTTAAAGAAATTTACCCTAGACAACTGCATTAATGTGGCACAGGGATTACATTAGATAAAAGGTTAACCAGATCATGGCTTCAACCCTCACTGGTTTTCTTTCCCAAGAGAAATGTCTGAAGCTTAAACTAGCATTAGGTACAAATGGCCTAGCTTTAACATCAATCTCAGATTTTGTTTTAGAACAAAATTCTAGCCTTCATAGTTGCAAAGAAAAGTTTGAAGACGTGAACTGAATGTAACTGAAGCAATTGTGTCTGCCTGAGCCTGCAGAGAGGCATGCAGCAGCAATTTGAACTGGGTAAGAAGCAACCTGGTCTCAGATACCTCACGCCTATCACCAGAGTAGACCAGATCCTTGTTAGTGTAGGGGTGGGGATGGCTCGCTGGAATTCTGGATACCCTTTTGGATTCTGGAATTTACTCCCTCTTGCTTGAGTTCAGATGAGTCCAAGGGCTCTGTTCCTTCCTTCTGGTTTTACAGGTCAGATTATTTTTGTGTTTTCTAAGAGCTATAAAGCCTATAGACTAATTTTTAAATGAAATACGAGATTACAAAGAACAAGATAGCTGCCACAAAAACAAAAAAACCACAGCAGATTGCTGACCCATCCCAGTTTAAACCCTAAACTGAAATACACAGAAGTTCTGCTAGATATGACTCAACTCAAAGACTTCCTTCTCAGTACATTAGATATTACCAGTCTGACAAAAAGAACAAGCAAGAGCCAACTTGGGTTCTATCAGCTCAGATAGTATTATGATTGTTGGGTTTAATGTCTGCTCCTATAGTCATAGTTCCCATGGCACATCTCAATGTAACCTGAGATCCCAGCAGAAGCAGGCAGCAAAGGGAGTCTCGCATTACAGCTAAGTAATGGATGTTTTCTAGGCCTCTCTGGCCTGGTGGTTGATGGGATAAATATGTAACTAGGAATGAAGTTCCAAATACCTCTTGTCTCAACTGTCATGTCTATGAATGCATCCAAGCTTAGATGAGTACATTCAGTGGGACTTTACAGCCAGGAAACTTAATCTCTCTAAGTATAGCAGTTCCACAGAAATGCCCTGGAGGTGAGGGCAGTTTTCTGTACACAATAAAGACCTTCAAAAAGCTGGTATCCCAAAAGATGCTCTTGGTTAAAAAGGACTGTCAGGCCACCATACTTCAAATAAGCAATCAATGACGCACTGGATCGCACACCTTCCTTCCTGGGAAGCACAGCAAGCAGCGGGCTCTTTCCTAAACTCATTGCCACTTACCTAGAAATGAAGAACATGATCACAGATTGAGTCGATCTATGACAGATCCTGACAAGTAGTCTCTGGACCAGGGGATGGCAAATTAGATCTCTGTGGTGAGAGATGGATCTCTGCCACTCATCGGAAGAAGCTATCAGTCGTTTGCTTATGGCTTGAAAAAAGATTGCGTTAGAAGAAATTATTTCTCCATCCACTGGTGAAGGAGTTTCCTGTACACTTATCTGCTAGTTCGTCTGGCAACAAAAGTTCTAGAAAAGCTCAGGAGAGACAAAGATATCATAATGGCCCAGATAGGTATATTTCTTAATTCTGTTGCAATATTCAAATCTAATCCTACCATAGTGTCAATTTGGCCTTGGATAATTGCTCAGAATCAGGACACCTTTCTACATTGCAACACAGGAGCCCTCTCGCAATGCTTTGGTTCCTAGCATCCATAGGGATGATTTCTCTGGGCAGGTTGCTTGTGTGCTTCTGGTATCTTATTCTCAGATATCATCTATCAGAAAGACCTACATCTCCAGGTGGAAAAGACTTGTTGTGTGGTGTAATCAATATCAAGTACACCCTTTTAAACACCCTCCACGAAAACTGTTTCAGTACCTTTCTCCTATGTCTGAATGTAACCTGTCATGAAATAGTGAAAGGTAAATCAGTATCATTTTAACCTCATGTTGTCAGGTTTGAATGTCAGTGTTCACACTTTGGAAAGCTCAGTTATAACAAGCCCTTGGTATAGTCATGAGATCCTGATAAAGCAGATGTAAGTTTCTCTTGAGTCACTTACTTCCTGTGAACTTAAATTTCTTATAAGGAAGTTCATCTTGCAGGTGACTGTGACTTCAACTTGCAGAGTGAATAAACATCTGGACGTAGTGTCTGATCTTTCTCTGATCAGATTTTACAAGGATAAACTGGTGCTATGGACTCACTGGAGATTCCTTTCAAAATGTGGTTTTGGAGTGCCACCAATATCAGTCTATAATCCTGCATCATTCTTTCCATGCCAATCCCAGTGAGGCTTTCCTCCATCTGACTGATGCTAAGACATTCTTGGGTTTCTACTTGGACTACAGCTCCAAACTCATCTTTTTATTTCTTTTGACAACAGTTCACTGGAAAATGATATTATCAAAACAATCATATCTAAATGGACATCTGATCATATTTAACATTGCGATGACTTGGTTGGCATGAAGCTGGAAGGCTACAAGGTTTATAAAACTAAAGGCAGGCCTGCCACCCTTGCTGGTCTTATAAACATTTCCAACACAAACATCTACAAATCTACATGTTGGATTTGGACTTCAGACAGAAATCCAAGTTTGCATCTATAGAACTTGTTTCCAAGGCAGGGGAGGCCAGGTTGTCCCATCATCAGGGCTGGCTCCAGACCCCAGCGCGGGAGGGCGGCAGGCGGCTCCCGTGGCAGGCACGTCTGCGGGAGGTCCACCACAGCCGCGGGACCGGCGACCGCCAGAGCGCCCCCCGCGGTGTGCCGCCGTGCTTGGGGCAGTGGAAATCCTAGAGCCGCCCCTGCCCATCACTAAAGAAATTGGGGAATGGAGGTAGGAGGAGCAGTTGGTTAGAGTAATTTTGTTTTCTGGGCTATGGCAGGGAATATCTCTTATTTTCACTAGGCAACCTTGGGGCGGCGGGGTGGGTTACCTGTCTGAATGGAGCCTGTTTGTGAGTTTGAGAGGCATCTTAGCCCCCTTGCTTTCCTAGTAGCATTGTTGTTCTTGATATTGCCTCTTTTTGCAGATGTGCTCTCATTTTCTCTCAATACCTTCCTCAATTCTTTCCAGAAGTGAGAATGCTGCCTGGTGAGCGTCCTTAGAGCGTCCATCCTTAATTCTGCTTCTATGAAGCCACTACCTTGCAGGATTCTGGCTCACCTTCACCATCACCCCCCTTCAGAATTTCTCTCTTTTGAGGGGCCTTTCTCCTGGACTTTGGTGTGTGTGCAGCCTCTAAGCCGGATCTTATGTTGATTATTTGAAACGGGCTATTCCTTGTGCGAGTCTGGTGTCTCCCGCCAAGGAGCGGAGTGGCATGTTTGGAGGGCATCATTTGTGAGTGACAGGGGCGGCCATGAGCAGCCAGTAGGGGGCCTGATTTATATACTACCCCGCCCGCTGCTGTCAGACAGTCCCAAGCCTTGGCGAGGAGCCTGCTCTGTCCCCCCCCGACCCAGGAGCTGCGACCCAGCGCCGGGGAGAGTCCCTGCGATGCCTCAGAGCCAGAATTCGGTGTGAGTAATGTCCCCTTATTATCGGCTCATCCCCCTTTCCCCCGGGCAGTAAGTAGTGGCAGCGGGAGGCCAGCCCAGCCGCCATGGGGCTGGCAGAGGCGTCTGGGTGGCAGCCGACCCCTGCTGCCGCGGTCATTCCCCTGTTCTCGGGCCGGGACAGCTGCACCAGCCCGCAGCGCCGCTAGCACAGAGCAGGCTTCAGCCCGACCCTCCCTCGCAAGCAGCAGCAGGAGCCCGGCTCGGAGGAGCAGCAGGGGGAGCACGAGCCCGAGCGGCAGGCACCCGGCTCGGAGCAGAGAACAGGAACCGGGAGCGGCGCGAGGGTCTGGCGGCGCCGCCGAGCCTGACGCGGCCGCGGCGAGACCCAGGCACGCGGAACCGAGGATGTGGCGGCGATAGCGGGGCAGTCACCGCCGCCGGCCTCTGCTCCCCCCGCAGCCCTCCCGGGCTCCGGCCGCCGCGCGGCTCCTAGGAGCAGAAGCGGCGTGTGCCCGGCCAGCAAGCCCCCGCCCTCCCAGAGGAACGGGGCGCCGGCGACACGGGCCGCTCCGGCGGCAGCAGGCTCTGGCGTCGGATGCACGCGCTACGCCATCCCGGTGCTGCCGAGGCCTGGACTCCGCTGGAGAGAGCAGAGCGGGGCGAGGAGGGGGCGGGCGATCTCCGGACACCAGAGGCGGCTCCATTATGGCTCAGGTTGGTGCGGGCCTATGCAGCGGCCCGGAGTCTGAGCGGAGGGAGGGTTGAATCCCCTCGCCGCGACCCCCCCACCGCAGCTGAGGTGGGGTAGGGGTGTCTGCGTTCACAGCACGCGAATGAAAGCTCCTGTGATCAGCAGCGAGCGCGCCTGCCTACCGCCCCCCTGGGTCTGGCCTGTGCCCCCTGGGGCGGGGAGTCCGGACCCTAACAGCAGGGGCTTGTTTGTTTCCTTCTGGCCTGCGCTGATCATAGTAACCCCGCCTCGTAATGGGGCAGCAGCAGGAGAGACTAGAAACCAGAGAAGGAAAAAACTTCGGCACTTCCCTTCCTACCCGCGCCTGTGGGTCTCGGAGGGCCCCGAATTGGGTGCCCTTTCCGTCCCCCTGGGCAGCACTGACTGCAAGCAACTCTTCAGTGCTTTCTCCTCTTTCACTGTAGCAGAAGGCATGAAATTATTTACATTCGCCCTTTTCCTCTTCTATCGTTTCTTTAGCTAGTGGATAATTCTAGTGCTTTGGTACTTTGTCTATTAAGAAGTTATGCCTGGGTAGGATTTTTTTCATTGTGTTTAATCTGTGTAAAATAAAGTATTGGAAATAAATCAAAATAATTTCTACTCCATTCTCTTGGTAAAGTGACCAAGTATCAAATGTGGTGAGTTAGTGTACACTTAGATGAACTCCTCGGTTTTGTTGATTTTTTTCATGTTCTTTCTGAGGACAACTCTTAATTTTGCCCCAGTGTTTGAAGAATTATCACCATTGGTAATTTAATGTTGTTTTCTCTTGTAATCTAGAAGTTGTTGGACATGGGTTGGGAATATTTTACAGCTATTTCCTGGTACACATAGCTACTTAGGGATTGCATTTGAAGGACTTGCCAAATACATTTGTACACCATCATTTAATGCTCTGCAGAAACTTCACATAGGGCAGTGTGCTTCTCTATGGAAAAAAGGATGTACTATTCCCATTCCTGCTGCAGAAATAAAAGCATACTTCCATTCTGTTTAAAAAAAAAAAAGCAACCTGTGCAATTATATTTGTATTACAATTAATGTACTTTACTCATATTATAATAAGTGATCTGTTCTTCACTCAACATCAGGAGTAGCTGTATGTATATTAAAGGGAGAATAAATCAAAATATTAGCACAATTTATAGTGAATTTGAATGTTGTAGGACTGGGAATAGCCTTATTTAATAAGAGTTGGCTAGAGAGACTGACTTAATGGGACTCTGTTAAATTTTGTATCATGTTTTGGTTATTTGAAATATATGAAATCTACGATCAATATAAACATTCTGAATTCTGTTGAAAACTGCTTTTAAACAAGTATTCCCTTCATGCTAGTGCATGAGACACTGAATGTGAATTTTACTACAAAGTTGACTCAGTACAGAAGTGACTACTAGATTTTTCTGGTATCAGAGGGGTATCCATGTTAGTCTGGATCTGTAAAAAGCGACAGAGAGTCCTGTGGCGCCTTATAGACTAACAGAAGTATTGGCGCATAAGCTTTCATGGGTGAATACCCACTTTGTCAGACGCATGTGGTGGAAATTTCCAGAGGCAGGTATAAATATGCAGGCAAGAATCAGTCTAGAGATAATGAGGTTAGTTCAATCAGGGAGGATGAGGCCCTCTTCTAGCAGTTGAGATGTGAACACCAAGGGAGGAGAAACTGCTTTTGTAGTTGGCTAGCCATTCACAGTCTTTGTTTAATCCTGAGCTGATGGTGTCAGATTTGCAAATGAACTGAAGTTCAGCAGTCTCTCTTTGGAGTCTGATCCTGAAGTTTTTTTTGCTGCAGGATGGCTACCTTTAAATCTGCTATTGTGTGTCCAGGGAGGTTGAGTTGGGGCTCTAAGGGTATGTTGATTTGCTCCTGTGTTAGTGTAGGGAGTGTCCTGAGTAGATGGTGCAGTTTATTTGTATATTCCTCAGTGGGATCTGAGGAAAGTGGCCTGTAGAATTTGGTATTGGAGAGTTATTATTGTCAGTTCACACATGGGAAATCTGAGCCAAAGAAAGGTGAAGTGATCCGTCAGTGTCTGTAGAATTCAAAATTTAATTATAGTCCTGGATGTGAACACGCTAAACTTAGAAGTTTTGATCCACATCTGAACTTTGCAGCCTAACTTGTATCAGCACCACTTCTTTAGCTTGATCTGTTCTCTGCCTCAGCAACATTCTGTTATACATGCCAGAGGCTGTGCGTAAAACTGCCCCCTACAGCCACCAGCCCATCACCTTTCCCCACACACTCAGTTGTCTGGCAGACTCCTTTTGGTAGTCAGACCTGTTCATGATGTCAACCACACCTCCTTTATCAGCCTCTTTGATTATAATGTCAGGGTTGTTTCTGAGCCTGTGGATGGCATTGCGTTCTGCACAACTTAGGTTATCTTCATCAAGCATTCTCAAAACTACGATACCCGCATGAGGAAATAAGGAAACAAATCAACAGAGCCAGACATGTACATAGAAGTCTCCTGCTGCAAGACAAGCCCAAGAAAGAAACCAAAAGAACTCCCACTGGCCATCACCTACAGTCTTCAGCTAAAACTTCTCCAATGCATCATCAGTGATCTACAACCCATCCTGGACAAAGATCGCTTTCACAGGCCTTGGGAGGCAGGCCAGTCCTCACTCATAGACAGCCCACCAACCTTAAGCATATTCTCACCAGCAACCACACACTGCATCATAGTAACTCTAACTCAGGAGCCAATCCATGCAACAAACCTCGATGCCAACTCTGCCCACATATTTACACCAGCGACACCATCACAGGACCTAACCAGATCAGCCACAACAGCACTGGTTCATTCACTTGCACGTCCACCAACGTAATATATGCCATCATGTGCCAGCAATGCCCCTTTATGTACATCGGCCAAACTGGACAATCCCTACGTAAAAGGATAAATGGACACAAGTCAGATATTAGGAATGGCAATATACAAAAACCTGTAGGAGAACACTTCAACCTCCCTGAACACACAATAGCAGATTTAAAGGTAGCCATCCTGCAGCAAAAAAACTTCAGGACTAGACTTCAAAGAGAAACTGCTGAACTTCAGTTCATTTGTAAATCTGACACCATCAGCTCAGGATTAAACAAAGACTGTGAATGGCTAGCCAACTACAAAAGCAGTTTCTCCTCCCTTGGTGTTCACACCTTAACTGCTAGAAGAGGGCCTCATCCTCCCTGACTGAACTAACCTCGTTATCTCTAGATTGATTCTTTCCTCCATATTTATACCTGCCTCTGGAAATTTCCACCACATGCATCTGACGAAGTGGGTATTCACCCACGAAAGCTTATGCGCCAATACTTCTGTTAGTCTATAAGGTGCCACAGGACTCTTTGTAGATTTTTCTAGTCTGTGAGAGAAATTACATAGCATACATAACAAATAAATGGAAATAACTTTAAAAATCTAATTATGATAATTGGTAGTGGTGGTGTTATAAGTAAGAAAATGTCAGTTTTAAAGCCATCTGTTTTTTAAAAAGGCTTTTTGTTTGTTTTTGCTTAAGGTCCACCTATTCTGTTTCTGTGTTTCCTGTTAGTGTTGGAGGATAAACTTATTTCAGTTTGGGAGTCTGACCTTATCAGTGGACAAGGCACAAGTTTTCGTTTTTTTTTTTTTTTTAAATCAGCCCACTGTGTTAATCTGAATGCATTTGCATTCTTATTTCGGGGATCAAAATGCAAATCCTATTCAGTTTTTCATTTCTTGAGCTGGCGGGAGGTGAAAGTGTTATTGAGGTGATTCTTATTACTGTTGGTGCGATTATTAAATTGTATTGCTAATATTGGCATTGGAACAATTTTTATGATGATGCTGAAAGCCATTGAACAAAATTGTAAACCCTCTATATGATGGAAACCACTTAAAGCCAGGGGGTGCTTCCAGCACCCTGATTGGTAATACAGAAATCTGTTAACATTTCGAGTGTGAAAAACAACTCAAAAGGTAGCTTGGCTTTTGTTGTAGGTTGGAGGATGCTAACACAATCAGAATCAGTGAGGGATCAATTCTGCTGGAGCATCATTGCTATCTGTCATGCTGGAAAAAATTTTGGTTTATGGAAGAGTGCATTAAGTGCTTTAACCTACGTGAATAGTCCCTGCAAAAATTTCCTTGAGCTTGTTCAACCTGAAAGGGCTGTTCTATAAGAAGCAAACAAGAAATCAGACCTCAGTGATGTATCTTTGAACTTTGTATGAATGAGGCATAAGCCTATCATCTTCTCTCCATCTAAATCCTAGTGACTACCCAAGTCACTTTCTGAACATCCACACGAGAAAAATACACCACCAATCTGCACCAGACAGGGTGCCTTAATTTGTGTTTGTTTTTATCCTTACTTCTGCTTCCCCCCACCCCATCCTCCCCGTCTTTCTAGGTTTCTTTCACAACATAGTTCATCTCTCATTCCAGCTTAAGCCAATGTAAGATACATCACTCAGAGGGGTGAAAAAATTACCCCCCCTGAGCGACGTAGCTTACATCGACCTAACAGTGTCTACACTGCAGGAGATGCTCTCCCACGAATTCACCTTCCGCCTCTTGGGGAAGTGGAGTACTGAAGTCAACAGGAGAGCGCTCTCCCATTGACTTATCACGTCTTCACCAGACCAGCTAAATCAGGGGTTCTAAACTGGGGGTCGGGACCCCTCAGGGGGTTGCGAGGTTATTATATGGGGGGGTCGCGAGCTGTCAGCTTCCACCCCAAACCCTGCTTTGCTTCCAGCATTTATAATGGTGTTAAACATACAAAAAAGTGTGTTTTAATTTATGATGGGGGTCTCATTCAGAGGCTTGCTATATGAAATGGGTCACCAGTACAAAAGTTTGAGAACCACTGAGCTAAATCGACACAGCTGCTTTGACCAGCCCTCGGTACTGGCTTGTAACTGATTAAAATAATAGAACATGAGTTAGAAAGTATTCTTTGAAATTATTTAAATTAACTTATGTGAAATGATACTTTAAATCCAGTTACAGCAACTGACTGATACAGTAAATGAAAGGTATTTGTTTTTTTTCATAGGGAGAATGAGATGCTGTCTTTAGTGAAATGAATATGGTATCCTTAAATCTAGCTCAGGTGACAAATACAACATTTATGTTGTCATTGTTAGATTTTGGCATGATTTGGTTATGATTGGAAGCATGCAAGGACTAAGCTAATTTGTTGGATGAATTGCTTTTTCTACCAGAGGGTGGACTTTTTAAGGTCAAGATTAAAATTAAGTGCAGCGGAGGAAGTTAGAACTAAAGATTTTATTACCGACTCCTTTTTTAAAAATGTTATTTGTATGGACTAATGCCCCTCCTTATTTCTTCACCTGTAAACCTAAATAATTTGCCTTCTCTTTTTGTGATCTCAGACCTACCCACCTTTTTTGTCCTTTGTGCCCCTTGTCTCAGAATTCTTTTGTGCTTTTTTTTAGTCAAAAATCCCAAAAGGCTGTAATGCAGTTATATCAAATTCTACTCTCTCAATAAACCAAGGGGTGGGAGTTTTAGTTACTTTATGGGTACATAAAATATCATTAAAGCTTTCATTATCTTGATACGGGCAGTGTAGCAGGATGGTCACCCGCTCCTGTCATAAAGGGCTTAAAACAGCCCTTGAGAGGGCTGTGATATGTGATAAATAGTCAGTTTTATAAATTCATTGTGCCAGGCCACAAATGTCCAAAGTAGGCATTTACATTCAGTGCAAATTAGGACTGTCAGACGATTAAAAAAATTAATAGCAATTAATCGCGCAATTAAACAATAATAGAATTCCGTTTATTTAAATAGTTTGGGATATTTTCTACATTTTAAAATATATTGTTTTCAATTACAACACAGAATGCAAAGTGTACAGTGCTCACTTTATTTTTGATTCAAATATTTGCGCTGTAAAAAACAAGTAATAGTTTTTTCAGTTCACCAAATACAAGTACTGTAATGCAATCTCTTTATCATGAAAGTTGATCTTACCAATGTAGAATTATGTACAAAAAATAACTGTATTCAAAAATAAAACAATGTAAAATTTTAGAGCCTACAAATCCACTCAGTCCTACTTCTTGTTCAGCCACTTGCTCAGAATAGTATTTTTCAATTCACCTCATACAAGTGCTGTAGTGCAATGTCTTTATGGTGAAAGTGCAACTTACAAATGTAGATTTTTTTTGTTACATAACTGTACTCAAAAATAAAATGATGTAAAATTTTAGTCTACAAGTCCACTCAGTCCTACTTCTTGTTCAGCCAATCACTCAGACAGGCAAGTTTGCTTACATTTGAGGAGAAAATGCTGCTCGCTTCTTGTTTACAATGACACCTGAAAGTGAGAATAGGCGGTCGCATGGCACGGTTGTAGCCAGCATCGCAAGGTATTTATTTGCCAGATGCACTAAAGATTCATCTGTCCCTTCATGCTTCAACCACCATTGCAGAGGACATGTGTCCATGCTGATAATGAGTTCTGCTCGATAACCATCCAAAGCAGTGCGGACCGATGCATGTTCATTTTCATCATCTGAGTCAGATGCCATCAGCAGAAGGTTGCTTTTCTTTTTTGGTCGTTTGGGTTCTGTAATTTCCGCATCAGTGTGTTAATCTTTTCAGACTTCTGAAAGCATGCTATACACCTTATCCCTCTCAGATTTTGGAAGGCACTTCAGATTCTTAAACCTTGGGTCGAGTGATGTAGCTATCTTTAGAAATCTCACATCAGTGCCATCTTTGTGTTTTGTCAAATGTGCAGTGAAAGTGTTCTTAAAAGGAACAACACGTGCTGGGTCATCATCCAAGACTGCTATAACATGAAATATATGGCAGAATGTGAGTAAAACAGAGTAGGAGACGTACAATTCTCCCCCAAGGAGTTCAGCCACAAATTTAATTAATGCATTATTTTTTAACGAGCATCATCAGCATGGACACGTCCTCTGGAATGGTGGCCAAAACATGAAGGGGCATACAGATGTTTAGCATATCTGGCACATAAATACCTTGCAGTCAGTGCTGGTTACAAAAGTGCCATGGGAATGCCTGTTCTCACTTTCAGGAGACATTGTAAATAAGCGGGCAGCATTATCTCCCATAAATGTAAACTGACTTGTTTGTCTTAACGACTGGCTGAACAAGAAGTAGGACTGAGTGGACTTGTAGACTAAAATTTTACATCATTTTATTTTTGAGTACAGTTATGTAACAAAAAAAATCTACATTTGTAAGTTGCACTTTCACCATAAAGACATTGCACTACAGTACTTGTATGAGGTGAATTGAAAAATACTATTCCTTTTGTTTGCATTTTTACAGTGTAAATATTTGTAATAAAAATAATATAAATTGAGTACTGTCTACTTTGTATACTGTGTTGTAATGGAAATCAATATATTTGAAAATGTAGAAAAACATCCACAAATATTTAATACATTTCAATTGATATTTAATTGTTTAACAATGAAATTAAAACTGATTAATCATGATTAATTTTTTGAGTTAAATGCGTTAACTGCGATTACACATTGATTTTTCTTTTAGACAACATATGTTCTTATTAAAAATTTCATGAATTGCATATTAACCAATGCTACATATTCAGTAGACATAAATATGATATGACATTTGTTTTTTTCCTTATTGTAAGAGCAAGGAAGGGGTTTTTTGGTTTTGTTTTTGTTTTTAATTTTTTTGATTTTGTAGAAAATGTCATGACTTCAAGAAAGTGACTTTGCATCTGGGAAACTCTCCAGTTAGCTGCCTTGCAAGTCTTTTCTTCGGGAGTTGTGACCGGTGCAAACACAAATCAGTGGGTTTGATCCTGCAAGTACTTACATGAGCAATACTTTTGACTACAGTCAGGCTACTTATGAGTAAAGGCCATCTGTGACAGTGATTCCAGGGTCAGGCTCCATGGTTCTGATTCAGGAAAACACTTAAGCATGTGCTTAAGTTCCACTGAAGTGGGACTTAAGCACACACTTTGCTGAACAGAAATGCAGTTAAGCGCTTGATTAATGTTTTGTTCTATTCGGGTATACGCAGATATTCTATTTGGCATAGAATACTTTCTCACTTTCAGGTACATCCTGAAGTAAACAGTATAGAAAACTACAGACTTTTTTTTTATTATTTCAAAATATGAAACTAGGAGTTAAATAGAGATGCACACTCTCTCTCATTTCTAACTATGGCGGCAGATATTTCTTACAGTAAATGCAAATTTATAAATCCTTGTAGAAAAGTCTTTTTTAATAATTCTCTTTTTCACAGAACAATGCACGAAGCATCCAACAATAAAAGTAACAGGGCCTAGAACAAGGAAGCTGGAAGGGAGTAAAAGAGGTTTTTTTTCCATTCTTTGGGGTCAGTGAGAAGTCAGGGGAGCAAGTTGTGTTTATTTTAAGCAGAAAATAGAAAACTATGACAGCACAGTTCTTATGACAAACACAGATGGAAATACAGGGAATAGAATGAAACATCTGTGACTGCAGTTTGTAGGTAGAACACAGATTGAAATATACCAAATATAAACACAGTTTGAGAGAGGGAATAAAACCACATCAGTCATTTTAATCTTCACCAGATAGTTATATCTTATAGTCCGTGTTCAGTTTCCTTTTTTCATCACTCTTAGAAGTTTTGGAGTGGAGGATACATCTCAAAACAGAAAAGTTTTATTGTTATACTTTTTGTCAGAAACAGGATACAGAGAACTCCTCATCAATATTTTTATTTTCCTCCTTTGCAGGATTTGTATAAAGAAAACTAAAAATAGTGTTATATTTTTGTTTTAATTTTGAGTGATTTATCTTGGATTCTCTTCCTGTCTCAAGAATCATTAAAAGGGGCAATTACAGTACTTCCAGCAGCATATTTACCTTCTAACATTTTGCTGAATGTGGTAGCGCCATGTGTTATTTATTTATACGATCATCCTTCATATTAGAAACAACACAGTAGAATTTTATTTTCTATAATATTCATCAATTGTGCAGGAACCTTCCTTTCTGTGATTTTGACACTTCTGAAATATGGAGCTATCTTGTTTATCAAAATCAACTCATTCACACTGATCAGCTCATGGCCTTTGTTTTACAAGTCTTATTAATTTCCTAAATATGTCCCATTACTGGGCTCAATACAGGTTCTTTGGCCTTGGTGTACAGGATGTCAGATAAGATGATGCAGTGGTCCCTTCTGGCCTGAAAATACCTGAATCTCTCTGGTTCCCCCCCTCCCCCCCAAATATGTTGTAGGTAAGTCTCCGCTGTTTAAGCCACAGAACCTATGTAGTAACCCTGGCACTGGCACCTGCTGCAGCTGTGATGTAGCAGCACAGAATGCTGTCCTGGGGAGAGAGAGAACCAATGAGAGGGCAGCTTGATCTGGGGACAGGGCTTGGAATCTGCCCCAAAGGGGCAGCTGGAAAAAGCTATTAGAGAAGAAGGAGAGGAATCTAGATGCTGAGCCAGTGGATGAACTGGAGCTGGGGTCGGAGGTGAGGTGATAAAAGAACAGGAGAGTAAAATTAGGAGACTTGGAAGTGAGAAGAAGGAAAGTAGGAAAGGTTTCAGCTCACGTGAAACATTTAAGAAATAGACTTGGATATGTGATCAGACACTATTAGACAGGGCCGCCCGGGGCGGGGGGCAAGTGGGGCAATTTGCCCCAGGCCCCGGGCTCCACAGGGGCCCCCACGAGAACGGCCGAGGCACCCTCCGTGGCCCGACCCTGCCTCCGCCCCTCACCCGGAGTCTCAGCGCATCCAGGAGTGTCCCTGGACAGTGCTGCAGCATGGCTCCGGCGGGGCCCCTGAGCTCCGCCCCGCTCAGAGCTGTGTGGTCAGGGGGCGGGGCTGCAAGCTCCAGCGGGGCCTGAGTTCCCTCCGCTCGGCGTGGAGCTCGCAGCCCCGCCCCCTGACCATACTGCTCTGAGCGGGGCGGAGCTCGGGCCCCGCCGGAGCCACGCTGCGCTGCTGTCGAGGGAAGCTCCTGGATGGACTGAGGCTCCGAGTGAGGGGAGGAGCCAGGGTTAAGGGGCCAGGGCGGGGGGGGGGTTGGCTAAGGGGCAGGAAGTCCCGGGGACAGTCAGGGCACAGGGAGGGGGCAGAGGTTGGGGGGGCGGTCAGAGGACAGGGAATGGGGGGGTTGGATTGTGGGCATTCCGGGGGTCTGTCAGGACTCAGCGGGGAGGTGAATAGGGGTTGGGGCAGTCAGGGGACAGGGAGCAGGGGTGGGGTCTCAGGGTGGTGGTTGGGGGTGGGGTCTCTGTGGGACGGTGAGGGGACAGGGAGCAGGATGGGTCGGGGATTCTGAGGGGGGCAATTGGGGAGCAGGAAGTGGGTGGGGGTCAGATGGGGGCAGGGTTAGGCTGTTTGGGAGGCACAGCCTTCCCTACCCTAAAGCTCATTCAGCAGTTTGAGGCTTGCAGAAGAGCCAAGCTGTTAGCTTTTCCATTAGGGCTACCATCCCTTTCACTTCTCAAATGCCAAATTATAATCTATATTTAATTTTAGTGCCATAGGGAGATTCATGTCAGGGGAGGGTAGCTTCATTTAAAATTAACCACTGGGGGAGGGATCACATGAGAAGAGCAATATCCTTCCCAGCCTTACCAAGGGAGACCCCCCTCCCCTGCATTCCCTGAGGCTTCAAAGGGGTTAATTCAGTGGTTCACAAACTTTTATACTGGTGACCCCTTTCACATAGCAAACATCTGAATGCGACCCCCCCCTTATAAATTAAAAACACTTTTTTTATATATTTAACACTATTATAAATGCTGGAGGCAAAGCGGGGTTTGAGGTGGAGGCTGACAGCTCGCGACCCCCAGTAATAACCTCGTAACCTCCTGAGGGGTCCCGACCCCCAGTTTGAGAACCGCTGGGTTAATTTAATTTTAGCACCCTGTGTCCATTCACATGCATGTGCTATTTTGAGCATTTCAGTTTTGACAACATAGGCTCATCCCAGATTCTGGAACAAGCTCAAATGCTCAGTTCGTGGAGTATGTACATAAGCTATACTAAAGACAAACCCACAGTAACCGTCTCCAGTTTGTGAGGGACCCCATGGAGCCAGTCTCTAGGAAACAGATAAATGCATGGAGGTTAAGTCCATTAATGGCTGTTAGCCAGGATGGGTAAGGAATGGTGTTCCTAGCCTATTTGTCAGAGGGTGGAGATGGATGGCAGGACAGAGATCATTTGATCATTACCTGTTAGGTTTACTCCCTCTGGGGCACTTGGCATTGGCCATTGTCAGTAGACAGGTTATTGGGCTGGATGGACCTTTGGTTTGACCCAGTATGGCTGTTCTTATGTTCTAAGCTAAATGAACCCAAAGTTATGGAGACAGCTATGAGTCAAGGAAGCCAGCAGAGTATCAGAAACCTGGAAAAATCTCTGACTGGATGGGCTCAGGCGTTTGGTCACAAGCTGAGATGGTTCAAAAGTTTTGGATTTTTTTAAGCAGAATTTTTTTATTGTTTCTTGTAACAATCAAACACAGCAAGCAGCAAATATTTGGCCACATACTTCTGAAACCCCAAACCATATTCAGGTTTTGGCAGAGTAATTTCAGCTTTTCAATTAAAAAAAACACAACAAATTTTGAAAGAAAGCAGACATTGTCTGTGATTTTTTTTCTGCTTTTTAAAAACCCCTAGTTTTCGATCCAGAAAAAGTTTTTTGAAGGAAAATATTTGTCCAACCCTTTTAATGAGCTTTAGTGCCTTTTAGCACTAGCTGATGCTGAGAACCAGTGATACCTTGTAAAGAAATTTTCTCAAAACTGGGTTTGTGCCGAGATGCAGAAGGTTTATTTTTCCCAGGGCCGCTTGTGGTGGGGCAGTAAGTGGGGCAATTTGTGACGGGCCCCGCAGGGGCCCCTACGAGAATATAGTATTGTATAGTATTGCAATTTTTTTTATGGAAGGGGCCCCTGAAATTGCTTTGCCCCAGGCCCCCTGAATCCTCTGGGCGGCCCTGCTAATAGAGAAGAGAAGTAAAGGAAAATGAAATCTACTTACACACTAGAGAGTCTCAAGGAAAATAACTGAAAGGAAATATAATTGGTGAAAAAAAGAAATTGATCAAAACGCCGTTATATGAAAACAGATAATGAAAACAGTAAACAAGAAGCCCACCCACGAATAACCTAAAGTATCTGAACAGAATGACTGTTTGAACTTCTGTTGATGGAATACAGTTCAAAGGTGCCTAATAGAGAGAGCCCACTACATGAAGAAACTGTGCTTTTGGATAAACTTGATACAAAGAGGTACAGCCGCAGGAACATCAAATCTAAGGAGCATTTCAAGCCAAAGAAAAGCAAAGAACAGGACAGCAAGAATGGAGCTGGATTTACGGCAAAGGAGAAGAAAAGTTGATTGTTCTCTGAAGTGACAGTATATTGCTGAGTAATCTCCTTTTTTCTTGTTAATAACAACGCATTTGCTATTTACTGCACAGAGTAAGGAAGAGTAGCATGTACAAACGTGCAAAGGTTAATGTGTTGGTAACCTATAGTTCATTATTATTGTGATGGGCCTGGTGCCCCAGCGTCCCCTTGTGGCAGGGCGGGGGGGGGCCCGCTGCCACCACCACCAGCTTCTCTCTGTCTGCCCTGGTGGGCGCGGCGTGGCTAGCGCCGGCCGGTCCCCACGCCCGCGGCGCGCGGGCGGGGCGGAGCGCCGGGTTCATAAACCATAAAGCGGGTGGGTGGGGGGGGGTCGCCGGAGTCCGGCGGGCTCTGCGCGGGGCGGCGGCGCGCGCCGAGCCGGCGCCGCGCGGGCGCGGCGGCGCGCTCGGCGCGGCGCCGGGCGGCGCCGCAGCGCGCGGCGCGGGCGCGCCCGCGTTCATTCGGGCGCCGGGGCGGGCGGCCGGCGCCCCGCCGGCGCGCCAGCTGCCGTGGTCGCGGGAGCGGCGCCGCGCGGGGGGGGCGGTCCCGTGGGGAGGGGGGGGCCGGCGTGCGGGGGCCGAGTCGTCCGGGCGGGCGGCGGGCGGGCGGGCGCCGCGCGGCCCGTTCGGGCGGGGCGGCGCGTGGGGCGCGCGGGGTCCCATAAGCCCCCCCCCGGGGCGGGGTAGCGCTGCGCCGGGCGGCTAAACGTCCTAGGGTGGGGGGGTGGGGGCGGGGAGGGGGGTGCGGGGCTGGGGGACTCCCAGGGGGGGTCCGGTGTTCCTCCCAGGCCGGGGCCTCTCCGGGCCCGGGCCCCACCGCCCGCCGGGATCCGAGCGGCTGTCCAGCTTTCTCTGCCCCGCCCCCACTCACCCACTACTCATTCCCCCCCCTGCCTCTCACCTGCAGCTGCTAGGCGCTGTCCCAGCCGCCTGCCCTGTCCGGTCCCCTGTCTCGCCGGCGGGCTCCCCCCGCCCCGGGCCTCCCCCTGCTCTGGCGCCTCCGGGCCCCGGGGTCCGGTCTCTCCTCCAGGCCCCTCCTCAGCTCTCCTTCTCTCTCCCTCTCCTCCCTGGGCCCAGAGACTGAGCAGACTCCCAGGCTTCAGGCCAGGTGGAGGTCTGTTGCAGGCTTTCCTGGGCTTGGCCAGCTTGAGCATGGCTGGCTCTGTGCTGGGCACTTCCTCTGTCCTGCCCTGCAAAAGAGCCTGACCCTGGCCCCTGCACCGCTGCCCTCCCTCTTCCCCTCCCCCCGTCCCCCCTGAAGAAGTCCCCCCCCCTGACCCTGTCCTGCCCGGCCTCCCCTCCTCCCCGGCCCTCCCAGGGGGCGGGCGTTGGCCATGGGCTGAGGCCGGCCGATGTGACGGCTTGGCGTTTCCATGTGGGGGGAGGCGCGCGTTCCAGCATCGGGAGAAACGCATGATCCATCGCGTGGGAGCCTTTGGGCCCTCACCCGGACACTCAATCACGCCCCCTTCTTCCTGGTGCCACCGCCGGTTTCCTGGGGGTGCCCGGTTTGTGCTGCAACAACTTACCCGTTCTTCTTCCTGTCCTACCTCAGCTGAGGGTGTACCCCACCCCCCTCCGGTCTGTACTCCCACCTGTCACTTGCCCCACCCCTGCTGATGTGTGACTACTGCCCGTCCGGTTGATAAAGGGTCCTCCCAAGGCATTTGAAGGTGCCCCGGTCCCGGGGGTCCTCCTTTGGGTTGCGCAAATCATGGTCCCTCGTCAGTTTGGGGCCGCAGGTGCACAAGTGGCGCCACGTTGGCCGAAAGTTGTCTGCCAGCCGTCCAACCAGACCGTCAAACCGCCGAGTGGGCCAATGCCAGGCCGCCGCCTCCACCTGCCCGCCCCCACCTGGACGGTCACCGCCCAACCTTCCGCCCCGTAGTGTCCCAGGACAGCCTCCACCTTATCTCGGGGGGACAGTCACCTCTTTCCCAGAGGCCGCCTTAAGTCACCTCCTTCTGGCCCAGGTGACGCTTGTAGATGTTCTCCTGGGCTCTACTGCCTACGGCCTGTGTGTCATCCATGTGTGCGTGTCGCGTCGCTGCTCGTTGGTCCGGCTGCAGATCATTGTTGCATGGTTCGCGCCCCCGTGTGTTGGCGATGCAGTCATTTCAGCAGGCGGTTCAGTGAGCGGATCTGCAAATCGGAGGCCGTGTCAACGGGTCTGTCAAGTCGGTTCTCGTCAAAAGTGCTGGAGAGCGAAGTCAAGCCCAAAACTCGTCCAACCCGGCCTGCGGGACACCCGGGGCACCCGACGTGCCAAATGGCATGCGATGGGCATCGGGCATGGATAGGAGCTACTCATGGAGCCCTGCCTCAACGGCTGGGAGGAAGTCTATGGGAACGGACCCACGCTATTCCTCCTGGCTGCATCCCTGACTGACTCCCTCACTTCTCTCTCTCCCATCTCTCCCAGCCTCTCCATAGCTGTCTCCCAGCGCCCTCCTGGCCACTCCTAAGCCTGTGTCCGCACTCGCCCCTCCTGTGCGTGTGTGCTGGTGGTGGTGGTGGTCCGCCCTTCGTCGTCTGGTTTACCTGGTTCCACCTGGCCGCCGCCACCCGGTCCACGGGTACCCCCGCTGTGTCCGCTCCCCTGGTGCTCCGCCACTTGGTGTTCGCTGCCTGGCGGGCCTCCATCGGGCCTCCCCGGTCCCGCCTCTCCTGCCCCAGCTGCCTCGGTTCCCTGTGGTGGGGCTATCATCGGTTCACCGGGTCCCAGATCGACCTCCTCTCTCCGCCCCTCGCCCGGGGGACCTGACTATCCCCCGCCCTGGCCACTGCGCTCCTCCCCTGCCAGACGTGCATAGTCCGCCTGGAAGAGGCCACCTGCCAGCAAGCTGACTGAGAGGACTCTCCGAGGTCTGAATCCCCAACCAGGCTGAATCCCCAGCCCCCCCCGGCGCCTGAGCTCCCCTCGCTGATTGAGTTCTGCCTGCTCCTGGCTCTGAGCCTCTCGTTCCTAGCAGATACAAGGCCCCCCTCCCAGAGGAGCCTCTCTCAGACCCTTCCCCCCGTCCTCCCGATACTGAGCACGGCTTCCTCCCCTCTAGAGTCTCCTAGAGGGTAGAGGTTTCCAGAGCGAGAGGAGTCGCACCCCCAAAGAGGTGGCGGAGGGAGTTCAACCCTCTCGTGGCCCTCGTCAGAGAGAAGAGGTGCCGTCCAGTGGTCCATCCCCAGTGGGGTGGTTGTGAATCTACTCAGTGCAGTGCCGGCCTTGTGCCCATTGTGCGGAGTGCTCAGCGCCCATCCGGCTCGGGGTGGCCTCCAGAGTCTTTAGTGAAGGATTGTAATAGTTCCGTGCCCAACCTGCCTCAACCTGCAGGCGTTCAATTTCACCTTACCGGCAGCATAACCGTCAACCCGAGCCTGGAGATAACCTGCCCACCGCATGATCCGGTTTAATAATCGACCACCACCTCGGGCATATCATCCGGGAACCACGGGTGGCAGGGCACCCCACCACCCTGAGCAGGGGTATGTCCGGGCCTCTTTCCTCTTGTCCAGGGCGGCCGGGCCCATGGCGTCAAAGCGAGGCCACCTTTGGGCCACTCTTGGGCCGGGGGGGCCTTTACACCTGCTTGGGCCTCTCTCTGGCATGTCTGGGCAGGAGGCCAATCCGCCCACTTGCTCTGCCCTTCCCTCCGGCCTGTCTCCGCCCGGGGCCCAGATCGTGTGTCTTCTCTAGTTCCCGGCCCGGCTCCGGTTCGATATGTGAAGCCCTAGTTCTTCTCTAATCGCTCCCCGCCATCGGTTCGTGGGGCGGCGTGCAGTCTGTGGTTCCTGGTGGGCTCTACCCGGCTGCGCTGGATCCGCTGGTCCTCCCGGCGGCCCTCTGGTGGGGCCCTCGTGGCTGAGTCCCTCCCCCCTCCTGCTGGCTCCGGCTCCGGGGCCTCAGCTGGCCTCTCCTGCCTCCGCTCCCCCCCCCTCTCCTCTAGCGGGCTCTCCCCCGGAGCCTCCGCCCCCCCCTCTCCGCTCCCTCCCCCGCCTCCCCAGCCCTCCCCCTCTTCTTCTCCTCTCTCTGCCGCTGGCTCCCCTCCCCCGCCCCCAAATCCTAACTCCAGGCCAGAGCCAGTGGTCCTCCAGTCTCCGCCCGGCCAACCCTGTAGCCTGGCCACCGCCCCCCCACACTCCCAGGGGGCCCCCCCAACCCACCCACCCCCACTAGACACCATGGGTGAGCTGGGGCCACCCTGGGGGATGCCTGGGGGCCCCCCAGGCTGCCCCACAGCTGACCAGGGCCCACCATGGCAATCGGCAACCCGCCGGCCGCCTGGCCCCCCCGACGGGCCCAGGCAGACCCGGCCCATACCCCGCCACCCTGGGTGCCTCCAGTCCACACCAGCCCACGGCCCCCGGCTCGCAACCCGGGGTCCACCCTCCCCGCCCCCCCCTGTCCGCACGTACCCAGCCAGCGCCCCTATTCCTGCCCATGGCTCCTGTGCCTGGGCTCCTTCCTGGGCCTCCCTGGCTGCCCTCCTGCCGCCTCGGGGGCTGGAAGCTCTTGGGGAGCCGCCGTACCGGCGGCTGGGAGCTGGCCGTCGGTGTATGGCTCCCGGGGTGGGTGGGTGTCTGGGGGGGTCCCTTACGGCCGCCTGGGGCCTCCTCGTCGCCCCCTGGGGGGGCCCCGGCCCTCCCCCTGGGACCCCCGGGTCCCTGGCCTGGGGCTGTCTCGGTCTTCTGGCGCCCCCTCCTGGTCTTAGGGCTTCCTCCATCATCTGCCGCCCGGCGGGCTCCATCAGCTCCTCCTTCCTCCCCTCACTGCTCGCCCGCACCTCCACCCGCCCCTTCCTCGGCCGCCAGGACCCCGCGCGAGTCCGCCCGCTGTGGCTTCCCACCACCCCATGGCAGCAGGCCACCGGGCGGCCTGTCGCCTGAACTGGGCGGCCCGCGGGCGGTCGTGCGCGGCCGGAGGCCCAGGCGGCTGTCGGGGCCCCAAGATGCGGTCCGGTGCGCCGGGGCCAGGGCGACAAAAGGCGCGGGCCGGCCCATGGGCCTCGGCCCATGCCCCATCGGCTGGGGCAGGGGCCCAGGTGCCCACGCAAAGGCTGGGCCAGCTCTCCGAGGCGGGCCCCGGGCGCGCCGGGCGCGGCCAGGCAGTGCCGGCGCCGCCCCCCGATCCTCGCGCGCGGGCGTTCTTGTCGGGGGCTGCGACCCGCCGCCCCGCGGCTTGCCCGCTCCTGGTTGACCTGTCCCTGGGCCGTCAGCTCCCGACTGCTGCTGCTGCTGTGTTGCTGCGCTGGGCGCTGCTGCTGTGCTGCTGGGCTCTCCCTGCTGTGCGCTGCTGCTGCTGCTGCTGCTGCCAGCTGCTGGCCTGCTGCTGCTGGGCTGCTGCTGCTGCAGCTGCCTGCTGCTGCTGCTCTGCTGCCTGCCCTGCTCTGCTGCCCCTGCAGGCCCTGTGCCTGCTGCACCAGATGGGTCTGCGCCCCAGGCCAGCGGCCAGGGCCCAGTCATCTCAGGCCCAGGCCCCAGTTGTGCTGGCGGCACTGCGAGCCGGCCCGGGGCCAGGCTTGCGGGCCTGGGGCCCGCGCGTCCCCAGCGGCGGCCGGTCTGCCGGCTAGCGGCGCCCTCTGCACCGGGGTAGGCGGCTAGCGCCCCTAGGGGCTGGCCGCTGGCGGGGGGGCGTGCGCTAGCGGCCGCGGGCCGCCGCGGGCGGGCGGGGGGCGGGCGGCGGCCTGCGGCGCGCCCAGCGGCGCGCCGGGCGGGGCCCGCCGCGGCCCCGCGGCCGGCCGGGCGGGCGGGGCCGCGGCCCGCGCGCCGCGCGCGCCGGCGGGGCGCGGGGGGCGGCGGCGCCGCCCCGCCGAGTTCGCGCTCGCGGGGCCGGGGGCGGCGGTGGGGCGGGCCGCGCCGCCCGCGCGGGGCGCGCCCGGCGCCGGTGGGGCGGGCCGGCGGCGCGAGCGCGCGGCCTCGGGCGGGGGAGCGCGCCCCGCCGGGGCCGGGGCGGGGGGGTGCGGTAAAGGGCCTGGCGCGGGGCGGCCGGTGAGGGGGGGGGGACTCGCCTCTTCCACCGCGGCGGTCCAGGGGGGGCCTGGGCGCGGCCGCCGCCCCCTGGGGGCGGCGGGTCCCCCCTCGCTGTCCGCTGTGGGGGCCCCAGCCGCGGGGCTGTCCCGCGCCGCCGGGCCCCTGGGTCACTCACCCCGGTCTCTCGACGCCCCGCCGCCCGCACGCCCCCGCCTGCTGTGTCCACCCGGCGCCGCTCCCTTGCCCCGGTCTCGCCCTCACCCTGCCTCCTGTGCCAGCCCTGCCCAGTCCCTGCCACCAGTCTGCTGCGGTCCCCCCCGCCCCGCACTGCCGCTCCTGCCTGGCGAGCGGTCGGCTGTGCTCCCGGCTGGCTCGCGGGCCAGCCCACACCCCAGGTCTGGCTCCCTGGGTGGCTGTCTGCTGGCTGTGCAGACCTGCTCCAGCCCAGCTGGGCTCACTGTCTGTCTCCCCAATTATCAATAGTAAGTACTTGGTAATATGCTATATTACTTATCCTCCTGGTACAATTTTTGGGTTTTCCCTTATCATTTTAAATTTTTAGAACTTTATCCCTTTGTCTTGGTTTGCCTCTGCTTCTCCTTGTAGTTAGCAGAGTCTAGCCTAGCTGGGTAATTGCAAATGGGCATCACAAACAGAATAGGAGAACTGCAAAGTCAGAGATACCCATCTTAAAACAACATAAGTCAGTCAGGAGACAACGCAAGAGAAAGTAAGAATGTTAACTTCAGGAACCTTAACTCTATCCCACGATCATCACCACAGTCACGTTATGCACAATTGTTAGGTGTGGAAGGAGTTGATTTTTATTGGTAAGTATCAGTAATAATCAATTTCACCATGTTGGAATTATTAATATTTGAAATTATTAATATTGATATGGAAAATCACCAAATACCAATTTAACCATAAATTCTTTTAAATTTAATAAAGGCCAAATGGTATTTATACAATTTCTCTAAACATGCCTAAAAAGCCTAACTAGTAAGAAATTTACTACATTCAAACAGTAACAAAACACTTATAAGCACTTTATCAAGATACTTACAAATGGGCTAATCTCAGGGGTGCTTAGATCCACATTGGTTGACTCCAGCGTAGTCAGGCAGGTATTAGCAATAAACCCTTTAAGAGTTTACTTTTGATACCGTTTAACAAACACGTGATGTCATTGCCAATTACTGACTTCAGCTAAAAACCAATTTGAGACAATTCACCCTTATTTCCAGTCTTATTCCCGATAAGATTTACAGCCCCCTTTCTTCCTAAGGCCTTTCTTTTCTTATCTCCCTAATCACACTGCTTTACTAGCAGAACAATGGGAAGATTTGGGCTTGTTTCTCTTTAGACAGTTTTTCATTGTCTTGTTACTATAGCTCTTTATTAGTTACTTTTAGAGCCATACACCCTTCCCATCCACTACAAGTAATAGTACTTATTCTCACAGCCTTCTTTTACTTCCTGGTTGGGGCCTTCTTTACAATACCTTATATAGATCCTTAACCAAACTTAAGCAAACTTTAATTCTTTAATTTTGTACTTATCCTACACACCATATACACACAAAATGACCAAAAAATTTCCATTGATGATTATCAGAATATTCAGATAGGCAAAGTAAGAAAAATGCGGCTTGAGAGCTTATTCAAGTCCAATTTAAGGCTATTTACTTTTTATTTTTTGGCAATTTGTGTTTCAGTGGTTATAAAGCTTTAATTTTTTGAATCTCTGTGTCCATTATCATTATAAAATGTATCATAAAATTGTCTCCCCCCCCCGTTTCCTGCAACTGTGAAAATAAAAATAGAAACAAATGCCTAGATAAACATTATTATCCATCGAACTTATAAAAATAACATTGAATTCTGCCATGCCTAACTATTGTACATTTCATTGCTAACAATGCCACATAAACAATATAGGTCTCTACCAAAATTGATAATTTTCTAATATTTCTCTGTTTTAGTGTAAGGGCTTGGCTACACTTGCAAGTTGCAGCGCTGGTGGAGGCTTTCCAGCGCTGCAATTATTCTCCGTCCACACTTGCAAGGCACATCCAGCGCTGCAACTCCCTGGCTGCAGCGCTGGCTGTGCACCCATTCGGGTTGGGGTATAAGGAATCAGGTGTGGACACACACCAGCGCTTTAATTGGCCTCCAGGGAATAAGGAGATATCCCAGAATTCCTGTTCAGCCACTCTGCTCATCAGTTTGCACTCTACTGCTCTGGCCTCAGGTGACCCGCCCTTTAAATGCCCCGGGAATTTTAAAAATCCCCTTCCTGTTTGCTGCAGCCAGGTGTGGAGTGCAATCAGTTAATCTTTACAGGTGACCATGCCTCCACGCGGCAAACGAGCCCCAGCATGGAGCAATGGTGAGTTGCCGGACCTCATTAGTGTTTGGAGGGAGGAAGCTGTGCAGTCCCAGCTGCGCTCCAGCCGTAGGAATTATGATATCTTTGAGCAGGTATCAAGGTCCATGCTGGATAGGGGCCATGATCGGGACGCGCTGCAATGCAGGGTTAAAGTAAAGGAGCTGCGGAGTGCCTATTACAAAGCCCGTGAGGGAAACTGCCGGTTCGGCGCTGCCCCCACGACCTGCCGTTTTTACAGGGAGATGGACGCGATACTTGGGGGTGACCCCACTGCCAATCCTAGGACCACGATGGACACTTCTGTCCCCCACCCTGCTCAGGAGAAGGAGGAGGAGGAGGAGGCAGCGGTGGGGGGAGGAAACGGTGAGTGAAGCTACTGGGATGTGGGAAGACACCCCAGAGTACCAGGAGGCATGCAGCCAGGAGCTCTTCTCAAGCCAGGAGGAAGGAAGCCAATCGCAGCACCCAGCAGTTGCTGAAGGACAAGCAGAGGAGCGAGTTACCGGTAAGCGGCTTTTATTTTCAGGGTGGAAATGTTTCGGGAGAGATGGGGGGAGTTAGGGCTGCATGCATGCATGCCTAGATGTGGAATAGCCCATTGATGTGGTCTATCACGTCGCGGTAATCGGCTGCAGTAATCTCCTCAAAAGTTTCAGCCAGAGCGTGGGCAATGTGCCTGCGCAGGTTTATAGGGAGAGCCACTGTGGTCCTTGTCCCAGTCAGGCTAACGCGTCTGCGCCACTGTGCCGCGAGGGGTGGGAGGACCATTGCTGCACTCAGGAAAGCTGCATAGGGGCCAGGGCGGAATCTGCATTGCTGTAGAAGACCTTCCCGCTCTTCCCTGGTGACCCGCAGCAGCGAGATATCTTCCAGGAGTAACTCCTGTGGAAAATGTTGGGAGACTGTTTAGTGCAGATCCCCCATGCAGCTGTTTGCTGTCCCCAACGCACAGAAACCCCTGCACAGCCCTGAAGCTATCAGTCCTCCTTACTCACCATTTCGTGGCTGCTGTTGTGTTATGTGTGTGCTCTTATTTGTTATGTGAAAAATATGCTAAAGTGAAGACTGTCAACTCCTTCAGTGTGTGGGAATTACTGTTTGGATGAGATAATGAACAATGCTACCCTGTTAACTGTTGCAATTTTTGCCTTCCAAAAGCGACCTTGACTGCTGGACTGCCAATCTCCACCACAGCACAGAGACTACAGAATCTGAGGAAGAAGCCGCGAAAAACCAAGGAAGACATGCTGAAAATAGTTATTGATCACTCTGCTAGAGAGAGTAAACACCTGCAGGAGTGGAGAGAAAGTGAAAGCAGGATCCGCCAGAGACATTGGCGGAGAAACGCTGTGGCAAAGAGGAAAAGCACAGACCAGCTGCTAGGCATCCTGGCGCGCCAAGCCGACTCTCTCCAGGCACTCGTAGCCATGCAGACAGAGCAGTCCCGTGCTGCCCCTGTCCCAAAATTTATTCTCTTCTGCCCCAATGTCAGCTCCAAACCCCCTTCCCCAGCATCCAGGTTCTTACCACCACCAGCTGCCTCCAACACCTGTACGTTCACCAACCAGCCCTGAGAACTATGACCCTTACCCTCTGCACTCAACCCCCATCACCATGCATTATATGCACCCTGAAGTGCAGCAGCCATTGCACAGCACTGCAGACAGGACATATGCAAACTTGTGAATGTACAGTTCACCAACCCACCCCCCTGCCCTAGGTTCCTGAAATGTTGTGTGTCTGTCAATGAAGTACTTTTCTTTTCAATAAAATAAATCTTGGCTTTGAAAACAGTCTTTATTATTGCAGATAGTGAAAGATACCTTATCCCAGTAAAGAAACAGTCACTGGAAATCATGTTAGGGATAATAGAATCCTAACAGTGTAACCACTGCACTTCACTCCCATGCAAGGCAGCAAACATTACTGTTGGCTTTCAGCCTCAAATTCTTCCCTCAAGGCATCCCTAATCCTTGTAGCCCTGTGCTGGGCCTCTCTAGTAGCCCTGCTCTCTGGCTGTGCAAATTCAGTCTCCAGGACTTGAACCTCGGTGGTCCATGCCTGACTGAATGTTTCACCCTTCCCTTCACAAATATTATGGAGGGTACAGCATGCGGATATAACCGCGGGGATGCTGCTTTCCCCCAAGTCTAGCTTCCCATACAGGGACTTCCAGCGGGCTTTTAATCGCCCAAAAGCACACTCCACAGTCATTCGGCACAGGCTCAGCCTGTAGTTGAACCGGTCCTTGCTCCTGTCAAGCTTCCCTGTATAGGGTTTCATGAGCCAAGGCAGTAATGGGTAAGCGGGGTCTCCAAGGATCACAATGGGCATTTCGACGTCCCCTTACTGTGATCTTCCTGTCTGGGAAATAAGTCCCTGCCTGCATCTTCCTGAACAGGCCACTGTTCCGAAAGATGTGTGCATCATGCACCTTTCCAGGCCAGCCTGTGAAAATGTCAATGAAACGCCCACGGTGATCCACAAGCGCCTGGAGAACCATAGAGAAATACCCCTTCTGATTAACGTACTCTGATGCTAGGTGGGGGGGGTGCCAGAATAGGAATATGCGTTCCATCTATCGCCCCTCCACAGTTAGGGAAACCCATTTGTGCAAAGCCATCCACAATGTCCTGCACGTTCCCCAGAGTCACGGTCCTTCTTAGCAGGATGCGATTAATTGCCCTGCAAACTTGCATCAACACGATTTCAACGGTCGACTTTCCCACTCCAAACTGGTTCCCGACTGACCGGTAGCTGTCTGGAGTTGCCAGCTTCCAGATTGCAATAGCCACCTGCTTTTCCACCGTCAGGGCAGCTCTCAATCTTGTGTCCTTGCGCCGCAGGGTGGGGGTGAGCTCAGCACACAGTCCCATGAAAGTGGCTTTTCTCATACGAAAGTTCTGCAGCCACTGCTCGTCATCCCAGACTTCCATGACGATGTGATCCCACCACTCAGTGCTTGTTTCCCGAGCCCAAAAGCGGCGTTCAACGGTGCTGAGCATTTCCGTGAATGCCACAAGCACTGTAGTGTCACACGCGGCAGGCGACTCGATATCATTGATATCATCGTCGGACTCCTCACTGTCACTTTGGAGCTGAAGGAATAGCTCAACTGCCAAACGTGTTGTGCTGACGACACTCATCATCACAGTCCTCAGCAGCTCGGGCTCCATTTCCCACAGAAATCGCGATTCACAGACAGAGAGTAAAAAACAGCAAGCGACTCACAATGACGCCAAACGTGGCCGGAAAAACTGTGAATGCTGGGATGCGAAGCAATGCACCACGGGGCGTTGGGACAGGAAGCGGAATGACCCGCACCCTTCCGTCCCCTTCCCACAACCCACGGCGCCAAAATGGGACGAGGTGCTCTGTGGGATAGCTGCCCACAATGCACCTCTCAATACAGCGCTGCAAATGCTGCAAGTGTGGCCACACTGCGGCGCTGGTAGCTGTCAGTGTGGCCACACTCCAGCGCTGGCCCTGCACAGCTGGACAACCAGCGCTGCAAACTACCAGCGCTGCAACTTGCAAGTGTAGCCAAGCCCTTAGACTTTTTGTTCAGTGGGTCAAGGTCCCTGTGAATATGGCCATTTTAAGCTGCTATAACTATGTGGCTTTCCTAAGTATACATAGCTATTTAAGTGTGGAACACTTAGTTTTAGATAAATTATCCATGTTTTGAAACCTTTCTAAAGCCCATGGACAAACTCTAAAAGTGCACAAGATCTGTGATCCAGGCAACCACAGGCTATGGAAATAAGCTACATAGAGAGTGGTAGAACTTGTGTCTTCCTTACTCAAGCCTTGGCTACACTGGCGCTTTACAGCGCTGCAACTTTCTCGCTCGGGGGTAAAAAAACAACCCCCTGAGCACAGCAAGTTACAGCGCTGTAAAGTGCCAGTGTAAATGGTGCCCCAGTGCTGGGAGCGCGGCTCCCAGCGCTGTAAACTAATCTCGGGGAGGTGGAGTACTTGCAGCGCTGGGAGAGCTCTCTCCCAGTGCTGGCGCCGCGACCACACTCGCACTTCAAAGCGCTGCTGCGGGAGCACTCCCGCGGCAGCGCTTTGGAGTTTCGAGTGTAGCCAAGCCCTTAGTCCTAACCCTGTGCTTACTTTGTTAGACCACACTACCATCCTTAATGGATGTTCTTGTTGCCTAGGTAGCCTTATGTAGTCAAAGTTAGGATGGTTGTTTCCCTTACTTTGCAACTTTTAAAAATAGTTGTGTGTGTGTACGTGTACAAAAGACACATGCCACCTTTTAAAACTCCTTATATTTGAAAGTGTTTTGATACTTCAAGCATTAGACTCTAATTTAGACTATGAACGGAAATATAAAAGTTAAAGTAATAAAGGTTCTTCTTGTTCCTGTTGGGGAAACAATAACAGTTGTTGAACTGTTTAGAAGCCTACATGAGAAGAGGAATGTGTGGAATCAATGGCAATTTGATAGAGGGGCATGTGGCTAGTGAATAAGATCAGCTGTCTGTATGTTCTGGAGGGGAATGTGTGAAACTGAGTGATAAGGTAGGCATTGTTAGCTAAAATCTAAATATCTGGAAGGTGAGGAGGGCTTATAAACTGGATCTGTACAGCAGTTCAGCTTATTTTTTATTCTTCATGACGTTGTATTTAATAGGTCATTTCTCCTTCTAACTGAAATAAATTTGAAAGCTGTAAACCGGTGTTGACCAAAATCTGTGTGTGAATTTCTGACTCAACAAGTAAATAGTAGGAAAAAAATCAAATTAATAGATAACTATTCTAATGTAAATGTTATCGTCAGTAGTTTAAATAGCAACATTAAAAGGATTCATGCTCCTCTCAAAAAGCACAGAAAACTGGTTCCTTTGGATTCATCAAGATCACCAAATATGTGTGACTAAATGTGCCTGTTGAAGGTTTTAGAGCTGATCATTAAGGGAATACCTTGCTGCTAAATGATGAACTTATGCTCAGCTGAGTCCTCAAGGGTTAATACGCTGTTGTTGATGTAGCCTCACACTCTACAAGGCAGCATGGACTCAGGCAGGAGGGAGGAAACACACTAGATGCAGGGCAGTAGCTGCAAACACTTCCCTGCAAAACTGAATAATATGATGATGATCCCATGCTATCCAGCTCCCTCCTCCTGACATCACATGCACAGCTGTACAGGTGCTGACTTTCCAAAGTGCTGGGGGGTGCATGCATGAGTGAGAGAGAGATGTGCATGCCGACCCCATTTCAAGTATCTTGCCCTTTTAAGCAGATTAGCCAGTACAGACAGGAAGCAACAACTTCCAGCAAGCTTCCTCCTTTCTGTCCCTCTCCTCCACTTTGAAATTGGACTTTGAAGAACATATTACATTATTATTATTATTATAGCCTCAGCAGAAATCTGATTTGATCAAATTAATAACAAAAAATGAAGATGCTATGGAAACACCATAACTGATACCAAATAAAGGTCATAGGTTGAGTCTGTAACAGGATAAAAAGGCTGTGTGTCTAATGAAATGTAAGTCTGCGTTCGTTCCTTTTTTCTCATAGCATTTAAAACCAAACACCTAAATGTGTGTGCAGAGAATGTTGTGTTAAAGTTCCTTCCATCTAAATGGTGAAAAATTGCAGAAGACAGAACAGTACACACAGATAACTAATATCTCCTAACTGAGCCAGTCACTTTTTAGAATATGAAATATCATCTCTGTATGTGTACATACAGAAGACAGAATTAACAATTTTGTCAGTTTTTAAAAGGCCTGTGTTCATATACAAACAGCTTAGAATCAATTGGGCATGTTTTTAGCACATTTATATTAGGTGGTGAAAAAGTAAATAAGCCTCTGATCCAGCTCTCACATCTCTTCATGTGTTCCCTCGCACCTGCATGAAGCCTCAGTGGAATCACTGGTGCTGGCTTCCATCTTTCCCCGGGAGTGCTCAACCCCGCTCAGCACCCTGTCTCACCCCCACTTTACCCCTTTCCCCAAACCCCCACCCTGCCTCTTCCTGCCCCTGCTCTGCTCGAGGCCCCGCCCCCACTCCACCCCTTCCCCAAGGCTCATCCCCACCTCATCTCTTCCTGCCCCCGCTCTGCCTCTTTCCGCCCGGTTCTGTTCCCTCCTCCAAGTGCACCTCATCCCTGCTCCTCCCCTCCCCTCCCCAGTGCCTCCTGCATGCCGTGGAATAGCTGATCGCAGCAGGAGGGAGGGAGGGGAGGAGTTGATTGGCAGGGCCACCGGCAGGCAGGAGGCACTGGTGAGCTGGATGCCAGTGGGTGCTAAGAACCCGCTAATTTTTTTCCGTGGTTGCTCCAGCCCAAGCTGCTCCACACAAGCACACGCATCCACCCCCAGATCTGATTGCAGGACTGGGACCTAAATTGGTAGAAGTGTACCAGTATCTTGGCAGATGCTAAAGAGAGTGGCTTAACTAATTAGATTGGAAACATCAATGTGCGTTTGTGCTGTACTTCCAAAACTGTAAGACTTTCATTTTGGATAATTTATGCCTTTTTATGTTTGAGGAATAACTACTTACAAAGTGAATCACATAGCCTGTGTGTTCTGTGTTTCAGTTAATAAAAATGATTTTTTTTTCCAGTGGATGTGCTTGGGTTGGGGAAAATTGCAACAACTCTGCTTAATTTTTCCGATTTATGAAATCAGTAGCAGAAGTTTAAACACTTTGTTTTGCACTCTAAGACTACTCCCCTTGTGCATGTATGAAACTGAGGTACATTCCAAGGACATAGATAGGACCAGTTAAATAGAAGAATGCTATCTAAGACCTTTTTCAATGTCAGTTTTTCATGTCAATCATGTCAAATTATTTTTTGTAAATGTCAGTCAGCAGCTTCACTTTACAATATGCATAATTCTTAACTGTTTATAGCATGAAAAAAGTGTAGTGTTCCTTTAGCAAGTCTGAATTTTTCTGGCATTGTAATTCATTGTTTAGCCTGAATGGGGCATCATCATAAAATCATAGGATCATAGAATATCAGGGTTGGAAGGGACCTCAGGAGGTCATCTAGTCCAATCCCCAACTAAATCATCCCAGCCAGGGCTTTATCAAGCCTGACCTTGAAATCATCTAAAGAAGGAGATTCCACCACCTCCCTAGGTAACCCATTCCAGTGCTTCACCACCCTCGGAGTGAAAAAGGTTCTCCTAATATCCAACCTAAACCTCCCTCACTGCAACTTGAGACCATTACTCCTTGCTCTATCATTTGCTACCACTGAGAACAGTCTAGATCCATCCTCTTTGGAACCCCCTTTCAGGTAGTTGAAAGTAGCTATCAAATCCCCCCTCATTCTTCTCTTCTGCAGACTAAATAATCCCAGTTCCCTCAACCTCTCCTCATAAATCAAATGCATCAGCCCCCTAATCATTTTTGTTGCCCTCCGCTGGACTCTTTCCAATTTTTCAACGTCCTTCTTGTAGTGTGGGGCCCAAAACTGGATCAAAGGCCTGGTCTACACTACGCGTTTATACCGAATTTAGCAGCATTAAACCGATTTAACCCTGCGCCCGTCCACACAACAAAGCGCTTTATATCGATCTAAAGGGCTCTTAAAACCGATTTCTGTACTCCTCCCTGACGAGGGGAGTAGCGCTGAAATCGGTATTGCCATGTCGGATTAGGGTTAGTGTGGCCGCAATTCGACGGTATTGGCCTCCGGGTGGTATCCCACAGTGCACCATTGTGACTGCTCTGGAAAGCAATCTGAACTCGGATGCACTGGCCAGGTAGACAGGAAAAGCCCTGCAAACTTTTGAATTTCATTTCCTGCTTGCCCAGCGTGGAGCGCTGATCAGCACAGGTGGCCATGCAGTCCCAAATCCAAAAAGAGCTCCAGCATGGACTGTATGGGAGATACTGTTTCTGATCGCTGTATGAGGAGACAAATCTGTTCTATCGGAGCTCCGTTCCAGAAGACGAAATGCCAAAGCATTTGAAAAAATCTCCAGGCTATGATAGACAGAGGCCACAGCAGGGACTCAACACAGTGCTGTGTGACAACCGTAATGGAAAGCCAACGAATCAAATGGACGCTCATGGAGGGAGGGAGGGGGGACTGAGGACTCAAGCTATCCCACAGTTCCTGCAGTCTCCAAAAAGCATTTGCATTCTTGGCTGAGCTCCCAATGCCTGAAGGGTCAAAAACATTGTCGCCAATGGTTCAGGGAATATGTTGTCAATTTACTCCTCCTCCCCACCCCCAAAGAAAAGGGAAAAAAATCGTTTCTCACCTTTTTTCAATGTCACCGTATGTCTACTGGATGCTCCTGGTAGACGGGGTGCTGCAGCGCTAAACAGCAGCATCCTCTCCCCTCCCTTCCCCGGTGGCAGACAGTACGGTACAAAATGACTGATAGCCGTCCTCGTTGTCATTCTGTGAGTGCTCCTGGCTGGCCTCAGTGAGGTTGGCCAGGGGCGCCTGGGAAAAAATGGGAATGACTCCCGGTCATTCCCTTCTTTAAGCTTTGTGTCCTGGAGATTCAGTCCTGGCAGATGATGCAATAGGGCTGGTAACCGTCCTCATCATAGCAGCTGGAGGCTGAGCTCCTCTCCCCCTCCCTCTTTCATGTCTAATGGAGATTCTGGACTATCATAGCAGCAGGAGGCTGTGCTCCTCTCCTCCGCAACCCTTTAATGAGTAATGGAGATGTCCTGCCTGGAATATCATAGCAGCTGGAGGCTGCCTCCATCTCATTTTATCTCACTAAAAAGTCAGTGTTTCTTCTTCCTGCATTCTTTATTACTTCATCACACAAATGGGGGGATAACTGCCACGGTAGCCCAGGAGGGAAGCAACGGGTGGGGTTGTTGCAGGGGCACTCCCTAGAATGGCATGCAGCTCATCATTTCTGTGGGATATCTAGGGCTCTGACCCAGAGCGGCTGTGCTCTCTGGTTCTCTAGAAGACTTGCCCCATATTCTAGGCAGGACTGACTCTATTTTAAGACAAAATATAAAGAAGGGAATGACCTGGGAAGTCATTCCTATTTTTGTCCATGCGCCCCCAGCCGACCTCAGCGAGGCCAGCCAGGAGCATCCATGACAGCAGCAGATGGTACAATATGACTGGTAACCGTCATCGCCAATTTCCAAAGCAACAGACGGTGCAATAGGGCTGGTAACCGTCTCTGCTACCTTGCAAAGGCAAATGAATGCTGCTTTGTAGCACTGCAGTACGGCGTCTGTCAGCAGCATCCAGTACACATACGGTGACAGTGAAAAAAGGCTAAGCGGGCTCAATGGTTACCATGCTATGGCGTCTGCCAGGGCAATCCAGAGAAAAAGAGCGCGAAATGATTGTCAGCCGTTGCTTTCACGGAGGAAGGATTGAGTGACGACATTTACCCAGAATCACCCGCGATACTGTTTTTGCTCCATCATGCATTGTGATCTCAACCCAGAATTCCAATGGGCGGGGGAGACTGCGGGAACTATGGGATAGCTACGGGATAGCTACCCACAGTGCAACGCTCCGGAAATTGACGCTAGCCTCGGTACATGGACGCACACCGCCGAATTAATGTGCTTAGTGTGGCTGCATGCACTCGACTTTATACAATCTGTTTTACAAAACCGGTTTATGTAAAATCGGAATAATCCCGTAGTGTAGACATACCCAAAGTTGGTTTAAAATAATTGACAGACCTTGCTGTATTTTAAAGATCATCTTACACTCTTCCAAAAATGTTGAGAGAATGTGCTTATAGAATATGTCCATAGTTATATATAATATAAAAGGAACTGTGGGGTTCCATATTTAGTGTCTTTAAATGCTTCCATTCTGTTTAATCAATTAACTAGTAAAAAGATGGCATGGTTGAGAGTTTGGGTCTTTAATTTAATTGCACTGCCCTGTAAATTTGCCCTGAAAATAAAATGAGATTGTTTCTAACTGTCTTATACTCAGTAAAAAATAAAATTCTGCCATTTGATCTTAGCCAAAGGTTGTGGTGATAAGAGGACCAGAATGTAAACCTTTTTTGAGTTATTATAGCTCTGCAGGGTTATCAGGAGTAAACCATAGTAAAAACTTATCAATAAAATAGATTTGACTCTAAGTACACACAGATAACCAATATCTCCTAACTGAACCAGTCACTTCTTAGAATATGAAATATCATCTTTGTGTGTGTGTATGTACACACACACACACACACACGTTAGATTGAGTGCTTGTTAAATTCGTAGTTAGCTGCGATTATAAAGTGCGAACACTGGTTAGAGATCAGCCCCCTCTAATATCCAAGCTGTCACAAACTTGTCATAAAAATCTCAGAATGAGGGTCATAAAAACCAATAAAGTAGGATGATTGAAATGATGAGGGTTTTTTAGCCTCTGTAAAACTCTAATGCATCATTTTTGTATTATTGCTCATTATTATGTAATCATAGAGCCTAGAATCCCTCATCATGGACTAGGATCCCATTGTGTTAGGTGCTGTACAAACACAGAACAAAAAGACTGCACCCTCACCGAAGATCTTACAATCTAAACAGGGCTTTTTATAGGGGGTGCTGAGATACATTGAACCAAACTGTAAACTCTGTGTATCATGGAAACCACTTGAACCACTAGCACCTCTAGTTCCAGCACCTGTTAATCTAAATATAAGAAAAGATGATGGTGGATGAGGAATAAAAGGAAACAGTGAGACAGTATTTGTCCTCATGATAGGCAGGGGTATCAGTTCATCAGTGGCTTAACTGTTGTCAAGTTTTGCATAGCATCATGAGTGTTTTGAAGGGGATAATGAAGCTTTGCAGATGTTTACAGGGAGCTCCTCCCATGTGTGAGGGGCAGCATGGGGAAAAAGCCCAAAGATGCTTGTTTGAGAATTTAGCAAGTGGGCTACAGTCTGGCATCATAGGCTCATCTGAGGTAGGAGTTGACATCTTGATAGTAAATGAGAGATGGTAGGTAGGATGGGGATTGGCTGTGAAGGGCCTTGAAAGAGAAGTTTAGTAGCTTGTATTTGATGTTATAGAGAAGGGGGAGCCAATGGGGGAGATGCAAAGAGAGGGGTGACATGGTCAAATCAACAGACTAGAAAAAAGATCCATTCTAAATGGACGTGCCGGGTCCAGGTTGTGCCATCCTTTTCTCTGGCTTTGACAAATGCAGTAATCAAAATGTGAGATGATGAGTTCTGGATGAGAGTTTTAGCTATGTGGGTGGATAGGAAAGGCAGTATCTCAGCCTTGGCTTACACCTAAAACGTAGGTCAACCTTGCTATGTTGCTCAGAGGTGTGAAAAATTCACCCCCCTGAGAGATGTAGTTAAGCTGACCTATGCTTGATGTAGAGACTGTTAGGTCAATGGAAGAATTCTCTGTTCTTGGTCCCCCTCTCTTCTCCCTCTACACCTTATCTCCCTTTGCACCTTATGCAACCACAATGGAAGAATTCTTCCATTGACCTAGCTACTGCCTCCTGAGGGGGTGGCTACCACAGTGACAGAAAACCCCCTTCCATTGCTGTAATAAGCGTACTTTGCAGTACTACACCGTGTAGCTCTGTTTTAGCCATATTTAATTTGAGTTGATGGCTAGATGTCAATGAGGCATGTCAGACAGGCTGAGATTTTAGTTATGGCACATGAAGATAGTTCTGGAGTAGTGAGGTAGATCTGTGAGTTGTCAGCATGTAGTTGGTAATTGAATTTGTGTTTGCATAAGGTGCAAAGGGAGATAAGGTGTAGAGGGAGAAGAGAAGGGGACCAGTAACTGAGGCCTGTAGAACTCCACCTAAAAAGTTGGAGGACTGTCCTCCACAAGACTCACTGATGGAGCAGTAAGAGACATAGGAGAACCATGAGATAACAAACTTGTGTAATTTACTGTCTTCTATCCTCCCTTACTCGTTTTACAGCAGTATTTCTGCTGTTCAGTCTCTTCTCACTGTGTTTTAGTGGCTGTGATGATCAGCTGCTTCCTCAAAATTTAAATTGTGACTGAATCTGTAAGATTTTAGGACTAAAAATGTCAACTACTCAACTTGAGTTTTTTCCAAGTTCAGTTATCCCACTTCAGATCTTAAACCCTTTTTAACAACGAGTGTGGGGAAATATATATTACACACGCTGTAAGCAAAAGACGTGAAATCCTGGCCCTATTGATGTCAGTGAGGGTTTTGCCAGTGACATTAGTGGGAGCAGGCTTTAACCTAAGGATTTTTTGACAAAATCCTTGGGATTAAAAGGCACTGCATTAAGACTGACTCAACAAGAATAATGCCCATTTTGAGAAATTGCATGTATATTTTTTATACTGTACTTTTATTTCTTGATTTTTTTGTTATCTCTGAAGCTAAGGCAACAACAGTTTAAATTTTACAGCTGTACAACCCTACAGACGTAAGTTTGGGCACTATTTCTCTGCAGTTGTGAGAGATACAGAAGGGAAATCTGTTTGAACCATCTTTAATAAAAAGAAGTAGAGTTCAGTGCATTGAAATATGTCTGAATCCTGTTCTCTGCCTGCCTGAAATCCAAAGCAGACTGGGAAAATCAAAGTCTTTGACAGTACTTTCATTCGTTTAAAAGCCTGGATTGTTCATGAATATGGTGGAGATAGAATTATTTTTCACTTTCACATTTTGAAGGTAATAAATTAACAAACACATGAGGAAAAGTTAGGAAAAATAGTGGATGTTGATCTATATGTGCTTACATTAAGAGGTACAATTAATTATTATTTATTTATTTTAGTGCAAACATGTTTTTGATAGCAGTAATGGAGAATTGGAAGACTGATTATTTCACATATTAAAACGGATTGTTTACCAGTAGAGGTAAGAACAAAGTTTTTTTTTCTTCTAATAGTTTATTGACCCTCTTTTGTCACCTGACATCCATGCAATTCCTACTACAGGCAGTGAGAATTAAAGGTGTAAATGAAAGCAGAATTTTGGCCCTAAGCATAGCATAGAATAGAATGATTGTAACTGACATCTGACTCACTAATTGTAGTTTAATGTAAGGATTTCCATTCTTAATGCTTAATTCTATTGGATTTCAAAATGATCTTCAGATTTTACCTATGTAAAAGAACTAGACACACTACAGTAGAACTTAAAGAGTTTTGAACTCCAGAGTTGTGAACTGACTGGTCAACCACACACCTGATTTGGAACCAGAAGTATGCAATAAGTCAGCAACAGTCAAAAACCAAATGCAGTACAGTACTGTGTTAAATGTAAACTGTTAAAAAAAGAAAAAGGAAAGTTTTTAATAAAAAAAGATATGAGAAGGTAAGGAAACTGTTTTTGTGCTTGTTTCATTTAACTTAAGATGGTTAAAAACAGAATTTTTCTTCTGCATAGTAAGGTTTCAAAGCTGTATTAAGTCAATGTTCAATTGTAAACTTTGGAAAGAACAACCATAACGTTTTGTTCAGAGTTATGAATATTTCAGAGTTATGAACAACCTCCATTCCTGATATCTTCGTAACTCTGAGGTTCTACTGTACTTTGTATTAGCTACTGTACTTTTACTAAAACCTTGCATTAGTTCTGGTCTTTGCATTATGATACACTTCGCTTTCATTATGAGGTCTGCTGTAGTGTATGTGTGACATTTATATAACTGCATTGACTCCTGTTGTGTGCAATGTGGTGGTGTAGCTTGGGATATTAGAGAGACACATTGGATGAGGTTGTGATGGGTTGGATCACAGAGACCCCCCCTGGGGACTGCCATCTGATGTGCTGAGACTACCTCTGAGCCAGTTTTCCCTGCCAGCTTGAAACTACAGTACCCTGTCTTGTTGAGCCAGACATGCTAGCCTGCTGCAAACACTGACCCAGGTCTCAACCATGTCCCCCAAAAACTGCAGACTTAACTGAAGACAGCTTAATAAGTGCTCCTGTCTCTAGCACCCAGACACCCAGCTCCCAATAGGATCCAAACCCCAAATAAATCCGTTTTACTCTGTATAAAGCTTATACAGGGTAAACTCATAGATTGTCTGCCTTCTATAACACCGATAGAGAGAGATGCACAGCTGTTTACTCCCCCAGGAATTAATTACTTACTCTGGGTTAATTAATAAGCAAAAAGTGATTTTATTAAGTATAAAAAGTAGGATTTAAGTGGTTCCAAGTAATAACAGACAGTACAAAGTAAGTTACCAAGCAAAATAAAACAAAAAGACACAAGTCTAAGCCTAATACAGTGAGAAACTGGTTACAGATGAAACCTCAATAAAGGTAATAATTGGAGATATACCAATCTCCTAGAACTAGAAGGGACCTTGAAAGGTCATCGAGTCCAGCCCCCTGCCTTCACTAGCAGGACCAATTTTTGCCCCAGATCCCTAAGTGGCCCCCTCAAAGATTGAACTCACAACCCTGGGTTTTGCAGGCTAATGCTCAAACCACTGAGCTATCCCTTCCCCCTCACCCTCAGAGATGTTCCAATAAGCTTCTTTCACACACTAGACTCCTTTCTAGTCTGGGCCCAATCCTTTCCCTGGTACAGTTCTTGTTCCAGCTCAGGTGGTAGCTAGGGGATTTCTCATGACTGCACCCCTTTTGTTCTGTTCCACCCCCTTATATATCTTTGGCACAAGACAGGAATCTTTATCTCTTTGGGTCCCCACCCTTCCTTCTAAATGGAAAAGCACCAGGTTTAAGATGGATTCCAATACCAGGTGACATGGTCACATGTCCTGTGAGACCCCCAAGCCTTCATTCTTCCTGGCCTGACTCACAGGAAGGCTTGCAAGTAAACAGAACCATCTACAGTCAATTGTCCTAGTTGATGGGAGCCATGAAGATTCTAAACCACCATTAATGACCCACACTTTGCATAACTACAATAGGACCTCAGAGTTATATTTTATATTCCAAATTTCATATACAAGAATGATACATTCATACAAGTAGGATGAACACACTCAGCAGATTATAAGCTTTGTAATGATACCTTACAAGAGACCTTTTGCATGAAGCATATTCCAGTTACATTATATTCACACTCATTAGCATGTTTTCATAAAATCATATGGAGTGCAATATCATAGAGGTAATATATCTTTTATTGGACCAGCTTCTTTTGGTGGTAGAAGCAAGCTTTTGGGCCACACAGGTGTGAAGAAGAGCTCTGTGTGGCTCGAACCATTGTCTCTCTCCAGCAGAAGTTGGCCCAATAAAAGATATATTACCTCACCCACCTTGTCTCTTGACTCCTGTTACTCATGCATAGCTGGTTTTCCACAAAGCAATTTACTATTTCTTAGGCAGGAGATGAGTGTTGAGTTAAAGAAACACTGCTTTCTGGATGCTAATCACCTTTCTTAAGACCCAATATGGACTAACCTTATCTGATTATTTTCATATTACTGCTACTTGTTGAATTTTCTTAATTAAGAGGCAATATTTTGCTACTGTTGAAAGCGGTGGAAATTTAGTTATTGATTTCAGTGTTATCATGTTTTGGCCATGTGCAAAGAAACACTTTTAAAATTCTGTTTTATTCTTTTTACTCAGCTTTTTTGGTGCTACAACATATGTAACAAACAGAAATCATAGATATGAACAAACATTGTTGGAGAAGAAACTCAACCCTACACAATCTGTAACTGATTTGTAACTTTTAAAACTGTACAGTAGGAAGAATGTTGAAATTCAAGACACTGTTCTTGCTTGCACTGACATGATTTAAACTGAAGTGGAACATAGTGATTCAGTCTGTTTTTAAAACTGATAACCATCATAAAAAGTGAATTAAGCAAAGGAATGTCAAAATAGTGTTCTATGTGGTTAGGATTAAATGGGGTCCTAGCAATATTCTTCATTTTATTTTTGTGGCTGAAAATGAATGTGAAGACTTCTTATAAAAGAAATATAAAATCATTTTTTTAAAGGGCTAGATAGTGGTTTTGCCAGAAGCCCTGTGTATGGGATGGCATGAAAGTGCACTGGACCTTGGAGCAGTGCAGGGAAAGCATGGTGCCTTAGAGAAGCAAGACTCCCTTCCCTCACATTGCTTCGGGGGTAGTAATTTGCTACTGGCCAACACCTATATTTAAATTACTAACCCCCCATCCCACATGCTGGCTCAGCTGCACTAACCAAGTATGTTTTGGAGTGGAGATGTGGAGCTGAATCAAGGAGTGGCAGTAGGAACTGCTGGCATGCAACATCTGCTTACCCCTATTGCACTCAAACTCAAAGAGAGGTAGTGTTGAAGCTTATACGCAGCCCATGCCACATACTGGTCCTGAAAAGAAAAAAAGTGTCTTTTCGCCTCTGACTACAAAAAAATGTTTTTTTCTCTGTTTGTTTCCAGTAACTAAGGTGCAGACAACAATTTTGGCTTATGCGTCTACATAAAAATGAGTGAAGTACAGGCTATGGTAGAATTCTCCGTGGAGCTCCACAAATTCTACAATGTGGATTTGTTTCAAAGAGGGTAGGTACTGCATTCTTCCAAAATGAAGAGGAAATTGTACTGTAGTGGATGGCTGTTACTGAAAAATCTTAATGTTTAAGTTCTGTTAGTATACTTATTCTTTTAAGGTATGTGGCTATATAAGCATTGTAAACAAAGTTCAATAGATATGTCTGTCTTTGCCATAGTGACATTTCATGTTTTATTACTAGTTTTGTATGGTGACTTGAAAATTAAATGTTTACTGCTTATTAGAAGTAGCTGCCCTTCCCCAGTATTATTATTACTGGGGAAGGGCAGCTACTTTCTTGGGGTTTACATAAAGGTTCAAAAATCTTAGGCATAGAACTTCAGCTAATATCAAATACTTATAGTCTGATTGGAGAGGGGTGAAAGGACTACAGATTCTAAATGTGAATTAAGCTCTTGTCCAGGCCCTTGCCCTCTCCCACCTTAACTACTGTAATCTCACTGTTTTAAACTAATGCAGCCTTGTCTTCTCAAGTCCATTTAAAATGTTGCTGCCAAAATCATCTTCCTAGCTTATTGTGGCAATGGCATATCCTACGTGAGCTCCTCCACTGGGTCGCCTGTTTATCTAGTCTTTCATCTCATTGCATCATGCCTCAACACAGACATCTCTCTTGCCGGCTTGTCCATTTCTTCCATTAGCACCTGCATAGGTTCTTCTACTCCATCAGGCCCTGAGAAAATCACAGATTGGTTTAAAAAAAATTACAGCAGTGTCATGGGTAAATGTTCCAATTTCACAGGATATGCACAGCCCCCAGGCCCTTTACCTACCCAGCAGGAGGTGGAAGGCCCTCTCCCTCCCCAGCGGGGAGGTGGAAGTGGGTATTCTGCTTCTGCCTGCCTGCTTAGGCTGCAGCTGCTCGTTGGAGGTTAGTGGGCCAGTCCTATTCCAGGAAGAGTGGGCGAATAGGGAGATTTCTCACCCCATGGTGCTGGCTGGTCCAACCCAGCCTGACCCGGGGTAGGGATTAAAGCCCAGTTTGCTCTGAGCTCAGCTCCAGCCCAGACGACTGCTGCTGCTTCCTGTCCAGCCAGTAGGGAGAAGGGGGTGGTGCTGACCACGCAGTGACTAGGAGTCCCAGCCCAGCGAGCCCCACAGCAGACCCCTCTGGCCTAGGGGAGACACCACAATGCAGGCTGGCAAGTAGCTGCTGAGACTGGGATCCATCACCTCCCTGATCATTGTGTGTGTCTAAGTTCCATGAGTGCTTTTAAAAAGTGTGTGTGTGTGTGTGTGTGTAAAATACAGCTTTTTTTATTTAATATAGTAAAACGTTCTTGTAGGAACCATTACAAAATATCCAGTATCCTGTGGGTGCTCCATTTCAGGTGTGTGTGCGCCCTGTGCTTTAATCAGAGATTTTTGGTAGCGATGCCTATTTGGTCCATGCATGTTACCCACACATTCTGCTGCCCCATGCCAAGGCTATTTGGAGCTGTGCAGGTGAACTGCTCTCAGTTCCTTTTCAATTGCCTTTGTCCTGAGATGGAGTCTGCAACATGTATCTGTTCTCCTTTTAGGATTTAGATAGTTTATAATTACTTACCTCTTAGTGTTTCGGTTGTTTTTTCTGTTTTCCTCTAAAAATAAAATCTTTTTATTCTTAGATGTAGTTAGATAGTAGTTTAGAACTGCCCTTTCTTGGGGTTGTCTCTTTTGTTGTTTTTTCTCAGGAATGCCAGGTTCTCAGTACTCCTAATGCCCCACAAGATCTCGGTCATCAGAAACCACTAGAGATGTAGGCTGTACTGTGTCAGTGAATACTTCTGTAGTACTGAAGTCCTCATCAACATCTTCCGCTAAAGAGAAGGAGGGAGGTGTAAATCTCCAAGAAGATCTTGGTCACCAGCACACATCAGGGCTACAGAGACCTCAGGTCCCAAGGGGAGTTCAGTGTAGGCTCTGAGTGATGCAGGTACTGCAAAAGCAAAGAAGAGAACTCAGTCTAAGACCGACTTTTGGTATCTGGATCCTGACTGGCAGAGACATGGGTGTCCCAGAACAGCACTCGGTACCGATATCAAGGAAGTCAACTGTACCAAAGACCACTAGACCCCATATAATACTGAGGGAGTCAGAGCCGATGCACTTACAGGCCAAGTGCTCAGTGCTTGCTACATCAGTACCGAAGCCATCCTCCATAGGCTCTGTCCCGGACCAGTCTTTGTTACAGTCGGTACCACGAGAGTTTAGGTACCCTAAACACTAGATAATCTCTTCAGAGCCAGAGTCCACCATATTAACGAGTTTTGGGGGTTTGTCAGCGTCAAGACCATCTCAATCACTGATCACTGTATCACATAGGGAACCAGGCTTGCCCTAATCTACTTTGCAAATTGAACAGCTCCCCTCCGTGACCCCCGGAGAATGTGTAAGCAGACTCTTCAGATTCTCAGGTCGTGATGTAGAACACATCCCTCCTACATTGATGTTTTACAAGAGAATAGACCTCAAATGATACCCTCCTGGCAGAAACACAGATAGATGCCTCCATCTATGCCTTTTGGCCTCCCTCAGTGGCCTTGCTGGAATCTGTGGGTGTTCTAACACCAGCAATTCGTGATGAGGTCTTCACATTGTTGGAGGAAACAGAAAAGAAGGCATTATCTTCAACCTTCTTTGTCACCACCCATGCCAGAGGAAGAGACCTGTGAGGAGAAAGATGCAAGGGCAGATAAGGAGGTGACACCTCTTACAAATATTTCCTCTTCTTACCTGATGTATCATGCCTCCACCACCTTCTGTGGCAGATGACTTCAGACAGTTTCAGGAAATGATAAAGCAAATTGCTGACACACTTCAGATTCCCTTGGTGGATGTTCAGGAGTCCCACCACACACTTCGTCATGGATGAGAATTGCTATTCCAGTGAATGAAGCTCTTTTGGAGCCCACTAAAGCAGTTTGGGAAACTCTGGCTACAATACTGTCTACCTGCAAGAGAGTGGATGAAAAGTATTAGGTTCCTGCCAGGCAATCGGCGTTTCTATTCTCTCACTGAGCTCTGAACTTCCTAGCAGTAGAGGCTGTTAATGAAAGGGGCAGGCAACATAGCTCTAAGTCCACCCCATACAGCAAGGACTATAAGAAGCTCTATTTTATTGTATTTTTTTGCCTCAAATCCTACATTTCAGCCACATTTGAGTTCAGAATAATAAACCCTCAGGTGCTCATGGCCAAATATGACTACATAAATTACAACAGATTTAGTTTCTTTATTGAACATCCGCCATAGAAACACTGTGATCAGTTTAAAGCCACTGTTCAGGAGGGATAACCTCTAGCAAAAACATTGCTCCAAGCCTCCCTAGATGCGGCAGATGCAGCACAGTCTATATCCAATTCGGTGGTCATGAGAAGAACGTCGTGGCTGCAGATGTTGGGACTTCTGAGAGAGGTTCAAAGTACCATTTGAAGATCTCCCCTTTGACGGTTGCAAGTCCATTGTGGACCCAATTGATTTCTGTTTACATAAAGGACTCAAGAGTCACGCTGAGATCCCTTTGAATCTATGTTCCTGTAAATAGGAGAAGATTTTATAGATTTCAGATGGCATAAAGAGCATGCCCAGCCCTGTATTCAACCTACCGTAGGCTCTCTGAACCCCTGGCCAAGAGACCAAGGTACTCAACAACATCCTTCCAGCCATCCAGGTCCTTCAGGCAACAATTACGATGGCTTGGTTGAGTGTCTCTAACCATCCAGTCGATGGGACTTTATAGCTGCAACATTCTAACCCACTCTCCTCATTTTGGATGCTGCTTCATCCCCTTTTTAAGGATGCATGGGAGCGTATAACCTCAGACAAATGGGTTTTGGAAGCCATAACCTCTGGTTACACTATACATTTCAAGGCTCTCTCTCCTACCCATCCCTGTCTTTCTTCAGGGACTCCTCTCACAGTCAGTTACTAGAACAAGAAGTGACCTCACTGTTAAGTTTAGGAGCAACACAGAAGAAGGGGATTCTACTCAAGCTACTTCCTGATACCCATAAAGAAGGGGGAATGGAGACCAGTTTTAGAACTCAGGCTGCTAAACAGACACATAAACTTAAAACAGCAAAAATTCAGGATGATGACCCTGGCAGCAATAATTCCATCATTACAGCTAGGAGATTGGGTCACAAGTCTTAACCTACAAGATGCATATTTTCATTTTGCTATACACACAGGAGGTTTCTTTGTTTCCAAATCAACAACGAACACTGCTAATACAGGGTGCTTTCTTTTGGACTATGTTTTGTACCAAGGATGTGCTCGAAGATTCCAGCAGTAATTGCTGGCCACCTGTCGTTTGGGCATAATCATTTTCCCGTGTCTAGATGATTAGCTGATAAAGAGCGGATCGTGTTGGGAGGTTTGGAGTCAGTAGAGACCATGTGTTCTCTGTTTCACAGCCTGGGCCTTCAAATCAACCTCAGAAAGTCCATTTTGACTCCACTAAAGTGTCTAGATTTCATAGAAGCTTTCTTGGATGCTTTGATGGTCACAACATAGCTACCATCCAGCAGATTTCTCACACTAGTGAACCATGTCTCCAGGATTCAGGGAAAGTTACAGTAAAAGATTGCCTTCAACTGCTGGGACATATTTGCATGTGTCTTTGTAACTATCCAGCTGATTGCCTAGCATTATGATATAATGGTCCTTCGTACATTTACTAACAAACTGAGGGCTTGTCTACACAGGGACACTCAGAAAAGTTAATCTGAATTAACTAAAAGTGTGAATTTAAAGTGCATTAATTAAGCGGCATTTAATCCCTGTGTGGACACTCTCATTCTGGATTAAACTGGCCTTAATTCTGTTCCTCTACCTCTGCCAGATTCCCACAACTCTAGCCTAGAGGGTAATAAAATTTGAGTGGAGTTCTGTTGGTTTCTTTCTTGGGCTTGACAAGAACCAACAGAACTCCATTGGCCATCACCTTCAGTCCTCAGCTAAAACCTCTCCAACGCATTATCAGTGATCTACAGCCAATCCTGGACAACGATCCCTCACTTTCACAAGCCTTGGGAGGCAGGCCAGTCCTTGCCCACAGACAACCCGCCAACCTTAAGCATATTCTCACCAGCAACCACACACTGCACCATAGTAACTCTAACTCAGGAACCAATCCATGCAACAAACCTCGATGCCAACTCAGCCCACATACTTACACCAGCGACACCATCACAGGACCTAACCAGATCAGCCACAAAAGCACTGGTTCATTCACTTGTACGTCCACCAATGTAATATACGCCATCATGTGCCAGCAATGCCTCTCTGCTATGTACATCGGCCAAACTAGACAATCCCTACGTAAAAGGATAAATGGGCACAAGTCAGATATTAGGAATGGCAATATACAAAAACCTGTAGGAGAACACTTCAACCTCCCTGAACACACAATAGCAGATTTAAAGGTAGCCATCCTGCAACAAAAAAACTTCAGGACCAAACTCCAAAGGGAAACTGCTGAACTTCACTTCATTTGCAAATTTGACACCATCATCTCAGGATTAAACACTGGCTAGCCAACTACAAAAGCAGTTTCTCCTCCCTTGGTGTAAACACCTCAACTGCTAGAAGAGGGCCTCATCCTCCCTGATTGATCTAACTTTGTTATCTCTAGACTGATTCTTGCCTGCATATTTATACCTGCCTCTGGAAATTTCCACCACATGCATCTGACGAAATGGGTATTCACCCATGAAAGCTTATGCTTCAATACTTCTGTTAGTCTATAAGGTGCCACAGGACTCTTTGTCGCTTTTTACAGATCGAGACTAACACGGCTACCCCTCTGATCATACTACATGTCAATAAATTCTAGAAAATGCTCTTTGATAGTCACCATTGCAGGGACATTTTCACTAGGTTCTGTTGTTGTTACAAAATGCACCATTAAAGTCATTTGTTCCATAAGGCTGATGTTAGGTGTGCAGTCTAGAATAACAGAGTAGTATCTTGCTGACTTCAGATCTGCCACAATCTTCTGTTTGACTTTTGTTGCCAGTAAGTGTATGGTCTCATTTTGAGTTGTTTTTCCCAGGTAATGGTGTGTGTACATTTCTTGGGTGGTGACTCTTCTCAGATGCTCCTGGAGTACAGCATAAAACTCAGCCATCAGCTCCACAATTTTAAGGAAGTTTCCATTGTTTGGTACATACAGCTGATCTGAAGTGCCACACAGTGCTAGGTTTTGAGTAGCAAGCATTCTCACAATGGCAATGAGCCTTTTCAGAACATTTTGCCAGTAAAGAGACTCTGATGCAATCTTCTCTTGATGCTGATCATCTAAGGTGTCCTTTAACCTTAGTCTCATCTCAAGCTCTTTCCACCTATGGAATGCTCTCTGGTGATTTGCTGCCTTCTCATGGCATGCCAGATTTCTAGCCAGATTTTTCCTGTCCTTTGTTCCTGTAGAACCCAATGTGGCTGGAACATTAGACTGGAAGAGTTTGCAACAAAAACAGTATGCAGCATTCTGGGTTTTTGAGTACATAAGCCATGGCCCCTCCACTTTGTCACCATTGGGGATTTCACGCCAGTAATGTGTTGGATGGAAATTTCTATTTTCATTGTCTGGGGAACATGAAGTTTTTCACTTGCTGTAGCCCATGCAGTACAAGGAAGTCCCTCAGGCTACTGTTCAAGTGTGTCCACAGTCCTGGATCATCTAGACTTAAGGAACTAAACTCAGCAGCAGCTGTTTCTTGCACCTCCACCACACTCTTCTCTGATCTACACTTTTCTTCAGGAACGTGCATGGTTACATCCATTTGAGATGGGGATATGGATGCTGCAGTAGCTGCCAGGTCACCTGCACTCTGACTAACTGGAAGATCAGGCATCTCCTTGCCACTCACATCCTCACTGGGGCCGGAAAGTTCACCGTGAACATTTCTGTTTGTGCATCTCAGCAGAGCGTCCTTTGCTTTCTTTCTTTTTCCAAATGCTGCCCCAGAGGGGCGTTTTCTTCTTTCACTCATGGCTGCTGTTCTGTGCCAACTATAGTGGCTCTCAAGACTCAATTGAAGGGGACAAATAAGCAGGCTGGTAGCAGGGCCTGAGTGAGGGAAGATATCAATGTCTTAAGGACCTAACTGGCTCCTGCTACTTCAGTGGACTGCCTGTTCTCCTCAAGTGGGTTCAGGGAAGCAGCAGGAAACAGGAAGCTCCCTGAGAAGCTGGTGTTAATCAGTCCAGGCTCATGGGGGTGCTAGAGAGGTACATAAGAGGCTTCCCCTCCTCTCTCTCCCTGCAACTCCTGCTGCTTTCAGTTATTCCCTCTCACCTTTTCTCCTGCCTACCTGTTGTGCCTCTTGTGCCCTCCTTCCTTCAGCACAGCACTCCACCATCTTTGTGAATCTGGAGCAGAGAGAATACATATGCACCAGCAGCAGACCCAGTTTTCTACACTCTGGGTCCTTGTGCCCACCTCTCCCCCCACAGTCTGGCACCTGAGGCAGCTGCCTCAGTTCGCCTCATGGTAAGGCCAGCCCTGGGTAAGCTTTATGTTATAGTCCAATAGCTAAAGAAGAGAGCCTGAGACTACCAAGATTTGGTGTGTCACATCTCATCCTGGCATTTTTAAGCAGGGTTGCCAAATGGAGGTATACTTAAAGTTTGCAGCATTCTGTTGGTCCACCAATAAGTAGCTGAGCTTATCCCAATAACTGACGTGTAGTTGCCCTAACATCTGAGAAGAGTTAATGTGGGGTCATGATTTGGCTGAACTGATTTAAATGTTTTAAGCCCTCACATGGACTGATATGCACAATGACTGAAGAGGAGCTTTTATTCTGCTTGTCTGTAAATCATTTTGTTTTTCATCGTACTTTTTATTGCTGAATTTTACGCAAGGCATTGTCTATTTTTGAAACACACTTTCATAAATAAACAGGATACAAAAATGTCAAGCTGCCCCAGATCTCACACACATTAAATTGTTACAGCCAATGAAAAATCTAGAGCTTCCCAAAATGTCATCTGTTTTGCAAGTTTTAACAATGTAATCAGTATTAAGGGTATGTCCTTTCTGATTCTTTTAAAGATATTAGATCCAACACAGGATGCAAATGGATTCCCTCAAGATAGGAAAGCGAAAATTTAAATTAGAATTCTCTGAACTCTAAAGAGACGGAGGACAATGGGATGGGCGACAAAAACCTTTGCCTCAATATTAAAGTGGCACTGTTAGATTGATTTTTAAATCAAAATTTAGGTCTTGTACAATCTGACAAAAACCTAAAAGTAGCAGAACTGTGGGGGGGTTTGTTTCTCGTTTTTTTAATTCAAGTGAAAAATAGTTTATTATTTGAAGACAACCATCTTTGCAGGATTTCTTACTCTGTGCAAACACCGTCTAGAAGTCCCAAAGGTCAAAGGTTTGGAGCCGGCACACGTTAACAGATGGAACACTTCAAATTGAGCTGGGCAAAATTTTTCAGACAAATGCACTGAAAATGTCAGTTTTAGCCAGTATAAAATTGTTCCTGAATTTGACCCAATTAGTTTTTTCTGGGAAAAACTTTTTCCAGGCCAGTATGCCATCTGTGGGTATGTCTGCACTGTAATAAAAGACCCAGTGGCATGGCTAGGGTCAATTGACTTGTGTTCATGGGACTTAGGGTGTGGGGCTAAAAACTGCAGTGTAGATGTTTGGGCTTGGGCTGGAGCCTGGGCTCTGAGAGTTCACAAATGGGGAGGCTCCAGTCAGAGCTTTAATGTCTACACTGCAATTTTTAGCCTAAGCCCCATGAGCCTGAGTCAGCTGACATGGACTCTGAGACTCCATGCTTTGAGTATTTCATTGTAGTGTAGACAGGTCCTGTGAGTCCTCATCTGTCAGTGTATCTGTCCCTCCCACTTTATAACATTTAGCCCAGTGATTGGGGCTCTTGCCTGGGATGAGAGAGAGCCAGGTTTGATCGTTACTCTGGATCAACTCACATCTGCTCCCATCCCACGTGAGCACCCTGAACACCAGATTATCTGCTGTTCTGGGGTTGGTTACACTCAAGCTCTCCTGTTGAGCTGTTCCATTTTGCATAAATACTTAAAGATTCATTGGGCTAAAGAAAAAGAGAGAAACTGAGGCCAAAAGTGAGGGATAGCTCAGTGGTTTGAGCATTGGCCTGCTAAACCCAGGGTTGTGAGTTCAATCCTTGAGGGGGCCATTTAGGGATCTGGGGCAAAAATCTGTCTGGGGATTGGTCCTGCTTTGAGTAGGGGATTGGATTAGATGACCACCTGAGGTCCCTTCCAACCCTGATATTCTATGATTAAGGTAGTCACCTGTGAGGTATGAGATGTGGATTCATATCTTCTCTCCGTCTAGCTCTAATTTCAACCTTGCTGTGTTAGTGGTACCAGCCAACTGGTAATCTCAGCTGTTGGTTCCTTTTTGCAACTAATAACTGAGGAGCTTTCTTGGGCTGCACCTTTCAGTAGCCATAACCAGGTAACTTTTTGGCTGGATTTCTTTCTTATTCCTAGGATAGTCCTCAGGTTTTTTCAACAGATTTATTTTACTATTCATTTATTTCTTCTGTCAGATTTTTTACATTTGTTAGGAGCGGCTTTTGTTGTCTCTCTTAGCATTACAATCTCTTCCCTGTTGTTTTATATCTCTTATTTGTATCTCTCTTTTTCCTTTACCCCATGAGAAGATACTAGTTTCCTACTTACAGTACCACAAAGAGATGGGATAGGATGCTTTCTTCATATAAAGGAAGGATGCCCTTGTATTCCTTTCCATCAGAATCTCTAGTAGAAAGGTTCCTGGCAAAGCAAAGGAGAGTCAGCATTTATTTTTCCTAATAGCTCCATACTAGCCAAGATGAAGATGGTTCTCAACTTAGTTTCCAAATACCAAAGCCAAAAAAGTCCTCAAACAAAACAGGCATCATCCTGTGATGGTGGCTAACGGAGAGAAAATTACTTGTTTCTTTGACGATATTATAGTGGAACACCAGATCTGCTATAGTTAAGGTTAAGCGTCACTCTGTTTAAAGGTCAACTATTCTAAGTGCTCTAAAAATCTGCATTCTGACTCAGATTGCCTTGAAATTTGCTGTGTCACATGGGAGTAGTGATAGTGCCAGTTTTCCAAATTTGAGTCATTTGAGCAAAGCATTCCCGAGGTACCCTGCATTTTACAAAATCGCCTAGTTTTTCTGAAGGTTTTCTTTGTGCACATCTGGGGTTCCAACAATGGCTATGATCTTCCACAAACTGATCTCAGTTGCTTGGGATTTATGTCATCTAGTGTGCAGCTCCCATTGCCCTTTTGGGGAAGCAATGTTGAAAAAGTTACTCAGTTGGGGACTTCAGGTTGACATGTATCAAACTGTCACACCTAAGGCATTGAAGTGAGCGTGCTTTGTGTTGGGATCAGGAATAGAATGGTGAAACATACCCAGGGCCGTCCTTATCCATATGCAAAGTACACAGCTGCATAGGGCACCGGGAAATTTGGGGCATCAAATTGCCCCAGATTTCCTGGTGCCCTACGCAGCTGCATGCTGCTCTAGCGGCCAGCCCAATTCCACAGATGGCTGAGCTGCCCAGGAAAGCTGCCCCCGCCCCTGCTCCGCCTCTTCCCCATGGCCTCTGCCCCACCCCAGCCCTGCCCCACTCCACCCTTTCCCCAAAGCCCCCGCCCTTGCTCTGCTCCCGTCCCACCTCTTCCTGCTCCCACTCCACCTCTTCCCCTGAGCAGCGTCCCGGGGGACTGTAGCAGGGGTCAGGCGCTGTGCGCCCCGCACTCACCAGGGCACGGGAAGTGGAGCAACCCGGCTCCAGCTCATTCCGCGCCACCGGCTCCCAGCCATGCCGCTGGTGAGTGCTGGGGTGTGGTTCCTCCCCTTCCCTGAAGCCATAGAGCCCGGGGAGCAGAGCAGAGTGGAGTGGGCTGGGGCCAGGTCACTCCACTTCCCAACGCCCTGTGAGTGCGGGGTCGGGCCTGTCCTGCACTCACCGGGTAGCAGGAAGTGGAGCGACCCGGTCCCAACCCACTCCACTCCACCGGCTTGTGGTGGGGGGCAGTTCCTCCCTGCCCCCAAAGCCAGCCCCTCACCCCGTGGAGGCCTGGGGCCAGTCCTCCCACCCCACGTTGGGGCTGCGTAGGGCACCAAAATGTCTACAGATAGCCCTGAACATACCTGACATTGGTCGCAGAACAGCTCAGGGTGACATGCTGTAGCCATTGAACTCCAGCTATACTCATATGTGTTATCTGGAATCTGAGAATAGTTGTGGCCATGTTGCTACTTTGTGTCTGTAGCAAGGGAGTTTTATACTTTTGGGGAATGTGGCTTGCAAAGTACAGTTCTTTTAAAAGGGGCTCTAACTATTTCTGAAAGATAAATAACACATTACACCTCCATTCTACATAGATATGTATGAATGGTTGTTGGGCATGTTGCTATGGAAGTGGGATAGAGGTTTTTCCCTGTTTGAAAACTCCCCTAGAGTAGCATAGTTAGTTGAAAAGACCCTCTAATATTATTTTGAACTATTGCTCTGTATACCATAATGCAGTGTATGGTGCCTTAATGGATATTTCCCATACAAAAGTTTCCAAGTCAAATATGGGTTGATTCACAGAGAATGAAATAGGTCTGCACTGTATTGAGATAGGGTAGAGTCTGTGGAAGTCTATCTGACGTCACAGACTTGGAATAACTCAGGGTGATAATCATTGAACCCTGGTCATACTCATTGACTAAGAATTTGAGTCCTGCTCTTGGTTGGCATTTGAGAATGACTGCTAGGCATAAATGTTATATTTTTTGGTTGGGCACAAGTAGTGCAGCTTTTTCAGCTATTGTTATTATATTTTGTGTGATGTCTTAACATGGGTCATGCAAAAGTTTACTGAAGATAGTGATCCCTGGAAATCAGTTCATGCCCTGAATTCCTTGTGCAGTTTCTACCTCTCCCTCCCAGAATACTTAGGGTATGTATATACTAGAGCACAAAACTGTAAATTCCTGCTTGAAAAGACATACTCGCGTTAGCTCTGATTGAGCTAGTGCGCTGAAAACTGCATGTAGCCACAGCAGCACAAACTTCAGGATGGGCTAGCTGCCCTTTGCCTTGGATCTTGGACGGGATTGTACTTGAGGTGGCTAGTAATTGGGTGGCTCTGGGAGACATGCTGTAGTAATTGAACCTGTATTACAGCCATGCACTGTGCATTTGAGCTCTACCCTTGGCAGCGGAGAATGTGTGTTAGACATATTTTGTGTTCTCTGACTGCAGGGGCTCCTCTTGGAATTTTTGCCCTGAGATAAAAATTTCTGTTTAAGAGTGATATTCTAAAGTGCTCTAAAATCCACATGCAGACTTGATTTTACTTTATTAGTCAAGAAATAAGCATAATTAAATAAAGGGATGATGAAAGCAGGTAAGTTAATATAATCGTTCTGGGCAACTGGAACTGAGTGTTATCAAAGGAAAGCAAATCACAGGGACATTTGGTCAAGGGATTTTGCTAAGGTAAAACTTGGGATAAGGTGTAGCAAACTGGAGCAGCCTATTTGGCCTATGCTCAAACACTGAAGGCTTGGCTACACTTGCAAGTTAGAGTGCATTAAATCAGCCCTGGGCGCCCTAACTCCAGAAATGTCCACACTGGCAAGGCACATAGAGCGCCTGGACTCTGCAGCTGGAGCGCTCCTGGTAATCCACCTCCACGAGAAGCATAAAGCTTGCTGCGCCCTGGCTGAAATGTCCAGGTGTCAGTGTGGATGACGTTTTGCATTATTGCGCTGTGATTGGCCTCCGGAAACATCCCATAATCCCCTGAAGTCAAGTGGCCACTCTGGTCATTGTTTTGAACTCGGCTGCAGGCATGCAGATATCCCCTTTCAAAGTTCCGTTTCTGACAGCTGGCATACTTATCTGCTCCGAGACACAAAGCAAACCATTACTGTGAAATGCTGCTGCTGCCAAGGCAAGCGTTTTTGCATGTGTGTGTGAGAGAGAGAGAGATGGGGACTGGAGGGCTGATGTCGGGGTTTCCCCCTGCTGCTGTTTAAACTTACAAGACAGCATGCTGACATACACTCTGCCCCCCAAAACACACGGTCTCTCCCCACACATGCACACAACACACTCCCTGTCACACTCCCTGTTCCTGTCACACGCTACCCCCCGCACCTGAAAAGCATGCTGCAGCCATTTACACACTGAGAAACCATCTTACCACAGGATCTTTCCCATCAATCTCCTTAACATGAGGAGTTGTTTGAGGAGCAAGAAAGAAAAACGATGAGGAAGCAGTACCAACTAATATATCTTCCTCTTCGCTTTATGGGGCAGTGATGCTGCTGCTGCCTCCTTCCTATACAGATGACTTCAGAGAGTTTCAGGACGTCATGAAGAGAGGCAGTAAAGAAGCATAAGCTGTTTGACTTACTCCATACTGCTGCTTCAGGTCAAGTAACTCCACCAGTAAATGAAGCTTTTCTTGAACTGGCTAAAACAGTATGGCAAATCCCAGTGTCAGTACCTCTTAGCGTGTAAAAGGGCAGGCAAGAAATATTATGTGCCTGCAAAAAGGTCAGAATATTTATTTATTTACACATGCAACACTGAATTAATCGGTGGTGTATGCTGACAAGTACCATAACAACAACATTGTGAGTCCACCTTTCATGATAGAGACCAGAAATGTCTAGACTTAGTTTGCTTCACTGCTATATAGATTGGTGAATTATCAAGTTCTCATTGCCAAATACAATTATATCCACTACAGTAAGTTCACACTTTTTATTGAACATCTGCTTCAGGAACAAAGAGAGCAATTCCAGACAATTATTACAGAGGATCAGCTTATTGCTAAGGCATCATTGCAAGCTTTGTTGGATGCAGAGGGTATTGCATCCCACCCAGTGGCAACAGAAACAGTGATGCGGCATACATCCTGTTTGCAATGTTCTGGAATCCCCAAAAGAATTGCAGAATATTGTCAAAGATCTCCTGTTTGATGGAACAAAGCAGTTCAATGACACGGAAGATGAATCTCTTCATTCTTTAAAAGATTCAAGGGCAATGCTTTGCTCACTCAGGATTTGCACTCCTGCAAATAAAAGAAAATACAGTATAAAATACAGTAGTTCAGGTAGTCTGGATATCTTGTCCTGTTCCATTTCCAACTTATCATAGATCATATGACCCACCTTGAAAGGGGCCTATATTTCAGAAAAAGTGACTTTCAGACTCTGCAATTACAGTAACACAATTTTCATCATCTTCCAACTGTCCACTGTGATACGTTGGTCAAGAGTTGTGAATCAGTCTGTAACCTCTGCCACCTTCCCTTCTACTAAATGGGAAATAATCATCAAGTGACTGTTTTTTCTAATGAGGTCCAATCCTTGGCCCTATCCTTTTTAACATGTTTTCAGTTGCCTGGAGAAAATGTAAAATTATTGACAGAGTTTGCAGATGACAACAAAGAAGGAGTGCTAAATTATGAATAGGACAGGTCACTGATACATAGAGATCCATATTGCTTAATATGCTGGGTGCATCCAAACACTATGCATTTCAGTCTGGCCAATGTAAGGTCAGACATCCAGGAACAAAGAACGTAGGCCATACTTATGTGATAATTGGCTCTTCAATCTAGCAGAGAAAGGTGTAACATGATCCAGTAGCTGGAAGTTGAAGCTAGACAAATTCAAACTGGAAATGAAGTGCAGATTTTTGTCAGTGGGGGTAACTGATCATTGGAACAGATTACGAAGAATTGTGGTGGGTTCTCCATCACTGGACATTTTAAAATCCAGATAGGATGTTTTTCTAAAATATATGCTCCTGTTAAACCAAAGCTATTGGATTTTGAAGCAGGAAATAATTCAAGGGCATAACGTAGACCAGATGAACATGTGTTCCCTTCTGGTCATATAATCTATGAATCTAAGAAAGAATGATGACTTACCTGATAGTAATTATGGTTTTTCAAGATGTCATCAGTGTGAATCTCACAACCCATTCTCGGTCCCCTCTTTTCTGAGTCCTCAGCTACCACGGGTTTGAATTGTGAGGTAACTGAATGAGGGTCGTTGCTGGTCTTCCCTGTGTTCCCAAGCATGAGGAGTGTCAGAGAAAAACTCAGTTCTCGCTTTTCTGTTTGGGTGCAGCAGAGTCAGATACTTTATTCTGTTTAGCAGCTACAACAGGGAGAGAGTGCACTAGGACATAGGGTCTCCTCTTCCTAGACAGGTCTCTCAACAGGTAAACAATTACAGCAGCATTTATACTTTTGTTACAGACAATAATAAGCAACAGCTGCATTTTGTTTATACATAGGTCATCCTGATATCTTGTTTTTCTCACTTAAGAGACTCCAGTCTACGTTTCGTATTATCTACACAAGGTCGAAAAACAACTTCTCTCACAGTTCTTTTCCACTCACCTCAGACAATCCTTGCTTCTACAAATCTCGTGTTGTTAGGTTTACAGTTAGCCTAACTCTTGCTAACAAAGACTGTCATGCATTAAGATCCCCTACAAATCCCTGTCAGTTCTTTCTGTACTTCCACAGGAGTCATAGGGTGCATGTGTGATCTGATAGTCACAGCTGTTTAAAACAAAAAAGCAGAGCTTGTGCACGTGAATTGCATTCAAACCTACAATAGGATATACACTGACATCATCTCGAGGAACCATCGTTACCATAAAGTAGAGTGACTGTTCTAAGCTGCATTGATCTTTCCTTTCTTAAAAAATAAGTAGCTTTCCCTTGATTACATCATATTGTGTTATCACAAATTGTTTCTGATTTCCATGTAATCTTTAAAATTTTAACTACATCGAACAGCATTTAATACAGTCAGGAAAAATTGTAAATAAGCAAAATATACAAGTTCTGACATATAGGTTACTTTTCAATAACCTGGCTTATTGAGCGAAAAAAAAATCTATTATTATGTTAATCTTTAATTATCCATACAATTTTTAGACCTTAAAGGTCACCTACAAAGTTTTATCTATTTATTTTTATTCAGTTTGAGATGTTGTGTACATCTTGTGGTAGATAGGAGGTAAATTCATGCACACATTTGCATCTGATTTATAAAGAAATGTAAGGGTACCTAGTTTAACTAGTGAACTGTGCTAGACAAGTAATAGGTCCTTGCCTTGCAATATTGTAATCTAGAGGCACAAGCAGGTGCAATACAGTAGAGTACTTAAACAGAACATCATAACTGAAATGCTTCATGGAATGGGTGGTTGTTAGAAATTCTTTTGAAAATAGAGCTGGAAGGAGCTTGGCATAAATTAGTTGGGAAGCTGAACCAAGCATACAGAGAGAAGGCACAAAGTCAGGAAAGATGGGAGTGGTCAGGAGTGACGCTTGGGTGGAGCAAAGAGAGTGGGTGTGAGAGGTAAAGGCAACAAAATACATTGTAAGTGAGGAGGGTATAGTTTTCTTTAGTCTGGCAAATAATGTAACATTTCTTTTAGAGTTTCTAGGTTATGCATATATCTCAGTGACTGGAATACCTTTTCACATTGTAGCTCTTTGTCTGCAGCTAGATCCTTAATATTCACGGTACTGTATTTTCAAATCAGTAAGGCAGTGTACTGGTGCACAGTTTTGGTAAATAGAGTGTGTGTGTTTGTGTGTGTATGCTCGTGCATGCGGATGTTCACATCACTGTAGCTAAGTCATTACTTACTTCAAAAATCGGGATGAGATTTTAATTTAATGTTTACATATTTTGCCCTGAGCTGAACCCCTACAGGATTTTGATATTAGGATGAGAAGATAAATGTTTTATGTATTAAAAACTACTTAAAGTATAAATCTGCACTGAGTATCATGAGGCCACCTGTCTTCAAAACAAACAAACAACCCTCTTCCCTCTTCAGCTAAGCTAAATTGAACTACATAGTGTAGGTAATGGTATGTGGAGTTTTCCTGAATTGGAAGTGAGTAATGGGAGGAAAAGTAAAGATGATGCAATGTATTTTTCATTTAATCAATTTAACCCTATACCGGAACCCCACTGACCGCTATACTTACCTACATGCCTCCAGCTTCCATCCAGGACACACCAAGCTCTAAGATACAACCGCATTTGCTCCAATTCCTCAGACAGAGATAAACATCTACAAGATCTCTATCAAGCATTCTTAAAATTACAATACCCACCTGCTGAAGTGAAAAAACAGATTGACAGAGCCAGAAGACTACCCCGAAGCCACCTACTACAGGACAGGCCCAACAAAGAAAATAACAGAACACCACTAGCCATCACCTACAGCCCCCAACTAAAACCTCTCCAGCGCATCATCAAAGATCTACAACCTATCCCCTGAAATATGATCCCTCACTCTCACAGATCTTGTGAGACAGGCCAGTCCTCGCTTACAGACAGCCTCTCAACCTGAAGCAAATACTCACCAGCAACTGCACACCATACAACATAAACACTAACCCAGGAACCTATCCTTGCAATAAAGCCCAATGCCAGCTCTGTCCACATATCTATTCAAGTGACACCATCATAGGACCTAATCACATCAGCCACGCCATCAGGGGCTCGTTCACCTGCACATCTACCAACGTGATATATGCCATCAATGTGCCAGCAATGCCTCTCTGCCATGTACATTGGCCAAACCGGACAGTCTCTACGCAAAAGAATAAATGGACACAAATCTGACATCAGGTATCATAACATTCAAAAACCAGTGGGAGAACACTTCAACCTCTCTAACCACTCAGTGACAGACTTGAAGGTGGCAATTTTGCAACAAAAAAACTTCAAAAACAGACTCCAAAGAGAGACTGCTGAACTCGAATTAATATGCAAATTAGATACAATTAACTCAGGCTTAAACAGAGGCAGGGAATGGTTGGGTCATTACACTAATTGAATCTATTTCCCTATGTTAAGTTCTCCTCACACTTTCTATGGGTCATCTCAATTATCACTTCAAAGGTTTTTTCTCCTGCTGATGACAGCTCATCTCAATTGATTGGCCTCTTCTACTTGGTATGCGTACTTCCACCTTTTCATGTTCTCTGTATGTATAAATATCTTCTGTCTGTGTGTTCCATTCTATGCATCTGAAGAAGTGGGCTGTAGCCCATGAAAGCTTATGCTGAAATAAATTTGTTAGTCTCTAAGGTGCCACAAGTACTCCTGTTCTTTTTGTGCCTCTGAGATTCTATGAAGAAGCTTCTGCTATGGGCATGTTATTCCTTACTTGTCCTCTGTAGAGCTTCTTGCACCTTCCTGAGAAGCACCTCATCCTAGAGATGGGATACTAGACTAGACAGAACACTGGGCTGAATGCAGAGTGGCAATTCCGAAGTTATGTGCTATATGAAAATAGAGGTAGACACAGTCCTTGTCCTAAAGAGATTATAATCTGATAATGAGCTGGTTTAAATGTAAAACCTGCGCTTCAGTCTAGTCTTTCCATGATGATGAAAATTGGAAATAGAACAAAGATCATGTAGTATACTTTTAGACTCTTATGTCATGGTGATGAGATCAGCCAGAGTTCAGTAGATTAAAAGCAAAATTGAAGATATATTTTCTTGAGCTATTTTGACCAAAAACCAAATCAGTATCAATAAGGAACTAGAACAGGATGGAGGCACTAATAAAATAGGGAGGAGAGAACCAGAAGATGAAATAAAGATGGAGACGAATTGTATAATTTAGGTTTCAGAATGTATTTGAGTTTTCTACCTATCCTTGTAGTTAATGATATGTAATCATGTGGATAATTGTCACTTACATTTTAAGGTTTGAAATTTTCTCTCCCCCATCCTCCCCACTTTTAAAAGAGTGAAACTTAAAGAAGGTCATGAAAAGAAAATATGTATTTTGTATTAGAATTTTTGTGTCTCTGTATATTGGTAAATATATGAGAGTGACTATTTATTTCATAGTTTACAAATGATTTTTTGGTCTCTTTCTTTAGTTTTTACCAGATTCGTGCATCTATGAAAATTCCTCCAAGAGTTCCACACAAATTAGAAGCCAGCTTGTTACCTGTGACAGGTAAGTACAGGACTTTTTATAGTGAATGTGGTCTAGTTTGACTACATTAATTAAGAGGACACATCCAGGATTTTTAGGTGCAGAGTCTGACTTGCTTTAAATTATTATAAGCTAAATGCTAGCAATGCTTCACATTCCTCATTTCGTAATTTTAAAAAAAAATCTGTAATAGTAACTGAGAATAAAAAGTCTCTTTTTGTGCTGACCTATGTAAATTATGTGCCTTGTTCATCTTCACAGAACTATTCATTGAAGCTGACTGTATACTCTATTATTGGAAATGATATGGGAGAAACAAATAAAACAGCTTGACTTTCAGATTTTGTGTTGAGTTTGCAGGGTTGCCAGGTAGAAAGACATCTTTTTGCTTGTAAAGTGAGCAAATTTAATGTGGACTCACTGAGAGACATCAATCGCCATGACTTTATTAAAAGTAACTAAGTAACTTTAAGTGGAACCACACTTTAAAGGAAAAATGTTCTAATATACTTATGAGATTAGAATTTTAGTCCGTTTGTTTGAATAATTATTGTTGCCTTTATGTAATGCTATATATATTAAATTATTCTGATGAAAAGGAATTTATTGCCTTTGGCGTAAACCTTGGAAGTCAAGAGTACAACATAGCTCTAAAGTGGGGAAGGAGAATCAGGGTAGCCCTACTGACATAGCTTTTAACAATACCATCTAAATAGCTGTTTCCTAAAGTCTCCCTCCCCACACCCAGTCCCAGTCTCTTTTTCCAGTCAGTCTGTCTCCCCTCCTCCATCTCCTTGTCCAATCTGTGTTGCCCAGTCTCCTTGCAAAACAAGTCCCAGCCTTCCTCCCTTCAACCCTATTCCTAGTCCCAGCCTCTTTGTCCAGCCAGTTCCAGTCTTCTCCCCAACGTAACTCCCAGTGCCAGTTTCCCACTCCCTCCCCAAGAGCTTTTAGTCCCAGTCTCTCCACCCACTCAACCCCACGCTCCCTGACCCAATCTAATGCCTTTCTCCTCCTCACCCCACACCCCAGTCCAGCTCTTGTCAGCTGAATCAGGCAGCAGTCCTCCTCCATGCTTGCTTGGGTGTAAGCAAGGGGCTCACTGAGAGTTTAGGGGAGACAGGCTTCCTGCTTTCAGTTCCGGTGCTCTGATCCAGCCCAGCCTGTCGCCTACAGCTCCAGTTTCAGAGACGGTCTGGCTCATCCCTTGGCTGATGGACTCTTCAGGGAAGTTTGTTTTGAAGCTCTAGCTACTCTTTACTGAGCATGTACAAACTGCAGTTTTTCCACACACTTATAACTTGGCCAAATGTGGGTGCCAAAAGGCACATGGCTGACATACACACATACATTCTCACACAAAAAAACTTCCCCTCCCCAACTGAACCTGGCCAAATTTCAGATCTCTGCTCCAAAGCATGCGGGTGCTGAATCTTCTCAAAGAAAAGGTTGCCTGAATTTATTATGTGCAAAACAATGTATTTTCTTTAACCTCATTCTTGCGAATAGGTGAACCATTATTGCTGAAATTTCCCGAAACAGGTTGTTGTCAGAGTTGTACCGGTATGGTGCTCTGCTTTCTCCTTGTTGATATCACTCGGCTGCATGCGTGAGTTCCCTCTGTGTGCTGCCCCAGCTCTGCAGATAGCTGACACAGCAGACCCGACGAGAACCCCCAATAACCACAGAGTTCAGTAAGATGCAAAGTCACGTCGACTAGGTTTATTGCGACCTCGGACACAATGGCAGTTCCCTGTAGGTTTCTTAGCCTAACTCAGGGCATACTACGAGAAAGTGCCTCTTGGCAATGGACCCGGCTCAGTGGCGGGACTTTCCACTCCCCCTTCGGCCGGACAAAGACACCGCCCCAAGGATGCATTCTTATACACAGATACAAACAAGTTACACATCACACCTGACGTATTGAGGTACAACCTCTCTACGTAGCAAGTTACAACCCTTCTACGTATTAAGGCACCGCCTTCTACCTTGTACATGTTGGTTCGTACAAAACAACTCTATCCATCATTTTACCCTTTTGCCCCTGTCATTGGGATGGGTCGGCCTGTCCTTTCCTTATCTATGGAATGTTTCAGTATAATATGTTCTAATACTGTGTTTATCCTTTGATATGCTAGGTGAATATGTATTTCTGCAGCATCAGCCTTTTTCGTGCCAGCTTCTGTGAGCAGGGCCTGCCTCTGGCTCACAGCTTAACTTTGCTTTATGTTAGCAAAGTCTTGACCATTACTTTAGTTCAGGCCTCAGGCCTCATACCAGGCCTCTGATACCAAGGTTTATATCTTAGGGCCTCCTCTTACTACACAGGTCAGCCTGAGGCTGACAATCAGCATGTAAAATTTCAGCCCAAATGGTTAAAGTTGGGAAAAGTTATAAGCAATTGTAAATAGGTTTTGCAATAGGAATTATGGGGCAACCTTAATAGGTGGTGTTACCTCTCCTGCTTATAATTATAAATGGGCACTATTCATAGATTTTAAACTCAGGGGATTATTGTGATCATCTAGTTTGACCTCCTGCATAAAACAAGCCTGAGGATTTCCTTCAATTAATTCCTGCTTTAAGTTCAGTAGCTTTGGTTTAACTAGAACGTATCTTTTAGAAAAAATATCGAATCTTGATTAAAAAATTTCTGGTGATGGAGAATCCACCACAACCCTTGGTAAATTGTTCCAATGATTAATTACTCCCACAGTTAAAATTTTCCACCTTATTTCTATTTGAATTTGTTTAACTTCAATTTCCAACCATTGGATCGCATTATACCTTTCTCTGCTACAATGATAAGCCCTCTTATATAAATTTCTGTTCTGAAAATAGATTCTTATGGGGTGATTTGATCACAGAGTATAAAAGTATCTTTATTGAGCTAAATAGTTTGAGCTCCCTGAGTCTGTCACTGTAAGGCAGATTCTTTAATCTTTTAATCATTCTCTTGATTCTTCTCTGAACTGTCTCCAATTTATCAACATCCTTCATGAATTTGGGACACAGTATTCCAGTAGCAATTACACCAGTGCCAAAGACAGAGGTACTATAATCTCCCTACTCCTACTTGAGCTTCTCTTGTACATTCAAGGATTGCATTAGCCTTTTTGGCCACAGCATCGTGCTGGGAGCTCATGTTCAGTTGATTATCCTCATAACTCCAAGAGTTGTTGCTTCCCATGGTAGAGTCCCCTATACTGTAACTATGGCCTATGTTCTTTGTTCCTAAATGGCTGACCTTATATTTGGCTGTATTGAAATGCATATTATTTGCTTGTGCCCATCTTACCTAGCGATTCAGATCACTCTGTATCAGTGACTTGTTCTCTTCATTATTTGCCATTCCCGCAATCTTTGTGTCATGTGCAAACTTCATCAGATTTTATATTTTCTTCCAGATTATTGATAAAAATGTTAAATAGTGTAGTACTAAGAACCCAACCCTTAGAACCCCACTAGAAACACAGCTGTTTATTGATGATTCCCCTTCTACAATTAGATTTAGAGACCTATCGGTTAGCAATCCATTTAATGTGTGCCATGTTGAATTCCTAACATAAGTTTGCTTAATACTTTCCGTTTTAAGACCCCGTTTTCAGTTGCTTATAACTTGGTCAAATTTTAACTGTTTGAGCAGAAATTTTCCATGTAGGGTATCTGCCTCAAACTGAAATTTTTTTTGTTGTTGTTGAAAGTTTCAACTACAACAGTGAAGCTGTGTCTGAGCCGCAGGCTCTAAGGCCAGAAGGGGCCATCATGATCATCTAGTCTGACCTCCTGCATACTGCAGGCCACAGAACCTCACTCACCCCTCCTATAATAGACCTAGAACCTCTGGCTTAGTCACTGAAGTTCTCATATCATGATTTAAAGAGTTACAAAGTTACAAGTTACAGAGAATCCACCATTTACTCTAGTTTAAACCTGCAAGTGACCCGTGCTGCAGAGGAAAGCAAAAAAAAACCAGGGTCTGTGTCAATCTGACCTGAGGGAAAATTCCTACCAACCCCAAATAGGGCTATCAGTTGGAACCTAAGCATGTGAACAAGACCCACTAGCCAGACACCTGGAAAAGAATTCTCTGTAGTAACTCAGAGGCTTCCCCATCTAGTGCCCCATCTCCGACCATTGGGTTTTTTTGCTACTAGCAGTCATAGATGAGCTGCATGCCATTGTAGGCATCTCATCATACCATGCACTCCAAGACTGAGCGTGATAAATTTATGAAGCCAGTTAGGTTTTTTGCCCCCACTTCTCCCCTTGGAAGGCTATTCCAGAACTTCTCTCCTCTGATAGTTAGGAACCTTCGTCTAATTTCAAGCCTAAACTTGTTGATGGCCTGTTTGTTCTTGTGTCAACATTAGCGCTTAACTTAAATAACTCCTCGCCCTCCCTGGTATTTATCCCTCTGATGTGTTTATAGAGAGTAATCATATCTCCCCTCAGCCTTCTTTTGGTTAGGTTAAACAAGCCAAGCTCCTTAAGTCTCTGCTCCTAAGGTGGGTTTTCCATTCCTCTTATCATTCTAGTAGCCTTTCTCATCATTTGTCCCAGTTTGAATTCATCTTTTTTAAACATGGGAGTCCAGAGTTGCACACAGTATTTCAGATGGGGTTTCACAAGTGCCTTGTATAATGGCAATAACACTTCCCTATCTCTACTGGAAATACCTCGCCTAATGCATTCTAGGATCACATTAACCTTTTTCGTGGCCCCATCACATTGGCAGTTCATAGTTATCCTGTGATTAACCAATATACCCAGGTCTTTCTCCTCTTCTGTAGTTCCCAACTGATACATCCCCAGCTTATAGCAAAAATGTTTGTTATTAATCCCTAAGTGCATGACTTTGCACTATTATATTTCATCCCGTTTCTATTACTCCAGTTTTCAAGGTCCTCCAGATCTTCTTGTATGATGTTCTGTTTTTCTGTATTGGCAATAACTCTTAACTTTGTGTCATCTGCAGATTTTATTAGCAGACTTCTTCTTTTTGTGCCAAGGTCATGGATGAAAATGCTAAATAAGATTGGTCCTGAGACTGATCCCTGAGAAAGCCCACTAGTAACTTCCCTCCAGCCTGATAGTTCACCTTTCAGTATGACCCATTGTAGTCTCCCCTTTAACCAGTTCCTCATACACCTTTCAATTCTCACACTGTATTAATTTGCATCTTCTTCAATTTAACTAATTTCCCATGTGGAGCTGTATCAGTGCCTTACTAAAATCCAGGTAGATTAGATCTACTGCATTTCCTTTGTCTAAAAAAATCAGTTATCTTCTCAAAGAAAGAGATCAGGTTGGTCTCATATAATCTACCTTTTGTAAAACCGTGTTGTATTTTATTCCAATTACCATCAACCTCTATTTCCTTAACTACTTTCTCTTTCAAAATTTGTTTGAATACCTTGCATATATTTGAGATCAAACTAATGAACCTGTAGTTTCCCAGATCGCTTTTTCCCCCTTTCTTAAAAATAGATACTATATTAGCAATTTTCTATCTAGTGCATGGTGTGGATAGTGTTTCCAGCCAAGAAGGTTTGAGGCTGCACATTGAATGAGCAGGATAAAAGGAAACGCTGAATAACTACCCATTCATTGAATGGGGAAGGGGGTCTCGTGAAAGTAATAGTATGTGTAAGTAAAGACTGTCATAATTAGGCTTGGAGGGATTAGTTTTTTATTGGTAAATGTAGCTAAATATCAGTTTCACCACCCACACTCATTAATTCCATCAATAATGATCAAAATTTACAGCAAGGCAAAGTATGAAAAACGTACTTGAAAACTTCTTAGAGTTTGATTTAAGGCTATTTACTTTGTGTATTTTGACATATGATTTGACAATCATTTGTTTTTTAATGTTTATAAAGTTTTAACTTTTTGAATCTCAACTTCTAAAGAGCCTTCATTAAGTAATTATTGTCTGACACTACCATAATTTCCTACAACTGTGAAAATTTAAATTGATTGATTTTAAAAAATTAAAAACAAATGGATATTATCAAACGAAGTTCAAAGAAAATAAAAATCAAATTCTAACAAGCCTAGTCCATAATGGCTCAATGGGGACAAATTAAGTTTGCATAGGCAACCATAATTCTGGTATTTCCTAATAATTCCTGATTTTGCAACTTTAACGTTCTTTTAATGTATATTTTGTAGACATAATGTTAAAGAAATGCCCAAGGACCTCAATCAAGCTTGAGTCTCATTGTGCATTGTACCATATATACACACATGGAAATACACAGGTCCTCTTTTTTAGAGTTTACAATCTAAGACCAGTTGTTATATAAAGGATGTAAGGAAACGGATACAATCATATACCCTGGGAATTGTTCTAACATTATTAGTGCCTACTATCCCAGTCTAATAAATCTGGACAGGTTTAGTTCAGTAGCTGCTCTGAGTCCCTCCTGTTGTGTGGAAATTGCTTGTTATTTTGAGGAGAAGATTAATCAGATTAGGGATGGTCTGTCTGCTTCCATGTTGGTACAAGAATGAATGAATTATCCACTGATTTTGTTCAGAGATTCCCTAGTTTGACCTTTCAGTCTCCCCCACTCTGAAGCTGCATAACCCACAGGAATTAACCCCCTGGAGTATATTTAAGGTTGTTAAGAGACTAGTCTGAGGAGTCTGTAGTTACTTTTTTTTTTTTTTAAAGTATCTGCCGGGGTATCAAAGGAGTAGTTTCTTTCTCTGCCAATACTGCCAAGACTTGGGTCAAGTCTGTCAAGTCCTCTGTCACATTGGGTTCCATACATAGGTAACGGGTCTCACTCACAATCACTGCTCTTTAAGTTTGATTTTATTATTTATTTATTTATTAATGGGGAGGAATGAGGAGAGGGAACTGTCCCAATCATGTAAATGTGAGGGAGGATGATGCAGTAGATGATGATGCATAGGCCCCTACTTGATAACTGGGCTTGAGGAATCAGCCCAAAAGGACTCTTCACAGGAATATGTATTTGTAACAGAATGATTTGCGTGTGGGCTGGAGACCCTGGGGCTAAGCCAGCCCTGATTACAAGATGAGCCTTCTGTAAGTGGAATCAGGGGATTCCAATATAAAAGGTAGCAGGAAGCTGCAAGAGAGTGTGGTTGAGAGAGTAACTGAAACTGCCAAAGGCTGGAAACGTGACAGTAATCTGTGGAAGTTCAGGAGAAAGCTCTCCAGGCAGGGGAGCCTATGAGAGACCCTGCCCAAGGAGCAGGGCTGAGACTGCAATAGCCTGTCTGAAAAGGCCTCTGGAGAAGGACAAACTCCAGACAAGAGGTACTGGGAAGTAGGGATGTCAATATCATTTAAAAAGTTAACCGTTTAAACGATTAAAAATATTTTGTTTAAGTGGTTAACCGATCAAAGGGCTGACTGGCACGGCTGAGGCTGAGGGCTGATCTGACTGGCGTGGCTGGGGCTGGGCTCGATCTCCCAAAGGCTACTGAAGCCAATCTGGGAGATATTAGGATGCTAAAAGTCCAGCAGCGTAGCAGGGCTAAGGCAGGCTCCCTACTTGCCCTGACTTCTTGCAGTTCCTGGAAGTGGCCAGCATGTCCCTGCGGCCCCTTGGCACAGGCAGGCCCAGGGGGTCTCTGCACTCCCCCACTCCCAGCGCCAACTCCGCAGCTCCCATTGACTGGGAACCGCGGCCAATGGGAGCAGTGTGGCTGGCGCCTGTGGGCGGGGGCAACATGCACAGCTGCCTGGCCGTCCCTGAGCCTAGGAGCTGCTGCTGGACATACCACTACTTCCAGGAGCCGCCCCAGGTAAGCACCTCCCAGCTGGAGCCTGCACCCTGAACCCCCTCCCGCACCCCAACCCCCTGCCCCAGCCCTAAGTCCCCTCCCACACACAAACTCCTTCCCAGAGTCCACACACCCCCGTACCCCAACCTCCTGCCCCAGCCCTGAGCCCCCTCCTGCACCCAAACTCTCGTACCCCAACCCCTTGCTCCAGGCTCATCCCCCTCCCACACTCCGCACCCCTCGGCCCCAGCACAGAGCTCGCACCTCCTCCTGCTCTTACTCTTATTTTGCCTACTCTAGTTTTAAGTGTATTTTCTTGGTCATTATTCAATAGGCTAATGCATTTCACTATCAGTAAATATTTGCTTTTAAAATTGTATCTCATTTACTCCTAGCTAAATCCCTTCTGTTTGCTGGATGAATCCTCTACCTTCTGGTCACACCCTTCAAATATTTGTAGACTATTCATTACTTACCCAATTTTTTAAATCTTTCCTTCCAAGTCAGTCTCTCCACTTCTCTAACCATTCTTGCCATATTTCTGTTCACACATTTTCTTCAGTCCATCTTGTCCTTAAAGTAAATGTGCCATATTGAACAAATAATAAGACTTGGATGCGATGTAATGTAGTCAGAGTAATGTGCACAGAATTGGAAGCCAAGAACACCTACTTTCTAATTCCAGATCATCCACTGATTTACTCGGTGGCTTTGGTCAAGTCAGTTAACCTCTCTGCCTGAATTTTGCCAATTCTAAAATGTGGGTAATACACAACTGTCTCACTGGATGCTGAGAGGACTGATTACTTAGAGTTTGTAAAACAATATGGAAATGAAAAGTGCTAAGTATCATTGCTTTGAAGATTCAGGCAACTTCAGTGTGCTTCCCATCTTTACATTTCACTACCTTATTTGGTTTATTAATTAGGCAAAAATAGTTTAGTGTCCATATTTTTTATCAGTAGTACATATTTGTATATGATTGAAGAATTTAACTGTACTGTTTGTTTATGATTTCCAATGAGAAAAAAAAAAGCATGAGACTGTTGGATCTTATAAGGGAACAAAGAAGAAGTAATATATTACAGGTTTAGCAAATATTTAACTGCCCTCTTCTCATTTTAAATCACTCGCGAAGAATCACTTCTAAGGCCTGGTCTAGACTACGCATTTATACTGAATTTAGCAGCGTTAAACCGATTTTAGGCTGCACCCGTCCACACAACGAAGCCCTTTATATCGATATAAAGGGCTCTTAATACCGATATCTGTACTCCTCCCCGACGAGGGGAGTAGCGCTCAAATCGGTATTGCCATGTCGGATTAGGGTTAGTGTGGCCGCAAATCGATGGTATTGGCCTCCGGGAGCTATCCCACAGTGCACCATTGTGACCGCTCTGGAAAGCCATCTGAACTCGGATGCACTGGCCAGGTAGACAGGAAAAGCCCCGCGAACTTTTGAATTTCATTTCCTGTTTGGCCAGCGTGGAGAGCTCATCAGCACAGGTGACCACGCAGAGCTCATCAGCACAGGTAACAATGCAGTCTCCTGAGAATCGAAAAAGAGCTCACGGGAGGTACTGGATCTGATCGCTGTATGGGGAGAGGATTCCGTGCTAACAGAACTCCGTTCCAAAAGACGAAATGAAAAAACATTTGAAAAAATTTCCAAGGCCATGATGCCGAGAGGCCATACCAGGGACTCAGTACAGTGCCGTGTGAAAGTTAAAGAGCTCAGACAAGCCTACCAGAAAACCAAAGAAGCAAACAGAAGGTCCAGGGCAGGGCCGAAAACATGCCGCTTCTACGCTGAGCTGCATGCAATTCTAGGGGGGTCCGCCACCACTACCCCACCCCTGTCCTTGGATTCCAAGGTGGGGGTGGTAATCGCAGCTGTGGCTGAGGATTCTGTGGACGGGGAAGAGGAGGACGAGCTTGTAGAGAGCACACAGCACTCCGTTCTCCCCAACAGCCAGGAGCTTTTTCTCACCCTGACAGAATTACCCTCCCAGCCCTCCCAAGCAACTATCCCAGACAATGAAGCCATGGAAGGGACCTCTGGTGAGTGCACCTTGTAAATATAAGACATGGTTTAAAGGCAAGCGTTTTTTAATGATTACTTTGCCCTGAGGACTTGGGATCCATTCGCGGCCAGTACAGTTACTGGAAAAGTCTGTTAACATGTCTGGGGATGGAGCGGAAATCCTCCAGGGACATCTCCATGAAGCTCTCCTGGAGGTACTCCAAAAGCCTTTGCAGAAGGTTTCTGGGCAGCGCTGCTTTATTCCGTCCTCCATGGTAGGACACTTGACCACAACATGCATGTAGCAAGTAATCTGGTATTATTGCATGACAAAGCCTAGCTGCTTATGGTCCTGGTGATTGCTGGCATTCAAGTAACATCCGTTCTTTATCTCGCTGTGTTATCCTCAGGAGAGTGATATCGTTCATGGTAACCTGGTTGAAATTCAGGAATTTAAGTAAGGGGACAGAGATGGCCATTCCTACTGGGCTGTTTGCCTGTTGCTTACAAGAAATCCTTCCCTGCAGGTAGCCAAGCAGGGGGAAGGGGGGGGCGCGAGTGGCGCTGAGCTTTTCCGCGTTTGGCTAGCAGGGATCTTTCCTGCTACCAGCCACGCAGTTGGGGGGGGGGGAAAGGGGGTGTTTAGCAGTGATCTTCCATGATACCAGCCACGGGGTGGTTTCTGCTGCTGTACGTTAACAGGAAAGAAGCAGCACTCAACGGGCTTTGCTTGCTATTTGGGAAAGGAGGGCTCTGGATAGATGAAGGCTGCAGAAGACGAAAGACAATGGCTTACCATGGCCGCATGCAAGCCGAATTCTGCTGCCCGGACCTGCGTCTGTGATCTGTAACCCCAAAGCCGCAGGCACTCGATATTAAGATGCAAAATGCGACCTTGTAGTGAAAACACATGTGCTATGTAAGGTGAATAGTGTTGTTCACCGTGAAAGAGTATGACCATTGTTCTCTAAAATGTATCTTTTTAAATACTTCTCTCCCTTTTTTCCTTCCCTCTTGCAGCTGCAAATTTTTCAAGCCTCCCTACTCCGTCCCGAAGGCTCTCTCAGATAAGGCGGCGGAAAAAAAAGACGCGAGAAGAAATGTTTTCGGAAATCATGGAAGTGACCCGCAATGAAAGAGCTCATCTGAATGAGTGGAAGGACGTGGTAGCAAAGTACAGGAAAGATGCCAGGGACCGTGAGGACAGGAGGGACGCTCGAGATGAGAGGAGATATGCTCGAGATGAGAGGTGGCAGCAGGAAGATCAGCGGTGGCAGGCTGCAACTCTGGGGCTGCTGCGTGATCAAACTGACATGCTCCGGCATATGGTGGAGCTTCAAGAACGGCAGCAGGATCACAGAGTGCCGCTGTATCCCCTGTATAACCACCCTCCCCCCCTCACCATGTTCCTTAGCCTCCTCACCCACCAGACGAGTAAGAACTCATGGGGGTAGGCTCTGTGCACCCGCCCACTCCACCCCAGTGGACAGCCCAACCAAAAGGCTCTCATTATTATGAAATTATGAAATTTTTATAGGGGCCTTTTACTTCCCTACTATTCTCCTCCCAAACCCCACATGGGCTACCTTGTCAGTTCTCTCCCTCCTTTTATAATTAAGTAATAAAGAATACATGATTTTTAAACGAGAGTGACTTTATTTCCTTAGAAAGCAAGCTGTGATCGAAAGGGGGGGGGCGTGGCTTACAGGGAATGAGTCAATCAAGGGGGGGGGCGGTTTCATCAAGGAGAAAGAAACACAACAGTCAGACTGTATCCTGGCCAGTGATGAAACTGGTTTTCAAAGCTTCTCTAATGCGCACCGCTTCCTGGTGTGCTCTTCTAATCGCCTTGGTGTCTGGCTGTGCGTAATCAGCAGCCAGGTGATTTGCTTCAGCCTCCTACCCTGCCATAAAGGTCTCCCCCTTACTCTCACAGAGATTGTGGAGCACACAGCAAGCAGCAATAACAATGGGGACATTGGTTTGACTGAGGTCTGAGCGAGTCAGTAATGTACGCCAGTGCGCCTTTAAATGGCCAAATGCACATTCTACCACCATTCTGCACTTGCTCAGCCTGTAGTTGAACAGCTCCTGACTACTGTCCAAGGATAACTACAAGCATTTCAACATCCCCAACTGTTATTTTCTGGTCTGGGAAGTAATTCCCTTGCTGCAGCCATTTAAACAGAGTAGTGTTCCTGAAGACGCGAGCGTCATAAACCCTTCCCGGCCATCCCACGTGGATGTTGGTGAAACGTCCCTTGTGATCCAGCAGTGCTTGCAGCACCATTGAAAAGTACCCCTTGCGGTTTATGTAGTGGGTGCCCTGGTGCTCCGGTGCCAAGATAGGGATAGGGATGTGGGTTCCATCTATCGCCCCACCACAGTTAGGGAATCCCATTGCAGCAAAGCCGTCCACTATGACCTGCACATTTCCCAGAGTCACTACCTTTCGTAGCAGCAGCTTAGTGATTGCTTTGGCTACTTGCATCACAGCAGCCCCCACAGTAGATTTGCCCACTCCAAATTGATTCCCGACTGACTGGTAGCTGTCTGGCGTTGCAAGCTTCCAGAGGGCTATTGCCACTCGCTTCTCAACTGTGAGGGCTGCTCTCATCTTTGTATTCTGGTGATTCAGGGCAGGGGAAAGCAAGTCACAAAGTTCCATGAAAGTGCCCTTCTGCATGCGAAAGTTTCGCAGGTCTGGGAATCGTCCCACACCTGCAACACTATGCGGTCCCACCAGTCTGTGCTTGTTTCCTGGGCCCAAAATCGGCGTTCAATGGCTAGAACTTGCCCCATTACCAGCAGGATCTCCAAAGTGCAGGGGCCCGCAGTTTGACAGAATTCTGTGTCCATGTCCTCATCACTCTCGTCGCCGCGCTGCCGTAGCCGCCGCCTCCTCGCCTGGCTTTGCAGGTCTCGGTTCAGCATTGAGTGCACGAGAATGCACGAGGTTTTTAAAACGTCCACGATTGCTGTCTTGAGCTGAGCAGGGTCCATGCTTGCTGTGCTATGGCGTCTGCACAGTTCACCCAGGAAAAAAGGCGCGAAACGGTTGGCTGCTGCTGCTTTTACGGAGGGAGGAGTGAGGCTGTACCCAGAAGCACCCGCGACAATGTTTTTTGCCCCATCAGGCACTGGGATCTCAACCCAGAATTCCAATGAGCGGGAGAGACTGCGGGAACTATGGGATAGCTATGAGATAGCTACCCACAGTGCAACGCTCCGGAAATCGACGCTAGCCTCGGTACATGGACGCACACCGCCGAATTAATGTGCTTAGTGTGGCCGCGTGCACTCGACTTTATACAATCTGTTTTAAAAAAATGGTTTCAGTAAAATCGGTATAATCCCATAGTGTAGACATACCCTAAGCCAGTGCCACAAGAAGTAAATCAACAAATACACTTGTATGTTACATTATATAATATAATTTTTCTTTTAAAAAAAATCTGACTGCACTGTGTTACACCTTTGCTCAGTAACTCTGTAATCTGATTGCTGTAACCTCCTATTCTTCCTGCAGTGTCCCCTCTCCCTTGTTTTATTGGCTCACTTCATTGCATCATATCTGAAATTAGATAGAAATTCTTCGAGATTAGGACCTTGGCTGCAGTAAGGTGTCTAGCACACATTTGGATGCTGTAAAATAATAATAGGTTTCAAAGTAGAACAAAAGAATATTTTCATTATCTGCACTGTATTCTTTTAAAACTTCAATGTCTGCTTGATTTTCAGGTGCTGATCTTGCCTTTCCAGCTTCAGTCCATGACAATGTAATTTGCAGTAAAACATTTCAAATTCTTTACAAAAATGAGGAGGTTTCTGTGAATGATGTTATGATCTTCAAAATTAAAATGCTCTTAGATGAACGGAAGGTAATCTGCCATTAAAGTATATTTAACTATTAAGATACTTCAGATCCTTTAGGCATAATTTGCAAAATACTGAACATAATTGTCATGTTTTTAACTCCTTTTCAGATTGAAGAATCCCTTAATGAAATGAATTTCCTGCTATCCTTAGATCTACACTTCACAGACACAGATTATTCGTAAGTTTAAAAATATCTATTTTGTTAAATAATTGAAATGCCTGTTAACTGCTTTTTTTAAATGGAGAGATTAAAATTATAACATCGTACATACAAAATATTGCTCAAACATTTTTAAAATCTACAATGCTTAATTTATTTTAAATCAGCTATTCATATATAAGAAGTTTATTTGTATGGGCAAGGAAATCTGGTTAATCTCTTGAGACAGCTTGCAGACTTTAATTACTGTGTTTAGGAGAGATTCCTTGTTGTTTACCTATTCATCCTGCTGTTCCCTTTTAGAGATGTAATTATATTTATACATGATATGGTATAAAATAATACTATATTTAATATATTAAAGTTATTGAAAACCAATATGGCTATGGCCTTGTGTTGTTTAAATAATGGCTTGCTGTTTCTTGTATTGGGGATTTTATTATTGGATGACTTAAAACATTGTTCCAGTAATTACACTTTTTTTTTTCCCCCAAGGCCAGATGATCTGAGCACACTGCAACTAATTAGTAGTCGAACTTTAAAGTTGCACTTTAGCTTACACCAGGGCCTTCATCACTACGTCAATGTTATGTTTGATTACTTCCACCTCTCTGTCATATCTGTTACAGTCCATGCTTCTTTGGTTGCTCTACACCAGCCATTGATAAGGTAATATCCCATTTATAAGATTCAATTAATGTATTGGATTATTAGTTATTGTAATTTACTTGAGAGTTTTGATGAGAATGAATATAATACTTAGAATAAGTTTATGTATATGATGTATTGTGCTTTATGATGTTTTAGATTAGAAGCTGTTCTGGTGGTTTTTTGTTTTTTTCCTAAAACTGTGAAATTTTGAGTTCTAGTTTGTGCTAGAATAAAAGGAGTGCGGGTGGTAAAACACAGATAACTATAATAATTTAATACACCCAAGAGAAAAGAAGTAGAGAGCAAGTAATATCATCCTCTGCTAGTGTTCATACAATCTGTAGTTAGGGTGAGGTGATCTCTATTCATTTTATTTATCTTTTTTATCCATGGGTTGAATTGAGCTGATGCTCAGCAGCTTCTTGAGATAGTACTCTTTCCTGATTTCTACACTTCGTACTCCAGAATCTGCTTTCATTTTTTTTATTACATCTCTAGCCTTCGTAGATGTGAAGAAAAGCTATATAATGTGAACACAGTATAACCAGTATGGTAGTGTCTTTTTGAGTGTTCAGGCAGCTTGAAAAAGTAGCTGAGGTGTAAACTTCCATAGATTATTTAAATAGACCGTTAACTCTGAAGCATAGTGATGACACTATCCACATCAGCTTTAACTAGTACATAGATTATCAAAGGATATGCCAGAAAGAAGAGGGATAACCCTGTTATGAATTGAGCATAGTCTACTGCACATGATGCTTCATTTTGTCCTGGGTGAAGAGGCTTATTTCGTGGACAGAGCTTGGGAGAGTAACACCACTTTTCCCCCCACAGTGTTATGTTATAATTATTTTTTGCAGGAAGACACTGTGGAATAATGAATAAAGGAGTATGTGGGCGTGTATATTCTCATTATAGCAGGGTTTGGAGTGACCCTGTATTTGGTGGTATTCTTTACTGGTACCTTTCTGATGGCCTTACCAGTATGTGTTAAATTAAAGTGTTTATTTTAAGAGTTTCTTTTTCTTATTTACATGCCCATACGAAACTTACATTTCAGTAATCTAACTGATGGAGTTTTAAAAGTGTTCTGTTAGGTTGTCTGCAGCTATGGAAAAACCTACAAACAAACCTTTTTTTAAAGTAGTATATATATTTATGCAAACAGGTAAACTAAACTAATAATGCCAAATTAACAAAACAACCATCTATTCCTCTTCTCCCCACCCCTCCATACACAAATAAGCAATATCGTGCTCTGTAGCCTACATTTATATTCTAGATCTGTACTATTGTGACTCAACAACAAAAATAGGACTCAGCTGAGCAGCTTTTACCATTATTGCAGTCAGAGAACCTACCGCATGGTTTTATTTGAATATTATTTGTAATACAGTAGTACCTAGATGTCACAAATGAGAGTAGGGTCTTATTGTGCTTGGTGCTGTACATACACATTTTAAGAGACTGTATCGCCCTTTGTCTTGTCTGAGGAAAGAAACATTAAGGGTATGTCTATACTGTACACTCCTTACAGCGATGTGTAGAGTACATACACTGCATGTCCCTCTAGAATGTTTGTAAATAGCAACATAGACAGTGCGGCACTGCTTATGTGAGTAAAGACGTACCAGAACCCTTAGGGTATGTACTCTACATGGTTCTCTATGCTCTCAAGTAGTGCCTCTCCTGTGTACCTTGCTATTTTTAGCAGTGTAGTATCTTGCTTCTTCCTCACTGTGGGAGCCTTTCCTCACTGCCAGAGTCTCTCTTTGTGTTGGGGAAAGGCTCTGGCAGCTCCCTGCTGCCAGAGCTTTTCTCTGCTTCAGGGAGCTGCCAGACCCTTCCTCTGCTACCTTGCCATTGCCAGAGACCTTCACTAACTTGTGTAGCTACAAGCCACAGTGTGGATGAAGCTTGCTTTTCATTCTGGTGTGAAGCTACAAATACAGTAACTTCTCACTTAACATTGTAGTTATGTTTCTGAAAAATGCTACTTTAGGCGAAACGATGTTAAGCGAATCCAATTTCCCCATAAGAATTAATGTAAATCTAGGGGTTGGGTGCCAGGGAAATGTTTTTCACCAGACATACATACATACATACACACACACAGTATAAGTTTTAAACAAACAATAGTGTACACAGCAATGATGATTATTAAGCTTGGTTGAGGTGGTGAAGTGAGAAGGTGGAAGAGGGTGGGATATTGCTGCTAAATGTTGAACTAGCACTTGGATAAAAACAACAAGGAGTCCAGTGGCACCTTAAAGACTAACAGATTTATTTGAGCATAAGCTTTTGTGGGTAAAAAAACCTCACTTCTTCAGATGTATCTGATGGTAAATTTTTGTGGATACAGACTAACACGGCTACCCCCTGATACTTAGCACTCGGATGAGCCCTTAAGGGCTAACACGTTGTTAATATAGCCTCACACTCTACAAGGCAGCACAAATGGAGGGAGGAAACACAATAGATGCATGGCAGTGGCCACAAACATTCCTTGCGGAAACTGAACGTGATGATGAACCCACGCTATCCAACTGGAGCACATCAATTCCCTCCACTTTCCAAAGTGCTGGGTGGTGCGTGTGTGTGTGTGTGTGTGTGAGTGAGAGAGACAGACAGACAGAGATGTACATTGCCCTTTTAAGTACTCTGACCCCACTCTAAGTACACTGCCTTTTTAAGTAGATCAGCAAGTTGAGACATCAACTGCTGCCAGCAAGCTCCCTCCATCCTGAGCCCTGTTGTGTGTCCCCCGCTGCTCTGGAGATGGGGTACAGGAGCAGGGACAGGGGGACACTCTGACATCAGCACCCCTCTCCCCCCCACGTCCCCTGCACAGCAAGCAGGAGGATCCTGGGAGCAGCTCCAAGGCAGAGAGCAGGAGCAGCACATTGCAGTGGCGGGAGGGACACCAGAACTGCCCGGCAATTGATGGCCTGCTGGGCGGTTGCCGCACAGGGATCTTAGGGGAGCTTATGAGGGGTTGCCAGGCCACCCTGGTTCCAAGCCCCCACCAGCTAGCTCCAACAGGCTGCTCTTCCTGCAAGCAGTGGACAAACATCTTGATTCCCTGTGACTTTCATTAAAAACACAAATAATTTGTGTTAAGAATTTCTGCTACTATGATAAATAATTGTGGCACACACTCCTTATTACATGTATTCAATTCACTTTGTGTTTATAATCAAGTGGATATTTTTCTCTATTTGTAAATGGTTCTGGCAGCTTTCCTCGTCCCGTGAAGAATACTTGGTTAAACAGGAACACACCAGCACAGCAGAGGGACACTGTGATTCCTACTCTTGAAAGTGTGGTCTTCGGCAATAACTATACAAAACAATTATCAGCAGATGTAAGAATATTATTGATTATTTTATTTATAATATTTCTGATTTTTGTTGGGTAATAATTCTTTTTGAATGGTAATAAAGGAGAAACTTAATTAAAGGCAATTTACTATGCCTAGTGACATGACATAAAGGGAAGAATTTTACCAAAAGGCTGTGATATATGTTTCAAGTTCCCTTTTATAGAAAACTTAAAATATTTAGTGTTGGGCTGTCGATTAATCACAGTTAACACACGCAATTAACTCAAAAATATTAATCATGATTAAAAAATTGTGATTATTTGAAGTTTTAATTGCACTGTTAAACAATAGTATACCAATTGAAATTTATTAAATATTTTGTGTTTTTCTACATTTTCAAATATATTGATTACAATTACAACACAGAATACAAAGTGTACAGTACTCACTTTATATTATTTTTATTACAAACATTTGCACTGTAAAAATGATAAACAAAAGAAATAGTATTTTTCTGTTCACTTCATACAAGTACCATAATGCAGCTTTTTATCTTGAAAGCGCAACTTACAAATGTAGATTTTTTTTGGTTACATAACTGCACTCAAAAACAAAACAGTGTAAAACTTTAGAGCCTACAAGTCCACTCAGTCCTACTTGTTCAGCCAGTTGCTAAGAGAAACAAGTCCATTTACATTTACGGGAGATAATGCTTCCCTCTTCTTATTTACAGTGTCATCTGAAAGTGAGAACAGACATTCTTATGGCACTTTTGTAGCTGGCATTGCAAGGTGTTTACGTGCCAGATATGGTAAACATTCGTATGCCCCTTCATGCTTTGGCCACCATTCCAGAGGCCATGGTTCCACACTGATGATGCTCGTTTAAAAATAAAAGCGTTAATTAAGCTTGTGACCGAACTCCTTGGCGGATAATTGTATGTCTCCTGCTCAGTGTTTTGCCTGCTTTCTGCCATATATTTCATGTTATAGCAGTCTCAGATGATGACCCCACATGTTGTTCATTTTAAGTACACTTTCACTGCACATTTGACAAAACACAAGATACCAATGTGAGATTTCTAAAGATAGCTACAGCACTCGACCCAAGGTTTAAGAATCTGTAGTGCCTTCCAAAATCTGATTGGGGCGGGGTGTGGAGCATGCTTTCAGAAGTCTTAAAAGAACAACACTCCGATGTGAAAACTACAGACCCCAAACCACCAAAAAAGAAAAGCAACCTTCTGCTGGTGGCATGTGACTCAGATGATGAAAATGAACATGCGTTGGTCTGCACTGCTTTGGATCTTATCAAGCAGAACCCATCGTCAGCATGGACGCATGTGCTCTGGAATGGTGGTTGAAGCGTGAAGGGACATATGAATCTTTAGCAAATCAGGCAGGTAAATATCTTGCAACGCTGGCTACAACAGTGCCATTCAAACTTCTGTTCTCACTTTCAGGTAACATTGTAAACAAGAAGCGGGCAGCATTATCTCCTGCAAATGTAAACAAACTTGTTTGTCTGAGCGATTGGCTGAACAAGAAGTAGGACTGAGTGGACCTGTAAGCGCTAAAGTTTTACATTGTTTTATTTTTGACTGCAGTTATTTTTTGTACATAATTCGGCTTTTGTAAGTTCAACTTTCATGATAAAAAGATTGCACTACAGTACTTGTAGTAAGTGAATTGAAAAATACTATTTCTTTTGTTTTTTACGGTGCAAATATTTATAATAAAAATAAATATAAAGTGAGCATTGAACATTTTGTGTTCCATGTTGTAATTGAAATCAATATATTTGAAAATGTGGAAAACATCCTAACATTTTAATATAAATGGTATTCTGTTATTGTTTAGCAGGACAATTAGTTGTGGCTAATTTTTTTAATCGCTTGACCACCCTAATTTAGTATGTTTATCTTTTTTGTGAGATTGCACTCCAGTGGAAATTGCAGGCCCATGGATGAGTTTCAGTTTCAGATGAGTTTGGGGTGAAGGATGATCTATAGAAAATCTTTTTAGTTATTCTGCTAATGCAATTTTATAGTATGTAATTAATATGTATACTAATCCTTTTTTAGGGTTGCAGTTTTGTGATTGCGGAGTCCTTCCTGAATCATGCCTACAATCTCCACTATACACTTTGTGCCAGTTTGCTGCTTGCATTTAAAGGGTTACACAGCTATTTCATCATGGTAGCAAAGGAGCTCCCCTCCTCTCACCGAATAGAACTGGGTATGCTGAACACAAGAAAATAAATCACTTTTATTTTCTATCACACAGATATTTTCTGTCTTCTTGCTGTGCTCCTTAGAAAAGCCTGTTTTCTCTCCCTTCTTCTAGACTGAAATATAATTCATCTTACATGTTGTACCTGTTGTGCACCTGCTATTTTACTACTGGAATTGAAATGAGTCTTATAGTAATGATCAGAAATATAACAAAAAACACTGCCATCAAGTTAATAAGATTTAAAAACTGGCTTTACATGAGATTAAATTATTTTCTTGTAGCTTTTTCAAATCATTACATTAGTACTAAAAATATTTGAAGCAAATCCCCACCCTAGTCTAAATACTGTATTATGCCTATGTGCATGCTGTAAGGAATCATGATTGTTGTATATAAGTAAGTTGAAAGTTTGAGTCTAAAAAAAATTCTAAATGCTTTAAGTTTTGATTTGAAAAGAGCATCATGGGGAAAACTTGAAAATAAGGCCTCAAGAAGAAATTATTTCTAAGTCAATTTTTTGTTTTTTAAAGGCTGTATGCTCTTCAATTGACATAATATTAATTACCTGAGACTTTGGAAAAACAGATTACACTATGGACTAAATCTGTGTAACTGAACAGTCAATAAGATTACACTTAGTTTTGAGAGTAGCCACTTTCTTATCATGATTAAAATTGAACTGTTAGAGAACATATTTCTACGATGAGAAAACATACGAGGTGACTCGATAAATTTTATTGACTTTAAAGAGACTGACTAGAGTTTGAATCAGCCACCTTTTGCAAATGGAGCTAAGGAAATATTGCTTTAAAATATAGTTCTAATAATAGGTCTGTTCTACAATAGGAATTTACTTTAGTATATCTTTGTCTCTCAGAGGTGTGAAAAATCCATGCCCCTGAGAGACATAGCTATACAGACCTAACCCCCAGTGTAGACAGAGGTCCCTCTCGGGGAGGGAGATTACCTGTGCCAATGGGAGATCCCCTCCCATCGGTGTAGGCAATGTTTATGCTGTAGCATTTTAAGTGAAGACATACTCTAACATGCAAGATTAGTACTAAGCTAATGTCTGTTTTGAGTTGTGGAACCAAAAAGATGGCATAGGTATAAAGGGATAATACATTGGCATTCTCAAAGACCACTAGAGTTTATATCAAGCATGTTTGTGTTGAACATCAAAACTTTTTGGCTTTAAAAAAAAAGGGGGGGAGGGCATTTTGGAATCCATGAGTATGTTATTTGATAGGGGTTACCATTTCCATTACTGTTAATTAGCTATGTCTTTTAACATTATAAGATGAGTAATCAGTAGGCATTTACCATGCAGGACTTTGAGATGTGAAAAGTTGCCAAAAAAAAAAAAAATTATTATATGAGGAATACCCCATAAATACAGTATAACCTCAGAATTACAAACACCAGAGTTACGAACTGACCAGTCAACCACACACTTCATTTGGAACTGGAAGTACACAATCAGGCAGCAGCAGAGACAAAAGAAGAAAAAAAGCAGACACAGTACAGTACTGTGTTAAATGTAAACTACCTCTTTCCCCCTCTTTCCTTTATGCAGGAAAGCGGCTTTTTTCTTCTGCATAGTAAAGTTTCAAACCTGTATTAAGTCAGTGTTCAGTTGTAAACTTTAGAAAGCACAACCATAACATTTTGTTCGGAGTTATGACCATTTCAGAGTTATGACCTACCTCCATTTCCCTGGTGTTCATAACTCTGAGGTTCTACTGTAATCTATTTGATATAGTGCCTTTTTCTTCCTGCATAAAAATTTATGTTCATTAAAGTACCATTTACACTAGAAACTAGGCTTTCTATCATCAAAAACAGGATCAGTGCTTATAATCACAGTGCAGAGAATATTGTGTGCCAATTACTTTAATCTACCTGTGGCGGGGAACACCCTTTTTATGTGAATGACTCAGCTTTTAGTAAGGAAATGCCTTATGTGCCAAATAGTATCTATTGGTTTTACTCTTTATGTAAAGATATGCTTAGAATACCAAAATTACTTACTTGAAACTCCAGATTGAACTCCTGAATGAATCACAGCTTTTCCTTCAGTTCCCTAACATATTGTATAAAATAAAATATATATAATAAAATAGAAACCGGGATTTGAATAATACAACTGTAGAGTATCATCCAAGGCCCATTGAAGTCAGTGGAAAGATTCCCATAGTGTTAGGTGGGTTGGGCTCATACTTATTTCAGAATCTTATTTCAGAATGAGATTCTGCAAGTTTGAACAGAAATAATCAAAAATAATATATTTAGTGCTTTGACAATTGACTCGTCTTTTATATATACTATACATTTATTGATGACATTTTCTGTGTTTTAATTTTTTCTCAGTCTTTACAGTTTAGTATGCTAATATCTTTTCTTTTTTCTTGTCTGTGAATTTTTTTTTCTTAGTTCTGTTATATTGTGTATATACCTATATCTGGACTGTTTATATGACAACAGTGACTAAAGCAGTTTATACAGATACTAACATTGCTAACAGTATTCACTTTTTGCTTCTGGAAAATAACCATTACTGATAGCTAAGAACAAGGACTGTTCTCTTTAAAAACTGCAATAATCAGAGACAACTGCACTTCTGTGAAAATAAAAAAAAACCCTGCACACTAGATTTTCACATACTATAATACATGTTTTATTTTTGTCATTTGTTATTACTATTTATCTTGAGTTTTTACATGGTAAAGTATATTTTATATCTGAGATTCAAATAGGCTTTTGGGGGGAAAAAAAATCCCAAATCCTTTTTAGATCTCATAAAAAGTATTGTTATTCTTTGTTTTAAATAAAATGTCTTTATCTTGCTTTAAGTTTGTTTCTTTTGTTCACTTAATTCTATGATGTACATTTTTATTCATTTAAAATGTTGATCTATATTTTTTTAAACAAATTGAATTTGCAACAGCATACGCAAAATACTATTGAACTTTATAAATAAACTTAATTGTTAGCATTTGATCAATGTTCATTTTTAAAAAACAAAAACAAAACAGGCATTAGAAAATTTCAAAAACATCCTTAATGTACATCATGAGTAACACCTAATCTAGAAACTTTACTAAAATTATATGCTTTAATGTTCTATTCTAATTGCACTAATTTCTAGGCTAGCAATAAACTTTCTTACTAACTTTAAGGCAAATAAGCACAGATTGGAAAAAAAAGAGTGTAGTAACTAGTCATCTGTGTGCAATCCTTATAACTAGCCAAGGCCAGCATGCAGGTCCTTTATGAACGCCTTCTCAGAAGAAAATATCCACGAACCCAGAGAGACGCCTATCTAGGTATGTTTTTAAAGCAGGTGATATAATCCCTTAGATTTTTATTATTAGTGCAGAGTATTTTTGTTTCAGGTTTAAGAAGGAGCAAAAAAACTAAGGACCAATTCAACCCTGATGCAAGTGTGTGGAACTCCAGTGAAAATAGTGGCTGGACTAAATCTAGCACTGTATATCAGTGGAATGAGCTACCACTATTGATACACAGTTTAGTTTCTTTCTGTTTAATAAAATAGAAGTGATTGATTAGTTAAATGGCTTCAGCTGATTTGAAATCAAATAACTGGAGAAAACAAGAATTTCATTTAGCTTCATTAATTGGTACAACTTTACATTTCTAAATGATAAAGATGAATGTATTTTCTTCCTGGGGAATCTTCCATGTCTCTGCTGGAGCCTCCCGACTTGTTTTCTCTTATTTCTAAACCAACCAGTTCTCAAAGCTTAAATTGCAGCTGTTCTCTCTTTGGAGATTGTCAGCACTGTTCTATAATTGGTCAGGGGAGGATGATATTGTAGCACACTCCAGCTCAGATGTTGGGAGAGAGAAACTGGTCCACAAATCAGTTGCAGGTCTCTTACATGGCAGTGCAGAGACTTCTAGTAGGCCTAGCATAGACCAAGTATGACTCTGTTTTGTCTGGAATTTTTTATTGTTTTTGTAACCAAAGATCCAGCAAAATCATATCAAATCATTGCTGGATGAACATTACTGATACAGAATATTTTACTTTATAAGGTGATATGATTGAAGGTTAGTTATATTCAGCTAATTATAGTATTACAGTTTCAGTTTCATCTTTCAACTTGTTCCTCCAAGTATTATAACTGGAGTGTAAAATCAATTTTGGGTTGCAGTTGACATACATGGTAAGCCTTCAGCATGATGATGGTTGAATAAGCCAAATAATTTTTTTCACAAGTAACTGAATTTGCATGGTCCCACACACAACTGAAGATGTATCTCAGATGACAAATTTTCATTTAAGTTGTTGTGAGGATGGGATAATTATCTTTATCAGCTATTTAGATTATAGGAATGTATGTAATTGTTTTTAATTGCTGGTTTTTACAAGTTTCTGACAACTTGCATTACTACAAATTGAAAGCTTGGTTTCTCAAAACGAAATAGGCTTTTAGTTATGTAGATTAGGTCATTTTAAGTTACTTTCAAGCTTTTTTGAAAATAGGTATTTTAAATACATTTTTACCTAAAACATTGTAAGAAATCCATTAATATAAATTAAGTAGACGTTTGTCATGCTGTAAATATTAAGTATATCCTAAAAATTTTATAACAGGAAGTTTTGTGTTAACTCATATGTTTCCATGAGAGAATGTATTTCCTCACTTGTCCTTCATTTTTATGATATTGCAATGTTTCAAAAATGGAATTAACCATACAAATTGAACACAACAATTAATTTTGAGGTATATTCTGCCATCCTTATTCATGCAGCCTGAAGTAAGATGGCAGAATGTTCCCTAAATTAGTGTTTGTATACAGATTAGTCTAGGGTAGTTATCTGGTATTCCATTTTTTGAAATACCTACAATATCATGAAAATCAAGGACAATTGAAGAAGTAAATTATCTCCTGGCAATATAAATCAGTGAGACTATTGAGAGTTTATGATGTGAGGCTCATGCATAAATCTTTGTAAGAACTGGGCCTTACTCTGCAAACAGTCCTGTTAATTTCACCACTAACTTCATTCTTATTAAACAGTGTGAGTAAAGATGGCACATAAGAATTTCCAAAAAGTAGAAATATGTTTATAAATAAGTCATCCACGTTTTGTGATCTAATTTCAAGCTGCTGTCATGTGCGATTACACAATATTGACAACTTGAAATGATAAAGAGTAGTTCTTTTTGAACAAATATGTATGCCTTGAATAATTTGAATTAAGGTAACAAAAGTGGTAACTTTGGTAGCCTGGTCAACTTATTTGACAAGGTATTTCATCTGAGGGAATTCTTTAAAAATAGATTATTTTTGAGTAGGTGAGAGATATGCAGTTGTTTTGTAAGTGTCCTTGGCATTCGGTTGCTACCCTCTTTTTTATTTAAATAGGTTGTGTCCCATTCTCAGCCCTGCACATGATCAGATTCTACTGTTATGCTCTAAACTCTTTCAAAAGAAAAATACTGCCATTCCAAATGTATAGACAAAATAGTTCTAATTGTTATTTATTTCAGAGCTGCAATATTTCTTATAACATCAGTTTGGCAGATATTTAAAAGAATAGTTTTAAAGAATAAATGTTTTTAAAATGCATAAGCCCCTTTTCTAGTTAGACTTAGGCTCTTAAGTCATTTAGATACCTTAGAAAATTTTATGCAAAATGTTTATTTTTACACTATCAAGTATATAAATTAGATGTACAATACAAATGCTTATGTACATACAAAACAGTGTCTACTCAGACTTCTTAAAAGAATAAATTAAAGTTTTAATTATTCAAAAATTGTCTATTGATATGAAACCATTTTAGTCCAGAAGTTTTCTTTAGTTGAGAAAAATGAACAATTTATAAAGTTCAGAAAATAACTCTGTATAACTGTGGAACAGCTCCAGAAAACACTTACACGTGTGAGTATTAGGCATGCAAGAAATCCCACTAACTTCAACAGGACTACTTATGTGCTTAGTTTTTCACATTTAGAAGGGGATCAAGGCCTGTGTTACCTGAAATAAGGAATGTACATCATATAATCAACCCTTAGGCCCTGATCCTGCAATCCAATCCATGAGAATGAGTCCTGTTGAAGTGAGTGAGGCTGTGCAGGGGTCCAGCCAAACTGATCTGATTGCATCATCATGACCGTAGTCTTGATTTAAATCATGAACTTCAAATCACTAAGATACAAATGTCAATTCCATGCTATTATGCTGCTTTACTTTAAAGGGATATCAATTAAAAAATCACACTTCTGTATGAAAATGTTTTACCTTAAGTTGTAATAGGTAATATCTAAGGTTACTAAGATCAAAGGACATTTTTTTCTCTCTTTATCAATAGGTTTTCTTTGTGTATTTGTCAGCATACCATGTGTCCCTGTTCCCTCAGTATTGTCAGTTACTCATTTCCCATTGTTTTTATAAGTCTTTCAAACAGATACAGGAGAGATTTTTTAAAAAAACAGGCAAATGTAATTATAAAATAAAATGAAACAATAACATAGACACTTGGGATCTTAATAATTAGTTGAAACGTTGTAGCTCAGATTTTGAAATGTACTAGATTTCAAATTAATGGTAGTACTATAAATGACATCAAGGTTTCTTTGAGTCTTTTTTGCTAAATTGCTTTATGAAGGAAGTTGAATTGTTCTACAAGTTGGAAAATATGGGTCTGAATTTGGTAAAATATAATTTCATGCATATGCATCCTAATCTTTCCAGAGAACATAGATGTAGAAGCTCGCCTTACAGAACTGTGTGAAGAAGTAAAGGTACTTTTTGTCCTTTATTCATAATAAATGTAAAATAAGTTAAAAGCAAATTATTTTCTATCTGTATTTCATAGATTGCTGCAGAGAAAAATTATTGATTTTGGTAATTTATTTTCTGTGTTGTTTCTTGCTCATTCCAAGAGATGCTGTATCCCACTTATGGATTGTGGCAGGGTGAGAGACATGGTTACTAGTGATGTTTGAAATGCAAAAGATTACGGACTCAATCTTAATTTTGATAATATTTCTCCTCCAGATGGACTCTTCACTGCCAAACTCTACCAACTCTTCTTTACATTCTACTCTCTTCTAAGATGTCGTCTTCTCTTTCTAATCCTTCTCTGCCTAGAATCTGAGAAAATTAAAAAAAAAAAAAATTCTTTCAACAGCCTTCTCTTCTTCTACTTTACCTCCTCCCCAGGTTCTGATGTTTTCCTTCTACTATCCCACAACTGCCCAACCTCCCAGTCTCCCTCACTACTTTCATTCACTCAACTTTCCTTATTTTGCTAATACACACATAATTTGAAGTATGCCTTTGTATTTCCTTTCCTAAAGCTTAAAGCAGGAGTTCACAAATATTTTCTTAGTGTGGTCCATCTCCCCTGTTATTCAGGAATATGCAGTCCACTTTCCCCTTCATTCTCAATAGCATAACTGAGGCAGTTACATACAGCAGTATAGCTTAGGTTAAAAAGAAACATTAGCTAAAAATAAATCTTTTCCTGTATTTAATATGATGTGAAAGCTGGAAACAAGGAAAGTCAGCACCATGTGACTAGCCAGCTCTCTCTGGACCACTAGGAAGTGTTTCACAGGCCAACATTGCTTCACATACAGGAAGCTTCTTACATTTATGTAGTCTTCTTCATCTCTTTCTTTCTTTGGGCATAGCTGACCACTCCTCTCTTCCTCAGATCCTCTCTTAGCTTCCTCACCTCTGCATTCTTCTGGCTTCCCCTGTGTTGCAGTGATCACCATGTAATCTTCTTCAGAGGTGTCTCATCATTTCCTTTCCCCTGTTCTCTTATCCATTAGTATCACTTAGACGTTCTGTCTCTGTTCCCCATCTCTTCTCTCATCCTCACCTAAATGATTACCAAATCTCTGTCCTTTGTCTTTTCTCTCCAGTCTTGTGTGTCCAAATATGTCTAAGATATCTCCTCTTGGCTTGTCCCACTGTCATCTTAAACTAATCTTTCCCCAAATGGAACTTTTTATCTTTTCCTCCTCTTTCTTTTTTTCTGATTGTTGAAAATACCAGTATTTTCCTTTCTCTCAGGATTAAAATCTCTGTGAAGTTTTTTACTTTGAATTATTTACTCCTTAAACCCTCAAAAGCATGCTGGATGTTTTACACTTACACCCTCCCCACAAACACACCACAAGACCAGATTCCAGCCACCTATGTGCTAAACACAGTATTAATATTAACAACAAAGTGGAAGGAATGGAAGCCAAAATAGGAAAAGAACAAGTTAGACTATTTAGATAAGTTAAATGCATTCAAGTTAGCAGAGCCTGATGAAGTTCATCTTAAGGTGCTCAAGGAACTAGCTGCAGGAATATTGGAATTGTTAACAATTATCTTAGATAACTCATATAGGATGGGTGAGGTCCCAGAGGACTGGAGATGGGCAAACATAGTATGTCTTTTAAAAAGGAGAACAAAGAGGAATTACCGAGCAGTGAGCCTAACTTTAATATCTTGAAAGATACTGGAACAAATTATTAAATAATCCATTTGTAAACACCTGGAGGATAATAGGGTTATAAAGAATAGCCGGCATGGATTTATCAAGAACAAATAATGCCAAACCAACCTAATTTGCTTCTTTGTCAGGGTTACTGGCCTCATGAATTGGGGGCGGGAGGGGCAGCAGTGGGAGCAGTAGGGGTGTGATATATTTTGATTTTAGTAAGGTTTTTGACAAAGTCCCAATGTGACATTCTAATAAGCAAACTAGGGAAGTGTGGTCTAAACCAGTGGTTCTCAACCAGGGATACGCATACCCCTGGGAGTACGCAGAGGTCTTCTAGGGGGTACATCAACTCATTTAGTTGAGTGTTTCTCAGCATAAGCGTCATGACCCCTAAGGGGTTGCAAGACAGATTTAATGGGGTTGCAGTGAAGGGCCAGCATTAGGGTGTAGCAGCAGGACAATTGCCTTGGGCCCCACACCACAGGGGGACCCGTGAAGCTAAGTTACATGCTTCAGTCCCGGGAAGTGGGGCTCAGGCTTCAGAGTTCTGAAAAGGGTACAGTAGTATGGAAAAGTTAAGCACCACTGGTCTAAATGAAATTACAGTAAGATGGGTGCACAACTGGTGGAAAGACCTTACTTAAGAGTACTTATCCATGGTTTACTATCAAATTTGGAGGACGTATCTGGTAAGGTCTGACAACAGTCAGCTCCAAGTCCACTACTATTCAGTATTTTCACTAATGAGTTGAATAATGGAGTGGAGAGTATACTTATAAAATCTGCAGATGACACCAAACTGGGAGAGGTTTCAGGGACTTTGGAAGACAGGATTAGAATTCAAAAGGATCTTGACAAATTGGAGAATTGGTCTGAAATTCAATAAAGATGAGTGCAAAGCACTACATTTAGAAAGGAAAAATCAAATGCACAGCTACAAAATGGGAAATAATTGGCTAGGTGGCAGTACTGCTGAAAAGGATGGTGGTGGGGGTTATCGTAGATCACAAATTAAATATGAATCAACAATTTGACATCATTCTGGGATGTATTAAAAGAAGTGTCTTATGTAAGCCATGGGAGGTACTTGTCCAGTTCTACTTGGCACTGCTGAGGTTTCAGCTGGAGTATTGTATCAAGTTCTGGGCACCACACTTTAGAAAGGATGTGGAAAAACTGGAGAGAGTCCAGAAGAAAGCAACAAAATGATAAAGAGTTTAGAAAAAAACAACTCTGAGGAAAGGTTTAAAAAAAAAACCCTGTGCATATTTAGTCTTGAGGAAAGAAGACTGAGAGAGGACCTGATAAGTCTTCAAATATGTTAAGGGTTGTTATAAAGATGACTGTGATAAGTTGTTCTCCATGTCTGCTAAATGTATGACAAGAAGTAATAGGCTTTATCTGCAGCAAGGGAGATTTAGGTAAGATACTAGGAAAAGCTTTCTAACTAGAAGGGTAGTTTAGCTCTGTAATATGCTTCCAAAGGAGGTTTTGGAATCCCTGTCATTGGAAGTTTTTAAGAATAGGTTAGACAAACACCTTTCAGAGATGGTCTAAATTTACTTGGTCCTGCTTCAACTCAGGGGCTAGACTTGTTGACTTCTCGAGGTCCCTTTTAAGCCTTCATTGCTATGATTTCTATGCTGCTACAGTGGTTTACAGAGGTCAGAAAGAGCTTCCTGGGGAAGGGCAGCATATAGGACCAGTAGATGCAGCCCTAAATTGCCTACCTCACAGTGTCAGAATGTGGCAGGGTTGGGAGCAAGAAAGGAGGTGATTGGAGCACACTCTGCTCCAGCAATTCTGCCCAATTCTGCAAAACAACCGATAACCAACCAGGTAAAATTAGAGCAACCCATTAGACTTCTCTAAATTACACTATGGTCAGTATTAGCCCCCAAAACAGAATCTTGAAGGCACAAAGATAGATGGAAGCTGCCTTTACCCTGCCCCTCCCCCTCCTTCAGCCTGGGCTATGCCCTGAAGTACATGCAGCCTAAAATTCAGACAAAATGTCAAATGAGAGCAACAAATAGTGGAAGGAACTGAAGAAGGGAGGACTTGTGCATTATCACACTACATGTAATTCCTGATTCTTCTTTCTCTGTAACGTGACCAAAATCAGCTCTTTCTTTACTAACTCAGCTGCTAAAACCTTTGCCTCAGTACCTTGATCATTTCTCACCTCACTTACATTCTCTTACTACTTCTCTTGCCATTCATATGTTTATAGTAGGGCTTCAAGAACATGCAACTGGTCCAATAGCAATTTTAATGTATGGTGCTGTATTTTTGAGATCAGTTTAGATTAGTGTTAAAATATACATAGTAGTGGAATATTAAGATCCCTTATTGCAGGGAATACTAACCAAAGACACCATCCCTAGCACTCAAATTACATTTAACTCTAAGAGAACCATGCTACAAGAGACTGTCCTAGGGATGCAGTAAACTATGAAGAAGGAAAGACTCATTTCCTGTGTGTCTTTCTTTTGTGAGGGCCTGGTTCTATGAGGTCATTAACACCTCGTGAGAGTGAGCCCTGAGGAAGCAAACTGACTTAAAAATACAAGTACCACACAGTCATAATCAGTGGGGTCAGTTCTGGAGAGGAGATTACTCTTGTTTTAAACTAGTTTTAAGATTGCATCAGTATCTCCGTTTTATCCTCGCAACACCCATCATTGGCTGTGACACAAGTTTTGTTAGTGTCATGTTTCTAATTCCTGATTCCTAGTTTTTGTACTTGACGCTGTAGTTTAGAACTCTACCAAGTACAGTGGTTATAACCTGGTCTTCATTTTAAAATTACAGTTGACACGAGTCAAGTTCTTATTGTAATTTAAGACGATGTGACCTGATTCTAAAAGACTTTCCAGGGTAATATCTGAAACCACACAAAAAATGTTCTGTTAGTAATGTAACTTTTAATGAAATGAATTGTTTTTGATGTTTGGACAAAAAAGCTTTAATTCAAGAGTTCTTTTTTTGTAGAATTGTAAATATTTTACCATATGAAACTGAGTTTATTTAATTAGTTTTGTGTACATGTGAAGGCAACATCTATAAACAAGCATTTATAGATTTAGTAAGAATATTTTTTCCTAACTTCAGAAAATGGAAAATCCTGATGAACTGGCAGAACTTATAAACATGAATCTTGCACAGCTTTGCTCTCTTCTGATGGCTCTGTGGGGGCAATTTCTAGAGATCATTACCTTGCAGGAGGAAGTCACAGCATTACTAGCACAAGAACATCACACACTGAGGGTAAGTATTGAACCTGACAATTGAGCATGACGTAGAACAAATTCTTTTAAAGCGTTATTGAGGACCTTTTAGTCTGTAAACTGGTAGGTTTTCAATGAGATAACAAATTCTACTTTTTTCTGCTATGTTTGTGAAAATCAGAAGAGTAGAACTTTGAATGTATCTTTTGTACTGCATTTATAATTGTGGATTAAATTATTGATGCTAATTGGTGAAATGTAATTTTAAAAGTACCGTATATACTTGATCATAAGCTTGTTCGTTTATAAGCCAACCCTCCCTCCCAAATGGATAAGTAAAAATGGAAATTTTTTTATAACCCGTTCATAAGCCAACCCTATAATTCAGGGGCCAGCAAACTTTGGTTCCTGGGCCATCAGGATAAGCCGCTGGTGGGCTGAGATAGTTTGTTTACCTCGAGCGTCCGCAGGCACGGAGGTAAACCTAAGTAAACAAAGTGTCCCGGCACGCCAGCTGCTTACTGTGATGGGCCGGGACAGCAACTTGTGGGGAATTTTTTTGAGGAGGAGAAGCTGGGAGTCAGAGGAGTAACCCCTGTGACCACCCTCCACATGACCCCACCCCTATCCCGGGACCCCCACACTCTCCCCATACCATCCCTTCCCACCTTATCTGGGGAGGGCCGGGGAGGATGTCTCTGACTTGGCTGGAGCTGCTCCAGCAGGCTGGGCAGTGCGGCCACAGCCTGCTCCGATGGGCCAGACCGGGCGGCACAGCCGCAGCATGTTCCAGCGGGCTGGGCCAGGTGGCACGGCCGCAGCGTGCTCCAGCACCCGGACGGCGCGGCCACAGCTTGCTCTGGGGGAGCGGGGCCGAGCGGCACGGCTGCAGCCTGTCAGCCCCGGAGCTGCAGCTGCTTCAGAGTCTGCGGGGAAGCAGCATGGCCAGAAGTGGAGATACTCTGGCCCCGCCTCTTCCCTTCTGGCTGTGCTGCCTCTCCTTGCCCCCTCTGTTGGGGGCAGGGGCTGTGTCCCACCTCTCCCTCTCTATACCCGTTCATAAGCCGACCCCATTCTCTGGTGCTTCCCATTTTTACTAAAAACATTCAGCTTATGAACGAGAATATATGGTAATTAAAAGACACATATGTTTACTACAAAGCAGCAATTAATTACATTTCTGAATAAGAAAGCCAGCTTAGAAGATAAATTTCAGGCTCTGGAGAGGTAGCAGTTGTGCAGAATAATATATTTTTCTTTAGGAGTCCTACCTAGCTGGTCTACCCATTGTACTTTGCTGTTACATGTAAGCATTCTTTGCCAGTCATGAATGAAAATGTGCAGCTTAAGGAATGATAGCATTCATAACATCTTAAAGAGAAAAGCCTATTATGGGAAATCTTAGAAGAGAAGAGACAAATCAGAAACAACCTGGAATATGAGTGAAAAGCATCTGTCTTGGGCCTATTTTAGGCAAAACAGAGGTGATGCTGATTAAGAGTAAAATATTTTCAAGAATAAGCAAAAACTATGACCGGAACCTCAAATGAAGGTATTTTCTCCCTCCTCTCTTCAATTATCAAGTAGGGAGGTAAATATCTGTTTTAAAAGTTAACCATTTAAATTATTATAATTATGTTGTTTAATAGGTTAACTGATTAAAGCGAGAGGGGCTGCTCCGGCCGGCCAGCCTGGGCGACAGGGCTGCTTCGGCAGGACACCTGGAAATGGGGTTGGAGGGCTGGCCCAGTGGATGGGGTTGGCAGGCCAGGCTGGGGCTGCTCCAGCTGGCCTGGGGCTAGGGTTGGTGGGCCAGCACAGCTGGGGCTGCTCCGGACAGCCGGGCTGGGGGATAACGGTTTAACTGTTTAGTATTTTACATCCCTTTTATCAAGGTTATGTGCAAAATTGGAGTGTAGACTCTGAGATAACATGAGTAGCTAGAAACCTCTTCTGTTTATAGCTGATCAGGAAACAGTGTCAGACCTTATTGAATGAGACCTAACCACAGTGATCCATGACTTTGTCATAGTCATGCTAAATTATTGTAATGCACTATATCTGGGATAAACAAAAAGTCACCTAGAAGCTGCAGCTGGTAAAACACTTTGCAGCTGATCTACTGAGCAGCACTGGCCCATCATACCACATTATACCAGGGCTTTATACATTACAGTAGTTACCTATCCAACATAAAGTCCATTTCAAGGTTCTAGTCCTCTACAAAGCATTGGCTGGCCTGTGACCCAGCTGTCTCAAAAACCGTTCTCTTTGAGCCCCACAGTTATGATTATCAGGGACACGTTGATTGAGTCCAGGGTATACCTAACACAAGAGCTGGATATTCTGCCTTCTTAGTGAAAGAACTCATGGCTGTGGAACTGGTTTTTCATGGACAGACTAAGCCTTGAATCTTCATGCAAAACTCGTTCTGTAGGGAGGATATTTTATTAGTAGTTGGATGACCCCACCCAACTATGTATCTATCCTAGTCTTACACTGCCACCCATCACCGTAGTATCTGAGCACCTTCCATGTAAAATCAGTAGCAATAGCGAGGATCCTCCAAATTATTTCTGAGGTTGGACATAAAGGGGAAGTCGCTCTTACTTAGAAATAGCTGTATTAAAGCCCAGATAGTATGTTGATGTTTACAGACTGTGTGTATAATAAGAATACAAAAACATAAATATTTTTTCTCTACCTCAGCCCTGATGTTAAAGATAAAATATTTTAGGTAATGATTTGTATGTGCAGTATCTTGTTTTTAAATATCCTCTGATTTTAATTTTTTTTGTATCTTTCTAGCTCAGTTATCTTTGAAAATTAAATATTGATGCACTTATTTTAGGTAATTTCAGTCTACTTCATCAGTATATGCTGAATACCCCATTAACTGGGTTGAGAAAGACACATCATCAAAAACATTTTTTCCCACGATCCCTATCCCTGTTGGCTTCCACTCCACTGTAATGTCCCACAGAGTTTCTGTAGAGGTCCCCTCCATATTTTTGACAGCATTGTATGGTTTTACAGTAATGTTTTTATCTTTATATTCTTTTTATATCCATTTGGGATATGATGTATTTAAAAGGAACTTGTACTGTGTACTAATAAAGTCATTTGCTACTACATGGTCCTGCTTTGGGTTCTGTCTTTTGAAGTTGAGGAATGACTGCTTTCAAGCTACTTTTGACCTCAGAATCATTTTTGAGCATAAACATTGCTCAAATTTACTTTTTTGGTGGAAAACCAAACTTTTAAATCTTCAAACGTAGCTTCAGGAATATACTTCCCAGAGATGCAAATCCAGATTCACAGCTCCAAATTGGGATGGAATAATTCCGTGTTATCTACAATGTAGGGTCATATGGAGGGATGCACACTCTGCCATGTTTCTGAAGTGACAGCTCTGTACTTGAAGGTGACCCTTTTTATAGCTACAAAGAACTAAGCTAATCTCATCTCTTTTCTAAAGTGATCTGCAAGTATTTTTAAAACAAAATTTTAAGGTTCCCATACAGTAGATGCTCTATCCAGACATCAAAGGTGAAAGGGGAATGCAGGACATAAGTAATATTAAACTTTTCTTTTTGTTTTAGACCTGACAAACTCAGGTTGTTGGGTCTAGCTCTTTGGCCACAGTTGGCATGAGTTGGGTGATGTACCATCAACTAGGAACCTGGAGCCAACTTGTAGGGGGCAGTTAAATGGAGCTTTTTAAGTTTATAGAGCACTGGTTTGCAAACGTGATTTTTATCATTTTCTGTATCAACAGATTTTAAAAAACCTGTTTCTCTGAAACACTGTGCAAACACATGCCTTTTAATGAAAAATAACCAAAAATCCATGTCCACTTAATTGACTCCATATAGGTTGGCTGCAGGATTGAGCAGAAAACTTTGGTTCATGTTACAGTCCATAGAAGACCATCTGCTGTTCACATATCATTGGAGCAGCAGCCAACAATCCCAGAGTTATGGGGACCTAAAATTTAAAAAGAAAGAGTAAATTTATGAGCATCGATTTCAGAGAATGTTTGACTGTGTACTTGAAACCTAATTCTGGGATGCACAATATAGCACTTTGTGTTATGCACTAAATACTAGTGTTTATCAAAGACATCCGGGTCTGTTTTTTATGCTCTTTGTATGTCTTGATATTGCAATATAAATATTTCTGAAGCAATGGTGTTGAATTTTTGTTGTTGGAGACATTCAACACGTAATATAATTATTTTATTTTTTAAAATTCTTGCAGATTACCGTTAATAAGACATCATCCCTCTGAGTTAAAAATTGCAACAGATTTTGATTGCCACATTACAAAAATAACTACAGTCTTGTTGCATGAGAGTATGTGTGTACACAGTTACAATGTACAGTTAATGAGGTTTTTGGTTAGATAGGTTATGTGAAAAAATGATTTAAAATTAGAGCGTGTTATTTTTTTTAATAATATAAATCAATCAATCTAATATGTAAACATTTTGTAATGATACATTTTTGTTCTATAGTGACATCTTCTGGTAGGCCTGAACACATCCTGAAACTATTTCTTCCCGCCTGATGTCCCTACTAAAATGTTAAGAAAACTTTTAAGAAAAGAAAAATTTTAAGAATCTCACATTGCCTGCCTGCACATCTCTGGGCAGCAATGTGTTCTCCACAATAATAGGATTTTTTTAAAAAGATCCCTCCTCTTTATTTATTTATTTCTTATTGGAGGACCATAAAACACAATTGTGGGGGACTTCATGATAAATGATTTATAACAGAGTACAAAACCTTTCACAGCTAAGTCTCTATGATGAAGTCTTCCGAAGTTGGTAATGAGAGAAAGTCATTGCCATCAGCTGGTTGGTAGGTGTCATGTATTAAATGAGTTGGTAATCTGTCCATTTCCTCATGGATATTGGGCACTAGTTGATACTCTTGTTATTATAGTCTCTACATAAAAGTCAAGCATCAATAAAACATAGAGGCTGAACTACCATTGCATCCCAAGTACTGATCCCTTTAAGTCAAGTTTGCGTCAGTTTGGGTCAAGCTTGCCAACAACATATACAGAGAACTGTCTAGAGCTGTTAATCCAGCTCCTTTCATAAGTGTTAAAATTCACTTAATAAACAGTTTTGTGTATAATGCATTGTTATTGTAGTTTGTTGGTCCCAGGATATTAGAGAGACAAGGTGGGTGAGGTAATATCTTTTATTGGACCAACTTCTGCTGGTGAAAGAGGCAAGATTTTAAGCTTATACAGAGCTCTTCTTTGGGTCTGGGAAATGTATTTTGAGTGTCACAGCTAAATACAAGGTGGAACAGGTTGTTTAGCATAAGTAGTTAATGCATATTGTTCAGCCTAAGTAGTTAACAGATATTGTAAGAGACCATTCAAGATGAAGTGGCCAGTTAACTTGTGTCTAGTCATAGGGAAGAAAAATGGTGTGGGAGGTGGGGGGGGCATTTTGTGGGTAACACTTTTGTAATAAGCCATAAATCCAGTGTCTTTATTCAGTCCATGATTTTTTGTGACCAGCAAAATTATGAATTTAAGCTCTCGGGTGTTGTGCAGGTTTCCTTTTGAAGATGAGAGAACTGAGAGGTCAGATGCACTTTGTGAAAAATGTTCCCCGCAGGTGATTTGGTGTTTTTTGTCATTTTTCTGTGAGAGTGCATTCAAGAGTGTATTAATTGTCTCGTTTCACCCACAGTTGTTACTGAAACATTTAGTGCACTGTTTTAGGACCCATGAAAATATCATTGATGTATCTCAGATATATCATTACATCAGTGATAAATCCCTATACACCACCATCTATCAAAATGGGGGCGTTGCTGCATGCGTCAAGTATCTTCAAGGCAATGGACAACACTCAGATAGCCACCTCAAACATATCCCCAAACTCATCCATTTCATCCTCACCCACAACAATTTTATATTCAACAACAACAATCTTTCTAGGTTCATGGGTCCTACATATGCCTATCACAACTTGTGATGTACCTCATCCAGTTTACTAAATGTCCCAATAACAACTGTGTGGGTGACACGAGACAGTTGCTATGCTCTTGAATGAATTCACACAGAAAAATGATGAAAGACAAAAACACCAAATCACATGTGGGTAAACACTTTTCACAAAGCAATCACTCTATATGTGACCTGTCAGTCCTCATCCTCAAGGGAAACTCACACAACACCTGGAAGCTTAAATTCATAACTTTGCTAGACACTAAAAATCGTGGACCAAATAGAGACACTGATTTTACGGCTTATTACAACAATCTATAACCCACTACAAACCCCCCCACACACCACAATCTACAATCCACTAAAAGCCCCCACACACACACACCATTTCTAATCACTGGTTTAGGACAAAAATCAATTGTACTTTAATTTTGGATAATTTGAATAATATCACTTTTATTAATATGATGCACTGGGTTCTTTTCCTAAATTTCAAGATCTTCAGTGCAGGCACTGTTTTACTGTATTCTGTGAATGTGGGTGCCACCATAACCTAACAATAATAAACCTACCACTTCCAAGTGGGTCCGAGTTGGCTTGTTCTCCCTTACAGGAGCCTGTCACAGGTAGGCTGGTCCCAGACTCGTGTGAAAAGGCCAGATCCTATGATAAAGAGGAAGAGTTAGTTTCTGTCTAAAGAACTTTTCCATTGATGTTTGATTGGAATGTCTCATTGAACTTTTTGTTTTGTTTTATTTATGCCTTTCCTATTTGAACACCCATCCAAGCTCTCCCTCAGACTTCCGGGGAAGGGCTATTAACATGATCTTTTCTCCATATTTCCCAGGCCATGCTAACTTTTCCTTCTAAGGGTTATCTCTGGGTAGACTATGCTTTAACCATTTTTCCGGAACAAAGAGCGCAAACTCTTACAGAAATGATGTGGAAAGTGTGGTTTGTCTGATGATAAAAACAAAGACCAACTAGCCAAGATTTGCTTTTATGCTTCCAGAGCAGCAAATTTAAGATCTAAGGAGACATTATAACTGAAAGTCTACTTCTACACACAGGGACATTTGTGTATCATTTAAATATGATTCCATGTGACAGGAAAAATTGATGAGCTTTCTCTGCTGGTAAAAGCTATAAGAAAAGCCATAAGTTTGCAATGCAGTTTCCTTTTTAACCTGCTGTTTTCGTTTCCCCATAACTTTTTAAAAAAACTTTCCCTTGTGGTTGAATCTTTTCATGCTTGATTATAGCCTAAAGGTGAATTTTGTGGTAAAGTGACTCAAATCCTGGGGGGGGGTGTTCTTTTTCTGAATTATGCAACTGGGAAAAAATATTTTTTCATTTTTTTTCCATTAAAAAAAACTAATGACAGAAACTTGAAATCAGATTTTGACATATGGCTAGTTCTCCCTGAGAAATATTTACTGTGAACACTTATTGGCAGGGAAAGTAACATTTAAATGGGCTTTTACACAGAAACCAAAAAGTCATTTTGGCTTTTCATTTTAAATATTGCCTGTGAGTACACATGAATTGCATAGTGAAATGGTGGTACCCAGAGGAATCAATTGGGAATTGGGCCCCACTGAGTTCTACAAATACATAATGAGACAGCTTCTGCCCTGAAGAGTGTATAATCTAAAGAGAGATCATGAGTATATCAACTACTCAGAGGGGATGGGCAAGAGAAAGTAGCAAGAAAATATTGTTAAACAGACTAGCTACAAGTACAAATTAGATGGCCGAGTGATTTCAAACATTTCTTAGAATTATTATATAATCCAGTAAATAAAACATGTTTGTGCTGAAGATAATAGCATACGGAGTTGCTCGAAACTCTGCTGTTCTATACCTTTCTCTGCATCTCCTTTAAAACCAACCAAGCTAGGTAAAATCTATTGTAATGCAGCATTAAAATTGTGTGTTTGAACACAGCGGTGAGGAGATGCAAAACTAAAAGTTCTCATAACAATGTTAATTTACCCACGTTACATTTATGTAATACTTGAAGTTACTGATTAGACTACTATATGGATATCTTAATATATGATATGTGCAATGTGGGAGATCTAATGTTCCTGACTATTGTGTACTCACATGTGGAATATTAACATTGCACTACTGTAATTTTTTACATGTAATAGATTACTGTATATTCCACAGTTCCAATTTCTCCATTTTTAAATTAATAGCATATATTTCATTCTTGTATTTTGACAGTAGGTAAATATAAGCTCCTTTGTGCTGTAAAAAAACTAAATATTGTATTTGCTTTATTTTATTCATGTATTTTGACAACTAAATCTTAATGGGTAATCATTAATGGCACAGTACTTTTGGCATTGTAAACTGCAGGAGCAATGGTAAAGGCAATGTAAAATCTACTATATTTTGTTCACTTTGAAATCTGGGACAGAAAAAGATCGAATTACACACCCTTGTATAATTCTGGCCTGCTGCATTCTCATGAACTGAAGAATGTTTGATGAGTTTCCACTCTTGAGGATAACCATCATACATTTTTGAACTTGCTCATATGATATTAACTAAACTTCCTTTTATTCAAATTTATCTTAATTTTTTTTTGTTCATGTCTCTGTTATGTGTCCGGATAGGCAACTTGAGCATGTTACATTTGCCCTATTTGTTCAAGACTGTGCTTCCCATTCAAAACCAATATCTGCCCCAATCCTATATCTGTTAATGCTAAAAAAAAAAAAAAAATACATCAACTGACATTCTTGTTCATGAAATTTGATGACTGAACAATTCATGAAAACGTTACTATTTATTCATGCGCAACATTGACATTGTGACATAGCAATGTTGTTGTTTTTTTAAATTGATTTTTCTGTGTAAAAAGAATTCTTATGTTGCTAGTTGTAATTGTTGGAATCTTTCAGGTACGAAGGTTTTCCGAAGCATTCTTTTGTCTTGAGCATCCAAGGCAAGCTGCTCTTGCATATCAAGAACTACAGTGAGTAACTTGAAATAGAATATATTGAGGCTTTTCTTTTACTTTTCCAAATCGTGTTGCTAAATGCACAGAAACAGCTTGTAGTGCACAACGTATATCACAAGTGTGTTATCTTTAATATGCTTCAGATTACAAAAATGCCTTGTAAGTACTTGTGTAACTAATTTAATGAGTTTAGATTTAGTGTATTCTGTTGAAGTATTAACAGTAAAAATTTACTGTGTAGGATTACCGTCCTCTCTTATAATTCTCTTAATGCAAGGTAATATTTTTCAGTGCTCAGAGTCATCTACAGATGTGTACAGCTATCAAAAACACCTCCTTCTGCAGTTCTCTTCCACCTCTTCCTATTGAATGCAGTGAACTAGATGGAGACCTGAACTCATTACCCATAATCTTTGAAGATCGGTATTTAGATTCCATTACTGAAGGTAAATACAAACTTGTGTGTTTTTCCTTTGAACTTATGTCAGTTAGAATATGCTGTAAGTAAAGTTATAGAAAAATTAGGTATATTTTTCTGTATATTTTCTAGCTATAGAGAAATGTTCACTTGAAAAGTTTATCTAGTTTATATTTTGAATAGCTGTAAAGTTTTTTAAATTTTGTAAGGAAAGTTGTATAGCTTTAGTAATTTGCATAATCTTGTTATAAGCTGTACTTTTCTTTTCTCACTCTTTTTTTTGTGTGTGTGTGTGTGTGTAAAAGATTTGGATGTACCCTGGTTGGCAGTTGAAAATCTTCAGAAGTCAGAGTCCAATAAGCTGGATAAATTTGAGACCGAAGAAGGTTTTGTAGCTGGTTTTTCTAGCCCAGAGTTGAAAATCAGACCTGCAGGTGCCTCCAACGTTTGGCATTCAGAAAGTGAAAAGCAGCTAACAAAGTCTTTAAAAGGGAAAAATGAAGATGTAAATAAATCCAAAGTTAAGGTTACTAAACTAATGAAAACAATGAAAACTGAAAACACAAAAAAAATAGTAAAACAGAACTCTAAGGACTCCGTGGTCTTGGTAGGCTACAAATGTTTGAAAAACACAGCACCAGAGGATGTCTCTAAATGCTATGAAGGCAGGCCTTCATCTCATCAGAAAGGACTGGATCCTGCAATAGGTGGCTTTGCTTGTGACACAAGGACCTGCACGAGGCAAATAAGTCAAAAAGAACTTAGATGTGTGTCATCTAGAACTGAACAAAAATCTGCCCAAATTGACCATGTTCTGCAAAGCCAGTGTAGCCCTGTGATCTCTCATTGTGCAAATTCTACCATTTTTGGCAGACTTAATATCTCCCAGGCAGGTACTGGAGTTACACAGGTGGATAGCATCTTGACACCTACAAGCACAGTTGAAGGTTGTCCTGGATGTCAGCCAACCTCATCAGGAGTGAGGACAATTGAGGTCAAACCAAGTAACAAAAATCCTTACGAAGGGGAGAAAGTGAATGTTCGTATTGGGTCATGGACAGAATTTCTGCAAGATGGAGAGAATTTACAGGTGCCCAGCTTTCAGACTGCAGAATCTGGAAGTAAAGCTAACTTGGGGGAACAGTTACTGGTGCTTGAAAAGGATGATGTGCAAGAAACAAGCTTCCAACATACTGGAGATGCATTGACAAGAGTAAAAAGCAATCATTCTGCTCTTTCTACAAAAGAGACTAACGTTGCCATAAGTGGAGACACGATTAAGTTGCCAGATGTTAGTGTCACTTACGCCTCATCTAGGTTTTCAGATTCAGGTGTAGAAAGTGAACCAAGCTCTTTTGCAACACACTCCAACCCTGATGTGTTTTTTGAAACCATTCAAGGGCAAAGTGCTTACAACAGTGAAAGACTATTTCCTCAGCTTTTACTAAAACCAGATTACATAAAAAATGCAATAGAAAGCTATTGTACTGAGAGTACTAGTGCACTGAGTGAAATACAATCATCCCTGACATCCATAAACTCTCTACCATCAGATGATGATGAGCTTTCACCTGATGAAAATTCAAAGATATCGCTTGTACCTGAATGTCAACTAAGTGACAGCAAAACTATATTAGATCTGGGAACAATTGATTTGCCAAAATGTGATGACAGTAAAAAATCAAATATAATTTTACAGCAACAGTCTGTTGTATTTTCAGGGTATTCAGACAATGAAACTGTCTCTCTACATTCCTCGCTTTCAAACTTAAAAGATTCTTTACAGTTAGTTGCTTCAGATGAAAATATATCTACTGAGATGAAAAGTTACAGCTCATGTGCAAACATTGACACAGTTTTTAAGGACTCTCAAAACCTTGATAGGCAACAGAACACTACAGAAGGAGAAACTGAATTACATTCAGAAGTTATTTATCTGGGAGAACCATGTGTTGTTTCAGGTTCAGTATCTAGTAATGCTAAGTGTAATGTAGAGAAAACAAATGAGGGACAATATAACAAACCTTTAGAATTAAGGCAAACAATTGAGGAACTGCCAACAGTTGAAAGTGAGACTCACCCAGATGCAAATCATCTCTCATCAACCAGCAGTATCGATATTGTAAAACAAGGTCTTGTAGAAAACTACTTTGGCTCTAGAAGCAGTACAGATATTTCTGATATTTGCCCGACTGACAACAGCAATCCTGATAGTCCTCAAAAGGAAACATCTGAAAAACAAACTGTTGGCTCTTCACAACAGGAGGAGGAGGAGGAGGAGGAGGAGCAGGATCAAGAAATGGTTGAAAATGGGTATTATGAGGAAACGGATGATAGTAATATTTTAGATGGAGATACAAATGCTGACTTTGATCTAATGGAAGAAAAAGCTTTGAGATCTGAAAGGATTGACAGCGAACATCTACGGGATGGAATGAATATGGCTCCTGTCTGCACTCCTGGTTGTTTGTCTTTTCCCTCTGTGCTGAGAGACTCTCCTTGCAGTGTTATATGTTCTTCAAAAAGCAAATCTGATGCAATAACAAAACAGCCAGGCAGCACATCCTGCAGCTCAGCTTCATCTGTTTCCTGGTATGAAAGCTCCCCCAAACCTCAAATGCTAGCGTAAGTGATTTTTTTAAACAAAGTCTCTTTAAATTTTGAAAAACTTAAAATATGGTATTCAGAGGGAAAAGAAACATGGTCTTTGATCAAGATATCTTCCAGGTAGCTGAATTATGGATTTATTTTCTCCTGCACACACAACTAACTTTTCAGGTTTTAGAGGCTTATTAGAAAGTATATGTTAACACAGAATTCCAGTTATCACATCTACTCATCTCATGTTGTTTGGCAAGATTAAAGCAAAATTAAAACTTTGAGATTTATATATTGAATATATTTGCATTAAAACATTTTTTAAAATGAGGAATTACAGAATAGAAATATTTCAGGATCTCAGAGAAAAGAAAAATGGTGTTTTATAAAATGAAAACTTAACATAGTAGGTAAAGGAAAAGAGACATCATGAGTTATAAAATTGTTTAAGACAACAAGACTAGCTGCCCTGCACAACTGGTCAAGCAAAGTGAGGTGTAATGCTCAACTCAATGGCAATTTTCTGTCATCTGTTTGTCTGTAACACAATAACTTTGAAACTCTACATCCCACCAATTCCAAAATTGTAGGGAATGTTCCAGGCATCCATGGGCACAAATTAATTTTTGCAGCAAATTGGAAAATCAGAGAAGGCTGATTCAGGGCCCCCACATTGCTCTGGTGCTGCAGGCAAAGGAAATTCTCTGTCCCTGCCTCCTTACTGCCTACATATATCAGAGGCAACAGCTTAACTTGCCATGTGGGGACATTGTTCATAGCCCGGACTGTAACAGAAATAAGAGAGCTTTACAGGGAGGGCTTGTAGGGGGGAAATGGGGATAGGAGGTGAGGGAGAAGTGGGAATCCAGTGGGGGAAGCAGGAGAGGACCAGAGGATAGGGAATGGTGGGAGGAAAAACGGGGATTTGGCAATGTCTGGGGTCTGGGTTGCGGTGGTAGAATCAGGAGTGGAGAGAAATGGGAGAGAGTGGATGGAGGGAAATGGAGGCAAAGGGGGGAAAAACCAAGACCCAGAGTATGGGTGAGTGGATGAGGGGCAAAGGAGGAACTTTCAAGGAATTGGTTGGGGACGAGGGAGTGGTGGTGATGAGGGAAGTAGTGTCCCAGAAAGGGGTTGAGTGGGCATGGAAGCAGAGACCCAGGGTTGGGGAGTAGAGTTGGAGAAAAGAAAGCAAGAACTGGGGAGGAGAGATGGTAAGGGAAGGAGGAGCAGCCCTGGGAAGGGGGAGCAGACACTGTAGTGGTGGTGTTGGGAGTTGGAGATGGGATGAGGGGAACGCAGAGACCGAGGGGGAAATGGGGGACACACACAGAACCCCTGGCATGAGGGAGAGGGTGATGGGACTAGCAGAGAGTCCCTGAAATGGATGGGCATGGGAAGGTGGCATACAAGATGCTTGGGGGGCTGGGGGAAGGAATGGAGGGATGTAAGAAGCGCAATGTGGGTGCAATGTGCTCCGCCTACAGAAGCTACAATGTGTGCAACCCCCTACAGGTAAAGAATGGGAGCATTAAAATACTCTCCATTTACATTTATTAGAGCTATAGATGTACAGTAATTCATAAAGTCTGGATCTATACTGAGGACTGTATATACAGTAATCAAATATAAATAAGTATGGGAAAGGGCACTTAGAATAGGGTTGTTTTTTATGGTGAAGTGATTTTAGGATCCTATTTTCCTGACTCTCTCGCTTGGGAGACCTCACATAATGATCTTTTTCTCTACTAACGAGGATGATACATGGTTCCTTTTGGAGCACATCAGTACCAATTCTTCAGTTTGTTCCAAATGGCTGCTGGTAGGCAGTTCCGAACATTGTCTCTCATCCTCATCTGACCTAGAGATTGAGGCCTGGATGCATAAAAGGAGTTAGGCCTTCCTACCATTCCCTATCCCTCTGGTCCCTGCACCTAAGTACCAGTTTTAGGCTCCACTAAGATGCACACAATTCCCATTCAGCTGACACCTAACCCTGTGGATTCCTAAATAACTCAGCACCTAAATTTTTACAGTAAAAGTTTCCTAGCTACCTACGTTTCTGCTTCTGAGTAGGTGCTCTGCTGCCTCCCTCTAGGCACCTGGATATCTATTTCTTGCCTAAGACCCAGAGCTATTCACAAACCATGGGAGGATGATTAACGTCTGGCCTCCTAAGTCAAGTCTGGGGCCCAATCCAATAGGTGTGCTTAGAGGATGTTAAGGCAAAAAGTACAAAAAAGGGGAGGACTACTCTCGTAACTTTTAGCAAAGTGGTTAGGATACTCTCCCAGGAGGTTGGGAGGCCCCCAGTTCAAACCCCAGTTTGATTTTGGGTCTCCCACATCTTTAATGAGTGCTCTTACCTCCAGGCTATAGCGTCATTCTCATGCTTGTGTGCTCTCATTCTTGCCCTTTCTCTCTCAAAGATCATAGACTGAATACAGACACTGGATTTATGGTTTATTACAACAATCTATAATCCATTAAAACTCCTCCCCGAGCTTCCCCTTTCCATGCACGACTGGGGAAGTGTAACTGGCCACTTCACCTTGTATGGTCCCTTGAAATATGTGTTAACTACTTATGCTTTCACCTTGTATTTAGCTGTGACCAGACCTGAAGAACTTTGTGTAAGCTTGAAAGCTTCTCTCTCACCAACAGAGGTTGATCCAATAAAAGGTGTTACTTCACCCACCTTGTCTCTCTCACATGTGCACAAGCATGAGAATGACTCAGTAGTCTGATGGTTAGAGCAGTCATCCAAGAAACAATCTCTCTGCTCAAATGACTGTCATTCACTATTTATCTACAGTGCAGCAGGTTCAACAAGAGAGATGAAGTGAGCCTTAGGCCTGGTCTACACTACGAGTTTATATCGAATTTAGCAGCGTTAAATCGCATTAACCCTGCACCCGTCCACACAACGAAACCCTTTATATCACTATAAAGGGCTCTTAATATCAATATCTGTACTCCGCCCCGATGAGGGGAGTAGCGCTGAAATCGGTATTGCCATTTCTGATTAGGGTTAGTGTGGCCGCAATTTGATGGTATTGGCCTCTGGGCGCTATCCCACAGTGCACCATTGTGACTGCTCTGGACAACAATCTGAACACGGATGCACTGGCCAGGAAGACAGGAAAAGCCCCGCAAACTTTTGAATTTCATTTCCTGTTTGCCCAGCATTGAGCGCCGATCAGCACAGGTGACCATGCAGTCCCAGAATCAAAGAAGAGCTACAGCATGGACCGTACAGGAGATACTGAATCTGATCTCTGTATGGGGAGATGAATCTGTTCTATCAGAACTCCGTTCCAAAAGACGAAATGCCAAAGCATTTGAAAAAATCTCCAAGGCTATGATAGACAGAGGCCACAATAGGGACTCAACACAGTGCTGCGTGAAACTTAAGGAGCTGAGACAAGTGTAACGGAAAGCCAAAGAATCAAATGGACACTCACGGAGGGAGGATGGGGGGACTGAGGACTCTAGCTATCCCACAGTTCCCGCAGTCTCCAAAAACCATTTGCATTCTTGGCTGAGCTCCCAAAGCCTGAAGGGTCAAAAACATTGTCCCGGGTGGTTCAGGGTATATGTCATCAGCCGCACCCCCCCCACCCCCCAATGAAAAAGAAGGGGAAAAAATCGTTGCTCGCCTTTTTTCAATGTCACCGTATGTCTACTGGCTGCTACTGGCAGACGGGGTGCTGCAGCGCTACACAATAGCATTCCCTTCCCTTCCTGATGGCAGACGGTACAATATGACTGATATCAGTCGTCATCATCCGTGAGTGCTCCTGGCTGGCCTCGGTGAGGTCGGCCGGGGGCGCCTGGGCAAAAATGGGAATGACTCCTGGTCATTCCCTTCTTTAAGCTTTGTCTAATGGAGATTCAGTCCTGCCTGGAATATCATAGCAGCTGGAGGCTGTCCTCCCCTCCCCCTTTGATGTCTAATGGAGATTCAGTCCTGCCTGGAATATCATAGCAGCTGGAGGCTGCTTCCCACACACACACACACACACACCTTTTATCTCTGATTGCAGATGCAATAAAGTCAGTGTTGTTTCTTATTCATGCATTCTTTATTACTTCATTACACAAATGGGGGGATAACTGCCACAGTAGCCCAGGAGGGGTGGGGGAGGAGGGAAGCAATGGGTGTTGTTGTTGCAGGGGCACCCCCTAGAATGGCATGCAGCTCATCATTTCTGCCGGATGTCTGGGGCTCTGACCCGGAGTGGCTGTTTGCCTCTCTGGTTCTTTAGTAGGCGTGCCTGATATTCTAGACAGGACTGACTCTCCATTAGACAAAACTTAAAGAAGGGAATGACCTGGGGAGTCATTCTCATTTTTGTCCATGCACCCTTGGCCTACCTCACCGAGGCCAGTCAGGAGCACCCATGACAGCAGCAGACAGTACAGTATGACTGGTAACGATCATTATCAACTTGCAAGGCAGCAGACGGTACAGTAGGGCTGGTAACCGTCTCTGCTAACTTGCAAAGACCAGGGGATGCTGCTGTGTAGCACTGCAGTACCGTGTCTATGAGCAACATACAGTAGACATACGGTGACAGTGAAAAAAGCTAAACGGGCTCCATGGTTGCCGTGCTATGGCGTCTGCCAGGGCAATCCAAGGAAAAGGGTGCAAAATGATTGTCTGCCATTGCTTTCACAGAGGGAGGATTGACTGACAGCATTTACCCAGTATCACCCGTGACACTGTTTTTGCCCCATCATACATTGTGATCTCAACCCAGAATTCCAATGGGCAGGGGAGACTGTGGGAACTATGGGATAGCTATGGGATAGCTACCCACAGTGCAATGCTCCGGAAATCGACACTAGCCTCGATACATGGACGCACACCGCCGAATTAATGTGCTTAGTGTGGCCGCGTGCACTCGACTTTATACAATCTGTTTCCAAAAACCGGTTTCTGTAAAATCGGAATAATCCTGTAGTGTAGACATACCCTTACATCAGAATATCCCACAGCCCACAGCCTGAAAGGTGGCAGATTTTATTCAAAATCCTTTATCCCTCAGGTGGAAGGCAGAATTGAACCAGATATCTCCCATGTCCCTGATGAGTACCCTAATTGAGGGAGGGTCTCCTTCCCATGACCTCACACTGTTCTTGCTAAAACAACAAAGATGCCTAACTGCAAAGACAGTTCCCAGCTGTGAATTGCTAGCAGAGCTAGGTATCTCCACGCAGTCTAGACTTAGGCTACATCTACATTACAGTACTTACAGAGGTGAACTGTAGTGCTTGTGGAGGAGACACTCTAAGTCGACGGGAGAGTGCTCTCCCATTGTCTTAACAACACTTGCCTCTGCGAAAGGAGGTAGCTATGTCGCTGTGATGCATTGCAATGCCTAACTCCTTTTGTGCATCCGGGCCTAAGGCTATGGCTACACTTGCACTTCAAAGCGCTGCCGCGGCAGCGCTTTGAAGCGCTAAGTGTAGTCAAAGCGCCAGCGCTGGGAGAGAGCTCTCCCAGCGCTGTCCGTACTCCACCTCCCTGTGGGGAATAACGTACAGCGCTGGGAGCCGCGCTCCCAGCGCTGGGGCTTTGACCACACTGGCGCTTTGCAGCGCCGCAATTTGCAGCGCTGGAGAGGGTGTGTTTTCACACCCTGCTGCAGCGCAGAAAATTTGCAAGTGTAGCCATGGCCTAAGTGCCTGCCTAATCCAAACTCCAGTAAAGTTAATTGGAATCTCTACTTACTTTGATTTCCAGTGGGCTTCAGATCAGGCTTTAAGAAAGAATTAAACCCAATTGTATTCACACTAATATTTATTTAGATGAATGCTGTTTACTGCACTTGACAGGAATAACTCCAGAATCTTGTGTACCTTTATGATATACCTCAAAGCCAACCAATTTGCAAAGGTCTTTGGAGGATGGAGAGCTTGTGTTTGTGGGTGGGGACTTTATTTGGGGAGAATAGGATTTCATGAGATCTGAGGTGGAAAAGTTGGATTTTGGGGACTGACTTCTTTTGTTAGTTTGGCACTGTTTGTATTTATCTTGGATTGCACTTTTTAAATAATTTGTCATGGGTGCCTAAGTCTGGAATAAATGGTTTTTATGCTTTATATGAACTAAATAAATGAAATATTTAAGTAAAAAGCAGTGGAAAATTATGTTCTTGCAGACCTTACATTTATTGGATTTTAATAAGGTATACAACAGAATTATTATAGTAAGCATTGTTTTGTTCCAGTTTTCTCCAGGCTAAAGAGGAATTAAAGCAACTTAAACTCCCTGGATTTATGTATAGTGATGTTCTCAGACTGGCTTCATCAGCACCTTATTTCAGCACAGAAGAGGATGAAGGTTCAGAAGATGGAATACATCTCGTAGTCTGTGTTCATGGCCTAGATGGTATGCTGTGGCACTTGTTACTGAATAACAGATCAATTGAGCATGTAGATGAAGTTTTGTTTTTGTTGTTTTGAGCTCTGCGTTAAACCATGTTGAAAGAAATAGATTAATCAAAATGAATTAAGAATGTGATATTCTTCGAGCAGTGTCCCTATGAGTGCTCCAGTTCAGGTGTGCATGCACCTCTTGAACCCTTGATTGGAGATTTTTCCATTAGCAGTGCCTGTTTGGCCTGTGCATGCACCCTGTGCCTTCTTGTCCTGGACACTGGGCTATATAGCAATGCGCAGGCGACCTTAGTTCCTTCTCTACTGCGTTGGTCTGAGATGGAGCTTTAGCATGTCCACTTTGAGAGTGCCTCAGCTATTTCGTATTCTAGTTTACACTATAGTTGTTTGTTAGGATTAGTTAGTATAAGTTAAAGTTAGTTAGCATTAAGTAGTGAGTGTATTGTTTTCCTCCTCTCTTTTTCACTTTTTGGAGCCTTGTCTCCCTGGCAGGGTATGCCTGTCTTGCCAGGTTTCAAATATTACCTCTCCTGTTGAGAGGCTATACTTGTGAGCTACAGCCACTCTAAGTTTGTCCATTGCTGTGGGGAGTCCCATGTCCCCCAGAAGTGCAACTTCTGGCTGGCCTTCAGGTCTGGGACAAAGGATAGGGAGATTAAACTCAGACTGTTAATGATGCCTTCTCCCACTACACCATCACACAGCAGGCTTGAGATGACGCCAGGTTTGGGAGAGCAATCTGCATGACCATGAACTCCAAGCCCACCTCCTTGGGTACTGCTTGTGAATCACCTTGTGTAAAATGGACATGAGCAAGCACTCGAAAAAGAAAAGACGGTTACCAACCTTTCCGTAACTGTTGTTGTTCAAGATGTGTTGCTCATGTCTATTCCACAACTCACTCTCCTGCCCCTCAGCCGGCAAGAAGGAGCTGAGAGGATGCAGGGCCAGCGGTGCCCCTTATACCAGCGCATAAGCGTGCAGCACCAGAGGGCACTAAAGCCAGCCTGATGGATACCACTGAGGGACAAATCTCTGGTGATGGTACACACGGCATGTGCCCACCTAACATAGAATGGACATGAGCAACACATCTCAAAGAACAACAGTTACAGAAAGGTTAATAACTGTTTTTGTTGTTGTTGTTTAAAAGCTTTATAGGTACATTGTCAAGGAGAAGAAAAATGTGTTTATCCAGCTATTTACCGTTGAAAGTCATAGACACAAGATATTGAGGCCATGAGCTTAGTAGGATTCAAAAAACGATTAGACATTTATTCTGGTAATGGGAACATCCACCATGAAATTAGGAAGGATTAAAAATTTAGATTTTTATTTATTTATTATTTATTATTGAGATATTTATTCACATGCTTCAGACTACTAACTGGTGTGGGTTAGGGAGAAACTTCACCTATGGGTAGGTTTTCCATAGTTGTCCATTATGGGTTTTTTTTGAAGCATCTGGTACTGGCCATTTAAGGAAACAAGATAGTGTAATAAATAGAGCACTGGTCTGATCTGATATAGCAATTCCTATATACCATAATCATCCTTCATGTTCAGCTGTCAAATTTCCATGTTTAAAAACAAATATCCAAAAAGATTCTACTCATGATTCTGTCTAGGGAGCATTCATTATTAGTATCTGTCTAATTCAACTTGTGCACTGGGCTGGGAGATGCTGACCCCCCACCCCCACATCCAGATTTTCTAACACCATGTAATGCCAAGAATTATACAGCAGTTAACCCATCCATAATAAATTGTTGCCAAAACCATGCCGTTGTTCCCTATTGTACCTCATATCAAACCCTCCTCGTCCATTGATTTAAAAAATGGTTAGAAAAACTTACTTAGGAAAGAAGTTGGCTAAAATCTCCAATCAGGAACTGACTTGCATAATAAATTTGATCATTTAAATGGGGCAGCAGAGTACCCTTTTTTTTTATTCCTACAATATTTTTACTATATGGTGAACCTCAAACCAAAAAAGAGAAATATCGGTACCTTTAGTGCTCTCTTCCCTGGCAAAATTCAGATGTGTAATTCACTGCTAAAGCAGATCTACTGATGGTAGCAACTGTGGAAGCTGTAGTGTAGCCAGGATGTGGGTATTTTTATTCCTAGGTCATCAACCCACCCAGGGATTTTCATCAGATCCTTATGTCCCTCTTGTAGCACTCCAGGAATGTTAGGCTTATCTTCCAATAATCAATAACTGGTTGAAAGATTGTATTCAAAGAGAGGTTATCAATGGTTTGCTGTCAAACTGGGAGGACATAGCTAGTGCAGTCCTGCACAAGTCTGTCCTGGATCTGGTACTCTTCAACATTTTCATTAATGGTTTGGATAATGGATTGGAGAGAGTACTTGTAAAATTTACAGATGACACCAAGTTGGGAAGGGTTTCAAGTGCTTTCTGGAACAGCCTTCCAAGGGGAGCCGTGGGGGAAAAAGACACATCTGGCTTCAAAACTAAGCTTGATAAGTTTATGGAGTGGATGGTATGATGGGATAGCCTAATTTTGGCAATTAATTGATCTTTGACTATTAGCGGTAAATATGTCGATGGCCTGTGATATGATGTTAGATGAGGTGGGTTCTGAGTTACTACAGAGAATTCTTTCCTGGGTGTCTGGCTGGTGAGTCTTGCCCACATGCTCAGGGTTTAGCTGATCACCATATTTGGGGTCAAGAAGGAATTTTCTTCCAGGGCAGAAGCCCTGGGGGTTTTTCACCTTCCTATGGGGCATGGGTCACTTGCTGGAGGATTCTCTGCACCTTGAAGTCTTTAAACCATGATTTGAGGACTTCAGTAGCTCAGACATAGGTTAGGGTTTATTACAGGAGTGGGTGGGTGAGATTCTATGGCCTGTGTTGTGCAGGAGGTCAGACTAGACCAGGGGATATACTTGCTCATGCCTTAATGCAGGGAGAAGGACTCTGAAGACCTCTAGAGGTCCCTTCCAGCCCAACATTTCTATAATTCTTCAAGTGATTGCACTTGTGCATTTTGTTCTTGGTGTCTGTGTGTCCACAAACAACTGTCAGAAAACTTTTCCCTTGGTGATACTTGCTGGGCAGCTCAAGCACCGTCTGCTGTTGTGTGCCACTGCGTATAGGTGTAAAGGGCAGAGCTGCCCTCGGCCTCCCTCATGATGGTCATTGGAGGAACCCCTGTTCATTGCCAGAACAACTGTTTCTCTGCTCTGTATATATGGTATAGTTATAGTTTAGTACTTGTTATAGTTAGAGAGAGAGAGAGTGTGTGTGTGTGTGTGTGTGTGTGTGTGTGTGTATTCTGCTGCTGGCACTGAGGCATGCCCCGGCTGCTGGGCTTTAAGCCATGAACCTCCTGCTCAAAACCTATGCTGGTGAACGACCCACACTGTAGTTGTCTTAAGTGTGAGGGAGGAGCAAATACACTGGTGCCAGATTTGCCAGTAATTCAAGCCTAGGACAACAAAGAATAAGGAGGCTAGGCTGAAGTTGCTGCTGATGGAGGTGGTACTTAGACCATCCTCGGAGCTATCCTGGTCCAACCTGTTGTCAAGTGCTTAGCTTCAGTTAGAAGTGCAACTCCACAACTGTCAGAGTCCTGGGACTCTTTCACCTGTGCCTCGGAAGAAGTATAAATCTTCCAAAGAGAATCTGACCAGGGGAAGACCTCTACCCTACACGCATGGAAAGAGCGGTGAGAGGCAGTCTAGTAGAGTGCAACTGAAATTTAAGCACGTCTCCTCCAAATCAGTGTCTAATTCAGCACAGTTGGCTGTGTGCTGGAGAAGACACTGTCGAGTCCAGTGCTAAAAGTGTCAACATCAGTGGCATCGCAGCAGACAAATACAATCTCAGTGCCAACTACCCCAGAGGCCTTTGCAGCAGCAGGGAATTTACTCTGCCTCTGAGTACTGGTATCACTGGTGGTTCAGGAGTCGCATCCCTCAGGACTATTGAAACATCTGACACCAACGCCAGCGATACAGCATGCAGTACTACACCAGCTGCTTATTTCCCAGATAGTCAGCTCATCAGTACTGTCCAAAGGGGAAGCCAGCAATGATTGTGACTCTCTGCCCATCGCCAAGTTCTCTGCACCAGTCCCCGGCACCAACTGGAGCAGTACCTCCATGATTGGAGGAAGGGGAATCCCCTTCATCTGACTCAGTAGTGACATTTTATATCTGCCTCAGAGCAGAATCTACCAGTCCCCACCTAGATCTCCTTCTCCACATTCCCTCATGACCCCACAGTGGTAGCTTCTGGGAACATGGCCAGGAGCAACTAACTGCACGTGCCCTGCCCTGCAGCTCTTTTCATATGAGCCTGCCAGGCCCTGGTTGGCTGCTCATCACAGCCCCTCTCCTATTGGCTGCTTTCTTCACAGCCTCCCTAGGGCTCCATTAACCCCTTACAGGCCAGTGTGGGGCGGTCACCTCATCACACTCCCAAAATGATGATCACCTATTCCACCAGAGCCTGCAAGTTCTCCATTTAATTGTATAGATGCTCCATGGTTAGACATTAGAGAGCAGTCTTGCTCAAAAGAAGTTCAAGAGATCATGCTAAATAGTAGAAAGCCTTTTACTAGGACTACTTACCTCTCTCTAAGTGGAGGTGTTTTTCCAACAGGCCTCTCCATTACAGAGTATCTCCTTCCCATTCCTCCATTTAACACATATTAGATTACTTATTGGGCCTGAAACCTCCAAGGTTAAGCTGTTAGTTTTCTGTCAAGGTACATCTGGCAGCTGTTCCAACCTTCCACCCTGATCTGTTGTTTTTTTCTAATGACATGTCCATAAGGTTTTTGAAAGGTCTAGTCAAACTGTATCATCAGGTGCAAGACCCCGTTCTCCGAGGAGGTCTAAACTTAATGTTGTCAAGATTTATGGGTCCCCCTCTGAGCCTTTGGCTACTTACTCTCTACTATCATTGAAGGTGGCATTTTTGGTTCCCATCACCTCAGCCACAAGAGAAGAACAGCTGTGTGCCTTAATGTCTGGGCCTCCCTATATGATCTTTTTAAGGACAAAGTTTACCTGCGTCCTCCTCTGAAGTTTGTCACAAAGGTGGTGTCCTCTTTCCGTATCAACCAGTCAATGTACTTACCTGTATTCTACCTACAGCCACATTTGAGTAGGGAAGAGGAATGTATGCACACTCTGGACATCAGAAGAGCTATGGCATTCTACCTGGACAGAAGTCCTCCCAACTGTTTGTAGCTGTGGCAGACAGAATAAAGGACAACCAGCCTCCACTCAGAAAATTTCTTCTTCGATAGCCTCTTGTATATGCATGTGCTGTGACCTGGCTAATGTAACCCTGCCAAGCAGAGCCACAGCTCATTCAGTGAGATCACAATCAATCCGCCTCAGCGCCTTTTTCTAGCACATGTTCCAGTTGTGGACATTTGTAGAGCGGTAAACTCATCCTTAGTCCACACGTTTGCATACAATTATACTGTCGTTAGAAGTAGTGACGATGGTAGAGTTGGACAAGTTCTACAATCTTTATTGAAATAGACTCTGAGTTTCATGGCTTGAGTCATCAAGAGTGGAATGCACATGTGCAATGACTCGAAGAAGAAAAAAGTTATTAACCTGTTAAATAACTGTTGTTCTTCGAGATGTGTTACACACATCCATTCCACAAACCGCCCTCCTACCCTTCTATGTTGAAGTTCCAGCAGAAAGAAACTAGGGAGACTTGGGGGCAGCTCTGACCTTTATACGTGTACACAGTGGTGCACAGTAGCAGAGGCTCTCGAGTCACCCAAAGGGTACCAGAGAGGAAAAAAGTTTCCAGCAGCAGGACACGCAGACACCAGGAGTAGAATGGACGTGTTCAACACATCTTGAAGAAACAACAGTTACTGAACAGGTCAGTAACCTCTTTTTCTATAATCCATTTTTCTTTTCTACTTTACTAAACTTTACTATTACTATTACTATTACTATTACTATTACTATTGGGGGGAGGGATGGCTCAGTGGTTTGAGCATTGGCCTGCTAAACCCAGGGTTGTAAGTTCAATTCTCAAGGGGGCCACCAATCCTTATATAGTGCTACTTCTAACCAGTCCCTTATTCCTCTCTCCCATCCCTCAAATACTCTAATCTTCCTTTACTCCTCCCCCAGTCTGAGTTCATTTAATTGAATTTTATCAAAATTAGTTAGTACATTGTTGTACTTTTTTGCCTTAACATCCAGTGAATGTAAAATATTATATACATATTATATATTATATTATATACGCCAGAACTTAACTACGTAAGTCCTGGGTTTTGCAAAATGACTGAGCTTTGTGTCATTTCTGTAGATTGTGATTGTATCATTGTGTTTGTATCATTGTGTTTGGTTTTGCTATTACAGCATCAGAGGTCTTAATTAGTTTTAATTTTGATATGGTAAAATATAAAATTTGCATTAGTTTGCTGGGGAGTGCCAGCACTGTCTGTCCATTGTATCTGTCTTGTTTCTAAATTAGTATATTTACCTTGTTAAATAGCAAGATAACTTTTGTCATAGCAAACCTTTTAACCTTTTTTGTTTGTTTGTTTGTTTGTTTTGTTTTGTTTTGTTTTAAAGGTAATAGTGCCGATCTGAGATTAGTGAAGACTTACATTGAGCTTGGACTACCCGGAGGACGAATAGATTTTCTTATGTCTGAAAGGAACCAGGTATTTGTAAACAACAAAAGGATTTTCATACAATAAATTAAATAGTATACATTTTTTAAAAATAATATTTTCTTAGTTACCATTATTATTGTATTATAATGAATTTAGACCCTGATCGTGCAGAAGTATCCATATATACAGACTGCTTAGCCGTTTCAGATAACTACTGTAATTAGGGAGACTCAGTGGTCATAAAATGGTCCATGCAAGTGAATCCCTTTGCAGAATCTGAGGTTTAATTTTATTATACACTAAAGCAATTATACAAACTGGCATGACCTTGAAATTAAATATATATTATAATGTATACATATTATATAAATTAATACAACTCTACAGAGCTTTCAGAGGTATAGTAATATAATCTGGAATCCTCTCTTCTTCTCAGCATAATAACCAATTAAGTCTAGAACACCCCTAATTTTTCCCCATCCTAGCTGACAGGAGTGAAGCCTAGGGTGGGAAGAAAGAAGAGCTAATGTTTCATGGATCAGAATCTGAGAACCACAAAATAGTCAGCCTTTTTTTTTTTTTTTTTTTTGTCATTGCATTGCAATATTGGCATTATGATGATAAATCAGTAGCAGTTACCAATCTTAAATTTCTTTGATTTTTTTAGAATAGTTTTCAAATGACTTTAGCTTGAAAAAAAAATATAGCTGACATTTTAATATGATTTTTATCCAGTTACAATACATGTTCTAGATGTACTTCAGATAGCCAGTTATTAATGGATGTAAGGTGAAACAACTCGTATGATCTAAGTCTACAGCCACTGTAACTTGTTGTTATTAATTAGTGTAGAGAAGGAGTCCTAGACTGAAATAAGGGCCCTCTTTTCACACTTTGAAATAGGAGAGAGCTGCATATAGTAAATTCTACTATTGCATACAGTAAATTGCTTCATGTGATCATTTCAGATACAGTGTGGCTTAATCTGGGATATGTGGTTTGTCTTTTCTCTGTCCAGCTGATGAGAACTGTGCATATGTGATAGAGGTTAGACTAACGGTACTGTTAATATTAGTTTTGGTGCTTTTTAGAGCAAAGTGCTTATCATAAAATTATGTACAGACAGTTTATTCCCTCCTCCCAAAAAAACCCACCCAGGGGGTGCTGCAATGTTGTGTTCTGATATCAGAGTTAGTAAGCATGATTTTATGGGTAGGTTTAGTTGTTATATATTTGGTTAATAAGAATTTATACTGAATGTAAAATAACTCACTGTATTTGGAACATACGTAATTATTTTTCCTTTCTACAGAATGATACCTTTGCTGATTTTGATTCCATGACTGATCGCCTTTTAGATGAAATAATACAATATATTCAAATTTACAACCTAACAATTTCAAAAATCAGGTAATACCTATATTTCATATTACTTTATTTCTATAAAATATATAATACCCACTAGAAAGTACACAATTAGTTGTCCTAAACTATCATGCAATTACTTGATATTCAGGTACAAACAAGAAGAGGTTGGGGGAAAATGAAGGTAAGAGAAAATTAGATGATGTGAGCGTCTAAATGAAAAACAAAAGAAGTTTTAATACACAATATTAAAGCTATAAATAGTATTATGGCTGCAGGTTACTGACTTTAAAAATGTAACAGTCTACAACATCTTAAAAGGAAAATTTCTTCATCAGTAACTGAAGTTCTCAGAATATAATATATTAACTTTTAGATCTACACTGTGGGAATTAGTGTGATGGTCTCTGCTTTAAATACTTTAAATTTAAGTATTTAAAGACCATTTTAAGGTCTTATGGTAAGGATTTAGACAGCACTGCAAGCTGTTGCATTATAGGCATTGTGAGCTGATTGTAATGTATTCTGGGCCCTTCTGGATTATTGCCTTCAGTAACCTGTCTGAGAACATCAAGGAGGAGATATGTCATGCAGAGGATCTTATTTCCTAGATGGACGCCATTCCATACCATCAATCCTTGTTAACTCACAATACTCATGGAGGCACCAGTTGCCAGCTCCATATTTAAAGTTGTGTTTTGGTTTGCACTTTAAGAAAGAATCCATGCTTTTTATTATGAATTAACAATTCAGAACTATTGTTTTAGGCTCTCTGCAAACGCAGACAGACATTGCTGCATTGGTTACACTTGGGTCATGTTTTGAAGTTTTTCTTCATAACAGTAACAGCTGGCTAATATTTTTAATGAAAGTTGAGAGAGAACAACTGAGTCTGTCCACACCCCATGCTTTGGGAAATGCTGCTCCTCTGCCTTTTCATCTGTATCAAACTATGTACTTTTCATTTGTTTTCACAAAGCTGCATAGCATCCTTGGGGAGATTAAAATGCATAAACCGTGTGTCTGGACCTTGGAGTAACTGTTTAGAAGGACCCAAAACCTTTTAGATGCTCATTTCCATTAATTCATTCTTTGAAGGAAAAGTCCAAAGGGGAAGTGATCTGTTCAGAGAGTCCAAATGGCTAAAACTCAGTATCCAGGCCTCTTATGAGCAGATAAGAGTTCAACACCAGAAATACCTTTAAGTCCCTTTCCACCAAGGGCACTACTTCAATTTGTATTTAGTTAACCATTCAGCTCTCATCCTCTAGAGTTCTTTTTGTTAATGTGAGTGCCTCTTGGAGACCGTTGCATGAGGAAGAAAGGAAAAATATGTATTAACTCAGTAATTAGAGTTCTCTGAATATAGTGCCTTGCAAATCGACACTGAACCGTCATTCTTCCCCACTTCTCTTGGAGTTTGAAATGATTTAGATGAAAGAAAGAGCAACTCAAGACATTTACAGGAACAGGCTTTTTAGAATGGTAATTACTGCCTAATTCCTATGCACCCCCTAATGACTAAACTGGTTTAGAATGGTTTTCAGGAACACAAGGGCATGGCTCACAACTCCTACATGAGGATCTGCACAAGCAATTATATGAGAGAATAGCAGACTTCAATTCTTTCATAATTACTAAAAGTCCTTTCCAGTCCTACATTTATATGATTCTATTATTATTCAGTTAATACATAGATGGACTGACATCAAATACCGTGGGGAGCAGGGAGAGTGAAGTGCCATCCACTGAGACACCATTTTAAAAGGTTATCTTTTGGAAAGCATACTATGTTAAATGCTGTAGAGCCAGCAAGTCAAAATATATTACACACTACAAAACCCTTAACAGAAATAACACTTCTGTAGGGCATTATGTCTGGCAGCAACTTATATAAGGACTCCCAGAACTCCTGTGTTCAAGTTACACAAATGTATAGTTCTTAATTTTAGTCTTCTATAATTTTGTCCTTGTGAAAAGTGCTGGATAGGCATCTCTGAAGACTGTCCCTTATTCATGTAGAGAGCTAATGCATGATGAACAGTGGCAGTACAATGTTAGTACTGCCACACTATATTACCAGTTAGTACACCACACTATAATACCAGTATAGCTTGTCAAACTGATGGAATCTACCTGAAGTGTGGGAGGCTAGTTTATTTTCTGCATTCATTTAATTTTTGGTTTATCTCCTGAGACTGCTTTCAAGGGTGCCAGTTGTGGTGTTTTTATAATATAGACATATGTCCTCTATGATTGGGTTGACATTTGATTTCTTTAACACACAAGTTGACAAAAAAATTAGCTTGGTAGCAAAATTTATTACCAATCTGGGATGGAGTTAGAATGGTGATCAATAGAAGGGAAGGTTATATATCCTATTAACAACACTCATAGGGGAACAAAAGCATTTAGAATGAATACATTTTAGTAATCAACTAATGCACATGCTTTTTTTCTCTAAATACAGACAAACAGAGCAAGGCAACACTAAGTCAATACATTTTGAAAAGCTGCATATCCACAGTGGACTGCTTAGAAAGATTTGCAAAACAGAATAGTGAATTAATGGAAAAGTACAGCTCCAGCTCCATTAATATACTAAGAATAATACATGACTGAGGCAGTAAGTTTGGCAAAGGCTCAGGGAAGGCCTGGATTCCATAATGTCCCTTTTTTCCCCCTTTGAACTGTGTAACTCAATGTTTTTCAGAGACTCTGCTGAGGTTGAAGAATTTCTGCTGGTCTACCAGAGGCCAGTGCTTATTAAGCCCTGTCTAGACTGGAAAAATAGGTTGTGTTTTTAAAATGTTAGCTAATACATCATAACTAAAATGTTTAAACACTGGTTTAGACAGGTTTTAATATCCTTAAGTTGTTTTATATCTGTCTGCATCAATGTTTAAAATACATTAGTTACATTTTTTAATATGACCCATTTTTGTAGTAGACGGAGTCCTAGAAATACCCACATTAATCCCTGCTATTGTCTCTGCCAAGAGAGGGTTGAAAATGCCCACATTAATCCCAGATAGTGCCACTGAAAAGCAGTGAAGATGCCAAAATAAGTTACTAAAACTTGTGGTAACTTAGCTGTTACTTTTTTCAGAAATTTTCTCTAACAAAATTTGCTGCCTGGCTAATCACGTCATAATATTACTAACACTCTCAGTGCAAGTTTTGTACTTTTTGTGGTACAGGAGGGCTTACTATGCATTTTGTAGCATAACTTGAAATTTGTTCTAAATATAATATGAAACTGTACCTTTAGATTCACCTGAGCACTAATAAAACACATTTTCTCCTGTGAAGTGAGAGAAGTATTCCAGACAGTGATCTACTTTCTCAACTATGATCTCACTTTGCTACCCTCAAACAAAATTCACCTGTTATCCACTCCAAAACTTGGTACAGCTCCACAACTACTTCTACCTCCATTTTGCTAAATTGTGCTGTGATGAATTTCATTGCTCACCTTCATTATTGTAGCTGTGTCCTTTTGTGGGTTCACAGCGTCACTTATACAAAACTCCTGTCCAAAATGTGGCCACGTGGCTTATCACTTCTACATGCAAACATAATTGCATAGAAAAGAACCCTGCTGACTCCCTTCAACTTATGTATCTGCTTCCAAAAATCTCATCTTTTTCAACATCCTTTATGTTTATAATGCTATCTACTGTCACGATTTTTATATTCCTATAATATTAAGTATCCCAGGGCTTGTGTGTGTGCTGTGGCAGTAATGCAAGTTGAAAAGACAATAGTGTCTCAATCCTTTTGGGAGTGTGATATTCATTTATCAGGAAACTGTACTAACGTACACTGAGACTTTCACATGTTAGTATGGAATAGTGAGATTGTACTGTGTTTCATTTTATAATACAGAATTGATCTAGATTGGAATACATGTTTATAGTTTTTATTATTTGGTTTATGGTACAATATGTCCATTTTACTATTTTCCAATGAATGAGTGAAAACTTGTGCTCAGAGTGCTTTGTAATATTCCCACCTACTGTTCAGGATTTCATACTACTATCCCTTACTGCAGGGATATCATGGCATGCTATAGCTACTTTCATTCATGATCTACATGTGTGGGGTGGATTTATATAGCATACACTTTCAAAAAAAACTTTGTGCTCAGAATCTCTTTGTGAGAACATTCTCACCATTTTTTTTGTTAGAAGGTGATATTAAAGACTTACTTATTTAGTGTGTTGTTCACTTAAACCTTTCGGTTTAAACAGCATAAATTCCAAGAAGTTGGTTATTTGCTCATTAAACTCTCTTTGCTAATTGGAAATGAAAGTGATGGGATTCTGATGTACAATAAAACAGTTCATTCCAAATCCTTTTGTTTGTATTGCTAGTGATTTGTTTTTAGGAGAAACGTGGTTTACTTAGTGCAGTTGCAGGAATTTATCATGAAGCTCACTGTCCCCTTGAAGTTGCTTTTAGCCATAGTGTAGAAGGAGAAAGGCTAGCACTGTCTTTTTTTCCCTATAGTGGTTACAGATTAATCCTATGCAAACAGTTGTATATAGTTATACTGTAGGCTAGTTTCATAGTTAATGTAAATTTATTCAGGTAGCTGTATTTTTAGAGCCTTTGTTTTTAGATTCTCGGGTACATTCTAATGCACCATCTTGCTCCAGACAGTTGTGGTTCCCAGAATTACTAAGGCTGTTCATTTGTACATTGATATCACTGACTGTTGCATTAGATCAATATTTTAGGATGGCGGAAAACCCTACATACAGATCTACAAACATGACATCTCACAGCTTGGCTGCTTGCTGCTTAACTGATGTGAAAGTCATTTTCCTTGGACGCCCAGAAGATCTTAGTTAATAGTAGTATAATGGAGCTTCTGATCCACACTGGCATACAAGAGGTTAATAGGACCTAAGAAGACTGTGCAGGAAGCAGTCAATAGGAAAGGGGCTGTGAGGAGCCTGCCCCTTCAGTGACCCACATAAGAAGAGCTGCAGGGCAGAGCTGGGTCAGTTACTTCTGGAGCTCAAGGAGGGAGGACTGGATGCCTTGCAGGTGGATGGAAGCTAGCACCCTGGACAGAGCAGTGCTGGGCTAGAACGGGGAGCAAGAAAGCTGTCTGGCTTCTAGAACTGGCATGCTGAAGTCCTGAGCCGAGGGCAAAGAAGGTGCTGGGGCTATGGGGTAGTGGCCCAGGGAAATGCACTGAGGAGTTGGAGAGGACACATGGCTGCCATCTTACAAAGTCTCTGGGCTGGGACTTGGAGTAGTGGGCAGGCCCAGGTTCTCCCCACTTGCCACTGGGGAAGTGGCTGGACTGTTGACTGCAGAGCCCCCAAAATGGGGAAGCATAGATCGTGACATGGCCGAAGGGCTGTGTCATGAAGAGGATGCAACAGTCCGTGGAGTGACATGAGTCCAGGAGCAGATGTGATGGCAGGCAAGGCACCATCAGAAGAGGGCATACCGACCTGTGGAGCTAATCCCCATGATGGCTAGCAAAAGGGCCAGCGTGGTGAATGGGGCCCATCACAAGTAGAAAGGACTTTACAAGATCTACATATGATGCCAGATGATAGTGATTTGCTTTTGGGCACAGCAGCATCTTGTCTCACTTTTTTCTACAGACAGCCCATTTATGTTGTACTATCTGCTATATATAAGGTTAGCTGGCCTCTCCAATACTATAAGACTTCATTTAGTGGTTATATTGGCTTCCCATTCCCAAGTTCAAAACTATAAGGTCTGTTCCCATCCAGTGGTGTCTTAAATTTTTCAAAGGGTTAGTACACGTATTTCCTTCATGGGATTTGCATTTGGTACATGCTGCTTTAACGAAACCACCGTTTTAGTCATTAGCCACGTATTCTCTGCATCATCTCTATGAGGACTCCATATCCAGTTGCTGTTTCTTTGGCCTGCAAAGTGGGGGGAAATTCAGACTTGAATGTCAGGTCCACTTTATAGAGCTTTTCATAGAGACATGGTATCGGTTCAGTCTCACCCTAGTTTTATTTCTAAAATTGTCTTTGATTTCCACATTAATCAAACAACTTGTTTACCTATATATTTTCCAAAACCCCACATGAATGATGTGAAAGAAGTCTACATTCCTTACTTGTTGCTGCATCATTATCTTTTTATTTAAACAAAACCAAAACCTTCAGAGTTTAATCCAGATTGTTCGAGGTCTATGCCGGAAGAGTTATTTCCGGTTACATTACTTTCTCTTATTGGAATGCTAAATGTAATCCTTCTGGTCTGATAAAAGTTCACTCCACTGGAGCTCAGACTGCTTCTGTGACTTGTCTTAAAAATACTCCTAATGTAGAGATTTCTTAAGGCTGCCACTTGGAGTTGAGTCCATACGTTTACAAAGCACTTGATGTTTCATTTGGCAAGCCAGTCCTTCAATCTTTACCTTTCTGAGACTCCAGTATCCCACTTCCTTTATGGTTCTACGGTTGGGAGTCTCCAAGAGTGGAATACATATTGATAGTCACTAAAAAAAAAAAAAAAAATGTTACTTCCCTTACAATAAGTGATGTTCTTCAAGATAAGTAACTTTTTTTTTTTGGCAGCAACTTTGGATATTAATTTCCTGAACTTGGGTAGAAGTTGTGCTGGCTTATTTGTATGCTTCACATAACATATCATAGGGGGAATGAGAACTGTCTCAAATCTTTATTATTCAGAAAGTCAATAAATGCAAGGCTGTGTCATCTTCTCCAAACACTCTACTGTTGTCTTAATGTGACTGTATAGAAGGTTACAGCGTTTTTTCCCTTACAACTTGAATTGGAAAACACAGTCCTAACTCAATGCCACTGTGTTCTCTAGTATAGACCTCAGAACTGCAGTAGAAAAAGTGATCTAAAATGATATAAAGAACTGTCAAACTCTGTTCTGTTAAGAAACAAAAATCCTGATTTTAACAAAATTTTATCCCTTTAAAATATGAGGTGCTCTGTATAGAAATGCACAGTTAGGGAAGAGTGAAGGGGATTGATTGATTTAACTGTATGTACATCTATACCTTAAGATATTTGAATTTGCTTTAAGATTAACCTTAACTCTGAATTTCCTGGGTTATGATTCTTGTTTTGGAGATAATTACAACATCCATGCATCAGAGGGGTAGCCGTGTTAGTCTGGATCTGTAAAAGCAACAAAGAATCCTGTGGCACCTTATAGACTAACAGACGTTCTGCAGCATGAGCTTTCGTGGGTGAATACCCACTTCTTCAGATGCAAGTTTTTTTAGACTAAATTACTTATAAGTATTCTCAGCCTTAACTCCATTTTAACATAGATTTTGTTTAGGAATACAGTAGTAGAATGTCTTGTGGTTCAGACAGTAGACAGGAATTCAGGAGATCTGTGTTTAGTTCCTGGTTCTGCCTCAATCTTCCTGTGTGTCTTTGGGCAAGTCTCTTTTTTCCGTGCATTAGTTTCCCTGTCTTCCACATTTTCTCTGTCTTGTCTATTTAGGCTACTAGCAAAGGTTAAAGAATATTCAGATAGGTTAGATGTATTCAAGTCCTGATGAAATTCATCCTAGGATACTTAGGGAACTAGCTGAAACAATCTCAGAACTATTAGCAATTATCTCTGAGAACTCCTAGGAGATGGGTGAGGTCCCAGAAGACTATAGAAGGGCAAACATAGTACCTGTCATTAAAAAGGGGAACAGAGAGGACCCTGGAAATGATAGACTAGTCAGCCCGTCAAGGCTGATTCCCCACTCTGGCACTTTGAGTGCAGAAGGTGGGGGCCTGCAAGGATTTTAAATATTAATACTGGCCACTCCAGGCTGGTATTAAACTCCCACGGTCATAGCTTCTCTCTGACCTTGAATGGGTAGATGCTGCCACCACCCAAGTGTAAACCCCCATCCTCCCTTTTGAGAACCCAAGAAGGAACAGTTGGGAATTCCTTCCTGTGTGGTAGCCTCATGCCCCCCCGTCCCCGGGGGGAAGAGCTGAGCTAAAAAAACAAAGGAAATCAGCTGTTGCCACCAGCTAATTAAACAACATATGCACAAACCTCTTAGGGACACAAAAATCCAATCCTGTTATTAAAAAAGGTAAATTTTATTAAACCCCCCAAAAAGAAAACACATTTGAAACTTAGGCTTTTTGCTAAATCTTAAAAAAACAATTACAAAAATTAAGCATCAAGATAGCTCTCTTAAGGTTTAGCTTAAAGGTTACAAGCAAAACAAAATCATCTGGGGTTAGCACAAAGGAGTCCATAAGCCAATAAAAATAACCCTAATGGTGTCTTCCTAGACATTCCCTGATTCACTTACATATCTGGGGTTTCAGATAAGTAGGTTTGAGGGATGAATTAATGCTTTTTCATACCTGGTTTTAAAGCTGCTTACAGATTGCTCTGTGTCTCCGCTCTTCGGAAAACAAAAACAACAGACTAAAGGGGAGTCTTGTTTCAATTTTTAAAAGTTCTAGCCTTCCCATTGGCTTTTTTGGTTAGGTGCTCACTCCCTTCTTTTTACCTATGGGCTTTTTTTTTTTTTACCGTTTACAGGTAAAGCAAGTAGAGAACAGCTACTAACTGGGATTTTATAGCTAACTGGCTGGCTGGGTGTCCATAAAAAGGAGCTATGCCCCCCCTTCATTTATCACACAGCCTAATTCCAATTCCTGGAAAGATACTAGAACAAATTATGAAACAATCCATTTGTAAGCACTTGGAGGATAATAGGGTTGTAAGGAATAGCCAAAATGGATTTTTCAAGACCAAATCATGCCAAACCAACCTAATTTCCTATTTTGGAAGTGATAACAGCCTAGTGGATGTGGAGGAAGCAGTCAATGCAATATGTCTTGATTTTAGTAAAGCTTTTGACACAGTCCCCTGTCAGGATTCCCTCCCCACTCTGAACCCTGGGCTAACAGATGTGGGAACCCACATGAAAGACCCTCTAAGCTTATTTCTACCAGATTAGGTTAAAAACTCCCCCCAGGCACAAACCCTTTCCTTGTCCTTGGATGGTATTACTGCCACCACCAAGTGATTTAGACAAAGATTCAGGAAAAGGACCACTTGGAGTTCCTATTTCCCCAAAATATCCATCCAAGCCCCTTTACCCCCTTTCCTGGGGAGGCTTGAGAATAATATACCAACCAATTGCCTTTAATAAAAGTACAGACCAGACCCTTTATTTTTAGGACACTAAAATCAATCAGGTTCTTAAAAGAAGAACTTTATTATAAAGAAAAAAGTAAAAGAAGCACCTCTATAAAATCAGGATGGAAGGTAATTTTACAGGGTGGTAAAAAGATTTAAAACACAGAGGATTCCCCTCTAGGCTCAACCTCAAAGTTACAAAAATAGAAATAAACCCCCCTGTTAGCATAGGGAAAATTCACAAGCGAAAACAAAAGATAATCTAACACATTTCCTTGCCTTTACTTACAATTTCTGTAATATTAGATGTATTATGTCAAGATATCTTTTCAAGAGATGATTTACCTGCTTGGTCTCTCTCTATCCAGAGGGAACAACAAAGGGAGCACAACCCCCTTCCCCCGATTTGAAAGTATCTTCTTTTCCCATTGGTCCTTTTGGTCAGGTGCCAGCTAGGTTAATTGAACTGATTAACCCTTTATCAGTAAAATGATTCTGTACCTCTGGCCAGGAGGAATTTTATGTTACGGCATACATAAAGGTTGTTACCCTTCCCTTTATATTTATGACATCCCCCATGACATTCTCATGAGCAAATTAGGGAAATGTGGTCCAAATGAAATTGCTGAAAGGTGGATGCACAACTCTTTGAAAGACCATACCAAAGAGTAGTTATTAGTGGTTTGCTGTCAAACTGGGAGAATGTATCTAGTGGCGTTCTGCAGGGATCAGTCCTCTGTCTGGTACTATTCAGTATTATCATTAGTCACTTGGATAATGGAGTGGAGAATATGCTTATAAAATTTTCAGATAACACTAAGCTTGGAGGGTTGCAAGGATTTTGGAGGACAGGATTAGAATAAAAAAAGGCCTTGACAAATTGGAGAATTGGTCTGAATTCAGCAAGATGAAATTCAATAAAGACAAGTGCAAATACTTCATTTAGGAAGGAAAAATCATATGCTTAACTACAAAATGGATAATAACTGCCTAGGTGTTAGTACTTTTGAAAAAGAACTAAGGATTATAGTCGATCAGAAATTGATTGGGTTAATAAAGTGATGCAATGGCAAAAAAGACCAGTATCATTCTGGGATGCATTAAGAGGAGTGTCATATGTAATATAGGGGCGGCAGTTGTCCCCCTTTACTTGGCACTGGGGAAGCCTCAGCTGGAATCTGTGTTCAATTCTGGGCTCCACACTTCAGGAAAGATGTGGACGAATTGGAGAGATTCCATAGGACAGTAACAAAAATGATAAAAGGTTTAGAAAACCTGACCTTTGAGGAAAAGTTTAAAAAAAACTGGGCATGTTTAATTGTGAGAAAAGAAGACTGAGGGAGGACCTGATAAGTCTTCAAATAAATTAAGGGCTATTATAAAGAGAATGGTGAGCAACCATTCTCCATGTCCACTCAAGGAAATATAGGAAGTAACAGGCTTAATCTGCAGCAGGCAAGATTTAGGTTAGATATTAGCAGGGGTGTGCGCAGAAATTTAAATTTTGCTGCTTTTGGAGTCGCCCTGGCCACGGGGCCAGAGGAATTCTGTGCTCCTACCGATTATTGGGGAAACCCAGGCTTCTGCTTTCCCCTCTTTGTGCACACCCATGGATATTAGGAAAAGCTTCCAAACTATAAGGATAGTTAAGCTCTGGAATATGTTTCCGGTGGGGGTTGTTGATTTCCTATCATAGGAAGTTTTAAAAAACAGGTTGGACAAATAGCTGTCAGATATGGTCTAGGTTTACTTAGTCCTGCAATAGTGTGGGGCTGGATTTTATGACTTCTCAGGGTCCCTTCCAACTCCACATTTCTGTGACTGTTAAGATCAGTACCTGACAGAGTGGGCCACTATCTCGTGGAATCACTTATTGTAACTATGAATTCAGTGGCAAAAAAACTGTTAATGCAGAATTAAAGTTGCTTGGTGTTATGTCCTCCCCTTGCAGAACACTGAGTTGAGCAAAACTCACAACTTTTGAAAACCAGGAAATGCACAGTTAAGATTGCCCAGGCACCCTCAACTTTGTCCTCTCTCAGCAAAGCCCCAATACGCCTTGTTAATGCACATACCTTTACTCTGCTAACCCCACAGTTGTTGAAATGTACAAGCTCTTCACCTCCTTTTACAACCCATTTGCTCTCACCCAGAGGATTCCATCTAACATTACTAATGGATCTAAACAGAAAAGGAGGAGCTACCCATGTTATCTTTCTTCTGGTCCCTTGGAGCTGACAGTAGCCAATGGAATTTTTTGCATACACTCCAGGTGACATCAATATGGTGGAAGCCGTAATTGGGCTTGCTTGGTAAAGATGTGTTTGTGATATGAGAACACATGCAGATTACTTTGAAGGGTGTGACAGAGCTGTGATTATGATTTCAGATCTGTGTTTTGCACCCTCATGTTTTGCAAGAAAAGGAATGAGCTGCATGTGTACCTTCAGGATCCAGTACGCATCATTTAAATGCAGAATTATGTAGGTTATCAGGGCATAGGGCTTTTATTACAAAGGATGTTGTCAGCATTGAAGTGGAAAATGAAAGGATTCTAATGCTTTAATAACGGTTAAGAGGAATTATAGGGTGAGATGGTATCCTGTCAGTAAGTGTAAGGGAGTTGTAAAAGGCTGTGAGGTGGTTCTTAAATTGTAATGTGTGGTATTCTTTCTGGGGAATTGACTAAGTGTGCAAGTGTACACCAAGATCTGGAGACAGCTGAACCATGTAGCACCAGGGGCTAGTGTGAGTATGTGCATATTGAGGCATTGCTCGAAGAAGGTAGAAGAAAAGTGGCGTGGGCAATCTTCCCCTCTTTGTCCTTCAGTAGTGTTAGTTCTAATCCTGCTTTTAAAAGGAGGTGAAGAGTGTGTGTGTGTGTATATATATATGTATTTCAGAAACTCTTGAATTGGCAGAGTAAAGGTATATGCATTAACAGGGCATATTGGGGCATTGCTGACAGAGGGCAGAGTTACGGTTACATGGGCATCCTTAGCCAGGCATTGCTTGGTTTTCAGAAGTTTGTTTTGTTCAACTCTGTGTTCTGCAAAGAGATGACATGCTACCAAATAACCTTAACGCTATGTTAACAGTCTTTTTCCATTAGATTTCCTAACGTTTTGAACAGGAAAAGACTGGTTGGTAGGACTTAGTAGTCATTTAGGCAGCTGCACATATCAGATCCCTCAATTTGCATACTAAGCCAAATTAACCGATAGTAAGCAATTCCCCTGTCATGGTGTACTCCTTGCTGTCCCACAAAATTCTGCAACCTCATAATCTAGGAATTGCTGAGAATCCACACATTGGCAACCCACACATTTCTTTTCCCTCCGCAATCAAGACACCTGCACTGTCCGTTCCAAACCTCCCACTATGTGTCTTTGGAAACACCACATTAATCTGCCCCAAGATCAGAAAGTAGCAACTTACCCCTGTCTCCTTGCTTCCCCAGGGGCGAGTAAAATACAGATTTTGTCAAACAACCAGTCCAAGGCTTGCTTACCACCCCTCTTCATTGACACAACTGGCTGCTGACTATTCTGTGTTCACAGTAAGCCGCTTCATAAAGTAAAATATGTTATAACAGAGACCGCTTTTAGCAAGCAACATGAAATACTAACTCTTCACTGCAAAGGTGCACAAAGTTTCAGACTAGTGATGTCAGTGGTGAGATGTTCATTAGGGGCAATGGCATCAGCACATTCTCTTGAGTTACCCAGGCAAGCATAAGTGGCCGCATAGAAACCCTCTGGTTTTTTTTCTTTATTGGTGCATGCACACTGTAATAATTTCAGACTGAACATCTATGCAGGCGAAGAAGTGGACATGTTCTTAGATACCTTACACAATTTGGATCCCCCAAAGACTTAGTGGGTGCCATGCACTACCTTGGGTAAAAATGACCAATTGAGACCATTTTGCCCTGCATCTCCATGATAGCCTTATCTCTAGTTCTGAGGGGAAAAACCACACAAGCACCCCGAGAAATTTTTTGAAAAAAAGCAAATCTCTCTAGAACGCATGGCTCAAATGACCCAAATGAGGGTCACTAGAACCTTTTTTAGCATTCTCACAAGGAGGGGTGAAAGTAACTTCATTTCTTACTGGTACGGTCGTATTACAACCTCCCTTCCCACCTCCACTCCTACACACTTAACTTCATGAATCTCTTTGTGTGACTTTGATACAGTAGCTGTCTATTAGTTTTATTCTAGAGTATTGGTAATAGCTTTAAGGTATGTCTACACAGCCGATGTTAAAATGCTGCCACAACAACACTTTAATGTGGCTGTGTAGTTGCGGCTCCAGTGCTGGGAGAAAACTCTCCCAACGTTGTAATAAAACCACCTCCATGTGGGGATGAGCTACCAGAACTGTCTACGCTGCCACTTAGAGCGCTGAAACTTTTCTCATTCAGGAGTGTGAAAAAACACTCCTCCTCCCCCCCGAGCAAGGAAAGTTTCAGCGCAGTAAGTGGCAGTATAGACAGTGCTACAGCACTGGGGGCTATTCCCCTCGTGGAGGTGGTTTTATTATAGCACTGGGAGAGCTCTCTTCCAGTGTTGGAGCCACGACTACACAGCCATGTTAAAGCGCTGCTGCGGCAGCGCTTTAACGTTGGCTGTGTAGATATACCCTTTTGTGAATGACTTTCAGCTCCTTCATTTGTTGCTGTTCTTTTTAACTGACAATCCTCCATTTCCTCACTTCTAAGTTTAAACATACCCGTAAGATAGGCAGAGGCTGGGGCAGCGACAGACCAGCAAACAGTAGCAAGCCCCCACAGTGGGAAAGAGGTGTGAGATGAAGAAGTTTCACCCGGGGTGCCAGCTGCTTTGGAACCCAACTTGTGCGCTGCCAAGTCCTATGCCTTGCCTTCCCTGCTGCTGGTTCCTGCCACTGGCACCCCACAGCTGCCAGCAACAGGGACTGCTGCAGAGACTCCCCCAAAGAGCCCCGGCACAGGAGAAGGAAGGAGAATCCCTGGCTCTGGTTCTCCCCAGTTGCAGCCAGGTGAGCTCTCCCTCCCGCAGCTGGCTGAATAATGAATGAACCCAAGGGCTGGAAGCAGAGCGCAGCGCCACCCCTCTGCTTGCATTGCAGTCCTTAAACAACCTCCCCACCTCCCGCCTGCCACCTTTCAGCTCCCCTAATCTCCGAGGTCAACTCTGATTCCCTCTCCAGCTACGCTTAGGGGTGGTCAGTTTGCTTGCAGAGAGGGATGTTTGCTGCAATCCATTCTGCCTTCATGGATTTCACAACATGGGCCCCTTCCAGCAACATCTCCCCTCTGGTTAGTCGTTCCCTCTTAGTGAAGGCTGAATTATGCAGTGTTTGATTCTGCAAGCAATTACATTTAATTATATTGTTCCAACGGAAGGGACAATCACACCGGGTGCTTTCTACTGTAAATTGCGCGCCTGACATGACAGACTTGACCAATAAGAAGCAAGTGGTTACCATGATGGCACTCAAAAGCTAATGTTCAGAATCACGTGAACGTCTTCCACCCGACAAGAAGTAAAAACTGAAAGGGAGCATTTTGTTTCTAGAGAATGTAAAATATATTTAATTCAAGAGATAAATCTGATTTTTTGTTATTACTACAGTTAAACCTAGCCTATTTTACCTATTTGTACCTAATGCTTCGGCCACTTTCTTACCGGTATGCCGTACTGGCTTACTTTCACCTCTGCTCACAAGGCATTGCAAATTTCAAGAAAATCACACAAGCATGCAGATTTTAGAGCACTTAGAAGCGTTGGCCTTTAAAAAATAAGGATAGAGAAATAATGGAAGGAGATGGCTTTTCTACATACCCATATACAAGGCTCAGAAATGTGTGATGTGGTCCATTCATCTCAATGGGATGTTCTCAGCTCAGTGAGAACACCGAGTAGACATTACATCTCAGCGCTATTGTTTCAGTTTGTAGTATGAACTTTTCCATTCATCTCAGTGGGTGTTCTCATTTCCCTTCTGTTGCACCACTATAATAAGCTATTTGGGTCATTTGAGCCGAGTTTACTTTGCAGCACATTTAATGGAAAAATCCTTTTAAAATACTTGCTTTAAGAGGAGAGGCATGTACATGGTGTATGTCTGGTACGATAAAGCATAGGACAGGGATATACTTGTCCTGCTAGGTGTGCCCAACTTTCAGATAGGTGAAGAAGAAATGCTCCGCTCCTCTTTACCAGTGGCAGTAACACATTTGATATACTCCTGTGAGCCGTAGCTATCTTAATTTTGCAGCTAGCTCGACTTGCTCACCACTCTGGAGGAACAACTGAACCATAAAGCTAAGTATTCAGCTCTTTAGTCCATTCCTCAAGCAAATCCACCTGAGATGTTGCTTCCACCAAAAATAAAGTATCTATCCAGATTGTCTTAAATGACATTTTCTTCCTCCCAGGAATACTTCTAGAGTCTGCATCATACAGGTTGTCTTGGCAACTGACAAGCATCCATCCCACTAACCTCCACAATCATTAAATACCAAAATGATGTCTTATTCAGTCATTCACATGACATTTAAAAAGTTTTCTCTGTAGTTGGTGTATAACTGGTTCAGAAACAGTAAACTTGAAAAAAATTGGCTGATGTGTTAACTGAAATAGGTTTTTTATGTGTTTAACAATTCTGAGGAGCTCACAAAAGACTTCTTTCTAAGCTAGTTGGGCAGTTTGGAAAATACTGAAACATATAGTAGTTTGGTTTTTTTGTTTTGTTTTATTACTTAACATTATGAAGCCGGGGGCGGGGGGGAGAGTGGAAATAATCCATTTATTTATTCCTTAAAACATTTATAAAGGCATCAAATTTCACTTTAAGGAAAAATAAAATAAAAAGAATTTCCCCAAGGTTTCATTTTACACTGTTTTTCTTTTTAAATAGTTTTATTGGACATTCGCTGGGCAATTTAATAATCCGTTCAGTGCTCACAAGACCTCGGTTTAAATATTACCTCAACAAACTTCACACCTTCCTGTCTCTCTCTGGACCACATCTTGGTACCCTCTACAACAGCAGTGCTCTTGTTAATACAGGTAAAAGCTTCAACGTTATTTTCAGTAGTATGAATTCAGGATAAATATGTTCAGGAGAAAAATGAGTAGGCATCTCTTGCCTTTGAAATGTTAATAAAAGGCACTTCTAGGTCTTTGTGTATTCTTTGGATTAGGAAAATCAGGCACATTCTTACACTCTGCTTTTAGGAACAAACGGAGAAAGAGGCAAGTATAAAACCTTAATTGGAAAAAAGACAACAATTATAAGAGCACATCAATCTGTTTGAACCAGTTTTTATGTTAAAATATTTTTCAAGGTATAACCTTCTAAGATTAGTTTATTGATAAATACCTAGCTATGATATAATTCAACAAATCTTAAAAGAAAACAAATACTATAAACAGTTAAATGCATACAATGTACAAAAACACCTGTGATCCTTGCATTCATAAAAACTAACCAACACAGTTCAAATATTGAATATCAAATGCGCTCAACAAACTGCTAGTGAACAATGGTGTTCCCACACCTTGAATACTGCGTGCAGTTTTGGTCGCCCCTCGAAAAAGATAAATTAGAAATGGAAAAGGCACAGAGAAGAGCAACAAAAATGATTAAGGGTATGGAGCAGCTTCCATATGAGGAGAAATTAAAAAGACTGGGACTGTTCATCTTAGAAGAGAGATGAATAAGGGGGGGATATGAGAGAAGTCTTTAAACTTATGAATGGTGTAGAGAAAGTGAATAAGGAAGTTTTATTTACCCTTTCACATAACACAAGGACCAGGGGTCACCCCATGAAATGAATATGCAGCAGGTGTAAAACAAACAAAACAAACTACTTCACACAACACACAGTCAATTTGTAGAACTAGTTGCCCTAGGATATTGTGAAGACCAAAAGTATAGCTGGGTTAAAAAAAGAATTAGGTAAGTTCATGGAGGATGGGTCCATCAATGGCTATTATCCAAGAGGATCAGGGATGCAACCCCCTTGCTCTGTGTGTCCCTAAGCCTCTGACTACCAGATGCTGGGACTGGACGATGGGATGGATCACTTGATAATTTCCCTGTTCTGTTCATTCCCTTTGAGCTGTTTGGCATTGGCCACTGTCGGAAGACAGGATACTGGGATAGATGTTCAATTGGTCTGACCCAGTTCGGCCATTCTTGTGTTCTTAACAATCTACAGACCAAATAAACAATTAAGGAAAATGTATAATCTGTGTGCATACATTTTCTGAATAGAAAAAAGGTGAAAATTGTTGTGCATTATTTGCCCAAATATAATTTGCTGGAGTTGTGAGGATATCAGTGAAACTGAGTGGGCTTTTGAAACTTGGCATGTACAATATGTAGCCCTCAATGCATGCTTTACCGTGGTCGGGGGGAAAGTTTTGCCATAAGTTATCCCAAAAAATTACACACTAAGCATGAACAACCTATTATTTGCTTTTAATATTCCAGATGATGTGAGATGTGGATATTTGAGTATTTTTATAGTCAGCAGTGAGTCTAGTTGGCTGTAGTCATCTTAATAATAAGGTTAGACCTTTCTAGGTATCATACAGAAAGCGTTTATATCTGTAAAGAGTTGGATCGCTTGTGGTTGATCACTTCTCAAGATAACATTTTCTTACAATAACCCTCATTGCTTTACATATGTTTAATGGATTATAAATTTTAAGTTAATATTCCAGAAAACTCAAATAATTATATGTGATATAGCATTTTAGGACTGAGCATGACTAGCATTAAAACTTTGGGTATATTTATATGTGACCACTTGAGAATACCTGGTAGTTTTCTTCTGCTTTATAGCGATAACAAAGGCTTGTAAGAATTTCGGAAAAGTCATATTTAGACAGATGACTTTACTTATCAACTGGGAAAACGAGATGTTGCACAACATCCAGAAGGGTGTAATAATGAGACCTCTTCTCCATTCCTCTCCCCAGTCCAGAGAATGCCTTCCCTTTCTTTTCTGCCTACCTTCCATGAGTCTTGACCTCTGTGATTCTAAAAAGTCATTTGTTTTGGTGAGATGTGACACTTGAGTCTCTCTTATATTTTGGACAGGTTATATATTTCAGCATCAAAACATATGAAACATTGTTTTAAAATGTTGAGAGTATGTCTGTATGTTACCTTATGGTTAATATTTAAAGACATACCTTGATATTTTGGTGAAAGAAGTTTTTCCCCTAGCACCAAGAATATTAACTTTGGTTTAACTAAGGACAGTATTCATTCTTTATTAATACATATCAGATAAGAAACAATGATGGCTGAGAGAACTATACAATGGTTGTGGGCTTGATAATGCTAACATAAACATAAACATGAAATAAAGAATGGGGGATGTAATGTATGGACATGTACTTTACACATTTAATTGCCATTTAGTGATTCTTATTTTACTGTTGAAATATACTTACATACACTGTATGTAACCATACAGGTCTCTGGTTTATGCAGAAGTGGAAAAAGTCGGGTTCTTTATTACAATTGACATGTCGAGATCATTCAGACCCGCGGCAAACCTTCTTGTACAAACTTAGTAAAAAAGCAGGTAAGCTTTGTTCATGTTGTTCATCTTATAGGCAAGTTAAGTACAGGATGTCAATGAAAAGAAAAATATAGAAAATATTTTTTAGAGAAATAATTGCATGTTCTACCATTCTGTCAGCTCTACTGTCCATTATTTGTCTATACTAAGTATTACTTCCGAAATAAATCAGACACTGTGTTTGTACTGTGGTAGGTAGATCATCGAGGAACTTTCTTTCTAATTAATGAACAAACTAGCCGACCTGTATTTGGGGCTGATCTTGCCCCAGTGTTGTCTGTGATTTAAGTGAGAGTAAGATTGAATGCATTATACAGTCGTGAAGGACCAAAAGCAGGGGTTACGTCTTTTTATTTCTAGAGCTGTTTGATAACCTAAGCAAACCACTTACATTTTGTCTTGTAGGTGCAGAATTTTGACATCCTAACATGATTTATTTATTTAAACTTTATTTGGCGTTTGCAATCCGGTAAAGCTAAACCACAACATTCTTATCAATGATGTTCAGGACATGAATACCTCTAGGAAGTTGAGTCATTTTGCAGTCCTCAGCAGTGTGTGTCATGGTTTGTGGCTGCCCACATTGACATAGGGAACCATCTCTAAAACACCACCAAAATTTTGCTGCAGCACAAATTCCATGTCTGGTACAAAACCAGTTCAGAAGGCTTCATTGCCTCCATGGTAAATCAAACCCAGGTTGACGTTGAATGGGTTCAGAGACAAGATAATTATTTGTCACTTTCTCTGCAGACCATGGAGCTCACCACGTGTCCTCTACTATAAATCCTTCACCCAGTAAACTTATCCACACAAGGAGATGTGAGGGCAGATGACCATGTGGTGGATTAAACAAGTATTTTAATTAACAGTAGATATGGCATATTACACAATTTCGTCACGAGCTTTGCTACACTTTCCTATCTATGAACACTGGGCAGAGCAATATTGCAGTGATAGAGTAAGTGTGCCTGAATATGCATGGTGGAATTAAGTTGTATGTCGATCATCTTTGTGTGAGATGAGTGAGCACATACTGAAGCATAGTCCTCCGCCACTGAGTAACAGAGTGCCAAGGCTGAAGTGTGTAATGTTTGGGCGTTGACGCCCCGTGTTTTCCAAGCAGGTTGTTGAGCATTTTGACCTTAGTTGCTGTCTTTGTAAGATGGTCACAATGTCCAATGTGATGCCTAGATAGACCGGGTGTGAATAATGCTTTATTTGTTAACATTGAGAACTATGTTCGGCTCACTTGTGCATGATGTAAGTGAAAGACACTTGACACAGTCTTACTTCCACCGACGACAATAATTGGCCGTAGCTGCCATATCTGCATTCAGAACACTCTCAAGTATGTCAAAGGAGTGTGACTGAGTGCCGAGACATATGTCTGCATAAACAAACTTACAAGACCTGATATATGGTAGGTCCTTCGAATACAAGTTTAATAACTTTAGAAATAATTGTGATCCTTGCAGGAGGCCGTTCTTCTGGTGCCTCCAAGCACTTGTTCTATCACCAATATGCACATGGAAATGGTGATTTCTCAAAAGCAGAGCCATCACACATACTAATCAACTTGGCATAGTTCTAGACAATTTCACCAAAAGGTCTGTGTGCCAAACCATATCATATGCTGCAGTCAGATCAAGGAAAGCTGAACCAGTCTTCAGCTTATGTCGCTTCATCCTATTAGGTAATAAAGGTAATAATTGGAGATATACCAATCTCCTAGAACTGGAAGGGACCTCGAAAGGCCATGGAGTCCAGCCCCCTGCCTTCACTAGCAGGACCAATTTTTGTCCCAGATCCCTAAGTGGCCCCCTCAAGGATTGAGCCTGGCAAGCAGCATCCAATGATTCTATAAGATGGTCAGCAATCTCCGGATTACCTGACTACTCATACTGCCTCAGAAAGTCTGTACAATCCTTGTTCAAACATGAAATGCACACTGGTTGGAAGCTGCATGGATATGTTGCACATGCAGCTTTAAAAATGGCACAACAGAAGTGACAGTTTACATCTTCCATGGAGATGATGTTTAATGGGATGGTTACAATGCTCCGTTCTAAATACTCTTTAAAGGAGCCCCAATCTGCCTTCTGGAAGTTCCATCTAGGCTTTGGAATGCTCCTGTAATCGGAAGACGCATTCCCATCTGAATCTACGATGGACAATGTTGGCTGTGTGGAAAATTACAGTACAGTACATGCCACTGGCTGTGGGTGATTGGCAAACGACGTGACCCAGCACAGGTCTGGGCAGTAGTCCCTATGCCAATGTGCTGAATGGAAAGTGCCAGGCTGCTTAGTGTCATAGACCAGTGCAAGATCATTATTAATTGCCCACCCCAACAGTTCATCATTTGGGTCTGCAGTCGCATACCCCCACTTGCTATTATGACTATTAAAGTTGCCAACCTATACTGCTGGATGCTTACGCCTTGGGAGGACTTGTGAACCCCATGTTTCATTTGATGGCTTATATACATATGCAATTTGAAACCCAGCAACTTCAGTTGCGTTGCAAAAGAGTGAAAATTCAATATGGACAGCATCCGATATATCAATATGGATGTATGTGGCTCTACCATGTTTCAGTTATCTTGAACTGATGTGCTTCATTCAGCACAATGTGAGTTTCATGTAGACAAATGATGTCAGTCAGAACTTCCTTTGCCAGAACACCAATAAGTTCCCACTTGGCGGCAGACAATCCTTCAACATTCAGCTGGAGGACCTTAAGTACCTTAAGTACCAGACCTATGACCAGAAAATCATTGTCAGGAACATGTTTGACCAGTTGACTGAAATTCTTGATAATCCTTAAATTTGATCTACTAGTTAGATAGTCTGTTTCTCCAGACCGCAGATGCGCTGCAGCGGGATACTTAACGGGGACACATCGTGAACACCGATCCATTGTCTCCCAGAAAAACTTTGTAATATTTTATATCAAGATTCTGTACCTCAATAGTTTTTCTTAAATCTTTTTACCCTTCAATTACAAGTTTATTCTGGGTTTGAGCTCTTGAAACTTATTAGCATTTTTAAATCTGCAGATGAGGATTGAGAGACAACAGGATAATTCAGAAGGAAAAGAGTCCAAGTTTGTGCTTATTAGCTTTTGTGTTTTCGGTTATTCTAGGGACAAGCCAATATATGTTGGAGGGATTTAAACCATTATTAACCCAATGAAATTTTCCTGCTATCATAATTTTATAAAATTATTACAAACATGATGATCAGTTTTCTAATGTTGCTGTTCTCTTGATGCTAATTTTAAAAATGCTGCCGTTGCTTTTGGGAATAATATCCTTAAAATCTGCCTATCCTGTCTTTAGCAGTCACAGTCTGTTGGGAAAATAACAGAGCAAGGCACAGATTATCCAACAGTTCATAGAATGTATTGGAGACAATTTTTTTATTTCAGAACATGGAGAAAGCTACTGGTGGAGAGGCTGTGTTAGATTTTATTTTGACAAATAGGGAGGAACTGATTGAGAATTTGAAAGTGGAAGACAGCTTGGGTAAAAGTGATCATGAAATGGTAGAGTCCATGATTCTAAGGAATATTAGGAAGGAGAATAGCAAAATAAAGACAATGGATTTCAAGGCAGACTTTAGCAAACTCAGGGAGTTGGTAGGTAAGATCCCATGGGAAGCAAATCTAAGGGGAAAAACAGTAGAAAACAGTTGGCAGTTTTTCAAAGAGACATTATTAAGGGCACAAGAGCAAACTATCCCACTGCGTAGGAAAGAAAGGAAGTATGGCAAGAGACCACCCTGCCTTAACTAGGAGTTCTTCAATAATCTAAAAATAAAAAAAGAGTCCTACAAAAAGTGGAAACTAGAATTACAAAGGATGACTATAAACAAATAACACAAGTACATAGAGACAAAATTAGAAATGCCAAGACACAAAATGAGATCAAACTAGCTAGAGACATAAAGGGTAACATCATTAGAAGCAAGAAGACCAAGGACAGGGAAGGCCTTTTACTCAATGATGAGGGGGGAAACAGTAACAGAAAATGTGGAAATGGCAGAGGTGCTTAATGACTTCTTTGTTTCGGTTTTCACCAACAAGGCTGGGGGTGATTGGACATCTAGCAGTGAATGCTAGTGAAAATGAGGTAGGATCAGAGGCTAAAATAGGGAAAGAACAAGTTAAAACATTACTTAGACAAGTTAGATGTCTTCAAGTCTATTACTAAAATACTCCGAAGATTATTTTTCTTTTTGAATGTGAAAAGTTAGGTAATTAATCACAATATATTAAAATATATCATTTCACTGATCGTTTCAGGTCAGTCCATACTAACTGTGCTTTGTCTATGTCTCTTGCTCACAGTGCTCCAAACTCTCAGTTTTGACTGCTTCAGAGACCCAGCTTGATCTTGGTCCATTGGCTAAGAGCTCATCAGTCAGAGAACTGTCTCTATCCCAGAAGTCTCCTGCCTTTGTAGGCAAGCTCTGGTTTACCTGGGAAGTGTCACTTTCCCCTGATATTGATTTGACTTGTCCTTTCTGGCCAAGTCTCTTGCATGGCCAAATACCTACCTACCTACCTACCTCAGATTTCCAAATACCATACAGTGTAAAAATTAAAAGTCAACTGCATTTTAAAAGGCTTATTAGACTCTCCCACCTGACTTATTAAGGGCTGAGTAGTTCAGTTGTCTGGATCATTGGATAATTACCTGTTCTATTCATTCCCTTTGGGGCACCTGGCATTGATTACTGTCAGAAGACAGGATACTGGGCTAAATGGACCATGGGTCTGACCCAGTATGGCCATTCTTATGTTCAGACATCATCACCTCAAACAATGTTGATGATTCAGTTGAAGACCTAGGAGCAGATCCTCATCTGGTGTAAATTATCATAGCTCCATTTCAGTTGAGAATCTACCCGCTACTGCAAGCGGCTGCAGAGTTTTGGCCTACTTTGAACTCCTTCTCTGATGATTGTTAGTGTTACCATATCTGGTAGAGGCTTTGACTGCCATAAAACAAAAATCTCTTGGATTACTGTTGTTTTACGGAAAACCTCTCTGAATAATCCTCAGAAGAACCTGTGCGTCTTTTGTTACAGTATGACAAAACCATTCAAAATGTCCCATCCACTTTCCTATGAAAAGTGTGCAGACCTTAATCTTAATTGTAGAGGAAATGAAGCTATACCAGCTATCAACTCTCAGTAATACCCATTCATCTCCAGATACCTGATTTACCCATCCAACATACCAGTTGCACAAGCTTCTAGCAGACAAGGCAAAGCTATGGTGCATATGAGTTTACTTGCCCGTCCCTATGAGCCTTTTTTCAAAAAGTAGAATTCTACAAGATGGGTTAATAACCACCCCCTCTCCTCTTAAAGGAAATAATAAGCCCCCTCTCCTCTTAAAGGAAACATGATATGAATAAAGATACTCATCCGTACCAAAACTGAAGGTAGAGCCATACGTAGGTTCCAGCAAATACAGTACTTACTGGGAAAGGGAGGGATCAGGTTCAGTCCAGGACATCCTCTGAAGACCTAATAACAACAGAATGAAATTCTTTGTTCAAATATAATTAATAATAATGTGCTGCTTTACCCAGAGCACAGGTATGATCCTGCTGATGATATTTCTGTTTCTGGAAGCTTACATGTTTTTATAATTCAGACTTCATTGAAGCTTTCAGATTATATAACAGAACTGAAGGAACCAAACAAACTATCCCTGTGAAATAGTAAGGGATGGCTTGCACATACTGTACATAATAGCATCAGTGCCTGGTCTCTACATAAAACTGTACATATATGGTTTTCAACATTAAGGAATACCTCAGCCCTCAGATGCATGGTAGATGTGTTTGAACCTAAAGAATAGAGAAAAAAGTGGCAAAAAATAGAAGAAAGGAGAAGAAAAGTGGCTAGAAGGCCATTGTGCCAAACTCCCAACCAAATACACCTGTATAAGCATATTCTAGAGGTAATTGGGGACGGGCAGGGAAAACCAACCCATATGACAAGTATAGTAACCATAATGTAGTTCTAGAAAAAATGACCAGATTAAATTGTAATCAGTGTACTCTTAAACATCAGAGGTATTCTCTCATACTTAGCCATGCACATCAGGGCGTAGGAACCCTTTTGTTTTTTCTAGTTTGTAGGATTACTATTTTTTTTTTCGTTCCAGGACAGTTCTCAGGAACCATTTCTTCTCTGCTTATAGAAATCTTAGTGTTTCTATAAAGATATGATCTGTGCAGGATTCTCACTCCTAGATCTCACTTCCCTAATGCATGCAGACAGAGTTCTTACAGGTTTATTGGTATCTAAGGGCAGTGATAGTGACATGTACCATGACCCCCAAACTGGTGGTTGCTCACAAAATCACCATCTGCCCTTGAAACCTTCCATTAACTTTCTTCTTGACCAAGGTTATTAAGGAAGCTCCCTGTCTGGGGCATGCTGGGATCCCCAGGATTTAAACACTCTCTTTCCTGCTAGGAAGCTATCTTGTACTGCTGCAGCCAAGATCTTGTGTTCTCATGGGTGGCGTGTGAACCACCCATTTGGGGAGGCTAGCCCCCAGCCCCGCCCCTTCTGTCTGATTCCCCGCCCCTCCCACCCCAGAGCCTCAAGCTCTCCACCACAGTTGGAGGAGCCCTTCCTCGAGTCCCAGCCTGCCAATCAGCCCGAGCCACCGTCCCCCTCCCCCCAAGCACCCTTAGCCCCTGGAGTGCTGGGCGGGTGGCCCGAGCACCCCCAAGCCCCGGATGGCCCCAGCACTGGCTGCCCCAAGCACCAGCACCAGCCCCCCTGAGTCCCCGCCCGCTTCTAGGAAGAGGAACAGACTGGGCTCAGGCCATGGGGGAAGAGCGGGAAGCAGGAAGGTTAGTTCAGTCAGGGAGGATGAGGCCCAACTGCTAGAACAGGGCCTCATCCTCCCTGATTGAACTAACCTCATTATCAGTAGCCTGATTCTTGCCTGCATATTTATACCTGCCTCTGGAAATTTCCACTACATGCATCCGACGAAGTGGGTATTCACCCATGAAAGCTCATGCTCCAATACGTCTGTTAGTCTATAAGGTGCCACAGGACTCTTTGCTGCTTTTACAGATCCAGACTAACACGGCTACCCCTCTGATACTATTTTGAAATATAAAGTTGTATTTAAATTAAATTTTTAAAAATCCAATTTAAATAAAAAATCAGATTATTTAAAAAAAATTTAAACCATTGATTTTTATCCACCCTGGTCCATGCAGAGAAAGATGACTGCTGACACGCTTGCTGCAGATATCGTGTGTAAGGTGTCATATCTATCTGGAGATGTCACCCACAGTACCTGACTTTGTGAAATACATCAAATCCCTCCTCAGGGCATCTTGAGAGAGTCTACTAAATTCTCTCAAAATCTATCACAGAGTGTTTGAAAGGAAAATCTTCAAAGCAAACATCTAGGGCAGTGGTGGACAACCTGCGACCCACGGGCTGCACGCGGCCCATCAGGGTAATCCACTGGCGGGACACGAGACAATTTGTTTATATTGACTGTCCATAGGCACGGCCACCCGCAGCTCCCAGTGGCTGCAGTTCGCCATTCCCAGCCACTGGGAGCAGCAGGAAGTGGCACGGGCCACAGGATGTCCTGGCCACCGTTTCCCACACCTCCCATTGGCCAGAAACAGCGAACCGCGACCACTGGGAGCTGCAGGTAGCCGTGCCTGCAGACGGTCAATGTAAACAAACTGTCTCGCGGCCACCAGCGGATTACCCTGACAGGCCCTAGGCAGGGCCGGCTTTAGGAAGTGCGGGGCCTGATTTGAATAGTTTCGATGACAGGTCCTTCACTCGCTCTGGGTCTTGGGTGGCACTGAAGGACCCGCTGCCAAAATGCCGCCGAAGACCTGGAGCGCTGCCAGGTGAGTAAAAATTAAAAAGGTACCTAAGTTAGGTGCTCTTCTTTAGGGCGTGGGGCCCTCTTAGGCGCTGGTGCAGGGCCCAATTCGGGGGAATCGGCCTAAAGCCGGCCCTGGCCCTAGGTTGCTTACCACTGATCTAGAGGGGAGTTCTTAAGCTGAGCACTGGACTCAGGGTTGAAGCAAACCCAACTGCCCACTAGGGCTTGCAGGGCAGCTTCAGAAAAAAACACTCAGTTGTCCTGCATCTAAACCATTTAAACTGGTGATTGTCACAACAATTTGAAAGACTGTTCATGAGGGTGTGGACTTGTCTTGGTATTAATCCCTTTGATTTGATTTGAGTGATCAGTGGAGGGAGCTTCTGCCTCCAGGATATATGTTCCTAGAGCCACTTGGCGGTAAATCTCTGAATTCCATCAGAAAGTGCATAAAAAAATTGAGAAGCTTTTTGGAGTCGAGTATGGATGTCTCTCTCCAGAAAGCAAAGAAAGCAAAAGCCCACCGTGTGTTCTTTTCGGTCTGTGGGCCTCAGGCATCCCCTATTGCGTGGGTGGGAAAAGCCTAGTCTTTCAAAAGACAACTTTCACTTTGGTTGCGTTCTTTCAAGAAGTCTCTTATTTCACTATTTTTGAAAGGTATTTGGGTTTTGGACTATAATTTCTGGCTGTTTGAAAAAGTTCAGGGTTCTTGGAAGGGTTGAAATGTAACTTGATTGGATATTATTTTTTTAGCTCTAATGAATGAAATTAATCTCCTTTCCTTTTTTACAATATCTAATAATAAATCAGACTCAGGTTTCTGTTTGGAATTTTTTATTATGTTTATCTTGCAGAAATTTTCAAATGATGCATATTGTTTATATTTACCATTTCTTTCCCTTCCTACAGGTCTTCATTACTTCAAAAACATAGTGCTAGTCGGATCCCTGCAGGATCGTTATGTTCCTTATCACTCTGCTCGCATAGAGATGTGCAAAACAGCTTTGAAAGATAAACAATCTGGTAATAAATGAGTAGCCTGTGAAGTCTCTGTGTGTTTTAGACCATGGATAGCTGTATAACAAATGTCAAAATAAATAAACCGTTATTTTTCAAATAATTGAATTTTCTATGTAAGATTTTTTTTTTTAAACTTAAACAGTGATATTGTAGAGCCTTGACCATATCCCCATTGAAATCAGTCAGAAGCCTTGCTGCTGACTTTGGGAGCAGAATGGTATCAGTAATTTAAAAAAAAAAAATGTGGCAGATTTTGTTTAGCAGAGGCCCAATTCCATACTAGCAGTGAAAAGAAAGTTAATGATCCTTCCTAAGTCAGAAAAATGTATGGTTATAGTTCATGATGAGATATTATGGCACATTTATACTATAGCATTATCCATCTGAAAACTAAATAGACAAAATATTCTGGAGTTATCATAAATTAATACTGAAAAAAATACTATTTCACTATGAAATGCGAACAGTAACATGTATGGGTTATAAGATTTTTTTTTTAAAGTCTATGGAAATTAGATTTCAAATGTTCTCTTAGTAGGGAGACAATATAAAATAGGTCTCTGTTTTCTAGAATGTGTTCATATTTTCATATTCAGGGACACATAACTGTAGCTCATTCTGGGTGATGCATGTAATACAATTTTTTTGGTTTGTTTGTTTTTTTTACAGGACCAATTTATGCAGAAATGATCCAGAACCTGCTTCTGCCAGTTCTTCAAAACAAGGAATGTAATTTGGTCCGTTACAATGTCATCAATGCATTACCCAATACAGCCGATTCTCTCATAGGGAGAGCTGCACACATTGCTGTTCTTGATTCAGAAATATTTTTAGAAAAGTTCTTTCTGGTTGCTGCCCTAAAATATTTCCAGTAGAAGAAAAGCATTGTAAGAGACTTGACTATTACCTCATTAACAGATGAATCAAATAATGTGTGGTATTGAAGTATAGCTGCAGCTGTATTGTAAGAGATATTTATACTTTTGTATGGAAGATAATTTATATCATCCATGTTTAGAGCTTTTTTAACATCAACTTTACTTTCTAGGTAATGTGGCTGTGCAATATTTTTTTATTTGATTCTTTTTACTTTTCTATTACTTTTTCTTAATTTTGGGGTACCTAATTGAGTGGAGATTAAATTACAGTATGTACATTTGGTTGGTTTATTATTGGTTCTTAGACTACAAAAGTCAATGCTATATGGCTACATTTTAATAGAGGCATGAATGCCAAAATAAATTGGAATTTAAAAATTCTAATAAAGTATTATGCATCTGATTGTTATATTTTAGCATTGTAGAAAGTCTAACTGGAAAAAACAATTAGCTGCTAAAATATCATACATTGAAAACAGCTATATCTGAAATCTTGGTAAAGACCATTCTTTTAATGAGCAAACTGAGTCGTCTGTTCAGATATCACTACATCCTAATAATTTTCTATAAAATCATCATCATTATTAAACATGTTATGCCTGTGGAAATACATTTTCTACTGATGATCTCAAAAACATGTTGGTTTACATATTCACTTACATTACTGGAACTTTAGTGTTCAGAAGTAAGCGGCAATTAGGGATTTTTGAATGTTTAACTAAACGACAGCTGCCTTCTAATAATTGGGGTTTTACAAATTAAATAAAATTGCTCTTACTCTGTCAGTTCAGTTCTTCAAATGAACCTTTTACATGGACTTCCTTGTATGTACGTAAAATAAGTAAATGTAATAAATTGCTGCAATACTTTTATGAATTTACATAATTTTTAAATATTCTTAAAATGTTTTGTTGATTACAAAGTATTGTAAATATAAATCAAGGTATCTTGAAATGGAACAAAATTATAAACTTTACATGTTTAGTGATGCAGATAAAATGTTTTTGATATACAGGAATGTTAAAGGTCTGTTGACTTTTTACTGGTGCTGAATAGCATTGAGTTCAATTCCTCCTCCCTACCCCTTTATCTGTTTAAAACAGTAATGCACTAAATGTGGAAAGGAGGTAATATGTGCATTCACTAGTTGTAATGAACAGAATTTTTTGAAAAATATAAATTGGTTGTATAACTAATGCATGTTTATTTTTAGCATTGTGTTATTGCATCTGGTGTTAATAAAATGAACAAATGACTCTACTAGAAAATTAAAGAAACTGAAATCTTTTGCTAGTTTCCAAAATGTTGGGAGGCTATATATATTTTGTATTATTTCACTCAGCTATATCAATAAGAGTTTATAATTAAGTAACCTTGCATTTTGATAGGGTTTGTTCTTGTAATCTTTGTAAAATTATTTTTAATCTATAGTTTACAAACTTCAAAAGACCACCTTAGACTAGTCAGCAATGCAGCCATTTGATCACTTCAAAGAATGTTGTATTATTGAGTTGCATGAGGCAAGTCCTTATGATACTGACAGAATACAATAATTAATACATTCATCTGTGAAAATGGCTATTTTATTAGTGGTTATAAATAGTATTTTACACTCATATTACTCTAACATTTTATTTTACGTTCTAGTAAATGTTTGAATTATTTTCAGAGTTATTTTTGTCAACAAGAAACCAAATATTTTGGCCATCAGTAGACTGCAATATTTCGTTTAGGGACCTACTCTAGCAAATAGTTTTGCCTGGTTCATGTTGATCAAATTAAACCATTTTTAACACATGAGGAGAAACAGTTTTAAAACCTGTTAGAAGATGCTTCTTTAGACCTGGCCATAGCATGGCAAACTAAAAGTGTATCGCATTCCAGTGGAGTTAATCCAGCAGAAGACAGTGCAGCCACACATCTACTTCCTGTACAATGGCAGATTTTTAAGCAGAGTTGGACCTAGTTTATATTCGTATGACAAGGAAAACGGATGTTGCAGGTAGTAGGATGGTACTGGTAATTCCGTAGGCCCTATTCTTTTGAGACAATACTGAACCAGTGTCCCTACATGGTCTAAGATGGCACTATGCTACTACTGGAGGTGCCTTTAGAATGAGAGAAAAAAAAAAAGATCCATAACACCTTTTTCCATGAATCCAACAGTCTGTTGACAGCCATATTCTCCCTTTGTCACTGCAAAAAACTCCCATTAATATGACTGGGAGATCTGCATATAGAATGAGAGTAGTGCATCTAAATATTTGGGTGAATTATTCATTTTGTGCTTGAATCCTCTTTCAAAGTTAATCCAGTTGTAACAAGTCTTATCTGAAATATTTGGAGAGCACACCCCTAGTTGCTGAAACAAGACACTTGTTTGGGATGTCCTGAAAGATCTGAGAAAAAGCCAATCCCCTGGTTCTTCTTCGAGTGCTTGCTCATGTCCATTCCGTTGTAGGTGTATGTGCTCACCACATGCACTGGCGCCAGAAGTTTTTCTGTCAGAAGTATTTATAGGGTACCAGCTCTGGCACCCTCCGGAATGACATGTGTATGTAAGGGGCGCCACCAGCTCCCGCTGCCCTCAGTTCCTTCTTACCACCAGTGACGGTGCTGGAACATCTCCTTGCCCTGGCAAGCCTAGTTGTGAACTTTTTGTATATAGTTGCTAAAAATTTTGCTAGTTTTATAGTACCCTTAGTATAGAGTTAGTGATAGTTTGTTAGTCCTGAACGGGACTTTAGCCTATGGACAGGCATGCCCTGGTCTCCGGGCTTCAAACCTTGTGACTGTTGCAAGAAACCCATGCCAGTCAGTGATTCCCATAGAAGCTGTCTGAAGTGTTTAGGGGAAACCCACATTAGCAACAACTGTTGCATCTGCAAGAGCTTCAGACCGTGGACCAAAAAGGAGCAGGACATTTGTCTCCAAGCACTCCTTCATTGGCCTTCGAGCCAACCAGATCAGACTTTGCTCCTAGCACCATGGCCCTGGTGTGGAGTGCGCCGCCAGCACCAGCCTCACACTGGCACCAATCCCCATCCCCAGTACCAGCTAAAAAGCAAAGGCTAGGATGGGATGTTCTTCTACATCCTGTAAAAGGAAAGAGAGAGACAGAGGAGAGCAAAGACCAGCACAGGCCAGCTCTTCCCCTCCAGATGGTGGCCAGGTGCCAACTCCCACTGAGTAGTCAAGCCGACTCCAAGACCTGCCCACCGCCCCAGGAAGCAGCAGAGGCACTCGGCACCTGGCGGTGCCATCCATGCTGGAGGCCTTTCAGGCCGCTAAAGACATTCTGTCCCTGCTGGTGCTGCCCATGCTGGCCACGGAGGTGCCATATTCAAGGGGTAAACTTGCCTTGGGACTCTTTCAATGGTCCCCATCAGTGCAGCACTGCTCCTTGCTGCAGGGGTGCCCCACCAGGGTTCGCCTGAACAGCGCCACCAGCCCCCAGACATGGGTCAACTTGCCTGCTAGAGTTTCCGGTGTCAGTCCCCGGACTCAAGGCAACATTCATCAGACTCTAGGAGTCAATCGCCAGTGGGCTGGCACAGAGGCGTGGCACCAGTCCCCAGAGCCCTGATGCCAGGAGTGCCCAAGCTGCTCTCTCAGCTCATGGCACCGCTCCGGAGGGTCAAGACGCCGGTTCCTGGAGCCCCATCACAGGTTACCGGATTGCCGGTACAGTTCACCATGGGCGCATTGATCGACGGTCTCTGATATGTCGGTCTTCTCGCTCCCGCTCTACAGAGTGGCACTGCTTCTAAGCGTGAAGCATAGATTGCCGGGATACCATCGCCAATTTGCTGAATGCTCCCAGCGGTCACCGGAATCGCAGCACCAAGAGCCATCGCCCTCGTACAGGTCCTCAACAGAGGTCCACAGCCAGAGCCGATGGGATTGGGGTAAACAGGCAGCCTTGGCACCGACCTTGTCCCCCAGACAAGTCTTCTCCTCCTCAGGCTCCCGAAAGCAAGGAGGAGACACTGCCCGCAGGCCAGGGCTACCCATCGGGGGCATTGGCATTTCCTGATGGGCCACCAGTGGCAGTCTGGTCCCAGGGCCACTGGCCTGCCCCCAGCAACTGCCCTCTGGAACGCTTGGGGATAGCCCCACCCGTCGCTGGGGTATAGGTCGGCCTGGGGGGCATCCAACAGACAATCGGTGACAGTCTCTTGCCCACCTCTGACTTGGATGCGGTGTCAGAGCAGGTTTCCCAGGACCAGCCAGCCTCGGCTAAGGCTCCCACAGCAGATGTGGCGGAATTGGTAGACCCACCTGTACCTGCCTACTCATCATCTTCTCCTGATGAGGTAATACTGGGGCCCTCTCACCCAGTTCCTCAGGACGATGCCAGGGCCCACCAGGAGCTCCTGAAGAGGGTTGCCTCATACCTGGGGCTGGAATCCAAGGAGCTGGTGGAGCCCTAGTGCAGAAGCCCCCTCTAGGGTGGCATTGCCGGTGCATGAGGGAGTGGTGAAAATTACTAAGGCCCTGTGGCAGACATTTTCGTCTGTGCCCCCATCTCCAAGCGGGCAGAAAGAAAATACTATGTCTCCGCTAAGGGGTATGAGTATCTTTATACCCACCCTCCCCCAAGTTCACTCATTGTGTCAGCAGCCAATGAGCACAATAGACAGGACCAATCGGGATCGATGCCTAAAAACAAGGAGGCAAAGAGGCTCGATCTCTTTTTGGTAGAAAAATTTATTCTATATCCAGCTGAGAGTGGCCAACCATCAGACCTTGCTTGGCTGTTATGATTGTAATATCTGGCAGTCCATGGCTAAATTCTCAGACTCGCTCCTAGAGGAACCAAGGAAGGAATTTCTGGCTATCTTTGATGAGGGCAGGATGGTGGCCAGGGCAGCCCTCCAAGTGGCCTCAGATGCAGCCGACTCTGCAGCCCAGACTTATGGCTTTGGCCATTTCGATGAGGTGGGCTGTCCTGGTTGCAGTTGTTGGGCCTTTCAATGGAGGTTCAACAATCCATCCAGGACTTCCCATTCGATGGCCTGGCACTGTTTTCCAAGCAAACAGACAGTAAATTGCATGGCCTGAAAGACTCAAGGGCTAGCTTGCACTGCCTAGGCCTGTACACACCGGGGCCAACAAGGAAGCAGTTTAAGCTATAGCAAACCTAGAGGTTCAAGAGCCATCCTTGCTCAGAGCCCTCCTGCAAAAAGGGCATGAGCTATAAGTTCCAGTAAGGCCATCAGCCGGTATGCTCTGCTCACTTGAATTCCACCCGTAACCAATCAGGTGGTAAGCAGGCATTTTGAGAGTGCGCTCAAAGGCGATCTTCCAGCCCGTGTCCTGGATCCTGCTCCTCTATTATTTTACAAATGCCTGTTTCCCTTCCTCCCTGTCTGGGCCGCTATAATATCGGACCGATGGGTCCTCAGCACAGTAGCAGGGGGACATACCCTCCAGTTTATTTCTATCCTCCCCCCTGTCCTGTCCCTCTTCAGGGACTCTTCTCAGGAGTATCTGCTCACTCAGGATCTCCAGGGCCTTCTGAAAATGTGAGCTGTGGAGGGAGTTTCACTACATTTAAGGGGGAAAGGATTTTACTGCTGCTATTTTTTAATCCCAAAAGTCAAGATCCTCCATCCTCGATCTGTGGAACCTCAACAAGTATTTCAAGAAGTTGAAGTTCTGCATGGTCTCTCTGACCTCCATCTTTCCTTCCCTGGATCATCTTCTCCTGACTGATCCTGCTGGGGGCTCTGCCTGTCTCTAGCACTCTGGACCCTCAGCTACCACCATTACCACCTGGAAACCCCGATTGATTCAAGCTCCACAGAGTGGTGAGAACCTAACTCATTCTCTCTTGGTACAGCCTTCTGACCCTGACTTGTGTGATCAGTTATAGTTTTTTAAACCTGACTTTTGTGATCAAATTTAAGTTAGAATATTAAATCTAACTGTTTTGTTTGTTTGGTTCCCCTTGTATGGTTATTACCTGGCAATAAATAACTTTCATGGTTAAGCTAGTTTCTTTCTTTTTTTGTTTCTTTCTTTCTCTCTCTCTCTCTGCAGCACCGCTTCTTGTATCTAAGCTAAAGATCCCTGCAGCGCCCCAAAATCCTGTGGGTTACTACCAGAACAATTGTAACGTGAAGTGGGGATAGGGACATGCTGAACCTGGGGCATATGAGAGTGGCAGCTTGGAAGACTCGGAGCTTGAAAGTGCTGCTCGATCTAGCATGCTCAGGCATACTCTATTCCGGTTCTGTGCCCATGGCATAAGAGAATGACAGCTTGGAAGTGCTGCTCGACCCAGCCTACTGAGTCCAGGGGCATATGAGGGGTCAGTTTGGGAGTGCTGATTAACCTGGTCCTCTCAGATGCACTCTGTTAATGTGTGTGTTCATCTGATTCTAGGACTAGAAGAACCCAACCATTGGGAACCCTGCAGGATAGCTCCATTGGGAGGGAACTTGCAAAGGGAGAAGTAGAGTTCCGTGTGAGAACACAAATGACACAAGCAGTACATTGATAGAATTACTGAAACCCCCTCCCACCGCCCCCCAAAGAGTAACCCTAATAAATGAGCATACCCTAATGTAATGGGAAAATCTAGTAAAGGTGCTGTGTATGCATTGCAAATTGTGTGGCCCAATTATTAAATGTAAATATTTATAAGCTAAGATAAACAGTAAACTATTAAAATTAAAAGTTTTACTTGGGGACTGGAGATTTATTTTTTCTTAAACTCACAGGTGGTATTGTGTTTTGAGTTCTGTTTTAGTTCTGCAACAAACCACATTGAATTCCATTCATCAAAGCATTAATCTACTCAATACTTCCCCCCCCCCCCCCGTCCTTCCGTTCACCAAAATAAACCCAGTAGTTATCCCAAAAAATTAATACAGTAAAATGGTTGGATTCTGTAGCTTCTTGGGAAAATGTCAACTGGTTGTGGAATTGCAGAGTTCACAGGACTCTGATTGAGGTAACTGGGGCTGTTCACAGATCTCAGAACTATTGTTTCAAGACTCTGCAGCTTCAGAAAGGTATCACTTCATCAGTTACATTCAATTCACGTTTTCAGTGTTATATGCACACTTACAGGCTCAAGAACTAAACTCTATGTTTGCAAAATACACCAAACCTGGCTTTTCATGCCTCAACTAATTTTTAGGTGAAAAAAATGTTCTATAATTGATCCTATAGTGTTATTTTATCCTTATGGGCTTGAAAAAGTGAATGTATTAGCAAGAATTGTCAGTATTTTGTAATACTTCCTACATGATTGTTTTTTACTCTTGCCCACAATATCTTAGGCTGTATGTACCCACAAAAGTTTAACTTAATTAATGTACATTGTTTTTAGAAAGGGATGTAGTTAAACCACTTGAGTCTTATTGTGTAGACACTCTCAGACTGATTTAAGCATGCTTTATATTGGTTTCACTTACTCTGATCAGAGATTGACAAGCTAAATCAAAAGAAGACACTTAAATTTGAGTGTTGATAGAAGAGAGTCATGCAGATTTAGTGAAGATTGGTACGTTCTGTTTGTAAACAAGGGGACAACAGAAGCTTTATCTTCTTGGCTGTGTTTTTGTGTGTTCCTCTATCTAAATTCTCCAGACTTTTATTTCCCCTGCAATCCCTGGAGGGGAAGGGGGCAGACTGTAACAATTTTTTCTGTTTGAGTGGTGCCACCTGTATTCCTCTTCACTCCTCTTCATTCTAGAAGCATGTCTTGCACTTACTGCATAGAATAGGTTTTTCCACTGTTTTCAGAGAGGGCCCTAATGGAGGGAGAGCGGGGCCGTTTACAAGTATTTCTGAACCCCCTCTCACTAAGTGGAATAGCTGAGGGATTTATGAAGTTGAAGGGGATAGTTCTGGCCTGGTCCTGTGTCCCTTCTGCATCGGAAACTTCAACACGCTTTGTTATTAATGCGAGCAGTGAAGGGGCTCACAGATTGGTTTATGAGAAATGTGCTGTAAACACCGCTTTGCTAGAGCTCCTTTGCAGCGTTCCCCTGCTGCTGCGCATCCTGCCGTGAGCCCCGCACCCCCACCTCTGGGGAGGGCCGTGAATCAGGCGGGGAACAGCGGCAGGGTTGCGCTCTTCCTTGGCCTCCCCGACGCGCGGGCCGGAGCGAGGAACAGGGAGAAGATCCAGGCTGGCGGGAAAGTGGCCGGTCTGCGGCTGTCCGGCCCTGCGCTGCTCCCCCAGCCCTGCCCCCGCCCGCAGCGTGGCGCGGCGCCGCCTCCTAGGCGGGGTGAGGGGGGCGGCTGCCGCGCAGGCTCAGGCCGCACCTCGCCCCTGCCTGCCTGGCGTCCCGCGCAGCTCGGCGCGGCATGGCTCTGCGGCTGCTGTTGGGCCGAGCGACTAGTAAGCAGCCAGTGGCCGGGCCGGCTTGGGCTGCGCGCCGCGCCGGGCGCAGTGTCCAAGGGCCGGGCCCCCGCGGGGGCGCTGAGGGCGAGGCGCCCTGGGCCCTGGCTCTGGCCTGCTGCCGGGGGCTCCGGCTGCGACTCCTGCCGGAGGCCAAGCACAGGCGGCCCCTGCCCGGCGCAGCTGGTGCAGTGGCCGCTGGTGGGGTTGGCCTCCAGCGGCTGCATCACGGTCAGGCTGCGGCCCCCGTCCCCACTGGGCACTGACCAGCGAGACGGGTCCAGGCCCAACCCCCCTTTGGCAGAGAAGATCTGGCCAGAGCTGCCTGCAGCTCCCTCTGCAGTAGCCCCCGACTTTGCGGCCCTTTTTACAGCTTAGCAACACATTGCGCACCAAGCGTGGTATTTTGATCTGAATTTAATTGTTTTGGAGGTCACCTAGGCCGGCCCAGCATCAGGGAGATGTCTGTGGAGTTAGGGCAGAGGGGAGTTAAAAGGATTTGTCCCCTTGCTTTCTCTTTTGCTCTGTAAACATACTGCTTTTTCTACCTTGCCGTGGTCATCTTATATCATGGACGTTTCCTTGAGGAAGGATTTCCCTTTGGTTTTTAAACTCTCTCCCGTCTTCTGCCTTTTTTAAAGTGTTCATATTCTTCCATAACCATAACGATAACGCTCTCCAAACATACCTAGGCATCTACTGGATTTTTTTAAATGACAGCTCATTGCAAACATTCTGCTTTCCCTACATGTGTTTGTTTATAGTGCTGTGATTTGACGAACTGACAGGTTTTCACACATGACTTGCCTGTGATTAATTGTAAAGTGGGGCTCTTGCCAGATGTTTTCCCAAATTCACTTTTTAAATGTTGATGGAGCTTTCTGAGAAAATCAATATTTTTCTTTTAATTTTGTATGTACATGTTGATTATATAATTTAGATTGAATTCAGATCTCCTCAGATTGTCTGTTTCCTCACTGAAGGCTTTGATTGGAATTGCTTTGCTGCTGTAGCAAGGGGCTGCACAGTGTCCCAGCACCTGCCATTAAGACATGCTGTCTAGCTCAAACTAGGGATGCAGACTCCTGCTAGCTGCTGGGGGTAGACCACCCCCCCAGAAATGAAGAGGTTGCTGGGAGGAAGTTGAAGCCCACTCCTGGGGGGGGGGGAATGTATGCATTAGAAAATGCCCACACACTTAATATCTTGACTCTGAAATATAAGACAGGATGCTTCAAGTGGTTTATAACCTTATCAAGTTTGAGGGCCAAGATATATACTAAACACTGTTTCTTTCAGTATCTGCTTCTAAAATTAAGAATGTACACTGATGTCTTAGGACTTTCTGCACATTGAATATTAAACAAATCTTTTTGTGCTCCTGCTCAGAATGAATGCTTCATTCTCTAGTAGTGGAGTTCAGTGAGTTTGAGGATTTTTAGCCACTGGTTGATGCAGTTATTCAGCATAAAACTGTTACATTTTAACAAACTTACATGTTAATGTGCATTTGTTTGATAGGGCCAGGTCTGCTGTGCAGCTCTTTGAGGAGAACTAGTTCTAATGTGGAAGGAAAGTCTGAACCTATACAGAAATCTCCTAAAAAATCAAAATTACCACTAGGTCGTCTTGATGAACCAGAGGAGTCCAATAGAGAGAGAGAACCACTGGAAAGTAAGTCATGGTTTTTCTAAAAAGGAAAAAAAGTACTAATTAAAGGCCTGATCCAGAGAGAAGCTGAGTGCCTGCAAATCTTACCTGAGCTGTGGATGCTCAGCACTTCTCGGGATCAGGTGTTACATAAGAGAACTCTGAAACATGTTATATATGTTCATAGCTGGCATTAAATACCATTTTAGACTATTTCTAATGCACTAGGAAGTGGGAATAGATGATCTGGTGATTCCTTCTGGCCTTAAATTCTATGACTGAGTTGTATACAGTGGCATTAAAACAAAAGCATCAGAGCACCAACTCCTTTTAATATATAAACTGCTGCTTTAGGCACTGGTCCTGTGAAGCCCCTTGCACTTGATTTCAGTGGGGTTCCACGTGGAAATGCTTGCAGGATTGGGGCCTTAGATTGTTACTATTGCTATAAATCACAAGAAAATAAGTATGAACTATATAAGTGTACACATGCATTTCTAGGAGCCATTCCGCTTGGCCTAAAGTAGGTAGTTACTTTAAACTCATGTAGCATGTTTCATCTGTAGCCACACTCATCCCTTGCACCATGATCAGTTGCCTTTTGTTGTCTCTTAGAATTTGTGCTTTATAATCAGACTATCTAATTTACTTTTAAACTGTCTAGTGCATGGCTTTTTTTATATGTCTGTAAATACTATAAACATTTATAGTGCTATGTAAATTATTTAAAAAATAAGAGGCTGTGAGCAGTATTGGACTGTGATTAGCATCAGGAATTATTCAGATTTGGAGAGATCGGGTAAGCAAAAAGACATGCTTAATTCTGATTCTGTCTTATATCCTTTTACCCCCAAAAGAAGTAAATGCCACCACAAATTACATTTGTTAAATGTAATTTAACAAATACATAATTATTTTGTTTTGTTCATGTTTAGAGGTTTTGTGTTTTAGGGCTAAGCCAGAAAAATCCTTGTTTTAATTTTTCCTGTGCCTGGTCTTACTGCTGCTGACACTGCAGCAATCATCAGTTAGAAGGCCAACAGCTCAGTTCTTCTATGCTGACTGTTAACCAGATAGCAAATGAGGATTTAAATTAACCATTCACTATCCACTGCTGTTGTGTCACTTCCACTGAGGAGTCTCTTGAGATTCTGCTGCTGCTTAGATATTTTGATAAGTTTTATAGTTTCATCTTAAATAGAGATGAAGCATTTGTGCTCCTGCTACCCAGGCCAGAATCATATGCAAATATTGACGTTTAAAAATCTATGTAGATGCCGAACAAGGCAACACGATGAGGCACATTTAAATATATGTGAGTTAAAGATGTATTTCTATTTTTTTAGCTTATCTGTCTGGTTTAGGGATTTATGCTTCTGCCCAGCATCATAGTACCTGGTGCCTTCTTCATAAAAGCAATTGCAATCCACATACAATGTCTGTTAGAAATTATTACTTCTATGAAAACTCAGTTATTTTTATGTAAACTGAGATGTCTTCCCACTATCACCAAAAAAAAAAGAAAGAAAAAGAAAAATACAGACAGAATGAATCTTGGCCAAAATTTTCAGATTTGGGTGCTTAAAATTAGGGACCTAAGCAAAAGTGAAAAGGGGACTGATTTTCAGAGGTGCTAAGCACATGCAGCTCCTATTCAATTAAGTAAATTCTCATTTTGAATTCAGTGGTAGTTGTGGATGCTCAGTATCTTTTAATGTCAGGTCACTTTTATTAAGGTACCTAATTATGGTATTAGGTTTGCAGGAAGGGATAGCTCAGTGATTTGAGCATTGGCCTGCTAAACCCAGGATCGTGAGCTCAGTCTGTGAGGGGGCCACTTAGGAATCTGGGGGCAAAAATCAATACTTGGTCCTGCTAGGGCAGGGAGTTGGACACAATGACCTTTCAGGGTCCCTTCCAGTTCTATGTGATAGGTATATCTCCATATACAAATATGGGGGAGGACAGTTCAGTGGTTTGAGCATTGGCCTGCTAAACCCAGGGTTGTGAGTTCAGTCCTTGAGGGGGCCATTTAGGGACCTGTGTCAAAAATCTGTCTGGGGATTGGTCCTGCAGGTTGGACCATCTGGCCTCCTGAGGTCCCTTCTAACTCTGACATTCTATGATTCTATGACCATAGATACCTATATTTGATAATTGTGGCCAAGATTTTTAGCCCTAAGCTCCCTGAAATTGCTATTGCATTAACCTAAATTTATTTATTTTTTAAATCAAGATGTCTTTTGTTATAAATGGATGCAAACATGTTACACTGTGAATTTTTACCTTTGTACTATATCTGCCAACTTTATTGGTCTTTTAATCATAGAACTATAGAGTTGGAAGGGACCAAGGGTCATCTAGTCTAATCCCCTGCCAAAATGCAGGAATTGTTGTGTCTAAACCATCCAAGGCAGATGGCTATCCATCCTCTTAAGTTCCCATATTATTTTAGAATTTCCAGATGACATCAATCCTGCTACAAAGGAAAAAGGTGGACCCAAAGGCCCTGAACCTACTCGTTATGGAGATTGGGAGAGAAAAGGACGTTGTATAGATTTTTAATGCACAAATGTATCTATATTGCTAATAGTATGTTTGATACTTGTTTAAAGAATTTACTGTAGATAGAGAAATTTCACCTAATTGTTCCTTTTAATTCTTAAATGGAGCTTCTTTTTTCCAACATGTATTTGAGGAATATCCTGAGAGATGTTTTCTGCAAATAAACATTGTTAGTCAATATTAACCTTTTTAGTCCTCTTTTACTTGTATATTAAATTCATTTGCATATTACTCTTGGGGGAATTCTGCACCAAAAAATTAAAAATTCTGCACACAATATTTGAAAATTCTGCATATATTATTTGTCAAAATAACACAATATAATCATGCCAGTTTCAATTATTTTGGTAATTTATTTCAAAATATCTGTCAGTAAATATGTTTGTAACAATACAGACCAAAAAATAAGATTCTGGTAACTTTTTTTTTTTTTACAAATAGATTCCTTACTAGGCATATTAATACAGAACTTTGTGTAATTAATTTAAATTAAAATATAGAACTGTATTTCCTGCACCTGTCTGAAGCAATGCAAAGGGTTGGGGGAGTCAAGGGTAACGGAGGAGATGAGGGAGAGGGAAGGAGCCTAGGAGTGAACTTGTTGGGTGAGGGCGGGAGGGGTTTTTTTGTGGGGGGGAATTGTTAGGGATTTGGGAAGCCTCCCCCATGCAGACCCTGGCTGACCCCAAGCCTCTCCCTTTCAGTCAGGCACATCTGTCCCTGTCCCTGCACACACACCTCCAACCCCATGGGTCTCTGCAGACCCCCACCCCAGGCTCAACACTGTCATCCCACTAGTTCTTGAGCTCATGCTCCAGTCTGTCCCTCCCACTAACCATTCTGAACCCCCAGCAGCCTTGTGTGCTGCACTCTGCCCTAACCTGGCTCTACAGGCAGGGTGCTGTGATGAACTTCTACTCCTGGGGGAATTCTGCAGCAGTGGGCATAGAATTTTTTATTTTCCCCCATAAAATACATTTTGCCTAAGAAGTGTTGCAGTTCTGCCTTTTGCCCACCAGAGGCTGCTGTGGTGCCAGAACAGGGGCATGAACACAGCCAGCTGTTCTGGCTCCACAGCGGCCTCTGGTGAGAAAAAGGCATAACTGCAGCAGTTCTTAGGCAAAATGTTTTTTATGTGGGGAAAATACAAAATTATGCGAGACAGAGGAATTCTGTGTATGTCCTCAGATGTGCAGAATTCCCCCAGGAGTAGCATATTAACTATTCCCCTGGAGTCGTTAATATATTAGCAAAGAGTGTGTTTGAATTCTAAGGTCCAGAGTGTTGGTTCTTAACCTATTAGTGACCTGTATTCAGGAATTTCATGTGATTGAGTATTTGGCTGTACCTCATGTACTGCTGGTGCCTCCAATTCTGTGGGAATCAAATGTCTAGGGGAAAGACACCCTCAAACTAATAAAAATGTCTATAGAAGTATGTTGTAAACAAGACTGGATGATTGAGAAGGGATGCCTATGATATATTTATGTTATGTGATAAGAGGTACTTGTTATTGCAGATGTTTTCTGTAGTGAATGAAATAAGGATCTGTTGAAAAATTATTTTAATTCATTAATAACTGCTGGTTGTCACAGCTGTCAGTAATAATAACTAGCTTAGAATTCCCTTTAGCTTATCAATCATGTAACCTAAAGAAACCATAAAAGAAATTCCCTAAGTAATTAGGTAAAATGAAAATGTAAAAAACAGAACACATAGTAAAATTAATCACGGGAAAGCAGTTTTCCCTCCAAAAAGGAGTTTTTCTTTTTACAGGGTGTGAGACAAAGAGGGTTAGAAAGATAGTTCAGGAATGAACACTGTCAGCATTCTACTAGGTACAGAGGAGGGTACCAAACCTTCTCTTCACCATCCCCAGAAGGTGATAAAGTATGTCTTTCTGTATTGTGTATAATGCTGTATTAATCTTTACTTCATTATCTTTAATTATATATTAGTTTGAGACAGTTATTTGACAATCTCAAATTGTTATTAAATTCAAACATGCAACAACATTGCTATAAAGTAACTTTTTGGAGCAGGTAATTACATCATGTGCACTAATCTTCAGTAGTGTTTTCACTCCTTAATGCAAGACTGGTGATGTGAAACTGATGGTTATGATAATCTTATTGAAAAATATTTAAAACCAAAACTCTTAAGTGTACTAAAATTTAATATTTATAGTATCTTCCATGCTGAAAGATCAAGATATCAAAAAACAACACGAATCTGAGCAAAAGCTGTCCAAAATTACTCATCATGCTTTGGAGAACATTAATGTGATTGGCCAAGGCTTGAAGCAGTATGTTTTACAAATTGTATGTGATATATAGACACACACAATTTGTGAAACACTATATAGTGAAATGCAGCCACTTCTGGAGAACAGGCCAGCATCTAATTGATGTACAGCACAATAGTTAAGGGGTAAGGGAAGTTTTAATCAAGGGCTCCAGGCCAAACTGCTACTCTTGAAAAATGCCATGAGGAGTTTTTGTTGTTGTTTGTGCAAAGCATACAGGACCTCAGTTTTTTAATTTTGTCTTAAAGACTGACACAGTAAACTGTATGACACTCAATTTATCAATCTCAGAGAGTTGGAGGGCTAGTTGACCCTCTTGGGACTGGAATTTATGGTTTAAAGCCATCTAGGAATGCCAGATATGAGGCTTAGACAACAATTATCTCCTGTAGCTTATATAATTACATGTATGTGTATTTTTTTTTGGATAAATAAAGGTGACTACCTCAAAATTGGTTAAAACCTGTCTGGGGAAAAATGGGTTTATTTTCATAGATTCATAAATTTTAAGGCCAGAAGGGACCATTAGATAATATAGTCTGACCTCCTGTATGTCACAGGCTGTTAATTTTCACCCAGTTAACCCCGTATTGAGCCAAGTACCTTGGATTTCAGTAAAACCTTACTATTTTGCCTAAAGCGCGCCTTCCAGACAGACATCTGTTTTTGATTTGATAATATGGAGAGTTGGAGAATCCATCACTTCCTTTGGTAGTTTGTTCCAATGGTTAATCACCCTCACTATTATAAATTTGTGCCTTATTTCTAATTTGAATTCGTCTGGTTTCAGCTGTCATTCTTGTAATGCCTTTGTCTGCTAGATTAAACAGCCCGTTAGTACCAAGTATCTTCTCCCCATGAATGTACTTTGATACTGTAATCAAGTCACTTTTCTCAATTTCTTTCGATAAGATAATCAGATTGAGCTCACTGGAAGGCATTTTCTCCAGCCCTTGAATAATTTTTGTAGCTCTTTTCTGCACCCTCTCCAATTCTTCATCCTTAGTAAAATGTGGACCTCCCTACTACTCTGCTCACTACTCCCCTGTTTATATCCAAGGATTGTGTTAACCCTGTTTGCCACATCATCGCGCTGTGAGTTCATGTTCACTTGCTTGTCCACTGAGACTCCTAAATCCTTCTCAGGGTTGCTGTTTTCCAGCATATAGTCTTCTATTCTGTAGGTATGGCCTGCATTCTTTGTTCCTAGATGTATGATTTTGCATTTAATTGTATTAAAACTCATTTTGTTTGAATAGGCACAGTTTACCATGAAATTCAGATTCCTCTATATGATTGCCCTGTCCTCATCATTATGTGCCACACTGACAGTATATCATCTGCAAATTTTATCATCAGTGATTTTATATTTACTTTCTAGATCATTGTGAAAATGTTAAATAGCAACAGGCTTAGTACCAATCCCTGTGGAGTCCCACTAGAAATACCCCCATTCAGTTATTCCTCGTTGACAACTACTTTTTGATATGTCAGGTAGCCAGTTGTTAATTCATTTAATGTATACTTTGATGTTGTATAGTGCTAATGTTTTAAGCAGAATATTGTGCAGTACAAAATCAAATGCCTTACAAAAGTCTAAGTGGATTACATCTACCAATTACCTTTATCAACCAAACCTGCAGTATCGTCAAATGATGAAATCAGGTTTGTTTGAAAAGACCTATTTTCCATAAAACTATATTGAGTGAAATTAATTACATTCTAATCCTTTAATTCTTTTTCAGTTGAATCTCCTATCAGCTTTTCCTGTTTTGTTCTTTATCTGTTGCTATTAAATAGCAGGAGAGTTATACATTTTGTTTTCCAGTACATTGTCTTTTATTAATACATCTGTTTCTACTCTTTTGCCTACTTTTTATGTTATTTTTCATAATTTTAATATGATGCCAATGTTTGCAAAAGAATTACTGTACGGTTACTTTTATTTACAAGGTATGTAAAGCTGCTCTTCACTGTTCTGGAGCATTTTCATTATAAATCTGTGACCTAACAGCATCCCACTGCAAGAGGCAAGGGGCTCACTGCTATCTGATAGTGAGTTTCAGCTGGCCCAACAAGGTCAATGAACTCCAATTCATTAATGTCATACCTTACATGACACATATCAGATATCATTGGAAATCTAATAACACACTGATCATGAATATTCTTGTGTGGTGTGTGCATGGTAAATGTGCAAGGACCATATAAATATGAAGGAAATGTGGAACTAAAATGTGTTTAGCAGACCCGTCTGGGGAGTGGGTAAACAGGCTTCTCCCAGACAAAGGACAAGCCGGTGCCCCCAGCCAGGTGCCATCAGAGTTGATTAGCAATCGCATGTCAAGTGGCCGTTCACTTAAACAACGGGGAGGGTGGGAACAGTTTAATTTGCATTTTAATAAATACCAGAAGGGGAAGAAACCAGCATGGAACTTTCTTCATCACCCGACTCCATGTCTTCTTCCTCACAGTTTGAATTAACTTTATTTTGGGGGTAACCTACAGAAGAATCCATTTCAGAGGTTCATTGGACTATAGAAGAGGGAGGCAAGGAATGCCAAATTATCTTTCATCTAGGAAAACAAGGGGAACCAGAACCCTGTACTTCTGTGGAAGGTTGTGACTGAGAGACAGTTAGCTGTGCTGGACAAAATAATGGGTGAGAGAAACCATCTTAAACAAAGTCTGTACCTTGGCTAGATGAAGTTTTAGACGTTTAGATGTGTTTTTAATGTTTAGTTGCATGTAACCATCTCTACCTTTATTTATTTTACTTGGCATCACTTAACCTATGTCCTGTTGTTAATAAATTTGTTTAGTCTTAATCTAAACTCAATCCAGCACTGTATTTGAATTGAAGTGATTATTAACTCCAGTTAATGTGGTAAGCTGCTAGGTATTGACTCTTTAAAAGAGCAAACCAACCTTATTATTCCTTTGAATTGTCCAGGAAAGGACTGGCAGAGTGCATGGTTTGGTGAAAATTCAGGACTGGGAGTGTGTTGGAGTCACATGGCTAGAAGTCACCACGGTTGATGTACACCAGAATGTGGCTGGGGTGTAACAAGAAGGCTGCTGGAATCAGAGTGATGTCCAGAGAGGTTTAACACACAGACACTCAGTACATGCTTGTCTGCTGGCTGTCGGTGTCCAGGCTGCAAGCCACAGCAGCAGAGCGTTTAAGGCACTTAGAGTTACAGGGCAGGCAGTGACACAATCACTTACTGGCCTGGATTGTACCCCAGAACATGATGGCGTCTCTTTATTTGTGAGGCAAATATTTCAGCGTTAATTTTACAAAATAATTATAATGGAAGGATTTACTGTAACTGAGGCAGTAAAACTACCTTCGATCATGGAGGATGTTTATTAAAGATCATGGAATGTTCTTATAAAACCCCTTGAGGCATAATATTGCTAGTTTATTGAGAATCACAAGAAAACGTGTATTTTTTAACTAGAAAACTTGTACTATCTTTTCAGTTAGTTGCAATAAAGTCATCACAGATACACCACTATACAGCCTATTGGTATCTTTTTATGTAATACATACTTTGGTTTTATTCCTTGAAGGACCAAAATTTCTTATTTTGAAAAGGAATATGAGCAACATGAAATGTAAAAGGAATATAGCAAGACAGTTATTTTCTTTTGGGAGAAGGAATGATTTAGAAGACACTGATTTTTATTTGCGCTTTCTTCAAAAATATGTCACCTGAGTGTAAGTGAACAGTATGAGAATGTACCTCTACCTGTGTGCAAATGATGGTCTGAAATGCTTAATTTCAGTGACAAATATAACGGTTTCAAAAGAGACTTGCTATGAAAACACTTTTTTGTTCATTTGATAATTTGTATACAAACTGACACAGACTTAAGAAATTCAAACTGCATGCTAGGATGAGCACATCAGTGCTCCCAGTTTACCTCTCACTATTGGTGGAAGGGGTGTGTGTGACTAGTATAAGTTAAGGATTTTTGTTGCAGTGTAATGAGGTATGAAAGTAAGCAGGCAGTAAAATTGGGCACACTAATTTGTACCTTAATGACCTTAATTTCTGTTACTACTGCACAAACTGCCTAGTGAATGTTTGCCATATTAAGAATGAACAAATTTGGCCATATGTTTGCCTTGAAAAATTCAGCGTATCTCCATGTTTACTTATGGTAGAGATGGGATAATTCCTTTCTTCCCTTAGGAACAGAAGAAACTCTGGTGAAAACTCAGTGTAACATGACGTTATTGAAATAAGTGCTATTGCAATTCCCAGGCACTAGAAGTCAGTTATAGTATTGTGCATTTAGATATGACTATAAAAAAGCTCCAGCCCTTGTGGATTTAAGAATAAATTAAGGAGCAGAGTATTCACTCTGTTACAGAGGCACTGAAATCTAAGTTCTTACCTAAAGTCGCATCTGCATTTCACATCAACCAAGTCATCCGTCTCCCAGTTTTTTCCCCAGAACCACACCAACCCAAAGAGGTTGGTCTGACCCAGTATAGCCATTTTTACGTTCTGATAACCACCTGAGTGATCAGAGTGACGGGCTAAAATAGGAATTGATGTCTCAAGGCTGGCCTTTACTAAAGGGTTAATACAAGTTATTCCACTTGTGCTATATAGCCACTGATGGTCCTATCGTAGCTTAGGTGAGAGCTGCCTCTCTGCAACAAGTAACTCAAACTATACTCAAGTTGCTGTATCCACATGCTGAACTGACTGAGGTGCTAGACCTTCTAGTGTAGGCCTAACTTGACATGCCCAATCTGACACAAGTAAGATCTCATTTCTCAGTGTGTGTATGCTTGAGAAGGTGAATGGAAGAGTAAATTAAGGCATAACAAGTATTAGGCTGGAGTCTGTCTAGCTAAGATAATCAGAGACTAGGTCCCCGGTACTTGGGACAATGGACAAGATAAACCTGGAGTATAGAGATGAGGTTATACAGGAATATCATATGGCCAGAGCACGTGGTACAGGGATTAGTTCCTGAAGCTCATGATGCAATGTATAGTCAGGAATGCAGGTGTTAGTAATGAAGTATATAAGGAAAAGTTTTGCTGTGTAACTTTGGATTTGTGATGTACCCTGCTTCCCCCGCTACCCCGTGCCTTTGAGCCGGGCCAGTACTCCTGTTCTTCTTGGGCATAGTGTTACTGTATGCCAAATAAAGGTACCTGAGTGACAAATTCTGCAATCGAACCGTGTTTTTGGAAACCGAGTGGAAGAGGGTATCAAGGTGCAACACTGGAGTGCAGTTGTTGGTTCTTAGCACTGTGCTAGTGTGAGATAATATTTAAAAATCTGTCATGGGGTATTGTGGGAAAAATTGTGTGTTCTTTCTGGGCACATGAGTGGAACTGGTATTAGCCCAGCAGCTTGTTATCGCACATCATTTCTGATTTTGTGTTCATGGCCTGTGCTCCAGTGTGAAGGCATAATACCAGTACCAAATGTCATTAATGGAATTCTCAGTTTGAGAATCAGGTGGCAGATACAGGGCAAGAGACGCATTGGAGAGCCGTTCAATGTGGCTTCTTGTCCTCAGAAGGTAGCAATGTGCTTTGCTAAGAAGATCACACAGGTGGCATCTAGACAGAATGGCAGAGTGGAGAGAGCCCATGCAGATTTTCATAGCTGAGGAGTCCTCCTGTGCTGACTGGTGGTTCCAGAGCAGGACTACAGATGGTGGGACTTAGGATGACCAGCACTGGGCCCAGAACTTTCGCATGAGGCAGGCCACATTCCTGGGCCTGTGTGAGGAATTTACTCTGTTCCTTCAGTGCTAGGATGCACTGATTGGATGGGCCATACCAATCCAGATGTGGGTTGATGTTGCTGTCTTGAAGCTGCTCACCCGAAACTGCTGCAGATTCAGTGGCTCAGTGAGAGTGGTAGTGTGGTCTGGTGGGTGGAGCACTGGACTGGGTCTCAGGAGACCTGTGTTCTATTCCCAGCTCTGCCACTGTTCTGGTGGGTGACCTTGGAAAAGTCACTTCACTTCTGTGCCTCAGTTTCCCCTTCTGTAAAATGGGATTAATAATACTGACCTCCTTTGTAAAGTGCTTTGAGACATGCTGCTGAAAAGTACTAGATACAAGGTAGGTGGTAGTATAATCAGTTTGACATTGGGATGTCAACTCTTGGTGCTGCAGTGATGGAGGTTTGCAAGGCAATAGCTTTTGTTCACCCATAAGTAGTAAAGATTGGAAATGTCCATGAAATAATGGAGGGCTTTGAGCAAATGGTCTTTTTAAACTCTTCTGGTACCCTCTGTTGCAGTTTCAGGGAAACTGCACCTATGAAAAACACACCCCTCTGGGCTGCTCCAGGAATGCCCACTCAGGTCTTAGGCCTCTAGCTGTCACGTCTCTATGGATAGAGACCCATGTCCCACTTTCCCTCCTGACCAGGGAGCTCAGGCTACAGCTCCACTGCCAGCCACTGTGATTATCTCAAGCAGTTCTAACGTCCAGCTTCCCTTCTTTGCTTTTTTCCCCAAGGACAGTGACAGTGATTTACAAGGAATCAAACAGCTTTTTCAAATCAGAGCACCTCTATTTATGGGTAAGAGCAAATATATAAACCAATAACAGAATATAAATGCTTTAACAGTAGACTCTCATCAGTCCTGTGGAGACCCTGGCAGGTTCCAGTCCTTTAGCAGGGTGCGGGCCCTGCATGGACAAAAGGTCATGTCAGTTTGTTGAATCAGAAAGAAGCCCCCTCTGTCAGTTCAAGATGGCCCTTTATACCCCAAAATCTTTCTTTGTGTCATGCCTCTCTTGAAACCCAGCTTGAACCACTAAATGCAAATCACCCCGGGGGTGGTACTTTTCTGGAGTAGTCACAGTGACAGGGCTGCATGCTGTTTTTAGTTCCTGGAGAGGCAGTGGTAACCCTTTCCTTTCTCTCCCCACTCTAGTAGAATACAATCCCTAGCCCAAAATAATCCATATAACATGAATACAATAGACCCCTAAAAATAGTGCATCTGATTGCAATATCTGTTACACTGTTGATGGCATACATGCCCATTATCTGCCCCTCCTCCCCAAGCTGCACTTGATTGTATAAACCAGAAACGATACTACTCTAGAATTCTGCAAGCTTTGGTAGACCACAGATCAACTTTGTAGGATGAATGGGTAGAGCAAATGATGCCAGGGTATTCCGGAGATCTGGCCCTTTTGAATTTGGGTAAGGTGGAACTTTATTCCCATCCAATGATATGGATATCAACGGAGTGTCTGTGTTCACTGTTATCTTGGGGAACGCAGCCTACCCTCTACTCTCCTGGCTTTTGAAGCCCTACCCTGAGGGCACCTGGTAGAAGGAAGTTAATTACACACTGAGCAAGTGTAGGATAGCAGTGGAACATGTATTTGGCTGACTGACGACCATATCGTGCTGCCCACAAAACTGTTCGTACAGCAGTACATATAATGCCATTCATGTTACTAGAGCATTCTGTACTCTGTACAGCATATGTGAGAATAAGGGGGAGTATTTTGAGCAGGATATGCTCTAGCAGGTCCCTTTGGTGCTAGTGCTCCTTCTGCTGCTGGCAGTCATGGCAGTCATTGTCAATGTAGTTGTAACCGTCCTTTCTAGCAAATTTTAAGCTGCAGCCTGCTTCTGCCTGGCTGGCTCAAGCATCTCCCTCTGCAGACTGAAGAGGCAGCCTGACTTCCTTCTAAAGTCCATGTGCATTTTCAATCAACAGGTCATTCCTTGGCCTCTTCCTTCTGTTTCAGAGGTTCTGGACTCTAGTGCTGCTTGTCAGAAAATCTTAGGTTGGTGCCTCGTCTTCACTGGGGCAGATGAAAAGCGATGAATTTGTGATGTTTTTCTGTCTGGGTTAAAAGTGAAAAATTTCTCCCCTCGAACTTTCAGGGTTACAGCAAGGGAAAAATTGCAACTTTTATTCTCTTAGCAGTCATTCTCCGCCATCTCTGCATTTCTCTACCCTGAAGCTGCTCAGTCCAAGGTTCCTTCCTGGGAGGACAATGGAAAGTGCTATATATAAAATATTTTACTATTTTAATTTTAAAATTGGCTTGGATGTGTGGGAGGAGAGGCCTGAGACATCAGAACAGCATTAGTAATGGTGTTAATATTATTTCAGGCTTTGGTGGCATTGGAAAATATGAACTTGCCTAAGATTCCCGAGTGAAAGAGAGAACAGTTGTTCCTGGCCTCTAGGAGAAAACCATCCATCTGTGTCGTGGATAGGGTGACCAGATGTCCTGTTTTTAAAGTCCTCCTGCAGGTGTCCTGACTTCTTTTTAGAAATGGTCAAATTGTCCTTTATTTTCCGTCTTCCCCTCATCAGTACTGGTGGGTCCTGCTGCTCGCTAGGTCCCTCCTCAGCAGCCGCCTGCCCACCAGCAGTGAGTGTGGGGGGTCCAGTGGCTGACGGTGGGCGTGGGTGTGCAAGGCTGGTGGCAGGGCAAAGCCACAGTGCGCGGGGCGAGCTGCTCCCCCTGCTGGTCCATCAGCATAACTCCCACTGCATGCCGGCTCTCGTCCATCAGGGCCCTGCTCCCCATCCCACTTCTGTCTGGCACTGGCTGTGTGCTGCATGCCGTGGTGGCTGGTGAGTACGGGCAGACGCCATGCGGCAGCTGCCTTTGTGTTGCCTGTGCTGCCCAACCATTGGTCCTTTCTGTGCTCCCCTTCTTGCTGTCCTCTCCCTGCTTTGCCCCTTCGCCCCACACCCGGCATTCCTTATATCCCCCCTGGCAGGGTGCGTCCCGTTCTCAGTGCTGTGTGGAGCACCAGCCCCTGACCGGAGCACTGAGCTCACCAACAGCCTGGCTAGCAGGCTCCTTCCTTCCCCCACTGCCTTTGGTTGGGCCGGCACCCCCGGAAAGCCCAAGACCCTCTGGCTCCATCCCCTAGGCACCCTCCCCAGCTGAGCCACCTCTCTGGCTGGGTTGGCTGAAGCTCCTGCAGTCAGGCTCCCTGGGCCCTAGTGCACAATGCATCCTTATGGCTTAACCCCTTCCTGCCTGCGCTGTAGCTGGTGGACAAGAGGTGGCTGGGTTATGTCGGTGGCCAGGAGCAGCCTTGAGGTGTTAGCTGCCTTTTGACACTGTGCGGGTAGGCAGGGACAAGTGGCTTCCAGCCACAGGAGAGTGGGAGGTGGGGGCGGGGAAGAGATGAGCTCTGCAAAGACATGTGCCAGATCATCCCTTCCCCCCCTCCTCCCCTGCAAGCAGCTCCCATCCTTTCCCTCCTGCACAGTGTCTAAAGGCTGCTGCTGGCCATATTCTGGTATGAACCCTGGCAGAAATCTATGGGGGGGAGCATGTGACTCTGCATGCCCCCCCCCAACATGTTGCCTCGGGAAGACGTGGCGCCAGGTAGCAGGAGAGTTGGGTCTGTCCTGGGGGCTCAACCACGCATGGAGGGCAGAGAGCACCAGGCAGGGAGGGTCGGGTCTGTCGGTCACCCCTCCTGTGTGCGACAGGTGTACGGGAGTGTGTGTGTGTCACCTCTCCCTGTGTGAACCCTACAGCCTTAAAGATAAGATGGTAAATAAAAGAATCCAACTACGCAGTATTTCTTTTTAACAGGGCTCAATCAACTTGGTGTTAGTTTGAACATTTGTACTGCAAAGTTCTGACTGATTGCCATTGAACTCGCTTGAATAAGAGTAATTTTACCAGGTGTCCCGTATTCAGCATAGGGAAATATGGTCACCCTAGCCATGGAGCTGTTTCCACTGCCTGGTGACTGATAGGCAGATTAATGACTGGGGGGTAGGGGGAGAGGATTGTTCTACGGGAAACCTGGCAGACTGGAGTTCCTGCTGCATAAAAAGTTCTCCTGCATCATTACCCAAGAGTGACTACAATTCAGGACAACAGCAACAGGGTGTTTGAACTAGGATGCAGGAGGATAGCATCACTATAGATATATGCCTTTGCAACATCCACACTTCCAGCAACCAGACATTGGACCTGTTCCATCTGAGAAATTTTGCAAGTGCGCTGAATGTAATACTGCCACAGGCCATGTAGTGGATTTTTATCCTAGGTCACTGTCTTTTTTTTTTTTAAGTTTTGACTGCTTCTGAAAATGATATAATGCTAGTGCCAGTTTGAGAAAAACACTGCTATATGTGCACTGTGAAGCTAAGCTTGTTCCGTCCATCTCTGCATTTGTTCAGCTTGTATTAACACACTATTCTGTGTTGCTCACATGCAGCAGTGTGCGCCACAGTCAGTCACTGTGTGCATGTGTAAAAAGTTCCCTCTGCAGGGAACCCATTTTGGATAGCGTGGTGGCAGGAGTGAGGGGTGGGGGTGAAATGGTGATTCTTCCACCCTTAGGTGAAGCTACAACTGACATGAAAAGCTCACTCTCCAGCAAAAACATCCCCCACTATGTTAATAGAGCTTGTTCGTAAACAGGCAATGGTGGCCCCCTTATGTTGTCATATATGCCTAACCATAACAACAATGGTGAATCACTCCCTTACCAGGCCGAGGTGATGCTGGTTTCTCTGCTGTATCCTCCCCAGTCTGTTCCTCCATCTCCTCTCTATACAGGTCCAGGAAGTCCTGGGTGAGGCCAGCTGTGTCCAGAAGTGCCGAACATTTCTGTCTCAGCTGAAATTGCTATAGTTAATGCTGCCTTGGCTCTAGCTCCTTCTCTGAGTCCTTGGCTGCCCATGCACATGGCTCAGGGACCTTGAAGTGTCCAGGGTGTATCTGGTGCTCCAAATTTAGGGTGCTGCTGAGCATCCAGTCTAGCTCCTCATAGAGCCAGGGCCATTCTAGGAGAGTTACTGGACCAGGAGTTTTGGTCCTTTGCCTGGCAATACATGTTCTGCGGGGGCTTTAGCTTCACTGAGTTCTAGTCTGGTGTATTCCCTTCCTCAGCTAGGTTATTGAAGATAGCATCCTACAAATTTTGATTTCTGGTCCTGGGCCCTGAATCATACAGCTTGCTGGACTCAGACCACATATTTATAAGAATTTTGGTGTTAACCTCAGGCCAAGTAGACATACACTGGGAGTTTGCTGTCCTGGATGTCCTGTGATCAGAACAAGTGCAGTAGCAGTGCTGTACAGATATTACAGGTACAGAGAGCCACCTGCCAAGGTGGGGTCCAAATGCTGAAGCAGGCTATTTATACTGGCTGGGGATAGCTCAGTCCAGAACAAGGGAGCAAGTAGGTAGACACAACAAAGGACTCAGAGGGAATTTTGGGAAGGCATTGGAGGACTGTTAGTACTCAAGCGAACTCTTGAGGCATTCACACAGCAGCTCAAGAATCAGCAGTACCCAAGCTTCATTTTATGCTTGTGGAGATTAATGGAAGGAGGAGGCGCACACATCAGGGCCCCAAAGGTGCCCTGGGTGATCGCTACTTCCCACCACCCAACACAGATATAATGAGGTTAAGTGGTGTCCGCATAAAGAAATTAAAACTACTGATGATTCCTCAAGAAAGGGTTTTAATGACTTATGGCTAAAAATGTGACACAGAGTAGGAAAAGAAAAGTTAAAGACTAGCATTGAATAAGGAAGACAAGTACAAGTAATATTATACATCAGGTACTTACTACTATTTTTAATACTGCAGCATTGATATAACCTGAAATCAAATTATCCCAACACTACCATTCTTAATACTATAGTGTCTGTACAACTTGAGCTTAAAACAGCTCGAGCAGCCCAGTCTTCTTTACTAAAACCTTACCCTACAGAGAATGTGTTACCTTTTAGTTGACCGCTCTTTGCACTGGCCAGGTACAGATAGTCGGTGTGATTCAGGTTTCCTCAGTTCAGGGGGTGTGGGTCAGACCGATCAAAGAGAATAACCTCTTAGACCAAGATAGACCCACACGCCTACCTGAGGCACTACACATTTATTCTTATCTGCCCACTATGGTTTGAAACAGGTCAACCAATCAGGTTAGGCCAAATCTTTAATGTGATTAGAGTTGGCTGTATAATTCATGCTTACTTATTTTCTTGTAGCCAATTGTTTTAGTTTTATAAGTTATGCACAAGGAGATAACTTATGCCCATATAGCCCATTGTCTTGACTGCGGTTTGTTTAATAGCCAATTGTTCGAAACATGGTAAATGTGGGCTAGACAAGCTGTGTCCTCAGCCTGGACCAGTCCACACAAGAAATCCACTTCCTAGACACTATAGTGCTAATAAGCGATGGTCACATAAACACTGCCCTATACCAGAAACCTACTGACCGCTATACTTACCTACATGCCTCCATCTTTCATTCAGACCACATCACACAATCCATTGTCTACAGCCAAGCTCTAAGATACAACTGCATTTGCTCTGATCCCTCAGACAGAGACAAACACCTACAGGATCTCTTATCAAGCATTCTTGAAACTGCAATACCAATATGGACATTGTGTGAATCTGGTGATCTGTCCTTTTTCAGGGATGATATTATATGATGGAGCCAAAAGTTGGCACAGAAGTTGCTGTGATAAACATTATTTCAGTGGCTGGAAGTTAAAGCCAGACAAATTCAAATTAGAAATAAGACAGTTTTTTAACAGTGAGGGTGACTGACCTTTGGAATAAACAACCAAGGGAAATGATGGAGACTCCATCTATTAATGTCTCTAAGACTGGATGCTTCTATGGAAGCTATGCTTAGCCAACTACAAGGTATTGGGCTCAATATAAAGATAAGCTTTGTGTTGGTCTTCATCACTCCAATATCTGAGCATGTGTTTATTTGAATGATAGCGAGATCTCATCAGCATCTACAGAAAGTCATTCACTATGACCTTGCTCTTGTTTGCCCTTCTCTAGTGAGATGAACTGTATAAATCATTCCTCCCCATGCTAGGAAGTCACTTAAATAGCAACCTCCCACACAAAGATTAAATTGAAACATGTAGGCACTTCTCAAATATGAATATCTACATACATTTGCATACGTTTATTCATATATATGCCTATTACAGAAATGTTTGCAGATTTTTTCACTGTGTGGGAGGTTGGCATTTCATGAACTAATTTCATAGTGCATGAAGTTTTGATAGATATAATTTGTAAGAAAATATTTTACAGCACTGCCAAATCAAAGTGAATAGCAGTTTTTATTCTGAAGTTTGTTTAATTCTGGTTTTTATGTCCATTTATAGAGGTAAGTTGCGGGTCAGGCTCCCCTACCAGACATGGACTGGCTACAGAGCTTTCTTTGCAGAGAGTTACACCAGAAAGGCATTCACTGTACAACCACTAGCACCCTGCATAAACGCTTCATACGGCTAAATTCAGTGCCTTGCATGGTACCAAGTATCAGAGGGGTAGCGGTGTTAGTCTGTATCCACAAAAACAACAAGGAGTCTGGTGGCACCTTAAAGACTAACAGATTTATTTGGGCATAAGCTTTCGTGGGTAAAAGAAGTGGGTTTTTAACCCACGAAAGCTTATGCCCAAATAAATCTGTTAGTCTTTAAGGTGCCACCGGACTCCTCATTGTTTTTGTGGATACAGACTAACATGGCTACCCCTCTGATACTGGAAATGTAGTTTGCCTCATGAGAAAGTTCTGGAGCCAGTGCTGATCATCCCAGGTCTCCATCATAATGATGGTATCCTGTGGAAATATGTTGTTAACTTGGCAAATGGTTATGTAAGAGCTGGAGTGTTTAGACTTTAAGAATGAGGCTAGTTTTTATTTGCTGGTAAGCAGTAAACAAAATAATAAATTAAAAAATTATACAAAATAGCAATTATTTAATAAAGTTACAGTTGTGCTTGTGTGTATTTTATTAACTAATTAGCAATTGCTTAATTGCTTGTTTTAAGTGTATAAAAATGTATGCTAAAAAAAATAACTCTGCTACCAATCATATTAACTGCTAAGCTTTGTCCATGTCCGCCTGCAATGCAACAGTATCCCATCAGTTTATGCATGTGGCCTTGTTCCAGAAGCACCTGTCTATACAGGGGGTATCAGTGGTTATACCAAGTGGCTATATCAGTGGCTATATCAGACAGTTCGAGTCTTCCATGTCTGTAGCGTCATCCTCCTCCGACAGGTGCCTTTGTTAGATCAGAAAACACTACCAAAGTGTCCACCAGCATCTCACGGATACTCTGTTTCCTGACACAGGAATGAAAACACAAGCAGGACAAGTTCTTTAAATGATGACTTCAATGTTGCAGACTCGGTTTGCCAGGAGCATACAGACCCAAAAGTCGGATGTGTTAGTGGGCTGCAATACTTCCTGTAAAGTGCCATGGGATGGACAGTCAAGTTTTCCCACAGGGCACCACAAACAGAGGGCTAGAATGGCTACAACTGGGGAGAGTGCTAGGAAGCCTGAGATAGGCTGATTTGACTCGGATCTGCATAGAACAGTGTGGATGCATGAGAGCAGGTATGAGATCCAGGTCCAGAAATTCTAAATCTAGGCTCAGTATTCAACGTAGGTGCTCAAACCCAGGTTTACAAACACCAGCCCTGCAGGCTCGAGTCCCACAGACCTGGGCTTACATTGCAGTGTAGACTAGCCTCAGGGTATGTCTACACGTCAAGCTGTGGGATTTAATTCCCACCCAAGGAGACATACCCTTTTCTCTATTGAAAATAGTGTCAGCAAAGCAGCGTGAGCAGAGGGAGGGTCCAGCTGCTCTGACTGCATATCTGGTGTCTCAGATGGGATTGTACTCAGGGAGGCTAGTCCTGCTTGCCCCTTGGTGTGATGAGACTACACTCTGTCTTTAGAAGGCTAGTGGAGATATTTCTCCTCAAGCTGGGAATTACATCCCAGCTGGAAATTACATCCCCAGCTCGGAGTGTGGCATCTCCTTAGAGACTATGTCTATACTGTGTCTCCACTAGAGAGCTCATAGAGGTGCAACTGCCCCGCTGTAAGCTTTCTGGTGTAGTCGCTCTAAGCCAATTGGAGAGAGCTCTCCTGTCAACTTAATTAATCCATCCCCAACAAGTGGCAGTAACTATGTCAGCGAGATAAACTGTCCCGCTGACATAGCACTGTCCACACTGGCGCTTATGTTGGTGGAACTTATGTCACTTAGGGAGGTGGTTTATTCAGACCCCTGAGCAACAAAAGTTATACCAACATAATTGGTAGTAGAAACATAGCCTAAGTCAGTCCAACTTCACAGAAGCCCTGTTCCCTACTGTATGTTTGTAAATGTTTTAACCAGTCTAAGTTTAAATGCCTCAATGAGAGGGATTCCACCGTTTGTAGGAAAACATGAGAGCAGAGGGATACAGTCAATAGAACCACAAGGACTTTCTTAATATAAATAATGTATAAAACAGGCCTAACACAGCAGTGACCTGCTCCTGTGCCTAATGAAGTCAATTGCAAAATTTCCATTGATTTTAATGGAGCAAAATTGAGTCCCAGGGGGATAAGGGAATCTTTTTACATTTTAAAATGTTTGATTAAAATTTAAGTAGTTTCTTTGCACATTTATCATTTGCAATAATAACGCCTTTACACTGACTTTTACAGTAATTGGAAAACAAAATTAGTTTGAAAGGCTCTCAGATGTGGAATTACATTTTCAGACTACCTTCTGCTGTTCCACTTCCTCACTCGGGGGATGATCTCTATGCATAAATGAGTCTTTAGTTCTGGCTTCAAAATTCGCACCCAAATATGTCCCCTTACTTAGGCTTACTGATGCGCAGTCCAATCCCATTTGTGTATGTACATACTGCCTTGTTCATTTTAATGAACCTTCCTATAAATTCTAATGTAAGCAGCAGTGTCTAGTTACTATGGACCATATCCTGGCTTCTGACTACATTTATAGTCAAAAACCAGGGAACTGCATTCTACAAGTGTTGTGTAAGGTGATAAATGAAGTGTGGTGGGGGGGAGCCCCTGTTTATGAACACCCAGCCAGCAGTTAGCTGTAAAATCCCGCTTGGTAGCTGTTCTTTACTTGCTTTACCTGTAAAGGATTAAAAAGTCCCCCAGGTTAAAAAAAAAAGTGGGCATCTAACCAAAAGAGCCAATGGGAAGGCTAGAATTTTTTAAAATGGGGAAATAAACTTTCCCTTTGTCTGTTGTTCTCTGTGCTGCAGGGATGGAGCAGCAATGCTATGTAAGGCTTGAACCAGGTATGAAAATTCATCTTCCATACCTAGAAGAAATTATTTGCATAGGGAATGTTTAGTTAGACACAATCAGTTTTATTTTTTATTTTGGCTTGTGGATCTCCTCTATGCTCAGCCCAGATGCTTTTGTTTGCTTGTAATCTTTAAGCTGAACCCCCAAAAAAGCTATTTTGGGTGCTTAGTTTTTTTAATTGTTCTTTTAAAATCTAGCAAAAAGCCTGAGTTCCAGATGTATTTTTTTACCTTTTTGTTTTTAATAAAATTTACCTTTTTTAAGAACAGGATTGAATTTTTGGTGTTCTAAGAGATTTGTGCACATATTGTTTGATTAGCTGATAGAAAACAAAGGAAATTAGCTGTGGCTTTCTCAGCTCTTTCCCAGAGGGGGGGTGAAAGGGCTTGAGGGTACCCCACAGGGAGAAATTCCCAAGTGTGCCTTCCTGGGTTCAAAGGGTTTTTTTTTTGCATTTGGGTGGTGGCAGCACCAAGCCAAGGTCCAAGAGAAGCTGTAACCTTGGGAGTTTAATACAAGCCTGAAGTGGCCAGTATTAATTTTTAAAATTCTTGGGGTTCACAACTTCCTGCAGTCAGAGTGACAGAGTGTGGATTCAGCCTTGACAGTAACCAAGGCTAGCTCCTCCCCAGACTTACACAGTTCACACTCCCTGTGTCCTCCCACATCCTGAACTGCTGAAATGCATTCCTGGGCAAGGGTTGGGGCTAAGGGAAATGGTCTATACGTGATACTGTAATCAACCTGTGACCCCCCCCAGGCACCTTCTGTTACTTGGGTTGCTGCTGTGTAGGGGCTGAATTGGCGATAACCACATTAATCAAAAACGGTTTTCAGAGAAATCTAAAAACAGGCACTATTTTTCTTGACCTCACTGCAGCATATGATATCATGTGGCACACAGATCTACTTGTTAAAATATCAAGAGTCCTCCCACCAAGGGTTACTGCCACTCTGAGACAGATGATTCAGGGTGCATATGGGTGAGAAAACAAAGTGCTTGGGAAAAAAAGATGGAACAGGTTGCCTCAGGGTTCTGTTCTAGCCCCAAGTGTGTTCAGTCTATACATCCATTACCTGCCACCAACCCAGTCACAGAATTTAATCTATGCTGATGACATCTGCTGTGGGCTCCAGGCTCCAACTTTCTCTGAGCTGGAGAAGAGCCTGAGTGCCGATGCTGCAAAGCTGTCTGACTACTGAAAGACGTGGCACCTTCAGTCTAGCACCAGCAAGACAGTCTCTAGCACATTCCACCTCCACCTGCTAAGAGGGAACTAAACATCATAAAATGCCCAGAGGCTGAAGCATACCCGAGTTTACGTAGGTGTGACTCTCACCAAACTCTGACATACAAAAGCCACTTGAGCGAGATAGCACCAACAGTAAAGAACACTCAACAACCTTCTCAGCAAACTGGCAGGTTCTTCATGGGGAACCGATGTTCCAGCCCTAAGGACCTCAGCCCTTGCCATTTCGTACTCAGTAGCACAGTGCTGTGCACCAGTATGGAGTTGGTTGGCACACACCAGATTTGTTGACGTGCAGCTCACCTCAACAATGTGCATCATCACAGGAACTCTCTGACCAACTCATCTTCATTTCCGAGCCACATGGCTCCTCCTTACATCAGGAGAAAGATTGCAGCTGGCAAGATTGCTCTTGTTCAACAATCATTTTAACCCAGTGCATGTCTTTCATCACAACACCCACTATGACTGAGGCTGCCATGCCAGGACGGGACAGCAGAGTCCCTGTGGTGGGAAGACTGGTGCTCAACACCAACCACCAATCAGTTCCTCAACACAGATGCTACTGCTCACCCACCCGGCTTCGACCTGCCACATCATCCGTGGGCCCTTCTTAACTGATTCTAATACAAGAGGCTTTTTCAGACTAACACGGCTACCCCTCTGATACATATTTTAAGAGTTCAGGATTGCATAGCTGCTCAAGAAGAAAGTTTGCAGTAATTTCCCCTCTTCTGTGCTCAAACTTAGCCAGTGCCTTAACACCACTTCTAGCCATCCTGCTCTTATGAGGTTTCAGCCAATGAATGCAACTATCCCCAAGGACTTATAAAGTGCCCTCTGGAAAGGCAGCCCATGTGCTGTGGAAAGATGGGAGTCTGCAAATCTGAATTTACTTTAGATTATACATCCACCCATGGTAATGTTTTAACTTTAACATTACAACCCCAATAAAATTATAATTTGAGAATATTTAATGATTTTATCATTGATTTGAAACTTTATTCACCTGCACATGACTGAAAATGCTGTTTGCAAATACATTTCACTTTTGCCTGATTCAATTAGTATATTTAGTGCTGATTGTAGATAATTGTGGGAAATTACATGTAGACCAGGACAATGTAATTAAAAAGCAAAGAAGGACATATAAAAATTATTCATGTATATAGCTTCAGAAACCTTATTTAGTTCATACTGTATGCAGGATGCTTCTCCTTTCTACATACAGGGGCGGCTCTAGGGATTTTGCCGCCCCAAGCATGGCAGGCAGGCTGCCTCCAGCGGTTTGCCTGCAGAGGGTCCGCTGAAGCCGCGGGACCAGCGGACCCTCCACAGGCAAGCTGCCAAGGGCAGCCTGGCTGCTGCCCTTGCGGCGCCGGCAGAGCGCCCCCCGCGGCTTGCCACCCCAAGCACACGCTTGGCATGCTGGGGCCTGGAGCCGCCCCGTCTACATATTTCACATACTCTCATTTCTCAATTAACCTGTGCACATCAAGGTTATTCTAAGATTAAGTTCAGCACAGGACTGCTGGAGGTCATGTGACTAATATCAATGTGAGTTAAACTTGTGCTACTGAAAAGTGCAATGGGAAACAATGTTTCGTCTCTTCTTTCTTTTTCCATCAAATCCTAACAGGTTATATAAATGTGTGCTGGTAAAATATGAGCGAGCTCAGTACTGTGTTTAGTTTTAAATTATACATCTATTACATCGAAGTCATGGGAAAAAAAAGCTAAGATTAGAGTGCAATTTAAAGGGATTAGTAATTCAGTGTCATGTCTCTGAAAGCTGCAGTTTGAAGGACAAGAAACCTATTTTTTTTACTATTGAAATGCCAAAGGAGGAAAATGACAGAGAATACAGTGAGTTGATATAAAAGGCAACCAGAAATGTAGGAATTCCAGTGACATTATGATCACCGCGGGACACATGATCAGCCCCACAGTATCTGTAGTGCAGCCAGTGAGACATAGGTCTCACATGAAGGAGACCTCATCTTCAGGGGTGACCATACATGGTTTATGCAGTTGCTCAGCCCACCCAAATCCAAAAGCAAAGTCACACACTTCATTTCATTCAGGTGCTGAGGGGTGGTATTGGGGATGCAGTGAGCATGGGCAGTGTCTCTCTTAAACTCCTCGTAGGGGACCTTCTGGACTGTCAGGTAGATTGAATGACAGACCCATTGCTGCTCAAACAGAGAACGCCTAGACAACAGTACAAAACCAAAAGTTATACGGTGATCTCCTACCAGAGTCCAGGGCCTATCATTCTAAACAGCCCCTCTCCAGTGGAGACCAGTGGGGAAACACAGCCACCCGGCAACTTCTAATCCCACCCTTCCATCAGAGTACTTCCAGAAATTACTCAGCTAGCCAGAGTGTAGATCATTTTCACATTGAAACCCCATACAAAAAATAATACTCTCACATTATTGAACTCCAATTGCCATCTGATATTATTTCATCAACATGATACAGATTTTAGTTTATCTCCAATCAGTTGCAATGACAGGTGTGAGAAACTCAGGACAGACAGCTGCAAGACGAGGTAGAAATCAGTCTCAGAGGGTTAAAAAGCCCTCCCCTCTATCAACTGGGGGAGGGGGGGGGTAATTACAGGTCAATCAGGTTCAGCTGAGAAGGGGTTGCCAGCGTATCAATTAGAATCAGCTGAGAGGGAGCTGCCTGAGGTTAATTAGGATCAGCTGATTCCAACTAAGGGCTGCCTGAGACCCTTTTAAACCCTCCCCTGCGGGGAAGAAGGGAGGAGAGTGAGTGAGTCCTGCTGCCAGCAGGTTAGAAGTAGTAAGATAGTGAGCCTCACCAGGAGGGGAGGCTGCATTCCTGTCCATAAGGGAGAAAACTAAGCTAAAAAGACTGGTGGAGAGAAGGAATGGACTTCCCCTGTGCCACTGAGAGGGACTATTTTACCCAAGCCTGTCTTGCTAGGGCTAAAAGCAGCAGAGGCTGGGGAGACTGAGAAGGTGCCTTGCCACACAGGTTATTGTAATAAAGTAAGCAGAAGTGATATATTATGTAAGAAATGGTATATGGGTCCAATATTTCAAATTGTTGAGTGCTTTCTACCCTAACTACAATGTGAGCTGAGGGTACTGAACTTCCCAGTATCAGGATTTACAATTCCAAACAGAATTTTGACTGAATGGTTTGTCAGAAGAATGCTAGTGTGCAATTTTTCTGTTTTATAATGTACTTTTGTCATTATAATTAAAGATTAATAATAGTTGGCACTTATATAGCACCTTAGAAGCTATGGATGGTTTTATTTTAATGTTTTCCAGTGTTCCACATTATAAGATGTCACATAGATATACCAAATATGTCATGAATAATGCATGTGTATTAAAATTTCTGCTTCACAGTGACTATAAAAAGGTTATTGTGACTTTCTTATAATATTATAAACAGATGTCACAGACATAAACACTCAATTTGTATATTAAAAAAATTCAGATATCAGACAACATAATACTGGGAGATAACTGAGTTTTTTTAGATGTCATTTTAGATTCATGATTTAGCAGATTGTCACAGCATGTGAGTTGTGAAGCCTATAGTGTTTTGTTACCAATTATCCTTCAGTAGGCAAATAACAATGCCCTGCCTAACACTCGGCTACTATTAGATCTGCTGAATTAACAATAATAAAATCAAACCGGGATCTCAGTCAAAATGATGTTGAAACATAAAGCATTTAGATGTTGTCTGATGCAGGAAATGTTGAAATAAATATTTATTTCAACACTGTTTGTTTCATCAGTATTTTATTTCACTGATATGTGATTAAGGATTCATTCCTGAATTGCTTCAGTGCAGGCAAACCTCTGCACCTGCACAGTTAATTACAGCATAAAGCCTAAGTGTGTAGTAAAAGTGTTAGACTGAATCAGAGGTTGTTATATGCCACCTGCTTAGTTTTTGTATGCATCTTTTATTTTAAAAAAAATGCTGAAAGAATATTAAGTTTGCAAAGTAAAACATTCAAAAGTTAGGAAATGTCAATTACGGTTGCCCATGCAAAATACAGGCTGTATCAGGAAGTCAAGATCTGTGGGGCCTGGAGTGTGCTCAGTGACAACAAAGTCAGTAAGAGCATGGAGCATGCTCAGTATAGATGATAGCTCAGTGGCATTATCCTTGCTCAGTGCAAATGGAATGTTCAGAGATTTTAGCAGTCCCTAGCAAACTCCACTGAAAATATGCAACTGCTGATAATCAGAGGCTTATAACTTGGTCAAGTGTGGGTAGACACTCATAGGGCCCAAGAGATACTTTTAGTTGTCCTTATCACTATTCTGTTGCCAAATATCAAGGTCCTGGCTCCAAACCCTGGAGGTGCTAGATTCCTTCAAAGAAATGCTTGGAATTATTTTTTAACTTTTAGCAAAACTGTCCATTTCCCCCAACCTCAATTTTAAAAATAATTGAGCTGTTTCTGCTGAAACTTCCCCAAAAAAATCAGCATGAGACAGAGACAAAGTATGAAAAATTTCAACCCAAGCAGTTAAAATTTCTCAAAGTTATGAAACTTAAACAGGAGTTTAGAATGAAACATTTTAGAAAATTGACAAAATACAATGTGACCTTTCCCCTCTCTCAGCTCATTGTCCCTTCCTCTCCTTCTCCCTGGTCAGATACACAAGTTTCTCATCCTCTAATCCATCCACTTGCCCCAGTGATCCCATCCCATCCCCTGATCTCCTATTCTTTACCCTTCTCCTTAACCTCTCGCTCTCATATGTTTTACCCCCTCACAATACAAACATGCTTTAGTCTGTCCCTTTTTTTAAAAAAAAACATACTCTTAACCCTACTTGCCTATCTAACTACTGCTCCATCTCCCTTCCATCTCTGCACCATCTGGAGTTCCTATACTTAAATTCCATCCTAAACCCTCTCCAGTCTGGCTTCCGTCCCTTGCATTCCTCTGAAACTTCCTCTCATCAAAGTCTCCAATGAGCTCTTCCTAGCAAATTCATCGGGTTGATTAAGTCTGTCACAACAGTGGATGGTTAGGTACTATGACAGAAAAATATGACACATGGATATGTCTAGATAGTATATTTTTACATGGTCCAAATCATTATTGCTGTGAAAATACCCTCCAAAAACAACCCAACTCATTGCTGTACTAATTTTTGTGGGGCAGAACTTTGTCAGATGTGTGTGTGTGTGTAAAATCTGATAGTATTTTTGCACATGCAACCCTGATAGTAGGTTTTTGAGAGATGTGGTAACCAATATAATGATTCTAAGATGGGGGTGTACAGAGAGATTTTAGCACACCAGTAAAGTGCCTGAAACCACTATGGATTATGGCTAAAAGCAGCCAAGTCAGCAGGCCGTAGAGTGGCCATGTAGTGAGCTCAGCTTGACCAAGGCAGAAGGGGAGGGAGTTTTGGGTGCCACAGAAAGGGCAGCTTGACCCCACATGTTTCCTGATAAGAATTGTATTGAAGTTGCTGATACATGCATTTTAGAAGAGCATGATGTGCCCCAGGAATGTCTATTAGGGCCTCAAGGCTGAAAACTCTGGAAAAACCCACACCTGGTTAATCAATAATCAGAAGGAACCTCTTGCTTGACCATTGAAACTGCTAGCTTAACAAGTTTTCTTTAAGGGACCATTTCTTTAATAACACAGGTATTTGTTACTAATGTATAAAATAAGGGGGAAGAGTTGGGGGGGGGGGGGACTCTTTAGGACTGAACTCTCCCTCTGGATGCATCTTGTGTTCCCCACTGGAAGACAGCAGCCTCTGTGCCACTTGAAAGCCACACTCAGCTTTGGTAATTATCAAGGGTTGGGGGTGTTTTACTAACCTGTTGCAGATGTGTGTAAGTGCTTGAGACTAAGTAAAGCTTAGCTTTAAGTGAAAGCAATCTTGTGTTGTCCTATTTGTGCCAGCCATCTATCGGTCGGACATCCGTGTCTCCCCTGATTTATTTCCTGACACCACCTCGCATAGCGTAAAAGATAACGAGCTTTGGGTTGAAAGAACCCCGGGTAACAGGGGTAGGGAAAGAATGGGAGGGTGGGGCAGGAGCTGAGATAGGGGTGCAATACAGGTATTGTTTCTAACCAGCTCCATGAAGAATCTGCTGAAATATCATGAGGCTGCATTAACTTTTATGCAGAGCCCCTTTCATGCTGTGGAATCCTGTTTGGGGGGGGGAATTCCAGAGGCAACAGAATGGGGGAAATGAGGTGGGAAATCCCTAGAAGTCAGAGGCGGTGTTGGGAGGGGCCCCAAAGCCGGTCCAGAGGCACTGGGATTCTTCACAGATGAGATGGCCCTGCTCTCCTGCACATCCTCTGAGATTCATGTGGTTTGTGGATATGGAGGAGCTACAAATTCTGGGAATTGAAACCCATCACTCCATATGGGGGAGGGATGGGTTATGGGGAAAATTCTGCAAGGAGAACCCTGCAGGTTTCTTGAGGGCCTCCTCCTGTGGCTTTTTCCACATCTATCCAACAGTTTCATCTGCTTTTATATGTAGTTACTCCCTTTCTTGGGCTAAAAGCATTAGTCAGAAATGCCTTTTTATGGTATAGGTTCCTCCTTTGTGGATATGTCTCATAGAATTTTCTCCTTGTGTGATGGTGGGAAGGCCCAGCCTAGGTCAAGAAGGAAGAAACTGTCAACTTAGCAGTTCCCAATTAGAAATCAAATATTTTCTCATTTCTTGAGTTTCTAGTAGCTGAACAGACAAATGGCCTTCCCCAGCTGAAAGCTCACTTTGTAGATTTCTGGGATGGTCTTTTACGCTCACTGTTAAAAGGCTCACTGATTCTGACAACTTGAAAATTTCAGGACATCTAGTCTTGCTTCAAAATATTGGAAATATAAAAGATCCTTCAGGAAAGCCTATATCAGCTTGATATAGGTAGGGTACCTTGAAATACCTGGATCTCTGATAACTAAGTGCTGTTTACTGTATATTTTTCATCTCTGTACTACAGACAAGGTAAGGTGCATTGGCTCATTTAAAGTATTGAGGTTGTTATGGGATAAATAAAAGTAAAACCTAGACAAGCAGTATTCTGTTTGCTGGAGAAATAAGGGCATAAACCGCAAAAGTAAAAAATTGACTTTTATGCAAATTCCAACAAGACTTTCCATGGAAAGTCAAAAAAAGATACCCAAGGAAGAGCTCTGTATATCTCAAAAGATAGTATCTTTTTATTATTGGACCAAGTTCTGTTGGTAGAAGAGACAATCTTGCCCACCTTGTCTCTAAAAAAAGATATCAGCATTTTGAAACTGGCTCATTACTTCCTGACACTGTCATATAAACACTGAAAAGTATGGAAACTAGGATAATTTTTTGAGGGCCACAACATCAGATTCTTCGGTGCATCCGACGAAGTGGGTATTCACCCATGAAAGCTCATGCTCCAAAACGTCTGTTAGTCTATAAGGTGCCACAGGACTCTTTGCTTCTTTTACAGATCCAGACTAACAGGGCTACCCCTCTGATACTTTGGTGACAGAATAATTATTTATTACCACTGACTGATTTCTATTTTCTAGATATTTAGGAATCACTCTAAAATGGTCTCAGACACACCAGGAATCTCTATTAAACTACAGCAGTGGTGGGCAACCTGCAACTTGCAGGCCGCACACAGCCTATCAGGGTAATCCACTGGCAGGCAGTTTGTTTACATTGACCGTCCCCAGGCACAGCTGCCCGCAGCGCCCAGTGCCCACAGTTCACTGTTCCTGGCCAATGGGAGCTGGGGGAAGCGGCATGGGCCACAGGGATGTGCTGGCTGCTGCTTCCTGCAGCTCCCATTGGCCAGGAACAGTGAACTGTGGGCACTGGGCCCTGGGGACGGTCAATGTAAACTAACTGTCTCGTGGCCTGCCAGTGGATTACCGTGACGGGCCACAGGTTGCCCACCACTGCTCTATAGCAATAGTAATTTATATCAAAAGCTGCCAAAAAATCCATCATCATCAAAATAGTCAACTTCCTCTGCCTAGTCTAACAATAGGATCATTCTTGACCCCAACTAGTTTTGACGTAGCATCAAAGAAAGGTCAAAACCAAGAACTTTCCCCATCTCTTATGGATATTATGTTCACCTTCAAGACCATTATAAAATAGTCACAGTCACAGGTATTTGGTAAACTGTGTCTTAAACCTTTTTTAGTCCCTCTCAAGTGCATCTGCTCTTAGATTGGATCTTTTACACCAGAGACCTGTGACCACCTGTAAGCCCTTCACTCCAGGGACCTGTGATCCGCAAGATGGTTAAAATGAATAAAAAAATAGCTTATTCAAAATAAACTATGTAGTCACTGACCCAAAGGTACAAAGCATGCAGAGCAAAAATTTAAATCAAGAAAGGACTATATGCATATTTCCAATTATCTAATCCTTAATCTTTCCTTGCGATCTTTTGTACATTTCAGACAGCCTGGTTATCTACACCTCTGAATTGTGAGACGTTGACTGACTACTGCAGTTTCTGTCTCTGTCTGTCTCTTGCTCGCTGTTTCCTTGACTGTCTATCAGCTCTTGCTGACACTCTGTGGGTAGCCTCTGGCCATTCACTCAACCCTCACTCATTCTGAGACCCAAACATGGATGGTGGGTGAACCCCCCCATTTGGGGAGGTTACTCCTCTACCCCACCTCCTCCCACCTGAGGGCCTGCCCCTACCATACCCCCCTGTCACCAACAGGAGTCAGAGTATCCCTGAGACCCCCACCATAGCCCAAGCCCACCCCCCCAGGCTCTGGGCTGCCGTTGGCCGCTGATGGCCTGGGCTGCCCTAGGCCACCAGCCAACTCGAGCCAAGCACCCACTGGCTTTGGGGGAGAGGCAGAGTGAGGGCAAGGCCTTGGGGTGGAGCATGGATGGGGCCACTGCCTGGGTTTGGGGAGGTTTAGCCTCCCGTGGCCTATTATACTAGCTGCTCATGGGTCCAAGGACCTTTACTGTTTAATATCCTCCTTTTAATCCTAGGCTTAGCCTTGGGAAGAGTAATCCATTCTTAGCATAGCTGGAGCCAGGTAGCAGATATTCCCCAATAAACAGCTTCCCCATTATTTCCTCAAGGACTCTTGTGTGTGTCAGTATGTCAGCTTTCCTGCTTGGTTCCTTTAGCAACCCCTTTTGATCTAACTCAATAACTAGCGACCCATCAAAATAAAAAACACAGAGGCATGCTGTCATAAATAAACAGATCAGGGTTAAGGTCTCTTTTCCCTGGAAAGGGTTAACAAGCTCAGTAACCTGAGAAACACCTGACCAGAGGACCAATCAAGGAACAGATTATTTTCAAATCTCTGTGGAGGGAAGCCTTTGTCTGTGTTCCCTGTTTTGCTCAGAGAACTCTTTTTGGATCTAAGAGAGGACAGTCATGTCTCCAAGTTCTCCTGGAGTAGTTTCTACTAATTAATAGTGAGTATTAATTAGGAAGGCGAATTAGTCTTATGATTTGATTTCTATATTTGCAATTGTGTGTTTGCTAAGGGAAATGCTTTATTCCTGTTTGCTGATATTGCTTTTACTGAGAAAAGGGGAGGGGGATTCTCTCCAGAGATTGATAAGGTTATACCCTATGAGTGTCCAGCTTGGGCTCATAGAGATTCTGTATTTTCTTTTTATTCTTTAATAAATTCTTTCTTTTCTTTGGACTTGGTTAATTCCTTCTCTTGTGGAAATTCAGGGGAAGGGGAGGAGGGAGGAAGAGACAGTTCCTCCTGGGTTTGATTCAAGCAGTTTGAATCAGGTATCTCTTTCCAGGACTAGGGAAGGGGAGGGGGGGAAGTGAGTCCCTCTTTGTGTTGAGTCAAGGATTTGACTCGGTGTATCTCTCTCCAAAGTGGCTAGGAGAGAGGGGGGGGGAAGTGGGCTGCTTCCCTGTGTGTAGAGATTCAAGGGGTTTGAATCTGGGTTCCCCAGGGGCAGGGGCGGCTCTACAAATTTGGCCGCCCCAAGCAATCATGCCCAGGAGGCGCCCCCGAGCCGCGGGAGCAGCGGACCTGCCGCGGGCATGACTGTGGAGGGTCCGCTGGTCGCGCGGCTCAGCTGGACCTCCCGCAGCTGCGGACGGTTCGCTGGTGCGGCGGCTCCGGTTGAGCTGCCGCAGTCATGCCTGCGGGAGGTCCAGCCGACCCGCGCGACCAGCGAACCGTCCGCAGTCATGCCTGCGGCAGGTCCGGTCGTCCCGGGGCTTTGGTGGACCTCCCGCAGGCGTAACTGCGGCAGGTCCGCCGGCCCAATCTGCCGCCCCTGCTGCAGTCATAGCTGCGGGAGGTCCAGCCGAGCTGCGGGACCAGCGAACCGTCTGCAGTCATGCCTGCGGCAGGTCCGGTCGTCCCGGGGCTCCGGTGGACCTCCCGCAGGCATGACTGCGGCAGGTCCACCGGCCCAGCCTGCCGCCCCCCTGGGAAAGGGCCGCCCCAGGCAGGTGCTTGCCCCGCTGGGCTCTGGAGCCGCCCCTGCCCAGGGGAAGCTTGGGGGACAGGCAGTGTGTCAGACACTTTAACCTGACTGGTGGCAGCGAAGGAGACCTACCCTAGGATTTTAGGGTGGGAGAATACATGCGGGTCCCCATCTTTGAACCCACAAGCTCAAAGTGGGGGTGAGACCCTATGACATGCTGGCACAAACATCCCACACACTGATGGAATACAAGCTGTCAGGAACAGTATCCCTGATGAAGCCACAGCACAACTGGTTGCTGAGCTCTGTGCCTTTATCCTCACACACAACTATTTCAAATTTGATAACAATATACATCTCCAGATCAGTGGCACCGCTATGGGCACCCTCATGGCCCCACAATATGCAAACATTTTTATGGCTGATCTGGAACAACGCTTCCTCAGCTCTCATCCACTCACGCCCCTTCTCTACCTATGCTACATTGATGACATCTTCATCATCTGGACCCATGGGAAGGAGACTCTGGAAAAATTCCACCACGATTTCAACAGCTTCCACCCCACCATCAACCTCAGCCTGGACCAATCTACATGGGAGGTCCACTTCCTAGACACCACGGTGCAAATAAGTGATGGTCACATTAACATCACCTTATACTGAAAACCTACCGACCGCTATGCCTTCCCTTATGCCTCCAGCTTCCATCCCGGGCACACCACACGATCCATTGTCTACAGCCAAGCACTGAGGTACAACCGTATCTGCTCTAACCCCTCAGACAGAGACCAACGCCTACAAAATCTCCACCAAGCATTCTCAAAACTACAATACCCGCACGAGGAAATAAGGAAACAGATCAGCAGAGCCAGACACGTACCCAGAAGCCTCCTACTGCAAGACAAACCCAAGAAAGAAACCAACAGGACTCCACTGGCCATCACATACAGTCCCCAACTAAAACCCCTCCAGCGCATCATCAGGGATCTACAACCCATCCTGGACAATGATCCCACACTTTCACAGGCCTTGGGTGGCAGGCCAGTCCTTGCCCACAGACAACTTGCCAACCTGAAGCATATTCTCACCAGTAACTGCACACTGCACCATAGTAACTCTAACTCAGGAACCAATCCATGCAACAAACCTCGATGCCAACTCTGCCCACAAATCTACACCAGCGACACCGTCACAGGACCTAACCAGATCAGCCACACCATCACCGGTTCATTCACCTGCACGTCCACCAATGTAATATATGCCATCATATGCCAGCAATGCCCCTCTGCTATGTACATCGGCCAAACTGGACAGTCTCTACGGAAAAGGATAAATGGACACAAATCAGATATTAGGAATGGCAATATACAAAAACCTGTAGGAGAACACTTCAACCTCCCTGGCCACACAATAGCAGATCTTAAGGTGGCCATCCTGCAGCAAAAAAACTTCAGGACCAGACTTCAAAGAGAATCTGCTGAGCTTCAGTTCATCTGCAAATTTGACACCATCAGCTCAGGATTAAACAAAGACTGTGAATGGCTTGCCAACTACAAAAGCAGTTTCTCCTCTCTTGGTTTTCACACCTCAGCTGCTAGAAGAGGGCCTCATCCTCCCTGATTGAATTAACCTCGTTATCTCTAGCCTGCTTCTTGCTTGCTTATATATGCCTACCCCTGGAAATTTCCACTACATGCATCCGACGAAATGGGTATTCACCCACGAAAGCTCATGCTCCAATAGGTCTGTTAGTCTATAAGGTGCCACAAAACTCTTTGCTTCTGAAAATACATTTTGAGTGCAAAATATTTTGCTTCAGAGAGGCCTTCCACAGACCTGTCAGAGCAAAGAGAAATCTTCCATTTCCTCATGTATTACACAACTACTGTAGAGAATACAGTAGTCCAATATTTTCAGTAGTTTGACATGCATTGTATGAAAGTCTTTTATTCACAGTCCATTGAGTTTGTACAGCAGAGCTCTTTGAATATGTCCAGCAACCCACACCTATTATATTTATAACCTATCAGTTTTGTATTTTGTACTGTACTGGTCATTTGTATTTAGCATTGCAATTGAGAGAGTAATAATTACTCTCTGTAAAACAAGCCTGTTTGCCTGGGTGCCTGAGATGTGTCATCATATGCTGGGATGTCACCAGATGATTAATCTCTTTAAAAGATGAATGGAGATTCAGTTCTAGCATTTACAGATTCTTAGCCTGATTTTCAAAGGTGCAAAGCCACCACGACTCTCTGATTTCAGTGGAGCTGTGCGTGCACACCACTATGAAAATCAGGCCATTTGTGTTTCTGACATTGTTTTAATGGATTAATGCAGTCACAATCTGTTGTATGGCAGACTCAAGAGCAGTGAATTGATGGTTTTGATTCTCTTCGTCTTTGTCAACTGTTCCATATTAAATGGCAGGATGAGACGGGCAATGAAAGATATTCATAGCTGAACCCAGGAACTGCCTCCATCAACAGTGGTTTGGTTTTGGCAGATTTCTTGGTATAGACATATTATTAAGATGGAAGACCAACAAATTATATAGCACATATGCCAATGAATGCTGCTACTTAGCAAGAGATCAGGTGATCAACAAAAGCTTTGGTGGTGCAATAAGATTGCCAGTGATGGACAATAAACTGAATATCCAACCTGACCACCTTAAGAACCAGAGATTGTTCTGGTGGGACTCGTTCTGCAAGGAGGCTATGTCCCTTGGGATTTCCCATGATGATGATGATGTGCATATGATGCAGTCACACCTTGGAATTTATTGACTAATTTATTTTAATACCAGATGCTCAGGCTTCTCTTTATGGAAAAGAGGAGGAGGAACAGGGGGAGAAGAAGAGGGATAATTTACTTCTGATGATACAATCAACAATGAACTGTTAATGGTGATGATTAAGAGGGGAGGAACATCACAGCTCATGTGTATCCTGGGTTCAGCTACCAATTGGTTGCAATGATACAATATTTATAAATCATAGATCTTTAATTTGTGTTCTACTTTATAATTATGACTTCACTGTGTGAAAAAAAAATTAGTGAAACCTTTGGGGAAGATGAAGCATAATTTTATCACCTCTATGTAAATACAGTTTTTCACGTTTTTCCAAGTAGTGTTCATCACTTGGTAGTGTCTCTGCTCACCTCTGAATTCCTGGTTGTTTGAATTATATAAAAAAACTGTATTGTATTAATTGATGCATAATTGGTAAAATTATAAAGATGTATAGTTATTATAAGGTATAAGCACAAGAAAGCCCAGATAAGGTTGAGCTTTTAAAAGTTGAACTCTGCACTTTCTTATTTGTGAGTGCTTGATTTTTTAAAAATCATATTGCCTTTGCGGTGTTGTATGAAATTTCCTTGGGTTTTGTGTGTTTTTTAACAAACAAGGAAAATAATAGAAACTGCCAATGTAGCTGTAATTCCATGACCTAGAAGTAACTTGCTTCCTGAACCCTCCTTCCTTTGAGTGAGCACACGATAACCAAATTTTCATTTGATGTTTATTTATCAGCTTTAGTATTACACCAGAGATTACACTGTCACACCTATTTATTACCTCAGTATACACTACTTAAGAACTGTGTACTTGATAAATGCATCCTTATTAAGTCAAATTTATGCTAATACTGTTCTGATTTAGCAGAACACTCACTGAGAATCTGGGAGTATTTCCCAGTTAGGTAACTATGCTATTGTATTTAGACAACAACTAAGATCACAAAATACTTCACAAATTGTCTAGATTTAGCACCACTGAACTACATTTAGTACCACTGTAATGGCTTGTGGTGTGAAGGATAGCAGCCATTGACAGTTGGGGAGAAGAGATTTTGCATGACTGCAGCAACCTTTTGCACTTACCAAATGCACCTTGGTCTCTTTAACATCTATACACAGAGGAGCCAGAGCTTCAGTTTTTAAGATATTGGCTGAAAAATGTATGCAGTGAGCTACCTAGAAGTCATTTTCTCTGTCTTGAAGATAAAGGGCCTAAGCCATCTCTCTGTGGATTTGTACCTCTGGCTAAATGATTTCATACCTGTTGGTTGCGTCACAAAATCAAAGTCATTCTACAAAGCATAGTTTATTCTGATAATACCCTGACCTTCTCTAGGCTCTGAAAAAAGGACACCAGAGTTAGGATACATGGGGTGACGTTTGTACTTCCATGTCCTCCTTTAAGCTGCAGGGAGAACCTAATAGTATATATATAGCATGCTATTTTCAAAGTGCTATTCAAATATTAACTAAATTTTCCTCTCAGCCCCACTGTGAGGTGGGTAGATAAATCAATACTGTTTTACTGATGGGGAGACAGGCTCTTAGAAATAAGACCTTCATTTTCAGAGTTTCAGAGCTCATAGAGTTTTCCTTGAGTTCAATCTGAATGGGGAACTTGACACCTCTGAAATTCAACCAGGCCCTAAGTGAATTGCCCAAAGTTGGATAAGTAGGCATTAGAATCTGGAATTAAACCAAGATTCTTGATTGTTAAACTAGGGTGACCAGATCACAGGGATGAAATATCGGGACACGGGGGGGGAGCAAAAAAAATGGCGGCAGAGCAAAAAAAAAAAAAGGCAGTTTTGCAGGGGCCGGGTGCATTAGCAGGACCCAGCCGCTCCGCCGGATCGCACACAGCGCCCCAGCCGCGCGCACTGCATTCCCCGCGGAGCCTCCCACCCCGGGCACATGAGACTCGTCCCACCGCAGGCGGGGAGCCCCGCACCTCTCCCGCTCAGCTGCACTCCAGCAGCTCCTTCCCGGCAGGGCAAGATGCTGGAGCGCAGCCGAGCGGGAGAGGCGCAGGATTCCCCAGCAGCGTCGGGGAAGTTTATCGGTTCGGGGGATCCTGGCCGGCTCCTCGCGCCAGCCGCCCCGCCTGGGACAAATCTCGCCCCCGCAGCCCCTCTCCACAAATTTGGCCGCCCCAAGCAATGATGCCCGGGAGGCGCCCCCGAGCCGCGGGAGCAGCGGACCTGCCGCGGGCATGACTGCGGAGGGTCCGCTGGTCGCGCGGCTCAGCTGGACCTCCCGCAGCTGCGGGCGGTACGCTGGTCCGGCGGCTCCGGTTGAGCTGCCGCAGTCATGCCTGCGGGAGGTCCAGCCGAGCCGCGGGACCAGCGAACCGTCCGCAGTCATGCCTGCGGCAGATCCGGTCGTCCCCGGGCTCCGGTGGACCTCCCGCAGGCATGACTGCGGCAGGTCCGCCGGCCCAGCCTGCCGCCCCCCTGGGAAAGGGCCGCCCCAGGCGGCTGCTTGCCCCGCTGGGCTCTAGAGCCGCCCCTGTCTCCACCACATGTCTCCGGCGGGCAGCCCACGCCCCCGGACCACGCCGCTCACCCGGGCCCTGCCTGCTCCGCGCTGCCCCTGGACCCACCATGCTGCCCCGTGGACTGCAGGGCTGGAGCAGCCTTCGCGCTGCACTGCAGCGCTCCCGGCCCCAGCCAGCCATGGCCTGTGTGCCCAGACTGCTGCACAGGAGCGTCTCCTCCCCAGGTTCAGCTTGGGATCCAATGGGGCAGTGAGGGGGCGGGGCGGGGCTGGGGGCAGGGATTTGGTGAGGGATCCAATGGAGGAAGGAGGGGGCGGAGTCGGGCAAGGGGGCAAGAGCCCCTCCGGGCTCCGCCTGTGCACGGGAGCGGAGGGCAAAATTGTTTGTTTGTCCAGTGTCCCGACCGAACATTGGTCGGGACGCGGGACAAACAAGCAAATATCGGGACAGTCCCGATAAAATCGGGACATCTGGTCACCCTATGTTAAACCAATGGCTAATCCAGTGCCTTCAAGACAATATGCTTAACTGTTCTGTCTCAATTTAAATAATATTTTGTGCTTATACAATGCTTTTTAAATACAAGGTCTGTATATCTGAGAGCACTGCAAGGTAGGTAAGTATAATTATGTCCATTTTAAAGAAAGGAAAACTGATGTACATACTGAAGATAAGGGGCTTTCCCAAAGCCAGTCAAAAAATTCTATTGATGTGCTTTAGTGCATTTTTAAGGTCACAGCAAGCCAGTTTCAGAAACAGAATTGGAAACACTCAGGTGTCCTGAGTCCTAGGTCTTAATCATCAGACCATGTTTTCACTGGGCACTTTGTGGGCTCTTGCAGACATGATATGCAGATTTGGCAAGTCCTGAACCCGTCCAGTCTTATTTTAAAGCAGTAGAGTGGAAGGAGCGGGAAACTGAATACCAAATTCTCCCACCCTTGTGCCTTTGGGGTCTCATTCTTTCATTGGTAGTGGTGATGCACACAACCTATTGCCGCCCCTGCAATTGGGAGGCATAGAGGTGGCATGAAAGGAGTGACAAAGGTGAAGATGGGAGATGAAGGGAGCACATTAGCCACCAAGTCATGGCATTTGATGATTTTCCTGACACTCTACTTTTAAAAGACACAAGAAGTGAAACGCTCAGCTTTTATTTAAAAATGCTTCTGGCCCTCATAATTGTGAAAAAAAGCTTTGACGACCTTAGTAACAAGACCACAAACAATCTGTCTGTTTTTCTAAAGCCTCATGATTTTAAAGTCAATCTCCTGGTGTTGGGGGTCTAACCAAGACTGTGTCCCCTGCAACCGTCTAAGGTTATGCCAAGCTAGTACTGCCCGGGAATCGGAGGCTTTGAAATACCGGACAGAGGGTGGGAGTGGGACCCACCGCCCCTTGGAGTTAACGAAACGTGTGGTGAGAGCACGAGGCTCCCCGCCCTTCCCCGGCTCCACTAGCCCCGCCCCTCGCCGCTGCGGCTGTCGCTGCAGGTGGCAGGCGCCAGGCACAGTCAGCGGAAGAGGCTCGTACCAGGCCCCGCCCCAGCCGTCACTGAGGTGCGCCCGGATCTCGTTTAGGCGTTCACCTGAAGGCGGATGGATACGTGGATGGTTTATACTCTACCCCTAATTTAAACACACTGGAGGATCTTTTTGATCTCAGTGAAATCGTAGATGTTTCAAGCGTCTCGGGAATCGCACCAGGCAATCTCGTGGTGAAGAGGCCCCTGGACTATAGTGTTCCAGGTTGGGGATTATTTTCTATTCTGTGCTGGACGCGTTACTTGGAAAGGAGGGCTTGAAGGCGGATGTAGCTGCAAGTAGTTCCGGTTGAGGAAGTCTGTCCGCAGCCGGCTGCCGGTGCCTGGTTGCGTGAGGGTCGGAGCGGAGCGTGGCGCTGCCGGTCCCGGTCCCAGTCCCAGTCCCAGCTGTGCCAGCGCGTAGGGAGCCGCCGCCGCCGCCATGTCGACCCGCTCGTGCCGGGAGAAGGCGCAGAAGCAGAACGAGCAGCACCAGGCCATCCTGGCCAAGCTGCTGCGGGAGGAGGACAACAAGTACTGCGCCGACTGCGAGGCCAAGGGTACGGCCGGGCAGGGGCCGGGGTGCGGGCAGCGCCCGGGCGGGGTCGCGGCCTCCGGGGTGATGTGGACCCTGGGCGGGGAAGGCGGTCGGTGGAGCGAGGGGCCGGGGTGGCTCCCTGCGGGGGAGGGAGGTCGGGCCGGGGGCCCCGGGCAGAAGGCAGCGGCAGGGGAGCTCCGTGCTGGGCCGGCGGGCCCAGGGCAGCTGTACGGGGCAGGTCTCGTTATCGGCCCTTCCCGGGGCCCGAAGGAGGAGTCCGGCTGGCGAGCGGGCTTTGCTCGGGGAGGGCCGAGTGGCCCGGCTGGCCGAAGTGCCGGGTGTAGGGTGAGGCCAGTGCTGTCTGTGTGCCGCGATCCTGTGAAGGCTGCAGACGCTCCCGGGGTGCCTGGTTCGCGGGAGAGCCGGCCAGGATCCGCCCGTGCTCATGACTGATTTGAAGTTCTTGTGGGATGTGGGCCTGTGAGTACACTGGGCCCAAATTGCTTCTTGCAAATAAGCTGCGGTGAGGAAAAGGGCTGGGATTTGAACAGTTACAGTAAAAAACAGTTGGGAGGTTGATGCAAATCGATCATCCTTTCATTTAATTGTAAAATAATTTGTTTCCACCTGGGATGTATTTTGATTATTCCAAAATCAAGAAAACGTCCCTTGGGTTTTTATGTAGTCTCTGACCTAGACCTTTCTTGAAGTTTCCCTGTTGCCCTTGCTTTTTAATGGACAGAAGTGAATCCTGTTTCAGTGGGCTGGTAGTTGGTCAGTGTACAGCGTCAGGAAGCTACCTCTTTAACATTTGGTACAGACACTGTATTACTTGAGGTGAATGTTGCAACACTAGAGTAAGGTGATATATTTAAAAAAAAAAGTAATAGCTTAATTGCCTAAATGCTGTAAATACTGAATATTTAAGGTCTATTGTGCGTAAGACTAATCTTCATTAACAACATATTTTGCAGTATTGGTTTGAATGATGTGATGAGTGTAATGTAAGGATTATTAGACCATGGTCAGACTTAAAACAGGGAAATTATTTTGTCCAAAAGTGACAGACTGCATACTTTATTTTTAATCTTGTATCATATTTTAAAAAATGTAAAAATATTTATATAGTAGGTAATATAATAAAAGGCATACAATACTACATTAATGCATACAATACACGTCTGGTGATTACCTTCTTTGAACAAATGTGATGATAGTCCTCTTTTTGTATTAGCTGAATAATCAACTGCTCCATTGTGACAGCCATAACTATGTTGGTCAGGACAGGGGCCCACTGGGCACCTCCAAAGATGAAGTGTGAGACTTTGCAGTTTGAGCTAGAAGACTAGTTTCGATAGCCAAGAGCTCTGTCAGTTATCTTTTGTGGATTAGCCATGGGTTGGGAAGAAAGGGAGAAATACTTAAGCATGCACCAAACTCTGCATTATTTAGGCTTTTCTAGACAAGTATCACATTAAACTGCACAGCATGTAGCATAAAGAAATCCCAGTCTTAACAGGAAATAGCTTTTATGGAAACATAGAACGAGTGATGGAAAAGACCTAAGTCATCTAGTTCTCGTTTCCAGTGCATGGTTGTTCCCTGTTATGTACTTGTTAGTGTTCTGTCAGTAATTTTCAGCAAGCTATGACCATTTTCTGGCTATTGTCCTCCACCCTGAACCCCCTCCCCCCCATTTCCAATAAAATTTTTTTCTGGCCTCAGGCCTTTGATCAGAGCCACATGGGTAGCTTTTTGTTTCTTACATTTTTTTCAGAAGAATTGTGGTATGTTTGTGACTTTCTGCACGCCATATTTACCATGGTGATGTAATTGTTTTGTACAAAGTATTCCTTGCAAGGTGTCATTCTAAAAGTCTTGATCAACTAAACATTAATATCTCATTGAATTGTACGTGCTGTATTTGTATGTGAAGTTATGAAGTTTTGCTATGTACATGTTACTGAAAGATGATGTAAAGACCCACAACTAGCCTTTCAGGTACAAGAGAGAAGAAGCTAGCTAGACTGTGCTAATGGACCAAAAAAGAGCTTGTCCTTCCCTGGGGACTCCTCAGACAGCCTATGAATAATGGCTGCTATGACTCAGCAAGGCATGCAAGGGAATGTGACCAGATCACATGATACTGAATGTCATTTTGGTACCTCTACTTGTCTACAAACTGGGCTGGGAACTTGGCTTGGAACAAAGGGGTTCCTGCCATATGGAAAAACTCTACAAGGGGGGAGTGACTTCCTGACTAGGACTTGCTCCCCTACAAGACAACACCTGGAAACACTGGAGAAACAAAGACTAATCTAGGGAAGAAGGGTCCCTGCGGGAAAGAAGAAAGACCTGTGTAAAGAGGCTAAAATCTGCTTGTATTAGTCAGAATGAGATATTGCTGTTTCAAATCCTATCCAGTTTGAGACTTAGATTGCAATTTTGTTTGTTTGCTAGGTAATCTACTTTGATCTGTTTGCTATCAATTAAAATCTCCCTTTCTGTAGTTAATAAACCTGTTTTGTGTTAACCAGTGTTATTGAGTGAAGTGTTAGGGAATCTTCGCTTTGTTAACAAAGGCTTGTGCATATCTCCCTTGCATTGAGGGGGAAAGTCGACTATTTAATGAGCAGACCCCTGCGCAGTGCAAGATGGTATAATTCTGGGTTTATACTCCAATAGCAGTGCAAGGCTGCGGAGCTGGGAAATTGGCTGGTACCTTTATTGTTGGTCTATAAGTGGCTTAGGTAAAGCACTCAGATGACTTAATTGGGTGTCAAGTATCAGAGGGGTAGCCGTGTTAGTCTGGTTCTGTAGAAGCAGCAAAGAATCCTGTGGCACCTTATAGACTAACAGAAGTTTTGCAGCATGAGCTTTCGTGGGTGAATACCCACTTCTTCGGATGCAAGCAGATGCACGAAAGCTCATGCTGCAAAACTTCTGTTAGTCTATAAGGTGCCACAGGATTCTTTGCTGCTTAATTGGGTGTGTGGCACCACCTGCTATTGGGTTGTATGATGACAGGCCTGGAGAGGCTGGCTAGGTCTCATCATCAGAGTAGTGTGAGAGAGATCAACCCAGCTGAATTGTTAGTGGGCACAGAGGTTCAAACAGATCCCAGACTGCACCTTAGGGCTACAACAAATCTCCATGTTGTGCTTGTTAGTATTCACTGTCTCCTTTAATGCTTAGCACCTAAATGACTTACATTTTCTAAACTCTGTGTAAATTAATTTGTCTCATAACCACCATAATGTAGATTTCTTAGAGCTCCAGTATTTGATTACTTGAAATCTTATACTTTTGTACTTTGACTTGGTCTTCATCAAGCACTGCTCTCTCTAATCTCTTCTTAGATAATCATCTTGTCTCCTTCAGTTACCTATCATACCACCACCATGCCCTCGCACTTAGTCTCAGTCCATCTGCTCTCGGCTCTCTCTTCTCTTCCATTAATAGGGCTGGTGATTCTGTGTGTGCTTTGCTCTCTTCTTATATTGTGGCTAGGGAAATTAAAGTTCAGCATTTCATTTCAGTTGCAGAAAAATGCAGATTTTTATATTTTATCAGAGAATTTAGGTTTTTTTTAAATCATGGAAAAATTATCATCAAGGATCCTAGTTATCATTGGTGTACAACGTCTGTCTCTTAGTTTTTAATATAAAGAGACAGAAAATCTAGCACTTCCCTTAGTAAGTTGTTCCAGTGTCTAATTACATTAACTGTTACAATTTGCAATGTGTATTTTTCCAGTTTGCATCTGTCTTCATTTTTACATCTTGTTATCTTTGTTTACTGGATTAGAGTCCCCTAATATCAGAAATCTTCTATTCATGTAGGTACTTAGACTGCAGGTACTTCTTAACTTTCAAGTAGGTCATGATGTCTGGTACCATGATGTTCTTCTTTATATTCTGAATAAATTCTCTGGCAAGAACTCAATCCATAGTGGTTTCTCTTGTAGTTGAGATATGAATATCCAGATGTAAATTCAACTTGTCACTGCTAAAATAATGGAAAATAAGTATCAAGTTCCCCACTACTGGTTTCTCCTGTCCACAAGAAGATTATACAGTCTAAAAGCACATCTAAAGACAGCATGATATCACTTCTGTGATCAGAGGCTATTTTACTTAAGCAGAAGTCACTTGCAGTGTAGGATGAATCTAAAACTCTTCACACCTTAAGTTGGCTTCCCAATCTTTGCTAATGTATGGCACCAGAATGCTCTGTGATCCCTTGCATTAACCATGACCTAGTCTTCTTTCTATGTACCTGATGTGATTGTTTAGATCTAATCTTCTGTGGCTGAATAGTAGGAATTATACGGTGTTCTGTAGGCTATCTCTTACCATTTTTGTGATTTTGTTTTTTAAGCCCCAGCACATGGGACGTGCCATTGTGATGGTTTTATCATGACCATGTCTTCTAAACTGATCAAAAACTACTTTTTAGGAGGGCCATGAGACTCTTGGATCTGAAAAGCTTTTCATGCTTTCCTACGAATCAGCAGACATGAAATGTACCTGAGTTTTGAAATGATTCTTGTCATTCTTTACTGGTATTTATAGTGTTCATAATAGCAGCCACTTCCTGCAGCTCCATTGGCTGGGAACAGCAAACTGCGGACACTGGGAGCTGAGGGGCTCCGTGCCTGTGAATGCTCCAGGTAAACAAAACATCCAGGCCCGCTAGCAGCTTACCTGATGGGGCAGGAGCCAAAGTTTGCCAACCCCTAAAATATAGGGTCAGCTTATGAAAGGGTCATACAGTTTTTGCTATTTTTTACCTAACCATCTTGGGGGGTCAGCTTATAAACGAATGGGCTAATGAACGAGTATATATGGTAATCAAGTTCTTACCTTTTTGGAGATTCTACAGCTATGATCTTCTACACAATGCTCTTGTGAGCAAAATCTCCCAAACAATGGTGGTCTTTTCCTTCAGACACCTTTTATCAGAGAATTTAGGTTTTTTTTAAATCCTTTCAGTGCCTCGCCTATTTCTGAAGGGACAGCTCCCACTAGTCAAAATGAAAATACTAAAAATACAAAATTAAAACACAGTACAACATCTAAATTCACTTCTGAATACAATATTTTGCAATATAAAATTTCATCAAATACATTAATTTGAGGATCCTCCCAGCAACTCAAGATGTTGTATCTCTGCTGACTCCTGAGGATGAATCTGAGGTTGGGTGGAAGAATCAGGAAATTGACATCTGCAAAACTTCCTCCGTTTCAGCGATAGAAGTAATTGGTGGTAAAAGCAAGCTTTTATTCTGTATGGGGACCAGCCTGTACAGGGGGACACAGCGCACACTTGGCCAGTGAATTACACAACCAATTGTGAGACTGCACTAGAATGTTGGGTATTTTGATTTCTGGATTTTATTCCTGGTTCTGGGAGCAGAGTTTGGTCAAATGGATAGGTGGTGCACTACCAAGCATATAATTTGGTATATTCCTTCCTTCTGAAAGGCAGTGTGTGTATTCAAATGGATGAGACTTGGGTAAGTTTAGATACTGGGGGGTTATTCTGAGCTCATCCTGAAGTGACCTTTTGCAAATTATCCGTTATCTGTACATTAGGGGAATGATAAGTAGTCTTCCTCTGCACTTCGGGACTCTTATTAACAAAGGCTTAATACTCTTACCTTTGGGAAACTAACAGCAGTCGTAAGAGCTGGGACTTGAAGGCTTGTGCTTTCCTGGCTTGCAGTTCAGTGCAACTTCCCCTAAGCTGCAGTGTGCATGTGTGTGTTCACTCATAGTTCTGGATTCAAAATTATGTTAAACAAGTTAAAATTGAGTACATATCCTTAACATAAAAGTAAAAACATTAGAGATCTCATGTTTGTTTTTGAGATAGCTACCACAAGTCAGGAAATTCAGTGGGAAGGTTACACTTTAAAAAAATTCAAAAGTTAAGGTGTGGAAATGCACATTGACGGCTTCCATACAACCATAATTCTGTCCTGTGGGTTGGCAGTTTCTTGGAAAAACTAGTTTAGGATAGGGTGCTGGTAAATATTGTCTTAAACTAGGAAAATCAAAATCATTCCTAGAATATATTAATGAAAAGTACTGGAAAATATTTAGCATTTGTATGCTAATTTTGCAGTGATATGGTCTGTTTAACTTTTAATTAAAGGAAATAAAATTTTAAAAAGCCTGAACTTAAAGCTGTATGCTAATACTTTGGCTACCTGAAACAGAAACTGGAACTTCTGAATCTGGGAATTCCATTTTTTTTGTTTAGCAAATAAAATTACATGTTTTCTAAGCAAGGTGAATTCTCAGATTCAGAAGTTTCAGTTGCGATTTTAGGTAAACTGCCTAACTGTCCAGTCTGGTACTCTGTTGATCTGGCTGTGTGGGGAGGGCAACTGAACTCAGTGAGTAGAGGGACTTAAGTCAAAATATTTCTAAATGAACAGAGAAAGAAGACCACTTGACCCAATTCACGGCTGACTTAAAAAAAAATAAGAGAGTTAATGAAGACAACAGAGTCTTAAATGCAGAAATTGCAAAAGTACAAAAGAGATTTAATGAGGCAGTTACTCCTGTACACGTTGACCAACCTCCTTCATCCAAAATACTCAGGAAAAAAATGGTCAGCTGAACAAGAAGAAATTGTAAGGCAGTGGTAGCTCAGCAAAAATATAGATTTTTTTTTCCTGTATTTACTTGCATTTAAAGTAGAAGGCACTCTAAATCCAATATTTCATCTTGAAGGAAAGTTTCCCATGTAACATGGTAGAAAAATCCAAAGAATGTTGATATTCCATCTGGCTTCATAGAACTGTTTGTGCAGTTGCACCAATGGCTAGCAAGTTCAGCAAGCATAGACTGAATCTTTTCAAACTTTGGATACATTCACTCAGTACAAGAATAGGCTTCGTCTATCCACTGCATGAAAGTTGGTTTTCTGCTACAGAAGACTGTGTGGTCAGTTGGACCTGCATTGGTAGTCTGCAATGCTGTATGCTTCTGATTGATTAATGTATCAGTCCTACAACTCTGCATTGTCATTTTAAATCAATGATGTTTTTTGACTTTTGTTAATATATTGAAATGAGTCATGATTAAGGCCAAACCTAATTCATGATATTGTGGAAATTACAGCCCCCACAATATTAGGCTTTCACATTTTGTCGGCTGCGTGGGGCTGACAGTGGGAGCCCTAGCGGATGGGTCCCGCTGTCAGCGCCGTGCATGGTAGGGCTCCTGCTGTTACGCTGTTAGCCCAGCGCATTAATGACTGTAAGGGTACGTCCATACTACCCGCCCGGGTCGGCGGGTAGCGATCGACTTCTCGGAGTTTGATATATCGCGTCTTATCTAGACGCGATATATCGAACTCCGAACGCGCTCCCATCGACTCCGGAACTCCTCCACCGTGAACGGCGGTGGCGGAGTCGACGGGGGAGCCGCGGACTTCGATCCCGCGCCGTGAGGATGGGTAAGTACTTCGAACTAAGGTACTTCGAGTTCAGCTACGCTCTTCGCGTAGCTGAACTTGCGTACCTTCGTTCGAACCCCCTCTTCCCCCCCCCCCCCCAGTGTAGACCAGGCCTAATATAGTTGCAGCCAAATGTCTGGTTATATTCTCTTCTCTCTTCCCACCCCTCCCCCCGGCAAAAAAAAAAAAAAAAAGGCATTCGGTGTGTGTTTTGTTCCAGCAAATTTTTCTTAAATAGGCCTTCTCTGTCTTTCCAAATTACCACAATTAATAAAGGTCCATTATTACTTTTCCATGTTTTTCTATGTCTTGTGCACAACTCAGCTGCAATTATTTGACAAACATCCCGTGATTCAAGTAGAGCCTTAGGATGTACAACTTCCTTGAGAAAATATTGAACCAAAATGCATACAGACATTGATGGTCAGTATTATAATTACATATATTAGTATTACACCCACTGCAGTTTTACTTTTTATTTGTACAGCCCTATGTTAATCTCTGAATCTACTTCCCTGTGTACCTACAATTTGAATATATAACTAAAACTAAATATAATGTAGTAAGCGTTAAATAGTTTTTAAAATAGAGAATGCCTTAAACTTGGACTAATTAGTTTTTCTTGGAGTGATTAATGATTTTACCTGGTAAAACCACCTCTAATACATACCATGCTATTGTAGGATGTCATAAAATACTTTCATATTAGTTCAGAATTGTTCCAGATTAGTCTAAAGTCATCAGGTTTTCTGCCATGGTGTCACCATCATTCTCTTTTGGAACAATAGGAAGAAACGGCTGGTTTTGAAATAGGGCAGCTTTGCTAAAAGCAGTCTGTAGCTTTGCTGTCATTGAGAATAGGAGATGGCAGCTACTTTGAAAGAGGGCAGTCTTGGAATTTTGTGTAGAAGAATGTTCAGCTTCAGCTGAAGAAACATTCAGTTACAACAGCAATGAAGAATAACCATATAAAAATAATCCTTTTTAAAAAAAAAAAAATCTTCAAATGAGGCCAGTGCCTGAAATTTCAATGAATGAAAACTATATAAACAGTTTGAAGTGTCTGCATTAAGATAACTTGGGTCAAAAAATGGTGATGTGTAGGATACTAGATTTCTTACGGGAGCCATTAAAATTTTTTTAATTCGAACTAACAGACTTACTCTGGATACAGAGTGAATTTTCTAATAATTTGCTAAGTATTGTAGCTTTAGAAACATCTCAACTTTATATGTAACAAAATGTTTGTATTCTACAAAATGGTTTAATTCCTGCTTTAAATGCAAAACTCAATTCAACTTTAACTGTAGAACTGTGATTGGTGCTTTGTGTAATATATGTATACCGTTTTCCTGAAGATGTGGTAATGCGTGACCAGGCTGCCAAATGTCATGTAAGATGTGGCAGTTTGGGAGGTTTCGGCCAATTGGGCTGCCTGGGTAGAGACTGGAGGGCTCCAAACTCCCTCTGCTCTGTTTAGGGGACTTCAACAGTGTTATGGAGTTTGGCTGGATTGGCAGCAAAAAAACACTTCTTGCTTTTTAGTCACTGTGGGGAGGAGTGGCAGCCACTCCCCCAGCATCTTAGTGGAGGGGGAGAGTTTGGCTCTGCACATCTCAGCTCACCTTTTTTCCCATGACCCTGTACGAAACTATACCCCACAGCATTTTAAGTTTTGGATATTTGGTGTAGTGTGTGGGTTGAAAGAAGGTATTTTGGTAAAGAATGTGATGGAAGGTGGAATTCTCTGCAGGAGGACAAAGTTAGGGTTGTTTGGGCATTGGCTGTGGTAGCAATAAGATGTGCCTGAGGATGGAGGAAAAAAAGTGTATACTCTTGAGCCACCTAGTTTTTCACTTCTTTGCTGTTGTTGGTGTGTCATGTACATTGTGTGTTGCAGTCCTGATTGATTCACAACTAAATTTTGTACACTAGATGGGGTGGACATTAGGAAGTGCAGCTGCTGACTGAAGATTTGATCAGTCAGCAGCTGCTTACATAACCTTTCTTTCATGCTCAGCTGCACAGAAGACCTTTTCATAGAAAGGTGAAATCTAACAGAAAAATGTAGCTTCTGACAGATTGTGTGCTTGGGCCATGATACTTGTGCGCACTGCGCACAAAGTTTATACATTGGCAACTCTTGGTGAAAATCTGCATATCATGGTATGTATTGGTGAAAATCTGCATATCAATACTTTTTTTTTCCAAGTATGAATTTAGTCTGCAGGAGTGGGATTTACTTGACAGCCCTAGTAAATGAAGTTCTCTGTTTACAGAATGGTAGCAGGGCAGACCTCCATAAGAACTTAAGCAGTCATGGAGTAAGAGAGAAGTCCTTTCATGGATCAGTAAATGGTTAAACAAGAGGAAATAAAGGATAGGCATAAGGTCAGTTTTGAGAATGTAAAGTGGTAAATAGTAGGGTACTCCAAGGATCCATACTGGGATGTGTACTGTTCATCATATTCATAAATCTTGAAAACAGGGTAAACAGTGAGGTGGCAGAGTTTGTGGATGATACTAAATTACTCGGATACTTAAGTCCAAAGCTAACTGAAGAGTTACAAAGGAATCTCACTACACCTGGTGGCTGGGCAACAAAATGGCCGATGAACTTCAGTGCTGGTAGGTGCAAAGCACATTGGAAAACATAATCCCAACTATACCTACAGATGATGAGCTCTAAATTAGCTATTACTACTCGCATAAGATCTTGGAGTCATAGATAGTTTTGTGAATACATGTGCCCCGTGAGCCATGGCAGTCAAACACACTAACAATGTTAGGAACCACTAGGAAAGGGATAGATAACAGAACAGAAAATATCACGATGTCACTATATAAATTCATGGTACACCCACATCTTGAATACTGCACGTGGTTCTGGTTGCCTCATCTCAAGAAAGATATTAGAATTGGAATAAGTACAGAGAAGGGCAACAAAAATGATTAGGGGGATAGGGAGGAGAGATTAAAAAGGATAGGTCTGTTCAGCTTGGAAAACAAATGACCAAGGGAGGAGGATATGTTAGAGGTGACGAAAGTGAATACAGAAGTGTTGTGTACCCCTTTGTCTTATAACACAAGAACCAGAGGTCACCCAATGAAATTAATAGGCAGCAGGCTTTAAACAAAAGGAAGTATAACTTTACAGAACACACAGTGAACCTCTGGAACTCATTGCCAGGAGATGATGTGTGAAGGCCAAAAGTATAACTGGGTTTAAAAAAGAATTAGATACGTTCATAGAGGATAGGTCTATAAATGGCTATTGGTCAAGATGGTTAGGGTTGTGACCCCATACACCAGGCATCCCTAAACCTCTGATCTCCAAAAGCTGGGATTGGGCCACAGGGGATAGATTACTTGCTAATTACCCTGTTCTCTTAATTCCCTCTGAAATGACTGGAATTGTCCACTGTTGGAAGACAGGATCTCTGTGCTATATGGTCCATTGGTCTGAGTCAGTAGGGCCAACCTACCCCTATGTTTTGCATTAGATCTACTCAGGATGCCGAATTGTACAATTGGTTTGTTTTTAAGATATTGGTTAACGATGAGTGTCTGGACTACCAAGAAGAAATTTCAGCTTGAGCCCAGCTTCAAAAAAAATCATTTTTAAAAATTTATGAAGAGAACTCAAAGTACACTAGAAAAAAATTCAGCAGCATAAAAAAATCGTGTGGAACTTCAGTGGAAGACTTCATCTAATTTTAGAGACAAACCAGAAGTGTGCCCCTTTAAATTTATTTTGTAATTCAGCCTCAACTGTGGAGCCACAACCAGTCATCTCTCTAATCCAACATACAGAGTAAAACAGGAAAATATTACTGGTGGTTGAACATATTGTAGTTAGGTTTCTTAGGCAAGTTACTTGATTGGCAGCTTTAACTGCAACTGCAACTCTGCTTGCTCAATTTAACTTTAGATGTTCACTACCTCAAAGCGGCAGCACAGCTCTAATCTTCGTTTATGATGGACATAATTGCTTTTTCTTTCCTTGGCTTCTTAAATTCGTATAACTAAACTCCTCTAGAATGCGAAATAGCATCTTTCTCTTTCAAAACTGATGATTTGATTCTGATCCAATGGCACTCCAGTGGCATTGAAGTTTGCTTTTACTCCAGTCTTTGGAGAAAAGTGTCATGGGGGTGGAAGGGCAGAATATCCCTGCAAGTGGTTCATTCTTTGCTGTCTCCCTTACAGCTTGCACCCAGTTTTCAGGTGAAGCTAAACTCTGTGCCAGAGAGGACCCTTATTTGTGTTTGTTGCAGCAGTGGCAAAGCTGATATAGCTGCATCTGTGTTCCAGCAAATGTCTTTGGGGATAGAGAATCTTGGTTTTTTTTTATGTCTCTTGAAGCTCACGGACCGCTTTTGCCACTATACAAACTACAGTTTTTTCCATCATTTAATGTTGTCTGTTGTATTATTCTGAATTAATGCAGTCTGAATCAGTAAGGGAGGCGTATCTAATGGCTTGTTTTAAACTGTTCTTAGTTTAGCTTATGCTACTCTTGGTTAACTAGCATTTTTTGAGATGGCACTGTTTCAAGCTTCAGACCAAAATCCTAGCTTAAATTAGGGTGACCAGATGTCCCAATTTTATAGGGACAGTCCTGATATTTGGGGCAGTCCTGATATATTGGGCTTTTTCTTATATAAGCTCCTATTTACACATCCATGAGAATGATTAAAGGTTTAGAGAATGTGCTTTATAGTGACACTCAAGGAGCTCAAACTGTTTAGATTAACAAAATGAAGATTGTGGGGTGACTTGATCAGTCTATAAATACTTGGGGAACAAATATTTGACAATGGGCTCCTGAGTACAGCAGATACACTCCAATAGCTGGTAGCTGAAGTTAGAAAAATGCAGTCTGGAATTTTTAACTGTTAAAGTAATTAACCATTGAGGCAATTTCCCCAAGGATTGTGGTGGATTCTCCATCACTGGCGATTTTTAAGTCAAGATTGGATGTTTTTCTAAGAGATCTGCTCTAATTTATACAGGAACTAATTCAGGAAAGCCCCGTTGCCTGTGATAGGTCAGACTAGATAATCAGAAAGATCCATAGCCAAAAGGAACCAGTGAGTCTGAGGTGTTGGCTATAGGCTTTCTCCTAAAATTTCCATCAGTTACCACCAGTCCATTCCACTGCTGGTAGCAACTGTCGAAATGCTCATGTAAACAAGCGACCTGTGGTCTTCCCATGGTGGGATCTTCACTTGCTCAGGTCTAGGTTATATGATGCTTGGGATGTTAGTGACTAGTTTGTCTACAGTAAAACTGACACCATTGGTAGAGCAGAATTGGAGGTATTAATTTTGAAGACCTCTTTGGAAGAAGCTAGCATAGTTAAAGCTTTTAAGTATTGCTCCAACTTTACTGCTCAAGCAACTGACCATTAACCACCTTCCTGTAACCAGGGCCTGGCCCCGGCCCCTTCTCCGGAGGGAATACTTCAACAGGTGAAGAGGAATTTAATGAAAACACTTAAAATATTTGTTAATACTATTCAAAGGCTGTGTTGAGTATGTCTGGACTGCCTGTGCCTGCAGTGAGGATTTATAAACGATAGCACCAGAAACTTTGTTTTTCTCTTAAGCTCAGGTAGTATTGACAGTTATCCTAGAAGCAAAACCAAAAACTTGGAGTATTCAAATGAGCACAAATTCTCAGTGTAAGCTATAGCTTTTCTCAGTAGTTCCAGAGGACAGAGATATAGATGGTTCAAAGTGATGCTCAGTCACAGGCTGAGCTGGAAAATCATTGGTTTTGGTTGATGGTATTTATGAAGTCCTGTTGAAGTCCACCTCTGTTGCATGTGATTTTTCTCTTCCTTGCTCCAAGATGAAATTGACTATTTTTAGTATCTACTTAGTATAATTGTTCACAGTGTTAAGTGTTGATATTAGCAAAAGCAAAGTCTAAGAAGTGTGCCTTGCAGATGAAGCAGAAAGTGGATAAGGTGTGTGGTGTTTTAGTTCCTTTGGGAGATCATTCCACAACATCAAACTGAACTTTACTGTGTAGTACACATGTTCCAAGTATTTGTTTAGGGGCTTCCATACTAGTCATCTTTTGGCACTCATCTTTCTTCCTGGCGTTGCTTACTACTTCTAGTTCAGTGGCTCTCAACATTTCCAGACTACTGTTCCCCTTTCAGGAATCTGATTTATCTTGCGTACCCCAAGTTTCACCTTGCTTAAACTACTTACTTCTGTATTTTTGTGTCTGATTTTTGTAAGCATCAGCCCACTATTACTGAAAAATTGTTTACTTTCTCATTTTTTACCATATAATAAAATAAATCAACTGGAATATAAATATTGTACTTGTATTTCAGTGTAGAGTATATAGAGCAGTATAAACAAGTCGCTATGTGAAATTTTAGTTTGTACTGACTTTGCTTGTGCTTTTTATGTAGCTGGCCGTAAAATTAGGCAAATATCTAGATGAGTTGATGTACCTGTCCCCTGAAAGACTTCTGTGTACCCTGGTTGAGAACCACTGTTCTAGTTAATCATTAAGAACTATCCACTATCCCCTTAGAAGAAGGCAAAATGGGTTTCCAGAAAGAGGCATTCTTCAAAGGTTACATTCACAGATAAATACTGTGAGTCAGCATGTCATCTGAGGAGATGTTAAATATGGAAAGTAAGTGTTTCTGCTTTTACAAAGGCATTAGGAGTTCATGGCTGCTGAGCTGTGTTTTTTAGTTTGAAAGAGGTACTTTTTTCTTAAGCTTCTTCTAAACACCATTATTATACGACCCCATGCAGCTATACTGGTATAGAAGTGCTTATACCGTGTAGCCTATTCCTGTAAAGGGAATAAACACTGGAGAATAGCTAGTGTAACTGCATCCAGTTGTACTGGTAAGGGTTATACTGGTACAACTATTTGATTAACCAAAACGGTTTATACCAATACAAAATCTTGCGGTGTTAAACAACCAAATGTACTTGACTGCATTCTTCTGTGTCCTCAGTAGAAAGGGTATTTGATGGGTGTTTGTAGGATTGGGTTCTGTTTGGCAAACTCATATCTTTTTGTCCCCTTAACGCTTAACCAAATACACAGCCTATAAAATTATTATTGTCTGTAGCTTCCTATATTTTTCTGAAGATATTTAGAAAGATTGTTCATAAAAATTGTTTTAAAGAATAATCTTAAGTAACAGATTCCTGAATGAAGCATAAATTGTGAGTGGGATAGTGTGTACACATACCTGGGTGTGCAAAAGGAAAGACTTTTTCCCCCCAGTCAATGCTTCTGGCAGAAAATATTCTTAAAATCCTGTTATCACTTTTCATGAGCCAGTTAGCAACCATTGTACAAGTGCTGGAAAAGATTATTCTAAAGCAGTGGTTCTCAACCTTTTCAGACTACTGTACCCCTTTCAGGAGGCTGATTTGTCTTGCATACCCCAAGTTTCACCTCACTTAAAAACTAGTTGCTTACATGTATCTTTGTTTGATTTTGTCAGCACATTATTACTGAAAAATTGCTTACCGTCTCATTTTTACCATATAATTATAAAATAAATTGAAGTATAAATATTGTACTTATGTTTCAGTGTATAGTATCTAGAGCATCATAAAACAAATTGTATGAAATTTTAGTTTGTACTGACTTTGTTAGTGCTTTTTATGTAGCCTGTTATAAAATGAGGCAAATATCTAGATGAGTTGATGTACCTGCTGGAAGACCTCTGCGTACCTCCAGGGGTACATGTACCCCTGGTTGAGAACCACTGCTCTAAAGTACACTTGTAATCTGCATGCAACAAATTTACCGGACCACCATGTGGCACCAACTATCAAGTCAACCAATGAATCTTGCAAGGCTGGTTATATGGATAATGGTTTTGTCTTTGATTAATCTGGTGCTGGAATGTCTGTAGAGTCAGACTGTGTCTATACTAAAAATGAATCAGTATAGTAATGTCAGTTAGGGGCATAATATTTTTGGCAATATTTCCTTGTTGGCAAAAGCTGTTATGTAGATGCCAGCATAAAAGTGCTTTTGCCAGCATAGTTTATTTTGCTATAAAGTATACTGGCAAAAGCATTCTTTTGCCTGTATAACTGGTTAGGCGTGGGAAAGGCTGACTTGATGATAAATATTTTGAGATTAAATTATGTATCAAAACAAGATACTAGACAATAGCAGAGCCAATGCAAGCACTTCCTTCTCAGTTAACATAACCTCTATCACCTGGATAATCCTCAGTAAGAGGTAAGAAACAGACGACTGAAATCTAATCCATAGATAAAATGTTTTTCCCTCCCTTTCTACATCATTTTTAAGAGCTACTACTCCAACCACAACCTCTGAATCTGCCTTCTGAACGTTAATATTGGTGGCATTTGCATATTTAGACTGAACGTTCTTCATGACTTCCAGTTTAAGGTGTGCCTTTCTGGAACAGACCAGAATGAGCACTAGTCTGTCAATTTTCAGAGCACAATGCAAACACCATCTTTTCTTACTATCTATCTCTGGTAACAGGGAAGGATGGGGAGGAAGGGCATCAAATTTTCAAGCATTCAGACATCTAGGATGGTAAGAACAGAGTTTGATAGTTTTATGCTTCTCTTAAAATTACACTTTACATACACATGCTAGTGCTGTATAAATACCTAAGTGACAGTTAAGTGTCATAAATATGTGGACCTGTCCAAAATAACTAAATTCCATCAATATACATTATTAAAAGTTATCTAGTACTCTATTCTAGATTAGTGGTGCATATGGAAGACAAGCCCATTTATGACTACAAGCACAAAAGGTTTTAAGAGGCAAATAAGTGAGATTAAAATTCAAATAGCTTTCATTCAAGAAAGTGAACACAAACAGAGTAATGTGCATTTCTGCAGTAAAATACCTGTCAACATTTCACAATTGTAATAGCTGAATGTTCTTAGCAAATAATAATTTAGACTTGAAATTTTTGATATTTCTGATCATGAAGAAAATGAGACATGTGTAACCTCTGATTAAAGTAATTGAAATGAGAAAAAGGATGACTTGAACAATAGACTTCTGTTATCCTCAAATATGCTTTCATTGTTGAAATAAAAAGATCCTGATGTGTAGAATTTGCTGCTTGTATAACATGGGCTATTTGTTCAATAGTCCAAATTTAATTTTGAATATAATTCTGTTGGATAGTTAGCCCACATCACATATACGTACTTTGAAATTATTTGAATCTTCATGATTTTTAATTCATATTTGTTTTGTTTTATTAATAAGACAAGTGAAGACTTATGTAAGTAGTAGACTCTAAATTTTCTGATGAAATTAATAGTTTACGTTTGTGGTGTTTATGAATAGAAGTCACTCCTACAGATGAGGTATTTTGAATATAGTTTCTGATTTTGTTTGCCTTATGTGTTCTTTAAATAAAGTATTTTCTTCTGTTGTCGCAAAATTGGATTGAAAATATCAGTGACTATGTAATTAAGGTTTCAGAGTAGCAGCTGTGTTAGTCTGTATCCGCAAAAAGAAGGTGGCACCTTAGAGACTAACAAATTTATTTCAGCATAAGCTTTCGTGGGCTACAGTTTACTTCTTCGGATGCATAGAATGGAACACACAGACAGAAGATATTTATACATACAGAGAACATGAAAAGGTGGAAGTACCCATACCAACTAAGAGGCCAATCAGTTGAGATGAGTTAGCAGCAGCAGGAGAAAAAAACCCTTTGAAGTGATAATCAAGATGACCCATAGATGGTGCGAGGAGAACTTAACATGGGGAAATAGATTCAATTAGTGTAATGACCCACCCATTCCCAGTCTGTTTAAACCTGAGTTAATTGTATCTAATTTGCACATTAATTCAAGTTCAGCAGTCTCTCTTTGGAGTCTGTTTTTGAAGTTTTTTTGTTGCAAAATTGCCACCTTCAAGTCTGTCACTGAGTGGTTAGAGAGGTTGAAGTGTTCTCCCACTGGTTTTTGACATCAGGAATCATAACATGGCTCCCTGCCTGCCCTGCCCCTGTGCCGCTCCAGGAAGTGACTGGAACGTAGGGGAGCAGGGGCATGGGGGGTGTGTGTTGCTGTTGCTTCAGGCACCGCCCCCAGCATCTCCCATTGGCCGGGAACAGGGAACCACGGCCAATGGGAGCTGCTGGAGGCGGTGCCTGAAGAAACATCATCACACACCCCTGCGCCCTTCCTCCCTCAGGTTCCGTCTGCTTCCCAGAGCGGTGCAAGGCAGGGAGGGAGCCTGCCCCGCTTCCGGTCCACATCGGGGTGGAGCTGCTCTAGGTAAACGCTGGGGGAGGGCGAGGGGGCTGCGAGGACCTCATGGGCCGCAGAAAATAACCTCGCGGGTCGCCCGCGGGCTGAGTGTTTGAGACCCCTGGTGTAGCTGCTTCCTTCTCCTCTCCCATGCTGAGTAGGTGCCAGGATCATTGAGAGTACATGAGAGACTGTCTACTCTAATCTCCATTGCCTGATACCAGTGTTTCCCTGACTGCCAAGTGGATCAGTTCCAGAGAGAGTTCTGCTCCACCTCAAGATGGAGCATGCTCAGTTCTTTCTGTGGGCAGTGCATGTACAGTCTTGGCAGCATGTAGGAGCTCTGTGAGGCACAAGCATGTGCAGTGCAGATAGAATATTTGGAGAATTTAGCTGCCAAACTTTAGCAAGTCTCTGAGCATGTGTGAACTGATATTTTCAGAGGCTTGTAACTTAGCCAAACTTGGATAGTTTTTCATAGAGACAGCAGAAGGTACTTATCTTAGAGTGGGGTGCTGTGATAGCCAAATTTCAAATCTTTTTTTCTAAAGCATGGAGACACTTGAACTTTTCAGTGAAACGATTCTAAGAAGTTTTAACATGAGTAAAATGTATTTTCCCCAATCTTGGTCTTGGAAGCAGCTGAACCATTTTAGGTGAAACTTTCCAGAAACATTCAGCATAACGTGAAAAGTTTCTGCCCAGATGATAAAGTTCTGGACAAATTATAAACAAAGTGAAATTAGGGTCATATAATTATAAGTGTTGTGGGCAACCTTAACAATAGGTGGCACACCAGCTCTGCCTGTAATATCTTAAAGTTGTATTTATACCTTAGGCCAGGGGTCTCAAAGTCCCGGCCTGTGGCCATCTGCGGCCCAATAACCCCCCCACTTTGGCCCGCGGAGGAGAAACACATGCAGCCATGCTGCTGGCAATGTCTGTTGCAGGTTCAACCCCCCCCACAGCTCCCATTGTCTCGGGGAGAGGGACAGAGATACCATCATTAGTCACCAGCCAGAGTCAGTCATGGTGCCAGAATCATTAGTTGCTGGGCAGAGTCAGCCATGGAGGCAGCGTCACTTTTTCCCACAATGAATATAAACAAGGTAAAATACTGAACACAACTATCTGATGCACACCTTGCTGCAATCCTGAAGGTTTCAATTGCTCAGTCACTGAGGCCAAACATCAACAAATTGACAGAGCTGAAGCATTGCCAGGTGTCTGGCAAACACTAAAAACTCTCTGGCAGGCAAAGAATTGTATAAATTTGTATGACAGCTTTATTTCTAAGAAATTTGAAATAAACAATTCAATGTAAACGTTTTCTGAACATAATCTTCAGTGACATTATTTGCCTGCTGGGAGGATTTGAGGACTGGCAATGGCCCTAAGGTAACTTGAGTTTGGGACCCCTGCCTTAGGCCATGAAATAATAAGCTTTACCCTTTGAACTACCCAGCTCCCTACAATTTATTTGTAGGAATGTAATTAGCTGCATGCAAATAACTTTTAATTAACTCCTGATTAAATATTCTAAGTCATGGTTTACTCACTTATAGACAGTCAAATTTTCATAGAGGTTTAATGTGGGGCTATGTTTGCCTTTATTATATTCCCCCACCCTACAACTATCCTCAGTTTCCTCCCATGACCAAAAGTTCATCATCCCAGAATGGATTGCTGGATAACTTGTGTAACAGGATATCCTGTATCTTCCATTCTATTTGGCTTATGGACCCAAAAAGGCTGAGACTTATTGTCCATGCTTTTTGTTCATTCCAACGATCTGGCGTCTGTAATAGGTGGAGGTTTTCATATGCAGACTTGGTAAAATAGTCTTAAAGCTAGATTGCAAGGGGTCAAGGAAGTTTGGTTTCAAGATGTTTATAAGATTCTTGATCTCAAAAGATGGTATTTTGAGGAGGCGTGTCACAGTTGCTTGAGGAAAGCTGGTATGCTTCGTTTCCATAGGAAGTAATCGTTTCTACTAAAGTACTAGCTGAGTGGCAGAAGTCTAATTTACAGGTGGTAAACTATTTCCTATGAAGGAAGCATTCGGCTTTTGTTAATGCTATACTGTTAACTTTTAGCTGTTTCATGCCAAAGGAACATGAATACAGGTAGCCAATTATCTGGCAGATTTTTTTTCCATAATTTGCCACTTAGTCTATTTTATCTATTTGCTATTTTAGTCTTAATCACACTAGCGACTTCAGAAATACTCTCCCTCCTTGATTTGCTCTCCTTTACGGTCATCTGTACTATCGGAAGGCTAACCTTCTAGGGGGTGGTTGAAGGATTTATGTGGGCAGTATCACTTAATTTTAGTAACATTTTTACACAGAGTTCTGCTCTATCTTACTCAAGTCTTTTGCATTCATGGATTCAGAGTTGTTTCTGCTTGCTTTAGGGCATATCTGCATGGACACTTACTGTGTGGCAAAGTAGGATGTTAATCTACTGTGCTCCAGTGTGGTGAGTACTGTCTGTCTGTGTGGGCCCTGCTTCTGCACATGAGAAATTCCCTAGTGTGCATTGACTTACTGCAGTCACTAGGGAACTTCTAGCACACAGCAGCAAGGTGAATACACAGGAAATTAGTATGCCAGACTGGAGTACTGTAGATTTACACCCTAGTTTGCCAAGCAGTAAATGTTCATGTAGACGTGCCCTTAGTGACCAAAATAAGCTCCTTATTCCTAGTAGTCCTGTAGAGTCAACACAGTTATGACAGCTAACTGGACAGCCTCTTCCATCTTGCACTTTACAAACAGAATTATCCACTAAGTTAGTTACGTCTCTGCACGCTATTAAAGACAGAGTGGTTGCAGAAGTGTTATAGGGGACCTAATTTGATAGCTTGCGATGTGAGATGGAAAGACCCTAGTCTAGAAGCCCAGGTTGCATTTGATTTGAGTAGATGCAGTCACATATTTCTTGTCAATGTGCATGCGCCAGCTCATTGAAGCCAGAGAATTTTGCCTGGCAGCACTCTTGCCCTACCTTGGCTATATAGGGTGGTGCCCACCTTGAGTGCAACCTCATTTTCTTCTCACTGCTGTAGCCTAATCGTAGACTATGTATTAATTATATTGATTACTTAAGAATCTCCAGTTATCACTTTGAGGGTTGACAGGTTCTTGCCCCAAGATCAGGCCCAATATTTAAATTATTATATAGTTGGGAACCCTGATGTGCACAGTTGCAATACTCACAATATAGACACCCTTTTATATTTACAAATGTAGTTTATTAATACATTCAAAAACAGGCTTTGGAGCTGTGCTCCAGCTCCAGGCAGAAACCTGCAGCTCCACTGCTCCGGAGCTGCTCTGCGCTCCAGCTCCGGACTCCACTCCAAAGCCCTGTTCAAAAAGAAGATTCAGATGGCAAGAGATTTATGGCTGAAGAAACACCTTTTGGAGCAGACCATAAGGCCCTTGTCTGATCAGTCACCTTCAGAACTAGCAAGTGATGCCACTCCATGTTCAGATTCTGCTGTTTTCCCGCAAGAGGAAGAAAAATCATTCTCGGTCCTCTGGTGCATTGAGGAAGAGGTCCCATAAGAGTAATCAGGGCCACTCAAGGACTCAGAAGATGAGGGAGAGTCTTCCTAAGAGGAGTGCTGATGGCACCATACTCCCTCTAGCACTCAGGATGGAGCAGGTCCATCTAACTACTTCCCAGAACTGTGGGAAAATCAGCGAGAGCTCACACTGTTAACTCCAGTTCTGGCTATGGGGTGTCCTTTGAGACTGTACCAATGATGTAGGTCCCAGTGCTGATTGTCTCCATGCTGGTGGCATATCAGGTGGCTTCAGATCTGCTTTGCTTCTCAGTCCCTGATTCTCTGCTAGTTCAGGAGTTTTCTGGTACCATTGTTTCTACTGTTTCATCTTCCATTGTGCCCTTGGCACCTTCTGGCCATGTCACAGAGGTGCTGGGTTCATTGGTGCTGCAACTTGCACCGTCCATGGTGGAATTGAGGGAGACACCAGGCCCAGCAGTAAAGGCCCTCTTGATGATGGTGAGTTCTTTGGAACAGTCATTGCCTGGCAGATCCCATTGTCAAGATTGGTACTATCCTTGGCAACAGTGGTGGTGCTTCCTCCAGAACCAGATGAGAATGTGTCTTGCTCGATACCATTGGTGCCAGTTCCCTATTACTCTTTGGCACTGATGCCTACCCTGTGTTGGGCTTTGGATGAATCAGAGCACTTGTTCTCCCTGTTGGGGCCGGCTGGCTCCCCCTTTGTCATTGGAGAATCTGTGGGACTCCTTGAGATCCAGGTTGGGGTTGTCCACCCTTTCATTGTCACCAATAGGCATCAGAGACCATCCTCAGATCACCATCTGTACTAAGATCAGCATAGATCCTGCAGTCAGGACAGAGGCACTTGGTCTGGTGCCTGCTGGCACCAATGGTAAATCTGTTTGCCCAGTCCCTCCTTGGAATCCTTGGGATGCTTCTCGGTCTTTGAGGTCCCATTCACTGACCCATTCTAGAGCAAGATCCCCTGCGCAACTGGTGACTCCTGTTCCCTGAACTAGCAGCTACATTGTTGGTGTAGCTAACTGCTTCTTTGTCTCCAGACAATTTGATGGTGCTGGCCTCCTTAATGCCCGTGAACTTCAAGGCATATCAAGGTCTCCTTAGATGTAAGGCCACTTTCTTAGGCATCCAGGCTGAATTTCTTCAGGAGAACACACAAGCTGCTGGATATTCTCCAACTATCAGCTCAAGGGCCAGTAGCCCTCCCAATAAATGAGGCTCTCTTGAAGCTGGCAGAGGCCCTCTGGAATACTCCCACTTCGTTGCCGCCCATGGTGAAGCATGCAGAGAAGAGGTACTTCGTTCCCATACTGGATTTTGAGGGTTTCTGCTCCCACTTGGCCCCTAAGTCTCTTGTGGTAACAGTAGCTAATGACAGAGCACAACAGGGAAGGTATACATCTATGCCTAAGGACAGAGTCCAAAAGGATGGACTTGATGGGGAGGAAGAGTTTTATACTACCTCTTTCCTGTAGATGCACATCACTAACTAGCAGGCACTGCTCTCTAAATACAATTTTGTTATTTGGGTGCCCACATCTAAGTTTGCAGACACATTGCCAGGAGCCTCCACGGAACACTTTGTCATTCATTGCAGAAGCCTGCATGGTAGTCAGACTTTTACAGTCAGCTCTAGATGTGGCAGATGCCTCAGCCAGAATTACGGCATCAGCTGTGATCATGAAGAGGGCCTCATGGCTGCAGAATTAGAGCATTGTGTCCGATGTGCAGCAGACCATTGATGACTTACCTGTTGATGGTAGGTTTTGGTTTCTAAAAAGATTGAGGTGTCCATCCTTTAAGGATTCCTGAGCTAGTTTGCATTCTTTGGAAGTTTATACTTTAGCTGTACAAAGACATCACTGCAGTGGTCAGCAGCAGTACTGCTTGCAGTATTTCTTCGGCCAGGTCTCTTTTCCTGTAAGGCAGTGGGACTACCCCAGGAGGGGGCATAGATCCCAGAGTCGAAGGCCCTCTGATTCTGGTTTTAGCCAGCTGGCCCATCCTCCCCTGGCATCCAGCAAGTGTTCATTTTGACTTGTGTATCCAGTGATACTGAGGGGCAAGTCCAGAAAAGAAGTTCTCTCATGTTTGTTCATGCTATGCTTACTCGATCGTCTAGGTTGTCCTAAACAGCAGAAAATCTTCATTGGCCCAACTCAAAGAATTGAGTTCATTGGGGCCTTGATAAACTCTATGAAGTTGAGTGTTTTTTGCCAACCAACTGATTCCACACAATCCTCCACCTATGCTGGAGCTACTGTGTCGACCCTCAACCACAGTCCGAGTGTTCCTGAGGTTGCTAGGCCCTAAGGCTGTATGCACATCCGAGTCTGAGGTTGTTTCTGTTTCTTTTGATTTTGTGGGATGAAAATCTTGCTATCCAAAAATGTCAGTTCTTCAGTGCTTTTAATTACTAAACTACATTCTACGTATATTTATTCGTTATTATGTGAATGTCTTTAAATTTTTATGATACTATAAACAATACCTATAGACTTGTGTATTTAGATCATATCTAGTAGTCTTTTCATCTACTCTAGGTATTTGTTCTATTTTACAACATTATTATTGTTGGATGTTTTGGTCAATGTTCTTGTCTGGGTTAGTTTACACATTCTTGAATAATCATTGCCTAGCAGGAGCAGCTCAAATACCACTGTCAACTTGAAGCAGAATGATGTGTGTCCATACATAAGCCTGAACTGAAAAACTTGACTTGGAATGCTAATATATCTTTGCAGTGTGTTTGGTGTTTTAAACTAAACCACTGATCGAGATAGTTGTTGTATACCCCATGAATCCGTGGCTGCTGCATTTGTTACTAATTACTCAGATATGGTAAAAATTGCAAAAACATCTTTTAGAGATTCGCACCGACGCTTGCATCTAATGCACATCCAATGGGATTAATTTAAGTGCAAGCAAGATCTTGCTGCTATTAATGAGTTCGGTTTTTACTGTGTGAAATTTCATGGAATTTCTGACTTGTGCTGTCTAAAAGGTTTTTCACATAAATTAGTTATAAAATGATAGACAATTGTAGGTAAAATTGCAACAGAGGTGGAGGAGAAAACCACTTACTTTTTCCAGGGATGATTTATAACCAGATATTGCTAACATAGAGACATCTCTCTCTACTTAATGTGTAGCTGTCAATCCTGTTTCTCTTAACTATGTGTTAGAATGGTGCAGAAAATCAAATCTTATGTGGAATTTTTTAAAAAAATTACCAACTAATACTTTTTTTGTGTGTGCCTTAGGTCCAAGATGGGCTTCTTGGAACACGGGTGTCTTTATTTGCATCAGATGTGCTGGAATACATCGAAATCTCGGGGTTCATATATCAAGGGTAAAGTCTGTCAATTTGGACCAGTGGACACCAGAACAAATACAGGTAAAAGATCTCTTGTAAATCAGATATTTGAACTGGAAGGACAGGTATAAAAAGCCACATTATGTCCTGAGACCGGGGGGGCTGTATCTGCTTGCATGGTATGTGGGAACAAAATAACAGGAGTATCTCTTCTAGAAAACTCAGTATAGATAATTACTCAAGTTTCAAGTAAAGTATGTGCAGGTACTCAGGATAGATTGATCTAAATCACCAATTTAAATCATGATTTAAATAAGCAAGCCAAGAACCTTGATTTAAATCATTCTAATCTTGTTTTCATTAGGTTTTTTTTAGTTATTTTCCTAAAACAATTGATTCTCATTGGTTAGTAAGCCTTTAAAACATGTTGATTTGCAACTCGATTATAGCCTTTGTATTAGCTTTGGTACTTCCTTTTGCTGAGGAGGAGGATATACTGTATTTACACACCTTTAATTAAGCAGGTTAACATACATTTATTTAGAGTCTTCATTTTTAACAAAAAAAAATTGTGAATGATGCTTTACTATTTTTTTAAACTCACGATTGGTTAAGCTGAATTTGGAAGGAAATTGGATTTCAATTAAATGACGTTAAACAACCTTGATACAAAAAATTAACACTTTTTTCCTCCCATTCATCTTATTGTACCAATGTGTTGTCAAGGTCCCTATACAAGTACTCTCATCTCAGTTGTAGTAGTAGGTTTGTGATACTAATCTAAAAATGTCCGATTTCCATGTTGACGTTCAGTGCTACTTTGGATTGTGCATAACATCTATCTAGCGATATTGTTCATGAGTTTGGGAATTGGAGGAGGCATTTGTGGTTTTAAACATCATGATATACAACCCTTTGTATTCATTTATGTTTAGCTACATTATAAACGAATGAGAATAGTACATTCAGTTGTATATTATCAATCGTAGAGGTGCAAAAAAAATCGTAAAGTTCTGGGTTTTGTGTTTTACTTGTTTATCCACTTTTAAATGTTAGAATCCTGACTCATTTATTTACTTTTAAATACCAAAAATGATAGATTCACATCATGGACTACGGAATTAAACGTTGGCATCTAAAAGTTGATGGAGTATTTGAAACTGAGCAACATTGTCCCTCTTTTGTCAGTATGGGACTTAAGAGTATCATAAAGTAGAAAAGGGGTGGCAGAGGAAATATTAAATGATTAAAGATAGGTTTTAATAATTTAAACTCTCAATTTTTGATAAATCCTAAACAAGCCTTTGGAATATATAGATTAAATGAAATCATTGAGTTCAAATATTGATAACGTTTAGTGTCTTCTGACACAATGCTGCTGAATTTGTAACTTTTTTTATCAGAAGCATTTTGAAACTTTAAGATAGCAAGACTGAATTTTTCTGTTTTATTAAGCATGTGCTAATTAGTAGGATGTTTTTTAATTTCTTTATTCAAAGAAAAATTTAACTAAAGTATCATTATCTAAAGTAAATATATGAGAACTCTCACCTGACAAGTTTCAATCTTTCATATGGTAGCTAATTTTTTTCCATATACCTTGTGCTCCACAAATGAATATTCATTTATTAATTAGAGGGATTGTTTTATCAGGTTCTTCAGAAACCCATTTGAGACAGAACCAATCCCAATTAAAACATTTTGAGCCACAGTAGATTTACAGCTGAGTGATTTGCCAATTTAGGAAATTTATTAAACGCTCCAGAAGTTGCTGTTGTCTTTTCAAACCTTCTGCATTCCATAGCAAAGTACCACCCTTTTGGTAAATAGTTATTTTTAAAGAAATGTGAATTGATTATGATGGTCTATTATACCTGTATAAAGTATGAATTGTAGTTTGGAATTGTAGGGTCTGTATATCCTTTTTAATGCTATAAATAGCAAATTTTAAAAGACATGGGTCAGGGTTAGAGTATTTGAATTTAAACGTACCAGTGTTCATGGTTTTTATTTTGTGGTTACACTGTAATATGCTCTCCTTTTGTGTGTGCCTGTTGTGAGCAGAACATGTTCAAAGATATTTGAAAATGCTGCAGTTACCTCATCAGCATGTAGGCAAAAGAGCAAGCATAATTGGCATATACCTGTGACTGGGAGGAAATTCAGTTGGGTTTCTTGTATATCTGGTAGCGTTCTATTGGGGTAGAGGTGTATTACCTTTTTAAAAAAACAACAAAAAAAAACCTCTTGTAGGTTCCACATCTTGGTGCAATCTCACAGATCACGTGACAGATCTGAAAGGAAAGTGGCTAGGATTTAAGATTTAAGCAAGACCTTTTCCTGCTGTCTTTCGTGCCTCCAACACCTGTATGATGTGTGTAGCATACATAGGAGATGGACATACTGTCTGTCTTGGTGCACAATATGTATCACCTTTTACTCCCCAAGCCTATAAAAAGTGTTAAAACGAGACTCATGTGCTTCTGCTGGAGCATTCCCTAGTGACCTCAGATCCAGACAGTCTTATTGCAAGAATCCATGAAGGGAGTAATCAAGTGGATAAAATAAAGAACGGACACTCTCTTGTTCCTGTTTCTCCTCCAGGGAAAGGATAAAAAGCTGTGGAGTATTTTCAGATGTCCTCAGAACTGTCCCTTCCCCACACCAAAACTATGGGTTCATTGAAGACATCTTTTCCCCTTCTCAGTTTTAAGGTTGCTTCAATCTCTAGTTTCACTGCTTCCAATTGGATCCGAAGTGAGATTAGGTCCAGTATTGAGTCAGATAGGGAAGAGAGGTTGCATTCCTACCTCTGTTCTATTCCACTGACAATATGTGATAGAAAACCTAATTCTAATTTCTTGTGAGACTGGCAGTTTCTTCTTAGGGATGAGGGTTCTACTGGCCATCTCTTAGATAATATGAGAGAGAGAGAGAGAGAAAGAAGCGCTCTGCACATGTACCCTGCTGCCACCGCACGGATAGGGGGTGCAGCTGTCTGATAAGCAAACACTGTCTGGGTACATTCTGCCATCTCTGACAGGGAAGGTAAACAATTAGATATTTTGGGAAGCCCTATCTTCTCCTCTTCCAGTCATGGCATCAAGGTATCGAACTTCCAAGCTGTGATATCTCATTATCAGTCCTGTCTTTGGGGGAAGATGGCTCTTTCTGCTTAAGGACCTTGCTGGAGATCAAAGAAATCTAGCAAAGGTATTAATTACAGAGGAACAATTTGTTGCCATACAGTTGTTGAGACACTTTCCATATGTCAGACTTTGCTGCCAGGGCAGTGGTGTCTGTCATACCATAAGGAGATGTGCATGGCTCAGATCTTAAGATGTATTTCCTGAAACTAGGGTGGGTAGAAGATCTCACTTTAAAGGAGATGGTTTATTCAGCACAAACTGTGTCCTCAAAGATGAAGGATACAATCTTACTGGCAGTATCACTCGGTATTTATCATTCTCCAAGGAGATGGTTTGGAGCTTCTGTCTCAACAACCACAGGCAGCAGAATCCTCCTTAATCTTTGTCCTCATATCTTAGCAGCAGCAATAACAGTTTCCTCCATAGCATCAACAAACAAGAAAAAGCTACAAGCCTCATCCCAAGAGCAGGTACACTACTTCATGCTCTTCTGTGCCAGGCCTTAGACAGTAGGTGTGACATGAGGAGTGAGAGCTACAGCTCAGTCCCCAATCAACTCTCCAACTTTCTTCTTTCCATTCAACCTTTGGAGTTCCACTCTTCTTCTATTACTGGAATATCATTACCAGAGAGAGGTGGATCCTTGAGAAAGTGCAGGAAGTCTATTCAACCACATTCTTCCTCCCTGTTTTTTCCTACTAAGGGACCCCTCTCACAAGCACCTACTAAGAACAGAAGTTCTATCCCTTTTGGAAGATGGTGCTATCGAGGAAGTACCAAAAGATTTCAGAGGGAAAGGGCGTTTTCTCTAAGTAGTTTCTGATCCCAAGGATGGATGGTGGAATGTGATCCATCTTAGAGCTCAGAAACCTGTTACTTTATCAGAAAGTTCAGCTTCCTTGTGGTGACAATTGGGTCAACAATTTCTTCCTGATATATCCAAGATTGATTTGTAGCTCTCGATCTCAAGGATGCATATTTCCTTACATCGATAATATCTTCATATTGTGAATATCTCCATTTCATGATTTAAAAAAAAAAATCACCACCAGTACAGGGTCCTTCCCTTTGGCCTTTCTGCTGCCCCTCAGGTATTTACAAAATCCCTCTTTGTCATGACAGCACGCTTAAGACTGCAAGATATTAATATATACTACTATTTGGCTTGTCTAATAAAAACTTCATCTCAAAAGTCTCTGACCCTCAATCTGGACTGTGGTGTGTGTTTTTTGGAGAAACTGGGTATCTGAATAAATTGGAAGAAATCACCTCTTCATATGCAGAAACTCTCCTCCTTTGGCAGAATTTTAGACTCTCTTCTGGAAGGAAAGCCCTTCCATGTTGGAAGTGTCACTCTGCTGTTATAAAACTTCAAGAGAATCCTAACGAGATAGTAATCTTCCTCAGTCTAGGACTCATTGCTTCAGTGTGTCCATATGCATGTCTCAAAATAAAAGTATTACAGCTAGCAAGAAATTACCAGGCAAATCTAGACAACATATACCTAAAGCTTTCTCTTCCCCACTTCCCGCAGCTCCTATTGGCTGGGAAGGCGAACCATGGCCACAGGGAGCTGAGGGGCTCCAGGCCTGCAGATGCTCCAAGTAAACAAAACAACAATGTATTAGATATTCAATGATTCCATAGAGCAGGGGTCGGCAGGCTTTCCGAAGTGGTGTGCCAAGTCTTAATTTATTCACGGTAATTTAAGGTTTCGCGTGCCAGTAATACATTTTACATTTACAGGGGCCGGCGGATGGAACCCCAGACTGGCAGCAAGCTGAGCAGACCTGCTTGCCTGGGTTCCGTCCATCCAGGCCAGCAGCGGGCTGAGCAGGGCTGGCAGCGGGAACACCAGGCTGGCAGCATCGTGCCACAGGAAATCAGCTCGCATGCCGCAGATTGCTGACCCCTGTCATAGAGTTTAAAATCATCAAATTTTGGTGTAGACCCATTTATAAGCCAACCCCCGCTCTTCGATGCGTCACTCTTTACCAAAAATATTCAGCTTATGACCGAGTATACAGGATGACTATGAGCCGCCAATGTGATATGGCCGTTAAAAAAAGCTAATGCAGTTTTAGGATGCATCAGGCAAGGTATTTCCAGCAAAGATAAGGAGGTGTTAGTACTGTTATATAAGGCACTGGTGAGACCTCATCTGGAATACTGTGTGCAGTTCTGGTCTCCCATGTTTAAGAAGAATGAATTCAAACTGGAACAGGTTCAGAGACGGGCTACTAGGCTGATCCAAGGAATGGAAAACCTGTCTTATGAAAGGAGACTCAAAGAGCTTGGCTTGTTTAGTCTAACCAAAAGAAGGTTGAGGGGGGATATGCTTGCTCTTTATAAATATATCAGAGGGATTAATATTAGGGAGGGAGAGGAATTATTTAAGCTTAGTACCAATGTGGACACAAGAACAAATGGGTATAAACTGGACACTAGGAAGTTTAGACTTGAAATTAGATGAAGGTTTCTAACCATTAGTGGAGTGAAGTTCTGGAACAGCCTTCCAAGGGGAGTAGTGGGGGCAAAAGACATCTGGCTTTAAGACTAAGCTTGATAAGTTTATGGAAGGGATGGTATGATGGGATAGCCTAATTTTGGCAATTGATCTTTGATTATCAGCAGGTAAGTATGCCCAGTGTTCTGTGATGGGATGTTAGATGGGATGGGATCTGAGTTACTGCAGAGAATTCTTTCCTGGGTGCTGGCGGGTGAGTCTTAACACATGCTCAGGGTTTAACTGATTGCCATATTTGGGGTCGGGAAGGAATTTTCCTCCGGGGAAGATTGACAGAGGCCCTGAAGGTTTTTCGCCTCCCTCTGCAGCATGGGGCATGGGTCACTTGCTGGAGGATTCTCTGCAGCTTGAGGTCTTCAAACCACAATTTGAAGACTTCAATAACTCAGGCATAGGTTAGGGGTTTGTTATCGAAGTGGATGGGTAAGATTCTGTGGCCTGCTTTGTGCAGGAGGTCAGACTAGATGATCATAATGGTCCCTTCTGACCTTTAAGTCTGAGTCTATATGGTAATCTCCTTTTTCCTTTAATCTTTCACTTGCAATCTTAGAAGCTACTTTTGAAATACTAAAATAAAAATTTTCAGATAGAAGTGATTTTTTTAAAGACCAGAGTAGCAAATTCCACAGGAAACATCTTATAATTCCTATTAATGTGCGGTGTTTTAAAAATGCTTTTTGTAATATCTTTCTATTGCAGAAAACATGCAAAGCAGGGTTGTGTTTGTATTGACTAACACTTGAATAGACAAGTGGTAAAAACAGAACATTACGTTCAAAGGAGTGAAGAGAACATGTATGAAACAAATGGATGTGATTAGGGGATTTAACCTCCAGTTCTTAAAATGTAGTGCACAAAAGTTTTTAATCCTCACTTATATGGTCAGAATAACAATGGAAATGTTTCTAAGACCCAAATTAGCAATGTACAAAATAATAATTCTTCTACCACCTTTCTTTAGTGCATGCAGGATATGGGAAATACGAAGGCAAGGATACTCTATGAAGCTAATCTACCAGAGAACTTCCGAAGACCACAAACAGATCAGTATCCTTTTTTGTCTTACTGTTTTCAAATTCAAGGAGCCTTAGTACAACCCAAGTGTTACATAACTAGATGAAGAATTTGATAGGTGTCAATTTACCATACCAGCCTTAATTAAAGTTGATATTTTTTATATTTTGCGGTGCCGAACTAGAGGCATTGAAAAATGGGAAGTGGTTCAGCAAACCTCCCTTACGGTAAGAAACTTAACAAATGTATTTGTTTATTGAAGAGAGAGGTTAAGAACTGATGTGTTCATAGTTTATAAGTGCGTACACAGGGAGAAGATTTCTGATTGAAGACTCATAGATGTTATGCCTTTGTCTTGAAGGTGTACTGCTGAGATGTAGATCATTTGGTGTGGCTGGGAGCTGAACTGAATATGCGATGAGCGATGGGGGACAGAAAGGAAGATGAGAATTGATAAATAGAAAACAGATTGAATTAGTTAGGTCTAGAAGCAAAATGGGAAGTGGTGAATTTGATAATGATAGGGCGAATTGATTTGGAGTGAATGAAGTGCTGAGTGAGTCAGGTGAATGAATGGTGACTAAGTAGGAAGATAAGTACGAGTTGTGTGGGGCTGAATAGTGAGGTGAATTGGTATGGTGGTTTGATATGCATGGAAAAATATTTGTGAAATGTTGGTGTGCCAAGGAGTGTTGGAGTGCATAACCAAGCCAATGATGATTTTAATGGTGTGCTGGTTATTTTTTTGATAATTTTGGAAAGCTAACTTCATTACTAGTATTAATTTAGGTTGCTTTCAGTCGGTTTTGCTGCCTTATCTTCGATTCCAAACCATCATGGGGCTAGTTCTAGCTGTGTGTGGGGGCTTCCAGCCTTTATAAGCTCCCTCAGTTGTTTGAACCCTGGCTGATCTACAAGAATAGATCTGTACTGATACCTCACTTATCATATCTTACCCTGAAACAGAGTTTAAAAAGTGTGTGTTATGGAACAATAAAATGTTGTTCTGAGTAGTCGTGTATGGAGCGTGAAATGGTTAGGCTGTCTGAAGGCTTTCTGATTGCAAAAGCATTAAATCATAAGGCTTTATTATCTTTCACTCTAAGCACATCGTAGGGAATATGTCTGAGTGTAGTTTGAGCCTGCATAACTTTTGTTTGGTCAAATGCTAAATGAAGTTTATTATTAATAAGGAATGCTAAAGCAACTTTGATTTTTAGGTGAAAGGGCACTGGAGTTGGCCATGCACTCACTGTGAGCTTGGCCTCCCTCCAAGTCTCTTTTCCCTTGTCATGCTTATTGTCACAAGAAATGAGTGGAAATGTGTTAAAGAGGATATTGATAATGGACCTTTATATTTAGCAAAGTGAGAATTGGCTTTATTCCATTAGATGGAAGTCTGTTGCCAACTCCTTTTCACATGTTCTGAAGAGGACATCTGTTTGTAGTCATCAACGGATTTTGCAAGAAAATATCTACCTCGGTCTGGAGTCTTTTACTATAACTTCATATTGAGATACAAATTTATTGGTCCATAATGAATTTTAGCCAGCATGCTGGAATCTGTAACTGGACAAAAGTGACTCCTGAGGCAGGGCAAGTGGACCCTGAACCCTGCAAAAGACTCCATGCGGAAGCAGAAGGGGATCTCTCACACCAAAAATGACACGTGAAGTTGTATCCTGCTCTGTTCACTGTATTGGCCATCTCAAGAAGGAGAAGAGAGAGACTGTAACCATCAGCTAAGCCATGCCTGAAGTCTATATACAGCTAAGAGAAAAAAGACACTAATCACCTCCCTGCATGCAAAGTGAGTTTAAGTTATTTGCACCATTAGAACTACAGTAGATCTCAACTGAGATCTATCACATGAGTTGAAGAAGATGATGACTACTGAATTCTCCAAGGTTCCACTCCCAGGTCAGTTATCTAATTAGTAAGAAGTTATTTTGGGTTAAAAGCATACTATCCCAAAGCTGCCAAGTGCTTGATTTTAGGTTACTTTCTCACAGATGCAGAAATGATCAGAAAGATGCAGACACTGCATTATTGTGGTAGGGGAATAAGCTAAATAAATAGGGTCTATCATAGGTTGTATGTTCAGACAAACTTAAGATAGAAAATCAAAATGGGAAGCTATAAAGAAATCATTCTCAGTTATACGTCTTTAAAGCAAAGGCAAGAGTTTCAGCTGCTGCTTTTAGTAGACTAGACTCTTAGCTCAGTTGATTAGATTAAAAAAGAAGCATTCTTCCTTAACTTTCCTGTGAAGTATTGAAATAATTCTTGTTTTAACCTTATAAATTGATGTAATTGCTCACTGTAGTAACTGATGAGCCAGAGAAATTAACCATTGATCGAATTCCAGTTGCAACTTTAATTTGATCATTGTATTATGTTATATTTTATTAGTTTAGGGAAATTCCAGCCTTACATATGTATGATTCTTGTTGCAGGATTGGATGTTGTACGTTTTTGTGGTTGCTCACAACCTATTGCATAATATAAATACAGAGTGAAAATGTTTTGATGGCAGGACACTGACTCACATCTGGTATGCATATCAATTTTTCATGTTGTGATTGTGAAGTATGATTTCAAAGAAAGAAAATGAAGCTGTTAAGAGAAGTACATATGAAATCTAAGCATTAAGTAGCTGTGACTGAATTTTTACTCTTGATAAGTTCATTGAAAGTGATTGAGCATGTGCATAAGTAACCAAAGCAGTTCAGGTTTGGTTTTTGTTTTCTCGCCTTGAAATAAAATTGCAAAAATGTTGGAGAATTAGAACCGAATGTCATTCTTTTAGTTTGAATATTCTTAACCAGTTTTTAGATTGATTTTCTTCCTCTCACTGTGTGTTTTACTTAACTGCCTGTTTTCAGAGCTGTAGAATTTTTCATCAGGGATAAATATGAAAAGAAGAAGTACTATGACAAAAATGCAATCAGTGTCACCAGTGTAAGTATGCAATTCTTCCACTAATTCAGATAGTATTCTTTGTATTTTTCTTGAAGCTTTAAATTACCCTTGGAGAAATTTAAAATTGTCTATGTAAGTACTTATCAGAAGAGGTACTGGTATGTAGGAATACTAAATAGATGATAAAGTCATGGACATATAATAGTGAACATTCCTTTGGTCCGTAGCCATACAATGCTGACCTTCATTATCTGTGTTAAAAAAACCAAAAAAAAAAAAAAAAGAAAAACCTAACACAGATAACTTCCCTACCCCCACAAAAACCTAGGTATGAACAACTTGTGTGTGAGATAGTAGTTACGGTTATGTTTCAGAGTTTAGTTTTAACAGGAACTTCAATAAAATTTTTACAAAATAAAGCTTTAAAGTGGCAAAAACCAAAACACAGAGTATGAACTTGGAGCAGTATTGATTTTTTTTTTTCTTGGTAGTTTGATGGAAAATGAATTGACATTGAGAGAATAATAATTTTAAAAATCACTACCTTTGGAGACACCTCCCTTCATGCCTCCACTTCCCCCCCCCTCCCCCCAGTAGTCTCTCTTTTCTTTGTAGGCTAAAAAACATGAAGAGAAATAGATCTTGCCAAATAACCCTGTAGTCTTAAGTTCCCTGAGTTGGGAAAGAGGAGACCAAGAGTTCAAATCTTATCTCCTAAGTGCAGTTTAAATTCTAGTGCCATTCTCCCCTTGTTATTGACCTACAGTCATGAACCTCAACCTAAAAGACAGTTAAGGGAGAGCTGCTGAAGAGTTTTTTTTTTTAAATAAATTAGCAGAAAAATTATTCAAGATCACTGCAGGCATAGAACCCAAGTCTCTAACATGACAATCCCCTGTCTCATCCATTGCACCACACTGCCTTCCAGAGTGACTAAACCACTCTTTTATCTTGTTTCTAACTACTATAAACTAAACTCCCCTTCCAGAGCCCAGGATAAAATCCAGCAATGCTGGTCTCCAAAGGGACTAACAATTACTTCTGTAGCTCATATAGTGTAGACCTAGGCTAGGGATATGTGAAGGCCAAAGGGAAGGATGTGATTGACACAGTTAAAAGACCGTTTTAAAACAATATTTGTACTTAACATTCCTGAAGTAGATGGTAAAGTAGTTTCTCAAATGCATGGAATGTGAGATAGTCAGATGAGCTGCTCTTTTGAATTGGATATAAAAGCATATGAAATCACTGGTAGGTTTGTTTTTTTTTGCGCATGAGTGCAAATTGGACCATCTATTGGAGATGGAAGTGAAAGCCTTATGAAGCGTTGGTGTGTAATCAACAGTGCTATAGGCGATATGAAGGGGGAAAACATATCCATTTCTTAACTTATTTCCAAATTCTTAAGGTTTTAGGTAGATGGGGTTTGTCCTGCTGTAACCTTAAGGGTACTGTTGAGATAGAACAGGGATTGGCAACCTTTGGCACGAGGCTCACCAGGGTAAGCACCCTGGCGGTCCGGTCCGGTTTGTTTACCTTCCGCGTACACAGGTTCAGCAGATAGCATCTCCCACTGGCTGTGGTTTGCCACTCCAGGCCAATGGGGGCTGCAGAAAGTGGCGCGGGTCAAGGGATAGAAGTTGAGGAAAAAGTTACCACATTCCAGGACACTGGGAAGTCCTTCCATGATAGTTGTCTTTTTCTCTGATCGCTTGATCTGGCCTTTCAGTCCCATCTGTCAATTTCTGGCTGGTGTTCCTCCAGGTTGAGCCCATTTTAGGTCTTCTCTACATTTCTCCACAACAGATTACTTAATTGTTATCCAATTGGCTTTTAATACATTAACTCTTTGGGTTTTAGGTGACCTGTATGTTGCATGTGCAAGCTTGAGTTACCCAATTTATGTACTTTTCTTGCTGGGTGTGCAGTTCCTGGTTCATATCATTTTATGTCATCCTCGCTCTGGGTCTTCCCAGAAAAAGTATTTTTTCTTGTTACAGGTTTGTGTGTGTTTTTTACCTCATAACTTCCAGCACGATGCTACTTTTATTCCATCAGAAATATTATTTTAAGCTGATCAGCAATTCTGTGTAAAAGAAGAATTGGCAAAACCACACTTATGCCAACAAGACCTTGTCCTAAAGTGTTAGCTCATCTATATTCATTCACTGTGTATAACTAAGTCATTAAAATATAACAATATTTTTATTTTATCATTTAGCAGTCCTTAATTTTTATATTTCAGTGTTAAGTCAGTATACGTTATCCTCTTCATCTGTCTGGAGAGCACGCTATGATTCTTTAATGTCAATATTTCTTATCTTTAAAAATAGGCTTTCATTCAAAGTCCAGTTTTGCTTATAAATCATTACAAAGAAATTTCACTAGAAGTTTCACTAGAAATTTCACCCACGAAAGCTCATGCTGCAAAACGTCTGTTAGTCTATAAGGTGCCACAGGACTCTTTGCTGCTTTTACAGATCCAGACTAACACGGCTACCCCTCTGATACTTGCTTTTAATAGTAACCCCTACAGTACTAAATAGTTTATTTGCTAAGTTTCAAATCATAGGATAAATTGAATAACTGCTTTTAGACATGGATGTAATGGATTTCTACAATGATCTATATTATGGAGAGATCCTAGTATTTTCTGTAGTTAAGGTTAAAAGCAATCCTTCCATTATCAGCACAATTTTCGCCCACCTCCATTCTCTTTCGAAATAAAAAGCAATTAAATAATAAGATCTTTGTGACAAGGAGTGTGTCTCATTTGTTGTGAGGTACCTAGCATGCTTTTTTGGTACTGTAAAATAAATAACAATCAGCCTGAAATGTGATCTTACATAAAGGTAGAGATATTCTGAAAAAATGAAGCAAACTGGGCAGGGTATTTTAGAGGTGGATGCCTGTAATTTGCAATCCTTGTTTCTTTGATTACTATTTTTTTTTGGGTGGGAGGTGAGGGGAAGCAGTCTCAAAAAATTTGTGCTAACTACGTCCAATCTGGTTTGAATAATTTTTCAGTGACATGGAATAATACCTTTCAGTATACTTGTGGGGAATTGGTAATGCTTAGTAGAGCAGTTTTTATATACAGTAGAAATACCATGACTCTTAAAACACTATATGTGGGGTTTTTGTGCAGTTTAAGAAAACTGTATCAACCTACTGCATAATTACAAATAATTCACTGTTTCTGTGAGCCTGAGCTGTGAGACGTAGGGCTTGCAAGCTTTGCAGAATTCACACAGGGCTGAGTTAAGGTTGTTGGGTTATTTTAAATGTTTCTGTGAAAAGCGTAGGAGTTTTAAGTACTAGATTAACTTGGAAATCCCTGCCTTTCTAATGTTCAGAGTTTCAAAATATTTAATTTCTTCCAAATGTATTAATACTTTCTCAACAGCAGGGCCAGCTTATTTGTGCAGGTTTTTTAGGTCACTGAATGAGATCAAATTAGCGCATGTTATAGATTCCCAGGCCAAAAGAGACCATTGTGATCATCCTAGTCTGACCTCCTGTATAACACATGCCATGAAACTTCCCTGAAACAATGTATAGAACATATTTTTTTAGAAAAACATCTCATCTTGATTTTAAAATCCCCAGTGATGGGGTATCCACCTTGACTTGTATTAAATTGTTCCAATGATTAATTACTCTCACTATTAAAAATTTACACCTTATTTCCAGTCTGACTTTGTGTAGATTCAACTTCAAGCCATTGGATGGTGTTACCTTTCTTTGCTAGGTTGAAGAGCCCATTATCAAGTGTTTGTTTTCTGAGTTAGTAATTCTAGACTTTGATCAAGTCACCCCTGCACCTTTTCTGTGTTGATCCAGAGACTCAAGGAACTCAGTCTGTCACTATAAGGCATGTTTTAATCATTCTTGTGGCTCTTCTCTGACCTCTCTCCAATTAATCAACATCCTTTGAATTGTGGACATCAGAACTGGACACAGTATTCCAGCAGCGATTTCAGTGCTAAATACCAAGGTAAAACACTCTCGCTACTCCTACTGAAGATTCCCATATTTATACATCAAGGATTTGCAGTAGCCCTTTTGGCCACAGGATTGTACTTGGCACTCATGTGCAAATGATTGTCCACCATGACCATCAAGTCTTTTAAGTGTCACTGCTTCCTAGGATAGAGTCCCTCATCCTGCATATATGACCTACATTCTTTGTTCCTAGATGTATACATTTACATTATTCTTATTAAAATACATATTGTTTGCTTGCCACTAGTTTACCAAGTGATACAGATGGCTCTGTATAAGTGACCTGTCTGCTTTATTATTTATCCCTCCCTCAATTTTTGTGTCCTTTGCAAATTTAATCCATGATTTTGTTTTCTTTTATCAGGTCACTGATTAAAAAAAAGTTAAATGGCATAGGGCCAAGAACAGATCCCTGTGGGACCCCACTAGAAACATATCCACTCAGTGATTCTCCTTTAAAACTACATTTTGAAACATATCAGCTTTTAATCCATTTAATGTGTGCCTTTTTATTAATACTGTTAGTTTTTTAATCAAAGTACTGCGTTTTCTTTTAAAGAACACACATGCCTAATGATAATAAAACTTACCAGTCCAGCAAGGGTTTTGGGGAGAAGAGTTCTGTTTCCATAAGGTATTGCATAAACAGAGTAATAAGCAAAAGATTTTAAAGGGGTGGCTTAAAGGTTACTTAATGCTAAAATTTGTTATTCAAAGTAATTGTACAATTTTGTCCAGTTTTTTTCCCCCTTAATGTATTTGTCAGCCATCTTGCTTTCATTTAGAATGTCTTTATTTCATTAGGGTTTGCATTTAAATTACAACTTCAGACTTGTTTCTTAAAAAGATGACATAACCATAATAAGCCTGAGGTAAGATTTACAACCATAAACAAATTCATGTGCAATTGTGACTAAAAACTTGAACTTCTTAATTAGCATGTAAATTGGATTTTCTTATGGTGTATAACAAAAGCATACTTTTCATATAGAGATTATACAAGTATAGTTGTTGCTACAATAGTGCTTTTTTAAATTGTTCAGCCCTAAGAATATTAGTTTATTAAGAGACCTATTGCTACAAGTACTGTATGTCAGTCAAGTGTCACCTGTCCTAGTACACCGCTTTCCTAGGTTTCCTTTTGGTATGTGCTCTATTCCTTGGACTGTTAAGTACAATCTAGATATGACAGATGTGTTTGGAATGAGGTAATGAAAAGACTGATGGCGAGCCCCAATTAAACAGTAAGTTATTATTGAACAAGTGTTACTGTCACATTCTGGACTGCATTCCAGGCCAGTTGTGTGCCTCACAATGCTGTGCTGTTTTAGCTTCCAAGCAGGGCTGCTCCTAACAGCATGCAGGCCACTCCCTGAGTGTCTGTGTATAGCTGCAGTCCTGGTCCAGCAACTCTGACCCCAGCATCCTATCAGCAACTCTTCAGTCACACCGTGGCTTCCACCAGCCAAGTTACTACTTTCAGGGTGACCCCAACACACTCCCAGTCCTGAATTTTCCTCAAAAATGTGTGTTCTGCACTGTCCAGCTCTTTCCTGGACAATTCAGATAGTAAAAATCTAGATAAAGGATCAATATTCAGCAGTTTGCTACTGTAAATGGCATTGCCAGACAGTTGAGTTTAAACAAAACACTGATTCGCTGCTACAAATTAGTGTTAGGAGAGTTTAAAACATTTTTGAAATCCCAATGTTTGAATAATATCTCTGTAATCACATGAAATTGTGACAAACTTAATTTCACTTTTACATATATATATATATATATATATATATATATATATATATATATATATATATATATATATATATATATATATATATATATATATATATATATATATGACTTGAAACTTTTCATGCTTACAAACATTTAGTAATACATTTATAGCCCATTGTGTAGAATCTTTTCATAAATATCCTATTAGTAGAGACCAAGATGCTTCCTGTAAATATCTGCCAAGCTACCTCATTATCTACCTTCAAAATTCTCCTTTGCTGTGATGCCAACAATAATCTTGTACTGGTTGTCTCATTTGATTTATTGTACTCCCCATTTGTCTGTATCCTAACTATTTGTTGCATCTTGTCTCATACTTAGTTTGTAAAACTGTTTGGAGCAGGGGCTATCTTTTTGTTCAGTGCTTAGCATAATGGAATCTTAGTCCATGACGGGCTCCTATATGTTGTGGTAATTAAACATTTATTATTACAATTAGTTGAATTTTAATTTCAGTTTTCTCCAATGTATCTTTAAAATATATTTCGATCTAATCTGGATTGAATCTGAGCTCTGCCCATGATGCTGGGGAATATCTTCTTTGAGTGCTTGCTCATGTCAGTTTCATTCTAGGGGTGTGTGCGCCCACGTGCACAGTTGTCGGACACTTTTGCCTTAGCAGTATCTGTATGATCAGCTATACTGCCCTCTGGCCCTATGCTCTCTCAGTTACTTCTTACCACCTGTGACGGTTGGTTGGAGTGCCTGGTCTTGCTTAGCAAGAGCATTAGTGGTTCTTCACCATTCAGATCGTTCTCCTTTTGTTTAGTCATAGACTAGTTAGCTGTTAAGTGATTTAGTACTACTTTAGTAGTTAGTCCCGGCTGATCTCCTAGTCGCCTTGCAGATCTCCTAGGCATTGGTCCCCTCCAACACAAGACTGTTCTTGGTCGTGACACCGGTTCCTGGGGCCCCGATACTGTTCTTTGTGCAGGCACTGGCCCTCGCCTTCCCTGTACTGGTCACTGACAAGAATCAGTTGAGAATTATGCTTCCACAGACCTGCACTGGTCACCAGAAGTCAGAGGGACAGTTCAGCCCTTCCTCTGTATGGGGTGAATCGTCTCCCAGTCGGGAGCCTGCCAAGGCGTCTGCGGCACTGGCATGGGGTCAAGGGCAATGACCTACCCAGTGGCAGTACTGGAACCTGTGGATGATGCCTGTTATGTCATCACTGTATTTCCACTGCTCCTTACAGGCAGCATTAGACATGCTACCCCTGGTGCAGCTGACAGCGGTGTTGGAGCAAGGGGCCGAATCTGAAGTAGTGACTCCGAGGGAGGCCCTAGCAACAGTGGGAGCGGTCCCCAACACAGTAACGGGACACTCCCCATCCTCCAGCAGTGCAATGATCCTCATTGTCCCCGCACGAGGCGGTGGTGTGGCCCTCGCAAACTGGTAGCCCCCCCTGATGACTTCAGAGAGCACCAAGCCCTACTTAAAGGGGTGGTGGTGGAGATTGAGGTACTAGCTGAGGTGCCCGATGACCTCTTCCATGTCGTTCCCTCCACTGCCCCAGGGATCCTAAAGATCGCCAAATTGGTGTGGCAGATCCCTTTTCCATTCTGCCCCCATCCAAGAAGGCAGAAAAGTACTATGTCCCCATAAAGGGGTATGAATACCTGTACACTCACCCTCCTGCGGGGTCCCTGGTCATGTCCTCTGTCAACGAAAGGGCCAGGCGAGTGGCACCCCAAAAAATAAAGCTAATGAGAGGCTGGACTTATTTGGCAGAAAAATTTATTCAACAGCAAGCCTCCAATTTAGGGTCTCTAACCATCAGGCCCTACTTGGCAGGTACAATTTCAACCTGTGGGACATCATCGGCAAGTTCACAGAGAGCCTCCCACAGGATCGGGCGCAGGAGTTTGCCACTCTGATAGAAGAGGGCAAGGCAGTAGCCAGCAGTGTCCTCCAGATGGCATGGGATGGCATGGACATAGCGTCGAGGGTGGTTGCCTCTGCAATAGTCCATGAGGCATAGCTCTTGGTTACATACCTCCGGACTATCCCAGGAGATGCAATCCACCCTCCAGGACCTCCCTTTCAAGGGACCGGGGCTCTTCTTAGAGCTAACTGATGCTAGGCTCCATGGCCTTACAAGACTCCTGGGCCACCCTCCACTCCTTGGGCCTACATAGTCTTCAGCAGGCCAGAAAGCTGTTTCGCCCTCTACCATCATTGAGGTCTTGGGGTACCCCTCGATCTGGCTCCTACAAAAAGGAGAACAAAGACGGGTTTTAAGCGGTGCCACCAGTCATAGTCTTGTCCTCCTGCCCAGCCAGGTCCTTTCAGGGAACAAGGCAGCCAAAAGCAGTCATGTTGATGCTGTTCCCGAGGATTATGCACCAGTCACTGCACTGGATCCATTCCTCATCTTCCTCAACTGCCTCCATCCTTTCCGGTCGGCCTGGTCCCATATCATCTTGGACTGCTGGTCAATAGTCTTGACACAGTCTCATCAGGCTATATACCCTGCAGTTTGTAGCTGACCAACCCTTCCATCCCCTTCCCTGTCCCTCTTCATGGACCCTTCTCACAAGCACCTCCTCGTTCAGGAGATCGAAAACCTCCTGAGCCCAAGGGCAGTGGAAGAGGTTCCACAAGACATGGAAAGAAGAGGATTTTAGTTCCGCTACTTTCTCATTCTGAAGGCAAAAGGGGGCCTCACATCTATCCTAGACCTGTGTGTTGCCTCAACAAGTCTCTCTCAAAAAGTCGAAGTTTCATATGGTCTCCCTGTCCTCCATCATCCCCTCTCTGGATCCGGGAGACTGGTACTTCGTCCTTGATTTAGAGGATGCGTACTTCCATATTCCCGGGACACCAGCATTTCCTCCATTTCATGTTGGGCCAGCGCCATTTCCAGTTCATGGCGATGCTCTTTGGTCTTTCGTCAGCTCTGAGTGTGTTCACCAAGTGCATGGCACCAGTGGCCACTTACCTGCAACGTCGGGGGAGGGGAGAGGGCGCAATCCAAATCTACCTGTACCTCAACGACTGGTTGATTAGGGGTCAGTCCTCGGATCAGGTGTGGGGGCATCTCGATCTGGTCTGTTCCACCTGCCACGACCTGGGCCTAATAATAAATGACAAAAAGTTGACCCTTACCCCAGTGCAACTTATAGAATTCATTGGGGCGGGACTCGACTCGAGCCAGAGCCTTCCTCCCTAAGACTCGGTTCCGAGTCATGATGGACCTCATGTCGTCTCTGCGTACCCACCCGTTCACCATGGCCCACACATGCCTGAGACTGTTGGGCTACATGGCAGCATGCACTTACATGGTCCAGCATGTGTGACTCCACCTCAGGCCCCTACAGGTGTGGCTGGCGTCGATCTGTCCTCAACCAACACAATATGGACTGAGTGATTGGGACCACTCATGGCAAGACGAGAATGTCCTGTCACCCGGAGCTGGTCAGTTCTATCTTCCACAGGTGGGGAACTCCCCAGGTGGACCTATTCACGTCCAGGCAGAATAGGAAATGCCACATATTCTGCTCGTTCAGGGACAAGGGATCCCCATGGGATGTCTTCCTGCTCCCGTGGTCGGGGGCTCTGATGTAAGTCTTTCCTCTGGTGCCATTGCTGCCCAGGGTCCTCGTGAAGATCAAGCAGAACAGGGTGAAGGTCATCCTCGTAGCGCCGGGTGGCTGTGCCATCACTGGTTCAGCACTCTGAGAAGTTTAATAGTGGTGACCCCGTTTCGGATGCCGCTCAGGTGGACTTGTTGTCCCAGAACCACAGCGGTCTCCTGCACCAGATCCTGGCAGCACTTTATCTAATGTCTTGGCTGCTGCTTGGCTAAATGCACAAGACCAGCAGTGCTTGTCCGAGGTCCAGTGAGTCCTGTTGGGCAGTAGAAAGCCTTCCACCAGGACCACCTGCTTGGACAAATGAAAGCGATTCACCTGCTGGATGGAAAATAAGGGGGTCTGTCCCAAGCGAGTCCCATTGCAGCTCATTCTAGATTACCGCCTGCCCTTCAAGCTTCAGGACTTGTCACTCTCATCTATCAAGGTCCATCTACTGGCTATCTTGGCCTTCCACCCACTGTTCAAAGGCAGGTCGGTTTTCTCTCTGGATATCTCAGCCAAATTCCTTAAGGGCCTGGAGCACGTCTACCCGCACCTCCAGGATCCTGTTCCTCTCTGGGACTTGCATCTGGTGCTGTTGCGGCTCACGGGTCGCCCCTTTGAGCCTCTGGCTTTCTGCTCTCACCTTCTCCTCTCCTGGAAGGTCATGTTCCTGGTTGTGGTGATGTTGGCCTGCTGGGTATCCGAGATTCAGGCACTCACCTCGCAACTGCCTTACACTGTCTTCTACAAGGACAAGGTCCAGTTAAGACCACACCCAGTCTTCCTTCCCAAGGTAGTTTCATTCGAGCTGGGACATTTACTTACTGGTCCTCTTTCTAAAGCTGCGTAAGTTGGAGGAGGCGCTCAGGCTACATGCCCTGGACGTCAGGAGGGCTCTGGCCTTCTACATTGACTGGACCAAGCAATTCCATATGTCGACACAATTTTTCCTTGCTGTGGCATACAGGATGGTCACCCTGTTTCCACTCGGAGAATTTCCTCCTGGATCATGGCCTGCATTCGCATCTGCTATGATCAAGCAAAGGTACTGCCCCCGGTGATCATCACTGCCCACTCTACCAGGGCTCAGGCCTCTTCGGCAGCATTTTTGGCCCAAGTGCCATTCAGGACAGCTGTAGGGCGGGCACCTGGTCGTTGGTCCATACCTTCATGTCCATCTATGCACTTACCCAGCAGGCCTGGGATGATGCTGACTTTGATAGAGCAGTACTGTAAGCCGACAAGCAGTGAACTCTGAGCCCACCTCCATAGATATTGCTTGTGAGTCACCTAGAATGGAATCTACATGAGCAAGCACTCTAAGAAGAAAAAACTGTCACCTGCCTTTTGTAACTGTTGTTCTTCGAAATGTTTTGCTCATGTCCGTTCCATTACCCGCCCTCCTACCCCTCTGTCGGAGTTGCCAGCAAAAAGTAACCAAGAGGACATATGGCCGGCAGCGCTTGATATACCGACGCATGAATGCGGCACTCCAGAGGGCACCACAGCTGGCCCTACGGATACTGCTAAGGCAAAAGTCTCTGGCAACTGCGCGCATACACCTAGAATGGAATTGACATGAGCAACACATCTCAAAGAACAACCTACGAAAGGTAGGGAATCATACAGACTAACACGGCTGCTACTCTGAAACCTGTCATTTTACCTCCCAGTAGACTTTTGAATGAAGTAATCTAGGGCAGGCCAAGTTAGCATTCTTCAAGGCATCCTTCCAGAACCGCCTCTTCTCCAGAGAGCGCTAGCCCCTTCGCTGCAAAACCCACTCCATATTATGGCTTTTCCCATCAGAGAGGCTTACTAAACATGCAAAACAGTCCTATAAACCCTTAAACTTAAGAGCTACTTTTCTTTGATAAGGGACTGGAGGAGATTTATTAGTCCTGCCTGGACAATAAAAACTCTCCGGTGAGATTAAGGAATCCATTTTACAAATCCACATTTAGAGAATTCAGTTCGTATAGGCCAGGGAAAAGTGGTTTTGTTCTCATTTGTTAACATATATTCTTGTATGTACATGGCTAATTGATTCTCACTGATGGGCTGAAATATCCTTGCCAGAGATGGGTGATAGTTGAGATTGGTGCTGCTTTGAGCAGGGGCTTGGACTAGATGACCACCTGAGGTCTCTTCCAACCCTAACTTTCTATGATTCTGTGATAGTCTGAAGTTGTAATGAAGTCAGAGAGACAGTTCTAGAAAATAGGCCCACCAATCTTGTTGCCACTGGGCTAAAGGTGTTTTACAGTGGCTGCCACCAATTTGGCCATTTTGTGAATGTCGCACTTCATTTCCTGTGTTTTATTTTAAAAAGTATCTGGAAATGGAACAAAATGTTGTTTGACCCAAAATAAATTTTGTCATTTGTTTATCCACCAAAAATTTTTGGTCATGGTTCAGGTCTAACGAATGTTTTAAAGTTTTTGGAACTGCCATCAAATCAGAAAATCATCTATTCCCTCAGCTTTACATAGTCACTTTATCTTGCTGCATGCTGCAAGAATGCTTTATTTTCTGTAGTTCTGAGTGAATGGAAGGAGTCCTTAACTATATCTTTTGCTGCTGTATTGTTAGTGGTTGTGGATATATTAACAGTTGAGTTACAGGAGTGGTCTGTTTTTCCATCGTATATTTTTAAGAATTGTAAGCGAATATATAGACTAAGGAATAGGTACTCCTTTTTACTGCTTGTGTAGGTATAAATTAAGACAAAGAGTAAATATTTTTCCATGGAGAGGGCTTTTAGTTTGAACATAATTCAAACTCGTGTCACAAGGAAGAGTACTCTAATAAACAGCAAAAATGGACAAGTCTTCAAGAGGCTCAGGATTTTTATAGTTCAGGATTGCAAAAAAAAAAAGACAAATTCAATCTGTGTGAGAAGGCTCAGTGTTCTGAGTGCACAAGGAGACTGACTGCTCTAATAAATCTAGAGACGTATAAATTCAATAGTGTGTGGATGAGGAAGGTTCCTTTGCACCCTGGGAGCAGGGCCGCCCAGAGGATTCTGGTCTCAGACCCTCCAGCACTGCAGGGTCTTGGGTCTGAGCTCTAGGTTAGCATAATTGGTGTATGTGGATGTAAGGAGAGCTTGGCTTGAGCCTGGGCTTACATTGCTGTGTAGACATGCCATGTATTCTTATCCCTACAGTAGTAGAGACAGAGGGTGAAATCCTGGCCCCTCTGAAGTAAATGGCAAAACTCCCATTGACTTCGGTGGGACCAGGATTTTGACCCAGGGTCTCCAGATTCAAATGTAGATAAGTAAAAAGTTTTATACAAAATGCAGGATATTTATAAGTTTTCAGAAGAGTCCAATTTACAGGTCTGCCTTTGAAAAACATAGCTATCTTATTCAGTGGTGCCTGGTGGCCTGTCCTACAAGATTTTACCTTGCTCCTAGCTTTAGAGGATTAAATCTACCACCTACCATTGAATAACAAAGGTGATTAAAGCAATTTGGGTGTTCTTTCATGTTCATAAAAGACTTGTTGATTCTGAGTTTCTAGAAAATGCATGGTGTAGAGTTGGAGGGAAAGTGTTGGCTTTCAAGGATTGAAACATGGCATATAGTGCCAGAACATTTGAATCTGTCTCACTCTTAAGAGTGATCTGTCTTTTTTAAGATGGTTTAATAAATCTTTAAGAGATCCAACAGAGAAGATCAGACTAGGATACCATCTTCAGTCAGGGGCAGGGGAAATTCCCCTTGAAACTCACTTTCCTGGATTTTATCATTCTGATGCTCTGAGGATAGTAAACTTGTTTGCAAGTATGCTGTTCCAACACTGACGTCTTAATTCAGGAACCAGTCTGCCACAAAAAAGATACGTCTTCATTTTTATGGCATAGTTGGTGTGAAAGGACAAACCTGAAAAAGAAGTGTCTTTCAGACAAGGTCACTTTATTGTACTCGTGCAATTAGTCAACCTCTAATCAGTACCTTCTCTGAAGAATGGGAGCTTCTCAATATCTAGCCGAATTTAAAGACTTCCTATAATTATAATCAGTAAATGCTGGATCAGATAAGGATCTGGGACTGAAAACTGTATAGGCGCTTGTGGCATTTAATAAACATTGACAAATTTTATCCTCACAGTATACTTGTGAGATAGGGAAGTATTATTGTCATTTTCAAATGAGGAACTGAAGCACAAGAAGCAAAGCAACTTCTTCCTAAGGTCACACACAAGGTATATAACAGAGTTCAGAGTAGCACCCTGATCTCCTGAATCCCAGTCCTTTGCCTTCACCAAAACACCACAGTTATTTCTGATGTGGGGAGAAACTCTATTAAGTTAATGGAGTTTCACTGGGGCAAAACAGGTCATTGAGTGTGTGTGCACTCTTGGGGGTGAGATGCGTATGTATGGGTGTATTTAGACTGTAACCTCTTTGGGGCAGGGACAGGCTCAGGGTCTAACTGATCACAATATTTGGGGTTGGGAAGAGAGGTCAATAATGAGGAGGACATGTCACTGATACAGAGTGATTTGGATCGCTTGATAAGCTGGGCTCAGGCAAATAATATACATTTTAATATGACTAAATGGAAACATATATGTCTAGGAACAAATAACGTATGCCACATTTCCAGGATGGGGAAATCTGAAATAGAATTGGTGGTCAGGCAAATTTAAGTCAACATTTTACAAAGTTTTGGATACCTTGATGGGCACCTGGCAAAGTATTATTTGACAAGGAAATTTGCTTTTTAGCGTCACACTTCTCTTGTCACCAGATTCTAGAGTTGCTTTCAAAACTGAGTGATATGCATCAAGAATTGAAGGTCAAGGTTTGAAGCTGGTTTACTTTCTGGAAAGGTGACTTTCCAATTCCAGCCGAGTTTTCAGACATTCAGCAAGTTTCTCTTATACTGGTTGTGTCCGTTTCTCTGTTACTTTGTGTGAGAAGGTCATGTATCAAAGTACTGGAGAGCAGTAGTTTTAAATGATTTTTATTGAACCCAAGAATGGACCAGTTAGTGGTGGTCTCAGATGGTATGGTATCCGCAAAGCCATCTGTTGTACTCAGGGCCACAAATGAAAGCTGCTGTAGCATCCCCAGAATATATAAATCTGGAATACATAAATCTGTTCTGCCTTCTTGATTTAGATTAAATTAATTTGCAGAGCCATGAAATATGGATAATCCTATGGTTATTTTAGATTTTTGTTGTAAAATGTGGTCATTGTTTTGGCACTTGATCTAGAGGAGCTATAGGGAGTGTACCGCTATTGATTTCTTTTCTACAGATTGCATCTATTATAGAGACTGTGTTTTCTGTGGTAATATAGTAACTAGCTTTCATTTATAAGCCTGACTTTAACACCACAGCTCCTCTGACTTCTGGAAACTAAACTAGTCTACATGAAACTTATCATGTGAGGTCACCTGCCACATGAAATTCCTTAGAACAATTATGGGTTTTCCTCTGAGCATTTGTCTCTGGATCCTAGTAGTTATTTTTGTGAGTTCAGAAATTTCTGGATTGTAGTGTCCATTGGAGTGGCATGTTCATGGTCCTCATGACAACTTATCTGGGGATATGTAATGGGGTGCAGCTCCAACTTCTCTCTGGTTCCTTTATTTCAAGAATCTGATTATTCTAAGACTTAGAAATAATGGAGGGCAGATTGTGCGGATACATACAGACAAAATTTCTAGAACCACCATTTGCCATGGTAAATAGCTGTTCTCAGAGTATTAGTGTGTGATAGTGTGCCATTTCCTTAGCAATAAGTAATGGAGGGAATCATCGCTGATGCTTAGGAGCTGGAATAGAGAAAATGAAATGTAGTCAGCAGCCAATTACAAAATGGCTACTTTAGGGTTGCAATTACTTGTGCCTGCCAAATTCTAAAAGACCAACCCATAGAATCATAGAATATCAGGGTTGGAAGGGACCTCAGGAGATCATCTAGTCCAACCCCCTGCTCAAAGCAGGACCAATTCCATACCAAATCATCCCAGCCTGAGCTTTGTCAAGCCTGACCTTAAAAACCTCTAAGGAAGGAGATTCCACACCTCCTTAGGTAACCTATTCTAGTGTTTCACCACCCTCCTAGTGAAAAAGTTTTTCCTAATATCCAACCTAAACCTCCCCCACTGCAACTTGAGACCATTACTCCTTCTTTTGTCATCTGGTACCACTGAGAACAGTCTAGATCCATCCTTTTTAGAACCCCCTTTCAGGTAGTTGAAAGCAGCTATCAAATCCCCCTTCATTCTTCTCTTCTGCAGACTAAACAATCCTAGTTCCCTCAGTATCTCCTCATAAGTCATGTGCTTCAGCCTCCTAATAATTTTTGTTGCCCTCCGCTGGACTCTTTCCAATTTTTCCACATCCTCCTTGTAGTGTGGGGCCCAAAACTGGACACACGACTCCAGATGAGGCCTCACCAATGCCGAATAGAGGGGAATGATCACGTCCCTCGATAACCCAGAAAGACATGATTTAAAAAAAAAAATAAAAAAATTCCTGAAGTAAGCAACCTTGTGTTGTGGAGTTAGTGACCAGAATGTCACTAAGGAAAGTGCTTCTGGGAAGGGACTACTTTGGTCTTGTGACTTAAGGTAAGAAAGCATTGTATCCATTTTTACCTTTCACTTTAAAGGCAACTTTTAATGCACTATGTTCCTTGTAACTTAAAGCAGATGTTTTTTATGTGAACCTACTGTGATGACATATGATTATTTTGGTTTCAGTATAAAGGCAAAGTTGATAGTGTGAACAGGTATTTAATTTCTCATTTGACAAATTTCTGAAAACAAAGTTCTGAAGTTGCGAAGATACTATTTCACTGGGTTTCAATTTGTTTACATAATGGACTGCTTATTAAAATTATTTCTTGTGAACCTGTCAATCTCAATCACACTCCTCTGTAGCAGCCACGGCATAGTGGTTGTTGCAAGGGATGTGGAATTGCTAATATTAATCTGTGAATATTGATGTGTAATGATTGTATTAACATTGTGTGTGATCTAGTCAAGTCAGGTAAAGTTACTGTATAACCATGGTGGATTACTGGAATTTTCTGTGTGACTGTTCATCTAACTCAGTGGTTCTCAACCTATTTATCATTGTGTTACTTGGGCCTTAGGTTGAAAACCACAGTGTGCTACCACCACCCCCCACCCCCTCCGACCCGTATGTCTCACGCCTCCTGCCCAGAGACCCCTCCACAAAGTGGGGCCAGGAGTGGAGCTCTGGGCAGGCGGCAGGGACCCTGCCGTGCAGGGCCGGTTGGCAGCCCCGACCCTGGACCCTCCACTTGGCAGCCTGAACCCTGCCATGCTGGGCGGCCAGGCAGCCGGGAACCTGGACCCGGCCATGCAGCCTGGTGGCCTTTAGCACACAGCTGGGCCACAGGTTTGTGCTAATTGGGCAGCATGCGGGCCATGGGTTGAGAACCCTGATCTAACTTAACAGGGAGCTGTTGAAAGAGAATACAGAAAAGCACCACAGTACATCTAAGTAAAGACATCTTAGTACATTTGAAAAACAGTGGTTAAGCTGTTAGCTTCAGAGACGTTTTGTCTCTATCAAGTTGCAAGCTTTTCTGGCAGAGGTAGGAGCCTAGAGATTGAAAGGGCACTTAAATAGTTATAAAAGCCTTCTCTTAGGATTAAGGGTAGTGGGGAGCACTTTCCAGAAACTTTCTAGGTTGACAGGCTGACACAGACTGCTGATAGAGTCTAAAGAAGTTGGAGGCCCCCAGATCCAGGGAATAGTAATCCTTAGAGAAAAGCTAGGTATGCATACAGTTTTGGTTTTTTTAAATTGTTTTAACGTCTCTCTTTCTTAAATGCTTTTGTTCTATCTTAGTAAAACAGCAGTCGCTCTTGGAGGGAACATGCCTGCAGGGTCTGAGCCTAAATCTGACATAGTCTTGGTTAGTACCAGTGTGTGCAACCCAAGGCCTGATCTGAGGATGGGATAATCTTGTGATTCCACCTGGAGCTAGATGATAGCTAGAGGTCTGAATCCTGGAAATGGTGTACTCCATGAAACCAGAAAGGGTCCAGTAACTGTGGCACTTTTTTTTTTTAATGTAAAAGTTTTAAGGATGCATTAAGGAGACAAACACTTCAATGGAGTGATTCCTTGGTTATATCTCCATGTGTTTTATTTCCTTTCCCTGGCTGTAGGACTTCACTTACATTAGCACTAAGCCTCTCCTCACTGCTTGGAGTCTTCCATTCCTGAATCTTCTCCAGGTCATTTTACAGTTAGGCTGTATCTTGCATGTCTGCTAGACATCTGGTTCGTGTCCGTCAGGAGACTGGGTTGGAGTCTGGATGTGAGAGCCAGGGTTGACATGGCCAGAACCAGGAAGCAGAGCCGAAGGTCAGAACTGGAGAATGCCAGAGCCAAGGGTTGGGACACAGAGAGCTGGAGTCGAGAATCAGAGCTGAGGGTCGGAACTGAGGGATTACCAGAAGTTGGGGAAGGCAGAAGCAGGGCTGGTTCTGAGGCAGTAGCAAGGCTGGTGGAGGAATGGAGAAGGAGCAGGGCTTGGCAAGATAAAAGCACAGGGAGGCTGAATGTCTGTGGGCATGTTCACTGAGTAGCCAAGGAGCTGCTGCTGAGCTCAACAATTGGGTTGCTAGCTTCTTCAGCCGGTCAGGTAGGGTCATCCATCAGGCACCTAGCTGGCTCATTAGGGTATCAGGAATACTGAGCAAGTGCCGCTGCAGGACCTTACTCCTGACAATGTCATCCCCAAATTTGATCATGACAGAAGTTACACTGAAGAAACACCTGACCCTTTTAAAAAACAAAACAAAACAAAAAAAACACCAAAACCTCCCCTCTCCTCCTCCTTCCCCCCCCCCCAAAAAAAAACAATCCCACAAACAACCAAAACAAATTAACTATGCAACACCTCAAACAGGCACAAGTATATTTGGGGGGAGGGGGAATTGTAACATTCAAAAGGGAGCTATTTGAAGACCTACTAAACTTTTTTTCTAGAAGGGTAGAATCATCACATTTAATTTGTACATGATTTACTCTTGTGATGGAAACAGCTCTCTAAATCACACTCAGTGTTTCTTTATTCAGAGTGCCATTAATGTATTTAATTAAAGTATCAACATAAATAGTATTCGAAAAGTTTTCCAGTAGGTGAGACCTCATTACTAAGCAAATACTACAGTATGATCCTAGTTGTAGGTCTATTACCAATATGCTATTTAGATGAGTGAGTCCAGTTTTCTTCTGAAAACTGAATGATTCTAGAAACATGGTACTGTGGTTCTGTGTATGTCTCCCACGACTTCTCAGATAAAATTTGCTCAGTTTCCAAGTAAAGCTGTATTTAACTCGCTGACATGTAAAATCAGTCTGGAATTTGAAAGTCAACTGTATTCTTCCAGACAGGTATGTTATCACCAATGATGAGGTTTCTGCCTTTGTGTAACCCCAGCTTTCAATGATGTAGATGAGAGCAGAACTTGTTGCTGCAGTTGGAATTTAGACATGGAGGTGTCAGAGTTCATCTTCCTGCAATAGCTGTATTGGCTCTGGAATGCTAATAGCAGTTAAAAATTCAAAAGAATTTATCAGTAAACTAAGCAGATAAGTCTCTGAATCTTCACAGAACTTAATGAGTTGCTGTCCACCGCAAACACCTTCGAGGCTGTGAGGGACTTAATTGCCATGATGGTGGCATGTCCCCAGCCCGCCCGGAGAAGCCTCCGGTACCGCAGTGTGCTATACTGTCTCGTTGCAAGTCCACTATGTTGATACGATCAACTGCATCTACACGGTACCAGTCCCCAGCACCAACCAAGTGGCACGGCACTGATTCGTGGCACTGCTCTCCAGCACTGCATCAGTCCCGCTCCCGGCACCGTGCGTCGCAGCACCACTCGACCTCTCGCAGTTGCGGCACTGCTCCCCAGCTTCCCGGCACCGATCACCAGCGCAGCTCTGATCAGCACCACTCTGGCCTTCGCGTTCCAGGTCTTTGTCTTCTGACTCGAAGGCGGAGTCCCTGTACTCCAGGGGTAGCCGACACAGATCAGACCATAGGCGTCTGGATGTGGATGCAGGGCCATGGCAAGCGGCTGCGCAATGGCCATTCTGGACCCCGTGGGCAAACTACTAGGTCGAGGGCACCTCTTCCAAGACTTCCACTTGATGGTGTCAGAGCCACGGGTACCCGTGGCATTGATGAATCGCTCCACTGCTAGGGGTTCTGAAGTGAAGCCAGTGCAGTCCACTGTGCCACCCTCTGAGCCTGCTCCCACCACCAGCATGGACCCCGGGGTGGTCAGCGGGGATGAAGAGGCTGTGCAGGATGCCCCCAGGGACCCAGAGGATCCTATACCCCTGCTGGCGTCATCGTCCTTCCCAGCTGAAGCAGTTGCAGGGACCGCTGCTTCGGTACCGTCCCCTATAGATAGCCGTGCCCACCAGGACCTGCTACAAAGGGTAGTGCGTAACGTGGGCCTGCAGACTGAGAAGGTGGTAGAGCTGGAGGAACCAGTGGTGGACATCCTGGCCCTGGAAGGTCCGTCGAGGGTGGCTCTGCCCCTCATAAAAACTATACAGGACAACACAAATGGGGCAGACCCCCTGCCTCCATTCCTTTGACTGCAAAGGGAGTCGAGAGGAAGTATTTTGTCCTCTGTAAGGGGCACAAATATCCTTACACATACCTGCAGCCCTGCTCGTTGGTGGCTGCCATGGTAAATGAGCACGAGAGACTGGCAGCAGGATCCTACCCCCAAATCCAAGGACTCCAAGAGGCTGAACCTCTTCCACCGAAAGGTCTACTCGACCGGGGGACTCCAATTCAGGATTGCCAACCAACAGACAATCCTGAGCAGATACAACTTCAATTCCTGAAACTCCAGGTTAGTGCCCACGGAGTCTAGGGAGGAGTTTGGGGCAGTTGTTGAAGAGGGCAAGGCAGTGGCACGGACCTCTTTATAGGCCTCACTGGATGCCGCAGACTCGGTGGCACGCACCTTGTCCTCTAAGATTGCCATGAGGCAAAGCTCATGGCTCCAGGCCTTGGGGCTCCCACTTGAGGTGCAACATACCTGGCAGGACCTGCCATTTGATGGGCCCGGCCTGTTTGCATAGCAAATAGACTCCAGGCTGCATAGCCTTAAAGATTCCAGGGCTGTGCTGAAATTGCTATGGGTGCATACCCCAGCCACTCAGCGAAAGCACTTCAAGCCGCAGCTATACAGTGCCCCTATTCTCCATGTCCTAGGCACAGTTTCTCTAGGAAGTGTGACAGGAATGGCAGGCTTAAGCCTTCCCAGCCTCTGTCCAACCAGGGCCAGGCGACCGCTTCTTCGTGCTCTAAGCAAGCCTTTTGAAGGTGCACCCAGGGATGACGGACTAGCCAATGGACCAGATCGTCATCACTGTTTCCTGAACCATCTATCCCACTTTGACTGTGCTTGGTCACAAATATCAGACCACCGAGTCCTTCGCAGGGTAGAAGTGAGATATTCTCTCCAGTTCTGTGCTCTTCCCCCCACCCCCCGCCAATCCCTTTCCCCATCGCTTGTGAGAAGGGCCCTGAAGAGGATCTCCTCATGCAGGAGGTTCAAACACTCCTCGCCGCAGGGACAGTGGAGGAAGTTCCTCAGGGGCAAGGGATTCTTACCCTGTTATTTCCTAATCCCCAGATCAGAGGGGGGTGGTCTCAGACCCATCCTCAATCTGCAAGGCCTCAATCACTTCATGAAAAAGCTGAAGTTTCTCACATGGTCTCCCTGAACACAAGTATCGGGGGTAGCTGTGTTAGTCTGTATCCACAAAAACAACAAGGAGTCTGGTGGCACCTTAAAGACTAACAGATTTATTTGGGCATAAACTTTTATGGGTAAAAAACCCTCACTTCTTTAGCTTATGTCCAAATAAATCTGTTAGTCTTTAAGGTGCCACCAGACTCATTGTTTCCCTGAACACAGTTATCCCTTCTCTGGATCCAGGAGATTGGTATGCTGCCCTCGACATCAAGGATGCATACTTCCACATATCGATACAGCCACGGATGCTTCTCCAGGTTTGTGGTCTGTCACAGACATTACCAATTTACGGCCCTCCCCTTTGGCCTGTCCACGGCCTCCCAAATGTTTACCAAGTGCATGTTGGTCGTGGCTGCCTTCCTCTGTCGGAGGCAGGTACAGGTGCATCCTTACCTCTACGACTGGCTGCTCCGGGGATGCTCCAGGGACCAGGTGGATGCACAGGGCTGTTTCGTGAGCTCTACCTTTGACAGGCTGGACTTGAACTGGGCCAGGGCTTTTCTGCCAGAGGCTCGCTTCCAAGCAATGACAGACAGACATACAAGGCCTCAGATGGTACCCCATCACCACAGCAAGGGGCTGTCTGAGGCTATTTGGTCACATAGCGTCTTGCACCTATGTGGTACAGCATGCCAGGGTGTGATGCATACCTCGCCAGGCTTGGCTTGCATCAGCCTAGCCAAGTTAGTCACTCTGGACTCAGTTGTCACCCTCCCCGTGCAGGTCCTTGAGTCCCTCCGCTGGCGGTTCAACCCGCAGACAGTGTGCGAGGGAGTCCCCTTCCACAACCCCCCAGCCCTCTCTGTCCCTGATAATGGATGTGTCAGCACTGGGTTGCGGCATGCACCTGGGAAACTTCAGACACAGGACCTGTGATCCCAAGATGAACTCGTGCTCCACATCACCATCAAGGATCTGAGCGCAGTCCAACAAGCATGCCAGATTTTCCAAGCTCATCTGCAGGGACAGTGTGTGGGAGTCATGGACAATAGAACTGCAATGTTTTACATAAATAAGCAGGGTAGAGCCTGTTCCTCTCCCCTATGTTGGGAAGCCTTCCAGCTATGGGAGTTCTACATAACCCACTTAATTCCCCTAGAAGCATCTTACTTCAAAGGTTCCCAAAAAGAGGTGGTGGACTACCTCAGCAGATCCTTCCACAAGGGGTCCATCTGCCTGGACGTGATACGCAGTATTTTCCAGAGCTTCCCAAATTGACCTCTTTGCCATGCGAAGCAACAGGAAGTGCCAGTGATTCTGCTTTCTGGAATCGCAGCCTGGGCCTCCTCTGGATGGATCATCTGCTATACGCATTTCCCCCATTCGTGCACAAGGTCCTGCTTAAAGTCCTCAGAGACAAGGCGGTGGTCATACTGGTGTCACCGGCATGGCCTCGTCACCAATAGTACACCACGCTCCTGGAGCTGTTGGTGGACACCCCAATCGCATTGCCCTTAGTCCCAAACCTGGTTACCCAGGATCATGGTTGCCTTCACCAGCCCAACCTCCAGTCCCTTCACCTCATGGCTTGGAAGCTTCATGGCTAAACCCCATGGAATTCATGTGCTTCGAGCAGGTTAGGGAGGTCTTGCTTGGTAGCAGGAAGCCCTCCACCAGGGCCACCTACCTGGCCAAATGGAAAAGATTCACAATCTGGTACGCTCAGACACCCCACCCCCCCACACAGGTGCCCATACCACTTAACCAGGAATATCTACTGCATTTGAAACAGCAGGGTCTGGCAGCTTTATCCATGAAGGTACACTTGGCAGCTATCTCTGCATTCCATCCATGAGCAGCTGCGTGCTCCGTCTTCGCCAACTCCATAATTGGCTCTTTTCTCAAAGGCTTGGAGTGACTGTACCTGCAGGTTAGACAGCTGATCCTGGTGTGGGACCTCAACCTGGTCCTTTCCAAACTGATGGGGGGGCCCCCGTTTGAACCACTGGTGACTTGTTCACGCCTATATCTGTTATGGGACATGCGGTGTATTGCCTTATCCCCTTGAAAAAGATTCCGTGTGCTTCTTATAAGTATAACAAAGGTGGCCTTCCTAGTCGCCATTACTTCAGCGAGGAGGGTTTTTTGAACTGAAGGCCCTCAACGCCGATCCTCCTTACATGGTTTTCTTCATGGACAAGGTGCAGCTTAGGCCTCACCCAGCCTTTTTTCCAAAGGTGGTGTCCCAATTCCACTCCAGCCAGGACATTTTTCTTCCTGTCTTTTTACCCTAAGCCTCATGCAAGTAGCCAGGAACAGAGGCTTCACACACCATACATTCGATGGGCGCTAGCCTTTTACATTAAGCGCACAAAGCTGTTTCATAAGTTGAACCAGCTGTTCGTGGCAGTGGCAGATCAGATAAAATGGCTCCGGGTCTCATCTCAGAGGATTTAGTCGTGGATCACGTCCTGCATCCAGACATGCTATGATCTAGCTAAAGTCCATGCTCTGGCAATAATGGCACATTCCAGAAGGGCACAGGCCTCCTCGGTGGCATTCCTGGCCCAGGTCCCGATACAAGAAATCTACAGGGCAGCGACATGGTTCTCGGTTCACACCTTCACCTCTCATTACGCCATTACCCAGCATTCCAGAAACAGTGCAGCTTTTGGTAGAGCTGTGCTCCAGTCAGTGATTCCATAACTCCACCCCATCTCTGGGGTAGGGCTTGGGAATCACCTAACTGGAATCAACATGAGCAAGCACACAGAAAAAAGTTACTCACCTTCTCATAACTGTTCTTTGAGATGTGTTGCTCATGTCCATTCCAGACCTGCCTGCCTTCCCCTCTGCCTGAGTAGCCGGCAAGAGGGACCTGAGGCTGTAGTGGGTCAGCAGGGTCCTATATTCACCACCATGGAGGCGCCACTCCAGGGGGCTCGACAGCCGACCCAGTGGGTGCTGCTAGGGGAAAAACTTTCCAACGACTGTGCACACAGTGCGCACACATATAACTGGAATGGACATGAACAACACATCTCAAAGAACAGTTACAAGAAGGTGAATAACCATTTTTTAAGGATTGTAAGCAGTTTGGGTCTACTGTTGTGGATGTGTGGCACCTAGTGCAATAGAGACCTAATTGGGATTCTATCCACTACTGCCAAGCAAATAATAAAATATTTTTAGTAGTGCAAAGGCACATTTAATTTTCTTACTAATAAATATCTCAAAAGCCTGAACTAATCATTCAGCCAAAGGAGAAGTCTAATTGAAGAAAATAATTAACTAGAAACGAGTTAAAATTTAACAGATTTTACTTACGTTCAGTACTGAATCTTTTCTCTGTAAATTAACTGCGTATATGTAAAATGGCCACTAGAGGGCACTCTTGTTCGGTTCAACTCCTAACTCCACATTAGGTGGTTAAAGCATTTTTGGTAGGGTGGGTTCTGTGGTCTTATGAAGTCCATCCATGGTTTGATAAGTGTTTAAAAGTTAAATTTATGGATTAGTTGGTGTATGAATTACCTGGCTAACACTCAATATCAGAAGAGTTAAATAAAAGGTTGTGATACTTTTGATGTTGCTGGGTTCTTACTTGGCATTATTTTTGCCAAATAACAAATCAAAACAAAATACAGCATGTGCTTTCAAAATAATGGAAGAAACTAGTTGTAAACAGCTAATTAAGGCTGTTGCCGTAGTTCCTTTATATGCCCATGTTTATAGCTATTTGTTTAGAAATAGCCATTTGTATGGCTATATATTGCCCTCATTTATTCCACCCAGGATCATCACTAGACTAGGTCAGTATAATGTCAGTATAAAACTCAAGCAGAATCCTACAAGGTACTGTAGAAATCTTTATCCTTCTAATCCTTTTTTATTTTAATAAAAAATTTTCACGTCCGTAATGAAATTTTAAAATTCCAGTTTATTTTATTTGAACTAAAATTAAGTTCAAGGTGTATTGCAGAGATCTTTGCAAAACTGTAAAAGGAGGATAGGTACTGTAAGTTTTATTATACACTTTTCACCTGAAAGGTAAATCCTATTTAATTTGTAATTGGATGGTAGAACAACTGTTCAGTACTGTAGTTTCAATTCAAAGCAATCAGTTTGTTCTGGTTATTAGATTGTATTTCTAGCTAGAGAGAAAAATGAAAACAGTCACAAAGAAAGAAACTGAAATACAGTGTGCTCTACTACATTCACTCTTATTCTTTTTCATTTGGATCTTTTAGTAGACCAAGAAATCTTTGTTATAAGGGTAGATGATGAGAGTGAAACCTTAATTTCATGGAATTTTCTTCAGATGCAAAAATGTTTTGGGTAATTTTTTTTTAAATTCCTTCTACAGTATCCTGTGCAGAGCATCTGATACATTGAAATACACCAGTAGGGTCCAGTAAGAATAACAAATCTTGCAAATGGAGATTGAAAAGGAAGAGCTAATGGGGTTGGGAGAAGGACGCTTGAATTGCTGAAAGTGAACTGGTTCTAGTAGACCATTCACAAATCCTTGAAAACATGTACAGTCGAAATCTTACAGACATAGTCTGTAAATAAATAGCTCCCAAACTGAAGGCCCTTCCTTGATGTAATCCTGATAAAATTTGAAGACAGATAAGAGAGAGGATCCAACTGATCTCAATTGCCTTTTAAGAAATGTAGGAAGAAGTACTTAATTAGCTTTGTAATTTTTAAAAATGTAAGAAATCATCAGTTATTCTAGATATTGATGGACAACATGTGCTTCATGGATTCTGTAACAATATAATTAGTCATCCACAAATTTCTGAGAATAGTCATATCTACCCACCTGCTGGTATCACTGTCTCATCTGGTCTAAACATAAATCATTCAAGGCTGTGTCTGGCTGTTGTTTCCAAAGCTCCTATCACCATGATATCTAGGTATTAGATTTCCAGTCCTCAAAGAGCTGAACATACTGATGGTATCTCAGATCATGACTTAGGAATATTCCCTGAAGACTTCAAATGTATATTGAATAATAACGGTAGTGAATGAAAACCCAACAGTACCTTACAAGGAAGATGTGGTGACAGCCCACTGCCTCAGTCCACCTTTTGAGAGATTTCCTTCTGTGAATAAGCTTGAAACCACTGAAGCATAGTTCGGGGGTAGGGATAGCTCAGTGGTTTGAGCATTGGCCTGCTAAACCCAGGGTTGTGAGTTCAATCCTTGAGGGGGCCATTTAGGGAACTGGGGTAAAAAATCTGTCTGGGGATTGGTCCTGCTTTGAGCAGGGGGTTGGACTAGATGACCTCCTGAGGTCCCTTCCAACCCTGATATTCTATGAATCCACACACAGGGATTGCTGCCTAGTCACAAGCCGATCAAGATCAACAGGTGAATTAAAAGCAGGATTAATAAATGTGCACGTTTGGTCTCTGGGCTAAGAAGGCCTGGAGCTCTCCGGATGCAATAGGGTTCCCAAGTCCAGAGTGCGGTGAGCACAGGAGAGTAGGAAGTAGTAGGTGAGGGAAGGGACCAGGAATGCTATGGAGACTTCCTTCCCATTGAAAGTTTCTGTGGCTAGGTTGAATCTGGGACCATTTAGTGTTGTTCCAGCATGCTAATTCTCTGAAATAAGAGCTCTTTATGTTAAGTTGATCAGCTAGACCAGTGGTCTCCAACCTTTTTATGCCCAATATCACTTTTTAAATCTAAGGGCTACCCAGGATCCTACCCCACCCCTCCCCAAAGCCCTGCCCTGCTCACACCCGGCCCCCATTGCTCGCTCTCTCCCATCCTCACTCACTTTCACCGGGCTGGGGGTTGGCGTTTGGGAGGGGTTGCAGGCTATGGGCTGAGCCTGGGGCAGGGGGCTGGGGTGCAGGAGGGGGCTCCGGGTTGGGGAAGTGTTTTGGGTGCTGGCTCTGGGAGGGGGCTGTGGTGCAGGAGAGGGTTTTGGGTGCTGGTTCCGGGGGGGCTCAGGGGTGGGGTTGGGGTGCAGCCTCCGGCCGGGTGGCACTTGCCTCCAGTGGTTCCTGGTTGGCGGCAGGCTCAGCGAGGCTAAGGCAGGCTCCCTGCTTACCCCACTCCCATATCCCTCCTGGAAGGAGATAATGTGCTCCTGTAGCCCTGGGTGGGCAGGGGGGCACATGGCACTGCACCCTCTGCAAGCACTGTCCCCGCAGCTCTCCCGGCCAATGGGATGAAGGGGCGGTGCTTGCAGGCAGGAGCAGCGCGCAGAGGGAGACTCCTGTGCTGCAGGGCTGCGCTGGCTGCTTCTGGAAGCAGTGTGGGGCTGGAGTAGGCAGGGAGTCAGTCTGCCTTACCTGCAGCAACACTATGCCAGAGATCACGATTGACTGGTTGGTGACCACTGAGCTAGACTGACAGGCCCTAGATAGAAACCACACTGAAAGATAAAAAATTTTAAACCGTCATTTGCAATAACACATCTTAAACTTCCATTTTTAGGAAGAGTGTTGGTCACCAAGTTGTTAACACTGAAAGATGGACAGGACTATACTCTAGGCATTTCATGCACTGGTGGAGTTTGCATTATGAAATCAGCTTCACTAAGAGTGGACCTAGGATCTATACATTGGCCTTTTTTGCATCTTACAGGGTCACAAGTACATACCATACGTGGCTAGCTTGACCTGGGAGTTAAAATATATTGGGCATTCCTCTCCTGCTTGGATACAGCTAATGTAGTGTCAGACAGCCTACAATCTTACCAAAGAATGAAGAAACACGGTCATAATGGACTTTTGTTGACTTTCTGATGTCTTTGTTTTGACAGATGGTATGCAAATGAGGAAACAAACATGTGAAGCAAGTGGGCTAATGCTGCAATATATGTTTGTTGTATAGATTATATGGCTTCAAAAAGTCATTGATCTCTATTGCATCATTTGAATGTGTGATATTGCCTGGCCAATAGCCATTGTCATTTGTTTAATAGATTTTCAGATGTAGAAAACTCCTATTTTGCAATTAAAAAGAAACAAACACAAAAAACCCCTAACCCACATTCTGTATCTGACAGATGAGTGAGGGAACTGAAAACAATTTGTGTCTATGAACCAGAAAGCACAGCTGAAATGAGATTTTAAATTATTTTAGTAAATTATGGGAAGACTTACACATTGGACTAAAGACTTGACTATCTGGGTTTTAAATAGTTTGTAGTTTACTATGTTTAGTTACCAAATCTTTTACCAATGTTCAGATAAGGCTATAATTGAATAATCCCCCTCTTCATTTTAGAAATTAATGTGGTAAATTCCAAAATGCTGGATATGATATCACTGTTTCCATAGCAACAAAGTTATAAGCATAAGATTAAATTTACTGCATTATTATGGGGAGAGTCTCAGGTAGCTCTTACTGTAACACTGGTAGATTCTATCACAAAGTAAAAGCAGAAAAATACTGACCAAGTCACTTTTTTGTATAAATGTTTCACTTCTACAAGTTTAACCCAGTGTGAAATTTCGTCTTGAAACTACTGAACACACTATTAAAAAGTAAAACCCCTTTTCATGCATCAACCTTCAGAGCAAAAGCATGTTTTCAGGACCTTTATATATATACCGATAGTGAATATTTATGTTCAAAACATACATAAATTAACTATAATACTCATGGAATCCATGCAACACTAAAGATGTAAGAAGGGGTTTCTCTGTAGTTTTCAGCTAGATTTAAGAAGCTGTGTCAAAGATTATTAAGTTCCAAAAAAAAGGGTAAGAATGCCATGTAAATATTAGAAGCACAAGATGGGTGAGGTAATAACTTTTATTGGACTGACTTCTGTTGGTGAAGGAGACAAGCTTTTGAGCTTACACAGAGCTCTTCAGCTGCGGGAAAATACATTTCCAATGCCTGAAGAAGAGCTCTGTGTAAGCTCAAAAGCTTTTCTCTCTCACCAAAAGAAGTTGGTTCAGAAAAAGATATTACCTCACCCACCTTTTCTTTCTATTATCCTGGAATCAACAACACTGCATATCTAAATAATCAGTTTTTTGACAGTACGTAAAGACCTGTGCTGTAATAGCTCCATTTATTTTTAAATTTTCCTTGTGGGTACTAATGATATAGGGAAATACAGAGTTGTCAGTTTTATAGCTCTGAAGATTTACTGCAAATTTAGTAAACATATTTCCGTTGCATTTTTCTGTAACGGGAATAGAAGGATAATGTTTCTATTAAAGTGATCAAGTACACACAAAGAAATGGGTTAGGAAGATGTATGAAAATGCTTTTAGACAAATTCCATTTTCATGTGTAAATTGCCTCTGTGGCATATATAACGATCTCATCATATCTTTGGTAATTCTGGAAGTACAGTGCTGGTAATAGTGGTCGTGCACACTAATGTTTAGAAAGGAATATATATAAATTGCTTCGTAACAGATCTGGTAGCCAACTGCTAGGATGCTGCTTTGTAGAAACTGACAGCTTTTTCTGTTTAGCATGTTCTTAAATAGAGAGCAGTTCATTAGAACTTGAATTAAATGTATAACTTTCAGGGTTATTTTGCTGTATTCTTTAAATAAATATTCTGTTACAGTGAACAAGAACAAAAGCACTCCCCCCCCTTCTCCCCTATGGGACAGCATGTCTTCATGCTTCAGGACATTAATATTTCAACAGTCATATTGGATAAAATTGAACAGTGGATGAAACCTAATTATTTTTCTGTGATCTTATCCAGGTTCATTTTCTTATTTTTATATTCTAGTGTATTTCATTATAAATCATTCACTGTTACCTGACAAACCTCTCTTCCTTTAGAAATAACATTAGTAAAATTCAAAAGACTGAAATGCGAATGCTTTGTCTTGCCTGCCTTGTTTTTCTATATTGTATGATTTTTTTTTCTCCCCAAAGTGCTTCTGTATCTTAGGGGAAAAAAATGAAATCATACATTCCTTTGCTCTTTCTATAGTCTGTTAATTCTGATAATCTGCCATGGTTCCTTTCTCATCCCTTTCATCTGCTTTGTACAGATGTCCTCCTCTGATGCTGTTCAGCCTTTGGCACCTTCTCCTTCTCTGCAAGCTGCTGCCGAGAAGAGCAAATTGGAGGTATCTCTTTCCTAATGTAATTTTTTTGTCAGCCTACATATTATAATACAGTGCACAGATTTGTACATTTGATTTCATCCATAATGTAGAGTAGCTTCCCCGGGATTTTGCAGTGTGTTTCATTGTCTTTGTTAAAAGGAACTCAGACATTAAAACAAGCCACAGGCTTTTCTACATGCTGTTTCCCTGATCACATAAGTGAAAAGAGCTAGTGCCTCTAGCTATATGATTTTTCACCTATATGTATATATACACTTATTTTGGATTATTATTAGCATGTTCAAACTCTTACTGTGTTGTCCTACAAAGCCATGTAAAGATACGTTCACACCACTAGCAAAGAGGCATGAGTTTGTTTTGTTATCCCTTTCTCTTAGAGCATTACTTTCATAAGGCATCAAGCCTCTGCCCTTTAGTAAAACAAGATTTCTAAGATTGCTTTAGAAATCTCCCCTGAAAGGGCACTGCTACTCCAGCCAAGCCACCTAGCAGGTCTAACACCTTTTAAAACTAATTTCAAGGGAATTGGAGTCCATAAATACAGACCCATTTGGTGGAATTTTCACTAATTCAAATTTTGTCATTCTTTTGAATTTTCTTATAGTTATGGACAGTGTTTAGACATTGGAAAAAAAATCAAACTCCTAAAACATTGTTCAACATTTAGAACACTCTGACACTGTACACAAATATAGGTGGTATGTAAGTTATCAACACTCGTGCATGGGACTGTTGTGGTAGAACTTATATTCTTCTTTGAGTAGTGTCCCTATGGGTGCTCCATTGAAGGTGTCTGCATCCCTGTGCTGCTGATTGGAGAATTTTGGTGGCAGTGTCCATTCAGCCTGTGACTGCGCTCCCACCCTGCCATGAGGCTAACTGGCGTTGTGTGAGCGAACCCTTCTCAGTTCCTTCTCAGCGCCCATGGCTAGAGACTGAGCTTTAGCTGGCTGTTAGCGGGTCTTACCTTCTATAAATTGCTAATTGTTTTTCTAATCTTTTAGAACTCTTTTCTTTTTCACTCCTTTATCTTTTATTTATTCTCCCCCCCCCCAAAAAAACGCAACACTTTACTTTAAACTTTGAAGTAAAACAAACTCTCTCCCTGCAACCCCCTCCCAGACAGGATATGCCCAGTTCACTGGGTTTCAAGAAGTGTCTCAGTTGCAAAGCATCTATCCCAGTGACTGACAGACATTCTCAGTGCATTAGCTGCCTGGGAGAGAACCACATCCCACACAAGTGTGGTTGATGCCAACAATTGAAACCCAGATCCAGAAAGAGAGAACTGAGACTCAAGCTTGTCCTAATGGAAGCAGTCCTTCAACTGCCCTCAGAGCCACTCCGGGCGGTGGGACTTCTCACCACAACCCTCTACATCTAAGGGAGGTGAGCCTAAAAAGTCATCCATGAGCCAGTCTCAAAGGCTTCTAAGAAAAGGGCTGTGAGTCCCCACAGCAAGCCCTCATCGAACGGAAAACAATCTCCGGTTCACTTGGAATCATCGGTATCGATGGCAACGAAGCTGTCTAAATCTGCTATCCAGAGCTCACATGGTACCGACCTGATAGAATATGTTGGGCTGCCTAGGGACCCAATGGGCACAGGCAAAGATTCATCGGTACTGAGTGGGCGTGAGAAAACTAGTGAATCCACCATGGGGAAGGCTCCTTCGGTGCAGGCATTGACAGTGGTACCGTCTTGGCACGCCAGGCACTGGCAGACTGCACAGTAAGTACAGCACTGCCAACTCCTTTGGTGCAGATGTCTCAGCACTGCCAACCGCTACCAGAACAGACAACTATGGCATTGCTGGACTTCTGGTACGTGACAGACCTTTTGGCATCTGACGCACTGGACTCACCTCTACCTGGTAATGAATCCACCCAGAGTTCCAGACTCGGTGACCTCATGCCATGCCCCTCCATTTTTGAGTGATGAGTCAGTGAGCAAGAGGACATAGGGTGAATGAGAGGAATGACAGGAGCCTATGGTACCCATTTCCAAAATGCGCCTCGCCGTACTGCCCCTCTGACACCATGCCTCCTTGGTAGGAACAGCGGTGGTACCAACCTCCTGGGCCCTCTCAGTGGCCTTACTGGGACCCTTGGCAGACACATAAACACCATGCCTACCATGATTCTAGCTTGACCTATTAGGGCCTGATGAGACACCCTCCTTTGGCTGCTGTATTGAGGGTGTCCGAGCCTCCAGAACACTTAAGAGAAGAGCAAGAGGAGGAGATTACCCTCCAGACCAACTTCTCATCTTGATCAACAGATGAGTGCTGCCCGCTCTTCTGTCATTGGCAGATGCCTTTTCCAGGAGCTAGCTCAAAGAGTGGCAGATGCATTAAAACTATCATTACAAGAGGCGACTGAGTCACACCATAACTTAGTCTCTGGATTAAGTTTAGAAGTGTGACCAACAAGGGTGGTGGTGTGGTGGGAGTCTGCTATAGACCACCAGACCAGGAGGCTGAGGTGGACGAGGCTTTCTTCTGGCAACTAACAGAAGTTATTAAATCACAGGCCCTGGTTCTCATGGGGTACTTCAGTCACCCTGATATCTGCTGGGAGAGCAATACAGTGGTGCACAGACAATCCAGGAAGTTTTTGGAAAGTCTAGGGGACAATCTCCTGGTGCAAGTGCTGGAGGAACCAACTACGGCCAGAGCTCTTCTTGACCTGCTGCTCACAAACAGGGAAGAATTAGTAGGGGAAGCAAAAGTGGACGGGAACCTGGGAGGCAGTAACCATGAGATGGTAGAGTTCAGGATCCTGACACAAGGAAGAAAGGAGAGCCGCAAAATACAGACCCTGGACTTCAGAAAAGCAGACTTTGACTTCCTCAGGGAACTGATGGGCAGGATCCCCTGGGAGAATAACATGAGGGGGAAAGGAGTCCAGGAGAGCTGGCTGTATTTTAAAGAATCCTTATTGAGGTTGCAGGAACAAACCATCCCAATGTGTAGAAAGAATAGTAAATATGGCAGGTGATCAGCTTGGCTTAACAGTGAAATCCTTGCTGATCTTAAACACAAAAGATGCTTACAAGAGGTGGAAGATTGGACAAATGACCAGGGAGGAGTATAAAAATATTGCTCAGGCATGCAGGAGTGAAATCAGGAAGGCCAAATCACACTTGGAATTGCAGCTAGTAAGAGATGTTAAGAGTAACAAGAAGGTATGTTAGCAACAAGAAAGACAAGGAAAGTGTGGGCCCCTTACTGAACGACGGAGGCAACCTAGAGACAGAGGGTGTGAAAAAAGCTAATGTACTCAATGCTTTTTTTTTTTTTTTGCCTCTGTCTTCACGAACAAGGTCAGCTCCCAGACTACTGCACTGGGCAACACAGCATGGGGAGGAGGTGGGGTGGAGAAAGAAGTTGTTCAGGACTATTTAGAAAAGCTGGACGAGCACAAGTCCATGGGGCCGGATGTGCTGCATCCGAGGGTACTAAAGGAATTAGTGCAGGAGTGGGCAAACTATGGCCGGGGACCACATCCGGCCCATCAGACATTTTTAATCCAGCCCATGAGCTCCTACTGGGGAGCAGGGTCTGGGGCTTGCCCCGCTCTACATGTCGTGGCTTTGCATATCCCCTGGAAGCAGAGGCATGTTCCCGCTCCGGCTCCTACACGTAGGGGCAGCCAGGGGCTTCCACATGTTGCCTTTGCTCCAGGGCCAATGGTAGCTGCAGGGGCAGTGCTTGCAGATTGGGCAATGCGCAGAGCCACCTGGACACACCTCCATGTAGGAGCCAGAGGGGAAACGTGCTGCTACTTCTGGGAGCTGCTTGAGGCAAGCACTCCTGTGCCCCAACCCCCAGCCCTGATCCCCCTTCCACCCTCTGAACCCCTTGGTCCCAGCACAGAGCACCCTCCTGCACCACAAACACCTCAGCTCCACCCCAGAGCCCACACCCCCATCTGGAGCTCTCACACTCCCCCCACACCCCAACCCCCTGTCCCAGCCCAGAGGCCCCTCTTGCTCCCTGAACTCCTCATTTCTGGCCACCCCCCCCCCCCCAGCTGGAGCTCTCCCTCCCTCCCACATCACAACCCCCAATTTCATGAGCATTCATGGCCCACCATACAATTTCCATACCCAGATGTGGCCCTCAGGCCAAAAAGTTTGCCCACCCCTGAGTTAGCGGATGTGATTGCAGAGCCATTGGCTATTATCTTTGAAAACTCATGGTGATCGGGGGAGGTCCCAGATGACTGGGAAAAGGCTAATGTAGTGCCCATCTTTAAAAAAGGGAAGGAGGAGGATCCAGTCAGCCTCACCTCAGTCCCTGGAAAAATCATGGAGCAGGTCCTCAAGGAATCAATTTTGAAGCCCTTGGAGGAGAGGAAAGTGATCAGGAACAGTCAGCATGGATTCACCAAGGGCAAGTCATGCCTGACTAACCTAATTGCCTTCTGTGATGAGAGAACACATCTCATCCACAGAGATGGCTCTGTGGATGAGGGGAAAGCAGTGGACATGTTGTTCCTTGACTTTACCAAAGCTTTTGATACAGTTTCCCACAGTATTCTTGCTGGCAAGTTAAAGTAGTATGGGTTGGATGAATGTACTATAAGTGGATAGAAAGCTGGCTAGATCTTCAGGCTCAATGGGTAGTGATCAATGGCTCCATGTCTAATTGGCAGCTGGTATCAAGCGGAGTGCTCCAAGGGTCGGTCCTGGGGCAGGTTTTGTTCAATATCTTCATTAATCTGGAGGATGGAGTGGACTGCACCCTCAGCAAGTTTGCAGATGACACTAAATTGGGAAGAGTGGTAGATAAGCTGGAGGGTAGGGAGAGCATACAGAGTGACCTAGACAAATTAGAGGATTGGGCCAAAAGAGATCTGATGAGGTTCAACAAGGACAAGTGCAGAGTACTGCACTTAAGACGGAAGAATCCCATGCACTGCTACAGACTAGGGACTGAGTGGCTAGGCAGCAGTTCTGCAGAAAAGGACCTAGGAGTTATAGTGGATGAGAAGCTGGATATGAGTCAACAGTGTGCCTTTGTTGCCAAGAAGGCTAATGGCATTTTGGGCTGTATAAGTAGGGGCATATCCTTCGATCTGCTGGCAGTGATCATTCCCTTCTATTTGGCATTGATGAGGCCTCATCTGGAGTACTGTGTCCAGTTTTGGGCCCCACACTACAAGAAGGATGTGGAAAAATTGGAAAGAGTCCAGCAGAGGGCAACAACAATGATTAGGGGCCTGAAGCACATGATTTATGAGGAGAGGCTGAGGGAACTGGGGTTATTTAGTCTGCAGAAGAGAAAAATGAGGGGGGGATTTGATAGCTGCTTTCAACTACCTGAAAGGGAGTTCCAAAGAAGATGGATCTAGACCAGTGGTTCCCAAACTTTAACAACCTGTGAACCCTTTTCACTAAAATGTCAAGTCTTGCGAACCCCCTCCTAAAAATGAATATTTCCAGGGATTTTCTCCTTTACCTGAGTATAAATTTTTAAAGCAGTAATCTTGGAAATATAAAATTTGTTTTTGACATGCTTATTATTAATTATTTGACACTATTATTAATTATTTATCATCACAGCATTTTTATTAGAATCAAACGAAATAGACAAAATTTCTCGATACTTTAAATGACTGCTTATTGGAGCAGCTGGTACAGGAATCCACAAGGGGAGAGGCAACTCTCGATTTAGGCCTGAGTGGCGCGCAGGATCTGGTCCAAGAGGCAATTATAACAGGGACCGTGTGGAAATAGTGACCATAATATAATAACATTTAACATTCCTGTGGTGGGAAGAACGCCTCAACAGCCCAATACTGTGGCATTTAATTTCAGAAAGGGGAACTATGCAAAAATGAGGAGGTTAGTTAAACAAATTAAAAGGTACAGTGACTAGAATGAAATATTTGCAAGCTGCATGGACACTTTTCAAAGACACTATAATAGAGGCTCAACTTAAATGTATACCCCAAATTAAAAAAAACAGTAAAAGAACTAAGAGCCACTGTGGCTTAACAACCATGTAAAGAAGCAGTGAGAGATAAGGCATCTTTTTAAAAAGTGGAAGTCAAATCCTAGTGAGGTAAATAGAAAGGAGCATAAACACTGCCAAATTAAGTGTAAAAATGCAATAAGAAAAGCCAAAAAGGAGTTTGAAGAACAGCTAGCCAAAAACTCAAAAGGGAATAACGAAATATTTTTTAAGTACATCAGAAGCAGGAAGCCTGCTAAACAACCAGTGGGGCCCCTGGACGATTGAGATTGAAAAGGAGCACTTAAAGACAATAAAGTCATTGCGGAGAAACTAAATAAATTCTTTGCTTCAGTCTGCACGGTTGAGGATGTTAGGGAGATTCCCAAACCTGAGCTGGCTTTTGTAGGTGACAAATCTGAGGAATTGTCACAGATTGAAGCGTCACTAGAGGAAGTTTTGGAATTAATTGAGAAACTTAAACAAGTTACCGGGACCAGATGGCATTCACCCAAGAGTTCTGAAAGAACTCAAATGTGAAGTTGCGGAACTATTAACTATGGTTTGTAACCTGTCCTTTAAATCAGCTTCTGTACCCAGTGACTGGAAGATAGCTAATGTAATGCCAATATTTAAAAAGGGCTCTAGAGGTCATCCTGGCAATTACAGTCTGGTAAGTCTGTCAGTACCTGGCAAATTAGTTAAAACAATAGTAAAGAATAAAATTGTCAGACCCACAGAAGAACATAAATTGTTGGGCAAAAGTCAACATGGTTTCTGTAAAGGGAAATTGTGTCTTACTAATCTATTAGAGTTCTTTGAAGGGGTCAACAAACGTGTCTGTGCTGTGTACAGATGTGGTCCTCTCATCTCAAAAAAGATATACTGGCATTAGAAAAGATTCAGAAAAGGGCAACTAAAATGATTAGGGGTTTGGAACAGGTCCCATATGAGGAGAGATTAAAGAGGCTAGGACTTTTCAGCTTGGAAAAGAGGAGACTAAGGGGGATATGATTGAGGTACATAAAATCATGAGTGGTGTGGAGAAAGTGAATAAGGAAAAGTTATTTACTTGTTCCCATAATATAAGAACTAGGGGCCACCAAATGAAATTAACAGGCACCAGGTTTAAAACAAATAAAAGGAAGTTCTTCACACAGCACACAGTCAACCTGTGGAACTCCTTGCCTGAGGAGGTTGTGAAGGCTAGGACTATAACAGGGTTTAAAAGAGAACTGGATAATTTATGGAGGCTAAGTCCATTCATGGCTATTAGCCAGGATGGGGAAGGAATGGTGTCCCTAGCCTTTGTTTGTCAGAGGGTGGAGATGGGTGGCAGGAGAGGAGCCAATCCAAAGAGTTCCTCCTACACGAGCATTCGGGGCTTGAGCTGCCCAGACAAACAATGCAAGTTACAACAAAGCTTAAACTTGTTTTTCATAATTTAAAAAACAATACTAGCTGCCTGTTTAATTTTAAGAACAGCAAAAAATATCCACTTCCCTTTCCATTTCTTATAAGGAGTCTTGAAGTTTAAATCTCCTCAGTGTGATAGATATGCTTGCTTTGATCTGCTTAGCTCTTGGAAGTCCGGGGGCTCCAGGCTGCTGGCCCTGTGCTGCCCAGGATCCCTGTCCGCCATTAGGGATTTTTTTTCCTGGGAACCCCTTGTAATGTTCACGAACCCCAGTTTGGGAACCACTGATCTAGAGTATTCTCAGTGGTAGCAGATGACAGAACAAGGAGTAATGGTCTCAAGTTGCAGTGGGGGAGGTTTAGGTTGGATATTAGGAAAACCTTTTTCACTAGGAGGGTGGTGAAGCACTTGGATTAGGTTACCTAGGGAGGTGGTGGAATCTTCTTCCTTTGAGGTTTTTAAGGTCAGGCTTGTCAAAGCCCTGGCTGGGGTGATTTAGTTGGGGATTGGTCCTGCTTTGAGCAGGGGGCTGGACTAGATGACCTCCTGAGGTCCCTTCTGACCCTGATATTTTATGATTCTCTGATTGGACAGTCTACACATCTCTGCTTTGTCCAGAGTAGCCCTCTCTATTAACCGAACTCATATGGCAGACCCCGGCATTGGTATCACCAACATGCAAGTGGGCTAATAAAAAATACTACATACCAGCAAAAGACACCATTTTTTCTTCTCCCACCTGCCCTCCCAATTCAGTGATTGTGGATGTGGAAAACTCAAGAGGCTGTCAGCATCACCTGAAATCCACCCCCTATGACCGGGACTGGAAGAGAAAAATATACTTATCAGCCACTCTACAGTTCCATATCACAAACTTATCAGGTCTTAATGGCAAAATATGATTACATCAGCTACTCAAAACTCAATTCCTTTATTGAGCAGCTCCCAGAATCTCACAAGGACCAATTCAAAGCCATCATTAACTAAGGCCAACTAGTGGCAAAGACATCACTCCAGTCTGCACTTGACGAAGCTGATACAGTGTCCCATCATCAATGTCATCATCATAAGACAAGTCTCTTGGCTGTACTTATCCAGTTTCCCCAAAGAGATGCAAACAACTGTGGAGGACCTTCCCTTTGAAGGTACAAAACTCTTTGTGGAAAAGATGTACTTTTTCCTCTACACTTTAAAAGACTCTAGGACTACTCTTCAGTCTCTCAGCATCTACACACCTGGGCAGAAGAGACAGTATAGTTCTCAGCCTTCGTTCAGGCCCTGCTTGTCACAATCCTGACACACTTCAGAACTCCAAAGAAAAGTCCAGGTTCTCCAAATGGAAGCCTTCAGGTCCTCATCCTACTTCTTCGCAGCCATCTACCTCAAAATGGCAGTTTCGAAGGGTTGGTTGAGGTGCCGTTAGACCACTTTCTTCAATACCATCCAGCGTTATCATCCATGGGGATGAGAGGGGTTTACTATCTCACCCCATTCTGCTGCACCTGGGAATGGGTTACCTCTGACAAATGGGTACGGGAGATTATTTGAGATGAGTGCTCCATCCATTTCACCCTCTCCCTCCCAATGCCCCATCCCCGTTCTGCTTCATGAGAGCCTATCTCACCGTAGGAACCATAGAACCAGTGTCCATACATCTGAGAGGCTGCTTCCTGATACCCAAGAAAAAGAGACGTTGGTGAATCCATGCTAGACCTCAGAGGGCTCAACAAATTTGTTAAGGGTCAAAAGCTCAAGATGGTCACTTTGGGAATGATTATTCCAGTGTTAGAAAGAGGAGACTGGTTTTCAGCCCTTGACCGACCTTCAACATTGCTTCTGCATTTCGATCGTATCATGTCACAGAAGATACCTCAGATTGATACTAGGCCAGGACCACTACCAATACAGAGTACTCCCTTTTGGCCTCTCATTGGCTCCCCTAGAGTATTCTCCAAGGTCATCTCTGTGATGGTGGTCCAGCTATCCTCTCAAGGCATTATGATCTACTCTTACCTGGATGATTGTCTTGTCAGGGCGCATTCCTTCTTTGAAGCCCAGTGAGTTACCCATACCACTCTGGATTTGTTCAGGAATCTGGGCCTGCAAATCAGTACACAGAAATCAACATTAATACCGGTACAGTGACTAGAATTCATAGGAGCCGACCTCGACTCTATATGAGCAAGAGCACGCCTCCCAAAACACAGATTCCTCAGTCTCTCCACGCTTAAGGAGGCCATGCAATCCAGCCCTCAAATATTGGCCACACCACTCCCTTCAGCTTCTGGGGCATATGGCCATAGGCATATAGGTGATAGTTCATGCCAGACTTTGCATGAGATGCCTCCAATCATCAAAGTTCAGTTTGGTTTATAGGCTGAACACAGGCGACATAGACAAACTGCTGTTGTTGCCCACCACAATCAAACAACACATCTCTGATAGGATGGGGTGCACATCTCAACAATCTTACAGTGGGCTCAATCCGAAACGTGCCTTCACATCAATCTATTTGAATTCAAAGCAGTCAGGAATGCATATGCTCATTTCCTTCCATTGATTCAGGGTGTACACACAAAGGTCATGATGGACAATATAGTGTGCATGTATTACATTATCCATGAAGGAGGTGCCAGATTGCCCTCCCTTTATATGGAAGCACTAATGCTATGGAACTGGTGCATTTCCCACAATGTTACAGTATCAGTGGTCTACCTGCTGGGAGTATACAACACGACAGCAGACAGTCTCAGCAGCAAATTCCCACACTATCACGAATGGGAGCTAAACTCAGTGTTGCTCCATGACATATTCTGATGATAGGCTTGTTTGGAACTTACCAGAACAAGAAACATCCACAGTATTGCTTCACAGCGGGTATTGGCCAGCACTCTGTGGGGGACGCTCTCCTCCTCTCATGGGATAAGGGCCTTCTTTATGCCTTTCCCCCCTTCCCTCTGCTGCTGAAAATAGAAAGCAAACATCATACTAATTGCTCCCACCTGGCCCAGACAGACATGGTACCCCTAACTGTCTCAACTGGTGCTGTGTCCAGCAATGACTCTTGCAACCACTCCTTACCTCCTCTTGCAGAACAAGAGATGCACCCTCCATCCCACCCTCCAGATACTATGGACCAAAGCCTGGCTCTTTCATGGTTCCAGCACATAGAGACGACATGCTCTGTAACAATGCTGGTTCTGGTGGGACCCAGTTGAGAGTGCCAATTCAGGACAAATTCCTTAAAGCCCCAGGCTGGTGTTTTTACACCTCTAAGGCAAACAAAACCAGCCAGAAAGAGAGGACTTTGGTTTTACCCCACTGGCTAACCACCAAGTCACACAAGCAGTTCCCTTAGACACTCCAGTTTCCCAATGAAAACTAATGCCTTAGTAAAAGAAAAAAAGGTTCTCTTGATCCCAAAGGACCAAGCCCAGACCCAGGTCAATATACAAATCAGATCTTACCCACATTACGCTGTTGCCAATCCTTTGGAATCAGAAATCTTAAGGTTTATTCATAAAAGGAAAAAGATATAGATGAGAGCTAGAATTGGTTAAATGGAATCAATTACATACAGTAATGGCAAAGTTCTTGGTTCAGGATTGTAGCAGTGATGATTTGAACCTGCAGTTTATTCTGAGTCTCTGGAGTACATCCCCAGCTGGGATGGGTCATCAGTCGTTTGTGTAGAGCTTCTGTTTGTAGCAAAGTTCCTCCAGAGGTAAGAAGCAGGATTGAAGACTAGATGGAGGAGCTGCAGCAGCCTTTTATAGTCTCTTGTCATGTGGCCTCTTTCTTTCTATGTTCCAAAGACAAGCATTTGGGCACATGGCAAGAAAAAACCTTAGAGTTCTGTCCATAGACATGTTCCTGCATACCATGCTGAGTCATAAGGTGTATCTGCCTTCTTTCAATGGGTCAGTTATATAGCTGATGTTCCTTAATGGGCCATCAAGCAGGCTAGGCAATGCTGATGCAAAATTTGTCTGGGGTGTCACCCAGAAGCATAGCATAAGTGTGAAATACAGACAGTATAGAGCCAATATTCATAACTTTAAATACAAAAATGATACATGCACCCAGAAAGCGTAATCATAACCAGCACATCGCAACCTTGTCTTAAACACCTTACCTAACCCCCTTTATACAAGATCTGGTGCCACTACAGGACCTTGGTTGCAACAATGATCCATATGGTCCCAGTTCATGTCAATAACATCATAGGCTCTGAAGAGGTATCGGAATTATTATTACACAGCAGGAAAGTGGCTACCTGTCATACTTACCTATAGAAGTGGGCCAGATTTCGGATCTGGTGCAAGTCCAAAAAAGTCACCCTGGATATGGCCACTCTACCTGTAGTACTAGACTATTTGCTGAATCTCAAGAAATCAGGACTCTGTTAGCTTGCTAAAAGCACACTTAGCTGCAATAGCGACCTTCCACCAGCAGGGAGAAGGGTACTCAATTTTTTCCCACCTAACTATGAAGAGGTTTTTCAAAGGCGTAGTGAACTTCTTTACCCAACCTAGGCTTCTTACCCTACAATAGGATCTCAATCTAGTATTAAAAGGACTGACTAGACAGTCCTTTCAACCCATGGTCTTTAACTCACCTTCCCATGAAGATGGTATTCCTGATTGGTTACCTCGGCAGGAAGGATGGTGAGTTAGCTGCCCTGACGGCTCATCCTCCCTTCACAGTGTTCTTCCCTAACAAAGTCATGTTTAGACCACAAGTGAAGTTCACCGTCAAAGTGACTTCCTCATTTCACGTGAACCAACTCATTCACTTTCCGACCTTTTTTCCAAAGCCTCACCAGGATAATAGGGAGGTCATCCTCCATATGCTTGACATAAGGAGAGGCTTGGCCTTTCATTTGGACAAGACAAGAGTTTTCAGAAAATCTCCATTGCGTACAGGTTTAAAGGCATGGTGATTTCAGCTCAAATGCTCTCTGAATGGGTCTCAAATGGAATCAACTCTTATCAGATTTGCGATTTAGCACCCACATCTACAATCTGCAGACATTCCACAAGCTTGATTTCCTCATCCGTCACCTTCTCCCGGGGCATCCCTGTGTTCGAAATCTGTAGAGCAGCTACCATGGCATGTGCACAAAGATTTGCAGAACACTATGCCATCCTGGGAGACTCTGCGGCAGATGCCAGATTCAGTGCCCCGGTACTACCACCCATCGCAGATTCTATTCCGAAGTCCCTGCCTCCAGTGCAGGATACTGCTTGGGAGTCACCTACAGTGGAGCACTCATAGGAACACTACTCGAAGAAGAGGAAGTTACTCACTTAGGGCTTGGCTACACTTGAGAGTTGCAGCGCTGGGAGTTACAACTGTGTTTGTACAGCTGTGTAGGGACAGCGCTGGTGTGTGTCCACACTGACGGCTAACAGCGCTGCAGTGTGGCCACACTTGGAGCATTTGCAGCGCTGTATTGAGAGGTGCATTGTGGGCAGCTATCCCACAGAACACCTCGTCCCATTTTGGCGCCGTAGGTTGTGGGAAGGGGACGGAAGGGTGCAGGTCATTCCGCTTCCTGTCCCAACGCCCCGTGGTACATCGCTTCACATCCCAGCAGTCAGTTTTTCCGGCCACGTTTGGTGCCATTGTGAGTCTCTTGCTGTGTTTTACTCTCTCTGTGAAGCGCGATTTCTGTGGGAAATGGAGTCCGAGCTGCTGAGGACTGTGCTGATGAGTGTCGCCAGCACAACACGTTTGGCAGTTGAGCTGTTCCTTCAGCTTCAAAGTGATAGTGAGGAGTCCGACGATGATATCGAGTCGCCTGCTGCGTGTGACACTAAATTGCTTGTGGCATTCACGTAAATGCTTAGCACCGTGGAACGCCACTTTTGGGCTCGGGAAACAAGCACTGAGTGGTGGGATCACATCATCATGGAAGTCTGGGATGATGAGCAGTGGCTGCAGAACTTTCGTATGAGAAAAGCCACTTTCATAGGACTGTGTGCTGAGCTCGCCCCCACCCTGCGGTGCAAGGACACAAGATTGAGAGCTGCCCTGACGGTGGAAAAGCGGGTGGCTATTGCAATCTGGAAGCTGGCAACTCCAGACAGCTACCGGTCGGTCGGGAACCAGTTTGGAGTGGGAAAGTCGACCGTTGGAATCGTGTTGATGCAAGTTTGCAGGGCAATTAATCGCATCCTGCTAAGAAGAACCGTGACTCTGGGGAACGTGCAGGACATTGTGGATGGCTTTGCACAAATGGGTTTCCCTAACTGTGGAGGGGCGATAGATGGGACGCATATTCCTATTCTGGCACCCCCCCACCTAGCATCAGAGTACATTAATCGGAAGGGGTATTTCTCTATGGTTCTCCAGGCGCTTGTGGATCACTGTGGGCGTTTCATTGACATTTACACAGGCCGGCCTGGAAAGGTGCATGATGCACGCATCTTTCGGAACAGTGGCCTGTTCAGGAAGATGCAGGCAGGGACTTTTTTCCCAGACAGGAAGATCACAGTAGGGGACGTCGAAATGCCCATTGTGATGCTTGGAGACCCCGCTTACCCGTTACTGCCTTGGCTCATGAAACCCTATACAGGGAAGCTTGACAGGAGCAAGGACCGGTTCAACTACAGGCTGAGCCGGTGCCGAATGACTGTGGAGTGTGCTTTTGGCCATTTAAAAGCTCGCTGGAGATCTCTGTATGGGAAGCTAGACTTGGGGGAAAGCAGCATCCCCGCAGTTATATCCGCATGCTGTACCCTCCATAATATTTGTGAAGGGAAAGGTGAAACATTCAGTCAGGCATGGACCACCGAGGTTCAAGTCCTGGAGGCTGAATTTGCACAGCCAGAGAGCAGGGCTACTAGAGAGGCCCAGCACAGGGTTACAAGGATTAGGGATGCCTTGAGGGAGGAATTTGAGGCTGAAAGCCAACAGTAATGTTTGCTGCCTTGCACGGGAGTGAAGTGCAGTGTTAGTAGGATTCTATGTTCCCTAAAATGATTTGCAGTGCCTGTTTCTTTACTGGGCTAAGGTATCTTTCAGTTTCTGCAATAATAAAGACCGTTTTCAAAGCCAAGAATTCTTTTATTGAAAAGAAAATAACTTCCTTGACAGACACACAACATTTTGGGAACCTAAAAGGGCAGGGGGGTGGGTTGGTGAACTGTACAGTCACAGGTTTGCATATGTCCTGTCTGGAGTGCTGTGCAATGACTGCTGCACTTCAGGGTGCATATAATGCATGGTGATGGGGGTTGAGTGCATAGGGTAAGGGTCATAGTTCTCAGGGCTGGTTGGTGAACGTACAGGTGTTGGAGGCAGCTGGTGGAGGTAAGAACCTGGATGCTGGGGAAGGGGGTTTGGAGCTGACCTTGGGGCACAAGGGAAAAAGCTTTGGGATGGGGGAGTGCGGGGGGGGGGCAGCACGGTAGTGCTCTGTCTGCATGTCTATGAGTGACTGGATAGAGTCCGCTTGGCGCGCCAGGATGCTTAGCCAGCTGCTTTGTGCTTGTCCTCTTGGCCACTGCGTTTCTCTGGCGGATCCGGCTTTCCCTTTCTTTCCAGTTCTGCAGGTTTTTACTCTCTCTAGCAGAGTGATCCATAACTGCTTTCAGCATGTCCTCCTTGGTTTTTCGCGGCTTCTTCCTTAGGTTTTGTAGTCTCTGTGCAGTCGAGGAGACGGGCAGTCCAGCAGTCAAGGTCGCTTTTGGAAAGGCAAAAATGGCAACAGTTAACAGGGGTAGCATTGTTCATAATCTCATCCAGACAGTAATTCCCACACACTGAAGGAGTTTACAGTCTTCACTTTAGCATACTTTTCCCATACCAAACAGAGCGCATACAACCCAACAGGAGCCACGAAATGGTGAGTAAGGGGTACTGATTGCTTCAGGGCTGTGCAGGGGTTTCTGTGCGTTGGACAGCAAACAGCTACAGGGGGCATCTGCACTGAATAGTCTCCGAACATTTTCCACAGGAGTTAATCCTGGAAGATATCTCGCTGCTGCGGGTCACCAGGGAAGAGCGGGAAGGTCTTCTACAGCAATGCGGATTCCGCCCTGGCCCCTATGCAGCTTGCCTGTGTGCAGCAATGGTCCCCCCCACCCCTCGCAGCACAGTGGCACAGACGCATTAGCCTGACTGGGACAAGGACCACAATGGCTCTCCCTATAAACTTGCGCAGGCGCATTGCCCACGCTCTGGCTGAAACTTTTGAGGAGATTACCGCAGCCGATTACCGCGATGTGATAGACCACATCAATGGGCTATTCCACATCTAGGCATGCATGCATGCAGCCCTAACCCCCCCTCCTCTCCCGAAACATTTCCATCCTGAAAATAAAAGCCGCTTACCAGTAACCCGCTCCTCTGCTTGTCCTTCACCAAGTACCGGCTGCTGCGATTAGCTACCTTCCTCCTGGCTTGAGAAGAGCTCCTGGCTGCATGCCTCCTGGGACTCCGGGGTGTCTCCCCCTACCCCAGTACCTTCACTCTTGGTTTCCTCCCCCACACCCTCCTCCTCCTGTCCCCCACCCTGCTCAGAAGTGTCCATCGTGGTCGTCGGATTGGCAGTGGGGTCACCCCCAAGTATCGCGTCCATCTCCCTGTAAAAACGGCAGGTCGTGAGGGCAGCACCAGAGCGGCAGTTTCCCTCGCGGGCTTTGTAATAGGCACTCCGCAGCTCCTTTACTTTAACCCTGCACTGCAGCGCATCCCGCTCATGGCCCCTTTCCAGCATGGCCTTTGATACCTGCCCAAAGGTATCGTAATTCCTATGGCTGGAGCGCAGCTGGGACTGCACAGCTTCCTGGCCCCAAACACTAATGAGGTCCAGCAACTCGCCATTGCTCCATGCTGGGGCTCGTTTGGCGCGTGGAGGCATGGTCACCTGGAAAGATTCACTGATTGCACTCCACATCTGGCTGAGCAAACAGGAAGGGGATTTTAAAAATCCCCGGGGCATTTAAAGGGCGGGTCACCTGAGGCCAGGGCAGTAGAGTGCAAACTGATGAGCAGAGTGGCTGAACAGGAATTCTGGGATATTTCCTAATACCCTGGAGGCCAATAACAGCACTGGTGTGTGGCCACACCTGACGAGCAGCGCTGCATCACCAGCGCTGCACTCGCTACACCCCAACCAGACCAGGTGTACAGCCAGCGCTGCAGCCAGGGAGTTGCAGTGCTGGATGTGCCTTGCAGGTGTGGACAGTTGAGAGTTGCAGCGCTGGTGGAGGCTTTCCAGCGCTGCAGCTTCCTAAGTGTAGCCAAGCCCTTAGTGCAGTAATGATGGTTCTTCAAGATGGGTGTGCCTATTGGTGCTCCACAACCCACCCTCCTCCCCTCTGTTTCAGAGTTCTCATCCTACTCTCTGCAGTAGAGAAGGAACTGAGGAGGGTTCGCCCGCAATGCTGGTTAGCCTCATGGCCGGGGGACAGCACATGCGCAGGCCAAACGGATACTGCTACCTAAATTCTTCAATCACAGAGCAGGGACGCAAACACACCTACAATTGAGCACCTTTAGGGACACATCTTGAAGATCAATCGTTACTGCACAAGTCTTTATTTATCACATCTTTATACAGTGATAAATTTAATACATAATGTCCTGGTTTTCAAACTTGGTTAACCAACTTTAGGAATCTTACATTTGGAATTTTTGGCTTAACTTCAGTCTTTAGAATGTATGAAAGTAATCACATGACCTAACATCCAGTTCTTATAAATTCCTCTATAATAGTTAGTCAGATTTTCTAAGTGGTAAATGTAATTATTTAATAGGTAAGCCATGTCTTCTTCTTAGCATTTTCTGTGTCTGTTTAACTTTTACTTTTACTTTTTTGGCTTTTTTGTATACAACACTTAATATGCAGGGGCCAACTACAATTACTTAGTGAATTTAATTTCAGTACATCTTACAAATATCTTTTAGCTGTAGCACAAATAAAATCAACCTCTGTAGTTAAACTTCCATAACTGTTCCCATTCTAACTACATTTTCAAAGGGCTTATAACTTTCTGAAATGTTCACTCTGACCTTTTCTGTACTGTGTTGCCCGTTGGTGAATTTTTTGAGCAAAATTTGCAGAGCAATAGTTCACTCATTTTTTAATCCAAAGAAAGTGGGGAGGAGAAATTTCACTTTCATATTATATTTTGGTGGTTTTTGAACAGTTCTGTAAATAAAATGGCTGAGAGCCAGGGGCGGCACCAGCACACCAAGCGCGTGCCTGGGGCAGCAAGCCATGGGGAGCGCTCTGCCAGTCGCCATGAGGGCGGCAGGCAGGTCGCTTTTGGCGGCATGCCTGCAGAGGGTCCGCTGGTCCTGTGGCTTCGGCGGACCTCCCTCAGGCGTGCCGCCGAATCCATGGGACCGGGGACCTCCTGCAGGCAAGCCGCCGAAGGCAGCCTGCCTGCCGTGCTTGGGGCAGCAAAATACCTAGAGCCGCCCCTGCTGAGAGCTTAGGTTAAGGATGAAAATAGCATTAACTGAGAAGTGCTTTTACTTGTTTTAATTTGTTCTGAGTTAGGAAACAATGAACCAGCATATTTAACTTTTAAAGTGTGCAGGTGCGAGAGGATTTTCATGGCTGACTTAAGTGCACAGTGAAAATCTAGTGAATGCTGGGAATCATTAGGAACAGTTGGTGTTGAGAGAGGGATCCTTCATGCTTTGTAAAGTGCAGAGGAGGAAGTGCCATTCTGATACACCCTGAAAGCTCTGCATCTCCTAAATTGTGCAGAAGATGGGTATTTTCCTATAAACAGTATCAAATCTATGCAACAGGGCCCGTTTATGACATTGAAGTAGCTCTGTTATTAAATATGCATGCATTATTGTAACCCATCAAAGTCCTACATCATTATGACTGTTCTTCTTTTTACCTTTTAAAACTGAGAAATTTCCATACCAAAAACTATTGTAATGGAACATAAAGGTTATATAATTAATTATTCAAAACACAGGTAATGCCAAAGTAGGGTTGCATGGAAAACCCAAACTCTATCCCCTTCTGCATAGGCATTACAGTAGTCTTTAACTACATGATCATATACTATTTTACAAATACAGTATCAAGTAGAATATTTCCTACAACTTTCCATTTATGTAGAATCTTAGTTCTATCTACTGCTTGGTATTCTAGACAGTAAATGAAAGACCATTTTATATGAAAAGTTCATAGTAAATCATACTACTTTTAATGTATGTCAGCGTGGATCCCACTGTAGGTGTGCATTGTAGAAGTCTTGTGTGATTGGATTCTTTTGAATAGCAGTGGCAGTCAGGGCTGCACATGTGCCCTGTGCCACTGTGTGCTGCTGTGCAAAGTCATAAAGGGCGGAGCAGCAGTGACCTTCTCTTTGCTCTCTTACCAAGACAGAATCTAACAAGCATCTGACCCTTTATATTTTAGAGTTAGACTCATTCCTTTTTACCAATTTGGTGAAAATTTTCTTTACTTTTCTTCTCTTTCCTTGAGCTGAATGTTCAAAAAAAAAAGGGGGGGGGGAGGGAGATGCACCCTACTGTACAGCAGGGAGAGGCACTTTGTGCCAATTGTTATGCCTTGTGTCATCTCAAAACGATCAGTGTTCAAACCCTGTTCCTTCTGTGACACTCATCCACCTCATTTACAGACACAACCATGCTTCTGCCTGGGGAAAGAACCGTATCCCAGACAAGTGCTTAAGTGCTTGGTGTACCAGTTGTTTTTTTTTCAGGACCAGGACTACAAGTCCAGGGGCGCTTGGCTCATGTTACATTTGCTTGAGTAATGAACATGGTTTACTTCAAACCAAGAGGAAATAATCCCAAAGTGGAGCCAGAAGAGTTGGCATCAGTCAGCACTCCCTCATGCAGGCTCTAAACCCTGGGATGGGTCAGTGGAAAGGAGGATAAGAAGAGGACACCGTCAAAGCTGGCACCTAGAGCATTCACACTGGTGGTCATCGCACAAGCATCTGCAGCACCAGCAATTTAGCAATAGAGGTGGCACCTATGCCCCTGATACAAAAGGTAGTGCTGAGAGGCAGAATGGGTGAAGCAGAAACATAGCTCCAAATATCCCATGGGATCATCCTTCCGGGAGGACATAAAACCTCTCGCTTCCAAAGACTAAGTATTGAGGTCCTCCCCAATATTGGGGCAGTATATGGTAAAGTAGTCCTGGTTCCAACTCCATCAATGGTGCAGATGATTGAGCCAATCATGGGCCTTTGGTGCTGCCGTGAGGGCATATCTATGAATTCTCTGGAGACATCCCCTCCACCAAAGTGACGACTAGCATCTGAACCTGTGCATAATCCATGTCGCTTCCCAATACCACTGTTTGAAGAGGTTTATTTTTTCACTGTTGCCAGCTGACTCCTTTCTGGCATGCAGTACGTATGCCTCTTTACTCTGAGTGCCACCAAGGGTGTAACAGAAGGCTATCATTTAGGGCTCTGCCCCAGATAAGGCATGAGTTGCACTGGATCGACCAACCTCAGTCAGGCCAATACCCCCATGCCATGCCATCTTGGCTGTATTAGCTTTACTGGGGACTGTCACTGCATGTATCCCAGAGCAGATCCCCCTCTGATGCATCAAGGAAGTGGAAGCGATCCTGGTCTCTGGTGGCATTTTTAATCAGGGCACCAAGACCAGAGCCCGATGTTGACCCCCATGAGTTGGAGGTAATAGAGGGACAGCAGGCACACCTGTCTCAACTGAAAGTGTTGTCTTCATTACCTGATGAGGTAGTGACAGTAGCTCCTACTCCAGCATGGCATTCTAGGAATGCCAGTCCTGCATTGCAGAATCCCTGGACTGTGAAATCACAGTAATACAGGAGACGTCCTACAAGCTTTTTGACATACTAAGCTCTACAACACCCATCAGAATTGCTCTCTCCATCAGTGAGGGCATATTTGAGCTGGCAAATGCCTGATACTTTTTCTCCCACATCTGAACACATGAAAAGAAGATACCAGGTGCCCCTGAAAGGCTTTGAATTTTCCAACACCTGCTCAAGATTGGAGTTCCTGATAATATCAGAAATGCAGGAGGACTCTACATTTTCAAAGAGTACACTGAAGGTCATGGACCTTAAAAAATTAGACACAGTTGGGCAAAAAGCATACTCCTCTGCCTCACTGCAATTCCGTGTGGCAAACTACCAGGCTGTGGTCACAAAATATAACTTTCTCATGTGGGGAAAGGGTCACTGCTTTCCTGTCACTAGGTAATTGTAGTCTAAGATCGCACAGGAGGACAGGGAGTGAACAGAGTTGGCACCCAGCCTTTCACTGGCTGACCGTGTCTCTAATCTGTGTTTTGTTTTGTTTTTCCCCCAGGGTGGCACCCACCTCTCGCAAGCACCCTCCTCCAGTCAATGGATCTCTGGGCAGGTCTTTAGTGACACAGTCCTCTGGCTGAGCTGCCTACACTGTCCCTGGAGCCCTCCCCAGACTCAGGCCCTGTTGATCAGACTGAGGACCGATCTCAGTACCCTAGTTGGCCAGCTCACATGTAAAGGTTCCTGCTCTGGGGTGGAGCAGCACCCACCCCACCCTCCGGCTTCCTCCTTGGAGGTTCTTCACCTGCCTTTTTAGTCCTCTGACCCCAGCTCTCCAGCTGGGTCAGTCTAGATGAGCCCCCTTCCGTGGGGTAACAGTTCCAGGGAAAAGTACTGTCCATGGGCCTGTCTTCAGTGAGTCCTGGCAGCCAGCCAGAAGTTATTCCTTCGCTTCCCCAGTCTCTGCCAGCAACTACCTTATGTGACAGACCCAAACCAGTGGGGTACAGGAGTCTGGTAGAGGGCAAATATACTGGTCACTGGATGAGTAGTTTTCTGTTCCCTGAGTGACCAGAGCAGGGGCTGCACTAGAGTAATCAGGAACCTGCTAGAACCAATTAAGGCAGATAGGCTGATTAGCACATCTGCAGCCAATCAAGGCAGGCTAATCGAGCACCTGAGTTTAAAAAGGAGCTCACTCCAGTCAGGCGAGCGGGAGCCAGAAGGGAGGAAGTGGGTGTGAGGAGCTGGGAGCAAGAGACGCAAGGAGCTGAGAGTGAGAGGGTGTGCTGCTGGAGGATTAAGGAGTACAAGCGTTATCAGACACCAGGAGGAAGGTCCTGTGGTGAGGATAAAGAAGGTGTTTGGAGCAGGCCATGGGGAAGTAGCCCAGGGAGGTGTAGCTGTCATGCAGCTGTTACAGGAGGCACTGTGGACAGCTGCAATTCACAGGGCCCTGGGCTGGAACCCGGAGTAGAGGGCGGGCCCGGGTTCCCCCCCCAAACCTCCCAAACTCCTGATCAGACACAGGAGAAATTGACCCAGACTGTGGGGAAGATCACTGAGGTGAGCAAATCTGCCAATAAGCGCAGGACCCACCAAGGTAGAGGAGGAACTTTGTCACACTGCCTTAACCCTTGCAGCCAGCCAGGAGCACCTCTTGCTTCCCCAGTCCCTGCTAGCAGACTAATCTATCCAGGCCCTTTCAGATCCTGCAGCCAGCCAGGTGCACCTCTTTTATAGGGCCCTCATGGGCTGCTTCCTCTATAACCTCTCTGCTTGGTTGCTTCCTCGCAACCACTCTAGCCCTCTTGGAGGGACCTCTCTACTGCTCCTTTCCTGGAATGGGTGTTGGAGGACTCTATGGCCTCCAGCAGGGGGCCTTTGAGTGTTAGGCCACATGTTAGTGTGCACCTACATGATGATATTTGCTTGACTTTACCTGTAGCCTCTATATATCTGGCTCAGGTCAAAGCACTGTCCAGCAAAACACCAAATTGATGGGAAGGTCTTGGTGGCGATAACCTAAAAATATGAGGAGGATTACTGTGCTTAGCACCCTACCCAACAAGGACCTGAATCATGAATGCATCAGGAACAGTTGAAAAGCCATCTGGACCACTTACTGATGCAGGTGACCTGGTCCTCAGTAGATGTGGAAATTCACATAAACCTCCTAGAATTCAGAGGCATCAGACTAGCCTGCATGGCCTTCTTACTTAGCCTCTGAAATTCCACAGTGGAGGTCCTGGTAAACAATATGTCTGCTATGCACTACATTAACAAGCAGGGAGGTGCCTACTCCCTTATGCCCTTGGTCGGGACCACAAATAGACATGCTGTGCATGTGTTGGTCAACAGATACTGCTTGGAGAAAACTTCTGAACTCGGGTGTATGGCATGCATGCGAACCCATGTGTGGAATACAGCTAGGGACCACACATCTTGAAAACCTTCTAGTTACAGTAAATAACTTCCTCTTCAGACTGTGTCCTTGGTTATTTCTAGCTATAGCCTGCTCTTGCAAAGGCCAGGCCATCACATCTCAAAGAGTATCCAAGTGGGTAACAACGTATTTTTGCTGTTACCACTAGAGTGGTGTTCTTCTCCCACCAAACATCAAGGCTTACTTCCTGAGCCCACAGCCTCTGCCTGTGTCTGAAATGTGTTTGTTGCCAAGAACTGCAAAGTGGCAACATGTAATAATCTTTCAACAAGCATTATGTAGTGGACTTGGCTGCAAAGCAGATGCCAAGATCAGGAGAGCAGTAATACTGATGCAGTTGATACTCCTCATCTCGCCATCCCGAAGGCATATTGCTTGCCAGTCATGAACAGTGTATCCACACACTCACAACTTGAAGGAGAGAGAGTGGTTACCTATGCTACAATAACTGTGTGGTTCTTTGGGATGATGTGTAGATCCCATTGTGAGGGACCTGAGGGAAGGTTGCAGTTAGTCTCGCTTTTATGTCTTCGCACAGGAACGTGATGAAGAACAGGACACATGAATTTAGGCACATGCACACCTACTTGTGGGATGAACACTGATTACAATATCTTGAAGAACCAGTTACTGTAGAATTAGTAATCATTCTTTACATAGCAATCTCAGTGTTAAGGTATTGATCCTGCGAATGCTAGCACAACTTAATTTAAGCACAGGAGTAGTCTAATTGAAATCACGTGTCGTGCTTATAGTTAAGTATATGCATATATGTTTGTAGGAATAGGGCATACAACATAGAATAAAGGTCAAATTTTGCTGACTTTTAACCTAACCACAAATGTACATAGTATCTTCATCTTTGCTGCCTTGACCTTTGACTTACACACAAGGAAGGCTGTGCAGTTGTTGGGGGCGGGGGGAGAACAAACAAACTGTATTGTTCATGGAGGATGACAAAATAAAAATGCATATGTTAGAGAAGGCAATCTACATTGTAATCTCTGGCAACGACACAGAGGATGAATTTACATTAAATGTCATATGTATAAACATTTTTAAACATACAAGAAACTCTGTGCCTTGTATTGTAAAAATTGACAATCTAATAAACTTCAAAAATGAGTTTTAAATGTAGCTTAGGATAATGACCTGCCCTGCCAATTTTTATAGTTTTATAATCATTTTCATATTTTTAAAAAACATGTCACACAGCAAGAGAGAAGAGGAAAGACTCACAAGCAGCAAGGGAAGTAGTGCACTTGACTGTAGACAAAGTTCTGTCAAATACATAAATAAACAAATTAGAAAACTATTTTCCTCTGGCTTTCTGTTTAAAGTAATATCACTGCATGTATTGCTTGTTAAAACGGGCCAAAAAAGTAATTTTGGTGGTGATTAAATTGGCAGTGTCTCTTTAAAGACAGTATTGTAATGCAAATACACAAGTGGGAAGAGATAAGGGCACACACAGATAACTTGGGCACTTCCTGCCTGAAGGGCCTTCCCTTTCAATATTACCATCTTATAAACATAACTTTTGGTATGAAAAATTTTATCGTGTGAACGCACACAAGGTACAATTTAATATGTATATGCTGAGCAGGGACACAACTATTTCAAAAAAAGGGTAAAACTACAGCAATGATAGTGTTTGTTTAAATTTGTATTACACACCGACTTGTTAAAGGAAACTAAAAATTAAACCTGTAATTTCAATAAAACCTTTCCCAATATTGATGGGAAGGAAACAAGTATAAATGCTCTCCTTCCTCAATTTTCTAATACTTACTCATAAAGAAATGAGTTAAAAATGGAGCAAGACGACCATCTTGGCAGCCTAGTGTCTGGGCACTGTACAGTCCCCAGACTAAAATCTAATTTGAGCGCTAAGTTTGATCTACTGCTACTTGACTTGGCCAGGTTTGGATGGCAACTATACAGGCAACATGCTCCTCCGTTGGTGTATTGTACTGATTTCAAAGGAGATAATATATACTCTTTTTAAATTCTCTCATGCTGCTTCAAATATATGTATTTTGAATCTGGCTTAGTGGTTTAGCTGCCTGAGTGTTCACACTTTTCTTTAATAATCATATGTTGGAGCTCATTATATATGTCCTTTGTGCAGCATATTCAACTCAGATCAACTCAAATTTTCTTCATAAGATCACCAGAGTAGTTGTCTTGAGCATGTACCAGATAATAATAATGATGTTCATGTTTTAGACAATAACTCTTTTGAAAAGTGTTACTCTGCTGTCTTCTTAAAAAAAAATCTTTAGCATAGTCACAATTGCTTTAAATATGTTACTGTTCAGAATTCTGCCTCTGAAGAAACTACTGATAAATGCTCTGAAATTTTAGAAAATAGCTTTTTAAGTGAAGATCTTCTTTATGTCCTGCATATCTACTTATACATGCGATTCTGTGCTTCTGAATCAGAATTAAAAACATTCCCTTCCAGGGCAAGGAATATCAGTTTACAGCAGGCTTAAAAAATATTTTCTGTTCAGGGTTTCAAATGAAAAATCTGATGATCTGAACTGGTATTATATATAGTGAAATTAGACATCCAAAAATATCTACAGTAGGTATTGCAAAGCCTACTCTAGCTCAGTGGTTTGAGCATTGGCCTGCTAAACCCAGGGTTGTGAGTTCAATCCTTGAGGGGGCCGCTTAGGGATCTGGGGCAAAAATTGGTCCTGCTAGTCCAGCCTGCTAGGGGGCTGGACTCGATGACCTTTCGAGGCCCCTTCCAGTTCTAGGAGATTATTATATCTCCAATTATTACCTTAGAGTTTTTCCCCTGACTCAGCACTTAACCAATATGCCACTATAGGCTGGCCTTCATTGGGAAGCTCCAGCAGTGTAACATACATCAGTATAGTGTGTTCACAATGTGTGTGGTTGCACCAGCATAACTATCTACTCTATCAGCTATGGGTCCACACTGTGCTGCCTTGATTTTAGTACATTGCTATTTGGGTAGATATACCAGGATTTGTGGCATCTCTCCCAGGCTTCCTGGGCACTTCTTGAGATGGATAAAGGCATAACTCCAAAAGGCCAGGAAAATTATAGGAAGAGGGATGAAACTCCCATACTTCCCCCTGCTGAAACCCAGAATGCATCTGGTACCTGTGCCATTTTCAAAGTAATTTCTGTCAGCATGGAGGAGGCCCAGCAAATCACATTCCTATGTGGTGCTTTACATACTGTGCAGGACCTGCCCTTCAAAGAAGTTAATCTTTTTAACCAAAAGACAGATGAGTCCTTGCACACTCAGAAGGACTGCAGGGCTACCCTCCACTCCCTGGCAAAATATACACTTGACCCAAAGAGAGAGATTCCATAGGCAGTCATACAAAACTAGACCAATGGCTCAACAGTTTTACCACTAGCAGCTTTGAGACACCTTATAAGAGGCAAAGAGTTCAGAAGTTCATTTCTCTGCACTGTTTCTCAACATCATCATCCCAATTCCAGCCCTGGGGTAAACAATATTTTTGATAGGCATTCAAGAGCTGCCACCATTGGCTGATTTCCCCCACATCCTTTGGAATTTATTTGGCACCCTTTTCCACACCTGGCGTGCAATAATGATAGACAAATGGGTGTTAAACGTCATCGATTTCAGCTATGATCAAATTTACCTCATGACCCCTCCAAAGTCCCCCTTCCTGCTCCTTTTAAGGGTCCATTTCCAGGAGGAGATTCTCAAACAGGAAGTAGAATTCCTTCTATAGCAGCGAGCAGTAGACAGGGTATCTCTTGGGTACCAAGGAAAGGATTTTTACACAACATACTTTTGAGTACCCAAAAAGAAAAGCATCCGGAGACCCATCCTCTATCTCCGCCATCTCAACTACTTTATTCACAAATTGAAATTTTACATGGTCACACTGGCATCTATAATACCATCCCTGGAAAAGGGCATGTGGCTTACAGGTCTCAGGTATGAAGGATGAATACGTTCAGAGGGATGTTCACCTGGCTCAGACGTTTTCTCATGTTCATGATGGGCACTGACCATTTTCAATACAGAGTGGTCTCATTTAGCCGTGCTACTGCCCTCAAGATCTTTACCAAGGTTGTCTTGGTAGTATCCCCCTTATCAGATGTCATGGCTTTGCTGTCCTCCACTGTCTTGACAACTGGCTTCTTGTTGCCAAGACATGTCAAGATGCCTTCATGTCAGCTTTGTAAGTGCTTCAGCTCCTGTCTTCCCTAGTCTGTCCGCACTCCACCACAGACTTCATTGGAGCATCCCTAAATTGAGTCACAGTGCGAGCTTATCTGCCAGTGGACAGGTTCCAAGGGATGAACAACCTTATAGATCAGGTCATGAACAATCCTTGAAGGTCAATCAGAATTTTCTGTCTTTCTTTCCTGGGATATATGGTATCATATACTTGCATCACCAGAACCAGATGGTAGTCACCCAAGAGTTATGAAGGAGTTCAAATATGAAATTGCAGAATTGCTAGCGGTGCTATGTAACCTATCATTTAAATTGGCCTATTACCAGAAGATAGCTAGTGCAATGCCGACTTTTTTTTTTTTTTTTAAATAAAAAGAAGGTTGCAGCGATGATCCTGGGAATTACAGGCCAGTGAGCCTGAAATTTGGTACTGGGTAAATTGGTTGAAACTGTAGTAAAGAACAGAATAATCAGATATATAGATGAACACAATATGTTGGGGAAGAGTCAACGTTTCTTTGTAATCATCAATCTATTAGAATTTTTTGGGGGGGTCAACAAGCATGTGAACAAGGGGGATCCAGTTGATATACTGTACTTGGACTTTCAGAAAGCCTTTAACACGGTCCTCACCAAAGGCTCTTAAGCAAAGTAAGCAGTCCTGGGTTAAGAGGGAACGGCCTCACATGGCTCAGTAATTGGTTGAAAGATAGGAAACAAAGGATAGGAATACATGGTCAGTTTTGACAATGGAGAGAGGTATATTGTGGGTCTCCCAAAGATCTATGCTGGGACTTGTGCTGTTCAACATATTCATAAATGGTCTGTAAAAGTAGGATGTAAACAAAGTAGGTGGCAAAGCTTGCAAATGATACAAAATTACTCAAAGCAGACTGTGAAGATTTAAAAAGGGATTCACAAAACTGGGAGATCGGGTGGCGAAATGGCAGATGAAATTTAATGTTGAGAAGTGGTAAGTAATGCACATTGGAAAACATAGTCCCAACAATACATGCAAAATGGTGGAGGTTACCACTCGGGCTGCATATTACTCTATCAGCGGTCACATGTCTCTTCCCCTCATGGAGTTAGGGCTCATTCTTCCAGAGCACAAGCGACGTCAATGGCATTGCTTCAAGAAGTACCTCTACTTGACATTTGCAAAGCAGCTATATGGAGTTCCATCCACACATTTGTGAGGCATAATGCTTTAATACAGGACTCCTCTGCTGAGTCATCCTTTGGGACAGTGATCCTCTGCCACCTGCATCCTCACACCCTCCTTCTCCTTGAGTACTGTTTGGCAGTCACCCAGAGTGGAATACATATAGGGAGAAGCACTCGAAGAGAGAGCTACTTACGATAACTGGAGGTTCTTTGAGATGTGTGTTCCCCATCTGTTTCGTTGCCCGACATCCTTCTGCTCCACTTCAGATTATTTATGGATTCATGACAGAGAAGGAACTGGAGAGTTGGCAGTCCACTTCGCCCTTTATCTCTTCGGTTGGAGGCATGTGGAGAGTTGAGGGTATATGCATGGACCAAAAGACGCTGCTTGCAATAACTGTGTGATTCCAGGCATGTGGAGCATATGCATACCCACAATGGAATACAGATAGGGTTTTCCAGAGTACATATGTTCTCCTCTTCAGCAGCATGATGTGCCTCTCCAAGAGGGAGAACAGTTTTTTTTGTTGTTGTTGCATTTTCCGGTCCTTCTCTGATGTGATTTAGCTGCAAAGAATTGCAGTCTCTCCTCTCTGTACCATTGTCTCTTGCTGCACCTCCTCTTTCTTCTCCTGTTTGATCTGGTGTTGCTGTACCTACCGCCTAGAGTAACCAGATAGATAGCAAGTGAGGAAAAAATTGGGATGGGGAGTGTAGTAGCTGTAGGGTATATGAGACAAAGCCCCAAATATCGGGACAGTCCCTATAAAATCAATACATCAGGTCACCCTACTGCTACATGCATCTTTGGGTTGTGGTATCAGTTCATTTAAACCTTTTTGTTTACCTCACTTTTGTGAAGTGCTGTGTAGATGTCAGTGATTCTCCTGCAGGTGCTGTTCAAAGAAATATAGATCAGTCAGTTGCTACAGTGAAGGTGGCATATATGGTACCATTCCTAGACACACAATACAGTTGTACCTCCATACCCCCCATTCATTTCCAATATCTTCCCAACAGTTTGGCACCTGCAGCGATATGGTAGCAGCTTTTACAAAGCTTGCATAACTCTGTGTAGCATAAAGTTATGATTAATGCATAATAATATTTGTAGTCCCATCTGAGATTAATCTGGTGGCTTGCTGTGGAATGCTATGGGACAGGAAGAAGAAGAGATCAGAAAGTTGATATAATCAAGGTCAGTTAAGGTTATAGTACTGTAATACAACACTGAAACTTTTTTGGTTTCACTGTCTGCATAAAAATACAGTATGGGTTCCCTCTTTAAAGTATTATAGTACATCGCATGCAAGTAAAGCCATTCAGTGATTTATAGGCATCATTTGTGCAAGCTTCAAAGCCTAAAGGCTCTTAAGTTTATTAATGCCATGCACTACAGGCATAAAAGTTAGTTAATTTTAAGCCTGATTTTTCTTGTCACCTGACACTATCTGAAAACTTTTGGGACAAATAGTATTAGGCAAAATTTTCAAAAGCACCTAAGTCACTTAGGAGCCTAATTCCTATGCCAAAGGTGATTTAGGTTCTTAAATTCCTCAGTGCCTAAGGTCACTTTTGAAATGGGTTTTGTGCTTTTCAAAATTTTAGCCATTAAGCAATCAGGGATTCAACCATGTTTTTGTATGAAGAACATGGTGTATCTTCCAAAAATAATAGAATTTACTCTGGGTATAGAATGAGTTTGGAGAATTTACAAGCAGATTAGTTAATAAGTTAAAATTAATTTTAAAGTGGGTCCTTTAAAAGTTTAGCACTAAGTGTCAGGCCTTTTCTTATCCAAATGATCTTAAGACAATAATGCAGATGCCTCAAACTTAACAAATAGTTAAAACTAATGTCTCAGGACTGGCTACACTTAAGACTTTTAAAAATAGGATTACTGGATATTCTTTACTGTTATACCTCATTACTGAAAGATTATCCTTCAGCATGGCTGTTCATTGACACTGAGCAAAAAAAAACCTTGCATGTCTTTAAAAATTAGTTTATCCTAATCGGGACCCACAAATGTATTGTTATTCACTATTCATAACTTTATGCTAGTCAAAGTTATGCAAGCTTTGGAAAAGCTGTTGCCACACTGCTGCAGGTGACAAAATTTTGGGGAAATAGATAAAACGATGGGAGGGTATGGAGAAACTGAATAAAATTGTAGTAGTTGAAAATGAACATTGCTCTAACTGCTATAGTTCTCTGAACTCAGATTATACATTTTAAAGTTATAATTTCCTGTTCAGTCACAAGTGTAATGAGGTGTGTTGGGCCCGAAACCACTAGGCTTTTTAACTAGACCAGAGGCTTATTTGAGTTTGGTAATCTCTCTTTGGAACACTGAAAGCTACCATACTGACTATGGACTATTACTATAACACACACGAGGAAAGTACAATAAATAATTTTACTTTATAATTTTTGAAAATGATAACTTTAAGATCTGTAATCAATTTCTATATTTTATGTGAAGATTTTCATTTGTGTTCAGCAGGACTTTTTTTTTAAAATTTAAGTTAATATTATTTGCAAACATTTTTTCCTAGCAAGTAACATACTCTTTCTCTTACAGAAGGAAAAGGAGAAAAAGAAAGATGAGAAGAAGAGAGAGAGGGAATCAGAAAAAACATTGAAACCCCTAACAACTGAAAAGGTAAGACTACTTCATTTTATTTCTTTTAATTTACAAATGGATACAGTATTAGGCCATGTATTATGCCTGGAGTTAGATGTATTTGAAATATAAAAAGATGTCTGAATAACAGTCAAAATTAACTACTGTTAACGGTTCATGAATACTTGAGTGACTGTCTGACCTGCAAAGACTGACAATGACAACTTTCCATCCATTTGATAGGACAGGGAAAGAAGAGTTTGTATTAATATCTTTATCTGATCCTAGTAAAATAACAGTTGACAAGAATTAGACCTAGATGGTTAGGTTTCAAAAATACACTATTGCTCTCATAGTTACTGTGTATTTTTCATGCGTATGTTTTTTGAAAACTGAGGTCTATGCGGTTGACTAGTATCAAAGTTTACATACCATGAGAGCTCTGGTCTGTAGATGCAGCACAGATATGTATCTGAAATTAAATTGTATAATAATAATATGGATTCACTGCTACAGTATGTTATGCAACTCTGTCATGGATTGAACTAATAACTTAAGAGAATACCAACGAGGGAGAAGAATTGTTTAGTGATATTAATAGCTAAAACTAGGATGTTTATTCCTGAAAGTAAGCTGAATATCAGAATAATATTCTGAATATCAAGGTCTTTCAGATTGTGCAGTGGAATTAGTAGAGTCTGCAGTACTAAGTACAGTTAGGACTAGACTGGAAAAAGTAACAATAAATACTTTGAAACAATCCTGGCAGATGAATGGACTAGATGTAATGGCTTTCTTCCCTAACCTCTGTAACTTCTGTGACTTCGTAAGAACAATTTGTTTAATTTTATTGTAGCAAGGAAATAAAGTAACTAGAACAGTATAGTGTGAGGATAAAGTTTTAAATTGTTACCCATCTTCACACATTTGAATACTCTTTTTTAACGGAGACTACATTACTATGTACTTTATAAGAATGTGTATTGTTAGCCGTGCTCTCTCATTTAGTGAGATACTTATAAATGAATACGTGATCAATTTTCTACGTGAACCTACACAGTTTGTTTGCAAGATTTTTAAATAACTCTAGTCCAAATAAATCCTGACTAAATTCTCTAATAGAACAACTCTCAAAGAAACAAACCGGTTCAATGTATTTACTTTTTGCACAGGCTGTCTGAAAACTTAATTGTTTTAACTTTACCAAAAAAACTAACTTTAGTTTGAAATGAAGTTTTCATGTCTAATCTGTTTTCATATAAAAAGTTCAACAAATACCTTTCTTTGAAAGTATTTGTAAAGATGCTTTCTCTTGTGACAGATGATTCGTGTCATCTGTGAAAACCAATGAGCATGTTTTTAGAATTTTTATCCTGCAGTGTAGTCCAATACTATATATATTTCATTGAAGTCTCTGTCTGCCAGTTTATTTTTGCGGTGGCAATGTAGTGTCACAGCGGCATAAAAATACCATCTTTCATATGTTTTTTATGAATATTAAAGTATGTTTTGTTCTGAATGTTCACTTGTCAAACTTTTTTTGTCATGTTGTAACTAATCTTCCATGAATAATATCCCAGCACCTTGATACCAGAAATTCACTAAAACAAAGTTTAAAAGAAGATATCAGAATGCATTGGTGTCATTGCTAGCATGAGCTTCTCTTAAGATATTTCAGGTAGTTGAAATGGAAGTGAGAAAAAGATTTTTTACGGAACATACCAGAATACCAAGGTACATCTTTATGTAATAATAAAAAAGTAAAATACAACCAAGAGAGCTGGGAGTGTGGGGGACAGGGTTACTTTCCTTTATAAACGTGTCAGATAGTAGCACACATTCTTAGTTCTCCACCCCTTAGTACTTTTTTTTTTTGCTCTTGGCTTCTGATGTATTTTTCAAGACTTTAGATTAAAAACTGTGGTATTGTCTTGTCCTTGTTTTAAGATAAATCTATTTCCAACAGTTATTTGTTGTTTAAGATTTTGCCTGTTTATGTACTGGCAAGTCACCAACAAAATGTCTACAGTCATGATTCTATTAAGTTGTCCTCTATTGGTGATTTTGTGTATCGTTTCTCAAAATGTGTGGGGTTGGGCTTCTCGATTATTCTCTCTCTGTGTGTTGTTTTTTTTAAGTCATTAGCTGTTCTGAAGAAAATCTTGGAAATGTGACTTGAGCGTAACCAAGGAAAGCAGTGTCGGCCTGAGGCCTTGTCTATGCTACAAAATTAGGTCAACATAAATAGCTTTGCATCACCCTAGTTGTGCATGTCTACGCTAAAATTTTTTTCCCACTGATATAAATTCTCCATTATGCTGACATAATAACATCATCTCCCCAAGCCACATTGAGCCATGGTTGATGGAGCGCAAGTGTAGATGCTGTGTTACTAAGGTCAACCCTGTCAGTCCTCCAGCTGCTGTCCCACAATGCCTAACACTGACTGCTCTGGTCACCGTTGTGAACTGTACTGCCAAGGGGTCATACTGTTCGAAAACCCCTTCCTACCACCTGCTCCATTAATGCCACCAACATCCTTGAATTGGTTCTCGCTTTGTCCCACAGCAATTTGTGCAGGAAATCATCTTTTCTTGTAGCTCTGCAAATACTAGAGGATTGTGAATCCTGTGCTTCCAGTGCTAATGACAATAGTGCAGAGTTGTGCAAGCTCCGTGCCTGTCAGACATGGTGAACAGTGACAAGACCTGCGCAGGTTCATGAGATTTTCAAAATAGGTGTGAAAGTTATGGAATGGAGATGGTATTGTGGAGTGGAGAAAATTGCATGATGGAACTTGACCACCATGCATTGGCAAAACTTCTCAAAAAACAGTGTGCTGGACAGTGGTGAGCTACACACCAGGATACCTTTCCATGGTACACTGCACTGTATATTGAAACAAGCACTCATGGACAGTACAACACAAACTGCCATCTATGCATGAGCACAAGCTATACATTAACTGTGGTGGCTGTATGTGAATGTAACTTGCAGTGGCAAAAATTTGCAGTGTAGACATGCCCCGAGTTTTCAGTACATGTGAAACAATAGCTTTAAGGTATGAACTACCCTGTTCATTTCAATGCGTGCCAAATCAGATGTCAAAGATGGTACTTTAAATGTCAGTGTAGTTAACTATTTCACTAAGCAGGTAATAAAGGAGAGACAGTATTCTGTCATATGAAGATCTATGCAATTTACTCTGAGACCTTGCTTTCACTAGGAAAAAAGTGTATTTTTAACATGTTAGCTGATTGAGGAAAATCTCTCCAGAGTTTACCTCAGTCAGTTACATTAAAAATACAGCTGCTTTGCAACAGTACACTTTACATCAGGATTAACACTTTTGAACTTGTTGGCTTTTTTTCCTAATGTGCACGTGACCTTATTGACTGCTAGTTTGGATAGGCCTTTAATAACGCATGAGGGGCAAAGTGGGTCAGGTAATATCTTTTATGGGATTAACTTCTGGTGGTGAGAGAGACAAGTTTTTGAGCTTATAAAGAGCTCTTCAAGTCCCTAAGATTAGGGTCCAACATGATTACAACAACACTGTATATATTTAATAACTCATGTCAGGGTCGAAGTGTGTATGGGGTGGGGAAAAAGATCACTTCATTTTCTTGAAAGCAGGTTTCAAGATCCAGAGGTTTGTGACAAGATTTTTTTGTTCATCTCTTGGGTTTTTCCCATTTTTTTTAGTTTGTGGGAACAAGGCAGACAAAGCCAAGCACTGAAGCTAATGCTGTCCATTAAAGAACTTCACCTTCCAATCAAGTTTTAAAGTATATTACCTTTACTTTGAAGAAATGTCAGGATATAAATGAGCTGTGTGGTGTAACTTACCTTTTAAACATTGATTTCCTAATTGGCTTTGAGACTCTTGTAGTGACTGTATGCTTTTGTTCTTGATCCTCAAAGGATTATTGTTCCAACACAGCTCTCCCCTTTTCTAAAAATACGGTCTGTCAAGATACTCCTGTGTCTTAGATCTTTAGCATGAGACTGGCAAAATTTCCTTTAGCTCTTAAAGTGTTTGGATCCTTAAGGGTGGCAGATAAGTTGTGCTGTGAAAATTAAAATGTTAATGATTGAAAAGTGCTCGGAAGTGGGGTTTTTTTATTTTTTTTATTTTAACAATCATCTTATTCAGTGTATTGCACTGGTTTTGACTGACCTCAGCTTAAACAGCACTGAGACTTGAATGGTTATTAACATTTTTTACTTAGCGATTATGATTAGAAAGGGGACTGTTAAAGTGGTATCACTTAATCAATAGATTTGCTCCAGTGTGTTCTTGATGTATCTGCTTGTTTCAGTAACAAAAAATATTATTTTTTTCTACTCCTGTTACTTCTGCAGAATTTATAAAATATAGAAAAGTGGGTGGAGTCTATTATATTTTATGCAATATCAGCAGAATTCTTAATCAAGTTCCAGTTGCATGCCAAACTTATCCTTGTGGAAACTTTAAATCTTGCCGAGGACAGAATTTGGCCCTCAGAATCTTTGACTAGTAAAGATATGCACACTGATAATGTAGCTATTTTCTCATCTCAGGTTGAGTTTTTGCAGGCCTGGCAACTAGGGGAAAAACACCCTTTAAATTGTAAACAGAGAACATTTACTCTTGAAACCATTTGAGACATAATTGTCATGGAGTATTCATTATGCTATTGTTTTTGCTGGCTGACTTTGGAGAAGAACTATGCTCTAAAATCTGTAAGTAGGGTTGTTCATTTTGCTCACTTTAGGGATGAGACTGAGCAAGGGAAATATCATCTCCAAGGGACAGCTAGCTAGTAGTCCTCAAAAATACCAGTTACGGTAGTCGTGTTCAGTAGTTGTATAAATAACAATTATTTTATTACAAGGATACAATAACACATTCAAATTAAAGTTTTCAAAGTTTAAAAATCCATTTGGCAGGGTGAATAGGAATCTTTTCCAGGTGAGTTCTATCAGTTGAGTAAATGCTAAGCTTGCATTTAAAAATAGATGTTTCTAGCTCTTATGGGTTCAAAGAGAGTCTTCCATGTGTGAACCAAGTGTAATCAATACAGTGCTATCTTCCAAAGTCTCCAGTCACACAGATCCAGTGCTACCTCCTGTTATCCATAGTTGCACCACAATGAAAAGTGGCCAGAATCTTATCAAGCAACAAAGAGTCCTGTGGCACCTTATAGACTAACAGACGTTCTGCAGCATGAGCTTTCGTGGGTGAATACCCACTTCTTCAGATGCAAATCTTATCAGTTTTACTGCAGCTGTTTAGAACCCTGTGAGCAGTAGTGAGCTCCTTCCCCAGTTCCTTATCCCCTCTTGCTGTGATGAATATATACGGGAGATCACTACTTCATTTACTCCTTTTACAGACTCCTTGATGATGTGGGAGGGTGGTGTCTTCACTACTCTATATCACCTTCAGCTTTTGCAAGAGGTTTTTCTGCTACTGTATCCCTCATCCAGCCCCTGGTTTTTGAGCCTTCAATGAATAGTTCATTCTCCTATCTTGCAAACAAATGGCGAGCAGGGCTTACGATTTATCAGACTTCTACTAGCTGGGTACTGATAGGAAAATGGATTCCTGAGTGAAGACTGGGATTAGCACTTTAGTAGGAATTCTAGCACTCTTCTCTGACCCCAGGTTCTGGGAAAGGGAAGGAGGGGTTATTATCTGGATGTGGTCTCTAGATAATGCCCCTCCAGCCATCATTTATATGGATATGTGGATGACTAGTAGGTTTAGTTGTGATAGATATCTGGTGTAAAGACCAGAGTTCCCCATGGGAATCTTTCTGTTTAACAGCTAAACTTCTTAAATGTATTTTAGGATTTATTCTCCAAATAATTAGAAGTACCTAAAAACACTTCCCTTATAAATGATAGGACCCTGACAGTTGACCTATTTTTTCTTCTTTTACTAGATTCTGGGGTTTATAATTTTCTTTTATAGCCAAATTTTAAATTACTTTTAAAAAGTAATCTAAATGTAAGATGTTGGGTTCAAGTGGATAGTGGTCAAAATCTGATTTTGAATGTCTGAATTAATTTAAGCGCTAAAACTGTAAATACAGAAACAAGATATTTATGTAAATATTAAATCTGAATAAAATTATTTCCAATTTAAGTCTGTTGTGGATGGAACTCTTCAGTTACTATTACCTGTTATTTTTTAGTACAAAATATGTTCTGAACCTTTCATTTTCTTAGAAAAACATTTTATTACATGAAGTTGTGTAAACAGAATTTTATTTCAAATTACATTTGAAAAGCACTTCGCTTTACGTCAATGAGCAATAGGTACATCTGTGGATAAATTAAAATACTAATATGCTGTGTTGATTGGACATCTAATTGGACTCTGGAAACGTTACATCATATAGTGGGGAGAAAAAAATCTGTTTAGGATAAAAACAGGATCATACCATGTGGCCATCTTTTGTATATCTTTTGAAAACTTTGCCTCTGTGCACTCTCAGCCCCTATTCAAGCCCAAATTTAATGGTGGTAAATTTGCAAATGAATTTGTTATACAGTTTCTCTTTGAAGTCTGTTTCTGAAGTTTTTTTGTTCAAGTATAGCTACTTCTAAATCTGTTACAGCCTGTCCAGGAAGATTGAAGTGTTCTCCCACTGGCTTTTGAATGTTACTATTCCTAATGTCCGATTTGTGTCCATTTATTCTGGACACAAATAACTAAAACTGCAGAACTAAAAGTCATTTGCAAATTTAACTCCATTAATTTGGGCTTGAATAGGGAGTGGCTGGCTCACTTACAAAAGCAACTTTGCCTCTCCTGGAATACACACCTCCTCGACAATTATTGAGAATAGATTACATCCACCCTGATTGAATTGGCCCTGCCATCACTGGTTCTCCACTTGTGAGGTAACTCTCTTCTCTTCATGTGTCAGGATAGTGCCTGCATCTGTAATTTTCACTCCATGCATCTGAAGAAGTGCCTTTTTTTATCCACGAAAGCTTCTGCCCAAATAAATCTTAGTCTTTAAGGTGCCGCCAGACTCCTTGTTGTTTTTGTACTTCCTTATGTTTGTTTTAAACCCTACTACCTACTAATTTCATTGTGACATCTCTAGTTCTTGTGTTATGTGAAAGCGTAAATAACGCTTCCTTATTCACTTTCTCCATACCATTCATGATTTTATAGACCCCTATCGTATCCCCCCATAGTCACCTTTTTTCCAAACTGAAAATCTCAGTCTTTTTAATCGCTCCTCAGATGGAAATTGTTCCATACCCTTAATCATTTTTCTCTCTACCTTTTCCAATTCTAATATATCTATTTTGAGATGGGACAACCAGAACAGCACGGAGTATTCAATGTGTGGGCATACCATGGATTTATGTAGAGGCAATATACGTTTTGTCTTATTATCTATCCCTTTCCCGATGGTTCCTAACACTCTGGTAGCTTTTTTGATTGCCATTACACATTCAACAAATGTTTTCAGGGAACTATCCATGATGACTCCAAGGTCTTCCGTGAATGGTAACAGCTAATTTGGACCCTCATCATTTTGTATATATCAGGGGTGGCCAACCTGTGGCTCTGGAGCCACATGCGGCTCTTCAGAAGTTAATATCTGGCTCCTTGTATACGCACTGACTCTGGGGCTGGAGCTACAGGTGCTAACTTTCCAGTGTGCTGGGAGGGAGGTGCTCACTGCTGAACCCCTGGCTCCGCCACAGGATTAGCAGGGCTGCCAGTGGGCAGGAGGCGCTGGAGCTGATGGAGCAGGGGGCTGCTGATGTATTACTGTGGCTCTTTGGCAATGTACATTAGTAAATTCTGACTCCTTCTCAGGCTCAGGTTGGCCACCTCTGGTATATATAGTTGGGATTAGGTTTTGCCAATGTGCATTACTTTGCATTTATCAACATTGAATTTCATCTGCCATTTTGTTGCCCAGTCCAGTTTTGTGAGATCCTTTTGTAACTTTTAACATTCTGCTTTGGACTTAACCACCTTGAGTAATTTTGTACCATCTGGAAACTTTACCATGTCACTGTTTACCCTTTTTTGTGGTCCTTTATGTCAGTTAAGAATATTATTGATTGGTTCCAACATGGCAGATACCAACCCCAGGAAGCATGGGTTTGAGATTTGCATTCTGTACAGCAGTTTTGCTGGTGTCTGTGCACATTCGGTGCCTGAAGCGTTTAGGTAAGAATCACTCACCCAGAAGTTGCACTGTCTATAGTACAATTAGTACTGGTGACCGGAAGAGGAGAGAGAATAGACTACAGGTTCTTCTGTTACAATAGGCTTTATCAACCACACCTCGGGGATCTGATAGATAGCTATAAAGGATATAAGAAGAGTAGGGGACCTGAATCAGCTCTGGCTATTTTGGGAGCCAAGTAATTGCCATCAGCGAAGGCATCTGCTTCAGCTCCAAGCTCCACTGCCAAGTCAACTGAGCTTCCAATAGCACACCCTCGGACCAAATCTGGTTCAGTCTTCTTCTGGTGCAGACACTTTAAGGTTCATCAAGACTTACCAAAACTGACTACCGGAACTCCTCACTTAAAGTCATTCCGGTGAACGTTGTTTTGATGTTAAGTTGCTGATCAATTAGGGAACATGCTCATTTAAAGTTGTGAAATGCTCCCTTCTAACGTCCTTTGGCAGCTGCCTGTTTTGTCCGCTGCTTGCAGGAAGAGCAACCTGTTGCAGCTAGCTGGTGGGTGGTTGGAACCAGGGTGGACCAGCAGCCCCCCTATCAGCTCCCCATTCCCCTAAGTTCCCTGTGCAGCAACCGTCTCTCCCCCCACTGCCATGTGCTGCTCCTGCCCTCTGCCTTGGAACTGCTCCCAGAGACTCTTGCTTGCTTTATGGGGGAGAGGGAAAAGGGGGCCAATGTCAGGGTGTCTCCCCTCCTCCCTGCTCCTGCACCCTGTTTACCCCATCTTCCATAGAGCGGGGTGGGGACATGACAGAGGGAGGGAGCTTCTAGGCAGTAGTTGCTGTCTCAGGTCTCAGCAAGCTGATTTAATTAACAAGGCAGTGTACTTAAGCCTGGGATCAGCTACTTAAAGAGGAAATGTGCTTTTTTTCTCTCTCACACAGGGTGTGTCTGTCTACCCTCTCTCCTTTCCTGCTGCCTCGTAGAGTATTGTGAGAGTTAACCCTTGAGGGCTCAGTCAATTGCTAGTTGATTTAGCAGTAAGGCATTTCCTGGGAAATATCCCACCCTCTGACTCTTCCACCTCAACCAAGCTTCACAATCATCACTGTGTACCAATATTAAATTGTTTGTTTAAAATTTATACTGAGTGTGTGTAATACAGCCTTTTGTCTTGTGAAAAAAATTTCCCTGGAACCTAACCCCCTCATTTACATTAATTCTTATGGGGAAATTGGATTCGCTTAACATCATTTTGCTTAAAGTCGCATTTTTCAGGAACATAACGACAACGTTAAGTGAGGAATTCCTGTACTTTGGTTGCACAGATGACAAACTCAAAATGTGCTTTAATTTTGTTTATCTCCTCAAATCATTCACATCGTGGATCTGAGCTCCATAGAGGTAGAACCTCAGGATAGCTCCAAGAGTATGGATCAAAAAACCCACAAAACCATCAGATTGTGGCAGCCCAGCCATGTACATACAATAGTTATGTCACAGGATAATTTGGATCCACACCTCTTAACAGATCTCTCCTGATAAGAGACGGACATGAGGGACTGAGCGTGGGGGCTCTTTGGAGCAGATACCCCTACCCCCTAAGAGTCCAGCTGGCTCATTACTCTCCATGTTTCAGATCCCTGAATCTTCTATCTCTCAGTTTGCTTTGTGGTCAGATCTGGGATTAGATCCATAATAAGATGTGGAGCCGTATCAGAGACTCGTACTGAAAACTGTATTCCTTGAGCAAAGGCTTCCTCCTCAGAGTAGTAAACCTGGATAGCCTAGGTATCAACCAGGTGATATGATTTTAGGTTGGGGGCCTTGACAAGGCTGGCCTAGGCTACCTTGGATATATTGGCCAACTCCTGCTTATCAATACCATACAGGTAAATTTGATTCTCTAGTGCTGGAGTATCATCAGCTTTAACCTACAGATTCAACGGTGCTTGGATCCAAGGTGTGCCGATCCAAGAACGAAGGAATGTTCCCTTTCTTTGCCACAACATGTACTTATGGAAGAGGAGGTATCTCAGGATGAATCCTAAGATTTCATTGAACTGGAAAGTGGTCCACCTTATGATGATGATGTGGTAAGAATGACAGCATTTTTCCTTTGAAGGATACAATACCATTTCATGCGCTAGTTGATAGAATGGTATCCACTTTAAAAATTTCCATCAGTGGCTTTGATGGAGGCAACACATCTAGTTTTTTGACATTTTGGGATCTACGGCAAAGGCTAAAGTTTTGTTGCCTGTGTTAGAAGGGCTGGGGCAACCAGCAAAATCCCTTTAGTCTTATCCATTATCTTGCCAACCAATTTCAAAAAAGGCTAACAAGTTATTTCAAATTCTGTGTGAGGGATGGTCTTGTTTTCATGTGCACCCTCAGCCTAATTCTCCTGTTATAGCAGCAACGTTCCAAAAATCAGGTTTTTAACCCTCTGTCTCTTATGAGAAAGGGTGGGGGAAGTTGTACTCTTGAGGGAGGAAATTTTCTTCATCTTCCTCAAATACTTGCATAGCAAACTATCAAGCAGCCATGGCCAGATAGCAGGTTCAACTGTGGGAGAAGATGTTGCATCAAGTTGCAGAAGGAGACCTTCTGACTCCACATTGAACGCACAAATGACATTTTCTAACAAACATCCATTTTGATGCTCAAGTTGAGAGCTGCAACCACTCTTCCAGTCCATTCAAAACCTCCATCCATCTTTCTCTCTCCTTCTTCCCTCTAGAGACTGCCTTTGTCATTTCTGCCAAGTTTGGGAGAAAAATAACATTGGATAAGTGGGAATTAATGACATCTGGCTACACTATTCACTTTCACTCCAGTTCCCAAACACCTCCCCTTTCCTTTTCAGGTACATCCCTCTACATAGGCAAGAGTTTTAAGTCCAAATACTAGCTAATATCCGAAAGAAAAGGTGGGGGAAGACCAATACTGGACCTCAAGTTCTAAACAACTTCATTCAAACTTTCAGATTCATAATGGTAATTTTTGTGTCCTATAATACCATTGTTGGATTAAGGAGACTGTATTGCAATCCTTGTTCTCCAGGATGCTTTTTTTCCACATAGTTTGGCATTCTGCCCACAAGAGATTCCTAATGTTCATTGTTGACCAAGAACATTTCCAATATAGATTACTCCCTTTCAGTGTTTCAACTGCTCCAAGCGTGTTTATGAAGATATTAGCAGTAATGGCATCTTATCTGAGACAGACGGGAGTGATAGTCTTCTCATAGCTCAATAATTGGCTTCTCAAATCTCTATCCTATGAGGAAGTTCAAACAGCAATAAACAAAGCCATAGGTCTTTTCAAATTTTGGGATTAAAGGTAAACATGGAAAAGTCCACTCTGGTCCCAGTGCAAAGTATGGTATTCACTAGAACACTGCTCAGTGCTAAGACTGCCTGAGCCCATTTACCTCTTTACAAGCTCAATACTATAGTAAATCTAATAACACAACTACAGACCATACCTAGAACAGTGAGATCATGCCTTCAGGTTCTAGATCACATGGTGTTAGGTAAGTTTGACACCTGATGCCAGACTGTAGTTCAGAGGCATGCATATGTGGTTTAAGACAGTATACATACCCAGCAAGCACAGTGTGAATGATAGTTATAGTTCCCCGGGACATTTGTCAGTTATTAGACTGGTGGAAGAACCTGAACAGAATTTGCATAGGAATGATTCATACCTCCCATTCTAATGAAAACTGTAGTGACCAAAGCATCACTGACAGGTTGAGGGGCACATCTTCAGGATCATTGATATAGGGCAAATGGTTGCTTTTGGAATCTTTTCTTCGTATCGGTGTTCTAGAACTAAGAGCAGTTTGAAATGCTTGTGCTCGCTTTCTACCACTACTGTTTTTATTGGATGAAATGTCATTCTCCTGTCCTGTCCCTTGATAATTGTACACTGTGGTTGGCTCTATTTAGGATGATTGTTCCATTTCAGTGGATGATAAACTGTTCCTATATATGTAGTCTATGTAAAGCACTTGGAGTCTTACAAAAAAGTTCAGAATAAATCAGTTAATACTTAGTAATTGTATTTTGGCTTTCATTCAGTGTTTTCACAGCAATTAATAAATCAGTTTTGAGGTTTTACTTTAAGATTCATCTTTTAGACCTGTATCATTGGTCTTTAATTAGTTCCAGAAATAGAAAAGTAGGAAAGACACTTCTCAGTTTTTTCCAGGAGTTAATGTAAAGAATATATAAAAATGAAATGAAATGTTTTACGTACCTATGTCAGGAGAGCTGTAATTGTATAGTTACAGAACTGCTAATTTGAAACTAGATGATCAATAGTAATCTTTTGGAAACAAATTAATATGTTAAAAATTAGGCATGTTAATCAAGAAATAAAGCAGCAAAATATTCATGCTCTTTTTTTTGTTCGTGTGGCAGAATTGCACCTTAGCAGAACTTCAGAACCTTAATTTAAAAACTAAACCAAAAGGTTTTGACCGAATCTTATTTGAATGAGTAAAATACAATTATAAGCAGTGCCTTATCTTCTTTATTTAGTAAGATGAAAGACGTGTCGTTGGCCTCAAACAAGCATTGAAATGTATTAGATCTGGAGTCAGAAGAGAGATGACGAATCTATTTGTATGTGCAGTAGATCTCATAAAACAAGCTAAGGTAAATGCAGTCTTATCTTGGATTAATAGCATGTTTAAAAAATGCAGGAATAGTTAATTTATATTGTATGCTTTCTTTCTGAGGGAGTTTCACCTCTGTTTTGTAATGAAGAAATAAAATATTTCACTAGAAGTGGTAACTTTGTCCAGCTCTAGAACCTTTGCTAAATAGTACAGATAGCCTTCAGTAAATGTCAAATTTCAATAGGAAGCTGCAGATAATTGGCCTGATGTTAAACATTGCTATAGCAACTGGAGCTAAGTCAAATGATTGGCATCAGGAAATAAAGATCAGTCTCTTACCAGCACTACAGTGTGTCACTATTTTATTTAATGATATCAGAGGATGTCAGTAGGAGCAAGTTAAGCCTCCTGAATCCCTCTGTCTTGAACGGAACTTGACAGAGACCTGGAGCATGGGTTTGCAACGTAGAGCAATCAGAATGTGAAATCTTCCACACAGCTGTGTGTTTGTAAGCACAGTTTCATTGGACATCTATCTACAATACACTTCAGTGGGAAAACTGAAGGGAACTGAAAGTTGTTAGGCAAGTTCATCTAGAAATTTAAAAAATACTGTTATCCACACAGTGACATTTAGGAAAGGTACATTTTTCTTTACAAGAAAACATTTCCAACCATTACTTTTATTATATTGGTCTATAAAATTATTCTTCTTCAAGTGACAGTCTCTATTGGGTGCTCCACTTCAGTTGCACATGCACACTATGCACCTTCAGTTAGAGATGTCTTGCTAGCAATGTCTGTATGATCCGTGCATTCATCCTGGGTATCCTTGCACCCCATACTGAGGGTATATAGGGCAGTGCTGATTCAACTGCTGGTGCTGGGCTGAGACACAGCTCAGCAATGTGCATGTATCTAGTTTTAATAGTCTGGTGTTGAATGTAGTTAACTGTTAGATTGTTAGGGATAGTGTTACATTTATTCTGTAGATTTTATTGTATTTTCCTTACTTCCTTTATCCTCTCCCATTCTCCCCTAGAGAGAATGCCCTTGTTTACTGGTTTGGGGGACAAATAGCCGCCTCTGTTTAGGGGTAAAAAATCACTGAAATTTTATGGAGGGAATACCTAAATCTCCCAACTTCAAGGCATGTGGTAAACCATCCCCTTGAGCAATAGTCCAGACAACATGGTTTTATTGTTTAGGGGAATTTCATATCCCTTTTAAGTGCAGCCTTTGTACATCCTTGAGGAGGAGTACTTGGAAAAATTAGGAAGACAAAACTGTATATGTTTCTCAGGGAGGGCTCCATGAAAGTATCACTGGATCCCAGCCTGCCTAGTCAGCCCCCTTACGCATGAGGGCAGGAGGTCTGATTGCTCTGTTAGGATCTGGTGCAACAGTCACATAACACAGTGGTCTTCAAAGTGGAGTGTGCAAGATGATCCATTGGGGACATGGCAGGAGGAGCGCTGCTGGAGGGGGGGTGAGGGGGAAAAGGGCGGCTGGAGGAGTGCCGCCCTAAGATTGGCCGGAATTCCGCCCCTCAGGGCCGCCCGGGGGGGGGGGGGGAAAGAGGGGCAATTTGCCCCAGGCCCCGAGCCCCACAGGGGTCCCACCAGAGTTTTTTGGGGCCTCTGGAGCGGGGTCCTTCACTCGCTCCGGGGGGCCCGGAAAACTCTTGCGGGGCCGGGCGCAGGAGCTTCTTCTGCTCCCGGTCTTCGCTGGTAGCGGGTCCTTCCGCTCCGGGGCGGAAGGACACCCCCCCCCCCCCCGGCGAATTACCGCCGAAGACGGAGCGGGACCTGCCGCCGAGTTCAGCTCGGTCTTCGGCGGTAATTCGGCGTCGGGGGGCCCTTTCCTTCCGGGACCCGCCGCCGAAGTGCCCTGAAGACCCGCGGCGGGGGCCCCCCCTCCGCCGAAGACCGGGCTGCACTTCGGCGGTAATTCAGCGGCGGGGGGGCCCCCGCCACGGGTCTTTGGGGCACTTCGGCGGTGGGTCCCGGAACGGAAGGGCCCCCCGCCGCTGAAGACCCCGGGCCCCCGGAATCCTCTGGGCGGCCCTGCCGCCCCTTACAGTGTGCCATGCACGTGCTTCTTACGCTAGTACCTGTAGCCGACCCTGTGAGGTATTCTGAGGGAAGAGTGGGAGTTCCACAATACAGAGGTGTTGACAGTGGCGCCCTCACTCGTTCGTTCGTTTTCAGTGTATTGAGATGTATTGCAGTTTCCGTGTGCCTGGTTAAGTGGATTTACGGATTATATTATCTAGTTTTAACTAAACTAACCCTCACAAAATGGACAAGTGGCTTAAAAAGATTCCTGCAAAGAAACCGCAGATTGAAGATGATAATAATAATAATAATGCGAGCATAAGCGAACTACAAGAAAATGGCAGAGCTGACAGTTCTACTCCTAGTACGAGCTCTTCGTCAGCCACATTACAAGGTAGAAACAATGACGATCTAATCAGATCTGACAAGAAGTCAGCCAAAAAAATTCGAAATTATCAAGACTATTTGAAATATGGATTTACATCCACTATCGTTAACAATGAACCTCGTCCTAAGTGTATAGCTAATATCTCAAGGCACAATAATGATAGCATGAAGCCATCATGATTAGCAAGACATTTAAAAACTAAGCATCCAGAACATGAAGACAAACCTCTACAATTTTTTCAGTGGTGTTTAAAGTCATGCGATACTCAATCCAGTACTTCACAGAATTTCACTAAACTTAATGTTAAATGTTTAGAAGCCTCTTTTGAGTTTTCTAATAGCAAAAGCCAAAAAGCCTCATACCACTGGGGAAACACCCTGCCGCAGTAAAAATGGATGAAATAATATACGGAAAACAATATGGCGACAAACTAAAATACATTCCTTTGTCAGCAAATACCGTTGGAAGACACATAGAAAACATTGCTGAAGATCTGAAGAAACCAGAATTAGAACAAATTACACAGTGTGGGAAGTTTGCTATACAGTTGGATGAAAGTACAGATGTTTCAAACATGTCTCAGCTTATGGTATTTGCTAGATTCTGATTCAGTAATGAAATACACGAAGAACTACTTTTTTGTGAGCCACTAAAGGAAAGATGTACTGGCGAAGATATATTCTCAACACTAAACGACTTCTTTAATAAGTGTGTAAGTGTAACCACTGATAGAACGGCTGCTTTGACTGGAATAAAGAGAGGATTCCGGGGTAAGGTTACAGAGAGAGCACCACACATGAAATTCATTCACTGCATCATTCATAGGCAAGCTATTTCAGCAAAGAAGTTGGAGCCAGAAGTGCACAAAGTGCCACAGGATATCATCGATGTGGTTAATTTTATAAAAACAAGACCTTTAAATAATAGAATCTTTACAATAGTTTGTAATGAGATGGGGAGTGACCATGAAAATCTTTTGTACCACCCAGAGGTTCGCTGGTTATCTCGTGGCAAAGTGCTTCAAAGAGTTGTCAAACTTAAAGATTAGTTGTGCATTTTTCTTTTACAAAAAGACACGTGTTCCAAATTTGCTGACCTTTTCTGTGATGACAAGAAGCTGTCAGTAGTATGCTACCTAGCAGATATTTTCAAAAAAATAAACACACTTAATCTGTCCATTCAAGGTAAAGGTGACAGTTTAACAATGAGTGAGAAAGTAACTGCTTTTCAAAAGGAACTCGTGCTATGGAGAGAGCATTTTGAAAACGGATGTTTGGAAATGTTTCCATCGTTATGTGATTTTGTTGCCAAAAACGATGTAAATGTGTCACCTATTAAAAACTCTCATATCTGCACACTTAAACTTGGAAACAGAATTTTCTAACCTGTTTAAAAATCTTCGAAACAAAGAGTTTCACTGGGTTTTGAACTCATTTGTTAAAAACATAAAAATGCAACACCTTCCGATTACTTTGCAAGAACAACTGATTGACATCAGGGAAGATGGAAATTTACTAGCTGAATTTCAACAAAAACCTTTGCATAATCGGTGGATGGGATTGAAAAATGAGTATCATGATTTAGTAAGCACAGCCAACAATGCACTTCTTCCATTTGGATCTACGTATCTTTGTGACGCATCTTTTTCAGCTATGACAGCCATTAAAACCAAGGTGTGAAGTAAGCTGAACTTAAAACCAGACCTTCTAATCGCTGTATCACAAAGTGCTAAACCAAGATTTTCAAAAATAATGAAGTATATTCAATCACATTGCTCTTACTAAAAAAATATTTTTAGTAAGAGCAAAAAGGTTTTTGTACCATTAATAAATAAAATAAATTATTTAAAAAATATTGTTTGTTTAATCTTTCTCATCCTTTTAAAATGTTTTATAATGTAAATAATATATTAATACAGTAGTACATGTGTATAATTTATACATAAATAGACATATATTGGGGGTGCATGCTCAAATATTTATTGATGAGGTGCTCAATCAAAAAAAAGTTTGGAGACCACTGACAACACATAGTCAACCTCTGAAGCTTGTTGCCCAGGGATGCTGTGAAGGCCAAAAGTTATAAGAGGGTTCAAAAAAGAATTAGATAGTGTGCATGGAGGATAGTCCATCAGTGGCTATTAGCTAAGAGGGTCAGGGATGCAACCCCATGCTCTGGGTGTCCCTAAGCCTTTATCTGCCAGAAGCTAGAATTGGATGACAGGATAGATCACCTAATAATTGCCCTCTTGTGTTCACTAGCTCTGAAGCATCTGACACCGGCCACTGTTTGAAGACTGGAGAAGGGCAAACACAGTACCCATGTTTAAAAGGGGGAACAAAGAAGGCCCCGGGGAATTATACACCAGTCAGTCTGTCAATTCGTGGAAAGATACTGGAACAAATTATTAATCAAGAAGCACCTGAAGGATGATGCTGGTTATAAGAAATAGCTAGCATGGATTTGTCAAAAACACATCATGCCAAATCAACCTAATGTCCTCCTTTGACAGGGTTACTGGCCTAGTGGATGGGAAAGCAGAAGATAGGCGATATCTTGATTTTTTTTTTTTAGTAAGATTTCTGACACAGTGCCATATGACATTCTCATAAGCAAAGTAGGGAAATGTAGTCTTGAATAAATTACTGTAATGTGGGTGAACAACTGGTTTGAAAGACTGTACTCAGACTAATCATCAATTGTTAGCTGTCAAACTGTGAGAGCATATCTAGTGGGATCCCACTAAGGTCAGTCCTGGGCCCAGTACTGTTGAATATTTCAGTTAATGACTTGGATAATGGAGTGGAGAGTGTGCATATAAAATTTGCAGATGATGCCAAGATGGGAGGGATTGCAAGCACTTTGGAGGACTGGATTAGAATTCAAAAGGATCTTGACAAATTGCAGAATAGGTCTGAATTCAGCAAGATTAAATTCAATAAAGACAAGTGCAAAGTATTTCACTTAGGAAGGAAAAATCAAATGTATAACTACAAAATAGAGAATAAATGGCTTGGTGATAGTACTAGTGAAAAAGACTTGGGGGTTATAGTGGATCACAAATTGACTGAGTCAGCAGCGTGATGCAGCTGCCAAAAAGGCTAATATCATTCTGGAGCATATTAAGGGAAATGTCATATGAAATATGTGGGAGGTAATTGTCCTGCTCTGCTCGGCACAGGTGAGGCCTCAGCTGGAGTATTGTGTCCAGTTCTGGGCACCACACTTTAAAAAGGTTTGGAAAAAAAGGACAATGGTCAGTTCTCCATGTTCACTGAAGGTAGGACAAGAAGTAATGGGCTTAATCTGCAGCAAAAGAGATTTAGGTTAGATAGTAGGAAGAACTTTGTAACTATAAGGATAGTTAAGCTCTAGACTTGGCTTCCAAGGGAGATTGTGGAATCCCCCTCATTTTAAGTTTTTAAAATACCTTTCAGGGATGGTTGAGGTTTACTTGGTCCTGACACGGTGCAGGGGTCTGGACTTGATGACTTCTCAAGGTCCCTTCTAGCACTACATTTTTATGATTCTATGAAGTGGCCTTGTTTTCACCCTCCTCCTCCCCATCCTTGCCGATGACGTCAGCCATTTCCAAGAGCTTATGAAGAGAATTGTGGACAATCTACAAATTCCACTGGAAGAATATCTACATAAGCCATTGGATACTCTTCAGATGTCAACTCTGGGACGTGTGGTACTTCCTATAAATGAGTAGTAATTTGAACTAGTTAAAAGTGCACAGAGTACTCTAAATACAGTACCTTCTTCAATGCTTAGCCAAACATTTGGCCGTAATGATTGTTCGCCATTTGGTCTGTTCCTGTGTGGCCACAAGGGCTTGACATCCCGAGAGTCCAACACTGGAACAGACTTGATGAACCTATGCAATAGGGAGTCTGCCTCTGGGCTGCCTCCACCCCTTGGTTGGTGGAATTTTATCCCGGATGTCAGAAGCTGCCAGAAGAACTGGAATGTCTTGTGGCATTCTCGCATCTGTCCGAAAAGCGTAAGCACTATCTGTGGACAGTGGTCCTGGTAATCTGTAGACAGGAGCAACCACAAACATCTACATTACAAATGAAGTAATTCTACTTTATGCCCCATATATGATGTTGGCATTTTGCATGGAAAGCCTCCAGCTTTGCCCAGTCTGAGCAGCGTAGTATCCTTGTTTTGCCACTGTACAACAGTATGGGGAGGATACATAAATAAATCCTGAACTTGATTGTTTTGCTGAGATGATGTTGATTCCATATTCGTTGTAAACGACCCATGGCAGATGCTGCGATGCCAATCCGATGGAGAACATCCATGTGAGAATTGGAAGAACTGGTGAGTATAGAACCCCAAATAGCAAAAGCTGGAGACTGCTTTGACAATTTCATTATTCAAAGACATTAGAATCACAGGGTTGACCTAGTCCTAGATCAGGGGTCGGCAACCTTTCTGAAGTGGTGTGCCGAGTCTTCATTTATTCACTCTAATTTAAGGTTTCACATGACAGTAATACATTTTAACGTTTTTAGAAGGTCTCTTTCTATAAATCTATAATATATAACTAACCTATTGTTATATGTAAAGTAAATAAGGTTTTTAAAATGTTTAAGAAGCTTCATTTAAAATTAAATTAAAATGCAGAGCCCTCAGACCAGTGGTCAGGACCCGGGCAGTGTGAGTGCCACTGAAAATCAGCTCGCGTGCCGCCTTCGGCACGCGTGCCATAGGTTGCCTACCCCTGTCCTAGATTTTGCAGCTTTGACTTTGATTACGAAACATGGAGGCCAGTCTTAGCCTCTCCTCCGTTTGCTGGAGTGCCTCAAAAAAACTGTTGGGGCTCTGTACTAGAAGAACAATGTCATCCGTATAGTCAAGGTCTGAGCACGCGAGGTTACCACTCATAATGCCTGTTGACCTGATGGAATCCTGCATTATGAAATCCATTGCCCAACAAAAGAGTGCAGGGGCCAAGACACAGCCCTGCCTGACACCAGATACTGATTTTAAAAGTGCTGACATCCGATTTCCCAGACATACACTGGCAGTGGTTCCATTGTGCAGCTCTCTAATCAAGTCCTGAAGAATGGTAGGGACACCTATCACCTTTAAGGCCTTCCATAGTGTGACATGATCAACTGAATCAAAAGCAGCCTTAAAATCAATATATGCTACGTGCAGGGGCTTCCTGAACTCATGGTGTATCTCCAACAAGCAGAGGGCTAAAATAGCGCCTAATGTGGACTTGTTCCTCGTAAAGCCTGACTGTTGGGGGCAATGCTTCTGATGTAACAGAGACTCAAGTGTGCCAGCAGAATATGCACAAACACCTTCCCTGGAATGCACAGCAAGGTGATCGGCCTGTAGCTCTTACATTCACTGTGTGGTCCCTTGCCCTTATAAAGTGAAATCACAATACTATCCTTCCAGCTGGTTGGCAAGGTTCCAGTTCTTCACACCAGATGAAAGATGGCCAGAAGTGATTCCACTGTAGGGTCAATAGCAAGTACAGTACCTCCTACCTGCAAAAGGGCTGATAAGAGGTAATATATATATCAGCTAACGGCTCAGAATTTTTATTTTCGCATTGACCTCCAAATTCTCTAGTAGATACTGCCAATAAAAGACCGAAATTTCATTGTTCCAAACCACCCCCTCAGAATAAGGACCTTAATCTGCTTCATCTATTTGGGAGAAAAAGTTACTCACCTACTCATCAGTTTAGAATAGTTAATTATCAGGGGGGTATTCAGCTAGTCCCTTTTAAAAATGCTGCCCATGGATTTTAGTGAGTAATTGGAGTAAAGGAAGTACTAAAAAGTAGGCATATTCAGAAGAAGGGAGATGAAACCTATCATTTTAAAATGGCTGAGATAATGAATTGATTAGGTTTGGACAAATAAAGTTGTGGAGACCTTGTTAAAAAGTTTTGATAAGTATGGGAACACCTGGAAAAATCTGAATATATGCATATCAGTGATTTGAATAATTCACAGCTGACCATGTTAAGGGGGTAAAATTAAAGAACTTATTGAACCATTGAAAGTTGCTTTTGAAAACTCATTGATAAGTGGTGTGAAGGACCAACATTTTGAAGAAAAGTAAAATGTTTTGAAACCACTAAAAGTGATCCTGGCAAAGTCCAGGAAGTCTAGCGTTACTTTTTGATGTTTACCTGCATGCTCCACAAAAACTACGTATATCTTTTATTTACAGAACTATTAGTCTAGCATGTTCATGTGAGGAAAAATGTCTTTGCTATAATATCTCAATTCTTATAAGACTGATAAAATACTAACTGAATTATCTTCCTTTAATTACTAACATCTGAGTTCTAAATTCTGTAGTTATGAGGTCTGTATTTTTTAAAGAACCTCATTAATGGTAACAAATGAACTTTACTTTGCATAAACATTTAACTGTTTAACCTGACTTTCAAAATTACTGAGCAGCTGCAACTGCAGTTTAAGTGAGTGGGAGCTTCTGCTTCCCATCATCTCTGTAAACTGATGGTCACAATATTAATTTCAATATTGACATTTGGTGTATCGAAAAAGATGTTACCTAAAAACTACTTTCCTAAATTAAGATCCAGCATTTTAATTACTGTTCCGAATCATTAGTGTAATTAATATACCTTACTGTCCCCTCTCTACTGTAAAATATTCTGATATTTTTTCTAGCTGTGAAATGCTAGGCGTTTTGGCATTTATCTGGATGTTAACATTTAGTAAAATGTTCCAGGTCTGTTAGCGTGGCAGTTCTTGTTCATGTAGCATCCCTGAATCCTAACATTAAGTGACATTTTAGTTTAAAAAAAAAAAAGTAATTTTTTTTCTTGACCAGTAATTATAACATTGTTTGGCCTCTGGTAATGCGGGTCAAAACAAGTCACAGACTTCTTAATAATCTGAGTCATGGAAGGTCTTCATTCAGCAAAGAGAATAATCACAATTAGCATAACTACTTATCTATATTTGCAGGCTATTCTAGTATAAGGAGAAAGGAAATAGAAATCATAAATTGGCTGAACAAACCAATTTCAGATTGCACAATCTTCTTTATAGTAGCATTTTATGTACATTGTGCTTTTTTAGAATCATTAATCCATATTTGAGGGCTTTTTTTAGAAGTATGCAGTAAAGTGTAGCAGCACAGCCTTGTCCCCAACAAAATGGGGTGAGAGAGAACTCAGGCGGGGCTCTAAAATTACTTTTGGATAAAGAAGAAAGCAACCATCTGGGAGGAAGCTGTGCTCTTAACCCAGGCTGAGGAAGAAACTCCAAGCTGGGAGTGTGTTACATTTATGTTTTATTATTTGTTATATGACAGCGGTATAAAGGTCTCCGCAAGAGAGACCTGCTTGGCTGACTCAAGTGATTTGGCTGAGTTGTATTACTAGTCTGGAGTGTGCTTGACCTGCCCATCCACTAATAGAAAAGCCGAGATTCTACTCGCCAGAGATGTCTAATTCAGTCTTTATTTCCAAAATCCAGAGGGTCACTGATTTTACTGGGGACTTCTCGTAGAAGTATATAGTTTTGAAAATAGAAGAAATTCTCTGTGAACATATGATTGCTACAAGTTCAAGATGTGTTGAATGAAGTAAGCAAACATACATTGCGACTTGAGGTAGTTTAAAAAAGGCAGTTGTCTAGTTCCTGTTCAGAAAAGACATGCTAAAACAACTTATGACAAGAGTGATAAACCATAAGTGACAGTCTGATACTTCCTCTGTATTTTTGTTGCATCCTGAATTAGTACCTCAGCCCTGACTAGGGCTTTTGTTGACTCAAAATCCTTCACTGCTGCATTTGTTTTTTTTTCTGTCATCCCTTAACCCATTACTATATCACTAGATGCACTCTATCCTGACAGTTTCTGATGAAAGCCTGTATTCCACTCCAATCAGGTGGGAAGAAGGCAATAAAAAGCTCTTCTGGTGTATATTCTATCTTCTTAATAATCAGAAACAATGACACTTGGGAATTCCTAAAGCTGAGGATATAGACTTGTTGTTTTGAAATAATGTTATAGACGTAAGATTTGCTTGATAAGCCTAAACCAGACACTTACAGAGAAAGGTCTTTTGATATACTTAAAAGCAACTCCCTCTTTTTCAATGCTCTCTCGAAGTAGTAATGGTTATAGAAATATGAAATACGTAAGGGCTGGTCTTCACTACAGGGAGATTGATGATGCTGCAAACTTCCAAAATAAGTCAAACTATCCCTATGTCCGAGGGCCTACCCCTGGCACAGAGCCCTGAATCTCCACCCTGCACCTCTGGGCCCTGGAGGTTTTTATAGCATGTTGAAGGGGACCCCAGAAAGAAAAAGGTAGAGAAACCCTGTATTATAATATATTATCCTATTCCTTCTGCACCCTAAGACTGCTCAGAGTATAGTAAAAAACCCAAGACTTTCATTGAGTTGTCCATGGTAGTGTTCAGGTGTTTTCCTGGAGTGCTTACAGTTAATTTAAGTCCTGTGAAGTCTGTGAATAATTCATACTAGTTCTGATGTACATAGCCTTCCATTTGTCAACACTGAATTTCATATACCATCACTTAGCTTTGTGTTCTGAAGTTCCTCTGAGTCTTTATAACATAATTTTTGTCATCTGCAAATTTTATCTCCTTCACTATTTGATCATCCTTTTCCAGATCACTATTAATAAACACTAGTATGATTTGGGGATACCCCATGTCAATCTTTTGCATGCTGAAAACTTTGTTATTCTTACTTTTTCTTTCTTAGCTAATTTCTGATCTTCTTACCTCTTATCCCATAACCATTTAGCTTCCTTAATAGCCTTTTGCGATGAATTCTGTGTAGGTCTCTTTGAAAATCCAGTTCATACTAACTGGTTCTTTTTAATCCATTATTTTAATACCCTCAAATAATACTACTTGTTTAGAGACACTCTGCTGTGCTGGTTTATCCTTATCCTATCATGCTCACATTGATGTATTTAATTGCTTTTAATTAATATTTCAATACTGAAATTTCTGGTTCACAGGATCACCTTTTTTATATGTACAACATTTGCTAACTCTAATATATTACCTCATCGTGATGCAAGATTGCATATTTTCATTAGCAATTTAGCACTAAATTTTCAAATTCCCTCAGAACTGTTGGGATTGAGTCCTGGTCATTTATCAGTTTGTTCCAGCTCCTATTTTTTAAATTGAGGCATCTAGAATCTTCATTCATGATCAGGACCCCACTATGCTAGGAACTATACAGCTTAGTCGCTAAAAGTATATCCTTTTTCGTACTTGGGAAAAGTAGACTTAGGATAAGTCTCTCTCTAACATCACCTGTTATGAAGGCTGAGGCAAAAGTAATTGAACTCCTTTGCAAAGTCTTTGTCCTCAATTTATGTAAAGTTCTCTGATTAATTCACAGGTTTCCTGCTTTTATTATGCCGTAAGAATTTTTCTTTTTTAAATCTTTGGATATTTGCTGCTCAGTTTCCCTCTGAGCTTTTCTGCTTTCCAACTTACCTGCCATTTTTATGCTCCTTTCTGTTGGCTTCACCATGGTTGGATTTCCTTTTTTTTTTAATATGATTGCCTGTTTGTCTTAAATCTTGTCATTTAGCCATACTTCTCTTCCTCCCCACCCGCCCTCCCTTGCCATCCTGCTTTCTTTTTGGTTTTGGGGTATAGATGCCTTCTGCAATCTGCTCTCATGTGCTTGCATAGCCTCTGGCTATGCCTACACTAGCACTTTTTTCAGCAAAACTTTTGTTGGTGAGGGATGTGCAAAACTGACATACTTTTCACTGACAAAAGTGCCAGTGAGGATAGTGCTATGTTGGTGGGAGACGCTGTCCCGCCAAAGTAGCTACCACCACTTATTGAGGATGGTTTAATTATGCTGGTGGGAGAGCTCTCTCCTCTGTTGGTATAGAGTGGCTACGCAGGAGACCTTACAGCTGTGCCACTGTAAGGTCCATAGTGTAGGCATAGCCTCTGTGTTGAAACTAAGGATTTCGATTTCCTTACTTTTGACTAAAGGTTTAACCAACTTCCTCTTTAAAAATAAATAAATAAATAATCCCACTTTCTAAATTTAGGTATCAGTGTTTATTTTTGTTAGGATTTCTTCTCTGAGAATGGTGAGCTTAATTGTATTGTGGTCACTCTTCTAGTTATTGGATTAATTCCTGGGTTATGTTGAGAATACTCTCTTCTTTTTGTGCTTTAGAATTAGTTATTCCAAGACCCAATCATTTTAAACTGTTGAGAAAATACTTCTCTAAACTTTAATCCATTGTAATGTTTGGCTATGCGATATATGGGTCATTGGAGTTACCCATGGTGGTTGTTTTGTTAGATTTAATTACCACTTTCGTCTCCTTCAACACTGTGCACTCTTCCTGATCAGGTAGCATAACTAAACTAATATATTCCCTTATGTTCTTATGGGTTTAGGTTTCTATCCCTACATGTTTTACTCTGATCCTCTTTACTTAAATTTCTTCATTATAAATTTTTTTACAGTGCTCTTTCTCCACCTCTGTAATGAGATCCATCTTTGTTGTATAAACTATAACCAGGTATTACAGAATCCCCTTGGTTGGTTATTTCAGCACGTCTTAGTACTGCTTAATATATAAAGAGCCTCTTCTGTTGCTAAGTGATCTATTTTGCTTTTAAGTTTTTACATTGATATATAGACATGTTGTAGTTTTTGAGCTAAATTTTTTTTAAAAATATTGAACTCCCATTTAGGCGTCTAAACAAAGTGGCTGGATTTCAGAATTCTGCACCTAGCAGCTCCTGTTGTTCAGAATGTCTGTCAGACGTGAGTGCTCATCAGGACCTGTCAGCTTTCCTCCAGCTCCCAGTTTAATAATACCTTGTCAGTTTTCTGTGCCAGTAGCCTGGTTTCACTGTAGTTATGGTAGATCCCATCCCTTTATTATAAACCTTTCAGAAAAAGTGCCCCATTGCCAAATTTCAGATGCTCCTGTTTTAAACCATCTTCTCATTCACACAGTAAGAAACTGAATTCTACATTGAATTTATATAGTCTTCTCATTCATGCACTGAGAAGCTGACCCTGAATGTGAAACAGGAAGAACTTCAGAAAAAGCTAACATGTTAGCCCTGGAACTAAGTCTTTATTCTAGTATTCTAAATAGGCTTCCAAGGTCTTTTTCTCACCTCCCCATAGTATATAACAATATATACCTTGATCAAATAATTCACTCTAAGTCTTGAGATCCACTGCCTTTGCACCTGTGAGGAAGTCATCAAACAGTTGTCATGGCCGCCACATATTCACTATCAATATTTCTAATAATTGAACCTCTGAAAACTAGTTACTGTTTGTATTACTGTAGCACCTAGGAGCTCTAGTCATGGACCAGGAGCTAGGTGCTGTACAGACAACAAAAAGATGGGCCCTTATAGTCGAAGAATAAGAGATAACAGGTGGATGCTGACAGATGGGGTAGTACAAAGAGACAATGAAGCAATATTGGTCAGCATGATAGGCAATAGTCTCAACACACCAGCAGCCTAACCATTGTCAAAAGGAAAATTTATCTACATCTCACAACTGTAACCCATTTACCAGAGTAATCTCTGAAGTCTGAGAGGAATGATTAGCAGTCAGCTACCTCCTACTTCTAGCAAAGCATGGTCAAAACTAAAAGAGTTTGTCCCTCCATTCTGTCTGATTTTTCCTAGCATGAAACTGGGTTCCTCAACTGCAGCTGAAGGACTGAGGTAACTGATTCTGAGGTAGGACTGCTTTACTGTGTCTCTGTATAGAAATAATTTTATCTCCACTCTATCAGTACAGCTGCTCTCACTTCAAGATGCTATGCGTTGAGGACTGAGAGTTGCTTGCTGTGGGTACACACATACATCACTTGGCTGTAAGGCAAGATGTAGGCGATTTTGCACTCTGTGTAGTAAACTGGGTTAAATCTCGCTTTGGATAATGTACTGCTGATCTTTTACCTCTAATTTTAAAGTGAAATTGTACGTTGTGAATGGGTATTAGGTCGTGTATTAGATTTTTATCTTCAGTTTGGAAGCTTAAGTTATTTAGTAGTGAATGTAATTTCAGATTTTTATTTCATCCACTAACAGTTAATTAAGCTGTCTAGTCCCCACTCTGTGCTGAGATCCCGTGTGTTCATTCTGCCATTGCCTCTCATGTCAACAGAGTCAATTTGATAAGTCTAAATGTAAATGTTAGAACGAAAGTGTGAATGTACAGGTCCAGCAGAGTTCATGTAGTCCATAATTTTAAAAGGATCATAGATCAAAAAACAAAGTAATATTAGAGTCATTGAAGTAATGAGTCTGAGACTTTTAAGCATTTGTTATGACATTTGAATAAGGATGTTGTTGTGGCATTAATTGGTGTGCTCCCAAAAGCTCTTGAATAGGCGTCTTATTCTTTAAATTGAAAAATAATGTAATGTAAAAAGGAGTCTAATGTTCAGTTGATGAATCCTGTATATTGCTAAGAACTGGATGGTGAGAACCACCCAAAATCAAAGATGATTCTTAGAACCTTTAGTGACTTTTAAGGTGATGCGTTGGTGGACAATGATGCTGTTCAGCTGACAAGTTACTTGCATGTAGCTACACTTACGTTTCTTGCTGAACAATACAGAACTAAACTTTTTGGCTTACTGAAAAGAAAAATCCACTGTATGTTTAGTTGACTCTCTGCAGTGGGGCTGGAAGGCATGTTTTAACTAGCAGCTCATACTGCTTTCACTATATCCTGTTGGAGTAACTGAGCCCATCAGGATGAATGCCAGAATGGGGGTTGGGAGGTGTGGTGCACCTGGATGAAATAGCCTGGGTTAGTAGAACTTTCAAGAAGAGGGGGCCTTGGTCTCATTGTCATAAAATTCTGGGGTAAACTTTCACAAATTTAGAAAGCTGCTGCACACATTGGGAGATAAGGTATTGTCCTAACCAACACAATCCTATAAAATAAAACGTATACAGTTGTATTAGTACCAGAATTATCTCTGACTCCTTACATGTTGCCGTTTGTGCACTATATTATCATTGCATGTTCACTTGAAAGTCAGCAATAAGGTGACACAATTCATCAACAAAAAATATTTTGTAAACCATTCCCTTGATGATCTATGTTGAATTGAAATGACTGAATCAAGTCTGTGTGATTTCAAAGCAGACTTCATGTACTGTAGCAATGGAAAGTAATAGTAAATGTATCATGTAAAAAAGATTAATGAAATTCGATGGTTATTGCATCCCTACAGAAACAACTAAACACACACCTACTGAAATCCATGTGGGATGCATTATCAAATTCTCGCCATGACACTAAGTATTACAGTGATTAATACTGTACAGTATGAACAAAACAGGATGTAAATATTAAATCTGAAACAAAGGTAGGGTTCTAAAGTGTTATCGGGAGTGGTACTGGTGTCCTCCTTCAATTGTTGAATGTTTAGTCTCCCCTCACTTGCTCTGACCTGGAACAAGTAGACTTCATAGGGCTTCTCTGAATTCTGTAACAGCCAGAGTTTTCCTTTCAAGGAACAAGTTTATAACTCTAACATACTCATTTCCAAGATTCAAGTGAGTGCTCAGACTTTGGTGAGAAATTGTCTTCAACTGCTAGGTCATATGGCAGTGTTTACTTTTTTAACACACCACTGTTACCTTGTGCAGTAACTGGAGTTCTTTAAGATGTGGCACACTCATTAGGAGGACATATCTTAGAACTTCAGATGCTGTGCAAGGTGAGTACCTCTCCTGTTACACAGAATAGTTCTAAAATATTCTACAATATGTTAATCACAAAAACCTCAACCAGAAGTAGCTTTTGAAATGTGCCACAATACTGTAAACAAATATCTCTTGTGGTACTAATGTAGATTTTTTTAAGTACTTTCTCTTGGCTATAAAAAGCATGAACATTTTAGGTATTTTAAAAACAATTGAGATCATCTGAACTTTTAGTTTTGTTATAAAAGGCCTGTAGGTGTGACTGAACGTGTGAAAAGGTTGAGAACCCCTGCCATAGAGCACCTTACCCCACCTGGTAGACAAGTTCTAAGATGCACTAAAATCAAAGGGGTGTCAGAAGCTTGATCCCATATAATCCTCCATGTGCAGACCTGCTCAGACTCCTTTTAACCTTGGATGGTGAACTTGGAGACCAGTCCTCTTTTTTATTCCATCCTCCCAGTGACAAGCATACCTATCAGTATCCCAGCTGGCAGAATAGTTCTGTGCTGTACAGGTTATATCCTGTCACTTTTTTCAATGATTTTTTTTCATCTTTACCCAAGTGTGAAAGTTCTCCTTTCAAGGTAAGACCAAAAAAGGGATGACTGTCGAGGCGAATCAACCTAAATTCAAACCTGAGGGGTCCTGTCTAATAAAGAGAATCAGAACCAGGAAGCTATTAACTCTACAGAATGATTTGGTTTCTTATGGTAGAATTTTTCCTTCCCGCTTGACTTTGGATTTGTTTTCTTATATCTCCACTTTTCCCTTTATTTTTATATTAAATCACCTATGTACTATTGATTTTTTTTCCCGACCCCATTTTTCTGTGGGCGCAAATAAGTGTTCAAAATTGTTTTTATGTAAAACTGTGCAGAAGTTTATACACATCTGTTTTTCAAAAATCTGAATTGTAACCCCATTTAAAGGTCACAGTTTTGAGGGCCTGTTTAACAAGTGAGTGTACAGTTTGTGGCCTCATCTGCTTATCAGAAGGACACCTCTTTATGATATTCAGCTTTTAAGGAATCTCTCCCTACTTACCCTTTCTGCTACAACTCTGCCAGAGTAACTCATGACAGAGACATATTTATTGTTTGTCAGGCATTCTTAAATTTAATTTATAACTTGCTACAATAGATACCATGGTCAGGTAGACCGTAGAAGTACCTAGATAGTTACAAGACCACAGAAGTGATAAGCTTATCTCTCAGGTGATCTGTATTTTGTCCTGATAGGTATTTAGAAATGGAAATCCCCTAATCTATGGCTTGCAAACCTAAAACCTGCATTGAATGTGCAGGTACCAGCTATGAGAGATTGTTTGAGTGGGCCTGTTAAAACTTGCTATGCAGATTTTCCTTTCCTTGTCCTATTTAGCAAAATTCCACAGTTAGCCTGCAAGTGGATAGGTGAAGTGGCTTTGGAGACTATACTCCATGCCAGTATGAAGAAGGCTGTAGTTTGAGTCTTTGTAGTTTTTGAAGTCTCACTCTATCAGTGTGTCTATGTAATCCCTTCAATTCTTCGTACTATATTTCTTAAGGTTCAAAACATGGAATATTTGCGTTGCAAGTTGCACAAGTAATATGTTTTTAAGAAGGTTTTCCCACTGAATCAAATAAGCCAATTTTGTGATCTGTTACAGGTTAATTGTGAGACTTTTTTGGGGGAGGGCTGTTAGTCAAAAACTGGTGTATTTGCTTGTTAGTGCTCTCTGTCTACCCTTTAGCACCTGAGGGAATAGAGCCCAGCTGCAGGCACGAAGAATGAGAAAATGTAGTTTTTGTAGGCAGTCAGAAAACTAGTGGGCAGTAGAGGTAGGCCAGAGAGAAGAGGGGGAAGCTTGATTCTGATAAACAGCCTTTGACTAGACAGGTCTAGTCCTCTTGGAAGCAAGGCCAGCTCCAGGGTTTTTGCTGCCCCAAGCGGCAGGGGGGGAGCCGTGATTGTGATCGGCAACTCCACTGCACCGCTTCCTTCTTCAGCGGCAATTCGGCGGCAGGTCCTTCCCTCAGAGAGGGACTGAGGGACTTGCCGCCGAAGAGCCTGATGTGCCGCCCCAAGCACCTGCTTGCTGAGTTGGTGCCTGGAGCCAGCGCAGCTTGGAAGCCCCTCTCAAATATCTCCCTGTGTTCTCCTTGCTAGATAGCAATATAGACTAAGGAAGCCATGTGTCCTATGGTGGATGATGCAGTCGTGCACTCTCAAAGCCCTTTTGGATAATGTGATCTGTTGCTAGCTATGAAAGACAGTCTCTGCTGAAATACTGATTCTGTGCTAGCTGTGGCCAAGAACTACGGACCATCACAAATCTCACCCCTTTCCACACGAAGTGCAAGACAATTTATTTGACCTTGTCTCCTCAAAAATAAACTTCCTTTCAAATGCACGCTCGCACGCAAAAAAAAGTCTGCCAAGGCAAAGGCTAGAGGACAATTTTCTTTGCCCAAAAAGGAATTCCATTTGTGACAGATTGAGAAACAAGTAAATTTAAAATTAATAATTTTCTCTTCAAAATATTCTTGTAGTTGTATTTTCAGCAAACCTTATTTGGATAACAGCTATTTTAACTGCACACTTAATTAGGATTTTCTGGCGTTTAGTTTCTTACTGTATTCTGTCTGCATAATTTTTTCATTACTTATGAAGACTTGATTTATCCAGGACTTATGCAGAAATCATGAATTCTCTTGGTGGATATCACAGAACAAATAATTGCTCAAGCAGGTCTGTTTGACTTGTCTCATATTAATCAGCTGTGTCTGCCTATTATACTACTATCCTTGATAGAAATAGGTAAAGGAGAAGGAAAATAGAATAATTAAAGAATACTACATGAATTATACTAGGCAAACAAATTAAGAAATGGTAAAAGGGAGAAATGGATAAAGATTAAAAATAAACTATATAAATAGAGATAGGAAAGCCATGCTATAGTTTTGAAAGTATAAATCTGATATACATTTTTTTAACAGCCTTAAAATGAGGGGATGTGAGCAGGAAGTGAGATAGTGAGTGAAGATGTAGAGGTGACGAGATTGGAAGCTGTGGACGTTGAAGGACTGTATAAAGCTGCCAAATGTCTCATCTCTCAGGATATTCACACTTGTGCCTTCTGTCTTGCATATATCAGCACTAGAATGTCATACATCTTGTATTGCTGGATACAGGCAGCAGTGTCCATGCAGTTTCTTTTCTCAGTCACCAGGGGCTATTCTTGTGCTTGGTGGTCTCCTTTCTTTTTATGATTGCCCATAAGGGCTGCTAGGAAAGAAGAACTTACATGACAGGAAGAAGTGTAGGGCGGCACTAGCTGATTATGTAAAATGGAGGGGGTCAGGGAGAGTACAGCTGAATGGAACAGTCTGGTGGAACACATGAGCTGAGGGAAACTTAAAGAGTGAAGAAAACAGGAAGATATGAGATGTGAAAATAACTGAATAGAGAAAGTGAGAAGTAGGAATCCAACAGAATTATGTCTTTAGAAAAGGGATAATTCTTACCTGCAATTCTGCTCTCAATTATTGGTTTCCTACTCTTAGTGAAGTGTACATAGATAAATACATAGCTTCAGAGATAGAGGAACAGTAAAACCATAGATGAGTAGTTTAATCTGTGCAGGATGTGACGGGTTGGACCCCCTGTCCAGGGTGCCACCTGATATACTGGGGTTTCACTGAGCCCCTTCTGCTGCACCAACCTGGACTCCCTCTCCCTGTTTTGCTGAATTAGGCTCTCTGGCCTCTGGCAGCCGGCACACACACACAGGTAGGGATGCACCAACTGTAGACTCACACAGAGGCTGCAAACAGCTCTCTATGGGAAGATTCAGGTAGGAAATTGCCCAACACTCAAGTGCAGTTACCCTCTCGAAAGTACATCCAAAATAATATTGTCTTGCGCTGTAGAGAAATCTATACAATGTAAGCTCATAAATTTGCCCCCTCCCTCGATGTGGAGAGAGAGACACAACTTCTTCCCCCCCCCATTGTAAATTGCACAAACTGGGTTATGTTATAAACAAGAAATAAGTTTATTCACTATAAAAGATAAATTTTAAGTGATTATAAGGGATAGCAAACAGAATGAAACATTACTAAGCAAATAAAACAAAGCATGCAAACTAAGCTTGATTCACTAAAGAAACAGGTTACAGAATGTAGTTTCTCACCCTAAATGTTGACTTAGGAAGGATGCAGACATAGTCCAGTACCATGTGAGATGGTCACTTGGCACCGCAGTGTCAATGCAGCCATGAAACCAGGTTTACTTGCAATGTCCACAGGAAGGAGCTCTCAGAAAATGGGGGATCCACATCTTCAAAGACTCATTGTCTTTTTCCTAATGGCCCATTAAGGCTGATTGCTTATTGTCTGGTGGGTGTCTCCAAGTATAACCACAGTTGTAATTGTTACATAGTCAATGTTCCTAAGTCCAGATACAGAAATGATACATGCATACAAGTTGAATAATCACATTCAGTAAATCATAACCTTTCGAATGTTATCTTGCATGACCCATCTTGCATAATATATCTTAGTTATGTCATACTCATATAAGCATATTTCCATTAAATAATATGGAGCATCATGTCACACAGGAGAAGTTGACATTATGAGGTTGAAGTGTTGTGGGGAATATTGAATGGGTGGCAAACAGCCATAGGAAGAGCCATATGGTTCCCAAGATGAAGACAATTAAGTTTGTACTGCAAATAAGATATGGAGAAGGAAATGCGTTCCTTCATAGTAGCAGAAAATTAGGTTTGGGAGCAGATGTTTGCAAAGTGACATGCTAGACGTCATGAAAGTTGTCAAGAAAGGGTCATCATAATAGATTGTGCAAGAACCATTTTCACAGGAAAAACTCCTTAGAACAGTGGTTTTCAAACTTTTTTTTTTTCTGCGGACCACTTGAAAATTGCTGAGGGTCTTGGTGGACCACTTAATGATCTTTCCAAATGTTGTTTGTACCCTTAGCTAACTATTGTAAAGTGCTTTGGATAAAAGTGCTATAGTTAAAAAAAAAATCCCTAAATAATTAATGTGTTTATGTTCTACAAATAAAAGCACACAACTCACATTTTAATATCAGTAGTCTCTTCCCTGCTGTGGCAGACACCGAGCTGGGCTGGGAAGGAGGAGGTTTTTTCCTCAGCAGCTGCAGCTCTGGAGCTGGAGAAAGTCGCCTCTTTCTCTGGCCGCTGCAACGCTGCATTTCCCAAATTCCCCCTAGCCCTTCTTCTCACCCCACTGCCCCCACACCTACCTCCTATTCCCCCCATCTCACCCCACTGCCCCCTTCCCGCCTACCCCTTATTTCCCCCCAAGGCCACCACCACACTTCTCATGTGCATCTTCTCCAGGGTCCAGGCACCTAATTAGTGGAATCCAAATTCCCAGTGTGGAAAAAAATTATTGTAAGGGAATTTTGTTGAGAGAGTGAGAAAGCAGTCTATAGCTCTTCCAAAGTATCCCGATTAACTCTACAGAGGATATGCTAATATTGATATTCCATCCATCATAGTATAAAAATGACTGTTAGCATCTTACATATGTCTAGTAAGTACCTTCAATCTTTTTGTCTGCATTAAGGGGTTCTTTATCTTTTAGATAAAATCTATATTGGGATTATGCCTTATGGACAAGAGGTCCTGAACTTTCTCTTTATCCATAAAGCAAGCAAATTGTGTTTGAGCCAGAGGGCTACATAGAAAGTCTGTAACTCTGTGTCTAACCATTCACTTCTGCTGTAGCCAAGAAAAGATATGTCATTGGTCTTTGAATTTGTTAAATACATATTATTGCTGTAATAGACAGCATTTAAAAGCAGTAAAAGATAGCGGGCCAGAGCTATTGCAAGAGAACAGTGGTAGTTCCTCAGTGCTGGAAAGCTAGGCAAAATATCAGTGAGTTTTAGAGATGTTTGGGTGAAGAGAGAGAGGATTGTTTTAAAATATTTGTAAGTTGTTAAATGTTATACATTTTTGTAAAATAAAATGTGTTTAATTTAATAATATGTACTATTTACAATATTTGTTGACACAACACCAAAGGTCCCTGTCCCAAATACTTTTTCTAGATTAACTAACCACTAAATTGCTTAAACTTTAAACTCGTGTCTTTGAAGATAAATATTTTTTAAAGAATGTGATATAAAAAAAGCAACCACTTGTCAAAAAGATTTCTTCAATATAATACTGGAGTGTTATAGTAAAAGGTAATGTAAATTGACACCAACATATTGGGCTAGTTATAAAAATAACTGTCATTGGGCTATTGCTGCTTGGAATGTATATTAGGCTGTGGTGGCTTTGTACTTTAACAATAAATAAATAAATATATCCAGCACATGACTTTTGTTAGGATTTTTTTCCAGACAACTTCACTGTATTTCAGAAGCACAAATTTATTTCCCAAAATCTTGTTGGGACTGACATTTGATCTTTCTGTAATCCATCTCTGCTTTAACACGTCTTATGGCTTCCTGTAAGTATTTTATTAGGACTATAGTATTGTTTCTCTTAGCAATGATCTGTAGCTTAGAATTAAGTGTGTCTGGTGCAAAATATGGCAACTTTTTGCTATATTTTTAATTTAAACAAAACAACCCCTCCCACCTCTACCGATGATAGCATTAAGGCTTTTCTGGTATGTGCTAATTATTGCCCTTATTGTATGAAAAAAATTATTTCAGATGCAAAATCAGTCATTTTAGGTAAATAAAAAAAATTCATTGGGAAATTTAAAAGGCTTGTTTTGGAGAGAACATTTTAAAAAATGAAAGAATACACACACATACACGGGGGCAAGTCTTTTAGAATGGTTGTAAGAAGGCTATCAAAATGAAGCTTTTAAATTATACACTCTGGGAATTTGCAGACACACATTTGAAGTGTACTGGCATAGGAGAGAAGTTTTAAAGTACCATTTCTCTTTCTTTTTTTTTTTTTTTTAATTTAAATCAGGTTGTGTGGGTGGTGTGGGGTTTTTTTTTGTTTGTTTTTTTTGTGTGGTGGTGGTAGAGTGATATCAAAGTCAGAACGGTATACCTAGTTGTCTGAGAGCCAACTGTGAAGTGGTTTAATTTTGCGATAAAATTCTTGCATTCCAAATCTCAACCTGGGGACATAGGTCCTCATAGTTCCATACATAGTCTTTGTTACTCTTTTTGGGCAAGAATAATTGTTTAAAACTTATTAGAGACTATATATAGCTTTTTCCTAGGCTGAAATTTGATGTGTCAAAATTAGACCTTTACTAATTTTTATGGGTGATCTTACAAATCTGTGAAACTCTTTATCTTGTTTTAGTATTGGCATTTAAATTGTAGCATTACCAAATGGCATTTTTTATGAGCAATTATGCCTGCATTATTTCTGCAGGGTAGAAATGATTTTGTCATCCTAAAATATTTGCTGCTTATTTGATCTCTGTCACATTTGGTTGTTTTAATGCATTAACACTTACTAAATTGTGAGTTAAAAGAATGGTGGCATTTGTATCTAATAACTGTTCTTTCATATGCACCTTAAATATTCACTGTTGCCCCTACTAGGGATTAAAGGATTTTTTAAAAATTGATAGCCAGGATTTTTGTTCTGTTTGTAAAGGCAATAAAAATGTTTTTCAGTAAAAGGACATACAGAATATTTGAGGACCTACAGGACTTCAGGCTTTCTGTTTATAAGAATTTCACCTAACAGATTTACACTGTTTTTCCTTCAAGATCCTGTGTAATTGCTGGAGGTGCTGATCTCATTAACTTGATGTGGTAATACCTTTTCAGACTCTTCTGACTCTTCCTCGCTAATGCAGACCTCATGATGGTCATCCAGGATTCTGTAACTCCCAAACTTGACATCAGTCTTCTATCTTAAGGCTTTATACTTATGCTTATCACTGCAGCATGAGAGTCTTCCATGTAGAAATACCAGCAGCAAAGATGCTAGTGGACTTCATGGATTGTGTGGTTCATCCTCCCTTTTCAGGGTAAAACTCCCTTGCAGGATTTTTGGTTTTGGTTGGCTAACTGGCTCATTTGCTACAGACTTTTATTTATTTTACTTTTAAAAAATATTTTTGGAGGGAGGAGCTTCTCGGCTTGCTGTGAGCTAAGATCAAGCGTATATTCAGAGTTACCCAGGCAATCTAGATAAAGCTCTATCTTTACTGCTAATACTATGCAAAATGCCTGATTTCTAAATGATAAACTAATAAAAATGTCTTTTGACACAATAATTGACATTACAGAAATTAAATGAAAAAATCTTAACACTATCTCACTTCCATGTAGCAGTAATACTGAAAATCACCATTGACTAGAGCTGACCATTTGTGTATGTTCATACAGGCTTCAGCAAACTAGAAATGTTTCTCAGAGCTGACAAATGCAGTAAACAAGTCTCCTAAAATAGACCTCTACCCCAATATAACACAACCCGATCTAACACAAATTCGGATATAACGCAGTAAAGCAGTGCTCAGGGGGCCGGGCCTGTGCGCTCCAGTGTGTCTGGCTCCAACATGCTGCTCTGAGCGGCATGTTAAGGGTGCTGGCTCGGGGCTGAGGGATTGGATAAGGGGCAGAGGGTTTTGGGGGGCGGTCAGGGGACAGGGAGCAGGGGGGGTTGGATGGTTCGGAAGTTCGGGGGGCGGGGCGGTCAGGGGACGGAGAACGGGGGCGTAGGATAGGGTGTGGGAATCCTGAGGGTGATTAGGGACGGAAGGGGGGGGTCTCTGGAGGGGGCGGTCAGGGGACAAGGAGCAGGGGGGCTTAGATAGGAGGTGGGGTCTTGGGGGAGTGGCTAGGGGCAGGTGGTCTCTGGAGGGGGGTATTCAGGGGACAAGGAATGGAGGGGTTGGATGGGTCAGGGATTCTGAGGGGTCAGTCGGGGTGGGAAGTAGGTGGAGGTCAGATGCGGGGTGGGGGCAGGCATGTTTGCTGACTATTAATAATGGAAATGCTTGAGGCCAAAGCAAGTTTGATATTAAAGTGGTTTCACCTATAACGTGGTAAGATTTTTTGGCTTCCGAGGACCGTGTTATATCGGGGTAGAGATGTATATAAAAAATCTCCACCCTAATCTCATATATACTATTGATATATAATATATTGGCAACAGTTTGAAGAGGAGGGGAGCAAGATCATATTTCTCAAGTTGTTCATGATTTACCTAGAGAATATTTGCTTAAAAAAAAGGATGAGAAGAAAGGCAGATTTAAATTGTTGGGGGCTGTTTATAGATATACTGTTTCACTCAAACTACATGAGCACCTGAAAATCTCCAATATGAATGCTAGAAAAAAATACTAAAATCTAACAATTGTGTTTAACAGATGTGCAAGAGGGATATAAATGAAATAAGTGAGGAAAATCATATCAGTAATAGCATACAACTTCAGACAGAAGGGAGAAATTGAAAGAGAGCTTGAAAGGGAGGATATTTGACCTAATCACCTAAGGTGGAGGTGGGCAAACTTTTTGGCCCAAGGGCCACATCTGGGTGGAGAAATTGCATGCAGGGCCATGAATGTAGGCTGAGGCAGGGGGTTGGGGTGTGGGAGGGAGTGCGGGGTGTGGGAGGCGGGTGCAGTGTGCAGGAAGGGGCTTAGAGCAATGGGTTGGGGACGCAAGAGGGGTGTGGATTATACGAGGAGGCTCAGGGCAGGGGGTTGGGAGCTCAGGGGGTTGGGGTGCAGAGTGCGGGAGGGGGCTCAGGGCAGCCGTTGGGTGCAGGAGGGGTGCAGGGTGTAGCATGGGGCTTAGGGCAGGGGGTTGGGTTTCAGGAAGGGTGTGAGGTGTGGTAGGGGGCTCAGGGCAGGGGTTGAGTGCAGGAGGGGTGTGGCGGGGGCTCAGGGCAGGGGGTGGGGGATGCAGGGGGCAGGAGGCTCCACAGTGGCAGCAGCATGCAGCAGGGCTAAGGCAGGCTCCTTGCCATATCCTGCATACATATCTCCTAAATATTAGTGGTTAGTGGATCTCAAAATTAGGTAGACATGCAAAATTACAGTTGACAACTAGTCTTTAGATGATGCATCTTGAAATAGTTATTTCTGTAGTCTTATTTATTCTGTGTTAGTTTGAAAGGTCATAATTTAATATAGATTTGTATAAACTCTGAACGTCATGGGAGAAGCAGAAAACTATTTTGAATGGATAGCATTAATGGCATACGTGATAGTTGTGGTGAGAAATTGCATGGAGTGATTCTGAATACTGAAAGTGGCAGCTAATGTCACTTAAATTTTAAAAGGGAAAGTTGCTCAATCCATATAAATTGAGCATGTTTACAAAATTTGTTTATCAATAATGCTTTTCTCTAAACCAGATATAAAGATAGAAAATCCCTACCCTGGAGAGTTTACAATCTGAAAGACACATGGGGAATACAGGAAATCCAAAGGAGAAAATATTTGTTTTATTGCAACTTGTGGGCATTGTGGAAGAAGTGAGGTTTTTTTACAAGAAATTTGAATGAGGAGAGGTTTTGTGAACGAAGATTGAAAAGTTATTTGAGATATTGGGAGATATTTTAAAAAGCCTCGACTTAAGGGATCTGTTTAAATCCTCCAAAAACTGATTTTCTATCTCTCCTCTTGATTCTTTATTTGAAAAGTTAAACCCCCTCAAATATTTTTTTTAAAGTATTCCTGTATGGCTGACAGGCGCCTTACCTAGACTGTGTATGTATGATATTGTGCCAGTAGCCAGTTAGAAGGTCATTCTCTCAGACTTTCAATGCTGTCTGTCATCCAGCTCAAAATAAAGGTCTTCATTTGGCCACTGAGCATTCACCACTGCAGTAGCAAGGGACGCACCTAAACCACTGTGTATAAATGGTTAATTAATTAGTCTAGATTCCAATCAAAGCAAAGTAATGGGAAACGTGCATTACAGGTGTAACTGTTACATCTTAATGAATTTGAGTTAAAATGTATTTGAATTTTAAATCCTTGGAGAAATTATATTTTCATAAAAAAATATCAAATTGTTAAAAAATAACAATCTGAAACACATTGACTATTGTTTGCCTGAAAAGCAAATATCTATTCGTTTAACCTAATTTATTCAAGTGTAATTTTTTTTTAAAGCATACATTAGATTACCCATTCAAAATAATACAAAATTAGTTTATTTGCTTTGCTGCTATAGTTATGCATTTAGGTGACTGCCCTGCATGAATACACCATAGGGCTTAAACAAGCAATTTGATTATCTAGGCTTCCATTCTGTAAATACAATAAACTACCATATCTACATCAGCTAATCAATAAGTCTGACAGTGGTTCAGAGAAATAATCAATATTAGCTAGATGTATTACTCTTTCAGATTCTGAGGTTTATAAAAATTTTTGCCTCAGAGTAGCCAGTTTGCTGGATGTGCCACTCTAGTTCAGTTGGTAGTTGCACCATTTTGTTGATAGGCTTCTGTGTATTACTCTTGTATTCTTGAATAGAAATACAAGCTACTGTTTGTTTAATTGCTCAGGTTCAATTTTCAAAAGATGGAAATCTATAAAAGAAATTGCTGAAAGGCACATTTTTCATGACCATCTTGTACCACATTGATCTCTGCAGTTGGATCTGCATTTTTCACTGCGTAGTCACAAAAAAAATGTAGATTATCAGTCTGGTACTGAAGTATAGAAAAAGATGACTATAGTGAATTGGAAGCAATTTAATTCACTGTATGTTTTTAAACAAAATATGTAGAAGACACAATTTTTTAAAAGAGCTTTTGGGTTTTTCTAATGTTAACTATGTAGTGAAGCTGAGCAGCAAATTTGAATCTTTAGCATTGTTCTTAATTTCAATTCTCAAAAAATGTTTAAGACAAAGTAGTAATATGCAAGGAAATAAGATTTGGCTTGTGTATTTTGATATCGGATGTAAGGGCTATTAAATGTCATTTTTAAAAATATCTGAAAACTTAGGAACCAGCGGCGGTTGTAGTGGTTTCTAATACATGCTTAAAGTAACTGGTATCATAAGGATATAGAGCTGCCAGGAAAAATCATATCTGCAGGCCTATTGCAAGCTTATAGTAAATTGCTAACATTACTTTCTCTCCTTATGGGAATTCTCAAATGTTTATGCAATCATTTAGAGCTTTATTGCAAGCAAAGCAATAAAAAGGGAAGGAATCCAATTACTTTATGCACAAAGCTTACAGTTCCTACGTAATGAGTGCAAAACTAAGACTTTGTTCAGTAAGCATGGAAGCATTACAGGCTCTAGTGAATAAACTGGAAATTACTTTAAGTAGGTTGAAAATACTTTCTTGGTAAATTGCTTTGATATAACATTTTTATAACGTTATAATAGTAGTAGTAGTATGTAGGTTTTCTTGGAGAGTCAGAGTAGGGCATGGAATGAAGCAGAAATGTGAAGAAAGCAGGCCTGATCTATATAAAATTGGTTTTTAAAGTGAGATTTATCCACTAGCTTTTTTTCATCTTTAAGAGTTGAAACTGAGAAAATGAGGAAAGAGAATGTGAAGGAAATGTGTTCTCCACAGTGTCAGTTTTTTCTTTTAGTCAAATAAGAATGTAGGAACAGCCATAGTGGATCAGACTAATATTCTCCTGAATCTCATGCTTCTGTGTAAGGGGTGCAATTTTTACAATGGACTTGCATGCAACAAGTATGCCTGTGGGAAAATTTTCTTCCTAACTCTAGACAGTTAGTGATTGGTTATGTCCTGAATCATGGGATTTGATTCATTTTAATATTTTTTCTTAGCTAATGCAGCTCAGAATAAGATTAATATAAATGTTAAATCCTATTTTGAAACCTACAGAGTTATTTGTATTAAATTCTGTGGTAGTGAGCTCAGCAAGGTAACTTGTGTATATTTTAAAATATATATTTGTCATAGTGGTGCTCTGTACCTCAGTGCACCACCCTGGATCTTCCCTATTCACCACTCATATATAATTTATATGTTTTGTACAAAGTATGCATTGGGAGGTATCATTCTGAAAGTCTCGATCTGTTGGATTATATATGCTATCATTGTATGTGAAGTTATGAAGTTTTGCTATGTATGAGTTGCTGAAATATGTTGAGGTTGGGAACGCTCACAACCAGCCTTTCAGGTATAACAATGGAGTAGCCAGACATGCTGATGGCCCATTAAAGGGAATCCACTTTCCCAACAGCCATCTCTGAAGACTTCTCGGAGAGAGCACGTAGACCATGAAGAATGCTTGACCAGTTGGGTGACTCCCACATCAGAAGCGCAGATCTTTCCAGTAAGCTGGAAGAAACTATAAAGAGGGGAAATGATATCATCACTTGGGCTCACTCCTCCACAACTTAACACCTGGGAACACATCTGGGGGACAAAGACTTTGAACTGGGGAGGGTGGACCCAGGCTGGAAGAGAGTTGCAGTCTGTGTATTGAAGTTCTGTGACTTGTTTGTACCATCTATCAGGGTGAGACACTGCTTAATTCAAATCCTGTTTAGTTTATAGAACTTAGATTGCAAATTTCTTAGGTAAACAACTTTGATTTCTACGTTTACTACTTATAAGCACTTAAAATCTACCTTTCTGCAGTTAATAAGTCTGTTTTATATTTTACCTAAAACAGTGAGTTTTGGTTGAAGTGCTTGGGAAATCTAAGCTCAGGTTATAAAGGCTAGTGTGTGTCCTCACCACATTGAGGGAGGAGCAGACTGTGTAATAATTATGGCTTCTGAACAGGGCAAGGTGGGTACATTCCAGGGGTGCAATGCTGGGGAGCTAGGGAGGAATTGGCTTGAGCTATTGGTTCATAAGTGGCTTTGAGAGCATTCATGTAACTCGGGTGTGTCCCTGCCTGTGGATGTCTGTGTAAGTGCAGTACTTACTAGAGGTTTGTATCTTGTCACAGCATCACAATGTGAGAGGGATACCCCGGGGTTGGTGGGACAGAGGGCTTAGCAGTTCCACAATTCAGATTGCACCTGGGAATCCTGTCCCAGTCATTTTCAAATTTCTTTTCCGTTTCAGTGGGTGTCACCTTGTAATATATAACTAACTTTGTTGTGAAATAGTGAGTGTTGCTACATACTAGGGCTGTCAAGTAATTAAAAAAATTAATCGTGATTAATCGCGCAATTAAACAATAATAGGATACAATTTAAATAGTTTTGGATGTTTATACATTTTCAAATATATTGAATTCACTTAGAATGCAAAATACAATGTTTATGGTATATTTATTTTTATTACAAATATTTGCACTATAAAAACAAAATAAATAGTATTTTTTTAATTTACCTAATACAAGTACTGTAGTGCAATCTCTATCCTGAAAGTTGGAACTTACAAATGTAGAATTATGTACCAAAAAAAACTGCAGTCAAAAATAAAACAATGTAAGACTTTAGAGCCTACAAGTCTACTCAGTCCTACTACTTGTTCAGCCAGTCGCTCAGACAAACAAGTTTGTTTACATTTGCAGGAGATAATGCTGCATGCTTCTTGTTCACAATATCACCTGAAAGAGAGAACAGGCGTTCACATGGCACTGTTGTAGCCAGTGTCGTAAGATATTTGTGCCAGATGCACTAAAGATGCATATGTCCCTTCATGCTTCAACCACCATTCCAGAGGACATGCATCCGCTGATGATGGGTTCTGCTCAATAACTGTCCAAAGCAGTGCAGACCAACACATGTTCATTTTCATCATCCGAGTCAGTCAGATGCCACCAGCAGAAGGTTCATTTTCTTTTTTGGTGGTTCGGGTTCTGTAGTAAGACATCTGAGACTGTTGTAACATGAAATATATGGCAGAATGCGGGTAAAACAGTAGGAAACATACAATTCTTCCCCAAGGAGTTTAGTCGCAAATTTAATTAATGCATTATTTTTTTTAACAAACATCATCAGCATGGAAGGATGTCCTCTGGAATGGTGGCCAAAGCGTGAAGGGGAATACGAATGTTTAGCATATCTGGCACATAAATACCTTGCAATGCCAGCTACAAAAGTACCAAGGGATTGCCTGTTCTCTCTTTCAGGTAACATTGTAAACAAGAAGCGGGCAGCATTATCTCCCATAAATGTAAATAAACTTGTTTGTTTTAGAAAATGGCTGAATAAGAAGTAGGACTGAGTAGACTTTTAGGCTCTACATTTGTACATTGTTTTGTTTTTGAGTGCAGTTATGTAACCAAAAAAAATAAATAAATCAACATTTGTAAGTTGCACTTTCAGGATAGAGAGATTACACTACAGTACTTGTAGGAGGTTAATTGAAAAATACTAGCTCTCATTTTTACAGTGCAAATATTTGTAATAAAAATAACAATATGAAGTGAGCATTGTCTAATTTGTATACTGTGTTATAATTGAAATTAATATATTTGAAAATGTAGAAAAACATCTAGAAATACTTAATAAATTTCAATTGGTATTCTATTGTTTAACAGTGTGATTAAAACTGCAATTAATCACAGTTAATTTTTTTGAGTTAATCACGTGAGTTAACTGTGGTTAATCAACAGCCCTACTACATACACAATATACCTGACACAATAGCAGGAAACGAAAAGTTAAGCCACTGAACATTATGTATCTCCACCCATTCCTGATTGGAGAAGGTTTTATATGCACCAACCTGTCCTGTCAACAAATCATGCTTACCTGAGCCTGATGTCCATCTCTCTGTTGTCTCTTTCCTCTCCCTCGCTCTATAAACTGATCAGAGATATAATTGAAAGTTTTTGTTACTATATAATATAAATAAGGCAAAAAATTACCCTATATTCAACTTTTAAAAGCCCCAAAGCAATTTTTTGTAAGTGACTGTATGGATTCCACCCCACGTATGCAATATTGGATTCCTTTGACCACCAGCGTTCATTGGGACCACACCTGTGCCCTACATGTCCTTGCACTCCCACCCAAGGGCATAAAGGGTTGAGTGGATCCAACCAGGGCCGGCCCACAACATTTTGGCACCTGAGGTGGGGAGCTCAAATGACTTCTCATGTCAAAATATACAAGGTAAATACTCTTAAATCAAACTTTATTAATAAGGTCTCAAGCACCATTTTTTTTACTTTGCTTATACATAAATTTTGATGATTATCGATGGGAATATATTTCATTGTTTTGTGTGTGTGTATTGTGAAATGGACGTTTACTGAGAAAAATCCAATCCTTCCCAAGCCTACCTATAGTTAAGTGCTGTATATTATGCTAAGAATAGTGTTTGCCTGTTGGCTTTTGCACTTGAGAAGGAACTTTGAGTCATATGACCTAATTGATTGGAATTAATTGTGTGTTGTTAATATTGACATTCTAGGCTATGCTTCTTAAAGTTAAGTAGAATTAACAGATGAGTGATACAGAAATTGGCACTCACAATAATATCATCAAATTTTATTCCATTGGGCTTTATCCACAGGTTGACAGTACCAAATATTAATAGTGCTTGGAATTTTTACTGCAGAGGTTTATTAGTTTAAATAGTGCAGCACCTCTGGGCCTTCAAGAATATAATTTAGAAGCATAACAAGTGAGAATCACTGATGTGCTCAAACTCAGTTTAGCTGTTATCCTTTCAAATCCTGCTGTGCAGAATTACAAATGATAAAGCAGGGGACATGCTTCTTTTCCATTACAAAGTGTTTCTGGCCTAGAGGTGACTAAGAACAGCGGGGAAGCAAAATTACAATATTTTACTCCACTGCGTCTTCTGCTCCAAAGAGATAAGTAATGACGTCAAGTTACTAATAGTTCGTTAAAATGCACTAACACATTCATTGTTAATATCTGTTACCATTTCTATAGAAAGAGGTAGAAATTAATTTTCTTTTTTTTAAAAAACTGATCATTTTATAATTCTGTTGTTATACTAGTCAAGTTCAATAAAATTAACAAGATTTTAATGTTTCAAGTTTTGTTCTTGAGTAAACTTTTACCCATATTTTTCTCAGTAATTAATAGAAGGACTTTTAAAAGCAGAAAACACTGTATATTTTAGTTCGCTGTTTTTATAGGATTTATATTATAACATGCATTCAGTTTTATTTTTCATAGTCCCAGGCCAGAATCTATGAAAAACAATAATTTATATTCTATCTAAAAAGCATATTATAACAGTATCAGTGTGCTTACATGATAGCTATGTATTTATGAATGTACTTTCAGATGTGACTGTTCACCAAGAAAAATACCCAGATCTTGGCCACATTTATTTTGCATTAAAATCCCATTTTATAGACCCCTGTCTAGTTAGGTATGGTTACCTCCAGAGTTTACAGTATTACCTAATTTTTCCTGTATGTGATTAAATATTAATGTGTACAGCAAATACTAAGGTTAAGCCATTATCTAGGGCAGTGACGAATTTTAAAAGGTGACTGCGGTATGCATGTGTGATAAAGCTTTTATGGCACACCGCACAGATTAAATTTGTATGCATACATTTAATCTGTATGGTGTGCCTCAAAAGTTTTATTGGAATGAATTTGGGATGGCTGCATTACTTGAGTTATAGAGTTAAGTCCAAAGCAAAATGCAAGGAGTTGCAGAGGGATCTCGCAAAACTGGATGACTGGGCAACAAAATGGCAGATGAAATTTCATGTTGACAAGTATGAAGTAATTCGTATTAGAAAAAATCTCAACTATACATACATAATGTGTTCTAAACTGGCTGTTACCACCCAAGAAAAAGATCTTGGATAGTTCTCTGAAAACTTCAGTTCAATATGCAGAAGTGGTCCAAAAGGCTAACAATGTTGGGGACTACTAGGAAAGGGATAGATAATAAGAGTAAATATCATAATGCCACCATATAAAACCATGATTCACCCACACCTTCAATACTGTGTCCAGTTCTGGTTGCTTCATCTAAAAGAGCAGGTTTAAAACAAACATAAGGAGGTATTTCTTCACACTACACACAGTCAACCTGTGGAACTCTTTTCCAGGGGATGTGGTGAAGGCCAAAAATATAACTGGGTTCGAAAAAGAATTAGATAAGTTCATGGAGCCGAGGTCCATTAGGGGCTGTTAGCCAACATGATCAGGGATGCAATCCCATGCTCAGGTGACCTTAAACTGAGTGTCAGAAGCCAGGAGTGGAAGATGGGTGGTTCACTCCATAATTGCCCTGTTATGTACATTACCCCTGAAGCTCTGGTACGAGCTGCTGTCGAAAACAGGATATTGGGCAAGATGGAGCATGGTCTGACCCAATATGTCAGCTCCTATGGTCTTATGCAAATAATCCCTAACATGTACTATTAAAACCTTTAGTACATCATACCATCATGTATTCTGCATAGGTTACTTTGTTCTTCTGTAAAAACTTTTAGACACATTTTAGGAAAGTTTTAAGTTTTATTGGTACTACTTTTGTACCACTCAATCCAAGTAGCTAGGTTCCTGAGTATCATGAGACAAGTTGTACAGAGGGAGAAATGATTAGACATAAATATTAGACTATTTAAAGTAGACTTTCCATACATAATATTTTAATAGTTATACATTTCACAATATATTATGGCTAGAAACAGGAGAGAGGGTGATGTGCATAGCTTTCCAATGATATAAAGTATCTCTTTCTAGATATATCTGGGGATATTAACAGGACTGAAGTGCCTCCCAGCACCTCAGATCAGGGGCGCTCAACCTTTCCAGACTAGGAAGTCCAGGAGTCTGATTTGTCTTCCGTACCCCAAGTTTCACCTCACTTAAACTACTTGCTTTCAAAATCTGACATAAAAATACAAAAGTGTCACAGCACACTATTACTGAAAAATTTCTTACGTTCTCATTTTTACCATATAATTATAAAATAAATCAATTGAAATATAAATATTGTACTTGCCTTTCAGTGTGTCGAGCGGTATAAACGAGTCATTGTCTATAGGAAATTTTAGTTCGCAAGTGCTTTTTATGTAGTTGTAATGGGTTGGCGGTTGTCCCTCCCATTTGGGCTCAGAGGGAGGCCATTCCACCTCAATGGGTTACTGTGGGGTCAACCCAGTCACAGGGCAGGGCGGTAAACAGTCTAGGGAGCTCAGGCACGGCCGAACAATAGGCAGCCCATAGGGCTCTGGCCTTCTGGGCAGGGCAGAGCAGCAAGCAGTCTTTTGCCTAAGGTGAGTAGGTGGCCACCCCAGGTGTGCGGCGGCCGCAAGGGATAGGGAGACCCAGGCCCACCCTACCAGGTTCCAGCACAGGGCCCTGACAGTGGTGGAGGGTTTTGCCACTGGGTCAGCAGGGATCCCACCAAAACACACTGACCTGAGCACCAACTGCAAAATTGGACTAAAGTCTGATTTCCCTGGACTATTTCCTGCCACAATCTGGTGAGGTGTTCCGGTGTCCAGGGGTCCTACGTCTCCTTGGGATATTCAGTCGCTGGCATACTCAGCGGCTCATCTCCGGATTTGGTCTCCTCTGGAGGCAGGGGGGGTTACTCAGTTTGGTCATAGGCAGTAGGCAAGAGGCCTCTGTCTTCTTCCCTGGCTTCTCTTCAACTAAGCTGGAGGCCCTGCCTCTTACACTTCCTGTCCTGCCTCTCACTTCTAGCAGAGCTTCAGGCCCGGCCCGGCTCCATCCACTCAGGCACAGAGAGTGGTCCCTTCCCCTCTGGCTTGGAAGGAGGCTCCTCTGCCTCACTACAGTAGCCTGTTGTAAAACTAGGCATATATCTAGCTGAGTTGATGTACCCCACTGGAAGGTTTCTGCATGCCCCCAGAAGTACATGTACACTTGGTTGAGAACTACTGTGTCAGACCACTGTTGTTTGGTGGGAGGAAGTTTGGTATTTTTCTGAGGATGGTTTCTTTCTTTAAAATGTCTGTCTGAAAGCCAATCCAAGGGTTAGAATGTTGGACATGGTCATTGAGCTGATGCATGAGTGGACAGTATGCTGGTAAAGTACTCAATTAGTAGGTTGCATTTAACCCATCACTTGGCAGTTTATTGCATGGCTATGACCATGTGGTGTATAAATATATGGGGGCATCTCTGTCTTTTTAGTATTTTCTGCAAAATGAGAACAGCAAAATGAGAACAGAGCATAACTAGGCCATTGGTATGAGAGAATTGCAATTCCTACAGTATATACTATAAAATATTTCCCTCGCCTCATTGGGGTGTTGTGGAAGTCTTGAATATGTTGGTCTCTAACAGCACAGATGGTGCTTAACAATAGTTAAGTTCATCAGAGGAGAGATATTTCCAGCAGGCAACCCATCACTGATTTGTTCTTAGTCAAATTCAGACATGTATGATTTTGATTTTTATGTGGCTTTTGCTGTGCTGCTTTTGGTAATTACTCGATCAAATATGCAATGTAAAGTAGAGTTTGATTGTCTTCTCCTTGTCAGAGAAATTTCTTTAATTAGAAAACATAATGGTTCAGCTCTACAGAGGAGCAATTCTCAGTCAACTTTCAAATGGAAGGGACCAACAAGTCAACTCTAGATTTTGGATACATGAGTAGGGTAATTCGCAATATGTTACTAATTGATTTATCTAGGTTCAATTAATGCAGGATATTATTTTCATTTAAATTGGATTGAGCCAATATAGTATTGTCTTAATGGTAGAAGCTGTTGAGATTTTTTTATAAACATGATTCTTGACATAATATTTAACATGAGTTTGTACAAAATTTTTTGTGTTCTTATTGAACTATAGTGTACAAAATACACTGCAGGTTATTCTAGATTTTTGTCCTATAAACCAGTGGTTTTCAACTTTTTTTTTTCATTTGCAGACTACAAAAAAATTTCCAGTATATGTGCAGACCCCTTTGGAAATCTTAGACATAGTCTGCATACCACAGGTTGAAAAACAGTGTTCTAAGTAAGCTAAACTGTCTATATGCTCAAATTCTGAACGACGTAAGAGAGCTCATTTCTGGAAATTAGGTTTTCAAGTCCTATTATATACTTAGTGAGATCCCACAGAGTGAGGACTTTTGAGTGCTGTATTTTTGATACTGGGTATTGTGCCAGGTGTACCAACTATCTATAGGCAAGTTTTGTGGGAGCTTTTAAATGCTATGGTTTTGGCAGCTGTTCCCATCACCTCCCTAGGTAACCCATTCCAGTGCTTCACCACCCTCCTAGAGGAAAAAGTTTTTCCTAATATCCAACCTAAACCTCCCCCACGGCAACTTGAGACCATTACTCCTTGTTCTGTCATCTGCTACCACTGAACAGTCTAGATCCATCATCTTTGGATCCCCCTTTCAGGTAGTTGAAAGCAGCTATCAAATCCCCCCTCATTCTTCTCTTCTGCAGACTAAACAATCCCAGTTCCCTCAGCCTCTCCTCATAAGTCATGTGCTCCAGCCCCCTAATCATTTTTGTTGCCCTCCGCTGGACTCTTTCCAATTTTTCCACATCCTTATTGTCGTGTGGGGCCCAAAACTGGACACAGTACTCCAGATGAGGCCTCACCGATGCCGAATAGAGGGGAATGATCATGTCCCTCGATCTGCTGGCAATGCTGCTACTTATACAGCCCAAAACACCATTAGCGTTCTTGGCAACAAGGCACACTTTAGACTCATATCCAGCTTCTCGTCCACTGTAACCCTTCGGTCCTTTTCTGCAGAACTGCTGCATAGCCACTCAGTCCCTAGTCTGTAACAGTGCATGGGATTCTTCCGTCCTAAGTGCAGGACTCTACACTTGTCCTTGTTGAACCTCATCAGATTTTTTTTTGGCCCAATCCTCTATTTTGTCTAGGTCTCTCTGTATTCTATCCCTACCCTCCAGCGTATCTGCCACTCTTCCCAGTTGAGTGTCATCTGCAAACTTGCTGAGGGTGCAGTCCACGCCATCCTCCAGATTATTAATGGAGATATTGAACAAAACTGGCCCCAGGACAGACCCTTGGGGTACTCTGCTTGATACCGGCTGCCAACTAGACATGGAGCCATTGATCACTACCCATTGAGCCCGACCATCTAGCCAGCTTTCTCTCCACCTTATAGTCCATTAATCCAACCCATACTACTTTAACTTGCTGGCAAGAACACTGTGGGAGACTGTATGAAAAGCTTTGCTAAAGTCAAGGAATAACATGTCCACTGCTTTCCCCTCATCCACAGACCCAGTTATCTCATCATAGAAGGCAATTAGGTTTGTCTGGCATGACTTGCTCTTGGTGAATCCATGCTGACTGTTCCTGATCACTTTCCTCTCCTCTAAGTTCCTCAAAATTGATTCCTTGAGGACTTGCTCCATGATTTTTCCAGGGACTGAGGTGAGGCTGACTGGCCTGTAGTTCCCTGGATCATCCTTCTTCCCTTTTTTATAAAGATGGGCACTACATTAGCCTTTTACCAGTCATCTGGGACCTTGCCCGATTGCCATGAGTTTTCAAAGATAATGGCCAATGGTTCTGCAATCACATCCGCTAACTCCTTTAGCACCCTCGGATGCAGCGCATCCGGCCCCATGGACTTGTGCTCATCTAGCTTTTCTAAATAGTCCTGAACCACTTCTTTTTCCACAGAGGGCTGGCCACCTTCTCCACATGCTGTGCTGCCCAGTGCAGTAGTCTGGGAGCTGACTTTGTGAAGACAGAGGCAAAAAAAACATTGAAACATTAGCTTTTTCCACATCCTCTATCACGATGTTGCCTCCCCCATTCAATAAGTGGTCCACACTTTCCCTGACCACCACCTTGTTGCTAACATACAAGGCGAGTCTCATCTTATGCTGGGGTTACGTTCCTCTCTCAGCACATAAAGTGAAAATTGCGCATAGTCAAAAATTACATTGAGTGTAATGGCGGGTGGAATCGCCCGCATTACAGGTACAATATTTAAATGTTTCTTTTTTGCTGACCACGCAAAACAAATTCGTGCATGTTAAATGCACGTAAGATGAGACTCGCCTGTACCTGTCCAAACCTTTCTTGTTACTCTTAACATCCCTTGCTAGCTGCAACTCCAAGTGTGAATTAGTGTTGCAATTAAATATGTATAAATTACTTCGTTTTTATAATTAAGATAATGGAAATTTTCCCATCCATTCTCCACGAATTTGTGCTTAAATGTTTTAGAATGGTATTCATATGATCTTATTAATGTAGAATTGGATTATTTGCCTAGTTCAGTTATAATGTGGAACTGTATTTTGAACAGTATATATTGAACATGGTTATTTAATTTCCTTACCAAAATTGATAGACTGAAAAGTGTTAGGCTTTCAGCTATGCTATCATATATTTAAAATGGCAAGGAAATGGAACAAAGATGCAGGAGTTGGAAAGTAAATGATTTTTGATTAAATTATCTTGAGAGTAGTTTTATGAATTACAAGCAGATTGGCTGGTGAAGCTCCCACTAATGAAGACTTTAATAATTTGAATGAGACATCTGCTCAGCATGAATTAATTTTTATAAAATTTTATCTAAGTAGGTCTATATTCTTGTTTTTATACATTTTTAAAATAAATTATAGATAGTCTAATTTTTATCCACTCACAGCTGACTGCTTTCTACATTTGTTAGGACATGAATTTTATGTCTTCTGGTTTATTAGGACAAAACCTTAAAGCTGAATGACTGGCTGCATAAAGGTTGATAGCATTGTATTTGCTGCCGAATATGCAGGAACATGAATGTGCATCTGGTAAATCCAAGCCAACCAACTTTACTGTGACCCAAGTGAAAATTTAGCATAGTTGGCATCCATTATATCATTACTATTTTTCGGTTAATGTAGAAGTGGGGTCTGTCTGTCTAATCAGATTATGAATAGATTATATAATCTATTATCTTTTCATTTTGATAAAGGATTTGTCACATAAGTTTTAATGGTAAATACACAAGTGAGAACTTGATTTGTATTAAGTATTTTATAACATTTACAAATGGGTCCAGATAAGAAATATAAATGTGATTTTGTGTATTAAGTACTTCAAAGAGGAAATATTTACTGCTTTTGGTGCTGTATGCACAACTCTGTTTATTGAAGTACATCAGTGTTGTCACCACATGAGACTGTATTATGTTATTTTCATTGCACCACTGGTGTCTAAACAGTGTACAGTTTAAATTAACAAGTGATGTTAAGAGCAGGAGAGCTAGAGAGAAAAGCCTGGATTTCAGAAAGAAGAACTGGAAGGATTTAGAGATGATCTGAATTAGTGGGAAAGAAATAAGAGAGAGGATGGACAATGAAGTTGTTGACACAGATTAAAGCAAGAAATTGAGGACAAAATTTGGGGGGAGATGGATTTGTTTCCAAATATTGTCATTTTGAGTTGACAGAACACCTAGGTGCTAGTTGCAGATGTGGGTTTGCATAGAGAGATTTCTCTGTGCTTCCTTGTGGCCTATGTTCAAAACTGCCATTATTAACAGTATGCATATGACAAATATAGAAAACATTGCAGTCAATATAGTACGAAAAAACGTGAAAGATATTACAATTATTATTCACAATACTGGCAATTACTCTGCTTGGTATTTTGTATCCAAAAGCAGAATTCCTGCCCACCAAAATAGCCCTGTATCCCTTTTCTGAAAGGCTGATTGAGCCCAAATGCAAGCAAGCCTTTCAGGTGTGATAACTGCTAAAACTTTTTCCAGATGCATATACTTGATCTGAAAATACTGTATTTCAAACTTATGTCCAGCTTTAGGAAGGAGGAGACTACATTACTCATTTTATTACCTCAATAAAGACTACTGCTAAAGTTTGTGACAACCACAAAATAGATATGCAAATAAGCAATATGTGTAAAAGCTGTAATGACTACAGAGCTGTGGGGAATACAGAAGTTCTGTTTTGTGAAAATTCTGTTGTGGGTTTTTGCTTTTGTTTGTTTGAAACGTTTGACAAAATTGAATCCATGACTTCTGCGACCTCCGTGACAGACATGAAACCCTGGTAATGAGTACACGGTTCATTATAGCAGACTTTTACTGATGCAGTCTTTTATTGGTGGTAGTGTAGTGCCAGACTGCACAAATTCTCTTCCAGCTCTGTGTTTCCTTGAGGAACTCTGAGTATCTTCACAATCTAGCACCAGTCAAGACCTAGAAAATCCCTAATATTTGCCACAAAGTTTATTAATCAGACTAATAATGTTAGAAATCAAAAAGCATCTTAGTGCAGTGGGCAAGGTACACTTGCCATTCTTTAAACCTTTAACCTAAACTATGATCAAATGTATCATTAACCGAGGTAGCTCTAGGAGGGAATGTAGGCAGGAAGCCCAGCAGCAGATTGGGGGCTGAGTGCAGCATGTATGATAACTTGCCCTGTTTGCTGGTGATGTATGTGTGCATTCGTTGCAAGGAGCTCCTGGCCCTCAGACTGAGTACGGGCTTTGGAGGCCAGGGTGGTGGAACTGGAGGAGCTAAGGGAGGCAGAGAGGTATGTTGATGAGGCTTTCCGGGACACTGTAGATTTGTCCCACCTCTGGTCAGACAGCCCCTGTGCTGTGAAGGAGGATGAAAGGCTCAGGGAAGGAGAGCAGTCAACGGGAGCAGAGGGAAACCTTCCCATAGTTGGGACCCTCCTTCCAGATGATGTTGGGGTATCCTCTCGCACTGAGGTTACCTCTCCAGGGGAGGGAACTCCAGTCATTAGGAAAAGGAAGGTGTTAGTAATGGGAGATTCGATCATTAGAAACATAGATAGCTGGCTTTGTGATCACTGGGAAAACCAAATGGTGACCTGCCTGCCTGGTGCAAAGGTTGCGGATCTCTCGAGGCATCTAGATAGACTTATGTGTAGTGCTGGGGTGGAGTCGGGAGTCGTGGTACATGTAGGTACCAATGACCATAGGGAAGGGTAGGAGAGACGTCCTGGAGGCCAAATTTAGGCTGCTAGGAAAGACTGAAATCCAGGACCTCTACGGTAGCATTCTCAGAAATGCTTCCAGTTCCACGCGTAGGCAGGCAGAGCTTCAATGTGTGGATGAGACGATGGTGTAGGGAGGAGGGGTTTAGATTTATTAGGAACTGGGGAAACTTTTGCGATGGGGGGGCCTATACAGCAAGGATGGGCTCCACCTAAACCAAAGTGGATCCAGACTGCTGGCACTTAACATTAAAAAGGTTGCAGAGCAGTTTTTAAACTAAGAGATGGGGGAAAGCCAATTGCAGCAGAGCACGTGGATCAGACAGAGACTTCTCTTAGAGGATAGTTTATTGATAGAGATTCTCTATGTTCTAGTCAGGAGGAGAGGATGGAAGAGGATAAAGTATGGGCCAGATCAGACAAGAAAGAAACATTCACATAAAAAAGAATCTGACACATCAGAAGAGGGCAGACAAATAAACATGAACAAGTTTTTAAAGTGCTTGTACACAAATGCTAGAAGTCTAAATACTGGGTGAACTAGAGTGCCTCATGTTAAAGGAGGATATTGATATAATAGGCATCACAGAAACCTGGTGGAGTGGGGACAATCAATGGGACACAATCATTTCTGGGGTGGGAAGAACACCTCAACAGCCCAACGCTGTGGCATTTAATTTCAGAAAGGGGATCTATGCAAAAATGAGGAGGTTAGTTAAACAGAAATTAAAAGGTACAGTGACTATAGTGAAATCCCTGCAAGCTGCATGGAGACTTTTCAAAAACACCATAATAGAGGCCCAACCTAAATGTATACTCCAAATTAAAAATCACAGTAAAAGAACTAAGGGCTTGGCTACACTTGAGAGTTGCAACGCTAGGAGTTACAGCGCTGGTCGTACAGCTGTGTAGGGAAAGCGCTGGTGTGTGGCCACACTGACAGCTAACAGCGCTGCAGTGTGGCCGCATTTGCAGCGCTGTTGGGAGTGATGCATTATGGGCAGCTATCCCAGCATTCAAGTGGCAGCAACGTGCTTTTCAAAAGAGGGGGGTGGGGTATAGTGTGACAGGGAGCGGGGGGGGGGGGAGAGAGAGAGTGGATTTTTGGAGCCGACACTAGCTCCCTGCCTTGCAAAATCAGAAAATTTTCCTGACCCCTTAGTCTTAACTGCAAACAGCCTGCAGACCAGATAAGCAGCACGGACTCCCTTTCTCCCCCTCCCCCCCTTTCTCTCGTCAAGCAAACACTCAACCCCGTGAATGAGGCAGGCAGGGGTTTATCTCATTTGATTGTTCATAGTCAGTTACAGATTGATCACAGCAAACAGGAGCTGTTTGTTTTTTAGATAAGCAGCTCCGGGAGCCCCGAGTTCACAACAAAACAAAGAGAGGCTGCATAACAAAACAGAGTAATTTAGTTAAAAGCATTCTGGGATATCTCCTAATACCCTGGAGGCCAATAACAGCGCTGGTGTGTGGCCACACCTGACGAGCAGCGCTGCATCACCAGCGCTGCACTTGTTGTTCCCCAAGCAGACCAGGTGTTCAGCCAGCGCTGCAGCCAGGGAGTTGCAGCGCTGGATGTGCCTTGCAGGTGTGGACAGTTACTAAGTTGCAGCGCTGGAAAGCCTCCACCAGTGCTGCAACTCTCAAGTGTAGCCAAGCCCTGTAAAAGAGCTGCTGTGGCTTAACAATCATGTAAAAGCAGCAGTGAGAGATAAGACTTCCTTTAAAAAGTGGAAGTCAAATCCTAGTGGGGCAAATAGAAAGGAGCATAAACACTGCCAAATTAAGTGCAAGAGTGTAATAAGAAAAGCCAAAGAGGAGTTTGAAGAACGGCTAGCCAAAAACTCCAAAGGTAATAACAAAATGTTTTTTAAGTACATCAGAAGCAGGAAGCCTGCTAAACAACCAGTGGGGCCCCTTGATGATCGAGATACAAAAGGAGCGCTTAAAGATGATAAAGTCATTGCGGAGAAACTAAATGGATTCTTTGCTTCAGTCTTCACGGCTGAGGATGTTAGGGAGATTCCCAAACCTGAGCCGTCCTTTGTAGATGACAAATATGAGGCATTGTCACAGACTGAAGTGTCACTAGAGGAGATTTTGGAATTAATTGATAAACTTAACAGTAACAAATAGCCGGGACCAGATGGCATTCACCCAAGAGTTCTGAAAGAACTCAAAAGTGAAGTTGCGGAACTATTAACTGTGGTTTGTAACCTGTCCTTTAAATCAGCTTTTGTACCCAGTGACTGGAAGAAAGCTAATGTAACGCCAATATTTAAAAAGGGCTCTAGAAGTGATCCTGGTAATTACAGACCATTAAGTCTAACATCAGTACTGGGCAAATTAGTTGAAACAATAATAAAGAATAAAATTGTCAGGCACATAGAAGAACACAACCTAGGCAAAAGTCAACATGGTTTCTGTAAAGGGAAATTGTCTTACTAATCTACTAGAGTTCTTGAAGGGGGTCAACAAACGTGGACAAGGGGGATCCAGTGGACATAGTGTACTTAGATTTCCAGAAAGCCTTTGACAAGGTCCCTCACCAAAGGCTCTTATGGATTGAGAACTGGTTAAAAGACAGAACAAAGGGTAGGAATAAATGGTAAATTTTCAGAATGGAGAGGGGTAACTAGAAGTGTTCCCCAAGGGTCAGTCCTAGGACCCAATCCTATTCAACTTATTCATAAATGATCTGGAGAAAGGGGTGAACAGTGAGGTGGCAACGTTTGCAGACAATACTAAACTGCTCAAGATAGTTAAAACCAAAGCAGACTGTGAAGAACTTAAAAAAAAATCTCACAAAACGAAGTGATTGGGCACAAAATGGCAAATGAAATTTAATGTGGATAAATGTAAAGTAATGCACATTGGAAAAAGATAACCCCAACTATACATACTGTATGATGGGGGCTAATTTAGCTACAACTAATCAAGAGAGAGATCTTGGAGTCATCATGGATAGTTCTCTGAAGACGTCCACGCAGTGTGCAGTGGCAGTCAAAAAAGCAAACAGGATGTTAGGAATCATTAAAAAAGGGATAGAGAATAAGCCGGAGAATATCTTATTGCCCTTATATAAATCCATGGTACGCCCACATCTTGAATACTGTGTACAGATGTGGTCTCCGGTCTCCTCATCTCACAAAAGATATACTGGCATTAGAAAAAGTTCAGAAAAGGGCAACTAAAATGATTAGGGGTTTGGAATGGGTCCCATATGAGGAGAGATTAAAGAGGCTAGGACTTTTCAGCTTGGAAAAGAGGAGACTAAGGGAAGGATATGATAGAGGTATATAAAATCATGAGTGGTATGGAGAAAGTGAATAAGGAAAAGTTATTTATTTGTTCCCATAATATAAGAACTAGGGGCCACCAAATGAAATTAATGGGCTGCAGGTTTAAAACAAATAAAAGAAAGTTCTTCTTCACACAGTGCACAGTCAACCTGTGGAACTCCTTGCCTGAGGAGGTTGTGAAGGCTAGGGCTATAACAGGGTTTAAAAGAGAACTAGATAAATTCATGGAGGTTAAATCCATTAATGGCTATTAGCCAGGATGGGTAAGGAATGGTGTCCCTAGCCTCTGTTTGTCAGAGGGTGGAGATGGATGGCAGGAGAGAGATCACTTGATAATTACCTGTTAGGTTCACTCCCTCTGGGGCACATGGCATTGGCTACTGTTGGTAGACAGGATACCGGGCTGGGTGGACCTTTGGTCTGACCCAGTACGACCGTTTTTATGATTCACAAGCCAGCTTGTCAAGCTGTATTGCTCTGCTACAAAACATAGGGGCTTATTGTCATGCTGTACCTATAAATCAGAGATAGGCATCCTTTGGCACTCGGCCTGCCAGGGTAAGCACCCTGGTGGGCTGAGCCGGTTGTTTACCTGCCGCGTCCGCAGGTTTGGCCGATCATGGCTCCCACTGGCCGCGGTTCGCTGCTGCAGGCCAACGGGGCTGCAGGAAGCGGCGCAGGCCAAGGGATGTGCTGGCCGCTGCTTCCCGCAGCCCCCGTTGGCCTGGAGCCACAATCCACGGCCAGTGGGAGCCGTGATCAGACGAACGTGCAGATGTGGCATGTCAACAAACTGGCCCGGCCCGGCAGAGTGCTTACCTTGGTGGGCCGCGTGCCAAAGGTTGCCGATCCCTGCTATAAACTAAATGTCACATCTTCATTGTTCATGAAATACTTATGTATCCTATACACTGTGGCTTTCCCTTCTTATCATACCTTTCTGTGTATACCATACATAGAGTATTTGTGTTTAGCATTTCTCAAGACAGTTCTCTTCATAAAGCTAAATCAAATGAGAGACCCACATAAGCAAGACTATTCAAGAATGGAACTTATGTACCAATCAGGTCTTTATGATTTTGGTGTAAAATTGTCATAAATGGCTTCCCCCTCTGGAAGGGCCCTTCCAGCCCTACATTTCTGTGATTCTGTGATAGCTGCACTGAAAACAAAAGGCTAACACCCAGATTTTGAGGTGTTCCAAATACCTAAGTCTTGTTATCAGAAGTGACTTAGAAACCCATCTGAGATTTAGTGTCACTCATAAGTGCCTAAGTCACTTTTGCAATTTACTGTTAGGCTCTTAAGTCAGTCAGGTGCAACACTAAGTGGAAAAATGCCAAAATACCTTTAAAAATCTGGGCCTAAGTGTTTTTCCACTTATTTAACTTGCTGCTTAGAAAGTAGAATGGCCAGAAAATGGAAATAAGTGATAAACATCGTGCCTTATGTAAATTGAAGGATAAAGAGGATCTTGAGTGGAAAATTTTAATTCTGGTCATGTAGTGAATATTGTCCATTACAAACAGCATTGTTTAGATGAAATAGTGATAAACTGTGGTTAGAAAACTATTTGTCATAAAGATTACTTTGAAAAGAAGATGTTAGTAAACTTGGGTGAAGAAGTGTTCCATATCACAGCTGTGAAGAGGGGACTGTGTGGTGCTATAAAGGAATAAAAAGTTAATTCATTACGATACAGGTTACCACAGTAATATAACACTTCACAATATTTACTGGTTTTTGGCAAATTGGGAAAAAATCTGTCTATAAACTAACTGATTAGCATATAAACAGAATGGAGTCATTAGGTCTGAACTATATTTTCCAAAGACTTATAAACGTGTAATAGCTTAAAATATCAAGAACAAAAATAATTGTTGCCAGCATATCTGAGTAACCCACTTTCTGTAAACTAATACGTTTGTATATGATCTTGCTAATGGAAGCTTACAGTGTGGTTTTCATGTTACTTAAATAAACCCACTCCACTGCTAAGGCACTTCATTTTGAATGTGACTAAATTTTCCTTAAATGAAAGAAAACATACTGGAATTTTTCAAAATAAATTTCAAGATAGAGTATTAAGTGGTTTGATTAATATACTAACTGTACAATGAATGTATATTTGTATAAATATAATGTACTGGATTTCTCCAACCACTTGGAAAAGTGGGAAAGTAACAAAAAATAGAAAAGCAAATGTAGTACTGGATTTTCGTAAAGCATTTGATAGTGCCTCCTGAAATGTTACTTGCAAAATTTATTTAGATTGATTTGAAGAGGAATATTTTGGTAGTAGCCGATGCACTGTACAGAGTGAAAGGTCTGCAGAACAAAAGATATAGTTCAAAAGTCTGCATGCTTGGAAAGAAATAGCTCAAACTGTATCAGCTGTTGGGAACTCCAGATCTATATCTTTTTGCCAGCCCACACAGCCACAGCATCAAAAGTCTTCACAAATTTCCCATGCGGGTGAGCAGTGGGAAAGTATGCCTTCTCTAGTCTTTGAAATTTGTCCCCAGTTCCTGTATTCTTTCACAGTTCTTCAGAAAATGTCAAGAAAGGTAATAGAAGTGCCAGTCTGAATTATGAACTCTTATCTAACCTTACTTGGGAGCCTGTCCTTACTTCCACTCCTTACCTCCAGTCCCAATAACGTCCTGGTAGTCCTGGGAAAAATTGGATGTGGTGTCCCTAAGGCAGCAAGAACAGAGTGAACTCTGTACCAAAGGATTTCCTGATTGCCCCTTGTTGTGGAATTACTGCAAAATATATAATTTCAGTAAGATAACCTCTGCTTTCATGTTTGGAAGATGCAACTAATTGAAGTTTATGCATTTTGCCTGATTTATACAAACAAACAAAACCCCACACTTAAATGTGAGAAATCTCTGTGGTCCTTTTCAGCTGGTATAAATTGGTACAGATCCACTGAAGTCAATTTGTCTAACATTCATTGGTTGCATCTTCAAAACCTTTTCTAGGGGAAAATCTTTCACAAAATCTATTTTTAAAAAAACTAGAAAACTACAGTGCTTGGCACAATGCCTAGAAATAGCAGATTCTGAGAGATTTTGGTAGGCCACTAGTTCACTGTGGACAGAAGTGGAAAGATAAATTGAACTGTTTCAGCTGGTTTGCATCCATGCTGTGACACTAAACTGGTACAGGCTAAAATTGCTTAGATCAAATTTATTGGTAGAGCTAAGTATATTCTACTCCAAATTGAATGCACCTAAACCAGTTGCATCATTCTTGCTTGTGGATGATAGCTCAGTGGTTTGAGTATTGGCCTGCTAAACCCAGGGTTGTGAGTTCAATCCTTGAGGGGGACACTTAGGGATCTGGGGCAAAAATCAGTACTTGGTCCTGCTAGTGAAGGCAGGGGGCTGGACTCAATGACCTTTTGGGGTCCCTTCTAGCTCTATGAGATAGGTATATCTCCATATATCTGAAGTGTTCAAAAAATGTTCTAATCCCTTAGAATGCTTGTAGAACAACAAAATTCTTTTAAGCAGAAAACACCTAATGGATGTGCTTTCCTCTGTTCCGAATCTCATTTTCATCAAATTATTTTCCTTTGTATTGTTTGATATTTAAAAGGGTTTATCTTCTTCGTTTTGAAAAATGTATAAATCCTTCAAAAGTTGCAGGACATTTCAGCATTAACTATTCAATGTTTTCTGCAAATACTACTTTACCTTTAACATTTAAGATTCTTTGTCAGCTTTTCCCACAATATTGTAAATATTTTTTCACTAAATTATCAATCAGAAGTTTTGTTCATTTAGTGAAAAATGTTATTTAAGGAAAAGAGCACTGCCAAAATTTGTTTGAAACAACTTTTAAGAGATTTAATGCAGTGCATGAAGAGCAGGGATTTATTGCTTGTAACAGAATGAGAAAAAGCACACACAATATCGCAAACCACAAATATTCAAAAATAATAAGATTTTAAAATAATAAATTTGGGCGGGGTTTATTTGCCTTCTGATTTGAGTCTTTAAAGCGTTCTTGGGTTACATTCTTGAGCTTTTCTCGTAACCTGAGAACTAGAAATTAATTTGTAAATGAAAGCTAAGATTCTCACATAATCAAATGTCTCCTGCAATTGGCGATTTAAGTAAAACACCAAATATCGCGTCTTGCAAAACAAAACAAAAAAGCGTAAGTTCACAACAGTACATATACATATAAATGTTAACTCTGTTCCATGGTAAAATGCCACTGATTTTTTTTTGTAATCAGTGGGAAAGTTTGATCATGTTGTACAGTATTCCCAAGAGAAATTGAAAACACAAATTCCTGATTTAGGGTTTATCATTTGTGTTGGATTTTCTTGTAAACTCTTTTTACTACCAGTTCCTTTTCGGGCCAGTTATGTGTGTAATAAAAGAACTAATAAAGCAAACAGTCATATAATTACAACATTTGACAAAACAAAACAAAAAATCTACTCAATAAAATATTCTTACTGTATTTTTAAAGTAATGAGATTAACTTTCTGTAATAATCAATATGTTTCTAAGCAAAGGGGAATATTTAAATTCCATCTGTCTAGTTCTTACTAATGAATACAAGATAGTGCTTTGGTTTTGATGAACACATGGTAGGGTTGCATTTGAGACTAACTCTGTCATGCATTAATGCATTTCAGAATGCTGTTTTCAGATCTCTGATAATCAGCCTAATTTGAGGCAATGAAAATTTTGCACGTTTAGTGCAGTTTTAATGTAGCTTTATTTTCAAAACAGTTGGTATATGTTGAGAAAAGCAGTCTGTGCTTTTTTTTAAAAAATCAAGGTTATAAGACAAGCATCATGTCAAGTGCATTTCTTCTCTCAGCTGCAGTGACCCATGACACAGATCATCTTGTGCCTTACAGCAGTTGGAAAAAATCCAGGTGTTTATAATTTTTTGAAATAATTTATGCTCCTTTCCTGAAACATTTAAGGTTAATTGTGATTAATATTCCCAGCTCTAATTTGTATTTCATTGAATGAAAATATACTCAGTTGTGGAAGCCCTTTTTCTTCTGTCATTAGATTTTTATTTGAATCCTTGCTGTTCATAATTTTACTTTTGAATATTACTTAGGTTCTGCTATTTCTTTTAATTCAATACTAACTAATTTTTTATAAATACAGCTGCAAATAAAATTAGGTTTATATTTAAGTTTATGACCTATTTTACAAATGTTGGTCTGATATTGGGGTGGAGATCTTTAGGTCTCCTCTAACTATAGCCCACAGTCTAGGGTCTGTACTCTATGTAAGCATTTCTATACATACTTTTTCAAGGATACTTGTCTAAATAAACTGGGAATTTGTAGTCTGCAGGACCCCCCCAGCCACTGGAAGGTTGTTAGAACACAATGGTGAGTTTTTTTCCAATCTAAAACACCTCACAAACGATAACTCTTTTTTGCAATCCTCGTCCTAGGAGGGTGGTGAAGCACTGGGATGGGTTACCTAGGATGGAATCTCCATCCTTAGAGGTTTTTAAGGCCCGGCTTGACAAAGCCTTGGGTGAGATGATTTAGTTGGTGTTGGTCCTGCTTTGAGCAGGGGCTTGGACTAGATGACCTCCTGAGGTTCCTTCCAACCCTGATATTCCATGATTCCTGTTCATCTCCTTTTTGTACCTAGGGAGCATAAAGGATTTTCTAGATTAAGGACATTTGTATTAGTACATGTTTCACCTCTGCAAATTTCCTAATCTAGGAAAGCCCTCATGTGGAAAGGCTCAGATCAAAGCCACAGAGGGAGTCTGTTAAAACCAGGATTAAAATGCAGGATACCCTTGTTCTCAGCCCTATGCCTTGTCTGCCAGCTGTGCTGTTGAGCAGCCTCTCCTTCCCAGAGGTAACACTGACTGAGCAACAGAAAAGCAGATTCAACTATATACACTGTTGGGATGAATATAGAAAAAAAATACTATCGTTGATGACAGCCTGTGTCACTATATCCAGCTGCTGCAAACTACCGGTAACTTGTGATCCTTCCAGAAATTGAGGGACTCACGGTTCAGGTCTTTATAAATTCCAGTAGTGAACCCTGAGTAATTGTTAGGGGAGGGAAATGTAAGCAACCTGTAATCTTTAGAATGTGATAAACTGTCAAACCTCATGCTCAATTTATATCAGTTTACATTTTCAAGGGTTTCTGCAAGAAAAAGACAAGGTCTCATTTTTTTAAGTGGGGGTGGGGGGGAGAAAAAGCTAGGATTCTTTGTTTCTAAATCTACCAAACTAAGTGTGCCTATGAACATGGGTTTTTTGCAGACCCAAAGGCCGCCTCTGTACTCACTAGCAGCTGAAAAGTCTGCCATTTAATAATATCCTCTTCCTATAGGGATGTCAAATGTGCTTCTTTACTAGTCTCATAACCTCCCCCACTTCCCAATTTTTCTTATTTTCAACTTTTTAAAAGCTTACAAACGTGGAGTTTTTTTCCCACACTGGGAAAACTATATAGTTAATTTGGTCTAATAAAATTAGTCAATAAATAACTTGTGCAAAATGAGTGAGTCATTATTTTACTCAGTAACAGTATTATATTAAAAAACTGAAGAGTTTTTTAATATAATACTTATTCACTGTGGTTTTTAAATATTAGACTTGTCCTAAACCCAGTGAATAATCCTGTAGTTTATCTTGTATTTAGAATGTTTGTAAAACTGGTGAAAGAATAAGGGTATATTTCAGTTTTCTTTTTCCTTCCACCTCTCCTCCACATGTACTTCATTCTCATTAGAAAACAGAATCTGTAATCAGACTTCAATATGCGAAGTTAGTCTAGAAAACAAATTTTATTTGTGATGTATTCCAGAAATCTTAAAATCCTTATTTGTATTAAAGAAGCCTTGTACCATATATCTTAAAACTTATGAGTGTGAATATTTTTCTTTCTAAAGCCTCAGAAGAAGGAGGATCAGCAATTAGAGCCTAAAGCAAGTCCGAAAAAACCACCAGAACCTACTATTGATCTTTTAGGACTCGGTAAGTAATAAATAATGAAATTCTGTTACTTTTATAAAAAGGACTATAACAGTACTTTTACTGAAATGAATATAATGGCTTTATCTTCCATATGCCAGCAGACATTTTTAGTTGACCCTGAAAATTACATGATTAAGACTGCTGAGTTCCATCTGTAATGAGCTCCTTAGCGCCCCACCCACCTTTCTTATCGGTGATCTTCAGAGTTGTGGGCTGTGACATTTCAGCATTTAAAGTACAAAAATAGTTTGTAAGAAGCAAATTGCTATGGTTGCTTTATCGTATTCCTGTTAGGCTATATATCTTCATAATATGCTAGTACAAAAAAATAGTAAGCAATTACCGTTGAATGCAGCCAACCCTCATATTTTCATGTAATCTCAGTATCTTCAGTATTTTGTAGTGTCTCATGACAACAATGGGAACTGTTCATTTTAATCGAATATGCTTCCCCCCTGCTAGCAGATGACTATGTACTTGTCTTGAACTAGCTTTGACTTAGACATTGCATAGGATAAATATTTCTTATCTACAGATATTGTCATGTTCTTCATACTCTTCCCTTCTCCTTCAAAAAATTGCAAAAAACACCATATTTTAAAAGCCATGTCTGATCTTTCTAGTATTATTATAAATCTGTTTTTACTTTGGGTGGGTGCACGGGAGGTTAATAGTGGAAGCAGAAAAAGGTACTAAGGAGAATTCTTCAGTTATTTCTTAGTATGTATAACTTTGCCTATAATGCTATAGGATGTGGAAAACAGAAGACAACCTTTTCATGCTTTAGTCAGATTAGAGCTGTGAACAATATTGCAGTGAAGCTGTCAATATCTCTTTTATTGCCTAATGTTTCTTGTTCAGGCTAGCTGGTTTATTTGGATGTGACTTAGAATTCACACTAACATCTTAAATTTAATGGTATTTTCTATGGGATATAAAATGTACCATTAACTACTGTAGTTCAGTTAGAGTATTTTTAGTGCTAGTTCTATATAACCAAACTTGTCTATTGTAACAGGCTATCAAACCTTATTTAACACACACAATATTAAAAGAAGGTTATGGATTTGATGTAAACCTACAAAAATGAGACAATTCAAAGGTGCTGGAAAACTAGTTCTCCTTGAAAAGAGGCTCAGAAGTTAATCTTTCTGCTGTCATTTACTGCCAGCCATTGTGGCTCATATGGTATTAACTGTGATGGGAGTAAAAATTAATTGTGAATTTCATTGCTTTTTGTGAGTCGAAACCAGACCAGCAAACTAATCAACAGCTAAAATGTGATCAGTATGTGCTTCTGAGATTGTCATACCTATTGTGCCTTTTCAGGCATGAGCTGAAAGGAAAAATCATAATATATCTTTCTGTACACAAATTGGGACTCTAAAACAGCCTAATGTAAGGCCTACACATTTTTTCTAGAAAGAAAAAAAAAACCTGTAAAATCTGTTTAGAAAAAAATGATCAGTTGAATTATTTCATATAATTGAAATATTAAAGGTAAATATATACAGTAGTTATTTAAGGACTTTTTTCTTAGAAGTTTTGCTCTACTGTTTCAGAAAGCCATTCTCTCCCTCTTGGCACCCTTCGCTAGAGTTTTGGATAGCCATCATTTTATTGCTTAGGTAAAAACAGTAAATTAAAGCTTGTTGCGGGGTGCGTCTAAGTCCCTTATTCTGCAAATACATGGGATATAACTTTATTTAATATATATAAACAGTTAAATTGGGAGAAGTGTATGATGTTCTGAACTGAGCTGTCTCTTCAGGGTGGAGGAGGTAGATTTGAGGTGAGCAATATATCCTCTTAGTTATAGGAGGAAGAAAGGAGCATACTTTAAGGAAATTGCTGCTGAGGGGTGGCTTTTAGCAACACCTTTATTTGTGACTCTCAACATTTTATTCCCTCTCCTTGCTAAAGATCGGGAGAATCCAGTTCCCGAGTTTACGTTACTTTTGCTAGTTAAAATTCAAGACCAGCATTTGTCACCAAAAGGGAATTGAGAAAGTGATGGGCTTAGAGGGATAACCGCATCCAAGGAAGTTTTTAGATAGCATTGTGATTACTTTGACCCAGTATGTAATGACACATTTGAAAATTACGCTTACCTTTATATAAAAAAAAAAAAAAGTCAAGACTTGCTATTTTCTGTTTGCATCTAACATGTCAGCATTCTATATTAGACCTCATCTTGACAAAGAGGAATTGATCACAGAACTGAAAACTTAGTGATAGCTTAGATGGAAGTGATCCTGACTGAGCAGTGCTTTTTACAATAGCATTAATACAGCTCTATTTCTACTGGAGATGCCTTGCCTAACATGTGCTAAGACTGCATTTGCCTTTTTCACAGCTGCATTACATGCACCCATGTCTCCCCCCTCCTCTGTTGCTTCTAACTGATGAGACCCCAGCTTGTACCAGAAGCTCTTATTATTAGTCCCTAAGTGCATGACCTTAGATTTTGTACTATGAATTTCATCACATCTGTTACTCCAGTCTTCAAGGTCATCCGAATCTTCTTGTGTAATATTCTAATTCTCCTCTATATTGACAGTGCTTCCCAACTTTGTATCAACAGTGAATTTCATTAGCACGCTCCTATTTTTTATGCCAAGGTTATTAATAAAAATATTGAATAAAATTGGTCCCAAGACTGATATTTGAGGAACTCCACTAGCAACCTCCCTCCAGTCTGATAATTCACCTTTAAGCACAATCTGTTACCTTCTCCAGTTAAACCAGTTCCTTACCCACCTTACAATTTTTGTACTAATCCCCATCTTCTCTAACTCATTTCCCATGTGGAGCTGTGTCAAATACTTTACTGAAGTCCAGGTACAATAGATCTACTGCATTTTCCTTACTGAAAAAAATTGGTTATTTTCTCAAAGAAGAAAATCCTGCTGGAAAGGTAGGGGTTCCGCAGGGGTCTGTTTTGGGTCCGGCTCTGTTCAATATCTTCTTCAACGACTTAGATATTGGCATAGAAAGTACGCTTATTATGTTTGCAGATGATACCAAACTGGGAGGGATTGCAACTGCTTTGGAGGACAGGGTCATAATTCAAAATGATCTGGACAAATTGGAGAAATGGTCTGAGGTAAACAGGATGAAGTTTAACAAAGACAAATGCAAAGTACTCCACCTAGGAAGGTGCATCTGAAGAAGTGGGTATTCACCCACGAAAGCTCATGCTGCAGAACGTCTGTTAGTCTATAAGGTGCCACAGGATTCTTTGTTGCTTTTACACCTAGGAAGGAAAAATCAGTTTCACACATACAAAATGGGAAGAGACTATCTAGGAAGGAGTACGGCAGAAAGGGATCTAGAGGTTATCGTGGACCACAAGCTAAATATGAGTCAACAGTGTGATGCTGTTGCAAAAAAGCAAACATGATTCTGGGATGCATTGACAGGTGTGTTGTGAGCAAGACACGAGAAGTCATTCTTCCGCTCTACTCTGTGCTGGTTAGGCCTCAACTGGAGTATTGTGTCCAGTTCTGGGCACTGCATTTCAAGAAAGATGTGTAGAAATTGGAGAGGGTCCAGAGAAGAGCAACAAGAATGATTAAAGGTCTTGAGAACATGACCTATGAAGGAAGGCTGAAAGAATTGGGTTTGTTTAGTTTGGAAAAGAGAAGACTGAGAGGGGACATGATAGCAGTTTTCAGGTATCTAAAAGGGTGTCATAAGGAGGAGGGAGAAAACTTGTTCACCTTAGCCTCTAAGGATAGAACAAGAAGCAATGGGCTTAAACTGCAGCAAGGGAGGTTTAGGTTGGACATTAGGAAAAAGTTCCTAACTGTCAGGGTGGTTAAACACTGGAATAAATTGCCTAGGGAGGTTGTGTAATCTCCATCTCTGGAGACATTTAAGAGTAGGTTAGATAAATGTCTCTCAGGGATGGTCTAGACAGTATTTGGTCCTGCCATGAGGGCAGGGGACTGGACTCGATGACTTCTCGAGGTCTCTTCCAGTCCTAGAATCTATGAAAATCAGGTTAGTCTGGCCAGATCTATCACTGATAAACCCTTGTTCCATTACATCATCTTTTCCATTTGCCTCCATTAATTTCATAGAGTCATAGAATATTAGGGTTGGAAGAGACTTCAGGAGGTCATCTAGTCCAAGCCCCTGCTCAAAGCAGGATCAACACCAATTAAATCATCCCAGCCAGGGCTTTTTCAAGCCGAGCCTTAAAAACCTCTAAGGACGGAGATTCCACCACTTCCCTAGGTAACCCATTCCAGTGCTTCACCACCCTCCTAGTGCAATAATATTTCCTAATATCCAACCTAGACCTCCCCCACTGCAACTTGAGAGCATTGCTCCTTGTTCTGTCATCTGCCACCACTGAGAACAGCCTATCTCCATCCTCTTTGGAGCCCCCCTTCAGGTAGCTGAAGGCTGCTATCAAATCCCCCCTTATTCTTCTCTTCTGCAGACTAAATAACCCCAGTTCCCTCAGCCTCTCCTCATAAGTCATGCGCCCCAGCCCCCTAATCATTTTTGTTGCCCTCCACTGGACTCTCTCCAGTTTGTCCATATCCCTTCTGGGGGTGGGGGGGCAAAACTGGATGCAATATTCGGCACTGGTGAGGCCACACCTGGAGTAGACGGGAATAATAGCTTCCCTCGATGTGCTGCCAATGCTCCTACTAATACAACCCAATATGCCGTTGGCCGCCTTGGCAACAAGGGCGCACTGCTGACTCATATCCAGCTTCTTGTCCACTGTAATCCCCAGGTCCTTTTCTGCAGAACTGCTGCTTAGCCAGTCAGTCCTCAACCTGTAGCGGTGCATGGGATTCTTCCTTCCTAAGTGCAGGACTCTGCACTTGTCCCTGTTGAACCTCATCAGATTTCTGGTCGAACCTCTGGACCCTATCCCTATCCTCCAGCGGATCTACCTCTTCCCTCAGCTTAGTGTCATCTGCGAACTTGCTGAGGGTGCAATTCAGCCCATCATCCAGATCATTAATAAAGATGTTGAACAAAACTGGCCCCAGGACCGACCCCTGCGGCATTCTGCTTGATGCTGGCTGCCAACTAGACATTGAGCCGTTGATCACTACTCATTGAGCCCAACAATCTAGCTTTCTGTCCACCTTATAGATAATTTAATTATTATATCTTTCACAATTTATTTCAGAGTCTTGAATATTATTGAGGTTAGACTAGCAGGTCTGTAATTGCTCAGGTCACTTTTCCCTTTCTTAAATACAGTACAACATTAGCTATTCTCCAGTCATACAGTACTATGACTAGATAGATTTATTGAAATTTCTTGCTACTGAACTAGCCATATTGTATGCGAGTTCTTTCAGTATTTTGGGATGGAGATTATCTGGCCACTCGATTTGAGCACATGAAGTTTTTTGAGTTTTTCTTCCACCCTGTGATTTCCATTTCTGTATGGTGTTTTGATCAGCCTTCATGCCCATGTTCCATATTATCATCCTTACTGAAAACCAAAGCAAACTATTTAGTTTTGGGGGCGTAACTAAATGATCATCAATCTTCTCATAGTGGCCCAACCGCACCTTTCTTTATTCTCCTTCTATTTGTATAACTAAATCTGTTTTTTAATTTCCATGGCAAGAGCTAATTCAGCTTGACTTTTAGAAATTCTTGCTTTATTCCTACATTTTCCAACCTCCACAATGTAGCTTTCTTTGCTGATCGGTCCCTTTTTCCATTGCCTATATGTAAGACTAAGATTTTGTAATGGTTATTTTTAGTAAAAATCATGGACAGGTCACAGGCAATCAATAAAAATTCATGGAAGTTGTGACTTATTTGTGACTTTTGCTGTCGTGGCTCCATGGTTTCCCCTGCCACTGGTGGCTGGGAGCTGTGGGGTTCCCCCTCCACCCATGGCAGCTGGGAGCTGCAGAGTGACCATTATCAGGAGGTAGCCGTGTTAGTCTGTATCCACAAAAACAACAAGGAGTCCGGTGGCACATTAAAGACTAACAGATTTATTTGGGCATAAGCTTTTGTGGGTAAAAAACCTCTGCTGCATCTGAAGAAGTGAGGTTTTTTACCCACGAAAGCTTATGCCCAAATAAATCTGTTAGTCTTTAGAGTGACCATATTTCCCAAAGAGAAAATGGGACACCTGCAGCCGCTCAACCGAGGCGTCCCCCTCCCCCTGTTTGAGGCTGCCGCCTGTTGCTGGAACCCTGAGAAGGGCTCCTTCAGGAGTCTGTCCCCTGTTGCTGGAACTTTGTGGGGTCACTTGTTGTTGCTGTCACTGGAACCCTGCCAGGGCACCATGGCCATCAGATCCAGAGTCCTGCAGCCCTTGGGGCTGAAGCAGAGAATGTCATGAAGGTGACCTCCGTGACACAAACGTAGCCTTATCTGTAGGCTCTCTGCTTACACCCAATAACCTTTTTGAGGTGGTTATTCATTGAGCTGGGGCTGGGTCTTTCCCTACAAGTTTTTTCCCCTTGCTTGGGAGGCACATTGCAGATAATTTTTGTATCACTGATTTAAAGAAATTCCAAGCCTCTTCCACATTTTAAGTCCTTGCGCTCTTCAGTCAAGTTGACTTATTTTAATCGGTTCCCTTAATTTCCCAAGGTCTGCCCCTTTGAATAAAAAACCATAGTTAATGACCTGGTTTTGATTAAATGGAAAGATAATTTAAACTGAGTCAGTTCACAACCACGTAATCCAAGGTTATTTCCTGTGACCAGCTCTTCTATGGTGTCCTCAGTACTTATCAAAACCAAGTTTTAAATTGCATCTCCTCTTGTTACTTCAGTAATAATTTGATGAAGAAAACTGTAGTCTGTCACATCCAGGACTGAGTCCCACTAGTATTAGTAGCATTTATTCTCCAATCTATATTTGAGCTGGTAAAGTCTCCCATTATGACACAATTCCCAGTAGTGTTTCTCTCTGTGCATAGCAGAGTCTCACCCTACAGAGCCTACAGCAGACTCCTAACACTATCCCAGTCAAATATTTTACAATCCTTCCCCTAAGTGATTTGATCCAAACAGATTCTCTTTTGTCCTTATCACTTTTTTTTACAGTTTACCACATCATTGATGTACAATGCTAGCCGACTACTTTTACCTTTTTTCCCCTCTCTCTCCTAAACATTACCTGTATTCCAGTCATGAATTCTATTCCACCATGTTTCTGTAATCTCCATAATATCCTGTTTCACCACCTGCACCAGTAGTTCTAGCTTATTCCATTTTATTGCCTATGCTCCTTGCATTTGTGTACATGTATTTTAATTGTTTCTGACGAAGCTAATCTAGTTTTCTAGCCAGATTAGGTATAGGCCTGTTACTAACTGTAACAGCTATCTGACTACTACTGCGTCAACTGAATGTTTTTACTTGAAAACTGAAACTGCACATCAGCATTGATAATACCATCTCTAGAAAAAGGCACGTGGTTCACGGTTCTCACCCTGAAGATGCATAACATAACATAAGTGATCTCTCTCCTGCCACCCATCTCCATCCTCTGACAAACAGGGATACCATTCCTTACCCATCCTGGCTAATAGTCATTTATGGACTTAACCACCAAGAATTTATCCAGTTCTCTTTTAAACCCTGTTATAGTCCTAGCCCTCACAACCTCCTCATGTGGATATTCACTCCTCTCACAGATGATGCCTCACATTTGTGGTGAGCCCCCACCACTGCCAGTACAGTGTACTTCCATTTGGGCTCACTACAGCTCTAAGAGTCTTCATAAAAGTGTTCTCAGTAGCAACTCAAGTCAGGCAAGACAGCTTCACCATCTTCCTGCACTTTAATGATTGGCTTCTAACTGGCCGTTCTTGCCTGGATGTTTTAGCATCAGCTTTGTTGCTCCTCCTCCTTTTAGCATCCCTAGGAATCTGTGTAAACATGGAAACATCTACCTTGATTCAGACACAAACCACAGAATTTATAGGAGCGACACTGGATTTTGTCAAGGTGAGGAACTACCTCCCCAAGGATGAATTTCACTCCATGGGCATTCTTAAAGACCCACTTACATTCAACCCTTGAACATAAATTCAGATGTGCGTTGCCCTCCTGTGCCATATGGCACCATGTACTTATGTAACACCATTTGCCAGACTGCAGCTTTGTTGCCTGCAAGCTTGGCTCCAAACAGAATATACACTGAGTACACACAGCATGGTTACCCTAATGACAGTTCCTTCCAAGGTGAGGGCCTCTGCGTCGTGGTGGAGAGATCCTGGACATGTATGCATGGAAGTTCTCTGTGTTCCCCCACACCTGACAAAACAATAATTACAGATGTCTCCCTGGTAGGCTGGGGAGCCCACATAGACGATCATACTGCACATCAATCTTTTGGGACAGAGAAATACACAAAGCTGCAAAGCATTTCTACCAGTCATGCAATCCCAGCACATCCTGATAATGTTGGACAACATAACTACTATTTTCCTTATAAACAACCACGGAGGGGCACGCTCTGTCCCCCTCTGTATGGAAGCGGTCAATTTGTGGAAATCACTGGCAGACAACCTCAGCCAGCATTTTGCCACCAATCATGAGTGGGAGTTGCATGATTCAGTAGTAAACAGCATCTTCACTCAGTGGGGAACCTCCAACTCTGACCTGTTTGCCTGAGGAAGTACAAAATATACTACTTCTGGGGAGCCCAAAGTCATCACTCTAGGGCAATGCTCTCCTCCTGCCTTACAGATCATTTCAGTTATGCCTTCCCTTCCATCCCACTAATATCTCAAATTCTACAGAAAATTTGACTAGACAGGGCACATGTCATCTTTATTGCCCCTCGATGGCCCAGTTTTGGTTTCAAAGCCTCCTACAAACGTCATCCCATCCACTTATAAGCATTCAAGCCTTTCTGGATCTCTTGACCTAGAAAGGTGGCAGGGATCAGGCATCCCACCCCAGATGCTCTTCATTGCATAGCTTGCTATTTGGATGGACGTCACACCTAGAGCACTCTCGCTCTGAAGCCATACAAGTCATCCTTAACAATAGCAGGAATGTCTCCACCAGGAAATGTAGTCAAGTGGAGACATTTCTCTGTCAGGGTCCTTCAGTACTACAGATCTCTAGAGATGGTGGATATTTCCACTTTTTGGACTGTCTTCTTATCCAAAAGATGACATGTCTTTCCCTTAGCTTGCTACATGTTTATCTGGCGACAGTTTACTGTGTTTCACCCTCCAATGGATTGTTACTTGGTTTTTACCCAATCAGTAACAGTCAGGTTTTTGAAGAGCCTGATCAAAACCTTTTTCCCAGTACAGAAATCAGTCCATCACTGAGTTCTTAATTTATTGCTCTCCATAGTCATTAAGCCATCCTTCAAACTGCTAGCTACGTATTCTGTCTCTCTCGAGGTCGCCTTCCTTGTTGCCATCATCTCAGCCAGAAGGATAGGTGAACTTGGAGCACTAATGACCAATAATCCATACCCTATAGCGTGGGCTACACTACAGAGTTAGGCTGATGCAAGGCAGCTTACGTCAACCTAACTGTGAAAGTGTCTCCACTAAAATTTTGCTTCCATTGATGTAACTGCCCCACTACGCTGCCTTTAATAACTCCACTTCCATGAGTCATAGAGTCAATGTCAATGTAGGCAGGTCACCGCAGTGTCAGTGTAGACACTGCATTGTTTACATCAACACTTACTGGTTTTTTAAGGTGATACCCTACCTTGTACCCGATTGTACTGTCAGTCACTTCTGGTGAAGATGCACCCCGCCAACACAAGGAGCAAAACGTAGACATGCACAAGCAATGTAATTACTGCAGCAGCTGTATGCCGACGTAAGTTAGGTCAACTTAATTTTGTAATGTAGATATTCCCTATATTTCATAAGGATATGGTCTTGCTATGATTATACCCAAAATTAATTCCTAAAATAGTTTTGGAATTTCACATAATCCAGTCAATCCACATATCTGATTTTTTTCTTGGAGCCCCATGTCTCTAGCAAGGAGAGGAGACTTAATTCCCTTAACATAAGATGAGCATTGGCATTTTACTTGCAGAGAACGAAACAGATTGGAAAGGTACCTTGACTGTTTGTTCCATAGCAGAACAAGTATGAGAACAAGCTATAGCCTTTTAGAGAATTTCTAAGTGGACCTCTGGCTGTATCCTACTCCACTATCAACACAGCTTCCTCCCCTACATGGGATTAAGGTTCACTTTACGAGGGCACAGTAGCATCACTTCAAGAGGCGTCCCTGCTTGATATTTGCCAGGCGGCTACATGGAATTCCATCCACACATTCACGACACATTAAGCCTTGCTTCGGGACTCCTACACTGATGCATCATTTGGGGCAGCAGTTCTACAAGCAGATATACCACCTGTATCTTTGCTCCCTTCTCTCTGAGTGCTGCTTTCTAGTAACCCATGCTGGAATACACACAGGGACCAGCACATGAAGAAGAAAGGGAAGTTAGGTACTTTATTTTAACTGGAGTTCCATACCCACAGTGGAATATGCATACCCACACATCTCAAGGAACTCCAGTTTAAAATAACTTCCCTTTCATCAGCACAGATACAATTGTGATACCAAAAAAAGCCCTCTACCTGATTCTGTTTTACTAATAAGTGAAATATATAATTAAAACTGATACAATGATGTAACAACTCTTCGTAGTTTCAGAGCACTGTAATGCAATAATAGTAGTTCAGTCTCTCAAAGTTTATCCCCCATAAAGAACCACAGAAATGTGGTATTAACGAGAGTTAAATTGGGCTAACTCATGACAACAGCTGAGGAAGTCCATACTTTTTTTTTTTTTAAAACTGTCTACTCAATATAATGGCAAATTCTGTTCAACTTGTGAACAGACTATATACCAATGCAAGGAAAATAATAGAATCATAGAATTCAAGATCAGAAGGGACCATTATGATCATCTAGTCTGACCTCCTGCAAGATGCAGGCCACATAAGCCGATCCACCCACTCCTGAACTAATTCTCTCCCTTGACTCTGCTGTTGAATGCTCCAAATCATGATTTAAAGACTTCAAGTAGCAGATAATCCACCAGCAAGCGACCCCTGCCCCATGCTTCGGAGGAAGGCGAAAAACCTCCAGGGCCACTGCCAATCTACCCTGGAGGAAACATAGCTCTCAGAGCTGTTAAACTGCCAAATACTTGATTATGGGCTATTAACTTTGAAATCTAAAGATTCTAAAATAAGTGTCACCAGCATGGGTAACTCTTTCCTTGCTGATCATTTTAGTAGTCGTGTTCTTGTCACACAGTCCTAACCTACATACTATGCTTCCCTAATTGTCAAAATCACCACCTGTTCTAGCAGTCTAAAACACCCCTATATTTAATATAAAAAACTATGAGGCAACTGTATTGGTTTTTATTCATTTTTATATTTAAATAATTAAAACTCAATTTTTAAAATTTGTCTGAACTGCCACAGTATTTCAATCAGAGTACTACAGGTTCCAGGGACCTTGCCACATAACTAGTTTTGGCTTGCTACAGAGCAGTGTTTTTCAACCTTTTTGATACCAGGAACCAGCTTGCTGCCTTCCTATACTGTGTCTGGGAGATCTCAGACCGGTGCCGATCCACAGATCAGTCGTTGAGAAATACTGCTGTAGAGTACATAGGCCTTGCCTATATCCAGTCACCTGCTGCTTCTCCTCTTGTGTCATGTGCTCTACCAGCTCAGTATCCCTTGACACTCTTCTGATTGACTTTTATACTCAGTTCCACGTCTTCACTCATTCCACCCTAGGTAGATTGAAACAAGCAGATTTTATTAAAAATATATTTTAAAAATACATAAAATGATTGACAATTGTGCTGAGATTTTTTTGGTGAATACAGATTTACTTGGATCAGTCCATTTGAGGATGAACACTGTCTTTTAGGAACGACTTTTTTTTAAATAGTGCATTTTTTAGATGTTTTGCAGCACTCAAATAATGTTGAAGTACAGTTGAACCCTGTTATGTCGCTGGCCTAGGGGTTTGCCAAAAAGCGTCGAGATAACTGATGATCGAGATAAACCCCTATCCACCCCCCCACCCCTGAACTCCCCTGCCCTCTCTCCAACACCCCCTCCCTGCCCCCTTACCGCGGTGCCTGCACGTGGCTGGATCCGGCGAAGCAGCACGGGGACCCGGGGCCGGGCGGCCGTGGACGGGGACCCGGAGCCGGGCAGCCAAAGAAGCGGGACCCGGTAAGCGGGGCCGGGCGGCAGGCGAAGCGGGGACCGGGGAAGCGGGGCCGGGCGGCAGGCGAAGCGGGGACCGGGGAAGCGGGGCCGGGCGGCAGGCGAAGCGGGGAAGGGGGGCCGGGCGGCAGGCGAAGCGGGGAAGCGGGGCCGGGCGGCAGGCGAAGCGGGGAAGCGGGGCCGGGCGGCAGGCGAAGCGGGAAGCCGAGGCAGGGCGGGAAGCGGGCGGGAGGACCGGGAAGCGGGCGGGACCGGGAAGCGGGCCGGGTGGGCGGGCGGCGAGGACCGCGGCGGGACGAGGCGGGGACCGCGAAGCGGGACGGGCGGCGGGCGCGGGCGGGGGGCGGGCGGGCGGCGGGGCAGGTTCGGGGAACCGCGGGGCTGGGGACGCGGGGCTGGGGAGCCGGGGAGCGGGCGGCCGGGGACGTGGGGAGCCGGGCGTCTGGGGAACAGCGCGGCTGGGGAGCCGGGGAGCGGGCGGCTGGGGACACGGTGGGTCGGGGACGCGGGGAGCCGGGCGGCTGGGGAACCGCGCGGCTGGGGAGCCGGGGCTAGGGCAGGAGTCGCGTGGCCGGGGAGGGATGCGGCAGGAGCCGGGCAGGGCCGCCGCCGGAGTTACAGTCGAACCCATTTATCTCGACCTCGGTTAGTGGCAAATTCGGCGCTCTTCTGTGCTCGAGATATTAGGGTTCGGCGAGATTAAAGAATCGACATAACCGATGAGAAACCGATAAGACAAAGAGGGAGTTTGGCGGTTCCACTTCTAAAACGTCGACTTAATAGGATTGGCAAGTTAACCGAGGTCGAGATAAATGGGTTCGACTGTATTACCTTTTCATGTGTTGAATTTGCAAGAAGAAGTAAAACTCAGTTTCCATTTTATGCATCATTCAGCAGTTAGAAATACCATTCAGAAAACACAGAATTGAATATGTATAATGGCACACGTTATAGCAATCTCATAATATATTAGTACTGGTAATGAATGATGTGAAGACAGATAAGTAATTGTCATGGTTTTTCACTTCACTTTTTAAGAGATTCATGTAATATAAGCAAGTTAGTTATTGACAATAAGCTTTAAAAATATTACCTTATTAATCTGGAAATACAAGAATAGAGCGGATTATTATAAATATTTTTATAAGTAGCCAGGTGATGATTGTTAAACATGACAGGCAATGCGTTTCTGGGCATTAGTCTGTCATTGGTGGTAAAACATAATACTGAAACCAATGCTATCCTAAAAAGGTAGTACCTTGTTTAAAGTGCTTAATTAGTATTATGAAATATAACTGAAAGTTACAAATCATGGAAACAGATGTGTATTTACTAGATAATATTAACACAGACGTAGCATCACCGGCAACAAATTGTAAAATTCTATTTTTGGCTGGATTCCTGTGAGAGAAAATACTCAAACTAGTAGAGCCCTAAATGTTACTAGGCAAGCATGGTTATATAGTAAAATTGTCTTTCAGCATGTCAGTTCAGGGTCACATGTCCAGGCAGCTCTCAAGTGTGTCAGTCATACAGACTTCCAGGCTCTTGTGTCTTTGGGGAATTCCTCCTTACTTTGGGAGAGCAAGAAATGTTTTTTCCTATGAACACTTCACAGACTTTCTTGTACCTAAGAATTTCAATCACGCATTACATTATCTTCCAAGTGAATGTGGGACTAACGCTGCAGCCTAACATCCAACCCTGTATATCTGATAAGCCCCCATTTCTGTCTGTTTCATTTCTGCTTGCATATTCACAGGGGTTTAATGATCCTTCATATACATTTTCTATATGGCTTACCCCCCCCCAGCCCTTTTTATTACTTCCTAACCCAGGGGTCAGCACCCTTTCAGAAGTGGTGTGCCAGGTCCTTCATTTATTGACTCTAATTCAAGGTTTCACATGCCAGTAATACATTTTAACCTTTTTAGAAGGTCTCTTTCTATAAGTCTAAAATATATAACTAAACTATTGTTGTATGTAAAGTAAATAAGGTTTCAAAATGTTTAAGAAGCTTCATTTAAAATTAAATTAAAATGCACAGCCCCCCCAGACCACTGGCCAGGACCCCGGGCAGTGTGAATGTCACTGAAAATCAGCTCGTGTGCCGCCTTAGGCACACGTGCCATAGGTTGCCTACCCCTGTTCTAGCCCATCTTTGGAGATACAAGTATGCAAGCAGCTTTACTCCTGAGGGAATTCTGCACCAAAAAATTAAAAATTAAAAACCCTAAAAGGTGCAGTTCTCTTAAATATCTATTTTTCTTGGCCAGAAAATTCCAATAATTTTTTTTAAAAATCAATAAAAATATTACATTTCTGATGGATTTTAAATAGAACACACAGTGTTGCCCTTTCCCGCCAAATACACGTTGTTAAATGTACAGTACTACCTTCTGATCCTGTTTAAGGGTTAAAATAAGACCTACTCCTCTGAGAGCAGCAGCAGCAGCATCTGCTGCTGTAAAATGTGGCAGGCAGCAGTCAAATGTTAACTTTTGTACTAGCATAAATGCAAAAAGGGAAGGAACCGCAGATGGATCATCTTTAACTCTAATAGCTAATAAATATCAATTTTGGGACCACAGCTAGGAAAGACCATTTGAAAAGTAAATGGATGTTATGTTATTCATTACCTTTTCTGACTGAGCATGAAAGTTTTGCCTTGAGAGTACCCTCATTGCAATGGAAACTGCCATGTCTAATACTTCACCCTTAGCTACTGATGCATCCTCCAGAGAAGTGATGAATTTAAAATGGAAATACTTTTTATTAAAGTAAGGAGTTTTACTGTCATCCAGTGATGGTCACCCTAACAAGACCTATGCTGCTTATTGCTTTTTGAGATTCTAGTCATGATACTCAGAAAGGCTTGTTATAAATTCTTAGCTTGCCATCTCAGTATTTTGATTCCCTTGTATCAAAATACAAATCCTGTGTTGTAATCAAGATGACATTCTAAATAATTTGAGTTTTTAAATTTTATTTTGTTACTTACCATCAACTATACATCAAATATTTTAAAAATTGGTAGCAAAAAAGAGAAGGAATTCTTTAAGTTAAAAGGGGTTCCATTTGTCATTTGTTGTGGTCTCTATTTTGACATATATTGTATGCAAAGTCTAAATAGTATGGTAGTCATTAGTCACCTTTTGCACTTTTTCAAGCAAATATGAAGCTATATTCCTCTCTGCTGTTATATAGGTTATAACTGGGAAGGTTTGTGTTTTTTGGCTGTGTTATGCTCCACACTTGAGATAATGATTCAGCCTATTAGCTTTGACAGCTCCAGTAAAAACCACCCCAGAGAAGGGGGCAGAAAGCAGCTGCTAGTAACCAGTTGGGGGTACAGCTCCTGAAAGAGCCATGCTGCTTAGTGAAGGGAGTTGCCAATGGATCTGTGCAGAGGCATCAGGCCTCCATCCACAGGTGTCCCAGGAGCTGCATAGATCTCAAGATACCTGTTGGTTTAGGGAGCCCAAACCCCATTGCTGCTCTATGAGGGGCTAATCTTCTTTCCCTAAAATGGGATGATGATAGGAAACTCTTCAAAGTAAAATTTGTCCCTCTTCTGTACAGAATGAAATTATATGACCTAGAGTAGTTAATAGCATTGTGTAATGCAGAGTACAGCATTAAAATGCTCTATACCTAATGAAAATTTCATAACAAGAAACTTAATTGTGCTGCACTGTTGCTTTGTGGTATATTTTTAGACTTCTGTTATATTTTAAAAATATTAAGTCTAAGGCTTTAACAGATTACATGCTTGACTGCAAAACAGATAATCCTGAGTTTGCCTCTTATTATTGCCACAGAATTATCTCAGGTTTTAGCGGAAAAGCAGTAATGAAAGAAAACCAGGTATCCAGTACATTTTTGTCTCAGACCTTAGACAATACAATTTATTCACCTCTATGGATAAATGTGTGGCTTGAAGGGATTGAAATTAATGACAGTCCATATTCTCCACTATTATAAGAGTCATTTATAAATATATTTAAAAATAAATGGAAATTAAAATATTATAGTATTATTAATACTGAGGGGGAGGAATAATACTGATAAGCTTCCATGGTGTGCACTGCATGTTACTTTCCTCCTGAAGTTAGTTTTTAGTGAAGAAATGAAGGTTCTGTTTGTTTGGGGATGATGTCCTTAATAAGTTTAAAAGTATAAATTGATCTTTTGATATTTTTTTTGAGTAAATAAGTGTGTTTATATAATTTCCATATCACAATATACTGTTAAACTTTCCTTTTAACTACGTAAGTCTTGTAAAGAGCAATACTTTTGTCGTTGTTAGTGCTGTAAATTAATCATAGTTAATGCATTACATTAACGCAAAACAAATTACCTGGCTTAAAAAAATATTCACAATTAATTGCAGTTTTAATCGTACTGTTAAACAATAGAATACCAATTTAAATTTATTATAAATATTTTTGGATTTTTTCTACATTTTCAAATATATTGATTTGAATTACAACACAGAATACAACATGCAGAATGCTCACTTATTTTTTATTTCAAATATTTGCACTGTAAAAAAGATAAACAGAAGAAATGGTATTTTTCAACACCTCATACAAGTACTGTCAGGCAATCTCTTTGTTGTAAAAGTGCAACTTACAAATGTAGATTTTTTGTTTTTTACATAACTGCACTCAAAAACAAAACAGTATAAAATGTTAGTGTCCACAAGTCAAAGCAGGAAGGGGTATGTGAATGTTTAGCATATCTGCTATGTAAATACTTTGCAACATTGGTTACCACAGTACCATGCGAGTGCCTGTTCTCACTTTCATTGTAAATTGTAAATAAGAAGCGGGCAGCATTATCTCCCGTAAATGTAAACTAACTTGTTTGTCTTAGCAATTGGCTGGACAAGAAGTAGGACTGAGTGGACTTGTATGAGGACCCTTGAGGGTCCCATTTTGGGAGAGTCCCAGACCATAGAGGGTCCCAGACCCCAGGCTTCAGCCCAAGCCTGAACATCTACACCAGTTTTATAACCCTGAAGCGCAAGCAACCAAAATTTGGGATTGGGAATCTGGATTCCCATAGTACTGATAATTTATAAGTGTAACAGTTGTAACATTGGAAAAATGCTGCTAACCTTAAATATGTAGCACCTGAAAATTCAACTCATTATGTGTATGCTTGCAATGTGGGAGTTTTCATATCTTCTTTTGAATTTTTAAGTGATCCAATTTTTAAAAGATCCTAAATTTGACTCCCTCCTCCTCCTCCTCCTTGGACCATTTTAGAGTCAAAGTGAGCGAGTTTTATACATGTTCCTACTTTTTCAGTTAAAACATTGCCCTTTTAAGAAAAGAGACAAATCGGTTTGAATTGAAAATATACAAAATTCTACATTATTTCTCATCTGTGTTATTGTGGCACCCAGGAGCCACAGTCATGGACCAGGACTGCATTATGCTAGGCATTGTTAAAACACAACAGAAAGACTATCTCTGCCCTAAAGAGTTCATAATCTGAGTGTAAGACAAAAGATACCAGAAGAATATAGACAGATGGGAAGTACAAGGAAACAATATTGGTCAGCGTGATAGGTAAGGCCCTACCAAATTCATGGCCATGAAAAACACGTCACATACCATGAAATCTGGTCTTTTGTGTACTTTTACCCTAAACTTTACAGATTTCACCAGAGTTTCTCAAACTGGGGGTCCCAACTGAAAAGAGAGATACGGGAGGTTGCAAGGTTATTGTAGGGGGTATTGTGGTATTGGGTGGCCAGAGAATGGCAGTTGTTGGCCAGGGACCCAGCTCTGAAGGCAGCAACCCCACCAGCAGCAGCGCAGAAATAAGGGTGGCAACACCATACCATTTCACCCTTACTTCGTGTGGCTGCCTTCAGATCTGGACAGCCAGAGTGTGGTGGCTGCTGGCTGAGGACCCAGCAATGAAGGCAGCAGCACAGAAGTAAGGGGTAGCAATACAATACCAGGCCATCCTTCTGCACTTCTGCTGGAAGTGGTACTGCCTCCAGAGCTGGGCTCCTGTCCAGCAGCCACTGCTCTCTGGTCACCCAACTCTGAAGGCAGCACCACCAGCAGCAGCAGTGCAGAAGTAAGGGTGGCAATACCATGACCCCCATACAATAACCTTGCGACCTACCCATAGTCCCCTCTTGGGTCAGGACCTCAGTTACAAAACTGTGAAATTTCAGATTTAAATATCTGAAATCATTAAATTTACAATTTTTAAAATCCTAAAACCGTGAAATTGACCAAAATGGACCATGAATTTGATAGGGCCCTAGTGATAGGCCATGCTCTCAGTGCACCAGTAGTGTAACAATCATCAAGTTTTTTGTAGGCCTCTCAGCAACGGAGAGTATGAAGGAGGATATTGATATTTAGTTTGGGGGATGTTTATGGCGAGGGTTAAGGGTGAACATCAGCATGGAAGAAGGCATGAAAGGAGCTAGTTTGAAAATTTCAAAAGTGGGCCGTGGTGACTGTCTTGATGGGTCAGTCAGAGGTGGGAGTTGACATCTCGATAGCAAATGAGAGGTGATAGGTAGGGTGGGGATAAGCCATAAAGAGCCTTGAAAGTGAGGAGAAATAGCTTATGTTTGATATAATAGAGAAGCAGCAGACAGGGAAAGGATACAAATGGAGGAGTGATGTGGTCAAAATGAGGGGCTAGGAAAATGATCTTCACAACAACTTTCTGAATGGATATTAACAGGGTGAGATTGCATTTCTCCAGGCCAGAGAAAAGGATGTTGCAGCAATCGAGACACAAGTTGATAAAAGCTTAGACAAGAGTTTCATCTGTACGGATGGATAGGAAAGGCCATATCTTAGGTCTTGTCTACACAGGCAAGTTTCTGCGCAGTAAAGCAGCTTTCTGCGGTGTAACTCCTGCGGCGTACACTCTGCCAAGCCACTCAGTGCATGGGAACTGTGCAGTTGCAGAGCTGTAAAAAAACCACCCCAACAAGAGGCATAAAGCTTTCTGTGCGAGGGCTACAGCACCGTGGTGCCAGTGTAGACACCCTGGTTGATTAGCGCTGTGATTGGCCTCCGGGAGATGTCCTACAAGGCCTGTTCTTGCCTCTTTGGTCATCAGTTTGAACTGCCCTGCCCTCAGGTGACCAGCAGTGAGCCACACCCCTTAAATTCCTTTGGAATTTTGAAAGTCCCCTTCCTGTTTGCTTGGTGACATGTGCTGTGGTCTCAGCACATCTTTCGAGGTGACTATGCCCGCTCCACACACCCGCTTGGATCAATGCCAAGCTGCTGGACCTCATCAGCGTTTGAGAAGAGGAGGCAGTCCAGTCCCAGCTGCACTCCAGCCGTAGGAATTATGATATTTACAGATAGATTTCACGATGCATGACAGAAAGGGGCCATGATGGGACACACTGCAATGCAGGGTCAAAGTGAAGGAGCTGCGGAACGCATACCACAAGGTGTGGGAGGCAAACCACTGCTGCACCCACGAGCTGCCAGTTCTTGAAGAGCTGGACGCAATACTTGGTGGCGACCCCAGGTCCACAGTGAAGGCCACTTCAGTGGCTCGTGTGCCAGTCAAGAGTGGACCAAGCCAGGAGGAGGAAATCTTGGATGAGGATGTGGAGGGGGGAGGGAGACCCAGAAGCAGAGGATGACTCGGAGGTTAGAGATGCATGCTGCCAGGAGCTCTTCTCTACCCCGGAGGAGGCTAGCCAGTCACAGCTGTCAGACCTTGGCGAAGCGCAAACAAGAGAGGAGGCCCCTGGTAAGTGGCTTTGATTTTGGGAATGGCTGAAGTGAGTTGTTGGGGACAGGAGGGTTGCATAAAGCAGGCTTGTGTCTGTATGATGAACGTACCACCACATGCCTAGTCTGAGCTGCGGAACAGGGTGTTGATTGACTCCCTCACATCACGGGAATCTGCCTCCGAGATCTCCCTCTCATGGAGGTACTGGGCAATCTGCTGCCGCAGGCTCTTTGGCAGAGCTGCTTTGTTTCTTGCCCCATTAAGGGTAACTTTCCCTCTCCCATCACTGGGGGTGAGGGATCGTTGCTGCACACAGGCAAGCTGCATAAAGGCCGGGGCGGAAGCCGCAGTCTTGAAGAACACTCTCCCTTGATTCCCTCCTTACCCTCAGCAGCAAGATATCTTCCATAATGAACACAGCTTGTGGAAAATGTGGGAACAGTAATGATTATAAGGGCCCCTCTCCCACAGGTCTGGCTCTCCCCAAGAGCCACATGCCCAGTGTACAGTAGAGTCCTGGAACACCTTCCTAGGAAAGTGCTAGTGGTGGTGTCAGATGTTTGACTGCATGTGTGTGTTTTCCCTGTGTGCTGTTCTAGCTCTGTGCAGACAACTGGCACAGCAGACCTTGAGTGAACCGCCCAATGACCAGAAGATTCATTAAGGTGCAAAGGCTCCCAGCCAGGTTTATTGTCAACGAAGCACAATAATAGCACCTGTGGCAGACTCTATGAGGAGACTAAGACATGTATGCCCATGACAACAGACTCAGCTCAGTAAATGGCGGGATTTTCCATTTCCTCCCCCCTCCTCCCCCCCGGCTGGACAAAGATACTCCCTCTCTGATACACCTTTATACCCTGATTCAAACAAGTTATGTACTGCCTCTGACATAGTTACTGCTCCCTGAAGAGGCTAGTTATCACTCATCACCTTGAACATGTTGGTTCAATCTAAACATCTCTATTATGTGCTGTCATCCTAACCTTATCTGTTAGGAAGGCTCAGTGTGTTCCTGTTATCCTTGAGGAATGTTTTTGTACCATCCTTGATATCAGGATGTTCTGGTACCACTTGATATTGGAGTGTGTTTGTGTGAGTACTCTGTGCTTAGCACTTCTTAGGAATGTGTATTTCTGCAATATCAGCACTGTTCTTGACAGATTCTGTGAGCAGGTCCTGCCTCATACTAGGCCTCTGATACAAGAGCTTATGTCTCAGACTCTCTTCCTACTACATTCCCCCGCTTTTTATCTTTTTATGGGGAGGATGTTTATCTATTGTCCCAGAAAAGCATAATGCATGGACTGAAGATGACCCAGTGGGCTAAAAATTATTTCGCCATGGTTATTTGCCTGACAAAGTGGTCAGGATGAAGTGCTGAATCCAGGGTTTTCCCCCATAATATGCCGTCTGAAGGGAAAAGCAATCATACAGATATGGTTCAAGGTATTTCCCCCTTCCATCCTGGGGAATTCTATAATGCTTTGAGCACCTTGGGAGGAGTTGATGATGTTAGCAGTAAAGTTGACGGACTCCTGGGTAATAGTTTTCAGAGTACTGACCACCACAATAACCCTGAATAGTTTCCTCCCCACTGTAGTAGGAAGAGAGCTTGAGATACAAGCCCTCGTATTAGAGGTCTGGTATGAGGCAGGACCTGCTTACTGAATTTGGCAAGAACAGGCTGATATTGCAAGAATACACATTCCTAAGAAGTGCTAAGCACAGAGTACTTATGCAAATATATTTTGATATTAAGTGGCTCAATCCTCTGTGCTAAGATATTTTAGTAGTAAGTTACACAGGGAAGGGGCAGTCTTCTCCCTTAATGTCATGTTTCCTGAAGGTAGTGATCTTGCTCTACCCTCTACTTAGTTCCTTGGTGCCTTTAAGGAGTATGAACCTGGTTACTCTCAGTTTTACAAACCTCTCTTTGAACTTCTCCACTCTGTAGATTTGCAGTTCTTTGCCCCGAGGGTAAGTTTCTGGGGAGCAATCATCTCAGCCAGAAGAAGAGTTCTCTGTGCCTTTCTGTAGTTCTGTGTATTTGGCCTTCCATAGGGACAGGGTTGTCCTCTGTTCTAGTTTTTGCCAAAAGTCCTGTCCTCATTTAAACAAGATACTTCCATTCTGAATTTTTCAATTCTAAACAAAGGGAAACATCGTGAATCCCTGAGTTAGGTCCCTAAAGGTATTTTTGGGTAAGAAACCTTAAAGAGAATAGTATCAGAGGGGTAGCCGTGTTAGTCTGGTTCTGTAGAAGCAGCAAAGAATCCTGTGGCACCTTATAGACTAACAGATGTTTTGCAGCATGAGCTTTCGTGGGTGAATACATCCGAAGAAGTGTACATTCTTGCATCCGAAGAAGTGGGTATTCACCCACGAAAGCTCATGCTGCAAAACATCTGTTAGTCTATAAGGTGCCACAGGATTCTTTGCTTCTTAAAGAGAATGGATCCCCTGTTCCGTTTACTTCAAGGACTCAAGTATTTACTTGATGGTCAAATAAATCAGGTCTGCTATCAAGTAGACATCCAAAGTGGCTGAAATTCCCTGTCCAAAGATCCTTTACTCCACTAGATCCATGGCCAGCTTCTTCACTAGAGAGGGGATGTTATATCCATAGACCAGCTTTGCACAGATGTCACGTGTTCCTTGCATTTTTTTCAGAGCATTGCAGTCTGAATGTGCAGGTGTCTGTGGGTGTAACCTTTGACCACAAAGTACCTCCGTCTGGGCTCCTCATAGAATTTCTGCTCTCCCTCTGGTGGAGTGATGCATTGGGGTTAGACATTCTCATTCCCTTCTTCTGCACTCCCTCTTCTGTATCCACCTCTGGAGTCTTATTTTTTCCTTGAATATTTACTCATAGGGTACTGCTACAAAGAACTCAGCATCTGCACCATTGTGGCCTCAGCTACAGACAAGCATATTATATTCCCACTTACCAGTTCATTTGCTTTCTGTAATTTGATCAAGACAACATAGACTCCTACATCTCTAGGATTTCTATACTCTGACAACAAACTTGCCACCTTAGGTAGGGAGGTCGAGTAGGCCAAGATTATATTTTCTATCAGAAGGAATTAAAACTGAGAAACAGAGGATGGAGCCTTAGAGAATATGAAAATCCTGCCTGTCAGAGTGAGTGAGGAGGGAGCAACTCAATTTCTGTCTTGATTGAACCACAGAAATAAAATTAGCTAGTATGTGGGAACACAATTTGCCTAATGGATTTTTTTGGGTTTTGATAATTAAACAATTGAAGAGACAGCATGTCTAGTTGTTTACAAGTAGGCAGGCACACCTCAGTTCTGATCCTGGACTCTTTCTCTGATTTGTTGATTTGATGTGTGCCCTTTGCTAAGTCACTTATACTAATATACAAATACAGAGGTTAATACTTAGATAAGAAGGGTGTTAAGATTAATATATGGGAATACTACGACATTAGAATTTTAATTATTGATAATGTCTATTAAGACTTTAATTTTGTGATATTTCAAATGGAAGATCAGTGTCAAGTTTTTAAAAAACTGTTGATGATTGAGTGATATCACACTCAGGTTTACCACCTTTGGAGGGTTTTAATTGTGCATAAAAGGGCAAATTTTAATCCTAGTACCTACTGTAATTAACAGGAATTGAGCTGTGCATTGAGCAGATGCATGCAGGGAGGGTGGGGAGGAGGGATCCTCAGGGTTCAGGGCAATTTGCAGGAATGGGATGGCTTGCAGGTTCCAGAGCCATCAACAACTGTATGTAAATATCCATGTACATGTATACTTGGATATTTGCGTTCCAGGGGAAATCCTGCATCTTCCTCCATTACTGCAGAGGGCTTTTTCCGGCAAGGGGAGAAGCTTGGAGGGGATCAAATAACCCAACATACAATTATACAAACTGATAGGTTGGGGCATGCACACATTGCCACAGACGTAGCCTCAGCACCCACAGGATCCAGTTGAGTCCTCCTCCTCCTTCCCCTTCCCCAGCTCATTTTAGACTGCAATAATCTCTGCAGAAAGGCTCTCTCCAGGCTGCAGAGATGCTGTGCCTACCATGTGGCTAGAGTAGTTTCCACAGCCCCTTGCATATGGATCACTACTAGGGGAAGGACCAGAGAATCTGCATTGTGGTAGGTCCTCTGGCCCCACTGCACCCATTTGCTGGCTCACTATACTCTGCTCCTTGCATTGCTGTTAAGGAAGCTTCCACACAGCAGGTCTCTGCACCCTGTGAGGTGTGTGCATCCACTGCAAAGCCTTCCTGCAGCATGTGTAGTGGAGCCATACTGTTTCCGCTGCCTGGGGACCCATTATGACTGCAGAAGAAAGGGCAAGATTAGCCTCAGAGGCCAGATTTCTAAGCATGTATATAAGTAGATAGCCACACAAGCCTTGAACAGTTCTTGGCGTTGTGGAACCTTGGCAAGTTATCCTCCCCTGTAAATGCTACTGAATCGTTGCATCCCTTCCCCCGACTACCTTTCAGAAGTCCTTTTAAGGGAATCCATTAGGCACTGTGATGGTTCTTACTGAGCCCTCATGTCACCACTTCTGTGTATAAGGCAGTCTGGAACTGTACAGTGATAGTTGAAATAAATTGAGAGTTAGCAAATTGCAACATTTTATAACTTGGTGGTCATCTAAAAATATAAGACAAATATGGATCCCATGTTGGGCTTGTATATGTGCTTATAATTATGATTCTCTATAATTATTTGATTGGCCTAATTATGAACATTTTTATATTTATAGAATGAAATCATTATAAGGTACATTTTATATATTTTTAACAAAATTAATATTTTAAACCTTTAAATAATCACATGGTTGCACATCAGCACCTTTTAGTTTTCCTTTGGAGTATTTTTTTCTGATTGTATTTATTAACTCCTCTTTTTCACGAAAATGTGAAGTAAATGTAAAAAACACAAGCAACATTATATTGGGGATTTTACACATACTAAAATCAGGCAATTTAAAGTTGTGGTTCTCATAGCAACTGTAACTGTGCCACATTTCATATACATTTTAAGGCATAAAGGTTAGTATCCCTCTGTGGTAATGCAAAATTCAGTTATGCACAAGGGAGGGAAAGAGACTCAGCTGCTGTGTATACTATAATTTTCAACTGCCTGTCTTTTGTTGTATTAAAGTTTCAAATATGACATAGCAATAGCTCTTTCTCCTTCAAGAGCGCGTTTTCATGCAGTGCATTCTGAGTTGGGTCACTTTCCACAGGAGTCTGAAGACAGTCTGAGGCAGGGGTCAGCAACCTCTGGCACACGGCTCACCAGGGTAAGCACCCTGGCGGGCTGGGCCAGTTTGCTTACCTGGCGCATCGGCAGGTTTAGTCGATCGCAGCTCCCACTCACCCCGCGCCGCTTTCTGCAGCCCCCATTGGCCTGGGATGGCGAACTGCCAGTGGGAGCCACGATCGGCTGAACCTGCCGACACGGCAGGTAAACAACCTGGCCCGGCCCGCCAGGGTGCTTACCCTGGCGAGCCGCATGCCAGAGTTTGCCGACCCCTGGTCTAAGGCCATGTCTACACTATTGGCTAAATCGGCACTGCTGCAATTGATGCAGCTGTGTCGATTTAGCGGGTCTGGTGAAGATACGCTAAGTTGATGGAGAGCGCTCTCCTGACGATGTCAGTACTCCACTTCCCTGAGAGGTGGAAGCTGTGTCGATGGGAGAGCATGTCCTGTCAATATAGTACAGTGTAGACACCATTGTAAGTCAACCTAAGTTAGTGTAGACCAGCCCTTAAATTTCAAGGGCTCCTCACGTGATTAGACCCTCCCACTGATTCTATTCCAGGATGTTCTGCCTCCCGATAGCAACACAAGGCAGCCAGAGGACTCCTGTTTTGTCAATCACTATTTTTTTCCCTTAACCCAATTTCGAGAACATTTTGTTACTATATTAACTTTTTCTCCCTTATTTGTTTCCCTATGTCTTCAGTCTGCACTACTAGGAAACATGGGCTATATCTACACTACGGATCTTTCAGTGGCACAGCTGTACCGTCTCCCATGTAGCCACTCTTTGCTTGCAGGAAAGAGTTCTCCTGCCAGGATAATTAAACCACCTGTTTAATAAGCAGTGTTAGCTATGTCAATGCCAGTGGGAGGCTCTCCTGCTGACACAGCACTGTTCACATCAGTGCTTTGTCAGTGAAACTTATGTTGGTCAGGGCGCATTTTTTTCACACTCCTGACCAGCAAAAGTTTTACTGACAAAAGTATTAGTGTAGACATAGCCTTAGTCTCCAGCTCCAAGGTTGAACTGCAAGGAGCCCATATGCTGCAGATTGTGAAGGCAGAAGAGAACAGTGAAGGACTGTAATGTCTTTTCCTGTCCTCCCCATTGTCTTGTAGGCAAATTGGCAGATAGCTGGAGCCTGCCAGTTATTTTGTTCTTACGTGAACAATATTTTATGGTGGAGGGGAAATAGTGTTTTACAGCATACAGTAAACTGTTCATTTGGTTTGTTCTACTGGCATTTTTTCTCTTTTTCTCAGATAAATAAAAATTCTATCCTTGATTTGTCAATTGTTTCTTTTTAGCAGTGGGAAAAGGAATGCCAGGGAATATTTCAATCAGAGAGCTGAAATTATAGTTGTGCTGTGTGAGAGTAAGTAATGGAGAAGTTTTATATGAATGAAATTCTGATTAAATAATGTATCTCATTTTTCTAGCATAAACACAGTCCTAGGAAAAAAAGATCAAGCAATAAAATAGATGGGGAAGTACAGTATGTGGAAATCTCATTTCTGCCACCTTCTATCTCTTACATTTCTCTGTTGAAATAAGCCACACATTTCATGTGTTGTTATTGAATCTTTAATGCTGATGCTTTGATAATATTGGCCCTCAGAATGAATTTTTTCCTTCATGCAAATCATTGTTACAGTGCTAGAGCACTGGAAAATAACTTTTTTATGGCATGGCAAAAGAGGAAGTAATATTCATACTCTATAGATTTATGGATTTGCTGCAGATGTCTTTGATGCTTTTGAAGGGCTTGTTAAGATAATTTTTATTTTTTAACATGTTCCACAATTTAAGTTTGATGAATGTATTGCAGTGTTAGACTGTTAATGTCCACTGGTCCTTCAAGTAATAGTTATATTTTAAGTTAAAGTTGCTTCAGTATCTGCTTCTCAATAACATAAACTGTACATTTTTCACTTACACAGTAAGTAAAATGCTTGGATTTTTATTATTTAATATGTTAGTATTAGGCATAACTAAATTTGACACATAATCTATTGTTCTTTAAGTGACCATCCACATGGATTCCACTCTTGTGCAGAGCAGGTCTCCATACATGCGAGACCTGATTCTTCTGGCTAGCAGCATCCATTTTAGTCGGATATTTTAAGGGGGTTAGGGAGGGTTAACTAGACCACCCTTTCTCCCATACAGGCGCTCTAGCAGTATGTCAGAAGCTAGGTTCTGAGGGTTTGGAATCTGCTTCTTGAGTGAAGGTTTAATGCTGCTTAATGACTGGCACTCCAATTGCCTCTTTTGTTTAGAAGAAGGACGTATTCCTCAGCAGTGTTCCATATGTCTGTCCTCCTGTAAGCAGACTCAATAAGGCCTGCCTAAAATTATTCCTCTTGGAGTACTCCTTGGCTTCAGCGGTTGAAGAGCAGCCAATGGGCTGACAAAGATCACTGTCACAGTAGTACCAACCATTAAAGAGAGCACCAACAGTACCCACCAAATCGCTGCACCGTTTCTCTTAATACCCGCCTTCTCAGTACTTGGCACTTTGGTATCAGTCACCTTGGAAATGTGTTCCTTGGTACCCAAAGCTTCTCTGCCTAGTGTTGTAATACACAGGGGAAATAAAATACAGAATTATTTAACTGGAACTGGTACTCTCCTCAAGAGGTTGAAGATGGCGATAGCTAATCAATGAGTTACAGACTCAGCAGTGCAGCAAACAAAGGAAATATGTCTGGTACTGACTTCATCCCTCTGCCAGTTAGGTAGGATACAACAGATCCAGGCACTCTATTCTAGTCTCTCTCTCTCTCTCTCTCTCTCTCTCTCTCAACTTCACCCATCACCATAGTATCTGAGAGCCTTCCAGTTGTACCTTAAGGAACATGACTAACATCTGTCATGTATTTGTTCTCTAATCCTCTCCCCAGGAGGGCCTGATAGGATAGTCCCATCTTTTGAGGAGTGTGTACTCCTTTTTCCTCATTCTCTTCAAGGCGCAGGAGGGAGTCATCTCCTACACACAGGTCGGGATTCTAGGGAGGAATCCATCTTCAGAAAACAACCTGGGGCTCATAGAGGCATCTCTCCTAGTATCCTCCTTTGTGTCCCCTACCCTAGTACCATCTACTATCAGCTGTAGCTCTACTGGACAGCCGAGATATGCAAACATATTCATGCAAGCCTGCATTTTCTCCCCATTTTCAAGGATTACAACCTCCTCTTCAGAGAGGGCAGTACAGACCAATCCAGCCAGTGCAGACTATGATTTTAGAATGGAATGGGGAAGAAAGTGAGGAGGAGCAACACTTGCTAGGAGAAGAACTATTTGTCTCCATTTTAATTTCTTCCTTGTACCTCAGTGAGGCAGTAAATCCCTGAATGTCTTCCTCAGTTGACATCTTCAAGTTATTCCAGGATCTTATCAAGAGACTTTGGATATACTTGTAGAAGTTGTGTGAGAGAAATTGTACACAGCCCTAGATATCGTACACCCTTCCTTCCTAGAAGACTTACTGTGGCACTAAATGAGAGGTTGTTGGAACCTGTAAAAGACTTGTGGCACATGCCAGAATTGATATAGACCACATCTAAGCAAGCTAATAGGAAGTACCAAGTCTCTTCCATGGGATTTGGATGCTTTCTATTCTAGCCCAGTACCAGGAGCTCCTGTAGTATCTGCTGTCTGATAGTTCAAAGCAGCAGGGGCCTGCCAAATACACACCCATGGAGAAAGACCCAAAGAATCTCTACCTATTTGGATACAAAGGCTGCTCGTGTGCCAGCCTCCAGATATGTGGCTGACTACCAAGCCGCCTTCTCTAACTATGACTGTCTGAATTAGGACCAACTGTCTTAGTTTGTGAACTAGGTACCACAGGAACATTGAGAGGAACTAAAACTGGTCATAACTGATACTTCCCTTCAGACTGTGCTGGATAGGTCCAATACAGATGTTTGTACTGTAGCCACATGTGTAGTGATGAGAAAATCTTCCTAGCTTCAGTCCTTAAAGATTCTCAGGGAGGTCCAAACTACAACGGAGAACCTTCCCTTTGAGGGTAATTAACTTTTTTTAATTCTAAAACAACCTGTCTTATTTGTTGAGGACTTCCGGACAACTCTGTATTATTTGGGCCTGTACATTCCAGCCCCAAGAAAGAAACAAGTGAGACCACCTGCTTCCTTAAAGCAGCATCCCTCTTCCCAGTACTATTTTCAGCCTCAGAGGGTAGAGGAGATTCAAACCTTCATGGCAGTTCCTTATACATTGTTTCATAAAGCTTGGGTTACTCTCAGGCCTTATTTCAAGTTTCTGCCCACGGTTGTTTGTGTTCCATATGAATCAATTTATTCTACTCCCAGTTTTCTTCCCGAATCCATTCTCAACTCCAGGGGAAGTTAAACTTCATATGCTTGTTATAATGAGCGTTTTCTATTGATTGATAGGTATTATTATTTTGTTTATATTTCAGTAGTATTTGCAGCCTCAATTAGTAATTGGTGCCTAGTCTACATTATAATAATTGTTTTAAATTTTCCAGTGCAATAGTCATGTCTCTTTAATGTTCTTTGAATATTGTCCTTCAAAAATGGCCATACGATACCTCTTCCTATTATGTAACCGTAGTTATTTAAAGGGGCATTCCCTGTTTTTTAAACATTGCTGAGACTAGTATTATGAAATAAACTGCATTGTTTGCAACCCATGTATTTACACACTGAGAATCTGAAAACTGACTTGCATGATTTTTAGAGTCCAAGTTGAGAAAAATTTATAATGTAAATAAACAGTGAAAAGAAAATTAGATTGCTAAAACTGCGTTATTAAAACTCAGAGGACTTAATGGTAAAATAGGCAAATAAATTTGTTTACGTATGACTTAAATATTGGGCTTTCTGTTTGCCATTTTTTAAAGTAAATGTTTACAATCAAGAACTTGTGAACATATTTTACTATCTAATATCATTACTCTTGTTCACCCTCTCTCTTATTGTTTGTTGCATCTTCTCTTAAACTAGACTGTAAATTCTAAAAGTCAAGGAATGTATCGCATGGTACGTTTGTATAAGGCCCCTTACAATAATCTTAACAGGATCCCTGGGCATTGCCACAGAACATATAATAATTTGATATTTCCCTTTTAAAATAGTCTCCACAGGGCAGTGGGAAAACGTAGATGAAAAGTTATTGTTTAGAGAAAATAACACTATTACTAGGCTAATTTAAAAGGGTACAATAGACACAGCAACTGAAACAAGTTAAGGGGAAAATATATTCAGAGCCAATATTGAAATAAAATAAGGGAATAAAATAAACTTAATTGAGCGTGAACAGTGTTAATCTTATTTATCATTAGGGCCTACCAAATTCATGGTCCATTCTGGTCAATTTCACATCCAAAGGATTTGAAAATTGGTCAATTTCATGTTTTCAGATGTTTACATCTGAAATTTCAGGGGTTGTAATCGTGGGGGTCCTGACCCAAAAAGGAGTTGGGGGGTGGGTTGCAAACCTGTTGTAGGGGGATTGTGGGATTGCCACCCTCATGTCTGTGCTGTCTTCAGAGCTGGGCTTTGAATGCAGCAGCCGTGGAGCTCCCTGGTTCCAGGAGGTGGAGGTGGTCTGATCACCCCCATGGTGCTGGGAGCACCCCAGCTAGATGCTCCATGCTGACCTTCAATTAATGACATTCGAAACCATTTGAACTTTTTTTTTTACTTGCTTTTGTTAACTTAAAGCAGTGGTTCTCAAGTTTGAGGCTACCAATTGAGATCCCTACCTTACAAAACTGCCTCAGATGCTCATATCTACCGATCAGTAAGTTGAGCCCTGACTGTGATTTGCTGCTGTAAAGTGTCAATCAAAAAATCCTGTTAAATTCTTTACCGTTCTTTTTATTTTTATCGAAACAAGCTAATAATTGCATCTGGAAGGGGGACAGTTCCCTGTACAATGATCTCTCTCCCCTCCCCTCCAACCCCCCTGCGGCTGTGAAGCAATGGGGTCAGAAAGCGAGTGATGAGGAGGGGGTGTGGAGCTATCTGTAGCTGGGAGAGGTATCCAAGAGCAGCCATGCAGGAAAAGAGGAAGTCCTGTCCCTCCCCAGCCCAGCCTGGGGTGCTCCCAGCAGCACAGGGGAAATTGAACCCACCTCCATCTCCAGAAGCCTCCTCCAGCTAAAGGAACCTTTGGGACTGCTGCCCAGCCCCGGAGCTTCCTGCAACAGGGGGAGGTTCCCAGAGATGGGTCTGATCTCCCCCCGAGAAGCTGTGCAGAGAAAGGACAAGTCCTGTTCCTCCCCAGCCCATCTGAGACACTCCCAGTAGCACAGGGAGTTTGGATTTCACAGTGCTTATTTCATGGTCCAGGACACTTTTTCATGGCCATTAAATTGGTAGGGCCCTATTTATCGTCCTTTATAATTTTATTATTCTAGTCTAATGGTTTTATTCTGTACAGCCACATCTGCAGTTTGACATGATGTAGTCTTTTGGCCAGGAGAGACCATTTTGATGAGGTTTCTAGCCCTTCAGTGCAATAACCAGAGAAGTCTTTGCTTCTGCTCTCAGCGAAGGATACTCCTAGACTGATTCCTTTCTTATTCTACACAAAATACTTTATAGAATCTGCATCTTAAGTTTTTTGTATAAAATGTAGCCAGCACATAAAGTTCCATGAAACCCATCCATTCAACTTCATATTATTTGCCTACCAAGTTCAGTGTAAGAAAGTTGTTAATTTCTTAATATATGATGTAATGTGTATTCAGCTGTCACATATTCTTTCCTTTTTTTCTAAATGATGTAAAATTTGATGCAAAACAATCTGTAGGCGGTCCAGAAATGTCAACCATATTTTATAATATTTTTACGTATTTGTCTACTTTTGGGAACATGCCTTTCTCCACAGTCACATATTAACAATAATGTCCATGCTTTAATTTGGTATAGTTTCACAACATCATAATCCTGAATCCTGCTAGAAGTAAAAATAACAATTGATTTGTTGGCATGTTTTCTGTAAGATGTAGCCTGCACACTCGTATGTCTACCCATATAGCAGTTATTAGAAAATCAGTTATTAAATGTGTGTGTGTGTGGGGGGGTGTTAAATGTTTATGCCGCATGATTTTGTTATATGCCTTCTTCCAACTTCCATCATCTTCCAGGATTATCTAATTTGGACCTTAATCCTAGAAACACATTTGTGTATGCACAGCTTTACTCAGATGAGTAAATTTATGCATGTATATAAATATTGATAAGTTCCAGGGCAATTCCAGATTATAAGTTCTGGACAAGTCATGAACCATGTTATTTTGTGGCTGTCAAGTACAATGTATACCGCTACTTCTATAGAAATAAATCTCTCTCATTCTAAAAAAAAAAGATACCTAACATCATCTTTTTTTCTTCATGTGAAGAATGTATTCCATATTTTGAATAAATATGGCATTGTAAGTAACTTCAAGCATTATCAAATGAGTAGTTCAAATTAATGTATTTGATAGCTCTCGTGTTGAGTAGCCCAAAACTTTTGGGAGGTAGATGTAGGATAACTATTAAATTCCCATTCATAATACTATAGTGCTGGTGAGTGTTGGACTAAAATTGTGAAAATGCTAGCAAAACTGTATTCCATTAAACTGATTAAGATGCCATTGTGGAAGTCTTAAAACTGTATTTAAAATGTTCAGTTCTTAATTATATTGATATAATGTACTTTTAAAATTAGAAAAGTCCTTTCAGAATTTGTGGATCTGAGATATTGTATTTCAGAGATTTGCTTCCAGCACTGAGTATCTTTTTAACCAATGACAATTTAAGTTATTTGATTTATATATTCATATTTTACAATTATTAAATTCTTGTTTTAATAAAGGTTTCTATTTTAAAACTTGAATCCATTGTCTTTTTAAGATGGTCCTCCTGAAGCACCTGTTACAAATGGAAGCACCACTACCGTAACAACACTGAACGATGACTTGGATATCTTTGGCCCAATGATCTCTAATCCTTTGCCAGCAGCTTCTGCACCTCCTGCTCAGGTAAACTTCAGAAAGGTGCATTTGCGTGTTGTTTTCCTCTTTATTGAATTTTGTTTTGAAAAATGCCAGACCAACCATTTAGACTGAAATCATCTAGCTTTTATAGGTACAGATATAGCATCAGGGCAAGCTTTCCCTTACTGCCTTACCAACATCTTAACCAGAACTAGAGAGATCAACAATACACAGTGAGAGAGATTAGTTTTTCTCTAAACCCATTCAATCTTTGGCCTCTCTGAGATTGCCCAGGAAGCTGTGGGTTGTCCCAGTTCTTCTTGCACTAAGAACTAGACAAAGAACACCATCTGATGACATGTAGACAACTAAGCTGTCACCAGATGTCAACAACTTGTGATCACAGAGCATCTGCTGAGATAGATGTAAAAAGCAATATCATTCACCAATCTGCTGACTATTTTCCCGATTTTGGAAGGGAAAGAATGGATACGACTCTAATGGGGTTTTTTCTTACTATTTAAATGTAGTCTGTTACTGGTTGGGGATGTTTTGATTTTTAATGTGGCTTTATAGATTAATTTGAAACATACTTTTTATGATTTTTTTTTATATATGCACAATTTTCTGTAAAATATTTCTTTAAATTGATGGATCTTTGACTTTGGGGGCTAATTACATTAGCTGGCAGCAGGAGAAGGCTGTTATCACAGAGTGGGGATGAATTGCTGGATCTGGGAGGGAACCAAGCCTGGCCCAACTGTCTACTGCACCCCTCTCCTGCCCCAAAATAAGGAGTCCCCCCATGTGGGAATCCCAGGTTGTGTGGAGGCAATGGGATATCAAGGCCGTATGTTGAGTTTGTGTGGGGGGTAGGATAGCAGTTACGGAGAGAGCCTAACTTAATTTCTCCTCCCTGCCCCCCCTGGGAGATGAGTGAGCTTCTGCCCCACGTGGTGCCCTTCAGAGAATGGGATGCTGGGGTCAGTGTCTGCTGCTGCTCTGACAGCAGCATGGGCTCGACTCTTTAAAATGTTCAGTAGTTTTGACATGTTGCAAAAATTTTCCCGAGGAAAAGAAGTGAGGGAAGGGAAATGGTGATTTTTAGCATGTCTCAGCTAATCTCAGAGGAATGGAACAAAGAAAAGGAGGTTCCCTGCTGAATATCAGAGGCCTGCTGCAAACAATGGAAGTGTTCATATTTCTCAAAGAAAAGGTTGTGAGAATACTGTAAGGGAGAGTGTCAGGCAGCCTAAATAGAGGGTAGCTACTAGCTCCACATATAATATTGCTTTCTGTGACCCTTGCTTGTTCAACGACCTATACAATATGTTTCTCCTTCTCTAGGAGTCCTAGGCTGGTTTTGTGTTCCTTCTCAGGGTATGTTTACACTACCTGCCAGATCAGCAGGCAGCGATCGATCCAACGGGGGTCTATTTATCACGTATAGTCTCGACACGATAAATTCATCCCCAAGCGCTCTCCCATTGACTCCTATACTCCACCGCCGCGAGAGGCACAGGTGGAGTCGACGGGAGAGCGGCAGCAGTCAACTCACTGCAGTTCACTGCAGTGAGTTGGTCTAAGTACGTCGACTTCTGCTACTTTATGTAATTTTTACAGCCTTATCAAAGGACAGAATTGTATCCATAGAACCCACAAATAATGATGGAGTCATCCTTGAAATATGACTTAGGCAACAGCCTCAGTCCTTTTAAGCTTCCACTGCTTCATTATGCTAGTCAAGAGCCTTACTAGCCTGCTAAAAAGACTTTTTTTCAACCAAAGAATAAGAATATTTGTGCTGCATAAAAGATCCTTTTCTGCCTCCATAGCAGCCCACGTTATTGGACTCCTTACACTTAAAATGTATGTTACGTAGTGTGGCAGAGCTCTGACCTTGCTCCTGTGGGTCCTGCGCTTCTAGGTGGTTTATGCTTAGCCTCAGTGGCTCACTGTGACCCTCCACGTAGCCCTTCTCTCTCTAGGGCCAGGGTTACAGTCTACTGAGCCCTTTTCATCATAGGCTGCAAGGAGGTTGGTGAGAGAACTCCCACAGTCTCTGTTCAGCCTCCTGTCCTGACAGGGACCTGACTTCCCCTTCCAGGAACTGTTCCTGTAGTGGTGGGTTGGGGGGGAACCCGGGCCCGCCCTCTACTCCGGGTTCCAGCCCAGGGACCCTAATGGTAGCAGTTGTTGGTAGCCAACCTTTCACTGCCAGAGTTGCTACATTTCCCTGGGCCACTTCCCCACAGCTCTCCTGCTTCTCCCTTCTTCACCCTTACCTTAGGGCTCCTTTAACGATGGTTTTAGGGTGTCTTCAGTAACCAGCCCTTCAACCGCACTTCCTCTCCTCTGGCTCCCTGGCTCCTCTGCCTGACTGGAGTGAGCCCTTTTTATAGAAACAGCAGGGCCTTAGAGTCAGGTGGTCACATTAACTGAATGGCCTCACCTGACTCTTTACAGGTTAATTCGAGTCAGGTGTTCTCATTAGCCTGGAGCAGCCCCTGCTCTGGTCAGTCAGGGAACAGAAAACTGTTAATCCAGTGGCCAGTATATCTGCCTTCAGCTATTCTGCTGTACCCAACTGGCCTGAGTCCATTACAGTAGTTAGGTAATAAAGGTAATAAACGGAGATATACCAATCTCCTAGAACTGGAAGGGACAGATGTAGTTGTGTCGATCCCAAGATATAAGGTGGGTGAGGTAATATCTTTTATTGAACCAACTTCTGTTGGTTAGAGGGACAAGCTTTCAAGCCACACAGAGCTCTTCTTTAGGTCTGGAAAAGGTATTCAAAGCATTAGAGTGGCCCTCTAACATCTCCACTATCATGGGACAAAAAAGGGGGTTAGTATATTACAGATTGTTGTAATAAACCATACATCCCTTTTTTTGTCCTATGAGTGCAGTGGTGCTTATGGGAGTCAAATGGCCCCTTAAAATATGTTCTAACTACTTATGCTAAACAGTCTGTTCCACCTTGCATTTAGCTGTGATACTCAGAGTATCTTTCCCAGACCTGAAGAAGAGCTCTGAGACTCAAAGCTTGTCTGTCCCACCAATACTTATCAAAATGATCCATGATAGCTAATATAGGGTTTATGGGCATCTGTGTCTTCATTTGAGGAAGGGAGATGTATAATTAAACAGTGTTTCTTGACCAATTCAAAATATTGGGGCAGGAAAGCTGTGGACAAAGTTTTTGTAGAAACAACTGATAAAGACAAGAAGTAGCTTTCATACACAGAGAGTTTACAGACAACCCTTTCAGAACAGATAACTCTTTCACAGCCATTACTCACCTCTGACCCACCCAAGCAACCACACCTCTCTGAGGGAATGCTGCAACAGATTTGACAGAGGAGGAAGGCTCAGTATAGACTATACTGTATTAGTAGAACCTATTGCTGAGACATTGTATAGTCCGTTCCTCAACCACGCTGTTGTTATATGTGAAATATTTATTTTGAAATATATTCAAGTGACCAAGTAACCAATATCAGCCAGGTTTATTGCTATAAGCCAACAATATAGTTCAGGAAAAGGGTTCAATATGATATCAGTGTCTGAAAAGCCATCTTGTGCAGTGTTACATTCACCTCACACAGATGATGTGCTCCCAAAGTTATACCCCAATAGCCATTTTTTACTGCCTCTTTATGAGTAAAATGTACTGTGTATGTCATCTGAAACTAGATTTAACTACCTTGTTTTTCTGGTACCATGGTGTACCACTTATCTCTTTTTCAACGAACATATGAGGCATGTGTACCAGAAGACATGAAGGCATCTCCTTCCTCCTAGATAGAACATTCATATATCTTGTCCTTCTCAACATTCCAATATTAGCCTGTGAGAGTAACTCTAACTTTTGATATAGTAAAACAATCACACGTCTTGATCCTGATAGTTTCCCTATCTACTTAAACCAAAACTTACTTCAGCTAATGCAAGATGATATAAGATACTTGACATGGTTAGACAGAATTGTTGGGAGAATATAATTCATTCAGTTATATAACATCCCAACACTTATATATGTTAGGCACAGTATTAACATGTATTGCCTAATACTATGCTGGAGTTAGAGAGGTATCTGTGCATCTCAGAGGAAAACTCCAGATTTGTCAATAGTTGGGAGAGAATAAGTCAGATTGGTCACTGAGAGGAGATACTCCATAGAACTGTCATAATACCTCAGAAGTAAATATGTGATCATTCCAGAAATTAGTCCTGGGGCAAGCAATCTTCTGTCTGTTGCAGATCAAAGCCATAGAAAGAATGTCATGAAGAGAAATTCTATGGCATGTGCTTAATATTCTTTATCTCAAATTAAAATAGAGATGTGAAATCCATACTGAACCTAACATTTTTAACAAGTGTCCTTGGAATTTAAACTGAAACCATCATGTCCATATGCAGCTTTCTCAATAAGGGACTCTACCTAAAGGAAACATATCTGCACTTCCTGACATCTCATCAGAGTACCTGTGCTTCTACTGTCATAAGAAACATTTCCAGGGCAGAGCCATCCCTTTTGGCCTATAGACATGATTAAAGGTCTTTACCAAAGTACTGATAAGTTCATGTAATGGCTTTCAGGAGCAGGAAATTCAAGTCTCCACCAATTCCTAAACAACTTGCTTGTCAGAGCTTCCTCAAGAGAGAGAGCCATTCAGGACCAGAAAATAACTCTACTCTTCCTGCAAGAGCCCAGATTTGTGATGAACGTGGAAAATGGTCATCTGATCCCCACATAAGGCCTGCCATTAACTCTGGACGCAAATATAAGGTTTTCACCTCCAATGGGAATCAAATTGATGATAGTGGACCTGATTCAGCAACTGTTAGTTGCACACCAAGCAAGCCATAAGATTCTTAATGCATCTGCAGTGCATGTTAGTATTATGTATGAAAATTCTCCAGAGACCACATTTCAACATGAAGCAGTATAAGGATTCCTGATCCCATTTTAGCCTTCAGTTTATTTGATGTCAGCTGCAAGATGGAGATTCTGGCGCTTGTGTTCCAGTTGCTGAATTGGTGGACTCCCTGCAGAAGGTTCAGATCAGGCCATCTGATATGAGCTAGACAGAACAACAGTAACAACTGACACCACTAAACTCTAATCATAGAATCATAGAATTCAAGATCAGAAGGGACCATTATGATCATCTAGTCTGACCTCCTGCGAGATGCAGGCCACATAAGCCGATCCACCCACTCCTGAACTAATTCTCTCCCTTGACTCTGCTGTTGAATGCTCCAAATCATGATTTAAAGACTTCAAGTAGCAGATATTCCACCAGCAAGCGACCCCTGCCCCATGGCGAAAAACCTCCAGGGCCACTGCCAATCTACCCTGGAGGAAAATTCCTTCCCGACCCCAAATATGGCGATCAGCTGAACCCCGAGCATGTGGGCAAGACTCTCCAGCCAGACCCTCTGAAAAAAGGTTAAGAATAACATATCATTGACCCATTGTACTAATTACCAGTGAGGCACGTTATTGACCTATTGACTAAACCCGTTATCCTATCATACCATCCCGTCCATAAACTTATCCAGCTTAATCTTAAAGTCATGGAGGTCCTTCGCCCCCACTGTTTCCCTCGGTAGGCTGTTCCAGAATTGCACTCCTCTGATGGTTAGAAACCTTCGTCTAATTTCAAGCCTAAATTTCCTGACTGACAATTTATATCCGTTTGTCCTCATGTCCACATTAGCACTGAGCTGAAATAATTCCTCTCCTTCCCTGGTATTTATCCCTCTGATATATTTAAAGAGTGCAATCATATCTCCTCTTATCCTTCTTTTGGTTAAGGAAAACAAACCGAGCTCCTAATGGGGAAGTTCATTTAAATAACTAAGGGACATACAGAATATGGACAGACCAAGAGTGAAAAAGTAAAGTGAACTGTTTGAGATTTGGGACAATCAGGGTCTCTTGCCTTCACGTCCACACACAACTGCACAGAGGTGATGTATGGGGGGGACACGGCATGTGTGGTCACATGCCCCCCCCCCAAATTGCTTGGTCACATGGTACAGCCAGGACCCCTCCTTGCAGAGCAGCTGAACCGGTGAGCTGTGGCAGGCAGGGAGAGGCAGACGCAGGAGCAGAGGAACAGCTGAGAGCTGCTTGGAGGCGCCACTGCTTTCCCTGGTGGGGGGTTAGCTTGAGCTGATCCAGGGTTGCTTTTCCCCCATGTCAGCAGGCCTGGGTCTATGCATAACACACATGTAGTAATCGTCGTTGACATCAGTAACTTGTGAATAAAGTAGGAATGAAATCAGTGGTACTTTACAAGGAGGCCATCTTATTAAGGTGGACAGAAGCCCACAAATGATCAAGTTGGGCAATCCAGCCTGTGAATAACACTCCCACCAGGGACAGTGACTTCTTGGCAGAAAGGCTGAATCTGTTATATAAAGAAAACTGCAAGGTAGTCCTTGGTCTTATGGCACACATTCTAAAGGCACTACAAAGTAGACCTCTTGTCCTCTGGAAAATGTAGCCTATGTTCTTCTTCGAGTGCTTGTTCACATTGATTCCAATCAGGTGTGTGCGCGCCGCATGCACAGTTGTCGGGGAGTTTCTTCCCTAGCAGCTCCCATTGGGTCGGCTCTGGACCCCCCTGGAGTGGCACCTTTATGATCAATATATGACCTTGCTGACCTGATCCCCCTTCAGTTCCTTCTTACCGCCCATGATGGTCACTGGAACTGCAATCGCTTGTTCTGCAAGTGTCTTCCTTAGCGTTTTTTCCTAGTTAGTGTAGTTGTAGTTATTGTTAGTTGTATTTCTTTAGTGTATAGTAGATAGATAGTTGTATAGTGTAAATAGTAAGGTTTGCCGGCAGAGTTTCTCCACAGTCCCTTAACCCTCCTTGAGCTCTGGAGTATGCCGCAAGCCCAAGGCTTTAGACCCTGCGGAACCTGTAGCAAGCCTATGCCCATTAATGAGCCCCACAACTCTTGCCTAAGGTGTCTGGGGGAGGCGCACCAGTCAGAAAGGTGCAAAATCTGCAGGGCTTTCTGCCCAAGGACAAGGAGGAGTGAGATTTCCGCCTCAAGCAACTGATTATGGAATCTGCTCTTTGCCCTCAGCTGGCTGCGGACCACCAGGACCCAGCACTGAGCGCATCCGTACGGACTGCTCTGGCATCGGTATGTGACAGTGCCAAGGAAGGACTCTAGCACGAGACACCCTTGGCACTGGTGCTCCTCGGCACTGCAAGTGGAGGCAATGGCCCAGTGCCACATGAGGCATAGGAAAGCCAACAGGGGCACTCACCAGTACCGAAAGCTGCACGACCAACAGGTGATGCACCAGCACACCCCAGAAAGGAGCACTTGGAGCCTAGGCAGCATGAGTCAGCGCCATCGACTTTGGTGCCCCAGAAGGGACCATTGAGTCCGGCATGCAGCGACTCCCCAGAAAGGCAGTGCTAGATGGAGGAGTTAGAGCTGCCTTCCACCCCAGACACTTTTGGAGCTACCAGAGACTTAATTGAGATGATGGCTCCACAGCCCCTGGTGCTAAGAGACAAGCCTCTGGTACTGACAAGTTTGGCACTGTCTAGAGGCAAGCTGACTGTGATGAGGCGATCACCGTCTCCTGCCCAGTACTGCTCCCTTCGGCACCGTTCCAGGTAACCGTTGCCATGGCACCGCTCCTGACACCGGGCTCCCTCTTGGGCTCTGGCACCAGCAGGGCGACGCTCCCCTTCTCTGGCACAACACCGATCCACACCAATCTCCGGTGCTGAGAGGGGACCAGCACTGATCTACATCACCGGATCTGCAACCTCAGTTGCAACACTGGACGCCCGGCACCATTCTCTGACACTGGATGCCTGGCACCGGTCCCCAGTGTGGGTGACTCAACATCGGTCCCCACGCTTCAACAGGTTGGCACTGATCTTCTGCGTATGCGCCGCTGTGGTCATCATGGTCAAGATCTGTTTTCTTGGACTCTGACGGGGACTCCTACTATTCCTGTCATGGTCGACACAGATCCGAAAGGCATCAAAGGGAAGCGCAACTGGCATGGCAACCACAGTGGCAGCCTCTGGCACAGTGGCCCTTTTGGACCCCCTGGGCTTACCACCAGGCCAAGGGCTCCCTTTCAAGGGACTCCCATTCAGTGGCTTCAGAGCACTGTCCACCCTAGCCAACCAAGCACAGGCCTACACCCCAGGGATCGGAGGCCACTCTGACCCAACCGTTGCTGCCATCCCAGGCTGCCGCAGAGGTGACCTCAAGACAGGACCAACCACAAGCTCAAGGTACAGTCACTTCCGCTACAGAGACAGGCACCGGCCAGGAGGACCTGGTCCCACCTCTGGCATCCTTGTCTTCATCCCCTGATGAGGCTGTGACAGGGGCTAAAGCCTCGGGCCCTCCTCCAGTTGAGCACAGGGCACATCAGAACCTTCTGAGTTGGATTGCCTGCAACATGGGGTTACAAGCAGAGGAAATGGTCGAGGCCAAGGACCCCATGGTAGATATTCTGGCACTTGAGGGACCATCATGAGTAGCTCTGCCATTAATTAAAACAATTCAGCGCAATATCAAGACTCTGTGGCAGACCCCAGCCTCAATTCCACCAACCGCTAGGGGTGTGGAACGCAAATACTTCGTCCCCTCTAAGGGTATGAGTACCTGTTTTCTCACCTGAAGCCATGCTCTCTGGTCATGTTGGCAGTTAATGAAAAGGAAAGACATGAGCAGCAAGGACCAGCCCCTAAATCTGAGGACCTTTTCAGCAGGAAGGTCTTTGCCACTGGGGGCCTTCAGCTGAAGATAGCTAACCAGCAAGCTATCCTCAGTAGATATAACTTGAACTCGTGGGCCTCCCGTTGATTCCAACAGACTCCAAAGCAGAGTTCTCAGTCATCGCTGACAAAGGGAACGTGGTGGCACTGACCTCTTTGCAGGTATCTTTAGATTCCGTGCACTCTGCCGCCCACATCCTCTCCTCAGGATTAGCCAAGAAGCGGACCTCATGGCTGAAGGAGTCTGGGCTTCCCCCAGAGGCGCAGCAAACCCTGCAGGACCTATCCTTTGAAGGCGCAGTGTTATTCTTGGAGCAGACAGAGTCCAAGCTGCACAGCTTGAAGGACTCCCAGGCAACCATGAAGTCGTTGGGAATGCACACTCCAGCAACCCAACGTAAGCACTTCAAACCCCAACCGCAGCAGCACTGCCCATATCCTCCTCAGCTGAGGCAGGATTTCTATAGACGAAGGGGCAGGAATGGTAGGCATAAACATTCCAACACCCCTTCCAGACAAGGCCAGGGACAGTCCAAAGCTTCACTGGGCTCTAAGGCCTTTCGGAGCTGTGCCCAGGGACAGCCCACCCACCACAACACCAGATCCTTCCCCTTGCCTCATGAATCATCTCTCCCACTTCTACCGTGCTTGGTCCCAAATAACATCAGACTGTTGGGTTCACCGTACAATAGAAGTGGGATATTCTCTCCAATTCTGCTCCTCCGCTCCCTCCCCCTTCCCGTCTTGCTTCAGGGACCCTTCTCATGAGCATCTCCTCATCCAGGAGGTGCAGTGCTCCTCATCATAGGGGCAATGGAGAAGGATCTTCAGGCGCTAAGGGACAAGGGATTCTACTCCTGCTATTTCATAATCCCCAAGGCAATGGGGGGTCCCAGATCCATTATTGACCTGCGAGGACTCAATGAGTTCATGGTGAAGTTGAAGTTCCACATGGTCTCCCTGAGCACTATTATCCCTTCCCTGCATCCGGGAGACTAGTACGCCGCCCTCCATGAAAGACGCATACTTCCATATAGCTATTCGGCCTGCACACAGACGATTTCTCTGGTTTGTGGTCAACCACAAACACTATCAGTTCACGGTCCTCCCATTTGGTCTATCTGTGGCCCCCGAGTGTTCACCAAGTGCATATCGGTCATAGCAGCCTTCCTCCGGAGGAGGCAGGTGCAGGTATACCCCTATCTCAACGACTGCCTGCTGTGGGGGCACTCCAGGAAGCAGGTGGAGTCTCAAGTCCGTTTAGTCAGAACCACTTTTGACAGGCTGTGCTTCCTCCTTAATGGGAACAAGTCAACCTTGTCACTGACCCAAAGAATAGAGTTCATTAGGGCAGTGCTGAACTTGGTACAGCCAAGGGCTGCTTTGCCGGAGACTCGATTCCAAGTCATGGCAGGTATCATTCAAGTCCTCAGACAGTACCCAATCACTACTGCAAGGAAATGCATGAGTCTCCTCAGCCCCATGGCAGTCTTCACTTATGTGGTCTGGCATGCCAGACTGAGGCTCAGGCCCCTACAAGCATGGCTCGTGTCTGCCTAGCACTCAGGGTGCAACAGCCTGGACTTAGATGGTGCCAGAGTACATACTCGAATCCCTCCATTGATGGTTTGACCCATGGATGGTATGCAAAGGAGTCCCCTTCAGCAGCCCACAGCCCTACTTGTCCCTGGTAACAGACACATCAGCTCTGGGAGACCTCCAAACACAGGTGCTACGGTCACAGGACAAGCTCTCCCTTCATATCAACATTAAGGAGCTCAGAGCAGTGCTACTAGCATGCCAAACTTTCCAGTCTCGACTACACGGTCAGTGCATGGCAGTGATGACGGACAACACCACTGCCACATTTTACATCAACAAGCAGGGTGGAGCCCATTCCTCCCCATTTTGTCGTGAAGCCCTCAAGTTATGGGAGTTCTGCATAGCCCACTCCATTCACCTGGAGGCATCCTATCTTCCAGGAGTACAGAACGAACTGGTGGATCACCTCAGCAGATCATTCCGCAATCACGATCCCTCTGTTTGGACAGCATACACTCCATCTTCCAAAGGTGGGGGTTTCCCCAGGTCAAACTGTTTCGCACCCAGAGCAACAGGAAGTGCTCAATGTTCAGTTCATTGCAGAGGCAGTGTTTCTACTACCCTGGGGAGACTGCCTTAAGTATGCCTTTCCACTGTTCCCTCTCATGCACAGGGTACTGCTCAAGATTTGCAGGGCCAAAGTGAAGGTAATTCTGCTGGCTCCAGCATGGCCCTGACAGCACTGGTATACCATGCTTCTGGAGTTGTCAGTGGACGCCATGATCATGTTACCTCTCCACCCCAATCTGATCACTCAGAATCATGGTCACCTTCACTACCCAGACCTCCAGTCCCTGCATCTCACAGTCTGGAAGCTTCATGGTTAAACCCAAGGGAGCTCCTGTGCTCAGAACCAGTAAGGGAGGTTCTACTTGGCAGCAGGAAACCATCCACCAGGACCACTTAGCTAGCTAAGCGGAAAGGGTTCACTTGCTGGTGTGCCCACTGCCACTCCAGGCGCCTATACCTCTCCTCCTTGAGTACCTTCTACATCTCAAACAACAAGGCCTAGAAGCGTCATCCATCAAGGTGCAGCTCACTGTTATTTCAGCCTTCCATCCAGGAGTGTCTGGACGTTCTGTATTCGCTAACCCCATGGTAGGCCGTTTCCTCAAGGGGCTGGGATAGCTATATCCACAGATTAGACAGCCTGTTCCTGCATTGGACCTTAACCTAGTCCTCTCCAAACTAATGGGGCCCCCTTTTGAACTGCTGGCGACTTGCTCCCTGCTCTATTTGTCATGGAAAGTGGCCTTCCTGGTTGCCATCACATCAGCCAGGCGGGTGTCTGAGTTAAAGGCCCTAACCTCTGACCCACCCTACAGTTTTTTCCACAAGGACAAGGTGTAGCTCAGGTAATGTCACAATTCCACACTAGCTAAAACATTTTTCTGCCTGTCTTCTATCCTAAGCCTCATGCCGGTACCCAAGAGCAGAGGCTGCACTCACTGGATGTTCAGCAAGTGCTAGCATTCTACATCGAGTGCACAAAGCCATTCAGGAAATCGAGCCAGCTGCTCGTGGCAGTGGCAGACTGGATGAAAGGACTCCCTGTCTCATCTCAAAGAATATCTTCCTGGATCAGAGCCTGCAGCCACTCATGTTACAAGCTGGCCAAGGTCCCTTCCCTGGCTCTAAAGGCTCATGCCACAAGGGCACAAGCCTTATCAGCTGTGTTCCTGGCCCAGGTCTCGATACAAGAGATCTGCAGGGCAGCAACTTGGTCATCGGTGCACGTGTTCACCTCTCAGTATGCTATCGCCCAACATGCCAGAGATGATGCAGCATTCAGCAGGGCGGTGCTCCAGTCAGCAATTTCTTAACTCTGACCCTACCTCCGGGGTACAGCTTAGGAGTCACCTGATTGGAATTGATGTGAACAAGCACTCGAAGAAGAAAAAATGGTTACTCACCTTCTTGTAACTGTTCTTCAAGATGTCTTGTTCACGTCCATTCCAATAACCACCCTCCTTCTCCTCTGTCAGAGTGAATGGCAAGAAGGAACTGAAGGGGGATCGGGTCAGCAAGGTCATATATTGAGCGCCATGAAAGCGCCACTCTAGGGGGTTCCACAGCTGACTCGATGGGAGATGCTAGGGAAAAAACTCTCAGACTGTGCATGCAGTGCACACACTGGATGGGAATGGATGTGAACAACACATCTTGAAGAACAGTAGTTACAAGAAGGTGAGTAACCGTTTTTTATGTGAGCACTACATATTGTCTCAGTTTTTTGTGTCATGGGGTTTGCAGTGTATACGTGGAATTTTTTAAGGTAAAATTTTCTGAAGGATTTAGGAGCTCAAGTCTCATTTTCAAAAGTGACTTAAGTGTCTGTTTTATTGACTTTCATTGGGATGTAGGCTCCTAAGTCATTGAGACTCTTTTGAAAAACTTTCCCCAAAATCTTTCTCTCTCCCAGGGACAAACCTCTTAATCTCCCCCATACATGCTCTCCCTGCTGCCTCCCTTCTCAGTCACTGTGGATCATCCTCCTGCCTGTCATTCAGGCCTCTAATCTGGTTGACCTCTTTGACTCAGATTTATTTCTAGGTCATCACATCCAGGCTATGTATAAATCTTGCCTTTCTTATCATCCACAAAGCTAAACCTCTCATCTCAAATCTTAATTACTGCAACATCCTTTTCTCTGGCCTTGATAAATGCAATCTTGCACCACTCATATCAATTCAGATATATTTATCCATAAAGATAATTTTCCTAGCCTGTCACTGTGACCATGTCACTTCTCTCTTAGCATCCCATCACTGGTTCCCTCTTCTCTATTACATCAAACATAAGATACTTGTCTTCATTTTCAAGGCCCTTCATGCCCTGAAACCACTCTGCCTATCATCTCTCATTCACTGTGGAGATGTGAACTCACACATCTATCTGGTGTATGATGCCAGCTTCAGTGGCCCACTTGTTACATTTTCAAACAAGCACCTTTGTGCTTTCTTCCGTGTTGCTCTTCATGCTTGTGAGGAGCTCCCCATAAACATCTGCAAAACTAATGCATTATCCTATTTCAGAACCTTTCTTCAAACTCTCCTTTTCTATGTTACCTATAAAAAAAAAATTTGAGAATAGTTATGAAGTGGTGTGCTAAGTCCACTGTCTGGCACACTGACCCCAATATTGTCTCATTGTTTCCTTATACTTCTCCATCTGTTTATATCCATCTGTTGTGCCTCTTGTTTTATATTTTCATTGTAACCTCTTTGGAGAAGGGGACCATCTTTATTTTTTTTTCCTTCTATTTGTGCAGTGCCTAGCACAGTGGGATCCTGGTCCATGACTAGAGTTCCTAGACACTGCAGTAATACAAATAACTTTTTGCTATATTGCAAATAGACTTCTCATTCTTCCACTTTGGTTATTATCTCAGCCAGTTTCCTTGACGGCACTTTGTTAGTCTCGTTCGTTCATTCATAGATTCGGAGGGTGAAATCCTGACCCTATTGAAGTCAATAGTTTTGCCATTGATTTCAGTGGGATATTTTAAGGGCAAAAATTGAGCTATATGATTGTCTACTCTGACTTCCTGCATAAGTTAGGCCAGGGGTCTGCAACCTTTCAGAAGTGGTGTGCCAAGTCTTCATTTATTCACTCTAATTTAAGGTTTCGCGTGCTAGTAATACATTTTAAAGTTTTTAGAAGGTCTCTTTCTATAAGTCTTAGTTATATATTATAACTATTGTTGTATGTAAAGTAAATAACATTTTTAAAATGTTTAAGAAGCTTCATTTAAAATTAAATTAATATGCAGATCTTGTCAGTTTAGTGTGATCCTTGCCCTTGCTTTTCCTTGCTGAGTTTTCCAATGTCTGGCACATATTTGGATACTTTAAGCTGCACACAGGCTTCTGAGTGATCAGGGACAGAAGACAGATTTCATGTGTGAAAATACCTGTTCACACAGGTACGTGGATCCAAATGCTGAAAGTATTGAAAACGCAATTTTCTTCAAACAGTTAAATTTCACTTGCAGGGACGTCCAGCAGGTCAGAATAGAGGCCCCATGATCTCTGTTGGTAGTTTCAAGTGCACTCTGCAGATCTCCAAACTTTGATGCCCACAATTCTGAGCTTTTTAACTGAATGAGCTGCATTTCAAGATCTTCAACACCCATCCACTGAAATACAGAAAATCTAAGTCGCTTTCGTTGAACTTTTCAAGTTTAATTAGAAAAGAAAGCATTGGGCCAAATCGCTTGAAAGCTTGAAATCTGTCAGAAAATTCTGATTCCAGTTCTTGCATGTACATTCTAATCTCAACATCAAATGCAGTGCGCTGTTCCACATGGCATGATAGCGATGTAAGCAGCAAATCAGGACTTAAAAATATCCTAGTACAGTGGTACTGGAACAATTTTTAAGGTGTGGGTGCTGAGCTGCGCTCCCTCTTGCCTCTGTCTGCACTCCTGACTGCCCAAGGCTGGGGCCAGTGAGCCACAGCTGGGGGCAGCTGCAGAGCCCCGGGCCAGCAGCCAGGACCCCGGGCCAGCAGCAGAGCCCCCCCCGACCAGGGGTGGGACTCGTGGGCAGCAGAGGGCTGAGCAGGGCCGGCAGATGGAACCCCGGCTGGCAGGGGGCCGGTGCCCCAAGCCAGCAGCAGAGCCTCTGGGACCAGTGGCTTAGGACCCAGGCAGTGTGAGTGCCACTGAAAATCAGCTGGCGTGCCGCCTTTGGCACGTGTGCCATAGGTTGCCTACCCCTGCCATAGAATTTCAAGTGGTTCCTGCATGAAGTCTGTATCTGCTGGTTGAGCTACAGCATGTTTTTTTAGAAAGGCATCCACACTTCAAAGACTTCAGGTGATTAATAATCCACACATCTCCAAGTAAATTTAAATGGTTAATTACCTTCACTATATTAAAAAACAAAGCCTCGTTTCTAGTCAGAATTTGTCTAGCTTCAGCTTTCAGCCATTGGACCGTGTAATGCCTTTGCTGTTATTTTTTTCCATTTCCTCAGAAACCAAATGGTCTGGGTTTCTCAAATTTTATACTGAATGTTTATGTTGCAACCTTTCTAGAAATGACAGTTATTTAGTAGGGGTGGAGGACAGGACCAGATCAGAAAGTAGTGGTGTGTTGAGAGGCTGGGACGTTATTTACATATGAGGTGATTAAAGATGGGCCCATGGCAGAAAATCCAGAACTTTCCTTTACTTTGTTTTGTTTGGGTTTAGGATTTTCTGGCCGCTCTCTACAAGAGTTATTTAAATTGAGGATGGAAAAGACCTAAAACAATAAATATAATTATACAATAGTTTACCTAGTGTACAATGCAATTTTTATTTATACAGCGTCATATGTGCGCATTTTAATATTTTATATGTTTAAAACACATTTTCCTCCATTCCCGCACAAAACATCACAGATGTTAAACGCTACACTTCCTGGACTTAATTTCAGAGGGAATGAGAATGAGTTCTAATTGCTTATATCTCTTATGATTGTATCATGTCTTGGCTAATCCAAATTGCCTGTTTTAAATATTGAGAATTTAATAATCCTTCCATTATCCAGCCTTTGTCATGATGGGATAATATGTGAAGAAGTCAAGTCAGGATGAACACAAGATTTGTTTCTAGTCCCAAATTTATTATTTCCAGGCTTCTCTTTCTGGTTATCTGACAATAATATGGGTTGGAAAAATGTATTTGAAACTGGAGGGTGTAACTGCAGCTTTTCAGATAAGATACTTGTCAAAAGCTGCTAAGCTTTTTTACTGAACAGGTAGCTGAAACAATAGTGGCCTCGGCACATGTCACCACCTAACAAAGGCACATTCAATGCACATGTGGAGGGAGGGGTTTCTCTGGCTACTGTACTTTGAAGGTTTTTGTGTGAGAGAGAAGTAGGATCAGAAAGACTAGAGAAACTGAGAGATGGCAACAAGGAAAGCCAAGGACGCAGCCTGGACAAGCACTGACAGCAGGGCCTGAAACAAGCCTAGAGAGAGTGCTTTTGGGCCAAATGCTGGCTGAAATGGGCTTGGAGCTGTGAACAAAGAAACTATCTCCTGTTTCAGTTGTCCTGTGTTCAGGAAAACAGGACTGTATACATTCTTTGTAAATAAACGAAGATGCCTGACTTCATCAATTTCTCCTCCTCAGAAACAACATGTAGGACCCTGAACTTTGGCTAACCATTCAGGTCAGAAGGAGTAACAGTAAGAGCCACTTGCCTGTGGTTAGACGTCAGGTCTTCAGCTTCTGCTTGAGTCAGATAAGTCAGGGTTGCATATTTTTTGTGTTACTTCCACTGAGCTCTAAACATCACTTCACCTTTGTATTATTCTCCTTTGACTGGCCAAATGTGTCAACCATTAACAACATAAAAAGAGAAATTAATTTTGATTTATAAGTATATACAGAGTGAAAGTTGCTTATACAATGTACATAATATTCAAATATATTAATATATCACAGCACATCTCTTCACTGCAGTCACTGAACCCACTTGCAGAGAAATTTAGTTTTTCTGTGCACTATTTGCTTAGGAATTACTGAGTACGGTATTTCTTAAAGGTATACTGTTGTGTATACACAAAAAATATATAAAATAATTTGAAATTTTATATTTTGAAAATTATTTTTTCTTGCAGAATTTGTTTGAACATAGATAATGCACAAAGCACCATATGACTGTAATACTGCACACATTATTCAACCAATATGGATGTCATAAAACTCTTGCAGGAGACATAGGCCATCCTGAATTCCTAGGGCTTGTCTACACTTAGAGCAAGTCTACACTACAGGGTTAAGTCGACCTAAGTTATGCAATTCCGTCGACGTAGCTTAGGTCGACTTATTAGGGTGTCTACATCGCGCTGGATCAACGGGAGAAACTCTTCCATCAACTTACCTTAAGCTTCTTATTCTGGTGGAGTACCGGAGTCAAAGGGAGAGCGATCTGTGGTCAATTTAGCGGGTCTTCCCTAGACCCGCTAAATCAGGGATTGGCAACCTTTGGCACGTGGCCCATCAGGGAAATCTGTTGGTGGGCCAGGATAGTTTGTTTACCTGCAGCATCTGCAGGTTTGGCTGATCACAGCTCCCACTGGCCGCGGTTCACTGTTCCGGGTGAATGGGGGCTGCGGGAAGCGGCGCGGGCCAAGGGATGCCAGTGGGAGCTGCCATCTGTATACCCATGCCTCTGTAATTCTTCCAGGACTCTGCCTGCTTATGTTAACCCACCAATAAAAGGACCATGAAGTTGCATAACAATATAAATTATTATAAACTATTGAAATTCTAATTTGATGTTTCCCAAAAGAGAGCCCATGCTTTCCTTACAAACAGTAGTCATGTACTGAAAGTGGAATGCTTTCTAGATCTTATCAGACACGTTAATTTTTAATCTGATTCACATTAATAAAAATTGGTGTCTGTAGTAAGAGTAAACACTTTGTTTATTAATCTGGATGAAAGCAAGACGTTACTGTAAGTACATACACATCTTGATAGCTAGGGTGCAGGTTTGACCTAGCTGCAGGGGATGATGCAGGTCCTTGTCTCCTCCCCACTGCTCTCTTAGTTGTGGTCGTGTCTTTGGCTTCCTCATGGTGTTGGGAAACAGGATATGGTGACCCTCTCCTCTGTCTTTGATTGGCTGTTGTAGAAATGCTGGAATCCTGATTGGTCTTGGGCTTCCTTTTCCTTCCAGGTTTTGGAGCTTTGCCTAGGCCTGAGTTTGCTGCCATCTGACTTCCCTCTCTCTGATTTGTTGTGATCTGATTTAGTTTTTGCCACTTCCTGGAATGCTGAACTTTTGGAATTAGGAAGGCATTTTTCCTATAACACAAAACTGGGCTCATACCATGTGGCTTTTTGCCACCTATTCAGTAATCAAGTGATCTGGTCATCTGTAGTGTTAGGTTGTTGCAACGTTTTCTGGAATCCAATATGGATAGGATGACCAGTTATCCCATTTTTAAAGAGAGAGTCCCATATTAAAGCCCTCCTGCAGGTGTCCCAACTTCTTAAAAACAGGCAAATTGTCCCATATTTTCTGTCTGTGACCCTGCATGCGGCCCGTGTTGCGTCGGGAAGAGACTGCGCCAGGTATCAGGAGATGCCGGTCTGTCCTGGGGGCCCAGCCAGGCATGGAGAGCAGCGAGCACTGGGCAGGGAGGGTTGGGTTGGGTTGATCGGTCTCTCACACATACCCGTGTAAGAGAAGCGCGTGTGTGTGTGACCTCTGAATGTGAACCCTAACGCCTAAAAGAAGGTAAATAAAAAGACTCCAACTACGCAGTATTTCTTTTTAACAGGGGCTCAATCAACTTTGTGTTAATTTGAACTTTGTACGGCATAGTTTTCATTGATTGCCATTGAACTCACTTGAATACAAGTAATTTTATCAGGTGTGCTGTATTAAGCATAGGGAAATATGGTCACCCTAAATATGGATATTGACATTTGCAAGTCCCAGCTGGCAGGTTGACAGCCCTGTTATGGGCAGCCTGGAGGCTTGGTACATTTAGCAGGGGGAGGGTGCAATTATCTTAAGCCTAGGATTTGCGCCATCCTGAACCTCCTTTCATCTGTTCCCCTATCCTTAACATGAGGTAAAAATGGCTGGGGAATTTGTCTGCAGATCCATCCCCCTGATCCTTGAGGAGTGTAACTGGTTAGTTTGCTCTTTGATGGATTATAGGGTTTACAACTGGTGTATGCTCCAGTACTGGGAGCCTATATTGGCCCAGGTATGAGGTAGATAGTTGAGGGGGTTTAACCCTGCAAATTCTGTGTGTGTGATCGATCTTCTGGTGGGGAAAAAAAAATTCCCTGTAACCTAAAGCCGCCCCCCACCCTTTACATTAATTCTTATGGGGAAATTGGATTCGCTTAACATGGTTTCGCTTAAAGTCACATTTTTCAGGAACATAACTACAACATTAAGCTAGGAGTTATTGTAGTGAGTTCCTATTGGTAAAATGAACATTTCATTCTGGTAGAGGATTATGTTGTATAAAGACAATATGTTGTCTATTCAGATACCAGAGGCAAGGAACCATCTTGTTTGAGGCCATCTTTGTGTAATTTGTTTCTAAAGCATTAATTAAAAAGTAATAAGGTTGAGAGAGATTGAAGGTAGACTAGAGCAGGGGTAGGCAACCTATGGCAAGCGTGCCAAAGGCGGCGCATGAGCTGATTTTCAGTGGCACTCACACTGCCCGGGTCCTGGCCACCGGTCCGGGGGCTCTGGATTTTAATTTAATTTTAAATAAAGCTTCTTAAACATTTTAAAAAACGTATTTGCTTTACATACAACAATAGTTTAGTTATATATTATAGACTTATAGAAAGAGACCTTCTAAAAATGTTAATGTATTACTGGCACATGAAACCTTAAATTAGAGTGAATAAATGAAGACTTGGCACACCTCTTCTGAAGGGTTGCCGACCCCTAGACTAGAGGCTTATGAAAATCGAGACAGTGCTTATTTGCTTAGTGATAACAACTTAACTGTCCAAAAGTCAGTTTTCCAGATATGAAAATATTATTCTTAGACTAAAGAAGCTAATTGTAGACAAGGTAATGTCTTCCAACACTGTGAAAAAGCTTTTGTTTTAGTTCCTATCTAATTTCCTCTCTGAGGATTAATGAAAAATGTGAAATTGTAATGTCCTTCTTGGTTTCTTAATAATTTCTCATCATTTTATGAAGTATGCTATCCACAGATGGAAAATTTAGGAACAGCAAGAGTCGTGTAACCAATGTATATAAGCACAAATTCACGCTCATTTTTGCTGCTTGTGTTAACCTGAATGGGTTCTCCCTGCAGATGCTATGCATTGGCAAGTATTTGGGTTTCTTTGTGGTAATATTACAAATTCTAAAATACTGATTCACTTACAACTAATTTAATAACTAAATTGCTTTTAATTTAGTTTAGGAGTGAGAATGCACAGCTCTTAATCTGATATAATTTCCACTGGTAGCTTCATTCAATAGCCTGTCTGTTTTGACCTTTATTTCCCAGAGCACTTCCACTAAACCAACAGCTGCCACCTTATCTGCTGCATCCGGGGATCTTGATCTGTTCACTGAGCAAACAACAAAATCAGAAGAGTCAGCAAAGAAGCAACTCTCCAAAGACTCCATCTTATCACTGTATGGCACTGGGACCATGCAGCAGCAAAATGCTTCAGGTAATTAATTTTCAAATCTCTTTCCAAAGAGATTCAATTTTTAAGCAGTATTTAAAATACAGTAGTTATAATCTCCTGTCAACATAAAATTAAACACATTTGTATATTCAAGTGGATTTGTTTGTTCTTACCATTTTTACAGCTGAAAATTAAAATGAATGAAGCATTAAGACTAGAAGAAAAAGTAGTACAGGATTCAGACTAATTTTATTTTATTAGACGTTATAGCTGTTCTCATATTATAAACTATCACATACAAAATATACTGATATCAAATAATAAAAATTAGGATTAACGTTTGTTGTATGATCATTCATTACTTGGGTATGCAATGATTCTTCAGTATGTGAACAGCAGACTGCCTAAATCATTACAAAGTCATGTTTTGATCTCATTAAACAGGTGGGAATCCACTAATTTTCAGTAGTGTGACTGAGATAAGAGATGCTGGTGCAGATGAGATGAAAAATTTGGCTCTGAGGCTGCAGAGCTCAGCTTTGGCATTTAAACTGTTATTTATTGTGCCATTTTTGTTACACCATTCTTTCTTATCACTTTCTCAGTTTTGCCAGATACTGATTTTGTGCACAATAGGGTGGACAGAATCAGCTCTACAAATTATCTTCTAAAACTGGCATTTAGTGATTCAGACATTAGGGAAGAAAAGTTATCTATCTTCTTTTCTTTTCTGTTCCTCCCACCCCCGTGCCTTCCAAAATGCAGGTATCTTCATGGGATCATCTTCCATGCCATTTACCACACAACCGTCAACTAATTTTCAAGGTTTTCCAGCCATGGGAGTACCTGTGCCTGCAGCTGGTGGAATGATGGGGAATATGATGGGACAATCAGTGCCTGTCATAGGACAGAACACAGGTATGATGGTGGGCATGGGAATGCCCAATGGTTTCACTGGCACTACACAAACTGGTGTGATGGGACTTCCTCAAAATGTTGTTGGACCCCAAGGAGGAATGGTGGGACAAATGGTTACTGCACAAACTAAATATGGCATGCAACAAAATCAACAAGCTCAATGGAACATCTCTCAGGTGAGGATTTTTTTTTGCCCTTATATTGATTGGATAAAAGTTACTGTTTTATTAATAAAATTATTTGTTTTCCACAAGCTATACTTGGAAAGCTGTAGCTCTGCTCTGTTGTAGACCCTGTGACTTGAAACTGTTTCTTCCATGTCTGAGACGACTGCATAGTATTACAGATGTGATCAATTTAAACTTAAAGAGTAAAGAAACCAGCATTAATCTTGAGTGCAATTTAGCCAACTCCTAGAACAAATTGTTCAATGTACTTTAAAATGACGACTACCACAAATACCACTGAGTTTCCGTGTATTAACTGCTGTTGCCCAATTCATGGAGCCAGATTCTCCAGTCAGTTGTATGTGTGCAATTCCATTCAATTTAATGGTATTGCACGCATGTAGGTGAGCACGGAACTTAGACTCAATGAGAATGGCCATTTGCCATTCATCTGGACTTTCAAATGAGATACTTTAAAATAGGCTTTAGTGGAGGATGCACGTTACTGCTTGTGTTTGTCCCCTGACTCTACTGTAGTTGAATAATGGTTAGTCTAACCCAACCTGAAGCAAATACTCACCAACAACCGCACACCATACAACATAAACACTAACCCAGGAACCAAACCCTGCAACAAAGCCCAATGCCAGCTCTGTCCACATATCTATTCAAGTGACACCATCATAGGACCTAATCACATCAGCCACGCCATCAGGGGCTCGTTCACCTGCACATCTACTAACGTGATATATGCCATCATGTGCCAGCAATGCCCCTCTGCCATGTACATTGGCCAAACTGAACAGTCGCTACGCAAAAGAATAAATGGACACAAATCTGACATCAGGAATCATAACATTCAAAAACCAATGGGAGAACACTTCAGCCTCTCTAACTACTCAGTGACAGACTTGAAGGTGGCAATTTGCAACAAAAAAACTTCAAAAACAGACTCCAAAGAGAGACTGCTGAACTCGAATTAATATGCAAATTAGATACAATTAACTCAGGCTTAAACAGACTGGGAATGGTTAGGTCATTACACTAATTGAATCTCTTTCCCTATGTTAAGTTCTCCTCACACCTTTCTACGGGTCATCTTAATGATCACTTCAAAGGGTTTTTTTTCTCCTGCTGATGATAGCTCATCTCAATTGATTAGACTCTTCCTGTTGGTATGCATACTTCCACCTTTTCATGTTCTCTGTATGTATAAATATCTCCTGTCTGTGTGTTCCATTCTATGCATCCGAAGAAGTGAGCTGTAGCTCACGAAAGCTCATGCTGAAATAAACTTGTTAGTCTCTAGGGTGCCACAAGTACTCTTGTTCTCTTTGCGGATACAGACTAACACGGCTGCTACTCTGAAACCAGTAATTTTTAAGAATCAATATAAAAATAGTCTTCTCCTACCAAAACATTCTAGTTATTAAAAAAAAAAAATCAAAAAATGTAATTGCAGAGTAACTATGCACTAAGTAAAATCATATTTACCTGAAGTGTTCTGGGAACAAAACAGCAGTGGGAGAAATGAGGATTTTAAATAACGCACAGGAGTTGCTGGGTAAGTGATGACTGCAGAGGAACATAACAGATAAGAGGCCATTTTGATAAACAGTGTTGAGATAAGTGACAGAGTCCTGTGGCACCTTTATAGACTAACAGAAGTATTGGAGCATAAGCTTTCATGGGTGAATACCCACTTCGTCAGACGCAAGAGTGTTGAGATAAACAGGATTGTGTACACACTTTTGAATTGTAATTTTAAAAAAATCATAGTGTCAAGGATTTTGCTGAAAGTAGTTTAAAATTAATTTAATAGTTATTGTGAATATTTCACTTTGATAGAGTAAAATTGTTACGATGATAGCTAATGTCCTGACTCTTCTAATTCATATATACAAAGTCAAACCAGTAATAACTGAAACATGGAAATGATAAAATGCAGGATAGATTAACCTATGGACTAAAATGCTGACCGAAAATGCTAAACTATTTTTATTTTGTGGAATAAGTAAATTCAATTTTTTGAACTAGAGTGTAAGAGACATACTACTACAGATACCCCCAAAAATTTGTTGCGTCCAGTGACGGGGACACATCAGGTTAACAATTAGATATTTGGAAAAAACTATTAACATCTTAGTTTAAGACTGAAATTTTTGAAAAACTGTTTTACTTCACCATGTTACATATGTGATAAATTTTCAAAGCAGAATGGCAGCCACTACTTTCAGATACATTTTAGTTTATTCATACTGAGAAATGCTGTTTACCTTCATACATTTTCAGATTGCAAAGCTGACCAGAACATTACGAATTAACGTAATTAAATAAATCTATATAACCCCTTAAAGTACACTTCATATGTTTGTTATAGATGTAAGCAGCAATGTAATTATTTTATCATTCCTCTCCAGTTATAAATGTTTTAGTGATAAGACACTATTAACACGATTCTTGCCTGGCTTGCTCTTGACTGGCCAAACACCAGGAAGCAGACTTTGTCGATGTGCTAAACCAGCTTTTGACAGTCGTTTCATTTAATAAAAAAATGCTGGTTTTGTACATTTGAATTTCCATCCAAATAGGGCTTGCCTTCAATCACAAATAAAAATTATCATCTAATTAATACTTCATTCACCGTTTTCTAACATAAAATGTAAAAATGAAGAATCTAAAGGTGAGTTAAGGTATATAATTGTTTAAATAAATATGTATAGATACACTATTTCTTGCTGGTTAGCCAAAAGAAGTACCATATTAGTTGCAAATAACATGTTGTAATAGTTATCAACTAATAAGAATCAGCCTTTCTTTAGGAAAATGACTAGAAAGTACAAATGCAAAATATGATTAAAATCAATTAGTTAAATCAAGGTTTCCTGCTTGCTGATTTAAAGTAGTGATTCAAATCAATCCACCATTTTGTTCCCTAACATTATATTGACTTGGTTTAGGAACCCTTTTACTGTTTCAAGCTGATAGAAAGTTTGTGTGCTCTAACACCAGTACTAACTAGAACTGTGTGTGCGTTTCACAGATGAATCAGCAAATGGCTGGCATGAATCTCAATAGTTCCAGCAATGTGGTGGGCTTTGGCCAGCCCCCCAATACAGTGGCAGGATGGACAGGAAGCTCTTCAGGTCAGACTCTCAGCACACAACTGTGGAAATGAAAATTGCAACAGAAGTTTCATGCAGAACAGTCACTTGACATTCCTTGCACAAATGCATTTGTTCTTTTTCTTTCCTCTCAGTTCTTCAGATTAAGAAGTTATCTAACTGACTGTGTTGTGGGCTATATTGATTTAAATTTGATGTGGTGGAAAGCAGATTGAGAATACATTTATATATCATTGGCAGCTCTTTCATATTACAGTACATATGATTTCATAAACCATATCAAGCAGCTGCTTTACCAATTGCATACTCAATTTTTTTCTCAAAATTATAGATCAAACGTTTGCATATAAGGGACGTAGCTATCATGTTAGTAATATCTCTAAATATATAAACCTTGCCCCTCAAATTACCCAGTAATCCTTGTAGAAGGTACTGTATGAACAAATGTTTAATCATATAAATAGAATGTAAATGTATCACTGAACAATGTTTTTAGTGTATCAAACATACTGTGTTTTATCATTCATTCCACTGTGATGTTGTTATGGTGTGCTTAACAGGGAACATGGTTAGTGAAAGCAAGATAAACCTGGATATTACTGTAGTTCCACAAGTTTTTAGTTTATTCTTTTAAAACATGAATATTTGATCCATTTGAATTTCCTGTGACAAAATATGCAATTTGGCTCCATACGTGTATACATAGTGCTAATATAAAGAACTTATTGCACAATATGCATACAGGGTAACTCACCACATATGGATACTTTTTGTCCTTGCAGCTATATCCAGGTTTGACAGTAATTGTGTTTACATTTTATGGTGCCTCGTATTGATAAAATGTTATTTCCCTATATTAAAAAGATAAAGCCATAAATCATTGTGTGGTTTTTATTTCATACTGTATGATCTACCTTGTCAGCGTGACTTCAAGAAACTTGTTGTTTAATACAAGAAAAACACATTTAATCTGGAAAGTGCTTTTAACAGTATTTTTGGTGACCAACATTTTGCAATCTTAAATCAGTTTATAATAATTCCATCAATTAAGTTGGATAAATGTTTTTTAAAATGTTGCACTTCAGTTCTTTTAGTCTTGATTGGTATTACTATGTGGAAACTCTTAAAACAAATGCTTATATTTCAGTTCAATGATATTGAGCTGAGAAATGCATGCAAAACAAGACAAAAGATGTTGTCTCTGAAGATATCAGATTTGCTTATCTGACATGTTTGTTTGTACAGAAGTCCATCAGATGACTAGTACAGGATGTTGCAGAGTGGGAGATAGTATTCAAGATAGCTTGAATTCTTAATTGACTGAAGTTTCAGGTATCTTCAGCCACCTCCATTTCCTGTAGTATGTCCCACACAGTTATATCTCTAGATCATACCTCAATTTTAACTGTGTCTAGGTGGTATTTTGGCTCATTACCTAGATTTACCTTTTCTGTTCGAGTGTGCCATACAAGAACCTAAAAAACAGAAGGTTAATTAGTGCAGTATTAGGTAATCTTCAAAGATAGCTATAAGTATTCTGCAATAGTGGAATTAGTACCTTTGTGCAATTGTTTGCTTTTGGTTCCAGCTCCTCCACGGTCGTTATCTGTTTCAGAAAATCAGATTCTTGCATTCCTGGTTGAGACCCACGGCGTTTGAATACAGCTTTAGGGTTTGACAGAATCACTTGAAGGCTCACAGCAAATCCTTTAAGACAAGTTTTTAAAATAAAAAGTCAAAAGTTTTAAATTTTTCACATGGATATCATTTAAATCTGAAAATATCCCAACCCTTTGGTTAGGAACTTGCATATTTGTTATTTTATATTCCTATGTATTATTTGGGTAGACTTTTACGTACTGTACAATTGTAGACTAAAACCTATTGATGAAATTATTGATTTTTTTGCTGTGAAATTGTCTGTATCACTTAATTTCTGCACATTTATACCAACTTCTTATGGTGCAACAAAATCAGTTTTGTTTTTATATTTTCATTTAGCTGATTAACTGTGCTGTTTCAAAAATCAATGCTTTCTCTTACTTTTCATTGTCTTGGCAAATATAAACCAATCGCTAATACAAATGTTATGAATTCACATGTGCTATAAACACTTCCAGCTCAAACATGAAGGTAAGTTAAAACAGGAAGACTAAGCCAAGCAACTCAGTGTCTTCTCTGACATAGCTTTTTTAGTTACTGAAGTTTAGGATCTCAAACTGAACTCTATTGTTGTTGGAAGGCAAGTAAATTTAGATTGATTTTGGCATTATAATTTATATCATTTGTGTTAATGGTTTGGTGTACAAAAACAATTTTTTTTTGATAAAGAAGTATCCACAGATCTCCAGATTGTAGTCACCTAACCTAACACAAGCCAACTGACAAGTTTTAGGACTAAGCAGTCTGACATGTATGTTTATAATATGAGCTGGCCAGTTTTTGAAAAACATTATCAAACACAAGGGCAACACCTACAGGGAAAGAAATTACAGATGCTCATTCTAAGGCACATATTAACAGACCTGTTACATTCACCAATGAAATGCTCCTCAAGAGCAGTTTGGAATGGTGTCCATTGTATTTTTCTCAAAGGAGTCACAACATAATTTTGAAATCTGTTCTGGAATACTGGAGAGAGCTATTTAATGCTGCAAAGAGTCTGAAATGTAACTTTATTGGCGCATACATCAGTCCCATTTTCTACTACAATAATCCGGCAGGGATACTTTCTCTGAAATGATCGTATCTGAAGGAACTCTAGTATCTTATCTGGTCCCTTTAGTGCAGCATCCTTTTTAGATATGAAACTGCAACTGAATAAAAAGGAAATTTTTTCATGCATCACATGCAAAACAGCTTTTAAGTGCTGCTGTTGCCGTCTTGCAAGTACTTGAGTTAGACCTAAAATAGATGTTCTCCACTTTAGCAAGTCAAGTCAGGTACCAACAGGGGAGATCTAAAAATAGTACAGCTTGTAAAGCCATTCTGAAACTGATTCAGGTAAAACAGTTTATATTTTTCTGAACACCTTGATTAGTTCTGGGGACAAATTTTTAGGCAGTTTATAATTTTAATCTTTTCTACATGCCTCTGTCCTTCCCCACACTTCTTTATGCTCATCTTACCTAGGTTACAGAGGCGCATTTACAAAGGTCTCTCTCTCTCTCTCTCAATAGGGAAAGCCTTAATTTCCTCACTGCTTGAAGTGTTAAACTTCAGAATCATTTCTGATCATCTGAGTCATTAGTTCATAGGCAATGGCTGTTTGCTGTATGTCAAAGCAGTCATCTTAGTTTAAATATCTCACCAGAAACCTACCAACACAGTTCTGCTTTGAGACTGTAGCCAGATCTTAGTCTGGGAGAGGCTAGGGGGATTAAGTACTTGGCCACGAATGGAAGAGATTAATAAGACTAGGACTTTACAGCTTGGAAAAGAAATGACTAAGAGAGGATATGGAGGTCTATAAAATCATAACTGGTGTGGAGAAAGTAAATAAGGAAGTGTTATTTACTCCTCCTCCTAACATGAACGAGGGGTCACCAAATGAAATCAATAGGCAGCAGACTTAAAACAAAAGGAAGTATTTCTTCACACAACGCACAGTCAACCTGTAGAACTCTTTGCCAGAGGATGTTGTGAAGGCCAAGACTATTATAGGGTTCAAAAAAGAACTAGATAAGTTCATGGAGAATAGGCCCATCAATGGCTGTTAGCCAGGATGGGCAGGGATGGTGTCCCAAGCCTCTGTTTGCCAGAAGTTGTGAATGGGCAACGGGGGATGGATGGATCACTTGATGATTACCTGTTCTGTTCATTCCCTCTGGGGCATCTGGCATTGGCTAGCGTCGGAAGACAGGATACTGGGCTAGATGGACCTTTGGTCTGACCCAGTATGGCTGTTCTTAACATGTGAATGCAGCTGCCTGGGCCACTGTAAAGGAGACTCCTGCTACCTCAATCCAGCAGCTGGGAGGGGGAGGAAAGAGGAGAGAGAGAATGCAGTGTCCTGCAGCATAAGGCAGCAGTCTCAAAACTGGATTTATTTTGCCACCCATACACTTCCTCTATCACTGAAAGTGCTAGTCTGAAAAACATCAGAATTTTTCTTCAAGGTTACCTTTGCCATCAAGCGTTAACTTGGTTCCCTTTTCTGCTAAACATATTTTTTGCTTCTCCACTCAGTCTTAATTGTATAGACAATCTGAGAGCTTCTCTACATGATTCTTTAGTCTACATAAGTGTGTCACTCACTAACTGGCCCATATGGATCCTTCTAATGCGCACTAAACATTTTCTTATGCAGCTTAACATAGCTCTGTTTCAAACAGCACTACATTCACACACACTAAGGAAATTTTAGTGAGCACCATCAGGCCAGTTAGCACACAACATGCTCATGTGCACTGAAATTTACAGCCCTCTTATGTGGACTAAAGTGCCATGTAGACAAGGCCTGAGTAGGCAAACTCATTTTTTCCCTTCATTTGTCTTCAGTTCTGTAAGGACAGAAACCAAATGGCTCGGTAGCTGAGAAAAAGACTGAGGTCTTACTGGTGAGAAGGACTTCACCAAGGAAGGAGGCCTATTGTCATAAATGGAGACATTCACTCTTCCTGAATATTGAAAGAAACATTTTATATATGCGCACACATGCCCACATCCTCGTTGATGCAAGAACATGCTATTCTAGTTAAAGAATATATTTCTAACAATTTGCCCAGCCACTGCTTCTTTTCTGTGGGAAGTTATAAAGAAAATGTATTTCTGCACAGCATTTGCTGCTTAGATTAATCTGTGACTACACATAAATCCCTTCATTTAAAGCAAGCAGTTGTGAATGTTAGCTCCTTAGTGGCAGTCGCTACACTGCTGGCTATAGTCACAGATGAGAAAATTAACTCTTGACTGACCACATTCTTTCTGAGTAGCTTTCAAGGAACAAGCATGGCAAAAACCTTATCGGCTCTAAAGTAACTTGCATGTACTATCTCTATCTAAGGGCAGTATCCCAACCTCATAGATTCTCTGACTTCCAAAGCCAGACTTACCCACGCCTAGGAAATAAGGCAACATACACTAATAGATTTGAAAGTCTGTTGGAAGTAAAAACCTTAATAGTGCCTGTGGGCTTCAGCCTAGCCCTCATCTCCCAGGACATTTTCTTTTGAAGAGTAGATTAGGGTTTTTAAAAAATAAATCTGGCACTGAAAACATTCTTCCCTGGCTTAGCCTCTAAGCAAAATATATGAAAATAGTCTTTGAGAAACGTCCCAGGGCTGTTCTATGGTGGGAATGCCCATCACCCTACAGCTCACTCCACCTGCGTTTGGATACAACAGCAGCCTCAGGTCTGTCCAGCTTTGGAGATTCACAAGGCAAGCACTTAATTCACTACATACTGCAGAGGGTACTGTCATGGCAGCACTACTGAAGCAGATATATTAGCATGTTGGTAACAGGATTTTGTAATGCTACTTAAATTAGAGGCATTCTCTCTCGTCATTTTTTTATCCAAGGATGTAAATTTTCTGTTATAGACTGACATTATGAGTTTTGTAAAGCAGACATCTAAAGCATCCCTAAAATTAATCCAGATGTTACTTTGATCACGTTCTTCCCTTTTACTCTGTTGCCCTCTTACTTGTTTGCTGAAAACAGAAGTTCTTCACGTGGGTCCAGCCATGAATTCCCCACTGCTGTGTGTGCACCACAGCCAGAGAACATTACTTAGCAGTGCTTGCTCTTGGACAGCTCCAGTCTTTCCTTGTTAGGTAATTCCAAAGGGTTGTGTTGGGCAATTACTTTTCATTCCTAGGAATTCTGCTGTGTGGAGTTTCAGAGGATTTCATATTGCCTCCCTCCTCTTCAATGCTGATATCCAACTCTCCCGCCATCAGCCCAGCCAGTACTGTTGAACACCTGGGCCATGCATGAGAGCTAGCTGTCTAAAGGTCTGTCAGGATAAGACTGAAGTTATGTGGGAAAGCAATTAAATACAGCAAGGATTATACCAGCCCTGATGTTTCCACTACTTGCTCACATTCTAGGAGTTGTGTTAGATCCCCTGCAGCTCTTAAAATGGTCACATGGCAGCAGCCTCCATGAACATTTTTCCCATCCTTGTCTAGCCAGTGGACTGTGACTGATTTTTCTTGGATGAAGACATTGCTATTGGGATCCCTGCCTTTGTCACCTCAACTTTAGACTATTCCATACACTCCTGATGGGGATGCACCTAAGTCAGCCTGGAAACTGAAAGTCGTACAGAAAGAGTAGCCTGTTTATTATACCTTAAGTATCTAACACCAGACTTCTGTGACCTGCACTTGCTATCCCTTGGTTTTCAGTTGGTATTGATTTTTACCTGTGAAAAGCACTTAATGACTTTGAACCTGCCTACTTCAGAGACCACCCTGTACCAAACTACTTCGAGTAGAGGGGCTTGAACTGGAGTGCTAACCATTTAAAAGGGAGGGACCCCTACTGGTAGGACATTTACCATGAGGAAGGCCTTCAGATGCAGAACCTACTAATTCCTTGAACTGTTCTGTTGGCCTTAAGAGCACATTGCATTTTGTTTTTTAAAAAAACAAAACAAAAACAGGCTTTTGTGAAAGAAGGGTCACAATTAATGCTGTTTGTGAGAGAAGGTGTTTGTTTCGGTTTGGTACAGACTGTGGAAGGTTATTTTGGGGGTGGGCTTTTACTTTCATTCTGATTGCCCTTTAACTTTGGCAAGGGCTCTTTCAGACTCTGGCCAAGGATACTATAGGTTGCAGGGCCCTACTCCAAACCCATGGTCACTAAAACAAAAGTCCGTCGTCCTCTTCCTCATTAGAACCATCAGAACCTTCATACATCACAGATCTCACAATAAAGCGAAGCCTGAGAAATGCCGGCTCTTCAAGCCTCAGGAGACTCCAGCAAAATTGAAGGTCTGTTGCACAATAGAGAGCACTGGACCTCAAATTTATAGTCTATCCAGTGACTCTCATGGTCTACATCTAGGTGAGTGGATTCATCTATATGCAACTACATCAATGCTAATGTCCCCCCTCTACTCAGTCAAAGCAAACAGTAGCTGTGTTTGGTTTTTTGATAAGCAGCCCCCAAAACAGAGCACTTCCCCCCTCCAGAGTTCACAACAAAACAAATAGAAGAAGCTTCAGTTAAAAGAATTACGGGGAGTTTCTGGCGGTCACTCACTGCATAATAAGGTTACTCCCCGTTTATACTGGAGCAGCAGTGTCTCTGCCACTACGCAACAGCTGTTATTCCTCTCGGGGAGGTGGAGTACCAGCAGTGCTGTAGCCACAGAGACACAGCACTGTATGTGCCTTCTCAGTGTGGATGGGGAGTGAGGTACAGTGCTCTGGGAGGTTTTATTGCGCTGTAACTCTCAAGTGTAGCCAAAGCCTAAGTCATCTCAAAGCAGTGACAACAGCAGTTAAAGGCATAAGGCAGTCAACGTTGCTCTGAATCCACAATCCAATTCCTCCTAAGTATATATTGGTGATGCGTGCTTCCTGTATAAATGTACTACAGTGGCCCAAATTCAACATGATGCCCCTCTAGAGCTTTTCTTCTGTATCCCCGGCACTTCTTATGATCATCAACCAAAATCAAGATTCTCTCTGAAGTACCTATATCTTTTCAATAATGTGTGAAAAGAGACAGATTTCAGAAAGGTCTTCATATTTATGAATCAGAAAGATTATAGGATCAACAGGGGTGATGATCCCACTCAAACAAGGAAACAGTCTTAAGTCAGTGGTTCTCAGCTTGTGGCCCAATCAGCACCTGGCTGTGGCCCATTTGACATCCTCAGGGACATAAAGGTAGTCTTGGATGCAGCCCACAATGGTAGATAGGTTGAGAACCACTGGTCTAAGTAATACTGCAAAACTTCAAAGGATATTGACTGCAAGTGAAAAAAAAAGAAGAGTGCGCGCAAATGCTAGCCTGGAAATTAAAAGATAAGGTTACACTTAAAACCTCAAATGTTACAAAAGTAACTTTGTTTCTGTATCAAGCACTGTGAGGCTGGCAGACCAGGTGCCAGCTCTTGCCAAGCCTTTAAGCCTCAGTCAAGAACTAACGAATTCGTTGCTGGACACCAGTCTATTTCACTTGTGTGTTAGTATAGCTAAGATTGGTATTGGACTTATAACAATGTTTAGACATTATGAAAAGTTTGTAAGTTGCTGCCTGCAGTAAATCTCACTTATACTATATCACATAATATAAGGTAATATTTAAGTTTTTGCTTTATGACTGTAAAAAACATTTACTCTGAAACTGTGAGCCCAGTCAGGAGGGATTGTTTCCTAACCATCAAGAAGGCCTATCAAAACTAAATGGGTCATTATGGGACATCACAATACAAAAACGTTGTTAATTACCCCTTCACACTCATGAAGAGGCTAAAAGGGCTCATCTCATCAGCTTGAATTCTGGAAGAAGGAAATAAAAATAGCTGCCAAATTTTTTTAATCTCTTTTGCCATTTGGACTTTGAGGGGGCTGAAGTTAGGAAACAGAAGCAGAGCTCACCAGAGTCAACCTGGGTTAGCCCTAAAAGATACTCAGAGCTGACAGATTACAACTGTCACCTTTTAAAACCATGGACTTTAATTCATTTGTGTACATATGCTTGTCTGCTCTAACCTTGTAATAACTTTCTTTTCCGAGTTAATAAATCTTCAGTTAGTTTATTATAGGATTGGTTGCAAGCATTGTCTTTTGGTGTGAGATCTAAGATACAAATTGATCTGGGTAAGTGAGTAGTCTCTTGAGGCTCGGAGCAACGTGAGAATTTTGTGACCTTTGGTATAATACAGCAACCAATTATCATTAAGTCCAGCTTGCCTGGGTGCCAAGATAGACGGGAATGCCCAAGGGGACTGTCTGTGACTCTATGGTAAGACTGTTATGGTGCTTTAGGAGTTCACACTTGTTACTGGGTTGGTGAAATCTATCGAACCCAGCCAGCTTGGGGTTTGTGCTCTGCTTCTCGATAATCTGACCTGAGGTTAGCACACAGTCGTGAGTCACTCCAGACAGCATAGCAATCACCACTCTCAGAACTAGCCAAAACTACTGAATAGACTTCTCTCCAAATTCTGCACATCTTTATTGCATCAGGTTTCAGAATGGTAGCCGTGTTAGTCTGTATCAGCGAAAACAAGGAGTCCTTGTGGCACCTTAGAGACTAACACTTTTTTGGGGCATAAGCTTTCGTGGGCTAAAACCCACGTCATCAGATGCATGGAGTGAAAAATACAGTAAGCAGATGGGTCACTACAAAAAGTAATTTTCCCTCTGTTGGTATTCACCCCTTCTTACCAACTGTTGAGAATAGGCCACTGCCACCTTAATTGAATTGACTCATTAGTACTGACCCCCCCACTTGGTAAGGCAACTCCCATCTTTTCATGTGCTATAATATATATTCTGCTTACTGTATTTTTCACTCCATGCATCTGATGAAGTGTGTTTTATCCCATGTTATACCCAAATACATTTGTTAGTCTCTAAGGTGCCACAAGGACTCCTAGCTGTTTTTATTGCATTAGTAACTCATTACACTAAGTGATTCTGCTGGACTATTTTACTCTTACCACCAGAGATGTACAGCACTGTAGTATTTAAAACAGTGTTGAACCCTTAAACCAAAATATTCCTAGCTTAGTACTGCTACAGCAAACTGCTACTGCCTTCTTTACAACAATAAGCAACTACTGGAAAATGCAGACTTTTTTCATCTCGTCACTAAAAATGATCACCTTCAGGATAATCATAAACATTTCCACAGAAGTATGTAAGATATTTAATTTAAATTTGTTGTCATACCATGTTCTACCATACCATGAACCTCCTAGGACTGGACAAAAAAAAAATTAGGTATCTTATATCTGAGGGTAACCATACTTAGATGTAGGCAAACTACACAAATAAAGAGGAATAACTGGATTCATGTTTGCAGCCACATAATAAATACTTCAAGTTTTTATAACTCTTTCCAGATTACATCCACGGTGCAAAAGGTTGGTGCAAAAAGGGCCAAAATTCTACTTTCATGGGTGACTTTTTATATCAATAAAATAGTTACTTAAAAAGTAACAAATACATTCCATAAATATTCAGTACAGTAATGGACTTGTGTGTGTATATATACACTGACACGCAGATAGACAGAGTAACATCACCAAGTACTTAGAACACCTTGAGTAATAAAATATCTATTAGACCAAGAGGTTGACAATGCTCAAGAATTTCATTTTGTCTTATAAAAATGTAATCCATACGAAATAACGCAATCAAAATTTCCCTTTTATCAATCACATATCACTTAAATTATACCTGGTTATTAAAGTTAAAAAAAACCCTCCAAGATTAAAATTAAAACCCTCTTAATAAGATGGTAAGTAAATGCAAACTTACTACTGTCTTGATCACAGTTTTAATAAAAAGAAACCAATTAAGAACTATGTTGAGACTGCTTTCTATAGAAGCAGATTATTTAGAGAAAATCCTACAAAATTAAATGTTACTACTTTCAGGGTCATACAGTGTCAATTCAAATGATCAGTAAAAAACTAAGTCAAACTTGCATTTTTAAATGTCATATTTGAATGAAATTGGACCTGATTATTCAACAGCAAAGCATATGTAATTAATCCCTGTAAAAGTAAATGCAGATATACTATTTTTGAGAACAGTTTCAATTAAAAAAAGACTCTTTTAAATTATTCAAATTTCATTTAAATCAAATAACTGAGGCTCATGTGAATCATCTAAATTTTTCATCTGCAGGTTCACTCCACCTTCTTTTTCATTTTGACTATTCAAAAATTAAACTACATAGCCATAATCATAAAATACTACATAAGAGTATGCACCCAGTCAAGCTTCTATTGAAAGAAATGGGAAAGCTCCCACTAATGTCATTGGGAGCAGGATCAAACCCCAGAGGCTGATAAGGAAAAACAGACAGCAAATCTTACAACAGAAAATTCTTTTAACAGCACAAACAATTTTTCCCTTTAGCCAGTTAGGTCTAAATATGTATAAACTTGTTTGTCATTATAACAGATTTCTTATTTTTCATCTCCAAACCACTGACAACATTCTCTGATAATATGAATAAGATCCAAAGGCAGCATTCAAGTCAGCAGATTTTAGCCAGATGATTCTGAAAATTATTGTTTACATTTCAGGCCAAGGCCACACTACAAACTTGCATCAGCATTGCTATGTCGCTCAGGGGTCTGACTGACAAATCTACATTCCTGAACAACTAAGTTACACCAACCTAACTCCTGGTAGAGACAGCACTATTTTTATAGGGGAGGGCGGAAAGGGGCTTCTCCTGTCGACATAGCTACTACCTCTCACAGAGGTGGATTAACTATGCCAATGGAAGAAACTCTCCCATCAGCACAGGTAGCGTCGCCACTAAAGCGCTGTAGCTGTGCCCCTGCAGCATCTTATTTGTAGACCTGCCCTTAGTCCGGGATCAAAGTTAGCCACTGATTTAGAATTTAAAAATACAGAAAGATTCCTGAATTAGTGTCTATGTACTCTGAAAATCCAAGCCTAATGTGGAAGCAGCAAAGAATCCTGTGGCACCTTATAGACTAACAGATGTTTTGCAGCATGAGCTTTCGTGGGTGAATACCCACTTCTTCGGATGCAAGCAGTGGAAATTTCCAGGGGCAGCAAATTTCCACTGCTTGCATCCGAAGAAGTGGGTATTCACCCACGAAAGCTCATGCTGCAAAACATCTGTTAGTCTATAAGGTGCCACAGGATTCTTTGCTGCTTCTACAGAACCAGACTAACACGGCTACCCCTCTGAAGCCTAATGTGGTGGTGGTTTGCTTTGGAAAGATGTTGGAAAAACTGCTGTTTTAAAAAGTCATTTTTAACATGAACTGAAAAAAAATATCAAATTATATTAACCTTAACCTAATAAATTCACATTTCCACACAAGTATAATAAATCTTATTCATATCTCTGTGAGATATCCTTTATAAGAACTCTACTAATGATGTTGGTGCTTTTGGCATGTATAGTTTCTTTCAATGTATTCAAAGACTGAGCCAAGACAGGACGAAGGTGGTTTTAGAAATCCAATCCTCAGGTAGCACTGTGTGACACAGAGGCTCCTTGGCAGAGTCCCATGCTTTGTGAAAGAACTCTCACCTCAGACCTGACAAACTCACCACACTAAAGATGTCTAGCAGGATGTTTCTCCATAAGGTTAACATGTACGCTTGTAACCGGTCAAGATTCATAATCTTTGTGACATGTATGTACAGCAATCTTTAAGGCAGAATGTACTTATACAGAAAGGTTTCAGAGTAGCAGCTGTGTTAGTCTGTATCCGCAAAAAGAACAGGAGTACTTGTGGCACCTTAAAGACTAAGGTGCCACAAGTACTCCTGTTCTTTAAGGTGCCACAAGTACTCCTGTTCTTATACAGAAAGTATGCTTTATGGACTTGAAGTGAAAATTAGTCAGCAGGGGATAACGAGCGTCAATGATGGCCCGTTCAAGCAGGAGGGAGTTGTCCATCCCATCATGGTTAGCCAATAATATAATGCAAAGCACACTTGTCTAGCATTGCTCCATCCCAAGACTTTCAATGGCAAAACATCAGAAACAACTGCAAACAATCCGTTCCAGAGGGGGAGGTGGGTCTGCATTCTGCTCCTAAATGAGCAGAACAGGGCTAGGGAGGGCATTCGTTCATTATATGGTTTTAATGGCACAATACATATGCTACCAAATGCTTTGTTTAAGTTTGTTAGCATATGTATTGTGCCGTTACATTGGTCAGGAGTCCTCAAGAGGAAAGGGGAGGGGGGGGTCGGAAGATGTTTAAACAGTGCTTTTGATTTTGTTTCTCCCCATTGGTTTGAATTATCCATGACATCCATACTGCATCACATCAAGTCCAGATCATTAGAGGAATGCCTCTGCTTGCACTGACCAGAGGATGTTTGGATTCTGATATCAGCCCAGTTCTGCAGCCTGACAGGAATCAGGTGGTGTCCCCAGTGTACACAGAATTCTTCTTTGCAGCCAAACTAATCTAACATGCATTTTGTTAACTGGAACTGGAGCAAAAAAAAAAAACACAAAGAAAACAAATGCCTCATTTTCCAGCTTTGTGGGTGAGAGAACTATAAGTGAAGATTATAATGCCAGACACTGATGGCCTTAAACCAGCTCAGGAATCTGCCAAAAACTTTACTGACAATATGTTCCTCATCTTAGCAACAGAGCTAAGACTTATCACACATCTGCCCACCTTTACTCGAATGAAGCTCCTTCTGATCTGACAGCTCAGGCATAGTCAGCTTCTTCCAGAACAATTCACAAACTTGGAACCTAATCCTGTAAACCCTTAATAATTTGATCAATCCCACTGAAGACAATGGGACTATTTGCATGACTATGGACCACTTTTGTGGACTGGTAAGAGTTTCAAGAGTCTGTTCCCATAAAGAAAGTTGAATCTCCCGTTGAAATGCAATGTTTGGGTACAATACCATAATGCAGTTTAGCTTACAGTTCTACTTAAAAATCTCTTTTAATAAATCATATATATGCTGAAATGGCTCCTCACCCAACTCCCATATAAACAGACTGAATACTACATATTTTGGGGGAAAGTGAATAGTTAAGCATGTTGATGTTTGTATATACAAAGGGGGGGGCGTCAGAGGGGGTGGGGAGAGCGTGGGGACCCTGGGCTGGGGATGGCGCAGGGAAGAGTCACATGTTTTCCCTCCCCTTGTGTCCCTCCCATGAGTTCAGTACCGCAGGAAATGATTTCTACTTGCATCACTGATGAGAAACCAGTGTCTTTTCTGGGCATGGACAGAGTCGGGGGAAAATGCTATTCATGCTTTTGTCCCATCCCTTTACTGTATTTTCTACCCCACTGCTGCAGACAACTGTCTTTTAAAGTGTGTATTTATCAGTCCTGTTCCAAGTGCTGCCCAATATCTTGCTCTCCCTGTTTTGTCTCTCCTTGGCCTCCTCTTTTTCTCTTCAGGTTTCCTGCTCTCATTTTCCTTTGACTCACATTGTTCTCCTCTTACTTGCTCACCCTCTTGCCCCACTCCCACTTTCCTCCCCACCATCCACAATCCACTCTCATTCACTTCCTTTCCTCACTCCGCTGTTGCTTTTTGCCCTTATTATCCATCCTCTCTCTCATTTTTCCATATGAAGGAATCCCAGGTCAACCTCTAGAAACCATCTGCAGGTGACACAAGGGTCTGAGCTCCAAGTCTTGAGGGCTGGTGCCTTGAATTTTCAGTGGGAAAAAACTTTCTGCTCTGAACAGAGAGAAATAACACTGGCAGCTTCTTGAACACACTATAGCACAATAACAATAGCTACCCAGAAAACATGGCCCCACCCTCCAAAAAAAAAAAACCAAAACCTCACAACCTACACTCCAGACCCAATCCAATGTTTGCAAAATTGATTGAGTGGGAATGCCAGGTGTCAGTAATCATGAGTTTCCAGGGAAACTGGCCTTTTAGAGTCTCAAGACAAAGTCAACCGTAGCATAAACAAGTGTAATCCCACTGAAGTAAACAGGACTTGCTCCCAATCTGAATTTGGCCCTATATCTTTCAGTTTGGAATGCTACATCTACCACTTTAAAACCAGGCTACAGGGGAACGACAATAACTAAACAAATTAATAATTCTGGTCAGGCTATGTAATTGATGCCCAAACTCTCATCATTCATGGAATTGTTCACTGTTTTCAAAATAAAAATGAAGGCCAGCCTTGATCCTCTCCAAAGGCGTATAGCTATAGTATAACATCAGTGGCTTATCGGTGCAGTGCCAGTAATAAGGTATTACAATGATGTAGTACAACAGGGATTAAAAGCATACTAAATTAGTCCCATGTTTTCTTCCAGTGAGTACGGATTTACTATTGGTGGGGAAGTATGTGTCAAGGTTGGGGAGAAAAATTACTTACCTCTCATAACTGTTGTTCAAGACATGCTGCTCATGTCCATTCCATTCTAGGTGTGTGCACAGTTGCCAGAGATTCTTCCCTCAGTGGTATCTGCAGGGCTGGCTCTAGCACCCTTTAGAGGCACGTGCATACGCACCGGTAAAAGGGACGTCATCGGCCCCGTACTCTCTCACTTCCTTCTCGCCAGTAGCTCCGACAGAGGGGCAGGAGGGTGGGTTACGGAATGGACATGAGCAAGACATGTCAAAGAACAACAGTTATGAAAGAGTAGTGACCGTTGTTTCTTCTTTGAGTGCTTACTCATGTCCATTCCATAGAATGGTAGGACTGGAAGGGACCTCGAGAGGTCACCTAGTCCAGTCCCCTGCACTCATGGCAGGACTAAGTATTATCCAGACCATCCCTGACAGGTGTTTAACCTGCTCTTAAAAATCTCCAACTGATGGAGATTCCACAACCTCCCTAAGCAATTTATTCCAGCGCCTAACCACCCTGACAGTCCTTTGCTGCAATTTAAGCCCATTGTTTCTTGTCCTATCCTCAGCGGTTAAGAACAACTTTTCTCCCTCGTCCTCGTAAGCACCTTTTATGTACTTGAAAACTGTTATGTCCCCTCTCAGTCCTCTCTATTCCAGACTAAACAAACCCAATTTTTTTCAATCTTACCTCAGAGATAATGTTTTCTAGACCTTTAATCATTTTTGTTGCTCTTCTCTGGACTCTAATTTGTCCATATCTTTCCTGAAACGTGGTACCCAGAACTGGACAATACTCCAATTGAGGCCTAATCAGTGTGGAGTAGAGCAGAAGAATTACGTCTCATATCTTGCATACAACACTCCTGCTAATACATCCCAGAATGATGGGGTTTTTTGTAACAGTGTTACACTGTTGGTTCATATTTAGCTTGTGGTCCACTATGACCCCCAGATCCCTTTCCACAGTATTCCTTACTAGGCAATCATTTTCCAGTTTGTATGTCTGCAACTGATTGTTCCTTCCTAAGTGGAGTACTTTGCATTTGTCCTTATTGAATTTCATCCTATTTACTTCAGACCATTTTTCCAGTTTGTCCAGATCATTTTGAATTATAATCTTACACTTCCAAAGCACCTGCAACCCCTCCCAGCCTGGTATAGTCCGCAAACTTTATATGCCATTATCTAAATCACTGATGAAGATATTGACCAGGACTAGACCCATAACTGATCCCTATGGGACCTCACTCGTTATGCCCTTCCAGCATGACTGTGAGCCACTGATAACTGTTCCCAGAGAGTAGTTTTCCAACCAGTTTTGCACCCACCTTATAATAGCTCCATCTAGGTTGCATTTCCTAGTTTATTTATGAGAAGGTCATTTGAGACAGTATCAAAAGCTTTACTAAAAATTCAAGATATACCACCTCTACCACTTCCCCCCATCCACAAGGCTTGTTACCTTGTCAAAGAAAGCTATCAGGTTGGTTTCACACAATTTGTTCTTGACAAATCCATGCTGACTGTTTCTTATCACCTTATTATCTTCTTGCTGTTTGCAAATAGATTGCTTTATTATTTGCCCCATTATCTTTCTGGATACAGAAGTTAACCTGACTGGTCTGTAATTCCCCAGGTTGTCCCTATTTCCCTTTTTATAGATTGGCACGATATTTACCCTTTTCCAGTCTTCTGGAATCTCTCCGTGCTAGATCACTCAAAAGCAGCACCCCTGGAGATGGGCTCAGAGTTCACGGATGTGCTGACTGCAACGCTGTTCTCCTGAAACTGGCATTGTTATGGGCCTGTTGGGTGATGCCATAGTGAGACACGAAGGTATGAACTGATGACCATGTTACTGCTCTGCAGATGTCCTGGATTGGCACCTGTGTGAAGAACACTGCTGCTGAGACCTGGATTCTCGTGGAATCGGTGGTCACGATGGCCAGAGGCGGAACCTTTGCTTGCTCAAAGCAAGCTCAGATACAAATAGTTATCCAGGACAAGCCCTGAGACTGCTGAGGTGGGCTCCCAACCCCAGGCCTGATGCATCCAAGACAAGGGCAACGGATGGTTGAGGGGCAGCAAATGATACCCCTACCATTAGTGATCCTGGGTCTCTCCAGCAGGTCAACAAAGTGATGACTGGAGGTAGAATCATGAATATTGAGTCCAGGCAGTGTCTGCTCGGGGAGTAGACTGACACTAGCCTCATCTGGAGGGGTTTGTGGCATAGCCTTGTGTACTGCACCGCATGGGTACATTCCGCCATTTGCCCCAATAGTTTGAGGCAGACCTGAGCGGTTGTTATCGGGTGGGTCATGACCTTGGAGATCAGGTCCAACATAGCTCGGAATCTGGCTTCCAGTAGGTAGGCCTTGGCCTGAGTCATGTCGAGTACTGCCCTGATTAACACTATTCTCTGAACCAGGACCAGGGTTGATTTCTGCTCATTTATCAGCAGACCCAGCACCTGGAAGGTGGCTCATACTGTACTGATGCTGCGCTGGCCCTGAACCTGCAATCGACCTTTGCTCAGCCAGTCGTTGAGGTACAGGTAGACCTGCATGCCTCAACATCCAAGGAAGGTTGCTATCACCGCCACATGCTTCATGAAGACCTGTGGGGCTGCCGACAAGTCAAACTGATAATGGTGTTGACCCACTACAAACCTGAGAAATCTCTTGCGCCCACGGAAGATGGAGATGTGGAAATAAGCATCCTTTAAATAGAGGTTGGCATACTCGTCTCATGGATCCTGGGAGGGAAAGATGGAGGCCAGGGAGACCATGAGCAACCTCAGCTTCGAGATATTTGTTGAGGCAATGCAGGTCCAGGATGGGCCATAGCCCATCTTCACCTTTGGGATTAGGAAATATCAGAAGTAAAACCCCTTCCCTCTCAAATCAAGGAACTTCCTGTACAGTCCCCACATGTAGGAGGGTTTGCACCTCCTGGATAAGAAGCTGCTTGTGAGAAGGATCCCTGAAGAGAGACGGGGGGTGGACGAAAACTGGAGGGTGTAACTGACTGCTGTAGTACATATAATGGTCCGATGTTGTATCTGACCAGGCGGGGCTGAAGGGTGACAGGCCGTCCAGAAACAAAAGTGGGGGATGGATCTGGTGATGAGACTTGTAGACTGTCCTTGGGCAAACTTCAAAAGGCCTGTGCAAGCCTGACTGGGAGGCTGAGGTAGAAAGTAGGGGTTGGCATCGCTTATAGCCCTTCCCTTTTCTTTTATAGGGCTCCTGCCTGGGAAATGAGACAAACCTGAGAGGCTGCTAGGGCCTAAAATGCTTCCTGGAGGCAGGAGGTGTGTAAAGGCCCAACGAGCGAAGGGGAGTCCTCGAGTCCTTGAAGCTTGGAGCCAGTCTGTACTGAGAACAGGGAGGTAGTCTTCACGGGGAGGCCCTGAATGGACTGCTGCACTTTGTGAAGGAGGTCCAATGACTCAAGTCATGAACAGTGCCTCATGGTGACCGCTGACTCCATAGTCCAGGCTGCTGAGTCAGCCGCATCCAGAGGGACCTGAAGGGAGGTCCTGGCCACTGCTTTGCCCTCCTCTAGGATGCTGTGAACTCCTAGCTCAATTCCAAAGGTAGCAGGTCTCTAATTTGGACAATGAGTCCCACAGGTTAAAATCATATCTCTCCAGCAGAGCCTGCTGATTGGAGATATACAACTGCAGTCTGCCTGTTGAACAAACCTTACGTCCAAACAAGTCCAGTCTCGTGGCCTCTTTATTTTTGGAGGTAATGCTCAACTGCCCCATCTCTCCTGCTCATTTGCCACCAACACCATGGAGGGCAGGGGGTGCGGGTGGAGGTATTCAAACCCACTGGATAGGACACAATATTTCTCCTCTGCCCTCTTTGAGACGGGGGGCAGAGAAGGAGAAGTCTGCCATAGTGCCCTGACAAGTCTCATCACTGCTTGGTTAACCGGCAGAGCCACTCTGGAGGGAGCTGCTACAGCCAGGATGTCAATTAGGCTTCTTGAGCTCTTTGACTTCCAGTCCCAAATTTGCGGGACTTTTCAGGAGCTCTTGGTGGGCCCTGAAGTCATGCAGTGGGAGCAGATTACTAGGACTTGCAACCGTCGCATCCGGGAATGACGAGGAGGAGGCCTGTAACAGGGGAGGGTCCACCTGCTCTTCCTCCACCTCCACCACATCCATTGGGGCCATTTCTTGGACGTCAGTACCAGTATTGGAGTCAGGGTCTGGTGCCGGATGGGATGAAATGGTAGCTCACCCCTCTGATACCACTGGGTCTGAACAGTGGGACAGGAGGCCCCGATAACAGGGGAAACCCCCACAGGTTCCAATACTGCCACTCCATTGGCCAGTGGTCCGGTGGCCAGGCGCCAGCCAGGGGGCGGGTACCAAAGTCCAGCAGCGGCTCCAGGCACCAGCACAGCAAGTGCGTGACTGGGGCGGCAAGCCGTGGGAGGCGCCCTGCTGGTCCCTGCGAGGGCAGCAGTCAGGCAGCCTTCGGCGGCGTGCCTGCGGGAGGTCCGCCGGTCCCACAGATTCGGGGGCAATTCGGCGGCGGGTACGCCGAAGCTGCGGGACCGGGGACTTCCCCCAGGCACGCCGCTGAAGGCAGCCTGCCTGCCGTGGTTGGGGTGGCAAAAAAGCTAGAGTCGCCCCTGCCAAAGTCTGGGTTTTAGGCCGAGTACCAGTAGGTCTTAGGTGATGCGAAGGATTCCCCTTCAGACTCCAAAATGGATTCTTCTCTTGGAGACCAGGGTGGCGCAGTACCCACTTCCGCCTCCGGGCAGTGCCCGGGAGCTGGAGACAAGTAATGGGCCATAAACCACTGTATTAGGACCACAGGAGGGTGCCGCAGTGGTCGGTGCCGCAGTGGTCGGTATCACAGTGGAGCTCACCATCCCTTGCTCCATTCTATCCTCTGGCTGCCAGGGGGTCTTGAGGAGTCGGCTGGATCGGGAGAGACATCAGGTCCTTTGCCGCCTTGGAAAGCCTTCAGGGTTGAACGAGTCCACACGTGCATGGCCCCACTGCTGCTCCCAAGAGTCAGAGGGCGCCGCCCGGACCAGACTTGGCACTCTAGGTGTAGTCACCGGAGTCACCAGTGGCTCTGGGAGGACAAGTGGCCTGGCGCGGATATCACTGCACTGGTCACCTCCCGCTTGTCCCTCTTTGGCACCACAAAGTGCCCTCTCTTGGTGCACTGTTTGTTATGCTGATGCCGAAGAAGCAAGGATAGAGAAGGGTGTCAGGAAGAGCATGGTGCCAGTGGAGCACTTTGCACGGAAGCCGAAATGCTCAGCACCAATTCAGAGTGGCTCAGCTCCAAGACTGGTCTGAGTGCTGCCTCCATGAGTAAAGCCTTCCAACAAATGTCTCTGTCCTTTTGTGCGTGAGGCCCCTGCAGATCTGGCACTTCTCTTTAACGTGAGTTTCCCTGTGGCACTTTAGACAGATAGCGTGTGGGTCACTCACTGGCATCGGCTTGCCACAGGAGGTACCCGACTTGAAGTCCGGGGACCAAGGCATACCCAGCCCTTGGGGCGAAAGTCCCTTGACAGCAGGGACTATTATATACACTAACACTAAGAACTACATACACTGACTACAATAAATATACAATAGAAAGTCCAAATCACTGGGAAAGAGGCCTTGCAAGAGCAAGGAGGATCATTCCATGCAACCATCACTGGCAGTAAGAAGGAACTAAGAGGGTGTGGGGCTGGCGGCACCCCTTATACCAGCGCATATACACGTGGCTCCAGAGGGTGCTAGAGTCGGTCCTATGGATACCAATGAGGGGAAAATCTCCTGCAACTGTGCACGCAATGCACACACCTAGCATGGAATGGACATGAGCAAGCACTCAAAGAAGACCTTACGGTTAGTACTGGTCAAAATGCCTGCAGATGGACACCATTCATTTTCAAATGTCTGCTTGATTCTGTATTTACATATAACACTCTTACTCTTTCCATCTCCTTCCACCCTGTGTCTCCGGCTAATGATGAAGTAGCAACACCTTTGCAAACATGACATGACATGACCGTTTACCAACTCAGGCACTGAGTCTAGTTGCTACTTTACCAAAATAAAGATGATGAAAAAACTTGATCCTTAATAATATAAAAATAATAATGAAAATTTAAAAAAACCACTTGGTGCAGGTGAGAAGAATTTTCTCTCTCCAATCTCTAAGAGGTTTGCTTTCTAACATTTCATATTCCTCTCAACATTTGCAACTTTGTTTCCATGCTCCCTTTCTCCATTAGCTGCTTTTTAAAAATATGAGCAGATACTTCTCTCTATTGGTGTTGCTTCTTCCCCATATTTACGCCACAGTATCCCCTGACATTCAAAGTAATGATCTCAAAATATAACCCAAGGTAACTCATCAACTTTTCATATGCCTCTTCATCTAAGGGTGAGATTCCCTGGGCTTATGTTGCCTAACTGCCTTTGCCCGTAGCTAATGAATTATACACCTTCCTATCATCCTTTGAATGCCCATAAGCAACCACCTGCACAGCATAACACCAGTGTGTCTCTAAAACTCTACAGACAGTGATTGCTCTTTTAGATGTGCTTCCCCCAACCACACTGCACATCAGTTTGACGAGACTGCAGTGGCTTAGGGACTGAGAATCCCAGCTCTGTCCCTGAACTCGGTATTCCCAAAGAGTAGTGCAGCTACTATCTCACTGAGCAGGACAAAAATGTTAATGTAAACATTTAAGGCCAATTGCTCTCTTTATCTTACTTGAAATGTTCCTACACTTGGACTTACAATGTAACATTTTTGCATAATAAGTGATCAATATTTGGTAATGTCTCCAAACAAAAAGTGTTAGGAATTAATTTAACCACCATTACTTTTCTATTACGGATTTTAGAGGTTAAACATTCATATTCTTTATAAATCATTTTGGACTGGAAGGCCTGAAATAGGATACCCCTTGGAAAGGTCTGTGAAACTCAAGAGGCCTAGGGAAGGGCCAGTCCTTGATTCCCACCCCCACCAACCTGTTTTGGTTATGAGCACCTGGCTATCCCTTAGAGCAGCGGTTCTCAAACTGTAGGTCGGGATCCCAAAGTGCCATCCCTTTTTAATGGGGTCCCCAGGGTTGGCATTACATTTGCTGGGGCCTGGGGTTGAAGCCCGAGCCCCAGGGCTAGGGCTAAAGCCAAAGCCCAAGGTCTTCAGCTCTGGGTGGCGGTAGGGCTCAGGTTACAGGCTTTGGCCCTCCCACCTGGGGCTGCGGGACTCGGGCAGGCTCAGGCTTCAGCCCCCCTCCTGGAGTCGTGTAGCAATTTTTGTTGTCAGAAGGGGGTCGCAGTGCAATGAGGTTTGAGAACCCCTGCCTTAGAGGAGTAGTACGTGCCTCCACACAAAGTTTCAGGAGAAAAACATGTGGTCAATTTGCATTCTTTTCTTCCCCTCCCTGTCCCTCACACAGAAAACTAATACAGAGGGGGTTTTAAAAGTACAAAAAAGTTATACCATGCTGGAAGACTGCTACATCAAAAGTCAGAATTCTGCACACAAGAGATTCTGTCGGCAGTTGAGATTTATACACAAAAGATTGGCCAACCATGGGCTGACAGCTAGAGACAGCTATGTGGTGTGCTAACTTCACAGCAGAAGATTGATGAGATCAATTTTAAAGCTTTTCTGCCTTTATCTAGCAGGCTATAGTTGTCAGTGATTTTTCCCCTAAGCCCGCTGTTTCAAACCATATCCATCTACAGCTATCAGTGTCAACATTTCACATAACCAACAGAAAATGAATCATTTCATGATAAAGTAGCATTTTACAACATGAGGTTTACAAAGTGTCTGCATTTACACTGCATAGTGTGTGTTGATCATACAATGAAACACATAGGCTTCCTGCAAAAATTAAATGATTTGCAGACAAACAATTTAATCGAACATAAAATTAGCACATAAAATTAAAGCAAATTACAGTATATTGGGTTATTATCAAATAACTATTTAATTGGAGAAAATGTGCATGCCAAGACTTGTAAGATATTTAAAACCAGAAGAGCTGTGTACAATGATTGCACTTCAAAAGTTCTGCTGTTTTAAAAGATGTAACCATTTTCAGCAATATTCCTACCTACAGAATCAAGAACGCCACAGGAAACAATGGAAATTTTCAAAGTTGTCCTCATTTTAAAGGTGACCACTTTACAAGTAAACACATGCTTTTGGCCTGTTCACGAGTACAAACAGGACATTGTGTTCATAGATCCTATAGAACAGCTTTATCAGTACTTACCAGCCATATCAATGGCAAATGGACGGTCTGCTCTCCAGCCAGTATACCAGCCAACAACTTTGCCATTTTCCACTACAGGGCGCTCATACCGTCGACCTCCCACTAGCCCCACAGGCCACACAGATACTTTGCGGGTTGTACGCATCTGCAAGGAGGAGGCACAGGGTGATTTCACTTACGTTTTCTCAGCAGGCTGTGCTTTTTTTGTAAATGGAGGAAACAAAGCCTAGACATTTCCAGTCACCACAAGGTGTTTACAACAGATTCAGTGTTTCCAGATTTCAACCCTAGAGAGTTGGTATTCAAAGGCTATATGTGCCCCAAAGTTCTCTCACTGCCAGCTAGTTCTTCAGATCTCTAGTCACTTCAAGCCTACTGGGAATATCCCGAGAGAAATAAGATTGTTAATACCAGTGTTGCTTAAGATATGAGGCACCAAAACAAACAAACAAAAAAACCCACACACCACACCACTATATAATCTCTTCCTCATTAAAGAAAAGCACAGATGTATGTGGCAGATTTTTCCTCTGGAAGGATGTTTTGTTGTTTAAACATGTTTCTTTCTATAAATCCTTCATGCACGTGCATCATGACTGCAGAAGCCCAATCAGGGTAGAATGGAATGTTTATTTTACAGTCTGTTAAATACAGTCATTTATAAAGACAGACATACATGCAACTTTGAGGTCTATATGAGAATATATTATATTTAGAAGCCAGTAACAGACTCTGGAAGGGAAAGAAATGTCGATTGTGACCGGAAGTGCACACACACACACAAGCCCCTCTTATGAGGATTGCACAATAAATATGGTTTAGGTGTGTTAAAAAGTGGCCTGTAGAGAACAAAAAAAATGGGCTTGTGCCTTCCCCCCTTCCCCCCCATGGTGCCCAAAAAATGGTCAGTTTTAATTTAAAAAAATAAATAAATAGTGGGGATCATGTTTTCCTTTCATGGATGCATCGTTTCCAATGCCAGAAGGGCCCATTATGATCATCTAGTCTGACCTCCCATAAAACACAGGCCATAGAATTTCCCCAAAATAATTCCTAGAGCATATCTTCGAGACGAACATCCAATCTTTATTTAAAAATTATCAGGGATGGAGAATCCACCACAAACCTCAGTAAGTTGTTTGAATGGTTAATTACTCCCGCAGTTAAAAAATGTACACCTTATTTCCAGTCTGAATAATTTTCAGCCATTGGATTGTGTTAGACCTTTCTCTGCTAGGCGGAAAAGCCCATTATTAAATATCTGCCCACCATATAGGTACTTATAGACTGTAATCAAGACCCCTCCTTAACAAAGGAGTTAAGTTAAAGATTCAAGGAGCTCAGTCTCTATCCTCTCATAATCATTCTAGTAGCTCTTCTCTGAATCCCCTCCAACATTCTCGAACTGTGGACACCAGAACTCTATTCCAGCAGTGGTCACACTAGTGTCAAGTACAAAGGTAAAATAACCGCTCTGCTCATACTTGAGATTTCCCCTGTTTATGCTTCCCAGCATCGCATTAGCCCTTTTGGCCACAGCGTCACACTGGGAGCTCATGTTAAGATGATTATCCAACAGGACCTCCAAAACTTTTTCAGAGTCACTGCTTCCCAAGATTGAGTCCCCCATCCTGTAAATATGGCCTATATTCTTTGTCCCTGGATGTATATATTTACATTTAGCCATATTAAAATGCATATTGTTGCTTGCGCCCATCTTACCAAGCAATTCAGATGGCTCTGTCAGTGGCCTGTCCTTTTCATCATTTACCACTCCCCCAATTTTTGTGTCATGTGCAAATTTTATCAGTGATTAATTTGTTTTCTTCCTGGTCATTAATAAAAATGTTAAAAAATGTAGGGACAAGAACTAATCCCTGCGGGATCCTACTAGAAACACATCCATTCAATGATTCCCCATTTACAATTACATTTTGTAATTAGCTAGTTAGCTAGCTTTTAAATTAACACATCAGCCATTAAACAGATTGATATCTTTCTTTTTTTAATCAAAATGTCATGCTGTACCAAGTCATATACCTTATAGAAGTCTACGTATATTATGTCAACACTATGACCTTTATCAACCAAACTTTTAATCTCATTAAAAAAAATCAAGTTAGTTTGACGGGATCTATTTCCCATAAACCCATGTTCATTGGCATTATTATTAAAGAAATCAAGGATGGAAATATAATTAAAGAAATCAATATTAATAGTTCACTGAGCTGCTCGGCCAGCACTTTTAAAACTCTTGGATGCAGGTTATCCAAACCTGCTGACTTAAAAACATCTAACTTTAACAGCTGCAGTTTAACATCCTCATAAGATACTAGTGAAATGGAAAAAGTGTTATCATATGATATAATTACATCATCTGTTTTTTTCCAAAATATAAAACAGAAATACTTATTGAACACTTTTGCCTCTTCTGAATTATCTATAATTTTACCATTTCCATCTAGTAATAGACCAATAACATTGTTAGGATTCTTCCCCCCTGCCAAATATATTTAAAAAAACCTCGTTCTTATTGTCTAACTCTGCTGGCCATAGATTTCTCCTTGTGTACATTTGCTTCCCTTATCAATTTTCTACAATTCCTCACTTCTGATTTATATTCAATACTATCAATTTTCCCTTTCTTTTATATTTTTATAGCTGATCTCACTTCCCCTCTAAACAATGAGGCATTCTTCCTTGATTGTGAATTTTGGGGCATCTAGTAAGTGTTCTTAAACAATTCCCAATTATCATTCACATTTTTCTGATTAAATTCTTCCTCCCAATTGCTCTGGCTCAGAGTTGTCTTCAACTTTATATAATTTGCCCTTTTAAAGTACCACATCTATATATCACTGGTCTAGACTTTCTTCTGTTTGTACATTATAAAATGTCATCAAATCATGATCATTTGTTCTGAGATTACCATTAAACTTTAGCTCTGTGATCAGTTCCTGTTTATCTATTAAGATAGGGTCTAATATAGAACTTCCCTGTGCTGGAGACAACGCTTTTAGAGTTAAGAAACAGTCATGTATAATATTTAGAAATTCCAAGGATGTTTTAGTACTCCCAACATGGGACTTCCAGCATGCGTCACTCAAGTTGAAGTTTCCCATGATCACATGGCTTTTTTTCCTACACATTATAGACAGGTGTGTAAGTACCCTGTTCTTCTGTTCTCTCAAGTGATTTGGTGGTTTGTAACAGACGCCAATTAATACCCTATCTTGTTCATTATATGTTAGGATATTATTCCATAAGCATTCAAGACCATTTTCTTCCAAGTTATCAGTGACTTAAACAGTTAAAACTATTTTTAGAACTAAGTGGGCAAAAGGGTACGGGAAATGGCACTCTAGCCTTCCTAAATAGGTTATAACCATTAATTTTAACACTTATTCCAATCATACTTGACATCAGAGGTAGGAGTTCTGCCATTAAGTCCATTGAAGCCAGATTTCACCCTAGAAATGTAGGTCTTGTCTATCCTGGAAGATTCTATTGTTATTGGAAAACTATGGACATTATGGCATCACCAGAGATTACCTAACACATTGTCTATCCTAGAAAAGTTCACCAGTCTAATGAAATCAAGTTAAAAATCAGCCATGTTAAACTGGTACAACCCTACACTGTAAGTGAGTTTAAGTCAATCCCAATTTAACCTCATTTAAGAGAATCTACAATAGAGGTTTGCACTGGTTTAGCAAGATTGATTTTTATATTGATTTAGTTAAACCAGTACATGTTTAGAGTGTAGACAAGGTCTTAAAATCCCTTCCCCTTATAATTACTTTTTTCCAGACCTTTAAAATTTGCTTTTGTTTATTTTTACTAACAGCTTTTTAACTCCAGTATCCACAGGACATTCTAGAGAAAGAAAGCTGTTGTTAAAGATTCAGTACCCCACACTCCAGAGAGCTCATAATACCCCTCCTCTAGGCTCCCAAGAGCTCCTCCTTCAATAAAACCAGAAAACCAGACTGACATTGCTTATATTTCCATTTCCAAAGGTGAAAATACTAGTAGAATAAAAATAAGAAAGCCTTATCTTTCAGGTCTTCTTTCTACATCTTAAAAAAAAAAACTTTTCAGAATGGACACAAAACCTTTTTTTTTAATCCTTTGTAAGACACTTTTTTATTTGTCTAGCATCTGAGTTCCAACATGGCTCATGGTTTTCTTTTAACTATTTTTCCTGTTTAAGGCCTTTTTATTTGCTGTCATTTTCCCCTGGTCTTTTACTGCTCTATGTGGTGAAATAGAAAGTTAACAACATTAATTACTGTCTTCTTTTAAATATTTAGTGAATAAAAGTCACTTGGACTACTTCAGGACTGCAAAACATGAAGTGTTTTGGTAGCTGTGGTTTCAACATTACACCTATTTCTTGAGCACTTTGTAAAAATATATACATTGTAACGTGTATACATATTGGCTCTAATGTCACAAAATGTGCATATATCCTGCCCTCTCTTAGACCATGCGTACACAGGAAAGCTTTACCAGTATAGTTAACTGGTATAGTTAAACCAATATAACTATACCAGTATAAACCCCAGTGCACATACTCTTATTCTTTTAAGAGTGACTTTCCCCTGTTAGTTTAAACCCTTTCCAAAGTGACATAAGCTACATAAAAAAAAAAGGCCCTCTTATACCACAATAATAGTGTTGACACATGGAGATCATGTAAATTCACATCTTATCTTATATTGGTATAGCTTTCCCATGTAGACAAGCCTTTATGCCAGTGTAAATGAGAAGTACCTTGACCTCAGAGGAGCAGAACTGGGTGGCCCATTAAGCTTCACCTCTTATGCACTCAGGCACTCATTAACCCTGTGAAGGTGTTAAGTGTATACAGCTTAAATAAATACCTAAAGAGGAAAAAGAAATCAGATATTTTCAGAACGCTACATTTCACCCTTATGTTGTATTCTCACTTCTTTGTTCTCTTTCCTGTATAGTCGGTCACTCTACAAATCTTAGTGTCTGCCAAGGACATAAAAATCCCTTAGCGCAAAGTGAAAGAATGTATCTAAGGCTGTGTTAATGCTAACTGTAGAGTGTTTTACAGCCTCAGGATATATGTGAAGGTAGAAGTGGCAAAATGTCTTATAAGCCTCTAATAACAGTATTACTACATATTAATGTGTTGTGAACATTGTTCATGTACCAAGGTAGGAAAAATCATATGGATTAATAGGTCAATTTGTATCAGAGATTTCATTTTGTTTTCTATTCTGCTTGACCCTAACAAGTGTTAGGACACAGAGAGAGTAATTTAAAGATATTAGACTATCAGATACCAATGTAATCCCATACATTGCGCCACAAGAGTCCTGCACTGCTTCTCTAACTATATTTTTAATGGACAGCAGCACATCTGTTATCTGAATAATCAAAACTTGAAGCCACAGTATATATGTGACATAGGGTTCCCAACTTTGGTTGGATGAATTCCTGGAGGTTTCATCACATGACATTATCTTTAATTAAAGATTAATCTTTAATTCCTGGGGACTCCAGGACAATCCTGGAGGGTTGGCAACCATAATCTGGCAATCTTTTTCAAAAGGGACAGGGTTAGGGGAATGAGAATGAGAAAGCAGATGGATAAAGCCAGGAGAAGAAAGAACAGCCTGGGGAGGAGAAGGAGTAAAATATTTCAAGAACAAGGGGAAAGTAATACTGGGAGGGACAGAGCATCAGTGATGGAGGAAGATGAGGACAACTGATTAGAGAGAAATGGGGACTCAGATAATGGGGGAAGGAAGCACTGAAAGCCAAGAGCTGAGAGAATTCAAAAAACAAAAGCAGAGAGAGAACAATGATGATTCGCTCTCTCACACACAGGATCTTGCCAAAAATAGCACTTCATTAGTCACTCAAGAAGATTAAGACAGGGGAAGTGCAGGAATGATAGGGAAGGGGTCAAATCAATTAGAAAAAGGAAAAAAACCCAGAGAACCAGGGTTGTGAGTTCAATCCTTGAGAGGGCCATTTAAAGATCAGGGGCAAAAGTCTGCCTGGGGATTGGTCCTGCTTTAGACTAGATGACCTTCTGAGGTCCCTTCCAACCCTAATAGCCTATGATGCTATGAACTGGAAGTAAAAGATGAAGAGGATGGAATCTAGTCACCATTTCTACCATGGAAAAGCTTCCAGACTGTAACAATTTGCTGAATGTTTTCACTGCCTCCCCATTTAGGACCCAAAGTCTCCAGAAAATTCAGCGTTGTGTAGCATTTTTCCCCGCTTCTCGGTTTTCTATTGTTTCAGTTCCCATGTAATTTGCATTCTGATGCAATGCTAGTGCCCACCTATAAATTACTGCCTGGACTTGCCACACAATACCAGTGGGACATCAGCAGACTTATACAAACAACTCCAATTTATTTTGCTAGAAGTTGGATTTAGAACTCCATCTCTTCAATATTTACCATTGTATCTCTATAAAAGAGGAAAGATGGTGTACAGTAGAAGCATGGACCTTAGAATGCAGATCTCTTGACCATCAGGCAAATCATTTAAGGCCAAATTGTGGCCTGAGTCATGCTATGCAACCCCTACAAGTCAAGGGGATTGCACAGTTGTGACTGGAAACAGAATTCAGCCCATGATAATTGTGTGTCTCGGTTTCCTCAACTGTAAAATGGGACTAATATACCAGGCACACAATCATAGAATCATAGGACTGGAAGGAATCTTGAGAAGTCATCTAGTCCTGCACTCATGGCAGGACTAAGTATTATCTAGATCAGGGATCGGCAACCTTTGGCCCGCAGCCCACCAGGGTAAGCCCCATGCGGGCTGGGCTGGTTTGTTTACTTGCCATATCTGCAGGTTCGGCAGATTGTGGCTCCCACTGGCTGTGGCTCGCCACTCCAGGCCAATGGGGGCTGCGGGAAGCAGGGGTCAGCACATCCCTCGGCCCACGCCACTTCCCGCAGCCCCCATTGACCTGGAGCAGCCAACCGCAGCCAGTGGGAGCCACAATCAGCCGAACCTGTGGACACAGCAGGTAAACAAACCGGCCCGACCTGCCACGGGCCAAAGGTTGCCGATCCCCGATCTAGATCATTCCTGACAGGTGTTTGTCTAACCTGCTCTTAAAAATCTCCAATGATGGAGATTCCACAACCTCTCTAGGCAATTTATTCCAGTGCTTAATCACCCTGACAGTTAGGAAGTTTTTTCCTAATGTCCAACCTAAACCTCCCTTGCTGCAAATTAAGTCCATTGCTTCTTGTCCTATCCTCAGAGGTTAAGAAGAACAATTTTTCTTCCTCCTCCTTGTACCAACCTTTTACGTACTTGAAAACTGTTATGAGAACTCAGTCTTCTCCTTTCTAGACTAAACAAACCCAGTTTTTTCAATCTTCCCTCATAGGTCATGTTTTCTAGATCTTTAATCATTTTCATTGCTCTTCTCTGGATTTTCTCCAATTTGTGCACATCTTTCCTGAAATGTGGTGCCCAGAACTGGACACAATACTCGAGTTGAGGCCTAATCAGTGTGGAGTAGAGCAGAAGAATTACTTCTCATGTCTTGCATACAAACACTCCTGCTAATACATCCCAGAATGATGTTCTTTTTTTGCAAGTGTTACACTGTTGGTTCATATTTAGCTTGTGGTCCACTATGACCCCCACATTCCTTCCACAGTACTCCTTCCTAGCCAGTCATTTCCCATTTTGTATGTGTGCAACTGATTGTTCCTTGCTAAGTGGTGTACTTTGCATCTGTCCTTATTGAATTTCATCTTATTTACTTCAGACTATTTCTCCAGTTTGTCCAGATCATTTTGAATTTTAATCATATCCTCCAAAGCACTTGCAGCTTGGCCCACTTGGTATTGTCCCCAAACTCTATAAGTGTACTCTCTATGCCATTATCTAAATCACTGATGAAAATATTGAACAGAACCATATCCAGAACTGATCACTTGATATGCCCTTCCAGCTTGACTGTGAACCACTACTCTCTGGGAACCCTTTTCCAACCAGTTATGTACCCACCTTATCATAGCTCCATCTAGGTTGTATTTTCCTAGTTTGTTTATTAGAAGGTCATGGGAGACAGTACCAGAAGACCTACTAAAGATAAGATATAGCATATCTACCACTCCCCCGCAACCCACATCCACAAGGCTTGTTACCCTCTCAAAGAAAGCTATCAGATTAGCTTGACACAATTTGTTCTTGACAAATCCATGCTCTAAGTGTTTAGAAATGCTTTAAAAACCGATTTTGTGAAAGCAGAGCACAGCCCTCATGTGGACAGACTTATTTCAGTTTAAAAATGCATTATATTGATTTAGCCAAAGTCAAACCTTACTGACTCAAGCTAACTTGATATGACACTCTTGAACCAAAAGGAGTAGCTGCACTAATTTAACTTTAGGTTCTAAACTGATGAACACATCAGTATCATTTTCTTGTGTAAACAAGGCGTTATATTAAGTGCAAGGTATGATGATAATGTAATATATATATATATATTATATTTGTAATTTGGAGTCTTGCTCTAAATTCACTACAGCAGTCATGCACCAGAACTAGCTTTACAATTAGGACTAGAAACCTTCTGAAACAGCAGCTTATATTTTGATAATGAATATAGCAAATGTGGAGGAAGGCACTCAATCTTTGAATTTCATAGACTTTCTACCCCTGCAAATATCTACTATTGGAGTTTATTATCCCACTCTTACTTAATAGATCCTCTTTCTCTTCCCTCATTTTGTTGTTCTGGTAGGTCCTGATCCTGAAGAACAACAAGTGCCTCTTAAGAGCTGCTGGTCATCCTCTATTATTAGTAGTAATGGTCTGGATTTCACTATAGACATGTAAGATAACAAGATTTGGTCCCAAAGAGCTGGAGCTAAAGATGCTCAGCATTTCTTGAGGATGCCCAGCATCTTGCGAGACAGGGTCCCTAATCCTTACATAACAGAAAAAAAAGATTTGGTACGGGTATCTAGTTTCTCTCCTTTAAAGTTACTCTAGCTTTTTTTCTACCAACTTATGTTTATTCTGAACTATTTAGAAGAAGCACAACTTGACTAACTCTAATATCAGTGTGCATTCATGTATCAGTGTATCAAATTCAACTACACATTAGACAAATATTTAATGCACTACTGGTTCATATTTAGAGTATTTCTTAAGGTACGGAGGGATAGCTCAGTGGTTTGAGTATTAGCCTGCTAAGCCCAGGGTTATGAGTTCAATCCTTGAAGGGGCCACTTAGGGATCTGTGGCAAAAATCAGTACTTGGTCTTGCTAGTGAAAGCAGGAGGCTGGACTCGAGGTCCATTCTAGGAGATAGGTATATCTCCTATTATTATAAGGTTTTTTTAATATGAAGAAAAAAATCAGTGACAGATGGCTAATATTTCATTCTGTCTAGGTTGTTGAATACTGTTCCCCAAAACTAGGAAGCTGAGCAAAAATCTGTTTTTTCCAACCAGTTCTGTAGATTCAAAGATTTCATAATACCAGTCACATTTAAAAATACTGATTGTCTACTACTGACTTTTTTAAAAAAAATGTCCATTTGGCTGTCATTTTATCAATACCCAATTACATAGGAATCCATTTTTTACCACTACTGAAGTCACTAACAACTGTCCTGTGCCGGTTAATAACAGATTACATTAAACATGTAGTGGAAGGCGCACTAGTCCTTCCAGAGCTACAGTTGAACTAGCTTCCACTACACCAGACATAAAACCTGCCTAATCTGAAAATTCAGGGTAAAACTTCTTGGTAAACTGGGAGCAAATCATATAAGCAGTTTCAGAGATACGGAGGCTTGGAAATATACTCTTAATTCCCTTTCAGAGGATTTCCCAACAGTTTTTGACTAATCACATCTTCAAAACTTCAAAGTAACTGCTCAAATACGGCCTAAATCCAGCATCCATTTAAATCAATGGAAAGGCTCCCACTGATTTCCGTGGGCATTGGATCAGGGCCTTAGTCCCTAAAAAGCAGAGATGCTAGTAGTATGTTTGAGGCTGGTGATGCATGCATGAATTATGGATCGGTTTAAGGGTGTTATCACCCGTATAGATATAAATAATGATAACCTACAGAAACGTGGTTTAAATTAGCTATAGTTACCACTCAAGAAAGATCTTGGAGTCATTGTGGATAGTTCTCTGAAAACATTCACTCAATGTGCAGCAGCAGTCAAAAAAGCAAACAGAATGTTGGGAATCATCAAGAAAGGGATAGACAATAAGACAGAAAATATCATATGGCCTTTATATAAATCCATGGTATGCCTACACCTTGAATACTGCATGCAGATGTGGTGGCCCCATTTCAAAAAAGATATATTGGAATTGGAAAAGGTTCAGAAAAGGGCAACAAAAATGATTAGGGGTATAGAATGGCTTCCGTATGAGGAGAGATTAATAAGACTGGGACTCTTCAGCTTGGAAAAGAGGCGACTAAGGGGGAATATGATAGAGGTCTATAAAATCATGAGTGGTATAGAGAAAGTAAATAAGGCAGTATTATTTACTCCTTCTCATAATACAAGAATAAGGGGCCACCAAATGAAATTAATAGGTAGCAGGTTTAAAACAAACACAAGAAAGTATTTTTTCACACAACACACTGTCAACCTCTGGAACTCCTTGCCAGAGGGTGCTGTGAAGGCCAATACTATAACGGGGTTCAAAAGGGAGCTAGATAGATTCATGGACGATAGGTCCATCAATGGCTATTAGGCAGGAATGGTGTCCCTAGCCTGTTTGCCAGAAGCTGTGATTGGGTGACAAGGCATGGATCACTTGATGCTAACCTGTCTGTTCATTCCCTTTGGCCACTGTCAGAGGACAGGATACTGGGCTTGATGGACCTTTGGTCTGACCCAGTATGGCCGTTCTTATCCATTTAAAAATAACATGCTCCATGTATGACACAAGCATCTTTTTAGATACATGTACTGCATATTATATATATATATTTTTCATTTAGGTGCACTGAACACGTATATCTTTTTAAATATACAAAATATATACATAAATTTGATAACACATCTATTTGATACATGCATTATTTTGACAGACACTTGGTAAAGTATAGGTAACTTAGCAGGTTCTTTGCAAAATGTACATGGCATGACAGGGGCTTTGCAAAGCACACATGGTCCAGGCACAGATGCTCCTGATGGGACACACGTGAACCACTTTGGTGCAGGTAAGTCCTGCCCAGAAGAATAAAAGAGCAAAAGCTACATGGGACATAACAGAAATAGGGACAAGGAAGCCACATGTGGATGTAGAAGGCTTTCTGGAAAGGAATAAGATCATTCTGTACATGCCTTACAAAAATCGATCAGATTTCCTGCATGGCTACCAAAGTGCCCACAGACAATGCAAGTCATACAAAGAATCCTGTTATACTTTTAAAATCTAAGGAGGTTCCTAGGCAGCAAACTGCATGGACTGGAAATTCCAGATAAGATGCCAGTTTATACACACACGCACACACAACCTTTTTTGGTAAAATACAAAGCTTGGGTCACACAACCAACCTTAACTCTGCTTCACAGTGCCATCCTGAGGACTACCACAAACCCAGACATCAAACAGGTCATTCCTATTAGTGATCATAAAATATTTAGTATCTTATTCTTATTCTTAATAAACCTGTGTGAAAGGATGGATCCAATGTCTGAGTCTGGTAGTTCTCAAGATGACCATGGGGGCAGTTCAGGTAACTAGCTAGGCAGTTGTTAACAGTCAGATGGTTGATGTGGTGTGTTGCTTTGTTAGTTTATAATCTAAAATGTTAACTTAGAACTTCCTAGAGAAAGCTTGAGAGTATTTTGAAAACACAACCAACTATTACTTAAGTCTTAACAGTTTTTGGATGAAGTAATAAATTCTTTCATCCTTTATTGCAAATTAACAAAGTTGGGAACAAATGAATGGTTAGAATAATCACAAAAGACAAATAAAGGTGGAAGGCATATCCCAGTATGGAGAAAGGCAGTTATTAAAATCAGTTATTTCACAATATCTTGAGTTGACAAGGTGGGTGAGCTAAGTTCCTTGTAAGCTGCACGGCCATGCAGCTGCCTATTTAGCACTGCGCAGGTGTTAAGGGAACCCACTCAGCCGGGACCTGCCTCAGCCAGGGGAGGGGCGCCCATAGGCACTGACTTCCCCTCTAGCCAGGGGTGCTCCACCCAAGTCCCCGCCTCCTCCCCCAAGCACGCCCCATCCCCACCTCTTCCCCTCCCTCCCAGAGCTTCCTACATGCCGCAAAATAGCTGTTCGCAGGAGGCGCTGGGAGGGAGGAGGAGGAGTTGGCCAGTGGGACTGCTAGCAGGTGAGAGGCACTGGGGGGGTGGGGGAAGCTTGGCTGCTGTGGGTGCTGCTGAGCAGCACTCACTAATTTTTCTCTGTGGGTGCTCCAGCCCTGGAGCATCCATGGAGTGGGCACCCCTCCCCCAGCCCCAACTCAGCCCCAGACCTGCCGCAGCCGGTGAAGGGATGGCACAAACCCAGCCCCGGCCAGGACCTGCCAGGGCTAGGGCACCCCTCCCCTCCCCAGCTCCAACTCAGCCCCAGCCCGGACCTGCTGTGGCTGGGGGAGGGACACCCATCCCGCAGCCCCAGAGCTGCTGCAGTGGGGAGAGGCACCTCTGCCCCCCAATCCAAGCGCTGCTGTGGGGAGAAAGAGCTGGGGTGGGGGAGTTCTCTCTCCCAGCCCTAGTCCCAGAGCACCCTCTTGCATCCCAAACCCCTCATCCCCGGCCCCACCCCAGAGCCCACCCTCACAGCCGGAGAGCCCTCACTCCCCCCCACACCCCAACCCTCTGCCCCAGCCCTGAGCCACTCCCACACTCCGAACTCCTCAGCCCCACTCCCCACCACATTAATTTTGTTATGTGCACCAATATGGAGGTGATGTGTCACAAATCACCTCCATATTGGTGCACATAACAAAATTAATTCCACAAATGGATGGGAAAAATTAGAGGGAACACTGTGAGTGAGGTAATATCTTTTATTGTACGAACTTCTGTTGGTGAGAGAGACGGTCCAATAAAAGTTATTACCTTGCCCATCCTTGTCTCTCTAATATCCTGGGACTGACATGGCTACAACTACACTGCATATCTTGAGTTGGCATATTTGATTCTACATACATCAAACCCTTTCCTGAATCCTTTCACCCGGTCAACCTCCTATTGAAGTCTTCATTGAAAGGTATGTCTGTGTAAGAAGCAGGAGATTAGCTGAACTGATGGTGAACACCCAATCTGCTTGTGTAAATTTAACATATAGGTTTTTAAAGGAATATTATATGGCCTATTATTTAAATACAGAAAGGGCAGAGTAAGTGAATCTCTGGTTTAGTGGTATATACAAGATGGGCAGGGAGGGATATGAAAAGTTAAGGTAGAGGTTGGAGTTGGAACCTCAAAACTGTTGGTTTTGATTGATTAATCTAACATTCTATAAGGGTAGAATTACAGGATCAGATAGTCTCAGTCTTAACTAAGATTTTTGTCTAGAAATCTAAAAGCGTACCACTGGAAATCAAAGTATTAGTCACTTTATTATAATTACTTGTATCCAGGCACCTTGTAAGCTAAATGCAACAGAAAAAGTGTAACTGCATCACTCAAAACAGCCTACAAGAAAAGAAAGACAGAGAGGTCACACTGACTCATGTTGAAATCTCAATAAAATTCATGAAATAAATGTTAGTTGGGCTTTAGTCATTCCACTGGCTTTGCTATCAAAATTGATTTCTTGTTGGGTATCTTGCCTGATCAAATTATTAAACATTTCCAGAGTTGGAGGGGGAGGGAACTGTTTTTGATGAAGATGGGTCTGTAGATGAGTGGTCCACATCTGAGGTAGAGAATCAATCAACTTCTAGGTCTCTAGGCTATGAAAATAAATAGATAAAATACTGACACAGCTGTCTGGACTAAAGAGAATGCGTAGACCTAAATTTCTAGGTCACATCCTAAAGTGAAAAGAGTTGTGAGTAACTAAAGGCCAGACTTCCATTTATTCCAGAGAACAATTTCTCAGTTATTGTCATAATATCACTTAGCACTCCAAGCACCAAGCTAACTGCTTCTCTCACAGAAGCCTCTTCTAAAGGCTTGGCTACACTGGAGAGTTGCAGCGCTGGTGGTGGGTTTACAGCGCTGCAACTTACTCACCGTCCACACTTGCAAGGCACATACAGCGCTGCATGTCCCTGGCTGCAGCGCTGGCTGTACTCCTGCTCTGCCTCGGGTATAACTATTGCAGCACTGGTGATGCAGCGCTGCTCCACCACCAAAAGCGCTGTAATTGGCCTCCAGAATTTTCCCATAATGCTTTTAACTAAAGAACTCTCTTTGTTTTGTTGTGAACTCGGGGCTCCCGGAGCTGCTTATCTAAAAAACAAACACAGCTCCTGTTTGCTGTGAATGAGGCAGGCAGGGGGATGAATGTCTACAGCTAGTGTTTGCTTGAGGAGAGAAACAGCACGGCGTGGGGGGGAAAGGGAGTCGGTCGGAGCAGCTGCTTATCTGGTCTGCAGGCTATTTGCATTTAAGAGTGAATGAGGGGTCAGGGAAATGGTCAGAATTTGCACATAATTGGAGCTGGGAGCTGACACAGTGGGAGCATGAACAAGGAGGTGAAAGGAGCCGAGGATTGCACTGATATTGCCTTGGGCAAACTTAAAAGAAAGGAAGGGATCGGAACTTGCAAGGCAGGGAGCTGACACACAGTGTCAGCTCCAAAAATCCACTCTCTCTCCCCCCCACACTCCCTGTCACACTCCACCCCACCCACCTCTTTTGAAAAGCATGTTGCAGCCACTTGAACGCTGGGATAGTTGCCCATAATGCACCACTCCCAACACTGCTGCAAATGCTGCAAATATGGCCACACTGCAGCGCTGGTTGCTTGCTGGAGTGTGGCCACACTGACCTTTCCCTATACAGCTGTACGAAGACAGCTGTAACTCCCAGCGCTGCACACCTGCAAGTGTAGCCAAGCCCTTAGTTGTTAAAAATACTCATTCCTGACAAAGGATGTAGAGGAACCAATGGGGAACAAAGTTGAGCTGCAGGGGTAGCTAAGGACAAACCATCCTAAGCACCACTTCAGATATTATAGTTAAAACATGCTTGGAGCAACCTCATTTAACTGAAATAAGAGAGCATATTTTTGGCTATTAACAAATTAAGCTCCACACTACCCAGGGGAGGCAGGCAAGTGTGTAAGGCACAGTACAAAGAGCCCGGTGAGGTTCCAAGTTTACTACAGCTGGTCAATATTTGTTTCCAGATTTAATAATAAAAAACCCCACATTTTATTTTTAACTGTAAAGGAAAACTGTTGCTGTTTTCTGACTAACTCTAATATTTAACATCTCTCGATATCAAATAAACCTGGTGCGGTTCTAATATGGTGATGATGAGCACATTATAAAATACCATAAATGGAAACTAGATTTTTCAAACTGACACCTTGACAAAAACAACCTGCCATTTCACAAAGTACATTCCTTCTGGCTTGTACACCTTCATTTGTAAGAAAGCTGCTGCAGGGAGGTGCTTCATTAAAGAGGCTCACATTCTCTTTTAAGCATATTAGAGAAATTTGCTGCAATGGAGCTAAACCAAATCAAACCTTTACCAGTGTTAAGTGCACTGATGCAACACTCCTATGGGGTTTTGGAAGCCCTTAGGAGTTTGAACTTTCTGGTCTTTCTGGTGCTAACAGGAGTGAAAAACATTACCAAAACATCCCTACTTTTGTCACTAAAATCAGCAGCTATGACTCAGAGGAGGCACGCAGATCTATTTAATAAGATAGAAATTTTACATAGTCACTTTCTGGCTGTAATTGTGACTTGTTCAAATAAAATCACACAGACAGTCCATGCACAAGGCAGGATTAGAATACAGGAGTTTCTGGCTTCCAGTCCCATGTCTATACCAATCCCTTCCCCATCGACAATAGGGGTCTTAAATCAGGTTTCCTTTTGGATTAGGGATTCAGCAACCACCATTCAGAAGAATTGCAACTGGAAGGCTGGGAAACAGCATTAAGCATTAACAAATTCCCTCTCACATCTTATTAAGCCACTTTCATGAAGGGAATTACTACAGGATTTCTGCCACATGTGATGTGTTCTGAGGCTGGCCACTTAATGCTTGGAAAGGAGGAGCACAATTTACTCTTAATCAATCAATTCCCAAAGGCGAGATGGAGATTTATTTTAAAATTGTGAAGTCAGAACGCATGAAAATAGTGAAGTTTTTCCAATGAGAAATAGAAATCTGACCAATGCCCTGATTGAAGACAAGGCTATGTGATCTACCGTCTCACCAGAAAGGCACACTCTGCTTGTGGCATTTGCAAAGGCTCATTTGCAAAGGATTTTAGTTGCTTGAACAGAGCTTCAGATCAATATGGGGGGGGGGGAGGGGATTATCTGTGTTCCAGCAGCACCTCCCCCTCCAGAGAGCCCATCCGTGCTGCAGGGAAAACAGAAATGGGGTTGTTCGGTAGATATAAGATTGAAATCTTTCCCTCTCCCTGAAGTAGATCTGTTTTGTTTGTTTCTGCTATTGCATCTCACAGCAAGAGCTTCACTCGCAAATGTGTTTCCCTGTGAACATGGGACTGTTCAAAGCAAACATTTCTTTCCTAGCACTGAACCATGTTGAAAGGAGGCTTAGAATTGTTTAGCTGCATGTGTGAAGAGGCTGGAATTCCTGTTAGCAAAGAGAAATAATTGAACATGGATTGCCTGTTGTGCCTGTAATCTTCAAGGTTAACCCTACAGATTCATTCATCCTTTGCATTCCTGCATTCACAGCCAGCACTTTGGGGAGCTAATTTGTACCTCATTAATTTCATCATCCTCAGAAATTAGAAACAAAGGACTAGGAAATAAAAAAAGATTCAAGCTGACTCTGGACCATCTCCTCTTAACAGTTACTCAACTGGTGTGCCCTATCACTTCTTCATTTAGTGTTTCCTCTTCCCTGTGTACTTTATAGAAAGGATTTGTGTCCAGACAACATTTGCTCCTGTTGTGCTACTGCTGGAAGAGGGGCATATTTTCTGGACTGGGTTGTAGCCTGCAGTGGAATGAACCACACTGGCAATGAATTCCAAGAGAACCCAGACGACATAATTAAAACAAGATGAAGGCATAGAATTCCTTTGCATTGATGAGCTAAGTACAGCCATGGGGGTCTAGTGAGGTTTAGGACAATCACCCAGAAAAACAGAATATGACATTTCCAGTGGAAGGTCCTCAAATTAGGAGCTTCATGCTCCATTTCATGCTAGAACAGGAACTAGAGTAGCTCTGCTAAATGAGGAACTCCAAGCAAAGTAATTCATAGCAAGTTACATTATAAAGGACTATGATTCATGGTGTGAGTTTGCCCTCCAGGGCAAAAGAAAGAGACACAACCAGAACTGAATAAATCAAAGACAGTGGTGTCTCTTTTATCCCAGTTTTAACAGAGTCACAGTGAAGTCATTATATAATCCCCAACTCTGCATATCTCAGCAAGAAAATGAGAAAATAGTGACTGCTTCTGGGAGTGGGAAGGAAAAAGAAGGTAACTTTTGCTGAAAGGCAGAATTAAGATTAAGGTAATGGTACTCTGAATGTTTGTGGAGTGCATGAATTTGGGAGAAGGGAATATGTGAAGTGTTGGGTCTGGGGAAGATGAGTGCAGAATGCTGGACTATTGATTTTGGAGTTTGGGGTGAGCAGCCATGCACTGTGCCTAAAACTGGGTAGACTGTATGAGTCTGGGGGTGTATTGAAGGTCTAGATCTGATGAAAGTGCATGCACAGTGCATAAAACTGTGTCTGTGTGCAGGTTGGGGAGTGCATGCGGGGTCAGGGTGTTAATTGGCTGTTAGAAGAATATGCAAGGTCTGGGGTGCTGCGGAGTCTCTGGGCCTGGCTGTCACCTGGTGGAGGTGAAAGCAGGATGGAGGGCTCTGGATTGGCTAGAGAGGCATGGGGGGGTGGTGACTGGATTAGGTGGAGGTGCATGCAAGGGGCCGGTGATGCACAGCTCCATGGAGCGGGGGGGGGCTCTGGACTGGGTGGAGCCAGTGTATGCAGAGTGTCCGGGAGCCAGGCTCTGGACTGGGTGCAGGTGCATGCAGGTGGGCAGGGTGTGCCAGGCGCTGGAGTGCATGGAGGCGCACGCAGGGTGCGTGGCTCTGGCAGTCAGGTTCCCAGGGCCCGACACCCGCCCCCCATCCCCAGCGCTACCTCCTCGAAGAGTTCCAGGCTGTAGGTGTTGTCGTCGTCGGCGAAGAAGAGCACCCCGGGCTGCGGCGGCGGCAGGTGCTGGTGTCGCTGCCGGAGCCAGGCCAGGCCGGCGTTGCGCTGCTCGGTGGCGCGGGGCAGGCCGGGCCGCTTGTACCTGCGCGGGGTGGGGACGTGCAGGTGGGTGCAGGGCAGGCCGGCCCGCGCCACGAAGCGGCTCACCAGCTCGCTGCGCCGGGCCGCGTCCTCCACCAGGACCCAGTGCAGCCGCGCCACCTGGCGGAAGGTGTTGGCCAGGCGGGTGAGCTCGGCTTTCTGCACCGGGCGGCTGTAGGTGGGGGTGATGGCATAGATGGGGGGCAGCGCCGGCTGCCGGGGGGCCGTCGGCTGCGGGGGCCGGGCGGGGGGCGCGAGCGGCGCCCGGCTGCTGTCCGTGTCCAGCAGGAGGAGGACGATGAGCCCCCAGGGCAGCAGCAGCAGGAAGCGGCTGAGGAGCAGGGACTTCATGGTGCCCCCGCCGCGCAGGGCGCCGCCCTCACAGCACCAGCGGCGGCCGCCCGGGCTCCCCTCCCCATGGGAGCAGGGCTGCGGGCGGGCGGCTCTCAGCGCATCGGAGCCGGGCGGAGGGGAGCAGCCCCAGCGGTCGCAGGGGGGCCGGTCACCCCCTGCCTGGCCACGGGGGCTGGTCAGCCCGGGCGGGCGGGTCAGCGCCCCGGGGACCGAGTCCGACGTTCTGCCCTGGGCTGCACCGAGCGGGTCAGTCACATGGCGCTGGGGCCGGGGCGGGGGAGCGGGAGCCCAGCCGGTGCCCAGGGCGCCTGTGGTTCCCCTCTTCGCCCGGCCAGTCCTGCCGGGGGCTGCCTGCTCTCCTCGCCGCTCTACGCCGGCGGCTGCCGCCTTTCCGCCGCCTCTGCCCCTCGCCACATCCCTCCTCGGGCCAGCCGGACCGTCCTGTGCGCGGCGCTGGTGGTGGCGAGGCGCGGAGCCCCCCCGCTGGGAGGTGGCGCGGGGAGGGAGGCTCCTGGCCGGGTGCGCGGGAGGAAGGGGGGCTCTGGGCTGGCAGGGGAGCTGGCTGGAGAGGTTGGCGCGCTGGCTCCCCTCTGAAAGGCGGCGGGGTCTTTGGAGAACAGGCAGCATCTGCTCACGTGCTTAAAACTCCGGGGACCGGAGCACGGGGGGCGGGTGGGGGTGTCACACCACTGACGAACCAATGCTGTGAGTTTTACTCACCCTGCCCGCCCTGTCGCGTACGCCAGCCGCGCGGGCTTCTGTGCTGCGGGACCGCCTGCCCGGGGCAAAGGAAACCCCCGAAGGGCTCCGCAGAGGGGCCAGCGGCCCCCCGCCAGCTTCTGGGTTCTGCATGGGGCAGGAGCTAACGCCTGGCCGCGGCCGGGCGCCTACCCGCGAGACAGCTGTTGTTCCCCCTCGCCCGCTCAAAAGAGTAGCCCCTAAACTTCTTTTGTTTAGCAAATGTGGCAGCTCTAACACGCCCTAGCTCGTGGCTGCAGCGAGACAGTGTCTGAGCCCCGGGAGACGGTAACAAACGCATGGACATCCATCCCCGGCCGAACCCGGCTCGTGCAGTTGACTCGTCTTCTGAAACATCCCATTCCCTGGGCAGCCGTGGTTGGGCCACAGAAAACAAAATGCCAACCGCTCCAACGCGGGATGTGAGAGCAGGCAGCTCTCGCGGCTGAACTGTTCGGCTTTGCAGGGCTGGCTACGTGTGAGACCGCACCACTGTGTCTAGTGCTGGGAAACGTGCGCCGAAGGTTAGCTGCGTGCAGGGCTTTGCTGCTCACCTCCGAGTTGCATAGAGAAATTAAGTATCTACAACGCAATTGTTTTTTAAATAAAATGAATTGTTCTGACATGAGGAAAAGTTGAATGGTAGAGTGTGTGTGTATAGTGTATGCTGCCCACTTTTCTGCCATTTTTAACTGGAAGAATAATGTTCTGAGATAAGCAAAAATATTTGTAAATTACTTGAAAACATTTCATACAGTTACATTTCTTTTTGTTGACTTAGTTTTTGTCATCTTCTTTGTGTTTTTGTCTTTTCAGCAGGATTTTACATGTTTATTTTAATCTCTGAATAACCCATACTCTTTGCTGCATAACAAAACATTTTAAGAACAGTAGTAAAAGGCATTCTGACCCTCTATGACTGCCCATTTTTGTACATCTGAATCTCATTTTCTTGTTTTTTCACCATATCTCTAAATTTGCTTCAACTTTGTAACAAACCAACCCCAGGAACTGTTTTTTTCAAATCAAATATATCAGTATTTATTTCATCTGAATATGATACAAAAATCTAGTGCTACAACAAACTTCATTCCGTCATACCAACATGAAATACATGTTCTAAATGCTACTCCTTCCTCTCCTAGGAGTGCACAAGAAGTTTCTGTTGCATTGTTCAGCATTTCCCATTGTCATTACTAAATATTAGTTTAAAAGTTTACTTGTTCCTTTACACTTCATGTGATGCAAAATAGATAGAAAGATACACTACTACTCATTATAATGAGAATTATACTATTTAATACATATACTGTATTACATTTATAGGCCAAATTATGGCCTCACCTGTGTAAATCTGGAATAATTGTATCTGACATCAGAATTTTTGCTATTTATCGGTATTTAGTGGGATGATTCTACTGTTAAAAAACATTCCTTATATTTTCAGACAAGCCCATTAGCTGAAAGTACACATTTCTAATCTATTTTTATATATATACTTGTTATTTAAATGGACATATTAACCCAAAGGGATCACAAACAGAAAGGACATTAGAGTGATGTAATATAAATTGAAATCTGTGTGACAATGAGAGTAACAAATGACTATGCACTGAGCATCTAAATGAGGAAACATCTGTTCAGTCTAGCAATAATTAGAGTTAGCATGTTTAGTGGAGAAATGGAAAGCTTGTTATGTGATTAATGAAATAATATGGAGGAATGCAGCAAATCTAAGTAGTTCAATATATCCAAATCAAAAGCATTTTGTACCTGAAATTACAGTTGTCCGTTTTGTGCTGATGCAGCTTATCTAAAGGACAATAAGCTAAATATCCCCTCTGTCAAATGGCTGAATATGCCATTGTTTCCCCATTTACTGAACAATGATATTTACAGATGGTGCTTACTCAGGTAATGTAACCTATGTATTAAAGCCACATCCCAATAAGATTTCTTTTTTAAAAGTTACGGGTCAATTCAGGGGAGTTCAAAGCTCATTATCTCCAAGATATTTGAGTATCAGAGCACCAAAAGCCCAGTGGGGCACAGACTAAAATTAAGGATTAGGAAGGAGTGTATTTTAATGGACATATTCTTTGTATAACACCTAGTCTTTTCTCAGGAAAAATTATCATCTTTGGTGGGAATTTTGTAGGAGTAATCAATACTGATATATAATACCTTAACAAAGGCAGCAATAGGAACAGCTGGTATAATTGCAACAGTTTAGAAAGGAGCACAACCACTAACTCATCATCAAGGCAAGTTCTTGATCCAATATTTGATACTATTCAATCTCTGTAATTGACTATGTTCCTGGCATCTGGTAACTAAATTCAGTGCTTATGTACATCTATTCAATTTGTATTTACTGTTTCTAGCTATATACAACATATTGTAATATATTGATTGGTTTTATTGATGGGAAGTACCCAGCTGTCTGACAATGTGTGCTCATATAAATGTCTAGATAAATATATCCACACAGTGTGAACTGTATTTATATATTGTTTTGTAGGCAACACTTATTCACCTGTTTTTACATCCACAGTCTATGTAATTATTTTACTATGCCTATAGTTTTACTCTTAAACTGTTGCATGATGTACGCTATGACACAGTTTTGCCTCAGAGGTGGCTGCATTTCAATGGTAGATTAAGTACACAAGGTGTAATAGAAGATGGTAGTTAATGATGCAGACACTTTTCTTTTATATTTAAATATAGATTATTTTAGGCCAAGAGAAAAAGAGTGAGTTGTAAAGTGTTTGAAGAGTTTTGAAATTCCTCAGGTTGAAAGGCACTATATACAAATAAAATATTATTTATTAAAATTCTCTCCATTCTACTTTGCTTATTTTTCTTGTTTTTGAAATTAGAGAGACCCACTCACATTGTATAATGACTAAACATGCTATTTTTGTGTGGTAAGATTAGCTATGGATACATATTTTACTACAAAACACCTCAGTACTATTTATTACCAACATTGTTACATTTGATTTTGGGCCTTGGGTGTAACTATAAAACAAAGGGCCACATTCCCCTGGGATGGATGGCACAAGTCATTCCGTGACTCCGATCATTCTTCTAGCTGCACACAAAAGCAGAGTAGTGCATATTCGGAGTTGCATGATGGCGGGTGGGCATGCATTGCTCTTTAGAATCCAGAATGGTTTATGTGCAGAAGGTTATTGTGCTGAAAATATAGTATGGTGTTGCTGATCAGTGCCTCCATTCCCCAATGCAGCTTTTTGTCATGGATTTGTCAGGAGGTGGTGCCAACCTTTCCATCCTAGGTAGCTCTGCACAGGATTCAGCTGCCTTGAATAAGTTAAAGCAGACTGCAGGCTGTTGCAACATGCACTGCCTGGAAACAAGGAGCCATAATGACAGCCAGTGATTACAGGCCTTCTTTCCACTGATCACAATCGCTCCAACATATGCATGGATTGGGGGAAAGACATGGTATAGGAACTGTTACAGCTGGACTATATGAGAATCCTCCTACACGTCCTCTAATCCTGAGGCAGCTCAGTTCTCTTTGCTTTTCTTCCACTCAGTCCCTTGGGCCACCCTTCGCTCTTCCATCAGTGTTGCTACTTATGATGTCACCCAGCCTATCTCCAGTCTCTCCTGTCATGCCTGTCTTGTTGGCAGAAAGCTTGACACTTTTACTTGCCCAAATAGCACTTCTCCCTGTCCAGGGTTATAAGCAATATGGTTTCCCCAGGCTGATAGTATATCCATCTGAAGTTATAGTTGGAGATAGGAGTATTTGAAAGAAGCAATTGAAATGGATTTTTCTGTGCGCTCTGCGATGATGGAACTATTTCACTCCTGCAGGAAACAGGAGCAAAAGCAATTAGATAAACATATAAAATGTTGAATTAGGATGGAAGCACGGACAGCCAGACACAATCTTCATCCACCTCAAATAAACATGGTTTTGGAAACATACAAGGAGCTGATGATCAAAGTGAAATGGGATTGATAGAGCTATGATAGGGTTCCTTGAGGCTATGTTAGACTGGTCAGAGTTCCTTCTGTGTAAGGAGCAGTGGGGCAAACACTTTTTACAGACACATCAATTCTGGTGTGACTATATTTCTCTGACATTTTTTGGCTTTGCCTTTGTGTATTCAAGTCTTTTGTGCATGGCTAAGCAATGTGCTAGTGAGATCTTGTGGAAGGTAGTCTTTGCAAGAGCATTAGATAAGTGGTTAAAAAAGTAGGCCTGAGTTGGGTGAAGTATCTCAGCTACTTAATCTCAGTGTGATTGAAAGGCAAAAGTCACTTACATGGATTCTGAAATGCCAACAATTGGTGGCTGGCAGAAACTTAGCTATGAGGCTCACACTCTCAGTGTGAGAGGTGGGATGTTTAAGCATCACTATGCAAAAGCACTTGGGCCAGATGACCCATAAAGATGTCCTAGGATGGGGCAGAAGGATGGGGTTCCTCCATGGCAATCAGTAGGGAAAGGATTTGGCCAGGTTCCTTTCCCAAGAGTTATTTTTCAAGGACGATATCCCTTCTGTTGTTATTGTGATTAATGCAGCTGTGGTCAAGTTAGGAAAATTTCCCTAAATCATTATGTGCATGTCTTCCTCACACTATGTCCTTGGCAAATTATGTATAATTGAGCTGTAAGGCTCTCTGTCTGCTGTTTAATATGCTCTTTACTGATATGCTCTTTATCAGCACTGGTGGGGTGTGTGGTTTTTGGGTTTGTTTGTTTGTTGTTTTTTACAATTATGTTGTCTCTTACATAACAATGTTTAAACAGCATTTGTGTAGTCAGACTATCCCTAGGCATGTTCAAATTCTTTGATGTCTCACAATTTTAAGGATTAGGGCTAGATGTTGTAACAGAAACAGAGCTGCAAAGTACATTATCTTGACAGATATTTAGGGCCAGATGGTGCACTGATGGCACTGTCCTGCATGAGGGGCAGTGTAGAGGTGACTGCCTATAGGGATTTCTAGGAAGGATTGTGGCTCCAGGCAGTGCAGAGGAAGTGCTTGTGATGTACTATCAAAGGGAACCGTCTGAGATTGCCAGGACTTTGCATGTTTGGGGTACCCTTATACCAGGATAAGGCACTCAGATACTACTGTGTTGTGCCCACATGGTTTTGGAAATATATAAGGAGCTGATGGTCAAAGTGAAATGGGATTGGTAGAGCTATGATAGGGTTCCTTGAGGCTATGCTAGACTGCTCAGAGTTCCTTCCTCTGCAGCATGGGGCACGGGTCACTTGCTGGAGGATTCTCTGCAGCTTGAGGTCTTCAAACCACAATTTGAAGACTTCAATAACTCAGACATAGGTTAGGGGTTTGTTATAGAAGTGGATGGGTAAGATTCTGTGGCCTGCTTTGTGCAGGAGGTCAGACTAGATGATCATAATGGTCCCTTCTGACCTTAGAGTCTATGAGTAAGGAGCAGTGGGGCAAACACTTTTTGCAGGTACATAGACTCTGTTGTGACTATATTTCAAGGATGATCCCCCTTAAGAGAATTATTCTCTTCCCCACCATTACATGCCCATATAAGAGCATAATCTGGCCCTTAATATATAGTCCTGGAGCATTAAAATTACATCTCTCCACAGTGGATTTCCAGTCCTGTAGGGTGAATTCTATTGAATAACAATGAGTACCAGTAAAAGAGGAACTCTTCCTGCATGGCAGGTGAAGTTTTCACAGTCCAAGACTGTAATATTGTTGTAAATAATATAATTCTACCAAATATGCCTGATCAGTTATGACATTTGAGAGGGACAAACTATCATATCCTTTGTGAAAAGACAAGGCAAATAGTTATAGCCATCACAACTTTTCCCAAAGAATGCACTGTTTGTAATTCTCAAATGATGCAATTTTACATAGTGTAACTACCTGTCAAAGTTTTCACTAAGGATGAGATATTATAGAATTCTCAAATGGCATCATTTAACATACCATATTTGATAAATCTGTATTAATTATGTATAGTATAAACAGAAATACATTATGGAATATATTATTGAATAGTGAAACTATTCATCACTTATCTTAATCAACTTTCACTTTACCTCATTTATTACCTTATTTGCTCCACAATTTCTGAGTCCTACAGTTGTTCCAAACCTGTAAACTAAATTTAATACTTTATGAAAGGTCAACCTATATTCCTATAGGACATTAATTTGAAAATGTTATGCACGTTTGGGTAGACTTTTCAAAAGGACTCTCCTAGAATTTTCAGTGCACCTAACTATAGCACTGTGGTTTCAATTTCAGTATTGAAATCTACATGATACATACATTAAAATCACTATTGTAACATTTGTTTGATTAAAAATGTAGCAATGGAATGTCAATCATTCTATTACAGTCTTTTATCTCCCCGTGAAAAGATCTATTTTTTACAGATCACCAGTTACTGTGAAGTCTGATTCATCTCCCTGTCTTTCTCTGACACCAGGAATCCTTTAAAAGATGAGGATGTAAATTATACATCACTTTAAGAGCTGGGCTTGCTGGTCCCTTCTTTCATTCATAATTCCCTTATCTTGCACCCCTAACTTTATTTATAATGTTCAGAACTGGAATTTGCATCAGGCAAAACAGAAGATGAAAATACATTTGAAAGACAGTTTAATAATCATGCCTGGATATACTATTTGGGAATGCTCATCTTTATTTGTTCAGACTCCTCTGACTCTTTGAGTTGTCTGTGATTGATGTCAGATTTAAGCCTGAACATATTTTTACATAAGAAAATGCTCAGGTTTTCCATTTCACACCAGCCTGTTTTTCTATCTCAGAGAAGTGCAACATCTCTTGATATACTGGATGATATTCATTTATTAACAGGCATTCTTGGCAAGGGCATATTCAGATTGCACACTGCAGGGTTAAATGCGTTGTGTGATTATTTAGTGTTATTGATTATTATTGAATTCCAATTAATTCTAATTTAATGAGCTGGGGGATTGTAGGATTCTAGTCCCAGAATCAACCTTGATTCTTTTGTGTTTATCAAGTTCCATATCTGGTTGGGAAACCTGGTGTGCACCACAAAGATACTCACACTGAAGGCAGTGCAAAGCTTTAACCACTTTTATTCGCACAATTAGTAAAGACAAAAAAGCTCCAAACCACAAAAAGATACCAAATACAGAGTTAAGGTGATATCTTGTTCCATTCCTCACATATATACTCATATACTCACACCCTTCCTTGGGGATCTGGTGCTGAAAGACAAAGAACCTTCTCTGTCCCTGGCAATGAGTCTATGGTCCTGATCAACCGGCAACTACACTTACATGTTGGTCTGGCCTATTATAGGGCTTAGGTGTTATCATGAATAGTCATGCAAATGTCCAGCCTCCCTTGTCCATATCTAACTTCCTCACCCTAATAATGTGGGAGGCTTTTTATCCTATAGGTTGGTATATTAATCATTGTAGCTTATTACTAAGGCTACAAGTTTGTCATGGAGGTCACAGAAGTCACGGATTCAGTGACTTTCTGTGACCTCCATGACTTCTGCAGTGGCTGGTGCGCCTGGCCCAGAGTAGCTCAGGCAGCCCCTGGGCCAGTCACACCCACCACTGCTGGGGCAGTCTCGGGCCCCTGCACCCTCCTCCCCCAGCAGCAGCAGGAGTTTGAGTACAGGAGGGGGCAGGGGGTTGGGACATGGGACAGGGTGAGGGATCTCAGCGGCACTTACCTTGGAGAGCTCCCTGGAAGCTGCGACATCCCCCACCCTCAACTCCTAGGTGGAGGCGCGACCAGGCAGCTCTGCACACTGCCTCTGCCCCAAGCACCGGCTCTCCCCAAAACTCAGGGTAACTGTTGGCCATTTATCCATACCAAAGTTCACAGGCCTCAAAGCATTTTGCTAACTTATACCTTATGCTAACTATTTAAACTAAATACCTCATATGACACAGGCATGTAGGTTCCTTGTGTTATTGCCAACTAAAATAAAATGCTATAGCTAGCTCTGTGAACTACAAACATTAGTTCATTTAGGGAAGGGCCTTTAGAATTATTGGGTGATATGCTGGCTCCATTGAAGTCAATGAGAGCTTTGACATTGACTTCAATGGGGTCAGGTTTTTACTCACTTATCTAATGGAAATGTTGGTTTTATGTAATTAACAGCACTATGTCATAGGTGCTAACATTCATCAGTAATGAATAAATAACTCTTTAGGGAGAAAATGGGAACATTATTGTTATTATTACTACTACTGTGTTAGCGCTCCAATATATGACCAAGATGAAAGTTCCATAGTGGTAGGTGCTGTGCAAATATAAGAAGATCCAGCCTCCAGAGAAGTAATGATCTAATTTGAAGAGAGATACAAGTGAGTGTAACAAACAAGGGGGAGAAAAGGGTGGAAGTATGATAGTTTGTTAGCTCTTTCAGACATGTACAATCTGTATTCAATGAGTTCAGATGTTGCTTAACACTAGATTTTTCCTGATGTATAGGGATAGAATGCTACATGTTTTTTTATAGCTTCCAGTTATTGATGCCATAGACAACAAAGCTGTAAAAGAGACATTTTCATTATAAAACTCTTTTCTTCAAATGCATATATAGCTTCCTGGAAGTAAAAATCCTCCCCATTACATTGTTTAGACTGTAAGCTTTTCAGGGTAGGGACCCTAGGTGAAAGTCTGCGCCTAATGATGTCCGTGGGAGTTTTACCCTTGAGTTCAATGAGGCCAGGATTTTTACCTCCTGTCTTCATCTGTGTTGTACAGCACCTAATAAAATGGGGCTCTTATCCTCACTAGGACCTCTGGGTTCAGTGTGGGGTTTAGATGCTGGGGGAGTGGGGTTCAGTTGGGTGGGAATCCAGGTGCAGCTGGGTAGGGCTAAGAGGAAAGGGGATGAGGGTGCTTGTTGGCGTGGTCCAGGTGCAGGGGGAGTGGAATTCATGGGGGCGGGGAGAGTTCTGCAGGGGTAAGGCTTGGCAGGAGGGTCTGAGTATGAGGGAGGTCTAGATCAGTGCTTCTCAAAGCCGGTCCATCGCTTGTTCAGGGAAAGCCCCTGGTGGTCCAGGCCAGTTTGTTTACCTGCCACATCCGCAGGTTTGGCCAATCGCGGCTCCAAATGGCCGCGGGTCACCGCTCTAGGCCAATGGGGGCAGCGGGAAGTGGCGCAGGCCAAGGGATGTGCTGGTCGCAGCTTCCCGACGCCCCCATTGGCCTGGAGCGGCGAACCGCAGCCAGTGGGAGCCACAATAGGCCGGACCTGTGAACGCGACAGGTAAACAAACCGGCCCGGCCCGCCAGGGGCTTTCCCTGAACAAGCGGCGGACTGGCTTTGAGAAGCACTGATCTAGAGGCGTGGAGGTTGGGTGGATGGGGGAGCAGCTCCTTGTATGTGGATCCCTCCCCCTGCAGCTGAGGAGTGATGGATGCAGAAAGTGGGGGGAGTGGGAGCTTGCAGAGCTTCCTGCAGTTGGGGGAGAAATCTGGGGGTGGGTCTGACCTGGCACCAGATGCCATGCAGGGGAAGAGGAAGTACCGTCCTCCCTAGCCCAGCTGGGACTAGCAGGGGTAGGAGCCACTAGCCAGGTCTTCTCCAGTCCCGCACCCTGCACTATAGTGATTTACCTCTCTGCTGGTTACCCTGGGCACTCAAAACATACTGCTGGGGAGGGTCGCATGACTGCTCTTGTGGCTTCCCTTTGCTTCCCAGACAGAAAGTCATTTTTCTGCAGGAAAGCAAAGAATTCTGCACATGTGCAGAATTCCCCACAGGAGTAGCCTATTGTATGGCCTGCAGAATAATGTGTCTAAATGAGTCTCATCCTTTTTAGCATACAGTACTAGTCCCTCTCACAAATGACTTGGGGAATTAATGATTGAATTTGCCATCATATTGCTGTAAGCCGGTTGTTAGCTTCGTAGAGAGGCAACAGACATACAGACTCATTTGCATGCCTTCCCTGCAGCTGGGAACTGGAAGTGCTCCTACCGACTTGTTTTCTCCTGCACACCTTTGGTGGGGGCTGTAGTAGAATTGGTTCCCCATAAAGAAAATCTGAAGTTCAAAAATCCAACACAATTTAAGGGGGAAAAATGTACATGAAAGGGAAGTGGTCTGGAAAATAAAGCCAGCTCACAGAATACAGACAGCTGATAATATAAAAAAAAGTTAGGGCTGTCCAGCGATTAAAAAATTAATCATAATTAATCACACTGTTAAATAATAGAATACCATTCAAATATTTTGGGTGGTTTCTGTGTTTTCAAATATATTAATTTCAATTACAACACAGAATACAAAGTGTACCGTACTCAGTTTATATTTATTTTTATTACAAATATTTGTGCTATAAAAACAAAAGAAATAGTATTTTTCAATTCACCTCATACAAGTACTGTAGTGCAATCTCTTCATCATGAAAGTTGAACTTACAAATGTAGAATTATGTACAAAAATAACTGCACTCAAAACAAAACAATCTAAAACTTTAGAACCTACAAGTCCACTCAGTCCCACTTCTTGTTCTGCCAATTGCTCAGACAAACACATTTGTTTACTTTTGCAGTATATACTGCTGCCCACCTGTTTACAATGTCACCTGAAAGTGAGGACAGATGTTCACATGGAACTGTTATAGCCAGCATCACAAGATATTTACATTCTAAATGCCCTAAAGATTCAGATGTCCCTTCATGCTTCAACCATCATTCCAAAGGACACGTGTCCATGTTGATGACAAGTTCTGCTCTATAATGATCCAAAGTAGTGTGCACTGATGCATGTTCATTTTGATTATCTGAGTCAGATGCCACCAGCAGAAGGTCGATTTTCTTTTTTGGTGGTTTGGGTTCTGTAGTTTCCACATTGGACTGTTTCTCTTTTAAGACTTCTGAAAGCATGCTCCACACCTTGTCCCTCTCAGATTTTGGATGGTACTTCAGATTCTTAAAACCTTGAGTTGAGTGGTGTAGCTATCTTTAGAAATCTCACATTGGTACCTTCTTTGCATTTTGCCAAGAACACTTTCACTGCAGATTTAAAATAATGTGCTGGGTCATCATCCAAGACTGCTATAACATGAAATATATGGCAGAATGCAGGTAAAACAGAGCAGGAGACATACAATTCTCCCCCAAAAAGTTTATTCACAAATTTAATTAGCACATTATTTTTTTAACAAGCATCATCAGCATGGAAGCATGTCCTCTGGAATGGTGGCCGAAGCATGAAGGAGCATATGAATGTTTAGCGTATCTAGTACATAAATACCTTGCAATGCCGGCTACAAAAGTGCGAACGCCTGTTCTCACTTACAGGTGACATAGTAAATAATAAGCAGGCAGCATTATGTCCCGTAAATGTAAACAAACTTGTTCGTCTTTGCAATTAGCTGAACAAAGTAGGACTGAGTGGACTTGTAGGCTCTAAAGTTTTAGACTGTTTTGTTTGAATGCAGTTATATAACCAAAAAAGATAAAAATCCTCATTTGTAAGTTGCACTTTCACAACAAAGATTGCCTTACAGTACTTGTAGGAGGTGAATTAAAAATACTATTTGTTTTTTATATTTAGAGTGCAAATATTAGTAATCAAAAATCTAAAGTGAGCACTGCACACATTGTATTCTGAGTTGTAACTGAAATCAATATATTTGAAAATTTAGAAAAAAACATCCAAAATTATATAATAAATTTCATTTGGAATTCTATTGCTTAATATCGCAATTAATTTTTTTGAGTTGAATCATGTGTGTTAACTGCGATTAATCAACAAATAACCAAAATGTAAAAGAAGCTATTGAAAATGGAGCCACTTCTCCCACTGATGTCTGATTCAGAGGTAGCCCTGAAGTGGAAGTGAGAAACTAAAGATGTTCTGGCCCTTGTCCTAATCTATCCTTTCCCCCACCTTCTCTTTTTTAAACAAGGGGCTGGTTATTTTCATTTAACACCAGTGATTTAGGCTTTACAGCAGATACCATGGTAACTGGCTGCATGCACACTGTACAGGTGGCCTGTGTTTCCTACCTGTGGAGCTTGTGTACTCTATAGGAGGCATGTAGGGAAATGCTTTCACAGACAGCACAGTGGTTCCTTGTGCTGCATTTTTGGCTGCTAGTGCTAGGGTTTATTAATCATGTTTATTACAGTAGTGCCTAAGAGACAAATCAAGAACGAAGCCACATTGTGCTAGGCACTGTACAAACACTGAGTAGCAGATGGTCTGTGCCCCTAAAAGTTTACAGTCTAAGAGTATGTCTACATGGGGCCCAGATTAGCTGACTTGAGCTCACACGGCTAAGGCTCTAGGGCTGAAAAAATTGTGTATAGACATTTGGGCTCAAGCTGGAGCCCAAGCTCTGGCACCCTGCAAGGGTGGACATCGACACAGCAATTTTTAGCTCCACACCTTGAGCCCTAGTCAGCTGACCTCACCCGGTCCAGCTGCGACTGTGGTACAGGGCTTTTATCCCTGTATAAGCATATCCTTAACAGATAATATAGACAGAGAGTAGAACACACAAGAGTCAGTGTGATGGGAAGCAAATGGCATATTAATTCCATGAGTTTTGGGCTATGAGTGGGTTTAGTTAGAAGGAGATGTAAATGGAAAGAGAAGCGAAGGGAGGCAGGTGGGGGGGGACAGGATGGGGAGAGGGAGTAAGTGTGGAATGAAGCTGAGGTGAAAGGACTATGAAAGAGGGGTAGTCAGGGGGAGAGGGTTGGTACAAAACAGCCCATAAGCACAGGGCAGAGAAAGTCCAGTCAATGAAATTTCAGATTTAAATAGCTGAAATAATGAAATTTATAATTTAAAAAATCCTATGACTGTGAAATTGACAAAAATGGACCATGAATTTGGCAGGGCCCTGCTTATTACCAATGTATTAGTCACAAAGGTCACCACACATACAGTTACAAAATATTACACATTGGGTCTTAAAGTGTCCTGTTTGCATGTTGAATGTATTGGCTCATTAATACAGTAGCACAGATATTCCAGACTGAGTCCCTTCTCCAAAGAATTTACAATCTAAAGTACAGGCTGTTACTGTAAAGAACACATAACAGGAAATAGAGTGGGGTATGGCTTTTTCAAAAATCTAGAATGCTTCAGAAAACCATATGAGATATTCTTTTTAACATTGTGGAGGCATTATTAGTAACTAGGGGGGTATTTTCTAAGGGCATTGAGAGTTGCACGTCTTACTCCCATCTGTGCCTTTGAAAAATCACCCACTACATAATTAAATGCTGAGATTTGCATTTAAAGCAGGACTAAAATCCCTCGGCTTCACACTTTAATGGTTAAATTTATTCTTTGATTTTGGCACAGTAATCCTCAGTGGACAACTGATTTTTCCATGTCATTTTTTAAGAAAAATATTTACTAACTCTTGCAGAAGAAACATTTAAAACTGCTCCCTTTTTGAAATGTTGGCTGGTTAGCTCACATTTTTTTGGGTTCCTCTAAAGAGCCACAATGTTCACAAATGTCAAACTTCACCCAAACACACGCATGCATATGTATATTCTGGTAACATTTTCTACTCAGGCCACTTTTAAGCTTTTGCATTTTTTTATTAGATCTTTTTTCCTTATTCAAGGAATCTATTTGAGTTTCACCAAGATTCATTGATAGAATTTCCATTTTCAATTTAAAAAAAAGGCATGTTTTGAAAATGTACAAGTTTATCAGGATTTTCTCTCTCCAGCTCTGACACATTTCCCCTGGTTGCTGCCTTGGCTCTATCAGCATAGAGAAACCAGTCTCTGACTGAGACAATGCAGCACATGAGGGGCTCCCTGCAGTGCACTGCAGAGCAACAGAGGCAGCAGTGTTGAGGAAGCACTTCAAGTGTGAGTGTTTCAGCACAGAGGCACTGGGCTTCCCATGCCACAGACCAATCACACTGCACCTCTCTATTCTTCCCAACCAAAAACCTCTTCCCCAAACCTTGCAGACACACACATCCCTCTAACTCTTCACTTCCCCACCCTGACACATCCCTGCTCTTCCCTTACCCTCAGTTCCTCACACACCTTGAAGTAGCTCCATGAAGAGCCAAAGATGAGGGATGCATTAAAAGAGGGAGTATGGGGGGAAGGTAGAGAGTGGAGGAGGAATTTGGGGGGCTGGGTATTGTTGGGTAAGTATGGGGAAATGGAGCGTGAGCTGGGAGGGCAGAAGCAGAGGGGAGAGAAACTTTTGCTACAGAACGTTCTGTTCTAAAAGCCAAAGATAGTGCTTCCAGTTTCAAGGAATGCCAGGAAAAATGAGATAAGATGAAATCAAGGTATTTTGTTGTGCAAAAAGCTGAGTTTGCAAAACACACAGTAAGTAGATGTATAAACCACATATAACAAGAAGCTTCTGGGGAGGAATATTTGCTTCTTCATGCCCACATGAAACTCTTGAATGTTAGGGGGAGCTATGTTTTTGCATTAAAGGCCCACTCCAGTGTTCTCTGCCCATCCAATTTGTCCACGTACTCCTCTGTATTTAATGAGTATGTAATAAGTGACTGACAGTTTAATTTCCCTTCTAAGCTTTGTGCATTCATGCAACAGTGAAAGTATTTTTTTCTAATCAATGAATTGAGTTTATTATTAACCTTATTTCTACATTTTCTGTTACTTTACTATGGTGCTTTAATTGTATTTCCACCTCAGTAATGGCTTCCTAATGGAGTTTCCTTTCACAGATTGCTTCTGTGTGAGCAGCAGAATTTTCTTAATGATTCTAGTACAAATTCCTTTCTGTTTTAGTCTGCTTTCTCTGTCTGTTCCTGTATTATTCATCTCTAATGGTACAGTACCTTTGTGCTCTGTGACATGGAAAACAGGGGCATTGTGAGGAAACCTCAATGACAAAGCATCAAAATAACAGAGGCAACATCTATAAAAAGGAAATTAATGACTCAGGCGAGTAGATGCTACATGTAAGTGATTTTAATGAGTGAGAGCTTCAGCCATGCTTAGAAATACAAATGTATTTACTGCCTTTCGGATCTCAATCCTTAGTTGTTACTAATGACATATCAAGCAGGGACAGAGGAAAATTCTAGCTATAAAAATCAGAAGTACCTTAGCCAACTAGCTGGAGTTTAACAGAAATATCAGGTACAATCAAAGGGACTGATTCTTGTCTCATTGCAAGTGGCAGAAATCAGGAGCAATTCCACTGAAATGAATGGAGTTATGCTGATGTAAAGTCAATGCCAGTGAGAAGAGAGTGTCCAGGTCCAACATAGCCAGACATAACTAACAGGCTTGTCATAACTCTCCATTTACTTTTATGGGCTTTTTGTTAAAACAACTGCCTGGCCACTGCCACAATCCAGGAGCAGTGGAAAGGTAAACTCCTATAAATTAGGGTCAATTCATCGGTCTCTGTGCTTCCTAGAAGTTTTTACTTATTTTTCTGTAATCCTTGTAAACTATTGTAAATAAAGTGCTTGAGCACCATCTAGTGGGAGGCAGAGGGTTGCTGTGTAGTTATTTACCTTTGACTTAAAAGCAAAACATGTAAAATGCCTGAATCTTCTTTAGTTACTATGGCTTTATTTTCAGTGGAGAAACTTCGTAGGATAAAGAAGAGAGGTGTTGGAGCTCAGCAGTTGCAGAGAGAGCTGGCATGCTATATTTTAGCTGTGTCATCTGTTACTCTAAGGCTAAAAGCAAATTCAACATATCGACATGAGCATTTAGATGGGTGGAAAATCAGTTATTAATCAACAAAGGAGTATTGATTTTCCAATAGTCATTTCCATAAAATAGTGGATCAGCTTTTATTGTCAGCAAACAGTGAACTGGAAAGTTAACTGCCATCAGCTAGGCCTCTGGCCCAAAGGAGCAGGTCAGTAAATGATGGGAGATAGAGAGTTCTCCAGAGTCATTGCTTAAATAGAACATCATGCAACTTTCAAATGTTCTGAAAATACATGTGTGTACAGAATACAAATTAGGACTAAATTAACTGACTGCACTTGAAAAACAAAACAGTTTAGAGTAAGCCATTCAGACTAAGATAGATTTTGTATGTATAATATGGTAAACATTTTATAATAGTTTGATTTTCAGTGGATCTTGGAAATACATAATTATCCACTTTTACACTCAAGTAAGCAATTTCCCATTATTTTTTTAATGCAATATTGTATTAGAAATCACTAAGTAACACGAATTATAGCATTATAGCCATTCATGCCAACCATTAGTCCTGTGCATATAATTCCTTTGTAAAATCAAAGTGACTTCCTATGCATGGAAATATTCAGGATTGGGCTCTACAGCTACATAGTTACCAATGACTGAAACAGAGACTTGTTAGAAGATTGTAGCCAAATATGGCTACATTTATGCCACTCTTCTTCTCTCAGCAGAACATAATTCACTTATTTGTTTTAGAACAGAACAGGGCCGCCCAGAGGATTCAGGGGGCCTGAGGCAAACAATTTCAGGGGCCCCTTCCATGAAAAAAGTTGCAGTACTATAGAATACTGTATTCTCATGGGGGCCCCTGTGGGGTCCAAAGCAAATTGTCCCACTTGCCGCCCCCCCCCCCCCCGGCAGCCCTGGGAAAAGAAACATTAAAAAACCTTCCGCATCTCGGCACAAACCCAGTTTTGAGAAAACTTTTCAAGTCACCTTTACAAGGTATCACCAGTTCTCAGCATCAGCTAGTGCTAAAAGGCACTAAAGCTCATTAAAAGGGTTGGACAAATATTTTCCCTCAAAACTTTTTCTGGATCGAAAACTAGGGGTTTTTAAAAAGCAGAAAAAGAATCACGGACAATGTCTGCTTTCTTTCAAAATTTGTTGTGTTTTTTTTATTTGAAAAGCTGAAATTACTCTGCCAAAACCTGAATATGGTTTGGGGTTTCAGAAATGTGTGGCCAAATATTTGCTGCTTGCTGTGTTTGTTACAAGAAAAAATAAAAAAATTCTGCTTAAAAAAATCCAAAACTTTTGAACCACCTCAGCTTGTGACCAAACGCCTGAGCCCATCCAGTCAGAGATTTTTCCAGGTTTCTGATACTCTGCTGGCTTCCTTGACTCATAGCTGTCTCCATAACTTTGGGTTCATTTAGGTTAAAACATAAGAACGGCCATACTGGGTCAAACCAAAGGTCCATCCAGCCCAGTATCCTGTCTACCGACAATGGCCAATGCCAAGTGCCCCAGCAGGAGTGAACCTAACAGGTAATGATCAAGTGATCTCTCTCCTGCCATCCATCTCCACCCTCTGACAAATGGAGGCCAGGGACACCATTCCTTACCCATTCTGGCTAACAGCCATTAATGGACTTAACCTCCATGCATTTATCTGTTTCCTAGAGAATGGCTCCATGGGGTCCCTCACAAACTGGAGATGGTTACTGTGGGTTTGTCTTTAGTATAGCTTATGTACATACTCCATGAACTGAGCATTTGAGCTTGTTCCAGAATCTGGGATGAGCCTATGTTGTGAAAACTGAAATGCTCAAAATAGCACAGGCATGTGAATGGACACAGGGTGCTAAAATTAAATTAACCCAAGGGTTCTCAAACTAGGGGTCGAGACCGCTCAGGGGGTCATGAGGTTATTACTGGGGGTCGCGAGCTGTCAGCCTCCACCTCAAACCCCGCTTTGCCTCCAGCATTTATAATAGTGTTAAATATATTTAAAAAGTGTTTTTAATTTAAAAGGGGGGTGGGACACACTCAGAGGTTTGCTATGTGAAAGAGGTCACCAGTACAAAAGTTTGAGAACCACTGAATTAACCTCTCTGGATCCTCGGGGAATGCAGGGAAAGGGGTGGGGGTCTCCCTTGGTAGGGTTGGGAAGGAGATAGGTGGTGTAGGATATTGCTCTTCATGTGATCCCTCCCCCACGGAAAAGATAACAGCTTGGCTCTTTGTGTTAAATAGCTGTCTGCAAGCCTCAAACTGCTGAATGAGCTTTAGGGTAGGGAAGGCTGTGCCTCCCCAAACAGCCTGGCTCTGCCCCCTATCCAACCCACACCCACTTCCTGCCCCCCAACTGCCCCTGCTCCTTGTCCCCTCACTGCCACCCTGAGACTCCCTCCCCAACCCCCCTCCAAGGCCCCCCCTCAGGCCCCCACACCCCACCAACCCTCCCTGTTCCCTGACTCCTATCCATCCCCCCGCTGAGTCCTGACAGACCCCTGGAATACCCACAATCCAACCCCCCCTTGCACCCCCCAGAACCTCTGCCCTTTCCCTGTCCCCAGGACTCCCTGCCCCTTATCCAATCCCCCCGGCCCCAGCCCCCTGCCATGCTGCTTACCCTTGCCTCCCCCCTCTCCTGGAGCCTCAGTGCGCCACATCCAGGAGTGGCCCTGGACAGCGGCCTGGCTCCAGCGGGGCCTAAGTTCTCGCCGGTTGGCCCAGAGCTCGCAGCCCTCCCCTCTTACCATGTGGCTCTGAGCAGGAGGAGCTCAGGCCCTACCCCCTTACCATGCGGCTCCGAGTGGGGAGAAGCTCAGGCCTTGCCTGAGCTATGCCACTTTAGCTCTGTCCAGGCCGCTCCTGGGTTACCCCTGCCTCTCCTCTCTCTCAGCACCTCAGCATGCCGCGTCCAGGAGCTGCCCTGGCCCCTGGACAGCGCTGCAGTGGTGTTGCTCCGGCAGGACTGGAGCTCGCAGCCCCGCCCCCTTATCATGCGGCTCTGAGTGGGCAGGAGCTCAGGCCCTGCCTGAGCCACGCTGCTTTAGCTCTGTCCAGGGCTGCCCCTGGATGCGGTGCGCTGAGGCACTGGGGGATGGTGGAAGGCGGAGGCTGGGGCCAGAGAATTCTTGGGGGGGGCCCTGCAGGGCCTGAGGCAAATTGCTCCACGTGCCCCCCCTCCTCCGAGGCAGCTCTGCAACAGAAATATATATTTATTGGTACTATTTTGTATCCGCAGCCTCTGGAATCAGAAGTCTTTTGACAAAGACAGTTTGCTAAGAATGAAACATTCTGATGCCTAAAATTCCCTGAAGAATGTACTGAAGCATGTCATAGAACATCTACAAAACAGAGCTTACGCAGATGTTTTTTGCACAGAAACTCTTCAGAGATGGAAATGCATAATGAATGCAGGTCAATTTACCTTGACAGTTTTCAGTTTGAAAGTTAATGTTAATGTTCTTGAGCTGGGACTGACCCATGACATTCAGAATGAGTACTAGATCCAAATCCAAACTTCCTCAAAGTTCAAGAGGAGAAAGGGTGGTTTGGAACTAATCTATATTAAAGATGGAAGCAAACTAATTGGTTATTGATCTTAATTTCACTAGTTGTGGGAAATGCAGAGGTATTTAGATAGTTTGATAGGTATCAAAATTAATATCCCCTGAAATTACAGGGGAGTTACTCAAAGTGGAACCTGACCAGGACAGGATAGCTAATTCCTCTACTCTGGCAAAAAGGGCTGTAAAGTGGTCACAGCTGACTCTCCCTTGGTCGGGGAGGGAGGTCACACCCCCCTCACTACAAGTCCTCTGGAACAGCACAGTTCAAGGGGGAATCAGCATCAGCATCTCTGCCACTCAGCGGGGTAACCCAGTCTAGGAACCCTGGTCCTCTGACCAGACACTAAACAGTTAGGGGGCACCAGCCTACAGTCAGGGTAAAGCAGCAATGTCCATAAGCCCCAGGCCTCTGACAGGGTGAGGCAGCAAGTTGTTAGGCAGCTCTGGGCAATATTCAGGGCAGAGCAATGAGTCTATTATCCCAGGCCCTAAGGCAGGGCAGCGAAATCAGGAGGCTCTAGCCTGTAGTCAGGGCAGCACAGTAACCAGTCTATTAGCCCATCCCTCAAACAGGGTGGGGCAGCACAGTCAGGAAGCTTGGGCCTGTACTCAGGACAGAACAATAATGAGTCTAAGCCCAGGACCTCAAACAGGGCGGGGCAGCAAAGTCAGGGGCCCTGCCTCTGGTGGACCACTGAAAAACATAGGCCTCTTGGCCTGTGGTGGAGAGGCTGCCACCCCAGGAGGGGGATGGGGGTGGCAGGGGGATGCAGGCCCACACAACTCCACTGCATCCCATCCCAGGGCCCCAACAGTGGCAGAGTAGCCTGCCACTGGGTCAGCAGGGAAATCCGGCCGCAACAAGCTGTCTGGCTGTCAGCCAGCAACACAGCTGAATGATATTCAGCTCCCCTGGGCTACTTCCTACACTCCTGTTTGAGGGTTTGGGTCCCGGGGTCATTGTCCATCTTGCTGGGGTAAAGAGCTAATGGCAGCCTCAGCAACTCCTCAGAGTCTCCGGTGACAGGCAACTCTGGCAGTCCCTCCAGATCTCAGGCACTGCAGCAGTTGCTGTTGGGTCTGAGTTCCAGCAGCGAGTTAGAGACGCCCCTTTCCTCTGTCATCTCCTCTCCAACTGAGCTAGAGGGATGGCCTTTTATATTTCCGGTTCCTGTCCCACCCCTCTGCTTCTGGTGGGGTGGGTGTCCCAGCTCTGCCCACTGGGGGTGGGGGACTTGCAGCTGTCCCTGCATCCATCTGGGAGGGAGGCCATGACTCTTTGCTACAAGGGCCATGAGATCATTAGTGGCCTAGGGAAGGGCCTTGAGTTAACATTGCAAATAAAAGATACCACCTCCAGCAGAACAGTTACCTCAAACACTGTTAGGGCTCTGGTTTAACATGGAGCTAAGAGTGCAGCCTCCTGCATCACTTATTCATGCATGGCTCTCATCCAAGTATCGATTTGTCCTTTTCTAGAGGAAGCTGACAAAAATCACAGCCAGCAGTCGTAGATTTAGGACATTTGAATAATAATTAATTTTAAGCTCCTTGTTTCCAAAATGTGCTGCCAGCACAGGGCACTAACTGAGAAAGAACTCCCTCACCCAGCACTCCATTTTCAAGGAATCCATGGTGCAGACTGAAGTAGAAATGTATGGGCATGGCTACACTTGCAGATGTAGAGCACTTTGAGTTAAACCAGCCTTCGTAGAGCACAGTAGGGAAAGTGCTGCAGTCTGTCCACACTGACAGCGCCCTGGCATGGCCACATTAGCAGCTCTTGCAATGGCCACAGAGAGCAGTGCATTATGGTAGCTATTCCAACATGCAAGTGGCTGCACTGTGCTTTTCAAATGGGAGGGTTGGGGTGGAGTGTGACGGAGTGTGTTGTGTGTATGTGGGGGGGAAAGAGAGTGGGTTTTTGTGGGGCTGGGAGCACATCAGCATGCTGTCTTGTAAGTTCAGAGAGCAGCAGACCTCCCCCCTGCCCCTCTCTCTCTTACACACACAACATTCCACACTAATGGCTTGCATGCCGGCTGTCAGAAATGGAGCTTTGAGAGGGCATTTCTGCAGGAGTTCAAAACAATGACAAGAGTGGCCACTTGACTTCAGGGGATTATGGGACGTTTCCAGAGGCCGATCAGAGTGCAGTAATGCAACACCTTGTTCACATTGACGCCCATACGTTGTAGCCAAGGCACAACAAACGTTAGTCCTCTCACCGAGCTGGAGTACCAGGAGCACTCTAGCTGCAGAGTCAGAGTGCCCTATGTGCCTTGCCAGTGTGGATAGGGAGTGAGCTAGTGCACACAGATCTCCTTTATTGCACACTAACTCACAAGTGTAGCCAAGCCCTTAGCCAGAACAAAACCTTCAGAAATACAAAAAGATTCTGATTAGCTCAGTAAGAAATGTCTGTAAAGGTCAAAGTTTATTGATTGGCAGATGGTGCAGCCCTGGGTCTGGATCCCCAAAGGAATTAGCTGCGTCAAAGCGGTAGTACAAGTGTCCCAGATGTAGAATGGCTGTAGGATTTAGTGCCTCACAAACATCACATTTTCAAAAAGTAAATGAAGGTTACCTACAGCATTCAAAAGTGTCATTTTAGAGTAAGGGCATCACTCCATCCCTGTCCAAATCTGGGATGGTTTTCAGATGCATTTAGTTCTTTTTCTAGAAACAGCCAAGCCACCATTACATCAAAGAATGATGATGTATCAAAGCAAACTTTCTATACAAAGAAAAATTACTATGTATTCTTTCCCACAACCTTTATTTCTTTCTATTCAACACTTTTCTTCCATCTCTTGGAGTCTCTGTTTTCCCTCAGCTTAGTATGTCTATACTTTGTCTTTTTAAATGTTTGCTAATTTCTCTTTCATAAACATTCCCTTCAAGACATTTTTCTTTTCTGATTTGACACCACTTTTCCCCTCAGCCCCTTTCTTTCTCATTTTCTCCTGTCTCTCTCGCTCTCTGTGTCTTGATGCCTCTCACCCCTTGATAACAGGTCTTCTTACAATGGAGCCCAGAACATTTGTCTTGCTCACCATCCAAATGCAGGTGATGAGGGTGTTCCAGAGAGTGAGAGATTTGATGTCATCTTGCGACTGCAGGAGAGTTGACAGTTTTGCAGTGCAACTACAAACATGGAATTTAATCTTGATTCATAAGACAAAAAGCCAGATTCACTGGTTTGTGCTGCAAACACTAAACACCGCTATTATTATTATTTATTTTTTTTAACACTTCTAGTTTATGGCTGCTTTGTGTCATAAGGGCTGTGCAGAACAGCTGGGGTGCACCAGTGAATCTGACCCAACCTTTTGACTGGAGCTGGTTGAAGAAATAGGGAGGAAAACCAAAACTAACCAAACTACTATTTTGGTAAAGCCACCACTCCCCATTTTTGGTCACCATTAGACATTGACAAAAATCAGAACTGAACATTTGAATTTTGAAACATTGTGACCAGCTCTAATTTTGACAGATAGTTGTAGCAATGTTTAGTAACGCCTGTGTGCTCTCCCTCCTATGGTGAAACCTACTGAAGGAAGAAATCACCACATGGTTTTTATGTTGCAGAGCACCTGGCATATTCTCTCCTCATAGAGAAGCTGTGGGGAAAATCAGGCTGCGTCATTAACTTCCCCAGGTTGTGCACAAAGAGAGCTGCCCCTCTGAGCAGCATCTTGGCCTACCTCTCACCTCATTAGTTACCTCCTTCCTTGTGACTGTCCACTACCCCTTTCACTCAAGGTAGGTAAAAGCCACAGAGGCAGTTAACACTACTCCTAGCAGCCTTATCTACTGCACAGATTTCAACTCAGCAGTTCACAGGTGTTGTAAGGAAGCATGCTGTGTAGAGAGGCTCTTCCTTGGCTCCACATCCAATTGGAGGGGAGGAGATGTGAATTAACAAGGGCAGGATGATTAGGGTCCAGCTGTGAAGCACAAAATGTTCCCTTCAGCATTTTAAACAGAAGGCACACAACTGCACAAGCAAATCATCATTTAGTTTTATTGGTTGAAGAGACCCTCTTTAATAATAAAAAGAGTACAGAACATAGAGAACAGAGAAAAGAGATATGGTTTCTTTAAAGAAAAGAAAAATGAAGTTCACCACACATGCCAGCTGTTATTTCCCTTCCCGCCCCCACAATAGGCTGCAAGTGTTTCCTAACTACCCCACTGATACCCTGTGTTTTAACCATCTGTACAATAAAAGGGGCCCCCAAGCCTTTCAAACTACAAACAGCAGCAGGGGAGTCTGGAGTCATCTCAGGCAGCTACAACTGTTGGATTAGTAACTTTCAATGCAGTTAAAACACCACCTCTCCTTTCCTTATTGCTTATGGTAACAGAGACTTTCAGCTAGCACTGGGCACTGAGGATTCCCAACCAGCTAATGTATTTTCTCCCTCCCGCCAAATACCATGGAATATTGACCACCACTCTGCTTAGCAGTTTCACTGTTGTTCTATTGTGAGCCCTCCAAGTGTCCCTCCACGGTAACACAACAAGAAAGGAGAGAGGTTGCCTCAGTACATCACAGTATTGAGCATATGAATAATATTATTGCAGTTACATTTTTTGCCTGTGTACCTGCAAGAATAATAAAAATTGTCTGAGACCCTCATATCCTGGTAGTGTCTAATATGCCCAGTGCTGAATCCAGGTTGTGTGGCATCATGAAGAAGTACAGAGGCAGAGTAACTGCACTAGTGAGTATTTCCTAATGAGTGCAGCTTAACATAAGAAAGTCTCTGCGGCTATAAGGATTCAGTTGCTCTCCAATGCAGTCAGTGCTCAACTGTCCTTTGGGAAAAGAAAGTTGAGAAATGTAGACTGAAAACAGTCCATTTCAGGTCCCAAACCTATATTTCATTTGCACCCAAAACACCCCCTTTCAGAACAAGAAATACAGAACTAAACCTTAATTGTCTACTTCTCAATGCCATTGAGAAATAAAAGATGCACAGTACAAATAAATTAAAAACATTAAAACAAGCTTCATGTCTGCCAACACAACATAGCTTCAAACCCCACATTTGTTCATACTCTGGGTACAAGTTTCTAAGGCTGACAGGCTGGGTTTATAGCCTGAGGATTCTCTTTGAAGCAGTGTCTCATTGCTATGTACTTAAGGATTTTTTTTAAGCATCCTGCACTGGTAATTTGAAGAGCTTAATAGTACTATCAGCATTCATACACTGGAGATTTGTTTTTCTTTTATGCATAATGATATGTTGCTACCTATAGTGATAAATAGAACTTCTAAAAGAAATATGTATAGCAACTTAACTCATCATCATGACAGTTTTCAATATATCTGTTACTGCAACAGCACTCTCAGTACTTAGCAGTAGTAGTATCCACAAAGGGACAGACCCTACCTCCCAGAAAAGAGTACTGAATCCAGAAATTATGGTGGACATCTACTAGAAAGGAGTAAATACTGAATACAAGTGTGGACATTTGTTCAAATAAAAAAATATTTTGAGGGAATTCAAGCCAATTTTAATTGACTTTCTATGAACAGTCATATGAGCAATTATTTGTTTGTGGAAAAAGAAATTATCACAAATATTTGTGATAAAGATGTAATTCCAAGAATGGTCATGACCACAAGTGACTTATTCAATCCTACATCCTGCTTAGAAGTGTTTTCAATTATGCAGCCACAGTGCAGAAAAACATGTTGTGACCAATCACACAACAGTTTTGAAACTGTTGAATAATTATGAATAAATCAATTTGTAAAAAAGTTTAAATCTGTTCATGGCTAATACACAAAAAAGAAAAAAAGATGCTAAATTTAATTATTGTCTACCTCAAATAATTTTCCTGCTCTATTCTGCACACTGAAGGCCAGAGTTTGCTCTCATACTCAGGTATAAATCTGGAGTATCTTCTCTGACCTCACTGAAGTAATTCTAGATTTATAACAAAGCAAAATTGAGTAATTTATGTTCAAGAAGAATGAAATTTCAAAGGGTGAGACTAAACTAATGGTTATGCACAGACTATTTTTTTGTCCGGTGCCTAACACAATGGGATCCTAGTTTGGGACCATAGTGCCTAAAAGTCTTTTTAATACAAAACAATAGTAATTAATTCATGAATAAAATTGTTTATCTGTTTGAAGTTTCAGAGTGAAGGTCTAAGGGAAGTGTTTACAGTTTTATTATATACTGAACAATATTGGAAGCAGATTTTAGGTGAGAGATGAAATCACAATAGTCTTACAATACATTCACCGGCTTTGGGACCGAAATTCCTCTAGGGAATGTGAAAAAGTCTCAGATACTACAGTGATGAGGGCCACAAATAAATAACCATCAACATTTATACTGTAGTAGAGTGTAGAGGCCTCAACACCAGAGCCCCATTGTGCTGGGCATTGTATAATATAGTAAATAAGGATCCCAGCCTCAGAGAGTTTACAATATGATCAACAGACAGACAGACACTACTTTCAGTCTCAATGATTCATTTAAAATTTAAGAACCAACCATTGTAAAGTCTCCATGAGAGACAATAAGGTGTGTGATGGTCTTTGTAAAACCATCCATTCTGAACAAAAATTGCTCTTCCAAACTGAGAACCTCACAGCAGATGGGCAGGCAGGCACTGTGGAAATTTAATGATGCAATACACAAAACAGTAGTTACATAGGGGCACACATTACCCCATTCCTACATGGCATTCCCATTATCAGGATGACAACTGAACTGTGCAAAATGCTTGCAATGAAACCTGAACTCACTTGACATTAGTTCAGTTTTGGGTTTATCACTGAACCCAAAACTCAGCCCATAATACATTTTGTGGGCATTAAGATCTGCAGCCCCTTTACTAGTGAACCATTTGTGCAGGGGCTGCCTAGCTTGCAAAACTCTTCCAGCTCTGGTCTGCTGTTGATCAGGTGATAGTAGAGGACTGCTTCCCCTAGCTTGAACCATTGTGAGCAGGTACCTGATGTGGCTGATGTCCAGTAAGGGACCGATACATCTCCTGCCAAAATCAACTGAAAGACTTGCACTGTCTTCAATGCAAGTTGGATTGGGCCCTGAGCAAAGACAAGGTTTCTGGAGGGGTGTGTGTGGAGGATTGCCTCGAAGTGTGCCTGGCTTGTGGTGTGTCCACTGACTGGCAGCCTACCTTGGGGGTAAGACTAGATGACTCTGGAGGTCCCTTCTAACCCTATTATTCTATGATTGGCATGGGGAAGGAAAAGAGGTGCCCCGGTCCCACTGCAATAGATCTTTGTTTCTGTTGTTGGGTTTGTTGTATTGTGTTTGGGATAGCAACATCCCATTACCCCGTATACTGTTGGACCACTAAGCAACAGACTGACATGATCAACATATTTTTTATAAAACAATCCTGATTTCCTCTCTGTCACCAGGTTCTTGAGAGGTGCAGATCTGGGGATTCCATCCCTGTGGAGGAAGGGAGCATAAAAGCACCAATGCTCAGCCCTCAGTTAGGTACAGAGACGGATGTCAGCACATCCCTGCACCACATAAATGCTGGGACCTGCAGTGTGCATCTCACAGGATATGGACCTAATCAATCAGGCCACTAGAAAATAATTTCATGCAAATATCACTAAATATTTGTAAGCAGAGTCAGGATGAGCCCCACCCTGACATCTGGTGGTAAATTATGGGGAGTGCGGAAAGTGTTGCATTGGTATTTCGGTTATTTGCATGGGCACTCCCACCCCACTTAGCATACCGCAAAGCAGCATGGGATGGTTACTGTCACAGCTGTGGGAGCCCCCAATTTCGTTGTTATTGGGGCAGGAGGAATGAAATGTTGTCACCCTGATTGGGTAAATGGTGAACTACAAAATTGTCTTGTGATGGGGGGTTTCATTGTCAGCTGGATAGCGCTTGCTAGATGGGGCACATGGGTTCCAAAACCCATTGAAAGGAGAGAGGCTGGGGGGGGGTCAGTATCTGTACTTGGTGGTGCAGGCTCCTTATGTGAGCCAGAAGCACCTGTGCCTCTCTCCACTGTGGAACATCAGAGGTAACTTTTGATTCCCTTAAGAATCTAGATGCAGGTTACTGAGCTGAATTCACTGGTACTGGGGCTCCCCTACTATGAGCTGAAATCACTGAAGAGCTGGACTTGCTGAGCTGGACTTGCTGAGCTGAGAGCACTGAAGAGCTGGACTTGCTGAGCTGAGAGCACTGTGCTGATGAGTGGGGGAGCCTGAAGCAATACTGGCAGAGCAGAGTGGAGCAGTTTGTGCAGCCACTGGGTGAGTGGAGCTGAGCAGCTCGTGAGGACGGCTGGAGCGGATCACAGGACAGCTGGTGGACCAAAGCAGCTGGCAGAGTGGAGCAGCCCACAGAGTAAGCAGAGCTGAGCTGTTTGCGGGGACGACTAGTGGAAGCAGAACCCCACGAAGAGGCAGGGCAGCTGGCCCCGAACCACGTAAGGTGCCCCTTTCTACCTAGGCTGGGGAGGGGGACCTCTGCAAAGAGACTCTTGAACTCTGGGCTGCCTGACCCGGGACAGAGACTTTTGAATTGTGGGACTTTTGGGACTGTGGGTGATTTAGGGGGGTTGCTGGACTCAAGGGCCCAGAGAGAAGGACACGGCCCAAGTTGCTGGGGTGGGTCTTTGCTCACAGTTTGACCTATGAACTCCCGTTGAGGTATTTTCCAAATTTCATGCTTGTTGTTGTTTATCTTATGTAATTAAACCTTTTCTGCTACACCAAGAGTCTGTGCTTGCGAGAGGGGAAGTATTGCCTCCTTGAGGCGCCCAGGGGTGTGTGTAAGATTTTCCCAGGTCACTGGGTGGGGGCTCGAGCTGGTCTGCATTACGTTGTGGGGAAGGGACCCCTAGGTATTGAACCTGGCCCTTGCTGCTATTGTTTCAGCCTGGCAGAGGGGTTACATATTAATGAATTTTCCAAGTTTAAGTGAATTGGGACAGATCCTCAGCCACATTTAGGCCCTTTGCACTGCTCTGGTGGCACATAAGCTAACTTTTGGGCCCTAACTGACTAGCTGGAGGTCCCTCAAGTGTGGGGGAAATCCCCAGCTGGCACAGATCAGGCTCTATACAGGCACTCCCCCCCCCAAAGATAGGTGGACAGAATCTGCTGGGGTGCTGATGCAGTCCAGTTGATCACCAACTTGTGTATATAGCCTATGGGGGGGAAGGGGGTGTTACAAATAAGTGCAACTTAGAGCAACCCTAAGGCCTACTCTAAACTAACAAGTTTCAGTGATGTATCGATCTTGGTTAGAAGTGTGAAAAAATCCTCCTCCTGCTTGGCATAATTACACCAACAAAAGCCCCAGTGTTTTCTGGTAGGACTGTATATACAACTTATTCTGTTCAGGGAAATGGTTTAAGCCAGGCTGACAAAAAACCTCTGCATCTCCACTAGGGAGGCTTGGTGGTATAGTTATACCTATACTGGCAAACCATTTTATGTGTAGAAAGGGTTGAAGCTGAATAGGGGGTGGGCAGAACCAGTCCCTAGCACCTTGTGGGAGAACACCCTTGCCCATGGCCTCTCGTGTCTGGTGCCAAATGGAGTTCAGCTTGGACTCAGGCTCAAAGCCATTGTGTCTTGCTGTAAGAAAGAGAAATAAAAAGGGGCTGAGGAACTTCAAACAACACACAGCTACTCCAAGAAAAATATACATTACCTCCAGCAAAGCACTGCAGTGTTAGTCAGCTTAAACTCTGTCATTCATTTCCCTGTTCTAAGGTAATGAAGGTTCTTTCCCCTTAACTCTTTTCTACTCCTTTTTTCTGGGTGGGAGAAGTCTTTGGATTTTTATAATGCTTAATAATCATGTATGATCAGTCCCCTTGTGGGTATGGCAATCCATTTCTTTCACCTACTTAATTAGAAGGCTTTGTTATGCATAAAATACATGAGGCAGCTAGGGCAGAGTCTTATGAATTGGGGAGCATTCAATAACTATATTAAACAGTTTCCTTTAGGTCCCTGAAATTGCATTTAGAGGATAGCTGTTGAGAAAACCTGATGAGAAGCACTCTGAATATTCATATTACTCCACTACTTATTCATTGGATTTAAAAGCAATGGTTTCCTATGGGATTAAGTGTCTCTGAATATCAATAGCATAACTACAATTACCAAGAGCATTACTTGGAAGATATTAAAAGCAATAAATCAAACATATTAGCTGAGGAATAATGACGATGTTATGTACAAACAATTAGCAAAGCAGGTGCTCATGATTCTTTCCTAATATTCTGTAGTTTCTTCTAATCCATGTCCATGGATAGTGAAGTATTAGCATTACAGCCATTCATAACTGCTAGCAGGGTGAAAGGTGCTGCTCTGCTTCTATCCATTATACAGTAATGTTTGGACAGAACTTCTTCACACCTAGCAAGGGAGGATTTATATAACTGTGATACTGTTAGCCAAGTCCAATTCCTGCCCCTTCTTGGCAATGCACATTCACACAGATTTATACCTACTGAGGATCTGGCCCATAATGGTGTTTGAAGTGTAAGAATGAAGGCAGGCAGGCAGGCCGGCCTTTGATGGGTACCTCTATAGCAGTTCTGTGGTTCCACCTCAGAGACAAGAGATTTTTGGCTTTTGCAAGCTTTACACATGTAATTCATTGCTCCTTCCATCTCTGCAGATCTCACTGTTATGCTATGAAAACCTGGCACTAGACTGGAAGGAGTTGCTAGAATCGATTGGCAAATGAAATGCTGAATCAGAATTATGTTTCCATAGGTGCACAGGTAAATGGTAGTGTGTTCTGGATTGTCCTAAGACATGCTTTCTGAAATATTTTTTTTGACACTCAGCTGCTTTTTCCCCCCCTCTCACTTGTGTTAACAAAAATATTCCATGAAATTAATTCTGTGCTGTTGCAAAAAAAGGGAAAGTTTTCTGTTTCCTTCATGTAGAAAGTGAATCTTAATAAAACTTAACTATAAATAGAAACAGGGATTCTCAGGACATAGCATGATTAATTCTCTACTCTGTTACATCAGATTTACATTGGTAGAATTCCATTAATGTCAGTGGTCTTGTTTCTCTTTTCCTGAAGAGCCATGCTTGGTGCAGGAATGGACAGAGGAAGCTAAGATAATTGTATGCCCTTTTTGTGCCTTCCCATACATTCAACCTGACCCAGTGTGCAAGTTGGAATAGGCTCAGGGCTACTAAAATATACTCAGCTGCAATGGTCACTTTGGGGTGAGACTAACCAGAGCTCAGCACTACTCCACCTATACGTCTTACACCAAGGGCAGCATAGGGCTGGTATACCCTGGTCTATATCATCTGGGGGTAGCCCCTATGTTACTGATAGCAGCTACACTTCCTCTGCAGCCCCTTTGTAGAGGCAGTGCAGTATAAAACAGGTTATAAGGAAACACAGAATCAGGCCTATTGGAGTTACCCCTGCATAGAACTGTTGAGTATCGGGGTAAGAATCAGGCCCCTCAAGTCTAACTTACAATAAAAGTGACTTCAGTTACCACTGCCAAGTCAGTATCATCCTCAGAGTTTGACTAGTGACCTCTCCCAATATCAGCTATTCCAGCAAACATCATCAGCCAGATTCTCAGCACTTGGGTCATGGGTGGAGGAATGGGGGCAAAGGAGGTTTATTTAAGCCACTTGTGTCCCCCATACTCTGGAGCTGTATGTGGCCCTGCATGTTATAGCCGTGTCAGGGCTACTCTAGTTTACGCTCTGCAGGAAGCAGAGAATAGCCATATTGCAGTGCACTCCAGCCATGCTCCTGCGACCCCTTTGATCTGCCCTTTACAGCAGGGCTGGGAGCAGGGTCAGATAGGGCCCTTACATCAGCTTTACACTAGCTGGGGAGGCCAGAGTAGCATTAAGGAGCTTTAGGGTAACAGAGAATCAATTCCTGTATGTTAAAAGCAACAAGTTATTCTGCAGAGTCGTACTTTCCAACCTCAAAGAGCAGCTTCCTCAGTGCAGGCAATTGAGGAGACAGGAGTACCAGGTGGTGTGTTGTGATTCTCAAATCCTGATGTTGCAGCATGACAATTTACTGCCATCACACAATGACTCAACACCACAATGATCATTTTACAGCAGAATGAAAAGATGTGGCTCTGTAGTTTTTTGGTGGATCCCTGAATTGCTAATCAACACAATTTCTTATCACTCCCTGTTGTCCTGTTCCTCATTTCTTTAGTTATGTGGAGGGATGGCAAAGAATCCTAGTTGCTCCCAGTGCTGTTTTCACATATGCCAGACAGCTTGGGAAGTGCTCCCGTGATCAGTTTTCTGCTTAACAGCACAGCTTGATCAGTCACAAACACTTCAGAAGACCTACTTGCAAGACCCCAAAGAGCCACAAGTGTCTCAAAGGCCATAAGGTATCATCACTGTTGTCTGTAGTATGACAAGTGGAAATGAAGAAAAAGGGTCAGGCTTCTGGTTGGGTGTGACTCTGTGGGGCTCAGGAGGGCTAGCACAAGGCAAACTGCCATCTCTCAGACCACAGAGCCTCAGAATACAACACTGGCCACTCAGCATGCTTAGCAAGGATTCCTTTCCTACAGCTTTGTATGCCTGGTGCATTTCTTGTTAGTAATGACACACCATTGACTATTCCTTAATGAAGCATAAAGCACACATCAAAGTATAGTGAGGTGTCTTTATGACTGTGCATACACAAACAACTGTGTAGTGTGACATGGTAGACCGATAGTAGACCACACCACTTGACTGATTATGATGCGTCAGATTTTTTTTAAACAAACTGTGGTTCTGAAAGTAAAAACCTATTATTGAATTGTCTGTGGTTTTTTAGCACCTTTTTTGTGTATTGTAGCACATCTCTATTAATATTATAAAGACTTTGACTGAAATCATAGTCATCAAGTGACTGTCACAACAATTCACCCACAAAGCCCTACATTTTAATTTCTCTGTATCTGAAATGAAATGGGGTAGGTGGGTATAGAGACTCCTCTTTTCAGCTGCTTTGTCCTCTGGTACAAAGCCTGGCAGGTTGCAAGTGCAAAAAGGAAGAACATGTAGGATTAAAGCTCGAGGAATGCATCTTTGAAAGATAAATATCCTATGATTAGAAGCATGCTGCAAAGGTATAGTCTATTGATATACATAGGCGTGCACAGCACATTTCATTAGGGTGTGCACCCAGGGAATTTTAAAATTTATTTATTTATTTTAAAAGGTGAACATCATAAAGGTTGGGGTGCAGGAGAGAGTGTCGGGTGTGGGAGGGGGTGTGGTGTGAAGGAAGGGGCTCAGGGCAAGGGACTGGGGCAGAGGAGGGGTGCGGGGTGCAACAGGGGGTTCAGGGCAGGGAGTTGGGGTGCAGAACGGGTGCAAGGTGCAGGCAGGGGGCTTAGGGCAGGTAGTTGAGGTGCATGGGGGTGCAGGGTGCAGAAGGGAGCTCAGGGAAGGGGGTTAGGGTGTGAGATGTGGGCAGTGGGCTTAGGGCAGGGAGCTGGGGTGCACGGGGGTGCAGGCAGGGGGCTCAGGGCAGGAGGTTGAGGGGCAGGGTACAGGAAGGAGATCAGGGCAGGATTTTGGGGTGCAAGGTGCAGAAGGGGTACAGGGTGCAGGCAGGGGGCTCAGGGCAGGGGATTGGGGTGCAGGAAGGGTGCAAGATGCAGGCAGGGGGCTCAGGGCAGGGAGTTGGGAGGCAGGGGGCAGGAGGGGTTCGGGCCCCGGCACGCCATCGCTTAGCTGTAGTGGTGCACTCCCTGCCCTGGGCCCATGCCACACTGCTCACCATATCCCTGTGAGGCCCCTGGCGGGGGGGGGGGCCACAGGGCTCTGCACGCTGCCCTTGCCACGCCTCCAGGTACCTCCCCCGAAGCTCCCATTGGCCATGGTTCCCCATTCCCGACCAATGGGAACTGCAGGGGGTGGTGCCTGGAGCAATGCACGGAGCCCTCTGCCCCAGCGGGGCCCCAGGGACATGGTGTCGTGCTGACCTCTTCTGAAAGTGGCATGGGGCCTGCGCACCTTGTGGGGCAAATCCTGTGGGCCAGATCCAAAGCCCTGAGGGTCAGATCCGGCCCTCGGTCATTAGGGTGTGTCTGGGCACACCCGGCACACCCGTGCACACGCCTAGGTTGATATAATGGAGTCTTTGATTCCCACAGTATCTCTCCAGGCTCTGTGTTCTTTCACCATGTCTACCCATAACATGGCAGTGCCTGGTCAGTATTATATTACCATGGGGAGCCCAGACCCAGGAGAAAAACTCAATGAACAAACAAACCAGGTCAAACTTCTGAGAAGTTACGATGTATGCGGTTTTGTTCCCACCCCCACTCTTTAATCCTACAAGGATGGGAAACAGTTTCTGGTCTTAGAATATTGATCAGACATGTGTGCTTTGCAGCATTAAGTCAGCATGTGGGGAAGTGAAGATGCACAGTAAATGATGGACTGACTAAAGGAGAAAAATGCTGAAATGATAGGCCTTGGAAAGCCTGGGCAGATGAATTCCTGAACCGCCTCACCTCTGTAGTCACTGCTCAGAATTTATCCAGACAAATCTGTTACAGTATAACTTGCAGCAGATACTGTAATTCTGCAATGGCCAGAATGCAGCCTCAGACCAAAGGTGGCCTATGGAGTCCTACAATGCAGTCTGTGGGCAACATCTCATCTATAAAGTAGTGGATGGCCTTTGTTTGAGTCAAGGAAAAATACTGACTGCAGAGGGGATGAGGGTTGATACCACTCCCTTTCCTTTACGTTATTTAGCGGTGAAGCAGGTAGTATCTTCTGGGGTCTGTGAATTTGACACAATTTGCACAATCCAGGAATAATGCATAGGGCTGAGCTCTGCAAGTACCTGGTTCTCAGATGTACTGCATAACTCTTCCCTGGCCTGGATCTCATTTCTCAGCTCTTATCACACAGTCCCCTGCTTGCTTCCCTTTGCCAATAAGGCCAGCCTCAACACTGCCTTTACCTCCGCTCATTCCCATCCATGTGCTTTCTTTCAAGCTGCTCCTATACAAGAAATAGTGTCCCGGTACCAGAATACCAGGTCCCCACCCACTCTGAATTTAAGTCTCTCATAAAGACCTTCTCCTTCCTTGTGGCCCACAATCTGAAAAGATAAATACAGTAATTGTTTAGAAAAAACACCATGTTAGCAGCTCTTTGGGTCTCCTGGTGTGTCTTGTTGGTCTGCGTTTCAGGGTGACATTGTATGGGCCCCTGCAAGGGATTAAGAAGGAGTGAGGACCTCTCTTACTCCCTTAGGTGAGCTATTTGGACTTTGGGTCCCAGGGATATGTGGGACTACTAACCTACTAATCCACTTCCAGAGGGGTGGGGCAGAAGTGGTGCCTGGGCTTCATTCTCCTACTCACTGACCCAGCACTAACAACAGGGTGTCAGTAGTTTTCTGCAGCTAGAGATTAGCAGTCAATTGCGACTGGGAGTGAGGATGAAGCAGGGAAGAATTCTATTGCTCAAAGCATGTCTTCACTGCAGAAGTAACTCAAGTGATCAGCACTGAGGTATGAGCACTCATGTTAGCCTGGTCCAGGTATGAGCAGCCCCACTGTAAAGACATACTCAGTTTACAGTATCTTCACTGGTGCTTCACTCACCCATGTGAGCAGGGGCGGCTCTAGGATTTCCACTGCCCCAAGCATGGTGGCATGCCGCGGGGGGCGCTCTGGCGGTCGCCGGTCCCACGGCGAACCTCCCGCAGACGTGCCTGCCGAGGGTCCGCTGGTCCCGTGGCTCCGGTGGACCTCCCACAGGCACGTCTGCGGGAGGTCCACCGGAGCCGCCGGGACCAGCGGACCCTCTGCAGGCATGCCTGTGGGAGGTGCACCGGAGCCGCCTGCCGCCCTCCCGCGGGATGCCGCCTCAAGCGCGCGCTTGGCGCGCTGGGGTCTGGAGCCGGCCCTGCATGTGAGCCACCTGGGGTCATTGCTTATGGTTCTTAGTGAGGCAATAAGCTGAACTGCTCTATGATTCTTCCAAGTGAATGGTGGGAGAGCTTATTTGTATTTCTGGCACATGGGCAGAATTATGAGAAGATACTGGATGACTATCAGCTCTCAAGTAGTTTAGCCTGTATCCACACTGCAAAGTGGGTGGGTTACCAGCCTGAGTGTAAGCAATGCTCAGGTTTTAGCCTATAGCCCAGGACAGTCAAGCTAGCCAGGATGTAAAGCACCACACTCTGGACAGGAGGAGGTCAGAGGCAACGCCCAAGTAAGAGCCCCAGTTAGCCCTATAGTGAAGGCACCTCCCCAGTCATAGTGCCTCTTGAGACTACTCTTCATAGAATCATAGAAAAGTAGGTCTGGAAGGGACCTCCAGAGGTCATCTAGTCCAGCCTCCTGCACTGAGGCAGGACCAAGTATACCTAGACCATCCCTGACAGGTGTTTGTCTAACTTGTTCTTAAAAGCTGCCAATGATAGGGATTCCACAACTTCCCTTGGTAACCTATTCCAGTGCTTAAATATCCTTACTGAGTTAAAAAGATTTTCCTACTATCTGGCCTAAATTTCCCTTGCTGCAGATTAAGCCCATTAATTCTTGTTTTACCTTCATTGAACACGGAGAACAATTGATCACTATCCCTTTATAACAGCCCTTAACTTATTTGAAGACCAATATCAGGTCCCCTCTCAGTCTTTTTGCAGGACTACGTGTACCCAGCTTTTTTAGCCCTTCCTCATTGGTCAGGTTTTCTAAACCTTTTATTTTTGATAAAAAGCTTTCCTCTGGACTCTTTCCAATTTGTTCATATTATACCGAAAGTGTAGCACTCAGAACTGAACCCAGTACTCCAGCTGAGACCTCACCAGTGCTCTCCTGTGTCTGACGTACATACTCCTGTTACTACATCGTAGAATGCTACTAGCTTTTTTGCAGCTGCATCACTTTGTTGATTTTTCCTTTCTAAGTGTAATATTTTGCATTTGTCTTGATTAGTGTCATCTTGGTTTCAGACCAATGCACCAATTTGTCAAGATCATTTGAATTCTAATCCAAAGTGCTTGCAACACCCCCAAGCTTGGTGTCATCCACAAATTTTATAAGCATATTCTCCACTCCATTATCTACATCATTAATGAAAATGGTGACTAGTACTGGATCCAGCCTTGTCCCCTGTAGGGCCCCACTAGATTCAGATTCAAGTAGTTCCTGCCCATCCCTTTTGAGAGCTGTGCCTATAGTCAAGCTAACCTTAGAGTGTGAGGTCTAAAGAGCAAGGACTGGAACAAGTTTCTTGTATGGCACTGAGCATACTATTGGCACTTAAAAAATAAAACAAGAATTCATAGTGATATACAAAACCATTCACTATTTGCCCCGAGATTTGGTGAGAAACAAAAACATACCTGGTCATAATGCTATGATTTAAATCAGGTGTATCTGCTAGCAAAAATCAGCCAAGAAAATAGTGTGTGTCTCCTGTGATTTAGTGTTAGGTAATATCAGGTTAAAAATGACCACACCCCATTTCCCATGTTACCTTTTTCTACAGTGAATTACATCTAACAAGAAATGAAGATTAAGAGAAATGGTTTACAAATATGGATGGGAAATGCCCTGTTTGGCTTTTTTGTGACTAACATGCAGACCAGGTTGCTAATGAGCCTCAGAGCATTTTCCAGCTTATAAATAACAGGTTAGATCTGATCTGTATGTAAGGATATTTTGATCTAAAAGCCGCGGTCACTTCCAGGTCTTTTTGTTAAGGAAATGAACAAAAATAATAGAGAGAAAGGAAACATAACTGTGTGCACATGTGGGAGTGGGGAAGAAAGTACAACATTACAATCATTCAGAAGGTCTGTTTGAAGGTAGCAACTTGTAACTGTTCAGACTATGCAGGCATGCACAGGGCGCATGCCTTTCTTCAAAAACTGAACACAGATTAATTCCACCACAGACAGGGAAATTGACACAACCAGCAATGAAACCGGATGCAGATCTCTACTGCAAGTAGGGCATCACAGAGTGCGGCAAGTCAGCAACAGTAGGAACCATCCATGACACAGGTGGGGATAAACCATTTAGGAAGGATCCACATTAAGAATGAATTTCTTTCTTAGGTCCCTGCAGACAGAATTTCTCTAGCAGATGGATAATCGCTGCCTCATCAGCAAAGAGGAGATTGTGAGGCAGGGTCAGTGCAATGGCGCCCCCTCTGGCCAAGCATAGCACAACCCCTGGGTTCACCTAGCTTAGTGGAGCTGAGTCTAATCCTGGTGCCTAGGAGCCCAAAATGCCTTTCTTCAGTTCCAAGTCCATTGGGGGTTAGTAGGGGAACCCAGGCCCACCCACTCCACTGAGTTCCAGCTCAGGGCTCTCAAGTTAGATAAGCAAAATCAGGGTTCTTTGACAGTGCCCTGAGCATCTTCTTACCTTCCCTATGGTCTCTGCAGGCTCACCTGCCTGTTGGTCAGATCATCCCCTCCTGGGCTGTTGTTTCTGGACAGCTCTTCAGTAGTTGTCTGGTAGGTGCTGCTCCAGTCTCTAACCTGCTCAATCCTCTGGTACCTGCCCCCACTGCTTCCCAGCCCTTTTATCCTTCCAGCTGCTGGGAGGCTTCCAATCAGCAGCAGCCAGCAGTGCCTGTATTAACTCTTTGGTTGCTGGGCCAGCATGGGGTACATACACCCCATGTCAGAGATCCATCCAGTTTTGCAACAAAATGCTACACAATATGAACAGCAGCCTTTGCCTTTTCAGCAGGCTTTAATGTATACATATAAAAAACTAGCATTACTGTATTAATCTGAACGTGTAGAGATGCATTGCATGTGCTGAATAGCAGGTGTACTCTATTTGCCTAGCTAGAGAAAAATGGCAGACACATTTCAGCATAAAAATGTAGCATAAAAATTTTGGCCTGGATTTACATAGCTGTGCAGGAGTTATAGGGGAGAGTAAGAGCCTCCTCCCATTTCCTCTGCCCCAGCTCAGGGGAATGGGAGAAGGAGGGTAGGAAGCAAATGGAACAGCGATTCTCTTCTCCTCCCCATGCTCATGACAACACAGCTGAGCTGGTGTGGGTGCTGTTTGTAATCTACTATTGGTAATTAAGGTTCCAAATAATGGGAGCCGTGGGAAATAAGGAAGGAATTGGGATTCTCTGAAGCCCAGTTCCTTCCCTAGGCTCCTCCTTGCACAGCTATATGTGGCCCCTTGCACAAGGCTGTGTCTGAAGGCACAATCTAGCTTTTAGAGTGATGTGACCTCACCAAGATTATAGACAGTGCAGTCTCATTCTCATGTCTGAATCTTCCTGCTGTATAGTATAGCAGAGTTATATGCCACTGAGCTACAGATGAATTTTTTTTCCTATCCTGCATCTATTCATAGCTGCAATATGCATTGCCAAAGTCAGAGTTTTGGGAGGAATCAGTGAATGCCAAGTAATCCATCTTGAATAACCATCTGCACAGTAGGAAGGAAAAGAAAAGAGCTGACTGCCTGAGGGGTTAACTTCACCCTGAAAAAAGAAGCCAGCCTTTTAAAATCTTGCCTTTATCCATCCATATATAATCTAAATCTCTGGCCAGTCTATTCCAATCTAGATAGGTAGAGAGACTATTTGTATCCCATTGGTTTACAGGCCTAATTCTGAATGTTTCAAACACCTAATTTCACCCCTTTAGAGAACGTGTGAAGTGTTTTTTTAAACAGCATGCCCTTCAGGACTGTATAAAGCAATCTTTCATTGCAACAAATGTCATTATCAAGTGTAACCCTTCTGCCAGGTGGTGTCGTCAGCAACAAGGCTGCGTTCAATATTTAGGGGTTCCTCTTAACAATACAAACCAGAAGTGGCTCGAGTACCCACCCAATAATCTGGGAAAATTAACCACCACTCCTGGGTGCCTTTAAGGCAATACTTCTCCACTCACAAGCACTGAGTCTGTGTATAACACAAAAAAACTTCTATTAAGAGTGAATGGGATCCCAGCATTAATTTGCAAAAACACCACAACCATGATTCAAAAGCATGTAATCATAAGCAAACACCCACTCCACAGTACATTGGGCAGTGTCCTTTGCCTCCGTTTCTCACCTGGCAATGCGAAAGTCTGATGAATAAATGTCCCTTTAACACACCACTCCCCTTTCTCTGCACTGCACCCTACGCACACGTGGTCATCCTTGGTGCATGAAGATCCAGAAGTCCATTTGCGTGGGTTCACCTCTGTCCCTTGAAGGGGTGAGGGGCAAGAAATGATTCTGCTGCTGCCCTGTGCAACTGGCTCAATGCTGCTGCTATCTCTGCTGCTCCCTGCCGCATACTGTCACCTCTGCCTCTGTTATCTCTGCCACCACTCAGCTCTGCCATGTCTGTGTTGCAGCATTCTGAGGTACCACTTGACTCAGTTCTTAGTGATTTCACTGGGTAACTGGGAACCTCACTGCTAGTGCAGTCTCTGTGTGGTCTTTCACTGCCACACTGTCCCCACATAAGGTATAAGGCTTAGCCCCCTAGCTTGGTCATCAGCAATTTTAGCTCCAGTAATTACCAAACAGAAACAAAGACTCTCAATTGAGTCCAATCAACTCTGTCTTTAAACACTGGAGAGGGGATATCAAATGCTGTCTAGGACTTTTTAAGCAGAATCCACATCACGTAGGAAAACCTGTCACAATCCCCATTCTCTTTCAGTGGGATTTGGCATCCCTACCCCCCTACTTAGCAAATGAGGTTCAGATTAGAGAGACTCCCTCAATCAGAGCATGCTAACTATACTTCTGCTGCCATTTATGCATACAATAAAAATAACAACATTTCATTACCCCGAATTCAAATACTCAGGTCCATCACTCATGGAAAATTATACTAGGAGTAGCTTGTGGAAAATAACTTCAGTAATGAGTGTAGATTGTCTCTCAGTAATTGATAATTTAGGGTGGGTTGTCCCTGAATAAATATAGTCCATTAGAAAAGGATTTCGGCTACTTTCCCATCTTCCCTTCTTATTGGCATGGTAGCTCATTTCTCCTGGTATTCCAATGTCTGGTGATATGTTCTAAATAAGTGTCCTTTGACCACCTGATGGTGTCCGACACCAAAGTAAATTGTAATCCAAAACCAGCCAAAACTGATCACTTTGGCAAAGCAGTTGTCTGTTGAACATCTAGGCAGAGTAAGTGGGTCTAGGCAATTATAGTCTGCTCCTGAAGTCTTTTCCCCCAGTTTGTCACTAGATGTCATGGAAAAGCTCAGACAGGTCCTGCTCCCACAAGTATTTTTACTCCAATTTTGTATAGTAATTAAAAACTGGGATGGCCTCTTCTGTTAATCCAGTTAGGGCAGCTCAGTGTAATGAGACATGGTGAGGTTGTAACTCTCATTCAGAGCTCAAGTGATTTCTGTTATTCACTGAGTAGTTGTTAGTCACTCATTGGCACATGGCAGTCTTTTTCTACTTGTCTATCTTCCTTCCTATTTCTAATGCACCAGTCACTGGTGTTTACAGTGGGTGAAAACAGTAGGGATATTCAGGCCTGCATCTGGACTGGACTTGGGTTAAAGTAGACATGAGAGCAGTGAGACCATTGGGAAAAAATGAGTATGGGAAGCAAGTGAAAATATATGTTGTGAAAGCTTGTTTGGTTTCCAGGTCTGCTGTATATAAAACACTTTAGACTATGGATTGCAATCTATTAGAAAGTGTAGGTGCTATCAGACACTCTCTAATTACAGATACTGGCTTGCCACATTGGATAGAATTCCCTGATTAGAAAGTGCATGGCTAGAAAGATGCTCTTTGTGGGGGCTTTATATTGTATTTTTATTACTTGCAAATTACTGTTAAAAGCATTTTCTTCCTGCAACTCAACTTCATTCAAAAAATTCAATATTTTCCATTGAAGTAGATTAAACTGCACAGAGTCTTAAAAAGCAAAGCTTGGGTAGTTTCCAAAGAGTCATATAGCTAAGGCTGCATGATGATAATAGTCATTTGTAAAAGTAAATATGATAAAATGAACAGCTGCCAGCAGGAAGGAGCACTACAGACTTCCTACCAACTAACTTGGCTCATCTGGGACTTTGGCATAATTCAAGTATTGCTTATCTGAGTCTAAGTGCTGTTAATTGATCAGAAAGTAAAGCTAATCACTGCCTTTCTTGCTCCCTGACAGATATACTTTAATAAATTATTACTTGCAACTCACATGATGCATCTGATTATTGACTTCAGATACATTATGTAGAAAGATTGAAAAGAGCTGTCATTGGGTACCATTAGTATTATGCTGGGTTTTTTAAAGGTCTTCCCCAGAACCATGGCTCTCTGACAAACTCCAATCGATGGGTAAGTAGTATTTACAAAGCTGCCAGGATGTGTTTCCTAATAATACATTCAAGTTTGAACTTTTTGCAGAAGATTTTTCATGTACCAATCACATTTAGTTGACTTCAGGGAACTGTCACAGGCTGGAACTGGTCCTTTTCAGAAGGAGCAAGGCCAGTGCACCTGTGACTCATCAACTGGGCTTAAAGGGGGCACCAGGGGCTAGAGGGAGAGATCTAATGAGCCAGAGCTGTATCAGTGAGAGTCAGGAAAGGGCAGGGGAGAGCTGCTAGAGACCAGGAGGCTGTAGGAGGACCCTGAAGGAAGCTGTAGGAGGTTCCTGGGAAATGTGTTGCTGTCCTGGGAAGGCAGGACAGCAACACGTGGGGGTTTGCTGGTCTAACTCCTGAAGCCAGATGGCAAGGTGGGAGAGCAGCAGAGAGAGGAGCATACTGGCTCCAAACTGGAGAGCTGGAGCCAGGGAAACAGAGAGAGAGAGCCAGGGGGAGCAAGGGATGCTCCCCTGGGGAGGATGATCTCCCAGCAGAGAGGCTGTGGAGGTTCCCAATGGAAAGAGCAGGGTTACATTCCAGCTGTCCTGGCAGAGGGACAGAAAAAGACTGACAAAGTGTCTGGGTGGGGTAGCAGATACCAGAATGTTGTATGTGTTTCACTGACTATATGCACAGTGCTGATAAATAGACTATGTCTGGAACTTTTGTTGGGGATTATTTGAATTATGTTTTGATAATAAATCAGCTCCAAGGAGGGGTGCTATTGAGGCAAGAGAGTCTGATATGGTATTACTGGACTAGGGAAACTGAGGAAGACATACGTGGTGTGTTGTGACCTACTATTGGGGGTGCGCCAGCCAGGGCCACCGAACAATAAGGACCTATAAAGAGATCAACACAGATTAGTGTTAACATTTTAAATAAACATTTTAAATATTTATTAAATCAGCCATAGTTGTAAGCAATGATACTGGATTGCTTGTGAAATATGTCAGACTAAAAGCCAGGGAGATGGGAATCCTCTATCTGACAAACAGACACAAGAGAGTAAAAGCTTTTCCACACCCAGGGCTGGCATAGGCGGTGGGGACAGGCAGTGATGCTGCCCTGGACTTGGGCTGATCAGTGGACTTGGGAAGTGGCAGCACAATCTTCCAGTAGGGCATGAATTCCCTTACTCAGTTGCCAGGTATCCTGGTAGTCCCAGATTCACTGCACAGAGGGGAGCACGGGATGTAGGTCAGTTCCAGCTCATCTAGAGGAACTGAAGGAGGATGTGTTGCTAGATGGCTAGAGTTCATGCTGATTGCTCTTGAGAGGCTGAGGGGATGAGTTATGTGGCCTTGGATGTGAGACCAGGAGCTAATAGAGGAAGGAGTGAGAAGGAGAAGGAGCTGGTCATGAAAGAAGGAATGAAAAAGGGGATGAGGAGAGAGGAAAATGGAGAGAGGTGAATAATGTAGCTGAAGTCGATGTACTTAGATCGACTTACCATGGTGTCTATACTACAGACTTATGTTGACTCAAATTACATCAGCATACAACTACCACTTAGCGCTGGAGTACAGGAGTCGATGAGAGAGGGCTCGGGGTCGATTTATCACGTCTAGACTAGATGCAATAAATTGATCCCTGCTGGATCGATCGCTGCCCACCGGTCTAGCAGGTAGTGTAGACATACCCTTAGACAAGGAGAACTAGAGGAGTTAATTGCGGAGTGTGAGATAAGAGTCAGATATAGAAGAAAAGAAAAACATGGAAGGAGGAGAGAGGAAAAAGAACAAAAATAAGGGATGGTACAAAGCAGCAGATACATTTATTTTATAGAAAGTTTGCTGACAAAATTAGGTATCCAATCAAGGAGCAGAAAGTCTATGATGAGGTTTATATGATCATGGTGAAAAATTAATAGCGAATAAACACGATGAAGAATGCACAGGCTGAAATCTGTTTTGAAAATACATTCTTAAAAAAAATCTTGTCTTGTTTCATGAATAATTTACAAGCAGAAAGCAGGCTAACTACCTTAGGCCATGTCTATACTACAGACTTATGTTGACTCAAATTACATCAGCATACAACTACCACAGTTAGTAAATTGCTTGTGCATGTGCCTACATGGCTTTTAGTATCACCAGGAGTGCATGTATCAATGTAGCATGCACCGTGGGTAGGTATCCTATGGTGCAACTAGCCACTGTCCTGCATACTGTCTTTTGGGAAGTATTGGCAAAGCATGATAGGCAAAACAAGTCACTCGGGAGTGATTTGGAGCATGGGGTCAACTTCCCATAATGTTACCTGTATCCCATAATTTTCATGCCTTTTTTTCAAATCTGCATGGCCTTGCTCGCTGTCTGCCATCTCTGACAAAAGCATAAAGCCTGCACGGTTCTACACTATTGCCATGAGTGTTGCAAGCACAGGGCACATGATCCTGGAGTATTTGAGGAGTCACAAGACGAATGAGTGGGGAACATGATGAATACTTGAAGGTCAGATTGCTGCCGGTCAAAGTGAGAACTAATTCAAGGTTGTCAGTGGCATTCATGGAGCAGATGAAGAGAGTGAAGTGCCCCTTCTGGGCTCGGGAAATAAGCATTGACTGGTGGGATCACATTGTAGTGTAGGTTTGGGATGATGAATAGTGGATGTAGAACTTTTGGATGTGCAAGGCCATATTCCTGGATTTGAAATTTCTACAACACTCCAGTGCAGGGACACTAAAATGAAAGCTGCACTGACAGTGGAGAAGTGAGTGGCAATCACACTGAGGAAACTTGCAACACGCGATTACTACTGGTCAGCTGGGAATCAATTTGGAGTTGGGAAATCCACCACAGGGACCATTGTCATGAAAATGTGCAGGGCCATTAATCACCACTGGGCCGATAATGTCTCGCAGCCCGCCAGTGGATTTTGTTTACATTGACTGTCTGCAGGCACGGCCCGCTGCAGCTTCCTCAACACCACCAAGGAAAGATTCAACTACCAACTCAGCAGGTGCAGAATAACAGCTGAATGTGCTTTTGGTCCTTTGAAGTGTTGCCGATGTTGTTTACTCACAAGATTGGGATATTTTTCTCACTGAGGTCCAATGGATATAACTGCCTGCTATGTCCTGCATAGCTGTGGAGCAAAGGGGGAAACGTTTCCACTGGGGTGGAGAGCTGCCTGATTAATTTGAACAGCCAGATACAAGAGCTATTAGAAGAGCTCAATGTGGAGGTTACTGCTCAGAGAGGCTTCGAAAGAGCATTTTAACACTGAGCCAGAGTAGTGTGTGTTGTCATAGTGTGCTATACTTGTGGCCTGATAGGAATCGTGTGGTGATTGCTGTACATATGGGAATACAACATTGGCAATACACACATTAATTTAGTTTGTGAGTGAACCTATGAGTTGTGTGACACTGCAGTAACAGGTAATTGATTGCTTTCTGAACTACTGAGCACTTGACCGTATATGTTGTGAATGAATAAAGAAGAATTATTTTCGAAATAGAATTTTATTCTGTAAAAAAATCAGTGTAAAATGTGCAATTTTAAAATATGTACATTAAACATTTAATAAAAAACAAATTAAGAGAACAGAACTTATGAAGGGGAAAGAATATTCATGTCAATTTCACTACACATACACTGACATGTGAAAGCCATGTTTGGTGTATGTGACTGTGATTGTCTTTCATGTCCTCTGGATGGGGAGTGGTAGGGATACTGCAGAGACCCCTGAAGCCAGCTGGAATGTTGAGGTGGGATATTGGGAGCTCCTGATAAGGAGTTTCTGGGCTGCAGAAGGAGGAGAACTGAGGATTGTTGAACCTGCAGGTCCACCAGAGTCTTTGCTGCCTGAGAAGACCCATTATGTCCAGGTACATCTCTCTCTCCTTTCCCCACTGAGACTCCTGGGTGTTTCTCCTCTCCACTCTTTCCTTCTCCAGGCTGTTTGCAGTGTTCATCTTCCAGGCCCTGTGTTCATGGTCTGATGCAGCACTGGCTTGCAGGATCTCACTGAACATGTCATCCTGAGTCCTCTTCTTGCTCCTCCTTATCTGACTCAGGCATTCCCCAGCTATGGAGGGGGAGACCCTGAGGACCACAATTGCAGCAGCTGAAGATAAAACACCTAGTTTCACTACGAAAAGTGAAGCTTAAGATGCTGAACTTGCTCCACTCTCCCCTAAAGATTTAAGCACTACATTCTCACTTCTGCTTAGGATTGCATGTGCACAGCACCAGTCACAGCACCTGCTATGGTGAGCATTGGGGAAATGAGGAGGGAATTGCTTGGGTGCACAATTCTAGTAGCACAGTGCAATGACACTGAATACTGGCACCGTTTTCCACAGGTAGTGGTGATTTTAGCTGGTATCGCACTCCTGAGGGTAACTAAGGCAGAGAGAGCATAGTTGCTGCTGGCATCCTGAAGTTGCCTTGGCCTGTTTACTGCTGGTCTGTGTACTGCAATGATGCCTGCTGAAGTTATTGCTGAGTGGTGTGGGGAAGTGTCCTACTGTGGAGGAAAAAATAAGGCAGCCTTCCCTAGAAACCTTCAGTAAAGGATTGCAGAATACCTCCATGAAAGTTCCATTGAGATCTCTCACGATGATTCAAGGGACATCCCTGTGTACACAAACTGCTCTGCATGCCTCTCCCCACCCACCTCGCTTAGCTCTAGAGGGGAATGAAAATCCCTGTAAGTGAAAATGTATCTATCGACTTACTCAAGGTTCCTTCCCTTGCATTGGGCTTGCTCATGCTCAACTGGCAGGACTGGATCGACTGTGGTGGAGTCAAAAACAGGTCCTGGCTCACGTGGAACTCCCAGTCACACGTCTGCCACATTCTGCCTCTTCTTCCACCTCCTTCTGGGTGTTCAAGGCAGCAGCCTGGGAGTTGGGCTCCATTGAGGTGGTGTGTGGTGGGATCTCCTCCAAGCATGGCATACAGCTCTTTGTAAAAGGAGCAGGTCTGTAGCTTGGCACTGGATTGATTGTTGGCCTCCCTGTCAGCCACAGCTCCTTGTGTTTCATACAGCACTGCTCCTGGTCCCTGTCAGACCTCTTCTTCTGCATCCCCAGAGCAATCTGCTCATAGATGTCAACATTTCTATAGCTGGTTTGGAGCAGTGTCTGCACAGCCTCTTCTCCCCACAGACCTAGGAGATCCAATATCGCCAGGTGAGAGTGAATCTGGAGCATGCAGCTGGCATGGTTAGCTGGGCAATTGCACTCAACAATGGAGAGCTGCTAGGTGTGCTCATCAAACTGGATAATCAGAAAAAGGAATTTAAAAAATTTGTGGGGTTTTAAGGGACTGGGGGGCTTCCAGTCTGCATGACCCCTTGTCAGTGGAGATCACAATGGTGAACAGAGTGATCAGTGTGGGACATTCTAGGACAGCTGCTGAAGGACAGCTAGGGTCGAGACAACTAATACAGTGCCTATTCTTGCACTGCGTCAATCTAAGTACAGGAACTGTGACTCTGTGCTGCTTGGGGAGGTGGTATTACTACATTGGTATAATGGAGCACTTGCATGAGTGGAAGTAAAATTTAAATGTAGACATATGCATAACTAGATTGATGTAAACTGTCTTGCATTGACCTAACTTTGTAGTGTAGACCAGGCCTTAGGTAACTTATTAAAGATGAATAGTATGCTTAGCAATATTGATGACCTTGAGGTGAAAGGCTCCATTTACCATGATTAGTCCTCTAAATTTTGAATTTATTTTAAAATAATGGAATGAGGAGTCTTTTGTCACTAGTATGAACAGTCTATTCCAGGTCTTAAGGCTTAAGCAATTCCCACATTTCCTGTATGCTAAATAGTAAATATGTTTTTGCTGTAAAATGTGGTGTCCATCTGGCACTGTAATTACTACCGTAGCATTAATTGGTGTAACTATATCGCAAATGTCATTATTTATTTCAAACAGAAAGGGTGCTTGAAAAGTAAGGAGGAGAGCATTTGAACTGTTTATTGTATCACAACATCTACCCTAAAGCAGAGCATCCACCTTTCTGCAGTCCTCCATCTGTAGTCCTCCAGGCAAAAGACTGTCTGTATAGGAAAAATCAGGAATCCCTCAGAGCTCTGAAACACAGAGTGCACACTGATCACAAAACAGATTCCCTTTGCTGTCTAAAAGTATAACTAACAATGACAGAGTTGAGAGAACCATTACGATTCCCAGAATGTGAACCATTAAGATGCCCAGAATGGGGAAGGGAATGAAAAATCTTATAGTGGTTCTCACCCAAAAGGTCATTTTATTTCAGGAGCTACTGTACCTGTACCATCTTTGAAATGCTTAATCTTGCAGATATCTACTTGTGGTGGCTTCACTCCATGACCCACTATCAAAGAGCAGTTCTTATTATAAAGAAGTACTAGATTACTGAATCTTGTAGCCAATTTAAGGCAGAAGAGGACATTTCTCACGTTGAAAATATGCTGGGGGGATTCTTGGCCTGCCTCTTGCGCTCTCACTCATTTACACCAGTATAATGCCATTGACTTCAGAGGAGTTAGTCCTGATTTACACCAGTGCAGAAACAAGCCTCTTATCTCTAGTAAGATGGTCAGCCTGCATCCTTTGTATACAATTTTATCACATAGTCAGGAAATGAACAACTTGCATGATAACACAATCTGTGTAAAGGGGTGCCTTTTAGAAAGTCTCTAACTCCTTTTACTGTACACTGAGGAAAGCAAAAAATAGGAAGGGAAGAAGAACTTTAATTCAGTATTGTATTGCCAAAATAATACCTATCTTCAACAATCCACAGAACCTGTCATCAGCAAGTACATATTGGTACTAATGACAAAATTAGTATTAACAAACAAAATATCTGCACAGCACAGTCTTGTTTCATATTGTAAGCTGCCTCAGGAATGCTACCACATGAAAAGAAATCCATTTAATGAATATCATGAGCACAGCACCCCAACAGGTAAGCTCCCACCTGTCTCTAGAAGAAAAAACCCTGTCTGCCCCATAGTCTCATCCCTTTCCTCCTAGTGCAGCAATCAGTAAAGTAAGCTACACCTGTGAGTAATGAGAAATTACCCTGATGAAGATGCTATTTAAGTTTAATATATTATTTAGTACTACAGCACATAATTGTAAACAGTTAAGTACACAGGATTGAGAATGTGTTGCACCTTTTAATGGACTGACCCAGGTGTGAAAATCTACTTCTAAAATATAGACATTTCAGTGTTGCCATCAGTGTCCAATCTTGCTCCCAAATTGCAAGACTACTATTGAGTTTAGTGGGAACTCAGTCAGGTGCTAGTCAGTTCCAATCTGTATCTTGGCATTGCTGTTGCCTAGGTTACTTGAACCCACTTTACTACACCACCTTGGAGTAAGAATAATAATAGGTTAGAGAACTTAGCTTGAACTTTCAGGATACCTCAGTGAAATGAGTTTTGGTGACCTCAGTGTTTCCTGGCAGTGAATTTCCTAGCCAACCCACCTTCTAAAAATAAATCCTTACCCTACAAAATGAAGAAAAAACAGGCCCCAGCCAATCAAACAGACATTCTCCCCAAATCTGCTCTTTTTGGATAGCAAGTAATAATTCTTAATCAAGTTTAAGGCAAAAGTTTGGCTTCTGTATGTGACATATTTTAATTACATGATGTACTAATAAAGCTATTTCTAAAATGCAAATATAAGGTAAAAAAAATCACATAACTGTATATGGAAATTGATGTGTGACTTAAAGTGTTAGATGCATTCCAGCACTAAGATGGCTTCACATGAGCTGTATATTATTTTTCAAATAATGCTGAAATACCAAGGTGAATAACTATATGATTGCAACATTCGCTCATCATCTAATTTAGCCATTACAGCAGGTTGCTTTCTCCTCCATAATTTCTCTTGTTATTGTATTCCCCAAACATATCTTGCTGGATGTACACACAGTTCGCGTAACATCGCAACGTATTTTCATATTATATATTTTATTAAAGAAGCATTGCTACACTGACCCACTTCTGGAAATATGTGCCATAATTATTACTAAACCAAGATCTGAATGAACTTTGCCTACTAGGATTGAGTCAATTAACTCATCTTCATTGGTGCTATAATAGATTTGCAAATGTCAATTTTTCTTTTGTTTCTACATAACAACATAATGGGACTATTTGCAATGAATGGGCTGGTTTGCAAACCCCTTGCTCAGAGTAGTCAGAGAGCAGGCAGAGGGACTACTTGTGTGAGTAAGCTTACCATTGTGAAAAAGGATTCACAGTCTGGTGCACTATTAATAAAAGATTATCCCAGCCTTGCAAAATTATTAACATATATCCGCCAAAGTACAAAATCTGTTCACTTGCTTTTTACTCTAATGATTGATGGAAATGAAAAAACTGATATTGTACTCACCCATTCAAAAAGGTACTCACCCCAGGACAGCTGATGAGTAGAATTTTACAGGGCTGCATTTGTGCCTTCACATGAATATGTTCTGGGGTTTCATTTAGATTCATGACATCTTTGTCAGAGTACAAATTGGAGAGGAAAACACCAAGATAACTGTTTAGATTGAGTTTTTAAAATCATACCAAGTGACAGGAGAGATGCTAATGACTGCTATGAGATGCCGGGTATTAAATAAAAATCAAACAGGAAAAAATGTCAAAACATCAAATACACTAGAATAAAATAATGTCATGCATAGTGTTAGCTGAATGCCAACTCTATTGTGCACCTTGGTTTAAAGATGAAATAGATTCAGATGATATGATAAAAGGTGACCAAATTGTTTAAAGTAAGTCATTTATTTCCAGGCAGAACAGTTTTTAAATCTGCCAAGGTTTCAGATTAATGGGATAGGACTATGACACATCCTCCCTTATCCCATCACTTTCAGCTGACCAGCTGTTTTGTCCCATTCTGTGTTCTTGCCAAAAGGCAAGTAGGGACAGGAGACACAACTGCAGTGATGGAGACCTTTAACATGTACTAAAGCGTCCCTTCTGAACGGACTCAGGAGGAGAGAGAAGGAGAATTATGTCACTAGTGAAATGATCCCTTGCTCCTGATGCATGTGGAAAGTTATTTCCCCATAAACCTGAAATACAGGGCTTAGCCCAAGTATAATCAAAGCATCAGAGTTTCTAAATTACTTTTGCTGAAAAGTGTTAGAATGATGCCAGCTAAAGCAAAGGTTGTGTCGTGTGTGTGTGTGTGCGTGTGCGTGCGCGTGCAGAAAATCTTGAATGTTATATCAGAGATTGCCCAAGAAAATGGTCACTTGATACAGAATTAAAGAAAATGAAAAGGGGAGAGACTTTAAGAATTTTGGAGCCATTACACTAGAGTAAAGTTTTGTATCCCAATAATTTGACACCAGTGTAACACACCTGATGTATAAGTAAAGGGTTAGTCTTAAGTTTCAATCATACCAAGACAGGAATGTGTGCAGTGGTGTGTTCCAAATCCAAAGGGCAAACACTACGGGGTATAGCTTGTCTACGTTGGAGACAGAGCTGTCTCATGGACCAGCCTGAGACTATGGTGCAAACTCCCACAGGAGCTGAGGACCATCACAAACCTCACTGCCTTAGGCTTCAAGTGAGAGGCACATTTCTTTGACCTAACCTTCTTGAACACAAACAGAGAGCAGCATATACATTTTAAAAGAAATCCAAACAAAGCACTCTACTGCACACAATTCTTTCCACACTGAGCCCCACTGACTTCAACGGGGCTGTGGGGGAGTGCTGGCTGTTTTGCTAAGGGTATGTCTCATGTCCAATAAAGGGTCAGATGTTAATAAAATCCTTGTTTACTGTTACAACATTAGAGTTAAGTGTGGTCCAGGGTTTTGTTACATTATTGTAACAATTACCATTAATAATTTTGCAACCTTGTGATAAAAAGCAGGGGGATAGTTAGAGCATTAAAAATTAAAAAAAAATTATGACATACTCTCTACCATATTTCCTTTATTCTCTTTAGTTGCATAGATTCTTTTATAGGGAAACCTTTTATTTGGCAGTCCTTTTAGATGTTATTGAAGATAACATTAACTCTTTTGTTAGGGGAAAAAAGAGGAAAAATTAGTTTAGATGGTTTTGAGCTGTTGCAATTCAGTTCTGTTTCCTTTAAGACAAAGCAAGACATACAAAAGGGGGAGAGACAATAGCAAAGATAGAAAATTTAGCTTCTTTCTTTGGTGCCAACTTTCTCTTGCAACCTCGTTGGCAGAGAGACACAGTCATGGCACGTGATCATATCAGTCACTGAGACCTGGCAAACTTGTACCAGCACTGGACTGTTTAAGGCATTGCTTTTAGGCTGGTCTTTTTGGGCAAAAGCACTGTTGCAAACGGTGGAATGGTCTTGGTGGTTAAGCCAGACACTGAGGGTATGTTTATGCTGCAAAGAAAAACCGCTGGCACAGAATCTCAGAGCCTGGGTCAACTGACTTGGGCTCACAGGGCTTGGGCTGCGGGACTCAAAATAGTATTGTCACCCAAGCTGGACTCTCAGACCCTACCTCCCCCTCCCCCCAACTTTCAGAGCCTGGGTTCCAGACCAAGCAGGAACATGAACACTGCTATTTTTAGCCCCTACCCCAAACCCCATGAGCCTGAGACAATTGAGCTGGGCTCTGAGACTTGGGGCTGCAGGTCTTTTAGTGCAGTGTAGACATGTGCATATTAGGCAGAAGACAAAAGAAGTGAGATAAGAAAGAGGAGAAATAAGGTGGGGAAGGAAAATGACACAGTAGAGAGGGAACAATAGCAAGAACTTAAGGCTTGAACTCCAGGTGTTGTTCAAGATTTAGCTGAAGCCAGTGGATGTAGTGATGGCATGTGTTTCCCTCTTCCTGGCCTAGTGTGGTCAGGGTGCCTTTCAGGATCATGACAATGAAGGCCCAACAGTGCCATGGATGGATACCAGGATACCATTGGGGTGGCAGCCATGATTGGAAGAGTCATTCCTTTCTGTCCATCTGCCCCACTGCTCCCATTTAGTCAATGTGCAAGGATGGCTATCAGTGTCATCCCATTAACATAGCAAAACGTATTTTGGTGATTTCACCTATAACCATTAACTCCCAGTTCTAGAATCTTTCAGCTTGTTGTCATGCCAACCTGAGACTTTACCAGGGGCCTTGAAGACCTCTGAACACAGTTTTTTTAAAAACTTAACTGATGTAGTTTGTACCAGCTTTTGTGACTTTAACAATTTTACATAACAGACTGAGTTGAACTTATGACCTTGGACAATTAAGAGAACAGGCTTTTGCACAACATGCCTATGCAAAACAGTCACGATCTAGACTTTATTTATACTATATCTGAAGGATTTTCTCACTTCTATTTTTCTTTGTGATTTTTGTAGGGCAGTTAAAAATTCAGGCACACAACCAAAATAAGATTATGAGCAAGTCATTAAATAATGTAAATAAATACATACAAGCAAGCCAGTCAGTAATGCCATCAAGACATAACCAAACCAAGCAACTGTGAAATGTTTGTGATGGGTTGGACCCCTCTTCTGGAGTTCCACCTAATGTGCTGGGGTCCCACTGAGCGGGCCTGTCCCACCACTGGGTTGCCCTTACCCTGTGCTGCTGTGACAGGCTCTCAAGCCCCCTTCCAGCACAGACACAGGTAGGGATACATCCAGTTGTAGAATCACACAGAGTCTGCAATCAGCTCTGTGTGGGAGGACTCAGCTCAGCACTTTGGAGTATAAACCCAAAATTATATTGCATTGCACCGTATAGAGATTTGTACAGAATAAGCTCATGAAATTCACCCCCTCTCTCAGTGTGGAGGAAGTTATGCACAGCTTTTTGCCCTCCCCCCCACACCATCATGAACTGCACAAACTGGGTTTTGGAATAGACAAAAAACAAAAAACAAAAAAAACCCCAAAGTTTATTAACTACAAAAGGTAAATTAAGTGATTATAAGGGATAGCAAACAGATCAAAGCAGATTACTGAGCAAATAAAACCAAACACGCAAACTAAGCTTAATACACTAAGGAATACTGGCTACAAATAATTTCTCACCCTAAATGTTGTTTCAAGCAGGTTGCAGAGTTTCTTGAAGGTAAACTGCACTGCTTACAGCTTAAATCTCCAGGGATTCCTTTTACAGGCTGACCTTTCTTGCCTGGGCTCAGCCCCTGCCTCCTCCAGCTTAGTTCCTTTGTTTCTTCAGGTGTTTGCAGCAGTCCTCCTTCTTGGGCAGGGAGGCTGTGGGGAAGAGCCAAGATTAACTCGCTCCCCAGCCTTAAATAGGATTGGTATATGGTGGGAACCCTTTGTTTCCCCATCCTGTGGAAAAATACCAGCATTTTAAGAAGGTATCCTGTATAAGGGACATGATCACATGACCCTGCAGTGTCAAAGCACCATCCCAGGAAACTTCTCAGAAAGGAGGGAGATTAGTAGCTTCAAAAATCATATTGTCCTTCCTAATGGCCCATCCACACTGTTTGCATATTGTCTGGTGGGTGTCCCCAGGTGAAAACACAGTTTAATTATTACATAGACAATATTTCTCACTTCAGGTACAGAAATGATACATGTGTACAAATTGGATAATCACATTCAGTAAATCATAACCTTTCCAATGACACCTCACCTGACTCATCTTGCATATCTTAGTTATGCCATATTCATATCATAACAATATTTCTATGAAGAATATGGAACTAATGTCACAATGTTGTTCTTGCGACTTTCATCCTCCCTTTCTTCCTGCAATGGTCAGCTATTCTCACCCATGGAATCATGGGTAAGGGTGCCATTCAGTTCCACTGAAGTAAAGGAAAATACTCCCATTGGGCTCAATAGGAACTGAATTCAATCTTAAAAATTAGACCAGTAGCTCATCTGGGATGGGAACATGTCTTATTTTTGTATGTGTCTAGCACAGTGTAGTATTTATACATCACCTAAATATTACAATAATGTATATATGATGATATGAGTTATTTGGCAGAGGATACTCTGTGCAGATATGGTCATAGCTGATTATCTAAAGCCTGGTCTACACTATTAGTTTAGGTCAAATTTAGCAGCGCTAAATCGAATTAACCCCACACCCATACACCCTAACACTATGCGATCCCACCAGTCTGTGCTTGTTTCCTGGGCCCAGAATCGGCATTCCACGGCATGAACCTGCCCCATTAACACCATGATCTCCAAAGCACCAGGGACCACGGTTTGAGAGAATTCTGTGTCCATGTCCTCATCACTCTTGTTGCCACGCTGCCGCCTCCTCATCGCCTGGTTCTGCAGGCTCTGGTTCAGCATAAACTGCATGATAATGCGCGAGGTGTTTACAATGTTCAAGGCTGCTGCGTTGAGCTGAGCGGGCTCCATGCTTGCTATGGTATGGTGTCCGCACAGGTAACCCAGGAAAAAAGGCACAAAACAGTTGTCTGCCGTTGCTTTCACAGAGGGAGGGAGAGGGAGGGGGCCTGATGACATGTACTCAGAACCACCCGTGACAATGTTTTTTGCCCCATCAGGCACTGGGATCTCAACCCAGTATTCCAATGGGCAGGGAGACTGCAGGAACTATGGGATAGCTACCCACAGTACAACGCTCTGGAAGTCGACACTAGCCTCAGTACTATGGACGCACACTGCCGAATTAATGTGGCCACACTCGACTTTATACAATCTGTTTCCAAAAATCAATTTCTGTAAAATCGGAGTAATCCCATAGTGTAGACATACCCTTACAGAAGAATTTAAGCATGTGCAAACATGCATCTTTCATCTAATGAAATGAGAAGCTGAGAGCTCTGTGTTTGGTTTGTGCATGCGGAAGGTGAGTTCTGAGTGCAGTAGTGAATCTGAGTGCAGAGAGTTGCATGCTGTACAGTTACTGAAGCCAATTTACACTTGGTAATCTGTCAGTCCAGGAATCTACATATTGTATTCTCACTGAAAGTTACTGTACACTGCTCAGTCTGTAAGGCCTCAATCCTGCAAAGACTTGTGCGCAGATTTAACTTCAAGGACTAGACAGTCCAACTGAGTTCAACAGGAATACTCAATGTTTCAAATTAAATCCACACATACGTCTTCGCAGGATATGGGCCTTAAGGTGCAGCATTCATATATTCTGGCTGGCTCAGACAACTCTGATGGTTCTCAAGGTAGCCAGGATTATGAGTCACATTGTTACCCCTCTGCCTCCAGCGTGAGGGAGATTTGCTTATGCTTAACTGGGTGCCAGCTCCTTGACACAATCAGCTTGATAGCCATTCAAACAAGCAATCCCCTCTGGGCTAAGAGAGCCCTTACTTTGCTTTGCAGGTTAACAATAAGTACACCCCAGTCCCCAAGCGCTTTAAACATTCCCCTGTAATGTCCAGCCTCTTATCCAGTGATAACTCAAAGAAATACCAGGTCTGTTGTTGCCAAGGGAAAAAAAAATGTACATACCAGCTTGTATAGTTTAACTCAGGCTCAGCACCTTGCTTAATATCACAGCACTGAGATATATTTATAGTGAAAACAAGAATAATTTTATTACTAAAAATTCAAGATATAGCAAGTAAGGATAATAGAAGCAAAAGGTTTACATATGAAACAAAGCCCTAACATGCTTTCTAGAGACTAAACTTACCTTAGCAGGATAATGTCTCACCTAAGAAGTCTTCCATGGCTTTTCCAACCAAGGGTGGTTGTGATCCCATTATGAATGTAAGTGCTCTGCCCTTTCCTTCCTAGCTACAGGTTTGGGGAAGTCTTCTTTGCCTTCTATTTATATCCCCAAAGTTGACTGTACTCAGACAGTATAATCCCCCCACACTTGTTTTTCCTATGTGCTCTTCCCTGTTGACTTTACATTTCTGTTGACTTCTGTAAGTAAATGTATATCCCCTGTGTTAGTTTACACTGCTTAATTTACATCTCAGAGAGACAGGTGAATAAACATTTCCTGTCTGACAGAAAGCCTGTTTGTCAACTCCACCTTGATGCTGACTTTAAAAATATATTTTCAGTATATATAACTCCTTAAATAGTATCTGTACATACATGTCATATTAATGACCAGTGAGACCCCAGCTTTAATTTGAGAGCTCACATGACATTCTTTGGCAAACCATCAATGTACATACAAGGATCAGGACATTCCTGTAACCCTCTTGCCAGTTGGCATTAGTGTGTTTTTGGGTCACACACTCCACGGTAGAAAGAATAATGGAGAGTGTGTATTGATAAATGTTTTCATTTAATATGTTTCTTTCACAGTGTACCTGAGACATGGAATGGAAAATAGTAACATATGCAACATGGTAGATAATATAGGAAAATGATTCTTTTGATATTAAAGGTTCTGTGATAAAGAATTAACACATACAATTCAAAGCCCTTTACAGGATGCTTGATTTCTACCCCCAATTATTTTTATTGAATATTGATAAATAAGACCCTACAACATGTAGAAATGAATCTCAATTAAAAAAAGGAATAAATAAGTATTATCAAGTAGTTCATAAGAAATAAGGCTTCCTGAGATTTAAAGATATGGAGAGCATTCCATACACATAAGAGATCCTGGAAGTGCTGAGAGGAGACAGTGTGACACAACTAATGAAGATATAGGGATGCTTCACACTTGAAATACATTCTGTAATTGGAAACTGGAATTTTTGCTTTGTCAGTCTCTTTACTCAGGAGGCTTCCCAAACTTACCATGGAAGTCTGCAAAATGAAACAGAAAAAGTAGTGAGAACTGAGAAGCTCTCTGTCTCTAAAGACTTTACTGTGGAAGAGCGTCAAGTGTTTGGTATAGAGATGTTTATAAGAGGGGAAGTTTGTAATGCATGTTAGTGGAGTTAGATTAGGCAGCCCACTGATACCAAACAGAGAGGAAGCACTGCAGCCCCTGTATAACCACCCTCACCATGTTCCATAGACTCCTCACTCAGACGTGTAAGAACGCGGGGTGGGGGGGACTCCGTGCACCCACCCACTCCACCCCAGTGGACAGCCCAAGCTCAGTGGTTTGAGCATTGGCCTGCTAAACCCAGGGTTGTGAGTTCAATCCTTGAGGGGGCCACTTAGGGATCTGGGGCAAAAAAAAAATTGGTCCTGCTAGTGTAGGCAGGGGTCTGGACTCGATGACCTTTCGAGGTCCCTTCCAGTTCTAGGAGATTGGTATATCTCCAACTATTACTATTACTTTTTTAGTGGCCTTTTCCTTCCCTCCTATCCTTCTCCCAAACCCCACCCGGGCTACCTTGTCAGTTCTCTCCCTCTTTTTATAAATCAATTAATAAAGAATACATGATTTGTAAATGATAGTGAATGAGTCACTAGTAAATAGTGACTTTATTTCCTTAGAAAGCAAGCTGTGATTGAAAGGGGAGGGTGGGTTGCTTACTCTGTGACCCTGCTGCCGTTCCTGAAGCTCCACCAGACGCTGGAGCATGTCAGTTTGATCACGCAGCAGCCCCAGTGTTGCATCCCGCCACCTCTCATCTTGAGCATCTCTCCTCACGTTCATCCCTCATCGCCTCACGTTCACTGGCAGCTTTCCTGTACTGGGATAGGGTGCCCTTCCACTCATTCAGATGAGCTCTTTCATTGCGGGTCGATTCCATGATTTCCGAGAACATTTTGTCTTGCGTCCTTTTCCCCCCCCCCCCCTTATCTGAGATAGCCTTCGGGATGAAGGAGGGAGGCTTGAAAAATTTGCAGCTGCGGGAGGGAGGGAAAAAAGGGAGAGAAGTATTTAAAAAGGATACATTTTACAGAACAATGGTTATACTCTTTCACTGTGAACAACACTATTCACATTACATAGCACATTGATTTCAGTACAAGGTCGCATTTTGCATCTTAATATTGAGTGCCTGTGGCTTTGGTGTTAGAGATCACAGACGCAGGTTTGGGCAACAGAATTCGGCTTGCATGCGGCCATGGTAAGCCATTGTCTTTTGGCTTCTGCAGCCTTCATCTATCCAGTGCCCTCCTTTCCCACATACCAAGCAAAGCCCATTGAGTGCTGCGGTTTTCCTGTTAACGTGCAGCAGCAGAAAACAAACTAACCCCTGCCCCCATCCAATTCTCTGGGATGATTGCTTTACCCTTCCCCCCACCGCGTGGCTGGTATCAGGGAAGATCCCTGCTAGCCAAACACGAAAAGCTCAGCGCCAATCTCCCCCGACACCTCTGCTTGGCTAACTACAGGGAAGGATTTCTGTTCAGCCACAGGCAAACAGCCCCGTAGGAATGGCCACCTCTGTCTCCTTAATTAAATTCCCGTATTTCAACCAGGTTACCATGAATGATATCACTCTCCTGAGGATAACACAGCAAGATAAAGAATGGGGAAGAATACAGATATCGATATTACGAGCCCTTTATATCGAAATAAAGGGCTTTGTTGTGTGGACGGGTGCAGTGTTACTTCGGTTTAACACTGCTAAATTCGAAATAAACTTGTAGTGTAGACCAGGCCTAAGCTGTATGTGGTGCTGATCCTGTACTACTGATATCAATGGAATTTTGCCATTGCTTTCAATGGTACCAGGATCAGGGCTTAAACTTACCATTATCACAGAGAAGTTTAAAGGTACTCACTGAAATTTCATAGTCTACACTTCCACTGCAGTTAATTATGAAGTAAATTTATATGAGAACCATAGAGGCTAAGGAGAGGAAGCCCCACTTTAGCCCATACAGTCCATCATCCTACTTATGCAGCTTTTCCCAAAGCTTTGTGCTTTGATCAGTGTAGTTTCAAGTAGTTCTGAGAATGTCTTCAAAGACTTTTCCATATTCCAATACATCTTCCTGTTAAGCGTTTTGGGGTTTTTTGTTTTGTTTTTTAACTGCTAACTTCTATTCCACTATTCTTATGTGGCCGCTAACCCTTCAGCCACTCGAACAGGGGCAGCTTGTAAGCCTAGGCAAGTGAGGCACAGCTTAACCAAGAATTCCCCAAAGTTACAAAATACATTTTGCATGTTTTTTATTTGATAGATATATAGATGTAGTTGTGATTTAAGTGTCCCAACTCACTCTCTCTGCTAGTGAAACACCACAAGAAAGTTCAAAGAATGTAGTGCTGTGTGAGGGTCAAATCTTGTTATACCTAGTAGTGTCTCACCACGCTTCCTTATTACTATGCCAATTTGCCATGCCCACGAATCCCTTTGTAAGGGTATTGTTGAGGTAACCATGGCTTGGTGAGGCCATGACAGGATGGTAGCTGTTAAAGGCTGCAGGGGGAGGTGATGGGGCCTATGCTCTGTTCTTCCCTGGCGCTCTTCCCCACAGGGCAAGCCCCATGCTTGCGTGTGAGGAGCCAACGGTGGCATTGCCAGTTCCCAGGTGCATCTGCTGCTTCTTCACTATAAATAAGGTAAGCTTTTAATAGCTATTAAATTATACATTGGACAAGGCCAGGGGTGGAAATAACTATTGTGTTATTTGTGCCTCACACTCAGAAAAGTCATCAGCTGCCACTGTAGTCAGAACAATTCCTCTCCCTTCTGGACATCTACAGCTTCCAATTAGCTTGTGGGGTTGGGTGTAACACAAGACCAGGAGGAGCAAATAAACAGGGTTAAAAAAAATAGATGTCTGAGGAAGGAACACAAGGTTCAACAACATCTCCCTCTCAGAACTTTGTTTGGTCTTCAGCCACTGTGGAAACTCTGCTAGAAAAGATTAGTCTGAGATGAAAATATTATGCAATTTGAACAGACTGGCATCTTGTATTTAGCAATAAGAACTTTAGACTTGACTCTTTGGAACACTGGACTGTGAAACTTGGCTATTGTCAAGGCTTATGCTGAAAAATATCACTGCATATGGGGTTAATTAACATTGTTACAACAGCAGCAATAATAGCAAAAAGAAAACAAGATGTGAAATCTGTGTCTAGAAATAATTAAGAACCAAGTCAGACCTCATAATACTGGGGTTATTGGACTACCCCAGAGAAGGAGAGAAGTGACCTGTTTGGATTTATGACATGATGGGTCCCCAGTGCTTTATACAAATAGACATAGAAGAATGTTCCTGTAATTGTTGAGAAATGTTATAGAATTATGATGAGGAAATGCTGTGACAGTGGGAACCACAGTCAAACAATAATAATAAAAAATTATAATATTAAAGGCCTGTGACACTGAGGAGACTGGATTGCCTGATCCACTGTGAAGAAATAAAAATGTCACTTTAAAATATTGTCATACTATCTCTTAGACAAGTGACAGGTTAAAAAAAATGGAGCTACCCTGATTGGAAAGATCCTTTGCAGAGCAGGTTGGAGGAGAGTTCCAGTATTCAACCAGGTGAAATTCCATAGCCAGTTTTATGAGAAACTGTCATAACTGTCCCGGTTTTGTCTGGGACAAAAAGAGGAAAAAGGGGAACGTTGCTACAATGGAAAATTCATGTGGAAGTTAGCTCTTCTTTTGGGGATCATTCAGTGTCCGGCTTCACAAGAAGCTTTGTAAGTGCCGGAAGTTCGATGCTTGTTTTGTACCACCAGATAAATCATGTTCTCTTTCTGGAGCATATGCATCTATCCATCCCTGGACCTCAATTTGCACATGTAAAATTACAGATTTACTTCACAGCACTGCACAACACTGTGGAAGCACCACATGTCTCCCTCCATAACTTCCAAATGACAGGGATAACTGGAGATAGCAAATTTGGAAAAAATCTTTGAAATGGTGTGAAAGCTGAAGTGGAATACTACTCAGTTAGAAAAAAAGAACAGTCACGATGTGAAGCGTCTGTTTTGCTTCTCTTATTGACCTTGGTAACATGTGAGGTTATGCTGCTTTGAATTTGTAATAGTTGTACGCAAAGTACAAAATCAATTAGGAAATAGTTTATATGCTAATTAAGGAGCAAAATATGTAATGAGACACAGTATGTGCAGTGCCACAATATTTTCTTTGCTTTATTGATTTCTTCATTTGTCTGTTTATTGTGTGTTATTGGATGTACCTTGAGTGCATTAATGAGATATAGGAAATGAAGTAACTGAAATCATAGTATTCTACTCAAACAGTGTCTCACACTGTTATAAAACAAATGAACAGCTTGTTTCATTACTTTCATCTTTCTGTAATGGAGTTATCTATTTTTATGTTATTCCTGAAAAAGCAATGAAGCGACATTATTAAGGCAATAACAATAAAAAAAGTTATAAATAAAAAGCATTAGACCCTGCTTTAAGTCAGTAGGATTACTGATGTGTTGTGGGAAAAATCAGGTACATGCTTAATGCATTGCTGAACTAGGGCCTTAAAGATAAACACTTTGAGCCCAATTATAGCTGCTCCAGCATGGCTTTACTTAGGGAAAAAGAGGGAACAGCGAGTCCTTTACATCTGTAGCACACTAGCACTGACAGCATCCAGTATTTGCATGGCTGGGCAGGGAAACATTGGGGTACTAATGCTGCCAACAGCATGAGCGGCTCCATGAGTGGTGAGAAGGTGAACATGTGCTTTTCGATAGGGGCAGCATTGCACAGGGAGAATACTTGTGACATCTGCTGTAAAGGTTATCCTCACTATCTAGCATGCCTCCCACCGTGCCCAAAAAGGCAATGCTTGCAGCATTACGTGACAGTAAAGTAAGAACTATGCTCAGCCTCAGGGAATGCTCCTTCTCCCACCAGCATGAGCCAAGCTGGGCAGAAGACATGTTGGTGGAGAAAAGCAAAATTTTTGATCGCTAAAGTATTACTACTATTTATTTCCATTACAGTAGTACCTAAAGTCCCAAGTTCTGGGATTGGAGTTCCATTGTGTTAGGGGCTGTAGAAGCATATAGTAAGGATTCATTTATACCACAGACCCTTGACCAGTATAGCTGCACCAGCAAAACCCCTAATGGAGATGTAGCCTAAGCAAGTAGAAGGAGTTCTGCCAGTGCATATCTATACCACTTTCTGAAACAACAGTAGCTATGCTGACAGAAGGACCCTTCTATTGGCATAGCATCTACACTGGGGTTTTGCCAGAACAGCTAAGTCAGCAAGGGTGTGTGTGCTGCCCCCTCCCCCCCCATACTCCTAGCCAACACTGCTATTTTGGCAAAACTTTGTAGTGTACACCAGGTCCAAGAGACAGTCCTTGCCCTGAAGAATGTACAGGCTGATATGTAAGAAGCCTAGAAAGTAGAAAACTTTGGGCCCAAATTCTCAAACCTAGCCTCCATTGTACATCCACAACTTTTCCTGGGAAAACACCTGCATGTGCATTTTTGATCCCTATCACTTGTCCAGGTACATGATTGAGTCTTATCTTATCATTGATCTTTTAGAGTGAGTGAGTATGTCAGGAGATCAGGTTACAGTCAGTCAGGCCTAATGGTCAGAGTCCAAATGCCAAAGCCCAAGGTTAAAGCAAAGTCAAAACCAGAGATCAGAGTCAATGGTCAGAACCAAAATCAGAGTCTGAATACCAAAACCAAGGGTCAATACCAAGTCAGAGCCAGGAATCAGAGGCAAGGGTCATAATGAGATTACCTGAAGTCAGAGAGGGCAGGAGCAGGGCTGGTTCTGAGGCAGAAACAAGGCTGGAACAAGGTTAGCTGGCTACAGGGCAAGGTCTAGACTGGAGTAGTGCAGGAGCAGGGATTGGAGCAAAGCAAACACAAGGAGACAGTGAATCTACAGGTACATACAATAAGCTGCCACTGATCCTCTGCAGCTGCTGGGCTTAAGAGCAAGCCACCTGACTGATCCAGCAGTATTCATTGACTGCCTGATGACTTGGCAGGCCCAGCTGCAGGCCCTCATTCCTGACAGAGTACAAGTGTTTCTATGAGCATTAGTGGAGGCCAGTTTGAGAACCCCTTTGAAAATGTGTCCTTCAGACTCTGTTTAAAAAACATAACCAGACAAGCTTTGGAAATAGGCATGACCTGCTACATCAGTTGCCAGGATGAACGTTGCGTTGGTGATATGAGCTGGCTGGAATACCTCAAAAACAAGAAGTGATGAGGAGCCAGGTGTTTCTAGGATGCTCATATTTAATTTTCCCACTGAGTTGTCACTGCATCCTAACAAAAACAGAATATTTATTAAAATACTGGATTTATTTTTATTTGTAGTTTTGAGACATATCCATTCATGGCTCACTGTTTAAGGTTCAGTCATGTGCCCTTGATTTGAGAAAAGGCAAAAGGAATATATTTCCATTCTGTCACGCATGTCACTGGGGGAGCCATCTCTTTCCTCAGAATTTTCAAGGACATTTTGTCTGATCTTATACATGTGTATTACTTTCTATTCGTCTGTTTCAAATCATTCATTAAGTCCTCTATCCTGCAAGGGGCAAATCACCTTCAACTCACACTAAGCTGAGAGCAATCAGAGTTTTGCAGGAAGTGCTCAGCATCTGTCAAGATGGGGCACTAAATAGCAAACACAGCACCTTCCTTTCTGAAACAATCCTAACCAAATGCTAATGATTGACACAGATCAGTCTCTCTCAAGCACATTCTATTCAGGTTCTTCTATTGTGTCCATTGCCAGGGTATTGAGTATCTTGGGTTATAAATAGACTTCTTCTAGGCTAAATATGCATTTGACACAATGTTTCTTGTACTGTGTATGAATTTGCTGTTTATTCCCACCCTGCACAGAGTATTCAACAGAACCTGGAGCGGTCCCCATTTTCTTCCTTCCCCTTTGTTCCTTTTGATGTGTTTGTTTTCCAAGTCATTCTACAGATTATGTGCCCATCAAACATTCCTGGAACTCTTTTGTATATGCAATGGAGAATGAATTAGAGGATCTTATGGTGTGTCAAAGGACCTAAGCTTACAAACCTTTAATCTGTTTGTTATATTTGCTTCCTCTTGAATTTAAGGGTACTTAAGTGGTGGTTTTGAATGTTTTAAACAATCCAAAGGGCTTTCTGGCTAAATAAGTACCCTAGTAACAAGGATCAAGTAGCTGTTGTTTTGGTTATGTGATCTGAATGATTATTGCAAAGACTTATTTCAATATAACCTTTAAAAGATTAATAATAAACCAACAACTAAACTTCACAACATAAAAATAAGCTTCAATGTGAAGACTCCAGGACTTTGAGGAAGTGGAGGAGCTATCGCCTGAAAGCCAAGCTTTCTCTTTCCTATGCAACAGCCTGAGCGAGCCCCAGAGGAACGGACAGCTCCTGAAATTCAGACAGATAGCACCCTGATAGTCTTGGGGAAGGGACTTCTGTCAGTAAGTGTTATGTTTTATATTACAACATCCTACTAGATAAAGTACATGATAGGGTATTAGTTGGGTATCTGTGACTGACCACCATAGGATGACCTCTACCTATAATGGGGATGGGGGAGGAGTTGCATTATCATGGGGTATTTCAATTTGAGTGACATATGCTCAAGGTCTCATGCTGCCAGTACTAAAACATTCTTGGGATTTCTAAATATTATAGAGGGACAACTTCCTAACTCTAAAAGTGTTGCAACAAATCCAGGGGAATTCTATATTAGACCTATTCTTGAGAGATAAAGAGGAACTGATCACAGAATTAAAAATTAATGGTAACTTAGGTACAAGTGATTATGACCTCATAAGTGAGAAGTCATGCATCTGGTTCATGCTATCCCTTCTGTTGGTCACCTGGCCAGGATTCTGTCTCACTTTTTTAGGCCAAGGATTCATCAAGAAGTTAAAGACTCCTGCCATTCCTGCTCTGAATGCCAACTCATAGGACTTAAAGGAGTGACAAAAGCCCCTCTGATCCCACTCCCCATCGTAGGCATCTCATTTGAAAAGAGCAGGATGGAAAAAAGTGCAGCTGGGAACAAACATGTATTAGTTATAGTTGATTACATTACCTGCTATCCCAAGTCAATCCCACTATGTGCCCCACTATTGCAACGGAACTGCTAAAAGTCTTTGCCAGAGAACAGGTACCTAAGGCTCTAATTTTATGTCTTGGCTACTGAAGGAGGTGTGTAATTACTAAAAATAAAGACTTTACATACGTCTGTCTGTCATCTGCAAACGGATAGTCTGCTTGAACGATTTAACCAGACCCTGAAAAGGATGTTAAAAAAAGTTTACTGCTGAGGACCCCTGTCATTGGGATCAGCTGATCCCTCCCCTGTTATTTGCAATTTGAGAAGTTTCCCAATCGGCTACTGGATTCTCTCCATTTGAACTCTTATATGGGAGACAACCATGGGGAATTTTTGACTTGATCCATGAGATCTGGGAAGAACAGGTTCCTAGGATGGAGAATGTTATACAGTACCTACAGAAACTCTTGGAGAGGCTTGAAACCCTAGGACCTTGGCCAAAGAAAATCTCATTGTCAACAGGCTTAGCAGAGAGTCTATCACAAAGTGATATGTATGCACATATTTAAGCCAGGTGATCAGGTACTTCTTCTATTCCTTAGTGCAGAAGCCGAATTACTTGCTAAATGGCATGGGGCATACAAAATAATCTGCTAAGTCTGCCAGTTAATTATGAAATCAGGCAGCCTGACAAGAGGAAGCTAACCGAGGTATACCATATTAAACTTCTGAAGCCATGGAAGGAGCGGGAGAGCTTATTTATTGCTTCTCATCCCCTTAAGCCAGAGCTGGGGCACAAGTGCATATCTCACCAAACCCAGACCTTTTTAGATTGGAGAAGCCTAGTAAAAGCTTTCTTGATGGAGTTTGTCTCCCAGCTGGGGCAGACTCATCTCATACAACACCATATCTAGATAGATCCTGGGAAACTCATCTGTGAGAATCCATGGCCACTCCCCCGCCCCAAATGCAGGAGACTATGAATTAAGAGGTACATGAACAAGGGGTCATTGAAGAATCTGCAGTGACTAGTGAAGTCAGTTCTATTTTCCTAAAGCAGGATGGCCAGTTTTGCATAGACTTTAGAAAGGTCAATACTAGCTCCAAATTTGATGCTTATCCCATGCCCCAAGTGGACAAACTGCTAGACTGACTGGATGAGGCCCGATATAGCACCATATTAGACCTAACCAAGGGATACTGGCAGATCCCACTCAGACTGGACTCATGGGAGAAAACCATCTTTGCCACACTGTTTGGCTTCTATCATTTTAGGACTATGCCGTTTGGCCTCCACAGTGCCCCAGCAGCTCATGGATCACGTTCTTCAATCACATGGCTCATACACAGCAACTTATTTAGATGATGTGGCCCTCTACAGCTGAAACTGGGAGGAACATCTAGCACAAATTGCCTCTGTATTTCATTCCCTATGGGAGGCTCGGCTTACTGCAAAACCAGCAAAATGTGAGTTTGGAAAAGAAGAGACCATCTAGTTGGTTTATACTTTGAGGAAGGTCAAGTCTAGTCCCTCATGGACGAAGTCCAGGCCCTCTGAGCATGCCCTACCCCAACCATGAAGAAATAATCCAAAGATTTTTGGGGCTCGCAAGTTACTACCAGGATTTTTGTGCTGGGGTTTCTGATGATAGCAGCCATGTTCACAGATCTAATTAAGGACAGTAGCTCCAAGAAGATTCACTGGTAAAAGGCCAGTGAAAAGGCCTTTCCAAAGTTGAAAGGCCACCTGTACAATTAGCCTGTCCTGTTCAGTTCTGACTTCTCAAAAGAGTTCATTTTGCAAACTGATGCCTCAGAAGTGAGACTAGGCACAGTGTTGTCCCAGGGAGCAAATGGAGAGGAACACCCTGTGTTCTATCTGAAATTCAATCTGTTCCCTTGGGACCAGGCATATTCCATGATAGAAAAGGAAGGACTGGTCATTAAATGTGCTGTGGACTCACTGCAATATTGCCTCCTCAGAAATTCATTCAAGCTTGTCACTGAATATGCTCCCTTAAGGTGGTTAAATGTCATGAAAGACAGAACCCACTGGGCTTATGCACTGGAACCCATCTCTCCAGCCTTACGCCTTCCAAATTCATCACGGAGCAGGAAAAGCACTCACCAACACGCTAATGTATTTTCCAGTGGGGGGCATGAGGGCATAATTTGCTGGTCCTAGATCCTTGAGTGCCATCTGGATGGGGAGGGTGAGTGATAGGATATATAAATCCCACACTGGACAACAAGGAGTTAAGGAGATGCTCTGGACTCAGGTAGATCAGCCCCATCACATCTGCAAGACACACACAGATTGGAAGAGGAGCTTAAAACGGGAGCAGAGCAGCTCACTTGTTGGCAGACCAGGGAAGAAAACACACCTTCAGCTCTGAAGGCAGGAGATTCCCAGAAAACCACTGCCTCAAGGCCTTCCCCCACCACCTGAGAGATGGGAGGGCCAAATTCTGATGCACCCTGAGAGGGAAACATTCCCCTCTATTTCTTATTAACTCTGTTTATTTGCATTAATTCCTCTGGCTTTTTGCTCATGGACCACTCCGGAAGGGAAGAGACTTTAAAGTCACCAGGTGAAGGACAAAGTCACAGGAAGAGGCAGGTCACCAAGTAGCACAGCAGCTGCTGGCAGGACATACTCAGTAGGGAGAGAGCGGCTACACCATGTCTGGCCACAAGGAGGCTCCAGTGGTGAATCAATCTGTTCACAGACACCTAAATCCCAAATTTAGATGCCTCAATCTGGGGTTTAGGCACCTAAATCCCACTGTAGGCTCCAGTGTGATCCACAAAACTCCCGCCTAACCCTGTGGGCAACTAAACCAAGTTTCTAAATTTTCACTGTCTCTAGGAACCCAAGTTTCTGCTTTTGGGCATGCATGCTGCTGCCTCTTTCTAGGTGTCCAGATGCCTATCTCTTGCCTAAGCCCCAGGGTGATCCACGATCTGCTCCATTTTCATCCTTCCGCTCTACCAAAAACAGCTCAGCAGCACAGTATTAGCTTCTAAAGCCAAAGCTACCCACGTGTTATTCCAGCAGCCTGAACGTATTAACGAGTGCCTGGATTGTGATGCACAGCTGTGTTCCCACCATGCTGGCTGAGAGCAGTTTGAAAATGGTGCAGACTTGCAAAAGACAGATGAGTCAGGGATCCAAGAAGAGGGATCATGGGAATTTGCTGCTGTGGCCCTCAAGTCCCAGAATTACAGTGGCTTCTAGTACGTGTCCCACAATGAGCTGCAAGAAAAACCCCAGCATGAAGAGAGCCCAGGAGTGGGACAGAGCAGAACAGGATACCCACCCAGAATGCTGAGTATTTATTTTAAAAAAAAGTCCATGCTATGTTTATGCACTGATTCAGAAGCAAGTAGGTAAAGTGGCCAGGTGGATGCAATTAGTTTGGAATAGTTATTCTGTAGTAGTTAGCATGCACAAACCTAATCTGCAAAAACTTCACTGTGTAAACAAGCTGTATCCTGACTGTGCATGCCAGTGCCAAATTCAGTGTAGCCACCGTTGCAGGGTGGATCCTAAGATCCCACTCCACGCAAATGCCCATGCTCAACCCCATCCCCATATAACCTAAGGCAATGTCATTGCCAGGGATGTAGTAACTCCTGTGGGCTGTATGATCCCAGCAGGTTTGAGCTGGGGGAAAGGGCAGGAGGAACCAGAACTGTGAGTAGCCATAGACAGCTTATTAATATGAGATCCACACTCCTGTTAACTCTGTGCCAGCTCTTTAAGCAGTGGGCCAGCATCTCTCCTGAATATATTATCCCCATGTGCAGTTAGCATCTGCAGTCATTTGGGGGCTATTACCCCAGGATCTATGGTCTACATTTTCAAAAGTGACTAAATGATTTCAGATGCCTCAATTTTGGTGAAACTAACTTGAGACACCTTGAATGGGCCTCATTTCCAGAAAGTGCTAAGTACATACCCTCTGAAAAAAAGTCCTTTTAAGATCTCTCATGTTGGGCACCCAAAAAACGATACACCCAAATCACTAGTCACTTTTATGTATAATTTCATACATGGATAGAGCCCATGGAGGGGTAACGTTTGTTTTATGTTGAGAAAGCCGAGCTGCTTTTGTGTAAACCACAAAATTTCAAAGGCACATTTAAATGCAAACATGGCTTTATCAGTAACATGTCTATTGCCCTCGCTCCTGCAGTATGCCGAGTTCCTTAGTTGTATGAACTCTTTTAAAATAATAAAAAAAGGAATCTTCCATCATTTCCCCTTCCCTTCTTTCCCTCATCAACAATCTTCCCACTCTCCTTTCCTGAAATGTCATCCTATGTCTTGTCTTATTTAGATTGCAAGCTCTTTGGAGAAGGGAATGTGCTTTATCTGTGTTGGGAAAACTCTTATGTAAACGTAAGGTGCTATATAAATATTTGACAATACTAATAATGCAAAATGAAGGTGAAGTTTGCACAGTTTAAGTTTTGTAGGTTTTATCACGGATAAGTCCTTTTTGTCACTTTGTAGATAACGTACACATTCTTTCTATGTTCTGTGGGTTTCTTCCCCTCCCTGAGTCTGTTTTTGATATTGTCATTGAGAGAGACACGTAATGCATCATTTTTTACATTATATTGTTTGGGGGAGGTGGGAGGAGGGGAATGGGCTGCATCTGAACCAAACACATCAGTTGAAGTAATCTGGTAGTGTTTTAAAACATTAATAATGAGAAGGTTAGAAATAGAAACGCAAGGCCTGCTTCTTATCCCTCTTACTCTAGTATAAGTCAGGAATCAATAGACTTACTCCAGTGTAAAGTGATATCAGAATCAGGCCCATAGGACCTAAATTCAAAGGATTGTACCGACACACAAGTATTGTAAGGGATAATGATAAGGAAAGGAGAAAGAGATAGCTGAGAGAAAGGAAACTGAAATATGAAATCTCTTACAGGTTACATTGCTAGAAGCATACATAACAAGACTGATGAATTCAAGGCATATCTACTGAGGGAGAGGTACTGTATCATTGACATTACTGAGGCATGACTAAACCAAGGAAACGATGGTGGATTAAAAATACCAAGGTGCCGAGTTTACAGAAAAGATAAAGTGGAAGGTGGGGTGACATTAATGGTGAAGGATGATATTATGTTTGATGAAAGCAATGATATTAGTGCTTTGGCTGATGCAGAAATAACTGACTGGTATTGCAATAAGGTCAAAGATGACTTTTTGTTGGTTGTTCCTATAAACTTTGTGTGTCAAATTATAACCTCCCCACCTTTAACAAATTATTGCTACATGCTTCTCCAGCCATATTCTGGATCACATAAAATGAAATCAAAGATGGCTTTCTTTCTGTCTTACATTAGACTATAACCAGGGAATCAACATCTCCCATTCCTACTAGTGTGCTATTTTCACAACCTTTAACAAAGGAATCTAGTAGATTAATAGATTCATAGGACAGAGGAGGCGGTTAGATCTAGTCCAGGCATCAGCAACCTTTGGCCTGCGGCCCGCCACGGTGAGCACCCTGGCGGGCTGGGCCGGTTTGTTTACCCGCCGCTTCCACAGGTTTGGCTAATAGCAGCTCCCACTGGCTGCAGTTCACCACTCCAATGGGGGCTGCAGGAAGTGGCGGCTAGCAGATCTCTCAACCCATGCCACTTCCTGCAGCCCCTATTGGCCTGGAGCAGTGAACCGCAGCCAGTCGGAGCCACAATTGGCCGAACCTGCTGACGCGGCAGGTAAACAAACCGGCCCAGCCTGCCAGGGTGCTTACCCTGGCGAGCCGTGTGCCAATTTTGCCGATCCCTGATCTAGTCGGACCTCCTGTATAACACAGGCAATATAATTTCACCCATTACCAACCCAATAACTTGTCTTTGATTAAAGCATATTTTCCAGGAAAGCATCCCATCTTGATCTAAAGACATCAAGAAATGGAGAATCCATCACTTCCCTTAGTAGTGTGTTCCAATGTATAATCACTCTCACTGTTAAAAATCGTGCCTAATTTCAAATTTGAATGTGTCTGTCTTCAGTTTCCAGTCATTGGTTCTTGTTTTGATTTTTGTTACTACTCATGAAAAACATTGGATTGGCAGCCCTGGGCCTAGAATCACAGGACTGAAAGGAACCTCAAGAGTCCAGTGTAGTCCAGTCCAGTCCCCTGCACTCATGGCAGGACTAAGTTTTATCTAGACCATTCCTGACAGGTGTTTTTTGAACCTGCTCTTCAAAATCTCCAACGATGGAGATTCCACAACCTCCCTAGGCAATTCATTGCAGTGCTTAACTACCCTGACAGTTAGGAAGTTTTTCCTAATGTCCAACCTAAACCTCCCTTGCTGCAATTTAAGCCCATGGCTTCTTGTCCTACCCTCAGAGGTTAAGGAAAACAATTTTTCTCCTTCCTCCTTGTAACATCCTTTTATGTACATGAAAACTGTTACCATGTCGCCTCTGCATTGTCTCTTTTCCAGACTAAACAAATCCAATTTTTTTTCCATCTTCCCTCACAGATCATGTTTTCTAGATCTTTAATCATTTTTGTCGCTCTGGACTCTCTCCAATTTGTCCACATTCTTCCTGAAATGTGGAGCCCAGAACTGGACACAATACTCCAGTTGAGTCCTAATCAGTGCAGAGTAGAGCGGAAGAATTACTTCTCATGTCTTGATTACAACACACCTGCTAATACATCCCAGAATGATGTTCACTTTTTTTTTTTTAAACAGCATTACACTGTTGACTCCTATTTAGCTTATGGTCCACTATGACCCCCAAATCTCTTTCCGCAGTTCTCCTTCCTAGGCAGTAATTTCCCATTTTGTATGTGTGCAACTGATTGTTCCTTCCTAAATGGATTTGCATTTGCAATGGACAATTTGCATTTGTCCTTATTGAATTTCATCCTATTTACTTCAGACCATTTCTCCAGTTTGTCCAGATCATTTTGAATTTTAATCCTATCCTCCAAAGCACTTGTAACCTCTCCCAGCTTGGTATCATCCACAAACTTTATAAGTGTCCTCTCAATGCCATTATCTAAATCATTGATGAAGATATCGATCAGAACCAGATCTAGAACTGATCCCTGCGGGACCCCACTTGTTATGTCCTTCCAGCATGACTGTGAACCACTGATAACTACTCTCTGGGAATGGTTTTCCAATCAGTTTTGCACCCACTCAAAATAGCTCCATCTAGGTTGCATTTCCCTAGTTTGTTTATGAGAAGGTCATGAGAGACAGTATCAAAAGCTTTACTAAAGTCATAATATACCAGTTCTACTGCTTTGCCCCATCCACAAGACTTGTTACCCTGTCAAAGAAAGCTATCAGGTTGGTTTGACATGACTTGTTCTTGACAAATCCATGCTGACTGTTACTTACCACCTTATTATCTGCTAGATGTTTGCAAATTGATTGCTTAATTATTTGCTCCATTATCTTTCCGGGTACAGAAGTTAAGCTTGTAAGCATGTAAAGCCTACATTTAAAAAGATATCTAGCACATGTAGCAGTGGTGCAAATTTCCTCCAAAGTGGTGAGCAATTTACCACAAACCAAATCAGAGGACCATCTCTACGTAAGAGTGGATTCTTCAGTCTCTTTGCCCATTCAACCTTGGGCCTCTTTGCTGAAATAGCCAATAAAGGTGCCTAACTGAGGAGTTACTGTAATGTCATCCTGCTTAATGTTGTTTCAATGTTACGTCCCTGCTCAATTAGGGAACATGCTTATTTAAAGTTGTGCAATGCTCCTTTATAACGTCATTTGGCTGCCTGCTTGTAAGATTCTATGAAAGAGCAGTGACTTTACAAGGGAGCATTGCACACATTCCGCTTCTCCGCCTCCTCCCTCTCCCTCCCAGCGCTTCCCCCACCGCCAAACAGCTGTTTGGCAGTGCTTAAGACTTTCTGGGAGGGAGGGGGAGCAGGAAAGCACCTCGTCTCCACTCCTCCTGCTACCTCCCTCCCAGAAAGTCCTAAGCAGCGCCAAACAGGTGTTTGGTGGCGCTTAGGACTTTGTGGGGGGGAATGTGGCGTGCTCCAGAGAGGAGTTGGAGTGGGGGTGGGAGGTGGGCCTGGAGTGAAGTGGGGACAGGAGGAGGTGGGTCTGGAGCATTCCCGGCAAAGTCCGAGCCTGTTCTTCTCTGGGGAAGCTGCTGCAGCAAAGGTGCTTTCTAGCATCCTTGCCTGCAGCAGGCTGTGCCTGTGTGGGGTAAGCCAGGGTGTAAGCGTGCGGACGCACCCCCTGCAGTGCCTCCTGCTGGTCTCTGCCGGGAATTAGCTCATCCAGTTTCCACAGCACCCTCTGCAGGCCAGTGATCCACCTTACCACTGGCCCCCATGTCCCTTCCAGGACCCCAGTGTCCCTTTCTCTGGGGTGATGCCCCTCTGGCAGTAACCCCTCAGTCTCAGGGTCTCCTCACTCAGGGGAACCTCCACCCCCTATCCCCACCTTGCCTCAGTGTAAGGCTACTGCCAATCATCAACTAGCCCCCATTCCCTAGGGCAGACTGCAGTGTATGCCACTCATCACTGGCAAGGGGGGTTTGGCCCTGCTGCCTTCCTCTACCACCCAGTACCTTTTTATGCCTTAATCCAGGCCTTGCAGCCTGGGGAGTTGCCAGCCAGGAGCTCCCCTGCTCCGCTGGCTTTTCCCAGCCCTGCTTCACTCCTCGTACCCTTTCTGCAAGGCAGCCAGGCCCTGCTCCCTCTCAGATCAGAGTGAGTCTGTGAACTCTTGGCTGCCCTGACCTTTATAGGGCCAGCAGGGTCTGTTTTGGGCGTGTCCTCCAGCTGAAGCTGCCTCCCAATCAGCCCAGCTTTTCTCTCAGCCCTCTCCCAGGGGTGGCTTTAAACCCCTCAGGGCAGGAGCAGGTAACCACCCTGCTACACAGGGGCACTTCCCAACCACAGTACAGTACAGTTTTGTGCAGTATATAATGCCTTTTGTCTGCCCCCAAAAAATGCCCCCTGCATTTACATTAAATCTTATGGGAAAATTGGATTCATTTAACATTGTTTCACTTAAAGTTGCATTTTTCAGGAACATAACTACAATGTTAAGTGAGGAGTTACTGTATTATGATGGCAGTTTTTATAAGATGGACTTGTCCATTAGGAACTGGATTAAAGTAATCAGCTAATTTCATAAAATCCAAAGAACAGCCATCAGATAGTAACAACCTTCAGAAACTCGCAACCCAGGGCCTATTTGACTGATAGGAGAGAGACTAGAGCACAGTACACAGTTTCTTATTATCAGTCCCTTGAGTCATCCAGTTCTCTATAACCATTTTTATTTTATCTCATTATGCCGCTGCTTCTAATTATGTGGTCTGTAAACTATTTTTTTTACTATCAATTTACTCCCTTTATTATCTGCAGTTTTTAGCTGTAACGGCTTAGTCCAATGGTAATTCTTCAAGTCTCATGGCTCATTCTGTTCTAAACCCGATTTACATAAAAATCTTTTTCTCCTAATTCTGTAGCTCAAAGTTTACAAGTTTTCATAAAATAGTATATGCATTTCTTTTTACAATACCAGATATGCATGCAGCCCCTGATGCATAGACCTGTGACAGGGATTTGCATGAACACACACCTTATACATGTAAATGAATTTTTTGCAAGCATAATTGAACATGGGTAAATGTGCACATGCACATACACAGTTTGGGTCTCTGTCTTCATAGAATCATAGAAATATAGGGCTGGAAGGAACCTCAACAGGTTATCTAAATCCATCTCCCCTGTGCTGAGCTAGGATTAAGTATACTTAGACCATCCCTGACAGGTGTGTCTAACTTATTGCCCATCTCTCTTTACCACTCAATATTTAGCTGATGTTTGTTTTCATGCTGTGTCATGTTTTTAGAGATGGGGAGAACCCCAGATCTGAATTCTGCTGAATGCTGGGGTATTTGGAATCTAGAGTCAGATTTAAATTTTGTGATGTGAATCAATTTTTCCTTGTTTTGTCCCACGATTTTTAAAAATTACCATCCTTCTTGAGGGTCCAGGAGTAAACAGAGAATGTATCTCCAGCAATGAGCTTCTGAAATAAAATGCATTTATTTGTTGCCATTATCAAGTGCCTATCTACTACACACACTAGTTTAATCACTTTCACTAACTACCCATGTAGTAGATAGATGCATAATACTGCTCAAATAGACCTCTCTCCTGTAGCATAATAATATGCATTTAGAAAAACACAGCAATGTTTTTCTAAACGACTTACTTGACATATAAGTTCATTTACTACGCACAAGCTCATCCATTGTTGAAATTAGGAAAACATATCTTACCTTTTTTGAATGTATTTTTGTAGGCCCATCTATCTTTTCCTGCTTCTCCACTCCTTTAGCCCTTCCTGTCTCAATAGCTAGATGTATTCAGGTTCCCCTTCCTAAATTCTGATGACAAATATACTCTTACATAAGAGAAGCACTTATGATATCAGTTCCAACAAACTAAACATTTATAAAGAGCTTGAACTTGCTCCAGTTGAAGTAAATGACAAGACTCCCTATGACATCAATGTGATAAGATCAGACCCAAAAGCTTCTTAAAAGAAGTGGTTAATCAGGAAACAATATCATATGATTAGTATTACAGTTTCCTCTAGTGATAGCTTGGTTTGGTAATGATACAATGAGTCTCACCTGTTGTGATCTGAGATTATTAATAAATGGTCCACTGCCCTCCCATATGTTGTACCACAGACAGAGAGAAATAATTCAGACATATAATTCCAAAGAATTAAAATCATAATATTAAAATGGTGGCAGAATTAATGTTTCTTGGCAGAAGAGGGGGAAGCAGGTGGAGTTCTCACCCGGCTCTGAATAGTGTATACATCAAAGTCTAAATAAAACTCCCTTTCTATAGTTTGTCTTTATTGGCAGTTGAAACAAAATAAAAAAGCCTATTCCTAGCGTTTTCCCTATAGAATCCATCTATCTCTGCCCCTTGTTGCCTTTATCCCAGAGAGAGAGACAGAGGGCTCCAAACCCTGTTTAGCCTGATTGGAACCATCAAGATCTAGCTCCAAGCAGGAGGTGGCAGTAATAAAACTGCTTCCTTTATGCAGGATTCTAGCTCCTAGGTTTAAGGTGACTCAGCAGAAAAGCCCAGCATTTTGACACATGGTCCTAGTATCTACCATCCTGTTACAATAGCATATTATCAAAGAAGAGGTTTTATTTGATCAGCAACAATGCATGATTCTTTAGAAATGTAATGGTAATGAATGACTGTAATGATAATCACTAATAATGGATGTGAGAAAAGCAGTGTAAAACTGCAAAAGACATCACACTTTCTGTAGCTAAGGGTTATAGAAAGATGTTTTCTTGAATAAATATATCGTTATGGCAGGCACCGCACGGCAGTGCTGTTACACATCATTTTCAAAGTTCTTTTTCTTAGAATGTGAGCAAGTTTTTACTTTTAGGAAGACAGTGTAGTTCCCAGTTTTGAATTATGCAAGATTTTTATATAGAGGAGATTAGCTGTGAGCTTTGAGATTAGCAGGAGTGGATTTGCTCTCTGCCTTGGGCTCTGATTAAAATCAATTCTTGAGGCAGAGCCTGTCTCTGTATCCACCTTTTGTCTTATCTTATATATAGATTGTAGGCTCTTTGGGACAATCTATATTGCCTGAGTTTGTATAGTACCTAGCACAAATACCAGTACAAAACATGAGATCAGCAGTGTATGGGAAACACAGATCATGTATATTGCATAAACCGATGATTAAGTACTTTTATAGACTCAAAAATATAATTTTAGTATCAGAGCATGAGGAACTGAAGCAGGTGGGTCAACTGTAGGTTCTGGGTTTAATTTAAACTCACGATATAACAATGTTTCTTCCCATCTCTGTTGTACTTTTCAGTTTAATGTATCCCTGCTGGTGACCAAGTCAAGGAGCAAATGCTTGACTCCTTCACTTCATGCTGCAGACCTGTTATTCTACCAGTGGGAAAAAAGGCTTTTGCAGCCCTAATATGGCAAATAAAATTATTCATTCTCAGGAACCTGAGTATTTCACTGGGTAGCAATAGGGAGCCCATACAAAGCTATAATTTGCAATCTGAATCTAATTTCAAACTTCATCTCACCAAAAATGAAAATTAATGTATGAAGGGACTCCCTGTATCACAAGTACTTTCCTTCTGAATTCTATTGCCTGCTGAGTTACCCCATAATTAAATTTTTTAAAAACAAATTACTGCAAATTGAAATTGATGGATGTTTTAAAGTTTATAGTGCAATTTCTTTGTGTACCGTATCTTAACAAATTACATTCAGTTTAGGATAAAAATCAATTGTGCATAGTATGGAATAAGCTTGTCAGAGTTACTGCTTAGGTCAAAGAGTTTTCAAATCTTCTTAGATTAGAAAAGAACTTTTAATAGATCTTATCCAAATGTTCTGAGACTGTGGGATCATACACACACGGTGGGAAAAGATGATAAGTGTTATATCTGGACCCAGCAGAGAAGCAGATAGACACAGAGAGAAGCTGAGAGAAATGCAGCTGTCTGCTGTGGTAGCTTTATTGTTTTGGCAGCAAAACTGAAACCAAACAGAAAAGTAAGGCTTTTCTCTGGGGATAGAGGAGTGCAGAGTGCCCACACATTTAAAAGGACAGCACATTACATTCCTCCACCCTGCTTAAAAATACTTTCCAATATATTTACATGTTATCATTTACATGGCTAACATAAATTACTATATACCCTACTTAAATTGCAAGGGATTATTCTGTCCTGGAATGGCAACTCACTAACTAAACAATTTGTAAGTTCATATGCATCACTGGTTTTTGCACTCTCTTAGGATAATGTGGTGATAGTGGTGAAGCAGTGTCCTGAACAATAGGAACCACTGGTGGTAAGGAGTCAACTGGATCGGATAAGGAATCAACTGGATTTGGTACCAAAGTTTCTTCAACCAAATCATCAAAATTAGGAGTTGTAAAAGAAGGAGGTTAGATTGGAGAAACAGAAAGTCCTACTGGAACATCCACTGACTCTGGTACTTGTCGAGGCGGCAGCTGGTCCATATGTCATTTCCACAAAGTGCCATTGAATTGTCTGACCATGAACAAGAGAGGTCCCATGCATTTTACAAGTTTTCTAGGTACCCATTTCACTCCACAACCATAGCTGCGAGTCCACACTAAGTCTTCTACTTGAAAAGAATAATGACAAGTCTCACATTGTCGATCAATTTGCATAGCTTATGATTTAGCTACGTGTGAGGCAACTTCGGAACATAGCAGGTTCCAACAAGTACACAAAGAGTACTTCAAGAAAAGAGTCACAGGTGACTCCTGGGAGGAGTACCTGGTGTGTTCCTGTAGAAAAGCAAGACATTGCCCAATGTCTGCAGATGACTCAAAATAGACTTGTTAGTTCTTAAGGCATGCTTAACTGTCTGTACAAAGTGTTCTGCTAGTTCATTTGCAGCAGGATGATATGGAGCAGAGCAGAGCACATTTCCTGAATTTCCTTTGAAGTTAGTAACTTCTGAAATTATTCAGAACCGAACTGAGATCCATTGTCATTCACCAACTATAATGGTAAACCAGATTGGCTAAGCAAGGTATGAAGATGTCCAATGGTCTTGGTAGCTGTAGTAGAATCATTCTGAAAACTTGTGGCCATTTTGAATGAATGTTGACTAAAAGTCCAGTCAATGTGAATATGTGTCCAAGGATTCTGAGGCCATGACCAATGGTGTATACAAGACAAGCTGGACTAGGATCATGCTTTATTTGCTGACATTTAGCACAGCACTTTACCTTCCTTTCAATGTCTTTGTCAATCCCCGGCCATCAGACCTGACTCCAAGCTATGGCCTTCATCTGTACGATGCTAAAATTACCTTTATGAAAAGCTTCCAAAACCTGAGACTGACATAATTTTGGAATGATCACTAGCATTACCCATAAAATGCAACTATGATTCACAGATAATTCACGCTGATATGACACAAACTGTGTAAACTGGGAATTCTTACAATCCTACACACTATCTTGCAGTATCCTTCACAAGAGAAAGCACACAATCCTTAGTGGTTCCTTTGTTGATGTCAACTATCCATCAACTGAGATAGAACACTTTGTCCAAAGTTTCTTTGGATTGACAGGAGCTTGGACATGGCATACACAATAGCCCACCATCATTGCCATGCTGAGTTCCTTTACAGAATTGAATAGCATATGAATGAGCTGAAAGAACCAATGACCATCATTGCATATGCAACAGCTAATGATGGTGTGACGGGGTGTACTCACCTCTTGTGAGTGCCTCTTGCTGGCTGAGTGTGAACCTACCATCTCTCTCTCTTTGTGCTCATGGAGCCCCCTGTTGCCTCTTGCCCTCAGTGGGTGTGTTTTCAGTGGCTCAACCCTCTGGCTAAGTCACACAGTCTAAAACAGATGAAAAAGGTCCAACAAGTGCTATAACTGGGCCCTTGCTGGTATCTGCGGCTCTGCCTCTGGGCTCAGTTCTTGGCCCCTTCTGGGCCCCATTACAGAGCAGTGCCCTCTGTTTTTTTCCCTGGAGACTCTGCCTTTTGCAGTTCTATGGTTTCCCAGCTCTCCTTCAATGTGAGGTAGTGGATACCAGCCTGCACACAATCTGGATTTGGAAACTCCACAAATTCAGACAGAGCTATCATTATTGATCACTGGTATCATGGGCGTAGTTCACTCACTGTGGGAAACAGATGACAAGATGTCAGAGTCTACCCTCACTTGAAACTGGGGGGTTTCAAGGTGAGGACCCGCATGCCACCATGTCAAAGGTCTCACCCCCACTTGGAACTGTTGGGCTCCAATGTGGGGACCTGACTTGGTTTCCCTCTAAACTAAAATCCTAGTTTAGATCTAGTAAAGCTGCCACCACTCAATCAGATATGTGGATTGAGACACAGTCCTTCCCCAAAATCCTAGGGGATTCCAAGAGCCCCAAATCCATGGAGTTCTTACACCCAGGAGAAATAAACCATTCCCCCTGCTTCCTCCCCCCTCCCTTTTCCTAGGAGAGATACCGGGATCTAACTACAGAGGGATACCTCCCCCTTCTCTTTCCCTGAGAATCCCCCCAAGGAAAGACCAAACAAGTCCTTAATAGAAAAGAAAAGAATTTATTAAAGAATAAAAATAAAGTAACTTGTCTCTGTAATCCAAGATAGAACCATACAGGGTCTAAACTTATCAATCTCTGGAGAGAATTCCCCCCTCCCCCTTTCTTTCTCAGTGAAAGCAAAGTAACAGCAAACAGGAATAAAGAATTTCCTTTAGCAAAACACACAATTGCAAATGTAGAAATCAAATTATAAGACTAATTCGCCTTTCTAATTTAATACTCACTATTAAATAGTAGAAACTACTCCAGGAGAACTTGGAGACATGACTGTCCTCTCTTAGATCCAAAAAGAGCTCTAACAAAGAACACAGACAAAGGCTTCCCTCCACAGAGATTTGAAAAAATCTCGTCTCTGATTGGTCCTCTGGTCAGGTGGTCACCAGGTACTGCATGTTAACCCTTTACAGGTAAAACAGACTTTAACCCTTAACTATCTGTTTATGACACAAGACTTCAAAGTTCATTAAATGGTCCAAATCAGCTTCTACCAGAGGCTTTACAGCATAAGGCACAACTCTGAGCTTGCAATATTTTGGTTGGCTGTTAGACTTAACAGAGAGCTTACTAACACATTGTTCATCTGTCCAAGTTCTTTTTCAAAAACTTTGTAGTGTCTGTCCAGCATATCTTGAAATTTCAAGGTGTTTTCATGATCGCCTGGATCTCAGTCCAATTCACCTTGAGCTTAAGCCAAGATCTGCCAAATAATGGTGGATAGTTTCCTTCAGTCACATACAAGGGTAACACAACTGATTGTCCATCTAGTTGAACTTTCACCTGGAGTATCCCATTTGGGACTAACTTTTTCCAGTATACATCTTCAACACTGTGGAAGTTTCTTCCAGAGGAATTTGTGACAAAGTCTGATGATAGGCAGATGCAGAAACCAGTGAGATGACAGCTCCAGAATCAAACTCTTAGATATCATCTCTTACTCCAGCTTCTGATAACATGTGCAGTGCTAGATATTTTGACTTTTTCCACATTATGAATTCCTGACTTCTGTCCTTTCTTAGGTTCAACCTTCATAGGTGTCTTATTGGATGGATGGTTACTCTGTGTTGCTGGTCGTTGAATTGTGTGACTGGTCATGGTGATGTGTCTTTTCTTTTGTCACTTTCTGCAAATGATCTGGTGTGCCCAGCAGTCTTTCTTAGCATGCATAGTTTGTGCACAACAGCCATATGGAAATTCCTTATGTTTCTGTGGTCCTCTGTCACACTGATTCAGGAGATGTACTTCTTGGCTCACATTAAATTTCAGAGAATGGTTTCCAGGGCAATATCTATTTCAACAGCCTTCTTGAATGTTGGCGCTGTGTCGCAGGTTGGTTGAGTCTTCTTTATTATGGCTGGTGTAGAGCTGCAACTACAATTTCACCTGAAGTTGATCAAGCCAAATGGCTACATCAGTAGTAGCAGAATTTATTGCAGTGATGCCTCCTTCATATTTAAAATTTGGGCAGTAGGTAGTGATATGTTCCATGGTCTGTCCTGGGGAACCACACTCATACACCAAGGAGTCCTTCATTTTCCATTTGTGCATTAGATATCCGTATCTACCATGGCTGATTTAAATTCAGTTCAGAGTTGATCAAGATGACCATGGAAGGTCAAACCCAGGAACCTTCTGCATGGGATCTGGCACAGGGTTCTTATTTTTAAAGTCTTGTTTAGCCCAATCTGCTTTCCAAGCTTCCTTGGTTGAGTGCTCCAGGCTGACAGTGCCACCTAGTGGTAATGCTCAGGGATACAACAGTTTCAGTAAGAGTCCAAGGGCTGCTTTGCCTGGTGGTAGAGCCTTTCCAAAAGTGGGGAAGCCAGGAGCCTCCATCCCCTCCATGGCCCCACCCCTGCCCCAAGCCTCACCCCTGGCCAAGTCAGAAGCCAAAGTGGGCTGGGAACTCTGGACCCTCCACATGCCCAGCGTGGGGATGTGCGAGAGCATCCCCTGGCCTATGTTCCCACTCCATGGGCCCCTCACCCAGGGCAGGAAGGTCTGCGGCTCTTCACAGTTGCCTGAGTGGCTCTTACCCCATCCTGGCTTGGGCTGGTTACAGGCCTTTAATGAAGGCTAAAGCTGTTTCTCAGCTTTCTTGCATGTGGTCAACCAAGATTGCTGCTCTCTCTTTACTGTTCTGTCTCTTCAGCAGTGAGGTAGCAATAGCAGAAAACTCCTGTGTTCTGCTCTTAAATGCCAGCTTCCCCATCTCTAGCTGGCTAGTTCCACCTATACCTGAAGCAAAATGCAGCAGCAATCTGACACCTTCTTTTTCTAGGAGAACTTATTTTCCTTCCCCCACCCCCAGTATTATTTGCTTAACTTTTCTTCTTCTTGGTCAGGCAGTGAGAGCACTGGTGGGGTAGAAGACCTTTGTCGCCAATACGTTATATCTGGACCCAGCAGAGAAAGAGCTGATAGAAACACAGCTATCTACTCAGGTAGCTTTGTCCTTCTGGCAGCAAAACTGAAACAAACACCAAAGTGCAGGGGCGTCTCTAGACATTTCACCGCCCCAAGCACGGCGGCATGCCTGCGGGAGGTCCACCGAAGCCGCGGGACCAGCGGACCCTCTGCAGGCATGCCTGCGGGAGGTCCACCGAAGCCGTGGGACCAGAGGACCCGCCGCAGGCATGCCGCCAAAGGCAGCCTGCCAGCCGCCCTCCTGGGGACTGGCAGAGCACCCCCCGCGGCTTGCCGCCCCAGGCACGCGCTTGGCGTGCTGGGGCCTGGAGCCGCCCCTGCCAAAGTGAGGCTTTTTGCTGGGGGAAGAAGGAGAGCAGAGAACTTACACATTTAAAGGGACAAGACATTACAATCAGGACTATAATCACCTTGCTGGATATGAACTTTGCATTTAATTCAATGGATATATAGTAAATTTTACTTCAGAGCTGAAGAACATTATATTAGAAAAAGATCAGTTTAATGGTGATGAAGAGAATGATTTTAAGGCACTAGAAAGGCAATGCTTTTCAAGCAGAGGTGGAATAGATGGCTACTTTTACACAGACTGAATCTCTTGAGTGAGTAGTTTTCAGAATTCTCAGGGCCAGATTGACCAATAGGCTCAACATGCCTGTGCCTCGTGCCCCAGCTCCAGGATCACATGATCCTGGAATCCACAAGGAGCGGGTTCTTTGCACAAATGATATTTCATTCATAGACCAGACACCTTTTCCAGCCTGGGCTCAGCTCTTCTCCCCCGCTCAGTCTTCGTTTCTTAGATGTTTCCAGCAGTTATACTGGGTAGGAATTCAGTGAAGAATGAACACTGATTATATCCCTCTCCTTCCTTAAATAGGTTTTACATATGGCGGGAACCCTTTGTTTTCCAGGGTGGATCCCGCCTCCCCAGTGGAAAAATGCTGGTATGCTATCATGGAGTCCAGTACCAGGTGATATGATCACATGACCCTGCAGTGTCAAAGCAGCCATGAGTCAAAGGCCATTTGTAGCATCCCAGGAAGGTAGGAGATTAGCCTCTTCAAAGACCTATTGTTCTCCCTAATGGTCCACTTACTTGTCCCCCACTAGCCAGTCAGACTGATTTCATACTGTCTGGTGGGCATTCCCCAGGTGCAAACACTTTTGTAGTACAGAGGTATAGTCAATATTCCTAACTTTAGATACAAAAATGATATATTCATACACATAGGATAATCATATTAATCAAATCATAACATTTCCAATGATATCTCACATGCCTTATCTTTCACAAAACATATCATAGTTATGTTATAATCATATTATAACAATATTTCAATGAAGAATATGGGGGTGTCACACCCGGCCCCACCCCAGAGATCGCATCCCCCAGCCAGAGCCCTCACCATCTGCACCCCAACCCTCTGCCCCATCCCAGTGAAAATGAATGAGGGTGGGGGACAGCGAGCGATGGAGGGAGGGGGGATGGAGCGAGCAGGGATGGGGCCTCAGGGTAGGGCTGGGGTCTCAGGGAACAGGGTGGGGGAAGGGGCATGGCAGGGGTGTTCGGTTTTGTGTGATTAGAAGTGCGTAATTGGAGCAGAAGGGTAGGGGGATGGAAACCAGGATGGGGAAGGGGGTGGATGAGAACAGAGGGGACAGAACAGTCTATAACAAATAGAGGACATTCCCTTCCAAAACCTGGATTTGAATCCAGGAGTTCTGAGTCTCTACATAGCTCTGTATCAGCAAATAGCTGTGAAACCCACTGGCAAAGTGTGTGTCTTAGCCTTCTTTGTTTGGGCCACACAGAGGATAACAGCCTACTATTGCCATCATTTACTCTATTAGTTTAGTAGGGGTCTGTGTGGTGGATTTAAAGGTCCAAACCCTGCTGATGACCCAAGCTGGGAGTTTGTAGGTTCTATATGATGTAATTTAAATCAAACACTTAGAAGTTAGGAAATGCCAGAACTAAAGTTGCCCATGTAACATTAATTTGGCCCCCTTGTGCATATGCATTTCCTAACTTTTGAGTGGTTGACTTTGGAATCTTAATGTTCTTTTATTATTGATTTTTGGAAGTAAAATAAATGTAGTGAAGGTCCCACCTTTGAATGTGCATTCCTCCTTCAAGTCAATAATTTTGTTAGCATTGATTTTGTTAGATTTCTTGTTGTGGTGTTATTGCTTTGTGTAGTTTGGTTTTGTTCTTTGGGTGGGAAATCCACTGCTGAAATTGGAAAAACAACCCCATCTAAAAGGGCTTAGTTAATAATAGGGTTATGAAATTTCTTTGTGGGAGAGAGATAATTACATGTGGATAATTCATAGTTGTATGCTCTGTCGGTTGTTCAGAGTCCTTTATAAGGCAGGACAGGCATTTCCACATTGCTTTATCATTTACTTCAACTTTTAATTTGAAGAACACTTTCAGAGGTGAGCGGGCATATAACTCAGTCTCTTTGCCCATTCAGATATCTGGCCTCCTTACTGAGACTGCCAACAAGGAGACAATTCCACATTTTTTCTGCTCTGGCCCTCTTCCCAATATAAACCACCAAATCATTTCACAAAGGTCAACAAACAGCCATCTTATAGCAATATTTCCCATTGATTAGTACTGACTAATTCAAACTGAAGAAGTAGAGGTGAATCATCCATGTTCCATTACAAAGACACTTACAAGCACACACAATAATAAGACGTATTTTTTAATTACTCTCTGTTTGTTGAATTGAAGATCATATTTACCTAAGCTACTTTCCAGAATAATTTAAAACAGGACTGGTCAAAACACTGTTCAACACAGTCAGACGAGAACCCTACTTTGGCTGGGGGAGGGAGTAAATAAAATAATAGTTCTCTTTCATCTCTAACTTCATCTACTGTAACCTTCAGAGGCCACTTATTGAGAATGATTGTAAGTTGGGTAGATCTGATGTTTTGAACATTATGATTCAATGTGAATGCATAGACAATTCAATTGTATGGCAGATTATCTTCATGTATTTTCATGAACAGCTTTTTTTGAACAAATACAAAATATTGTTCAGAAGCAAAAGACAGATCTTAGCTAATACTCAGTCCTTTTCTTATTTATGCACATATATTATTGTTAAATAATGTATGCTATTTGAAAATGGAAAGTTATTCTTATGACTGTTGATACTAGTATTGATGTTTCTACTAACATGTAAATTTCCAAAATATATGTATTATCTTTCACCTCTGTGCTTTGCCTGTACAGCAAGATTAGTTATAATAATGCAGTATTTCACTGTATAAAATAACAGTAAAAGATCTTACTGCACCCACTATTTTTTGAAGCCTCTACCTCTGTCCTTTTTGTGGCACATTTTAAAAAACTAATTCCCAGAGCAACGTTCAGCAGCACAGACTTCACTTAACAAAAGAGCTCTACAAATACAGGTTCAATTACAAAGTCTGTGGTTCAGTGACACAGGTCACTTTGAGCCCAACAATACATGTTATTTCCTTCCCCTGGGGGGGCAGCAGAATATTGCTGTTTACGGGAGTTCATTACAGCTGTATTTGCTATTCACTGGGAGACTTATTAGAAATTGCCCAGTGTCCTGTAAGATAAATAAGCTGTGGTGACACTGGGTGCCAGTAGCACTACTATTTAAAGTGTATGATGGGTATCCGTGGGATGGGCTGAAATGTGATGTTTCTCTCTTGATGACTTCTGTGAATATTGAAGCATTAAATGAGGGCAATCTCTACATAGTACTTTACTCTTTTGTGTAAAAGAAGAAATTTGCCCCTGTGAAGAGTGCCATCCCAAGGCCTATGTACTTCTTAAGTTCCACTCCTGCTCTGTTGGGACTGCACATTGTGGTGAATGCAGTGCTTCGTTGGCAGTCCTGCCTTGTTTCACACTGAAATTCCTTCTGGAACATTTAAAATGCTGTGCAAAGGGGGCCATGAGCAAACTGACTGTTCAGAGAGGTCTCTGCATCCCTCTTTGTGCCACACAGTTTGTCTCTGTACTGGCTCTGAATAGACTTGGGCCTCTGTGGGCAGGCCAAATGCAGGTGCCCACAACCCAACATTACACATATGCAAGGGCCCCAACCCTGCCAGATGATGGGGCACAAAGGGACAATGGTTCCTATTCCAGTTGATTACTTTTTGTGATGGAAACAGTGGATTTCATTCTCACAGAACAGGAACAACATAGCCAGTGGCAGTACAACTTTTCCACATTGCCCTGCCAATATACTTCAACCCTGAGCTGACCTGGAGAAATCATCTTTAAAGTAAGAGGTTTTTAAGATGAAGTTCTTATTCCAGTATTACCAGCGCCAAGTGTTCAAAAATCAGGAGACAGTCCAAAAAATATGATGAGATTGTCTTAAAAATCATGAGATTTTTTTAAAAACGAATAAATTTGGGTTTTTTTTTTCATTGCCTTCTGGTTTCTGAGCCTTTAGGTGCTCATTTTCAGTTCATTTTTTCAAGTTTTTCTCTGCAATCATGAAAAATAATTAAAAAACAAAAGTTAGACTTTAGATAACATGACTCCAAAAGTAAGTAATGCCCCAAATACTGCAAGATATACAATGAAATTGTAAGAAAATATCTTGGCCTCTTCCTCACTTGTCCTGCTGCTCTTTGCTAAGATTGCAGAATAAAGCCAGCTGCAATGACAGATATTTTTCATGTAGATAACTGACGACTAGGAAATTGACTGTAGCTACTAGCATATTTTGTATGGTCTTCCAAATATGGTAACAATCACTAGTTTGTACCAATCCAAGCTAGCTTCAAAATGGCAATTTAGACGTGAAAGACTCCAGATCCCATTACCAGGTGCCTGGTTTACCCCACCCAGGGACAGCTCCAGGCCCCAGCACGCCAAGTGCATGCTTGGGGCGGCAAGCCGCGGGGAGCGCTCTGCCGGCACCACGAGGGCGGCAGGCAGGCTGCCCTCAGCGGCTTGCCTGCGGAGGGTCCGCTGGTCCCACGGCTTTGGTGGACCTCCCGCAGGCACGAAGCCGCAGGACCAGCGGACCCTCCGCAGGCAAATCACTGAAGGCAGCCTGCCTGCCGTGGTTGGGGTGGCAAAATGGCTAGAGCCGCCCCTGACCCCATTTGCCATTTCATATGTCTTTTGAAAAGACCCGAGACAATGTAAGACATGCAAAAAGGCAGCTTACTAAATTGGACCTTTCAAAAACCATTTTAGATTAGTTAAACATGGGTGGGATGAGGTTTAACAAAGTGATAGAATGTACTTAATTGAAAAGCATTGGAAGGTAAGTGTGAATGTCCAGCAAGGGCAGCAGGTATATATGGATATACATTAAATAAGGTACCCTGTCATGGAGAAGGACAGTCTACAGCTGTAGAATATATGATGGAAAAGAGGGCTGGGAGAAGGTTAAAAGGCTCTGTGTTCTAAATTACTTTGTAACAGAAATGTCTTGGTGATTTATGAGAGATTTAGAACTTATATGACTTCTGGGAAATGTTTTTTTTTATGGGAAACTACTTAGAATGCAGTGAAAAACATGTTTCTCTAACTAAATATATTATGCACCTCAAGGTGCTATACAGCAAAATAAACAATAATAAAGATATGTCAGACTAAAAGTCTCATTTCAGCTGGACACATCCCCAGGCGAAAGCTTCCTTTGTACTGCAATTTGGATTTGAAAGGCAGCTGTATTGTTTTCTTTTTCTTGGAGTAAGGCCCTCAAACCTGCAAGGGACAGATGGACTATCTGGCTAAGCTACTCTCTGTTGAAAGCAATAGGTACCACATAGGTACAACAACCTGCCCACACGCAATCAACTGCAGGATTGGGGTCTTAATTTGTAACAGGGCAGGGACCAGAATGGAGGAGAAATGTGCAAGGTACACTTCACAGTCACCACCTCTGTTCCTTGCAATCATCCCACTCTGCTCATTAAAGTGCATTTCTGCTCTGAAGAGCAATTACGTACTATATTGCACCTTCACACTCAACAGAACTTGTCACTGTGTGTATTCAGAGTCATAGCTGCTGGCTTTAGTGACAAAAATAAGTTTTTGCTGATTTTCATTTCTGCTAGCCCTGAAGAGCCAATCCAACTCAAGGAGAATTAGCTGGATTCTATACTTTTTGAGCATCATCAACCGAATTATTTACTGAATTATAGCAACTTACACATGTGCAAACCCCTTGACAATAGAGGGTTCACAGTTGACTCTGAGAGACTCATCTGGGGTTGCAGAACCTTTATCACTGGTGATAAGCTGCAAAAACCTTGATTCACAGAGACCTGGTAGAGTCCACAAGGTTGGCAACTGGAAACAAACATCTTTTTACTTGTAAACAGGACACATCTGATATGGAAACCACTGAGCGACAGTAAAGATGAATGCTACATGCCATTTTTACAGAGTCACTTTACAGCATATTAGGACACTCTAAGGTAATATCCTCGTCTCCAATCTGCATGGCAGCTTTTGATTCCAATAATCTGCTCTTCTATTTGTATCAGTGGGAGTGCTCAGCATCTAAAGAAGAGCATTCGAACTGAGATTTGCCTTGCAGGTCTGAGATGAGAATTCTTCCCCAAGTCTGAATAAACATCAAGTTCAAGAGGTGCAGGTTTTACTAGTTCAGACTATAAAAAAAAATATTAGGTGCTGCAATGTCAAAAGGAGTCCACTCTTGTCAACCATTTGGTTATCTTCTTAAAGCACCGAAATCAATCCCTGAAATAAAGTAAAAGTATCTGTATTGATCTGGTAATGGCCTAATTTTTGAAAGTCAGTGAGGTTATAATGGTATTTTAATAAAATCCGGCAAATGCTGCATTTTGTTGTGAGTTGACATGCAGGCAGTGAGAGGATGATGTGATTGCTCCCATCAATCTCAGGACTAGCGAGTAAACAGTGATAGGAATCTTCCCCAGGGTACAACTGGAAAATAACAAGATCATTCAAAAATACAAATTACTAGTCAATTAAATGTGACAGTCTTGATAGTGGGAAGATCTTGTGGTTATCTTTGGAGCTGAGAGGAAAAAGATGCAAGGCTGTGCATTTTTCAATGAAAGCATACTGAAATGGTGCATTTCCTTTTCTGATAGTTATTTTTCAAGGAAAATTTCACACAAGCCAAGAAAAAGATGGCAGAACAGCAAATACTTCTTGTTCTAACCTGTCTTAACTTACTTGCTGTAGCTCTCTTGAGAGCGCTTGTAGAATCATAGAAATTAAATATAGAAAAAAAAAAACCAACTAGATCACCCAGCCTCTCACCATGTTGATGCAAGCTGTTTCTGACTGTACATTATATTGGATTAGGGCCAGACTGAGTGCCACTATTGCTCACCCACGCAGGGATTAGCATGAAGCCATCCCCCATCATCCTCTTTGTGTAACTGCTCTAAGCAGCACACAATGGCAGCACCTGCACTCTTTTTGGCCTGGTCTACACTAGGGTGGGGGGTCGAACTAAGGCGTAGCTGAAGTCGAACTACCTTAGTTCGAACGTCTTACCTGTCCAGACGCCGCGGGATCGACGTCCACGGCTCCCCCGTCGACTCCACCACCGCCGTTCGCGGTGGTGGAGTTCCGGAGTCGATGGGAGCGCGTTCGGAGTTCGAACTATCGCGTCTAGATTAGACGCGATAGTTCGAACTCCGAGAAGTCGAACGCTATGCGTCGACCCGGCAGGTAAGTATAGACCTACCCTTTGATATGAGGAGCACTGGGACTACTTGCTTCTCCTCACTACCAGGGTGCAAGGTGGCTGACAGAAGGCTATGACCCTGTCTCCACTCTACAGCAGTCTGAAGAGAGGGCAAGGTGTTCCAGTTGGGAGCATTCTGTGTCAGCTTCTCGGCTAGTGCAACGTCTGCCCTCTCCATGCTCTGGGAGCAATACCAGGAAAGAGACTGCTTGTGGCATAATCTCTCTGGTGCTCCTCCTGGAGCAGTGTGACTGGACACCCCCTGCTCAGGGCTTGTGGGGTATGTGTCACAAGCTAGACACTGTGCAGGCTAGTTTTTAAAGGCTGTTGGTGTGCTGACACCACTACCTATCTTACTGCCTCATTGTCACTTGTACTCTCCTCTGCCTGGGCTCCAGCCTGAGTGGGAATGGCTACACTGCTATATTTAGCCCCATAGCATGAGCCTGAATCACCTGACGCGGGCTCTGAGATTCCCTGCCCCAGATTGGGTTTTCTTGCCATGTAGAGGTACTCTAAGTGCGTCTTTCAGTGTCATAGTGCCTTTTAGGCACCTACAAAATCACAAGAATAATACAATGAATGGGGCGAGAACTGCCTAAATTAGCCAATGTCAACAAGAAGAACCCTCCTACCCTCTTATAGAGTTAAGGGGCCTAAGTCCAGGTTACAGAGAGACACCTATCTCTGCTTACAATCCACAAATGGGAACCCAGGGCCGCCCAGAGTGGGGGGCAAGTGGGGCAATTTGCCCCGGGCCCTGCAGGGGCCCCGCGAGCCGCTCCGGGTTTTCAGTGTCACTTCGGCGGCGGGTCTTTCACTCGCTCCAGGTCTTTGGTGGAGGGTCCTTCAGTGCAGCGGAATACTCGGAGTGACTGAAGGACCCACCACTGAAGTGCTGCCAAAGCCTCGGAGCGCTGCCCTGTGAGTACAAGCACCATCGCAAGTGGCGGGAAAAAAAAAAAAAGCCATGATCGACGGCAGCTCTACTGCCACCGCTTCATTCTTTGGCGGCAATTCGGTGGTGGGTCCTTCCCTCTGAGAGGGACCCGCCGCCTAATTGCCGCCGAAGACCCGGCCTTGCCCCAGGCCCCCTGAATCCTCTGGGCAGCCCTGTGGGAACCCCTCTCCTGGAGTCAGGTTGCTTAGGCACCTAAGTTGTTTCTTGCAAGAATGAATTGGGTGCCTGCCTCACTACATGCCAAATGGTTGGAGGAGGAGAAGGCAGTGTCCCTCACCTTGTAACTTTTAGCCCAGTGGTTAGTGCACTAAGCTGGGATGTGGGATACCCAGGTTCAATTCTCCCCTCAGATGCAGTGGGAAAGGAGGGAAAAAGGATTTAAACAGGCGTCTCCCTCAGCTTTCAGGTGTGTGCTCTAACCATGATGGGATATTCTGAGGTGGGGCTCCCTCACTCTCTCCTGTTGAAGCTGTTCCACTTTGAATAAATACTTGAAGAGTCAATGGGTGAGAAAGCACGAGAGAGACTTTCTAGCCTGGTGTTTGAACACCCACTGGGGAGGTGGGGCGGCTGCTTTAGTGGGTGTTCCTGGGTTCAATTGCACGTACAGAAATCATGAAACCAAGGGTGCAAAAACATCCTGGAGGGCAAGGAGCCACGTTTCCTCCTTTGCATGAGAAACGCACAGTTCCATAGCCTAGGCCCTATGTCCCTGTGGCTGTGCTCCTGGCCATGTTGCTGCACAATGATGTCAATCACATGCTGCTACCAGATGCCCAAAGGGCAAAATCTGCCAGAAGGAGCCCTGGGATGATGCCCTCACATATCCCAGTCTCCAGAAAGTAGAGACACTGAAAGAGTGCTGGACTCATGGTGGGCCCTCTCCCCACTCTGAGCATCCAGGTTCAGATGGTGAGCAAAGCTGCCTTCCCCACTGCATCCTGGATGGGGTTTCTCTCGCCATAGTGAGAAACACAGGCTCCTTGAGAACTCTTACCCTGAAAACGTAGGTGCCTATACAGTTAGGTGCCTACAGGGTTAGATGGCAGCCAATGGGAGTTTTGTGAATGGTGCCTAAAATTGGACTATGTCTGGGGTTTTGGTACCCAAGTACCTTTGTGGATCTGGACCTAAGCTCTTTGGGGCAGCACTTTTGTAGGTGGCATTGCAAGGTATTTACGTGCCAGATATGCTAAACATTCAAATGCCCCTTTATGCTTCGGCCACCATTCCAGAGGACATGCTTCCATGCTGATGATGCTCATTAAAAAAATAATGCATTAATTAAATTTGTCACTGAACTCTTTGGGGGAGAATTGTATGTCTCCTGCTCTGTTTTACTCACATTCTACCATATATTTCATGTTAGAGCAGTCTCGGATGATGATCCAACACATTGTTCATTTTAAGAACACTTTCACTGCAGATTTGTCAAAATGCAAAGAAGGTACCAATGTGAGATTTCTAAAGATAGCTACAGCACGTGACCCAAGGTATAAGTGTTAGGTAAAAAGCAAGTCCTTACTCACCTCTCCAGCACCCGAGTTTGTGCGGAGTTGGTATGGGGCTCACAATCTGTCAGAGACCAGACAACACTTCGTTGATCAACGGGCTCACACTATCCTTAGCTTAAAGGCTTCGGAGTAAGTGTGGCAAGTTTATTAGGGTTGAGCATCAATATTTATACACAGAAGTAAACAAAGTGATTAACAGATCATAATGGTCATGCATAATCAATCAAGATTCTACAGGATAAAACAGGTTAAAATGTAAATTTAAAAAGACAAAAGGGGAGATGGCTACTTAAGGGGAAGGGGGTGTCATGAGTAGTTCGCAGGTCAGAGCTTTGATTAAAAGTTTCAGACAGAGACATTAAATCTGGGTTAAGTTTAAGTTCATCAAAAGTTCAGACTCAACATAAGCATCTGAAGTGCCTTCCAAAATCTGAGAAGGACAAGGTGTGGAGCATGCTTTCAGAAGTCTTAAAAGAGCAACACTCAGATGCAGAAACTACAGAACCTGAGCCACCAAAAAAGAAAATCAACCTTCTGGTGGCATCTGACTTAGATAATGAAAATGAACATGTGTTGGTCTGCATTGCTTGCATTGTTATCAAACAGAACCCGCCATCAGCATGGACGCATGTCCGCTGGAATGGTGGTTGAAGCATGAAGGGACATATGAATCTTTAGAGCATCTGGCACATAAATATCTTGCAATGCCGGCTACAACAGTGCCATGAGAACGTCTGTTCTCACTTTCAGGTGTAATCGTAAACAAGAAGAGGGCAGCATCATCTCCCGCAAATGTAAATAAACTTGTTTGAGTAATTGGTTGAACAAGAAGTAGGACTGAGTGAACTTGCAGGTGCTAAAATTTTACATTGTTTTATTTTTGAATGCAGTTTTTTTTGTACATAGTTCTACATTTGTAAGTTAAACTTTCCCGATAAAGAGATTGCACTACAGTAATTGTATTAGGTGAATTGAAAAATACTATTTCTTTTATCATTTTTACAGTGCAAATATTTGAAATCAAATTGTATATTTTTGATTACAGTTACAAAACAGAATACACTATATATGAAAATGTAGAAAAACATCCAAAATATTTAATAAATTTCAATTGGTATTCTATTGTTTAATAGTGTGATTAAAACTGTGGTTAATCACAATTAATTTTTTTAGCTAATCGCATGAGTTAACTGCGATTAATTGATAAGCAGGAAATTGATAAGCCCTACTTATTATTATATCAATATAGTCCCTTCAGCGTTTCATCTAGTTTAGTTTTGACCATGTAGTTTTGGTTCATCACAAGCCTTTTTTCACAGGTCATTCTGATGCCTCATTGAATTGACTGTTTGATTTCCCCCACATTCCCCGAAGTTCAACTTAAATATTCCTTTTCCGAAGGCCAAGAATCATTGTTGTCACTTATGGACACAGAGACGATCCCTGCTCTTTCTTATGCTGTTACCTTTCCATTAATTTATAGACAACTACCATGTGTCTCCTTTGTTGTCTTTTCTCTCATTAACTTAATACAGGGCATTAATATTCTAAATTATTAAAACTGAAAGAATTTTAAAATATTTAATTAAAAAAAATAAACTGTATTACTTCACATCTGAATAAACCAGTTCTAACTTCCAAAATGAAAGTTGCAGTCAGAAAAATAGAAATTCCTTAATAGTCATGTAAAGTAACAGAAAATGAAAAATCAACAAAATATCCACATAAGGCTTTGTATTAAAAAAATCTTCAGGTGACTGGAAGAAGAGTGAAATAGATGTAAATAATTTTAGTTAGTGTGTATGTGTGTGTGTAATGCTGGTTTCAACATTAGCGCTTCTCTGAATACATATAAGCTATGTTTGATGTGAAAGTTCTGGACTGTATTGTGGTCATATTTTAGAAGAGGCCTGCGTCTTCAAAACCAGTTATCAGAGTGAAGATGGCAGAAGTGGGTGTCTCTGAGTATCCTTCTTTTTTGTAGGCAGGAAAGCCTGTATTTTGGGAGCCTGTCACTAATGCATGGGTAGAGAGAAGAGTTTGGGTTCAGAGTTTAGCTTGCTGAATTCTGAGTGCAACAGAAGAATCCCAACCAAAACTCAAACTTCCTGTATTTGCTCACCCCTAACAAAATATTACTTGACAGTGTCCTTTTAAATAAAACGCTGAGATGAGAGCAGAATCTGGAAGTGCCTCTTTGCGGTTCAGTGCATAAAGCTGTACTTATATAAACTCTTCTCTACTGAGCGCACTAGAACTTAACTCTGGGCAACTTCTAAAGGAAGACACATGTCGTTTCTTGTATTGAGGTAATACAATTAAGACACACCCAGGAGATATAGCAAGTATTGTGAATCTGAAATATTAAAACTGAATCCAGTGCTTTACTCTGAAAATACCTTTGTTTTTATGCATAGAGAAGAAAAAATAGCTCTGCTTGGGGCCTGTACTCTTCTATTTAGACAGATGTACATTATAAAGAGTAAGTGGCATTATTATAAACTAAAAAGGTGGCAATTCTTAAAAGTGTAGCAAATTGTCTAATATAGTGGTACAAGTTTTATAGCAAAAAAGAAGGCCTGATTTTAAGGAATGCTGGGCACCCACAAGTCCAGCTGAAGGTATTGGGTATTCACTGCCTCTAGAAGTCAGCCCCTAAGCGTTAATACTTTGCTTTTTACAGATATATCATGTCTATTTATCACTGTATTTCTAAAGTGCCCAATCATTGTGGTGTCTCCCAGGGTACTTAACAAAATCAGATAAACCATAGCAACTGAATAATAATGTGGTTTGAAAGGAGAAGCCATTAACAAAAATAAATGCATTTTCTTCACCAGCTACACGAGTTAAAATTCATACCAGGTTTTAGCAGTTTGAATACTTCAAGAAAGAATTTTCAAAGAGAATATGTAATGACTAAGTAATTATACATTTCCTTTTCCTCCTAGAAGATTAAATGAAAACTACAGAATAATGGAACATAGGTATTTCCACATCCGATCAGACCAATTATGTCCAGTATTCTGTTTCTGGTAGTGGACAGTTCCAGATATTTCAGACTAAGATGTAGAATCCCCAAATAGAAAACGATTAAAATAATATGCCTATGGGGGACTTTTCTTTCTGATGCCAGGAAGTTAGTGGTGGGTTTCTGTCCTGGGGCATGATGGTTTGTATCTCTGATACATTTGCATACCATCTATTGTAACTGCAGATGTTTGTGTTACTTATATCAATATCTAGTTCTGTAAAATCCTAGTGAGCTATTAGTTTCAATGATATCTTGTGGCTGTGAGCCCCCATCTTATTTATGCATTGTATAGAAAATTATTTTCTTTTATTAATTTTAGATGTGTTGCTTTTCTGTGTCATTGGTTGCCCCCTTGTCCAGTATTTTGAGAGGGTAAATAGTAGTGCCAAACTTCTCACTTCTGATTATTATTTCATATACCCCTTTTATCTGTCTGCTTTTTAACAAAATAATTCTAATCTCTCTTCAAATGGAAGGCTTTCCATGCCTCAGATCTTTTTGATTGTCCTTGTCTGGACACCATAATGAATGTAAGAGCATGCCTATTTAGAGTATCAAGTATCAAAGGGGTAGCCGTGTTAGTCTGGATCTGTAAAAGCAGCAAAGAGTCCTGTGGCACCTTATAGACTAACAGACGTTTTGGAGCATGAGCTTTCGTGGGTGAATGCATCCGATGAAGTGGGGATTCACCCATGAAAGCTCATGCTCCAAAACGTCTGTTAGTCTATAAAGTGCCACAGGACTCTTTGCTATTTAGAGTATATAATAGTACTATCATGGGCCAGACCTCCCACTGGTATACAAATAGCACAGCTCCAGTGACCAATGGAACTACATCAATCTACATCAGCTGAGGATCTTGTCCTACATTTATTTAGTATTGTTCTTTATCCTTTTCTTAGCACATTCTAACATCTTGTTTGCTTTGCTCTTCTACCTTCAGCTGAAATCGTCATTGAGTTGACCATAGTGATGACCAGATCTCTTTCTTAATTGGTTACAGTTGATTTAGAATCCATCAATGTACAGAAGTAATTCAGATTAATTCTTTGGCCTTGCTTTTCCAGCAGTTAAGTTTACAAATACTGTCCATGTACATTGAATTTTGTCTGCCATCCTATTGCCAACATTGTTCTTTCCTTCTGGAGTTCTTCACAATTTTTTGTTGCAATGAATATCTTAGGGCTTGGCTACACTTACACAAAGCAGCGGCTGGTGGAGGCTTCAGCGCTGCAACAAGCACACACACACCACTTGGGGCCTGGCAGCGCTGCAAACAACTCCTGGGGCTGCGCTGAAAAAAACATCCATCCCAGGGTGGTATAAGGAGTGGCGTGAGTGGATCTCGCTCTCAGCAGCAGGACACCTCACTCACGCTCCTCCTGTCCTCCAATAAGGAGCTATCAGAATATCCATCCCTGCCACTGCTCATCATGCTCATCAGTTTGCACTCTACTGCTCTTGCCTCAGCCCTAAAAATGCTTGAATTCCCTTGGAATTTCAAATCTCTTCCTGTGTTTGCTGCAGCCAGGTGTGGTCATCAGAGTTTGACCATGCAGGTGACCACGCGTGGCAAATGAGCATCCCAGCATGGCAATGGGGAGCTGTTGGAGTGCTCATCAGTGTTGGGGAGAGGAAGAGGTGCAGGCGCGCCGCGCTCGGCCGTGTTAGTGCTATCATATCTTTGCATCATATCTTGCCCTTGATGGGGGGGCTGCGGCATGAGGGGGAACTGCAATGGGAGGTGCCAGGCTGCGGAGTGGTGCCTGTTAGCCCCAAGAGGAGCGCCCCGATCCGGAGGAGCCCACGACGACCTGAGATTTTTGGGAGGAGATGGAGGATATTTGGGGTGACCTTGGGGGCCACCCCCAGATACTGACAGGGAGGACGGGAGGCAGGAGGCGAGGCGGAGGACGGGGCGGCGCGAGGGGAGGCGAGGGAGAGGGGGAGGGCGAAGGCGGAAGGATGAGGAAGGGGAGAAAGAACACAGTGAAGCTACCAGCATGCCAGGACCAGCGGAAGAGCAGCCAGGCCAGGAGCCCAAAGCAGCAGCCAGAGAAAGCAGAAGGGGTAGCAGGCCAGCGCTTTTTTTTTCTGGGGCTTTTCTGTTTCTGGGAAAAGGGTATGGATTTGCTGGGGCTGGGGGTTATGGCTGCAAGAATGTTGATGTGTGGTGGTGCGTCGCGTATGTGGGGCAATATGCCTGTTCAGTTATCTTCAGCCAAAGCGTGGGCAATATGCCTACGCGCAAGTTTTGCCAAAGAGCCAGGAGAGGCCAGGTCCCAGTTTGTCCCAGTCACCACGCTGCGTCGCCGCTGCCACTGTTCCGCGAGTGGGGTACTGGTGGGCTGAACACGTAGAGGTTCTGGACACAGGCCGGGGTGAGGCGTCCCTGTCATTGCTGTGTGCCCTCGCTGTCCCCCCTAGTGGATTGCAGGCAGGGTGATGGTGAAAGGATTAGAGAAACTGAAAAATGTTGGGATGTGGAAAGAGTGAAAGATAGTATAGTGAAGATCTCCCCTCTATCTCTCCACATCACCACCCCTCTCTCACCCCACTTTCCCCTCCCCCCCTTTCTCCTTCCCCCCCTATCCTCTCAAGCCCCAGCCCTCTCTCAATGTCGTGTTATCTATGTTGTTGTGAAAAGCGGTCTGCTCAAGAATGTTAAGTGTTAAAACTGTCAGTGTAACTGTGTGTGAATGATGTGATGTTATGTTAAATTGCTCATGTTTCTGTTGGGAAGACCTTGACTCCTGAGGTGATGCACCCATGGCACTAGAGCTCACAGATCTGAGAGAAAAGAGAAGAGAGAAGAAGAGGACATGAGAGGACAGAGAAGAAGAACTCTGCTGAAGAGAAGAAGCAAGGAAGAAGGAGAGAGGAGAAAAGCTGCCTGAGAGGCCAAGCGGACTCGAGAGGCGCAAGAAAAAGACAGGCAGAAAGAAGAAAAGGCAAAGAAGCCAGAAACAAGAGCCTAGCAGATTTGCTCGCAGCTCTCAGGCAAGCTCAGCTCCAGTCCCGTCCCACCCTCCAGGCCCGCCCCCCTCCCCCTCCCAAAGCTTTTTTTCTTGCCCCACATTCCCCCGCCTACCACCCCTTTTTTCCCAGCAACCTACCCCACCCAGCTGCCCTCACCTGCTGTGCCACACCCCCACCACCCCTCACCACCCCCCCCCCATGCTCTGCACCAACCCCCCACTTTCCCGCAGTATATGCACCCTGAAGTGCAGGAATCAGACCTGTGACTGTACATAACCAGTCAGTAGGAATGTTTTTGTCACCAGTTCACACCAAAACACACTCTTGTTTGTGTCTGTTAGTCTGTCAAGTAGTGTTTTCTTTACAACAAAACAAATCTTTTTTTTATTAAAAAATTTTGTCTAGAATGAAAAAAAAGAAAGAAGTAACAAGTACAGAAAAAGAATGGAATAAACCAAGAAAAACAGTCAGATTAACAATTAAGTAGTGCAATACACTCCCATGCAAGTCAGCAAATCATTTCATCAAATTCAGCCCTCAAATTCTTGGCCTGTGCAATTCCTCCTCTAGGAGCAACTCTCCTGCCTCTCCTCATTGAAATGCTCAGCTCTTCCCTTCCTGCTCTCCATGCCTGCATATTCAGCCTCCAGAATGTGAACTGCTCTCTCATGCTTCCCTTTCTGCTTCGGCTTCCCCCAAAATATTATGGATGCCTCAGGCAATGCCATATAACCCCACAAACATGTGCTTCCCGCGTACCTTCTGCAAGCCAGCGCAATCAGTCATTGGCCCTTTCTAACACTCCATGCTCAACCGTTCCTTCTCAGCCCAAAGCCTGTAGTTCTACCTTCCATGTCTGTAATTGGCGGTGTCCAGGGGGCTCACCAGGCCTGGGTAACTCAGCAGCACCCCCTACTGCACCCTTCCCCTGGCATCCGCTCTTGCCTGCCTGGTGACCTTCCTTCTGGGAAAAATCTCGACCTGCCTGGATTGAACAAGGATCCTGCCATCAAATGATGTGTGCATCTTCCTTCCAGTGTGGCCAATGAATGTCATGTTGCATCATATGCCCTGCCCGACCACAATAGGAATCCCACAAACAGAGCCAGAATCCAGTCACATCTATTGCAGTGCCAGAGTAGCCAAGAATAGGCCCCCCACCATGCCCATCCCCACCCTTACATGGCCCATCAAACCCATTTGTTCATCCACACATCCCTGCAAACCCTTTTAGCAAACCCATCTTTCATTCTAGGCACATGCCCTTGCAACTTGCACCAACTGACATCCAACGATTTCCAATTGCCAGGCCCACTCAAAACAATAGCACCGACCGACCGTGCTTGTCTGGCTTTTCCAGCCCCAGATTGCAAGCGTGGCTCTTTCTCCAGGCAGCAGAAGCCATGAATCTGGTCCCTGAGCCGCAGAGTGGGGCAAGCCCCACACTCATCCCATGAAAGTGATGGCGTCTCATCATCAAGTCCCTGTGCTTCCACTGCTCATCCATTGCTTTCCCCACCACCCAGTGCATCACTCCACGATGCTCGTTTTCCTCAGGTGCAAGCGCTTCAGTCGATGTCACAGGCTCTTTGGTGTCGTGAAGCCCACACTGTCTCTGGAAGGCATGATATCGATATCATCTGCAGACTCGGAGTCACACTGGGTCCAATTGATATAGCTCGACATGCTGGCTGGTTCGGCTCGCCAGTACTCCAGAAAGCACTCACAACAGCGGAAGCGTAGAAGGCTGGCACAAAAGCTGCAAAGACACAGACAGCGGCGCGGGAGTTGATGGCGATGAACAGAGCCGGAAAGAACAGATGCTGGACGCGCGCGATGAACAGGAAGCGCGAACCTTACCACAGTGCCCCCACAAGCGCTGCCTCAGCGCCAACTGCGGCGCTGGCGGGAAGAAGTGTTCCCTGGATAGCTGCCCACAGTGCTGTGCCACTCGCACACCGGCTCCTCAGCCAATAGCGCACACGCTGGCACCAGTAAGCTCTAGTGGCAGCTGCTCCAGCTGCACCCTTAAATAAATTTGTGTTGCCCACAAATGTTGCCATTTCATCCATTTAATACTCTGCCCCTTTTCTGGATCATTTAACAATGCTTGTTCTAATACAGAGCTGTGAAACTGGCAAACCAGCCAACCTGTGTATGACCCATAACAACTTCACAAGAGGCATTACAATTGTATCAGGACAATTCACTTGGATGTGAATATCAAAGAGATGTACTAGACCAGCAATCACTAACCCATTCATTTGTAGGGTAGATGCAAAACGTGTTTGTCTTCATTCCTGTATCCTGTTAAAAGTTTACCAATGTAACCAAGTATCAGAGGGGTAGCCGTGTTAGTCTGGATCTGTAAAAGCAACAAAGAATCCTGTGGCACCTTATAGACTAACAGACGTTTTGCAGCATGAGCTTTCGTGGGTGAATACCCACTTCTTCGGATGCAATGTAACCAAATTAGCTTTTAGATGCTAAATCCTTTTCATGTCTTAATTTGCCTTACATTATGTATGCAACTGTGTTCAGTTAACCTTAAGATCAAAAGATGTGAGACACTGCAGGAAACTAATAACATTATCTACATTGTCTTCAGCTTATCTTTCCCTATTATAATAATGACTGGCTGTTGCCTTATGTAAATGAGTGTAACTAGATTACCTGTGTATCCATAGGAAATGGAATGTTAACTTCAAAGTGGTGGATCAGTGTGTCCTCAACAAAGAAGAATCCTCAGTCACATGTTTGCTCAAAACACTTGACAGCCTGCTTCAGGATAAAAGTGAAACCTTGGGCCTGATCCTGTACCTCTAGTCTGCTGAACTTTAAACAGGGAAAGGTTCAAGCCATAGGACTGGGATCTCCAAGCAGTTACTTGGAAAACCATGGAAAGACTAAGACTCTACATCTGATCTGCATTTGGATGCTAATCTTTTGAGATGACTCCAGAGAGACTTTTGCATGCCAGCAGACTCATCCATCACTGCTACAAATCTGATCTAAGGACCTTGCAAGCATTTGTAATGTATATAATCTTTTAACCATTCAATAACTCTCTTCTTTTATTAATAAATCTTTAGTTAGTTTAATAAGGATTGGCTGACAGTGTGATAGATGGGTAAGATCTGAAGTACCTATTGACCTGGGGGTAAGTGTCTGATTCTTTGAAATCAGTAGAACCTCACATATGGGTTCAATTGGGTTCTTAGTAACCTCTCACTATATTAGACCTGTTTGTCTAGATGGAAGCCCAGGGCTGGGATGCTGAAAGGGGACTGTGTTTGGCTTCTTGTTAACCAGTCTGGTGTTACAGAAGCTTTTTTGTTACTGGTTTGGTGAATCTAATTGTAGAATGAACCACCAGTTTGGGGGAGTGTCTGCCCTGTTTCTTGGAGTCTGCTTTGAGCATGGCATTCTCAGTGTGGTCCATCCCAGGCACCAGAATTACAAGAGCTTTGGGGCTCTTCTGCTTGTAACCTCTTTTCATACTGAAAATTCACTATATATTCCTACCTCTTTGTTTATTACCTTTCAGCCTGTTTTTAATTTGCTACAGAACTTTACCTCTCTCTTCTTATCCAGTGTTAACTCCAGATGTGACTGAGGAAATGCTTGAGACATTCTGATAAGGAGCATTATTATCTTATTCTTGATAAGAAAAAAATACATCAAAATGAAACTGGACCAAAATTATATTTAATATATTTTAAAATAAATAAAAAAAGTGCAAACCTGAAATACTGACATTTAGTAAAAAATAATTATAACCATCCATAACGATCACTGTTCTTTTTCTATTGCAGAATTTTGAGTAAGACATAGAAGATTTAATTGACCAGAGAACACCTACTTTGTGTCATGGGATAAGAGTTAGCGAAGTAGTCTTTAGTTACTGGAGCTTATATAATAAAATGATTAGTAAGAGAACTTGTCTATCAAAGATGGTAAATATCACATTGATTTTCACAAAAAGAAACAGCTTTTTCTAATGGCCCCTACCCTTAGAGGGGAGTTAATCTGCATATAGAATACATGCCAAAAATTGTGTCACTAATAATCTCAACAATCTGCTAAAAAATAGAGCAAGCCATTCATTTGGAAGAGCTTCATAAGGTCATACAATCCTCACAGGCTAATTAAGTACAGGGTCCTGACTGGGGCTTTAGTCAGTAGTGTAAACTTTGCACAGTGTACCCCTTTTATAACATATTTTAAGTGAGGTCTTTTACATACTCTAACAATTGTTCTCAAGCTTTCCAGACTACTGTACCCCTTTCAGGAGTCGGCTTTGTCTTGCATACCCCAAGTTTCACCTCACTTAAAAACTACTTGCTTACAAAACCAGACATAACAATACAAAAGTGATACAGTACACTGAAAAATTGCTTACTTTCTCATTTTGTCTGTATGAAATTTTAGTTTGTACTGACTTTGCTAGTGCTTTTTATGTAGCCCCTTGTAAAACTAGGCAAATATCTAGATGAGTTGATGTACCCCCTGGAAAACCTCTGTGTATCCCCAGGGGTACCTGTATCCCTGGTTAAGAACCACTGCTCTATCACACTTGAAAAAAGAGATTATTTATATAAATGCCTCTGTGTGTGTGTGTGTGTGTGTGTGTGTGAGAGAGAGAGAGAGAGAATTCTATGAAACTACTCACAGAATAAGCTACTAAGCAGGAGTAGGCTCTAGCCCTCAGGTATTACATTTATCTGATTTCTTACACATTACTATCAAAGACTTCTATTACTTTCCCTCTTCCCTCTTCATTAGCCTCAAGCCATCTCCAGGTCATCCTGCATGCACACGCACTCTCTCTCTCTCTCTCTTTCTCTCTCTCTTATTTGGAGACAACGTGTACAAGTCCAGCTATTTCTTCCAACTCTAACTGTCTAAGCAATGCAAATACATGACCACAGTCACATGTTGACTGTCACTAACATGACCCTAAGCATAAATGCATGACTTTGTGGTTACTATTTTGAAACATGGGATAAGTAGCTCACTGCCAATGAGCCTCCCTCAACTGGATATTCTCTAGTTCACAGTACATACAATGTAAATGTTCTGTGATTACCTGAGTAACCTATTACAGATGTCCTTATCCTACAAAAGAATCACTCATCGGATAAAGAAAAAGCATCAAAATGTCGCATTCCAGGATACCCCTTAGTGACGAGTCAATACCACTCAAAACATGGACTGGTAACATTCATGAGACAAGACCTCTGGAACATGTGCTCCATCGGGCTCAAACTTTTCAATGGCATATGCCTTCACAATGTTCTGCCCTCATACAATTTTTCTCCTTGTAGCAAACTTGTCCTGTTTCAATCAGTCATACATTGGATGCAGTTGCAAGAACACACATCCAGGATAGCAGTGGTTTTCCAAAGCCTGTGGGAATTGGACATCAGCAAAAAACTATAGGTCAATAAAAAAACCTATGGGTACTGTAGTTGTGCTGCTCCTGGGTGAAGGTCTTCACAGATCCCATGGGAGCTGTTTCTTTCATGACCACCATTCCATAGGGTAATCTGCCAAACTAACCTGCTCAAACTTGGCTTTTGAGTTGTGGTTTTCCCCAGTCCAGGGGCAATTGGTGCTTCACTTCTCTATATCTTCCCTAGGCACTGAAGTGCGGAGTGAAAGACAGAGGACTGATGTTTGTGAATGGACACCAGCAGGTGAATCTGAATCTCCTGAAACCCACTCTCCTCATTCATGGCTTGTACACGTGTGTCCTTTCCACACTAAAGCTTTCCATCCACAGAATCACTGAGGCCAAAGCCTCACAAACTGAAGGTGTACCCCAACAAGTGTGTACTCTTTTTTTCTAAAACAATATTTTGTGCCTAAGATATTTATCTGTTTATATTTATAAAAAAACATTTATTGGTGCCCATGCCTATGTCCTGGGCATCCATCCATCAATTAAAATACGCTTTAAGAAAGTCAGCTTTTCCCATCTTAATACACATGTATACATCCACCAGCTAATATGAGGAAAACTCAACCCAAATCCCTTCATCTGTTAGCTCTAACATAAAGCTAGGGAGAAAAGATTGGCTAAACAGCATGGCCAGAAAGTTAACAAAGCCCAGCTCTGTTGAACCAAAAAGGGGGAGCAAATTCCAAAGTTGAAGACCCACTCACAGAGAATACCCTGCCAGCAGCTCCTTCTTATGCACAGCAAAGCAGCTGCAGCTTGAACTGATATCAACTGCACCAGTATGGTCTGGGGAAAGAGTTGATCCTTCAGGTGAACAGGTCTCAAACCTGGAAACTTATTGGAATTCAATGCAGATAATGGAACACTGTTGTAATTTGTACTTGGTGTGAAACTGCTCAGTAAGCAAGCAGCCACATTCTGCACAAATTTCAGTTTCCTAATGATCTCAAGGTACAGCCCCATGTAGATATCATTACACCTAATTTCAGGGTGAGAGAAGCATGGATAACTGTGGCAAAATCTGCATCATCATAAAGAACAGGCCACACTCCTCTCACTAGGCACAGATGAAGAATTTGCACCAGTTCCTTTCTACCAGCCTATAGATAGCTCATTTGTAACTGACGTGTGTTAAAGGGGATTTATGGGTATCCACCGAGTATTAGGGTCTACATGGGTCTAGTAGCTTAATCAGCTACAGTGCCTTTGAGCTTTGGATATAATAAACTATTAGGTGTCCAAAACTGTTCAGTGTACCATGACATGTGATGACTTTAAAAATGTGTGTGTGTGTCTTTTACTACTGCATTGAATAGTAACAATCAGCATGAACACCGTGAGCGACATCAGTCCAATTCCTGTTTGTCTAGTGGAAACCTTATTGTTATACCAGCTAGATGCAAGAGCATGCAGTGAGTGTTTGCACTTTACCTGCTGTGTATGAGAATTTTAATAACTTTGTGAGCCAGTATCATTCTGTTTTCTTACTCAGACCTACTCTTTCTGAAAGTGAATCTTCCAAGACACAGTCCTAAAAGAATAAATCTAGTGTGAAGGACTAACAGGGGGAATCCATGAAATGAAAAAATATAATAGTTTTGTTTCCTCAATATGATTAACACACCAAATAGCACCAGTTAATAGCACTGGGTAAACAGTCTGCACCACTGTTCAAATAATAAAATAGAACACTGACAATTCTAACAAATTTTAATTCCTATGAATGCCCAGCAGCCTCTGGATGGTAGAAATGAAAATATCTGTACATTAGCAGAGGTCAGACAGTAGGTATCAAATCACATATTTTCAACTGAGAATTAAACTGAAGCCCCAAACAGTTGCAGTTACTAAAATCCAGACCCTACACCACTGGATTAAATGAGATTTTTGTCACTGAGGTCAAGGAGAGCAGGATCAGGTCCTAAAATCCTAGAGTGCTTTGTTATATGTGTTGCACAATAACAGCTGCACATATAGAGACAGGACAATCATGCATATATAGCTGAAGAATATAAATATCCATAATGAAGAATTATTATTCAGGATAATACACCGGGGTATAATAAAATAGATTAAGAAAGGTAAGATTAAGAGTGAATATCAAGAAAAACTTACTGACAGTGCAATGCACTGGAATATTAAATAGGTTCCCAAAGGAACTGATAGTAGCCCCATTCCTTGGGACATTTAAAATTAGTGGGATAACACTAAAAAAATGTTTTGTAGGGAACAATGCATTGGTGGGGAATTGGACTTGGTGGCCGAATGTCTTTTTTTCATCTTTAATTTCTATGATATTTTATGACTATATGAAAAAAGAAGGGATACAGATGAGTGTTCTGATTAAGTTATAATTGGGTTAATTATATTCTGCCCATCTAAATTCACCTGTCACTTTAATTAGGTAAAGTAAACTTGTTCACTACCAGGCCTAAAACTGTTTTCTCCTAAAGCCTTTCCTGTTCTAAAAGCATGATGTAGTGTCACTAAGGCAATCAATAAACAATGTGCCTGCATGTTTGCAATATGCCAACCAGGCTGTACCATATGCCACAAATTGGTACGTGGAAGAGAGAGCTGGGTGGCAACTGTGACATTAATTCAGTGACCAATTTTTCACATGCAGCAGACTGGAGAAGGAACATATGTGATTTAGGTTGGGGAAGCATTACGTGTAGCTTCCTCACACCTGGTGTTCAGGAAAATCTAACAGACAATTCTCCATATCTGACTCCTCAGTGAGGTGTTGTATTCTCAAGGTTTGATGCCAAGCATTTTTCGTCTGTGTTTCTGTTTTCATGCTGAGAAGTGAATCATTTGACATTTCAGTGAATTGATGTAAGGAACAGGCATACATTTTTGGGTGGTTTTGCTTCAGATATTTGGGAGATGGACTGAACCTGTCACAAGCTAGCAAGCCTAATTCATAGGTGTAGGAAGACATAGCCTCCCAGGAGCCTCTTCCCACCTGATAGTCTTGACTAATGCCCTTTTCATTAACTTTCATTCTCGGTCTCCAGAGTGATTCTGCACCTAGTATAGCTAATGTACATAAGCTATTCAATCTACTCAGTGGAATATTGTTGTCATCTGACATGTCCTTCGTTTCAGTCAGGGTTGGGGTAAGCTGCCAACAGCTCTCAAACATTTCCCTAGCAGGACTAACTTTTTGATTGCCAAATACAGCTAATTGAAAAATGCCATATTTTCCATGGGAAATTCTGATATTTCAAAATTTGGTGTCACCCTGAATCAGGACAAAAAAATTGAAATTTTTCATATAACAAAATATTCCAAAAATATTTATATTATAATTTACATTATAGTCTAACGAAAAAGTCAAAATGGTGAAGGAGACATGAAAATCTGAAACGTGACACTGGCAGACCAGGTCATGCTAGAGTGTATTCAGGTCAATTCAATTGTGTATTAGTATAGATCAAAGTAATGGTTAACTGTATAAGAGTGTATTGGGTGTTTAAACTTAATGAAAACTAATTTGCATTGTTTTCACGTATCTGTTCTTATTATAATGTAATAGCAAACATTTACATTGCATATACCCCTGTAAGTAAATAACCCACCAATGAAATCTTGTGAAATACTAATGAAGGACTTAAGGACTTTAACAAAAAATGCTAATTTCAAAGCAAGTGGCCATTATGTATGATGGTCGGAGGTCAAAAGACTAAGTACATTCCTAACTAACCATAACCAAAGGAAAAGCCCATGTTGGTAGAGAGACTGTCAACTTGTCTACCGTCAGAAGACGATATAAGAATGGATTCAAAGAAAGCTCCTTCATTTTTGAACAGTTTGGACTCTTACAGGGAAATGTACTAGATGCAAAGCGGAGATCATCACTGCCACCGTTTGGAGTTACACTCTGTGATTCACCTGTACATACATTTTACCTGTTTTAATCTCTCAATAACTCTAATTCTTTTTCTTAGATAATAAACTGTTAGTTAGTTTACTATAGAATTGGCTTCCAGTGTCGTCTTTGGTGTAAGATCTGGAGTCAGTGATGGTCTCTTGGGACTGGGAGAAACCTGACGTGGTGTGATTTTTGGTTTAAGTGATCATCACAAAGTCCAGTTTGTCTGAGTCGCAGGATAGGCTGGAGAGTCTAAGGGGCCTGCCTAGTGACTCCACGGTAAGACTGATATAGTGATCCAACAGTTACTGGCTTGGTAGAACATGCCACCAGTATGGGGTGTCTACTCTTGTTATCTGACAGTCTACCCTGAGGTATGCACTGACAGTTGTGAGCTGCTTCAGACAGCATGACAGAAACATTTTAATAATGTCCAACAATAATGTCCAACAAAAATATTGATAAGTTCCTCCAAAATGTTTAGGTTTTGGTGAATCAGTGTTTTACAAGGACAGCTGTTCCATCAACTCTGTGCCAACTATTCATAACCCTCCTCTGTCTATCTAAGGTATTTATATGGTCTGCATTTCCATAGTATCAGAGCACCTCGTTACTGTATTTATCCTTACAGAGTCCCTGTCAGGAGGGGTAGTATTATTATCCCCATTTTATAGAAGGGGACTTGACTTGCACCAAATCACACAGGAAGTCTATGGCGGAATTGAAAGCAGGTCTCCCAAGTCCAAAGCTAGCGCTCTAACCACTGGACCATCCTTTCTTCCCTTATTGGATCTCATCAGTATTTATAATATGACATTTCAAAATGCGAGGCCAAATTAAGCAAAGCTAGCGCAGACATATAAGCCCATTGCAGGCAGCCTAAATTGATATTGGTTGCACAATTCTGATAACTTGGAGGATTAAAGTTATTTTCTAAGTTGTCCTAACATTATTTATTTTTTACATATTTTTATAAGCCTCAGATGATCCTTGTTGGCACCATGTAACTTTATACATATGCTAAAAAGAATGGGGATAAACAGATTGGAATCTTTTGTTCTGATCCTCCTCCCAAGGGCACTGGAACCTTTGTAAAAGTGTTGGGTGGGGGGAGGAGGGAGAGGACAAAGTGCACCCCCACTCTGTAGCTGGCTGCTCCAGTAGTGAGCCAGCTGCCCTCTCTTCTGATGCCACAGCAGCTCTTGGTGGGTGAAAGGTATAATTGCAGCCCCTCCTCAGCAGAATCTATTATTCTACAGGGTAAAAAATCTGCAGGGGACATGAATTCTGAATGTACGTTTCATTTGATAAAAAGTGGAGGGGGCCTCCCGCCCATCCCCACCCCCAGTTCCAGCACCGGTGTCTCCTCCTGTTTCTCAGCCCCTGCACAGTATAGTACAGGAATGTTCACCTGTACACTGTATTGATATCTGGTGCTTATCTTTCCTGTTGCCCTCAAGATTGTTGTGTAAACTCCTTAAAATTACAACTCATACCTTCTCCTGCCCCTGTTACTTTTCCAGCACTGGACTTGATTTTCTTGGCAAAATCTTGCAGGCAGGAGTCCCCTCTCTGAGCATCTTAGGAATGAGACTCTGTACTGTGTGGCAAGATGGACTCAAAATTTGCAGCCAGCTTCCTGGTTTCAGTAACATTTTGGTGAGACAAGCTTGAAATTCTGTGACAGATTAAGAAAATAAATAATGCAAACAGTACAGCATCCCTGGTAGGCATAGCTCTGTGATGGGGGCAGTGTAGACCCATCCAAAAATTGCTATATGTATGACTAACTCTAATATTGATTCCTCTTGATACCTTGCTGCTTACTCTCTCTTTTCTCTGTCTCCTTCCTCTTTATTAATATGCAATAGACTGGGCAGGAGGATTGCAAGTTAATACTGACACCAATAATCTTTCTCCCACCAAATCTTCTCTCTTTGAGAATGTATTTAATCTGTGAATGGTTTTTTGTTTTTACTTTGAATACAAGCCATTAACAACCATGCATAGAAATTTGCTCATCCATCTTTGCTCTTCTGATCAGCTGTGACCTGTATAAGCTTTTGCTGATAGCACTAACGAATTTGATTAAACTATGAACTAATACCAGGAAACACGTATTGAACTGAGGAGAAGAATGTAGATGGCAGAAAAAGAATCTGTAGTTTTCAGAGTTACACTGTGGAAAGGTAAATTAGCATTGCAGTCATAACTAATTCAAACCATAATTGTACTGTATGGGATGCTTTAATACATTGAAACACAGTGCACCGTCTTTGGTCAGCAAAGATTTCATAACAGAGGTAAACTGAAAAGAAAGAGTCATATAGAGTCTTGGTGCAACCCCACTGACTGTCTTGGAGTTGCAGCTACATGCTCCAGAGTTGAATATGTCTTAATGTGCCTCTAAGAAGCTTGGAATGAACTTCAGTTGTGGGGTTGATGACACGATTATAAAAGAGTTGGCTGAGGGGCCTGCTAATGTAAATTTTAATAAATCTTGGAATACTGGGGAAATTCCAGAAGACTGGTAGAGTGCTAATGCTGTGCCAATATTCAAAAAAGGCAAGTGGGATGACCCAGGTAATTACAGGCTGGTTAGCCTGACATCAGCCCTGGTCAAAGTAATGGAAAAACTGATACAGGATTAAATTAATAAAGAATTAGCAGCTGGCAATATAATTAATGTCAGTCAACATGATTTTATAGAAAATGGGTCTTGTCAAACAAAACTGATTTCACTTTTTGCTGAGATTACAAATTTGGTTGATAGAGGTAACTACACAGAAGTAATGCACTTAAACTTTTGGACGGCACTTGACTTAGTACCGTATGACATTCTAATTAAAATATTAGCACAGTATAATATCAATAAAGCACACATTAAATGTATTAAGAACCGTCTAATTGAAGGATTTCAGAAATAGTTGATGGAGAATCACCATCAAATGAAGTTGTTTCTAATGGGGTTCCACAAGGATTGGTAGTAGGCCAGCTCTACACAATATTTTTATGAATGATCCGGAAGTAAATATAAAATCACCGCTGATAAAATTTCCCAATGGCACAATGGTGGAATGATAAATAATGATGAGGACAGAGCAGTCATACAGAGTTATCAGAATCACTTAGTGAGCTGGGCCTATTCCAACAAAATGTGTTTTAATACAGCCAAATGCAAGGAGCAAAAAATGTAGGACATAACTAGAGTGAGGGAGTGGATCCTGGAAAGCAGAGACTCTGAAAAGGATTTAGAATCATAGAGAACAGGTAATTGAACGTGAGCCACTAGTGTGATGCTGTGTCAAAAAAAAAAAAAAAGCTAATGAGATCCTTGGATGTATAACCAGAGGAATAGTGAGGTGATTTTACTTCTGTATACAGCAATACTGCATCTAGTGCTGGTGACCACACTTCCATAAAAAATGTTGAAAAATTGGAGAGGATGCAAAAATGAATTGAGAGCTGGAGAAATGCCTTATGGTGAAAGAATTAAAGAGCAAAAGCTGCTTGCTTTATCTAAAATAATGAAGAGATGACTTGTAATTCCCCTTTCATCACTGGTTTAGCACCTGCATAATGTGTAAACAGAAGAGGGGTACTTGAAAAAAAGGGTAACCAGTGAGGTGGCAAAGTTTGCAGATGATAGAAAGTTACTCAAAACAGTTAAATCCAAAGCTCACTGTGAAGAGTTACAAAGGGATCTCACAAAACTGGACAACAAAATGCCAGATGAAATTCAATGTTGATAAATGCAAAGTAATGCACATTGGAAAACATAATCCCAACATTGCATATAGAATGATGGGGTCTAAACTAGCTGTTACCACTCAAGAAAGAGCTCTTGGAGTCATTGTGGATAGTTCTCTGAAAATATCTGCTCAATGTGAAGCTGCAATCAAAAAAGTAAACAGAACGTTAGGTACCATTAGGAAAGGGATAGATAATAAGATAGTAAATATCATAATGCCACTATATAAATCCATGATACACCCAAACTTGAATACTGCATGCAGGTCTGGTAGCCCCAGCTCAAAAAAAGATATATTACCATTGGAAAAAGTACAGAGAAGTCCAACAAAAATTATTAGGAGATGGAACAGCTTCCATATGAGGAGAGGTTAAAAAGACTGGCAGTGTTCAGCTTGAAAAAGAGATGACTAAGAGGGGATATGATAAAAGTCTATAAAATCATGAATGACCTTTTCTTTCTGTCCACACTTTTAAAACTCTAATTCAGAACCTCAACTTCTCATATCTTCCTGACTGTAATCTTCTCTTCTTTACCCTCCCTAACACTCACAGTGCCCCTTCCAGTCCATTCAAAATGGATGAAAGAAGAAACTACTCTGGTCGTGAGTACAGCTGTTAAAATTTTTGCCAGCCTGTCATAAATAAACAGATCAGGGTTAAGGTCTCTTTTACCTGTAAAGGGTTAACATGCAGTACCTGATGACCACCTGACCAGAGGACCAATCAGAGACAAGATTTTTTCAAATCTCTGTGGAGGGAAGCCTTTGTCTGTGTTCTTTGTTAGAACTCTTTTTGGATTTAAAAGAGACCAGTCATGTCTCCAAGTTTTTCTGGAGTAGTTTCTACTATGTAATAGTGAGTATTAATTAGAAAGGTGAATTAGTCTTTTGAGTTGCTTTCTATATTTGCAATTGTGTGTTTGCTAAAGGAAATTCTTTATTCCTGTTGGCTGTTACTTTGCTTTCACTGAGAAAGAAAGGGGGAGGGAGGATTCTCTCCAGAACTTAGCAAGGTTATCTCCTATGAGTGTCCAGCTTGGGCTCATAGAGATTCTGTATTTTCTGTTTGTTCTCTTAATAAATTCTTTTCTTTTCTATTAAGAACTTAATGAATCTTTCCTTGGGTGGATTCTCAGGGAAAGGGGAGGAGGGAGGTATCCCTCTGTAGTTAAATCCTGGTGTCTCTCCTAGAAAAAGGGAGGGGGGAGGAAGCAGGGGGAATGGTTTATTTCTCCTGGGTGTAAGAACTCCATGGATTTGGGGCTCTTGGAATCCCCTAGGATTTTGGGGAAGGACTGTGTCTCAATCCACATTTCCTGATTGAGTGGTGGCAGCTTACTAGATCTAAACTAGGATTTTAGTTTAGAGGGAAACCAAGTCAGGTCCCCACATTGGAGCCCAACAGCTCCAAGTGGGGGTGAGACTATGACATGGTGGCAGCAACGGGAAGACCTACCCTAGGATTTTGGGGTGGGGGAAAACATGCGGGTCCTCACTTTGAAACCCCCCAGTTTCAAGTGAGGGTAGACTCTGACACAGCCCATTTTGCACCAGAGGAGAAGAATGCCGCTCTAGTTCAGGAGCTCACCTTACTCACATTGAGACAGCACCTTGGCTCAGAACCAATTGGCTGGCACAGGTATGGTGCTAGGAGGAAGACCATGAGCTTAGCCAGAGGACACGTTCCTGCGGCAGCTGCTGGAATGAGCAGTCCCATGTGCAGCCTAGACCCAGTGCTGGTTTGGCCCATGGATCAGTCTGGGGTACCGCTGCAGCCAGGCTGGAAGGGTGGCCCAAATCTAGCAGAGGGGCTGGCTAGCATGGCAACCACCAGGATGCACAGCTAGAGGTAGAGGGGAGATGCGGATTCACTCTGAGTTCACAGTGCACCCAAGCACCAGCAACCCCTGTAATGGGCAGGAGATAACTTATTCTGGGACTTTTGGCTGGTTGGCCAATTGTACTCTTAATCAAGTTAGATGGTAGTAGTCCAGATATCTAGGTGCTTAGTAAATTGTGGTATTGAGGAGAGGGGGAGATATGTATGAGTCCCATCGGTGCCCCTGAATGGTGTCTTGTACTACCTGAGATTTTGTCGCTGGCCAGATAAAAGCCTTAGAATTACATCTGAGTGCAACATTTAATTCTGGGGTTCATGGCTGCCTCCAAAAAAGTTTTGTGGGAGGGCACCAAGGGGTTTGGACCTAGTGAGAGGCAAGTGGGATTCTCCCCTCCTAGGCACATGGATTGGAATTAGGGAAATGCACAACAAACTGGGATGCCCCACCACACATCCTACAAACAAAGGAGAGAGAACAAAAAACATGTGCTGTGAAAGGTTAGAGTTACAGGGGTGAAAAGGGGAGTTCAGGGGGTAGGAGTAGCACTCTCCTAAGAGCTCCTACAACTAAACTCCACCCACTTGGGATACCAAAAAGAAGAGACAATACAGATTGGGCAGATCTTAATAATGACCTTACTCACAATGAGTGGTGTCTTACTTCACAAGTATTTCCATTGTCTTCAATAGGACTACCCATGGAGTAAGGTACTATTCAACATGAGTAAGAATTATCACAATCTGGCCCAATATGATCAACCTTCTCCTTTCAGGTTTGCTTTGGTCATCTGTAAGATAATTTAAAATATCCACAATGCTATCATAATTACAGAGTTAATACCTCACTGACATAAATGTGGGTGGGTAGCTCACCTCTCTGACGTTGCATGTTAATTTAAAGCAAACCTGGTGGTTATTAAGAGCCCCAACTATGTAGTAGTCCTTATTTGTGTGTGTCAGTGGAGTCAAAAGTCACTACTTAATTTAATACCTATGTGAATAATGATTTCCAGGACTGGACTTTCAGGCTTTGTCTTCACTAGGATTAATTCTTAATGAGTCCAGTATCAGAGGGGTAGCCGTGTTAGTCTGGATCTGTAAAAAGCAACAAAGAGTCCTGTGACACCTTATAGACTAACAGACGTATTGGAGCATAAGCTTTCGTGGGTGAATACCCACTTCATCACACGAAAGCGTATGCTCCAATACGTCTGTTAGAGTATGGCTACACTCCCTGGCTGCAGCGCTGGTTGTACACCTGGGTCTGCTTGGGGTATAACGATTGCAGCGCTGGTGCTGCAGCGCTGCTCGTAAAGTGTGGCCACACACCCGCGCTGTTATTGGCCTCCAGGGTATTAGGAGATATCCCAGAATTAACTAAATTACTCTCTTTGTTTTCTTGTGATGCCTCTCTTTGTTTTGTTGTGAACTCGGGGCTCTGGGAGCTGCTTATCTAAAAAACAAACACAGCTCCTGTTTGCTGTGATCAATCTGTAACTGACTGTGAACAATCAATTGAGATAACCCACTACCTTGCTGTGAATGAGGCAGGCAGGGGGATGAGTGTTTGCTTGAGGAGCGAAACAGCGGGGGTTGTGGGGAGAAAGGGAGTCCGTTGGAGCAGCTGCTTATCTGGTCTGCAGGCTGTTTGCAGTTAAGAGTAAATGAGGGGTCAGGAAAATTTTCAGATTTTGCAAGGCAGGGAGCTGATACACAGTGTCGGCTCCAAAAATCTACTCTCTCTCTCTCCCCCACTCCCTGTCACACTCCACCCCACCCCCCTCTTTTGAAAAGCACGTTGCTGCCACTTGAACGCTGGGATAGCTGCCCATAATGCATCACTCCCAACAGTGCTGCAAATGCTGCAAATGTGGCCACACTGCAGCGCTGGTAGCTGTGAGTGTGGCCACACACCAGCGTTTTCCCTACACAGCTGTACGAAGACAGCTGTAACTCCCAGCGCTGCACACCTGCAAGTGTAGCCATACCCTTAGTCTATAAGGTGCCACAGGACTCTTTGTTGCTTTCTCAATGAGTGCAATTCTATCGATGGTTGCACCAGAAGAAGCTATAATGTAGAGATGGCTTAGGCATTTTTATCACCATCTTATCTATCCAAAGCCACTCAGCAAATCACTGTCATAGCAAGGTCCTTAGGCTTAGAACTCCTTAAATAATATTAATCAAATAAATCATTTGAATAATTTTGCAATACTTTTTGCATGTATTATATGACTTTTTAAAAATAATTCATTCATCTATAGAGCTGCACTGATCATTTGACAAATATATTTGTGAATAATTTATCAGACACATTTAATGTTATTTTTAAGGTTATTCACCCAGCTCTATCTTGCAACTATTCCATATGGAGAAATGGCAGCAATGTAAATAGAAATTTCCCAATTATGGGTGATTAGGGAGCACTAAAAAAATGATTTGCCTAGCAAAAGGGTTTTGAGAGGGCTTAATGAGGTGTAGAATACTGTGGAAGTGTTATTGAAAAGTGCTTGTGTGTGTTCTTTCTGGAGACTACAATAAGATTCTAAACCTAGCTAATCTCTCTAGAGCTCAGTCAGAGCTTTGAGAATGTTCTGATTTATCTAAGGCCTGGGAATGATTTCTGCTAGCAATTGTTGATGTATTCCTTTTACTTAGTAAAGGTTGACCTTTTCTCACAAATGAAACCTGAGGACAATGTAATTTTTAAATCCTAGGGCAATTTACTTTAATGTGACAGTACATTACATTAACCACACGATAGAAAATAATGTTCTAACTAACCAAGTGGCTGCAGGATGTAATTGTTTAGGAAACTAAAAATTATCTTCTACAACATAGTCCAGAGTATATATTATTTCAAAGGAATCTATTCTGAAAAATTCTGTCTCAGTGGGTTTGGTCCTACAGTGTTTGGGTTGGAGCTAACGCAAAAACCAAAACATATTCAGCTGTGTCTTGTCTCTTGTTATAAAGTGAAATATTTACTATAAGAAACAACAGTGAACGGACAATGAAATTATTTTCCTATAATAACTTCCTAGGAACACTTAGTTTTTAAGATGACTGTGGGTATGCTATGCGAATGGATGGTTAAACAGATATGGAAGGCTAGGAGCAACCATTTTAATCAATAAGGCACTTAAAGCATTACCTTTAAAATGTAGTTGACTGAGTAGTTTACATTGTCTCCCATAAAATTACTGTCAATGTTTTGCAATAAAAGCAACCGTTGAAGAGGAAAAATAAATCACCAAGGCCCATGTCAGGAAGATAAAGAGAGAAAGGTGGCTGGCTGTTCATGACACACGTCATCAGATAAAAACAGCTTATACAGATGGACACATCTCATAAATAAGTATGGTTTTTAAAAGGAAATTTTATAGAGATAAATGATAATATTATGGTTAGGGCAGTAACCTGGGACTAGGGAGATCTATGTTTGATTTCTGGCTCTGACACAGACTACCTTTGTAACCCTGAGTGAGTCCTGTGGCCCAGATCTGCAAAGGGATTTATACATTACAATGCTTAGAATTGCACTGCCTAACTTTTAGGTGCCTAGAAAATCACTGGAGCAATAATGTGATCCACAAAGCCTGGGTCAGGTGCCTACATTCCCTATACAATTCATAGGGAGAGAGAGAAACCTACAAATTAGATCTACAAAAGCTAGCCAATTCAAAGTCAAGGATAGCATTATATATATACATATATATTTTCCTTTTGAAGAAGCTGAGAAATCCTTCTACATAACACAACTTTTCTGTAGAAGTCCACAATTTTATACTTTTTAGCATTCCAGGAATGTGACTTTTAGACTATCTTTGGTTCTCACACTTTTGCAGCCCCTGAGGACAGAGCAGAGGCTGCCAATGGCATGAAAACTCTATTAATGCTTTCAAAAATTTAAAATGTTGAGACTGTCTCAAGGGATGGGGGTGAAGGACGGGGGCAGGACTTAGTTCCTTCAAAGGCTATATTACTAGCTTACAATTTCTTCTTTAAAGGCTTGCCAACATTTGGAGAACATAGCCATTTTCAAGGTGACAGAATGGAAAAGAAATGTGACTTTCCAGTCCCGTGGAGGAGATCCAGCAATCTATGCCAGAGAGATGTCTCAGCTGATGATCATCCCTGTACATATTGCTGAATTACTCCTGGGGGAATTCTGCACCAGTATGCACATGCAGAGTTCATGTCCCCAAGATTTTTTTTTCTCCACAGAATATACCGGTAGATTTTGCGGAAAAAGTGCTGCAATTACATCTTTTGCCCACCAGGGGTTTCTGTGGCACCAGAAGAGAGGGCAGTGGGCAGAGAAGCTATGTTCCTCATAGTGGGGCCAGATGAGGAGGCATGGGAGGGACAGAGCAGGGCACACAGGGCTGTTGGGATCACAGACTGGGGCTCAGAAGGGCTAGTGGACGGGGGACAGACTGGGGCATGAGCTCAGGAGCTAGTGGGGTGACAGCATTGAGCCAGGACCTGAATCAGAGGGGGGCTACAGGGGCACATGGGGATGGGGGGAGGTGCAGGGACACATGGAGTAGGGCGAAATGGGGGTATAGGGCCACATGGGGATGGAGGGTGAGAGGGTGCAGAGACACACAGGGACAGAGGCAAATGTGATTGGCTGAATGGGAGAAGCTAGGGGTCAGCCAGGGCCTGCATGGGGAGGCTTTCCAACTCCCTAACAATCCCTCTCCCCCTCCTCCACCCCCCCGGTTCTATACTTCTCCAACCCACACCCAACAACCCACCAGGTTCACTCCCAGGCTCCTTCCCAGCAATTACTTCCCTCTCCCAAGCCTTTGCACTGCTTCTGAGGGGTGAGGGAAATAAGTTTCTGTGCTGTAGACTAGTAAGGAATCTGTCTATGAAAAAAAAAACATTTCCCAAATCTTTTTTTTTGGTCTGTATTGTTACAAAGTCCCACAGTGACTGTTTGAGTCTTTAGCCTTCCTGTACAGGATCCTCAGATTCTTGATATATTCCTGGCACTGGGCTGAATGCCTGCCTGCTCCAGCCTCTGTGAAATTTCCCAGTACAAGCGAATGTTCATGTTGTTCTGGGTGAAATCATGGAGGATGGTGTATTCTGGTGTATTCTGGTGTATACTGATCACACATAGATCAGGTGTGGCTGGCAGGCCACGTGGCTGCTCAGAACAGCATCCATTGTCACCTGTACAGCTTTGTAAATAGTGTAGCAGAAAGCTGTTCCAGTGTGGTCAGTGCAGCATGCTATTACCAGTGAAAACAGCGGGAAAGGACCTCTATAGTTTGTGTAAGGATTAGGAAGAAAAGGGTTCAATGCATTGTGAGAATGAGGATGAAAGACTATTCAAATTAAGAGCTGGAACATGCCCCTTACCCCATCCGCACTCAAACTGGCACGAGTACAGGGCCATGCCAAAGGCTGAGACATGTAAATACACACACCCCTCAGGAATGCTAGCTTACTTGCCCTCCACTTGCCTTCAGACATGTGCTACTGGGGTTTAGTTGTAGGCAATAGGGACATTATGGGACAACCACGCACATGGACATATGTACAGTCACTAGTGTAGATGTACTTTAAGAATTAGAAATGAGCCCCACCATCAAACTTCTGATCTAAAACTGTATCACATACATTCCTTCCCCTTAAAATGTGTCTGTGTTCAGAGCCAGGTTGTGGTGCACACTTATCCCTACTAAAAACTAAATAAAAGTTATCTGAACATTTTCAGATTTGACATAAGATTCTTGTTCAGTTTTGGATCAAGCTTTGAGTCAGGTCTTATTTATTTGAGCTAGTTCTCCCAATTATTATCAATCAAAATCTACAGCCTCACAACTTTTTATAAATATAAACAAGTTCATTCATTTTTTCTCTCTCCATCATCCAAAAAGAGTTGGAATTCCATGGTCTGAATGAAAACAGTTCCTTTCCCTGTTCAGTTCCCTGCTTCAATTAAGCAGACTGATTTAATAATCTTAACACAGGAAACCATGGGTACATCTAAATCCCTCAGAAATTGGAGCCCTGGGTTTATATACCTAAGAAACTGAAAAATTAAAAATTCACCCAAAATGGCAGTGAGATAAAAAACAGGGAAAGCTGTAACACCTGTCAGCTCCAATGGCAATTCTGTTCCTTTCCCCTCTAAGTGAAACTGACAGGGATTTTGATCTGAAAAGTGTAACACTGTGAGATGGACTGAAATGCATAGTAGTGCTGAAGAGATTCAAGCACTGTGAACCTTTTCGACATTATACTACAAAGAGATTATAATTGAATTAGTCTGAGCCTTGAGGGATGTTGACGTTTTCAGCAGGAGAACTTGTCTCTTAAAATTGCAGTATCTCCTACGACCTTTCAACTTTGCAGACCTGAAATAATACTTTGTTGCTTGGACTATCTCTCATATTTCAGGTGCACTATTTGAAATATGTTGGGATTGGCAGAACTCTGCAGATAAGCATAAGCTAATGATAAATAAGTGTTCCTGTTCTGTTTCTCTGTGCGTTCTTTTCTATACTCTCTTTTTAAAGTGAGTTTAGTGTTAGTGAAAAATGCCAGATTGACAGCGCTAGAGAGAGAAGCCCTCTTTATCCACCTAACAAATAGCAGCAAAGCAGCCTTCCTTCACATAACATTGCCCAAGGATGTGCTTAACAAGGAGAGGCTAGTTTTAGGAGTGAGACATTAGCTAAGACCACATCTACACTACAGTTACTACAGTGGCACAGCTATGGCACGGCAGCTGTGCCACTGATGCACCAGTATGTAGATGCTTACTACATTGATGCAAGATGTTTTTTCAATCAACGTAGTTAATTCACTCACTTCTTCAAGAGGTTGACAGAGGAATTCTCCAATTCTCCTATACTGGGGGTTGTGTCAACCTAACCCTGGTTGATCTATTTTTGAAGTGTACACGAGGCTTCAGTTTCACGTGGTCCTTAGCCTGTTTGCAAAGGCTGCCAACAACAGTGTCAAACTGATGTGACTATCAGTTGCTTATGAGACTGAAACAATGATTCATTGGGACCTGGACCTAGACAACCAAAATCATTTTTCATAGGCCCTCAATAACTGTTTGATGGTCTTAATGACTTTCAGTCATATTGGCTTGAGCCAAATTCAAAATGGTGACTTCCAGATAAAAATCCTTGGATGGCTTAATTTAAAACGTGAGTTTAAAAAACATAACTAGTCCATTTTAAGGACTAAACTCCAGATCTAAAATTATTAGCAACAGTGAGAAGAAAAGAAATACTATTATCTGCACATATTGAGTACCTTTCCTCTAATAATCTTAAGTTTCCTTAAAGAGGTTGGTATTAATAATTATTATCATAGTTCTATTTGTATAATGCCATTAGTGTGCATGGAATTTCATAGATAAATAAATATCACAGGCTGCTGCCCTAAGGAATTTAGAATATTAATTAGCCTCAACATAGCAAGGGATGACAAAAAGTGAAGCGTGGGTGAAAGGGAGGTGTGGAAGAATAAGGATTATACCAATGTAACATATGAGAAGTTTATTGTGATGCATGTACCCTTTTACTTCGTTTTTGGTTCAATTAGCCCCCATTTTACATTTGGGGAAAGTGAGGCTGAAAAAGGTTGAGTTGCCAAGGCAACCAAGTAGCACAGCTGGGAATAGAATCCCAGTCTATTGCCTCCTAGCTCTATGTTTTAACCACTACACCAAATTATTCTCTGCAGGGTCTGGAAAAGTAGAACAAATAGTGTCTGAAAACTTGATAATGTAAATTGTTTGTTGCTACTCTCTACTTTGAAAGAGGCTTAAATAGAATTTCACTCAAAACTATTCATATCTTGATGGATAAGTTTCAGCCAAACCTGATTTGAAATGGCAGTTTAAAAAACTTGATAAAGGGGGTTTATGATGAAAATGCTAACAGAATGTGAACAGCGGTGTTGCTATTGGGTGCCACTGTGTTATATAATAGAAACTGTCAAGTCTGATACAGAATTGCCGTCCTTCTAAACTCCCACAGTAAATTTCTTACCCAACCATTGAATTTCTCATAATATTTGCTAGGCATCTCCCCAGGCATATTGTGGAAGCTGTAATTAAGCTAGGCTGAAGGCATTCTTTGTATCTGATTAATCATACCAATCAAGGAGAGGTCCCACCAGTTCCTTTTTCCTATTGCAAGGTAATTTGGACAGTGTGATTCCAAATTAAGGATCACATTTTCCTCTGACTGCTACAATGAAGCCACAGTGAAGCTGTGTATAATCTATATTCTCCAGTAAGATAACCAGAGCTTCTATCTATAATGTGCCTGGCAGGACTGACCTTAGAGTTTGCAGGACCTTTCATCTTCATTCCCTAAGATGTCCTCTCCTATGACAACCTATCTGTATCACCTTTCACAAACCATGGCAAACATCTTTTCAATGCTTCACGAGGCTCAGTGGCAACTACTGACCCACCTACACTGAAAACACTTGAAAATGACTAAGGAAAAAGCTGCACAAGGGAATACGTGTAGGAACTTTAAACTGGAGATGAGAGTGTGAGGATGCGTGTACGCTCTGTAGCAAAAAAAGAGGCAGGAGAGGAAATGGGAAAAGTTCCAGGCAGAAGCTCTACAGTGAAGCAGAGAGAATGTTGTTTTATAGATAATACTGTTATCTTTATTCTAATAAAGTTCCTTGTTCGCTTTTAGAAGAAAGTGACTCTTTCCCGTTGTTGTGCCACAGAGAGAACTGGCTGAGAGAGCAACTGAATTGAAACTGAGATGAGAGAACAATTAGATTTGAAAGAGTGCTGTTATTAGTGCTGCTGTGGCTGGCAAATAATGTGGCTATGCCCAGGATTCCCCTCCTGTCAGGCCTTAAACTACAAGAGAGGCTAAGGCGGAAATTGGTGCCTGATGGTAATAGTATTATTTCCTTTCCCTTCCAGCTAAATTTTAAACCTGGATATTTCTCCATCTTTGTAAACAAGAAAATCAGTAGCATGATATGGGATGGAGGGAAGTTGGAGAGGTACAGTATGGCATGGGAATGTCTGATCATAAAATAATGTTGGAGACTGTCAATATAAAATTATGGCAAATATACACCTTAAACAGCTGCTGAGACTACCAGAATTGCAGCTTGTACCTCTGTAACCTAATACTCTTCTTTTTAATAGATCAATTCAGAAAAGATTGCACACTTTTTATTAATGGTACTAAGTGACACACTCTGTGCTGTATCACTGGGAGTCTTTATTTTGGCATTTGTAGATGTCTACCTGAATGACACCCATCATTCCAGAGGGAACATATTTCTGTGAACTACCTTTCTAGCTATAGCATCCTGTAGGATCCTTCAGGGGGAAAGGTACTGTGTGTATGTAAAGTATTTTTTGAGATTCAAAATAAGAGCATGAGACAATAAATAAGGGAAGAAAATGATGTAAATATAAGTTACAGAGTAAATGGAATTGTAGAAGCTAATGTATAGAGCGTTTATATATATATATAATTGCACTGCAGGATATCACATGGTAAATGAAATGTTGTTTTATGTAGTATCAGGAATAATTATGTCTACACAAAATGTGTTGCTGCCATTTAAGGAAAGTGTGAACTGAACGAATACATTGATCTGCTGTACTGAATACTCCTAGCATATTGGATAAAGTCAGATTTAATAATATTACACCATCTGGAATCATACGATCAACTCCTCCATATTTTAAATGTTAAAATAAAATTAATAAATGAAATTTGAAACTGAAGTGGTACACATCAACACAAAGATGCCTGTTGCTAGGCACCACTTAGTCCCATTGTGACTGTTTTGATGCCAACATAAAGAAAGGCGGTGAGACTTCTCCACCTTGAAAACACTTAATCAGGAAGCATAGCAGATGCTACAAAGGAACCAGGTTAGATCTATCATCCTTACAGATCCAACTGGAGTGCAAGAAGCTGGTCAGGAAAATGGAGAGCTTCTACCATTCCCACCATATTTTTATCCCTGTCTGGAAAGTGTGTCCTATTCCCAGAAGGGTTAGGTGAAAAGTGGAGTTAAATATCTGTGGGTAATAAGGAACATTTTCCTGGCCAGAGTCTGTACTGATTTCGTTCTTTTTTTTTTTTTTTTTTGGATGGGGGAGATGAACCAGTAAGATCTGGGTCAGAGACTGGGATGTACATATGCTTCTCAATTTTGTACCTGCAACATGTATCAGAGCTGCATACTGCTGTGGTATAGGTTAGTACTTTCTATAATCTAAGACAGCACAAATACACTATGCAATACATTTTCCTATACTCTTGTATTATTCTTTGTTACACATTTATAGAGTTCAAGGCTAGAAGGGATCATTGGATCATCCAGTCTAACATCCTGTATATTACAGGCCATTACCCTAAGTGAGCCCAATAACTTGTGTTTGACGTAAGCATATCTTCCAGAAAAGCATCCAGTCTTGATGTGAAGAACATCAAGAGATGGAAAATCCACCACTTCCGTTTCTAGCTTGTTGACTTAGTAGTGGCTAAGCACTTAAAAAATTGTGCCTGATTTCTAATTTGAATTTGTCTGGCCTGAGTTTTCAGCTACTGATTCTTGTAGTGCCTTTGTCCACTAGATTAAAGAGCCCTTTAGTAATGCTATTTTCTCCCAATACGTAGATACTGTAGTCAGGTCACCTCTCAATCTTCTTTTTGAATAAGCTAAAGAGACTGAACACTTTAAATATCTCAGGGTCAATAATCTTCTCCAGGTCTCAAATAATTTTTGTGGCTGTTTTCTGCTCGCTCTCCAATTTTTCAAAGTCCTTTTAAAAACGTGGACACCAGAACTGGATACAGTACTCCAGTAACAGCCTCATCAATGCCATATACAGAGGTAAAAATCACCTCCCTATACCTACTCACTTTGCCCCCATTAACACATTCCAGGATTTTATTTATTTAATTAATTTATTTATTTATTTGCTTGCAATAACAACACACTAGGAGCTTGTTCAGTTGCTTGACCTCTAAAAATCCTTTTCATTGTCACTGCTCTCCAGGATACAGCCCCCCATTCAGTAGGTATGGCCTGCATTCCTTGTTCCTAGTTGTATCACTTGGTATTTGAAGCTATATTAAAATGCTTTTTATTTGAATGGGCCCAGCTTACCAAGTGATCCAGATTGCTCCACATGACTGTTCTGTCCTCATAATTCTTTAACACTCTGTGTCATCGACACATTTTATCAGCAAATTTATATTGCTGTAGTCCTAAAGCACACCAAGTACTGGGCCCATTGTGCTAGGTTTGTATAAATTAATGGTAAATGACAGACAAGGAGCTTACAATGTAAAATATGCCATCAGCTAAGTCTATAAATCTAAGCTCACATTTAGTTAGAAATAGTGTAATATACCATTTCCCGCTTGTCTGAAGGGAAGGGCAAGAGAGAGGGAGGGGGGGAAATGTCACCAAAGATGTTTGAAATCAAGTATACAAGATATCCTATAGCACAATGTTTTGAAAAGGACCCACCACAAAAATCTTTAAAGAGACATTTCCACTTGAGAGAAGGGAACAGCATGGCCTTCAATCAATATATATGATGGTTTTGTGCAGCAGGAGTAGTTCTTAAATTCTTGACCAGACAAAGCAGCTGCAGAGGAGAGTCCAGCTGTTTTTTCATAATCCCAGCATTTTAAGAGTTTAAGCAGCAAATGCCAGAAGCTGCTGCTGTTAAAAAATATACGGTACATACAAATAAATTGGATTGGGGCACTGTGACGATCCCTTTGAAAATGAGTTTGGGGAACTAATGATAATCAGGCTTTATTTCCATCACTAACGACGTCAAAAGAACACATCCATTATCAGACCAGGCTGAAGCATTATTTGATGGAAGAAATCTAACGAAGATATAATGGAGCTTTCCTATTAAATCAATAGCACAGAGTAATAGACAGATGTCCTAATTACACTTCATCATACCTAGCGGCAATATTAGCTAAGTTTAAAAGGACACTGCTGAGGTATTTTTCATGATTTTCAAAATCAGTTTTCTCTGCAATTGGAGGATTAGTACTCACTCAGATCAGCCATCTTAGCTACAGCAACAGAAAGGTCAATCTGTGCTTGACTTTTATTTAAGAGGCCGGAGATCGTTTTATAGCAGAACTTCACAAAAGCAGCTCTTTTCAACAAGTTGCAGTATTGTTAAGGAAACAGCCCGTGTTTTGGAATCAAGTTTCCCTTATCTTTTACTGTGGTCATTGTTAATAGGAAATACTCAGTGGTGGGACTGGGTTAAAAATCATTCATGTTTCAATAATTAACTCCCAATGTCTTTTCAGCAGAAGCATAAACCCTATTTTTAGAATAAATGGCCACATGGAAAACACAAATGCATATATATCCTTGTTATTAAGGTTTATTCCTACAGTAACACCAGGTCCAAATGTCAGGCTTCTGTAATGGAAACTGTGCAGCCTGTGATAGAATTAAGGAAGAATAATCATCACAGAATCACAATACATTTTCCATGTAGATTCTGAGTAAATTTTAAGGGTAGCCTCACGTAGAGCATGTTGCAATAATCTAACCTGGAAGTTACAAAGGCAGGGAACAGTGTAGTGGAATAGTCACAGCCTCTTAAACAGCTGTAAGTGAAACAGGCACTAAGTGCCAGATCCTCAGGAGGTATAAACAGGTCCAGATTAATGCAGGGGATTTAGGGGCTGCAGCTCAGGGCCCCGGGCTAAGGGGGGACCCTGGCGCAGCAGGGCTCAGCCAGGCTGCCTGCATGCCATGGCCCTATACCGCTCCCGGAAGTGGCTGGCTGCTCGCACGTTTGTGTGGCCCCAGAAGGGAGAGTGGGGCAAGCGGCTCTGCACTCTGCCCCTGCCCCCAGCACTGTCCCCACAGCTCCCATTTGCCAGTTCCCAGCTAATGAGAGCAGTGGGCATGGCACTTGTGGGCAGGGGCAGTGCATGGAGACATGCTGTTCCACTCCCCCTAGGGGTGCGCAGAGACATGCTGGCAGCTGGCTGCTTCTGGGAGCGACATGGGGCCACGGCATGCAGGCAGGCAACCTGCCTGGGCCCTGCTGCACTGCCAGCCGGGAGCCACCTGTGGTAAACGCCTCCCAGCCAGAGCCTGCACCTCGCACCGCCTCCTACACCCCAACCCCCTGCCCCTGGTCAGAATCCCCTCCTGCACCCCAACCTCATGACCTAGGTCAGAATCCCCTCCTACACCAAACTCCCTCCCAGAGCCTGCACCCCTCACTCTCTCACACCCCAACACCCAGCCCCAGCCTGGAACCCCCCCTGCACCTAAACTCCCTCCCAGAAAGAAACTAATATAACAGCTGTTCCAAGGTAAGAAGCAGGCTATTTTGAATTAATTTAACTATATTCTACATGTTTTAAGACTGAAATGTAACCACAAAATGGCTTTATGTTAATTAAAAGGCAAATTTAGTATAGCGTTAATAGCCTTGATACCATAATTGTGATCATTTTGTTTTAAATTAGAGAAAAGACTTGTATACAGGGCCCCACAAAATCTAATAGCCCCGGGCCCCACAGGAGAGTTAATCTGGCCCTGGGTATAAATGAGCACAATCTATTGATTTCCATACGCTCATCTTCTTGATTTTCAGGATGCAACAGTAGCACATACAGCCAAATCCTCAGGTGGTGTAAATTAATACAGCTTTATTGACCCCAGCCTAACCTCACCCTTTCTATCTAATCTAGACAAACCTTTGTGTCTGGCAGGAAGAGGAGAGTACAATGAGCCTCACTCACTTCGTCATGCAGTTACACCTTTCCTGATGGTCGAAGTACTAGAGGTCCCTCCTTGTTTTCCCCCCCCTTCATCATAGGGTTGTCAGGGACTCCCTAGTGCCACCTCTGCAGCTGTCAAGGGAGGTGAGGACCCTGCTGCCACTCCTTTGGGAACTGAGGGGGCCTCATGCCATGCCCTTCCTCTTTGGGAGGAAAATGTGTTGTCATTGTAAGGGGTGGGGCCACCAGGGAGGTGATTTGTTGTGCTTAAGAGCTTGGATTACCTCAGTCTGGCCCTGGTCTTTACCATCTATGAGGGGCAAAATCCTCTCCAGCTGACAGATTGTTGGAAGATACCCTATAAACACTGCTACCTCACTGACCAAAACCAGATGAAACACCAGCAGAGAAGACTGTGGGGAGTTGAAAACAAGCCCCTCAGGGAAGGGCCCTAACCTCTGGGCTATTAGCTGTACTGGACTGGTTTTCTCTCCTTTGTGGACATACTTAACTCCAGGAGATGGTTCACAGCTGTGAATCCTCAGTGACAGCAGGTGCTCAACTCCCTTTGAGGGTCAGGTCTCAAGCCCCACGCATCTCTATGGCGTTTCCTACTCAGTAGGAGGTGGCTTCTTTCTGGCCTCCATGGATCCCGTATCTAGGCACCTACATCTCCCTATTGTATGGGGAGTCTAGACACCTAACTCAGATCTGTGAATGCCACTAGCCAGCAGCATACCTTCAAATTAGGTGTTGCATCACCTAAATCCCTTTGTGGATTTAGCCCCAGCTGCATGACTGTTGTCTTTTTTTTTTTTAAACAGACATGGTTAGGATTTCAGCATTAGGTCTCATCTGAAAAGACAATACTTCCATATGCACAGAGTAGCTCAACACCACAGTGGTGAATTGTTTCAATATTAATTCAGAGGAAAGAGTGCCACCTGCTGAATAACCAAGACCACTTTCTGCACCATCTGGATTTCCTTGGAAAACTCCCACCCCTACTGAGCTTATGAAGTCTTAGGAAAAAGGAGGAAAACAAATATAGGTGGCAATCCTTTTCTGCCCTATACTTGCTAATGCTCTATAAATGCACCAGGAGAATGGCATCAGCAAATTGTTGTACCAGAAATCATGTTAGCTGTTGTCATGGAACATTTTTTCTGGTTGGGACAGGCAGCATTCAGTTACCCCGGTATTGGTACCAATAAGCCAATTGCCACTGCCACTAAGGACTAGACTATTTCTTATGGGAGTTTAGCATCAAGATCAGCCACTTCCACCAAGATGGCTATCCATGCCCATGCTGGTTTTCCTTCTACAAATTAGTTTTTGCCTAATTAATTACCTTGTGCATGATGGGAATGATCTTTTCCCTTGTTGAATTATGTGTAAAATCTATGCAATGAATTGTACAGTGCTCAAAAAGGTTGAGCATGTAGAACAATTGTTTTATGTAGGTGAGTAATGCCCCTGTCTTCTGTATCAGGATTTTACTTTAAAAATTTTGTTCAGGTTCCTTTGTATTTTTTGTGCTACCTGCTGTAAGAGTTAAACACTGACTTTCTCTGTGATTTAAGCTGTGAACAGAAGAGCCAGAATAAAGGAAAACAGTGAGGGAGACCGACTGAGCCAACTTTCTGTCAGTCTTTCATGCTGATTATAAGTCTCACACTGCGCAGTTACCCCTTGGAGTATTTTACAAAAGATTGAAAATTCTGTTGAAAAGGTAAATGGAATTAATTTAGAAAAAAATTGAAAGAATTTTCTGACAGGCTTTGTTCTAATGAAGTAAGGAATTATTTTTGTATCATTTACATTCATCGGGCACAGTAAAGCTTGCTGACAATCTGAGTGGCTTTATAAAGTAGCACTGTATGTGGGAGATGGCTTAGCCTGTTCTACAATTTCGTTGTTTTAGAATTATTTTTTCCCCTTAATGTGACTGATTTTAATATGTTGTGAAAAACAGATTTCCTCCCCTTACCACAAAACATTTTTTGTGCACCCCCCTATTCAGGAAACACTGGAGTGTAAGCATTTCTCACTTTGCTATCTGATAACATTTAAGATTAGCCAAAAAAGGTTGCTACAAACTGTTAATATTATTTTAATCTCTGCTTTCTTTTAATCTTAAACACATCAGAAGTAGCATGGTTTTTCTTGAAGAACAAAGCATTCAAGTTTTCTTCCATATTGTTAATTAAACTGGGCAGTTTTATAAATCAGATTAATCTCCTCTTTAAATATTCACTGTTAAATTATACCACTATATAGTCTAAATTGGTCATGTGTTATTCAATGAATAACTAATTCAAATTGGCTTTTGTGCTTATGACTGTCTATTTAAAAAAATAACTTCCATTTTATTTAGCAGGAACATACTATATTTATACCACCACAGTTAGGGCCATATTGTACCATTATTTAAATGATTTCAATGAAGACTTCTGCTTAAAAAATGAAAGCAGGATAGATCCTTAGTATATTTTTGAAAAGCATTAAATAATATTTCTCTGTTGGTGACTCTATTGAAGCAAGTAACATCCCTCATTGTGACACCAAAGTCATTCAAATTTAGAGAACTGGAGTTACAGATCTTAGGGGAACATTTTCAGATGTGCCTAAATCCCATTTCCATTGAGATTTCAGTGCCTAAGGGCTAGATCCAAAAGGATACTGAAGTGCCTAACTGCCTCTTTACATGCCCAAGTCCGCCATCTAGATACCACTGACATTCACAAAACCACTGCTCAGCTGCTGCCTAACCCTGTAGGCACTTAAATCCCCATAGGCACCTAAGTTTCTCCCAGTGGCTATGTGCAAAGTCATCCAAACCCTGACACTGCCCCATAATTAATGAGCTGTTTAGAGCCCTTGCTCATGCCTGGCCAGGAGTCTCAAACTAGGCCACACAAGAGAGGGGGGATGCACCCCCTGGATCCTCGCACCCCCAGAAGTATGTAAGGGACACCTACATGCGCACATGCTCTGCCCACACTAGGACCCATATGGTGCCTTCTCCCTTCATGTGGCTTTGGCAAAAAACTGCAGCGGGGCCGGCCAGAAACTCCAGCTGGTAGGGACAGAAGTGGCCAAAGCCCGGACCTGCAGGCATCCAGAGACTATTCTGCAGCTTTGACTGAAGTTTCTCTGCCTTGTGCTGAGTGACTGTTCCTGCCAACCCTCTCGTCCTCCCGCCGTGTAGCTTCACCCACCTGTAGGGTCAGATATACACCTTACACGCCCCTAGGCACAGCATCTTCTGCACCCCCTGCCTAGAGCCGACCTTCATGTTTTCCGTAAAAAATGAAATTTTTAACCCACTTTTAACTTGTAGGCATCCCTAGGCACATGCCGACTGTGCCTATTGGAAATCTGGCCTTGCATAGCCGCGCCTCTTACTCCTTGACCTGCTCTCCCAGCCCATTCCCTTCCCATTTAGCTGATCCCCTAAATGGCCTCCCACCCTGTGAAAAAATCTTGTGGCACTAACATGCCACTTGCTGCCATCACATTGTTGACTCCACTTGTGTGTTCTACCCCTCCCCCCACTTGAGTCTGTCTTGTCTGTGTAACCCCACGGCACTCCCCTGGGCTCCTGGGGCTCTGTGCACTGGTAGCGTGGGCGGGAGACAGCACTGTCTCTGATAGGCAGGGGGTCAAGGGCAGCCTCAGCCTCTCCTAGGCAAGTCAGCGGGCGAGAGGAGAGACACCATGTCGAGCGCCAGGGGCCCTGTCGGCGCAGAGGCCAGAGAGCAGGGGGTCTGCTCAGTGTCTGAGAGAAAGGAGGCGGCAGAGTCAAATGGCTGACAAGTGAAAGCTGGGGAAGAAGAGTTAGTCTGATCAATGGGAAGTGAGATGCCTGCCCTGGGCACTCTAGGGAGGGGAGAAGCCAATCTGAGCAGTGTGGAGCCAGCAACAGAAAGGGCTGGTTAGTCCCAGGACTGCACCCAGGTTCCCCTGAGAAATGGCTTCTGGGGATCTGGAGGCAAGGATTTGAAACCAGGCAAATACCATAACCACTGGGCTACTGGCAGTGCGGGGGATCTCTTTCCCTCTGTTTTCTTTTTGCAAGAAAGGGCTGGCCTGCCTTAGATGGCTAACTGCAGGAGAGGGTTCACAGCTGAGACTCTCAAGTGGAGATAGGCACTTCCCTCTACCTGTCAGTCAAGTGCTTAAGGCCCAGATCAGTGGGAGTTAGGCACCTAAGCACCTTTGTGGATCTAGCCTTTAAGCTCTGCCCTTTCCTCTGCATTTTGCTTCTGGATAGCTTAGGTGGCTCCCTGATCAACTTGCTGGCTTCTGGGAATCTCTTTGTTAAGCACCTAACTCTTCCCATATAATGCATGGAGTATCCAGGCACCTCAGTCAGGGCTGTGAATTCAAACAGGCAGCAGGGCATCTAGGAGTTAGGCATTGCAACTAAGTCTCCTATGTGAATCATGTCCTATATCCCCCTTCACATCTTTCCTCACACTCCTCCTATCTGGTGCATTTTTAAAAATTTTATTGGACCTTTTTTATTTTATTTTTATGAGTTAGTTGCCTTGAGGAGCCTTCCTAGATTTAGGGCTATAACATTTTTTTACATTAGGTTACTTTAACAAGAGAGAGAATAGCCTAAAAGTATTTGCAATATAAGTTTGAATAATGACACAGCATATTCTGACTTGGTGTATCCCTATTTGAGTATATTTGTAAATGGGAAGCAATAAAATAAACTGTAAAAAAATAAACCCTGTAAGAATAATTTGTCACTTGGAAAATTTTGCTCATTTACTTTCTGCTAGCCTGTTGAAGGTTCAATTGAGCGATAATATTTTTTTTATCAATGAGGCATTATGAAAAAAATACTAGATCCATATGGAGGGACAGGGCTTGACTCCATGTTCTGTTGCTCCTCTTCTTTTGTCTTATTTTACATTTTGAAAAAATCCTTTACTGAAACTTTTGGTTTCTTCTTTAGCTCACAAGTTTTCATATTTTGGCTGCTGAGTTACATGACTAGTAGGAAAGAAAAAAACTGATGAAATGGATCAGCAAGCTCAAGTGCCATCTGACCTAGAATGGTTCTTCTGTCTTGTCAAGATCTACATAGGAAGGCTTCCCACTCCCCAGGCACTTAAGAGTCCTAACTGAAGGTATACACAAGAAAACCAACAGACTGTGGTGACTATGACCTTTCTGCATGGCAAAGTTGAAAGGTTATTAGCAAAACATAATTTAGAAGAGAGTTGAGGGGAGGAAAACATTGAAGAGGGTGAAGGAAAAAGCTGAGGTTTCTAGGCCCTGATTCATCAAAGCATGTACTTAATTGTAGGAATGTCAGTAGGGCCACTGATTTCAATTGGACGACTTGTGTACTGAAAAGCATGTGCTTAACTACTTTGCTCGATCAGTGTTTTTCTGAAGACAGTGATATTTTCAAGCATACCAAGAATGTTATCAATAACATTCTGAAACAAAGGTTTTTGAACAAGTAGTGAAGTTGAAAAAACTGAAAATGCTGAAGGCCTCAGGTGACTGGGAGAGGTGTGATGTTTTATGGAACAGGTAGTATCTCATTTGGTCATAATCAGTTTAAAAGATAACATTTTTTCAGTATAAAATTAGGTAATCAGAGGTGATTAACAAAGTCAGAAGCAGGGGAGAGCTTTGAGGCACAATAATTGTTATTGTCTGTCTTCTGAGCCATCTGATCAATCCCTTAAGACAATCAAGTCCAAAAATACCATCCTTATGGTACTGTAGATCATGAGATTTAATTTTTCTGGACATCCCAAGACAAGGAGGAAAAAGCTGAATGTGATTAAACAAAACTTCCCTGCAAAGGAATTGAAGAATGTGTTGTCAACTCCCTTGTAACACTCCATGGCTATGACTACATTTGGAGTTGGAGGTGTGATTCCCAGCTCGAGAAGACATACTCGTGCTAGCTCTGATGGAGCTACTGCACTAAAAATAGTAGTGTAGACTCAGTAGCACAGGCAGTGGTATGGGCTAGCTGCTCTGAGTACATATCCAGGGAGTCTAACCAGATTTGTACTCACAGTGGCTAGCTCGCCAATGCTTGTCCTTCTGCAACTATACTACTATTTTTAGCACACTAGCTCAATGAAAGCTAGTGCAAGTCTACTTGAGCTGGAAGTCACATCCCCAGCTTCAAGTGTATTCAATACAATATTCAATATAAGATAATATTTCATATTTTGACATGCAATGTCTGCTCAGTAGTTAATTTATTAAATTGAGACTGAATTCTTCAAACACTTACGGGTATGGATAACTTTATATTCCTGTGTAAACTTACTCATGTGTGCAAGTGTTTTCAGGAGCGGGCCCCCAAATGAATAATTTCTGGTTAAGGACTTGGGATCAAATAATTTGGATACAAGATCTTTCCTCATCCCTTTTCTTTTTATGAATGAGGCTGTGTTAAGGATGTTCACTTACATGTGGGTTTCCTATGAATGCTGATACAAATTTTGCAAGAAGATCAGTTTGTTGCACTAATAGCACAACTTTTTCAGTTCTCTCTTTTGAACTACACTCTACAGAGTTACACTTACTATTTGAGTTTGAGATATTACTATACGAAGAAGTAGATTATTTTAATACCAACCATGCAGTCAGGCTTTAAACTAAAGGAGACCTGGGAAGCTCCCCCGTCTTGCTCTCTTTCTGGATTGTAGGAGCCTTGCTTTCATAGAACTCCCTCTCTTCTCTAGCTGGTGAAGTGAGGTTTCAACAGGCAGAGGAATCTAAAGTGGAAATAGCAGATGGTGCTGATGCCTGGCCTTCCCAGCTTTCCCCCCAGTGGGTGGAACAACATCGTCACCTAGCAGGGGAAGAAAAATTGTCTCAGCTGAGGGTCCTCTAAAGAAAAATCTGCTTTCCCCTCCAGGGGTAGAGGAAGAGAATCCCCATCACCCACCAACCTTCACTCTTCCAGCTCCCTTTCCTCCCTGGGAATGTGGAGAGTGAGGAGAGAGGGAGACAAATAAATATATAACACAGAGTTTTGCATAACATTTCTCTCTTGAAATGCATTTTAAATCTTCTAAGATGCAGGGAAATTACTTTCAGCATTTCAAAATTTCCACACCCTGCTCCGAATCCTCCATATTTTATTTGCTTTTACATCAGTATGGATAATTATCTTAGGCAAATCCTCCATTCTGGTGGAAATTGGAGTGGGGGACAAAAGAGATGTGTCTCTAGCCAGATCCATGTTTTGCACAAGTTCTGATTTTCTCCGATCTCAAGAAATTAGCTAATTTTAGATATTCTTCTTTTGTCCTCATCTATATCACCCCATTCACAGATTATTGAGTCAGAAAAGAGTCCTATGATAACCTAATATGACCTCCCATATAATACAGGCCATTGGACTTCCTTGAATTCATTCTTTGATTGATTTTAAAATTACAAGTGATGGACCTTGGAAAATTGTTCCAATGGTTAATTACCCTCACTGTTAAAAACTGGCACCTTATTTCCAGACTGAATTTGTCTAACTTCAACTTCCAGTCATTGGATTTTGTCTGCTAAAATAAGGAGCTCATTACAAATTTTTGTTCACCATGTAGGTATTTACAGACTATGATCAAGTCACCCCTTAACCTTCTTATAGTTAAGTTAAACAGATTAAGCTCTTTGAGTCTCTTACAAGGCATAATTTCTAGACCTTTCATTATTCTCATGGCTTTTCTCTTAACCCTCTCACAACATCCTTCTTGACTTGTGGACACCAGAACTAGACACAATATTTTAGTAGTGGTTGCACCAATGTGAAATACGATAACAACATACTAAAATAATAAACCTCCCTACTCTTGCTTGATATTCCCCTCTTTATACATTCAAGGATTACATTAGCCCTTTTGACCACAGCATTACACTGGCAGCTCATGTCCAGCCGATTATCGGCCATGACACCAAGTCTTTTCAGAGTTACTGTTTCCCAGATAGAGTCCCCCTTCCTGTAAATATGGCCTATATTCTTTGTTCCTATATGTATAACTGTATGTTTGGCTGAATCAAAACACATAGTACTTGCTTCTGCCCAGCTTATCAAGTGATCCACTGTAGTGACTACTCGGTAGCTGTGACCAATCTTCTTTGTTATTTACCACTCCTCACATATTTGTCTCATCTGCAAACCTTATCGATTATGATTATATGTTTTCTTCCAGGTCATTGATAAAAATATTATTTAATGTGGGACCTAGAACAGAACCCCACTAGAAATACACCTGTTCAATGATGATTCACCACTTACAATTACATTGTGAGATATCAGTTAGCCAGTTTTTAAATCAATTTAATCTTTGTTGATTTCATATTGTTCGATTTTTTAAATCAAAATGTCATGTGGAATCAAGTCAAATCATTTGCCTTACTGAAGTCTATTACATCAACATTATTATCTTTATCAAACAAACATGTGATTTCATTAAATATATATCCAGTTATCAAGCTAGTTTGACAGGATCTATTTTACATAAACCCATTTATATTGGCATTAATTATATTAACCTTGAATTCTTTATTAATTGAGTCCCATATCAGCTGTTTCATTTTTTTGCCATGGATCAATCAGACTAACAGGTGTACAATTATTGTGTGACAGACTACACCCCTGCACTCACACCCTACACCAGGGATCGGCAACCTTTGGCACACAGTCCACCAGGCCAATGGGGGCGGTGGGAAGCGGTGGCCTGCACATCCCTTGGCCCGTGCTGCTTCCCGCAGCCCCCATTGGCCTGGAGCGGTGAACCGGGGCCAGTGGGAGCTGTGATCGGCTGAACCTGTGGATGTGGCAGGTAAACAAACCGGTCTGGGCCACATGCTAAAGGTTGCCGATCCCTGCTCTACACAGTGTTATAATAATCTTTGTACAATATATGCCATATAAGATATCATTTGAAAACTCATAATTTGCTGGTCAATATTGTCCTGATAAATATGTATGGTAACATTGTATGTGAAGTTATAAGATTCCCCTATATGATGTTATTAACATATGTTCCAAACCCTATAGCCCTGCCCAGGCAGAAGTCGGCAAATAGGTCTGTCCTAAACAAAGGAATGTGTGCTTGCCTTAATTTGCATTTAAGCAATAAACAGAGTCATGAAGCAGGAAGGGAAACCAAAGGAAGCTCAAACAGGTGGGAAAAAAAACAGCAGGGAACTCTTTGTCTCCTGGTTCTAGTTCTCAGCTGGAAATATTTTTCAAGAGGGGACTGAAACAATAAAAATGGACGCAAACACCCCAAGACTCACCTCTCTTTCTTTCTGTCCTTAGCATTCTCCGTACCTGAGAAGACAAAGGAAACAGCCATTGGACTCTTGGGGAGGGGTCCTGACTTATAGAGGTTAGTCAGTAATCTTGCTGGAAGCATGTGGTGAGAAATTTTGCTTGAATCTATAGTTGGTTAAGGTAAGCACTAGAAAGCATTTTATCTTTACAGTAGAACCTCAGAGTTACGAACACCTTGGGAATGGAGGTTGTTCGTAACTCTGAATAAAACATTATGATTGTTCTTTCAGAAGTTTACAACTGAACATTGACTTAATACAGCTTTGAAACCTTAGCGTGCAGAAGAAAAGTGCTGCTTTTAACCATCTTAATTTAAGGAAACTTTCTCTGCTTGTTTCATTTACCTTGTCAAGTTTTTTAAAAAACTTTCCCTTTATTTTTAGTAGTTTACATTTAATACAGTACTGTACTCCATTTGCTTTCTTTTTTGTCTCTGCTGCTGCCTGATTGCGTACTTCCAGTTCCAAATAAGGTGTGTGGTTGACTGGCCAGTTCATAACCATTTCTGACTTTTACGCCTCATTACTTGTACTCACTTAAACTCTATCTCTTTGTAGTTAAGAAACTTGTTTTAGTTAATCCAGTGTGTTTAAGTATCTGGGTAACTCCATTGGTAGGTTTTGGGCATTTACAAATCCGCGATGACAGTTAGCAGCTATAACATGAATTGTGGAATGAATCCCAGACTATAGAACCAAACAATTTCCATAGAAGAAACAATAATAAAAAGAAGCTTATAGCTGAGGAAGTATAGATTTGGACAGCATAGTAATTACTGTATCAAGCGGAGTGCCCCAAGGGTCGGTTCTGGGGCCGGTTTTGTTCAATATCTTCATTAACGATCTGGAGGATGGCGTGGACTGCACCCTCAACAAGTTTGCAGATGACACTAAACTGGGAGGAGTGGTAGATATGCTGGAGGGTAGGGATAGCATGCAGAGTGACCTAAACAAATTAGAGGATTGGGCCAAAATAAATCTGATGAGATTCAACAAGGACAAGTGCAGAGTCCTGCACCTAGGACGGCAGACTCCTACGCACTGCTACAGACTAGGGACCGAATGGCTAGGCAGCAGTTCTGCAGAAAAGGACCTAGCAGTTACAGTGGATGAGAAGCTGGATATAAGTCAACAGTGTTCTCTTGTTGCCAAGAAGGCTAATGGCATTTTGGGCTGTATAAGTAGGGGCACTGCCAGCAGATCGAGGGATGTGATCATTCCCCTCTATTCGACATTGGTGAGGCCTCATCTGGAGTACTGTGTCCAGTTTTGAGCCCCACACTTCCTTGAAGGATGTGGTAAAATTGGAAAGAGGCCAGCGGAGGGCAACAAAAATGATTAGGGGGCTAGAGCACATGACTTATGAGGAGAGGCTGAGGGAACTGGGATTGTTTAGTCTGCAGAAGAGAAGAATGAGGGGGGATTTGATAGCTGCTTTCAACTACCTGAAAGAGAGTTCCAAAGAGGATGGATCTAAACTGTTCTCAGTGGTAGCAGATGACAGAACAAGAAGTAATGGTCTCAAGTTGTACTGGGGGAGGTTTAGGTTGGATATTAGGAAAAACTTTTTCACTAAGAGGGTGGTGATGCACTGGAATGGGTTACCTAGAAAGGTGGTGGAATCTCCTTCCTTAATGGTTTTTAAGGTTAGGCTTGACAAAGCCCTGGCTGGATGATTTAGTTGGGGATTGGTCCTGCTTTGAGCATGGGGTTGGACTAGATGACCTCCTGAGGTCCCTTCCAACCCTGATATTCTATGATTCTACTGGAATAAATTGTCTTTTTATTCATTTGCTTTTCTATGGTACATATTTCTATATTATCTGAGCACCAAACCACAGGAATTTCACTAGTCTAAGCCATTAAAAATAATGAGATTTAAAAAAATAAACATGTTTATTTTTATTTGTCTTCTTTTAAGCCTATAGGGGTCATGTTTTCAAGCTTTACTATGCAAACATGAGGTCTGGAAATTTACTTTTCTACAAAATGAAAGCTCATACTGTCATGTAATCACACCTTAAAGTTGAGGCTTTAAGACAAACAACCAATATCACAAGTCTCAATAAAATCATGAGCATTTTGTTTCATCTTCATCTTACCTTTTGTGGTAAGGAAGTATGACGGTTCTGTTTCACAGATGAGGAGCTGAGGCACAGAGACATTAAATGATTTGGTCAAGGACACGCAGGGAGTCTGTGGTATGGCCAGGAAATCAAGTACAATTCCCCTGAATCCCAGCCCTGTGCCTTAACTGCATGACCATCCTCAGCACTGCCAACTCCAAATGTTCCAAAATCATGAGACTGGCTTAAAAATCATAAGATTAAAATAAAATAAATGCATTTTGGGTTTTTCTAGTTCTTCAACCTTCAGGGTATGAGAGGTATGTATATCACTTTTTTTTTATTATTTTCTCTGAACTATGAGGGCTAAATTTCTTTTTTTTTTTAAAAAGGGAAGCAGAGATTTGCAAATACTCATGACTCCAGATGTTGGGCTTTAAGAAAAAACAATTATTGCAAGACTTAAATGACACATTTTACTTGCCATTTTCTTCAAGCTTGCTTTCCGTTCTTGACTGAAGCATTTTTTTGCTGCTGTTTCATGTGGTGGGCCTGAACAATGAAGTGATAATGCATAGTTGGACAGCTGGAATCAGATGCTAGCACTGATGTGAGATCCTTGCCAAGATTCCTCACAGGATTCTCTCTGTTGAAAAGCCAACTTATCGCCACATGCAGCCAGCTCTATTCATATATTCCTCTCAAAGTTAGTGACAATAAATATTATAAAATCACACAAATCCAGATGGCATGGGTTATAGTTGCCAGCCGTTCAACTACTTGTGAGTTCTATCTCTTGTTCTGCAGCTTTGCGCACACAAAAAAAAGCTCTAGTCCTGTTGCAATTATTTTTAAGACACCCTTTACCCATAGATATTTTCAAGTCTTGGTCTACAATAAGTGTAGAAGCATAGCAAATTGTTGGTAGTAAATCAAAGATTTGGCCACTGTACATGTTTTCAAATGGTGGCCTTAAACTCTCCTAAAATAAGAGCATCCCAATTTTTACATTTGAAGAGAGACTGTTTCAGGAATTCTACCTATATATGCTAAGTTGTTTAGATTAAAAAATTCCTGCTTAGCACTGTACAAGGGTTTGCTAGGACTCATCCCCCTCTGGGGCGGCGGGGAGCCACACCGGCTCACTACACACAGTTGGTCTCCCGGGGACTTAGCCTGGCTGTGGGGTCTCCCTCAGTAGCCCTTGCTGTATCCGGCAGAAATATGGTTAGCCTGGCCCTGGCTTAGGGCGGGACAACACCACTAAGTTAGGAGCTCAGGCCCCCAGGCAGGGCTGAGCAGTAACAATAGTATTAAGCCCAGGCCCTAGGTCAGGGCGGGATAACAAACGCTGAGTCAGGGGCTCAGGCCCTCAGGCAGGGCTGAGCAATAAGTACAAGGGTATTAAGCCCAGACCCTAGGTCAGGGCGGGGTAACAAATGCTGAGTCAGGGGCTCAGGCCCTCAGGCAGGGCTGAGCAGTAACCATAGGCTCCAGCCTCCTCAGGCCAGGGAGAGGGGGAGTCTGCCACCCAGGAGTTGGGTGGCAGGGGGGACACAGGCCCTCCCACTCCACTGCATCCCAGCCTGGAGCCCTAGTAGCGGCCAAAGATCTGCTGCTTAGTCAGTGGGGATCCTGGCTGCAACACACCGACATAGGCTCTGGTAGTGCTGCAGCCAAACTGGGGTCAGCTGCCCCTGGGCTACTTCCACACTCCCTCTCAGGGCCCTATCTGGGTCCTGGTGTTGGCCTCTGGGGGATCAAGGAGCATGGGTTCTTCAGGTTAGGGGTTGATCAGCAGGCCCAGAAACTCCTCTGGATAATGGACGCAGGGTAGGTCCAGCAACTCCTCCGGATAGCGGGCGCAGGGTAGGTCTGGCAACTCCTCCAGATAGTGGGCGCAGGGCAGGCCCGGCCAGTCTGGGCGGCCGCCTTGGGCGCGGGGGTTTCCCAGTCGCGGGCTCCACTAGGGACGTGTGCTCTCTCCGGCGGCTGGCCTCCTACTGACCTCTGCGGGCCGGCCTTTATAGTTCCAGGTCTCCGCCTGACCCTCTGAGGGGCGGGCTCAGAGCTCCCTAGCTCCGCCCACTTCGGCCTCCGGATGGGCTCTTCCCCCTCCGGGGCGGTGGGGAGCCACACCACTGCACTACAGATGGTCACTACATTAGCCTTTTTTCAGTCATCCAGGACCTCCCCCGATCACCATGAGTTTTCAAAGATAAAGGCCAATGGCTCTGCAATCACATCCGTTAACTCCTTTAGCACCTTTGCATGCAACACATCTGGCCCCATGGACTTATGCTCGTCCAGCTTTTCTAAATAGTTCTGAACCACTTCTTTCTCCACAGAGGGCTGGTCACCTCCTCCCCATGCTGTGCTGCCCAGTGCAGTAGTCTGGGAGCTGACCTTGTTCGTGAAGACAGAGGCAAAAAAACCATTGAGTACATTAGCTTTTTTCACACCCTCTGTCACTAGGTTGCCTCCCTCATTCAGTAAGGGGCCCACACTTTCCTTGACTTTCTTCTTGTTGCTAACATACCTGAAGAAACCCTTCTTGTTACTCTTAACATCTCTTACTAGCTGCAACTCCAAGTGCGATTTGGCCTTCCTGATTTCACTCCTGCATGCCTGAGCAATATTTTTATACTCCTCCCTGGTCATTTGTCCAATCTTCCACTTCTTGTAAGCTTCTTTTTTGTGTTTAAGATCAGCAAGGATTTCACTATTAAGCCAAGCTGGTCACCTGCCATATTTACTATTCTTTCTACACATCGGGATGGTTTCTTCCTGCAACTTCAATAAGGATTCTTTAAAATACAGCTAGCTCTCCTGGACTCCTTTCCCCCTCATGTTATTCTCCCAGGGGATCCTGCCTGTCAGTTCCCTGAGGGAGTCAAAGGCTGCTTTTCTGATGTCCAGGGCCCATATTTTGCTGCTCTCCTTTCTTCCTTGTGTCAGGATCCTGAACGTCACCATCTCATGGTCACTGCCTCCCACTTTTGCTTCCCGTACTAATTCTTCCCTTTTTGTGAGCAGCAGGTCAAGAAGAGCTCTGCCCCTAGTTGGGTCTTCCAGCACTTGCACCAGGAAATTGTCCCCTACACTTTCTAAAATCTTCCTGGATTGTCTGTGCACCACTGTATTGCTCTCCCAGAAGATACCACGGTGATTGAAGTCCCCCATGAGAACCAGGCCTGTGATCTAGTAACTTCTGTTAGTCGCTGTAAGAAAGCCGTATCCATCTCATCCCCATGGTCTGGTGGTCTATAGCAGACTCCCACCATGACATCACCCTTGTTGCTCACACTTCTAAACTTAATCCAGAGACTCTCAGGTTTTCCTACAGTTTCATACTGGAGCTCTGAGAAGTCATACTGCTCTCTCACATACAGTGCAACTCCTTACCTTTTCTGCCCTGCTTGTCCTTCCTGAACAGTCTATATCCATCTGCATAGTACTCCAGTCATGTGATTTATCCCACCAGGTTTTGGTTATTCCAATCACATCATAATTCCTTGACTGTGCCAGGACTTCCAGTTATCCCTGCTTATTTGCTTATGGTCCTTTCCTGTTATTTGTTTATATTCATCCTTGGTAATTTGACTGAATTTCCACTTTTTGTAGGACTCTTTTTTTATTTTTAGATCATTGAAGATCTCCTGGTTAAGCCAGGGTGGTCTCTTGCCATACTTCCTATCTTTCCTATGCAGTGGGATAGTTTCCTCTTGTGCCCTTAATAATGTCTCTTTGAAAAACTGCCAACTGTCTTCAATTGTTTTTCCCCTTAGACCTGCTTCCCAGGGGATCTTACCTACTGTGATAGACCCAGGCCAGTTGGGTACAGCAGAATAGCAGAAGGCAGATATACTGGCCACTGGATTAACAGTTTTCTGTTCCCTGACTGACCAGAGCAGGGGCTGCTCCAGGCTAATGAGAACACCTGACTCGAATTAACCTGCAAAGAGTCAGGTGAGGCCATTCAGTTAATGTGACCACCTGACTCTAATTAAGGCCCTGCTGTTACTATAAAAAGGGCTCACTCCAGTCAGGCAGGGGAGCCATGGAGTCAGAGGAGAGGAAGTGCGGCTGGTTACTGAAGACACCCTCAAACCATCGTTAAAGGAGCCCCAAGGTAAGGGTGAAGAAGGGAAAAGCAGGAGAGCTGTGGGGAAGTGGCCCAGGGAAATGTAGCAACTCTGGCAGTGAAAGGTTGTCTGCCAACAACTGCTACCATTAGGGTCCCTGGGCTGGAACCCGGAGTAGAGGGCGGGCCCGGGTTCCCCCCAACCCACCACTACAGGAACAGCTCCTGGAAGGGGAAGTCAGGCCCTTGTCAGGACAGGAGGCTGAACAGAGACTGTGGGAGTTCTCTCACCAACCTCCTTGCAGCCTCTGATGAAAAGGGCTCAGTAGACTGTAACCCTGGTCCTAGAGAGAGAAGGGCTACGTGGAGGGTCACAGTGAGCCACTGAGGCTAGCATAAACCGCCTAGAAGCGCAGGACCCACAGGAGCAAGGTCAGAGCTCTGCCACAACTGGTATCAGGGGTGGGATTGTGATTGTTCACAGAGTGGCGGAACAAAGAGGTGTTTACTAAAAAAACAAAAAACAAAAAAAGGGTGCACTGGGGTTTTTGGTTGTGGGTTTTTTTTGTTGTTATTTGTACCACCATGGAGGAGGTGGTGAGAGCACTGGTGCAAGCCACAGCGGCCCAGCAGGAGGCAACACGGGCTCAGGCAATGGCACAACAGGAGTCCATGAGGTTACAGCAGGAAACCAACCAATTATTAATGAGCCAGGCGACCCAAGATCGAGCCCTCCTGCGCGAGGTTGTGGACCAGCTGAAGATCCTCACCACCCAGGCCCAGGGGTCCAATGGGACACGAACCCTGAGGGCCACCGGTTGTCTGCCAAAGATGATGGCAGATGATGACATAGAGGCGTATCTCCTCTCATTTGAAAGGACTGCACAGCGTGAGGCGTGGCCCCTGGAGCAGTGGGCCTGCATTCTCGCCCCTTTCTTGTGCAGAGAGGCCCAGAAGGCCTACTTTGATCTGCCCACTCAGGATGCCGCTGACTATTACCGGCTGAGGGCAGAGATCCTAGCACGATCCGGGGTGACAGCAGCAGTATGGGCCCAGAGGTTCCAGGAGTGGAAATACAGGGAGAACAAACCTCCAAGGTCCCAACTTTTCGACCTCATACACCTCGCTCGGAAGTGGTTACGGCCTGAGGCATGCAGCCCAGAGGAGATATTAGAGACTTTGGTCATGGACCATTACATGCGGGGGCTGCCGCCAGATCTCCGCAAATGGGTCTGCCAGAATGATCCGTCCACCTATGACGAAATGATCACATTGGTGGAAAGACGGATAACAGCCAGGGAATTAACCCAACTACCCAAGGAAGGCCCCTCACGAAACAAACATTTGACCCCAACCATGGAGGGTCGGGCAGCCAATCCTCCAGGAAGTCCTAGGTGGAAGACGAGGGAGGTAAAAAACCGGTCAGGAACCCAGAAGGAAGGGGAAGGGCTGAGTGGGGGGAACCCTGGGACTAAATCTCCTAACCCACGTGATAGGGGAATGACTAGAAGCAATTATAGGTGTTATGGGTGCGGGGAGTTGGGGCACATAGCTGCCCAATGCCCCAATGTCATAGAGCCAAAGCAGTGTAACCTGGGGAACGGGGCAGACCCATGCAGCCTACTCAATATTGTAGGGGTCGCAGTCACCCCACATAAATATACAAGGCAGGTAAAGTTGAATGGGGTAGAAACCATGGCACTCATAGACTCAGGAAGTGCTATCACCCTGATTTCAGGTAAATTAGTGAAGCGCAGCCAGTTAATGCAGGCCAAGCGTACAGGGGTAACCTGTGTCCATGGGACTGTTAGCTACTACCCCATCATACCAGTAAAAATTGAAATTCAGGGAAATGTCACCGGTGTGAAAGCAGGGGTAGTTCCAAACCTCCCATATCCCGTGCTCATAGGTAGAGATTTCCCTGGGTTTGGAAACTTGCTCCCACCGGAGGAATTAGAGGGAGAGGAGCTCCCTGAAATTCAGGGGGGTTCCGCAGCAGAATGTCACCTCCCATTTTTCGCGGGATTGTCCCAGGAGCTATTCCCTGTCCCAGGGAAAGGCAGGAAGACCAAAAGAGAAAGAAGGGCGGCCAAGGCCTTGGGTACCCGAATCCTGATACAAGGACAGAGGGTTGCCTGTGTAGGCAGACGTACACGGGCAACTGAAGGGGAGGGCCCTGAGACAGAGGAGGGGTCAGAGACCACTTCCAACCCCAACCTCACGGAGCCAGCCGAGAGGGCAGAGACAGATCCCCCAGAGTTCAGGCTGTTAAACCCAGAAAGAGAGACTTTTGGACGGGACCAGGTGGAAGACCCAAGATACGAGAACGCCAGGAAGGCGGTGGCTGAGATAGATGGGGTACCCATAGAGGGAAAGGCCCGGGGGCCAGGGCCTTATTTTGTGATCAAGAGGAATCTCCTATACTGGTGTACCTCTTGCTCCTGCATTTGCACGACCCAACTCCTAGTCCCCCGGAAACACCAGAAGGCAATATTAAGCCTCGCTCACAGTCACCTTTTTGGAGGACACTTGGGAGTGGAGAAAACCCAGGCGCGAATCTTACGCAGGTTCTTGTGGCCGGGGGTACATGAAGACGTCCAGCGGTACTGTGCCTCTTGCCCTGAATGTCAACTGCACAGCCCTCGTCCACATCTAAGAGCTCCTCTGGTACCCCTGCCGATCATAGAAGTCCCATTCGAGCGGATCGCCATGGATCTTGTGGGGCCTTAGAGAAAACGACCCGAGGCCACCAGTATGTGCTTGTCATCCTAGACTATGCAACCAGGTACCCAGAAGCTGTCCCCTTACGAAATACAGCTTCCAAGAGCATTGCCAAAGAACTAGTGGCAATCTTTGCCCGGGTAGGGCTACCAAAAGAAATCCTCACAGACCAGGGAACACCATTCATGTCCAAGTTGATGAAGGATTTGTGTTCCCTGCTCCATGTCCAGACGCTGCGGACCTCAGTTTACCATCCACAAACTGATGGTCTGGTGGAAAGATTTAACCGAACCCTCAAGGCCATGATAAGAAAGGTGGTAAGCAAGGATGGGAAAGATTGGGACAACCTACTACCGTACCTCATGCTCGCCATCCGTGAGGTCCCCCAAGCTTCCACCGGATTCTCCCCCTTTGAGCTGTTGTATGGATGCAATCCCCGAGGCATCCTGGACATAGCCAAGGAAATTTGGGAGGAGGAACCCAGTGAGGGGAAGAATGTAATAGAACATGTACTACAGATGAGGGATCGGATAGCCTGGGTCACTCCCATAGTGAGAGAACACCTAGAGAAGGCCCAAGAGACCCAGAGAACCTATTACGACCGCCAAGCCAAGCTTCGTCAGTTTCAACCTGGTGACCGAGTAATGGTATTGGTACCCACGGCCGAAAGTAAGCTGTTGGCCCAGTGGCAAGGGCCCTATGAAATAGTTGAACCCGTAGGGAAAGTAAATTATAAGGTGCGACAACCAGGACATCGAAAAGTAGAGCAGATATATCATGTCAACCTTCTGAAACCATGGCATGCGCAAGAGGCATGCACAGTGATTCGAGAAGGGCTGCACCCAGGGAACAAAAATCCTGAACAGGTGAGGGTGTCTCCTGATCTAATGACAGCACAGAAGAAAGAGGTAACTGAGACGATTGCCCAATATCAAGATGTATTCTCGACAAAGCCAGGTCGCACAACCGGGACATATCACCACATCATCACAAATCCTGGGGCCAGAGTAACTATGAGGCCCTACCGGGTGCCAGCAGCCAAAAGGGAGGAAATAAAAGCGGAAGTCAGGAAAATGCTGGAGATGGGGGTCATCGAAGAATCCCACAGTCAGTGGTCCAGCCCAATAGTGTTGGTGCCCAAACCTGATGGCACCACAAGGTTCTGCAATGACTTCCGTTGACTAAATGAGATATCCCAGTTTGATGCCTACCCTATACCCCGCATAGACGAACTAGTGGACCGTCTGGGGAATGCCCGGTACTTGACAACCTTAGACTTGACAAAGGGGTACTGGCAGATTCCCCTAGCTGAAGATGCAAAGGAAAAGACGGCGTTTTCTACACCAGAGGGTCTCTTCCAATATATGGTCCTTCCTTTTGGACTACATGGGGCTCCAGCTACCTTTCAGCGCCTCATGGACAAGTTATTACGCCCCCATACCAGTTATGCTGCGGCCTACTTGGATGACGTGGTGAGTCATACCCCAGACTGGGAGACCCACTTGGAAAAAGTGGGGGCGGTCCTTGATACCTTCCGGCGAGCTGGCCTTATGGCGAACCCTATTAAGTGCGCTGTAGGGTTCACGGAGGCAAAATATCTTGGCTACGTGGTAGGAAAAGGTCTAGTGAAACCCCAACTGAATAAGTTAGAGGCCATCCAAAATTGGCCTCGGCCGAGTCGTAAGAAGCAGGTCCGAGCATTTCTAGGGGTGGTGGGGTATTACCGGCGTTTCATCCCCCATTTTGCTACAAGGGTGAGTCCCCTAATGGACTTAGTGAAGGCCCGTGGTCCTGATCCAGTGAGATGGTCCGATGCAGCAGAAAGGGCATTCGCGGACTTACGGACTGCCCTCTGCAGTAACCCCGTATTGATAGCCCCAGATTTCAACAAGGACTTTATCCTACAGACAGATGCATCTGAGGTAGGGTTAGGGGCCGTCCTGTCGCAGATGGTTGGGGAGGAGGAACACCCAGTTCTCTACCTCAGTAGGAAACTCCTTCCGAGGGAACAAAAATATGCAGTTGTAGAGAGAGAGTGCCTCGCTGTAAAATGGGCCATGGAAACGTTGCATTACTACCTGCTGGGGCGCAGATTTATCCTTGTGACTGACCATGCCCCTCTTCAATGGATGCAACGGAACAAGGAAAAGAACACAAGGGTAACCAGGTGGTTCTTATCCCTCCAACCTTTCCAGTTCCACATAGAGCACAGAGCAGGGAGTCATCATGGCAATGCCGATGGTTTATCACGCGTACACTGTCTGGCGTCCCAAGCTGCCCAACCTCTTGGTGTTGAGCAGGGGGGAGGGATATGTGATAGACCCAGGCCGGTTGGGTACAGCAGAATAGCAGAAGGCAGATATACTGGCCACTGGATTAACAGTTTTCTGTTCCCTGACTGACCAGAGCAGGGGCTGCTCCAGGATAATGAGAACACCTGACTCGAATTAACCTGCAAAGAGTCAGGTGAGGCCATTCAGTTAATGTGACCACCTGGCTCTAATTAAGGTCCTGCTGTTACTATAAAAAGGGCTCACTCCAGTCAGGCAGGGGAGCCAGGGAGTCAGAGGAGAGGAAGTGTGGCTGGTTACTGAAGACACCCTCAAACCATCGTTAAAGGAGCCCTAAGGTAAGGGTGAAGAAGGGAAAAGCAGGAGAGCTGTGGGGAAGTGGCCCAGGGAAATGTAGCAACTCTGGCAGTGAAAGCTTGTCTGCCAACAACTGCTACCATTAGGGTCCCTGGGCTGGAACCCGGAGTAGAGGGCGGGCCTGGGTTCCCCCCCAACCCACCACTACAGGAACAGCTCCTGGAAGGGGAAGTCAGGTCCCTGTCAGGACAGGAGGCTGAACAGAGACTGTGGGAGTTCTCTCACCAACCTCCTTGCAGCCTCTGATGAAAAGGGCTCAGTAGACTGTAACCCTGGCCCTAGAGAGAGAAGGGCTACGTGGAGGGTCACAGTGAGCCACTGAGGCTAGCATAAACCGCCTAGAAGCGCAGGACCCACAGGAGCAAGGTCAGAGCTCTGCCACACTACCAACAACCTGAGTTTGCTAAAGTCTGCCTTCTTGAAATCCGTTGTCTTTATTTTGCTGTTCTCCCTCCTAACATTCCTTAGAATCATGAACTCTACCATTTCATGATCACTTTCACTCAAGCTGCCTTCCACTTTCAAATTCTCAACCAGTTCCTTCCTATTTGTTAAAATCAAATCTAGAACAGCCTCTCCCCTAGTAGCTTTCTCCACCTTCTGAAATAAAAAGTTGTCTTGAAAACATTACAAGAATTTATTGGATAATCTGTGCCCTGCTGTGTTATTTTCGCAACAGATGTCTGGATAGCTGAAGTCCCCTATCACCACCAAGTCCTGTGCTTTGGATGATTTTGTTAGCTGTTTAAAAAAAACTTCATCCACCTCTTCTTCCTGGTTAGGTGGTCTGTTCTAGACCCCTACCATGACTCAACCTTGTTTTTTACCCCTTTTATCCTTACCCAGAGACTTTCAACAAGTCTGTCTCCTATTTCCACCTCAACCTCACTTCAAGTGTATACATGTTTAATATATAAGGCAACACCTCTTCCCTTTTTTTCCTGCCTGTCCTTCCTGAGCAAGCTGTACCCTTCTATACCAATATTCCAGTCATGCGTATTATCCCACCAGGTCTCTGTGATGCCAACTATGTCATAGTTGTGTTTATTTACTAGCATTTCAAGTTCTCCCTGCTTATTCCCCATACTTCTTGCATTAGTATACAGACATCTAAGATACTGATTTGATTCCCCTCTCGCAGTTCTGTCTTATGTCTCCTTTATTTCTTCTAAAACAGCCCATGATCCCCACAAATTCTAAACCTTCTCCCAGGTCTCCATGTTCTTGACTTACCTGCAAGCTTTGGTCACCTACTCCCTTTGAACCTATGTACATATCTAGCTTCAAAAACTGAATTACTATTGCAACTACTTCTGATAATTTCCATCAAATTATAAGACTCCTGATTGTGATTTGTTTTTAGCTTTGACAATTTTCTCCATGCTGTATAATACTCATCCAACCTAGTTAGTTATGTTTATGAGTAGTCTCTGCAAAGACCAGTGGAGATCAGGACCCCATCCATTGCACTAGGCAGTCTGGAAATATAGAATAAGAGAGAGTCCCTACCCAAAGAGTATACAGTTTAAACACACAAAGGAGACAAAGGTTTGGATTGGGGGAAGGGCTATAACATACACATAGTGAACAAAGTGATGGTCTACAAAAAATCATATTAGTATCATAAGTTTTGGTTTAGATTTGGTTTTCTTTCTTTCATTTTTAAATTTTGAGTGGTGTATCCTTGGGAAGTGATTTACCTGAAAAGAGACAAGGAAGATGGAGAGAATATCAAAGGAAGGGAGCAAGGAAAAAAGGGAAGGTGAGCAGAGGGGAAAGAATATCCTGAGTAAAAGCTGTTAAAAACAACAATCAGATGCTGAACGCATCATCTAAGGTGGCAGGTCCCTGCTTCAGTAGTGTTCTTCTTTGGTATTGGGGAAAACTTTAACAGTAGTTAAGCTCTGAAATATGCTTCCAACGGAGGTTGTGGAATACCTGTCATTGGAGATTTCTAAGAAAGGGTTGGACAAACACCTGTCAGGGATGGTCTAGGTGTATTTGGTCCTGCATTTGCGCAGGGGGCTAGACCTGATGACTTCTCAGGGTCCCTTCCAGCCCTAAATTGCTATGATTTTGTAATTTTGCTCTGTCTGAATCTCTGGCTTGCTCCTCCCAGTAGTTTAATTGTGCCCAAGATCACATGGCTGGGAGGACTTGTGGGGCTGCATAGTCCCTGGTGCTTTCAGAGTGGAGGGTGATCCCACTCACAGATGCAAAGTTCTGCATCTGTGAGTGCTAGGGAGAGGGGGGTACTGGGTCTCAGCTCCTCACTTCCCCCAGTTTCGTATTGTTTATAAACAGACTGTTTAGTTGCAGAGATTAATCTGCTTAAAATTTTATACTATGTTCAACATTGTTGTATCTGAGCACCTTCTAATGCTAAAAATAAAGGGTCAGATCCTGAGGTGGTATAAATCAGCATAGCACCACTGACCTTACTGGAATGATACTGATTTACACAAACTGGGGTTTGGCCCAAAGAAGGCTAACACCAGTTAAAGACTGAGATTTGTGGTCATCCTTAGGTCCAGCAATAGTGAATTCTACAATGCTGGACCAGGTCCTGAGAAAATCCAGCCTAAAGTAGGCACTGGCCTCTTAATCAAAACTCTGCTCACATTATAGGAAGGTATCACCTGAATGAATGCCTCAGGATTTCAAATATGACACGAGTCACAGCTGAACGTCTTGTTATTTCTACTTAACTCCACTGACAGAAACTTGCAGTGGGAATTTTGCCTGAGTAAAGAGTGAAGGAGTGCATCCAAGAGCAGCACTGCCAACTCTTATGAACAACATGATTTTGGCCCCGACTGCGGATGATTTTGTGATGATGATGTGATAAACTGCAATGTCCACATGGCTTTTAGACAGCAAACTATAGCTCTTCCACTGCCAGTATGTCTCCTGTAGCTACTCTGGCAACAGGCAAGATGCTAATGCCAGGGATCGTATTTCTTTCCCTTTCCCTTACCTCAGCTTACTTTTCTGCTGTAGTACAGACAAGAGTTTGGTCTTTCCAGGTTTTTTGATTATATATATACAATTTTACAGTTAAATCTGCCCTAGTTGGAGTGTGATGCAAAATCTCTAAAGGAAAACATTTACTAAATCTATCTACCTTTCTATATCCAAGAACTTAAAATCCTTGAAATAATTGTGACTATTGTCAGTAACAACTGTTTTATGGACAACACTTTCAGGGTGTTTCTCCCACGTTTTAGTACTTGTTACCCACCTACCCACCCACAGTCCCCCAAGGCTCCTCTCTGGGAGGATTTATACCTTTCAGTTTCAGTTGAATGGTGTCCAAGTCCTCTGTAGGGCACGCCAGCCTCCTTCAAACTCCTCTGTAGTCTTTGCAGTTTTCACAGTGTGCAGCAATTCTAGTTCTCTTCTTCTTCTCCAGCAGGGCATGGGAGCCTACAGTTGAAATCCCTAGAGCACAATCCTTACATCAGACCTTTCTGGAACTTGTGCTGCTCCACTGCTGGGTCCTCCAGGCTGGTTCCCACTGTTCCTGTTTATAAACTCCTCCTCATCCTCCCCCTCCCCAGTTCTACTCTCAGGGCAGGTCTACACTAAGGGCGGGGGTCGAACTAGGGTACGCAAGTTCAGCTACGTGAATAGCGTAGCTGAACTCGAAGTACTCTAGTTCGAACTACTTACCCGTCCAGACGCCGTGGGATTGAAGTCCGCGGCTCCAAGGTCGACTCCGCCACCGCCGTTTGCAATGGTGGAGTTCCGGAGTCGACTGGAGCGCGCGGGGAGTTCAAACTATCGAGTCTAGATTAGACGCGATAGTTCGAACTCCGAGAAGTCGAACTCACCGCGTCGACCCGGCAGGTAAGTGTAGACTAGCCCTTAGAGAGTGACTCCGGATGTCCTACCAGGTTGCTTGCCCACAATGGAGAAAACCCAAGTAGCTTCAAACAGATAATGAGAACATATACTGCCTGCCACACTCTGGATGATTCTGAGTCACACCTCCCTCACTCTTCGCCCCCACCCCATGACTCCAGCAAGTCTGTAGGCAAAGAGTCCCCCAAAACAAGAAACCATATATCTTTCCCACTGTTCCTTCCCTCATGTAAGTATAGAGAAGATAGCTCAGAAACTTCTGTTCTCCCTGTCTCATAACACTAGAGCTAGGGGGATTCAATTAAATTAAAATGTGGCAAATTAGAAACTAACAAATTAAATGCTTTTTCACACAGCATGCAAAGAGACTGTGGAACCCAGTGTCACAGGAAGTTGTTGAGGCCAAGAATTTAACAAGATGCAAAAAGGGATTGGATATTTATATGGATAACAAGAATATCCTTCATTATAATAATAAATGCTAAAAATCCTTTTGGAAGAGATATTAAGTCTCATGCTTGAGAGTTTAAGCCAATCTCTAATTATTGCTTATTGCAATGTTCTTGTTCCTACCTCTGAAGCACCTGGTGCTGGGCACTGTTTGAGACAGGATAATGGACTAGATGGACATCAAGTATGTGTTTCTAGACAGTAGGGAGTGGCACTATAGGGGAGTAGTTCAGCACATTGGTGACAGGATGCAAGAAAACACAAGAGATATTTGTGAGACAAGTGGACAAACATTAAACATGTTTTCTGATGTTTTATTCCTTCAAGGGTCCTTTCAAACCCTTTCCCAAAAAATTTATCAAGCTACAAAAGAAACATATTGAAAACAATGAAAAATTATATGCTTTAAATTGGACAATATCTTATCACATTAAGGAGATTGATTGGATATTGTTTTTGGCAAGGGCTCCTAAAGGACACATTAATAAAATGTAAACCTTGCATTTGTTTTGGTGCTTTTGCTATCCAGGCTGAAAGTGTATTTTAATTGGGCATCACAACAACTCATATGTCTTATGGTACTGGTTAGTGATAAACAGATCCACAGCATGTAGTATAATTTCAAACAAACAACTCCCTGCCCCGGAGGTAATTACCAGGAACCTCTTCAGCACAGGTCCTTAAAACTGAATGTGTCTTTTAGTATATACAGTTAACTTCATTCAAAGACAATATGAAGTGGTTCTTACTGTATGCCAGACAAATTCTGCCTCAGTTTACCCCCCATGGAACTCCATCCAGGCCATGGAGTTGTACAGCAAGTCAGTCAGTATAGAGCCTGGCCCTGTATCTATACTCAATCATTCAGATCTGCTGCATTAGGGAACTAATTTAAAATTAAGCACTGGTGTTCCTAGACATGCCCCAGTGCAGCTTTAACACATTTTTAGCTTGAATCAGCAGAATTTCTATAATTATTGTATGTTTGCAAGAGACTTCAAGATTGAGGTAGGGAGAAATGTTTTATCAGCAGAGTTTTATCCAAAGTGGGCAAAATTATTTTAAAAGCACCATGGGGAAATCTGCCTGCTTGTCTGTAGCATTTTATCTTTACTAACATAAGCAAGGGCTGATAATTGACCTTAATACTTTAGTAGAAAAGTTTCAGGTACATGCAGCCAAAGCCTAACTCAGACAAGTAGTCCCACAGAAAACAACGGGATTCCATATATTAATCAGGTGAGCAAGATTTGGATGTACTTATGGCCTACGGGGCCAATCTCCTATTACATTGGCTTTGTCGGTGTGACTATTGCTTTCTACCTGGTGTAAGAGAGTGGTGGTGTACTAAGTTAGATGGAATATATGGGGGCCAAAGAGTTAAAGGCGTTAACATGAGCCTGTAACTGTCCAACATTGAACAATATTAAACAAGGTTTGGGGTATGGTATACAGAGACCTCAGCCTTCTTCATACCAGGGCAAACAATTACAAATCTTTTTTGCCTTCTATTAAAGACACAGAAAAGAAGGAAAAGCAGTTAAAGCATTTGAAATAAGGTATTCAATAAAGCTTCCATTTTAACAATACTCCCTGCTCCCTTTTCCTTCAGCTGAAGAGATTTTTTTAGAAATAAACTCACCTTTATTGACAATCTTGTAGATGCTAATAACTCTCCTTTCTGGGGAAAAGAGAAGACTTCAGCTGAGACTGACTGGACCTCTTTTTGTTGAATGCTGTCCCATTTCCTAGAAGGCAAAAGAAGACACAAACACATGACGGGAAAGAGAAGAAAAGCAAAGAGAGAAAATATAGCTTCTATCTCACTGGCATCCTCCCCACTGGAAAAACAGAGGCACAATACATGGCTTTATTAGCCACTCTGAGGCCTGGTAAATGTGTACTAGCATCAGGATGTTTGGGGCATTGCTTTTAACTACTTTTTGGCCACAGGCTTACAGCAGTGTTGCAAAATATGCAGTCTTGGATGGCTGAGCCAGATTCTTACTAAACACAGTAAAAAAGGGAGAGGAAAGAAAATAAATAACGTAGCAAAGAAAAAGGACGCATAGGGGAGTGACAAAGTCTCACAACCTAGGTGGTGTTCAGGATTTAGCTGAAACCCGTGGAGGCAGCAATGTCATCTGGCTCCCTTTCTCTGGCCTGGTCTGGTGAGGTCAGGAAAGCTCTGGATCAGGCCGAAATTAGTATAAATATTGGTATATTATGCTAAAATTAGCAATAAAGATTATCTTCTAGAATCTTAATGTTTTTAACTGAATATATTTTCATTAGGAATCTTGGTATACCACACAAGTCTTTCTCATTGGTGAGAGATAGCTCAGTGGTTTGAGCATTGGCCTGCTAAACCCAGGGTTGTGAGCTCAATTCTTGAGGAGCCACTTAGGGATCTAGGGCAAAATCAATAGCTGTTCCTGCTACTGAAGGCAGGGGGCTGGACTCAATGACCTTTCAAGGGCCCTTCCAGCTCTATGAGATAGGTATATATTATATATATTCACATTTAAGATAAAAGGAAATTCAGGAACCATATGGAAACTTAGGCTGCTTATTCATGGATGGTAAAATTTTCAAAACTGCCTATTTGAGCTAGAAGCCTGAGTCCCAATGACTTACATCAATAAAGGTTTACAGCAATGTTTCTCAATTGGCAGATCATAACCGGGAGGGGTGAGGATGGGTCATAAAGGCAACTGAGGGCCACGAGATGTTGAAAATTTTATAACAATCTAAAGTTAAGAAAATTTAATTTCCTGCACACCCTTATCCTTCAAGGTGACGTGTTCACTCTCAACCTCTGAAATCACATACACAAATTAGATAGGCTTATTATAATTGATATACTTTTATTCTTACTTTTTTAGTAAATGTAAAGGGATAAATTATATTTCAAATAAGGGGTTGCCAACATGAAAAATTGAGGTGCTGTCTGCACCAGTGGCATGTAAATTCTAGTGCACTAGTGTGTTGCACATTAACTGGCCCATGAGGACCCTCCTGGCATGCACTAAAAGTTTTCTAGTGCCCAGTTTGAAGTGGGACATTAACACTCACTAGAAAACTTTTAGTGCATGCCAGCAGGATCCACACAGGCCAATTAGTCCACAAGACGCTAGCATACACTTGAATTTACATCCCTTTGCTGTGGACTAATGCACCACACAGAGGCGGCCTGAAACCCCACCCCCCCACAGGTTTATGGGATTGAGAACTTAAATTCTGAATGACCCGCTTAAGTGTGGGATGCTATGGTAAAATTTTCAAGAACTAAGTGACTCAGGCTTAGGCTCCTAAGTGCAGTAGGCACTTTTGAAAACTTTACTCTGGATCTTTATTCAGAGGCCACTGGTTTAGGCCTTCAAATGAAATGAGAAGTGAAAATGTGAAGTTCCTTTTTTCTATTTTTATTCAGAAATTTGAACAGGTGTCACACTTGTTTATATCCATGTATAGTGTTCGTTAAACTAAACTAATAACCCTAATCTCGATCTAGCTGTGAAATATGTTAAACCACAAAGGAAAGAAATAGCTGGGTTTAAACATTTTTTTCACACATTCAATAAGTCTTGAAACCATTGTGGATATAGAATATAAATAAATACATATGCTTGTAAAAGTGTAAAATGAACATTATTGACCTTATGTACATTTAAAAAAACAACATTGCAGAAGTTTCTAACAATACAAACATTGGACAAAAAGAATTATAATACAAATAAAATGTGATATAGGGGCATGTAATGCAGATTTTCATAGGGAAGAACCAAGGGAAAGAGTACTGTTTTAAATTCATTTCAATATATGTTGACCAGGATCAATCCTAAGCAAAGGTATGAGCTTCCAAATAATTGCACTAGTGCAGACACCTGTGCCCAAACAGATTATGGAGGGCACAATTTGATCTGCAGGAACTTTATCACTGGTTATGATGCACAAGAAATAACCCAGCTTGACTCTTAGATCCCATGCGGAGTCTGAACAGCTGGCAGGAAAAAATCTATTTACTTGCAAATGGAGCATGTTTGATATAGAATCCTTTGAGACAAAAAACAGGGAACCACATTATGGTCCTGGTCCCACAAATTCCCTCCCCTACTCCACCCCCACAGAATCACACTAAAGAAGAGGATCAATGGATAAAGGTTGAGAGCAGCTTTTAGATAGGGAATAAACTATGCACCACAGTCACAATGAACTGCTAACATCCATAGAGTATACCTCTGAAGCACTATGTTTTATAAAGTTATATACTGAAATATATCAGAAGCTGATGCTTCCACAAATCTTTATAATTACCCAACATTTTGATAAAATCCTTCTTGTTATTTCTTCAATGGATCAGGTTTAAATTGCAAAAACTCATTGTTGGTGATTTAACTTTCAAACAACAGTGCAAGGGTAGGTGACTTCTGGGAGTGGTAGCATTTCCTAAGACTTTGTTTTTGCAGTTTATTATCCAACTCCATGAAACAGGGCTAGTGAATGATTATATTCTATGCATCCGAAGAAGTGAGCTGTAGCTCACGAAAGCTCATGCTGAAATAAATTTGTTAGTCTCTAAGGTGCCACAAGTACTCCTGTTCTTTTTGCGGATACAGACTAACACGGCTGCTACTCTAAAACCTATAGAAAAAGTGAAATGTAATTTGTTAAAAATTTCCCCCCGTTTTGTTAGTTTAAAAGAACTACTTTTGAAACTAAGTGCAACTGTCACTAACATTTTGGTACTTGATAATAATGACCTATATAATTCAAATTAAAGTGATGTTGCTGTCTCCGTAAAATGGCACGAGCAGGTTCCTGCTAGAAAAAAATCTCAAAGCAACAAAGAGATCCCTGTATAACTACATCAAACAAGATTAGATTCTAAATGAATCTTCTCTACTCAGCTCTGTGTATAATAAAGGCATTTACTGCGTCTCTAGGGGCAAGGTGCAGGCATTGTGATCTTACAGCACTTCTTTGTCAGGTGCTGCATAAAACTACTAAAGTGAGAGCCATGTAGCCCTCTTCCATTTCAGTTACAACAGAACGGTAAGGAGAGGGAAAAGAGAAAGATGAATGGACAGAGAAACTTCTACTTTCCTCCCTTATATGAGGCAAAAGTGTACAGCTTTGAATAATTAGCAGACAAACAGCTCATCCTGGTGAAAAGGGAGGAGGATAACAAAGACAATTACTTTAATTTATTCTGTACTTGTCCCACAGGTAAAGCTCCTATTAAAGTCAGGGGGAGATTTGTGCACACCATAGCTAGAAAATCAAGCAATATGTTAAAATGCACCTTGACATTAGCTAACAGTGTTTCTTAGACTGAATACTAACAGTTATGAAATGGCAATGAGTACCCAAAAAGGTAGTGACGTTAACACTTCTGAGTGTTGTGCATATACTTACATCCAGCATTCTGCCACTGAGGACAAATTTTATAAGGAAGAGCCAGTATTAATGAAGATGTGATAGAAAATCATTAGTTTATGCTCTTGCTTTTTGGCAGTGACTCAGGGAAATTTTTCACAGCTGCTTTGATGTTACTGATGGACAGGATTCAGACTGGGACAAAAAAGTGTGGTGGTATTTTACTGAACTATGCCCACAATCCAGGGCAGCTGAAATATCTAGAATACTTAGCTTCAGAGTTTAACATCCCACTGCTAGTAGGAGGTAAAAAAGCTTCAGCTTGGAAAAAAGATGACTAAGGAGGGATATGATAGAGGTCTATAAAATCATGACTGGTGTGGAGAAAGTGTTATTTACTCTTTCTCCTAACACAAGAACTAGGGGTCACCAAATGAAATTAATAGGCAGCAGGTTTAAAACAAACAAAAGGAAGTATTTCTTCACACAACGCACAGTCAACCTGTGGAACACCTTGCCAGAGGATGTTGTGAAGGCCAAGACTATAACAGGGTTCAAAAAAGAACTAGATAAATCCATGGAGGATAGGTCCATCAATGGCTATTAGCCAGGATGGGCAGGGATGGTGTCCCTAGCCTCTGTTTACCAGAAGCTGGGAATGGGCGACAGGGAATGGATCACTTGATGATTACTTGTTCTGGTCATTCCCTCTGGGGCGCCTGGCATTGGCCACTGTCGGAAGGCAGGACACTGGGCTAGATGGACATTTAGTCTGATCCAGGATGGCCGTTCTTCTGTAATTTCATTTCTCTGTGTTGAGAGTGAGTCTACAGTCAACAACTGTATACTACTTCAGTTCTCATTCACAAAGTTATCTTTATCACTTAATTCTTTACAAAGAAGCTGATGGGGCCACCACACTGCCTATAGAATGTATTACTGAGCACTAGCTCAATCCTACCCCGGGATGATATGCCAACAAGGAAGTAAATTAAAATAACCATGTTAATTTCAAGCTTCGTTAGAGATATGGGCTTTGTGTGAAGTATTCTTTCCCCATCAATTTTTCCATCTGGCAAATACCCTCTTCACTGTTTGGAAATAAACATCTGAGAAGAACGAACTTTGAACTATTTCAAATTACTCAACAAATTGACCAAAATTATGCTCTGATAAATCCATGTAAATCCATCTGTGTAAATTCATGACATTGCTGTACAAAATATCAATGCAATATAAATTGAGGAACTGAGCAGAAGTTGGTCAATTCTCTCTAAACTGAATTCTAGCTCAAACTGAAGCTGAATAGAAGATACAATATTCTCCTATTAAGAGTTTTGGAAACATCACTAGTTACTATTATAGGATCAGTATCTAGAGGGTGTTATAGTCAATGACATTTGGTGGTGTCCAATACCTCACAGCATTAGCTCTTTAAGTAGTCAATATTGTACACAGGTTTGAAAATGTAATGCCTTCAATAATATACTGCAGCTGGAAGCAGCCTGGGTAGACAGATCCGTTCTAGTGCCACTCCCACTATGACACTAAAAATAACAGTATGGATGTTGCGGAATGGGTGTCAGCTCGGAGTATCCACCCGAGGTTGGAGCCAGGGGATTGGGCGGGTTTGGACTTGGGTGGCTAGCCTAAGCTGCTGCCAATGCTACAGTGTCCATGCTGCTATTTTTAGTGAACTAGCTCCAGTGGAGCTAGTGCAAGTCTCTCTATCTGGGCAGGAAGGCTCGCTCCTAGCAGCAATGTAGACATACCTTACATATGCCCCCAATCCTGCAACTGGATCTGTGACAGCAGACCTACAGGCCCTGTGCAGAACCTCAGTGACTTCAATGGAGTTCTGTACACATGGGCTTACCTTGCAATGTTATTATTAAACTGCAATTCTTAAAATGCTTCCAAAAAGGAGTGTTTTCAGAGTACATTTCTTTAATAAAAATATTAAGACTTTTAGAAAAAGAAACACTATGGGCTTAAACCTGTTCTCCTATCAATGGTGCTTTTGCCATTGACAACAAAAGGAGCAGAACTGCATCATTGAAAAGTGCTTATATAGACACACATTAAATACAGGAGATTATATATACTGCAGCACTTGAATAAATAGTCAGATCTACATAACATTCCAACACACTGCCAAAATAATGCTGCTAAAGTGAAGAGGCTTTATTATTATTATAGATTTTGGCTGCAGTTATTAAAAATATATTTACCTGAAAGGAAGGAACTCCAAGTATATAATTTTACAAACAAACAATTTAAAATACTGCAATAAGCAACAAAAACTATTGCTTTTTTGTTTATACATTTTTGGCATAAAACATTGCCATACCATTACAGAATTATAAAATATATTTTTATAGTACCTTACAAATCCAGAAACTGGTTACCACTTCTACCACATACATATGGTATTGGTACTAACAAACATGCACAGCATTCTGTAATTTAACACTGCAAAGGAATACAGAGTACAGAGCAGGCCATACATAAAAAATAACATGTTGCCATTTCATGTTACAAGTAAAAAAAATTTTTTTTTTTTTACAATTACTGCACCTTTTCCTGAAATACATTTTAATAACCACACACACAATAAGTCCAAATTTTACCAGTGCATAAGTAGACCCAACCATCTGTCACTGAACTTAAACTTCAGAAAGAGCGAACAACTAGGAAGTTAGTTAAGTCACAGGAAAGGAATAACTAATGACTAGTAAACATGCCCTGAGCAGGTCCCTCCAAAAAAAAAAAAAAAAGTGCTAAAACCTTATTTACTATGAAGACAGTAAATTTCACATCATTAACTACAGTAGTAAACACATTCAGTATAGTCTAGTTAAAGGATATGCTTCCAAATTTATAAGCATGTTAGAATAAAAAGTGCTGAGTTCCCTAGGAAATAAGAAACTATTTAGAACTATTTGCCCACTCTTCTATTCAGCCATTTACAGCAAACACCTTTATGTTTTCTAAAACAAATATGGAAGCGATTATAAATGTTAAACCACAGGGGTCTCAATTTAATTGATTTCCATATGATTTTGAATTACATTTTTCAGACTGCATCAGATTAGAATTTATTTTCATCAGACGTATCAAGGATAAAGCAGTTTTTTTTAAAAGAGTATATTTGTATCTTTCCCATGTTCTTTGATACTCAAGATTTGAGCTGTACAAGTAACATATGTGAGAAAAAATAGTTTGTAGGATAATGTGGTGCCCAAGAGAGACTGATCACAGAGAGAGAGGTCTAAATTACACTGCAATGTTGTATTTAGTTAGATGTTAGTAGCTAAGCCAGCCTCATTTTGCAGCAAATCCATCACAAAGTAGTGATACATTATCACAAACTAATGGGCAGATAGGGCACTGGTTTTCATGGTTCAACAGGGGGAGAGAAGGGGTTTTGAGCATCTTATTAGGTTCACAAAGAGGCACAGTGAACTTGCCAGTCTGCATCCTGCACAAAATCCTCTCCAATGCACAGTGTCCTGACTCAACTGCTCTTCTCCAATTGTACCATGGTATATAAGAAGAGGATGAGTTAGTATGGGGCAGCGTGAGGTGGCTATTAATGGGCCTTGTTAGACCATTCTTGATCCTCAACGTCCAGCATTCAGCAGCCAGATTGGGTAAAATAGTTACTTCTGTGCAGCTGCATTAGCAACGGGAGATAAGTACTAGGACAGCAACCACTATTACCTAAATTGGGGATGACGCTTGTCACATGCTCAGGATTGTATCTTTGCCTTCTGCATTGTCACAACTCTACACCCACTTCCTATCCCTAATTTTTGACCTAAGAGAGATCTGACATTGGTTTAAACAGTGCCATAGTACCACCACTACTATTCTCTCCAAACACAAATCTTACCTCACTGGGCTTTGTGCTAGGATTAGGCTTTGCCTTTGAGTAATTACTTTTACACCATTAGACAAATAAAATTATTAATTTTGTTCTGAAGATGGAATTTTATTTTTAATACTTCACTCATTAAACACTGTATTTTGAAACAGTTCTGTAATTATTTTCTCACCAGAGGCAAGTCATCCTTTTTTTGGCTGTCAAGTAAAATATCCTTACTGTCATCATCATGATAAGGACAAATGAATACATTTTCCTGGGCGAGTAAGTTTTCATTACAATTTATCAAGGTTGTTGTACACTAAAATTAAGGTGACTAACATTCACTTTACCCACGATATTCTTTTAATCTATTTGTTGGAGTACAGTGGCAGGTTCTGAGTTAGTAAATGATATCATAGGTCAAAGTGTATAATCTACAAATTGCTTTCCATTTATTTAATGGGGAAAGCTACTGGTAGATTGCTGCTTTCCTAATGTAAACCAGATAAACTTAGCAGTTGTCAATGAAATTCAAAATTATATTTTTCATACTTCTGACAAACGTGCACAAGAAAGTTGTGTTTTTCACTTGAACAGAAAAAAGCTTAGTCCATTAAATCTTACTATAATTTATTATTCATTTTCCAGTGGAAAAAAATATCCATCCTTTCCTTTGTAAGGAGAATAAAGGATTTTTGTAGCTTCTAAATGGCAATATTGTTAAGTTTTATCAAGTTTTGAATAAGAGATGCTACTGAATTTTTAAAAATCAGTGTAAAATGGATTTAGGTAAAACTCGCTAAAAAAAGCAAAAATTTTCTGCTTTCATTCCCCCCCCCCAAATTAAAGTTAAAGTTAGTATGTTGCACACACACAAAACAAGGCTGTAACCATGTGATCAGTCTTTTAGAGGCAAACCAGCATTTCCTCAAGCCACATTTATAAATGTATGCATGCTATAATGTAAGTTTATGTGCAGTTTAAAAAAAAAATGCCCCAAACCCCATTGCATGGATCACTACCAGCATAACCCTCAGTCTCAATAGAAAAAAAGGTTCACAAAATAATTTAGTTAAGCAGATATAAATAAACTTTATTTTATAAGAAACAAGACTCGTTTTCCATTTAAATCTATTATAACTCATTTGACTTATCTTACTGGATCATTCATCAAAACTATACCGCAGATGTAAACTTTCCATTTATGGTACAGGTATATGCAACTGTACATTATTAGAATTACCCTAGAATAATAATTCAAGCAGGATTATATCTAGGTAACATGAAATATAAATAATATCATACAAACACCTAGTACATAGGATCCTTGGAACCTTAAGAGTCTGATCCTGAGAGGAACTGAGCAAGCCTAACCTTCAGCGGCTTCAGTGGGGAGTTGCGAGTACTCAGCAACCTTGAGGATAAGTTTGTTAATTACCAGAAATATCGACACTGTTTTGCTCCTAGACATGTGCACATTTATTGCTGCATTTCTTGTTTACTGGATAGTAGATTTTATATATTCTGTGTCAAAGGGTTTCCACGTATTGAGGCAGGATTAGGCTCAGGGTGGTGGGGAAGTGAGCTGTAACTCCAATTTCAGATACAAAGAGAAGCATACTTGCAGAACTTGTAAAATAAACTACTACACTTGCGCATGTGTACCCAGTAGAAAGTTTGTCAAGTTACATACTGGTATGCCCCTTCATATGATATTAGAATAAAATACTATGGTATAAATCAAATTCCCACCTATGTATACATATAATTCCTACTTACATTATTAAGAGTTAAACATATCTATTTAATAGAAAATAGACCCCTAAATGAGAAAGACGCTTTAAATCTACACATGAGCTGATCAAACTCCCCTTAATACTGGGCAGAAGCAAGTTAAGGTACTAAGCACACAAAAAAGTCCCAAACATTTAAGACTAAACAAGTTCAATAACCTGTAAATTTTATGGTGACAGGTTTCAGTGGTAGCCGTGTTAGTCTGTATCAGAAAAAAACCCCTTGTGCCCAAATAAATTTGTTAGTCTCTAAGGTGCCACAAGGACTCCTCATTTTTTTGATAAATTTTATGGTTTGGATTTTGAAATAACTGGTGAATAACTAACTACTTACATTTATGAATACACAATCATTTTCAATAATTTCAACGTGAATTGCCCTTTAATCCTGCAAACCAACCAAATCCAAGTGTTAAAAATCATGTATGCAAGTTCTGGCAGGTGCTTTTACAGACTATGGGCTTATGCACACAGAGACTTAATGCATGGCAAGCCGTAGTGTGAATGGAAAGCACATATTTGAAATGGCAGAAGTAAAGTGCACTATAGAACTTTTAGTGAATGGCAGCAGGATCCACATGGCAACTTAACACACAGCAGATTTACACCCTGGTCTACACTACGTAGTTAGATTGATGCAAGACGGCTGTACATTGACCTAACTCTGTAAGTGTCTACACTGAAATGTTACTCTTATAGATATAACTTGCACGCTACTTGCAAGAGGCATAGTGCTTAGGTTGATGTAGTTATGTCGATGCAGTGTCAGTGTAGTGTAGTGTTGCTTACATCGACAGTTGTTGCTTTCAGAAGCTGTCCCACAATGCCCCACACTGACAGTTAAATGAGTGCAAGTTCTCTTGGTGAGGATGCACGCTGCCGACACAAGGAGCATAGTGTGGACATGCAAAAGCGATTTAATTACTGACGTGGCTGTACATCGACATAACTTAGGTCAACATAATTCTGCAGTGCAGACATCTCTTAAGTCTCTGTATAGGCAAGCCCTAAGGCCCTGATCTTGCAATGCAATGCAATGCAGATGCATGCAGGTTGACCCCTGTATCCTCTTGAATCCCCACTGATTTCAAGGAGGCTACACATTGCAGGATGAGGCTTGAGCTGAATTATTCTTTAACCACTTCCAAAATAGGGGGACAAATTTTGATGTTCTTCCATAGCATTTCCATAGACTAAAGCTAGATATTAAAATGCTTCTTTGAGGCAAAAACATCCTTATAAATAGTGGTCTACTGTCACAGCATGAAACAATTGGAATTTTTACAAAAATTGAAATAAGGAGTTTTCCTCTGCTTAAGGTGTATTATGTACACCACGATTGTAATATTTACTTTTATCACCTTCCTTCAGGAAAATTATGACATACCATAATATTTTACATATAATGGCATTTATTAGTTAAATGTTGAAGTGCCCATGTAGGAATTGTTTTATTGGTGAAGTTACAAAACAAAAATTATGGAACCCAGGAGTGCTATTAGGCATAAAGACATTAGTTTTTCTGTAGCATGACACTTTGCGGGAAAGTAATATCTCATTGCATTTCATCTTTATGAGACCTGACCAAAATGCTCAATCTTAGGTGCTTATAATTAGGCAGTTTAAATCTGTATTTAAGCACCTAAATTTTTGACTGTCTTTTCAGAGATATTTCTCAGGTTCTCAGCACTTCTGTAAAAAATCAGGCCATTTTTATTTTAAGTGTCTAAATATGGATGGATGGTCATTATTGCATGTGCAAGTAGTGTCACAATGACAGAACATATTTCTGCAACTATAAGCTTTTTGGATTCACATCCCCACAATCCTGAGCCCATCAACTGAAAATTCAGAACAAGATTTCTTTTCTTTTTTATACAATAGATGGGAGAAGCAAAACCTGTCACCAGAGGGGGACACTGGAGAGAGATTGAAAGAGATCTAAAGCACAGCTCACCCTGCAACTGTGACAAGGACTGTACATATTAAGATTTTGTACAGTTTAATCATGAGTTATACTTCTACTTAATTTAGAAAGATACTTCACAAAATGGAACATTTTGATATCCAGTTCAGAAAGTCTCAGCCAAAAATGCTCATTTAAGATTAAAGCCTTTGTACCTAATTTTGGATATCATGTGGGACTTCCACTGACTTCAAACACTGGCAGGCCTGGGCCCTTAAAAGTAATTTGCAGAATACTGAAAAAGGCAATCGATATTGCAGTCTTTTCCTGTAAATCTTAAAACACCACCATTCTAATATTCTAATTTTTTTAATAGATGAACAAACTGATATCAGAAATGAATTGCATTCCTTTCTACCTAGACAGCAATATAGCTGAAAAAGGGAATGTACAGAATTTAATCCTATATAGTTGTTTCAAATTAGCATATACATATTTTTAAACCATTTTGGATTGTGCCCTATAAACTGAGTTAAAATAAAATTAAAAAAATCAACCCCTGAAAAGCTTAATCTGATGCTTTCATATCCAGCCTGGTTCCATGATCTTCCTTACATTACACTAGATGTGAATATCATCCAAAATGAAAGAACAATGAATTATTTGTTTCATTCAGTATGAAACATATCTAGTTTTAAATTTGGACTCATGATTTTATCTCATCTTTGTTCTTTATGGTGGATTCCACTGGAGGTTTATCCTGATCTAGGCTGTCTTGCACATCTGCTGATACATTATTTGAACAGTTCTCACTGTCACATGGCTCTATCTCTGTAACTGTCGGATTTCCACAATCTTGGCTCAGATTTTCCCCATCTTTTCCCTTATCCTTTTTGGAATGAGAAATGTTCTCCTTTTTGTCTGACGAATTGAGAGCATCCTCTGATTTGGAATTTTGACTTTCAGTATCACTGTTCTTTTCACTGTTGCTCTGCTTAGCAGCTTCACAGTTGGTTTCTGTTCCACACTGGTCGTTTTTTTCTCCATTTCTTGTGAGTTCTACCTTTTTTTCTTCAACTGTTTTGCTACTGGAGCTGCCAGTTATGGATGTATTCTTGGAATCTCTCCATTTCTTATGTTTAGAAATGTAACTATTGTGAGAAGAAACTGGGGATGTTGGCTTTTTACCTGTTTTGTTTCCCTCCAACTTCTGTTTTCTTGGTGGTCCCCAGATGAAATGCTCTGAAGGTGTGTAATGTTGTTGGGCAAATCGCAGGAGCTGTCTCCGTTCTCTTCGGTCTCTAATGGTATATACAAAATATTCCAAAGCACTTTGCTTAATGTTGGGAATTGTGTCTTCCACAAGAGCTTCATGGAGAATAAATTTTACAAGCGGAGATTTGAAACTCTCATATCCAAGCTCACCAAGACTTTTCAGAATGCGAGTGATTCTTAAGTAGTTGTGTTGGGACCTGCAAGAAAAGATTCACTTAACTTATATAAAACTAACAGGGACAAGACATGCTTAAAAATAAATTCTGCTGAAGTGAGAGATAGAGTATAGTCTAGTGGTTATAGGACTAGAGCCAGAAGTCTTGGGTTCCATTATCTGGTTTGCCATTGTGTCACCTTGGGACATGTCATTTAATCTTTCTGTGTTTTATTTTCGCCATCTGTAAAATGCAGATACTACTACTTAATAGTACCTTCCTCATAGGACAGTTGGGAGTGAGAACTAATGTTTGTAAAATGCTGGGAGACTCCTGAATGAAGAGCTGTAAGTATGGAATCTGATCACTGCTATTTGTTTATTTTAGCAATACACTGACTTAAAACTGTTTGGCTAGCTAGCACTGGAACACCTGAATTGATCTTGTAAAATAAGCAGTGACTGAGACATTGGCTCTTGTGCAGAACCCTGACTTATTTAGGGCCTGTTTCAAAGTCTACCAAGGTCCATGAGATGACTCAGATAAGTTACTGGATAAATAAAGTACTTGATGATTTTTTCAAAAAAGGTAATTATTTGACCAGATTTATTCATAAGCAACCCTAACCTAAGAAACTAGTGTGCACCCATAATGTCAAAAGAAAATATTGCAAGAAAACACACTTCAATTTCAAGCTCAGTGGTATTAGAAAAGTAGTATCAAACTTAAAAAAAAAAAATTGAGAGATAAATGTTGGCCAAATTCAACTCAGACTTATCTCCCAGATAATCCCTGCTGCAGGGAGCCCCGGGCCCTTTAAAATCGCCAGCCTGGGGAAGCCAGTCCAGCATGGTATACCGGCTTACTTTCACCTCTGCCTTGAAAGTACTACAGTCAGTGAATTCATGGCTGTTGGTTAGATTGACAGTACGTAAGGAGCAGAGTCACAAGAATGTATGGAAGAGATACATACATACAGACACAAAACAATAATTGATTCTTGCTTTTTGTCTCTCCCACTTTCCTGGCATACTTTTGAAAATATGTCCTGCTTTTCTCTAGAAAACAAAGGATAAAAATTCTAAGGCAATTACATAGCATCTAATGCATGCCATTACTTACTCATTCAAATGTTGAAATCTTTCTTGCCAATTAGCAGCTCGAGCTACATTTCCTGTTTTATCAATTAGTTTTATTCCAAAAAACTCCAACATCATTTTATAAGCCAACAGGAATCTTCTAATTGCTTCTTTTGTTTTCTTGAATTCCTAATAAAACAAGAAATTCATCTAAAATCCTAAATGGCTCTAAAACAAATACTTTTGCATTGTACACAACAACCTGATACAATAACAAACAGTCATACTTCAATATTAATCTGACAGTAAACTCAATTTACATTACCTCTATTTCATATGTAGTTAATTCTTTAGCATAGAAATTCAAACCTTGTTCTCTAAGTGGAAAAAGCCTGTTTAAAAAAAAATTGTTTCAGTTTATGGTGAACAAAATAACACTTTTAATCAAATCAATGCTTTAAAATAAAAATAGCTAATAAGTAACCAACCACTGTATAAAAGTGTGATTATGTTCCAATTTTTCATAGTCTCCCTTCCATTTATTCAGGACTTCTTCAATGTAAACTCCTGTATAAACAAATTCAGGAAATTATTAGGTAGCAATCAAAAATATCTTTCAAATATATCACAAATGTTTTAGGCTTATATTGTGCTGTGTGCTAAAGACATGCCATTAAATTAAAGAGGAGGATAATTAGCATTGTCCATACACAGATGTTAATTAATATAGACCAGCTATTCAGCATGCGTAAACTGGCATAGCTCCATTGATTTCAACAGATGCGGATTTATACCAGCTGAGGATATGGCACTATAACCTGTGTAAAGTATATTGACCATTGTTTACTCAATGGAGTAGATTTCTTATCACATCTAAAACAAGCTATTTATTCTGATGATATTCAGAGTGAAATCTGTAGTCACTACATTAACGCAACTCTGCATATATGAGATCCTAGTCTAGTAGCATATGTCATCAATACTGCAAGGAAGTCATTGATTCAAGAATCTCTCTGGTTGCCAGGTGCTTTAGGATCTGGGAATTTGTTTCAATTAATTGTGCCTGAAACTCCTGATGCCACTAGTGCTGCCAAGAATTTAAATAGAGTTTCTCAAGTCACACTGGAAAAATCCACAACACTCCAGGAGAATTTCCACTTGTATTAGTCTCATCACATTAATGCATTTGGGTCCTACTGGCAAGCACAAACAGAAACCAACAGTAGAGGACCAAACCAAAATGAAATTTATGAATTATTATTAATCTTTCATACCGTGCAGCACCTCAGAGCGAGCTCCAGTCACACATTAGCACCCCTTTGTGCTAGGTGCTGAACAAAACACAGGACAAACCGATGACCCCTTGTCCAAAGCCTTCCATTCTAATTATATAGTGGGATTTTCAAAAGCACTCTGTGCTAACACTTCTCTGGTTGAAATGAATGGCAGTTTTATCACTGAAATATTGCCAACCCCCGAAGTTCAAAAACCACAATTAAAACTAAAAAACAAACATGAGATTTAAGAAAAAAGATTATTTCATGTCACAGTGTTGCCAACTCTCCCAAATTTATAGGGCACGCTGATTTTGGCCCCCACTGCAGGGTCTCTACATGGCAACCTGATGGTGCAAAGCTTCTGGTTTCTCCCCAAACCAAAGTTCTAATTCATTATTTCTGTGTCTGCCTGCCCCAGTCCACATCTGCCCATTTCCCAGCCCAGCAACAAATTAAATACAAACACTGTGCCTACATCAGCTTTGCTCCCCACAGCCTCCATTATCTGCTCCGGCAGCTCCAAGGGTTCTTCACCCATCTCCTAGGACAGTGGTTCCCAAACTGGGGTTTGAGAACCCCTGGGGGTTCGTGAAATGTTACAGGGGGTTCTCGGAAAAAAATTCCCTAATGGCGGACAGAGCTGTCCCTAGGAATCCCGGGCAGCATGGGGCCAGCAGCCCAGAGCCCCTGGACTTCCAAGAGCTAAGAGGATCAAAGCAAGCATATCTATCACACTGAGGAGATTTAAACTTCAAGACTCCTTATAAGAAATGGAAAGGGAGGTGGATATTTTTTGCTGTTTTAAAAATTAAATAGGCAGCTAGTATTGTTTTTAAAATTATTATGATGAACAAGTTTAAACTTTGTTGTAACGTGCGTTGTTTGTCTGGACTGCTCAAGACCTGAATGCTTGTGTAGGAGGAACTCTTTGAGTTGGCTACTTAAATACCTTCCTGCTGTTTCACATCTGATACTCCTTGATGAAACATAGGAGCCTTGTCTTATAATAAGCTTGTTCAAAGTGATACAAGCTACGAAAGTGAGATCTTGGAAGAGTGTTACCATTTTCATTATGTAGTAAAAATACTGTAATGATAAATAAGAACATCAGGATGGCCCTACTGGGTCAGATCAAGGGTCCATCTAGCCCAGTATCCTGTCTTCTGACAGTGGCCAGTGCCAGGTGCCCCAGAGGAAATGAACAGAACAGGTAACCATCAATGATCCATCCCCTTTCGTTCATTCCCAGCTTCTGGCAAACAGAGGCCAGGGACACTTAATAATAAATAGTGTGTAATAAGCATGTCATAAAAACAAATTTTATATTTCCAAGATCACTGCTTTTATAATTTATACTCCGGTAAATGAGAAAATCCCTGGAAATATTCATTTTTAGGAGGAGGTTTGCGAGACTTGACATTTTAGTGAAAGGGGTTCACAGGTTGTTAAAGTTTGGGAACCACTGTCCTAGGACTTCTTCCTTTTCCCCCAATCCTGGGAAGGAGAAAGGCTCTTCACCCCCACTGTCTCTGCCCAGGCCTGGCCTGGAGGGGATGCAGAGAGCAGACTGACCCATTTTTCCAAAAGGGCAGTGCAAAGGAGGGGGCAGAGCCACCTTGAGCTGCTAGGATCTTTCTGCTCACTACCTCCTCCCTGTGATGGAATGCACCCCTATATTCACACCCTACACATTGTTGTAATAATATTTGTACAAAGTATGACTTGTGAGATAACATCTGAAAACTCAACTTGTTGATCAGTAATACCATGGTAAAATGTGTATAGCAGCATTAGATGTTAAAAGTGCATGTTCAAAACTCACGAAGCATTGAACTGGTCAAACAATCCTGTCTTGAACAAAGAGTGTCTGTTTGCTTTAATTTGCATTTAAGTAATAAACAGAGTCATCATGTAGAAAGGGGAAGGGAAGAAACAAAAGGAAACCTGCATGTGAGCATACACAGGTGAAAAACACCTCAAGAGTCTCCTCTCCTCTCTCCAGTGTCCATCTCACTCTTCGCATTTGAGAAAACAAAAGAAGCAGCTGTTGAATTCTGGGGGAGAGGTCCTGGAAACATGTGGTGAGAAATTTTGCTTAAATCTAATATAGTTTGTTAAGTTTAGCATTAGAAAGTGTTTTATCTTTATTTTTGTAACTATTTCTGACTGTTTTCCCTATGCTTATTCTCAATTAAAATTTCTCTCTTTATCGTTAATAAACTTGTTTTATTGTTTTATCTAATCCAGTGTGTTTAAGAAGTGTCTGTGTAACTTCATTTAAGGTGGCAAGTTGTACAGTATTCCCTTAAAGGAATAACAGACTCATTATATTTGGACTGTACAGAAGAGGGCTGAGCAGTACAAGACATACATTTCTAGAGAGAAATCTGGAACTGGGAATGTGTTGGTGTCACCCTGTGGTTTAAGCAAGGCTGATGAAAGCCAGGGTGTGAGTGACAGGCTGCAATACAGAAACACATCTGGGAGCGACCTGCATGCTGGCAAGCTGTTTGTAAGCAGTCCAAGTTGGGAGCTACAACAGTAAGGCATTGCAAGGCACCACATGTTGCAGGGCAAGGGTGACACAGCCCCCCATACTGATTGCCAGGGTATGACTGGTATGTCACACTCCCCTCGTGTGAGAATGGCATCACTCCCCTACCCAAAACCACCTCTGACTCCTGAGGGGAGAGCTAAGCCTGCCTCCTGCAGCCCTGGTTGGATGCTCTTCCACAGGACATGGGGCAGTGAGGAAGGTAGCCAGTGAAAGGGTTTTTTCCCCATGGGTAGGGCTAGAAATCACCAGGAACGCCTCAGATCATTACCATGCTGGCTCTAGTACCAGCCAAAATGATGTTATTCACAGTGATTTAAGAGATTGGCAGCACTGCCACCAAATTCCAGGGGAGCAGAGGAAGGCCTATTCTGAGTGACTCTGCAAAAAAAAAAAAAATAAAAAAAAATCGCACCCTAAATCTATAGCCTTTAGCACCAAACTATGGCTAACTCAGAGCCAGTGTTGTGGTAAGCAGGTGGAGGCAGGGAGCGCCTTTCCCACTATGCTCTCGACCAGCATAGAGTGGGTGCTTGCACTCCCTATGGACACAACCCAAAATTATATGGAGTCACGCTGGAGTAGGAGATCCTTCCTATTCTCTCTTTGGGACACTTCCTTACCAAAGCTCAGAACCAGTACTTTATCCTCATCCCCCTTGATCTGTCAGCCATCTTTGACATACTGTCAGATTACTCACCATCAGGTTTAAAGGGAATTTTATTCTTATAAAATCGGAGATTGCACAAGTCATTTTGATACCGGAGATCTTTAAAGTTCTGCTGAAAAGAAACAAACAAAGCATTATTAGCCTGCAATAAAACTATCGACAGTGGAAGTATGCTGGCATTCAGCTCTTTTAAAGGATTTTAGAACCAAAAGGTAGGCCTTTAAAAATATTAAGTCACTAGGACTACTCACATGCTTAAAATTAAGCATGTGCATAAGAGTTTGCATGATCAGGGCCTTAGACTGTAAAAGTTTTATAGGTTTGGGAGGAAACAATGGCACATTGGGTCCAGTCGTCTCCCTCTGGCATTTTCTTTTGGCTATTATATCAGAAGTTCTACTCTTTTCATTGTCTCATACTTAATAGGGAAAGGTAAGGCCCCTTTTAATGAGTTCTGTTGGTTATTGTTCTTTATTTAAAGAGTGTTTTTAAACCACAAAATGCCCTTACTGGATATTGGTGTCGATACTTGTACAAGTCTCTTGCAGCATAAAAGCTCCTCTTTGGTTTCGTTGTCAGCTCAGTTGCATCATCACTCTGAAACATTTAAAGAGTAGTTAACATCCACCTACAGCCAAACTGAACACTGATTTGTATTATTATGGTGTTAGACATTTTAAAATAATTATTTTGCAGAATGGGCTTCAACAATTCTGAATACATAGATCTACAATTGCATAAATTTACTTAAGCTTTCATCAAACAATATAAATATGTGACAGGAAGAATATTTTTAACACAACAACTTTACTTTAACATATGAACAAAAGCAGGGCTAGTACACATGGTAGATGCTTTTATAAATTCTATAATCTCTTGAATTTGGACCAATAGGTTGGCCAGTGATTTATTTACTGAATGTAAAACTTACCTAGAAATTATTTAAAAAGTGCAAACGCTTATCATGACAAAATAAGAAGTGGCTGAACATGAAAGTGAAACATAACTATACCTTTATGTTAGTGAAACCAGACTATTCATAAATCTGTGTCATGTCTTACCATGAAAGCATACCTATAGTTACCACTGCATCCTGTGGAAGAAAACTGTTGAATGGCAAAAAAGAATATTTGTAGCACTGTCAAACTATTTTATATAATTCAGTAAACTCATGTTTAGAGCTGTCAAAGCTGATTCCCCACTCTGGCACTTCGAGTGCAGAAGGTGGGGCCCGCAAGGATTCTAAAAATTAAAACTGGCCACTCTAGGCTGGTATTAAACTCCCAAAGTTACAGCTTTTCTCTGATGTTGGCTTGGTAAATGCTGCCACCACCCAAATGCAAACCCCCTTTTGGACCCAGGAAAGAGCACTTGGGAATTCCTCCCTGAGGGGTACCCTCAAGCCCTTCCACACACACACCCTTCCAGGGAAGAGCTAAGAAAAAAAGCAAAGGAAATCAGCTGTTGCCACCAGCTAATTAAACAACATGTGCACAAACCTCTTAGGGCACCAAAAATCCAATCCTGTTCTTAAAAAAGGTAAATTTTATTAAAAACAAAAAGAAAGAAAATACATCTGGCACTTAGGCATTTGCTAGATTTTAAAAGAGCAATTCCAAAAATTAAGCACCCAAAATAGCTTTTTTGGGGGTTCACCTTAAAGGTTACAAGCAGGGGTAGGCAACCTATGGCATGGCATACACGCTGATTTTCAGTGGCACTCACACTACTCCGGTCCTGGCCACCGGTCTGGAGGGGGCTCTACATTTTAATTTAATTTCAAATGAAGCTTCTTAAACATTTTAAAAATCTTATTTAGTTTACATACAACAATAGTTTAGTTATATATTATAGACTTATAGAAAGAGACCTTCTAAAATGTTAAAATGTATTACTTTGGCACGCAAAACCGTAAATTAGAATGAATAAATGAAGACTCGGCTCACCACTTCTGAAAAGTTGCTGACCCCTGGGTTACAAGCAAACAAAAGCAATCTGGGGTTAGAACAGAGGAGTTCACAAGCCTTACAGAAAATAAAAGAAATAAACCTAATTGGGTCTTTCTAGACATTCCTAATCTATTTACATATTTGGGTAGTTCTAGGTATAATCTGATGATTTCCATACCTGGCAAAAAGCTTTTTACAGCATAGTCATAGCCCTGACTTCCTCTGTTCCCCTCTCTCCGGAGAACAACCACAGAACATAAAGGGAAAGCTTTTTCCCCAAATTTTAAAAATTCCCATTGGCTCTTTTGGTTAGGTGCCCACTCCCTTTTCTTTACCTGGAGGACTTTTTAACCCTTTACAGGTAAAGCAAGCAGCCACCAAGAGGGACTTCATAGCTAACTGGCTGGCTGGGTGTCCATAAAAGGGAGCTACTCCTCCCCCACAAGAACATAAGTTTATGTTCCAGTGAAAAGCATCATTAAACCCCTAAAGCAAAATTGTTCTTGGGGAAAAAAAAAAAGCATTTATGAAAGTTTGTAGCAGATCCCAACTGTTCTGGAATCTATGAGCCTGATTCAGAGCCCACTGAAGTCAATGGAAAGACTCCCATTGGCTTCAGCAGGTGCTGGGTCAAGCTGCATGTATTTTACAAAAACCCAACCAAAAGCATCCATATATTGAGACTCGCTAATTCTCTTATGCACTTTATTTTTCATACCATTTTGTTTTCTATAATACTGTAATCAGAGATACTGCTATTTGTTTTAAGATACAGAAATAAAACTCTCTTACAGAAATCAATACACAAACTTTGGCAGGGGGGGGGAGCACACACTCCTTTACACCTTATTTGTGGTATTACAGACAGAGCCTGGCGTTCTCCTGTGAGATCACATCCTCCATCCACTGTACCCCAAACTCCTTGCCATTAATACATTGTTTACAAGATGCTTTGATGACAGACTGGCTCTGACTCCAACTAAAGATAAAACATGCTTACTTGGACATGAAATACCCTTTGATAATTAAATACCAGGCATTAGCTGCTCCACCATGATACATGAAGCAGAATGACAGTAAATTTTAAAATTCTAGTTCTTATTTCATTTACGTATACCTCAAAAATTAAACACGTCTACAAAGCTAAGAAAAAGCTGGACCTCATTGATGAAGTTCTGACGCCACTGAAATCAATGACTGTTTTGCCACTGACTTCACTGGGTCAGGATTTCATCCTATGTTCCTAAAACGTAGAACTCAGATCCTGGACGCCCCATCATCTCTGGCATTGGAACTCTCACTGAAGGACTGTCTGGATATGTGGACTCTCTACTCAGACCCTATGTTACCAGCACTCCCAGCTATCTCCGTGACACCACTGATTTTTAGGATTCTTTGCTCCAACTCAGTACTTGAAACTCTCAAAATCAGGTCCAGTCAGAAGTCACAAATCTATGTTGTGTACTACCCAATACTTATACATATCCTCAACTCCTTCAACAGAGGGGGTCAGTTTAGAAACAAGTTTAATTTTGGTGTTTCAAAGTTTAAAAAATAATCTTCACTGTGGATGTCACCAAAGACTTAGTGCAGGCTTTCTGATTTAAATTGTAAGCACATTGCAAGGGTTACCGTATATACTCGATCATAAGCCATTTGGTTTATAAGCCGACCGCCCCCAAGATGGATAAGTAAAAATTGAAATTTTTATAACCCATTCATAAGCCGACCCTATAATTAAGGGGTCAGCAATCTTTGGCTCCCGGGCCATCAGGATAAGCCGCTGGGGGGCCGAGATGGTTTGTTTACCTCCAGCGTCTGCAGCCATGGAGGTAAACCTAAGTAAATGAAGTGTCCCGGCGCGCCAGCTGCTTACCCTCACAGGCTGGGACAGCAACTGGTGGGGAATTTTTTTTGAGGGGAGAAGCTGGGAGTCAAGGAAGTAACCCCTGTGACCACCCCCACACTCTCCCCATCCCATCCCTTTCCACCTTATCTGGGGAGGACCGAGGAGGATGTCTCTGACCTGGCTGGAGCTGCTCCGGCGGGCTGGGCAGTGCAGCTGCAGCCTGCTCCGATGGGCCAGACCGGGCGGCACAGCCGCAGCATGTTCCAGCGGGCTGGGCAGCGTGCTCCGGCGGTGTAGCCACAGCCTGCTCTGGGGGGCGGGGCCGAGCGGCACAGCTTCAGCCTGCCAGCCCCAGAGCTGCAGCTGCTTCGGAGGCTGGGGGGGGGGGGGGGAGCAGTGTGGCCAGAACTGGAGAGAGTCTGGCCCTGCCTCTTCCCTTCTGGCTCTGCCAGCTATGCTGCTCTCCTTGCTCCCTCTGTTGGGGGGAGGGGCTGTGTCCCACCTCTCCCTCTCCATACCCATTCATAAGCCGACCCCCATCTCTGGTGCTTCCCTTTTTTACTAAAAAAAAATGCAGCTTATGAATGAGTATATATGGTAGTTATCTCACTTTATGGCTTACAAATATCTGCTACTATAGTAAATCTGGAAAAAAAATCGACTTGTCTTGGACATCCAAGTGTAAGAATGCTTACCATAAGAAGACACTTGCAAGTTGTGCAATATATTTGTGTTTGGATTGATTTTATGTTGTTAGTTTTTATAGTGCCATCTATGATGCACAACATTTAATTCTAATTGTTCATCTCAGTCACTCAAACATGAGACAATCTTCAGTTTAGACTCCTAGGCACTGGTTCTACTCTCAGTTACATGGGGTGCATGTGCACCTCCTATTAATGTCAATGGGAGTTGCACATGAGTAATTGAGGGTCAAACTGGGCCTTTAGGCTTTATTTACATTAGCCTTTTTTTTCCTTCAAAATTTCCCACCACTGCTGCCACCAGTTCTGCTACTCTGGGGGTAACAGTGGTAGGAATGATGCTATACATAGCATCTAGCAGCTAGCCCTGCTCAGAATCGGTATACGTGTTATAGCAACTAAAATAGTGGCAGCTGCTGATACGCTGGCACCCAGGCGTAGTCAATTATTTTTTGGCAAGGTCCAAATTTCTTGGGCAAGATCTAGTCAAGGTTCATATTCTGGAGAAAATAATAATAAAAACATAACAATAATGATAATAATAGTAAATACATAGATTTTGGGGGTCCATTCAAAAACATCTGGCGGTCCAGATCTGGCCCCATGTCCGCCTATTGATTGGGTGTCAGCAGGGATAATCTACAAAAGGGCTCCCACTGTCGCTACTCTTCGTAGAACACTACAGATGCTAGCAATGGTGGTAATTGTAAGGGAAAGTTTCCTACTATAGATAAAATCTTAGTGTAGAAACAAACATGGAAGCCTCAGCGACATCAAGACCACATCAATATACTAGTCTTATATCTCTTAATAAGTCGCTGCTGCCGAGCCTGACAGCTGCTCTACTACACTAACAATTCTCAACCTTTTCAGCAACTGTACTAGTTTAGCAGACACTGATCCCAATGTCTGGTAATGTGCTGAACTCTGTGTTAGGGATGTTCAAACCCCACTAAAGTCACTCAGCCTGTTGTAGATTCAGGAGCACAATACCTTGGTTACACCAACCAGTGCACATCACTTTCTATCCTTTTGTGCACAATTTGTGGACCCTGAGTTGTCCCAAACCTCAGACAGGTGCAATCATGAGAGAGCAGCAAAGCAGGTCACTTACAGATGAATGGGAAATAGGTAGCAAAGCAACGTGACCTTGCACTGAGGATCATTATTGAAAGAGGAGCATAAAACTCCAATCACAGGTGCCAGAAAGTACTAGAAATAATACTGTAATTATTGTACTTAGCATGTTTCATCTCGAAGGACTCTACACATATTAATCTCTCTTAAGAGGGAAAGTTAGTTAAGTTTTCATAGAGAGGTGAAATCAAAAGACCTGCCCTAGGCCACACCAAGGTGTCAATATCAGAGCCAAGATTAGACCTCCTGAGTTCCTGGCTTCCCAGTCCCTTGCTCTATCCACACATTCCCCATGGTTGGTAACCATAGCATTAGATTACTAAGAGGATAGCAAAACAATCTTGGTCTCAAACAGCCCTTGAGGCCAGAAGAAATAAGCTGTGAAGCAAATTGTGCATTAGGGGAAATACAAAAAAAAAAAAAAATCCCCACAGCCCAACACACTTCCTCCTTTTTCAGCCTGATACAGAGCACACGTCACCAGGAGGAAAACAAGCAACCCGGCAGCAGCAGGCGGCACACACAGAAAGCAGCAAAGTACCCAAGCGGGGTCTGCCTCCCCCAGCTCGGGGGTGCCACTCAGCCCCTCCCCCCATTTGTGTTGCTTTATTCCAAGGCAAAGATCCAGCCCAATTTACTCCTCCAACACAGCGTGCGGACGGGTACCGAGAAAGCGGAGCAAAGCCTCAGCGCCCCAAGCCTGCTGCATCCATGGGACACCCATGACCGTAGAGCCCTGGGGGCGGGGAGAAAACACCAGCCGCTGAGTGCAGGGCTGCCGGGGGGCTCTGCCCGGCTCCTAGCCAGCCTGCAGAAGTTGGCGGTGCCAGGGGTACCTGCTCAGGGCCGGGGGCTGCTGCTGCTGCTTCTCGGCCCCCTTCCACCGCTTCCCCTTCCTGCTGGCTCTCCTCGGGCCGGGCGCTTGCGGCAGGGAGCGGGGCCGGCGGCTCCGGGGCTGGCTCTTCCCTGCCGACCGCCTCCTGCTGCTGCTGGTCCCCGCCTGGGTCCTGCAGCTCGGGCTCGGAGTCCGTCTCCCAGGTGGAGTCGCAGTCCTCCACCGTGGCGGGCTCCTTGACGCTGACCCCGCTCAGCAGGCTGCCCATCGGGGACGGCGAGGCGCGATGGCAGCCCCCGAGCCGAGCGCCTTCGCCTCCTCCGGGAGCACGCGGAGAGCCGGGGGAAGGGGCCGCCGGCGGGCTAGGGCATGTCGGTGCGGGGAGGCCGCAGGCGGGGAGGAGGAGAGCGGGAGCGGGAGCAAGGCAAAGGCGGCAGCCGGGGCTGCCTGCGCCTCAGCCGGTCCCCAGCCTAGAGACACACACACACAGGGAGGAGCTGGAGGCTTCGGGATTTCCACAGCAAGCGCTCGAGCACGCCCCTTCCCGCCCCCTGCTCCTGCATGAATGAGACACATGGGGCAGGGGCTCGCTCAGGCGCCCTCGTGGGCTCGCCTGCACTAGCCGGTTAGCACGAGGTAGAGCTCTAGCCCCCTCCCCCAACAGGTCGGGCTAAACTGCAGCTGCAGGTGTAATTTCCAGCTGGTGTAGACATAGCCGTGCTAGTGGCACAGAGGGTGGCTCCGTCCAAGAGCCATGGGGTAATACTGGGGCAGCTAGCTCATACCACCCCCCCCCACTTCTGTTTTTATGGTGCTCAATCAAAGCTAGGCCATGTACTTCTACCTGAGCTGGGAATGACATCTCCAGCTTCAGCGTAGACATACCCCATGTGTGGTAGCCATAGTAATACACTTTGGCTTGCACAGAAGGGGTTGGGGTGGGCCTGGTGTAGAGCAGACGTCAAGTGAGTTTCTCTCAAAAGCTACTAACTCATCCTATATGTAGTATCGATGCAAGCTGCTACTTCAGCATAACAATTGAAGGCTCTGGCTGGACCTCCAATCCCTTAGGACTCCCAGCCAAGGTGACCAGCAAGCAACTGTGAAAAATTAGGACATTTTTTTTGCTGGGGCAGGGGGGAGAGAAGGTAGGGTGACCAGCTAGCAACTGTGAAAAAACAGGACTGGGAGTGGGGGGTAATAGGCACCTGTATAAGAAAAAGTCCCCCAAAATTGGACTGTCCCTATAAAAACAGGACATCTGGTCACCCTAAGAGAAGGTGTGGTTGCATATATAAGACCAAGCCCCTAATATCAGGACAGTCCTGATAATATCAGGGTGTCTGGTTACCCTACTCCCATCCCCATGTCCTTTTCTTGCAATCTACCTATTCCCTGATTCCTAACCAGAAGTCAGCTATCATTGCATGCAGGCCGGCTCAGCAGTCCTCCCCCACTTCCTCTCATTTCCATGTGACTTACTGTACCAGCAGCTGCACTCATCCATACCAATAGAGAGGTCCATTTTTTGAAGCTGGCCCCAAAGAAGGCATCACAGCTGCATGCTGCCAGCTAGCAAGAGGATGACACCAGGGTACCAAGGTACCGGTGGATCTCTGGTGTGATGCTAGCAGGGCTCATGATTTTGGGAACAAGAACCAAAGTGCCAGGCTGTACAATGAGATTTCAAATGCATTGTCTAGGCAGGGAATCCAACAAATAGGACCACACTGTAAGGAGAAAATCAAAGGGATTAAGATGCTTTTCTGGAAGGCTAAGGACCATAAACTTCAAGAATTCAGGTGGGCTATGGGTTTTTTTTGTTTCTTGTTTTGGGTATTTTTGCTGGTATAAGGTGGGGCAGGTCCATGCTCTTTGAGAGCCTTCCCAAATATAGATGATCTTTTAGTGAACATGTTAGTTCTTCACAGTGCTTGGTTCTGTAGTGGGCTGTAGGCACTCAGAATTGGCTAAGTGGGTTACCACCCTGGATAGCTCCTTGATTGGCAATAATTTCTGAGGACTTATGGAGGATTGTCGACATCCCAGTACACTGGAAAATTAATGGATTCTTAGATTTTAAGGCAAAAAGGGACCATTATGCCCATCTACTCTAATCTGCTGGATAATACTGGCTACAGAACCTCACCTCAGTTTTTAAGAATGGCATAAAACCTGGGAAATTACAGACCACTAACATTGACTACAGATATGTGGAATATTGCTAGAACAGATAACAAAACAATCAGTTAGTTATTATCTAGAAGAACATATGTGATAGGCAGCATGGATTTGTCCAAAAATAAATCATACCAAACTCATAATTTTTCTTTGAATAGAAGCTTGTTGCATAAAGGGTATGCAATGGACTTAGTATTGGGCACAACATCCTCTCAGGAAAGCTAATGAAAAGTGTATTCAATGGAACTACTATAAAATGGATACCGAACTGGATTAAAAATTAAATATGGGGTAATTATTAATAATTCAGTGTCAAATTGGAAGGAGGTGTTGAATGGGATCCTAGAGGGTCTATTCTATTCTGCAATAATAATATAGAGGATGGTGTGGAGAGTCACACAAATCCAAAATTCAGGTGACAAAGAGCTGGGAAGGGTTATGCATGTTCCTGCAAAGTGTTCAGTGCCTCCTGTGAGGCGCTTATCCTCATATTCCACTGAAATCCATCCCTAGATTAGTTTATCTGGGAACCGAGGAGAAGGACATTCTTGATGTAGTGCTCTCTATTACCTCTCTCCCTTAATATGATAGAGCCCAATTTGCTCATCTTCAAGGCATGGTTTAAAAACTAAAAAGGGCACACTTGATTTATAAAGTCTTCGTAGTTTGTTTCCATTGAAATCAGTTGTAGTTGAGGGTATTCAGTATCAGCATTGGCCTGTATGTTTATGTGAATTGGTGTAGAACAAAAAGAGTAAACAGCTTTTCTGTTGGATTCTGAAATTAATCCCAGCAGGTAAAAATATTTCACATAGATTAAAATAAAATACTACAAAACTGTGCACTAATGGCATGTTCCAAAGCTCACTGAAGACAATGGAAGTCTTTCCATGATTTCAATGGGCTTTGGATCAGGCCCAAAAGCCTTTAATAAAAACCCTGCTATTACAACACACTGTACTAGGATCCTGGGTATTTTTTCTAATAGACTGGTACACCCATTTACAAGAGCTAGTGGTTTATTTCTTGAGTGTCTGAGGATGTACAGTATAATGTGGCTATATAGGGATAAACTATAACTCTAGGGGAGTAACTTTGAAAGCATTGCCATTACATAGGTCACAGTATATAAGCTTTAATAGCCATAGTTTTCTGAGAATTTTGGTACCATAGCACTGCTGGTATAAAGGAAAGAAAATTTGTAAGCAAATTGATTTTAAACAATATGTGATGGATACCAAGATTTCTTTCAAGTGTTAAGATTTGAGCTCTGTGCCAGGTGCCTTAGTCTAAACAAATGATGTTATGCAGAATAATTAAATCCATAATTCTGGGTAAGAATTTTCAGTTTCAGGATTTTTTCCTATCCCCCATCTGCCCAGTACAGTATGGAACAAGCCCAACTAGCAACTTCTTATTTTTATAATTTGTTCTATTAGAAGTGTTCAGAAAAAAAAAACACTAAGGCAAAATTCACCCCGGTGTACACAGCTGCCACTTCATTTTTGCCAAAAGAGCCATTTTCACCAGTGATGAGTTTGGCACATAAGAGTACATCTACACTGGGGGGAAAAAAAACCACAGCAGCGAGTCTCAGAGCCTGGATCAACTGCCTTGGGCTCCCACTATAGGGCTAAAAATAGCTGTGTAGATGTTCCCATTTGGTCTAGAGCCTCGGCTCTAAAAACTGGCCAGGGCAGTGGGGGCCTCAGAGCCCAGGCTCCAGTCCAACTGGGAATGTCTCCACTGCTATTTTTAGCCCCATAGCATGAGCCCTACAAGCCTGAGTCAGTTGACCCAAGCTCTGGGATTTTCTGCTGCAGGGTTTTCTTTCTTTCTTTCTTTCTTTCTTTCTTTTTTTTTTTTTGGCAGTATAGACATGCCCAGAGTCTACAATTAACTTTAAAGGCTTGATAATTCTTTTATGTGCAGAAGAGCTTGCAAAGAGAAAAGTTGTGGTAAAAATTCATTGAAAATGTGCACTGTAACTAAGATGCAACTGTCTGCAAAAATCATGGACACTGGCTGCTGTCATCCAGCAATGGCTGACGTTCCTTAGACTGCAACATGCCAGTATAAGGACATAAGGTTGTTAACAGAGTGGTTGAAAATATGGCTCAGGGCAACAACTATCCTGAGAGTTAAGGGTATCCTTGATGTGATGGGGCATCGCCTCACACAGGCCAATAAGGGGTTAACGGAGCCCTTGGGAGACTGCATAAGAAGCAGCCAAGAGGGGAGGGGCTGTGAGAAGCAGCCAATCAGGGTCCAGCAGTCCCATATAAAAAGAGCCTTAGGGCAGAGCAGAGTCAGTAGTTGCCTGGAGCTTGAGGAAGGAGGACTGTGTCTGGAATCCGGTAGCACCTTGGACAGAGCAGTACAGACAGGAACCCAGGGAGCAAGAGCGGGTGCTCCGGACGGGCTGCTGAGAGGGCTTGGCTACACTTACAAATTTGCAGCGCTGCAGCAGGGTGTGAAAACACACCCTCTGCAGCGCTGCAAATTGCGGTGCTACAAAGCGCCAGTGTAGTCAAAGCCCCAGCGCTGGGAGCCATGCTTCCAGCGCTGTCCGTTATTCCCCACAGGGATGTGGAGTACGGACAGCGCTGGGAGAGTTTTCTCCCAGCGCTGGCGCTTTGACTACACTTAGGGCTTGGCTACACTTACAATTTGCAGCGCTGGGAGTTACAGCGCTGGTCATGCAGCTGTGTAGGGCCAGCGCTGGAGTGTGGCCACACTGACAGCTACCAGCGCTGCAGTGTGGCCACACTTGCAGCACTTTCCAGCGCTGTATTGAGAGGTGCATTGTGGGCAGCTATCCCACAGAGCACCTCGTCCCATTTTGGCGCTGAGTATTGTGGGAAGGGGAAGGAAGTGTGCGGGTCATTCCGCTTCCTGTGTGCCAACGCCCCGTGGTGCATCGCTTCACATCCCAGCATTCACTCTTTCCGGCAGCGTTTGGCGCCATTGTGAGTGTCTTTCTGTTTTACTCTCTGTGTGAATCGCGATTTCTGTGGCAAATGGAGCCCGAGCTGCTGAGGACTGTGCTGATGAGTGTCGCCAGCACAACACATTTGGCAGTCGAGCTATTCCTTCAGCTCCAAAGTGACAGTGAGGAGTCTGACGATGATATCGATATCGATTCTCCTGCCGTGTGTGACGCCAAAGTGCTTGTGGCATTCACGGAAATGCTCAGCACCGTTGAACGCCGCTTTTGGGCTCGGGAAACAAGCACTGAGTGGTGGGATCACATCGTCATGGAAGTCTGGGATGACGAGCAGTGGCTGCAGAACTTTCGTATGAGAAAAGCCACTTTCATGGGACTGTGTGCTGAGCTCGCCCCCACTCTGCGGCGCAAGGACACAAGATTGAGAGCTGCCCTGATGGTGGAAAAGCGGGTGGCTATTGCAATCTGGAAGCTGGCAACTCCAGACAGCTACTGGTCGGTCGGGAACCAGTTTGGTGTGGGAAAGTCGACCGTGGGAATCGTTTTGATGCAAGTTTGCAAGGCAATTAATCGCATCCTGCTAAGAAAGACCGTGACTCTGGGGAGCGTGCAGGACATTGTGGATGGCTTTGCACAAATGGGTTTCCCTAACTGTGGAGGGGCGATAGATGGGACGCATATTCCTATTCTGGCCCCCCCCCACCTGGCATCAGAGTACGTTAATCGTAAGGGGTATTTCTCTATGGTTCTCCAGGCGCTTGTGGATCACCGCGGGCGTTTCATTGACATTTACACAGGCTGGCCTGGAAAGGTGCATGATGCACGCATCTTTCGGAACAGTGGCCTGTTCAGGAAGATGCAGGCAGGGACTTTTTTCCCAGACAGGAAGATCACAGTAGGGGATGTCGAAATGCCCACTGTGATCCTTGGAGACCCCGCGTACCCGTTACTGCCTTGGCTCATGAAACCCTATACAGGGAAGCTTGACAGGAGCAAGGACCGGTTCAACTACAGGCTGAGCCGGTGCAGAATGACTGTGGAGTGTGCTTATGGGCGTTTAAAAGCCCGCTGGAGATGTTTGTAGGGGAAGCTAGACTTGGGGGAAAGCAGCATCCCCGCGGTTATATGCGCTTGCTGTACCCTCCATAATATTTGTGAAGGGAAGGGTGAAACATTCAGTGAGGCATGGACCACCGAGGTTCAAGTCCTGGAGGCTGAATATGCACAGCCAGAGAGCAGAGCTAATAGAGAGGCCCAGCACAGGGCTACAAGGATTAGGGATGCCTTGAGGGAAGAATTTGAGGCTGAAAGCCAACAGTAATGTTTGCTGCCTTGCATGGGAGTGAATTGCACTGCTTACACTGTTATTCTATTATCCATAATAATAATATGATTTGCAGTGCCTCTTTCTTTACTGGGCTAAGGTATCTTTCACTATCTGCTATAATAAAGACTGTTTTCAAAGCCAAGAATTGTTTTATTGAAAAGAAAAAAACTTCCTTGACAGACAGACAGACACACAACATTTCATGAACACAAGAGGGCAGGGGTGTGGGTTGGTGAACTGTACAGTCACAAGTTTGCATATGTCCTGTCTGGATTGCTGTTTAATGAATCCTGCACTTCAGGGTGCATATACTGCATGGTGATGGGGGTTGAATGCAGAGGGTAAGGGTGGTAGGTATCAGGGCTGGTTGGTGAATGTACAGGTGTTGGAGGCAGCTGGTGGTGGTAAGAACCTGGATGCTGGGGAAAGGTGGTTTGAGCTGACATTGGGGCACAAGGCAAAAAGGACGGGGCGGGTGGGGGAGTAGCACGGTAGTGCTCTGCTTGCATGGCAACGAGTGACTCTATAGAGTCCGCTTGGCGCGACAGGATGCTTAGCAGCCGCTCTGTGCTTTTCCTCTTGGCCACTGCATTTCTCTGCCGGTTCCTGCTTTCCCTCTGGCGGATCTTGCTTTCTTTCTCTCTCCACTCCTTCAAGTCTTTACTCTCTCGAGCAGAGTGATGAAGAACAGTTTTCAGCATGTCCTCTTTGCTCTTTCGGGGATTTTTTCTCAAATTTTGAAGCCTCTGTGATGTTGAACATCTGGGCAGTCCAGTAGTCAAGGTCACTGTAGAAACACAGAAATGACAACATTTAACACGGGCAGCATTGTATCCACTATCTCCAGACATGAATTGTTACACTGAGGGAGTTCTCACTTTAGCATTCTTTTCCCCACATGCATAACACAACAGAAGCCACGAAATGGTGAGTGAGGGGTGCTTGAGTGCTTGAGTGATAGAGGGGAGCTGGTTGCTTCGGGTAATCTGGAGTGCTAGAGGGGTTGACTGAAGATGCAGATGCAGGGGTGATCTTATCTCCCTATCTCTTCACTAAAGAGTCTCCCAACATTTTTCACAGGACTTAATCCTGGAAGATGTTTCCCTACTGCGAGTCACTAGGGAACAGCGGGAGGCTCTTTTAGAGCAATGTGGATTCCGACCGGGACCCTATGCGGCTTGCCTGTGTTCAGAAATGGTCCCCCCACCACTGGCAGCAGAGTGGCGCGGACGCGTCACCGTCACTGGGACAAGGGCTCTGGGACAAGTGGCTCTGCCTATAAACCTGCGCAGGCATATTGCCCACGCTCTGGATGAAGCTTTTGCTGAGATAACTGAAGCAGATTACCGCGACATGATAGACCACATCAACGGGCTATTCCACATCTAGAGGCTGGCATGCATGCAGCCATAACCCCCCTTCCTCTCCAGAAACATTTCCACCCAGAAAATAAAAGCCGCTTACCGGTAACCCGCTCCTCTGCTTGTCCTTCTGCAACTGCTGGCTGCTGCGATTGGGTACTTTCCTCCTGGCTTGAGAAGAGCTCCTGGCTGCATGCCTCCAGGGACTCTGCGGTGTCTTCCCCCATCTCAGGAGCTTCACTCGCGGTTTCCTCTCCCCCCCCTCGCCGCCTCCTCCGCCTCCTCCTCCTGTCCCCCAGCCTGCTCAGAAGTGTCCATCGTTATCCTGGGATTGGCAGTGGGGTCACCCCCAAGTATCTCGTCCATCTCCCTGTAAAAACGGCAGGTCGTGGGGGCAGCTCCGGATCGTCGATTCCCCTCTCGGGCTTTGTAATAGGCACTCCGCAGCTCTTTAACTTTCACCCTGCATTGTAGTGCGTCCCGATCATGGCCCCTATCCAGCATGGCCCTTGATATCTGCTCAAAGATATCGTAATTCCTACGGCCGGAGCGCAGCCTGATGAGGAGGGTTCTGTGGCCATGGGGAAGTGGCCCAGGGAAATGCAGCAATAGGAGAGGTGCAGCAGGATGCTGAAATCCACAGTGTCCCTGGACTGGGACCCGGAGTAGTGGGTGGGCCTAGGTCCCCCCCCCCCCACTCGCCACTGGGAAAGTAGCAGGACAATTTACTGTGGTCACCACTGAGGTGCAGGACTATTGAGAAGCTAAACTTCCTCTGGAAGGAGGGAACATGGACAGTGACACAGAGAGGACACTGTGGTTCCTGACATGGTGAGATGGGCTGCAGGACTACGGAGGAGTGACAGTGTGCAGACTGTGGATGGAGGTGTCAGACTTGAGCTAATCCCCAGAGTGACCTGGAGGAGGCGCCAGTCCGGTGATGAGTAATGCACTCTGTGACACTTGGTTAAAAGGCCAGTACTGATAGCAACCACAGGATTTTTCCTAAAGTCCTATGCTGCAGCCATGATAAAGGTTAAATGACCCATCTTTTCTGCCATCACAGAATCTAACTCCTACCCTTCACAACTTTTCCAGATTGTAAATTGCTTTGTCAACCCAGATTGTCTCCATGCCATCACACAAGCCAGCTCTGAAAGATATGAGCAACTATCAAAATACCTGTCACAGAAGGTCACTAGCATCCAGGACACACCATCTGCACAGTAGCTTCTGTAGACTGAAATTAACATGAATTACACATCTTCTCCCCTCACACGCCCATCTTCAAGAATTCACAGATCAAGACATCCTACAAGTGCTGAAAGAAAATACTTCCATCTTCTGATTTGAACTCATGTCTACCGTGGCTGGTGTGTGTGTTAAAATAAAAATGCCTGGGAGCACCAAGGGCCACTGCTGACAAAGTGTCAACATCATATTTGAAGAAGACAGAGTGCTAGCCACACTAAAGCATACCTTAGCACAGCCCAGTCTCAGGAAACCAGCTCTGGACCCAGCAGGGAAACAACAAAGTATTTTATTTTCATCTGGTTGTTCCTGCCTTTGCTTGGGCCATGCCCAACTTTTTGCGAGTGCTGCTCAGGGGCGGCTCTAGGAATTTTGCCGCCCCAAACACGGCAGGCAGGCTGCCTTCGGTGGCTTGCCTGCGGAGGGTCCGCTGGTCCCGCGGTTTCGGCGGACCTCCCGCAGGCAAGCCGCCGAGGGCAGCCTGCCTGCCGCCCTCGCGGCGCCGGCAGAGCGCCCCCCGCGGCTTGCTGCCCCAAGCACGCGCTTGGCTTGCTGGGGCCTGGAGTCGCCCCTGGTGCTGCTGATGCAGCTTTCTACTCTCAGTTATGTACTCAAGGGCAGCTTAACAGCATTATAATTTGCCAATCATCTTCTGCAGAACAGTGCAACCTACATCTTTTCATTCACTGGGATGTTATGCACATTCAAGGGATGATCACATTCAAATGATCAAATAGCAACCTCTAACCAGAGAACAGCAGAACAGCAGAAAGTATACCTGAAATGGTAAGATCAATATGGTAATTGTTACTAACAGGTGCCATAATTATCACGGAGAATAGAGGATGATATAAAGAGACAATAAAAGATATATATATACAGAAAATGATGTAATCAAATCTGATGACCAAACCCTCTTGCTCAGGATACACTCCTAATTCAGTCCACCTTCCAGTTTCCCGGCTTTTTCTTTTTTCCACTTTCATTTATGCCAGTGCTGCTGCTGTTCTCTCTCTCTCTCTCTCTCTCTCTCTCACACACACACTTCTAACATTTTCTTCTCTCTCTCTCTCTCTGTGTCTTTCAAAGTGAAGATTTACTTGACTGGTTCCTCCTTGAGCCACTCTGGACCTGAGCAGAGCATAGTGTATAAACTGCACCACCCAAAGTAGCCTGGGGAGGACACTGGGGCTCAGAGGCTTCCTCAGCGTTAGAGGGCTTTTCCCTTCACCCTCTCCCCTGGTTCTTGTCACGCAGACAGAAAGCAGATGACCAGTAGTCCAAAGTGCAGGCAATGTGATGTTTATTGAGGTTAGTTCCAATCAAGCATATCCATAGTTCTATACGCCAGCAGAGTCTGTTTCCCAGTGTCCTCCTTCCCAGCTCTGATGCCGCAGAGCCTTGCCTGTGTCCCTATTCCCCATTCCCACTGCCTCCTTTTTAGCAGGCCAAAATATACCTGCAGTGCATGCCCACAGCCCCAGCCCTTACAATTTATGGTCATGTTCCATTTTGGGGGGTTTGGGGTCTGTGGTCTTTGTCCCACCTCTTTTGTACTCCATGGGAGGGGTGAGGAATGAGGTTGTGCTATGGTCAGGGACAGGCATTTCTTTGGTCTTTTAGTGTTTTGTACCTTCCCCAATCTCCCTTTGCCCCTCCAGACTGGTTGCTTGACCTTGCCTTGAGATAGGGGTTGAGACAATCTTAAAGTGTGAGCTCCAATAACACTAACTGCTCTGTTCATTATACTAACAAACCCAGTTGGCTAGGCAGAAGCAACATACACAGTGTCTTTGTCCTTTGTTCATACATATTAGTATAAGATATAACAGTATCAAAAAGTCAAATCCAAAATTCTCTCTCAGACTGACCAACAAGCCTATATACTAACACCCAGCTTCCCTGTTGCTCCACAATGGGGGAACGTAACTACTGCAGCCCTTGGAAGGGAGCAAGTAATTTCTTTGCACATGGTCAGCTACTGTAGCCAGTGAGTAATAAAATCAAAGTCAAGACTCCACCCACTCGTCAGCCTCTCCACCCATTCCCTGTTGACAACTGACAGTGGGGAGTATCCGGAGACCAGGGACTCTGCTCTGCACCACACCTGGACCCAAAGTACAAGTAGGCCAAGCAAGTGGTTTACTCACCCTTTCTCCACTGCTGAATAAGACATGGATCCAATGTAGCCTCAAAGAAGGTAACTTTAATTGGATAAAGCCTGAAAAAGAACCAAATTAATATGAGCCAGTAGCTAAATATGAATCAATGCAAAGAGATATCATAAAAATGAGCCTATTTATAATTTTATTTACGAGCCTTTAACATGACCTATAGTGGTATATGTGATGTGTGGATATAAAAATATAGTACCTGGTCCCCCACCCACCAAACAGGTACTAATCTCCTTTCCCTGCATTGCAGCCATCATTTTTAGATATTCCACACAGAATACAATGGGATAATACAATGCTGCGTGCTACATATTTATAATGTTCTCAGCTCCCTTTAACAACAATGGGAGATGTACATCTAGTCAACTGTCCATGGCCCATCCATACAAAATTATCCATATGTGTCCTTTGGAGAAGACCATTGTGGCCAAATCCGAACATTGTTAATTTGCTATTTGATGGGCAAAGGCTGAAGAATGTCAAATATTTGGCCAAATATTAAGCCTCTGTAGTAAATGGACAAGCCTTGGAACAATACTGAATTGATTGCTTTGTGTGTTCCATTGTGCCACTTAACTCCTTGATATTGAATTACACAGTGTTTTATTTTCTCTTCTGACACTTCAAGAAACTCTATTGAGTGACCATCAGTCATTTGCTGATTAATTAAAATGTGGAGGCTGTAGGGAATCCTGTCATGTTACAGTTGTACTCATTAGGTCAGCTTCTCAGCTAGGATAAATTGATGTAGCTCCATTGAAGTCATAGCTGAGAATCTGGTGCATACTTAAATGAATCATACTTTATCAATGGAAGTTTTGCAGCAATAAACCTCTTCAGTGTGTGTGTGGGGGAAAAAGTTAGTAAATAATTATTTTAAACCAGCAAATTCTGCCTGTTCCTTCTTTACTTGCTTTTTGTCTGCTTGTGTGAATTATACTGGAGTGCAGTAACGCTATTTCAAAGATCTAATTGACTTCATGCTGAATGTGACTCATCGAGTTAGCAGAATTCCTACAAGTAAAAAAGTGTGTGCTAAGTTTGATGCACATTCTTGCAATTTGTGGTTTGTCTTTGGAGGAGAACTGTGGATTTTATATAATTGATTAAGGACAATTTTTAAATGCTTAACCCCATCAATCTTTCTGACAAACTCTGCAACAGTTAGTTTCAGTCTATGGTTGGCACAGTGCCAAGATGCATGACTGGGATAATTGTAGGCAACATCTGTAACACGACCTGCTTTTCTCTGCCTTTTCTACATCATGCTTGTTATGTCAACTGTAGCAAAAAATAAATACAAATATTTGGGAGTGAATTCAATGAAGCCATTTCTTTAATTGGGTCACAGGTGTTCTACAATGCTTTTGGTTGGTGAATTTGCTAGTTTAATGAGATTAAGGGGAAAAACTCACTGCATCAGAATTAATACTAACTTTTGCTTTGGGATACACTCATCTCAGGCCCAATGATTTTACAGCCATTTGGACTAGTTTGTTTAAATGTTAAGCATGGAATAAAAAATATAGGGCAAGATCCCCAGGTGCACTAATGCAGAGCTCATGCAAGGAGTTGCTGTGCTGCTAGGTTTGGTGGAGCAAATCACGCTCCAGTGCCAACCCCAACATAATCCTACCCCCAGCCTGCTCTAGGATCCTTCCAGTGCCAGGTGAGGTGGGAGTGGGGGGCGGAGCTACGCTAGCCCTAAACAAACTAAGAATTCCCCTACACTGGAGTGGTGCAAAGAAGACTGCGAAGCGACTGAGTATTCAGCCCATAGTTGATATTAGTAAACTGATCAAAGTGTGAGTAGATCTCATTTCAAAAGCCTTTTGTTCTTCATAAATGCAAGTCTTGGTGGGACTATTGGAAACAATTGATGTCTTGGCTAGACTGGGCAAATAATAGATTTTTCAGATCAGCGGTTGAATTGGTGGGAAAAATCATTTAGGATCAAACCAAAATGATGATTTTTCAGTTTTTCTTGAAACAAAAGCCAAAAAGTATTCTTTTGGATCAAATCTATATTTTGTTGGATCCAAATTTTTGTTTGTTTTGTTTCATTTTCTGGAGGTGAAGGATTTAAGTTTGTTTAAAATTAAGTTTAGGTAAATTCTGAAACAAAAAGTCAAAATGTTTCATTTCAGAAAAGCCAAAACAAAATATTTTAACAATTCCAGGTTTTTCCTTTTTTTTTTAATAGCCAAAACTAATTTGCTGAATTTGACCCAAATTCACAAATAGTTTTGGATGACCCTGGACTTACAATTTTGGTTGAAAAAACTAGTAGCACAAGATATTTCACCCAGCTTCACACAACTCCCTCTATGAAATATTTAAACATTAATTTGAATTTCATTTCTCTTTTGTTTCCCATATTATATTCATTGTCACGGGCTCCTTCATACCACTGTAGGACCATAGCCATAGCAACTCTTTCTGTTTTTTTATTTTTAAAAAAAGACTTAATAGTGTGATGTTACACCACATATTCTTTATGGAAATATGCTTATGATACAGATATGGCATAACTGAGATAGATTTTATGTAAGATGGGTCTTGTAAGGTATCACTGGAAAGGTTATAATTTACTGAATGTGATTATCCAATTTGTATGCATGTATCATTTCTGTATCTAAAGATAGGAATAGTTGTGTATTTGTGAGACACCAACCAGACAACAGGCCATCAGCCTCAATGGGCTATTAGGAAGAAACAATAAGACTTTGAAGATACTAATCTCTCTCCTTCCTGGGATGTAGCTGTGACACTACTCAGTCAGGTGGTCCTGTCACCTGGTACTAAACACCATCTTGGATTTCTAGTAATTTTCCACGAAAAGGACGGGGAGGTCAAGTCTGGGAAACAAAAGATTCCCGCCTTATGTAAATCTTATTAAGGCTGGGGAGTAAGGCAAACAGGACTCTCCCTTGCACTGCCTTCCCACACAAGAAGAAAGGCTGCTAAAGGTACCTGAAGAGACAAAGGAACTAAGCTGAGGGAAAGACACAAGGGCTGAATCCAGACTGAGACAGAGGCTCTCGTCTGTAAAGAGAAATAACTGGAACTCCAAGCTACAGAAACTCTGCATCCCACCTAAGTCAACATTTAGGGTGCGAAATTATATTTTGTACCCAGTTTCTTTAAAATTTTAAGCTTAGTTTTTGTGTTTTGTTTTATTTGCTTAACAATCAGATTTGTTCTGTTTACTATCCCTTATAATCTCTTAAAATACCTTTTATAGTTAATAAACTTGTTTGTTTGTTATAAAAAAACAATTTATGCAATTTATAACTGGGGGGAGGGAGAAGTTGTGCATATCTTCGTCCACATTGAAGGAGGGGGGCAAATTTATGAGCTTATGTTGTATAGATTTCTCTACAATGCAAGATGATATTATTCTGGGTGTACTTTCCAGAGGGGAGCTGCACTTGAGTGCTGGGCGATTTCTTAGCTCATAGGGGCTTGGCTACACTTACAAACTTGCAGCGCTGCAGCAGGGTGTGAAAACACACCCTCTGCAGCGCTGCAAATTGCGGCGCTACAAAGCCGCGCTCCCAGCGCTGTCCGTTATTCCCCACAGGGAGGTGGAGTATGGACAGCGCTGGGAGAGTTTTCTCCCAGCGCTGGCGCTTTGACTACACTTAGCGCTTCAAAGCGCTGCCGCGGCAGCGCTTTGAAATGCAAGTGTAGCCACAGCCATAGAGAGCTGTTTGCAGCCTCTGTGTGATTCCACAGCTGGTGCATCCCTACCTGTCTGTGTGTGTGCGCTGCCAGAGGCCGGTGAGCCTAATTCAGCAAAACAGGGAGAGGGAGCCCAGGGTAGTGGAGCAGGCAGGCTCAGTGAAATCCCAGGACATGAGGGTGGCATCCCAGAAGGGGGGTCCAACCCGTCACAAATAGATTCTGTAAAGACTTCCAATTTGTTTTCACCAAATCTTCATTGCCTTACTGCACTTGTCATCTCTGCTGAGTAAATAAGATTGCAAATTGAGGGAGTGACATTCTACGGTAGGTGCCACTTAAGGATACAGCTAGTAGGGTACTGAACAGAGATACACCATCATGCAAGTACATCGAAAATCTTTTCCTTGCCGGAGAAGCTGAATTATATATGCTAGCAAATAAAGAATCTTAAGAACGTTACTAGGTTTCATCTGTCAGGTGACATAATATCACAAATTATCTGAGCCCTGTGTGACATATGAAGCATTCCAGAATTAGCACATGCTAGCTGTGCAATATGCCTTATTACAATCCACTTGACAGCTGTCACTGTGCCCTGAAAAGACAGTTATCATCCCAGGTCTATATTTTGACAAAGCTGGATGAACCAGTGACATACGAGTTAACTCCTTTTCAAAGGGGAAAGAGACTGAACATATTTATACTTTTTTTTAAATGTGAGAAAATAGACCTGGAAAATATTTATAATGCTGTGTCCCAAAGCGATCTCATTATCCACCTTCAAATCCCTCCTGAAAACTCTCCCTTGCCACGATGCCTATATAAAACTTGACAATGGTTAGGCTGCTGATGTGCAGAGACCCCAGCCTATCATGCTGACTAATAGTGTCTCATTGTTTCCTTGTACCCCTTTGTCAAGCTCTCTGTATCCGTCTGTTCTCCCTTGTCTTATGTTTAGATAGTCCCTACTCCAAAGAGTTTACGGTCTTTTTAGTTCTATGTTTGCACATTGGGGTCCTGATCCATGATTAGGCTATACAACTAATAAATGACCAAATGATACCGTCTCCCCAGTAACTTCACGTAGGAGAGTCCTTGCTTGCACCATGATTGTTGGAGCACTCACAGAAGCATTCAGTAGAAGAATCCTGTGTGAACTGGCAAACACTAACTTTGGAGCAGACAAAGAAGAACAAATTAGACATGCATTTATAACTGCAATGCTGTAAAAAAAAAAAAAAAAAAAAAAAAGCAGCATCGCCACAATTACATATGGAGTCAGAAGTGACAGTGGAAAAAGCTATCCAAATAGCTTGCCACTCAGAGCTCATTAAGAAGCAAAATGCAGATGAGACAACCCCTAAGGAGCTGAGTGAGCTCCTGGATCAGCCTGCAGAGTCAAAGACAGAGGAGAAATGGAATATGATCCAGAAAAGTGACAAAAAGCAAGGAACTAGCATAAGAGCATGTGAGAAACATACCTACTGGAGTCACAATGTCAACCAAAAGGAAAATTGCCCAGCACAGAACATATAAATAAATAAATGCAGGAAATGTAACAAACTAGGGGCAGAAGACAAAGAACATTTTTTTTAGGACTGATACACATGAAGAAGACAATGATGTCTGATGGTCTGTGATACTATCACTCAATGGTAGGAGAATAGAATTTAAGATCAATAGGTAGCCTTATCATACAAGGGAAGACAGAAGAAAAACATGTTGAAAGTGTTTTGTGTTTAGATTTTTAAGGAAGGCTGTTCTGCCTAATCTTTTACCATACTTGCTGTTACAGAATGAAGTATCTACTACTTGTTTAAAAAAGTGTCTTATATTGGAACCAAGATATCTCATCTGTTGTTTACACTGGCAAAGAGGTGTCAAACCAAAAAAATTCCTTTTTATAGAACTGCTTGTATTATTTAGTTATAAAAGTTTAAAACTTTGTTGTGCTGAACTTTCTGAGATTGCACTTTATAGTTCCTTTTTTTTGCTTCTTTAAATACATGTCCTCTATAAAGAACTGCAGGGTTAAGATCTTTTTTTACATGCCTTATACAAAAGCTCTAAGAATATCTAGAGGGGCAGAGTTAGGTACATGCATTAATAGTTTAATCTACTTTTAAAATTCAGTGTAAAATAATCCATATGATCTTTATTTTAAAATTATTTCTATTTCCACTCAAATCAAATGAGGGAAAAATTACAAGTTTCTTTGACTGGTAATGGAACAACAACTACCGGGAGCTCGGTTTCTCTATGGGTGTCCCTGTGTGACATAAAATCGTAGGACTGGAAAGGACCTCAAGAGGTCTTCTAGTCCAGTCCCTGACAGGTGATTATCTAACTTGCTCTTAAAAATCTCCAGTGATGGAGATTCCACAACCTCCCACATGATCGCATACATGATTGTCATGTTGCACTTTCATTCTGCATTGCTGCTTTGTTCTTTGTAAAAAGGCAGTCCATTAAAATAAACAAGAATCTTGCTGTCTGATGCATTTTTTCCCCAAGAATGGAGAAGCCAGGCAAAGAGGAGGGACATGCCCATGTACATTTGTATCAACTCTTATGCATCCTCAGATCCTAACAAAAAGTTGCACCCTCCTCTAGGCCTACCAGGCACAACAGTATTCATCATCCTCATTCTTTTTATTAATGAATTCATTATTATTTATATTAAAAGTAACATCCAGGATCACTAATCAGAAGGTACCCCATTGCGTTGGACACCGTTCAAACCCACAGCAAGAGACCATCCACTAAGACCCTAAGCCTATAAACACTTCTGCAAAAAGAATAATTGTATACACATGAAAGTCCCATTAAAGTTCTTCACACGTGTGGGTCTAAATTAAGACAAACTGCAACATGTATATGTAACAAACAAGCAGAATGAGTATGGGTAACATAAGATGCCATGTTTTTACTTAAACTATGTGCACAATTTGCAGGCTTCAGGGGTAGGTTTTTTGAAAAAACAAATACATCAGAGATGTTCATGATATTGGTAGCCTCTAGTGGTCACCTTCATATATTATACCCTTGGTTGGGTTGTGAGAATTGAACCTGGAGATTTAGCTCTTAAAGCACAAATTTCTACTGCTTGAGCTAAATGATGCACCTCTGCTAGTGAAAGCTGTAGTAGACTCATCAACATCTCTCTGTGGCCCAGCCATCAGTAGACAGGGACAGAGTGCCACACTAAGAGGGCTGCATCCATGAGGGACTCCTGAGCCAGGGACAAGTCCGCAGAAAACTGTGATCCAGGGCCATTGTCACATGGGACCACCACCTCCTGCCGGCCACCTGTTCGCCCCTCCTCCAAATCTGAGGATAGAGATAGTCATAACATGGCCCTTTTAATTACTTCTATTCAACTATATCAACGGCCACATTGGGTCAGGACAACAGTTCATCTAGCCCAGTATCCTGTCTTCCAACTGTGGCCTGTGCCAGATGCTTCACAGGGAATGAACAGAACAGGCCAATTTATTGAGTGATCCAATCCCAGCTTCTGGCAGTCAGTGGCTTAGTAACCATCTTGGTTATCTAATCTAATTCTTTACTGAACCCAGTTATACTTTTGGCCTTCACAACATCCCCAGGCAACAAGTTCCACTGGTTTGTTTACTCTGTGAAGAAGGACTTCCTTACATTTGTTTTAAACCTGCTGCCTATTAATTTCATTGGGTAACCCCTGGTTCTTGTGTTATATGAAGGGGTAAATAACACTGCCTTATTCACTTTCTTCACACCAGTCATAATTTTATATCATATCCCCTCCCCTCCATCACCTCTTTTCTAAGCTGAACTGTCCCAGGCTTTTAAGCTCTCCTCATATGGAAGTTGTTCCATACCACTAATAATTTTTGTTGCCCTTCTTTGTACTTTTCCCAATTCTAATATATCTTTTTCGAGATTGGGTGACCAGAACTGCATGCAGTATTCAAGATGTGGGCATACCATGGATCTATACAGAGGCAATATGATATTTTCTGTCTTATTATCTATCCCTTCTTTCTTAATTATTCCCAACATTCTGGTAGCTTTTTTGAGTACCGCTGCACATTGAGTGGATGTTTTCAGAGAACTATCCACAATGACTCCAAGATCTCTTGAGTGGTAACAGCTAATTTAGAGCCCATAATTTTATATGTATACTTGTTTTGTTAATTTGGCATCAGGGCCGCCCGTGGGGGGGGACAAGAGGGGCAATTTGCCCCAGGCCCCGCAGGGGTCCCCATGAGAGTTTTTGGGGCCCCTGGAGTAGGGTCCTTCACTCGCTCCGGGGGTCCCGGAAAACTCTCGTGGGGCCGAGCCCCTGGAGCTTCTTCCACTCCGGGTCATCGTTGGCAATTCGGCAGTGGGGGGTCCTTCCACCCTGGGACCCGCTGCCGAAGTGCCAGGTCTTCAGCGGCAATTCGGCAGGCCCCCTGAATACTCTGGGCAGCCCTGTTTGGCATTATTAGTTTAATTTACCTGTTTGCCTAAATATATATACACTTCTTTTAAAAAGGTTTTGTAGGTTTGTTTGTAGGTTTTTCCACAGCTGCAGACAACCTAACAATGCTTTTAAAGCTCCATCAGTTAGATTACTGAAATTGAAGTTTCACAAGGGCATGTTCATAAGAGAAAGAAACTCTTAAAATTAACACTTTAATTCAATAGATACTGGTAAGGCCATCAAAAAGGTACCAGTAGAGCATACTATGATGGGTTTTGGTCACAGAAACTCACTCAAGACTGTCACTAGATGTGCTGGGATACCACTGAGAACAACTCCCCCTGCCAGAGAAGGCTTCCCTCCACTCCCGTCTTGCTGAGTTAGACACTCCAGTCAGCTACAGCACAGACCACGCCCCCCTGCTGTGCACTTAGTCCAGGGGCTTCTCAGTTAACAGGGACTTTCCCAGCACCCAGTATTCAGTCTTTCTGGGAGCCTAAACCCTAAATAATTCAGTTTTACTCTGTATAAAGCTTATACAGGGTAAACTCATAAATTGTCCACTCTCTCTAACACTGATAGAGAGATATGCACAGCTGTTTGCTCCCCCACGTATTAATTACTTACTCTGGGTTAATTAATAAGCAAAAAATGATTTTATTATGAATAAAAAATAGGATTTAAGTGGTTTCAAGTAATAACAGACAGAACAAAGTAAGTTACCAAGCAAAATAAATCAAAACACGCAAGTCTAAGGCCAATACAGTAGGAAACTGAATACAGGTAAATCTCACCCTCAGAGATGTTCCAATAAGCTTCTTTCACAGACTAGACTCCTTCCTAGTCTGGGCCCAATCCTTTTCAGACCAATGTTGTGATTTATGGCCTGGGTTCAGCAATCACTTACACCCCTGTAGTTACAGTCCTTTGTCTCAGTTTCTTTCAGGCATCTCTTTGGGGTGGAGAGGCCATCTCTTGAGCCAGCTGAAGACAAAATGAAGGGGCTTCCAGGGCCTTTTATATTCTCTCTCTTGTGGGCAGAAACCCCTTTATTCTTCTATGCAAAATGACAGCACAAGATGGAGTTTGTAGCCACCTGGGCAGGACATATGTCCATGAATGATTCAGCTTTTTGCAGGCTGATGTCAATGTTTACATGTTAGTTTGAACGTTCCCAGGAAAGCTCAGATGTAGATTGGCGTCTCCCAAAGTCCATTGTCAGTTAAGTGTTTCTTGATTGGGCACTTACTCAGAATAGTCCTTTCTCAAAAAGCTGACCAAATGCTTCACTGTTGTTACTTAGAATCAAACACACTGAGATATAAGTACATAGTCAATATTCATAACTTCAAATACAAAAATGATACACATACAGACAGCACAATCATAACTAGCAAATTACAGCCTTTCCTTAGATACCTTACTTGACCTCCTTTGTACAAGATTTGGTGCAACTATAGGACCTTGGTTGCAACAATGATCTATACGGTCACAGTTAATGTCAATAACGTCACACCAATAGATACTGGTAAGGCCATCAGAAAGGTACCAGCAGAGCATACCATCAAATACAGGATCACTCCCAAACCCTGGTAAAATGATGTACAATCACACATGCTCCTTTATTCATTATTTCAGTCACTTCCTGCAAAAAAATAATTATAACTTATACACCATTATTGGAGGAACCAAAGTAATAGAGTCCTGGAATCCTAGTATTACTTTTATGAACATGTGTATTTTTGTACCGCCTACACCTCTTGCGCTTGGTGAAAGTAATTGGGGGAAGTTATGAAAACACCAGGCTCCTAACTCTCTACCAAATTTGTAAGCTTTATCACTGCACTACAAACTTGATGTACTTGGCAGGAACCAGAAACAGTGGCATAGCCAGGTTCTAACATCAGGAGGAGTGAACACATAAAAAAAGGCGCCATTCCAACCCTTTCCCCAAATCCCCAGCCCCACCTCCTCCCTGGGCATGCCACATTTCCCCTACACCCCCCCTCTCCCTCCCAGGCATTCACACAGCAAGCCTGGGAGGGAGGCGGGAGCTGCAGCATGCTCAGGGGTGGGGGAGATGGTCATAGGTGCTGACTTTTGGTTTTGCTGGTGGGTGCCCCACCTGGCCCTGCCCCTTCCCTGAGGCTCCACCCCCACTCTGCCTCTCTCTGCTCCCCCCTCCTGGTGGCTCAGTCTAGCACCTGACTCCACCCACTCACTCAAAGTGACACAGGGTAGGAAAGGTTGCCTACTGGTTAAAGCACAGGCCTGGGGCTCAGGTGTTCTGAGTTTGATTCTCTGCTCTGCCACAGACTCCCTGCTTAGTCTCAGGAAAGTCATTTAATCTCTCAGTGCCCTAGATTCCCCCCTTCCAAATGGGGCTAATGCTTCCCTGCTTCCTAGGCTAAATCCATTCATGCCTGTGTGATGATGGGGGCAATGGAGGTATCAAGGTTTTGACATTCACAGCATCCCCTGCTAATGAGTTCCACGGGTTGACTATGTATTGTGGGAATAAATACTTCCTTTTGTTTGTTTCCTATAAGCTTTAAGATGCCTGAGGGTGTATTTCCAGTAGATACAAATGTTAACATCTTTTTCCAATGGCAGTATGCTTTCTTTTCCTATTAAGTTACTCAGCGATTAGAAAATTTGCCCTCTAAATAATGTCATTTTCAAGGGATACTCAAATGTTAAGGAAGTTACTAAAGAGACCTGTTCTAAGGCTGTAACAACCAGGTAGAATTAAGAGCACTCTGGGAGGGTTTTTTAAAATTATTATTATTATTATTATTAACAAAAGTCCCTAGGATCCATTGACTATTTCAAGAAAAAAGATTGAGAAGCAGAGGTATGTACAATAATACTTCCTCTGATTTCCATCAAGAGCAATTGAAATGTCTCAGGGAAGCACTGACTGTGACACTGAAAATAAAACTGATCAGCTTTGTGGGAGAGACTTCTGATCAGCACTCACCAGGACCCTTCTTTCGACCAAGGCTAGCCAGAAACTGCTGTCTCCTGGGTCATCCTATTAGCTGTGTGGGAAATATTTACCCACATGAAGTGCTTTGAGTGCTAGCACTGCTGCTAGCTTGGGGGTGGAGGTGGTTTTCTAAGGGCTTGGCTACACTTGAGAGTTGCAGTGCTGGTGGTGGCTTTACAGCGCTGTAACTTACTCCCCGTCCACACTGGCAAGGCACATACAGCGCTGTATTTCTCTGGCTACAACGCTGGTTGTACTCCACCTCGATGAGAGGAATAAAGAGAACAGCGCTGCTCTTGCAGCACTGGGGTGCCAGTGTAAACAGTGATTAGTCTTAGTACGCTGTAACTGACCTCCGGAACCTTCCCATAATGCTTTTTAAGTAAAGATAACACTCTTTGTTTTGTTGTGATGCCTCTCTTTGTTTTCTTGTGAACTCGGGGCTCCCGGAGCTGCTTATCTAAAAAATAAACACAGCTACTGTTTGCAGTGAATGAGCAGAGGCAGGGGAATGTCCACAGCTAGTGTTTGCTTGAGGAGAGAAGCAGCACGGCGGGCAGGAGGGGTCCATTTCGGAGCAGCTGCTTATCTGGTCTGTGAGGAAAAAAACAAATAAGGCTATTTGCACTTAGTGAATGAGAGAGGGGTGGGGGAAGGTTGCACTCTCTCTGTCTCCCCCACGCTCCCTGTCACACTCCACCCCACCTCCCTCTTTTGAAAAGCACGTTGCAGCCACTTGAACGCTGGGATAGCTGTCCATAATGCACCACTCCCAACACCGCAAATGTGGCCACACTGCAGCGCTGGTAGCTGTGAGTGTGGCCACACTGCAGCGCTGGCCCTGCACAGCTGTACAAAGACAGCTTTAACTCCCAGCGCTGTATACAGCTGCAAGTGTAGCCAAACCCTAACTCGCACAGGCTTTCAGTCGCTCAGCCTGAGGGGGCATTTGAGAAACTCATTAAAGAGTGCGAATGGGGTGGGGTGGACAGAGCAATCCAGACAGCTCTCCTGCTCCCAGCCTCGGAGCAGCAGCATCCTACACAATGGGGAATTTACATTGCCCACAGCCCAGGGGAGAGAGGAGCTGCTGATCCAGCTCCTCCGGGACAGCCCTATCAACTTCTTGCTCAGGGAGGAGTAAGAGCCTGCTCTGCCCTGGAAACGGACCACTTTTACCTGCCGTGAGAGCCGGTTAGAAACTGCAGCCACAGGCTCCTCATCTGCTGGCTCTCTTCCAGAACAGCTAATAGGTGGCTGCGCACTACAGTTGATTGATTAGAAAGAGGCTAATCCAGCCGCCCGCCAAAGGTTCATGGGGCTCCATATGTACGAGGGGGGGCGCGCAGGGGAACCGCTCCCCGCCCCAGCTCGCCTTCTCCCTGGGCCTGAGCACGAAGCCCCCGCACCGCTTCTCCGCCCTCCCAGGTTTCCCACGCGAACAGCTGATTCGTGGGAAGCCGGGGGTGGGCGGAGAAGCAGAGCAGGGCGGTGGAGGGAAGGTGAGCTGGGGCCAGGGTGGGGCAGGGTGGAGAGCTGAGCACCCACCAAATTTTCCCTGTGGGTGCTCCAGCCCCGGAGCACCCAAGGAGTCGGCGCCTAAGGCACCACTTTTGGAGAATGTGCTCAGGGGGAGCGGCCACTTCCCCTGCTCCTCCCCTAGCTACGCTCCTGACCAGAAACACCAGTTATTTCTTTAGATTAGCAACAGGTGTTTTCACATTCTCTAGTCAACTGAAAAACAGTAAAGGTAAACAGTGACAATTACATGGAGAGTGAGCAGAGCCTGGAACAAGCTGGTGGGAAAGTTTCATTCACAGGTTGAGCAAGTAGGCCAAGAAACTGCCTAAGGCAAATAAAATAAACATCACTTTCATTTTATAAGCTTTGTATTGGTATTTGTAAGTAACTATATCCAGTAATTCTACATGAGGGAACCTTTTAGGAGTAAGTTAACAATAATGAAAATACAATATCTAGGATTAGAATAATAAACCGAGAGAGAGGAAGCAGTACTGAACCAAGGCGCTAGGCACTGTACACAACTTTTAACATCAAAGTTCCATTCTAGCATTTCAAAGTATGCCCACAAGAACAGTCACCCAGCCACCCACACTCCCAACTGAGTATATGCAGTAAGACGAGGGAGACAGAGACAGCTAAGAAGAGTCAGAATTTAAGTCAGGTTGAAGTGCAATGCCAGTTCATAGATAGCACATACTTGCATGTTTGATTAGGTAGTCAGGAGCCTGATGTTTTCATAACTTTCACCAAGTACTTCTGCTGCCAAAAAAGGCTTTGTCCTCCTCTTGAGAGCTCTGCTGCCAGTGGAAGGAACTGGCCACAGCAGTCTCCACCTAACTGTCTTTAGTTTCTGTGAAGGAGGAGCTGGCTACCAGCAGGGATTCCTAGGGATTCCTAGCTGCCAAAGGGAATGGAGGACAGCAGTGAACTTGACTATCTTGTAGCTGGGGGGACCGTGGGCAACTGTGGAATGAGAGATGGCAGCTTTTTATCCTTGGTAACCTGAGCAGCCAGAAGTAGGGAGCCAAGTCCAGGTAATTCTGGCACTTCTTTTTTTAGGGCTTGAGCACTGTTGCCCACATGAATGTGTATGCATCTTCCACCACGTTGCCTTACTTCAACAGACAGCCTCACATTTACACTTAATTTATTCATATAAACACACCTACCTAATATAATGTACTAGATTTTCTTAACAATCAGTATTTGTTGCCTTTTCTCCTGTCCTCCCATCCCCCAGTATTAACCATGATATTTATCTAGAAAATTGTGAAGTTAATGTTTGCACTGATTTTTCACTTGTTTCTTAATTTTTGTACTAAATACCAATAAATTCCCAAGTCATTTAAACAAAATAAAAATGAAGGGCATTGGGAGTAGTAAGAAATGCTTAAGCTGTAAGGAAAAGAAAGGATGGAAAGAGGAAGTGCCATGACTCTGTGTGTGTGATGAGGTAGATGTGGATTATGTATCAGTCTGTGGATAAAAACCAGAGCAGACTTAACTCTCAGAGTAAACCCGATAGCTGGACTCATAGAACAAAAACATTTCAAACCTCATAACTTAAGTTATGCTCAGAAAAGATGAAGGTATATGTGCACACAATTAATTACATCAGCAACCCCACACATTCACACGTTACAGTAGGTAGTTATGCATACAAATACTCAGTAATGCACCCAATTAGCTAACATACATATCAAATCATAGGATTTCCTTTCTTTCAACTAGCTGTGCATTGTTTGCAGATATCACTAAGGAGATGAAGGGTTGAAGATTTAAACTCGTTGTTCCCAGATATTACCAGAGCCAAAGTTAGAACTGGGATCCTTGTGGTCCTGGCAGCAGTTCTACTAATGAGCCAAAATTTCAAATTAGCAGAAGCTTTGGTATGGTTCTCAGTTGGAAAGTTTTCTTTGCAAAATTTAACCTTGGAAAGGAGTGCCAAGTACCAAAAAAGACACCTGCAAGTGAGTTGCAATGTGCAGATGTTTATCTCTGCTATTATCCCCATTCTACCACTGAAGAGTGGAGAAAGGTGTCAGGTAGTAATTTCTTCTGAGACATCACAGGAACAACAAAAAGATAATTGGGCTACACATCTTTGAGTTAGTGCTTAATCCTGCTTTGCTGTTTTGCTTTGATTAGAGGTCATTTGAAATTATTTGCTATTATAATTGCACACTTATGAAGTTCCCTTTGAAATAAAAGTGTGTGGTTTTTCTTCTTTAATGTTTTTATATGCATTTACTTTTTTATCTAAAGAAAATGCTTTTAGCCTATAGGCAAGTGGTGAATATCTTTAAAGATGTATAGCTTTAATTTCTCTGTGTCTCATTCCCTCATCTGCAAAAATGGGAATATTAATACTTCCTTCAGTCTTTGGTCTTCTCTGTTTTGACTGTATGCTCTTCAGAGCCAGGACTGCTTCATGCACATGTGATTCAGCAACTAGCGCAATGGGGCACTAATCTCTGTTGCAGTCTCTAGGTCCTACTATAATAAATATAAAATAATGGGAAGTCAAACTCAGTTCTCTCCAAAAATCACAGTAAGACTCCTTTTATTCCAACATGGAGTGCACAGTACAGGCTTCCTGAACTTGTGCAAAAATTAAACACTTTTTCCATTCAGAGAACATTATCAAATCACCTGAAGACTTGAGACAAGACAACACTTTCTGTATATACAGACAAAGAATTTCATCTTAATCACTGGAGCCCCAGAAAATGAATCAGAGAAACCTGTGAGTTAGAGAAATGTATACATCTTAAAATCCCCCAAAGGAACAATATCATACTTAATAAAATGTTTAGACTAAAATTATAAACTAACAATAAAAGCTACAGAACTGTCTGGAATACAGATCTTGGTACAGAGTTATCAGAAAGTCAGTGTAAAGTACCTCTTAGTCAGGTATCTATTTATAATAAATTCAAGAAGTTGCAATATTATATACTCCACAGGACTTACTTCACTCCTTACTTTCCTTAGTCCATTTAAACTAGTTATATTGGCTAAGTGTCCCAAGTGTCACCCAGAAAGAACAACTTTCACTCTTTTGGGGCCAGTTCCAAAATATCCAGTTTGGAATCAAGTATATAAGTTTTCAAGGTTATTTCTGGACAAGCAAAACTGAAAAGCTCCAGCTTTAAGTATTTTTGGTCTTGGTGTAATTCACTGAATAGCTCTGCCTTGAAGTTCACTAGAACTCAATTTTTAATCAGTAGGAGCCAAGTTCTTAATATAGGGATCAAGTACAAATCTCTTACGCTCATGACATAGCTTAAGAAGCACTTTTTGAGTGGCTTTGAGTTATGAAACAAACAGCAGAATTGGATAACAAACAGAAGACATTCATATGCTACTGGGGTGATCAGTTACCTACACTTAGTATGTATAGGTTAGTTTAAAATTTGTATAGAAAAAGTTAATAGAAAATTATATCTTATAGACTTCTAAAGAATAATGGCTCTAGAATCCTAGTGATTACCTCTCTAGTAATTTTTACAAGATTTGTCCATAAGATATACATTAATAAATAGCTTATTACATGGTATCATTACTTGGTAAATCATTTTGGGATACAATTTGTATCCAAGAGGCTATAATATATATATATGTATGCAGTACTGTAAGGCTTTTCAGTTACTATCTAGGTAGGCTGGAGTTAAACAAGTGATTTAGAAGCAAAAGACTCCATATTCCATTACTAATCCCATGAGCAATCCAGCGCCCATGGGAAAATATTGATACAGCTGGGATTCTGGGATTCCTAGTAGGAATCATCTTGCTGAAAAATTGGTAGCATTGACAGTTTGGGAGCCCAATGGGAGAGAAAATAAGCCAATTTCCATCTGGCAGCATGGGAGTCTTGTTGCAAACACTGCAAAGAGTCTTCAGGCTGTTTTAATAGTGGTTTAACAAGCAGAAGGAAAACTTAATTTAATGTTAAAAAATTAAACACTGAAATTCTCTTTATGATTGTTCAAGTTAGTATTAAAATAGGATGGGGACTTTTTACAGTGTCAGACAATGTGCTTCCCACCAGAAATCAATTATTTAAAAAGGCTTATTTTTTTTAAATATTCAAATACATTTCACAGTTTGTTCATAGAGGGGAGTGTTCTTGAACTCTGGATTGTTGGTTTTAACAAATTAGGCACCATTGTCTTTAAATGCCTGAAATTATTCTAAAATCACACACCCATTATGTTGTCTGCTTTCTTTGTTTTCAACTGCATTTAACTCTGTCTTATTATTTAACAATATGACTTAGAAAGGAAGATGTCAATAATTCAATTTATTTAACCTAAGGAACAAGAATTAAAGGGAGGAACAGAATAACTATATAAATATTCATAGAAAATAATAAAAGGAAGAAAATAATTTGCATTGAGAAGCCACAAATATAACAATAAAGGATTAAAGTTGAAAAAGGATAAATTTAACTTGTATATTAGAGAAAAAAAAGTTTCTGAGGGAGGTAAGGACAATTGGACAGAAAGGATGTTTTCCTTGAGTCACAATCATTAACGGATATAAGGCACCCAAACTAGATAAGTACAGTACAGCATATAGAAAATATCATCTTTGATTGTTTCTGGACAACTAAATAGGGCTCTTTCAACCCTTCCAGCTATAATTTGTTGGCTATGGTAGTCTCCGCCTTTAAATTAAATTTAAAAAACCTTGTTAGTAAAATAGTCAACCTATCTTTTTAAAAGTCATTAAGATAATTAGGATTGTCAAAAGACTACATTTTAAGAGAGACTGTCAAGAATTGAAGGCACACAACTTCACCTACCTTAAAACTGCCCTCATCCAATGGAGAGCATCTTCCAGATTCTAGGAAGTAAAACCCCTGCCTGCACCTCCCCCTGCTATGGGCATGGAAGGCAATGAAACCTGTGTGGTACTGCCATGTAGGGGTGAGGCAGGTTATAATGAGTCCACAAAGGAAAAGGTCCACCACTTCTTGCCCATCAATGGTGCTATGCTCTTTGTGTGCCCCCTCTCCACCACTGCGCAGGTTGTTTTGTTCGGAGGTGGGGGGCTGGCTGATCTAGAACTACTGAATATGAATCCACCACCTAAATATCTGGTTGGAGGGAAGATACACCTGCTGTAATAGCCAACATAGCCTGAGAAATTCAGTATTAGCCATAGAGCGGCTCTGTGGGATAAGAATTTCTTTACCCAGTTGCTGTACAAAACACCACCCCACCAATCATAAGACTATTTACTTGGACTTCATGAGGAAATCAGAATTTTGCTCTATTTGTTTAGTCAAAAAAATAGTTCAGCCACTTCACTACCAAGAACATGTAAAAAATCAACTGCAGCTATTTTATCAGTCTCTGAAAAGCAAAATTGTGCTCTTCCCCAATGCATCTGTAACAGCACCAGCTAAATGAATACTATTCCCAAAGCAAGGTTAGCATTAATGGCTAGATGATGCTGAACAAAGATGAGTTTGGTAGGAGTTGTAGTCATGAGGGGCTGGTGTATTTTGTTTATTAAAATGAGTGTGTCAATTTCAGCTCTATCTAAAACACAAGGAAAGATCAGTGATCCCCTAAATGGGGTGGAGGGAGGAGGGAAATAAAGACCATCCCTTTAAAAAAAATCAATGGAAAAACTTCCAAACTATTAAAGGAAAACAGGTTCTCATGCCTCTAGGATTGCACTTTAAAACACACACAAGCATGCACAAAAGATAAAATAAATTAAGCTATGGAATACTTATAGTGCTATCAAATATGACTGATTAATCAATATAAAAACAAGAAGTTAAACTTTTGTGTATGTGTTTGAAACAAAACAGTGTTGTCAATTCTTGTGATTTTTAGTGGGGGAGGGCGAGGGGGGAGTTAAACCCCAGCTGTTGGAATCATATTACATGGAAATATCAGCTTCCAGGGTTTTGTTTGTTTGTTTTTTAAATAATTTTCTAGCCCTTATGCTTGCAGAGAAAAGCTTCAAAACATGATGCAAGTGCACCCAAATGGCTCAAAAGCCAGAAGGCAAATAAAACATACTCAACATTCATAATTTTTAAGACAATCTCATGTTTCATGAACATTTGGAGTTGGCAATACTGACACATTTCTCATTATTTGTGTTGAAAACCAGTTTGCGCTCAACTCAAACACCCTTTGGTAACCCATCTCATTACATTTAAAGATTTGTCTATGCACCATAAAGTTTGTATGTCTGCAACAATACAGACAACAGATCCATGAAATGTTTTTTGACAAATAGATTCCTTACTAGGCACATTAATACAGAACTTTGAGTAATAATTCATTTGAACTACAATACAGAAACATATTTCCTGCTCCCCTCAGAAGCAATGCAAAGGCTTGCGAGCGTCAGGGGTAATGGAGGACATGAGGGAGAGGGAAGTAATCTGGGATGGAGCCTGGTAGTGAACTTGGAGGGTTGTTGAAAAAGGATAAATTAAAGGGGGGGGGGGAAGGGATTGGAACTGGGTTTTTTTGAGGGTGGGGGAGGGATTCTCAGGAAGTTGGGGAACCTCCCCTATGAAGGCCCTAGCTGACCCCTAGCCTTTCCCATTTGGTCAGGCAAATCTGCCTCTGTCCCCATGTGCCCCTGCACCTGCACTTCCCATTCTGCTAGGCATAGCAGCATCATCCCCATTTGTCCCTGTACCCCCACCCCCATTTCCCATCCCATGTGCTGCTGCACCTCCTCTCCCCCAACCCCCATGTGTCCCTGCACCCCCACTCCCATGTAGCCTTTGGCTCAATGCTGTCACCCCACTAGCTCCTGTGCCCCTGCTCCAGTCTGTTTCCCCCACCTAGCCCTTCTGAACCCCAGTCTGTGTGATCCCCCAGCTATGTGCCCTACTCTGTCCATCCCCCCATATCCCATGCCTCCTCGCTTCGCCCTGCCAGCAGGGTGCTGTGAGGAAGGCAGCCTACCTCTCCCTCTCCCTGGCTGACTGCTCTAGCCCATGAGCCCACTGCTCTCTTCTGGCACTACCTGGAGGGTGAAAGGTGTAAGTGCAGCTTTCCTTTGCCTTTCTATCAGAATGTGCAAGGCAAAAATGTGCAGGGGACATGACGTCTGTGCTTGTGCAGTAGTGCAGAATTACCCCCTGGATAATATGTGTGAGGCAAAGGGGGAAAAGCTGCCACCAGCATGGTGGGGGTAGCTATCAGTTGATTTTGAATAGCCAGACATATGGGCTATTACAAGAGCTCACTGCAGAGCTACATGGCTGAGAGAGGCTTTGAAAGAGCACGTTATTGGTCAGCCACAGTAGTGTTCTTTGCTGGAATGTTCTCTGGGCCTGGAACTTTTGGTGCTGCTAAGAATTGTGTAGTGTTTGCTGTACATTTATAAATATGGCTGGGTGTTTTCCTGAAGCGATGAATTCTGTAGTAGTTGATGTGCATTTACAGGTATTTGCTTTGACTACTACTAGGCATTATGCAATATTTGTCGTGAACTAATAAAAATAATTTGATTCTCCAAAAAGAGAACTTTATTGAACAGAAAAAAAAGCAGTGCAGAAAAATCAATGTGCAAAAAACTCCATCGCACTGTCATACGAAGTTTTAACATAACTTAATGGGGTGAAATGAAAAAAACAGAAAGGAAGTAAATATTTATGCCCATTTGAGTAAACAAATGTAACCCATTGTGGCTACACATACACCCGTCATGGTTCTCACAGGTCATTGTGTGTGAAGCTGTGGTTTTCCTTGATGTCTCCCGGCATGGAATGGTAGGAGTAATGATCAGGGGCGGCTCTAGAAATCACGCTGCCCCAAGCAGCGCGGTGCGCTGCGCCGCCCTTCCCCGGTCCCGCGGCGGGTCCCTTATTCCCGCGGCTCCGGTTGAGCTCCCGCTGCGGCAGGTCGTCCGGAGCCCGGGACGAGTGGACTTGCCGCAGGCATGACTGCGGCGGGTGCCGTGGTCCCGCGGCTCCGGTTGAGCTGCCGCAGTCATGCCTGCGGGAGGTCCAGCCGAGCCGCGGGACGAGCGCCCCCTCCGCAGTCATGCCTGCGGCAGGTCCACTCGTCCCGGGCTCCGGTCGACCTGCCGCAGCCATGACGGCGGCAGGTCCGCCGGCCCAGACTCCCGCCCTCCCCGGCGGCAGGGGACGCCCCCTACATTTTGCCGCCCTAGGCACCAGCTTGTTTTGCTGATGCCTAGAGCCGCCCCTGGTAATGATGCGTCACGTGATATGTTGTGGTCGTGTAGGGAGTTGTGACCATAGAGATCACCAAGGGCTGCAAAGGGTGAGGAGTCTGGGATTTTTAGAGCTGTAGGTCAACCAGGGTCTGCAGCATTTGGATTTGTTGCCTGAGAAGACCCATTATATCCCAGTGCATTTCCTGCTCTTTACCATGCTGGGACTTCTAGGCCTTTTAACTGCTTCTTTCTCTGTGCTGTTGGTTACATTGGTCCTCCAAGCCCTTTGTCCAGGGCCTGGATGCAGCATGGGCTTACACGATCTCGCCTATCACAACAGAAAGAGAAACATACATTTCAAGAATCCCTTCCCTTATTCCCATAAATGCTTTTAATAAGAAATACTTATTGACACATCCGTTTTGGAGTGCCTTGGCACAGCACTGCTCTCCAGCCCCAGCCATCGTGAGTATGGAGAGGAAGGATTTCCTATTGTATGAAGCTATAAAATGTTGGTCCTTATTTCACGGGCGTAGGTATAGGGAAATGGCACAGAACATTGGCACTACTCTCCACAGGCATCAGTGATATCTCACTCCTGAAGGTCACAAAGATACAGAGACAACAGCTGCTGCTGGTGTCCTGAGACTGCCAGGCCCGTATGCTGCTAGGTTGTTTACTGCAATGGTGCCAGCTGAATTTATCACAGAGTGGCGTGGGAAAGTGTCACACTGCAAAAGAAGAAATAAGGCTGCCATCTCCAAAAACTTTGGGAGGATGGCAGAGTATCTCCATGAAAGTTTCATCGAGATCTCTCAGGAGGGTAAAGGAGCCATCCCTATTCACACAAACAAAGTGCTCCTCGTGCCCCACCCCCACCTAACAACATGGGAATAAAAAGCTGATGCCAACTCTACCTCTGTTTGTGGTACCTTCTACCTCTTCTCGCATGAGTAGACCAATGACAAGTTGATGCCTTTGCGTTAACATGTGGATGGACTGGGCCATTTTAAAATTTAAAACACTGTAAAGAAAAATGCATGCGCATACTTACCTGATGTCCTTTCCCCTTCATCAGGCTCATCTGTGCTTGCCTGGTGGGACTGGCTAGACTGTGGAGGGGTCTCAAACAGGTCCTGGCTAGTGGCTTGGTTGCAGTTTCCCACTCTGTCTCCCTCCTTCTCCTCCCAGTTCTCGGCCGGGGTCTCTGTCTTGGGCTCCTTTGAGGTATCCACAGTGGTATGAGGGGTTCTGGGGTGAGGTCTCCACCAAGCATAGTATGCCAAGTGTTGTATAATCGCCAAGTCTGCAGCACAGCACTAGATTGCCAGGGATACCACAAGGCCAGGGAGAGCAAAGTTCCTTCATTTTTACGAGTCACTGCTGCTAATTCCTGTCATACCCAGATGGAATCTGCTCATATATGTTCACATTTCTGCAACTGGTCCATAGCTGTGCCTACACAGCCTTTTTCCCCCCACAGGCCCAGGAGATCCAATACTTCCTGTCTACTCCAGGCAGCAGCAGTTGAAGATCAGTTGGACAGTTGCACACAACAAAGATGAGCTGCTAGGTGTGTTTACCAAGCTAGGCCATCAAAAAAAGGCATTTCAAAATCACATGAGGTACTTTAAGGGAGGAGGGCTGGCTTCCAGTCTCTGTAACCCCTGGGCAATGGAGTTTAAAATTGTGAGCAGAATGGTCACTGTCACAGGGAATGGGGCATTATGGGACAGCTGCTGGAGGACTGCTAGGGTCAACACAAGACATGGTGCTATGCTGCTAGGGGAGTTAGTTTTACTGTATGACTATAATGAGGCACTCATGTCAGATGGTGATAAATATCAATGCAGACATGTGCACAAATAGGTTGTTGCAAGGCTACTTCCGCTGACCTACCTTTGTAGTGAAGACCAGGACTTAATCTATATTCCATGTCCTCTTATCTTCAAGTGCTCTCTGCCCTACCTGCTACAATTTCTGGATTGAAATTAAGTATTTACTGAACTCCTTGGGGTGAAAAAGAATCAGAAAGGTCCAAACATTACACATCATCCCCCATATAAAACACTTTAATGGTCTATTGAAAGTACATTGAAGTCAATGGGCATCTAGCCATTGACTCCAATGGGTTTTGGATCAGGCCTATAGAACACTGGTTGCACTATAACATGCAAACTACTTGGTATCCAAGGGCAATCTCATATGGACACTAAGGATTTGCATTCATAAACACTTAGATTTCTGTGGCGTATGACAGGAATTGCTCCCATAGGAAGACATTACCTTCCAAGTTGAGTTATCAAAAACCCATTCACTGCCTTTGGCATAATTGTTAAGTAATGTGCATTTTGTGTATGAAATAAAATAGAAATGCTGACAGGCTAGCATTTATGGCTGCTGACACAAACTTTCTGAACAGAGGCTGTGCAAGTTCTGCTGACATAAACCTTCTCCTTAAGAACAGCTGCTGTTGCCTGCTAATTTCCACACCCTCCCCCCTCCGCCTCCCATGGAGTAAATCCCAAGTGCTGGCTGTGTCAAAGTGCTGTAGCATCTTCTACTGAAACTTAGTTATGTTACAGATGTAAACATATAAAAAGACAAAAATGCATCCTTTCTGGTTTCACTCTTTTCTTTTCAGACTGTTTAATAATCCTACACTGAGGAGTACTTGGATAAGGTGAACAGCTGCCATGTAAAATTCTTTCAACACATTATATCTATTCTGTCTGAAGTGATAAGCATTCCTGATAGACAAGATAGAGCCGACTTTCTTGGCATAAACTAAGGCACCATGCACTTGGTGATTAGCAATCGCTACCATGGGGAGGAAGTGTGACTGGAGGTTGGTGCACAGGAGTTCTGGGATCTAATCTGGGTGAGGGGTCAACATCTTAAATTTAAAGGGAACTTCAAGAGTTTTGCTGATTTGGAGCCTTAGCAACTTGATGAGTAAGGTGCTAAGTGTCTTGAACTCCCATTGAAAGCAACAGGATTGCACATGTATCATGGAGGGCCTAATTTGACTTGTAAAATGTTTCTTACACATGACCCATGATATGAAACACATTACATAGGTTTATATATTGCATGGCCCACCGCAATTACAAACAATATAAGACTAATATTTACATTTAACAAATAATACGAACAGCAAATACTACCCATGTAAAACACGACTGAAGTGACATACATTTTGGAATTTCCTGAATTTTGTGTACTTGATTTATCATCCTTATTGTTGATATTAAGAGGCTGTTGGCTCCCCTCACTCCGTTCTTATTTAAGAAAAAAATTATTCAAGGCTATCTGGCTCGAGGAGCTTACAAATGTGTTCAGTGACCTTGTAAATACTTTGCTATGGATATAGCCAGTTTGGGAAGATTACAAACCTCAACCTCTCTCACCAGCATAGCTTGCTAGCTCCTTGCCACATGCCTAAGCTTAAAACTCCAACTCAGGCAGCAAGTCAGTCTGAAGGTATTAATACACCATGAGCCAGGGAAGAGCAGAATCTAGGAGCAGCAAATTAGGAAGGTCTGATGTGAACGGATTTTAAAAAACCTAATCTTTGGGCTTGGTTCTTGTGTCATTTTTTTCAGCTAGATATTGCAGAAAACGGCGCAGAGATGGAAAATTTTCATCCTGCTTAAAAAGGGGGGGTAGGCACAAAGTGTCTTTCTTTCTTTCTTTTTTTACACAGCAGGTAGAGTCCACTCTCTTTAGAGCGAGCCATTGTCATTGGGGAGAGTATCCCCTGGCCACCTGCTCTTTATGGTCTTTCTACCACAATGTTTTTTAAGACTGGTATCTTTGAAACTTTTTGTATTTCTAACATTTCAAAGATACTAAGAAAGAATGGGAAATGTTGCACATCTCTTGGTTTCCTTCCATTGTGTGAAGTCTGTGTGTTGGTTACCTAGGAAACTGCTGTAGTATGGAATTGAACTGGCTGTCATGACAGTCAGAGTGCTTTCTCAGAGAAAATGATGTGCACAAGTGATGCACAAAAATTAAAAGCCTGACGACATCTATTTGTCAGAATAATGAATAGAGAAGCTACTGCTCACACATACTCCCCATTCATCCTTGCATTGATGTGGGAGGGAAGTAGGGTGGGCTAGAAAGTATTAACTATTAGATGGATATAAGCCTATGAATCCTGCACATGATGTAAAACTCACCCATCCTCCTTTCTTTCCTGGCAGTGAAATTACCACCAACACAAATCTCTGCGTAACAGGCCTCTTAGCTCATAAAAAGAGATCTCACATGCAGTTCTGAAGCCTCACTTTCTCATTTGTTTTACATTGTTGGACATAACAGTGGCACTTTAACTGGTTCTGATGTTCCCCAATAATTCTGCTCTTTCCTCTGTCTGAACGCTAGTGGTAGACTCCTCCTCCCTCTCTGAATCCTTGTTCTAACCAATTCCTACTCTCAAGGCAGTGCTACCCCAGTGGCAGGTTAGTCATCACCATCAGGAATACATGAAAGCTACTCCCCATACAGTTAGAGACACATGCACTCCAAGTATTATAGTATACAGCCACTGTAGGCAGTGAACATGCTTTCAACATGGAAAAGTTCCAAAGCAGTTCTGTATCTTCCCCCACCCCATATGAGGTTTTGTTTGTTTTGCACCTAGAGCACCTTGTACATAACCAATATGCTACATGAGCAAGTGAAAAAATGCAACTACTTAAGTGTGGTGTTTAGATGTGCTTGTAATTATTAGAACTGGGAGCACTGGCTGTTGGGAGTCTGAAAGGACAGGAAACAGGAAGGAGGAGTTGAGGAGGCAGAGTGACAGTTACAGAGGGTACAGCAGCAGCTTGGCAAAGAGGTTTCCACCTTAAAAATAAAGTCCTGTTGAAGTTTGTTAGTACCTTGCCTGGTTGATACAACACTAAGGTGTGAGGAAGATTGTGCTTACAATGAGCTCTTCCCAATTATGCTTGTGCATTTGATTTATATTTAGATATTTTCTTTGAGCCTAGGACGCAAAGTGGTTTGAGAAAGATGTGATAAGAAGCACTAGTCACAAGGAATATTGGGCCAAGTATTTAAAAAACCGCCTTAATTTTTACATTTACATTTTGGTATCCACAGTCATCTGCAGATACTAACACAAAATGTTATAAATTGTGTCTGCACCTCATTACGTTTGCTGACTCAAGGTATGTTTAAAAATTTGCCCCATTATGTTTAATGTGCCTCTTTCACATTGCAAAAGGATTTCATTGCTTGCATTTTCTTGTAACTTTACATAGGTGACATTCTATTTTTTTCAATCCATGGTGCTATTTGGAATGTTATTCCTTTATTAATTGTTACTAACCTGCACATTTCAAAAATCCAAAACTGTGCACAGTGTGGCTAAAAATCGAAGAGACAATTTTACCCTTTCCCTAACTATATAAGAATCAATTCGTCCCCCAAAAAACCAGAAACCATCTCCCTCTCTCTGAAACTATTTATTGGTTGTATTCTTTCCCCTGCCTCTACAAAGTTTTTAAAAAAATAAATTGCAATGATCATACTTCCTCAAAACCTGTTTCTCTTACCCTCGAGTCCCCTCATTTGGGTAACTCAGCAATGAAAGGAGAGGTTACCCATGCAAAATGGATGCCAGTATTTTATTTTCCTTCAGATTATGCCAATATTTGTAACAAACATAACAACGTCCAGGTATATGTGAATACGTTAGAAGATTTAAAATAACAAGGTAGTTGACATTGAATTTTACCACATTTAAATCAAGAGAAACATTTCCCCCACAAACAGGCTGCAGACATCCTACATCTCTCAAGGCAAAGTAGATATTCTTGTGTTTGTGAAAGGGAATTTTCTGTCCATTCCTTACACTGGTTTTCAGTCACTTTGCCAAGTCAAGCCACCCACCCACCCATTCCTTTAGTCTCAGACTCTTTAGATCTCGCTGTTTGGTTTGTTCCCCCACCCCCTCCGGCATTATCATTCTCGGAACCGCATACTTTAGGATTTTGTACAAGAACTATAGTGCCCTCTTGTGGCATTTCAACCTGAGTAAAACATTCATTTGACAATCATTGAAGAAATATGAAATATAAATACATTTAATGTCTTTAATGGCTATGAATTTGAGTCCATTTTAGAGGTTCATATTATAGAACACTTTTAAGGGTTAAAAAGTCCCAAAACAATATATTGACGACATGAATCTCTGGTCATTTAGCTAATACGCATTTTGTGAGCTAACACACAGTGCTTGGAAAACAAATTCAATTTTATTATACTTACTACAATCTCCAGGGTAGAGCAGAGCAGAAGGAATGGGCTCAGTTTGACAGCAAAATTACTGTATGGTCTGACTGTTATTTACGCAGTGCTACTGGTGCCTATCGTGATTATTTGTGATGAGGTCAGAGGGCTTGATGCTCCAACATACTTCTGCAGGCAGAGCGGGACAAACAGCAGCAAATCTGAAAAGAGACGAGGGAAAGGCAAAAGGGGACACACTCCCTCCATCTATGGAAGCCCCTCTTTAGGCGCTCAGTGGACATAGGAGCTTGTAGGCAAGGAAACTGGGGATAGACCAGCTCAAAAGATAAATGGGGACCTAGGGAACTTGCGAGGCAAACAAACATTAAGAGATAAAAGACAAAGCCGAGCCTTTGAGAGCAGATTAGCTTCCCAGTCCAACCATTTCAATTTTTTTTTAAACATTTTCAATGACTGACTAATATTTTGGAGAAAGGAAGTCTCTGTTACACATTCAACACCCCTGAATCTCAAATTCAGATGCACAAAGCATTGGCAACACATTCTTTGTGACATTTACAAAGACCAGACTTGACCTTTTAGTAAAGAGAGCCAGGAAATCCCACCTTCCTCTTCCCAAACCTTTCACCCACAGCTTAAAATAACCACTTTTTAGCTCTGCTTACACATAATAAAGAAGCTAAACAAAAAGGCACAAACCCAAGTAAAAAAAAAAATCTTTTGCAGAACAGTTTTAAGGTTCAGCCCATGGTCAGTGGGGATGGTGCATGTACTTTGCTCCAGCTCCAGGAGGTGTTAGGCCTCAAACAAGCAAAGGGGCTCCTGGAGAGCAAGGGGTGTGGACTGCTGCACCTCTGCTTGACAGAGTGCAGAATGCACTTGCCCTCCCTCTGCTGAGAGTCAGTTCCATTGTCAGTACTGGAGTAGGGACAGAACACTGCTAGCACCAGCAGCCTAATGCAGTTGTTACACTCAGGGGAGCACAGGCTGCAGTTGTGCCTCACCCTGCACAGGGAAGAAAAAGGAAATGCGCCTTTTATTGTCCTCTGGTCCCCTGCTAATATTTGCGCCCTCATGCAGGACTGGGTATAGTCTTGCATTAAACATATTGATCATTATGTTCTAAAGACAAACACAAGCAATAGGTATTATGTGAAAAAAAACCAACCAAACCCCCAAACCCCACATTATTAAAAAGTACTCCTACTACATTTTCCAAGAGCTTCTAGTCTTGCCTTAGGCACCACCAAGTTCAGATTTCCTGGGAATCAGAAGGAATGAATAGTTTCCTTTTAGGATTTCTTTGCTTAAGGAATGCTGTAGGAAAAGTTATAAAGCTATCTTAAAAACATTGCTCTGAACTACTGCAGAGTAGGAAAAGGAAGCCTCCTGTGGCTGGTCTTTATTAAGGGGAAGAAATCAGTTCACAGAGTAGCTTTGGAGCTCTGCTTGCACAGAACACAGTTAAGGGTCTTGCTGCTTTTTATTTTGCCTCTGTTCAGGATCGCTGAGAACAGAGTGATGCAAGGGTTTGGTTTACTCCCCCACCCAGAATCTGGATGCAAGTAGGCCTTAATTTTCCCTGCTGTGCTGTCTCCCTGATGGTAAGGTGATGTTGACCATTTGCTCTTTTGGCAAAGCTGAAGCTCCTCCCCGTTCCAGGGCAAAATCAGAGTCCAAATGAAAGCACAAATCAGATCCTTTGGCTCAATAGTCATTGGCCCTCCCTAGGCCGAACAGTCCTTGTAGTTGGCCCTCCTAGAACCCAACAACCATTTTTGCATTTCCTGTGCTGAATAATCTTTCACTCCTCTATGCGATGGTCTTCCCCTTTCCCTGTCAATCAGTGGCTAACTACAGTCTGTATTGCAGGGTTTGGTGGTCCTTCAATCTCCTGGCCTTAACCGTCATTTTAAACCTTTGGTGCATGGGTTTCTGCATCTCCATCCTAGGGGGCATTTTGGGGAGGAGGGAGTGTGCTCTCCCCCTCTACTATGAGATCCAATATCACGAGGCAGTGTTTGCCCCAACCCAAGACTGCCTTTTTCCTCTGTTTCCCAAAGCCACCTCATGTGATGCCTTTTTCTGGTCACATCTTCCTCAGGCCTTGACAGCCAAATGCCTTGCAAGCTCCACTCCCAGCTCTGCTGGCAATCACATTATCCCTAGCCCATGGTGAGCTTCCTCAGACAGCTGGATCTACCTCCTACTGAAAGCAGTTAGCTTTCTGAATGCTGTTTCCCCATTGGCTTTCCATTTCTCTCAGCCCCCCTAGCCTATTGTATTAATTCCCCCTGCAGAAGGGAGCAGCTTTGGAAAAATATGCCAGAGATGGGAAACCACTTGGACCAGCCCTTTAGGAAAGAACAGATTCTTCTCTTCCACAGAGAAATACAGGTTGCGGAAGGGGCCTGGAGAAACTCCACTGGTCTGTCCAAAACACTGTAGGGGACCGGTCCAGAGGAGGGATTGATGCCTAGAAGATATCTAGGACCAATTCAGCAACACTTGCTCATATGAGAAGTTAGCTTATCACAAATCTCTACCATCCAGGCCTGTGAACACTCAGAATTAGATTGCAGCGCTAAATAAATCTGTGCAGCATTTGATTAATGGTAAGAACTCAGCTTCCCCCCACCCCAAAAAAAAAAAATCCCAATAGCAACTGTGAAGGTCTCAGAATAAACCTCCACAGGAGGCCTGAATGCAAGTCAAAATGGATCGGACCTAAATCCTTACTCTCCTCCCTGCACTGTTTTTCATCCCTGACATAATTACAGATCACTGGGGAGAGAGGAATAAAACCAGCCTAAGGCTGTCTCAGACAATTACACCAGTTATTTCAAACAGAACAAAAGAATGTCAGGGTTGACCATACCAAATGCTGCTGAAAGGCGCAAGGAAACCAATAAAGAAAAGAAACACCCCATCTACATGAGCACCATAAACTTTTGAGCAATGTTGTTTCAGTACAACACTGAATATAAAATCTAGATAAATTCCTCAAACTGGTCAAATTGTACCATATGAGAATATAATTACAGTATCAAATGTCTTTCCTAACATTTAAGATTAACCTACCTCCCCCCAAGAAAAAACACAATGTGAGAAAACCTGGAAGATTGTTTAATCATCCACAAAAAGGAAGCTTTGCTTTTTTTAAATGAAATGACAGGGTTTTAATCTAATGCAGGAAATAATGTGCTCATTTCTATGCAATTAATCTGCTGGCTGTAAATTAATTGTAGTAAATTAATTGTAGACAAATGATCAAACATTTCTCCAATCTTTAATATGCTTTCAGCTAAACCAAAGTCAGTCAGTCTGCACCCCACACCTCCAGCTTTCACGTAAGCCCTTTTTCCATACTATTCATTATATTTTACATGTCCAACATCTTAGATAGTTCCTTTAAAGTCTCTCTCAGTCAAAGGCCTGTACATTGTGCTGGACCACTTTCTTTTACTGCCAAGAATCTTGAATTTCTTTCCTGGCTGACAGTAATTATTCAGTTCATGGACATAAATCCTTGATGTTCTCCATTTGAGCAATTCTTAAATTCTTTGTGGATTTTAACTGAAAAAACTTCTCATTCAGTCAGTTCAGGAAACTCTGGAGACTGACAATTCAAACATCAACTTCAATTTGTCTTTAACATTCTTCACTTTTAATCCTTTCCTCAGCCACTTGAAAGCGCTCAGCAAGTTTAAAAAAAAATAATCCTGCCAGAAATGTTTTGCTTTTCTCCTCTTGCCCCAGAGGTTCCACTCTTCTATTTTCTTTCTATCGTAACGGCAAAGTCCCTTGATGAAGACTCTAGGAAGCAGTAAGCTTGTGTAGCTCTAACTGATGGTCTCCTCAAACTAAACAGCAACAAAGCTGAATGCCATTTAAACCCTTTTCCCACCTGCCCCAGGAAAGAATTTATAGGGTAGTGAATATTTAGTGATGCACACATGTAAAATGAACTGTCATAATAAAGTATCAGAGGGGTAGCCGTGTTAGTCTGGATCTGTAAAAAGCAACAAAGAGTCCTGTGGCACCTTATAGACTAACAGGCTATTGGAGCATAAGCTTTCGTGGGTGAATACCCACTTTGTCAGATGTCATACCTACGTTTTTGTCATAATAAATAAAGTCTATCACTTCCAATGACAAGCAAGAGCTCTTCATTAGTAATTAGAATCTCCAAAAGGTTCAGTACCAGCAGGTGCCCCTAAGTTTTGATGCTTATCCAACTTTCTGGAGTCTGCAGACTTGGACTGGATTTGTCACAAAAACAGGCTCTTATAATACTTCCCTTACTTTTTTCACTTCCAGCTAGGGAAGAAATGCCATTAGGACCACTTCTCTTTGGAGTAGCTATTTTGGCAGGAACCAGGAAGTGCCACAAGGAACCAATAACAATTGTATAAAAATGAGCACCACTGTTTTTGGACTCCACAGCCTGTTTATCTAGAATTCTGGGTAAAAGTGGAGGCCAGCTATTTCATTCATACCAGTTGCCCATCTCTAGTTTTATAGTCTATACACACTGTGGTATATCTACATTGCAATCATGGGGTGTGATTGCAGCTCATGTGGATATGCCTGAGGTAGCTTTAATCTAGATATCTTGGAAACCAGTAGCAGTGATACCATGGCAGCATGGCTCCACTGGCAGTGAAGATAGCTGGATTACCCAAAATAGCGAGATTAAAGCTAGTTTGATATGTCTACGCTGCAATCACACCCCGTGTCTCATGCTTATTCTGAGAAGCAGCCCTCTGAGGAACAGCAATTACCAGTTTTGCTAGGTCTAATTTCAAGTTGTGTGTGTCACGTACAATTACCCAACAGGAAGCAAAACAAAACATTATCTATTTCACCTCATACTTGATCTGCTCTTCCATGCAGGCTGTGCACTAGGCATATTTTAGCATATCAGTGATATGTAATACTTCCATTAAGTTAATAGGGAACTTGTCAATGACTTAAATGGAAGCAGGATTCAGCCCAGCTGATGATGATGTGAGGCACCGAACTGATACTCTAGATTAAAACCCTGTCATTTCATTTTTAAAAAGTCATCACATCTTGTTTATCTCTGCAGAGAAAGGTGGCTGTGCAACTTGTGCTTACAATGGGAGCAGGACTGGACTATTGTAAAACTTGTAGGTTATTTCATATATAAGATGTAAGCACAAGTTGCACAGCCACCTTTCTCTGCAGAGATAAACAAGATGTGATTACTTTCAGATTACTCATTAAGATAAGCAAGACTGATAATTTTATTTTGAGGCACTCTACAGTTATAGACTGTAGTGGTTAGTTAAGCTTACTTAGTGTATCTAATCTATCTATATATTATTGTTACAAAACAAGTCTCAAATGATGTTGGACAAAATTATCTCCATTTAATTCACATTTAACATCCTTATAACCAAAGCAAAAGGAGGAAACAAAGGCCTACTGGTAGCTAAGTAGGTCTTGGATGGAGCTGAGAGCCAACTGGAAGCAGATTTCACACAAGAGTATGAGACGCTTCAGCTTTTCCCTCCTCTTTTCATTAACAGTTCTTTAGGAGGCAATTTTTAAAGATATTCAGGAAATATGAAAAATATACTAAGAAAAGTTTGCTTTATGTTGAAGTTACTAACACTGGCACAGTTAGTTCTGGCTTTTAAAGGAGCATTGCATTGAAGCTTTCTGGATTGGAATTTTTTGCATGAGTAATTGTCCGTATTGTACTTGATGTTCCAAGCGAGTTCATGTATGATCCAACAGAGAATAGTTTTTACATGTTTCCAGCTGGACTCAGACACTTAGGACATGCAATATGAATGGGCCATTGCCTTATTTCCAGTATAACATTTCACTGGTAATCATGACTGAAATCCATAGTATTTATTATTTTGCTTTCATTCCAAGACCTCGAAGTACAAGATTCTGTCAGAGGCCTTTCAGGAGCTCTAAATTCACAAATACCAAAAGTTAGCACCATCTGTGATTAAATTTACTGTAATAAATAAAATTTGACTTTTGCACATAGGCATCATCAACCGTGCTGGAGGATTCTCTGCACCTTGAAGTTTTTAAACCACAAGTTGAGGACTTCAATAGCTCAGACATAGGTCAGGGCTTGTTACAGGAGTGGGTGGGTGAGATTACGTGGCCTGCGTTGTGCAGGAGGTCAGACTAGAAGATCATAATGGCCCCTTCTGACCTTAAAGTCTATGAGTCTTAGTGAAAGAATGCCCCTCTTTCATTTTATCATTAGGAATGTTTACACTTACAAAGTCAACAGAAGACTTATTTTCTGGGATATGACAACTAAGCCACCATTCCACCTCCACTACCACCTTTCCCTCACTCACAGCTGACATTTTATAGGAAAAACAACCCATAAACATCTCATGTTTTTCTTATATTCCATTTGTGAACTTCCAAGGTCAGGGGACATTATTTGAACCACCAACAATTCCATCCAAGGACTCACAAGCCTTTTTTCTGCCCACAGGAATCTCCTTTAACATCAAAGCTGGTTGTTGGGTAATTTCCCAACTGGGTTTACATAACCAAACATGGAGACCCAAATAAGGGTATTGGTTCATTGACTTCTGAAGCCACTTACACCTGCAATGTAAGTATTGTAAATTTTCCCACTTGTCCTAAATTTAGGAATTAGGAAATACTGTAATAAACATTTTCTAATCACATCCAGCAATGTTTTATAAAAAATGAGAAAAATTCTGTCACAGGTGGTACAATGGATTGACAGCAGCAAGGTGTTTTGGGTTATCTCAGGAATGTGAGTCAGTAATGAAAGCTGGTCACTGCAGCCTAAGGCATTCTACAGGTGAACGCTGCTGCAATAGCTATCCAGATTGCTTCTTTATGGACCACTGAACGACTTCACTGGTCTTTGGATCAGGCCCTATATGCTTTTATGAGGGGGAAGTTTTACAATAGGTTGATGGTCTGGGAAGAAGTTTCAGTGTTTGAAGGCAAGTGAAGTTGAACTGGAGAAAAGAAAGTAGGATTTTGCCTTGGAGAGTGATCCTTACAAGGAATCTGTGACCTGCAGGTAACTATAATTCATGCAGCATTCAGTCAGATAAAAGCCCTTCAGTTAATGCTTTAAATTGAAGGCCTGCAGAGGATGAAACTGCTGGAAGACCCAGATTACCAAACCGTCAAGTGTGTCTCAGTTTGTCAAATCTGTGAAGTGTAGCTAAAAGAGGCACTAGACAGTGAGGAGGCCTGTCTTTTCAATAAGCATAAGTAACAACTGAGATAAGTAGGCAATATTAATTGAAATGCCTTTTTCCAGGACGAATGTATCCAAGTCTTTTGTGTAGGTTTGTCAGGGGTTCATTCAGAATTGTTATTAGCACAGAGAATGTTAGAATACCAGTAATACTAATATGCAAAAAACCCTTAATTTTTTCCCCTTTATTAAATAAGGATTTCATCCACTATTCAGAATGTAACATCCTTAGCAGCAATGACTGTGCCCCTCCTGGAGAAAGGTCAAACTTAAAACACTAGCTTTTTATGGCCAGATTCTGCCTGTTACTTGCACTGAGTCTTTATTCTGTCAGTAATCTTCCTGAAATGACTATACCTTCTGGAAGAGTAAGGCAATACTCAGGGTCTCACCCTGAATGGATACATTTCTGGTTGTAGCACTAGTGAAGTTCTTCCACCTGAGTGGAAACCAAAGTGCTTGGGTCTAGAGGCTTTTTAAGGCAAATCTGAGTTTCAAAGGAATCAAATTTGAGGGCCAGTATTGCCCAGCGGAGCACCAAATTAGGACTCAGGAGCTGCTTTCTATTCCTAGCTCTACCACTATCCCCCTGGGTGGCCTTGGGCAAGTCACTGAACTTGTGCCTCAGTTTCCCCATCTGTAAATTAGGGATTATGATACAAAAAGTTTACAGCATAACCCTCAAAAATACATTCATATAGCAGAGAATGGTGACAGCTGCATCTACATTATACCTGGAGTAGTCACTTAAATATAGTTATATATATAAATATTTTTGTAATACCACATGCATTAGGATATCCTACATGCTCATACAATATCTTGAGTCCTGCTTGAGGAAACAAGACTTGCAATTTAAACTGTGTCAATACTGATCAGTCCCATGTCTCTACATTGACTGAGTCTTATTTTTAAAAGTTGAACATACTATTTTAGCTTATACTCTTTCTACTGAAACTTACTTTCTGTCTGTGTCACTTGCCCTCGAGGTTGTACTCTTCTTTGGACTCTGGCCCGCCAACACTTCTCCCTCCCCATATTTCTTCCACTTTCTGCTTTAGCCAAGGGCAAAGACTTTATCATTTTAAATTTAGAAGAAGCTGAAGGCATTGTTTCTCCCAAATCCAATATCCTGCTGGCATGATCTCAATCCTGACGGAGAGCAGACTGCAGCTCTTCTGGAGCAGAGCAGTGGCACTTGCCGAAGCTGGGACAGAAGGAAATATTTCACAGGGGTGGGGGAGTAACCCCTGAGCTGCCGCCAAGAAATTCTTCATGATGCAGCAGAATCTTAAGATACCTCTCATCTCCCATCATGACAGCTGGGGCTGGATAAACAAGACTCCCATTTTAGCTTTACTAAATATAAAATTAAACATAAAACGTCTGAAGGGTTGTGATGAAGTGAGGAGAGTGGAGTAGGGGAGGCAGCAGAGGCAGTGGAGAGATAAATATACTCAGTACATGTGTTTTTATTGTAACATGTACCTAAAACACAAACTCAAACCGGCAGGCAGACACCCAGAACAGGAAGCGAAATTCAAGTTAATCTAACTTTAAATTAATTTCAAAATACATTTTTTCCAAACCATGATTGGACAAAAAGCCATAAGTAGGTGTCCACCTATGCAATCTAGGGGTGTGGTAAATGATGGAAAAAGGAAGGGACGGGGGTGGGTTGTGAAATAGCAAACACTGGTATTTGTTCAATACTTTTAGTGAGATCCTGACAAAAATCTTCACTTCCCGTTTTTCAAAAAAAAAGTTCAAGCTCCACAACCATGAGGGCTCAAAAGTGAACCCTGAAGGCTCATTAAACAGAAGACAAAAAGTACCCCAAGTTCTTTTGGAAAAAAAAAAGTATACGCAGTGGTGAGCTGGAGCCAATTCGCAAGAACCGGTTGTTAAATTTAGAAACTGGTGTAGAACCAGTTATTAAAGGGGCCAGCGGGTGGGCCACATCTGGCCCAAGGGACCGTCCCGTCAGGCCTGCCTGAGCTCCCAGCCGGGGAGGCTCTCCCAGTCCCTCTCTCGCAGAGCCCCAGCACGCTGTGCCACCAACGCCAGCGCAGCTCTGCCGCTTTGAGCAGCATGGTAAGGGGGCTTGGCTGGGAGGAGGGGTTGGATAAGGGGCAGGGAGCGGTTGGAGGGGGCGGAGGTTCTGGGGGGCGGTCAGGGGATGGGGGTTGGGTAGGCGTGGGAGTTCCGGGGTCTGTCGGGGTGGTGGGGCATGGGGTCGGGGCAGTCAGGGGACAGGGAGCGGGGTAAGTTGGGTAGGGGGTGGGGTCCGGGGACAAGGAGCGGGGGGGGGGGGTTGATGGGTTTTGGGTTCTGAGGGGGGCAGGACGTGGGTTGGGGTCAGATTGGGGAGGGGAGGGAAGATAGGCACGTGGGGCTTGTACTCACCGCGCGGTTCCCTACCGGGTCTTCGGCAGCACTTCAGCGGGGTGTGTGTGTGCGTGCGTGCGTGCGCACACACATCTTCACTCGCTCTGGGTGAAGGACCTGCCGCCGAAAACCCAGAGCGAGTGAAGACACCCCCCTCCCCGCCGAAGTGCTAAGAATCCTGTGGCACCTTATAGACTAACAGACGTATTGGAGCATAAGCTTTCGTGGGTGAATAAAAGCTCATGCTCCAATACGTCTGTTAGTCTATAAGGTGCCACAGGACTCTTTGTTCCTTTTTGGAAAAAAAAAGAAAAAAAGGCTCATGATTTTTGGGAGCCTTATTCATTTTTGAACATTACAGCAGGGGTTCTCAACCTTTTTCTTTCTGAAGCTTCCCTCAACATGCTAGAAAAACTCCAGGGCCCAGCGGGGAGTGAACTCAGGGCTCCGGGCCAGGGGTGGGAATCCTTTGGCATATGCATGAGCGCCACCTCCACCCTCCACAGCAGGCCACCCACCCATCTGGGGCTGTGTTCCAGTGGCTATTCCCTGAGGGCTCTGCTGGACCCGGAGCCGCCTGGGCAGCTCTGACCAGCTGCGTGAGCAGTCCAAGGGGGCTGGGAGCTGAGGAGCAGCCACAACCCTGGCACCAGCAGCAGAATGGGGAATGCCACAGCTGCCTGCGCCATGACACCCCCAGCCAGAGGAGCAGCTGCCCCGCACTGCCTAGATCTGGCTTTCCACCTAGAACCTGGCCAGAGGGGTGGGGCCTGAAGTGGGGTGTGGGGAGAGAAGGAAGAGGAGGAGAGAGAGGGTGGAGCTGCCCCCAGGACTGCCCCACTTTGGGTTGAGAACTGCTGCACTAGAGGATGGCTACACTAGTACTTTTACTTTTTGCTTATAAGTATAATGAAAATTAAAACTACTGTCTTGGAGTCATTCTATTTAAAAAAAATCACCATAACCCCCCCACACAAGCCCGCCCACACATCAGGTTGTAAGTGCCATACTGTTTTAATTGCTACCACTCAGCATTCTCTCATACCAGCAATGCCACAGAAGCATATTAATAACACAGCCCTCCTTTTATGTTCCTTTCTCATTAAAATTTCACATCACTACATAATTCCATTACCTGTATACTGACACCAAAATGTAAAATACAAAATGCAAGTTTTCAGAAGTACAATCAACACGATCAGAGCAGAGACATATTTGAACTTGCAATACTCTCCATCCTCTTCCCTCCAGCTGCTTTCTAAGGCAGAGAGAGTAAACAGCCTTCTCCCAGCTTCCTTACTTTCCACAGCTGAGAGTGTAGGATGTTTACAGTACCTGCCACTCAGAGCTCTCAAGAATGAATCACAAGTCAGCTGGCCAAGTACAGACTTCATAACTAAAACTGCAGGAAATATATAGACATCAAGTCAAAGGAAGAAAAATATTCACTACATTTTTATACCACAAAATTCTTACACTTTAAAAAAAATTCAAGATTTGTCCTTCTTTCTTGGTGTGTGACAGGGGAGGAATAGTAGAGGAAAGTCCACAAGAACATTTAGCTTGGCATCTCCAGAGGATATCCACCATCAGTTTGACAGTTGTGTTTCAAGACTTCATGCCAGCTCAACTTCTGACGAAGCTGTGCCTGCAGACATAATATATTTCACCATTTTAATTAGAGTGCACAAAAGCATGTTAACAAAAAGAAAATACAGAACACAATACGCTGTCCAAACAGGATTCAAAGTTTTTAATTAATAGTAATAAAAAAAAAAAGAACGAATGAACTAGATGGGTTAGAGGAATGTGGAAAACAACTTTATCTACTAGAAATAGCCACCCAGGTGAGTCTAAGTACTCGGCCTACTTGCCAGGAAGCGGGATGGGAAAAATATATAGTGTTAAGTCTTGTTTGCCATCAAGGCCTGTAGTGCACATATGAGGTTGCAGAACAGGCCATACTACATTATCTGTAATGTTTTATTTCTGGAAGCACTCACTGTGTGTTAGATGATGTAAACATAAAGAGTATTCATTCATACTCATAACACTGCTATTACCAAAGAGATGAAATATGGGGAATTTTATGGATTCAGATTAAATTAACCTGCAGAAGAGAAAAATTAGCCTGTTGCTGAAGAGGCAAGAGAGGGCTTTACAATACTCTGCTTAATCAACAGAAGGTTTGAACTCATTCCAGGACTGGCTCTGTGCTAATCAAGCTGTTCACTTGTAGCAGAGAAGACTGGACGAAATTTGAAGCATCAGCATAAGGGCATGAACTATGTTTTATTTGGACCAGAGTTTACCATTCATGCATAACTCCTATATCATCATTGCATCACTTTTGAAAAATCAGGCCAGTTATTTGGCAGCCTGATTTTCCCACTCACTTTTAAAACTCGTGACCCCAGTTAAGACAGAGGTGATTATATCATCGAGAGAGAGAGAGAGAGAGAGAAAGTGGCTATAAAGTAGCTAACTGATGCTTTGGCATGAGTAGAAGGGTCACAAAATTGTGCAAATCTGAAAAGTTCAAAGGGACTTGAACATTTAGATCATGTCCAACATTTAGATCATGTACGCAAGGCCAGGTGAACTGCCTCCAGATGGGGCTAGGTGCCATTCTTGCAGCCAGCTGGCAAACGTGGAGGTACGTAAAGAATTAAAGGTTTACTGCTCATCTTAAGCTCTCCATGAGGAGTAAGTCATCTCTAATTAGCAACTAATAACACAAATTCTAAATAAGCTACTATGCAACTTTTCAATTTTGAACTCTCAGAATATATCGATTCCTAAAAATTTCATTTTAATTGTTTAATAAGGTCAGGGGTTGGGTGCCTGTCAGACACACTCGGTGAAAAGAGAAACCATTGATCCCCAGCTGGGAAGCCAATCTTTTGGGAGTGCCAGTCAACCTTTCAAGCGCAGGATGGACTGGTGCTGGACCAGATACAAGTTAAATGAGAAAATAAATAGAGATAAGCTCAGAAAAAGGAAAGAAGAAAGGGCGTAAAATGTGTAATCGGTTGCTAGGTAAAAATATGAGACTTCTCGGAATTAAATTGTCAATATGTTTGTCAGAAGGGACCACACTTCTATTAAACTGAGAAAGAAAGAAGTCAGGAAATTCAGCTGAAGATTCCCATGGTAGTTTGAACACAACTCTTTTGTTTATACATCTCTGATGGGATTTCATTATAACTTTAGAGGACAACGTTGTTAGTTCTTCCAAGGGCTCTGACCAAACAAAGAAAAAACCCCAAATCCATCAGATTACGTATCATGACATCACCTCAATAGATATAGTCTGACAGCTCCGTTATGGATATTTTCACATATCCATTGTGAATAGGGCTGTCAAGCGATTAATCACGCTGTTAAACAATAATAGACTATCATTTATATAAATATTTTTGGATGTTTTCCACATTTTCAAATATATTGATTTCAATTACAACACAGTATAGAGTGCACACTTTATATTTTTTATTATAAATATTTGCACTGTAAAAAAATTTCTTCAATTCACCTAATACAAGTACTGTAGTACAATCTCTTTATCATGACAGTTGAACTCACAAATGTAGAATTATGTACAAAAAATAACTGCATTCAAAAATAAAACAATGTAAAACTTTAGAGCCTATGCGTCCACTCAGTCCTAATTCTTGTTCAGCCAATCACTCAGACAAACAAGTTACAAGAGATAATGCTGCCCACTTCTTGTTTACAATGTCACCTGAAAGTGAGAACAGGCGCTAAAGATTCATATGTCCCTTTGGCTTCAACCACCATTCCAGAGGACATGCGTCCATGCTGATGATGGGTTCTGCTGGATAACAATCCAAAGTAGTGCAGACCAATGCATGTTCATTTTCATCATCTGAGTCAGATGCCACCAGCAGAAGCTTGATTTTCTCTTTTGATGGTTTGGGTTCTGTAGATTCCGCACAGGAGTGTTGCTCTTTTAAGACTTCTGAAAGCATGCTCTACGCTTGGTCCCTCAAATTTTGGAAGGCACTTCAGATCTTGGGTCGAGTGCTGTAGCTATCTTTAGAAATCTCAGATTAGTACCTTCTTTGCAATTTTGTCAAATCTGCAGTGAAAGTGTTCTTAAAATGAACAACATGCTGGGTCACCATCAGAGATTGTTATAACATGAAATATATGGCAGAATGCAGGTAAAACACAGAGCAGGAGACATTCAATTCTGTACACTTTGTATTCTGCGTTGTAACCGAAATCAATATATTTGAAAATGTAGAAAAACATCCAAAATATTTAATAAAAATCAATTGGTATTCTACTGTTTAACAGTGCGATTAATCATGATTAATGTTTTTAATCGCAATTAATTTTTTTGAGTTAATTGCATGAGTTAACTGTGATTAACTGACAACCCTAGTAGTGAATTCCATATGGAGAATAGTTTTCAAAGTTGGGATGGCTACCTTATAGCATCCCATAAGAAACATTTATCTATTACAGTCAAACCTCACGATAATGTGAATTCGGATATAGTGCAATCATAAATTGGCTCTCCTTTAAGGCCGTAATACTGTTTGCATTTTGCCGGAATACTTTTTTTTACGACATTTATAAATAAACTGCGTTCTTCCGGTCTTATAGGATAAAGTGACTCGTGGCCATTGCAGACCCATTGCACGTAGTTCTCGGGTTGTACATGTGTATGGTGTTTGCCTATGAACCTGTTATTAATTTCCTATATTTAAAAAAATAATTTTACCGTTATGGATACACCAGTTCGCAAACACAAGTCATTTTCTGCATAAGAGAAATTGTACGCCCTAGATCAACTAAAGAAGGGCAGACAACAAACTCAGCTTGCTAGAGATCTAGGAATTAGCGAGTCCACTCTGCGAGAGTGGAAAAAAGAAAAAAACACGCTCCCTAGCTTACCCTGCATTCTTGAAGAGGAAACTGGTTTACAGCATAAAAAGGTCAAGTTCGCTAATGACGAAAGCCTAGATTCAGTTTGTACCAATGGTTTGTCCAGGCTCACTCAGAAGGAGTTCCCATTTCTGGCCCTATTCTGAAAGCTCAAGCAGAGAAATTTGATTGCCTTATCAATGGTAATGAATCCAAATTTAAGGTGAGTAACGGCTGGCTGGACAGATTCAAGAAAAGGAACACTATAAGCCAAGTTCTTGTGTCTGGGGAAATCCACTCAGCTGATAAAGAGGCTGCTGATTCCTACCCAACTGAGCTTAAAAAGTTGCTGGAGGAAGGTTGCTAAACAGCCGATCAAGTTTACAACTGCGACAAGACTGGTTTATGCTTTAAAATGTTACCTGATCACACCCTCGCAACCAGGACTAATAGTCACAAATGAGAAGGTTTTAAGCAGAGGAAGGACCGAGTCACTCTCTTGTTTTGTGTCAACAAGTCTGGCAGCCAAAAAGTCAGACCTCTGATGATCGGAAAAGCAAGGTCTCCCAGATGTTTTTGTCATGGTAATATGAGGGCCCTTCTCTTTGAATACATCAACAGCAAGAATGCATGGATGAATAGCTCCATATTTAAAGACTGGTTCCATAAAACTTTCATGCCAGCTATTCGGGCTCATTTGCGAAAACTCAAGCATGAGAAAAAAGCTGGATAATTGCCTTGCCCACCCTGCAGCGGAAAATCTTGTCAGTCGTGACAGCAAGATTAAAGTCTCTTATCTCCCAAAGAACACAACATCAGAAATCCAGCCACCGGACCAAGGCATCATATCGGTATTTAAGCAAAACTATTGCCAAGAAATGATCAAGAGGATGACAACTCCTCCGTCGACACATCACGGGCGTCACTCAATTTGAAAGAAGTCTGTCACCTCGGTGGGAAGGCCTGGGATGCTATCTCTGCACGTTGCATTGAACGATGCTGGATAAAGGGTCCAGCTTTTCCATCATCTACACATGATGATGGTAACGACAACGAGCCTGAATTTACAAGATTCACTGAAGACGACGTACGTTTAGCCAAAGCAGCACTCAGAGAATATGAGCACAGTCATCAACTGGCTTTCAGCAGATGACATTTGCCCCATATATGAACACATCTCAGATGACGAAATTGTTGCAAATGTCAGCAGGAAGAATGAAGTTGCACCACCAGAGCCCAAAACCAATGGCGCTAATGACGAGGACAATGATGATAGCACCTCAACTCCCCCACCAAAAGTGTCCGAGGTAGTAAAGTACCTAGAAGCCAGTTTGAGGTGACTGAAACTCAAGACACAGATAGCGTCAAAATCCTCCAACTCAGAAGCATTCTTGACTTTGCTAGAAGTCAACAGTCTGCGGCAAATAAGCAGACCACACGGGATAGCTTTTTTAAGAAGTGATGAAATTTAAAATTATGGAGTCATTCAGCCACATTGACTTTGCACTCTGCACAATGATTAGTATATTCAATTTCACATGTTTCTTTCATGTACATGTAATTAAATTACTACTTTTGTGTTTAAAACACGCTGGGATAACCATTCTTTGGGTTTTTTTTTTTTTACAAGACTTAAACTGACCAGCTTGAAATGGTAAATTTCCGTAACCCCGCTATAAAGCGACCCCGCATTTATCACGATCAAATTTTTCGGACCCCAATTATCCATTTCAAAGAGCTTACAATCAACACAAGTGACATGAGACAACAGGTAGAGGACAGGATAGCAATGAAATGATTGCACTGAGCATATATTTTATATTTTTATTACTTTTCTATCTATTTACTACTCCTCCCTTCAACCTTCATTCTTCTTTATATTACCGTAGCATAGTTGATTGAGACGGATGGCAAGAGAATGGGTACTGTATTGGAAAAGGCACCTATTACTTCCTGTAGGGTATGCCATTAATTTTGGTTTTATTATCATCAGTGTTTACCCCTGGCATATCAGATATTTCATCTAATACCTTTGAAAACGGAGGTAGAGTTTGTGGGCTGGGGGGGAGACAAAGGAGAAACAATAGAGATTATATCAGCCCTCCTAATTGAAGTAGCATGACTACCATTTGTTAGACAGGTTTGCAAAATGGAGGTGTATGTTGGCTCCTCATCTACTACTAGATGTCCACGTAGCAGCAGTAGCTAAGGGTATTTCTCTGCCATCTGTCTGGTAACCTTTCCTTTTAGATGCAGAGTTCACCGCTATTATTCATAACAATCTTACCCCAACGTCCGATTACTGCAGCGAATGCTACCTAGGACTGCACACCTTTAAGCCCTACCTGAAATTTTAGAGATTGCAGATGTTGCTTATAAGTTGCATATAAGTGCTGTGCCACACTACATTACCATGCTCTGCGATACGCACACTTCCATTTGGCTTCAGAGTGATGTTTAAAGGTGTTGCTTTTGACCTATAAAGCCCTTAAGGGTGATGGCTCCAGCTAGTAGAGAGAGACTGTCTCATAACTTACAGAAATACTACAAAGCTGGAATCAGCTGGGACACCTGAAACAACAGTCCTCATTTTAACTGGAAAGGAAGGGTGGCAGGCCATTTTCAGTGGAGAGTCCTCTATTTTGGAGCTTAATTCCACCTCCACTGTCAGAAAGAGATCCAGATTCCCAGAAATGCCCATTCTTTCAGCTTTTCACCAACTGGTGTAGAAGTGAGAAATAAAGGAAAATTTATGGTATCTTGGAATTCTGGATATCAATGCACCAGAATGTGGTATAGACTTTTGTTTTAAAATGTAAATAATGAACAAGTGTCTAGAGGTAGAAAGATGATTTTTTAAGTCTCACTAATGTGCTTCTGGAAGAGTCAAGAAATCCACAGTATTTTCAAGATAGCACGCAGGGGGAGGGAAGAAATTAAGGGCAGATTTATTAATCTACATCTTGGGGCCTCACATGCTAAAACTGTGGATTAGCAGAGTATCTGTGTGCTTTTATGGGGGAAGGAGCAGAGATGTCAAGACCTAGGACCTTCAAAAAGGTCACTATCCAGGCCAACTGCTGTTTGAATTCAGTGTTTTACTTCACTATAACCTATGCAGTGTTATCCAGGATGCCTCAATGCCCAGCACGACAACATGGTGAACTCAAAGAGCAGCAGATGTAGGAATTCCTAGTACTGACACGGCTGGACCTACTGGGGTTAAAGTGGGGCAGCAACTGTATAGGACTACAGTTTAGCAGAAGAAATTAAGGTCTGGGGAAATGAGGAGGGTGAAGATAGGCTGCTGGAAGAAAAGCTTGTTCCTCAATACTTAAAGTAGCACAGTACCAGTGGGCCTGAGCCTGGGTTAGCCCCAAACTGTCTGTTCTCATTAAGTTTACCCTTCCATTCACCCCACCAACCCACTATCCGTCACTAGATTTGAATCAAAGAGAAAGACTACAGAGTGATTTGCAGAAAGCAAAACCAAATCAAATCAGTGAACCACGGCCACCCGGCACAGACCCCAATTTGCAAGATACAGACAGCCTGTATCTAAAGAGACTGTGGTCTTTTCATGAGCTTTTATTCCACATTAAGCATTAAAGGGAAGCACTTCAAAGAAATCCTAGTCTCTAGTTCTTCCTCTCCTTTAGGTAAGCTAAGTCATCGCAAAAATCTAAAGTTAGGTGCACACTTACACAATGTTTTCACAACTCTGTTACATGTTTGGTATATTTAACAACCCAACACGTAGTATATTAATACACACAGCAGTTTTTCCTAATCTTTGGGCCAAACTGTATCCTGATAGTGGGAATTTAAATCAAGTATCTGAGGGAATTTAGGCCTGAGCTTGCAAACATGGGGACAACTGTATATTACCCAAGTACATAGACTGTTGCATATTTCAGGTGTTTAACAACTACTTGAGATCACAGTTCATTTGCATGCTCCCTTACACTCCCTGTCATATCCCACCGACACTTCTGCTTCCCATTCAAATGGAAAGGGGAGGCACTGAATCATTTGGATAGCCTGGCACTGGCAGAAGCAGCACTAGTTAGACTTTAAGCTCCCGCATGCTGTATTGTATGAATGGGAAAGCTCCCCATTAAAATCTGTGAAGTTGACAGCTTGCCCACTTTCAAGTCTCCCCCCACCCCCGAAAAAACTCACCTCTGCCATAGGTGTATGGATGGTAGAATAGAGTAGAGGCAAGTGATCACCTCTATCAGGCAGATTCAGTGCTGTAGGCGCCCCCCCACCCAAACATTTAGAGGTCAGCAGGGAGAGCGAAGAGCAACAGTCTCAAGGAAACCCTGAAGTATTTCAAATCTGTTCCCTGCTCTAAGGAGTCCCTCTGGGAGATGGCGTTACCTTAGTCCTGACATAGTCCTAACATCCAGGTAGATGTTTCCAAACACCTTGCTAGCACCCCTTAGATCAATGGTGTGTCTTGGGAGCAGGGTGAGGGTCTCTGGCAGTATATAAATAAGAGTGCAGATTTGGAGTTATGTGCAGGCACAGAGAAAATGGCAGGGGGTGTTAGGGATGGGTGTGGGTGCCGTGTCCTCCCAGTGTATATGACCACACCCTTAGAGGCACCATTAAGGCTTTTGGGCTGGGTGGGAAGCACGACCTTAACTGCATTTCCTCTTTTCTTCTAACACTTTAATTGTGTGGCCGAGTGGTTTTTTTGGTTCTCAGATAGGTCTGCTTTTGGCTGCCAGCTTCTGGAAGGGTGCATGGTATTGCTAAGCAACCATAATTCCCCATTAACAGAGACTTTTGTTACTGAGCTGCTGCCTTTGGAAAAAAAATAATGAGAAAGTGGTAGTACTGAAGAAGGTACGACTAGGAGGTATCCTGGGCTGAGGGCATGATGTGGCTTCCTGGTCACATCTTACCACCCACCAGCTCTACCCTGCCCCCTCCACATTCTGGGCAGGAGTGGAAGGATCAAGCTAAGGAGTGAACCTGGTAGCTGACAGGGTAAGGAGTGTATCTTCCAGGTGGAGGCAACGTCAGTGAGGAGCTGCTGAGTTTTTGCTTCGCATCGGGACCTAGTTGGGGACAAGGAGCTCTGCACACCCTTTGGCTCCTGAAGTGGTTATGAGGAAGGCCAGAATCTCTTCCCCTGATTAGAGAAAGCACTCAGGGCTTCTTCTACTTCTGTGGGGAGAGGGGAAGGGGAAATGGAAGCTCCAGAATGTCTCAGGTGTCTCCAAAGCCCTGGGAGGCACTCCCAGGTAGCTGTGCACCCACTTTCTGGAAGCATGCAGATGTCTGGGGTAGTTCATACATCTCCTTACCCCTCCCAGTATCACAGCAGTCTACCTGTGGAATGGACCCAGACTGACTTAACTACACTGTGTAATCATCATGAAATCAGCATGGTTATTCTCTGTTCCACACACGAATCCCAGCACTGCGTGCCAATGGCATGTACCAGTCATTTTAAAAACAGGACATTTTGGAGTTGGGCCTGTAGGAAACTTTTGACCAAGTAATCCTAAATTTGCAGCACAAACTCTATTTCATACCCTAATCTGGCATGCTCATTTTCAGGCCAGTTTCACTAAGTTTGTGGATTTTAGAGCACTTAAAAAAAATGGCTCCAAACATAAAACACCTCTTAAAACTAACTGCTGTGAGGGCCACTACATAAGACAAACTTATGAAATAAAGGTTCAGCAGATGGTTTCACGAGCTTGTGTGAAAGGAACACAAGTTGGGTTTTGTACAAACACTCTGAATTAACTTTGCAGGAGTCTGAAGTAGGGAAGGATAGCTAGCAGAAGAGCCAAACTGTTTCTTGGCTCAGTGAAGGAAAGAGCAAGAGCTGAAAATTTATAAAGTAATTTCCCCATCTTTGAGTGGGGCAACCTGTTTTAAACATTAGTACACTGACTACCACCAGGTGTCAGTACAACCTAAAAAATTGCTATTTGTCGACCCTGTAACTGGTTAGTAAGGCTTTTTACCTATTTCTTAGCATGCACAAATATAATAGGTTTGGCACAAGTCAGGAGCCTACAATCAATTAGAAAGTTAAACTCTTATTCCTCAAGGTCTGCACTTCAATATCATGTGAAAAGGATTTGCACATTTTCTAGATGTTAAAGGGAAATATTTTTTTAAAAAACAAAGCTAGTTAAATAGCTCAAGTTTCATTCCATCCTCCTCCTCCACCATTATCAAAGGCATCAGGAATCAGCATTAGGACTCACTTCTGGATAAATTATCCTTTTCTCCCCCTCACTGGTTATCATAGATTTCTTCACTATGACAACCTATTGCACTCCTCTTCCCCTGTTCCCCTCCCTCGCCGCGCAAAGTCCCAAATGTTTTTGAAGCACCTCTTCTTTCACAAATACCCCCTGAAGCTCCTCAGACTATACTGTTACTTGCCTGCGGGTGTTTACAATGATAACTAAATATAGCTTCCCTCTGAAAAGCATTGCATTATTCAGATAGGCACATACTAACTGTTGTAGCAGCTCTGTTTCCCACATGCCCCTGGTTTTCCAGAAGAGTTGCAGGAAATGGCTTGACAGGACTTTCGGGTTAAGATAGTATCAGTGTACTTGGAAAGTTCCAGTAGCAGAGCTTAGCTTCAGTTAACTCACTCAAATGGGCATGCAAACATTCTATACAACTATCATTACAATTCAGCCAGGCAAACTGCAGCAAACTCTGTTGTCAGTAGTTTCTTGTGACTATATAGCTCTTATCATACAACCTAAAATAATTATATTCAGTTTGTTTCACAGGGCACTTACAAAGATTATATGGCCTACCTACAACTTTAATGCACACATTAAAAACAAAACAAAATGCTTAATCTATAGTTGGTCAGTTTTTGCAAGAATTTGCAGATTCAGTGGTTCACACTGTGTGTATGGGTTTTGTTTGTTTGTTTATAAATAGAAAATCTTCCTCAAAAGTAAAAATATGAGTTAAGAGACTAATAGAACAGTACACACCGAATAAAGATAACTGGTCAGTGACTCAAAAATACAGGCTAAATGTTTCTAGCTGAACTAGAGCAAAGCCTAAAAGCATGCAAGGTGTTTATCAATTTCAGATAAAAGGTGTCATTTATGATCTCAAACAATATTCAGGTAATCAAAGTGGCAGATACTGTATGTTAACATACGGTTTGTCTAATGACACAAGAATGAGAGCCATGAACTTTTGAGTTCTAAACATGGCTCCGATATCACAGTGATAGTAGCCATATAAAGAACTAGATTAGACAGAACTCCAACACTAACTTGCTGACTTCCCCAGGGCTATACACGTCTCTTCTCTTGCCATGTGTAAAAAAGGTAATACTTAATGTAGTGATATTGTGAGAATTCATTTGTGTTGGTAAAGGACTTGGAAAATGAAAAGCATTAATGATTTATCAGTGTCAAGGCTAGATTTTGTATAAATAGGAAAGAGGTCTCTTTGGGCAAATGTCTAAGAATATTTAGTTTCATATTTAGGTTGTGTGAAAGCCAAGAGTTTCAATGCCCTGGAGTTTCAAATATACCTCATTGGTGTATTTATTGGGCATATTTTCATGACTCCTAAGTTCTGCCTTACTTTTTTGGGAGGCAACATAGATAGAACCTATAAACCAAACCATATAAATACAGAGAAATTCAGCCTGGAGCATCTCTACCATCTAAAATGAGGTAAAAGAAACATTGGTGGATCAAACTGGGTGGATCCTGCTAGTTCAGAAACAGGAGTGGGAGAGAAATTAGAAGGGACAAATGACCATCACCCAGAAGATTCCAGGGTTGTTCAATCTCACCTTGTCATACCATTATATAGAGGAGAAGATGGGACTAACAGCACCCTAGGGACCTGATGAAAGAGAGGAACCCAGCCAGGCTGGGCCAAATGTACCCCAAACTGAAACTCAGTAGCCCCTAGTGTTCACTGATCTTCAGATAATTTGCAGGCTGTTATGCTGCCATAACCAAGGATAAGTGTCCTGTTCACAGAATGGGAATAACTATGCTAAGGCCTGTATTAAGTGTCTGAGCATGCCTAGTGGGAACAAGATGTTCTCAAAAGAGTCCATCCAAGGTGCTTGCTCACAAAGTTAGGAAAGAAGACAGAATTTCTATTGACAAACGCGACTGAATGCTTATTAAATATGGTAAGAGGTCCACAAGGGACTTTCACCTTGTTTGGGGATTAATTGTGAAACTTTTGCACATCTCTATTTCTTATTATGCCATAGAACTGTTAATCTTTGTCATGTTTACCTAGGTTAACTCGTGTTTTGAGACTGCAAACTGGAATTGCTGGTTCTTCAGTCTTGTTCCTAAATGAATAAGGACCCTTGAAACTCAAGCTTCTCCCCTCTCTACACTAACTTTTCTTTGAGGATCTCAAATTTGCCATATCCAAACACTTGTGTCTACCATATGTCCTCTACAAACATTTAGCTAAGTACTGCAGGACCTGCCCACCCCTTTAAAAAAAATCTGAAATGGCTTTTGATGCATTCAAAATATGTAACAAAAATAAGCTCTTCAAAGTTTAAGCATTCCTTCTGCATATTGAAGAGTCTGAGGTGCACATCATGCAACTTCAGTCTGTCAAACCTCTCTTCAGAAAGTACTAAGAACATTACTAGTATCTAGAGTATGTGAATCAAAAGGCGGTAATGCAATAGTTAACATGCAATCCACTTTTTTTTGCTGTATAGACTATTCTGTATCGTTGAGCTCAAAGATCTTTTATTAGACAGTAATAAAAGAAGAATTCTAGCTTCTATAAAAGGTAAATGGCAAAGCTTATAAAAAATAAAACCCTGCTGAAGACCTTGCATCAGTAAGAGAATTAGTGCTAACTTGTTTAGTCTTAGAATTTAAAATGGCAGCTTTTCTTTTAAGATTGGCAAAAGCCAGTAGCATTCCAAAAACCTACCCTACAGACAACACTGCAAACCCTGAACGCACAGATATGTTTTGAGGCAGGTTGTGGTGATGTAAAGCAAATGTTTCAGGACAGACCAAACTCTGAATAAACTGACAGGTGAACAAAGAAAAAAATAGATTTTTTCAAGCATTTAAACAAAACAAGTGCATTATCTGTTTAATAACAGATAATATGTGCAGGTTTACAGCTACTCAATTTTATTTCTTAAAATAATTTTAGCAGTTTACCTTTAAATCATAGTTCACCTTCTTGGAAGGATTAGGCCAGTTATTCCCACCCTTCTCCTCACCATCTAGTCCCCATCCTCAGATGCTATTAACACTGTACTACACACACTAACCAAACTAGCTAGGCTATTGAATGACTGCCATTTTGCCACAGCCAAGCCTATCAAGCTTGTGGTGTGGTTGTACTTCAACACTGCACCACTCGTGTGACAGAACAGCTGGGGAGTGATGTCAGGGATGCATCTTTTTCCCACTGACCTAGTTCTTCTAGATAAAGAGGCACTTACGAAAGGGACACTGTCAGCTTGAAATCTCATCTGTTAAAAAGTTACAAGTAGATTCAAGTAATACACCTGTTTCCAGTCCCCATGTTGCTTCCTGAAAGACTCTAATAGGACAAAGTGAAATGGACAGTAAAAATAAATAAATAAAGTTCTATCAAAGATACAAAGCAAACAAGATGAAAAAATACAGAAACATTTATCTAATATTTCATTTATAAGATCATATGTTTAACAATAATAAGTAAACATTTTAAGACAGAAGCGATTTTTAAGTTGATAGGATCACTTTAATAAAAAGGTTTGAAACTGCAATTTGAAGGAAAGATTATTTAACATTATTTTATCAGAGCTTTGGACTTTTAAGAGTTTCATTTTAGTGATAAGCTAAGCAAAAGTGTTTCTGTTCTAAATTTCTACTGAAAAACCTCAGCCTTCCAAATAAGCAACAAATACAAAACTTTTTTGGAAATTTCAAACTTGAAATTGAGACAATGTTTACGAGTTACTAAGAGTTAAAATGATATATCTGTAAAACGATTTTCAAAAAATAACTCTCTAGTACATACTCTTATTCTCTTGATCAGACATTCCAATTAAAGTTTCTTTACAGGTATTTCTAGGATATCCATCACCATGGTATCTGATTGCCTAAAAGATCAAGTTATTCATCTGTGTAAAACAGTTGTTAAGGGACACAAGAAAGTGCTATTTCAGCTGAAAGAAAGGGAGGCTTAGATCCTAGTCCCATTTTATCTGCCCCCTCCCAATGTAAAGGGTTCAGGTGAATTCTCTAGTTCTGGTTTTAGCGTGCATGCAGGGACAGCACTTTTCACAACCCAGGTCTGTTTTAACAGCAATACATCTAATTTACCATTAATCAAATTCCATTTTTTTTAGTTTTCTCACTCCTTCACCAAATTAGCAGATTAGTGCTGAAGCAGGCAAAGAACATGTGGCTTCTCCCACTCATTAACATCAGACACATTATGGCAAGATTCCAAGTCCTTTTTTCCCCTGTAGAGAATACAGCTTCTGTAGATGTGAACAATCTTGAGCAAGAGCTTATACTCATCAGCTCATTTCCTCTGTTGGAAGGGAGTCTCCCAACTAATTCTCTGCACAAACAGACCCATGGAGCCAGCTCATATATACTCTGTTTACAGAGACAGCAATATCACTGATATGACAGTTTCAGAGAACTAATACTTGATAACAAGGGACTTGTAGCAAAAAAGAAAGAGTCACCACTAAAGAGCATACCATACATTAGATCAAAGATGTATATATTTTAGTTACTTAAATAAACAGCCTATATAAAATATATCTCCTTGACTCTGGTAGTGTTTATTCAAGTAGAGAAATTTAAAAAGTCCTGATTTGGCTCCAGTTCTGCCTCCCTGCCCCCACCCTCCCTTTTCCTCCTGCCTGCTTTTGAACACATACAATAGAACAAGCCCACATGATGGCAACATAAAACGAGAGAATTTTTTTAAATGAGACTGGGACACTTAATATTTTCATGGACTGAAAGTTTTGGCCGTGGGAGGCAGGGGTAACTGAAATATTTAATAAAGTACTGTGTCAGTTACAACTCTTCCTACATATGCTTTGGCAATTCTATTTATTTAATTAGCAATCAACCCTTCAACATCTAGTGAACTGCTAAAGATTGGTTTATTTATGTTAAGGAAATTAAACAATACAGTAGTTCACATCATGATAGTATATGCTGTACCCCAAGCTCAGACAAATAAATAAATGAAATTATAATCCTGAATAGGACATTTCAATTTAACTCTTTCAGTGCTGCAAAACTTACTTGAATAGCAACTTTTGAAAAAGCCAGTCCAATGGTCAACTCTTAAAGCCAGGTGCTGTTTTAATCATGTGGCTACTGAACTGAATCCAAGACATTAGTGGTAGAAAGTTATCAACTCATATTTTGATTGCTCACATAAAATAAGTTGGTCTAGTATTCTTAGCAGATGTCTGTTATACTGTAATTCTATTTGTCATCTTCTCCAGCAGTTCTGCCTGCTACACAGCATGCAGCAAAGAACCACAAGTCATGGACAATATAAATTCCCAGCTTCACCCAAGAAGCAGAAAGGAAGAAACCAAGTGCTAACTGTAGAAGATAAGAGCAGACAGGGACAAGCTCTGGCACAAGGAATTTTTGTGAGCTGATGCTATAGCAATGGAAGCAGCTGGAAAAAAAATATCACATCTTCTCCACCATAGTAATTGCTAAATCACATATTGCTGTACTATTCTGGACTATGAGTCATCTTGTTAAAATGGAATGATTCCATTCACCTCCAGAATCTGGCATGTTCCATTAAAACAATTAATTGAGCTACTTCTCAGATAAGAAACCTGCACCCAAGAAAGCCTTTTAAGGTATCAAATACCATACCATGGATTTAGGCCTGATAATACAACATCTTCCTCTCTCAGTTTGGTCCATTACACAACATCAGAACATCTCAGAAGCACTGCAGGACAATCAAACGACTAATGCAAATCTGTTTCATGCTCTTCCTGGCTAGAATTGAGAGCATCCAGCTAGTATTCAAAAGCCATTACTTGATGCAACTAACCTATCCAACTACTTCACTGTATTAACCTCCTGAGCAAACAAATAAAGAAGCCTGCCAAGGGTTGTAGGGATGCAGACAGGTACTTCCTTTACGGAGGATTTTTTGATTAGTGCTGCAGTTCCAAAGTTCTTACCAGGACCCAACTGCTGGGCTGTATCAAAGGGTCAACAATACACTAATTTAAAGCCACTATACTGGCGTACAAATTGAAGGAGGCATTGACAGAAGGGGTCAGTAGGAAGTCTGTAAAAGCAGCAAAGAGTCCTGTGGCACCTTATAGACTAACAGACGTATTGGAGCATGAGCTTTCGTGGGTGAATACCCACTTCGTCGGATGCATGTGGGAAGTAGGAAGTCTGTAGACTAAGCGTAGTTTCCACAGTGGACTTCTCATCTTTGTTTCTCTTCTGTCCCCTCCCTTTCCCTTCCACTCCCAATCCCATCCTCCTTTTCCTCTTAGTGAATCTAATAAGAGAGAAAAAAAATGAAAGCTGCAATTTGTTGGAACAGAAGACCGAGGACTCCATCTCTCTAGCTTTAATGAGGGAGAAAAATAACCCTAAGATGAAGAGTGGGGAATGGATATTTAGAGTCTCCCATGACAGACACTTTTGCCTCTTGGTAGGACAGGGCTGCATTGGAATTACTGGAGACTAGGATAAGAGGACATACAATAAATAAGAGGTCGCCACAATTATCACCATTGTTAGCAGTCTTCGCAGAGGCCAAGACTCAAATCCAAGAGGCACAGTAGCTAACCTATACTCACCCTCTACAACGCAGAAAATCCTGCCCAGCAGCTGCTCATTCTGAAGATAGAGAATTTTGTTCTCCAGAGCTGCTGAAGTGGCACTTTTCACAAGCATGACAATAGCTTTAAAACAAAAAGTAGCAATTTGTTCTCACGTAGCATTTAGAGGTAATTTCAGGGCTAAAATGACTATTAAATCAGGTTCAGAAAGATGTTCATAATCCACACAAAGTGACCTCTGAGGGAGCACTTAGCACAAAAAGTTAGGAAAGTTTTCAAAAAGTTCCCTGATTCACCTCCTCTCTAACACAATCATATAATCCCCATTGTTCACTGCAGATCTCCCACAAGCTATCGTTTTAGGATATCAGAAGGTTTGCAACCCACATTTTTTTCCAGTTTGCTCTTCGCGTGACATACAAAGGGATCCAATTCTGTTACCACCTCAAGTAATGATCCCCTGGATCAAGAAGTAAGTGTCAAACACTATACAAAACACAAGCCAGGCTTTTGGAAGACTTCACCATAGGATACTCAACCAGCATACCATTCAACTGTCAACAAAAACAAAACATTGGCATATATCGGCTGCCTTTGCTGTGGACAGTCCGTCCACTCCAACAGGTTTCCCATACCAACTCAACCCTCAACATGAAAGACCGCCAACTGCCCTCTCAGAAAAAAGAAAGGAAAGTTATTCTTATCCTTGCTTTGGTAGGAAACAACAAGAGCAATATATCAGGGTATAAGGCCAGCTAATTATGTCTCTGAACCTGTCATTCCTCCATAAGAGTTAGTAAAATGCAAATTTCAGTCTAATCAGAGAGATGATTTACATTATACTGATACAAGGCTATGAGATTTATACCTTTAGACAACCTTTTCAGTAAGTGACTGCAATTCAGTACTCGCACAATGTGTTTTCTAGAATATGATGTCACAGCCTGATATGGCTCATGATCACATTAGCACATACTGTTTCTGCTCATATCCAGCAATATCCAACTTTTTAAAAGAGTAGAAAAGGCTATTTAGAAATTGTGGTTAATAAAATAAGTTTAAAAAGCAAAAACGCTTGCATCTTTAAAACGAAAAAAAAATCACTGTACTCACACATTAGAAGCTGAACTATATAATACCATTAGCAGCTGCTGAATCTCATTAAGGACACTAGAAGCAAAGATACTTCACCAATGAAAACAGACAGCAGACAATCTATTTACAGATCCAGTTAGAGTGCTTGCTTGTTTTACAGCTTTCATGGAAAAGAAAGCATCTCTGTGTACAATCACCTTATCCGGTAATTCAACACATCTAACAAGTGTAGTCTGCCATCTGTTTAGAAAGGTTTTCTTCTGTAAAAGAAACCCTTAAAATTTAGTGCAGAACAGTAGTTACAATAGTTCTAAATGTCAAATTGTGTGCTAAGTATCTGTACGAGGACTTTAAGCACCAAATACCATACCCACAATCACGAACCTTTCAAAAATAGTACATTTTAAATCAGTTTAATCAGTACATCTAGCACTGAAGCCAACAGGAGCTGCAGACACTCAGCACCATCTCAAAGTCATGTGTGAGAATGGGAGTGGGGCACACAAAAGGAGTAGACACTTTTGAAAGTTATGGCATTAGCGACTTTTGCAATATTAAACAAGGAGCTTATGGTAGAAAACATTCTAATCAATGTAACCAAGATAAATGGAACAAGAGCGCCACAAAATAGTGGCTTGAAAAGCTGTAAGATATATGTAGCTTTTTAGAAACTGAACCCAATTAACACCATACAAGAACAAAAAGATTTGTGCACTTACCATAGTTTTCTGCCTCCATAATTAGCTAAAAAAATTGGCTCCTCTGCAATGGGTCTTCAACTTGCTTGCTGTTTAGAGACAAACAACAGTCAGCAACAGAGCAGCAGTGACCCAGTTACTGACAACCCAGCCATTATGAAACAAGTTACTTTTATAAGCAGCAGTGTGGAAGAGATCAGAGATACTAAAAATTGTTTTTATAAAAAAAATTGTCAAAGCATGTGTCCTCTTCCTCCTGGTTCTACCAATATTGTCCCACATTATAAGAAGTTATGTAAGGTGAGGCAGATTTGTGAACCTTCCTACAAGAAAGAGAGGAAATGTGTAGGTAAGCAGGAATACATTTTCATGTGTTCTGTGCAGGAAGGTGTACAGATCCTTTATGATAGGATTTTATCAGCAGTGTAAAGCCAGGGAGGCAAGTGTTAGATAAGAAAAAAAAAATCTCTATACATTATACATTACTATTTACAATTGGTCTCTCTGATCACTGAGGTTCCACAGACCGTAGCACTCTTCTTCCCAAAACAGCATCACACACACACCTATGTTGCAAATCTTTGTTTTGTGAAAAGCATGGACAAAGCACGAAACAGCTTCCTTCCATGTTTCCTCATATAATGCATAAAGTCTTTCCACACAGATAGTTGCCATGGCTCTGACTTTGAAGCAGGGGGTCAGATGTCTTGTTTTACAGGCTTCCAATGTGCTCCATTTGATTCATCTTGAAACTGAAAACCCTTGAGGCTTCTTGCTTTTGGCTGCTGGATTGTACAGGACACTTCGGCAAGTTTGTGTGTGTTCTATATGGATCTTGAGAACCCTGTGAACATTTAGGCATGGTCTACATGGGGAGGGAGGGGAGGGAGAAAAAATCGATCTAAGACGCAACTTCAGCTACCAGAATAGCGTAGCTGAAATCGACGTATCTTAGATCGACTTAGACAGACTTACTTTGCGTCCTCGGGGCGCGGGATCGACGGCTGCTGTGCCCCCGTCGACTCTGCTTCCACCTCTCGCTCTGGTGAAGTTCCAGAGTCGACAGGGAGCATGTTCGGGGATCGATGTATCGTGTCTAGATGAGACGCAATACATCGATCCCCGATAGATCGATCACTACCCGCCGATTTGGCGGGTAGTGTAGACATACCCTTAGCATACAGCAGAGACTTTTTGAGCGATGTAATAGTTTCAGAGAATAAATTCAGCATTAACTCTTGCATAAAGATGTTCAACTTGGGAATTAAGGCCAAATTAGTTCTGAGCACTACTCTCTCTTTGTGAATTGTCAGTACTATAGATCTATGAATAGAACCCTGAGTCTGACACCCTTCTGGATGAAATCATGATTATGATGAAAGTTACTTGGAAAAGTAGCCAGACTGATGTCTCAGGATTGATGTTATGAATAGATGTGAATTCAGTGACAATGGACAACCTCTCTCTAATGTAAGATGCCATTCCAAATGGCTTGTGATGGTGATGAGCCATGACAGCATAGCTTAGAACTGGAAGTTGTGCATTGGTGGTGGAGTGCATTTCCTGGAGCAAGATTTCATGTGCTTCAAGGTTTGTAGTTCCGTGGAAGTAGATATCCACTTTCACCACTGATTTCCCCTCAATATTAAAATATAGCATCTTGAGAACCACCCCCAGCGCTAGAGTTTGCAGTGCTGGTCCTGAAAGGAGTCCCCTTCAAGGGTGTCTGTTCCGGGCTGAATGTCACTTAGAATGGGAGCATGCGTTCCACACTTCTATTTTCATCCATTTTCATTTCACTTTGTGCTACTCATGGGAGACACCCTGAGAAGGGAGTAGACAAGCCTCAGGGTTGTGTTGTATGCGCCAAAGGAGGATTGATTGGAGACTCCCCCTCCCACAAGGAACTTCTTCATGTCTAGGTATAGCAAGATTCATCCTCTTCTGACAGTTGTCAACAGTATGGTGGATAAAGCTTTCGCTTTAAGATCCAAAGTTTAATATTTGTTGTTAGATTGTCTTGCAGGAATTCCAGGGTATGTCTGACATTGGACTTACTTGAGACTACATTATGTACCTCACCAAACATCAGGATCATCGGCCAGGTCCAAGAGAAAGTGCCGTGGAACAACTTCTTTACTAATGCTTGTTAGGTGATGAGTTTGCTAAGTCCCTCTTCATCTGAATGTTCTCCTTTCAAATACCAAGCACCTGGGTCAGCATGCAGCCATGATGCAGGATCAGACCCTATGGGAGAGAGAGAGAGCAAGCGAGCACAATTCCTGCATGCGAAGTCAAGTTGCCAATTTCTTTAGGTCAGAATTAGGATCTACTCAGTCAGCAAGGGGCTATCAACACTACTCTCCTTCCTGATCTTCAGAATGTATGGATATTTATAAGAGATTTTGGACAACTCTGGGAGAGAGCATTTGTTACCATTTTCTTTTGGTCCTGTCTTTTTTAGAAGAACCTGAACATTATAGCTAAATCAATTGTTGCATTGCCAAAAGTTGACTAGAAGTCTGACCACCTTGGCATGGAGACTCCATTTGGCTTGATCAATCACCTGTTCGAGCCAAACTGTCTTGAGATTGAGCTTCCCCTCTACGTGGAAGACATGAAGCAATGAGAGACTGTTTTCTCAAGAGAGCAGCTTTTTGCTGTAGGGTTGAAGAAGTGGTTACTCCAGGCTTTTTTGAGTTAAAGCATGGTAGATGTGTCATCCATCATTATTGGGATACCACTGTTATGCAATGTGGGAGCAGCTATACTCCAAGGCCATTTCATACTCCTCTGGAGTTCTGGCCAATGTATGCCGTCTTCTCCCATCTCCTGAAGAGGTTCCCTGTATACGTCTCCCTTTTGCAGATTCTCCATAGCTGCTTAGATTGGCATCTGTCACAGTCTTTGTGGCTTAAAAATCTGATGTCCTTCTCAGATACCAACTGTCCTTCATCCATCATTCTGTGGTATTTCAATCTGGACAGTTGAGTCGGATAGCATGTATGTGGGTAACAAAAGGAGGACATTTTGAAGGGCCTCATGTAAGTCTATACACAATAGCATCATTCCAAGGAGGACACCAGTGTTTGAACCAGGGATTCTATGGAATTCAAGATATCCATAGTTTTGACCTTCAGTCACCATACATTGTCTGCTTAGTTTTTACATATAATTATTTTTACTGTCAGTTTCTTCAGGTAGTTCATTGTACAGCTACAATGTCATTTGGCACTGACTTTAGTCATGACATATATGTAGTGCCATTGCAACAGGTAGATTAAGTGTAAACCATCACCACATTCTAGTTTTGTGTTACATGAGAAGTTCTCTGCACAACTCAAATATACTCAGTGGGGAAGAGTTCCTATTCTAAATCATGTGTGGCCTGCAGTCTTGGAAACTGTGTGTGTGTAATTTGGTACTTAGTTTTTTCTCCTGTTTCTGCTGTTGCTGGATAGTGATCCAGATTGGGTTTCCCGTACCAATACGCAGCCTGAGGGAACTGTACTTAGTCAGACCACTAGAAAGGAAACCTGCTCTGAGAAAACAGGAATTAATTCAGAGAAGTCCTATGACCTTGGTTGAACAGGAAGTCAGACTAGATCAGAACAGTCACTCCTTTCTCTATAATCTATGAAAAACACTTCCCTCCCAATGTAGCTCAGCAGCTTAAAGTCGGTGGCTTTACCATTCAACTTTCCATTGAGGAGGAGGGTCTAAATTAAGGGTGCCTAAATTAAGTGGGCCTTCGGATGGCATTTAAGGGTCAAAGGTGACTTTCAATAGCAGAGAGACAGGGTGAAAGTGTCCACCAGAATTCAGTGTGTTGAACACCTTCCTCACTCTGTGGTTTGAAGTGTTAATCTAGAAGAATAAATCTTTCTACTACATTGGATGCATTTAGAGAAAGTGTGTCTAACTGATGCAGCATCGAGGGCCACACCAGCTTGCTACTGTTTTAGGGCTCGATCATATCTGTTAGGAAAATGCAATATAATGAAGAAACAAGACCTGTACTAAGTTTCAAGCTACATACACCTCTACCCCGATATAACGTGGTCCTTGGGAGCCAAAAAAATCTCACTGCCTTATAGGTGAGACTGCGTTATATCAGGTTTGGTCCGGTATGCTGTGCCGGACGGGACCAGCTTCCCCAGTGGTGATTTAACAGGTCCGGTGCTCCAACCACTGTGGGGAACCCTGGTCCCTTAAAATCACCGCCGGAGCTCCAGCAGCGGGGCTTGGGCGGGGATTTAAAGGGCCCGGGGCTCCATGCAGCGGCTGGAGCCTCTGGCTCTTTAAATCACCGCCCAAGCCTGGCTGCCAGAGCCCCGGTGGAGATTTGAAGGGCCTGGTGCTCCAGCTGCTGTGGGGAGCCCTGGGCCCTTTAAATCACAGCTGGAGCTCCGGCAGCAGGGCTTGGGCGGGGATTTAAAGGGCCCAGGGCTCCACATGAATTCGGCTATAACATGGTAAAGCAGTGGGGTTCAGGTAGCACTTTAAAGGGCCCAGGACTCCCCGCTGCTTTACCGCGTCATATCTGAATTAGTGTTATATCGGGTCGCGTTCTATTGGGGTAGAGGTGTACTGCTTTTCTTGCTCTCTTTAGTCCAGTCTCCTTACTTTTCCCACTTTTATTCTAATTTATCATCTCTCTCCTCACTTTGAAAGCACTTTTTCATTCTTCTTGTCTTGATCTCCAATCTCAGATCTTGTCTTTATTAGCTTTTCTCCCCTCAAGTTTCCCATCGTTAACTCTGGCACAGCTCTACCAGTGCAAATGTCGGTCTAGATGACAATAGTTATAATATTGGTGGCTAGTCTACACTTGTACTACCACCGTTGCTATCATCAATACAGTTCCAACCATGGGATGTCTCAGGGAAAGACATCCTATATGTTCTTTGCACCTCTCTCTGGATTCTCCGACTGCCTACGTTCTGAGGCTGGACTCCCAGAGAAGCATTTAAATTCTGGCTGCCCACAGGTCTACTGTCTGTCAGACACAGCATGTCCGCTTGCTGGATTCAGTCTGTAGGCCCACCAGTTATTCTCCAAGGCCAGAATAACAAAGCAGCTTGCACACTTTTGGTGTTCTTTGCTGCTCATTTAACAATTATCTGAATTACTCTCTCATCTATAATACAGTTCTTACAGCCTGAACAGAAACTGCAAGCAAGGAAACTACCCAGGGTTTAAAAGTGTCTCTACAGCTGTTTATTACACATAAGTCACTTAATATGAATATTTTAAGACATCCGCTGTGTTTCCATGTGTAGGCGACTGAGATCTTGTATGCATATATTCCAGGTCTACTGAAAACAGAGAAGAGCTTTCAAGAAGGTTAAATTTTGGCAGGCAGCATCATCTCCATATTCTAGCTTGCTAAACTGCATTTGGATTTCAGTGGACATACCTACTTTTTCAATACACCCATGGAAGTAGAAACATTTGTTGCTGCAGAGAACTTGGCTTATGCTGAAGATCTGGAACTGTGCTTCAAAAATGAATCAGAAACAGATTGATTTAGAAATTTGATTTACCTACTCTGACCTCACTGTTCCACTGCCAATATCTGGATGAATTGGAGGTTATACAAATAAGTTAAACTATGTCATAACTTGAGAGTTCAAACTAGACTATTCCATAATCTCTAAATGAGACTTTTTTTTTAAAAAAAGTATTGATTTTGTATCTTCAGAATTATGACCCAACTCAAGTCAAGTAAGGGTCATTTTACCAGAACTGTATCTAATTGTTAGAGGCAGACAACAGTTATGACATCTTAAAAGGACTGGTTTTCCCAGGATAGGCTCATGAGACAACCTCAAGAATGACTTCTGGAAACCCCAGAATATGGCCAAGATTTTCAAGAATGACACGATTTTGGGTGCTCAACTGGAGATACCTTAAATAGGCCTGATTTTCAGGAAGCATTGAGCACTGAACCTTTGAAAAATTAGGAGCCTTTAAAAGGTCTCTAGTTGGACACCCAAAAATCACTGGTTACTTTTTAAGATCTTGGCCTGTGTTTTTCAGTCCTAGGCTATTCAAATCTCAATTTTCACCACCATACTAGAAACCTCATTTTCAGGCAGAGGTCAAACCACAATTTTTTCAGCACGATAGATGAAAGTAATGAGCAACTCAGAAATAGTAGGTTAGAGTCAAAATGTTTAAACAGCCTTACGGATACTGCAATAAGTGAAGAGGACAACTTGTAGTGTTCTACAATAAGTCAATTCTTCTCCCTCCAATCCGACTTCTATCTCCATTGTCTTCCAACAATCCTCTCTTCCTTACCCCTCTCCCCATTGATCTTTTATCCTAGGAGTTACCATATTGGATCAAAGCTCTGGCCCACCTAGTCCTGTATCCTGTCCATGATAGTAGCCAGTACCAAATGTTTTTGAGGAAGATGGGAGAAAAAAAAATAGCCACAGTAGGCAGAAGTGGGAGTTTCCTCCTAATTCCTAATATAGTTAGAGATTCGCTTAAACCCTGAAGCATGAGGTTTTAGATCCCTTCTAAAACCTTTACTGTAACCCTGGAAATTATTGTTATACATGTAAATGTTCCGTCCCTCCTCCCAATTGGACCCTCAATCTCACCTTCCTATTCAACTATTTTTCAACCCATTTATATCACATTGAAGAAGAGTGGAGGACTGGGGAAAACTGACCTGCCACAATTAAGAAGTGGAGGAAGGAAATGAATTTAGGAAGAAGAAAATAATCTTAGAAAAGTCTGTGCATTATTTTCTTGCTAGAAAAGGGACACCTATATAATAATCCTTGACAAGTGGCCCAGTAGGCCATGAAGTTTTATCCTCTTTGCTGCCAGTGCTTTAAATACATGCTGGGTTTTATGGGAAGGGAAACAGTGGAAGCCCCTCAGAAGTGTTCAGGAGTCAAAACGGACAGCGCACATTCCACTGAGAGGAATGGAGAATTCACATTTCTAGTTTTTCTCAGATTCAGGCAGACACTATTGCATTCATTTACATTAATGGAAGGGGTTTGTTTGTTTGTTAAATGTGCAGAAACTGATGAGCAAGCCCACCCACTTGTCAAGGAAAGACAAGGTAAATGCATTTGTCAAGCTCCAAAGTAGAGTAATCTCTTCATCATTTACCCGCCTTCCACTATTTCCTTTGTAATTCTGTAGAGCCATACCCATTCAAGGGAATCTTTTAAGGGCTACTATTTACATTATAGCATTAACTGCCCAACTCACTATAGTTAGGAAGGAGAATTAAGAAATCAGTAAATTTGTCAAAGTATAATTTTTTTGTATGTTTGATGGCTGTATATGAGAATTATATGACATGGTTGTAAGTCTACATTACTGTTATGGTAAGATCTGAAAATCTTTAAAAAGTGAAACACTTTATATTTTAATGTTCAACACCTAACATTTCCATATTCTTATTCACGCCTATAAATCTTAATCACATCAGATATGCAAGGAAGCTTTACAATTACATAATATCCACTAATCAAGATAGCTCATTCTATAAAATCCATTATATGCCAGAATTTTTGATCTGTAATACACTCCAGCCTCTGTATTATGCTGTTGGCACACTCAGGGGTGAGCTGGAGCCGGTTCGCATGAACCGGTTGTTAATTTTAGAAGTGGTTTTAGAACCGCTTGTTAACTGGCTTCCCTGTGAGGGACGCTTCGATGGGCTGCGGCCAGGAAGCATGTAATTCCTCCTCCCGGGCACCGGGGGCGCTGCGCTCCTTACCCTGTTGCTGCTGCTGCTCCTTGGATCTCTGGCCCTGGGGCTCCCGCTGCTGCCTGGTGAGTCCCCAGCTGTGTCCTGCTGCTCGGGCTGCTCCTAGCCGCTCTCCCCGTGTGAGTACCGGCCCCCCCTGCCCACAGCCAGCCTGTGTCACACTCCCTGCCTCCAGCTAGCCCTGTTAATTTAAAAAAAAGTCATTTGTTAATGATGCAATGAATGCCTAACAAACAACAACAACTTCAGGTGTATATGGAAAGTCTGTATTTGTTACTGTAACTAATATCTCAGTCATAACTCTACAAACCTGAGTTTTGAATAAACAATTTTAACACAAGATGAAATGGAGTAGCATTAAAAAAAATTAAGTGACCAGAAAATTGTGTTTGGCGTTTATAAAATACTGTTATAGCTATGCTGCCATTTTTTATAATTAGTGTTTTCACCTCCTCTCATAAAACAGGAGAGGTAGACAATTTTGCTAACTATGGCAGCATACATTGAAAAAAAATCTAACCATCATGTCACAGTATAATTGAAATTCTGGTAAGAAGTTACTAATTCCAGTCTCATGTTATATGGAGGGCAATGGCAGCAGAAGACAGCAAGTGTGCCCAGCCCTTAAGTGGGCTATGCAAAGGAGGCTGTGGGGGGAGGGAATCTCTAAATGCCAGCCAAAATTTTTTGAGATCAGAGTAATTTTCTTCAAGAGTTTTACATAATAAAGGTAACTTCTGCTTTTGTAATTTAATCTCCAAGAAAGCAGAATAAAGGAAGATGCCCAGACCCACAAACTCCTCTTTAGAGCCACTGCTTGAAATTGAATAGGTTCCTTGCAAATTCCTTCCCTACTACACACACTCATGCCCTACCAAATGTGAGCACTGGGCTGCTCAGTGAGTGTCTTCTTTACAGGCAATATCATTGAAGTGCATGTTTAGTAAGATGCTACCAAAAGTTTTCAAAAACAGGTGGAAGGAAGAGGTGGATCACAACATTATTTTTAATTTTTTAAAGAGAAAATAAGAGTCAGTGTAATATAGGAATTAGCAGCTATACAACAAGGTTGAATTTATGCAAGCGACTGTTATGCTTGCTATTTAATTTGAGAGATTTCAATTAAGGAAGATATTTTAATACCTGAAGCTAATAAAAAGCCTACAGCCATCACCTGGAAAGCCACTAATTGCAAGGTATATGGTTTTCTCCCCATACCCTTTGTCAGTTTAAATCATTTAACTGTTTAAAGCAATAGGAAGTCAGAAATATGTGCCTATAGTTTTGATATTATGTATTGGTAAAAGGAAGGCCCCTAGCCCTAAGATTTCACTCATCTTAATCTACAAAATATTGTTTATGGAGGGAAAAAAAAAAGCCTACTCCAGTCCACAATCTTTGAGAGAAAGCCATACCTTGAGAGAATTTTCATAGATGCACAATTCCTAGATAGAACATACTTCTGGTGGGTTTTGTTACACCTCTGAAGGATATGTTGTATGTTTTGTTTTAATATGCAAAGTACATATTTTAGTTCTATTAGATCTAGTCCTCACATCACTAATAGATTTTAAAAGTATGGAGTTTAGCTTTGCATATCAATAACACGGCTTTCTCTTAAAAAAAAGTTAAAATGTATATCTAACCATTTCATTTTAGTGAGGCTTGAGTTAGGACAAAAGTCCAGTACTGAAAGCTTGCCTTTCACATAATCAACTGTATTATCTTCAAAGCAAGCGCATGTGTAGGCAGGAACATAATGCTGTTTCTCCCAGTTGCCCAGTTATTTTACAAATAATTTCCACAAAGGATAGTCATGGTTAAGTGGTGCTAGTTCATGTAGTAACAGTATGCAAGACTCTGCAGGGTCAAATCTAGTAGCCTTTAGATACAATACCCATAATTTTAGGAGGAGTTATTGGGTACTCAGCTTTTTTGAAAATCAAGCCATTTCTTCAGGTGCCTAAAAAAGGCTTTCAGAGCCTAACTTTAGGTACCCAGCCTTGAAAATCATTGCCCATGTGTCTAGTTTGATAACACTTGCCTGCTGGTAGATGCAGCAATAGATTTTTAGGAGAGTGAAAGGATGTCAGGTATTAAGGAGCCTCTACTGAGCTAAAAAAGATTTTCTCCTAAACACACATTTGAACATAGTAAGATTTGAGATTGAGGAATTCAATCCCCACATATTACATAATTTTCCCAGAGGAAGGGCACTTTTAATTTTGAGACAGTATGAAATTCCGGAAGAGGAATTATGGAATGAGTATTGAAAGAATTTCATGCCAAGGCACAAGAATTATCAATATGTAAACCTTCACAGGCAGTACTTAATACTCATGATATCAAATACTTTGACTTTATAGGTTTTTTTTCCCCCCAGTTGCCCAGTCTTCAAATATAGTAAAACTTCCAGATAAGCAGGTTGTGTTATGCTAATTCTTATTAAAAAGTGTTGATTAAGCATGTCAAATGTTCATAACCTAACTGTAAAGTCACGTATGCATTCTATTACATGTCAGTAAGGACAGCCTGAAACATAGCAAGAGTGTGATACCATCTGCCTAAGAATCTGACAGTGCCATGCATTTTGAGCTCTACCTCCCAGCCACCAGACTAGTGGGCTTCAATTAACGTTGAGTTAAATTTGCTCGCACATTTCCTCTTGTCTGTGCAGTTCATGGCACTCAGAACAGCTGCAGGAATACAGTCTCTGTAAGAGTTACTGCGGCTTGCTTGCTGAAGAGTAATGGCAGAGGTAGAGACCCTCCCTCTCTCATATAAAAGTGATGGCGGAAATCTTCGGTCTCACTTTTTTCAACTGGTCAAAGGGCACATACATAGTGTGATTTTGCTAAAAGCCTCCCTTGTCCTGCTTTAATTTGGCACCAGAACTTAAGCCTCTCACCATCAGCAGCAGCGGGTGGAACACAGCAAGCATTCTAGCTCTTTAAGGTGTTAGGGCCTGATTGGTTTGAAAAGCAAGCCGTAACCCTTACTGGCCCTGCCCTTGGAATCCTGCCAACAGTCTCCTCATTTCCTTCAGCATCATTCACCTGTCCTCTCCCCGACATCTGTCTCCAGTGCTTCTTCCACGATCTCTAATTCCACAATTCTTTAGCTCACTACCACTCTCAGGCCCTTACCCTCTCATCCACTGACACACCCATTCCATTCTGCCCTCCGCTTTCTACTACTTCACAAATCCTCAGCATAGGCTCACCTCCCACATCTGCTGCCTCTGGCCCCATGTTTCCAAATGACTTATTAGGAAGTCTCATGACACAGACTCCTTCCACTACAACAGGGTTCTCAAACTCAAATGACCACGAGGGCCACATGAGGACTAGTACATTGGCCCGAGGGCTGCATTACTGACACCTTCCCCACACTGCCCTCAGCCCCGCCCCCAGTCCATAAGGCTGTGCCCCTGCCCCGCCTCTTCCCACCCCTTCCCTACCCCCATTCCAACCCCTTCCCTGAAATCCCCACCCCAACTCCACCCCCTCCCTGCCCCCAAGGGGTGCAGGAGGGGTGTGCGGTGCGGCAGGGGCTCAGGGCAGGGAGTTGGGGTGTGGGGTGTAGGAGGGGTGAGGGGTGTGACAGGGGGGTCAGGGTGGAGGAGGTGTGCGGCAGGGAGCCCAGGGCAGTGACTTGGCGTGTGGGGTGCAGGAGGGGTGAGGGGTGTGGCAGGGGGTCAGGGTAGGGGATTGGGGTGAAGGAGGGGTGTGGCAGGGGGCTCAGGGCAGTGGGTTGGGGTGCAGGTGGGGGCTCTGGGCAGTGGGTTGGGGTGTGGGGTGCAGGAGGGGTGAGGGGTTCAGCAGGGGTCAGGGCAGGAGATCAGGGTGAAGCAGGGGGCTGAGAGCAGGGGGGTTGGGTGCAGGAGGGGTGCGAGGTGCAGCAGGGGGCTCAGGGAAGGGGGTCAGGGTGCAGGGGGGTACAGGGTATGTCAGGGGGTCAGGGTGCAGGAGAGGTGCAGCAGGGGGCTCAGGGCAGTGGGTTGGGGTGCAGGAGGGGCGCGGGGTGCGGCAGGGGGCTCAGGGCAGTGGGTTCGGCTGCAGGAGGGGCTTGGGGGGTGGGCTCTGGCCCAGCGCGCACTGGGGGCAGGGCTGGCTGCCTGCCTGCCCGCCCTGTCCCGCTTCCGCTTCGCTCCGGGAAGCGGCCGGAAACTGGGCGGGGAGAGGCGAGGCACAATGGGGTATGTGTGTTGCTGTTGCTTCAGGCACCACCCTCAGCAGCTCCCATTGGCCGGGAACAGGGAACCGCACCCAATGGGAGCTGCTGGGGGCGGTGCCTGAAGCAACAGCAACACACACACACACACACACACCCCTGTGCCCCTCCTCCCCCAGGTTCCAGCCACTTCCCGGAGCGGTGCGGGGGCAGGGCAGGCAGGGAGGAACCCGTCCTGCCCCCAGTGCACGTCGGGCCAGAGCCGCTCCAGGTAAACGCTGGGGAAGGGCGGGGGGGGGGACGAGGCGTTCGCGGGCTGCAGAAAATAACCTCGCGGGCCGTGTGTTTGAGACCCCTGCACTACAAGTTTGTCCTCTCCTCCTTCGGTACTGCCATCTCTGTTCCAGGTCAAGCAGCACTACTTCACTACTCCGACCGACTCCCATGTCCATAATCCCAAATACCTGTTCACCACATTTGACTCTCTCCTAGAAACAGACATTCACACACACTCTACACATAGGGTCTTCCTGACTGATGAAAGCCTGACTTTTCTTTTGAAAGCCCATCCCATAACCTCCCCTATCACCCTTTCTTTTTCATCTGCTGTCACTAATGCTGATTGTCTACATTTCTCCTCTAATTCCTCTGCCTACCCCAGTAACCCCAACTTTCCCCTACCTCAAAGCCAGAGGTCATAACTACTTCTCCACTCTCCTCAATCCTCCCCTGCTTTCCCCAGTACAAGCATGCTTTTGTCTCCCCCTTCGATAAAAAGATCCCAACTTGGCCTCACCTACCTCTCCAATTACAATCCCATCTCTCTTTTCCCCTTCTTCACGTCTAAATTCAACAATGCTCATAGAAATGTAGGGCTGGAAGGGACTTTGGGAGGTCATACAGTCCAGAATCCCATGCTGAGGCAGCATGAAGTAAACCTAGATCGTCCCTGACAGGTGTTTGTCTAACCTCCTCTTAAAAACCTCCAGTGATAAGGATTCCACAACCTGCCTTGGAAACCAATTCCAGCTCTTAACTATCCTGATGGTTAGAAAGTTTTTCCTAATATCTAACCTAAGTCTCCCCTGCTACAGATTAAGCCCATTACTTCTTGTCCTACCTTTGGGGGACATGGAGAACAATTGATCACAGTATTCTTTATAATATCTCTTAACATATTTGAAGACTTATCTGGTTCCCCTTCAGTCTTCTTTTCATAAGACTAAACATGCTCTTTTTTCCCCCTTTTAAAAACCTTTCCTCATAGGTCAGGTTTTCTAAACCTTTAATAATTTTTTTCTCTTTTATGGACTCTCTGATTTGTCCTCATCTTTCTTGAAATGCTGCACCCAAAACTGGACATGGAACTCAAGCTGAGCTCTGACCAGCACTCAGCAGAGTGGGACAGTTACCTCCCATGTCTTATATATGCCACCCGTTAATATATCCCAGAATAATATGTCCCAACTGCATCATGTTGTTGGCTCATATTCAATTTGTGATCCACTATTAACCCACAGACTCTTGTCAGCAATATTACCGCCTAACCGGTTTTTCCCTGTTCTGGCTTGTGTTCCTTTCCCATTATTGTTAATATTAATTGCGTGAAACATCTGGTCACAGTTAATCTTTGAATGGGGACTGAAGCAAAATAGGCATTAAACACCTCAGCCTTCTTGATGTTGTCCATTATTAGCTCTCCTTCCCCACCAAGTAGAGGACCTACACGTTCATTCATTTTTCTCTTGCTCCCAATGTATTTATAGAGACTCTTCTTATTGCCTTTTATGTCTCTTGTTAGGTGCAACTCATTTAGTACCTTAGCCTTTCTGATTTTATCCCTACAGGCTTGCACTATTTCTTTTGTACTCATCCTTAGCAATGTGTCCATGTTTCCACTTTTTGTGGATTCCTTCTTGATTTTCAGGTAATTGAAAAGTCTACACCTATTGAACTGAATTTCTTTCCTCTCTCTCCTGAATTCTCTCTAACCCTGATTCACTTCTCCACTTAACACTGCTCCCACCAAGGTCTCTAACAATCTCTTCGTGCAAGTCTCAAGGCTTCTACTCTACTGTCATTGTCCTTAATCTCTTGGCTACTTTAAATACCGCTTATCAGAGACTTCTTTAAATCCCGTTGTACCCCTCTCCTTCTCCCGCACCGTACTTCCAGCTTCTGTGACCATCCGCATCTGGTTCTCCTATGTCTCTGGTTATTTCCTCATTTCTTTCAATGGACTCTCCTTCCCCAGCTTCCACTATCTGTGGAGTCTCTCAGGACTTAGTCCTTTGGGCCCCATTTTCTCTCTCTCGTGCCCCCACAGTAGGTCTTAATTGTTCACATGGATTTTCACAGATCTCTCCCTCCACTTCCAGAGAGTCTCCTACATCCAATCCTGCATCACAGTTTAGATCTGTGATGTGGCTCACTGTCAATTATATTAATTAAAACTGAGATCATCATTCCCCTACAAGTCTCCCCACTTGCCAATACCATCATCCTCCAAGTCACTCAGAATCATAGAATTGCAGTTATCTTTAATTCTGCCTTTTCCCTAGGCATCCAGGCTGCAACCCAAGTCTTGCTGCTTCTTCCTCCCTAACATATTCAAGATCTAGCCTTTTATCTGGACATATCACTTAAACTGTAATCCAGCTCCTCGCTTCCCCTCTTGACTCCCACAATTTCCTCCTCACTGCCATTTCTGATATCCATCTTCCCCCTTCAATCTATTCAAAGTTGCGCTGCTGAGATTATCTCCTTGGTTGATTGCTCTGTTGTTGTGGCCCCATCTACCTCTTTGAACCCATTGCAAAAATGTCAAGGTTCTTATACTCATATTTAAGGCCCTTTACAACAGTGCCTCTCTCTGCTTATCCACAAACATTGCCACATGTCTCCTCTGCTCTACTAATGAAGTCAGCCACAAATCACCCATCGGTCAGTTTCTCTTCCAGTTTTCACAAGCATGCGCTTCCATGCCATCCCATATCCATGGAACTAAAGCCTCTACCCTGCCCTCATTCACCTCTATCCTCAAGGCCTACTTCTATCATAATATTTAATGGGAAACTTAACTCAATGGCTAGGTAGATGGCTAGCAGGGATTATCCATCCTATTTTGTTTATAATTAAAATAAGAGAACGAAAAGACGGACAACTGAAAGCCATCGAATGTAATGCAGACAGCTAATTTATGCAATGTGTTTTTATGGTTAACCTCTTTCTCTCTCCCTCTCTTCCTCCAATTATCTTTTTGCAGTTAGATTAGAATCTCAGTCCTGAAGATCTTGTCTCTTACAGTGTGTTGTACAGCTCCCTGTATACTGTACAGCACTGACCCTGATTGGAGCCTCCAAGCACTACCGAAATACAAAATAAAACAAACTGAATGAACAGCAAGCCTGCAAATCTACATTAAAGCTGTGTGCTAAAACATGGATTAGTGACATTGAGGTCAAGGAAGTGTGATCTGTATTTGACACAGAGATATGGCTTTGAATCAAGGCTGGCGCTAGGCATAAGCAGACAAAGCAATTGCGTAGAGCCCCCTATTTGTTTTTTTAAATGTGTGTTGTGTGTATTCCTGCTTATAGCCCCCAAAGGGCTAGCACTGCTTCTGGGTTGAATAAGTATGTCAATATGAGTATCACGTCCAGGAATATTAACTCTTTTATAACACAGAGCTATAGTAGGGTTCAAATGTTTTCTTGGTCATTTATTTTTATATAAATATATACTGAAGTATACTAAAACATACATATTTTCTTCTGAGAAAGGAAACTGACAAAAGGAAGATGTGTTAAAACAGAACTATGTTTATCTAAACAAATTTAATACACAGAAATATTTTGAATCTCATCTTAAAATTTAACATTTAAGTGCTTTTCCTAGCAATTTCAATTAAGAATGAGCTTCTGACACAGTTTTATTTTTCCTGTCTTGCCTGTGATGAAGTTATGACTTCGCTAACAATAATCCCAATTCTGCAAACTGTTTTGTGAAGCTGAACCCCTGGAGCTTTATGCTAACACAGGGATCCACAAGCACAGAGAAGTCTGCAAGATCAGGGCCTATAATTGTCTTAAAGTCAGTTTGTTTTGGGGGAGTCCAATTAATGTTGACTTTGTTTGTTTTGGGGGAAGAAATATCATTAGATTTTATTTTTTGAAAATATCTATACATGAGACACAACATGATATATGAGCCACAAAAACCAGTCCAATGAAATGCTGCCATTTCCCCCCTAATTTTGTTAAAAATGTTGCTCTTCTCCAAGAATGCTGAGTTTTGAATTCTTACTTTACTGTTATAGCTGGTATATTTCTCCCTTTTGAAATCTTGCAGGCTTCACTTAGTTTCCTAAAAGGCGTCATTTGAAATTCTATATGAACCATCAAAGATAAGCTAAATACACAGACTCCTCTTATAAAGTTTAGTGGGACCTGATATATGAGCCATACAGTATAAACACTTAGCTGTATGAAGCCTTCTTTTAGCTTAACACTTAAAGTTGAGCAAGCATTTTTCTAAGTCAAAGATCTCACCTTCACTATAATAGTTCAGTGTTCCAGAAATTCCTGTTTCATCCCTCTAAGATTTTACTGGTTTACATTTCACATCATTCCTTCAAAAAAACAAAAAACCCTATGAACTATTACTAGATTTTATACAGAGACATTTCAAGATACATTAGAAGTCAAACATTTCCACTCTTACTGTTTTAATTCCATGTCTCTGAAACAGACAGAAACCTAGCACACTAAAAGACTACTATGCTTAGGTGTCAAACATTTCTTGACGTCTGTGGCAGTTGGCAGCTGCAAACATCCGACTGAAAGCCCCATCTGCTGCTTCACAGCTTCCAGTCGAGGATGTTTACAGTCGCTCACTGTCAACAGCAATACACACTCCTTAGCTGTTTACTTCACATTATGAACAGGAGGATCCAAGGAAGTTGCTTAAGAAGACTGGTACAACCTCTCTCCATGTTGCCATCTTGCTACATGCAAATGTATAAAGTAGCCTGTTTTCACATGTTTTTATTAATAAGATAACTTATGACTTCTAGTGGAATAGTTTGAAACATAGGTATAGTTAATACTCAAATGTTATATAATTTGTCTTTTACATATGGTATAGTATTACAGTAAAGATTTATGGAAGAAGTGACTTGCATGCTTTGTTGCAACTTATTTGTGCCTCCAAGACACTAATAGAACAGTCATGGTGGTGTTTATTATTGCATTACTATGCAATCTACTAAGTTCACTTATCAGTAACATAAAACTGTATCTGTAAATATAGTGACAGATCTTTTATTATCCACTGAAACAGAGGATCTAATTTTAAGACTGTTTTAATATAGTGATGGGATTGGCTTTCTTCCTTTCTGCAAAGAGGAATGGGGGAAGCTATGTGATCTTAAAATTAACTTATTCAACCTTTGCTCCAGAATGACTGCAGAAGATAAGTGGGGGTGGGGGAGAGAGTTAGCGTGCTCTGGGAAAGCTTATGCAAAGTTTAAATGGGTAATAAAACTTTACTAATTTTCTGTTTTGGATAACCAGTTGCCATTACACCACACAGAGTTATCAGAATTACAGTATTTACCACAGATCAAAAACACAACAATATCTGACATAACGAGTCTCAGTTGTGCAGTTTTGCAGTTGGTTTCTTCATCCTAACTCCTGTTTTCTTATGAAGATAATGAAGGGGGAAATTGAAGATTAAGAATTCAACTATTTTTCCAAATTAATTCAAAACCATAGACACTTAGTTAAGTGATTAAAGTGCCATAAGGAGAAAATGATTTTCCTTGGAACTTGCCTTAAAATGAAGTTATCATATAGCAAACTAACTAGTTTATGGAAAGAATATAGCTACTTGGAATGCAGAAATCTATGGTATTTACAAAAAAACAAATGTGAAGAGTCCTCATAACTCACTATTTCAAAACACAGGGGTTATATTTTCTACACTAAGGTTAAGAAAGTTAATCTTCCAGGCAGCAGGTGAAAACAAGCACAATTATGTTGAGGTCTTTCCCTTTATTCACTACCAACTTTGAGCTATTAAAACTTGCTAGGGAACCACATTTTCCTCAATGGGTCAAGTCACTAAGGGAACAAAGCAAACTTTATTAGCGCTGTGGCAATTCTACATTCCAGGAATTCTTAGCACTTGGCAGCCGTACACTCCAGACCAGAGAGATTGATCCTCCCTCCACATAGCAGAATGACTGAGACTAACTTTGTGAAATTCTCACTAAGATGCCCACTTCAGCGAGTTACAGATAGAATTACTTAATAAATCCCTTTGTAGAGTCTATATAGCAAAACAAAGGTTAAGAAAATATTTCCTTCATTATGGACTCTTAAAACTCTTGTAAAATGTAATCCAAGCAGAAAACGAGCGAACACACACCGTGCAACACAACGCACACGGAGTGCAGAACTAGATATAATTCAGTGATAGCAGAGGGCAAAGATTTCAGTTTAATTATACCTTGTCACAAACTGAAGATTAATAAATTGACAGATGAAAGGCTAATCTAATATCTACAATTCATTAATAGAAAAAGTGTGGAGTGGGGGAGGGAAGAGAGAGACTAACAAGATCTTAGTTGTTTGAATTCATTAGATGAAGGACACTGTGTCACAACAATACACTATATCATTTTCCTCATGTATGGTTCCCTTTCAGCTATTGCAAGATAAACAGATTAGATCTATATCAAAGTCAAAGCAAGGTCACATCTAAAATGCTAGACAGTTTTACCAGTAAGGTAAGGGCCATTTATGCAAGACAATTTAAGATTAGGTGTTTCCACTATATGATGATTTTCCAATTTATATTATGCACAATTTGTATACTGTAAAGTAATTCATTTAGCAGGATATGTACATTTAAAGCATTAAATAAAATGTGTTAAAAACAGAAATATTAGGTAATTAAAGCTTTTTATATATTAATGGTGTAGATGCAGAGATTTTGAACGACTATGACTGAGAAATTAAAGAGCGTTCCAACAGGCTAATACACTTTTGGGATGGTTTTCATAAACTTGTGCCTTTATGTTCACATCTTAGCATGATAACTTTCCATGTTATCAGTGGTAGTGTAACTAAGCAAATTTCTGTTATAAGCCCATTGAGTTTTTCACAGAATGTCAAATAAAAATTATATGAATTATCTGGTGAAGGTGGTATAGAAGGGCAAGAGAAAATCGTTATAAAAAAAAGGTGACAAAACTGTCATTCAAATTAATCTCATGCTACTATTGAAAGTTAGCTGGGCAACTAAAATGGCTCCACTTTTCCACCACCTGAAATATGGATAGAATGACACAGGCAAATGCATAAAGGTAAATTCTAATCATTTAGTTAAATTCATCTAAATGTCAAAATGCTAACAAAATAATAATGCAAACCAAAACATGGGGAATTTACAAGACCCATGATAAAAAAAAAGGTCACTCCTTCGCATGTTGCAACCCATTCCCCTACTGTACGTTGTCTACTTATTACAACTTATCTGGGCAGAGACTTTGTTCTCATATTTAACATTAATCCAAAGTTTTTCATCCTTCCATTTCTATCACATAGAGTACAGGCAGGGATAAGGGGGAAATTACGACTTAATTTGGCGTTCAGCTCTTAGTCCACTATATTATAGAAAAAGTGTACTATTTGTTGATATCTCAGAGTTGGGAATAAAAGCTGTTTGTGCCTGTTCTGCAATGCCTTGACTCAGTATTTTAGAGCTGTGAGTTGATACACAGAATCCAATGCACTGAGCAAACATGAGTGCAGTTGCAGACAGGTGAAATTCAGCACAGTATTTTCCATCTCACTTTCGTAAAGTGACAGTTCAGACATCTTAATAGGAAAGATTTATCAGTTTCCCAAAATACAGCTTGAACAACACTTAGTGCTTTATGTCAGATGCCTCCCCGTATTGTCTGATGTAAGTTTCACTTTTTAATGTGGTTTATTTAGGAGGATGAATAATATATTGAGTTATATAGAAGTATTAAAACAGTCTCCAGGTGGAAATATTTGGGGGGGAAAAAACCCAGGAACTTACTTGTTGGGCCCAATTCTTCCTATTTCAACTTCCATTATAATTTATGTAAGTTGCACACTCAACCAGGGAACACCACACTGCTTGGCCATTAAGAGAATATTCCTGGAAATTCAAGACATGAACTGTATTATACATTTACAAAAATTAGTTGAATGGATTATTGTAATTAAAGAAGCTCAGTTAGCATTTCATATCATCTGGCTCCCATCATTAACATTGTTTTCTAGAAGTAAATTAAAACAAGTTTCAAGTCAAATAGTTGGATTGGAGAGCAAATGTCACTTTACTGTTCTACATTTTAGAAATTTTAGGAAAATGACTTATTGGCTGGTAATGGTTGCACGAAACTGACTCCCCTGGCCTCCTTCAGCAGGTGTTGAAAAAGGTTTAACTGCTTGTGTAGAAACAGTTTTTGGGACCATTTCATAAAGCTTACAAGACCCTATGGGGCACAGGACTAAAGTAAGTGATAATACCACACAGACCTAGTGCCAATACCTGCTAAGAAAACCTATCAATTCTTCAATATTTTTAGGAAATTTATACATAAAGTTTTCCTATACACTCAAGAGGTTTCCAGGTAAACTCACTCTGCATCTATGATCTGTGACAGAAGTATCCACAATGAAGTGGATGCAATTTTCATGTGGTAATGTGAAATAGCAAGTTGCTGTGGCTAGTAGTTTGGAGTGGGGAAAAGGTTATTCCTGAAGTTGCACACTCAGCAGCTGGATCCTATCTTCAGTACTTCTGGTGGAACTGTTACAACGAGAGGGAACACAATTACTGAAATGCAAGTATTGAGTACCTTGCATACCTTTTTCTGTAAATCAACTAAAGATAGATACAAGTTTCCCAGATTTGCCATCTGCCCCAGTAACTTGTTGTCTTTTGCTTTGAAATCTGTCTACACTGTAAGCTAGAGGTGTGACTCCCAGTCCGTGTACACATACTCTCAGTAGCTCTCATCGAGCCAGCATGAGTATAAACAGCAGTGTAGCCATGGTAGCACTGTTGGCAGCAGTGGTGGCTAAGCCATGCCAAGTACATACCTACCAGTTTTAGGCTCAGCTGTACCTCGACAGCGGCCAACAGCAGTACCCAGCTACATTGCTCTTTACACTTGCACTAGCTCAATGAACGCTACTGTGAATATGCATACGCAAGCAGGGGAATCATACACCCCTTCCTTGCAGCATAGACAGAGTCTAAAACTGAACAGAGAAGCAGTGACGGGGGGAAAAAAACTACAGGCACTGCAGGATTATATACATTAAGTTTATTAACCTAATTTCATTAATGTAAATTATTTACATCAGAAGCACTAACCTTGATACTTAAGTTATGGAAAATATCTTTGAGAACTGAGCTCACTTCATTTTAAGCTTCCCTTTCTACTCTTCTTACATCCCTCCTTTTCTGTCTTCAGCCCACAACATCCCACATTTGGGCTTCAGACAGTTGAGAAGCATAGTCAGGGATGGAAAAAACCCACTGGCCCACAGCAAACAGAAAGCTTCCCCAATGTCATTTTCTGCAGAAACTAAGCTTTGATTTTTGAAGCATTAAGTTTCTAGCCCTTATGATTGAGAATAAAGCCTTCCAAATGCAAAACTGGGATACATTAATGAAATGCTTTGTTACTAAGCTTGCAGACAGGTAGTTCCAAGACTTCTCCTGCTGCTCAGAGCTGTCCTTGGCTGCAGTAAGTGAAAACTGACAACTATATTTTCAGAGTTGTTTTTCCAGATTCCTAAGAGCAGCATTTAAAGTGACAAGAATCAAGTCAATTTCATTCTAGTGCTGTCCCAGACAGCCTGGAGCAGCAACAAGTGGAGGCAGATCCAAAAACCAGACACTTTAGGAAGGTAAGAGTAGCAAAGATACATGCCTCTATTGCAGCAAATATGAGTACAGCTGGGCAGGAAACAGTTTTCACAATTTCAAAAAGTTTTACCATCCCAAATCAGATGAAGAGCTGAAATTTCAAAATTTCACACACTGAAAAGCCCCCCCCCAAAAAAAACTGGTTCGGGTCAACTGAAACATTATGATTTTGTTTTTAAACTTTGTTTCAAAATTTAAATTACTTGACAGTGTAAAAACATAAAAAAATGAAAAGTCATTCCTAATAAAAAAAAATGTACATTTCAAGTATCAAAAAAAGGGTTTGTTGTTTTTTTTTTGGTCAAAACCAATCTTCCCATGAAAAGGTTTTGCTTCAATGAACTGGGCATTTTTCTACAGTGAAAAAGTTTCATCCAAAAATTCCTGACCAGCTCTAACCAGGAACCTGGGGAAGAGAAAGTAGCAGAGAAGCCCCAACAACTGTTGAAACTGCTGAGAGGCTCTCAGACGGGAGCACGGAAACTGGGGGTGGGGTCAGCTGAAATATTGCTTATTTCTTCTAAAAGCCAGAGAAGAGGCAGAGAGAGCTACTTTGAGTTTCAGACACCTACTAGCAAGAGTTTCATACAAAAGATGGAGTCATCCAAGGGGAGTTCAAGATCTCTGGTCGGAAGAATCCCAACTCCCTCCTATAAAGGTATTTGTCCCTAGGGAGTGGAACCCCTGATCTTTCATTGCCATTTCTGGCCTGTAAGTTTTTTCCTCAGGTTATTAGGGTCAGGTAAAAATTTCCAGGTCCTACAGGAGCCTGGATAGACATATGAGGGCGGACTTTATGGGAAGTTAGAACAGAAAAGTATGGGAGCAAGGGGAGGAGGAGAGAGTTTTTAGGAAAAGACGACTGCAGAGAAAACACAGTATAGGGACAAAGAATAGAAGGAAAGAAGAAAAGGGAGAAACAAGACCGCTCAGGATTATCCACTGTGAACCATACAACAAAAGCAAGAAAAATGCAGCAGTATGACCTGTTAAATAGCACTGAAATATATTTTACAAATTTCACCAATATTCAGTGAATAATTTATATAACAAACACTTTTTGTAAAACACAGGCAGCTCTAGGTGAGCAAATGCTACACAGAAAATACATTAGATCAGGGGTTCCCAAACTTGGTTCATGACTTGTTCAGGGTAAGCCCCTGGCAGGCTGCAAGACACTTTGTTTACCGGGCTGCGCCACTTCCCACAGCTCCCATTAGCCATGAACAGCGAACCACGGCCATTGGGAGCTGCAAGTGGCCGTAACTACAGATGCTCAGGTAAACAAGGTGTCTCGCGGCCTGCCAGGGGTTTGCCTTGAATAAGCCGCGAACCAAGTTTGGGAACCCCTGCATTAGATGAATAGAGATGAAATTCACTGAACATATTCAATAAATATTTTTTCCTGCTATTTGATCAGCCCTATCAGTAAGTTAAAGTTAAATAGTAAATTTGATTGACAATGTCTACAGTTCACTACAGAACACATGAACAGTAGAAAATTGTTTTATTCTTTTAAATTTCAGGGATGGGGGTGGGGTGCAGATATTTTTCACTCTGGCATGTAGGTGTCAAGTGAATATTTCAAGCCCTAGGTATGGTTAAATATTGACATACCTAGTGTAGAAGAAAACTGAGGCCTAAGACTCCTTTACACCACTCTGCCAGAGAAAAAGATCTAGTGGCTAGAGCACTAATTTATGATTGGGGAAGATACTGGTGCAAGTCATCATTCCACCAGACTTTCTGTGTGATGGTGGGCAAGTCAATTGGGGAAGTAAGTGAAGCACAGAAGCCTATCGTCAAACTGGGGATAGTACATCCCTACCTCACAGGGTTGTTGGGAGGATAATATATTAAAGATTGTGAACTGTTCAGATACTCCAGTAATGGGGGCCATATAAGTACATAAGATAAGAGCCTTTAATGAGGCAAAAGGTAGCTCCTAGGTATACTCAATTAACTCCCTAGATGGCATAAAGCTGCCACAATGATGCCAGCCCCCACATAGCATTCCAGGGTAGGGAGCAGGCAACTACAGAGTGCCCTGTGCTTAAACTAGTTTTGGCTTCCCACGGCCTGGAGACAGCTCTAAATTTACATCAGGCAGGCCCCTGGCTGCCCCAGGAAGAGAGAAAACACAAAGTGGTGTGAACCTTTTCCTCTTCATTGCCACTCTTCCTGTGCGCAGAAACAGAGAACAGGAATGCCTAGACACCTAGGAACAATTAGCTCAAATCATGGCAGAGGCTACATAGTCTCAAATAACTAGGTGTTGATAAGTTGACTTCCACTCTTTTACTGTACAGAGATCTTTTTAGTCAAGATCTTAACAAGCAGAGATCTGTGAAGATTTCACAGATCCCATAGAACTTTCGTAAGAGCAGGAATTTGAACTAATGCCTTTAGTCAAAGTTTTCTCACTAAAACGTAGTGCAATGTATTAGTTGGTTGCTAACGTCACATCCATGGTATTTATATACCAGTCTGTGCCATACATAATAGGAAATCTTGGGCGCGGCCCTGACAAAGCAATTCAACTATTTTCTGGGTGTTCTGCACAAATTATCATCACTAACACCACATATTAAAATGGTTTTATAAGAGGCTTGTTTACAGGGAAGTGTATGGCTAAAATAAGGAAACATTCTTGTCCTTAAAGAAGCACATAGTAAATTAACTCTAATTGTCATCAAATATAGAGTGGGGTATTCACTGCAGGCCAAACCTGCTTGAATTCTAGCCCTCAGTTGATTTATGAAGGATTCCCTGTTCCTGGGTATCAATATTGCATTGAGGCGAGTAAGGTGAAGAGGAGAACACCTATAAGCCAGTTAACACCTTTATGTTCCCATGGTTGGTAATTAAATACCATGACCCAGGGGATAAAGTGTTGACATTTATTGCCAGGGTCATGGACCTGAAATCCTGTTAATGTTATACCTTTACGTTCCTATTACCTCCAGTGCAATTACTGATTAAAGAGTTACTTCTTACAGCTTTTCTAGAAGTAGAGGAAAATGTAACTGAGTCAAAAAAAAAAAAAGCACCAGTTAAAAGATCCCTATTAGACCAAGTAACTCAGTTAAAGGGGGTTAGCTATTTAAATAGGCCAGTTAAATAAGCCATAGTTGGGCACTAGTTAGTATGCATCTCTCACATTTCCCCCAGTACTGACACATTGAAGTTTTAAACCAGGAAGGGGTGAGTGAAAAGATCAAGTGAGCCTCCATTTTTTTTTTATATCATGTTCTTAGCCAATCACTGGAGGTCAGAATTATCTGGGTTATTTCTTCTCTTCTTACTCCAACCCTTTCCCCCTAGTTATAACGTGCAGACATAGCACTTAAAGTAGCCTCTTAATACTTCAGATATTTTCTTCCTACTCTGAAAGCCCAGTGTAAACTCTAAAGAACTACTATACATTTTAGATCTATTATAGTAACGTGATAAAGAATTATGAAGGATGACATAAGAACAGTGCTTTGTTGGAAAGACAGGGTCAAGAGACGCATGTTCTTTTCCTGACTTTGCCAGTGAGTTAATATTATAACAATACAAAAGGGGCCCTTTGTGCTCTAAATGCCATACAAATGCACAAGTGTGAAGATTTCCAAAGCCAACTAAGGGATTTGGCCTCACTTTGAGATTATGTGTTGCGTGGTGGAGTGTACTAGTTGGCTTTGAAAACCTTGACCTTGTTCTCTTCCCCAAAGTGCTTAACATCTGTATATGGCCCTCATCACAATAGTATCTGAGTACCTGATATTATTAATAGATTTGTCCTCCAAACACCACAGTGGTGTAGTAAAGTATCATCTCCATTTTACAGACATGAAACTGAGGTACAGGTTAAGTCAGTGGTTCTCCGCCGGGGTACGCAGAGGTCTTCCATGGCGTACATCAACTCAAAAATTTCATACAGGCAAAATGATAAAGTAATTTTTCAGAAATAGTGTGCTGTGACACTTTTATAGTTATGTCTGATTTTGTAAGCAAGTAGTTTTTAAGTGAGGTGAAACTTGGGGTACACAAGCCAAATCAGACTCCTGAAAGGGGTACAGTAGTCTGGAAAGGTTGAGAACCACTGTGTTAAGTGAGAGGAATCTGCGGCTGAATCAAGAATTGAACCCAAATTTCCTAAGTCCAAGTCAATAATGCTCACTTGGTAAGTGTGCTTCCAGATACTTGGTTGAAAGGATGTTCTAAATGCAAAAAATAAGTACCATTTAATAAGCCTATGAAACCCTTTTCTAACGTAACTGTTAGTTAATATATACTGGTAAGCAATTGATAGAGGGTTTTCTTCCTTAAGGGCTTGTCTGCACAGCCCTGCAGTCAGGATTACCAGGGTGTGAATTCTAGAGAGAAGTTTGCTAGTTTCACCTAATTCCCAAAAGGTAGCTCACAAAAATCACCCCATAATATTATCTCCAAACAATAGCAGTCAGAGGCTTTGATAGTAAATGATTAAAAAAGATTTTTGTTAGACACAATCAACATAGGTCTGATTGGTGTTTTAGTTTAATAAAAAAAATAAAAAACAGAACAGGGCACTAAGATATATTCACTTCTATTTTGAGGAAATACCTGTCAGTCAGTCAAGATTTTATCACTTGCATATCTTGCAAGTCTCCTGCCGCTTGCATAGAAAGAATACTATCCTCAGGCATAGGAAAATGTGGTACATATTTCCATTTTCCATCTTGTCCTAGAAACTTTTTAACCGAAGCAGAGCATGAAGTGTTACGAATTATTTTTAAACCATTTATTCAATGAGAAATATGACTTTACTCCAATTACACAACCTTACATACTTCAGTGAAATTTATATTAGTTTTGGCCTGATACTACAGTCCTTATTCTGCCAAAGCTCACATCAGCTTCACAGTTAGGATTGCAGGATCATCCTCTTTAGCTGCATTTGTATAATCCAGGAGTAATACAAAATGAAAGTATATCAGCTATGGAATACACAGAGAATTTTAGCTCATCTTTCCATAGACACCAACATGATTAAACTAAGTTACTTGGGGTTGTCGTCAATTTATTTCATCAACTTCACCAATATACAGACACACTATAGTTTTATTTTAGTGTTTGACCTAGATCACTAGTGATGTGGTAAATTAATTACCTATCAGAACTTTCTGATCGTGTGTGTGTGTGTGTGTGCACGCGCACGCATAAAATCATAGAATCAGAGTTGGAAGGGACCTCAGGAGGTTGATCCTCTTTCCCAAGGAGAGTCCCCGCACAGAGTGAAGTTGGCAGGGGTCTGACTGCATCCATGCAGTTGCAAAATCAAGACTTGAGAACGAGCTTGAAAAACAATTTCTGATTTTGCATTGTATGCATTCTATTCAGGATCGAGTGTTCTAGGTTTTGCTTTTTTCAGCGTCAAGAAAATAGTTTAGAAATCCAAACAATCATCACTCTCTTTTGCAGTCCAATCTTTTTAAGTACTTATATGTTTAATTAACGAATCAATTAATTTTCAATGGTAGTGTCCAAGATATGAAGGGCTATTGATATTAGGACCAACAGGTATTAGATTTCATTGTCGGCATTTACATGCTTTCCTTACTTTCCATAAAGAGAGATTACTTGTAAAACTGATACACAGGAAAACAAAATTTAATTCTAATCTACAAACTACACAAAAATCCCAGAAATGCTAAAATATACAGCAGGAGATATTACCTCAGTTACAAATCTGGCCTTTAGAACATAGATGTAACAGAAATTAATCCTCAATTAGACCCCTTACTAGCGGCCTCTCAATAATATTGCTATTTTGAGTATCTATACAATTTTTGGTTAAAAGAGTCCTGTGACTAAGAGCCATAATGCAGTAGTAAGAGTTTTCTCCCATGTACAACTATTAGCATTTAGAGCTAAGTTTTTTCCAAACCAATATTTTATATTCAGAATGTTAGTATTAAGATGACTAGATTTTATTTTAAAAAGATGCTAATGTAAAGGTTCATAGAGAAAATACTGAAACCCTGCATTTTAATTTGTGCTAGACAAATATAACCTTTAAACCTTTCAAGGTTACCTTTCCCTATTTGAAAATGCTTCAGGAAAGAGAAAAAAAAATGCAGTTTAGGAGACAAAAATTTCCATTACTCTCTAACTAGAGGCCACACCCTACACAACAATTAATGACATGAAAGAATTTTGAATCCAAACTCTACAACAAGTATCCAGCCTGAGGCAAAGTAAAACTTTCTCATTTTCAGAGAAGAAAAGAAACTCTTACTCAATAAGTAGCAATTATGCTGTAGAATTTATATGCTGAGCACGACTGAATGTAAGAACACCAGAGCAGTCAACCATAGCTTTAGCGCTTTGAGTATGATTAACAGAATGAACTTTAAAAGGTCAATTAAATGTCAACAGATTTTAAAGAGATATTCTTCTTAAGTTTGGTCAATGTGTAATGGCACCCTCTAAATCAGTAATGTCATCTTTACATTTAAATTCTACACAACCTAAATTTATGTATGCACATACAGGGATAGATAACTTATTTTCGATAAATTAATTAGTATTTATATTGTCGGCTTTAATACGACTAAGCTGTCTTTTATTAGTTGTGTTTAATCAAGTACACTGAGACACCCTTTTTTCATTTCATTCTAACCCACAAGGGAAAAACAGTTTGTTTCACAGGATGAAAGCTTAGTAAATTACAACATTAGAACGTATAGGTTTTCTGAGAACACAACTGAGTACGTTTCGTGGCTGTAACTCTTGAAGAACATAACTTTGTCACAAGTTTGGCAAAAGAGACTGTGACCACAATAAATAAATAAATAAATAAATAAATAAATAATGATTTTAAAAGATCACATATGTATTTTATTTTGCCTCTTCACTGTCACTTATCTTCATAGGTAAGTTTTTAGTGGCTAGAGATTCTAGGAATATCTTAAAGCCGGATTTTCAGTGGATATCAGTGTTCAACACTTTCTGAAAATCAGGCCTCTAATGGCATCTCAAATTGGATACCCAAAAATCACTAGTAATTTTTGAAACTGTAGGTCTTTATATAGTTGTACAAGGCCTAGCATAACGGGACACAAACCCTGATTAATCTCAGGAAACTACTGTCACAAAAACAATCATATCAATACCAGTTTTCATCAGCAAGACCTTCAAAATAAAGTTAAAATATATTCAAGATTTTTATGGGTGAGTGAGGGGAGGACAGAGGGAGACAATGCAGATTCACTTTTTCTGTAATTAAAAAGAGATACAGTTTTCTGTAATGGTATTTGATAGAACTACATAATGATGCATTACACATTCCTCCACAGGCATGTTTTAACTCCAAATATGAATAATGGATTTGAAGAAAGGATGTTGCTGCACATATTAATCTGACAAAAAAGAAAACACTCCAGAGGGCCTGAGAACAGTCAAGATTACTTTACATGGTCAACAATCACATGACAGAAGGATTAAAAACTTTGAAGTAAATATATACAAGTAGAATTACTTTGAAAATGTAAGAAAAGACTTTTCAGAGTTAGAGATCTGATATAGTTTATCTTGAGATTTTTTCTGCACACTGATGTTGACTGTGCATGCCCACTCAATTTTTTTTTTAAATAATCTAACTTTTAATTGTTTTAAATGAGGCATAGTTAGAATATTTTTCTTCTGGATAGTTATCCACACAAACTAACATCTGTTAAGACTATGTTACTATGGTATGCCAGAGGATCAAAGCCACAGATGATTTTAAGTTTGGTCATATTTAAGTAAAGCTACGTTTAACGCACATAAATACTAGCCACAATTAAAGTTACAAGATACAAGTATGCAGATGTCAGATATCCTTAAAGCTGAAATTATGCAATCATTTTAAGCACCTCTTCAAATTGTTTTCAAGGCTTCCTTAAACTCAGACATTTCCAGCTAATTATAAGGATATAGTAATGTCGATGTGTCAGGCATCAAAGGACATTGGAGTTAGGGTGACCAGACAGCAAATGTGAAAAATCGGGACGGGGGTGGGCATAATAGGAGCCTATACAAGAAAAAGACCCCAAAATAGGGACTGTCCCTATAAAATCGGGATATCTGGTCACCCTAATTGGAGTTCAAAATATAGTTGCTACATGTAATTTCTTTCTACCTGCTCCCGTTTTTGTTCCTGCCAGAAAACAGAAAATTCCTGTATGCAGTGCAGAGTAAATCAGGGCTGGGGGCAAACAGCGGGCGAGGGTGGGTTAAAGTACCAGTCGCTGCAGATCTCACTCCAGCTGCGTCCTGTTCAGTAGCACTTGCGAGTAGTTTGTTACAGCGTGGGGCAGGCTGGAACCAAAACACAACAGGTGAGACCCAGCAGACAGGTTGCTCCTACTTCTGGGGTTCGCTCTCGCTGCTCTGCCCGGCAGGGCTGCAGAGAAGCAGCCCAGACCCGAGAGGGGGATCCGAGAAGCCCACCCGCCCCGAGCCCCAGCCGCATGTCAGACAAGTTGCGAACACCCCGTAGAAAAGTTCCCAAGCGCCGCCGCCGCTGCTGCTTTCCCGGCTACAGTTTCGCGAGCGGCGGCTCCGCTTCCCCCTCCTCGAGGGTGGCTGGTCACATAAGCGGAGCTTGCACGGCCAGAGCCGCCCGCCTCAGGTGCGAGAGCGCCGGCCAAGGGCGGGGGAAGAGGCCGCCGCCCCCAGGAAACGCCTCTCAGGGCGAGTCCCAGCGCGGGCAGGCGGGACTGGTGCCTGCTCCTGGCCGGGGCGCAGCTGCCCGCCCTCCCCGAGCAGCGGCACGCCCGGGGCAGGTCTAGAGGAGCGAGCGGCGCCCCCTCTCCCTACCTGGGCCAGCTCCCGGCGGGCTGCAGCCCAAGCCCCCGGCAAAGTTCCCGACTCCGGCAAAGTTGCCCCAGGCAGGGGGTCTGCTCGGCTTTGGGGCGCACTGCGGCGACCTTCCCCCCGTCCCCCGGGAAGGAGAGAGGACAGGAGTGGGAGCCACTTACCGGAGACACCAGGGGCGCCCAGCCCTGGGAAAACAGCCCCCTCCCCCGGGAGCCGGGTGGCAGCTGGGCCAGAGTGGGCTGGGCATTGTCCTTCGGGCGGGGGAGCGCAGCTGCCGTCGGCTCAGACTCCTCCTTCCCTCGCCATGTTCTTTGTGTGTGTCGCTTGTCTTTGGCCATTTCCCCTGACAGCGGCGGGCCCGGCAGCTCCAGCTCCCCCCAGCGGAGCCCCCAGCAGCAGCGAGAGGTGGGGGTGAGGCGCCGGAGACACCACAGCTGCCCGAGCTGCAGGTGACCGGGCATAACTCCGCTCCCCCCTCCCAATAAACCAAAGGGGATTCCGTCCCCTCCATCCCGGCTCCTCCAATTAGCTCAGGGGGGAAGGGGGCAAGCCAGGCCAATGAAATGCCAGCAAGCCCGGAGAGTCCCATAAGGATGAGCCAATAGAAGGGAGAGAGGAGGCTGCAGATCCGCCCCTACACAGCTCCGTTCTGAAATAAACCAGCTGTGGCCAGATGTGCAGAACAGCTGGGAGGAAGTAGACCAAGGCATTCGCAGTAAGCTGTCGGTTTGCAAACGTTTCTGCGTAGAGGGGTAGTGCTGGCGCGATTGTAAAGCAACTTATCTGGAATGTAATAGCCACTTCGGTAAGGAGTTGTACTAAAAATGCATTTTGTATAAATTCTTAAGAGATTCTGATTTGATTATATGTTGTTCACTTACAAAGACAAGTAACAAATGTGCAAAAAATGAAGAAACATTTTATAATTAAAAAGCCCTGATGTCTTTAACATTGTTTTGTTAAAATTCAAAATCAAGTTTTCCAATTCTGTTTAAAAAGCTACTATTTTTGTCTTTTGAAATAGTTCATCTCAATTTTTATTTTCATCTAACAAGTTTGTAGAAGTTACTGATAAATAATGGAAACTGTGATTAAGCTTTCACAAAGAAAGTTATACAGCCAAATTGCAGAAAATAATTGGCAACCTTATTGCAGGATATCCTATGATAGGAGTCCCTTCTAAATGCTCATTATACCATAAGTTTGGAGACTAGCTCTGTGAGTCCTCCATGCACTAGATTGTATAGGCTGCAGCCCTTGGTGAGGGTTCCCATAAATACTCCTGTTTCAAATAAGTAACACAAAAAACCTGTTTTGATTGGCAAAAACAGAAGATGCAAGTAGCCAAGGTAAAACTCCAACAATTACAATAAAGATCAAACTAAGTTCCTAACTTTATCCACTAAGGGCAGCATGGTACAGGATTAAAAAGATAGATAACAATATTACTGGGATCCCTCTACACCATTTTCCTGGCTTCTGGCCACTGCCTTGTATCTTCTTGCTATTGCCACTACTGTGCTAACAACATGAGTTTTTGCCTGACTTTTAGCTTTCCAGACCAAGCTCTTAAGCTCCTTGCTTTCTTGTCTTCCCCCATAGCCAGTTCCCAGGCTGCTACCTCTGACCTGGTGCTCCTGTTTCCACTCAGCCTCCGGCTCTTTCCTGAATCAGGTCCCCACTGGTTTCAGGATGTTACTTCCTTTTTTGGTACTCTATGGACTATAGATTTCTGTACTAGCTGGACATTGAACAGGTAACTAGCCTCCACTGACTAGAGCTTTCCCCTCCAGGTCAGCCAGAGTCAGGGGGAGATACCTAGTAACAAGCCAGTAGATTCATTACATGCTTTTTCATTCTACTTTATAGTTTTTTATATTTCTTAGAAAATGCATGAAATTTACTTTATATATAAAATATAGTAATTGTGGTTTTGTGACACAAATGGTTTTGGATTAACCTGATAATAAACAAACCTTGGTCCCAAACCTGCAGAGATTTACACATTGTGAGCAGTCCTATGGAAGCCATTGATGGGACTGCACAATAATCTATATAATAAGATTCCTGGAACATCACTCTGTGTATTATGCTGAAGCCAAAAATGTCTATTGAGTCACTGTGAAGTGATAGAAGCAGCTACAAACATGGTTGAGAGTTCTTTGTTCAGAATATCACCAGGCTCAATCATTTATTAAACTCTCTTTAATTTTTAAGCTTTCAACCAGTTTGACTTTACAATTTACACCTGGATGGTGTACAGCTATAGTAAGGCATGCTAAGAGTCCTAGACTATTGTGATACCTGTCAGCAGTAACTCAACCAATCACCACCCTTACTCTACAGGTAATTTACAGGCAACAACTTCATTAGTTGTATGAGGAAGACTGCACAAATAGATTTTGTGGCCCAACTGCCTGTTGCACAGGCTTTCAGCTACTAGTTTCCCCATAAAGACTTACCTATTTTCCATTATTTATAAGTAATTACTGCAGACTTGTTAGATGAAAATACAAATTTAAATTAACTATATTTCAGAATAAATCAAAACATAAAATATACTGTTTTAAACCAAGCTGGCAAAGCATTTGATTCTGAAACTTAACACAAACAATTAAACACTGTAGGGTTTTGTGTGTGTGAGATCAGTGGGGTTGTTAAACCAATAATTTGTTACTTTTGGGGTTTGTATTACTATCCTATGAGTTATCCCAGTCTTCAACACAATCACTTGGAGAGTAGCCAATAAGACTATAAGTATCTTCAGTATGGTGGTGAGTTACCAAAAGTGACACAGAACTTTAGAAAGGGAGACTTCAATAAAATGAAGAGATTAGTCCTAAATTCAAAAGTAAAGGAAAGCATGGCAGGGATGCTACTTAAGCCAACAATGATAGAATCTCAAAAGGCACGTATTCCTCACAAGAAGAAAGGAACCAGGAAGGCAGTAAGTAAACCAGTATGGCTAAATGGCAGGGGTCGAAAGGTTACATAAGCAAAAGCGAGAGTCTTCAGTTTAGAAATCTAACCCTAGTGAGGTCAAGAAACAGGAGCAAAAAACAGGCAACATGTAAGAGAGAAATAAGGAGGGCTCAGATGGATTTCAAAGAGCAAATAGCTAAAGGTATAGGAAGAGACAGCAAGAAATTCTTAAGTATATTAGAAACAGAAGTCTGCAGAAGAGTCGGTGGGTCTGCTGGATCACCATAGAATTTAAAAGGAGCCATTAAGGAAGATAAGAACATTTCTGAGAAGCTAAATGACTTCTTTGCCCCAATCTTGGGTCTGATCCAGTAGATCAGTTCCTGTATTCTTATGTTCTTATATCATCACAAAATGCATCCTAGCTGGCCACATTTTCTACACTCCCTGCATTGAAGACATGCCCTTTCAGCCTTTCTGCCAGCATCCTGCTATGTTTGTTTTCCCCATATTGAACACCTCCCCAGCAGTTATGCCAGCTTTTTCACCTCTCGTCTCTACTGCTCCATGCGTTACCAGCTCTGAACTTATTTGTGTGCTTAATTTAAAGTCTGTGGTAACTTAAAATAATGGTGGTTCTCAAACTGTTGTACTGGTGACCCCTTTCACACAGCAAGCCTCTGAGTGTGATCCCCCTTCACTTATAAATTAAAAACACTTTTTTTTATTTTTAACATTATTATAAATGCTGGAGGTGAAGCAGTGTTTGGGGTGGAGGCTGACAGCTCGTGAACACCCATGTAATAACCTTGTGACCTCCTGAAGGGTCATGACCCCCAGTTTGAGAATCCCTGATGCCAAGAGCAGGAACGAGGGCTGGGTTCAGGCCGTCTAGGGGTCCTTTTCTAAAGTAAATCAAATGATGTCTTGAACCTCCCTTATCTTGAGTTGTAATCCTTCCAGGCCAGGGAAACTAAAAATTAATTTCCCTGGTCACTTTTGAAGGTGGTTCATCCCCACCCACAGGCCCTAAGGAGTGTTTGGGAATATGGACTCACAAATACTGTTTATTTGGGGGGAAAGGGGATACGTGAAACAAAAGAAACACCCTGTCGTGTCCCTGTCCCCCCCACACAAATGAACAAAAACCAGTCAGTAGGTCAGGAGTATGGTCATCCCACAATTCAAATTTGAATTGTTGCGGTCCAGTCACAAAACAATCTCCACCTACCTCATGGGTCCAGTTAACCCTCATAGTTAAGGCTAAGGTTTTGTCCCGGATATTTTTAGTAGAAGTCAGGGACATGTCACAGGCAAAAACAGAAAAATTTATGGAAGCCGTGACCTGTCCCTGACTTCTACTAAAAATACCTGGGACAAAACGGGGATCTGCAGATCCTCACATCACCTGAAGCAGGGCAGCTGCGCAGGGGCTAGGAGCCACCTGCGGTAGCTGGGGACTGCAGGTACCCCTGCTGCCTGCAGCTCCAGGGGTCTCCCGCTGCCCGTGGGGGCAGGGAGCTGTTGGGTGCCCCCCCCCTCAGCTCAGGGACCCATGGCATGTGGGAGCTCGGGGGTTCCACTGCAGCTGTGAAGCTTGGTGTCCTCCCATCATCTCCTGCAGCGGCCAGAAGCTGCAGCGAACCCTGCCACAAGCAGCAGGGGTGCTCCAAGGACCACCAGAGGTGGTGGGGTACCCTGCAACTTCTGGCACCCGTGGGCGGGAGGGACCCTGCAGCTCCCCACCATTGAAGTCACGGAGGTCGCTGGAAGTCATGGAATCCATAACTTCCAGTGACTTCCGTGACTAAATTGTAGCCTTACTCATTATCCAAAAATCTCACTCACAGTTCTAGTTAGACTCACTGGTAGTCAGGGGCATCAGGATTGGCTCTTTTCTGTCTCTCTACTCCAGTTCAATGAAGTCCACCCCAGCATAGTCTGTTCTGATTTGCAGCTACCTGGTCGAGTTCCAGACATCGGCTCTGCTGCTGTTGGTCTGGCCTCAATGTGAAGCCAGCTCTATGCCGCTTCCAGTCCAGTCAGGCCCTGCTGTGACGTCAGCTCTGCACTGCCACCACTGGTCCAGGCCTGTTGTTACCGTGAAGTCAGCTCTGAACCACTCCTCCTGCCAATCTCTAACTGGGAGACTACACAAAACAGGGCCTTTGGAGTAGGGTGATCAGATGTCCCGATTTTATAGGGACAGTCCTGATTTTTGGGTCTTTTTCTTATATAGGCTCCTATTACCCCCCATCCCCCATCCCGATTTTTCACATTTGCTGTCTGGTCACCCTACTTTGGAGAGAGCGCTTGGTTCCCTTGAACAGAGCCTCTGCTTGCTGAGCTCAGTCATGCCAACTTACTCTTTTTCTTTTCTTTTTTTTTTTGGCAATTGATGGAATTTTGGATGGGCTGGAACCCATCTGCTTATGACAGGAGAAGCTCCAGCTCTCTAGCAAATCCCAGCATGGCCTGGGAGAAACCCTGCCTCTGATTGGCTGCTTTCCCCCTTTGGGCACCTCCTGAGGAAAAGTAGCCAGTCAGGGCTGCTGCAGTGCTCTCTCTCTACCCCTTCCCTCAGTGAGGAGAGAGGGAAGGAGGGAGCAGAAAGAACTTGGCAAGCTTAAGGCAGCTCACCCCTCTTGTGAACAACAAGACAGCTCCCCTTTCTCCCCCCTCCCTTGCTGCAACATCCCCCTTGAGAAGGGACAAAGGGGGTTGAAGAGTTCCTGGAAGTGATCCCTCAGCCTGAAAGGGATAGAGGGGACCCCACTGCAGCTGGCCCCCAGGCCTGGGAGCAGAGGGTGAAGAACCCCAGGAGGAGCAGAGGTGAGGCTAGAGGGCAGAACTGATGGGAAGCTGGGTAAATGTGGGAGATGGGGGACAAATAGAACTAACGCAGGGCTAGGCAGTCAGAACTGACGGAGCAAGATTGATTTGGAGGTTGGGGGCAGAATTAGTTGCTGGGCAGGAAGATATGGGGCATACTCTCACGCTCACAGGGGATGGACACAGGGAATTCAAAAGACAGATTCCAAAACACAATATAATCTTTGGCCCCAAAACCATAAGATTCTTTTTTAATCTCATGATTTTTGAGGGTCTGACTTGTGATTTATTAACCTTTAATGCTGTCGATATTGTGAGCTTGAATCCTGTTCCCAAACTGGAGTCCATGACCTGTACGGTCATGGTGACCCACATTTTGCAAGCATGTCTTACACAATACCTATTCCCTTTTATGAGTACAGTTACAGTAACAATGCTATAATTTATACAATCAGAACAAATATTAATTCCAACTAAAGCAACAAAACACAGTATGTGGAACTGTAGGCAACCAACATTATAATTTATGTAAATAAGACTGGCCAGAGCTGAGTTTTCCTATCCCTATAAGCCTTCTAGTTTTGAGGTTTCCAGTAACATGTTTTTCCATAAACAAATTGATAGAGAATTACGTGAGTAAATGTCATTCCCAACCAGCTGTTAAACAGTCCTCGTGCTGGGCCAGAACCTCAGCTTGTGCGTGGACTTAAGTGTACTTCAGTCTGAACATCTCTGGCCCCTTACGTAGACTCCAAATCCACCCTCTTTCTGTGGTTTAGTTTATTAGCATAGTTTAACTATAACAAACATTATTATTTTCTTTATGATTGGTATTGCAGCCATGCCTACTGCACCAATCTGTCAGCAGAGCCCACTGTCAGCAGATTACATGAACAAAATATTGAGACACATGGGGGGGGCAGGTCTGGAGTGCTGCTGAAGCAAAAAAATAAAAATAAAAAAAAATAGTGATGTAGGAACTCTAGAACCAGCCAGGCCTTGGGCTTGAGTTGAAAGTTCAGCTCAAACTTTCTCCCAAGGCTTGGCTGCTTCTAAGGTTCCTGCATCAGTGTTGCTCACACCATACTCTAGAGCAGGGGTCCCCAACCCCCGGGCCGCGGACCGGTGCCGGTCCGCGGCCTGTTAGGAACCGGGCCGCGAACCGACCCCTAGCACATCAAGCGGCGTGTCTCCGGCGGGGCCCCTGAGCCCCGCCCCCTCAGAGCCACGTGGTGAGGGGAGGGGCTGCGACCTCCGGGCTGAGCTCAGCTGCCTCCGCTCGGCGTGGAGCTCCCAGCCCCGCCCCCTCACCACGCGGCTCTGAGCGGGACGGAGCTCAGGCCCCGCCGGGGACACGCTGCAGCTGTCGGGCGAGGCGCTGAGGCTCCGGGTGAGGAGGGAGCCGGGGGTAAGAGGCTGGAGCCAGCGGGATTGGCTAAGGGGCAGGGAGTCCTGGGGACAGTCAGGGCACAGAGAGGGGGCGGAGGTTGGGGGGGCGGTCAGGGGCAGGGAATGGGGGTTGGATTCTGGGTGTTCCGGGGGGGGTCTGTCAGGACTCAGCGAGGGAGTGATAGGGGTTGGGACAGTCAGGGGACTGGGAGCAGGGGTGGGGTCCCAGGGTGGTGGGGGTCTCTGGGGGATGGTGAGGGGACAAGGAGCAGGATGGGTCGGGGATTCTGAGGGGGGCGGGCAGTCGGGGGGGCAGGACGTGGGTGGGGGTCAGATGGGGGCAGGGCTCCCACTAATTCTGCATTATGGTCAGTTGTATAATTATTTCATTATATATTACAATAATAATAGAAATAAAAGTACAAAAATAAATGTAATGCACTTGAATCGTCCCAAAACCATCCCACAGGTCCGCGGAAATTTTTTTTTCTACAAAACCGGTCCCTGGTGCCAAAAAGGTTGGGGACCGCTGCTCTAGAGCCTCTCTCTCTAGTCAGCCACTCTCACCTCCTTTATATCTGTGTGAGATTAAGCCATCTGCTTCAGTGTGTCACCAGAACCCAATTAACCCTTTATCAGCAGGAACAACCAAAGTGTTTAACAATGGAATATATTTGTTTTTAAAATAAATATATATATGAAATGCTTTTGGTTTTAAAAAAGGGCCAACTTTATATGTATATAAATTAAAAAGTTCTAAGGTTATATTTTCTAAAGTTTGTAATTGCTGTCTCTTATGGTAAAATGTCAGCATAGTTAACAGAAGCTGATAGCTCACAGAATCAGTCTGCTGAACTGCCCTTTGTGTTAGAAGACAGGGATTTTTCTATATTGTGGGTATATGTCATGAGTGAAATCAACAATATCCATATGGTGATCCACACAGGGAAGTCATTCAGAGTCTTTGGGGTTTTATTAATTAACAAGATAACGTTATCATCAAATCCACAGTCCAAAGATACAACAACTGTATTTTTACTCACTTTTCTTGTAAGATGAAAGTGATAATTCTCCACAGAGCTCATTAAAAATCCAAACAAGGTAGTAGATCTAAACTTTGCTCACAGATTGGTGGATAAAACTCGTGCTGCCAGGCTTGGGCTTACCGTGCTGTAAAAGAATCAGAACCAAATGGAAGAAGGAGTTTAAACAAGATTTTTGGGAAATAAGAGCTACCCTACATAAGGGTTGCTATGTGGGAGTATGAAGGAGTGTACTACCCATTTAAGGGACATACTGGAGCCGAGAGCCTGGGATGTAATCAAGGAGGCCCTGCCTTAGGGCTGGGCTGTATAAAAAGAAAGAGGAAGCTGACCAAGGGAGAAGGGAATGGAAGCTATGCAGAATACATGGGTTGTTTCCTCTCAGGTTCTAGACTACTCTAACTAGAAACCTTGTTTGTGATCATTAAGTTTGGGAGTTGAACTAGGGCCCTGATGCGAGGACTTTATGAACTGTGTACTGTGCTTTCTCCTGTCCTTAAACTGTATTAAAAGGGAATGTTCCATTTGTTAGTGAATGTTGATTTCTCCTTGCCCCAGCCCCTAGGCTGTTAAAATGAACTCATTGTTGCCCCAGCTGGGTGAAATTAAGGTGGGGAACACACACACAGGGCCACAAGGGGGTGCAAAGGGACTGTGAATGCCTTTACATGTGGTGCCTGAATAGGTACTTATGAACACCCTCCCATTAAGGAGGGATGAGAATGCAGATATGTGCCTACACTATCCTTGGATGTGAGATGTCTGAACTCTCAGACTGGTGAATAGATCAACAGCGACTAACCCAAAAGTTCTGGTCCCAGGCTTGGAGGGCATCCAGCAGCACATGGACAGGCCAGACCATCACAAACACCAAAAGGGAAGAACACATGCACTCCTGTGAATCAGGTGCATGGATCTAGGGCACTGAGATAACTGGGGAGGTCAGGACTATTAAGGATACTAGGACCCAGAGTGCAGACAAATGAACAGATACCTGAGGGATGCAGTTTTGGGCCAGGAAGAGTGATACACTGAGGATAACTTGTTTTAAGGTGTGGGGTAGTGGGGCAAGTTGGAAGATGCTGCCATCAAGAACTTGGTATTGAGGGGCTGTCACTATGAAGAAGTAAAAGATTGTATGTCTGGGCAAACCTGGGGTAGCTCCAGAAACAGGCACCAGGAGGCAAGCTTTTGAGAGGAGGCCAAAGGTCCTGGGAAACGGGTGGCACAGAGGCGCTGCTGGTGTTATTGAAGAGTTAGGTCACTTGCAGTCCTGGATGTAAACTCTCTTATGGAAACTGGCTGAGCAAGAGGAGTAAATCCAGCAATTATCAGAAAGACAGGAAGTGCTGGTTGCAGACAAGCAGAGAAGCCATTTGGTTGTGGCTATGCTGAGGAAACGAATCAAGACACTGGAAAGTGAGCATGGTGTTCTTCAGAGGAAGATCCAGGTTAGCCTCCAAGGGTACATCTACATAGCCCATGGCAGTGAGCCTCCTAGCCCAGGTAAACAGACTTGGGCTTCCGGTGCTCACGCTATCACACCAAAAATATCTGTCTAGACATTGTGGCTTGGGCTTTGACACCTAGGGAGGGGATGGGCTTCAGAGCCTGAGCTCCAGCCCAAGCTGCGTCTTCAAAACGCTGTCTACACAGCTATTTTCAGTGGCCTATCTTGAGCACCATGAGCCCAAGTTTCTCAAACTGGGCTTGGAGGCTTGCTGAGATGGGCTGTGTAGACATACCCCAAGAGCGCCTGCAGTTAGAGGAAGCTTCAGCACCTGTGTGAGCAGATGAAGGCTGTGAGATGGTCCAAATGAGGGAGACATTTACAGCTGATAAACATGACAAGTGCCAGGCAATGCACAAGAACGATGATTTGATGGTGGGACTGCCGATTCCCAGGGTCAAGAAGCACTGGCCCTAGAGAAGAAACAGTGCTGGACTTAGCTGCCAGAGGAGTAGAACAACAATGAGACAGTGAACAGCAAGAAAATAAATCTGCGGGTCAGCCAAGTAAATATCAGCTTTGAAAGAACAATGATGTCCAAGTACCAGTCTTCCCTCAAGGCCTTGGAAACCAGGATAGCCCCAATGGAAAAGCTAAGGGACACTGAGTCCAAGAAATTCCAGGCTGCCTGCCACCAGGATTCCAAGGTGGAAAAGGAATTATACAAGGGAAAAACCTTTCCAGAAGTTGGAACTAGAAGGGCTTAAACAAGCCCTATAAATAAAGAAGGAACAACCCCAGAATGAACTGCAGGACATGAGCAGGACAGCTAAAAGACTAGAAGAGTGTGTACCAAGACTTCCAAGCCTGCATCTTTAATTAGAGGAAAGTAACCAAGAAAATATGAAACTTGAGCAATAAAAGACTAGACTCCTGAAACAAGTTATGGCTTTGGAAGGCCTAAAGATGACTACTTTGGAGAGGACAGAGGTTTACCATTGGACCACTGGTATGTGCAATATGGAGGAAAGGAGACTGCTATCCATTCAGGAGTTTGGAATGGTGACTCTGATATTCTAGAAAATGGTTCAAGGGAACTGGGTATCAACAGGTGTGTACAATGGAAGCTACAGAAATGGCGATACCCTCTACAGCTGCTCAGCAAACTCATCAACTAATAAGCTGGAAAGAATTAGAAGAGGAGGTTACTGCAGCTGAGTGGAAGCCTTTGCAGAGAGGAACACCCTACAGGCCCAAGAAGAAGCAGCATTGCAGGAGCTGGAAGAGAGATGCTCCTCCAAGGACCATATCTTGGCTCAAGCCATAAAATGGGAGCAAGAGTTGGCCTGCTTGAGGGCAAAAGAAGAAAATGGTGAGCAACAGTAATTTGTGTTGGAGAGAGATCTGGAAGAGCTTCATGAGGAAATCCTCCGGCAGATCATCAAGGCTAAGGACAAGAAGGTAGCACTTCTTTAGGGCTGCCTTCTCCACCTCTAGAAAGGTATAAGCTTTGGGGGATGTCAAGTAAAAGATGGGCTGTGTGAGTCAGTGTATAAGTCCTCTGAAAGGAAAAGACTCCATGTTACTGATGCAGAAACACCTGTCCAGGAGAAAACCAAAGTAGAGAGAGAGAGAGAGAAACAAGGGCTCAGTCCTTAGCTGGAGGTCTGGAGACAGCACCACAGAGCCTTAACCAGAGTAGGGCTGAAACTGTCCATCCCCACAAGAGGAGAAAAATAAAGGTGATCCTCCAATTGATACTATCACACACAAAGTAGCTTGGGTGCAAGAGGATTGGAAATGGACAATTATAAGTCTGGAGAGTGTACAGAGAAAGATGTGGTCAGTAATAATTAGAAATCCTAACAGGGAGTTAGGCTGGATGAAAGACTACTTTAACTGCAAAGGTGTTCCTTTACATGTATCCTTTGAGGCTGCTCTTGAAGAGACGGGAGGCAGTCTTACTTCACTTAAGCAATGTGCAAGCCTGGTGTGTGTGTACCTCTGATACAGCTGGAGGACTTGCCTTACAAGGTATAGAGCTTGTTTTGAATTATGACATGTTGAACATTATGGGGGAGTTTGTGCATTGGGTGAGCAACAAAGAATGTTGGGGAATGCAACTCCAGGTCTAAATGAGAATAAAAATATGGCCAAGGGTCTTGAAGATTTCCTTGGGGCTGATAAGCAGGAAGTGCCCCCCTGGCTAGTGGAGATAGCTAGGCCAGCAACCTTTTTGAAGTCAGTTAGGATGATTGCCCTGATGTGCACATTTTGTTTGTGTGAAAGAGAGAATCAGCAGTGGTCAGCTTGGAAAGGCCTCTGAGGAGCCCAGTATACAATGCAGGTATGTTCATAGAATATCTGGGTTGGAAGGGATCTCAGGAGGTCATCTAGTCCAATCCCCTAACAGATTTTTGCCCCAGATCCCTAAATGGGCCCCCCCTCAAGGATTGAACTCACAACCCTGGGTTTAGCAGGCCAATGCGCAAACCACTGAGCTATCCCTCCCCCTCCTGTGTTCTTATTGTGTACCCTGTTTTTGGGGAAACCAAAGCTGCAGCCAGTGAACAGGCTGTGAGCAGGTGGTGATTGTGCCCGTTCAAGCTCAAGGAGACTGGCCTAACTAGGGACTTTGTGAACTTAAGTTTGGGCCCTGAGGACCTTATGAACTGGATAGTATACTTTCTTCTGCCCTGAAACTCTATTAAGAGAGGGACATGCCATTTTTAGTATGTGTTGGCTTCTTCTTGCCCTAGGCTATTAAAGCGAACCCATTGTGGCCCCAATTGGGGGAAATTAAGGTGGGGCACACCCACAATGCCCCATGGGGATGGGTCCTATTGTTGCACCATCCTTACTCCAAAAAGGAGCTTAACTACCTCTTATATTTTTCCGGCCTGAAGGGATGCTGTCATGCCCACAAACTTGAATGATTTTTCCCCCAACTGCCATCATAACTATTATATATGCTAAGAGAGACACTTGTAACACATAGCTGGATTTAAGATTCCTTTCTTTGTTTTAAAAATTATAGTTTAGTGTAATGAAAATAATGATGAAGCAGAGAATTGCAATGCAGACCCATATTATACCATATCCACAATCTAAGCCTAAATATATAAATTATTCCATTCTTCCAATATATTTATTTGTAATAAAGTTAAAAGGTGGTGCGACCTCATGTGGGGCACTGCTCCAAGCAACACTTGCAGTTGTACGAAGTGATTTTTCTTTTGTTTTGTTTTCTTCATGGCCAGGACTTTTAGAAGAACTTCATTCAGACGGCATTCTCTTCCCTCTAACTTTTAATTAAAACATAGAGCTCTTAATATGTATTTTCCCAACAAATTAAAAATGAAATTTCTAATCTGCAAAAGAATCACTATTTATATCCATTCCGCACCCACCAACACTAGAGCATGGGGAAAGGGCTATAGTTCTAACTCCACATGATGCTTTAAAAGAAAAAACAAAGATTTCTTAAAGGCATGAATGGATACAGTGCATTGAACACAAGGTGGTGCATGCATGTTATCACTGCTAGTCTTGGTGAAACAAGGTGACAGCTTTATGAAACTGATTAGAAAACTAGCTCTCTCCAATACCTATACCAGCTTCCATATTCAATCAAATAACCTCACTCTAACAATTTATCTATTTATTTGTTCTTTTTAATTTTTCGCAAGTATTCTGTTCCTTAACCAAAAACTCTAGGAAATTCAACACATTATAAGTGATTTCTCCCTAGAGTATGTTTTAACCATATGGCACAAGGAAATCAGCTTGTCGACACACTAATGTTAATACAGGCACACTGCACTTATGCATTCACAGCTACCGTACCTATTGGTGTAGGAAATCCTAAGACAGAGATGCTCAAAAAATCATTTTTGCCAATTGTTAAAGGATGATCCCGCTTCAGTGGAAGCATAGAACTATAGATGGTAGGTAGGATGGTAGTCCCTCACTACCTGACTCTCCTTGATGCTGCTCAGGAAATTGATTATATTCACATCCTCACCTCATTTTTATGGCTGCTCCCTGCACCGTGTTCCACCGGAAGGCAAAATACTTCTAGAGTCTGGTCAGCATATATTATATGAAAATACCTTATTGTTGGATCAGGATTGCTCTGGCATTTTAGCGGCTGATCTTATTTCCTGGCCCCAGTCACATGACATGTGTCAGCATTCCAATAAGTCAGGGTTTCTCAAACATCATTGCGCCACGTCCCCCTGCTGACAACATTTTACAACATGACCCTGGGGGGGGTGTGTGTGGTGTGTGACTGAACTCGCCTGAGCCCTGCTGCCCGGGGGGGAATGGGGGCAAAGTCCAAGCCCCACTGCCACAGGCATGTGTGGGGGTGGGGAGCCAAAAGCCAAGGGCTTCAGCCCCAGGCAGGGGGCCTGTAGCGTGAGGCCCTGCTGCCCAGGGCTGAAGCTGTTGGGCTTTGGCCCCAGGCAGTGAGGCTCGGGCTTTGGCCCCAGCAGGTCTAAGCTAGCCTTGGCAAGCCCACTAAAATGGGGTCATGACTCACTTTGGGGTCCTAACGCACAGTCTGAGAATCACTGCAATAGGTTATATACCTCACATGGCAGGAGTACTGATTCCACTGGCTTCTGTTACAGCCCCCTCTTTCAGAGGGAGTATGAGGCAAAGTTTGTTTCAGCAGGGGCTTGGCTTCCAGAATCCATGGATCTCAGAAGAGTTGCCTGAAGAAAATTGTCATTTACTCCTCACTGGTTTCAGGGCCCTCTTTCCCCTAGCTAATTTCTCTCAGGGTTCCTCCACCCCATCCCCCTTGCCTAAAAGCCCCCAGTCTGAAGGGAATTTCACTTAAAAGGCTGATATAGCCTCAGGTCGCATTAACTTTACAGGGTAGGTAAGTAGATTCTGCCCCCATGCCGTCTGCAGGACTAGTTGGAACGCCAATAACCATAGCACAGCCGGTACCTGATTCTTCAAAACTCCCATTGATTAATATGGTGCTAGATCAGGGACTTGCCCCCATCAGCCTGTTTCTAATTTATTATTTGTATTGTAGTATTGCCAGGACCCTTTTCTGCTAGACAATGTACAAATATAATAAAAAGCTAGTCCTTGCCCAAGAGTTTACAGTCTAAATTTCAGATGTGACAAGAAGTGGAGTGGAGAGAACAAGGGAACATCGATGCTGATATGAACAGTGGAATAAGCAACAGACCCAACACACTAGCCACCTAACTACTAAAAGATGTTCTTTCCTACATGTCAATGTCAGGGGCAATGACAGATGCATGCACTAGTGGACATGCCAAGGGCCAGGTGATCACATTCTTTGCACATTTGAGTAAGGAACATTATAGCCAAGCACTCAGAGATAGCGTTGGTGTTTAAATAACCTGAATCTTAGTGAGAATTATGCTAGTAGCTCCAGCAACAGAGATTTCCTCTCATCAACTTATCCCACCTCAAGAAAAATAAAGTATAGATGTAAATGTAATTTTTCTCTCTTAATTTCTAGGATCACCTGTGTTTTTTATTTAAGTTAAGCAGATCCTTTTACAAGTCCTTAGTACCTTTAAAGGTGCATACATAAAGAGAATGTTCCCTCTTGTCTTCTGATCCCATTGAATGGAAGTTTGTCTCTGAACTTCCCTGGAGGCAGGATGTCACCCTATGTAGTCTGTCAGATCTGTGACTCTTATTTTATTGGTCTCCATGTGCTTTTATTTTATACAGTTTTTATTAAAGGCAATGTTCTTCTGAAGAAACATTCATATAGTATACTAATCTTGTTCAGATATTGCTTGTGGTTAATGATAAATGTTGTGGTAATAAATTACAAAATAGTTGATCCTCAGAGGCCATAGAAACTACATTGATATACTAGATATCCCTCAGGTCACTTCACCAACTTTGAAAGCAGCAGAAACAAAGTGAATAGAAAGCACACTGAGAACCTGAAATTTTATAATATATAAAACACAAATCTGTGCTAGGTTTGCTCAGTTTTGTTACACAATAAATATGACATTTTTGTATGCCTGATTTATTTTTTTTCTTTTTCTTAACTTGGCTACTTTTGAACAGGGTAAACAGTAGTTGTCTTGTACTGTGCTCCGGTAGCCATGGAGTCAAAGTGAAGCCGTGCACGATGAAAGTCTTCAGTATTGAAAACCAGCATAAGGACAGTGTTTCTTTTTTTATCATTATTTATAAAACCGTGGGCCGACTTCTGCCTCCCTTACTCATACTGGTGCTGATTCTGAGCTTACTGACTGTGTAATAAATAGTTATTCCATTAAGCAGTGGTGTTACACTGGTGTGAAAGAGATCAAAAGCAGGCCAGTTGAACAGTACCTTATTCCCTAAGTAATCCCGCTGAAAATCATGGGACAGTTGAGGGAGTAAGAGACTACTCAACATGAGGAAAGATGGCAGAATCCAGCACTGAAATTTAACATAACATAAGGCAATAACCAGGAAGAATTCTAGTGTCTTTGTTAAGGCACAAACAATTGTTCTCATGACAAGATATATATATATTCTTCAAAAGAAGATAAAACAAGATATTTGTGTTGTTATAAAGTGGTAGCAAACCTATATCTGTGTGAAAATGTTAAAGAAAAGAAAGTATAAGCTATTACCATGTAAACATAGTTAAAATCTGGGGGAAGGAGAAAGGGGGGAAATTGGGGGCATATGAAAGAGTCAGATCACTACACTGTCAGGGCTCACATTTTACACATTTAGGCCCCAATCTTGTAAACACTTATGCATATGCTTAACTTGAAGCATTAAGGGCTTGTGTCATTAAAGTCAATGAAAGATTGGTTATTGACTTCAGGATCAAATCCATGAGTAGCCCCACTCATTTCAGTGGAACTACTCAGATATTTAAAGTTTCCCAGAGGTGTGTGCATGACATTTTGCAGGATCAGGGCCTTATAATTCATGAATCCATAATAGTTACTAATTCCTTTGTTTTAACATGAATTGTTCTGTTCACATTGCTGTTTAAGTTTCATGGCCTTATATCTTATCTCCAGTTTAATGGCTAAGGAATTGGCTACCACTCTGAAATTAGCTAGTCTGTATCCCTTGCTTTTCTGGGATTTAATTCTACTTGCCTTAAAAGCTTTTTTTGCCCCAGGCTTTCATACATTCCAACTGTTCACTTAGATGCTCTTATGAAGAGCTAACAAAAACAGTGATAGCAATATTTTATATCATTCTTGTTTTGCTTCATGGCAGGGAACTCTGAGGCAATCTAGAGGCAACTCTGAGGCAATCTGTGTGGTGGGGCAACCCCAAAGCTATGGACTCTGGAAGCTCTGGATCCCCAGCAGCCTGCCAGGGAAGCTGGCAGGACACCAGTCAGACAGAGTTCCTTCAGAAATCTGCTGGTGTTCTGGTGGAAGTGCATCAAAACTGACCTTTCAGTGAAACATTTTTGTTTTAATAAATCAGCATTTTCTGAGGGGGAAAAATTTTGGCATAAAATTCCTTACTGGCTCTCATAATGCGTATGTATGAGGAGACTGAATTGCAACCTTAATTCTGGCATTTCATAACATTTGAGTCTGTGACTGCTACCTTAATAATGCTCTTTTACTGTACTTTGTGTGTAATTTCCTAGGTTTTTAAAAAAGGAAACAATCCCGCCCGCCCCCCCCCCCCCAGGAATTCCATCATGTGGCATCATATTGACACCCACCTGGTTCATCAGTAGAGTTGGAAACTTTAGATCCACTGCACAGACCTCTGCCACTTGAGCTGATGGAGTAATTGTTAGAAGTAGTCAGTTGTCATCCTCCATGTGGATTGTAGACCAGTACCAAAAGGGGAATGAGGCTCATTTTGCTGACAGACCGCAGAGGAATAGCGAGGTTAATTCTGGGAGTGCGCTATAGTAGGCATACACCTTTCTGCCTGTCCTTCCCAAGTGTGACTCTTCTTGCCCCATCCCACCCAACCTCTTTCTATCCCAGTGTTCTCTTCTACACCCTGATTTCTTGACTATCCAGTCTCAGTCTCCACTTCCACTTCCAATCTCATTCTCTTTGCTCAATCACTCCTACTCTGGGTTTGTTGTCTGAGTCTCAGTCTCCATTCACTCCTTATCCCCAGTTTCCTTTCCCAGCTAGTCATAGTCCCCTCCTTCCTGAATCCTTGTCTGATCTGTCTCTCCCCATTCTCTCCTGGCTCAGGTCTCAGGCTTCTCATCCAATCTCAATCTTGCCTCAATCTCCTCCCCAGCTCCTTGTCCCAGTCTCCCTCCTTCTTTGGTCCTTGCCCTAGCACTTTGTCCAGTCAATCCCAGGTCTCCCTCCATCCTCCAGTTCAATGTCAGCTTTGTCTCCCTTTGTCTCCACCCCCACGCTGGTTCCTAGTCCCAATCTCTTTGTCCTGATAGGCCTAGTCTCCCCCAGCTCCTCATCCAATCTCAGTCATTCCTCCCCTACTCAATTGGCTCCCAGTCTCCCCCAACCCGCCCCATTACTCTCACTTCCTACCAGTCTCTCTGGACTGCCTGTTCCAGCTTCCTTGCTCTACCAGTCCCAGACTCCCCTTCCCCCTGCTTCCAGTTCCCACCCCACTTCCCAGTCTGTCTCCTTTCCCAAAGAGTCCCAGTCCCCCAATCCCCTCAACCCCAATTCCCAGTTGCAGCTTCTCTCCACACCCTCAAAGTCCCTGTTTCACCAGATTCCTTGTCTCAATTTACTCCATTCCCTCTTCCTGGTCTGGCTTTTGTTCCTTCAACATTCAAAACAGATGGCTTCTTCCTCCATTCTGCCTGGGTGTGAGCTGGGTTTGGGGAGTCAGTGAGAACACAGCAGAGACAGGCTCCCTGCTCTCAGTTCCAGTGCCTGGCCCTACGCTGGCCCAGAGCAGCTGTGAAGAGAAGGAGTGTGGCCAATCTCTCTGGGGGGAGGCACATGCACAGTCTGGTCAGCATTAGGACCTGTGAGTAGAGCATACACTTGCTCCATGGGGATGTCACATGTGCTTTATAGTCAGCGCTAGGAGCTGTGAGAGGCTTAAGCATGCTCAATGAGAATGGAATCAGATTTTAGCTGCTGAAATCTTAAAGTCTACTGAGCATGTGCAAACTGAGATTTTTCCAAATATAACTTTGGCCAAATTCAGGCAGATTTTCACAGGATGTCAAAAGGCACACCTCTGCCCAAAAGGGTACCACCTCTACCCCATTTCAAGCCCCTGATTCAGAGGATGGGTGAAATTTTACAACAATTTAGCCTGAGACTGACACCCAGCATGAAAAATTTCAACCCCAAACAGATAAAGTTTGGCAAAAAGTTATAAACAACAGAAAACAAGGTTTATAGTGGGAAGTTTTGGGCAACCTTAATAAGACGTGGTATGACCAGCCCTGCTTCTCATACAGGGGTGGGCAAACTGCAGCCTGTGGGCCTGATCTGGCCCAGGAGCCGTTTTAAGCCAGCCCATGAGCCACACCATGTGGTTTGGCCCTGCTCCAACTGGGTGCAGGTTTGGGGGCCCCACCAGGCGGCTCAGCCCCGCTCCGGTGCTCAGGCCAGAGCACTGGGTTGGGGCCGCACCATTCAGCTTGGCTCCACTCTGGTACTCCGGCCAGGGTGCTGGGTCGGGGCCGCACCATGCAGCTCCCAGAAGCCACGGCATGGCCACACTCCGGCTCCTACATGCTCCAATGGGAGCTGCAGGGGTGTTGCCTGCGGATGAGGCAGTGTGCAGAGCCACCTGGCTGCGCCTCCACATAGGAGCCGGAGAGGGACATGCCAATGTTTCTGGGAGCTGCTTGAGGTAAGCGCCACTCAGAGCCTGCACCCCCTGAGCCTCTCCCCATGATCCAGCTCCCTGCCCCACCTCTGATCCCCCACCCTCTCTCCAAACCCCTCAATCCCAGCCCAGAGCACCCTCTGGCACCCCAAACCTCTCATTCCCAGCCCCGCCCCAGAGCCTGCACCCCCAGCCAGAACATGCACTCCTTCCTGCACCCCTGCCCCAGCCTCGCTCCCCCTCCCGCCCTCCGAACCCCTCGGTCCCAGCCCAGAGCACCCTCCTACACCCCAAACTCCTCATCCCCAGCCCAACCCCAGGGCCCGCACCCCCACCCCAATTTTGTGAGCATTCATGGCCCACCATACAATTTCTATTCCTTGATGTGGCCCTTGGGCCAAAAAGTTTGTCCACCCCCTGCTCTAATATTACACATGGAATATAGGCATTATACTTACAGTCAAAGGCATGATCTGGATTGTTACAAAAAGTATAAATCATTATTGAAACTCATGACCAGCACACATCTTTTCAGGGACAAATCTCTGCAAATTAGTAGGAGCTGCACAACAGAGGGAGACAGCAGAAGTTATTCAGGATAGAGGAGGTGAGGCAGCAGAAGTTATCCAGGATAGAGGAGGCGAGGCAGGGGCTTGGAAAGAGGGAAAGGAAAAGTGTATCAGGAATGGAAATGAAGGAGAAGTGTTGCCTAGTGAATATGGCACTGGACTGGAACTCAGAAAACCAAGGCTCTATTCCTGGTTCTGCTACAGGCCTGCTGGGAGACCTTGGGCAAGTCACTTCACCACTCGTTGCCTCAGTTTTCCCATCTATAGAATACTGACTTCCTTCGTAAAGTGCTTTGAGATCTACTGATGAAAAGTGCTATATGCGAGTTAGATATCATTATTATTATTATTTATTTGCCTGGATGTCAAGCTGTCCTGCAGCAACTTAAGAGTATGACTATCAGCCACAAGGCTGACTGTTAGAAACAGGGCACTAATACCAAATTGGTTGTGAGTTATAAATACTTGGTTGATGAAATCTAAGTTAAGTGTAAACTCCTCAGACAGTCTAACAGTCTAACCTTGGAGTCACACATAGACCCCTTGGATACTCTGATCTGTCTCACCACCCAGGTGAGCCAACCTTTGTGAAAATTGGCCCCTTACACCAAGAATCATAACAATATACAGGTCACTCCCAGTCCCAATGGACTAATCGCTTACCCAGGTCTATTGCACCTTATATTTCACACCAAAGACAACTCTTGTAAGCCACTCCTATAATATACTACATACAGATTTATTAACTAGGAAAACGAAATAAGAGTTATTTACAAGGTTAATGCAGATACACAGATGCGTTGCAATCTTAAATTTCAAATGGTAATAGACGCTTTTGAAAGGGCTAACCCAGACTAAGCACAAGGGTTCTCTTGCTTATGCCTAAAAAACCTTGTGCCTCAGAGTCCAAGCAGCATAGAGATCCAATTCCTTTTTCTTAGGGGTTTTTATTCTCTTCCCCCTATATGTTCTGCGCTGCAAACTTAGCTAATGGGAAGAATCCATTTGCATGACTCATCTTCATGAGTGGGGCGGAACAGGAGAGCAGCAAAGACTTTTGTCCTCTTTAAATGTTCCACAATAGTGCATCGGTTGTTGATGGGCCTTCCCTGTTGGGCAGGACATAACACTGTCTTCTGGAGACCAGCACTGCACACTAGTTAATGTCTCTCTCCTGTCCGGTGATTTACAATGTCACAGAGGCTTATAATATAAATGCTTAAATATTACCTTACAACATGGGATACAGCTACTATAAGTGAGATTAATGCATGCAACAACTCAAATATTTAATAAAGTATAAGCACTAAACAAAGTCTTATAATGCTAATACCTATTTTAACAATACTAACACACAACTGGAGTCAGTCTGGTGCCCCTATGTATTTATCAGTGTTCAGTTTAGACACAGGGACCTTGGCATAAGCTGGCACCTGATCTGACAGCATTACACTGGAGTCTAAGCAAAGTAAGAAGAAACAATAGTAAAAAACCCAAACAGGGTGAGGAGTACTGAAGTGAGATATTTGAGATACATATCCTCCAGCTGTAGCTGTAGAACTGGTATTTCAGGTCTGATACTTGGTACAGTAGCAAAGGGACTGACTTTCTAGTGTCCTCCAGCTGTCCACATTTAAAAACATGCTTTAGATAGATCACAGGGCATTGCATATTTTGATGTTAATAATTACAAATGTTCCAGAGCATGTTCCTCCTGGCCTGCCTAGGAGATGCTTTGGTTACTTAATCAACTTGAAGTGTATCCATTTACCAAATATTGGAGGGTGTGGTGATACACAAGCATATCTTTTCTACACTGTGTGGGTGCTGAGGCTTAGAGGAGGGAAACTAACGGCAGCTGACTACTCTTCCATGTAAGAATTTGGTCCTCTCAAAGGAGATTCCACTCAAGTCCTTATCTCGCTCTTATTGTAGTCATTGGCAATTTTGTCATGGATGTGAGCTGGAGCAGGAATTAGACTCCTCCAGTCAGCATTTCCAGTTCCAGAACAATCTGTTTGATTAGTCAATATTTTCATCATAATTTAGGAGGATTTCAAAAAATGCACTGAGCTGAAGCCATTTGTAGTCCTCAGCTGAATAGTCCTACACCAAATAATGCTGCCCCCATTCTCAAATGGCAGCTTTTGCTACTGCATGAAATGCAGTGCTTTTGCAGGTAAGCCTAGAAACACCACTTCAGGGACAGATCTGAATGAAAATGAAGATTCTTCAACCAGCCAGGCCCTCTCAGAGGTCCAGAGAGGCCTGGGCCACTTCCAGCTTTTGAGGCCCTTAGCCATAATAAAAATAAAAATGGCGACACATGAAAACAAAATAAGGCACCAAAACAAGAGTGAGACATACCGGTAATTTGAATATTTTTTTAACAAATGCTTTTCTAGCCTTTTTCTGTGCAAATGCACTAATTATTGAGGAAAAATCTAGCTTTCGTGCAATGTCACAATTGATATTAAGCATAGCGAGCCCATTCAAATGCTCTTGTCCCATAGTTGAACGGTGATAGTTCTTTACCTGCTTCAACACATTGAAGATGTGTTCACCTGAAGCTACTGATGCAGGCAAACTGACAAAAATACACAATGCAATTGTGATATTAGGAAACACCCCAAAGAGTCCAAGTTTGAGTATTTCTTGAAGCAATTCCTTTGGCTTGCAATCCAATTTAAAGTGCGTGGAATATATTCATTTGAGGAAGATGACCTTGTCACTGAGATCTTTTGAGATTTCTTTGTTGTACTGTTGCTGAAATTGTTCAGCTGCAGAAAGTAGATCTTCATTACTCAGTCTGTTGAACTGCCAAAGAAACCCAAAAAGGGTAAAAGCAGCAAAGAATCCTGTGGCACCTTATAGACTAACAGACGTTTTGGAGCATGAGCTTTTGTGGGTGAATACCCACTTCGTCGGATGCAAGTAGTGGAAATTTCCAGGGGCAGGTATATATATGCAAGCCCCTGGAAATTTCCACTACTTGCATCCGACGAAGTGGGTGTTCACCCACAAAAGCTCATGCTCCAAAACGTCTGTTAGTCTATAAGGTGACACAGGATTCTTTGCTGCTTTTACAGATCCAGACTTACACGGCTACCCCTCTGATACCAAAAAGGGTACAAATTAGTCGCAATGACTCAAATCGACGTGTAAGACCTGTTTGAATAGAGTCAATGATAAAAAGGAAGACATTGACCCTATAGTGCTGCTCGGCATCGGATTCAGTAGATACGTTGTGTTTGGTGGAGATCTCAGATGAAATGCCAATAGTCTGTGCTACTAATTTGAACTCAGTCAGGATCACATCCCATTGTTCATGAATCTGTTGAATGTCATTGATGAGACTTTCAATGTTATCCCTCTGAATATCAAGTGTAGCATTGTGTTCTTCAATTACCAGATTCATTTGGTGGATCATTGTAAGTAGCATCATCCACAAAGATGACATCAGAATGCATTTGAATTTGGACATGTGCTTCTGAATAGACTGAAGTTCACTTTGAGCCTGTGCAGTGAGATTGAGAGATTCAAGCTCATTTAAAGCCTTTCTCACTGAATTCAGATGCTGTGCAACTGGTTGAACACGATCAATCCCTGCAGACCATTTAGTTTTGGACATCCCATGCAGTGAAACAGGAAGATATTGCTTCAGAATTCCCCCCTTTGTGGACTGCTACTGAAGAGATTGTACATTTGCTGAACAGTTCCAAAGTAAGTAATTGCCTCCGTGCATGATTCAGCACAGTCAACACCTACAAGGTTTAGTGTGTGGTTTCCACAGCTGGAGAAAATACAGTTTGAATTATGCTCAAGCAGGACTGCTTGTACACCTTTGTACTTCCCAGCCATATTAGATCCATTGTCATAGGCTTGACCAATGCAGACTTGGAAATCTAACTTAAAACCTTCTAGAATTGCTAGTACTCTAGCAGCAATTTCTTTTCCAGTTTTTCTTGTGAAATTATCAAACAAAATAAATTTTTTAGCTGTCTACAATCTTAACGTAAGAAATAACTATAGTAGTCTGTTCCTTATGAGAACAATCTGGAGTGGCATCAACAATGATTGAAAAATATTTGGCATTTAGAATCTCATTGAGAATTGTTGTTTGTACGAATGACCCACATAGCTCAATAAACTCATTTTGTTCTATGCGTGTGGAGAGATAATGGACTTGCATGTGCTTTTGACTCTCTTCTGATTCTCGAACATGTTTAACATGCTCTGATAAAAGTGGGTCATATTTGCTAAGGAGCTCAACTATGCCTAAAAGTTTCCATTTGCACGATCACCAATATGTTGACTAGAACCAAAGAAAGCCAATCTCCGCTCAGAAAGAAAAAGGATGACATTCAGGATGCGCTCAAGAAGGTTTTTTTCCCAGTTATTAATTTCTGTAGAGAGTTCAGTCAAGAGTAAATTCTTAACTGAACTTTCAGCTGATGCTGCCGTACTGGCTGATTTCCACGCAACATAGGTTTTTTTTGTGTGACGTTGAACTCTCATGTGATAGTATTTGGTCTTGCAACTTCCTCCAACCTCTGTTGATACTCCATCCTGATTGATCAGAGAGAACTGATGCATTTGCAGCACTTTTGTTCAAAATGAAGCAGAGTGCATAGTACAGAGATTGTTTTTCCATACTCCAGCATAACCAGTCTCCTGTGCAGGTCTCACTATTTGGAAGATTTTTTGTCAGCAGACGAGTAGGGAAAGCATGATTATCAGCATCTCGTGGAATGTTACTTGGAATTTCAGAACAACTACACCTCTACTTCGATATAACGCTGTCCTTGGGAGCCAAAAAATCTTACCGCGTTATAGATGAAACCGCGTTATATCGAACTTGCTTTGATCTGCCGGAGTGCGCAGTCCTGCCCCCCCGGAGCACTGCTTTACCGCGTTGTATCAGAATTTGTGTTATATTGGGTCACGTTATATCGGGGTAGAGGTGTAATTTGAAGAAAAGATTGCATTTGGGCAGCATTGCTCTTGTCAATAATTCCAATGTCAGTCACAGTTGAACCTGTAGTACTCATGAACTGCTCTTGCTGTGTAAGATCTAAATCTTACTGTTGCTCTTGAATTTCTTGATCGTACACAGGATCTTCTGCTGCATCTGTTACTGTTGGCACAGCTCCTTCTTGACTACTGTCCTCATGTTCAAGTATTGGCATTGAAATATCACCTGTTGCAGTTGTGGAGTTTTCATTATCTGTAGCATTGTTTGTTGGGTAAGGTGTGTTTTCCAGTGGTTTGAGAAATGAAGTTATTGGCTTTGAGCTCTTAGTTGCTGCTTCACTCTGTTGTTTTTGCCATCTCTTGCTTGCACCACTTTCAAATCTCCTCTTCATAGTGATCTATCTGGTCAATATGTAGCCTATCCACACTTGAAATATTCTGCTGTAAATAAGTAGCTTATCTACACTTAAAATCTTCTGTTGTAAACATGTACACAAATGCTGAAAAGACTTAAAACAAAGGAATACTAATTAAGAACACAACATGAAACAGTCAGACAGGTTATGATCCTTATCACTGAATCCTCAAGCGCGCAAGGTATAATATAACAGGCTGAGCTGAAGACAAAGGGATGACATATATAGTAAACACAGACACGGATACAGACAGAAGGATAATGGCCAAAAATTTCAAAGGTGTGTCCTCACGAAACTCACTGTACAAGATTGTCCCCACAAATTTTCACCTTGAATCTGGGCCTATAGCCTACGAAAGCATATGATGATGGCCAAGCTACCCAGCTAGGGCTCAACCAACCAACCAGTCACCTCTCTTAGCTACCATGTGAAGATAATAATGAGGAATTCTCACTTATAAATAATTCCTTAGTCAACTAGATGTAAAACTATAAAGACATTAAAATGTAACAATTCTCTACCTTTCAACATGCACATGATCCAGCACCAGCCACGAATAGTGGTTTGTTTAATCAGCTGATCTGAGAGGACACATTCATCACGGTCTAATCTTGTGCCATCAGAACTGATATATTTTTATTAATATTTATGAACATTTTAACTCTTTAATATGACCAAATCTATACAGTTAACAAAAAATCATGTCTTTTACCAAATCACATCTCTTATTTGCTTAAATTTGCAGCTCTAAGCTGAGAGAGTGTGTCACATTTTGCTCTGATAGGGATGCGCATAAAAACAAGTTGTGAAACGTATCAAATGCCAAAAAATTAACAAGTTTCTAAATTTGAGGCCCCCTTTGAGCTTGAGATGCAGGCCAAATGGCCCTCCTGGCTCCCCCCCCCCACCCCACACAATTGGCCCTGCAACCAGCTCAATAGTACAATCTCTATATTTATTTAGTAAGGATGTGAATGGGTTGCTGTGAAAGTAACTTAAAATGACAGGCTCTGACTGCCAGGCAATGCAGTTTATATTAGGTCACTGACATCCTTAGTATTTGAGACAAATACTAGATTCATTGGTGGATCTTTCAATGGAAGGATAATATGCAAAAAGCAGCTCTGTCAAAATGACTTTACTACTGATCATTTTATAACAGGCATAGAACTTGAAATCTAGTTTATTAATTAAATCATATCAACAAACATTCTGAAGAAACCAGCCTTGCTGAAATATGTTCCACTTAAACCAGATAAAGAACATGACAAACATTTTTATGGTATGTTTTAAGCCAAATTACCTATAAAGGATACTATTTGTCATTTTTCAAAATATTCTGAATACATTTTCTCTGTATCTTGCCTCACTGACTATGGCCTATCGGAGCATTTGTAAAACTGAACTATGTAAGAGAAAATTAAAAAAAAAAATCCCAAACACACAAAAACACATCTGGACAACAGTGGAAATGCCCTTATATCCTGAACATATTATCTAGCCTATCAAATAACAGAGTGAAGGACACCTGCTCAATTCTACTACTAATTCTTCCACATTTACACTTTTTGTAGGATTCCTTTTTGATTTTCAGCTAATTAAAGAGCTCCAGATGGAGCCATATTGGCCTCTTTCTATTCTTCCTATCTTTTCTTCTTCAGGATAGTTTGCAGTTGTGCCTTTAATATTGTCTCCTTGAGAAACTGCCATTTCTCCTGAACTGCATTATCCCTTAGACTTTCTTCCCATAAGATCTTACTTACCAGTTCTCTGAGTTTGCTAAAGTATACTTTTTCAAAGTCCATTGTCCTCATTCTGCTGCTCTCACTCCTTCCTTTCATTAGACTCATTAAATCTATCATTTCATGATCACTTTCACCCAAATTGCCTTCCACCTTCAGATTTGCAACTAATTATTCTCACTGTAAGTCAGAATTAAGACTAAAATGGCTGTCCACCGGTTACTTCTTCCACTTTCTGGAACAAAAAGGTGTCCCCAATACTTTGCAAGACCTTACTGGAGATTGTGTTTTTTGCCATATTACTTTTCCAACAGATGTCTCAATAGTTGAAATCTCTCTTTACTACCAGGTCTTGTGTTTTGAATATTTCTAAAAATTGTTCTAAAAATGCCCCATCCACATCTTCTTCCTGATTTGGTGGTCTATCGTAGACTCCTCACAGGATGTTACCCCTTTTATCTTTTTATTTTTTATCTCAGAGTCTAAACTGGTCTGTCTCCCACCTGCTTCTGGACCTCAGAACAAGTATATATATTTTTGATGTATAATGAAATGCCTCCTTCTTTTTTACTCTGCTTGTCCTTTCTGAACTAGCTACCCCCCATACCAATATTCCAGTAATGAGATTTATCCCATCAAGTCTCTGTGATGCCAATTAAGTCACAATTTTAGCTTATATACTAATACTATCAGTTCTTCCTATTTATTCACTGTCCTACATGCCTTTGTGTATAGATATGTAAGATGTTGATCAGATTCCCCCACTGATTTCCCCCTAGTTGCTCCTATGACCCTATTGTAATTTTCCATGTCCCCCCTCCCCAAATCTAACCCTCTGTTAAAGTTGTCTTTTTGTATACACCTCTACCCCGATATAACGCTGTCCTCAGGAGCCAAAAAATCTTACCGTGTTATAGGTGAAACCGTGTTATATCGAACTTGCTTTGATCTGCTGGAGTGCACAGCCCCACCCCCCGAGAGCGCTGCTTTACTACATTATATCCGAATTCATGTTATATCGGATCACGTTATATCGGGGTAGAGGTGTACTTTTTCCTGTGGTTTTTGTTACCTGCCTCTTTGAACCTAGTTTAAAACTCTCCTCACTAGGTTGGCAAGTCAGTGACTCCATCTCCTTCCAGAACACTTTCTTCATGGAACAGCATCCTATGGTTGAGGAAGCCAAAGCCCTCATATTGACACCATCTATTCAGCCATGAACTCATCTTCAGAAGTGCATGTCTCTGAAGGATGGAAAGGAGCAAAACCTGTATCCGCAACTCCTCCACCCTTGATCCCAGAGCCTTGTAGTCCCTGCTGATCTGCTCATGATACTTCCAGGTCTGACCCTTAGTGCCCATGTGAATGAGTAGCATAGGGTAGTGATCAGAGGGAAGGATGAGCCTCAGCAATCTTTCCATAATGTCTCAGATGCAGGCTCCAGGCAGGCAGCTCACCTCCCAAGATGATATGTCAGGTTGGGAGATGGATGCCTCCGTTTCCCTCAAAAGGGAGTCCTCACCATCAGCTCACTATATCTCCACCTCTTGGGTGTGGTGGCCATGAGCTTTCAAGCCTTGGGGGTGAGTGGCTTTTTCTCCTCAGCCAGTGGAGTCTGCTCATCACCTTCTGTTTCCAGTACAGAAGAATGGTTCTTCACCTTGATGAATGGGGGACCTGGGTGTGGGGGTAAAGTGCTGTCTACTCCCTGAGGTGGCCAGCAGCCAGTTCCTCCTCTGCTGCTGCTGTAGTCATCTATAGTCAGCCAGCATCCTCCATCCCAGATGTCTCCATGTGTGTCCTGTTAGTGAAGTCCTCACACTACACAGGCAAGCCACCTCCTCCTGCACTTCTCTTACCTGCTTCCTAAGGGACTCCTCCAACAGACACCTCTCACATGGGGTGGTTCCCCTGCATGGCTTTCATTGGCAGTGACATGCAGCCTGCATTCCCAGCAAGACCAGGGCCTGTATGGAAGCCTCCAGGGCAGATGCGATGCATGGGGGACACATGGGGTCACATGCTCTCTCTCCCTCCGCCCCGATTTCTCAGGATGCCTCTTGCCAGGATTCCCAAGAGCAAGGAGGCAGCAGCTCTCACTGGGAGCAGCTGGCTGAGCCTCCTCCCTCTTCCCTCTGCCTCTGCTTCATGGGGTTGCTTCTCCTTCTTGCTGCTGGAGTCCCAGCGCTTCCTGCTGCCTGCTTTGCAGACTGCCTGCTGAGGTGAGTCAGGAGGTGGTGGCAGAGCCAGTGCACTAACCACAGTTATGTATTGCCTCTGCTCAAGGGTCAGGATGCCTGTCTGATGGAGGCCACCACAGGTGCAGGTTGAGTCAGCTAGCAGCGGTGTTGGTGACATGCTGTTTTTCCTTGTGGAGTACCTGCAAGATAAGGAAACAGAAAATGACAAACAACCCTACCTCCCTGCCTTCTTCTGCTGGCGAACACAGCTAGCTAATGCTTTAGTCTCCCAGCTGTCGTTGTCTCACCAGTCACAGGCAGCCAGCATGCTTTTTGAAAACTAGGATCCACACACAGCTGGAATGGGTGACTCAACCCCTCTCACTCAGCCACCTCTAATCACTGTCCTATCCAATCACAAGCTGCACTGCTCTCACTTCCAAGGGCCCCCTGCTAGAAAGCAGGTGCGAATATGCCTAACTTCAGAATACCTTAACCCAGACAGTCAGCAACCAACCTAGATTCCAAAACGCAGCCAATGCAGCAACCAGCCCAGAGTCCTACCAAACTCAATGGCAAGCTCCAAGCACAGAGAGTGCTCCTCTTTTGTCCCCCAAAGGTAATCAACAGCAATAAGACAGAAGTGCCCCAGAGATACCAGTTAGGTACCTTCCTTAGTCTCCCAGCTGCCTTCATCTCGCCAGCCATTGGAAGCCTACATATTTTTTTAAGTCTTGGCCCCACACCCAGCTAGAATGGGTGATTCAACCCCTCTCATTCATCTGCCTCTACTCATTGGCCTTTCCAATCACATGCTGCACTGCTCTCACTTCAAAGGACCCTCTGGTATATATATTTCATATACATATTAAAAACTCTGTGTGATTTTAACTATAGAGCTGTGACCTGCTCCTCAATAATAAATAAATGTAACATTACAGTGAAGTCCTCTTAAATCTCTTTCAGAGTTTTGGTGATATGCTTTAATTAACTTGTGTTTTTATTCACAGATCAGTTGTGGCATTTCAAATATTAGAAAAAACACACTGAAATTCATGTACAAAAACCTCATACCTACTACACTTGACTAGGAAGGATAGGTCCCAGGTCTTGCAGCACTCCGTGTTCACTGAAGAACTGTTGTTCTGGATGCAGTCAATAACAAGCAGAAGAACAGTGCTGAGCTGCTAATCCAGCAGTCTTTGGAAGAAATATATAAAAGTGCTGGTGACATTTTCATAAGAGTTCATAGAAGTGATCTGGGCAGGGCTGTGAAAAATTTTCATCAGGAACACAGAGCCCACTTGAACCAGGTTTCAGTGTCCATTTTCCATCGCAAGCCACAGTCCAGGTTCACACAAGGCTCTTGAAGTTGGACTGAAGTTCTAGTTTCTTTGCAAACTTGTTCACCAACCCCTTTCCTCACCAACGCCCCTCTTCCCACAACCCTGCCATTAACTCTATCGGCATGCAGAGGAAATAACGGGATATCCCCACAACAAAGGCCCCCACAGAGGCCTCACCTCATTATCTTACACAGCCCCCACAATCGCTTTCCTTAGATTTGAACTATGATGGGTGGCAAGTCAGGTGGCCCACCACATATTGCCCTCCCATTTTAACAAGAGTGACTAATTTGCTTGCTTCCACTTTCTAAACATTTTGGTGGGGAATTCATAGATTCATAGTTTTTAAGGCCAGAGGGACCATTACAGAATCTAGTCTGACCACCTATATCTCACAGTCCATAGCATTTCATGCAGTTACCCTATACTGAACCCAGTAACTCCCTGTACCACTAGTAGGGATAATGCAAGGACCCAGGGGATGCATCTTGTGCCTTTGTATTTTGTGCCTCTGGGGGCCAGTTTGGCACTAATCAGGTTAGGGAAATTCTGAGGGCAGCCCTTGGTCCTGCCTCACTGCAAGGGGATGGAGTGGATCACCTTCTGAGATCCCTTCCAGCCCTACATTTCTGATTTCTGTGATTCTAACTTGTGCTGCCTCCTCATGCTCTTTGCCTACCCCAGAAAGCCCTCTGCATTGAGTGCTCATGTGGCAGGCTTGGACCACCAGGTTATGTGCTTAACGGAAAGGTCCCCGGTGCAGTAGTATTCACCAGGAGAGCCTTATATCCACCCTATGGCTTCTCTGTGCTGGTGTAACTGGTACAAAGACTCCATCATGTAACTATGAATCAGAGCCTTACGGAGCAGTTGGCTTGCCTACTTCCCCATCATCCATCCTTGAACTGGGCATTGTGTAGCTAAAGCATGGATCTCTGTCTCCTTCTCCCCACAGTTCCACACAGAAATCTTCAGGTGGATTGTCCCCTGCTCACTCTTCCATCCTATACATTGGGACTGGCTTCAAACTCAAACATTTGCCTCTGCTGACTCATATTTTATAGGTTTGTTCCTGAGAAACTCCACCCCCATTTGCCAGGGTTTCTAAAGCCTGGAGGGGGGGGGGGGAGCCCTTTGGCAAAAATGCAAGATGAAGGTCATTTTAGTGTATTCAGCAATCCCCTCCATGACTGCAAATTGCAGGCGATTTCATACGGAGATCTTAGGCAGGATAGGCTGTCTTTAGTTAGCCTGGGAACTAGAGAGCCAGGGAGAACTACAGAGTCCATTCTGCATCCAACAGCCAAATTAAAGAACCCTCTTTATATTTGTGATAGCCAAGCATCTCTCTCTCTTTCTCTTGCATGAGTTTTGCTATAGTCAGGACATGTGGGTTCTATTTCCAGTTCTAGCAGGACTTCCTTTATGACCTTTGGACAAGTAACAACTTCGTTTCCCTTTCCATGAAATGAGGATAATAATACTTCCCTACCTCAACAGGGAGTTCAAACTTAATCCATTATTCGTGCCTTGGGATCCTTGGACAGGAGGCACTATGTAAATGCTTGTAGCTATAATTAGTATTCCCTGGGCTGAGATCCCCTCTCTCTTTGCTTAGTGATGCTGATGGTCTGTAACAAATATTCCAGGTTGGAACAGCAGCTGCAGCCTGACGGTGGGGCGAGGTGGAGTCCATCTCCCACTTAGGTCCCTGCACAAAGCTTATTTACTTCTGGATAAAATGCTATTGATAATAGAAATTAAACTCATGGAGGTTCAGCCACTAATGCTGGTTGGTAGAGGTTCTATATGATCTTGCTTCTCAACAGGAAGGATTTTGAATTTTGTGTTTAACAAAAGTTTTGTATTTGGTGCTTCGCAGCAAGAGACTTGCTTGGTAGCTTCTTGCACATTTATTTGTATGCTTTAGGCAATTTTGATTTCAGAAGAAAATTACACTTGCAAACAAAGTAACTGGAAATCTGTAAATAAAACGCAATTTCCCCTTAAGAAAAAGCTGAAGTAATTTGGCTACTTGGGAGAATCATTGTTTAGCAATTCATGCTGTGGGTGCTTGGAATTCAATTCTATTGTCCCTTATCTGAATTGCTTTGAAAAAGGTCACATGAGGAGAAAAGGAAGTTTTGACTTTCACAAGCCTGTTATTGCTAAGGAAACCACTTCCTTGGTATTCACATATTCAGCATGTCTCCAGTTTTGGCTCTCGGACAAACTACTTTGTGCTACTGCATCAAGTAACAAACAAGGGTGGGGAGAATATTGTTAAAAAAAACCTTCAGCCTATTTTTAAAGCAAAAATACAGTTTTCCCACATTTCGCCTGACATGTTTTACATACTCCATTTAAGTAGGAATGACAGACCTTCTTTAGCCTCAACTGGATGTCTAGAATGCACAAAAATGATGATAATCTGTCACTAATCATTGGCAATGGTTCTATGTAATCTTGGATACTGGGGGCCTCATTTTAAAATATGGATGCATCCAAATCTTCCTCCTTTTACTTAATTCAGCATTTAAATGCATAATTGCCTATTCCAGGTGTTCAAATGCCAATTTGAGTAGCCAAATGTGGAATTCAGTGATCTCATTAAGGCATTTACATTTGAAAATTGGGTCCAGAGGAACTATCCCTTTCTCCCACTTCTAATTTGAACAAAGAAATAGAAAGAGATGAGAGTGACTGTGGTTTAGGACTAAATGTAGTTTTTGTAACCCAACTGAAGCAAAAGTTTCTTTGAAGAAACATGTTTGCTGCTCTCAAACTGACAAGAGCCTGTATCATAACTAGGCTTCTTTATTTCTAATTTTTTAAAAAAGCCTGTAATATGCCTCAGGCTATAACCAGGTTTTATTATAAATATACAGTAATTACTAAAAAGTGTGAGGCACACACAAATAATGGAAATTGTGCAACTAAACCACTGTGCAACTCGCTGATAATTTAGGAGTTACTGTTTCCTTTGATGCATCAAGAGCTACTTGTCTGAGCATTTTCAATAGAAGCAGTGTAATCTAGTGAACTGAATTTAGGACTATGGAAGCCAGGAACTCAGAATTCTAATTCTGAATCTGCCGCTGTGGGTTCTCAGGCAAGTTATTTAATCTCCCTGCATCTGTTTCCCCATCTGTAAATTAGTGATGATAAAATTGAGCTACCTCACAGAGGCGTTGTAAAGATTAGTTAATGTAGATCATTTTGTGCACTTGGACTTGAGGTTTCAGATTTGTTTGTTTAGTACTGAACACCCCTTGCAAAGCTTTTTTGGAACAGTAGGGCTGTGGTTATTATTATTAACATATTCTACAAGGCAGGACATCAGGAAGGAAGGAAACAGTGCATTGCTAGTTTGCTCCCATCCATCCAATCCCATCTCCTCCATCCATATGTGCAATGTTTCCTGACTGTACCCAAGATTGTGCGGCACCTTTCAACCACCTGCCCTTAGCAGGAGGAAGCCTTGTCTGTGCCTGCCGGGATGGGAGTGGTCAACTCTCCAATTTCACCAGCCAGAGGCAACACAGACACTGTCCACTAGGCCTTGCAGACTGTCCAATCTCTCTATAGCAGGGGTGGCCAACCTGAGCCTGAGAAGGAGACAGAATTTACCAATATAGTAATACGTCAGCAGCCCCTCATCAGCTCCCCCCTTCTCCCAGCGCCTCCCACCCACCAGCAGCCCCACCAATCAGCGCCCCCCCTTCCCTCCCCATCAGCTGTTTCATGGCGTGCAGAAGGCTCTGAGGGGGAGGAACGAGCGCACGGCAGGCTCAGGGGAGGGGGCAGGAAGGGATGCAGTGGGGGCAGGGTCTGTGGCAAAGCCAGGGGTTGAGCAGTGAGCACCCCTCAGCACATTGGAAAGTTGGTGCCTGCTGCTCCAGCCTTGGAGTTGGTGCCTAAACAAGGAGCCACATATTAACTTTTGAAGAGTCGCATGTGGCTCCGGAGCCACAGGTTGGTCACCCCTGGTATAGGTTAGCGATTGGTAGCCTTGAGCCCTTCAAGCGTCTCCCTGGAGTGTCCAGCCCCATGTCCAGTGGACGCTTGCACTATTCACAGATTCATTATTTCCAAAGCAACTGTGCACCCAGCTTACCAGTTCCACCTTAGATCACCAATCTGCTTCACACAGAGCACTTAGATATGTTTATTGTGAAATCCAGTATGTTTATTTAACAAAGCATAGAGCTTCAAGTAGTAGCAAGAAGAAAATTGGAAACAAGCATTACATATAAAATAAAATCATAACATGCATTCTAGAGCTTAGACTTAATTAACAAGCTACTCTCATGTCTAAGGAAGTATTGCTCACCCGAAAACCTTGCAGTGCTTTACAGTCAGATTTGGCTGTGACCAACATTTCATGAGACAGACACACTGTCCTCTTGCCTCCCTTGTGTTTTCTTGCACCCCCAAGATATACCAGAACAATCCTTTGTCTTTATTCATAAGCAGGAAATTCCCCCTCCCGCCAACTGTTTGTTTCATCTTGTAGATTTCCTTTCTTGTAGATTTCTTATTTGCCTGTGGCTCAGTATGCAAGCAGGCATACACTGTGAGTTATATAATACACAATGACCAGAGAGGGAGCTAGGGGTCTGTTCCCTCCTGCTGGAAAGGAACATTTCTGAGGTATGTCACTTCCTGGTGACTGCCTTAGACCCAAGACCTTAAGAACATAATTTTTAGTAAAGAGCTATAACTCCTTACATATCTGTACATGCATTTTTCAATTACAATGACAACCAGTTGGCTATTCTCTATTAGTAGACACCCATATGCCACCCTTCTATGAACTGTTATGCAGATATCTATGCCAGGGGATCCCTGTGCACCGCATGTGCCCTCTGCCAAGGGGTCCTTGGGTCACAGTATGGATGATACCTAATCCTCTCTTCCATGAGAACCCTCTATGAATGGATCAGGGGGTTGCGCACTCTCTTCCTTCCTAACTTGTAGGAAAAATAGCTTGGTTTATGAGGACTTTTATTGTAATTATTCCAAAACTCTCGGTGTGTGCACATATGCATATTCTTCAGACATTCTGATCACTTCAGGAATGAGTTCCATAAGCTGGGATCAATGCCTGTAAAAGCTCTGTCTCCATCATCCAGCAGGGTCTCTTGCTGGTCAACAATGTAATGGTTCCAGTGTAACATAGCTGTTGTTGTAGGTCATGGCTGGAGGATTAGGTAGCTAGGACCAATCCCATGAATGGCTTTGAATATCAGGACAGGGACCTTTAATTGATCTCTGTGTTCAGAGAGGTTGCACAGGGGTGATGTGTTCATGATGATCTGTGTTGCAAAGCAGACACGGTGTTTGTTGCTAAGCAGACATAACAGGACATGGCCACTATGTCTGGCATAGACACATTTTTAATGAGCTACATGCTACCATGCATTGCATGGTTTAAGTTGTAGTAAAGCACGAGCAAAAAAGGGTCAAACGTATAGAGCTCATGAGCTAGCATGCAGCCTAACACATTAGACTATTATAATGTTCTCAGCAGAAAAGTAGCTACTCAGGGACTGCTAGAAACCTGGAAGCCCTGAAAACAGGGAGAATTTTGATTGGCAAAGAGCAGGAATGTTACCCTGTGAAACTGGTGAAAAGTAAGTCAAGGCCAGCACTAGCTCTAGCAAGCTAATTTACATAAGTGCTGGGTGTTTGCATGTCCCCAGTAGGCTGGTGGATGAGACTACCGAGTGCAGTGGGAGGGAAAATGTGATACTCCTCCCCCTTACTTTGCATGTCTACACTGTTATGCACACTGTGAGAGGCAGGACTCTGCCTGCTGTGAGTATATGTCTGTATTACAGGCAAAGATGTGACTGTAGCAGGGGTGGATGTACCCACACGAGCTTTAGCTAGCACAGGTAACAAAATTAGCCTAGACATGGCAGGCTGGGCTTTAGCACAAGTGAAGCTCCCAGGTACAAGTCCACAAGGGATCCTGGCAACATACTCAGTTTGCTTGCTTGTGTCACCACATCTACACTACTATCATTATGCAGGCTATCTATATTAAAGTTTGCACAGTAGACCTATCTGAGCTGTAGTCACACCTTCACTGGCAAGGTAGACATACCCTGAGCAAGCCCTAATACATCTGCAACCTTGGTGCCAGGCTGATGTAGCCTGCCTCTTTGCTCATCCACATATCCTTGATCCTGCTTTTTTTGTGAGGTCCACTGCCATCTATTTCCCTTCCCTTTTATGGATTTACTCATTTCCTAGTGTATTAGCTATTCTTCTGGGTCTCTGTGACAATGCTTGTGATTACACAATTTGCTGTTTTCCACATATCTGTGGGTAGAGTGGGCTTAATTTAGCAGTCTTTTTTTACAGCACACTTTCCCACCTACCTATCATATCTCACAGCAATATGGGGTAGAACAATTCTTCTGAAGAGCCTGACCTTGAGCATGTGGGCCCAACTCTGATTTTACTTCCATTGGTGTGACTATTAGACTTCAGTGGCAGTACTGTTGATTTATCCTGGTGCAACCAGGATTTGAAATTTCACTGACAGCAAGTATTTATTATAGAAGAATATCAGGGGAGAAGCAAGCAAAATAGCCAGCGCCATTGAGCTTGTGCCAAGATTTATTTCAATGTCATTTGGAAATCACATCCGGGAGAGTGAAATTCACACGCATGATCTCTTTTACTCCCCCCCCAAAGGAGAGTTAACTTATGAGTAAATAAAAAAATCAAACCCCACACTCAACAAATTGGAAAAATTACCGATGGACATAACAAAACACATTCTCTCTCATTGGTCTTTTGCGCTGCTTTTTTGTTACCTCCTATGATCTTTTATTTCTATGTTGTTTATTTAGAATGGAACCTCTTTTGGGCAGGAAACCTGTGACTATGAAGACTCTTAATCATCAAAGACCAGATTGTGTCTACAAGCACAGCCCTGAACAAAGGATGGTGTACCTCTGGAAGCTAAGGGGGAGATGTGAGCAGGCAATGCAGTTGTATGTCCAGACTCAATAAGCAGGCAGCACACTGCTGAGCCCACACTCCACATTGCCAGCAGCACTGCTGTCAGATGACTAGGCCTGCATCCCCACAAATGCTCGATGACTAGGGCGTGTGAAGAGTGGAGGTGTTGGCCTCTCCATCCCCAGAGTCCTGATTTGCTAGAGAGCTAACAGGAAGCCCCACTCCTGACTTCCTGCTGCCAGCCCCCTTCCCATTAGAAGAGGGGAATGTTGCTTCAGAGAGGAGTGTAGCTCTGCTCTAGTGGAGATAGGTGATTAGTTATGGGACACCTGGTCAGATCCAGACCAATTGGCTGGCTTGAAGAAAGCCCCGGGGCCTGGGCTGTAGGGACGTGCATGTGCTAGTGCTGCTGGTGGTTCAAGAGGCCACATAGGGTAGGTCTACACTGCATTGTAAACCCAGATCTGCAGGACCCAGGCTTGTGGATTCAAGTGTTTCCAAGCCCATGCTGCATTATAAACTTGGGCTTACCATTGCTGGACCTGGGTGTCTCAGCCTTCTTACGTGTCCATACTGCATTAGACAGATCTTCTGACTGAGGTCTGAGCTGTGTTTGCACTGCAAAATGACAGGGCTTTAGCCTGAGTCACAATGAGACTAGACACTGACTCACCCCCTTCCCAACAGGATCCTAGGACCCGGGTCCTGAGTGCTTGCTGCCCCAAGTCACGCTGGTTTGTATGGGGGCTCAAACCAGAGCCAAAGCCTGGGCTTAATGCACCGTGTCAACATACCCACACAAACGTGACGTGTAAGCTGGGAGATCAGCCCAGGAAGCAGTCTGGGTGTCCAGCTACAACCAGCTTGGTGGCGCAATCCAGCTCCAGTGGAGAAAGCCTGGATCAGCACACCAGCCACAAAGATGAATGCTAGGAGATGCAGCAGAGACTGTGGGGAAGAGATTGGGGTTGGAGGGAAACTGGAAATGCTTGGCTACTAAAAATTGCCTAAGTTGAGCCTAATTGCCTAAAGCTCCAGGATGAGGACTGTGGTCAACAATTGTACTCATCAGCACAATGGAGCTTCCAACCACAAGTGTGAACCTTGTCTGTGTAGGAGAAAGAGCTTTCTCCAGGGTCAGTCTTGAATAGTGTGGAGTTTGTTCCTCAATCTAAGGACCATCCCAAGCTTCACCCTCTTCCATTCCAAATGCAAGCTACACTTCTTCAACCTTGCCTTCTGTAATATAAACACACAGCATATTTTAAAAACCATACAAAATGCTTCCCTGCACATACATTTCCCTACTAGGAGAGGAATGAGGGAGAATAAATTACACATGACACATTCATTACATTGCAGGCATTTAAAATGACCTGTGTTCTCTGGAGATCCCTATACTGTCCTGAACACCACAGTATCTGACCACCTTCCAGTTGTGCATTAAGCAAGTTTTTGCATTGTGTTTTAGGTGTACAATTGCTGTGAGACGTTCACCATCTATCAGCCATTTTCTGTTCCTTTTGATGACACTACAATTCTACCCATGCCACTATATTGGCAGATAATGGTGTTAATCTGTATCTGTGGCTACATCTACACTACAAGCTACAGCTGTGATTCAAACTCACCTGAAACTGATAGGAATGTACTCAGTTTAGCTAAGTGATGCCCTCCATTGGTTCTGTGGCTACACTGCTGTTTATACTCATGCAAGCTGAGTGGGCCATGAGCAGGGGAATCACACCGTTGGGCTAAGTCTACACTATGAGCTGTGTGTTGTAGTGATTCTGGGATAAATGCCTGCCTCTCCAGCGTAGAAGGGTTCTTCACCCCAAGGCCTGGAAAGTTGGGAAGGCCTCTCTAAGCTGGCAGCTCTGATCAAAATGTAACCTTGGCATGTGAGGTAAGGTTGAGTTGTTATCCCTCTCTACTCCCATGCACTGGCATGTTGCCCAAGTCACAACCTAGCCCTAACTGCTCCACAAAATCGTTTCTTCTTAATTACAAATCCTGACATGAAGAAGTACAGTCGAGGTGGCGGTGGGGTGTGTTGCTGAATCTAGCAACGCTCCTCCTAAATCTGTAGAGCTCCACAGAGCTTCCACAGGGTTAGACTCAGACTTTAAAATCAGAAGAGACCATCATGCTCATCTAGTCTGACCTCCTGCACATTGCAGGGTACAGAACCTCACCCCTCCTGTAATAGACCTCTGGCTGAGTTACTGAAGCCCCCAAATTATGGTTTAAAGGTTTCAAGTTACAGAGAATTCATACTAATTTAAACTTGCAAGTGACCCTGTGCCCAATGCTGTAGAGGAAGTGAAGTGCATTCAGCAGGGCCGCTACTGTTTTCTTCCACAAGGGCAGAGGACAACCTGGCCCTATACTCGCATTGTCACTTTAAGATTTTTGCTTTTATCCTATGGGTTTTTAATGACATTCAAATGCACCAGGGCTCCTTTTCTGATTAAAAAGTTAAAAATTTATATTCCTTATGTTCATACAACAGTTTAACAGACTCATCTTAAACTCCTTTGTAATTGCACAAGCAGCTGATAATGAGCAGGAATATTCCATACTCTCCCACAAGCAATGAAGTACATCAGTGCTCCAAGATTACATCTACTCTTGGCCCATAATTGTCCACATGCCACTAAATGCCACTCATCTGTAACTCCTATTGAGATGTGGGTTAAAGTGCCAAGGATACTAAATACTATTGGCAACCTTACCATTTTGTATAAGCCACTTCAGCATCATGGCTTGCTTACTGTAGATAGGATATAGACATAGAGAATTTAAAAACAGCATAGGATGTGTTATTTTTATTGTGGTTATTTCACATGGGAACATGTAGTTTGCTACCATACTATTAGTTTATCTCATTTCACAAAAAGTACAGGTCATAGCCGTGGCTAAAAATGTACTGGTTATTAAATTACACAATAGGTGTGGCTAATAACAAACCTTTATACATTTTTCTGTGAAAGACTCTTGCTAAAGGTTTCAGAGTAGCAGCCGTGTTAGTCTGTATCTGCAAAATGAACAGGAGTACGTGTGGCACCTTGAAGACTAACATTTATTTTAGCATGAGCTTTCGTGAGCTGCAGCTCACTTCTTCGGATGCATAGAATGGAACACACAGACAGGAGATATTTATCCTGTCTCTGTGTTCCATTCTATGCATCCGAAGAAGTGAGCTGCAGCTCACGAAAGCTCATGCTAAAATAAATTTGTTAGTCTTCAAGGTGCCACAAGTACTCCTGTTCTTCTTGCTAAAGGATTATTTTCCTTCACAAATACACTGTCAAACAGATTAACATGGTAAAATTATGTAGGAAAAAGTAAAGATAAAGCTGTGGTCTAAAGCCCTTCACAAACTTAACCAAGTGCTTTAGACACAGTACAAATAAGCATGATTTTGTTAACAGAAACAACTGCATTTGTGGTGGCACAATCTGCTTTTATGACTTCACTGCTTCAGAGAACTACTTTCCAGCTAATCAGCATGAATTTCTCATCTATGTATTGATAAGGGTACCTATCACCTTCTTATCTAGGCAGTGAAGATTGCATGCTGTTATGTTTACTATTAATGAGGCTTGGTTTTCATCTTTATCATATTACTGCAAAAATGTTATTCCCCAGTTCAAACTACAAGTATAATGTTTTAAATTGTTTTTTTATTTTTATTAAATCCAGGTTTACCATGTGTGAATTAAGTAAATTAAAGCTTCTTATTGTTAGCTTTCCCCCAAACCAGGGAACTACAGTTCCTTTGCATCCTCCTTTCTCTTTCCCCCTCCTTCAAAGCCTCTGAGGACTGGTGCCTAATAAGGTAGTCTTTTACCTTTATATTGTATTTAGAATCTCTGTTGGCAGTAACCAACAGTTGTTACCTGTATGATGGGTGTTCAAAGGTGGTCAAAGCTCAGTTTTTAGTGGTTAGGTCTTCACCTCATCATCAATGGAACTGGCTGTCTCCGAGATTAGTTTATCTCCATGCCCACTCTCTTGTCCTGACACATGGCCTCTTTTAGCACAGCATTGAAGCATGCTAAGTAGGAGTCTGGGGAAACTTACACATGGCTACTGGCCTGTGATGGAATATATATCCCCTCCTGTCTCTGAAAGGGTTAATGTGGGCCTGAGAGACCACTCAACCCACCTGGTTGTACCTGAAAGGTAGGTAAGGCTTAATTAAAGCTGAAGCCCAGCTGGGGAAGGAACTGGGTGGTGATTATATATGCAGGAAGTCTGGAGCAGAAAAATAAAATATTCTATGTAGACGCTACTAGAACACATTCAGCACGGAATGTGGAGGAGGCGGCAAATGCCAATGAGGGAAGAAAGCTATTTGTACAACAGCACATTACACCAGGACAGAAAGATAATATAAGGGGGACAGATGAAGATGTACAACTTGTAGGCAATGAGAAATTTATAGCATTTGTGACAGAAGTGAATAACTGCACTTTACAGACAGGGAAGAAGATTCAAAGAACAACAAAAAGCAGTAGAAAAGTATTTACATATGGGCCATCTCTCAGTAGACCACATTGATGCAAGTTTAAATGAATGTAGCAGTTTAAGCAATGTTTCTAATGTTTTTGTTTTTTGTCTAGAACATAGTTTAACACCACATGGTCAGGTATTAAAGGAAACTTTAAAATGGGTGTGGGGAGGACCTTGATGTGATACATGTACAAGAAACATGGTTAGTGAGAACTTATATTTAGACTTCCAGGATATGATGTAATCCGACATGATAGAGAAATAACTACAAATATAAAGACACTTCCTGCTCTAAAGGAAGGTCTTAGTTACATTGACATAGCTGTACAGAACGTAAGTTTGCTGTTGAGATTCCTCTGCAGAATAGCACTGCCTTTACACAACTCAGTAAGGTTTACAACCCATCTAAAAAAAACAACAACTAGACAATCTAGAATTGGAAGAGTTAGTTAAGGGTATCAAAGACCTGGATATTATTTGTGGAGATTTTAATAGCCATCATGAATTATGATGAAGCAGGAAAACTGATTATAATGACAAATGCCTGGAACAGTTCATTGAACTGCACAACCTGGCATTGCTCAACACTGGAGCACCTACTAGATTTAATTCTGTGAATAGAACCTTTTTATGTTTAGATCTGATAATTGCAAAACGCAATATAGAATGTAAATGCAGCTGGGAAATCTATAGAGAGGCCAAGGTAATGCTGAAAACAATTAAGAAATTCCTACCTCGAACCTTAGAAAGGCAAACTGGGGACTCTAGCAGTAAGTATGCTGAATATCTAATATCCAATTGTACAAGTGATAATCTAGAGGAATTTCATGATAATACAATAAAGGGAGTTGTAACAGCAGCCCACCTAGCTATGTGTAAAACACCAAACTGCCACAAACTCAGAAATCCAGTTCCCTAGTGGAATGAAGATTGTATATATTTCTTTAATTACTGCTAGGCAAACAAATATATAAAAAGCAAACAATACAATGAATAGCAAGGACTTAATAAACTATAAAAGATGTAAAGCAGTGGCGCAAAGAATTATTAAAAATGCAAAGAGTTGGGGAGAGTATTGTGAGAAAAAGAACAAAGATTCCAAGGTTTCAGAGACAAACAAGTTAAAAGACTCAGAGGGGTAGCTGTGTTAGTCTGTATCCACAAAAACAATGAGGAGTCCAGTGGCACCTGAAAGACTAAACAGATTTATTTGGGCGTAAGCTTTTGTGGGTAAAAAACACTTCTGTAGTGAGCCAGCCACTCCCAGTCCCTATTCAAGCCCAAATGAATGGTGTTAAGTTTGCAAATGAATTATAGCTCTGCAGTTTCTCTTCAAAGTCTGTTTTTGAATTTTTTTGTTGAAGGATGGCTACTTTTAAGTCTGTTATTGAATGTCCAGGAAGACTGAAGTGTTCTCCTACTGGCTTTTGTATGTTACTATTCCTGACGTCTGATTTGTGTCCATTTATTCTTATTATGTCTTTTAAATAGGGACTGGCTCACTACAAAAGCAATTGTCCCTCTCTTGGTATTGACACCTCCTCACCAATTATTTAGAGTGGACCATACCCACCCTGACTGAATTGGCCTTGTCATCACTGATTCTCCACTGGTAAGGTAACTCCCTTCTCTTTATGTGCCAGTATATTTATGCTTGTATCTGTAATTTTCACTCCATGCATCTGAAGAAGTGGTTTTTGACCCATGAAAGCTTATGCCGAAATAAATCGGTTAGTCTTTAAGTTAAAAGACTGAATGGGATTGGAGTAAAAACAAATGTATACATGGTCTTATAGTAAATGCTAACATTGACATTTCTAACTTAGGAAAAATGAATATTTTAGTAAAAGTTCCAAAAAGTAAGTAGTGATACAAAACAAAGAAAGGAGTTTGATGAACAAAAAATTTTTGCTGAAGAAAATTGTGAGCAATCACATGACAGGGTAGAATATAAAGATGTACTGAATGAAAATTTCAGCATAGAAGAACTCAAAAATGCTACAGACAAAAGTAAAAATGCAGTATCCCAAGTAAGGCTAGCATATGTAATGCAATGCTAAGCACCTACCGGAAGAGTTTGTTTTATTGAAATTATGGTATATATGGGGGAAAGTAATACTAGCAGGAGAATTGAATCAAACGGTGGTTATACTGATAGGAAAACCTGGCAAACTATACAGAGACGTGATGCATATAGATCTATCAACATTATGAAAAGACTGATAAATGAGAGATTAGTAGCATACTTGGAAAAAATGAAATTATAAACTGTGTACAAAGTGGTTTCAGGAAAGGAAGATGCATAGTTGATTATATTGTAAGATTAGAAACGAATACAAAACAGATTTTGATAGCTGTCTTTTTGGACACTGAAAAACATATGACATGCTACAGAGGGAAGCTTGATGTATAAAGTAGCCACAGTTGGAGTAAGAGGAAAAATGTTTTGGTGGATAAGAGACTGCTTAAGTGGTAGAACCATACAAGTCAGGTGGGGGCAGGTTTATCAAATATTTATAAATTAACTAATGGCATTTCACAGGGGAGTGTTATCAGGCAAACCCTGCTTAACATTATTATTAATGATCTCCCAGAGATTATACAGGCAGGAATAGGTATTAGTCTATTTGCAGATTACTGTGATATATGGGCCAAACATAGAAGACTTAAGATAGCTGTGGAGAGAACCAATGAAGCACTCAGGAATTTCAGAATGGGGAGATACTTGGGGATTTAGGTTCTCACTTGCCCAAACAAAGGGAATGATCTTCACCAAAAAGGAAGATTGGGGAAGAACGGAACCTCTCTCTATACAGAAAAAAATCAGTTCAAAATTTTACAGTCTGAGTTATGTTCAATAAACTAACTTGGAAGGGTTATAGATAGGATGAATTAGCTTAAAAGTATTGCTGGGAACAACTCGGGGTGCAGATAAGAACAAACTGATGCTGTAAAGGGCATTAATAACACCAGTTATAGATTATGGATACCAAGACTTTAATTGAACTTCTAAAATCAACACTAAAAAGAAAAAAAAATTCAGATCTGATCCAAGCCCAAGCTGGTTTCAGGAAAGGAAGATGCATAGTTGATTATATTGTAACATAACATGTTGTGCGAGTATTAAGACTCTGGACTCATGTGTGCTGCAGGTAGCAACCTGAGAAATGCCTATAAATTTAAGGTAGAAATTGTTAGATTTAACCTTTTGAGCTAAGGTTAATGGAAATAGCAAAGATAAGAGTACTAAACAAATATACGAGGACAGTTGGGAATTAAGTAGAGACAAACTCCCACCTGCGAACAGGGCCAAAAGGTGGGTTAAAAAGGAAGGTCTGGAAGAAATTAAAATCCTTAGTCATGGGAAATCAAACTATAGCAGGATGGTTGTCTCCCCAGTTGTGGATTTGAAATTATATGATACAACAAAGCTAAGAGCAGAACCATCAAATACGACGGCTATAATTTACGAGTTTATACATGGCAAATGGGGTCATCATTGCCAAACCTATACTGACTGCTCAAGAGATGAGAATACAGTTTGGGAAAGGCCTTTTGTATCCCTGAATCTGAAATTAAGAGACCTATGAGACTATCCAATTTTGTGGCCATTATGACAGGTATGATGATGATTAGAAAAGGAAGCCTCGGAAAGCAGGACTGGTTCAATAAATTATTCTTAACTAAAGAGAGTACAATTGGGTATACCTATCATAATAGCATGGATTCCGGTGCATGCTGGGATACTGGGCAACAAAATGGCAGATAAAGCAGTGAAAAATGCCTTAAAATGAGGAGATTGACATAAAGAGCCCTCTGAGTATACAGGACTTCAAAAGTTTGGTTAAGAGAGAACTTAAGAGGGAATGTCAAGAACTATGGACTAAAGAGGAAAAAAAGGACAAAGGTCCTATGAAATATGTCCTAAACTTGAGGATAATGGTATACTTAATAGCTATGATAGAAGAAGTGAAGTAGCTATACATTTAGAGAGCTAACAGGTCACTGTGACCTGAATGGTAATTTATATTTACTAAACAAGCACAAAAATGGGTTATGGACACCTGCAAAGTCCAAGAAACAGTTAAGCACCTGCTGTGGCAATGCAGGGGCAGTTACATAGAAAGAAAAATTCTTTATGAAGAACTGAGATGCACCCAAGGTGAAAGAATATAGTCTGAAAGGATTGGTGAGTACTGGGAAAGTGGGGTAGTATTAAAAAAAGTTTGATTTTTTTTTTTTAAGGATACAGAACTGGGTGAGAGGATATAGATTTTGCTTATGCAAAAACTGCTGTAGGTGGCAGTCATAGCCTCATAGGCTGAGGCTGCTTTACCATAAAACAGGAAGCAGATAGAAAAAAGAAAGAAGGTGGTTTCAGGGAGAGAGAGAAGAATTTTGCATTCACTCCTCAGGTATAACAGAGTAGCAAGACCCTGAGGGTCGAGGAGGAAGTCTAGGAAGAAGGTTGTCCTTGGAACCCTCTTATGGGTAGAGAAGTCTAGCAAGAGGCCAGGTGAGAGACAGTGCAGCCACTAGGACTGAAAAAGCTTCAGTGTGGTGAGCTCTGATAAAAGGGCAAGATCTGGACTTCCAGAAAGAGAGCTCTGGCAGGTGGTTAACTGAGGGACTGTGTAAGGGAAACTTAGGAAGGATGAAAAGTGAAGATGGGTTAAATTGTACACTTGGTGGTATGAGATTTACTGGCAGATTCCAGGGGGAAGATCTGGCCCTGAAAGGAGGGTGAATTTAGAGAGGTTGTGAGAGAGGCCTGCTGGCAGACTTGGTAGGAAGAAGTCCAGAGAGGCAGCAGTAAGGAGTCTGACATGGTAGACTTTGGCTGCTGGTTGAAGGGTCCTTGGACTGGAACCTAGTGTAGTGGGAGGACCTGGGTTCCCCTGCCAGCCACAAGGGAAGATGGCATGAAACCCCGATATAAATGGAAACTGACTTAACAGCCCTGAGATAAGCAGCTTTAAGGACCACAGTAGGCCAGAATCGGGGCTGAAGACCTTTTGTAAGGACATTGGATTATCTGTTGGACTTCACTACCCTAAATGGGGTGGGACCTGGCTGGAGAGGCTGAGTCACAAGAAGAGGCAGATCACTACAGGGCTTGAGCAACTCTTTGCAGAGGGTGCTAGAAGACAGCCAGCTGCGCCAGGCCCAGACATGAGGGGATGCCCTTCTACACGCCTATACGCCATCTGGCTTTTGAAAAGAGGACACCAGCCCTGGTGCTTTCTAGAGACATTTAATTGATCACTATATCCACATCCATCATCTTTAAGCCCAGTGCTTCTGGGTTTCAGTTTGCTTGTAAAATGTGGTGAATTCTGGGCAGAGGCGGCACTAGCAAGTTTGTCGCCCCATGCAAGGCGGCACGCCACGGGAGGCGCTCTGGCGGTCGCCGGTCCCGCGGCTCCGGTGCACCTCCTGCAGACGTGCCTGCGGAGGGTCCACTGGTCCCGCGGCTACGGTGGAGCATCCACAGGCACGCCTGTGGGAGGTCCACCCAAGCCGCAGGACCAGCGGACCCTCCGCAGGCATGCCTGCAGGAGGTCCACCGCAGCTGCCTGCCGCCCTCCCGGTGGCATGCCGCCCCAAGCATGCGCTTGGCGCGCTTGGGTCTAGAGCCGGCCCTGATTCTGGGAATATTTAATAGAAGGTAAATCTTTTCAGAAAGAAAACATCAATTTTCACTGCTCCCCATGAAGACTGAGATCTTTCTCCTGCTGTACTATCCACTTTTCTTCATCCTCAGAATTACTTGGATTCAAGTGCTTCTGCAACAGAGCTCGTATGTATCTCCCCTGTGTAAATGCCATACTGCAACTGGTCATCCTTCACTGTAGCCCAAGACATCTGCTTGGTGGAGAACCTTGCTGCCCAATCCCCTGAATTGCTGACAACTATGACACCTCCTAATCCACCCACTCTTGTTTTCATATAATTCAATGCAGTGTCAGCAGCCTCCACCGGTGACATTCCTGAAAAGAAGAACACAGAAGAGTGATGATCATGTAGTATCTGCTTCTGGTCCTATTGAAGTCAATGACAAAGTTCTCTTCAGACATCACTCTGTGCAGAAACAAGCCCTCTATATTTCCTTTACTGAATGCCCAAGAAGTTACAAGTGCAATGGCTGGAAAATGCTTTGTTTATGGAAGGAATGTGAACACCTGCAAATAGCTTCTATGCTGTAGTAATACTGCAGAGACAGGGTTTATGAAGCTTCCCATTATTCTGAGGTTTAAGTCTTTTTGACCTAGCATATCTGGTGAACTTTGTAGTTCAGTGACACATAATGGGACATTTTTGAAGGGTGGTGGTGGTCACCGTTGGCAATCTGCAAACGTGCCACTAGCAGCACCCTGCCAGGGAATTTCTGTCTAATACACTTATGACTTGAACACTCACAATAATTCCAGGAGGGACCATCAGATCATCTAGTCTGACCTCCTGTATATGACAGGCCACCAACCTCCCTAGCACCCACTCAAAACCTAACAACCGAAAGTAGACCAAAGTATCACAGCCCTCAGGAGATTAGACTATTACAAGCCACAGGCAGAGAATAGGAGGGACTGAAGTGCACCATGCCTGAGGCCCCCGACAATGGCAGGGAAATGATTGAGATATACCCAGATAATCCTGGCAAGTGACCCACACCCAGAGGCTGCAGAGGAAGGCAACCCCACCCCCCAAAGGTCACTGCCTATTTGACTTGGGTGAAAATTCCTTCCCAACCCCATATATGGCAATCAGTTAGACGTTGAGCATGTGAGGAAGAACCAGCTGGCCAAGACCCTAAGAGAGAATGCACGGAGAATTGAACTGAAACCCCTTCAAAGTTAGACCAATGAACCCTGAGGAGCTCAGAGTGTGAATTCTGTTTGTGATGAATTTTGGTAATGTGGATGCTGATGCTACTGTGGATGCAGCCACTGTTGGGTAGGATCTGCTTATCAGCCTTCATATTGTTACCGGACTATGCACAGATGACACCAACAGCCAAGATCCTTTACCACACTCAATCCCTACTAATCAGAGCACTTTATAAACAAATTGAAGAACACTTTGTCCTACGCAGAAGTCTGTTAATAGTTATGTCCTTGTTCACAAGCTGTAACCCTTCATTTGTCTCCAGAAATGCCGTAGTGCTTGGTCTTAATACTGTGAACTAAAGCAGCTGTGATGTTAAAGTGTGTGTGTGTGTGTGTGTTTTATATGCATTAGCCCTCCTTCAAACTTTCTGTGGAAAAAAAACCATAATAGAAACTATTCACAATCTTTGCCACTGCAAGATGGGAATCCATTCTCTAACACTGTGGCAAAATCTTGACTACTGAAGTCAATGGGAGTTTTGCCACTGACTTCAACAGGATCAGGATTTCATCCCGTGACTTTTCACCAAGGCAACAGCTGCCACCATAAGGCAGAAATTCCAATAGCTGTTAAAAGATTTTTTCCGAACAAGTCACAGATTATACATGACAAGAAGAACTTACATGAACTTGCAATACTTGGCACCCAGCAAAATGGAGGAAACTAATTAAACACACTGCTCAAAACATTCCTTCAAATATTGAGGAAACAGAAATAAGACTCTCCCCAAATGAAAGATGTTAAGGGAGAGCCAGCCAGACATTCTTAACACTTCATGGATGCATTATATGCAACACTGGTATTCTAAGACACTTGTTTCCTATTTTTAGTAGTCTAAATCCTATTTTCAAAAATTAAAGCATTTAGGAGCCTATATCACACTGACTTTCAATGACATATAGGCTCTTAAGTCACATAGAAAAATTTTCCCTAAGTGTGTCCACAGGCTTATTTTACGGTTTTAAATATTCTGCTTCTGTTGGCAGCTCAAGTGCTCAAAGTAGAAATAACGATAGGAGTGAGTTTTGGCCCTTTCTTGAAATGCTGAGGAATTGCTAATTTGCTGGGGTCTTTGCCTGGAAGCTGGGTTGCTCCTCAACATTTCAGGGAAGACTGAATAGTGGCAAACTAACAATGAGAGGATTTCTACATGCTAAGAAATTTAGAAATATGTTTAAAAAGGGTTTTAGTGTGATTCTCCTCTCAGGCTGGTGTAAATCAGGTGTAACTCCATTGTTTTCAATGGAGTTACTCCAATGTAAAACCAGGGCATGTGAGAAAAGAACCTGGCTCAATTCTTTATGGAAAATTTAAGATTGGGAGGCCATTTATGAAAGGAATGAACTCCAGTGAAATAGGACTGAGGTGGGGCTGTGGCATGTCAGGGCTTTGGGGAATAATCTGTAAAGAGTATTATATTTTATACTGATATTTTCTCTTGGCTCTGCTAAGAATGAACCATGACTAGCATATGTTGGGACCACAAAACATGTAGCAGTTACAGAAATCTTCTCAGCTGCTACTTGCCTTCTTGTTTCACATTTCTCTTATGATTAGGAATGTAAATGAAAAATGGTTTACTGTAGTTCCTATTCTGGTAAGAGTATCAAAAGTTATTGCTCATTAATACTTGCAAACCATAGCTTTCTAAAATTAGCGGTGATGTCTACATTAATGGTTCTGTAACTGCGTGCAGTACAAGTATGTTGTCTGACTGTTTACAGGCTGTAATATAATCAAGGGTTTGGATGACATCCTAACTGATGAAGGTAAAGCTTAAAGAGTCATCCACAGTTAGATTGTGTTACAGTCAGATGAGACGCCCCATGCCAGCTGTTTACCACATATGCACCTGGTCTACTTAACATACAGTTTAGTACACTTTCCAAAACAAAACAGAAATAAGACTCTCCCCAAATGAAAGATGTTAATGGAGAGCCAGCCAGACATTCTGTTGCTAAGCAATTCATGGATGCATTATATGCAACACTGGTATTCTAAGACACTTGTTACTTTCCTATTTTTAGTAGTCTTCCTATTTTCTAATATTTGCTTGCATTTAGGAGCCTATATCACACTGACTTTCAATGACATTAGGCTCTTACAATTGTAAAAATTTCCCTAAGTGTGTAAACTTATAATTTATATGAAATATTTTATGATGCTGTATCTAAAACATAATGGAACAAAAATCACACTACTTGATATTCAAAGATAGGAGTGAATTTTTTTCTTGCAATGCTGAGTCCTGCTAATTTGCTGTGTCTTTTGAGATGGGTTCAACATTCCAGCCAAGACTGAATAGTGGCAAACAGTTTTTAGAGGATGACAGGAACTGCATTGCTAGAGTATAATTTACATAAAAGGGTTTTAGTATTATTCTCCTCATCTTACTGGAAAGTTTAGATTGTACCTTGTTCCATGTAGAGAATAAGTCGGGCTAGGACCACTTTCATCATGCTTTCTCCATGTCCTGTGGTAGAGATGGCACCAACATGGTTATCAGCATAGCCTCCACTTATGAAAGAAAAGTATGACACTAAAGCTTTAGAGCAAAGAGATAGGACTGAGGTGGGGCTGTGGCATGTCAGGGCTTTGGGGAATAATCTGTAAGGAGTATTATATTTTATACTGATATTTTCTCTTGGCTCTGCTAAGAATGAACCATGACTAGCATATGTTGGGACCACAAAACATGTAGCAGTTACAGAAATCTTCTCAGCTGCTACTTGCCTTCTTGTTTCACATTTCTCTTATGATTAGGAATGTAAATGAAAAATGGTTTACTGTAGTTCCTATTCTGGTAAGAGTATCAAAAGTTATTGCTCATTAATACTTGCAAACCATAGCTTTCTAAAATTAGCGGTGATGTCTACATTAATGGTTCTCTAACTGCGTGCAGTACAAGTATGTTGTCTGACTGTTTACAGGCTGTAATATAATCAAGGGTTTGGATGACATCCTAACTGATGAAGGTAAAGCTTAAAGAGTCATCCACAGTTAGATTGTGTTACAGTCAGATGAGACGCCCCATGCCAGCTGTTTACCACATATGCACCTGGTCTACTTAACATACAGTTTAGTACACTTTCCAAAACAAAACTAAAATGCAGTCCTATGAATTCCTTTTTGAATGAAGAGGAAAACGGTTGTAAAATTTCTGTTGCTATAAGCAATTCAGCCCTATGAATTGTTATAGCCTGTGGAGTCTCTAAGCTTCTTGTTATACTTTCCTTTATTTGTACTCTTTGTTTTTACTAATATTTGCTTGCATTTGCGTTTTTCCAATTCTCTGCTTATGAAATTACTTACAATTGTAAAAAATCGTCAGTTAAACTTAAAGTAATTTATATGAATGATATTTTATGATGCTGTATCTAAAACATAATGGAACAAAAATATCCACACTACTTGATATTCAAAGAACACAGTTGGAATTTATTTGTTTTGCACTTTTAGTCCTGCTATTTTGTGTGTGTTTTGAGATAATCCAGCCAAAAATGGCCAGGAAACAGTTTTTTTGGGGGGGACGACAGGAACTGCATTGCTAAGAGTATAATTTACATAAACCAGTTAGTTCCAGTATTACTTTCCTTCATCTTACTGGAAAGTTTAGATTGTACCTTGTTCCATGTGATAGAGAATAAGTCGGGCTAGGACTACTTTCATCATGCTTTCTCCATGTCCTGTGGTAGAGATGGCACCAACATGGTTATCAGCATAGCCTCCACTTCCTGCGCAAAGAAAAAGTATGACACTAAAGCTTTAGAGCAAAGAGATTTACAAGCAATGCATGATTTCAAATCGCAGGCCAATTTCTAAAGTCCTGTTGCTTCTAGGGACAAAAAGCTGAAAGTTCATGTGTGACATCTTTGTTTCTGATTTCTTCCTCAAAGTTTCAACAGCAGCATGAGAAGTCAGTTGCCAAGTTATAGGGCTGGAAAGATAATGGCATAATGGTGAATCTGATGTTGGAATAGGAAGGAGTGAGCATTAATAGTAGCCAGATCAAAAGTAGGTAGATAGAGGAGAGGCATGCACGAAAGACAAAGGTGGAAAGGCAGGCAGGGTGATGGTGGGGAAAATAGGAAGCCAGAAGTGGAGGATGTGAGGCAGCTAGACCTGCACTGATGACTGACTGGCTAGGGAGGTGCACTGCAGGAATGTGCTGACCAATGGGCAGCAGAGAGGTGGTAAGAGCCAGCCAGGTAGCAGCACTAAGATTCCACTGTGACAGAGCATGGGAGAAAAGCCCAAACAGGAGAGCTGCTTCCAAGTTAGCTTTGTAAATTCAAAAGGCTGCACTGACCCAGAAGTACAGCAAACCTGCTGATGTCAGAGGACCTCCAGGTGCCATCATTTAAGCAACAGGTGTTTGTGCCTCTCCGTGGGTCACTAGAATCAGCACCAAAGTTAAGATCCTACAACCACCTGATATCCCAACTCTCACCTAAAACAACCACTCACTGAACTGTTTTTTTTTAAGTCAATCTAGTGCTCATGAGTGGTGCAATTAATAGTTACAATGTCAGGAGCCATGGAAAACAAAGTCAAATTATTATTTGCTTATACTTTTAAAATTCTTTGAATTTTAAAACAAAAGTAGAAAATCTTGCTGTGACAGTGTACCCCATAAGGCTTTATGGGGTGGGGGTGCTCATAAATGTATGTATGATATAACTGGAATAGGGTTTTGCTACATGTAAAGGTTATAATCTACTGGTTATGTTCATCCTAGTTGTAAGCAGGCACCATTTGTGTGTTCAAAGTTATGAACATTGGCTGTATAATTGCTTGATTTCTAAGTAGCCTTAGTTAAAACATTTGATCACTTCTTGGGAAAGGAATGTGCAAATTAAGTGCTCAATCCAGAAGCACTTAACAGACAAAAGAGCTTGGAAGGCTCCAATCCACATAAGTCTTCCTGGAGACATACAAGATACCATGTGTAAATTGGCTTCTGCCTGTAAAGACAGTCATGCATGGACATGTGACTTGCCCAGGTGATTCCAGAACTCCATCTTGGAGCTGGACTTTGCATAGGAGTGAGGAAGGAGGTCTCCACCCACAAGAGAGTCTATTTAAACCCGTGAGAGACCCCTCCATTTGGTCTTCAGCTGGCTAAAGGAGCCTCTCCACCACCCCTGGATACATAAAGGAAACTGGAACAAAGGACAGTAACTACAGAGGGTGTGAGTGATTGCTGGACCCAGGCTAAAAGGAGATTAGCCTGTAAAAGGGAGCATTTTGGAACTGGTGAGGATCCTATCTGTATTTAGTTTGACTAGACATAGGTTTGCGCATTTTATTTTATTTTGCTTGGTAACTTACTTTGTTCTGTCTGTTACTACTTGGAACCACTTAGATCCTATTTTTTGTATTTAATAAAATCACTTTTTACTTATTAATTAACTCAGAGTATGTATTAATACCTGGGGGAGCAAACAACTGTGCATCTCTCTCTATCAGTGTTATAGAGGGCGAACAATTTATGAGTTTGCCCTGCATAAGCTTTATACAGGGTAAAACGGATTTATTTGGGTTTAGACCCCATTGGGAGTTGGGCATCTGGGTGCTAAAGGCAAGCACACTTCTGTGAGCTGTTTTCAGGTAAACCTGCAGCTTTGGGGCAGGTAATTCAGACTCTGGGCCTTTGCTGAAGTAGACAAGAGTGTCTGGCTCAGCAAGACAGGGTGCTGAAGTCCTGAGCTGGCAGGGAAAACAGAGATAGAAGTAGTCTTGGCACATCGGTTGGCAGCTCCCAGGGGAGTTTCTGTGATCCAACCTGTCACACTTGCATTCAGAAGAGACATAGAATCATAGAACAGAAGGGACCAATATGATCATCTAGTCTGACCTCCTGCAAGATGCAGGCCACATTAGCCGATCTCCCCACTCCATTAGCAAGCGACCCCTGCCCCATGCCGGAGACGAAAAACCTCCAGGGCCACAGCCAATCTACCCTGGAGGAAAATTCCTTCCCGACCCCAAATATGGTGGTCAGCTGAACCCCGAGCATGCGGGCAAGACTCTCCAGCCATACCCTCTGGAAAAAGGTTAAGAATAACATATCATTGACCCATTGTACTATTTACCAGTGTGGCACTTAATTAACCTATTGACTAAGCCCGGTATCCTATCATACCATCTCCTCCATAAACTTATCTAGCTTAGTCTTAAAGTCATGGAGGTCCTTCGCCCCCACTGTTTCCCTCGGTAGGCTGTTCCAGTATTGCACTCCCCTGATAGTTAGAAACCTTCGTCTAATTTCTAGCCTAAATTTCCTAACTGACAATTTATATCCGTTTGTCCTAGTGTCCACATTAGCACTGAGCTGAAATAATTCCTCTCCTTCCCTGGTATTTATCCCTCTGATATATTTAAAGAGTGTAATCATATCTCCTCTTATCCTTCTTTTGGTTAAGGAAAACAAACCGAGCTCCTCAAGTCTCCTTTCATATGACAGGCCTTCCATTCCTCGGACCATTCTAGTGGCCCTTCTTTGTACCTGTTCCAGTTTGAATTCATCCTTCTTAAACATGGGAGACCAAAACTGCACACAATACTCCAAATGAGGTCTCAAGCATGCTCCTTTTTATGAATGTTGTGCCTACCCCGAAAAATGAACCTTAAAAAAGCCACACACCGATGATGCTCTTTAAGAGAAAAAAAGTCCTGGCAGATAATATTTTAAACGGGAAACTCCTGTAGGCCCCTTGAAGGCCACACATTTGGTGTCTTATTCCTGCAGACCACAGGGGAGACACAGGAGAATGACTCCATGTGGGTAAGTACATCACCCTTGCCAAGCATTAGGAGACTGGTTAGCGGCCTTAACATGTTGTTCAGGGGTCAACCAAAATCTCTCCCCCTCCTGCAATCCTATTTAGGCTAACATCTGCCAAGCCTAATAAGGCTCTTTGAGTGCAGATGTGTTTTGAGGGATTCCACTGAGACAATTAAGGCAGATCAATCCCCAGCTAGTGTCCAAAGACTTGTGGGGGGTGGGCCCTGATGCACCTCCTGTATAGCACAGAGTGATGAAACTGAGGTCCTCAGGAGAAGCAGAATGCTCTCAGGCTGCTGACCCCCCTTTCCCATCATACCACTACTTCATTCCATGCCCCCTTATCCACTGGCTCCCTTCCCTACCATTCTCTACGCTGGTCATCTCCATTGTATCTGCTGAGGCAGTTATTTGCCATGGGCCTTTGGAAGGGCATAGGATAGGATTACTACAGTTAGTATGGAGTTTAGGATGGGGAGCAGCAGAGAGTGAAAGCTTTTCCTCCTTCCCACCCAAAAAGGGATACTCAAGTTCCCTCCCTTGATTAAATCTGGACCTCCCAGAAGATCCAATATGCATTGAAAATGTTGCCATAGTCTATTCTGCAACTCCTTCCCACCCCCCCACTCAAGAACCCTGCATACATAATAGGAGTGCTGGATGGTTACAGAGGTTTGTTCTTTGGGGTATCTGAGAAGTGACTATTTTGTCGATTACTAGGAAGAAACACGCTAGTTACTATTGCACCAAATGGTTCTCAGCTTCATTCTTTTTCTTTTAATACTAGCTCCAAAATGCAGAAGCCAGGAACATCTATCTGATGGGGCAGAGAAGCTCCACACCAGCATGGTTAAGAACAGCCACTTTGCTATAACTGCAGCCAATACCAAGCCTGGAAGGAGAATTATAGGAAAGCCTGGCTCAGCTGAGTTGTGGCCAGTCAGGAAGGAGGACAGTTCTCTGCCTGAAGGGAGCTCTGCTTGCAGAGTTACAGAAGGAAGGATGGGCCTGCTAGCTGGAAGAGCAGTTAGATCCCAGGAGCGAGTACGAGATTGTGGTGGGAGACAAGCCCAAAGGGAAGAACTAGGGTGTCCGAAGGGAAGACAGAGGGACAGCCAACGCTTGAGTTGGGTTTGCTTTTTGTTTCAGAACTTTTTGGGGCTGAGCCCCTCCACCCACCCCAGAGGGGGATAATACTGAAGGTACAGCTAGCTGGTAGGTCAGAGGTAGACAGCCTTCTTTCCTGCCTCTCACCCCAACCCCCAGAAGACCTGCAGCTGCATTGAGATGTCTGAAATGTGCACCAGGAGGCACTGCTCTTGCCATGCTGCTACAATTTTGATGAGACAAAGCTTAAGGAAAAGGCAATTTAGGGTGAGCAGAGGACCATGCTGGTTCAGCGTATGTTCAAGTTGCAAACCATGCTGAAAATAGTCAGTGGGCACCATAATTGCCTGCAAGCTCAGCAATTCTGGCTGTAAAGCAATGTTGGCTCTGAATCTACTAATCAGTTGCTGCCAGCAGGAGTGCTGTTCAAGTTTGGAACATGTTTTACTAAAATTATTGTTTCCAGTTTCTGGTTCCATGGAAGAACTATGTAGCAATCACCAAATACAAGCCTGTCCCGTTAGAGGAATTCACTGGAGAATGGATTAAGAGTCTCTTTACCTACAGATGAGAGAACACCTATAACATTTCCTCTATTCTGCTTCCCACGGCTCTTTATAAACAGGAACTGATGGAGAGAGTCAAAGCTTTAAATAAGAGTGGCTTAAGTTGCCAGTCATGTTAGAGACTTCTAGTCAAATTCTCATTGCTCTAATGAAACTCCAATGACTGCAATTGGAGTTGCACCTGATATACAATGGTACAAAGGGGAGAAGAATCTGGTGCATTTGGTTAATTTTTCACATTAGTTTTGACCCTTTTGTTTGGGAGACACCTGGATTAAACACCATCTGAGCAACTAATAGAGCCTTAGAGGGGAACAGGTTGCAATTTTGTCCATGTTGCAAGGGAACATAGCAGATGAGTTCTTGGTTTTTGCATAAGAGTATCACAGTATAAAGGGAAGGGACATGATAAGGAAACCCGAGACCATACTGTTTCCAGAAAAAAGGAGGAGTGTCTCCTATTTCTGTTTGTTCAGACCTACCAGAAATCTGGACAGTAAGTACAAAACCTCTACCCGACCTGCAGCCTTCTGGTTGTGTGGAAGGAGCAGTTGTTAAAAAGATAAACTGACACATTTTAGTATGCTTTAATTTAAGCCTCAATTCTAGATCAGCTAGTGTCAATATTTCATTTCAATCATAGAAAATGTGAGTGTTAACTGATTTCATTTACCGTACCTATGCACGCTGAATCACCGACTCGGCCAACCAGTTTATTAGTGAGTCCCCCAGTGGATGTTGCACAAGCTACGTTTCCTTCATTGTCTATAGCAACGGCACCAACTGTTCCAGGGTCTCTGCCAAGAATAATATTTCACAGAATTAGGCAGGGTTAAGAATACTTGCCAAAGCATGTTGTGTCCATTCTGCAGGTAGTTTTTACAAATGTGAGATTACAACAGTAGTCTACAATTGAATGTCATTAACTTTAATCTATCCTCATGTGACAATCACTTCATTTTCATGTAATTTTTTTTAATGTAGGGAGTTTCATTATGAAATCCACTATCCATTTCAGATAACAAGCAATATGTAACAATTCTGATATAGTATCAACCTTATAATTGATAGCACAGATGTCAAACTCTTGGCCTGTTTGATCTATTTATCTGATCTCCCCACGATAAATTTTTATGATCCAGTATGAAAGCTTTCATTTGGAAAGAATAAAAAAAATTCCTAGCCCTCCTGACTGTGAAGATAATTTTTAAAATGGGACACACTGAAGCTCTGAATTAGCCTGAAACAGAAACTCAGACGTGGGAACTGCCTCCACTGTTCCAATTGGATGAGAGCTCTAAAGCCTAGTGATGATACATGCAAAAAGATAAATGAATAAAGAGATAGCAGTGGTCTTAAAAATGCCATGCATCACTCCCCCACATAGATTGGCCAGCCCGCGCCGCTTCCCACAGCTCCCATTGGCCAGGAACGAGTGGCTGTGCCTGCGGATGGTCAACGGATTACCCTGATGGGCTGTGTACGGCCTGCGTACCACAGGCTGCCCACCACTGCTCTAAAGCCTAAAATGTCAGAGTCAGCGTGAAGTGATAGCCCTGCTTGTAGCTGTTTCTGAGAACACTTTATTCAGAATATCACCATGTTGAATCATCAGTGAGTTTTGCAGTCTGTTGCCATCCTGTTTTTATGTTCTCAGCCCTTTAGACTTTACAAATTACACCCAGGTGGCGTACAGCCTACAGTAAGACATGTATCTATGCTATGCCAAGAGTCCTAGACCACTGTGATATTGGAGGTAACAACCATTTAACCACCCTTACTCTACAGCTAATTTACATGCAACAGCTGCATTGGTTGTATGAGGGAGATGGCACAGATGGCAGATTACTTGGCCCAGCTGCCACAGTCTTTCCAAACCACCCACCCAACACAACCAGCACACACAATCCTAAATATACACACAGCCCCTTACTGCAGTGCACATCCCTCACTTGCCAACCCACAAATCAACGCATCTCCCAGCACAACCCCCGTACACAGTGACCACATACACCACTCTGAAGTCTGTGTCAGTGCTAAGCGAGTAAAACAGCTACATGAATGGTTGAGAGGTCTTTAAATTTAGAAGATCACCAGGTTCAAGCCTCACTGGAATTCGTGGTCTGTTACCCCTTAACTAGTAGCTGAAAGTCCATGCTGTTGCATGGTTGTAATTTGTTAAGAATATATCCTCACCCCGTCTACAGCATGAGCTTGGCTGACCTCTGAGATGTACTTTGTGTCATACTACTATACTACTTAATAAAATAGCTAAGTAACAATACATAATACATTGTCTTTCTATTAAAGAGTCTTTTTCCCCTTCCACTGTCACAAGACTGAAGCTCAAACAGTTAGTATTATTAAACCCCACTACCCACTGAAAAGGTCATTTTGATAGTTGGTTATTCTCCCTACTGTTTTCCCCTCCCCGCATTTTATTATAAAAAGCTTCTTTCATTCTGCTGCTGTCTCCTACCCTCTTGTTCTGCTAATGGCTTTGTTTTTCTCCCTCATCCCCCCCAGAACTGGTTTTTAGGCTATTTTAGCAGTGCATTTTTAATCACCATACTTTCTGGTCTGCTTGTTTTCTCAGTGACCAAGTACCACTGCCAACCCCAAAATTTTGTAGATTATAAATTAATTGTTTGATCCAGTTTAAAACAAATCCCAGTCTATCTTGGTTATGCAGACTTATGGATAAATATGTATGTTCTGCCAGGGTCTGGCTGTTGGTTTAGCAGTGGAGACAGTGCCTCATTTAAACCACAGCTCTCCTTTGAAGAGTGACCCTATATAGATGGCACTTCCTTGCTCACCAGATCTGCTCAGCGTTTTTGTTCAGAACTATCTGCTAACTTCAGTTGAAATATTTTTTCCCCCGCCTGCTAATGGTGGAGGGCCCCTGCTGCTAAGTGAGCATGAGCTGGATTCTCTTCCTTCTTCAGCATCAACGGGATTCTTTCCCAAATTTCATCAGTTACACTTGAGCAAGCCTACAGAAGGTTGCCCACATATCATGGAGGGCATAATTTAAAAACCATGTGGAAGCACATGTGTATGTCATGGCAGAATTAAGCCTACAGAACTACTTTCAGATCCCACAGCAAGTCTGCATGGTTGCTAGTTAGAGAAAGCACTTACTGATACCACAAACATGAGACATTAGAGTGTAACATATTTTGTGCAGTACCTACTTTTTAAACTCCTGAGGGTTAGAATCTGGCTCAAGGTTCTTGCTCCATCTCTCTCTGGATCTTTCTGTTATAAGTTTCTCCCCTGGAATCTCAGGAACACCCATGGCTTTGGCAAAAAGGTTTGCCCCATGGTCAGTCAGCAACATGTGCTCTGTCTGATAGGGACAGAAAAAAAAAACACAACACCCCTTGACACTAATTGGAGTTCAGTACTGATCTGTATAGTCTTATATAAACACTTCATTGTTTTTAAAAATGTATTCAAATAAATGTTTTTGTTTTAAACTTCTTGGAAACCAATAAAAGGCACAATTGTGACCCCCAATCCTGCTTCCATTGACTTAAGTAGGAGTATGTTTGGATTCCTATGTGCTTTTTTGGTGGAACAGGAGGATTTTGGATTCAATAATGCAAAAAACCCCAAAACAAAATAATTAGGATTAACAGAATATAATTGCCTTCAAATATTCAATACTCATTAGATGAGAAAAATAGAATTCACTCATACCAATTTTTTTTTCTGAAACTAGATAGGATACTGCTATTGCGATCCTTTATAGAACTGGTTTTGCAATCTCTTTCAATCAGTCATTGGTATTTTGCTTATCTACATGATTGGTTTGACCAGGTCACTGAATGACCTAAAGAACTATTTTTATTCTAAGAGAAATATGTTCAGTGGTGACCTGCAGAAAAAAATATCCTTTGTTCAAACGTTGCTATTCCTTGTAAATAGTAAAATAATAATCCTAAACTTATCACACACTAACATACATTTTTCTTAATGTCTAAAATGACTAAATTGAAGTTAACCCACCTCCAAAATATTTACTGATCTATTTAGGTCCAGCTCCTGTCCTTATGTATGCAAATACCATTCCCATACAGTACCTAAATCAGTTGTCACATGAAGTCAATCAGTTTGGTGACGGTCCACTTCTTACTGTAGTAAGGCCCTGATTCAGCAAAGCACTTAAGCACAAATTTAGGTCATACTGAAGTCAATGGGACTTAAGTACATATTCTTAAAGTTAAGTACATGCTTAAGAGCTCCGCTGAATCAAGGCCTGAAGGAATGTTCTCAAACTTCTGAGCCCCTTCCTATTCCCCAGAAAACATGCCTATGAATTTACTCAATGTAGCACTTCTGTTATTCTGCTTTACTAGGAGCTTTATAACTTTGACAGAATGAGGAAAGAAAATTTTAAAACAAGAAAAGCATTTAAAAACGTTAAGGTCCAAATCCTTTAACTAGTGCTTATCCTGAGCAGCTTGGCTGGGTCCAGGCAGTGTTGTAGAAGGGAGAATTTGACGCTAAGAGTCTGATCCTATGAGATGCTGAGTGCCATCAACTCCCACTGACTTTTAAGGTTGTGACATAACAAAACAAAAACAAAAAAACCCACCTCCACCCTGACACAGATACCAGGACACAGTGTTTCACTGTTACTAAGCAGCAAACTAGAGACATAAGAACATACAGGCAACCTGACTTTAAATTGCCTGGGGTCTATCACAGGGTGTATTACAATCTTAGTGTTAAATGTTGCAAACATTTACACATGAGTACTTTTACTCCCGTGATTAGCCCCACTGAATGCATTGCTTGCGTGCATAGGCATTTGCAAGATCATGATCTTAAGATACATCTGCACTGGAATAAAAGACCTGCAGCATGACTGCCGCTGGCCCGTGTCAGCTGACTCTGGCTCACAGGACTCAGGACTGTAAAATGCCTGTGTAGACATTCACAGCCCAGGCTCTGTGAGAAGGGAGTTAGAGAGCCCAGGCTAAAGCCTGATCCTGAATGTTGACACAGCAATTCTGAAGCCCCACATACTGAACCTCACGAGCCTGAGTCAGCTGACCGAGGCCAGCCACAGGTATTTAATTGCCAGGTAAACACACTCACTGTCAAACACTTTTTACATTTTTTTTATTGTCAGACTAAGTCCTTATTCATGAGAACACAGACATGGAACAATTCACAGTAGAAGTGGAGGCATAGACAGGAGTCTTCTGTGTCTTCATAACAATGGACAACACAGTCTTATATACTGAGTGATGTTACCAAACAATAGAAGACATACCTGTACTGTGAGCCTATTAATATTTGTCAGGGAGAAGAATAAAGACAGTGTATTCAGACAAAGCTGAAATGATCTTGTACTTTGCTGAACAAAACTTCCTTTGTGCAATACTGCCCCCTATGCCTTTGTAACCAATCCACTAGCAACCTGTGATTCAAAACCTCCGAGAATTAAAGTGGGAAGAGACACTTAAATACATACATTTCAAAGAACACTTTAAGAAGTCTACCTCCAACACCTGCTCTCTTCTGCCTCCCCCCAACAAAAGGCAGATGGGCAATGGAAACCTGTTCATTGTATTTATTTTAAAAGTGAATATAAATTCTCTTTTAAAATCAATCACTCGAAGCCATTTCATGTCTAAACAAACAACTTTCCATTTTATATGCCCTATTAGGTTATTTAATTTTTAAAAGTTTGTTTAGCAAAGCAGCTCTCAGGTGTTCCCAGCATGCACTGCTCTAGTGATGCCTTCACACCTTAGAATAGGTTCTGAACAGGGAATCTTTGTCAACAGAGGGGGAGTGTCACAGAGAGCCCATTCCTTTAAGATAACTCTTACTAGGAAGGAACATAGGATGATTTATTCTATAGCACTTTTCTAAAAGGTTTGTTTATTTAACAATCTTATTGCATAGCCTACAGCAGAAAAAACATCTGGAATATTGAAAAATGGACTTCCCCTCCCCCTAGAGGGGTAGATACGATACTCGCTTCTTCCCCCACCTATTTTTTCCATGGCCTCTTGAATATGTTTATTAAATTAACAATATTGCAGATATTGGCAATTAGTGGAATATAAATAATATATAGCCAAACAGGAGTTTCCAAAGTGAACAAGAAAGGTCTCAGGGTTAGGGTGGCAAACAACAAATGGTCATGGGTGCCAGTTTAAAAGACTTTGGCAGCCAGCCTTGAATTCAGACTAAGATTGCCATGTGTTTATTCAAAACCCAGGCACAATACAGAACACAGCAAAGATACTATCTCCTGCATTAAGGAGCTTATATTCTGTAATAAAATCTTTGGGGTCTAATTTAGGGAGCTAGGCTGTACTGTAGTTGAAATTTATTCACACAACTCATTCATTGCACAGAAAAACCAAGTAAACCAGTGTTCTGATCATCATACAATCTGTGCTTATTTGAGTTCTTTTCTCCTGAAAATGCCTAATAATTCTTTCATTTTTGGATGGCTATTTTCACACACACATTTCCTATACATCAGTTTTCTATTTCTGGTCATTTCAAACAGGAACTGCCTACGAAGGGATATGTTGGCTCAGTACATTAACCTGCTAAGCCTTTCACCTCTAGACACTTCTCAATTCTGTCTTACGGTAAATCATCAGTTAAAGTTATTCTGGTACTCTCATTTTCGTTTGGCTAAGTTTGACCCAACTGAGAGCTTGAGTTACAGAAAACTAGGATACCCATGGGTGTTGCAGGATTTAAAGGAGTTGTTTTGGCCACCAGATGGAGCCCATATTGTTCCACAAGCAGAACTGAAACACTGATAATTACGAAACAGCTTTTATAATTATTATGGCTGTTTTTCAAAGGAATATAAAGGAGTTAAGCACCTGATTTCCATTGAAATCCAAGGGGATCTGGGCACCTAATACTCTTAGGATCCTTTAAAAAATCCCAGCCTTCATCTTCCATGTATTATGGAGTTCAAAAGTGTTCCCAGTGCATACAAAAAAAAGCTTTATAATATGCAAATATTAGACCTCCATTCAATTTATTAGCAACTACATTTTTTCTTCTTACCTTCCATTAACAGGGTACTCTTTAAAATGATGTGCATGATGTTAAGAGTAGCTAGGGCTGTACAAAGACAAAGTCACACTTGGGTGCAGAGGACTGCTACAAGGCCTAGCTCAGCCATTTTGTAAGGTTGTGCAGGAGGGGAACTGTGGTTGGAGCAGCCAAGCTGGAGGCCTCTGCACCTTCTGTGCACCGCAGAGATGAGGTCTGCACATATGCTGCTGGCCCAAAATTTCTGTCTACAGCAAGCAGAAGGGCAACAGCTGGTTAACTGACTAGAATTCTAGTCAGTGGATGGGAAAAGGTGAATTCCCCTGCTGGCTGAGAATATATCAATTACATCCCCACCACCCACTTGGATTTCTCTGTGTGAAGCCTGGTTACTAGAGCTTTGAGGAAAGAATTTAAATTTTACCAGAAAATAAAATTTTTGTTTTGTCAGATTAATACAAGCAATCTGTTCCTGTATAGTAGCATTCTATTACTTGACTTAAAAATCTAGCCTCAATATTTTTGACTACCAAAAAATTTTACCCACCACTGTACAAAGACTTCACCATGATTGTAGGGAAAGAGAGAGGCAAGTAAATAATAATATCATACAGCTCTTGAAAAGCACTTTTCATCAGTAGCTCTCAAAACACTTTACAAAGAGGGGTCAGTATCATTATCATTTTACAGATGGGGAAACTGAGGCACAGAGTAGGGAAGTGATCTGTCCAATGTCACCTGATAGGTCAGTGGCAGAGCTGGAACCAGAACGTGGGTCTCCAGAGTCCTAGTTCCGTCACCTGAGATGGCTTTTTCAAGAGTGCTTACTGTTAGCCTAACCCTGCTCCCACTCAAGTCAAAAGGTGCTTTTACCATTCAAAGACAATAGCCAAATCAAAACTTTTATCCTTTGAAACATGAATTGCCAAAGGTTATTAAAGGTGACCAGTTTAAAAAAAAAATACAACTTGTGTCTTTTAGAATTTTGAGAGACCTGGAAATATTCCTCTCAGGCTTATTTTTACATTAGAAATGTTAGGCCTTATCTACCCTGGTTTTGCCTGGATGACTCTATGAACATCTGTAGAATTAATGTGAGAAACATCACAGGTGAATGAAACCTTAGTAACTGAGTGAAAAAGGGATTTTTGTCAGAATCCTTAAAGAAAACCAATCTAGAATTTTTATTTCTTTTTACATTTGTTTAACCCAGTGTTTTGATGACAAACATTTTGGTGGAAAGCTCTCTTTGTTAGAGATTCAAACACCCTATTCTTCTATTAAGGGCTAAGATTGCTCCAACTCCAGTTCTTCAGTCCTTCAAGAAGCCTTTCAGGACAAGTCTTAATATTCTTGATCATACTAGGTTACAAGAAGAGAAACAAATACCTTTAAAATCCCACATATTCAGGCTTTTATAAATCATGAAGGGGGGGGGGGAAAATGTTTATACTCCTCCTTTGTAAATCACCTTTAAAGTAGCCAGGAGACTGAGGTAGAAGAAGCATGAAAAATAAACCCATTTAGGCCTTGTCTACATGAAAATATTTCTTACCCTTGTTCAGCTGTGGCAGAGTTGCACTGCTACTATCAATAGTGTAAGTTCTAGTTTAGACAGGGTTGCAAGCACTTTTAACCACCATGTCCTATAATCCTAACTGTGGGAAAAAACAGTGACACCCAGTGTACTCTAGAGCTTTCCCATTGGCTGCAACACTGTGGCTACGCCATTGCTGAAAAACAGGCAAGTAATTTCCTCATGTAGATACCCATTAAGAAGCACTTATTACTGAAGAAAAATGACAACAGTTAACATGTACTCAAGTCCAGATGCTCATGATTTCATTTGCCACGTATTCTGATAAATTATTTGTGTTCAAACAAGTTCAGTTACCACAAGTTGTATCTTTTACTTCTATCTGCTCCTAGTGCAAAGTTGTAGTGATGTCACAGACTAGCACTGGTCTTTCCAGATTAATCATCTGATTAGTTCACAAAATCTTAAAGTAGAAGTGGACACGTCATCTAGTGTAAGCTATTAAACCATCTAATAGAGTCACTATTGTGTCATTTACTTCTATCGCCTGACTTTGCATGATTGTCCCCTACAGACAGACAATCTCCAGTACATTGTCCTGCAAGATCAGGCAGGAGGGCTGTGAGAGACACTGCTCTTATTTAAAAAAAAAAAAGTATCTACAGTATTAGCTCAGAAAAAAAGTGAAAACAACTGGCAAAGTAAATTTGTATATCAATTTCTCCTCAAGTTTGCAAGTATATGCAACACCCTTTTAAGTGTTGAATAAAAATTAGCACTTCAACTAATTTGAAAATCTTAAAATAAAAATAGTCTTGCCTCTTTGTATTCATGCCTATGGTCTCTACCAGTACCACTGATTTCTTCTTCCTTCCCTGATTTAAAATACTACACAAACATCATAGTCAGTGAGGTGTATCAATACATGCAATGAAATCCTAAAATAAAAGAATGTTTCTTATTCAAGTGCACATTCAGCATACCTTTTCCATGACAAGACGAGCAAGCTTTATTGGGTTAGCTATACATTTAACTGCAGATACTGCTCCTGAGGCTAGATTTTTTCCATCCATGATAATGGCATCCATTTCTACTTCACCCTTCTCATTTAAAACAGATCCACAGCCTAAAGACCAAAAGGGTGGGGGGGAAAAAGACATTAAGATCTAAACACGGGGTGATTCAGTTTTATTAGGCAAACCTTTTTTCCAGTTTGTGTATCGGCTTGTTTTAATTCTCCTAAATGCTAAACAGGTTTTGAAAAGAGAAACATTCCTTTTCAAACAGAAATAATTAACAGGACGGTATATGGAACTTAATATAATTGAATTTTAATGGTACCTAAGTCACATTACGTGTGAAGGGCAGAGTTATAAACAACTATAAATGAGACTTTTTCTACCCCAATATCACTTTTTACACACAAAACTATTTTACCTCCACATTCCTCCAACAATAGATGTAATGCAACCTAACTGAATACCCTAGTCTAATCCTTTGAGCTGCTGAGATCAGAGATAAAGGCCCACGGTATCTTGCCAGGCCAATCAACAAGATTTCAACCTCTGTTGGATCTGATGCAATAGCACAAATGCAAAATTCTAGCCAGAGTGAAAAAATATGTTTTCCATTCACCAAAAAAGTCTGAAATATGGTAAAATATTTATTATTAGCAAAAATAAATGAAGGAGTTAAGTAAAACACTAAGATAAAATGCTGTGAAAATCTAAGCAGTTATTGGAATAGCTTTTGTAACTATTTATGTCAATTCTGTAGCAAAACCTTCCTTTAACAATGAGATGTACTGTGTGATATGCAGGGTAGTGCTGCAAAAAACTCTAGTAATTGGAATATTTTATTATGGGTGCTGGTTAGTAATCAATCACTGAAATCAACACAAATGTATAAGTCTTGCACACAGTGGGGAGAAAAGTACAACTCCATTTGAAGTCAAGCTCCTATTAGAAACACTTTCAGTATGTTGTTAACAGGATTGGTGCTTTAGCTGTGCTTAAACTGTGAAAAGGTATTTTCTTGTCAGTAAACACCAGTTTCCATCCTTCTTTAATATTGGTTTAAAAATCTCTGACAGACTCTTAGGTCAAAATATTATAGACCTGGTGACACTGATTTCTGAGAGATTATTCATCAGAGTAAAATTATGTATGTGCTGATGTACAGGGGATGAAGTATCGGTGAGCTCAACTCCTCACTTTCTACTAAAAGCACAGAGCTCTCCTTTCCCCCATAGTTTGAATTCATCCACAATTTAGGATTGCCAACTCTCCAGATTGGCCTGGAGTCTTCTGGAATCAGCAACGATCTCCTGGTGACTATTGAAAGCCATCTGGGAGATTTTAATAGGATATTTTAAGAAAATTACATTACATCATGTTGGGGGGGGGGGGGAATCTCCTGGAATAGCTTCAGTCAGAGTTGGCAACCCTACAGCTGCTCCTGCACTATTCAGGTCAGTAAGTTAGCAGTCTGTGACTACCACTGGCTGCCATCTCCCTGCTGGGTCACATATCTGTTCCTACCTCACATGCCCAGGAAGACAAGTTCATGCAGGTGTTTCAAACCCAGGGTGTTCAAACATGACAGCTGCTGTGCATTGAGATGGGCATAACTAATCACAAGCCACTACATTTGCAGCAGCACTTCACAAAAATATGGGTCATTTAGCTCAGCTTTGAATCAAAGGCAGGAAGCAAGAGCCAAGGAAAACCCAAGGGCCAGCAAGCAGTGGGTCTGACCTCTTCCAAATTGTAGTAGGGGTTGTAGGGCATTGCACTTATCTAGCAGATGTGAGGGAGTCTGTGTGTGCCTTTGTCCGCCCTCCCTACTATCTATGGACCATAGTGTAGCTGGGCCTGCAAGGGAGAAGAGAGCATAAAGAGCCTTATACTCCTTGCACAGGATCTGTAGTCCTTGTACATCTTGTACATGGTAGGTTCAGGGTTGCTACTAGCAGGTCAGGCTTCTGTATGAGATATGGACGGGCTGCAGAGCTATTCCAGAGAGATACACCAGAGATGTAAGACACTTTAATAAACTGCCAGGAATAGCTGGTGTGAACTGGTTATGTTACACAGAGCACCACCTTGTGGCTGCACAATATAATACAGATTAGTTTACACTCCGTATGGAATGGAATTCTAGCACCGTTAGCCCCCACAGAGAGGGTGGGAAGGAGATGTGACCATACCCCTTTTCACCTCAGCCAGTGGAGCTAACCAGCTTCTAAAGGGAGTACATGCTGCACGCTCTGTGCATGCACTTAGATCTGGAAGACATTGTGACTCTTGAACGCCTGCAAGGGCTGGGAGACTCACATCATTCACAACACACAGCCCAACTGAACCCTGTTATCTGAGAAGAGACCTGCATCACTTGGTCCTTACCCCTATTTCCTCCTCACCACCCTACTTGTCTCTTAGCAATGCTGGTGTTTTCCAGAAAACACTACACAATAAAACTGCTTTCTCCTTTATGGAGATAAACACCACGTGGCGGGTTTTAAACAGCCACTCCAATCAGGCCTCTCTTCACATAGCTTTCAGCTCATTTTCTCCTGCTCATTAAATACAGCTGTTCTCAATGAGCTTTAACACATGTAGCTATATATGTAAGTGATTACAACTACTTACCATGTGCATTAGGGAAGCCAAACTTTAACAAGTGGGCTGCAAAACTGTTTCAGCTGAAAGCTCAGGCCCACAACCTTAGCAATTTTTTGTTAAAAGTCAGTTGTCATTTAATGTGTGAAGTACATTATAAACAGACAATGAAATACAGTTATCTGAGCCAAGAGTAAATTTGAGTAAACATCATTAAGCAAAACAATCTATTTCAGGCTTAAAATATCCTGATTTGCTCATTTATAACAAAAGGTGACCACAAGACTCAGTCCAGGAAAAGGGAAGCCATATACATGTACTTTGCTTTACATGCTAGTTAAATGTTAAAACTGTTGACTGATATCTTTTTGGTGGAGGATAATCTGAAGTTTTATCAGCCATTTGTGATAGTTTGATAAATTCGAGCAGTTGCTCGCTGTCACTAGATCAGCAGAAACATCAGTTTAAACACATGGAGCTAAATTCCCCTCTCAGTTACACTGGTCCACTGAAGCCAAAGGGTTCAATGCAGTGAAGCTAATGAAGTAACACCAGTGAAAGAAAAGGAAAATTTCACCAACAGATTCTTTGTCATGTGGTACAGCCATGCCATTTTAGTTGGCTGACATTGGGGTAGTAAAATTCAGAAAGGACATGACTAACAACCTCAAGTCTTGTATTCTAGAAAACAGGGCAAAACTTCCCATTGAGGGCAGTGTTTTGCAGATGATCACTTTTCCTGCCCTAGAGAGAAATACGTAACTTTAAAATATCGGTTACTATGTGTCTGAGCTTGATGTCTACAAGATCGACAACTTGGACAAGGAATAATGACGAAGGGAAGAGGAATGAAAATATCCCCAGATGGAAAAGCTAGGTACATATGTGGTGGTGGCAAAAGAATGGTATACCTACCCTTCCCGAGCCAACTTATTTTTTCTACTCCCTCCCCCCTCATCCCAGTAGGACTCAAGAATAGTAATCCCAGGAGTCACAAGATACTGTATAAAAGGGATATGGAGAGCCTTGGGTCAGCTTTTGGGTATTACAAATTATTTCAGCAAAGAGTCCTGTGGCACCTTATAGACTAACAGACGTATTGGAGCATGAGCTTTCGTGGGTGAATACCCACTTCGTCGGATGCATGTCATATTATTTCAGTGGTCATTGTAGTCAGCCAAGTTTTCAGCCTTTTAAATATATTAAAAAAAAATCTCAATAATGGCACCCAGATATACTACGAAAAACATCACACACAAGGAAACTTTACTCATCCAAGAAGCTCCATTGGCTTCAAATAGATGCTTTGTCTGAATAAAGATTAAAAAATACATATTCACATGTGTATTTGTAGAACCATCTATACTTGTGCACAACAAACCAAGAGACCACATGATCTTTTGGTTGTAATTCTTCCCTTCCCCCCCCCCCATCCTCTGTTTTTCATCATCACACATAGTGTTAAGTTTAAATGTAGGCCCAGACCTTGTGACTGGCTCCCTGCAGGCAGATGAAGACCTAAGATCAAGTGGACCTGCAATAAAGTAGGCAGGACTCCTCAAGGGATCAGGGATTTGCCTGTGCAGACTTAACTGATGTCTTATATGTAAAAAAGGCAATGTCTGGCCAGAGGAGTGCTTGTCCGACACATACAAGGTAAAGCTTTACAGTACTGAAGCATTAAAATAAATAAAATGCTGAAAACAAAGTTCACATACTGATCCATTAACACGAGCAAATCAAATCTCCAAAGGTTGAGGGAAAAGAATAAAGACGGCTCTCATGGACAAAGAAAAGTGTGAGCTCAAGTAGAGAACAAATCTAGGGTTGGTTATATAACAATCCCACCTTGCGTACCATGTTTGCCCCATGTTTCCATTTCCATTTTGCTAACTCGGAAAAGCTTGTCACCAGCAGCGTTTTCTACCCAAGTCAGTCACAGAACAATATAATTCTAACACAAAGTGAAATGGCTTTTCAGGGCGGGAAAGGCCATATGATATTCTCTGAACTAGGTGGCCATGCTGAAAAACAAGTGCTTCTACATAAAGCACTAAACAAATGCGGGCCTTTTTTCTTCAGCTCCATTCCTGACATATTGAGTGGGAGCACAAAAGGAGCACTATTTTCTACTCACTTTAAGCAAGATGATAAAATGGGGTTGGTGGGAAGGGGAAATATTAGACAGCATCACTGAAGATAGGGGCTCATCACTGGTATTCTTCGCAATGAGCGTACTCGTAAGCATTCACAAAATTGTCTACTGTCTTAACAGCACTGGTATTTTGAAGAGAACAATCCCACTCAGGCAGTAGATATAGGCCAAGCACTGACAAAAAGATTGAGGTCCAAGTTTTGCCCATAGTTGCATTCAGGTGATCTAAATGAAATGCCAGGGTTATAATGAAGGTATAATTCACTCTTGAGGGTGTGGGTCTCTTATTAAACTCATAGTACAAAAATGAAGGAATTTCTGCAGAAGAACAACATTGCTGCCCAAGAACAAAGCTGCAGGTTTAAAAAAACCTGAGACCAAAAATAGAAACTCTTCTCCTTTTGTGAATCTACATGCTCTTTACTTACAAGAGAAATAAGACATCTTGAGAGGCCAGCATCCAAACTAGTGCAATCTGTGCTCAACTAAATGCATCATATTGAAAAATCCCCCCCGCAACCCAACAACCAACAGAGCAAAATACACAAGGATAATAATGTGGTCTACATAGACAGATTTCATTCTGTGGTTATATGCTTGAAAAATTACCTGCATTAAAATGTGGATCATCTTCCATTGATATCACTGCTTCTTCAACTGCATCTAATGCATTGCCTCCTTGTTTAAGGATACTGTAACCTTTCAGTGCTGCTCTGGTAACACCTGAACGAGCTCCTTCTTCCCGATCTTTAAAGATGCGGCCAGCTCCACCATGAACCACAATAACAGGCTTCATGCTGCCAAATCCTTGCCAATTACAGATGTAGAAACATGTTATTCAGAACTTATTTTCCTAAAACACATGCAAGGCAAGCAGCTTTAGCAATTGCTCCTGTTGGTGTTACTAGGCATAACCCTAGGTAACTTGGGGGGGTGGAAGACCACGAGTGTCAATGAAGCACCCCTGCTTTAGGCCTAAGTAAACCAAGGCCCCCCCATGATGAACTTTAACCAACCTAAGTGGCTGCAAAACAGAATGTGTAACAGTTCAGTTATCAGTTGCAACACAGCTCAAACCTGTCTCAAGATAACTGCAGAAGGAAAAATCACTAACAAGCTGCAGCTGCCAAGGTTGATGTAACTGCTACAGGGGGAGGAAGAAGGGGGGAATCAGCTTGGGTATTAAAAAAAGGGAAACTGCTTGTATCAGTGTACTTTATTTGAGACGTGTTAGCCTCCTTGCACCCACTTTGAGATCTCAAATAAACTTTGTCTGCTTCTCCACCCTGGTGTGTTCATTGGCGCGAAGCACACCAGGCAACGAACCCCGCTGTTGCCCCCTCGGGCCCTCTGTGCCGGCAACACTCCCTTCTTCATGTTCCAGCCCCACAGATTAAATCCACTACGGTGCTCAGTGTGATATTCACTAGATTTATTTTTCAGGAGACTGAACATTCTCAATACAGGCTTCCTGATTCTGTAATTCACCTCAAGTGCTGACAGGGCATAAGTATGTTGAACTTCACTGCATATTGCAAAGACCATCTATTTACTCAGCCTTTTCCTGAGGGATGGGTTGAGGAAGGAGGATTTTAAAAGGTCCATTCGTACTACCACTATAGTTAATGGAAGTTCTGCATGTGACTTTAGTAGATGCAGGACTGACCCTTCATACCTCCTGGGGAAAGAGAATTTGGTTTGAATAATTATATCATGTGTATTTTCAATTATATTATTCATATAGCTTGAGATACTGTGATAGGCACAGATTTTATACTCAGAGAAAATAAATAAGAGCTCGACAAATGAGAAGTAGAATTATACTGAAGAAAGGCAAAAGAGAAAAACACCTCTTGGGAGAAATATTATACTTAAATACTTTTGTCTGTATAGTCTCTTTCTGCATTATGACTATATATTTAGTAAGTAACTAGAGCCCAGAAATAGCAGCTGCAACTGATTGAATCATATGGTTAGGTGAAAAAGAAGGAAAAAAAATGAGGTCATGACAATTCTGCACCTGAAATGGTTTTGGTTTCAAGTTGCTCTTTTTATACACTGATGGCAGAATTTGGTCTTAAGATATATGCAGGTGACCTTAATTCACTTCAGTGGGGGCTGTAATTTTTTTTAAGTGAATCCTAACTTTGACAAGCTTTTAAAAATAAGTTTACACACTATATATCTACATCTACAAGATATTGCACTTGTCTCCCTCAACCTGTTTTAAGAAGTTTCACTTACATGGGGAGAAATAATTCTTCTATAACAAATGAGGCAATTAAAATTTGAGGCTTGTTCCTGCTAATCCTTCCTTCACGTCAGGTGAATAATCCTTATCCTCCACTTTAATCAACGTGTTTGCATAAGTAAGTTAAAGCTACTCACCTGACATATGTTAAGCAAGATCTGGCCTTAGTTTAAAACTTAACTAATGCTTTTGCTTGGATTTCACACCTTTGACCACTTGCAAGGTAAGAGCAAACTTTGTACTCTGTGAAACAAGATGCTAAAAGCTGGTAGTGAACAGTTTAATTTTTATCTTTAACTGTATAGAAAGGAACATTAATTGGTTTGCCTCTCTGTAAAGAATGAGAAATAAGGCATCTTGAGAGGCCAGCATCCAAACAAGTACAGTTTTCATTCACCTAAACGTATCACATTATTCACCTAAACGTATCACCTCATTATATTCTTTACCTTCCCAAATGTTAACTCTGAGGTATATGATTGGCATTATTTAGTCCTGGACACTTGACTGGTTTAGAGGCTCAATCTTTATAAGCCATAGGGTTTTGGAAAGAGAGCTTTATACCATATTACCACTGTTACTTATAATAGCACACTAAATGTGCTAGGCATTGTACAAATACATAGGGAGGCACCGTCCCTGATGCAAAGGGGTTACAGTCTAAAAATGGGGCACACACTTACTTGATTATAGTTCTGAAAGATACTAAGGTATTAGACTTTCAAGCCGAGGTATTTATGTAGGGCAGCATTTGTATTATTAAACAAACAATACTTTCCTCTTTGTCCGGGAGAGTCCCATAGTTCGAAGAGAGTCTGGCTTTACTAGAGGAGGGATACAAAATAGTTTGGGTTTAAAAAAAAATGCTCTAACACCAGTTTCTGTTAAATGTGACACAAAGATAATATAGATGGTGTCATGTGATAACTTTAATTGGCACTGTTTTAGGGTGACCTACATAACTCATTCATTACTTTGCAAGTGGTAAGGAGTTTACCCAGCCCCAGCTCTTGCAGATCAAACTTTTCTACCCCCTAATCATGAACCCTCTCAATAGATTAGATTTGTGGTACTGACCACTACCGAGATTAAATAAAGGGGGAAAATACACCTCTTAGCATAAAATGATACAGTTTAGAAAGGCAGATTTGTTCCCCTGCCCTTTGGGAGAGGGAACGGCTTTCAGAACTCCAGTCCTCACACACACTTCTTCTGGGGACAAAGGATTTTGCTACACGATTTTCAATAACGAGAATTTAAATGTCTCCCTCATTCACAATTCCCCACCAACACCTCCAGACAAGCGACAGTTCCCAGAAATTCCTGAGAATCTCCCTGTGGACCAAACCAGCGCGAGCAGCAGAAACAGCAAGAAGCTGCTGCTGCAGCAGGAGAAGGAGGAATACATTCATTCACGCCGTTGCAGGCTGTGTGTTTTGTTACAGGATAGCGTTACTCACAAATGGTTGTTCTTGCAGGCTTCACTAATGAGTAGAAAATCTTAACGGGGGGACACAGGAACAGGAGCCACCGATCTGCAAATGTTCAGTCCTACTTCCGCATGAGACGGTTCTAGTGTAAAAGGCTGGTGACCGCTTGAGCAGCAATTATCAGGCATGTTTGCCCTTAGTAAAAAGAGCTGCTCTCTTCCAGTCTTTGAATGGATTTGAAGGCGGAAGGCTCCCTTAGTTAAAATGGCTACCAGTTCCTGGGTCCTCTCAAAAGCGAAGCTAGTAAAGGCTGCTGTCTATTGCTGTTAATAGGTTTGAAGCTAAGATGTCCCCTGTTAAGATTTCTACCCCCCACTTATCCTCTAGTAGTGTTTTTTTTTCCTGCCTTTTGTTCTCCCCGAGGCTCTTGTGAGGTGAGGAAGGAAAAGGGCTCAAGAAGCTGAAGGAAGGCACAGGCTAGGAAAGGAAAAGGGAGAGCTGCCCCCTTCTTCCTGCTGGAGTAGAACTGCCAAATCCCCCACCTGGCTAGTTGCCTTGGGCTGCGTGAGTTGCAGGCAGGAGTGAAAGTAACTTACAGGACTTACCAGCAGGGGCGGCTCCAGGCCCCAGGATGCCAAGCGCGTGCTTGGGGCGGCATGCTGCAGGGGGCACTCTGTCGGTCACCAGGAGGGCAGCAGGCAGCTCCAGTGGACATCCCGCAGTCATGCCTGCGGAGGGTCCGCTGGTCCCACAGCTCTAGTGGAGCATCCGCAGGCATGCCTGCAGGAGGTCCACCGGAGCTGTGGGACCAGTGACCGGCAGAGTGCCCCCCACGCCATGCCACCATGCTTGGGGTAGCAAAATGGCTAGAGCTGCCCCTGCTTACCAGTACTGCTGGAGTCCTGAGGGTGGTGTGGCCTCTCAAGATTTAAAGGCCCTGGGGAACCACCTGTGGCAGGGAGACCCAGAGCCTTTAAATCAACCAGGGGCTCCCAGCTGCAGAGGTGGCTGGGAGCCCCCTGGGGCTCAGGGGCAAATTAAAGGGCCCAGGGATCTGGCTGCCAGGGCGAGCCCTGAGATTTGCAGGGCTGGGGCAGGGATTTAAAGGGCCCAGAGCTCTTGCAGCTAAGGGAAGCCCGGAGCCCTTTAAATCCTGGCCCCAGCCCAGCTGCCAGAGCTGTGGCCAGGATTCAAAGGGCTCTGGGCTGCCTGCACCTGTGGGGAGCCCTAAGCCCTTTAAATCTCAGCTGTGGAAGTCGATGCGATCCAGCACAGCATACTGGCTCTTGCCGGTATGCCGGACTGGCTTACTTTCACCTCTGACTGTATGCGTATGAATGTGTTACAAACAATGTAGCTACAGCCTGCCACCAACCAGCAGCAACCCCAGCAACCGGCCCTTGTGGGCTGCTGCCTGCAGAAAGCCAGCAGGTGCCGCTGGGCTGGGTCTGCCAAGGAGTAAGTAACCAAGGCAAAAACCACAGGCAGCCAGCCAGGGAGGTAGCCTGGGGAGGGGAAGTCAGGGGTGAATGAAGGACAACTGGAATAGCCTTCATGAAATATACAAGATATTTAGAGGAAGTTTTGTCAATTTCAGCCTCTGCACTCTGCAGTCAGGACAAAACAAAAAGAGATCTGAGATTACACCCAATGTCCTAAGGACATTTCCGGTGTTTAAATCAATATATAAAGAGGGTGGATTGGAATGAAAACTATTTCTTTCAAAGGATGCACAATAATTTCCCTGAATATTCAGTTTTCCCCTCCAATCCCTTTGTGGTTTTGTCTATGGGGGCTATTTGCTTTCCCTGTGAATCTTTAGTTGCTTTAGCAAAATTGCTTTGCCCAAAATAAACCCTAATCATCATGACACATCTTTCCACCATGTTCTCCTTGTTTTTTGTGTGGTTTTTTTTTTAAACAGTAACATTTCAAAGAGGATCTGCAAGCAGTTTGGACATCACAACCATGATCCTCTGCTGGGGAGGGAATGGGATAGATTTGAACTTGGAAATGGTTCCTGATTTTGATTGTGTTTAGGAGATCCCCTCATCCCAGAGGTAGAAAAGAACTGCCCCTGCCATGGTGTCACACCCAACAACAACTGGGAGTGAAATTAACAAGGATGCCAGAAATGGCTCCTAACTCTGGGCACTAAACTGCACAGGGAACAGCTGAGTTTAAGCTGTTCTTTTGCAGGCAGCGGCGGCAGCAGCAGCAGCAGGCATCTCAGCCAGTCTACTGCAAGCTAGAGCCTAGAGGAAAACCCCTGCTGGGGGGGGGGGGGTGAATGGGGCAGAATGCAGAGCCTTGTCTGCAGCCTGGCTGGAGGAGGGGGAGGGAGGAGACAAGAAACCAATGTGACAGTGAGTTTTCCCCTTCTACCTGCTTTTATTAGCTCTGGATTTAAGCTGTGCAGCCAAATGCTTGTATTTGTTGTGTATATTAGTAGGAGAGATCCCCTCATCCCCAGGGGCAGACAAGGACTGCCCCTGCTATGGTCAAACACACCCTCCCCTTGACCCCCTCCCCCCAGCTACTGTGAGTGAAATTAACAAGGGTGCCAGAAACCTAGCCCTGGGAGCTGAACCATCAGGAACAGCTGAGTTTAAACTATTCTTATGCAGGGAGCAGGCTTCTCTCTCCCTCCCTCAGTCAGTCTCCTTTTCTACCGGTCCTCCGTACTGGCGCGTACCAGCTTACTTTCACCTCTGGTTGCAGGTTAGATGTGCAATGGAAAATGCGCACACACACACACATTTGTGAAGAGGCTTCTAATTAAAGATCAGCAGCATAAAGCACACAGAAACCTCGTCTGATGTGCTGGTTTTAATCTCAGGAGTCTAAATTAGTGAAGTTGAATGCAGGTGAAATTGAACAAGTGGAACTTTATTAAACCCGGTGGACTGCTCTAGCCACTTGACTGAGTTGCTTCCTGCCTAACTCCCTATGTTCCCCTCACCAGGGCTGTGCCATCTATAAGAGTCTCTCCGGGACCATGGTCCCTCTGGCAATGATACAGCATTCAGGTTTTTGAATTCATGAGCCCATGTGCTGCCCCCCTTCTGTAGGTTATGCTGCTGGCTCGTTAGGCACAAGAGCCCAGATGCTCAAAGGTATTTATGTAACCCTTCTGCCCCTCTGAGTTGGCAGCAACAAGGGCCGGGTTCAGTATCCAGGGGTTCCGTTTCAATAACACAATGCAAAACCGGCTCGAGCCCCCACCCAGTGGCCTGGGACAATTACATACCACCCCCCCAGGCGCCTCTAGGAGGCAATACTTCCCCACTCGCAAACACAGAGTCCGAGTGTAGTAAAATCCTTTTAATAAAGGAGGGAAACAATGCAGCATTGTTGGAGACACACCACAAACAGGATTATACACAAACCATAAGCAAAAAACTCATCTCCAAGTACATTTGGCAATGTCCTTTCCCCCTTAGGGTCTTAAGTCCAATCACCCCAAAGTCCAACAACCCAAAGAGCGTTCAAAAGTTTATCTGCAGAGTTTTAGTCCCCCAGCCTGGGTGGAAATGGGGAGGGGGGGCACACACAGGGTGTTAAGGGGCACCTTATGTGGGTCAGGGCCAACTGCTCTGCCTCTCCATGGAGTTCTGCTGCAGCCTTCACCATGACTGGCTCCACTCCACCAGCTGTGCCGCTCCTCCAGCCGACCTGTGAACCGCTTCAGCCATCGCCGCAAACCGCTCCACAGGCTGCTCAAACATGCTGCAACTGCTCCACTATGCCAGCCACTTAGCAATAGATTTTCAGGCTCCCCCACTAGTTAACACCACACTCAGTAATCTCAACTCAGTAAGCTTAGCTCTTTTAGTGATTTCAGCTTGTAGTAGAGGAGCCCCAGTGCTGGTGCACCATTGGCCCAATGTAAATTCAGGTCAGTAGCCTCTAGATGGACTTCTAAAAGATTCAAAATTAGCTCTGCACTTCAAGAGTGGAGAGAGGAGGATGTGCAATTGGTGTTCCAGGCCCTCAAAAGGGGCCCATACCATCCAATACACACACCAATCCCCAACCTCTCTCAATTCACTGGGTTTTGGCACCCATGTCCCTTGTCTAGCGAGTGCTATTTACTTGATGGTGAGATTCTCTGTCATAAGGCAGTTTCATAGTTCCTCATTCACATAATCAGGGTGACAACACTTTATTCCTCCTGCCCCAATAACAAAGAAATTGGGGATCCCACAGCTGTGAAAATAACCATCCCAGGCTGCTGTGTGCTATACTAAGTGGAGTGGTTTTGCCAATGCAAATACAAATGCCTGAAATTCCTTTCCCCACTCCTCATAATTTACCACCAGATGTCAGGGTAGAGCTCATCCTGACTTTGCTTACATTTAGATACAGATACATATCTTCAAGGGTCTGGGCCAAAGCCTATAGCCACATCTGTGCCCCCAGATGGACGTTGGAAGTGATTTCATTATTGCAAATGCACATGTTTACAAGCAACTCTGCCCAAGGAAGATCATCCCCAAACTAGACCTTTCGTTCGTGCTTATAATGTTCCTGTTTTGCCACAGCAGCAACCTAGACTGCAGGCAATATTGTGCAACGCTGTAGCCTCAGGAGCATTGTGGACAAGGACATGCACCTATTCAGTGAGCCAACCCCAGGCAAAGCCACCTGTATGAACCACTCCCTAAGTCACTTTGTAAATACCTAATGAAATTGATACATTTTAAACATGCAGACAAGGCATGTGCAATCAAGAATCTGAACTCCTGAGGTAGGCTATATCCTTGATGGGATAGAAACAAATGGACACAAATGCAGGTTGTCACCTACTTAGTATAATTTATTATGAGTGTGCATACTCTCAAACAGATATGTTGATGCAATGTAAATTGAAGTTTATTGCATTAATATGCAGCACTACTTTCAGAACTTCTGCCGAACAGCTGTGTACAGATTTGTAGCCAGACAGCAGCTTAGCCCCAGATGCTGCCTTCAGTTCACTTTATCGCTCTGTCTTAGCTCCTCTCAAACACACTAGATTCATTTTATGCTGAAGTATTCCAAATGATTTTGCTACTAACATCCAGAACACCTCCAAACCAGCACCAATCCATCTGAGGTGTCTAGGTCTGTCAGCAGGGAACCACTTATGATTTCTACCTGTGAGACAATGGGTGCAATAGGTTCCCATAAAATAGTAACATCTGTCCAAGAATTCATCACTTATGTGTCTCAGCCCTAAACTATGAACCCATCCTATTAGTTCTCTGGGAGTCCAACAATGCCTTTTAACAGTTTGTGTAGAGATGATGGATCTCAAAAATGATCTAATTAACATTCCTTTCATATTTTTGTCATTCTTTTTACAATGGAAACCTGTTGCATACAGAAGAGTTGAGTCAAGGCACAGAAATAAAAAACACAGAAACGTTCTATAGAACTAGATGGAAATCAACTCAATAGGATTCTGTAGACATTACTATAAAAGCCTATAGAATTTAGTGAAGAAAGTTATTCTTTCTGTAGGTTTATTAAAGCCAGAGACTTTAGTTAGACCAAAGTATTTCAGTCTTCAGGAGATTAAACTATGTACCAGTGCTCAATGTCCCTGTAATGGCAGGAAATTAACTAGGTAACATATACCTAGATGATCTCAACAGGTGAACCATGTCCCATGCTGGAGAGGAAGGCAAACAAGCCACTTATTACATATTGGGGATTTATTTTTAAATTATTATTACTGTAGATATTTAGAGAAACTTCTGTAGAATCCTATTTACTTCATCCATGTTAAATTCCAAAAAGAAAGACCTTGTATGTTATAATTACCAGGGAAAAAGCTTTCAAAAAGTTTATAATATAAATGTTTTATTGAATGGTGCAGCTTTGCAAAGCGCAGCTTTCTTACATGTTGGACTGAATGTAAAATGTATGAAAGAAGTGGGAACAGTGTTTTGATAGCTGAGTAAGGGCTAGGATGATGTTGAATGATTTCATCACATGTGACTAGAGGATGTTTGTGTGAAAACTGCTAAATAGAGTATCATTTTCTCTGCATCTTGGATACCTCGAATATCACAGAAATCATGCCTTTTATTTTCCTGCCAAAACTGCTCCTAGAGAAATTAGTGCCCAAGAAATGCATCATTACATGTGGTTTGTTTCATTTGTTTTCTTAAATTATTTTTAAAATATCTCAGTGAAGATGTTCAAGGGGAAAAAAGCACTATCCCTTAAGGAACAATGTCATATACTCCTTGTAAACGGTAGGTTGCAGGGCTGCTACTAGCAGATCAGGCTTCTGTAGAGATTTGGACTGGGTTATAGAGCTTCTATCAGGGAGAGAGAGACAACAGATGTTCTCTTTAAGACACTTCAATGCACTGCTAGAAATGGCTGTCACCAGCTCAGGTAAGAGTATTTCATTACAATGTCTTTTAGTGGCTGAGTATAATACAGTTTTAGCATTCCTTCACAGAGAGGCAGCAGCCTACAGCCTGGGGATAGTCAACAAGGCCCAGCCCTGCCCTAGGGGCTGAGTAATATAAACAGGAAGAAGACTATAGAACCCAGGCAAGCTGCAGGGGGTGGGAGTTGTTCCTTGAGGCACCTGAAGCCAAGCCTAACCTGTTTCAGGGACTTGGCTGTGGGCTATAAGTTTGGGAGTCCTGAATAATTGTTTGGTGTAATGTTTCCTGGGCTGAACTCCCTTTTCCCTTATATTTTCTTCCCATGGGACCTTAGGTACCAGTTCGGAGTTTGTTAAAGTCTGCTTTTTTGGAGTCCATTGTCCTTATTCCATAGCTCTCATTCCTTCCTTTCCTTAGAATCACATAGCCTATCATTTTATGATCATTTTCATCCAAATTACCTTCCACTTTTAGACTGGCTACCAATTCCTCCCTGATAATCAAAGGAAGTATAAAATGGCAGTCTCCCTGGTTTGCTTCCTCAACTCTCTGAAACAAGAAGTTGCCTCCAACATATTTCAAGAACTTACTGGAAATGTTTATGTTGTACCATATTACTTTTCAAACAGATACCTGGGTAGCTGAAAGTCCTCCATTACTACTAGGTCTTGTACATTGGATATTTTTGTTTTTTGTTCTAGAAAAGCCTCATCCGCCTCTGTCTCCTGATTTTGGTGTTCTATAATAGACTCCAACCACGATGTTGCCCCTTTTTCTTTCCCCTTTTATTTTCACCCAGACACTTTCAACTGGTCTGCCTCTCACCTCCTTTTGGACCTCAGAACGTTCTTGATGTACAGTGAAACACCTCCTCCCTTTGTTTCCCCCTGCTTGTCCTTCTTTAGGAAGTATAGCCCTCTATACCAATATGCTACTCGTGAAATTATCCCATAGAGTCTGAGGCCAGTTAAGTCATACACAAGCTGAATTAAGATTTCCAGTTCTTCTTCTTTATTCCCCATGTTCCTTGTATTTGTGTATACGCATTTAAGATGTTGAGCAGATTCCCTCATTGTTGCTCCTATGACTGCCCATTGTAATTTCATATCCCCCTAACATCCAAGCCTCTGTCATAGTTACTTTCTTATACCTTCCTTTGAGCTTTTGTGATATTTCCCCCTTTTAATCTAGTATAAAGCCCTCCTCCCTAGCTTGCATAATACAACTGCACTGTGAATGAGACTTATGTTCCTAATCACTTGTGCTTTTTGGACTCCCACCCATTCTTGTTAAACTGTAGCTTGCTCCTTCCTCAAAGTACTTTAACTCTGACCTGGATAATACCAAGTCTTTCTCCTTCCATAAATCACTTGCAGTTATCTCTTACTAAAACAGTCTTCATTCTAGGCTTATCATTCATTGTTGAATAGTAACTTCTGTCATTCCAATCTTGTCAATTTTTATTACACACACACACAAATCTAATTATACATGCTACAATAAAAAAACCCCACACTTTCCAGTAACAGCAGTAATGATCACAAACAAATGGTAGAGCAAGGTTTTTTCTTTTAAAAAGATATTATGAAAGAATCAATTGACAGCTGGCAAAGGTCTCAAAATGCTGGTAATCTGAATACTCAATAATGGTTAGATATGAGTAAGGCAGCATTATTCAAATTTTAAAATTTCCACAACGTGCTACTTTGGGATTTTTGTGTGTGTGTTTTAATGAGTTTCACCCGCTCAAATTTCAAAAATAACTGATTGCATGTCGAGTTACACAACTAAGTGGGCACGTTTTATTTTTATTTCACAAATACAAATCTGAAATTGCCACATTTTTCCAAATTTTGATTTTTTCTGGATTAGCTTTAGTAAGAGCTAATTTTGAAATGCATACTTTAAATACTGCAGTTACACTAGGTAAGGATTAAAAGTACAATTTTATTTTTTCAATTTAAAAGTTATGAGCCATTCTCTGGGGAAACATTGCCATATGGGAAATCAGAGTTCAGATCCTAACCTGAATTGGGAACAACTAAGTCTATGGGCTGAAGGAAGGCAGCCCATTCAGAACTGGAAAAAGCAGCGGCTATTCTGGGCCAGTTCACAGTGTTTTGGTGAACAGGGCTGGCTCCAGCTTTTTTGCTGCCCCAAGTGGCAAAGCAAAAAACAAAACAAAACAAAACAAAAAAAGAAAGCCGCGATTGGTGGGACTTCGGCAGCAGATCTAACGCGCTACTTCATTCTTTGGTGGCAATTTGGTGGCGGTTCCTTCCCTCCGAGCGGGAGTGAGGGACTCACCGCCAAATTGCCACCGAAGACCCCGGACGTGCCGTCCTTTTCCACTGGCTGCCCCAAGCACCTGCTTCCCTTGAAGCAGCCGGCCCTGTTGGTGAACTTCAGATTCTAATCTAAAAAAGCCACGACTCCCTTACTGACACTGCTATCAGGGGCGGCTCTAGACAGTAGGCTGCCCCAAGCAGCACGGAGCGCTGCGCCGCCCTTCCCCGGTCCGCGGCCCTCCCCTCTCGGCTCGGGTTGAGCTCCTCCCCGGCATGCCCGCGGCAGGTCCACGGAGCCGGGCGGAGCGGACCTGCCGCGCCGTCGCTCCTGCGGAGCGAGCGAAACCGAGCGGGAAGGCGACGGCCCCGCCGCAGTGCCGCTCTCCCGCTCCCGCGCTCTCCGTGCCGCTCAACCGCAGGCCCGCCTCAGCGGCGAGCGGAGCCAATGCCGGCCGCCGCCGCCCCCTGAGCGCCGCCTGCTGGCTGCGCTTGGCGCCTGCCCTAGAGACTGCTATTCTGTCATAAGTGTTTCAGTGCAGACCAGGAACTGTCTCAGTTCCTCCAGAAACATGAAAATGCTTTGTGGCTGCATCTTTGTTACCCGGGGTTCTTTCAACCCAAAGCTCTTGGTAACTTTACTCTGTGCGAGGAGGAGTCAGGAAATAAATCAGGGGAGACACGGCCGTCCGACCGATAGATGGCTGGCACAAACAGGACAACACAAGAGTGCTTTCACTTAAAGCTAAACTTTACTTAGTCTCAAGCACTTACACACATCCACAACGAGTTAGTAAAACAACCCCAACCCTTGATAATTACCAAAACTGAGTGTGGCTTTTGAGTGATACAGCGGCAGCCCGTCTGCTGCTGGGGAACAGAAGATTCATCCAGAGGGAGAGGCCAGTCCCGAAACCACCTGTCTCAAGCTTTTCCCCCTTATTTATACATTAGTAATTAAAGAAACCTTGTTAATTAAGCAGTTTCAAGCAAGAGGTTCCTTCTGATTATTGATTAACCAGGTGTGGGTTTTTCCAGAACTTGCAGCCTTGAGACCTCAATAGACATTCCTGGGGCATATCCTACTCCTTCAAAACGCATGTATCAGCAACTTCAACCCAATTCTTATCAGGAAGGACGTGGGGTCAAGCTGCCCTTTCAATGACACCCTAAATCCCCCCTCCCCTCCTGCCTTGGTCAAGTGAGACTTGCTTTTAACAGCTTGCTGACTAGGCTATCTTTAACAATAAGTTATAGTGGTTTCAGGCACTTTACTGGTTTGCCAAAGTCTCCCCGTACATCTTCACTAGAAGGGAAAAAAGGGCCATGTGGTTACCATAAGTTAGCTAACATGGTCACTAAGACAAGGTAACATCCTAGTGAAGACAAGGTAGTTTATAACTTTTACACATTAACAGGTCAAGTTACAGACTATGAACAAGCTGAGAGTTTACCTCAGTTTACAACCTGCCTTGTCCTAACTAGCTCAAGGTACATTCCTAGTGAACTAGAGTTGCTATTTTGAATTAATACATCTTGTATCCTAGTGAAGACATAGCCTTTATGCTTTAATTCCCCTGGTCAGGTTGCCAACTTTCGAATAGCACAAAACCGATCACCCTTGCCCCGCTGCTTCTCCAAGGCCCTGCCCAGCTCACTCCATCCCCTCTCCCTCCGTTGCTCACTCTCCCTCGCTCATTTTCACTGGGCTGTGGAGGGTCCCTTTTCAACTGGTGTTCCACCTGTCCACACCTGTCAACCCCTGTGAAATGAGGTTAGTAATACTCCCTTACCTCACAGGTCTGCTCTGAAGCGAATCTCTAAGTGCTGGCAGGCTGCTGCTCAGATGCTAGAGTGCTGGGGTCCAATATTAATACCTAGGACAGTTTAATCATTTTATCTGTTTCCTCATTTCTCTTTAGGAGCATGTTTCCTTCTAGACTGCTCAGGACACTCAACAATTACACACATTAAAAATGAAGTAACTGGAAGATAGTTCTTCCTTTTACTTGCCTTCCACAATTGTGTTTCCACTATAAATATTGGGGACATTAGAGTAGATGCAGTTTTCTTAATTCTTCAGGTGTTAGTGATGTCTTCAGCGGCTGCAGAAGCAACAGAGCTAACATGCTTAACTGTGGAGTTAAAGCGGTTGGGCTCTCTCCACCCAGGCTGTAACTTAACCAGCTTAGCTCACGTTATAGGCAGAGTGCTTTTACACAAGACTTCTAAAATGTTAGCTAAAACTACAGCTGGTCAGGAATTCCCCACCCCCTTTTTTGCAGGGGGTGGAAGGTCAGAAAGTGCCAATTAGTTGAAACCAAAACTTTTTGCAGAACTACTGAGCTCTGGACTAGTCTGGGGTGGGTGTCTTTTCACTTAATTTTTTTTTGACAGATCTAGTATTTGTTTCACTGTGGAACAAAAACGAATGTCAAAACCTCAGAAGTTTTGGTCAAACTAAGTTCTTGTTTTTTGGCCAGCCCTAGTTAGAACATGTGTTAGTGAACACATGCTTACAACACAGTTTTAAATCCTACTCTAAACAGCACCTCAGGCACAGGATCTAAAACTTCTGAATATCTCAGGAGTTACTAAATCACATAAAATCCCTTGGCATTACAAGGGATCAAATCATGACGTTCTTTCTCTTGCGTGTAATCTCATTGGAGACAATGGAACTGCATACAAACATTTTATAGTACTGAGGGTTTCAGGCTCAACTCCCAAGTTTGGAGACCTGTCACTAAATAGGACTCCAGAAGGAGAAAAGACAATCACAGGCCTGGTCTACACTACGTGTTTATACTGAATTTAGCAGTGTTAAACCGATTTAACCCTGCACCCGTCCACACAACGAAGCCCTTTATAGCGATATAAAGGGCTCTTAAAACCGATTTCTGTACTCCTCCCTGACGAGGGGAGTAGCGCTGAAATCGGTATTACCATATCGGATTAGGGTTAGTGTGGCCACAAATTGACGGTATTGGCCTCCGGGCGGTATCCCACAGTGCACCATTGTGACCGCTCTGGAAAGCGATCTGAACTCGGATGCACTGGCCAGGTAGACAGGAAAAGCCCCGCGAACTTTTGAATTTCATTTCCTGTTTGCCCAGCGTGGAGCGCTGATCAGCATGGGTGGCCATGCAGTCCCAAATCCAAAAAGAGCTCAAGCATGGACCGTACAGGAGATAATGGATCTGATCACTGTATGGGGAGACAAATCTGTTCTATCAGAGTTCTGTTACAGAAGACGAAATGCCAAAGCATTTGAAAAAATCTCCAGGCTATGATAGGCAGAGGCCACAGCAGGGACTCAACACAGTGCTGTGTGACAAGCGTAATGGAAAGCCAAAGAATCAAATGGACGCTCATGGAGGGAGGGAGGGGGGACTGAGGACTCGAGCTATCCCACAGTTCCTGCAGTCTCCGAAAAGCATTTGCATTCTTGGCTGAGCTCCCAATGCCTGAAGGGTCAAAAACATTGTCGCCAATGGTTCAGGGAATATGTCGTCAATTTACCCCCTCTCCCCCCCCCCAAAGATGTTGGAGAAAAACTCAGTTCTCGCTTTTTCTTTTGGGTGCAGCAAAATCAAATACTTTATTATTTCTCCAGTAATTACAATGGAGGGAGAGAGTGTCATAGGACACAGGGTCGCCCCAGTCCCGGACAGGTCTCTCAACTGGTAAACAATTACAGCAAGCCTTTATACTTTTGTTACAGACAATAACTAGCAATAATACAGACAATAAAGAGCAACAACTTCATTTTGTTTATACATAAGCCATTCTGCTATCTTGTTTTCTCACTCCTAAAAGACACCAGGCTGCATATTTGGTTATCAGTTACAAGTCGTAATAACTTTTTACACAGTTCTTTTCCTCTGCCTCACACTATCCTTGCTTCTATAAGTTTCACGTCATTAGGGTCACAGCTAGCCTAACTCTTGCTAACTGACTGACATGCATTAAGATCCCCTTCAAATCCTTATTAATTCTTTCCCTGCTTCCACAAAGAAAAGGGGGAAAAAAATCGTTTCTCACCTCTTTTCAATGTCATCGTATGTCTACTGGATGCTGCTGGTAGACGGGGTGCTGCAGTGCTAAACAGCAGCATCCTCTCCCCTCCCCTCCCCGGTGGCAGATGGTACGGTACAATATGACTGATAGCCGTCCTCGTAATCATCCTGTGAGTGCTCCTGGCTGGCCTTGGTGAGGTCGGCTGGGGGCGCCTGGGCAAAAATGGGAATGACTCCTGGTCATTCCCTTCTTTAAGCTTTGTGTCCTGGAGATTCAGCCCTGGCAGATGGTGCAATAGGGCTGGTAACTGTCCTCATATAGCAGCTGGAGGCTGAGCTCCTCTCCCCCTGCCATTTCATGTCTAATGGAGATTCTGGACTATCATAGCAGTGGGAGGCTGTGTTCCTCTTCCCCCCCACCCTTTAATGAGTAATGGAGATGTCCTGCCTGGAATATCATAGCAGCTGGAGGCTGCCTCCACCTCATTTTATCTCACTAAAAAGTCAGTGTTTCTTATTCCTGCATTCTTTATTACTTCATCACACAAATGTGGGGGATAACTGCCACGGTAGCCCAGGAGGGGTGTGAGAGGAGGGAAGCAACGGGTGGGGTTGTTGCAGGGGCACCCCCTAGAATGGCATGCAGCTCATCATTTCTGCGGGATGTCTGGGGCTCTGACCCGGAGCGGCTGTGCTCTCTGGTTCTCTAGTAGACTTGCCCCATATTCTAGGTAGGACTGACTCTATTTTTAGACAAAACATAAAGAAGGGAATGACCTGGGAAGTCATTCCCATTTTTGTCCATGTGCCCCCAGCCGACCTCAGCGAGGCCAGCCAGGTGCACCCATGATAGCAGCAGACTGTACAATAGGGCTGGTAACCATCTCTGCTACCTTGCAAAGGCAAATGAATGCTGCTGTGTAGCACTGCAGTACCGCGTCTGTCAGCAGCATTCAGTACACATACGGTGACAGTGAAAAAAGGCTAAATGGGCTCCATGGTTATCATGCTATGGCATCTGCCAGGGCAATCCAGAGAAAAAGGGCGTGAAATGATTGTCTGCCGTTGCTTTCACGAAGAAAGGATTGAGTGACAACATTTACCCAGAATCACCCGCAACACTGTTTTTGCTCCATCATGCATTGTGATCTCAACCCAGAATTCCAATGGGCGGGGGAGACTGCGGGAACTATGGGATAGCTATAGGATAGCTACCCACAGTGCAACGCTCCGGAAATCGACGCTAGCCTCGGTACATGGACGCGCATCACCAAATTAATGTGCTTAGTGTGGCCGCGTGCACTCAACTTTATACAATCTGTTTTAAAACACCAGTTTCTGTAAAATTGGAATAATCCTGTAGTGTAGACATACCCACAGTTTCTCAAAGTTAAAGTTTTTCCTGTCTCCCGGGATGAGGGGAGAGGGGAAAAAAAAAAGACCTAAAGTCAAATGAAGAAAATTCACTAAAGAGCGTTTCTCTCTTCATTACTCTCCCTCCCTTCCCCCCACAAAATACAGATTCCTTGCAGCGCTAAAGGGGTGCGTCACAGGACACAACGTGAAGGGGCACCAATATGGCAGATATATGCTGTGTGTCATGACACTTTATGGAACAAAATGAAGCTGAGAGTTAAAGGACATTGTCATGGAGTTAACAGAGTGATCGCTCTTGAGTGACTTGAAGGCTTGACAAAGCTACAAAGTAAAGTGGCAAAAGAGAGAACCCTGGAGCTCCTGAACAGGATCTAAGAGTTCATCTCAAGATTTGAAATCAGAAGGCAACATTGCTGTGTGTATACCCTCTAGTGACCTTGTAATTTAAATAAAGAATCTTAAAAATATAAAATTAAGTAAAACTTCATGGGATTTAACTAAGAATGACATAGTAATGATTGGCCATTGCTTAATCTGGTATGCAAAATAACGATACAGGGAAAATAACTAGATGGTAGTAAAACAAAAATAAAAGGCCAAGATTTCTAAAAAGTCGGTGCCTAAATTATTTTCCTAAATTGAGATTTAGGCATCTAAATAAGAGGTCTGTTTTACAGAGGTCTGAGGACCTGGACACATCCATGGATTTCAATCAATAAATACAGATTTAGGAGCCTAATTTAGGAATCTATTTTTGAAAACTTGACCAAGAATTTTATGGAATTTAAATAATATCAAGCTAGGCAGTGCACAGCATCACTTACAGAAAGCTGTAATGTATCAATTAAAACTGTTCCATCATAAGGCCAATAGCAGTGAGAGAGAGAAATTAAGTGTCCCAAGGAAAGGTACATTTTAAGGTGAGAATTGAAGTGAGGTGGAAACACAGTGGAGTTCTGTTTCAGATACCAGCAGCTGTAGAGAAATCTGTCAGACTCAGAGTAGTGAAATTGTGACAGGGATTAGAGTGGGGCCTGTTGCAAGATAAATAGAAGGAGTAGACATAGTGTAAAGGGAGACCAGGTCTATGAGGAAGGCTGGCATAAGCCCAAAGAGAATTTTGGAAACAGTATTTTAACTTAATCCTGATATGAATGTAGAGCTGTATAAGATGAGTGATGTGATTACATTATTGTCAAATGTGGGAAGGATAGGGCAGCCTCCCCCAGGACACTTGTCAGCATCAGGATAGTGACCTGCCTCATTTTCCCCTTTAGGGTTCCCCAGAAATAGCCCTCAAGGCGCTCCAAGTATATGCAGCTCTTGCAGGATTAATTTATTAAGAGTCCCATGCACATGAATCATAACAAGAGTCCCACAGCCAGAATTCCCCAGCATAGTCCAGATGGTACATGCCCTGGTATCTCTCACCAAATCCAGCCCTGGCATCTCTCTCTGTGTTCATTCAGGCTCTCCAGTACAGCTCTGGCATCTCATCTCACACCCAGTCCTCAGCCCTCCCTGGCCCTACAGCTTCTGCTCTCTGGTTCAGAGAGCCAGCAAGTATCTTCCTCTGCTGCTTTCAGCCTTCACTGGATGGCACTCTGGCCCTCCATGGGCTTCCCAGCAAATCCACCCTCTTTCCAGGGATAGTCTGCTGAGAGATTTCTTCAGCTTTCCCCAGATTGCTCTTCTGGTCTCCTGACCCCTAGCAGCTCTCACGTATCCTTTTCCTGAGTCATCAGCTCTTTCTATCTCCTCAGGCCCAAGTGTTCTCTTTTAAGCCTAACTGGGAGGCGGCTGAGGAGTCACAGGTGCACTTGACTCTGCCCCTTGGTAAAGGGCCAGTGCTACCCTGTGACAGAAAGCAACAACTTTCTGCCTATACTGGAGGAGGAGGAGGTAGTTGGGGAGGAGAAGGAAATTTTGGGAGTTTTTGGACAAGAAGGGTCAAAGTGAGAGGACGTGAGGGGATGGGGACAGATTTCAGCAGAGGTACAGATTCAGTAGTGAGTTAGAGTTAGTTCTATTGCTGGATCCTTGGCTGTTAATCTTTAAAAGTGGGCACAAAACAATATATCGAACCTGACTTTTGATATGCAAAAATCTGACTTGCAGGTGCACATAGAGGCAGAAATCTCAAAATTAGGGGAGTCAAAATTACATGTGTACTCTTGAAGATTTCGAGTACACAAGATATCTATGTAGAAGGACAGTTTAAGCATGATGCTAAAGGTACATATTGAGGGAGTGATGATTTGGTGGCTCTGTCTGTACCACTTCTGAACAGTTCATGATTTTATGAATTTGTATTGTGAAATCATGTCATGGAAAGACTATATGTATGTGGATCCACCATGAGTTAACAGTGTCATGTCTCTGCCAGGCCAGAAACAAGGGTGAGCAATCAGCACTCAATGATACTTTACTCAAACACCTGGAACAATGGGTTTGCACTGACTGGGAGAAGACATTCCCTCCTCTTGTCTGAAGGGAGGGGGGCTTGAGAGTCATGGAAAATTACCAGGAGCAGAACATAAAGAAGTGGGCAACCCCAACAGGAGTCTATGCATGGAATCAAAAGGGAGAGCTGGAAAGAGAGCCATTTTGCACCAGATTAAGATGGGAGAGGCTGCTGCAGCATCAGGTTAGGCAAGGGGGTAGAGGTCAGTGCCGTCCGGCCTGATGGAACACAAATTATCCCCCCGGGGAAGGGTGAGTTAGTGAGGGACATTGCATTTAGGATATTTTAATTGTTTTATGTGATCTGTACTCTGCATGTGATCTATATAATCAGTCAAGGCCAACAAACACCTCTCACATTTTTGAATATCAAATTCTCACAGTGCTTTTGCAGGGAAAGCAATGTTCTGGGACAATTACCATACATACTACAGTAAACCTAGCTATCAAATTCATTATGTGGTCAGGGCCAACTTCTAGATGCTAGTGTTGTGCAAAGTCCCATACTCTTAGTTGTTCAAATCAGCCTGTTATGTAAAATGGTATATAAAAGTCAGACAAAGCTAAAGACAGACTGAATTAGTCCAAACAAAAAGGTCTACTGATGCCACACAAGGACTGCTTTAAGATCATGACTGGTACACAAAGGAGAATGGAATTGGAAATTAATGAACCAAAATTGATGTGTCAGAAATTATGCCTAACTGGTGGACAAAATAATGAGGTAATGGGGTATTCCATTCATCACCTGTTTTGAGGTCCTTCAAAAGAGACTTTGGAGGGGATTTAAGATGCCAGGTTGGAGGGGTGAACTGTCACCCCACCCTTCCATCCTGGCTGTCACCCCCACTTTGTGTCCAGGACCCCAGGTTCACTGTGATACCATTGTCTTCACTGTCCTGATCCTGAGGGATCTTATGACCAGACTGGACCAGAGAAAGGGAACCAGATTACATAGCCAAATCTGGTGGAGGTGGCAAAGTCTAAACAACACCTGAGATGTGAGACTTCCCCCACCTTATTTCTTCTCTTTCTCTTTCTGCCTTCTGTTTAATAAGAATCAGGCTGACCTGGCCAAGAGTCTCCCCTTTGCAACACTGCTGGAAGCCTGTGACCAGTTAGGCAGCTAAAAGCAATGCTTTAAACAGCCCAACACTTGGCCAAGTCTCAGAATAGCTGATAAAAACATGTGCTGTGCTCAGTTTCTCCAGCAGTTAGGCTGCATGTGAGCAGAAGCTGAATTTTCTGTATTTTTTCTTCGTTACCCTCCACTTTTGTGTGCATTTATCTTGTTTTGTCTTAAAGAAAGCAGAATCAGACTTTAACAACAAGAGCAACAACAGCAGCTCAAGCCATCGCAACTAACTTCATATCTTCCCCCCCCCCAAAAGGGCAATTCCCATCATTAATACCATCTAAAAGACTACCAAACAGGGAGGGGAGGGGGTTCCCTATAAAAAACTCTCTGCAGCTAAAGGGCAAGCAAATAAAGGATATTGTTAAAATAAAAGCCTTACTTAATATTTTATATTTCAAATGCTTTAACTGTTTTTCTTTTTTCTGTAAAAGCAGCAAAGAGTCTTGTGGCACCTTATAGACTAACAGACGTTTTCCAGGGGCAGGTATATATAAGCAAGCAAGAAGCAGGCTGGAGATAACGAGGTTAGTTCAATCAGGGCGGATGAGGCCCTCTTCTAGGGTACAGAGTACAGAGACCTTGGCCTGCTTAGTCCCATGGCAACAACCACCAAGCAGACTGTGAATGGCTTGCCAACTACTAAACCAGTTTCTCCTCTCTTGGTTTTCACACCTCAGCTGCTAGAAGAGGGCCTCATCCTCCCTGATTGAACTAACCTTGTTATCTCCAGCCTGCTTCTTGCTTGCTTATATATACCTGCCCCTGGAAATTTCCACTACGTGCATCCGACGAAGTGGGTATTCACCCACGAAAGCTCATGCTCCAAAACGTCTGTTAGTCTATAAGGTGCCACAAGACTCTTTGCTGCTTTTACAGATCCAGACTAACACGGCTACCCCTCTGATAATTTTTTTTTCTGTATCTCTTATTAAAAGGTCCTAAAGTTTTTTAATGGTGGTTGTTGCCATGGGACTAAGCAGGCCAAGGTCTCTGTACTCAAAACCCCAAGACTTGCTTAACAATTCAATGTTGCACAGTGACAGGGTAATATTAACATGTTTGACTCTCTGGACCCATTTATTCTATCAAAATTAACACAATCTTGGACTGGGTGTAAATTTAGCACTTCACAGCATTCTCAGTCCAGAGCGATAGAATGCCCAGATATGCCAGTGTGAGGTTTGCACAAAACCACAGGTAAAATACGGTCTTTATGTAATAACTGAACTTTTAGTTATTTTTTCAATACCCAACAGTTGCACGCTGCATCAGCCAGTGTGAAATATGCTCAACGTTAGGACCTTTGCTATTTCTGCCCTTTGTTTCTCTTTCATCCTCATCCTCCTTTTTTCATTCCTGTCCTTATTTCCTGTCTTTCTCTCTCACACATCCCTCCTTCCCTCTGAATTTCTTTCCCTCAGCAACAACAAATTCCCTGTAAGGTTCTTCCCCATTCTATCTTCTAAAATTGTCAGCAGTTAAACAGCTAATGCTGACAAAAGTGTCATCATTAGGTTTTAGAGTTAATGCTCCAAGTGAGATTCCTGGGGGAGACGACAACTCAGAATTATTTTTTCAGGCTGTCTACAGATTCAGGAAGATGGCATGGCATCATTCACATTCAGAAAGTTATTTTTGCAAAAGAGTTCCTCAAGCAATAGCAACACTTATGGTAGAGTCCGGAGTAATGGACAGAGAGTAATTAATGTTCTGGACACTTGTACCCCTGTGTCTGTGGTGGTAGATGGTTAAATTTGTCTTGTATTGTTTGAACGTGCTTGTTTCTTTTTGTCCTTGCCTTTCAGGGGGAAAACAGTTATATATATTATATACACACAATATATATATTCATAATGCATTATAACTGATTATATTATCAGCTCCTTTTTTAAAAAAAAGAAGGGGTTTTATGATATTGTGGATAAATGATGTGTAAAAACAATAGAAATGCTTTAAAGCAGGTTGAAAGAAGGAAACTGCAGGCTTTCTGGAATTCTTTCTTTCCGAATGCGAGATAGGGGAACATCAAACTTGTTTTAACAATGGCAACTTTTTTTGTCATGTATAAAAATAGATCACAGTGCAGTGACCCAGAGAGAGAGACTGTAAAGAAGCGTGTGTTCCTGTAAGACTCCTGACTATATTGTTACAATCTGTGTCAAAGAATGAGAAATCAGAATTTCATTGCTTCCTGTATTCTTTGGATTAGAATTTGAATTGTGCTATGCTGTTTTGACATCTTCAGTATTTTTTAATTTAATTAAGGCTTGTGTTTCTCTATCTAGTCCAGGTAGAAGGGCACAGAAGAAATATCCATTTACCACTGTAATAGCACTTCACTCTTTTCCATTTCAACTGATATATTTTGAATGTAATTTATGCTACTGCATTCTTTAGCAAACTGGCTGATTATGAGTTTTAAATGAGAAAAGAATAGAAATGGAGCAAAGTTAACCTGTGTTCATTAGAGAGTGCCCAGGCTGGCTAGAAAAACTTTAGCTATTTCTCAGTCAGCAATTTGGAGTCCTGCAGATGACTGGAATGTTTTCCCACTCATAACTGTCTTATCAAGTTGTTAAAACTTGAACTGCATAGCTCAGGTAATTGGCAGTGCATTATGGAGCCTTTCACCTCGAGGTCATTGGTCTGAATCAAGGTAAGATTATAATGATTGAAGGTTAGTATGAGATGATAGCTATTCAGTGGCCTATTTAAAATGAACTTATCTCATTGTTGTTCCTAGTTCACAGTTATATGCATTAAAAAACAACAAAACATCCTAATTGACATAGTCCTTGACAATCTCAGGAAGGAGACCAACCTATGTTTCTTATATTAGTCCTTCCAAGTGTAACCTTTGATTTAAATATTTACAAATACTACTTTAAATGTAAATAATAATACCAGTGACCAAATTACATTCTTTAGGTTCAAGGCTAAAGATGAATTTAATTTAGTGGAGGATTATGAATGACACAATGAGTGATAGAATTAAAGATTTTATTTAAAATAAAATATTTATAGTAGTTAAGGCAAACAGGAATTACAGAATAACCATCCACTGCATTTTATACTCACATTCCATGAAGAAATGGTGCATCCAGGGGTGATCAGTCCCTGAAAGAAAAGAATGGGTATATAATCCTTTCTCCTAACAGTACCTTGATGGTAGATGAGCATGCTAATCTAAAATTAGCATGCTACTCTTTTTGTAATCATTTACAATAACAACGCTTAATTAATTAGCATTAAGCTTGCCTTTTACCATATGGATAGTCTGCTACCATAATTAAAATACCATCTATTCCTTCATTGGCTATGTAATATTAAACATTGTCTTAATTAACATCTGCATAAATATCCTTTCAATAACTATCAGTATAGATGGCATTCTTCCAGAATATTCACATTTTGTCTAAAACTATTGTTAAAACACGTTTACAACATGACCTGGGGTTATGTCCTAATTTATCTCTGACTTGCCTCTGAGTTGTTTTATTTCACAGTCCCAACAATTTACCAGGCCTCATTACTGTCAAGCCTAAATTTAGGCCCCCAAACCTGTACTCTACTCACACTTTATGACATTTCTATTTAACATAAACAAACATCACTTTTATAGGCCACACAAGATGAGGTGGTTGACATACCTAGAAAAGCTACCATGGGAGAGTCTGCATACCCATTGCTTATGCTTTATATACTGAATGGATAAGGAGAAGATATCAGCCCTGGCTGCTGTCAGTCAGATACCTTTCATAAGCATACTGAGAAAAACATCTAATTAATAGACCCTCCGATTTCTGCCAAGGGGAAAAACAAAGCTGTTCATTAATTATAAAACTCCATCACTGATCTATTACACAAAGTTAAAGAGCAATGATCTTGCACCTGAAACCTGACGAACTTCAGCACATATACTCCAGATCTACAACAGTGTAACCCAGAGCAGAATCCATCCCATTTTCTCTCCTGTTTTTGTTACCAGGATGTACTTCAGTATTTCAAGGACTTTGACACTGGATAGAAATGAATATTATACTGACTTAATTGTCACCTGAGAAGTAGGGTTGCCAGGTTTCCGGTTTTTGACTGGAACGTCTAATCGAAAAGGGATCCTGGCAGCTGACTGGGCCTCTAAAAGTCTGTTGGTCACATTAGGCTGGGGCCAGGCTCTGTGTGTGTGTGGGCAGGCGGGTGTGTGTGCGGGTGGGGGTGGGGGTGTCGGGAACAGCAGTGAGGCTAAGGTAGGCTCCATGGCCGGCTTCACGCGGCTCCCGGGAAGCAGTGGCATGTCCAGCTTCTAGGTGGAGGGGTGGCCGGGGGGGCTCTGTCTATGGCCCTGCCCACAGGTGCCAGCTCCACAGCTCCCAATAGGCTGGGAATCCATGGTGGGCACGATTATGAGACGCCGCAGCCACAGCCAGCTTCCTCTGTCCCTGGGAAATGCTGGGGCAGTGCTGGTGCAGCTGCTATTTAAGGGACCACCTGGGGGCAGCACCTCCTAGAGCCCCCATGAACTGCACTAGCCAGAGCCACCTGGAGCCCCCTCCTGGGCCCCAACCCCCTGCCCCAGCTCAGAACCCCCTCCTACACCCAAACTCCATCCCATAGCCCGCACCCCCCATCCCCTCCTACATCCCAGCCTCCTTCCCCAGCCTGGAGCCCCCTCTCATACTCCAAACCCCTGAGCCCCACCCCCCAGCCCACTCCTGAACCCCAAACCCCACATCCCCAGCCCTACCCCAGATCCCACACCCCCAGTTGCAGCCCTCACCTCCCTGCCCCAGCCTGGAGCCCCTTCCCGCACCCTGAACCTCTCATTTCTGGCCCCAGCCCAGAGCCCATACCCCCAGACCAGAGCCCGTACACCCTCCTGCACCCCTAACTCCCTCCGGTATCTCCAGTCCCAAGCACCCTCCTGCTCTTCCTAACAGCTGCCCCAGCTAGTTGACCCGGCTCCCCAGAAGTGGTCGGTGACTGCTTGGGGAGGAGAGGTCAGGTGGAGATGCTCCAAATTTGCTGCTCCCCTCCCCAGTAGTCCCTACACAGGAGCCTCCACTTCAGCCCCTCTGAGCTCTCTGGGGTATGTCTACACTCAATTAAATGCCTTGCTGGCCTGGCTCAGCGAACTGGGCTGTAAATTACTGTGTAGACATTTGAGCTCTCTGAGTCCCTTCTCCCTTGGGGTCTCAGAGCTTGGGGTTCAGCTAGCCCAAACACAGCCCCACAGCGAGCCAAAGTCAGCAGCCACAGGGCAGCCAGCTTTAATTGCTGTGTAGACACACCCACCCATACTCCCTCCCAGGAAGTGGGACACAGCATCTGCTAGCTTAGGTGGCTGTGCAGTGCATGTAGGTTAATGTGGTTTTGGGTGTGTCTCTATCAGTGCATTCAGGGGCAGTGCACTGGGGCTGGGCTGGCCTTCGACACTGGGGTGGCCACTGCAACTCACCCAGTCAGCGTGGCATATCAGGAACCATGCCAGGAGCCAGACATTGCTGTGCACAAAGCCTGGCACTTTGCACTGGTGGGTGCCCAACGCAGTCTGCAAAAAGTGAGTCATGTGGTCTGATGGTGTCAACACCATGGGCAGCACAAAAGGGGCCTGGCAACAGGGACCGAATAGCTTCACTAGGACTGATGTTCCTGAAACAGAAGAGCTAGTCCCTGGCTATGGTAATTTCCCTCATGCTCTTAGACAGACTCTTTATATTTCAAATAAAGGACAACTTGGAAATTATAGGACAAAGTTTATTTTTAAGGGCACCTCTCCAATGTTTTATTTGAGACACACGCTTATATACAAATAAGAACATAAGAATGGCCATACTGGGTCAGACCAAAGGTCCATCCAGCCCAGTATCCTGTGTGCCGACAGTGGCCAATGCCTAACAGGTAATGATCAAGTAATCTCTCTCCTGCCATTCATCTCCACCCTCTGACAAACAGAGGCTAGGGACACCATTCCTTACCCATCCTGGCTACTAGCCATTAATGGACTTAAGCTCCATGAATTTATCCAGTTCTCTTTTAAACCCTGTTATAGTCCTAGCCTTCACAACCTCCTCAGGCAAGGAGTTCCACAAGTTGACTGTGCACTGTGTGAATAACTTCCTTTTATTTGTTTTAAACCTGCTGTCCTTTAATTTCATTTGATGGCCCCTAGTTCTTATATTATGGGAACAAGTAAATAACTTCTCTATTTACTTTCTCCATGCCACTCATGATTTTATATACCTCTATCATATCCCCCCTTAGTCTCCTCTTTTCCAAGCTGAAAATCCTAGCCTCTTTAATCTCTCCTCATATGGGACTTGTTCCAACCCCTAATCATTTTAGTTGCCCTTCTCTGAATCTTTTCTAATGCCAGTATATCTTTTTTGAGATGAGGAGACCACATCTGTATGCAGTATTCAAGATGTGGTCATACCACGGATTTATACAAGGGCAATAAGATATTCTCCATCTTATTTTCTATCCCCTTTTTAATGATTCCTAATATCCTGTTTGCTTTTTTGACTGCCGCTGCACACTGTGTGGACGTCTTCAGAGAGCTATCCACGATGACTCCAAGATCTTTTTCCTGATTAGTTGTAGCTAAATTGGCCCCCATCATATTGTATGTATAGTTGGGGTTATTTTTCCCAATGTGCATTACTTTACATTTATCCACATTAAATTTCATTTGCCATTTTGTTGCCCAATCACTTAGTTTTGTGAGATCTTTTTGAAGTTCTTCACAGTCTGCTTTGGTCTTAACTATCTTGAGTAGTTTAGTATCATCTGCAAACTTTGCCACATCACTTTTTACCCCTTCCTCCAGATCATTTATGAATAAGTTGAATAGGATTGGTCCTAGGACTGACCCTTGGGGAACACCACTAGTTACCCCTCTCCATTCTGAAAATTTACCATTTATTCCTACCCTTTGTTCCCTGTCTTTTAACCAGTTCTCAATCCATGAATGGATCTTCCCTCTTATCCCATGACAACTTAATTTACGTAAGAGCCTTTGGTGAGGGATCTTGTCAAAGGCTTTCTGGAAATCTAAGTATACTATGTCCACTGGATCCCCCTTGTCCATATGTTTGTTGACCCCTTCAAAGAACTCTAATAGAGTAGTAAGACATGATTTCCCTTTACAGAAACCATGTCAACTTTTGCCCAATAATTTATGTTCTTCTATGTATCTGATAATTTTATTCTTTACTGTTGTTTCAACTAATTTGTCCAGTACTGACATTAGACTTCCTGGTCTGTAATTGCCGGGATCACCTCTAGAGCCCTTTTAAAATATTAGCGATACATTAGCTATTTTCCAGTCATTGGGTACAGAAGCTGATTTAAAGAACACATTGTATTACAGTGTACAATCTTTTGCATGATTATTGGTGTATACCAGACAAATATTTATTGATTTGATGTGTAATGTGGAACATTGGCACTGAACAAAGGATAGGTGGTCATGCTGTGACATTGTAACATATTTCCTCTCAACCTGCTTTGAGACAAATTTGGGACACAATACAGGTGAAAAAACTTGAACAGTAGAAAATCTATTGGTTAGCAGGATGGTAAAACTTGAACAGTAGAAAATCTATTGGTTAGAAGGATGGTTAGCAGGAGGGGTTAGTTTCTGCAGCATGAATGACGTTTTATGCAACCTCACCTTAACATTGAAGAGCTATAATAAATTCATAAAATAACATCACTGCAATATTAAAGTTATATATTTAAACGTAAGTGTCAGAAAATGTTAACATTAAGACTCCCATAACATAATTTTGTCCACATTGCATGTATTGTCTATTAAAGCATACATTTAAACAATTTAACTAGTCATTAAACATGGAACAGCATCACTTTTTCCCCCTGCTATGCAGTTCATTGTCAGGTAGGGAAAGAATCAGTCAGTGACTACTGGAGCCCTACCAGGACAGTTGGCTCCTGCAATAGCGTCAAGCTCCTGCAATAGTCTCGCTCCTTAATCTCGCTCATTGCGAGTGAGCAGGACTCTTTTGGGGGGCAAATAATTTTACATTTGTGTTTAAAATTTCTCCCTGGTGAGATGAAGAATATTTGAATCTCACATTCTGTCTCTCACATTCAGACTATTGCAGCTCCTGGCCATCTCCTGGTGCCTGCTTGGGTCTTGCAGTGAAAATGAGTGAGTGAGGAGGGGGGAGAGTAAGCAATGGAGATGGGGGGATGGAGTGAGTGGGAACGAGGCCTTGGGGAAGGGGTGGGGCAAGGATGTTCAGTTTTCTGCAATTAGAAAGTTGGCAACCCTACTGAGAAGGTAAACAACTGGCTGCTGCTCCACCTCAGATGCTTAATACTCTAAAGCCCCCTTATAGGAATTACAGATAAAGTTCAAAACTAGAACTATTGGAAATGCTTAATGTTAAATTAAAAACACTCACTCAACCTATTTCGGAATTTGTGGGGTGTCAATGAACATTCAATGTTTCATATGATTATCTTCATGTCTGCAACAAATTGTCAACTAAAGACCCAATATTTCTTGTGCTATTTAAATGTCAATGAAAATTTCAAGGCAGCTTTTCATGAGTATATTTTGATTTCCAAATTTCATACTCGGTTCCATGGTGGACCAATGTTTGAAGTTGAACATGGCTAGTCAGCAAAAGCTTAGTTGTCTCAGTGGTAGTGCCTTCATTTTCTTTTGTTTGCTGGTTCTGTCATAACACACCTAGTGACTTATTTTTGCAGGGGCCTGAGTGTTGAGATGTTGGCTGCCACCTTGCTAGAATTGACTTGCTGTGATCTGAGTCTACTAATCTTAGGTGTGTAAATCACTATGGTAAGTGGAGAACTCATGAGATTATTTTTGGTATTGAATGCCATGTTTGTAGGTAAAGAACAAAATAGGGCAACATGCATGGAGTAAATAGCCTCAGAGAACAAAGAGCTGGTCGATCTTTATTAGCTATAAGGGAAAATATCAAGAGTAAAAAATGGCTGAGGTAATTTAGAAAAACAAAAAACCCAAAGGCTTCAGAAAAAGATATACTGCAAAAAGATTAAAAGAAAGTTAATGATGAGATAAACTGGACACTGTGTATGCAGTGAGAGTTCAGATGACAATCAGGTTTGGGAAGTGGAAAGAGTTTCCACTTTAAATCCTATATTAATCAAAATAAATAGTAAAGATATCCAATGTAGATACATTTCAATCTGATGGATATGTTCAAATCTTACTTTCCAGGACTTCAAAAAGAAAGTGAAGGAAGATAATGTCGGAAAGGATGCACTGACATAACCAGGGGAACAGCAACATTATTTATAGTCTCCAGAACTGTCTTATGAAGCTCACTTGCTACATACCAGATAATATGGCAGAACCAACCTGTCACCTTACTGTTCCATAAAGAAGATTTGTCTATAATAGGAAGCATTAAAACTGAGTAACAAGAAACTACTTGAGAAACTAATGAATTCAATTTTGTTCTAAATATACCCTTATTGGAAGGTAACAGAATTCTGCTATACAGTATGACTTGTTTTGTACCTCAAACTGAATGCATCTGTTAATAAGGAATGTGAGAAGTTCAGCCTTCTTGGAATATTTTACTGGACTTGCATGTTGTGAATAAATGTTCTTACCTGGTGCAAAGCTTTAAGCAATACATAATAAAATGAGATCTCAGGTATGGACTCTTGAAATCATTATATGACTCAAACTGCTATTATTTAACACAGAATTGTGACTGCTTCTCCTATGAGTGACAGATGTGATTCATTACATTTGGTCTTGTTTTTACCTTGAGAATGCTACTGATGCCAGCTCATAGACTAGCTTTTGGCAAGTCAAAGAGAGCCTGCTAGTTTGGAATATTTCTTTGTCATTTGAAATGCCCAAGCTGTAGCTTTGAACTCTGCAGTAAACACTCCATACTAGCGCCAAAAAAGTTCAAATAATAAACAATAGAAGCCTTTTATCTAATGTCGGAAATCCATAGATACAAAGTGAGTATGTATGTGTGTGTGTGTGTGTGTGTGTGTGTATATATATATATATATATATATATATACACATTTATTTTAATATTTCAGCTCTTGCTTCCACTTAAGAAGTTTAAAGGTCTTTCACTAAGAGTGGATGCAAGCCAAACTGAATCACTATACTGATCATGAATATTTAACATGAGAAGCTCCTATTAAATATCACACAGTTTCATAAGGAATGCACATGTACTGAAAATATCTAAGTATTGCTAAAATTAGGTTCTTAACCCTCTGGGGAGCTGCACATGAGCTGCTGCAGTGTTTCTGACGTTGTTGATCATGTTGAAAACTGTTCATAACAATTAAAATAAGGTGTTTTTCCTGCTGTTTCCAAATTAAGAATAAAAAGCTATTAGGAATTCTAAACAGCTCTGACAAGAACCACAGAGCAATTAGTGCTGAAATAAACAGGGTCAGCTCTGGATTACTTTCACTATAAGGAACCCACAGCAGTTCGTTACTCTTCATTACCACCAGACTCATAAAAAGGATATTCAACAAGTAGAGGGAGAAAGAGGCAGAACATGGATGTGCACGTTATGGCCCATTTGCTATAGTCAGAGTTAACTGTGAATCTCAAGTTACTTACATGATGCTAAACACTTTAACTTCTTAATCACCTGCACCCTGTGTCAGCACATAGTGTTCACATCTGGAATCAAAAGTATCCTATGATTGCTTATTTGTATTCCCTGGGGAATATAATTTAAAATACAATAGTACTTTCTATCTCAAAGTGCAAATGTCAAACCTTCCAGGTCTCCATATTTATCTTACCAAAAGGAAGTAAACAATATTCTTGAATGAGTTTATAAAAATTAAAAGAACAATTTAAAACTAAAAACATTGTTTGAGTCCCAGCAAACCAAACATTGGAGGACCCAATCAATGATTTTTAAAGAAGCAGCATCTATGGAAATAGATATATGGCATCATTTAAAGGTGTTGCACAGGATAGACCCTTGTAAGCTTGGTGGCCTGAAGCCTACAGAGTAGGGAGCTTGCTATTGACATCTGTTGGTGAACCAGGCAAAGAGTGACTCACATCTGCCTGTGAACCCCAGGTAGACATAAACTACATAGGGGAGGGAGTTCTCTGCTGATATCTGTTGGTAAGCAAGGGGAAACCATGAAATGGCCCAGGCACCATTTGCATTTCTGTTATATTATAGTTTGGGCATTTAGGTCAATATTCAGCTAAGTTTTAAGGTTGGGGGTAATAAAATATTATTCCTGCCAAGTAATGAAAGGGCAAGAGAACTGTATCAAATGTGCCTGAGGTGAGGGGTCACTTTAACCAACTTGTAGTTTGATATAGATGGGTAGCAGAGCCTAGCCAAAGCCAGAGAAAGGTTTCTGTCTTTTGGTGGGAATGCATTCCTTAGGGGCTGGAGATGAATCTGCCCAAAATCAGGGCTGTGCAAACCCTAGACAACAAATAGGGAGTGGGGGTGTACTAGAGAAAGGGGAGGAGAAAAATGACTATTGAGGAACACATTACCTTGGTGGACTCTTGCAACTGCAAGTGGAGGATTGAATTCAAGACTATTGCCAAGGGCTCTGAGGGCTGAGAGTCTTAATAGATATATACAGATACTGATGATTATTGCTGGATTTCCCAAGTTTATTTTTATAAAGTTTTCTTTATAGTACAATGGACTCAATGTGTTTGGGGAAATATTGCCTATCAACGATGCTTGAGAGTATTTAGTTTTCCTGGTTTTCTGAGTGGGGGCTTAAGCCATTGTTATTTGTCAACTTTTCAGAAGGAACACCATGATAATTGCACCAAGCCCTTTTTGCTGAGATGAACCTCCGTAGCGTTACAGTGTCCTTTAAATATACATAGGGTGGTTTGAATTTGGTAACCAGAAGCTGATGCATAGTTGTACTATTTACTGAAGATACATCAGTGCTCAAATTGACAGAGATATGGGTTTAAATAAAGTACAGAATTCTTGATATTCTTGAAACATGTGTGTACAAAAGAGATTCAAGAAAGTATTCAAGAAATGGATAAGCATGCATATAGATGTGCCCTGTACTAAGATTGGGGAATCTTGGGTTACAGCCATGTGCTATAAATGTGAGATACATAAATTAGAATTACTTGGGGATAGACTCACTTGTACAATCCTTTTCTCCAATATTTATCACCTATGAGCGAGTGTGCTTTTCATGAACACTGCCATCTCTTCTAATCATCTCAAGCTGCCCTCCCACTGCAGTTTTCCATGTATCAGATGTGTCGCAAAATGTACACAAGCAATCCATGTATCTCAGTACTGATTTACTGTAGTTTATGTGGAAGGGACACTTCAAGTCTTCTTATGCACTACATAAGACAGAGCTGAAATGGAATATAAGGCATTTAAGAATAGAGCCCTCAAGGAGGGTCTCTGCTCTTCCTCAAAATAAGGCCTATTTCTGCTCTCATTAAAGTCAAAGGCTAACTTCCCATTATCTAGGTTTGATATCCATGTTGGTATTAAAGGGTAGATTCTTCCTCACTATGTCTCATCCATTCCATACACTCCACTATAGTCCTAGGACATTTCTTCTTGGCATTCTAAAGATCTTTTTTTCTCTGTTATACCAAATCCATCACTCTACTCAGTTTTCAGCTGATCCAGGCTGGTGGGGAAAAAGCTTCCTGAAACAGCATTGCCAATATTGCTATGAATATTAGCCAGGAGATAGTGCTTGTAGACTAGCTCTACTGGCTTGAGGATGAAGAATTCCCCAAGACAGCTACATAGGGAGTATGACCAAGTCTACTTGATGACTCTCACATTTCATTGGAGTTGCCAGGTGTCTGGTTTTTGACTGGAACGCCCAGTTGAAAAGGGACCCTGGCAGCTCCGGTCAGCATGGCTGATGGGGCCGTTAAAAGTCCAGTTGGCGGTGCAGGCAGGCTCCCTACCCGTTTCCACACGAGTCCCAGGAACCTCCTAGGTGCAGGGATGGCCACCGGGGGGCTCTGTGTGCTGCCCTCCGCCCCCGTGCCAGCTCAGCTGCTCCCATTGGCCAGGAACCATGGCCAATGGCAGTTGAGGGGGCAGTGCCTGCAGGTGCGGGCAGTGAAGAGAGCCACATGATTGTGTCTCTGCTTAGGAGCCTGAGGGAAATGCCAGCAGCTTCCCAAGAGCCACCTGTGGGGGGAGGGATAGCTTGGTGGTTTGAGCATTGGCCTGCTAAACCCAGGGTTGTGAGTTCAATCCTTGAGGAGACCATTTAGGGAACTGGGGTAAAATTCTGTTTGGGGATTAGTCCTGCTTTGAGCAGGGGTTTGGACTAGATGATCTCCTGAGGTCCTTTCTGATTCTATGATAAGCACTGCCTGGAGCCCTCACCATCCCTGCACCCCTACCCTAGCCCAGAGCCACCTCCTGCACCCCAAACCCCTCTTTTATGACCCCACCCCAGAGCCTGTACCCCCCAGCACAGATCCCTCATCCTCTCCCACACAGCAACCCCCTTCCTCAGCCTGGAGCTCTCTCCTGCACCCCAAACCCCTCATCTCTGGCCCCACCCCAGAACCCATACCCACAGCCATCACCCCCACCCCCCACACCCCAACCTCCTGCCCCATCCAGGATCCCCCTCCCATACTCTGAACCCCTCATTTCTGGCCCCATTCTGGAGCCTGCATCCCCAGCCCAGAGCCCGTACCCCCTCCCACAACCCAACCCTTGCCCCAGCCTGCAGCCCTCTCCTGCACTCCAAACCCCTCATTTCTGGCGTTACCCAGAGCTGGAGCCCTTACCACCACTCCCCCCTGCACCCTAACCCTCTGCCCTAGCCCGGTGAAAATGAGCAAGTGAGTGGGGCTGGGGGGTAGAGTAAGTGATGGAGGGAGCAGGATGGAGTGAGTGGGGGTGTGGCCTTGGGAAAGGGGTGGGGCAGGGGGCGGGGCATGGATGTTTGGTTTTCTGCAAATAGAAAGTTGTCAAGCCTATTTAGGTTCCAGGTGTCTCATTCTACTGTCCAGTACCCTAATCCACTGAATAAAGATGTCTCCAGATTTAAATGAGGTTTTGCACAGCTATGTCTGTTCAAGAAAGTCAAAGGTTTTTCAACATTAGTCAAAACTGACACAAGAGGAAAGTTTTCAGTCATTAGCATTGTGAACTGGGTGGAGCAGTTTTTGTATATTGCTAGGAAATAAGCAGTCCTTCCTAAAGATCTACTCTTTTAATAGCCTGAATAAATATCAAATGGGATGCGAAATGGGCTGGCAGTGATCTTGCAGTCTTTAGTAAGAAGGGAAATTTACTTACATTGGCACAGCTCAAATGACCCTCTTCTATTTTGTGCAGTATAGAAATTCTTTCTGTTTGCATAGTAGTAGCCAGATGCACCCTGTCACTGAGAGTAAATATTAGAATTAAAGGCTGAAGTATTTGCACTCAGCAATATTTGGGAAAGACTATTGGAAAACCATCATTACTAGGAGTTTTCAAATTTGAGAAATGGAATGGCTTTTCTCAATTTCCTGTGAGGAGAAAGGGGAAAAAAATCTAAAATCTTTCCCATTAGATGCGAGTGACAGAAGACTCATCTTTTTAAATCATCAATTTCCTCATTAGAAGTTCTAACTTGGGTGTTTATAGAATTTGACAAAAAGGATCATTTATCTTCTGTTGAGCAGCAGATTCCTTGTAATAATTACATACTGCTAGAACAAATTTGCATCTTTCTTACCTAATCTATCAAAAGGCATCTCTTCCATTCTCACTCTTGATTGAATCCCCTTCTTAATTTCCAGAGTAAAAATTTCAGTCCCATGTTAACTTTATGTAGCTGGTTTATAGATGTTGTCTGGTCTCAGACAGTTCTACATATGTCTCTGGGGTTCTTTTACATTACTTTCAGCTTCCTGAGGTGTATTCCAGTTTTATTCTTTGGCCCAGATAGTCACGTATCTACGCTGAATGGCTTTTAAAGAACGCCACATAAATATTACTGTTACATTCAATCAACTTATTTTGAGTTTTAAAATAAACTGAAGTGTTCTGTTTGATTAACTAGCTGTCACTGAAGGGATAATGTGCAGTCATACTAGAACATGGTCTAAGGGAACATATTTTGTACAGTAGCATCCATGACAACCACTGCAAATGCGTGAGAAATCAAAAACATCGAATCACAACGTTAGAACAAATATAAGGGAATCTTATGCTAGGAAAAAGGGAAATTGAAGAGATTCTAACTGTAACCTACAATATGTAAACTAATGACAAATTATAGTCTCAAGTCTGCAAAGCCTTACACACCTGAATTCAACTGTATATTTTATTTCAGTGGGCCTGTTCAAATGATTAAAAGTTTGTAAGCATGGCTCTAAGTCACACATAAGAGAGAACAGTATAAAATAATGTGAATCATCCCTATCAAAGATCATAATAATTAACTATAATCCAATTTTGATCCCCTACCAAACACTTATTTCATTTAGCAAATGTATTTAAAGAGGGAGAGAAACTATAATTCAAATAACATATGGAAGTCTTGTTTGTACAATGCTGACCACAATGGTCTCCTAGGTGCTACAGTAATATTATTTTTTCCTGTGTACTTATTACTTGTATTACTGAATCAATAGTTTGAGGAGCTGTAAACTAACCCCACTTACTGAGGAACTAGTCTACTCCTTGGATGTTAAGGTTGGCAGTTTACAGAATTCAGAATTATATCAGCCTCTCAAATTGTAAGTGGTCTGGAAAGTTTTGCTTAAAATCAGATAGCAGAATGTGGCTCATAGTCGTGTAGTGGGTAAGAACAACACATAACTTTGTTTTAAATGTGGATCCCTGCAGAATAATCTTAGATAAAAAAATGTAAGCGGTCTTGAATAAAAAACTGGAATTGAAGAACTTTTGCAGTTGGTTTATGATGAGGAATTATGGAGCCAGATGGAGATCAGTGTCCCCAAAAAGCCAGATTCACTGACAGTGTTGCAGGGAAGTGTAAACTACCACATTTGTATGTATGAAGAAGCATCACAGGATGGAATGGTCTTTATCTGTATGGCTGTGATGTAACATGCACATGCACTGGTGTTTAGCTCTTGCCAATTCATTGCTAGAAAGCTATTGACAAATTAGAGGGAGTTCATGAAAGAGCAACAAAAATGGCTAGGAGATTGGAAGAAGGAAGGAAAGAATAAAAAGGCTAAATATATACAGCTTGGCTAGGATCCTATGGAGGCATTATAACAATCTATAAATATTTGAAGGGTGTAATGTGAGAGAGAGGAATTAGATAGCATAATGAAAGGGGTATAATTTGGAACAATGGACTGAAACAGGGAAAGGGAAAATTTGAGCTTTTAGGAACACTATCTGGCAGTGATAGGTATTAGTCTCTTGGAATAATCTCCTAAGGAAAGTGGTGGAAGCCCCACTGTTTGGCAGAGCTAGACTGGACAAAACACCAGTCAATAGGGAACAAGCCTATACAAACAGGACTAAAATTAATAGATTATGGGGGCCAGAAGGTCATCTAGTCTGACCTCTTGTATAACAAAGTGTATAGAATTTCCCTGAATTAATGCCTCTTTGAACTAAAGTATTGTGAGGGGCCTTGGTCCTCTCCCTTCTACCTAAGGTACTATTATGGGTATGCTGGCTTTTAAGAGCCTACACTCATATTCCTCTGGCCTATGCCTGCTGCTTTTTAAGCCTTGTTTCATGCTTTCCCAAGTGCCTTACAACATGGGCTTTAGAAAGTCCAGTCCTCCCAACACCTTGTGGGGTAGGGTGGAAGGAATACCCACTTACCTGTTCCCCAGCAATCTCATTCCACTCACTGTCAGGTTTCTGGGTCTCTTCCTTGGTTCACTCCTTGCAGCTCACTGCAGAGGGACCTTTCTCAATGTAGACCCCTGCCTCTCTGGCAGCCACTCTCTTCTGCCTGAACTGCAGCCTTTCATCCCAGCTGTTGCTAGTCCATTCGCTAGCTGGAGGTGGGGAAGTAGCTGCTCTGTACATGAATCATTTTGTGTCTGTTGCAGCATTGGTGTTATTAGATCCCATCAGAAGCATTTCTTTTAGAAAAACATCCAATATTGATTGAAAAATTGCCAGTGACTGAGAATGCCCTCTACCCTTGATAAGTTGTTCCAATGGTTAATTACCCTCACTGTTAAAAAATTTACATCTTCTTTCCAGTCTGATTTGTCTAGCTCCAGCTTCTAGTCATTAGAGTGTGTTATAGCTTTCTTTGCTAAATAAGCCCTCTACTATCAAATTTCTATTTCCTCTTTTACTTATGGATTGTGATCAAGTCACTTCTTTAACCACTTCTTTAATGAGCTAAATAGGTTGAACTCCTTTAGTCTCTCATTATAAGGCAGGTTTTCTAATCCTTTAGATCATTCTCAAGGCTCTTCTATGAATCCTCTCCAACACCATTCTTGAAGTATAGACTCTGAAACTGGACCAGTATTCCAGTAGCGGCCACATCAATGTCAAAATATAGAGGCAATATTATGTCTCTACTCCTACTTGAGATTCCCCTGGTTATGCATCCAAAGATCTCATTAACCTTTTGGTCATGGCATTATGCTGTATGCTCATGCCCATCTGACTGTCCACAATGACTCCCAAGCCTTTTTTCAGAGTCCTTGCTTCCCAGGATAGAGTTCCATATCCTGTAAGCATGACTTACATTGTTTGTTTCCTAGAACATTACATTTGGCTGAATTGAAGCATATGTTGTTTTCTTATACTTACCAAACAAGCCAGATCCCTTTGAATCAGTGACCTGTTCTCTTCATTATTTATGACTCCTCCAATATTTGTGTCATATACAAACTTTCAATGATGATTTTGTGTTTTCTTTCAGGTCACTGATAAAAATGTTAAATGACACACGGCCCAGAACACATCGCTATGGGATTCCTACTAGAAACACAGGTGCTCGTTGATGATTCTCCATTTACAATTACATTTTGAGGCTGATCAGTTAGCTAGTTTTTAATCCATTTAATGTGTGCCATGTTGAATTTGTATTGGTTTAGTTTCTTAATCAAGATGTTGTGTGGAATCAGGTCAAATGCCTCGCAGAAATCTGAGTATGTTATCTCAATACTATTACTTTTATCAGCCAAGCGTGTAATCTCATCAAAACTGGTATCAAGCTAATTTGAAAAATATTTTATTTTCCATAAACCCATGTCGCTTGGCATTAATTCTTTTCCCCTCCTTTAATTCTTTATTAATCGAAACCCACATCAGTCATTCCATTGTTTCAACTATACAGGTCATCTGGTTTACAGTTTTAAAATATCGGCACAACATTCACTTTTTTTTCAGTCCTCTGGAACTTCCCTAATTTTCCAACACTTATTAAAAAAAATCAGCATTAAACCATCCAGAGAGCTCCTTGACCAGCTCATTTAAAACTCTTGGATACAAATTATTTTGACCCACTGATTTAGAAATGTCTACATTTATTAGCTGCTGTCATCATCATCATCATCATCATCATCATCATCACTATTACCTTCCCCTTATATATATGGCCAGTTTTACTTCGCCTCTAAACTAGGTTTTAACCTCTGTAGCCTTTCCTGGTTGTGAATTTTGGGGCATTTAGAAAAATATTCAGTTCCCAATTATTCACATTTTGACTCTTAATTGGTTTTGGCTTTGTGAAACTGGCTCTTTTACAGCACCAAGCACATATCTTCTGGCTTGGACCTTATTCTGTTTCCACACAACAAATGTAATCTAGTCATGATCATTTGCACCTTAGCAACAAGCAATTTTTAGTTCTATGATAAATTCCTCTCTAGTTGTCAAGATGAGGTCTAATATGGAATTCTCTGTGTTGGATGCAACATTTTTTGAGTTAAGAAATTCCCATCTATTCTGAGAATATTTTAATATTGGTAGCATGAGACCTCCAGCATGTCACTTAGACTGAAGTCCCCTGACTCCGCGCTAGTTTACTGGTTTGCTGTTTGGTGTATTTGAAATGTAGACTTTGTTGCTGACTGTCTGGGCTTAGATTGCCCTTCAGTTAGGTGGGTTAGTGCCTGAATTCAAGCAGGGCTCTTTGAAGTGAGAGCAGTGCAGTTTTTTTGACTGAGCTGATGAGAAGGAGTGGTTGAGTGAGAGAGGGTGAATCACCCATTCCAGCTATAACCTTCAGAGGCCCAGGTTTTAAAAAGGACCTGGGCTTCCAGTGGCTGGTAAACTATGTGGCTAATGAGATGAAAGCAGCTGGGAAACTAAAGTTAGCCAGCTGAATTCACTAGCAGAGGAAGGCATGGAAGTAGTTTGTTTTTTTTCAAATTGCAGGTACTCCACAAGGAAGAACCTGCTAGGGGAGGAGAATGGCATGTCACCCACAGAACTGCTAGCTCTTCCTCTGCCTGCATCTGTGGCAGCTCTGGCCAGACAGATTTCCTGACCCTATAGGCTTCTACCCAGCTCCAGTTCTTGATTTGCTAGGAATGTGGCCTGCAGGTGTCTGCTAAAGAAAGCCAGGCAGGGGAACCACCCAGTGTGAGAGGTTGCTGTTGATGGAGTCCATCAGGAAGCATGTAAGAGAGCTGCAAGAGGAGGTAGCTTATGTGTTTAGCATCTGGGAACATGAGAACATCATTGACTGGATGTCCAGAATGGTGGTGTAATCGGGTCAGCACTAGCATCTCACGAGCACCCCTTTCTGTCCGATATGTGCCAGAAATCCCTCAGTTTTGAATGAGGTAGCACCTGCCTCTCGCAGGTGCCCCCTTTCTGGCTAGGTATGAGCCTGCTTATTTCTTTGCTCTTACAATGGGGTAGCATACACCTCCCGTGACACCCTCTGGCCAATGGTTGTTTGGTGGGTCTTCAGCAACTCAACCCTCCGGTTGAGCCACACATACTGTCCTCCTTACCAGTGTGTACGGTCTCTAGTTCTTGCTCATGGCCCTGGTATGGGGTTGTAGCACTAAAGCTTCCCCCCAGAGGCACTGCCTTTTCTAACAGCCCAACTGGGGCCCATCTCTGTACCATTGGTTGGTGTCCTTTTGGCAGCCTTCACCTGGGCTCAGTCTTCAGCCAGACCAGCAGAGCACATCATGGTACTCTCTTGCCAGGTTTAACTAGGTTCTGGGCTCAGTCCCCTGGGCTCAGCCTGCCCACATGGATCTGTCCATGGTCCTGCTGCTCTTCCAACCAGCCAAGCACCCAGTCTTCGGCAGCCTTCCCTGGGCTCAGTCCTGCCTGTAGTAAGCTCTCCACGGTCCTGCTGCAGGAACAGCCAGCCAGGCATTCAGTCCTCCCTCTTCCAGTTCAAGGCAGCAATCGACTGCTCTGCCTCTGCAACTTCCTTTCATATGGTCCTTCTGGCCCCTGATTGGCTGCTTGGAGGACTTCTCTGCTATTTTTTGAGCAGGGTGAGGCAGGGGCTGTTAGGCCTCCAGCAGGGGGCCTCCGGACCTACTCCATCCTGTCACAGGTGGATACAAGCCAACTAGAGAAGACTGTTCAATATCAAACCATGTGATTTATAACCATGTGATCTTATTTTTGTTCACGTTGTTCTCCCTAGCCCACTTTGTCACACTCATCTGTTGCATCTTGTTTGAAATCGGGCCCCATTACTGCAGTCTGATAGGAGCTGTACCCATGTGGAGTGCTACTGAGTGCAATGGGTGTACATGAAGGTAAGGGTCTGCCCAAGGAAAGTCTATTAAGGTAAATGGGATTCTACGTAGGCCCAGGAGGTTGTCTGGGAAAATCAGGTAGCAGGATTGTGAATTTAGATAAATTATTTGGAGCAGAGATTATGTATACCTATGAGTTTGTACAGCACCCAGCACAATAGGTCCCTGATCCTGCCTGGGGCTTTTGGTTACTACCAGAATAAAGTGTAGGGCTCATCAGCTCTAGATAAGTTGCATCATTTCTTCACTTTTTTTTTATAATGAATATTTTTATTCCTTCAACATTTGTTAAATTGTTTTTTTCCTCCTATAAGTATGTATCTCCCTATCTGGTAACTTACTCTAATACATATGAATTTGAAAACAAAGATAACTATTTAAAAAGTTAAACAAAGAATAAGGCTCCAATTTAAACCAAGAAAAGCAAAGACATCCAGTATTTCAGGTTGAGGCTAACAATCCATCCTTTGTGAACATGGGAGCTTCCACAACTTTGAAATGAATGGGCAGAGACCCAGAAACTGATGCTGACTTATGGTTATCTTGATATAGTCTCTTCAGATAATAGAAATTAAATAATTCACCGTACACTTGAAAACAAAGTCTTATTTCAATTAAAATGGTAACATTGATAAAGAAGTTCTCTTTACTTTTGGGAAAAGATCCCTGGCTTGTAATTGCATTAATTATAAATATACACAGTTGAAAAGTGATTCAAATGTAAATGTTCTTAATGAGAAGAAAGCAACTGGGAGTATAATTTTTGGTTGGTGCAGTTAATGAAACTATTTGATTTTGATTTAATTGGACTTTTAATAATTTAAAGTGCTCTCACACTGATAAGATGTCGTTAATATAGCGTCACTTCCAGGGGCTACTACTGCTGTGTGGGGTGCGTCTATAAGGCCCTCTGTAGAGATAGGTGAATCAAATACCACCTTTTGGGAGTAGTACTATTTGGCTCATCGATATTAGTGTGGTGCTCCAGCTCCCTGGATAACCCCAGGGCACCAAAGAGCTACACTCTTTTGAGCCACTGGGAAGGCAACTTACTCCTTAAAACAAGGTGTAGGAGGGAGTAAAGAAATCTCTAGGGCTTTCAACCTAAGTGAGAGTGGAGGGAGAGACCCGGTGCCCTAGTCCCTCAGTGACACTACTGCAGTGAGACAGAGACTCCTCCTAAAACCCCTGCCAACCTTATGGAAAAGTCCTATAAAAAATCCTATAATGTTAGGGTGTGTCCACAATACCCGCCTGATCGGCGGGTAGCGATTGATCCCCGCCGCGCTCCCCGTCAACTCCAGAACTCCACCAGGGCAAGAGGCGGAAGCGGAGTTGACGGGGGAGCCACGGCCATCGATCCCGCGCCGTGAGGATGGGAGGTAAGTCAAAATAAGATACGGGAGGTAAGTCGAAATAAGATATTGTTGATAGCCCCTAGACAATAATATCCCTTCTATAGGTTTTATGAACCAACCTATAAAATGTCATTCTATGGGATGGTTCAAAAAGCTTTTAGAAGGTATATAATTCTCTATAGTTTTAAAACATAATTTCTATAGAACCCTATTGGTTTCATTCTCTTTATAGTGTGCATGACTTTTCCATAAAGGCAGTTCAAGAATTTCATAACCTTCCTGCCCATACCTAGCCCGCCTCACAGTCTCCTAGCTTCTGCACCATCCTTTCTTTTCCCTTCATACCAGATCTACCTGGCCCTCCCTTTCAGTTTCCACACTTGTCCCACTGTACCAGTTCTGATTCCTTTCTGCTACCTCCCTTACTATGTCTGTGAAACAGCCCTAATTATAACAACTCTTTACCTTCAACCAGGCTCAGGCCAATCCCCACAGGACCCCCCCCTCTAGCCAGCTGGCCCCGGTTGTGTACCCTGGCTCCAGTTGTACACCCTGACTTGTGCATCCAGCTGATCCCATGATTCCCACCCTGACTTGATACTATCTTGAGGGATAGCAGACCTTTATCCTTCCACCTTTCTTTGTCTTCAGGGAGTGACTGACTGATTGTCTCTCCCACCCCTAGACCAGCAGCTCAGGCAGGAACTCTCTGGCCAACTATCCCATCTTGCTTCTTTAAGGGTGGGGCCATCTGATAGCTGCCACCCTAAATCCAGGTAGGATCTTCATGTGATAATCCACCTGCCTGGCCTCCTCACCCATTCGTCTATAGTACGAGTGGGAAACCATCCTAATTCCAGGGATACTAGGCCTTTAATGATCTAGGACTAAGACATTCAACAGTGTACCAAGATATCCTGAAACCCCAGCCTGTGAGAAAGTAGTGGCTGAGCAGAACCCAGGCTGGTCAAATTTTTTGAACAAAATGTTTTTCTAAAGAAAAAGTATTTTTCTAAGAAAAAAATCCCCTTACCTCAATTTGCTGACACTGGCAAAGTGTTTTCGTTTTAATAAATGTAGCCAAGATGGAGTCTGCTCTGCAGGTAGCTCTGGCCAAGAGAAAGCACGCACAGGAATGAAGCAGGAAAAATCCCTTCCACCCCAGGGGCACCTGTTCCAAACTCCCGAGAGGGAACACCCACACCCATAGGAAAAGTACAATGGATATAAGAAAGGGAAATATTTATTTACAGAGGGATAAGAGGAGAAAAACAACAAGGGGAAGTATAGGGGGAGCAGTAAAACAGGGTTGCATTCAAACCAAGGCCCCATGGGCCCAGTGGTAGCACAGTCTGAAAGGGCAGACACTGAGCAATGTGTCTGCACACAGAGTTTGGGTGTCCTGAGCGAAGTTCCAGTCCAGTGGTGAGTCTTTGGTGCTCCTGGTTGTCTTTGGCGCCAGTGAACTTTCCCCAACAAACCGCTCTGGTGCCCTCTTCTGCCACTCTCTGCAAAGCCACACACAGTGACCACCTCCCCACTTAACTAGCTAGCAGCCTCCCTCCTTATTCCCAATGCAGAGTCACAAGCCCCAGTGCTCACAGGCCTGCGGGCTGCAGCCCTTTTCTCTCTGGAGCTCCAGAGCCAACCCCTGGAGTTTACCTCCTTTCTCTCACTGCTCCCCCCTCCCACCTTAGGAAAAAGATTTAAAGGGGCCATGCTCTCTAAACCCCAAAGGGGTTACATAAAAAATAGTGCCTTTTCTCAATTTCCCTCATAACTTCTATAAAAAATATTACTGAAAATATTATTAAAGTTTTGACAACATTTTTGACAGAATTATTGGGAAAAGGAATTGCAACAATTAGTTTTCTTTAAAAAGCATCCATTTCAATGCTTTAAAATGAAAACAACTTTGAAAATTTCCCCAAAAATTGGTTTTCATTTTTTCAATGAACTCTTTATATATATATGAATACAACTACAAATAGATGCATGGTATACATGGAGCACATATATTTATTAATATAATATACTGTAAATTAGGAGTTTAATTGTATTACTTTAGCACTTTCCAGTCTAGCTTCATGACCTGATACAGTAGATGTGAAATAATTTTTCCACTCTACTCTGCGCTGATAAGGCCTCAGCTGGAGTATTGTGTCCAGTTCTGGGTGCTTCATTTTAGGAAAGATGTGAACAAATTGGAGAAAGTCCAGAGGAGAGCAACAAAAACTATTAAAAAGTCTAGAAAACATCACCTATGAGGAAAGATTGAATCTTTTAAGGTTTTTTACTCTGGAGAAGAGAAGATTGAGAGGGGACATAACAGTTTTCAAATACATAAAAGATTGTTACAAGGAGGGGGGTGAAAAATTGTTCTCTTTTACCTCTGAGGATAGGACAAGAACCAGTGGACTTAAATTGCAGCAAGGGAGGTTTAGGTTGGACATTGGGAAAAACTTCCTAACTGTCAGGGCGGTTAAGCATGGGAACAAATTGCCCAGGGAAGTTGTGGAATATTCGTCATTGGAGGTTTTGAAGAACTGGTTAGACAAACACTTGTCAGTAAAGGTCTAATTGTTACATAGTCCTGCCTTGAGTGCAGGGGACTGGACTAGATGACCTATGGAGGTCCTTTCCATTTCTACACTTTTGTGTGTGAGAGGGATTCTCTGAGAGGGATTCCCCAGGTAGCACAGCGCCAGCCCCCTGCCACTCCTCCTCCCATCCCCCAGTGTAGGGGTGTTCTGAGGAACACTCTGGAAAATTCCTAGTGTCTGGAACAACTCTTTGTGGCCAGGAGCAGCTGGACAAAATGTAGGGCAGTTCGGATTCATTCACCTATGAATTACAAATACTGAATACTCACTGAATAATTTAAAAAATGAATGAATTTCAGGAGACTACAATCTATTTACAGACAATTTATGAACTACAAAGGAGGCAAAATTAAATAAGAACATTTTTGCCCAACTCTAATTATACATATCGTAATTTGAGCAAATATAAAGATGCTGCCCATTGTAAATCACAGCAACCTCAAATATTTACACTATATATACACTGAAAAATGGTAGGTAAGGCATTTTAACTCAGTATAATTGGTTATGCGGAGAAACAGTTAATTTTTTATTTCTTTCACAGCAGCAAGTATTTCAGAAGTACAGATATGACAAGTTAATCTTTCACAGATATTACTTATAAAGGGAATTTGGAGAAAAATATGCATGTTTTAAGTTAAATAAATTGTTTATGGAATCCTTCAAAATAAGCTGTCACCTGTTACTAATTTTATTCTGAGCTAAAAAGGCTCTCTGAAAACAAAGAGAGAGAGAGAGAGAGAGAGAGAGAGAGAGAATGCATATCTTCTAGTGAGAAGTACATTTATAAGATTAATATTTCTCGCAGATTTTGGGCCTGATCCAAATGCTATTTGAGTCCTTCCTGTAATGTTAATGGGTGTTGGATCTGGTCTATAGTGCTTTTTTTTTTCTGAGGCTCTCAAAGCGCTATGCAAAGGTACATATTATAAATTAAGGCACAGAGATTTTAAATGAGGTCACAGAGTACATAAATAACAGAATAAGGAATAGACTTTAGTCTCTTGGCTCCTAGTGTACCACTCATTGCATCTAGATAGCATACTTGTATAACCCCCGTTACTGTAGCATCGGAGCTTCTCACAATCTTTAATGTTTTTATCTTCACAACACGCTGTGAGATAGGGATGTACTATTTTCTCTAAAGCACCTGTCACTTGTCTTTGAGAAAAAAAACAAGACACATGCCTATCAACAATCTGATCATGTTGCTTGTATGGCAAATCCTATTCTCACTCCCATCCTCTGTTTTTTGCTTTCCTAGATTGTAAACCCTTACATGCAAGAACTATTTCCTACTATGTGTTTGTACAGCACCAAGCACCATGAAGGGATCTTGATCTTGGTTGGGCCCTGGGGTGCTATTGTAATACAAATAATAAATGCTATAATAATACCTTTGGAGTAAATCAAGGGTGTCTTCTCAGAGAATCCTCTGAAGACATATAGTCTAAAGAGAGTATTACAGCTGTGCAGGAACTGGAATTTCCATTTAATGGGAAATTCCAAAATTTCAACATTTGTTTTCATTCCATATCAGAACAAAACCAAAACATTTCAACATTTTCCATTAAACAAAAATTTTTGAAACAATTTGTTTTGGGCGGTCAAAATGTACCATTTTAATAAAGTTGAAAAGTTTCATTCCAATTTCAAGTTTTAAAATGTTACATGATAACTTAAAATAAATTTTGAAGTGAAAAGCAATTTCAAAATGGAAAATCAAAGTGTTTCATTCAGGTCTGGTTGAAATTGAACACTTCAAAATACTCCATTCTGATTTTTTTCTAAATGAAATTTTGTTGAAATTGACACATTCCCTCATAAAAAAAAGTTTTGATTTGGACAAAATGAGAATTTTCCATGAAAAAAATGTTCTGTTGGAAAATTTTCAACCAGGTCTAGGGATTATGTCCAGTATGGCTGGAACTGGACTCTTTTGGCATAAACTAGGTTTGTGTTTCAAACAATCTTCATTCCAAGAAAAACCGGGAGATTACAGAAGTAGGGCACAACCTCTAGGTGGCTCTTAGTTTAGAGATGCAGGCTCCTACTATGCTAGCAAGCACAGAATGAACACACAGATGAGACATCTGAGTTAACTGTGTGACACTTATTGCCATAAGTAGCCCAAAAGACTAGAAGAGTAGAAGTTAATATTATTTGGCCCTCAGTTCATCAGACTGATGACAGAAAAATAAAATCAAACTTTCATAACCCGAAGAATTCAAGTACACATTTATACTAATTTTCAAAGATTTAAAAGTATTGTAAACTAATATTGAAATTGAAGCTATGTGGGATAGTAATGCTAATACATCAAGTTACAGTATGACAGTAACCACCACTGACAGTCTAACTGAATTAAGACAAGTTTCACAGTGCTGGGTGCCTGGAAGCAGAACATCACATTTGACAGATTTCTCCCAGCTAATGTATCATCTTCTCCAAGGCAAATACCAGTGATTCTGAGGGACAGATGTTAAATGGAGCTAGATAGAACTAGTCCACATAATGAGCAAATCCAGGAATCATCCTGGGGAAAGTCTGATAGATATTTAAGACTTTGTCCAGACCCATACAGACATAACACTGATCTTGAAAGGGAAAATGATAACCTACCCATGCTAAGGAAAATTTGGAGTGCTAAGTATCATTCAGTTCTTGAGGGAAATAAGCAAAAGGTGGAGTCAGAAAGACTGCTACAAACCGGATTGTGTTCTGCAAGAACTGGGATAAGGAGTCTAAAAGACTCCTGTTGAGTCCATGTTGGCATGATAATAAGCAGAAAGAGTCTAGACACAGGAGGAAGTGTTTATAGTTGAAGTGATGACAGATATGTTCTGATAGGTTAATTTGAATAGGGCAAGGTTACCACCTCTTTCTGGACATTGTTCATCTGCAGGTCACTGAAAAGCTGAGTTTGGAAGGCAGACTACAAGGAGTGAGGTTCACCATCATGGCCACTCCCACTCCCGGACACTCCGACATTTACCTTCATGCCTTTGGGCCTTTGTCCTGATCCTGAAAGACTTTTTGACCAGACTGGAAAAGAAAGAGGGAACCAGATGACAACCCTCACCTCCCTCAGGTCCAGCATAAACAGCACCTGCAAATGTGCATCCTCCTCTTCGTTTTCTCTTTCCTTTTCAATTTTATTTTAATCTAACCCATCTCTATTCCTTAATCTTAACACTACATACATTTTCCTTCTATATTTAGTCTAATTTTCTTCCATTCCCACGCCTCGATTTCTTTATTGCATTTATTCAAAATAGATTAAAGCCACCCACTTTTCTTGTCTGTGTTGTACAAACATATGAGAAACTAATTCTTATAATAATATTCTTTTGATACTGGCCATTAGTCTCTGAATTACCATTCTGTAATTAGCATGATCTTGATTTTTGAAGTCTGGTAATGGTCTTCTTCCTGGGTATACTGTTTGTTTATTTTCTAGATCTAGCTCCTCTTTACAGTTAATTTTTCCTGAGTAATATTACTGCTATTGCCTCTGTCACATCACTCTAATCATGGGTTTGAAAAACTCCCTTTACCCCTAAAATTTCATATCTAGTCGATATATGAATAGTTCTTTGGTTCCTTGAAGACCAAAGTTACCTCCTCTCAACTTACTTTTAAGCTTGCCTATTTTTATTTCTAGTTTCCTTTTTCTCCTTCCCTCCTTTCGATTCTTCCTTCATTCTTGTCTTTCCTCTTTCCTATCTTTTGTATCATTAGTATGATGTTACTTCCCCTCCCCAAAAAACCCACAGTCTCTAGAACAGGGTTCGGCACCCTTTTAGAAGTGGTGTGCCGAGTCTTCATTTATTCTCTCTAATTTAAGGTTTTGCGTGCCAGTAATACATTTTACCATTTTTAGAAGGTCTCTTTCTATAAGTCTATAATATATAACTAAACTATTGTTGTATGTAATGTAAATAAGGTTATTAAAATGTTTAAGAAACTTCATTTAAAATTAAATTAAAATGCAGAGCTCCTGGACTGGTGGCCAGGACCCAGGCAGTGTGAGTGCCACTGAAAATCAGCTCGCGTGCTGTCTTCAGAACACGTGCCATAGGTTGCCTACCCCTGCTCTAGAACAACAACTTGCACCAATTTGTCATTCAGTAGATGTGCCAAACAAGCATAGCTTGTGCTGATTTGGAATTCTGTAGGGAACTAACTGGAGCCTGGCTTAGGCAAGTGCAACTCCCAGTAAACTCAACACATAATTTATTTCCCCCCACATCCATCACACGACGGTTGGGAATGATGCAGGTATAAGTAAATGATGGACTGCATTATGCATTTTATGTTAAAACCCATTTTATGTTAGTTATTTTTCCTCTTGTACTTTTACTTATATAAAAACGACCATACTGGGTTAGACCAATGATCCTTATAGCCCAGTATCCTGTCTCTGACAGTGGCCAGTGCCAGGTGCTTCTGGCAGTTGGAGGTTTAGGGACACCTAGAGCTTGCAATTGCATCTCTGATCAAACTGGATCCTGTGCTGGACCTGTCCTCCATGATCTCATGTAATTTTTTTAACTCAGTTATACTTTTGGCCTTCACACCATCCCATGGGAACAAATTCTATAGACTGATTATGCATTGTGTGAAGAAATCAGGGGCAGCTCCAGGCACCACTGCAGCAAGCGCGTGCCTGGGGTGGCAAGCCGGAGGGGTGAGGGGGGAGTGGCGGCGTGCAGGTCGCTGTGAAGGCAGCAGTCAGGCAGCCTTCGGCGGCATTTCTGCGGGAGGTCCGCCGGTCCCGCGGATTCGGCGGCAATTCGGTGGCGGGTATGCCGAAGGTGCGGGACTGGCAGATCACCTGCAGAACCAGCGCCAAATCCACATGCCCGGCGGACCTCCTGCAGAAAAGCTGTCGAAGGCCACCTGACTGCTGTCCTTAGGGTGGCAAAAAACATAGAGCCGCCTCTGGAAGAAATACTTACTTTTGTTTCTTTAAACTTGCCACCTATTAATTTAATCAGGTGATCCCTAGTTCTTGTGTTATGTGAAGGAGTAAATAACACTTCCCTATTCATTTTCTCCACACCATTCATGATTTTATAGACCTATATCATCTCCCCCCTTAGTTGTCTCTTTTTTCTGAGTTGAACAGACTCCTCGGACAGGAGCTGTTCCATACCCCTTATCATTTAAGTTGCCCATCTTTTTCAATTCTAATATATCTTTCATGAAATGGGGTGACCAGAACTGTATGCTGTATTCAAGGTGTGGGAGTACCATAGTGGCATTATGATATTTTATGTCTTACATCTATTCCTTTCCTATGGTTCCTAACATTTTGTTAGATTTTTTGCTGCTTCTGCACATTACACAAAAGAAGGACTCTGGTGTGGAAATCTTCCTCACATCCTCTGCAGTGAAGACCAATGTGAAGGATTAATTTAGCTTCTCCACAATGACCGTGTCTTCCTTGAGTGGTTCTTTAGCACATCAATCATCCAGTGGTCCCAGAGACCATTTGGCAGGTTTCCTGCTTCTGATATACTTAAAAAAAAATCTGTTTGTGTTAGCTAGTTAGTCTTCAAATTCTGCCTTACTATACTTTTATACTTGACTTGCCAGAGTTTATTCTCCTTTCTATTTTCCTCACTTGGATTTGACTTACAATTTTTAAAGGATGCCTTTTTGCCTCTAACTGCCTCTTTTACTCTGCTATTTGGCCATGATGGCATTTTTTTGGCCCTCTTCCTATTTTTTTTTGTATTTTTGGTATTTTGGATATATATTTACTTTGAGCCTCTATTATGGTGTTTTAAAATAGTTTTCATGCAGTCTGCAGGCATTTCACCTTGTGACTGGTCCTTTTCATTTCCATTTAACTAGCTTCCTCATTTTTGGGTCATTCCCCTTTTTGAAGTTGAATGCAATTGTGATGGGTTTCTTTGGCATTTTCCTCCACAAGGATTTTAAATTTAATTACATTATGGGAGGTACCATATCAGAACATACCGAGGGGGTGCAAAGTTTATACTTCTTGCTTCCAGAAATAGTAGTAAATCTTCCTCATATTTGGTATTTAACTCTTTCTTTATGTTACTCTCTCCATACATGGAATGGAAAAGGTGGTCCAAAACAGCAACAAAACAATATTATGCATATGAAGAATATGACTGAAAACGTGATACCATTTATGTAAATCAATGCTATGCTCTTACCTGGCATACTGTGTTCAGTTCTGCCACCCCATTTCTGCCAAATTTCCAACCAGCATTACTGAGGAGAGATTGAAAAGCCTGATTTTAGTTTATAGAGATATAATAAAAAAGATGGAATAGATACAGATACATACATTAATGCATGATATAGACAAGGTAAATCAGGCACTTATATTTACCCTGTCTCATAATTCCAAGAAGTGGACATCCAATAAAATTGAAAGGCAATACTTTTAATATACCTTTTACACAGCATATAATAAACATGTGGAACTCATGGCCTCACTACAGTGAGTCCAGAAACTCAACAGGATTCAAAAGAAGACTGAGATTTATATAGATAATTAGATAGGATATGAAATCTAAGGGACAGAAATCCTCATGCTCCAGAGTATTGAATCATAGAACTGGAAGGGACCTCGAGAGGTCATCCAGTCCAGTCCCCTGCATAAGCCCTGCCTAGAATTAAGAAGCAATTTCCCCTAATAGTAGGTTATTTTGTAATTGCCCATTCTGGGAATTCTTGCATCTTCTTCTGAAGCACCAGCCATTGTCGGAGACTTGATACTGGACTTGATAAACCACTGCTTTGATCCAGCATGGCAATTATATGCTTCTGTGATACCACGTGTGAACCCAAATCAAACTTTCCCAAAGCTGAGGCAGAGGCTGTTTGGATTCAGGGTGTTTATTTGTTTTGTTGTGGTTTGTTTAATCTGAGACCATCTCTTGTTTTAAACTGCAAGTCACAGTACATTGTAAATTTTAACATGTTCTGTAGGAAAATTGTTTGCTGTGTTGCATACTTCTAGTCCAGCTTTGCCTGTTTGAAAAACTAATTACAATTTGTTTATTTTATAAGTGACACTATTCCAAACTTGAAAAATTAAGATTCACTTTAAATGGATGTTTTGGACTTGTATCTGCTTTTTAGTTAGATTTTTTTCAATGTGTTCACAATGATGGAGTAGACAGAAAGAGATAACAGAGCTACTAATATTAGTGCCACTAAGAAACAAATAAGGCAATTAAAAACACACACACAGTTTCTGTACCAAGATCCTTTGCTAAGATATTTACTTACAGACTTCCCTATAAAGCTACAACAACTGTTTTAGAATTAGAAATATTGATTGCTTCATTATCAAGACTAACTTTATTCACTAAATACGAAGGGAGAGGGTTCTGAAAGTCACTTCCACTGAGAGCCAAATATTTATTTACTTTTCAAGATCTAGCTCTTTTTAGCCATGTGAGAGCTGAAGCCATCCCTGCTATTTTCACATCACTAAATGGCAGTGTGACTAACTATTGCTTTAAAACCAATTTAGTTAATAATATAGGGTGAAATCCCTTCCTTCTCCACAGGTGCAGAGACCCCTTCCTGCAGCAGAACACCTGCATATCCCATCTCTGCAGAAAATCTTTCCTCTCTGCTCTTGGAGGTAGATTCATCAGTCATTCAATTACCCCGGGGGTTTGTTTACAATGGTGGTTCTCAACCAGGGGTACACAGAGGTCTTCCAGAGGGTAACTCATGTAGATATTTGCCTAGTTTTACAACAGGCTACATAAAAAGTACTAGCAATGTCAGTACAAACTAACATTCGATACAGACAATGACTTGTTTATACTGCTCTATATGCTATCCACTGAAATGTAAGTACAATATTTATATCCCAATGGATTTATTTTATAATTATATGGTAAAAATGAGAATGTATGCAATTTTTCAGAAAGATCATGCTGTGGCACTTCTGTATGTTTATGTCTGATTTTGTAAGAAAGTAGTTTTTAAGTGAGGTGAAACTTGGGGGTACACAAGACAAATCAGACTCCTGAAAGGGGTACAGTAGTCTGCAAAGTTTGAGATCCACTAGTTTACAAGAAGAAAAGAGGCTGCATTAGTGGCCAGAGAGGCTTCACTCTCTGATTTGGGGAGAGGGGGATGCCTCCCGCTCTTGACTCCTGTGCCAAGCTTTCCTACAGGGCTTGCCAAAAAAGAAAGATGTACTTGAGGGTAACCCAAACACTGCCTAAAAAGAGCAGGCCCAAGAAAGCTATAGTCCTCTTCATTACTGATAGTACTCTCTTCATGAACCCTTGTGTAATAATATCTGGTGGTTAATTGCATATGCCCTGAAAGGGTAAATTAGGCCCAATTAACCTGTAGGTGGCACCTGGAGGAGGAGGAAGAGCCAGGGAGCAGGGATTGATTAATCAGACAGGAGGCTCAGCTGGACAGGAACAGGAGGGGTCTATATAAAGTGAGGTAGTTGGCAACAGAAGGAGGCTGTAGGAAAGTAGTCCCTGGGAGAAGGGAGGAGTGTTGGGATTATAGCAGACAGCCCACAGTTACTCCCTGGGAGGAGGGAGGCTGGTGAACTCAAAGAGAGGGGGGAGCCAGGAAGATAAGAGATCGGGGAAAAGCAGCAAGGAATAGGAGTGCAGATCTTGACTGTGGATTCGAGACACCCTAAGCTGGAACCTGGAGTAGATGGCAGGCCTGGGTTCCCCTACTAACCAGTGGGCATGTGGCATAGACCAGATAGAGGACAGCCTAGGATAATTTGTTCTGGAAATGCTTTTACACTCCCAGAAGGAGGAATTACTTAGTGACCTGGCCAGAGGCTGAGTCCTGAAGAGGAGGCTGCAGTTCCTGCAGTGAGAAGAGTATGCAGGGTGACAGGATGCCAGAGAAGGGTGCAATGCCTGGCCAGAGCTAATACCCCATAGCAAGTAGGAGAAGGTGCTACCTGTGGTGAGTGGACCCCGTGACACACCCGCAACTAGACAGACTAAATATATTTTTTTCCAATTAGTCACTAATCCATCCACTACTAGCATGACTATTTATGGCCCATTTGAAGATACATCATTAGGCAATAGCAATAAAGAATCCTGTGGCACCTTATAGACTAACAGACGTTCTGCAGCATGAGCTTTCGTGGGTGAATACCCACTTCTTCAGATGCAAGACTTGCATCTGAAGAAGTGGGTATTCACCCACGAAAGCTCATGCTGCAGAACGTCTGTTAGTCTATAAGGTGCCACAGGATTCTTTATTGCTTTTACAGATCCAGACTAACACGGCTACCCCCTGATACTTGACATCATTAGGCAATATATATTAAGGGCATGATCTAACTCTCATTGAAGTAAATGGAGAAACAATCAATGAATTTAGTGGGAGTTGGATCAGGCCTGAATACAGAAATCTTCCAGAAGAATAGACACACTGCTAGTATATAAGGCTCTGTGGGAGTGAATAAAAATATACAAATACGGGTGGCAGATCTCATTCTTAGTATATCAAGATTTCTCACATAACAGAAGATAGACCAGGCAGAGATTTTTAAACTACTCCTATGTAATTAGCAATCTATATACTTTGTGAGGGGGGTTTTCAGGGCTAAACGAAGGATGTTTCCAAACTCCCTGGATACATTTTAAAGATAGGAAGATTTACAATAGAATTACTAAAAGTATATTAATAGACAATGATGCTTATCTGGAAAGAGGGGGCATCTTAATAAAAATCTTAGTCAAGATTTGACTTTCACACCTCTTTCCATGATGTCCTGGGGAAATATTTTTCAAGAAGAAGATTGAAAATTGTACAGATATATCTATTCAAGAAAAAATAGCAATTTCCATGGGCGGTCATTATCCTGCCAGCTATGAAAATTGATGTTGAGCATCTGGCAGCTCAGGTTTACACTAAAAAGTTAAGTTGACCCAGCTATTTTGCTCAGGGGCATGAAAAATCTAGTCAAGCAACCTAACCCCTCATACAGACAGCACTAGGTTGTCAGAAGAATTCTTGCATCCACCTAGCTACTGCCTACCAAGGAGGTGGATTAACTAAAGCGACGGGAGAACCCTCCTGTCACTGTAGTGAGTGTTTATGCTGAAGCGCTATTGTGGTGCTGTTGCAGTTTAGGTCATACATTTAGCAAGGTTGAAGGAATGTACTACCCCATCCAGGGCCAGCCTGGAGCTCACAAACAGAACAGTCTGGGTGCAACTAAGGACTCCCTGCTCTGCTCAAGTGACCTATTCATGCAGGAAGAGGAAGCTGAGCAATGGGGTGCAGACTAGAAGTCCAGCTTCTCTGCAAGGGGCGGGGTTTGGGTACTGTCTTCCCTGTCTCAGAAGGCCAGCATGATTAGGTTTGTTTTGGAAGTCTGGGAGTTCTGAACTAGGGTCTTGAGATAAGGGCCTTTGAACTGTTATTCCAAGAGCTCCTTCCCTGGGCTTCATTAAAGGAGACATGCCTAATTAGATTAGCTTTCATTGCACTGTACTTGCAAGAGGATTTTCTGATGCTGAGTTGATGGGGCTCACCTGCATGGCCATACGTGGCCTCAAGGGGTGCCTAGGGTGGTCCACCCCTTTGCACAAGAACATTAAAGCAACAAAGTAGTGAGGTAGTGCATGAGTGATTCTGATTGCAGTAAATGTGTTTGTGCACAGTACTGGCTTCTGAAGATCTGAATTCTGGAGAAAATTAAAAGAAAAAAGAGATGTGGAGTGAATGTATTAAATCAGTCAAACAGTCCTAATTTGCAGATTTAAACAATAGAGTACAACAGTAACCTATACTTAAAAACACAAAGCCAACAAATAACCATTAAGACTACTTGACCTGTATTCAGGTCAACTGTTAATTTTAATCTCCAGTATTTAAATCTTGTTCTGCCTCATGCTGTCTTGGTGGATTGCAGTACTCTATCCTGGAGCTTCTCAGGGCTTGGCTACACTTGCAAGTTGCAGCGCTGGTGGAGGCTTTCCAGCGCTGCAATTATTCTCCGTCCACACTTGCAAGGCACATCCAGCGCTGCAACTCCCTGGCTGCAGCGCTGGCTGTGCACCCGTTCGGGTTGGGGTATAAGGAATGCAGCGCTGGTGATCCAGCGCTGCTCATCAGGTGTGGACACACACCAGCGCTTTAATTGGCCTCCAGGGAATAAGGAGATATCCCATAATTCCTGTTAAACCACTCTGCTCATCAGTTTGCACTCTACTGCTCTGGCCTCAGGTGACCCGCCCTTTAAGTGCCCCGGGAATTTTAAAAATCCCCTTCCTGTTTGCTGCAGCCAGGTGTGGAGTGCAATCAGTTAATCTTTCCAGGTGACCATGCCTCTACATGGCAAACGAGCCCCGGCATGGAGCAATGGCGAGTTGCTGGACCTCATTAGTGTTTGGGGGGAGGAAGCTGTGCAGTCCCAGCTGCGCTCCAGCCGTAGGAATTATGATACCTTTGGGCAGGTATCAAGGTCCATGCTGGATAGGGCCATGAGCGGGACGCGCTGCAATGCAGGGTTAAAGTAAAGGAGCTGCGGAGTGCCTATTACAAAGCCCGCAAGGGGAACCGCCGGTCCGGCGCTGCCCCCATGACCTGCCGTTTTTACAGGGAGATGGACGCGATACTTGGGGGTGACCCCACTGCCAATCCGACGACCACGATGGACACTTCTGAGCAGGGTGGGGGACAGGAGCAGCAGGAGGAGGAGGAGGAGGAGGCGGCGGGGGTGTGTGGAAACTGCGAGTGAAGCTACTGGGATGGGGGAAGACACCCCAGAGTCCCAGGAGGCATGCAGCCAGGAGCTCTTCTCAAGCCAGGAGGAAGGAAGCCAATCGCAGCAGCCAGCAGTTGCTGAAGGACAAACGAGGAGCGAGTTACTGGTAAGCGGCTTTTATTTTCAGGGTGGAAATGTTTCGGGGGGGGGGGGGTAGGGCTGCATGCATGCATGCCTAGATGTGGAATAGCCCATTGATGTGGTCTATCACGTCGCGGTAATCGGCTGCAGTAATCTCCTCAAAAGTTTCAGCCAGAGCATGGGCAATGTGCCTGCGCAGGTTTATAGGGAGAGCCACTGTGGTCCTTGTCCCAGTCAGGCTAACGCGTCCGCGCCACTGTGCCGCGAGGGGTGGGGGGACCATTGCTGCACACAGGCAAGCTGCATAGGGGCCAGGGCGGAATCCGCATTGCTGTAGAAGACCTTCCCGCTCTTCCCTGGTGACCCGCAGCAGCGAGATATCTTCCAGGATTAACTCCTGTGGAAAATGTTCAGAGACTATTCAGTGCAGATGCCCCCTGTAGCTGTTTGCTGTCCCCAACGCACAGAAACCCCTGCACAGCCCTGAAGCAATCAGTACCCCTTACTCACCATTTCGTGGCTCCTGTTGGGTTGTATGCGCTCTGTTTGGTATGGGAAAAGAATGCTAAAGTGAACACTGAAAACTCCTTCAGTGTGTGGGAATTACTGCTTGGATGAGATAATTAACAATGCTACCCTGTTAAATGTTGCCATTTTTGCCTTCAAGAAGTGACCTTGACTGCTGGACTGCCCAGAACTACCACAGCACAGAGACTACAAAATCTGAGGAAAAAGCCGCGAAAAACCAAGGAAGACATGCTGAAAACAGTTATTGATCACTCTGCTCGAGAGAATAAACAGCTGCAGGAGTGGAGAGAAAGGGAAAGCAGGATCCTCCAGAGGGAAAGCAGGATCCACCAGAGACATTGGTGGAGAAACGCTGTGGAAAAGAGGAAAAGCACAGACCAGCTGCTAGGCATCCTGGCGCGCCAAGCGGACTCTCTCCAGGCACTCGTAGCCATGCAGGCAGAGCAGTCCCGTGCTGCCCCACAGCCCCCCCCGTCCCAAATTTTATTCTCTTCTGCCCCAATGTTAGCGCCAAACCCCCTTCCCCAGCATCCAGGTTCTTACCACCACCAGCTGCCTCCAACACCTGTACGTTCACCAACCAGCCCTGAGAACTACGACCCTTACCCTCCGCACTCAACCCCCATCACCATGCAGTATATGCACCCTGAAGTGCAGCAGCCATTGCACAGCACTGCAGACAGGACATATGCAAACTTGTGACTTTACAGTTCACCAACCCACCCCCCTGCCCTAGGTTCCTGAAATCTTGTGTGTCTGTCAATGAAATATTTTTCTTTTCAATAAAATAAATCTTGGCTTTGAAAACAGTCTTTATTATTGCAGATAGTGAAAGATACCTTATCCCAGTAAAGAAACAGTCACTGGAAATCATGTTAGGGATAATAGAATCCTAACAGTGTAACCACTGCACTTCACTCCCATGCAAGGCAGCAAACATTACTGTTGGCTTTCAGCCTCAAATTGTTCCCTCAAGGCATCCCTAATCCTTGTAGCCCTGTGCTGGGCCTCTCTAGTAGCCCTGCTCTCTGGCTGTGCAAATTCAGCCTCCAGGACTTGAACCTCGGTGGTCCATGCCTGACTGAATGTTTCACCCTTCCCTTCACAAATATTATGGAGGGTACAGCATGCGGATATAACCGCGGGGATGCTGCTTTCCCCCAAGTCTAGCTTCCCATACAGGGACCTCCAGCGGGCTTTTAAACGCCCAAAAGCACACTCCACAGTCATTCGGCACAGGCTCAGCCTGTAGTTGAACCGGTCCTTGCTCCTGTCAAGCTTCCCTGTATAGGGTTTCATGAGCCAAGGCAGTAACGGGTAAGCGGGGTCTCCAAGGATTACAATGGGCATTTCGACGTCCCCTTCGACGTCCCCTACTGTGATCTTCCTGTCTGGGAAATAAGTCCCTGCCTGCATCTTCCTGAACAGGCCACTGTTCCGAAAGATGCGTGCATCATGCACCTTTCCAGGCCAGCCTGTGTAAATGTCAATGAAACGCCCACGGTGATCCACAAGTGCCTGGAGAACCATAGAGAAATACCCCTTCCGATTAACGTACTCTGATGCTAGGTGGGGGGGTGCCAGAATAGGAATATGCATCCCATCTATCGCCCCTCCACAGTTAGGGAAACCCATTTGTGCAAAGCCATCCACAATGTCCTGCACGTTCCCCAGAGTCATGGTCCTTCTTAGCAGGATGCGATTAATTGCCCTGCAAACTTGCATCAACACGATTCCAACAGTCGACTTTCCCACTCCAAACTGGTTCCCGACTGACCGGTAGCTGTCTGGAGTTGCCAGCTTCCAGATTGCAATAGCCACCCGCTTTTCCACCGTCAGGGCAGCTCTCAATCTTGTGTCCTTGCGCCACAGGGTGGGGGCGAGCTCAGCACACAGTCCCATGAAAGTGGCTTTTCTCATACGAAAGTTCTGCAGCCACTGCTCGTCATCCCAGACTTCCATGACGATGTGATCCCACCACTCAGTGCTTGTTTCCCAAGCCCAAAAGCGGCATTCAACGGTGCTGAGCATTTCCGTGAATGCCACAAGCACTGTAGTGTCACACGCGGCAGGCGACTCAATATCATCGATATCATCGTCGGACTCCTCACTGTCACGTTGGAGCTGAAGGAATAGCTCAACTGCCAAACGTGTTGTGCTGATGACACTCATCATCACAGTCCTCAGCAGCTCGGGCTCCATTTCCCACAGAAATCGCGATTCACAGAGAGTAAAAAACAGCAAGCGACTCATAATGGCGCCAAATGTGGCCGGAAAAACTGTGAATGCTGGGATGCGAAGCGATGCACCACGGGGCGTTGGGACAGGAAGCGGAATGACCCGCACCCTTCCGTCCCCTTCCCATAACCCACAGCGCAAAAATGGGATGAGGTGCTCTGTGGGATAGCTGCCCACAATGCACCTCTCAATACAGCGCTGCAAATGCTGCAAGTGTGGCCACACTGCAGCGCTGGTAGCTGTCAGTGTGGCCACACTCCAGCGCTGGCCCTGCACAGCTGGACGACCAGCACTGCAAACTACCAGCGCTGCAACTTGCAAGTGTAGCCAAGCCCTCAGATAATTCTGCTTCTCTGGAAAGCGTTCTTCCACTGTGGTGTCCCCAGCAGTGGCAAGGAGACCCAGTTTTTGAGAAGAATGAAGTGGGATGGGGAAAAGAGCTCTCTCTTTTGTCAAAGTGGGTGGGGAGGAGTCTGATAGTGAGTTTGGGAGTGTATTTTGTGAGTGCATATGTTATTTTAATAATAAAGTCTGCTACTTATTTACATGGGGGGAAATCGGTATTTGCCCCCTCTGGCCTTTTCACTGCCGAGGCTTCCTGACTGAGTGAGTTTTTGTTTTAATAAGCACATTTAGGGGGCTCCTTTTGAATTTCCTACTTCAATAGCTTTGGTAGCCTGTGTTTTAGAAATCCAATGGCAATTTATGTGCACCTTCTGATAATCTGACTAGATGATTTGACTAGTTGAATCGTTTTAAACAAATTGCATTTTCCCCACAGATTCTAGCCTAAATCCAGTGGTGATGTTTCTAGCGGACCTGCAAGGATCTGTTCTTGGCTCAATGCTGTCCAATATCTTTATCAACTATATGAAAAAATATAAAACAACTGCTGGTAAAATTTATAGATGACATGAAAATGGGGGAGAGGTAAACAGTGATAGGGATAGGTCAGTTACACAGATCAATCTGGATCACTTGGTAAAGTGGTCTCCTATGAACAACATGGGTTTTAATACAACAAAATGTAGAAATGTAGTCATACATCTAGAAACAAAGCATTTGACTTGCAATTGGAATTAGCTCCTAAGTCACTTTTGCACGTTTGAAAATGTTACCCCCAGTCTTTAATTACATGTTCCCATGCTAATTTTCAAGTAACTCAACATGTCGTTGATATTTTCATTCACGGCTCCTCAGTGGGAAAACGTCCTTGCCAAATTTCATCTTTAAAATGTCAGCCATTTTGGCTGACAGACTGTTCAAAAAAGTCACAAGATTTTTTTTTATGATGTGGGAATATATTTTTTTCTTATTCCCGTCATTCCAAAATAGCTGGCTTTTTGCTCAGACTTTTTTTGTAAACTTTTTGGCAGAAACTACCCATTGAAAGTTTCAGTTATAAGCAAATGAAATGGGAAGCTAGGTAGGAAACTTGCAGAACCTAAATTACAGCAGTATCTGCCATTCTTGCTATAGGCAACTTTCCTTCTTGGCTTTCCTTCCAGGGCTCTTCAACATATCCAGCTTCCAGCCTCTGTGTTTCTGTGGTGACTGTTCTCTGTTCTCTTCAGTCATGAGTTGCTAATTATTTCCTTCTGATTCCTGCTAAGTCCCTGGGCTGCTCGCCAGTTGTGAAGATGGCACACATGATAAGAGACCTATTGAACTTACTGAAAGTCCTGGACATGCAAATAATGTTGACCAGAGATGCCTTCTTTCATTTTCATTTAGGCAAGGACTACAATCATTCATTTCAGATGCAGCTCTGGCGTGGTTACTTCTAGGAGGGCTGCAATGTGCTTTGCCCTCCAGATGACTATAATGGCCTTGTAGAAATCTTCAACCGGAACAGCATGCAGCAGTCTGCCTTCTCTAGTTAACGAGATCATATCTACCAGTGCTCCTGGTGCAGCACAATTCCATATCCACTGCAAGTATGTGGTATTCATCTTCAAGCTCTCCATGGGCCAGGATCTATTACATACTATCCTGCTTCCAGGATTGCTTCTCTCTCTCCACTTCTTAATGGAGACCACAACTAACTGGGAGGCTGTCTCTAACAAAACAAAGGTGAAACTCTGTGGGCTGGAGCAGGGCATTAAGTGGAGGACTCTTGGGTACAGAACTGCTTGCCTTTGGAGACCAAGCTATGTTTCTTACCAACCTTCACACAAGGCAAGACTCCCCTCTGCACATACTTTCCTCTCATTAAAGGAGGCTGCCAGGCTCATCAGTGACACTTCTGTCACAGTTCAGGCAACTGCACCTGTATTTCCCCTCAGTGGTCTAGCAGGAGAACTCACTCTCAGGCTTACAGATCTCTAGCTATCCCCTCTTCCTGCCTGTCCCTTTCCATTCTGACCCTGAGTGTTTCCAGGCTGCATGGTTCCCTGCCCACATTATTATCCCCAGTAGAGACAGGCTGCAGTATGTACTCCCTTGCATGTCTCATCAGCAGAGTGAAAGGAAGGGCCAGGTCATGGTTTTGCCTTCTCCTTGTCCCCGCTGGGGTTACTAAAGCCCCAGGAACAACTAGGAGAAACCAAATCATTGTCTTGCTACTAGTGATGCATTAACGTAGATCCACAATTCATTCCTTGCTCCCCTCCTCTGCTGTAGGAGTTTGGAATAAATTACTTCACCCCCAGTAGCTTACTAGTCTCCTTATGCCCCCCTGCTTTGCTGACTGGAGACTTGGGGATGTGGGATGGAGTTGCTGCAGTGATTCCTCCCTTCCAGAAGAATCAGATGTGCAGCCCTTGCTCTTCTCCTAGCCCCATTTCAAATAGGAGTTGTTCCCATGTGACTATGATGGGTTCTTACTTTCCTATGTGGCTGCATAGGACCAGGCCACAGCTTTTCCCCAAATTCTTTAAACTTCTATGCATAAGAAGTGTATCATGCTTTAGCAAGATGCTCAGGTACTACACTGATGGACACAGTACAAGTCATGATTGGAACAATATCACTGCATCACAAAGGTGTATAATGCTACTTTAGTGTTTCATTTGGTTCTTATAAACAGATCCTTGAAGAATGGATTTAAGGAGCTCTAGTAGAGAAGAAAGGATTCACCTTAAAAATAAAACAGATGGTGCCTGCCCATTGCTGCTCCGTGGAGCACTGATGTATGTAAATAAGAAGTTGGACAGTTTTCTTTTTCTGAATGCCCTTTTCAGAGACTGTAATCCTCCTCCTCCTCTGTCTGAACAAACCATTCAGCCAAGCCATTTGAGGATGGAGCTGTGGTTAGATGTGTAATTTCCTTTTATATAATGAACTACTGAAATTCCACTGATGTAAACTATGGACAGTGATAATTTACAATCTGCTCTGTGGTAAATTCATGCAAACAAATGACATTATTTCATTATGTGGAGATATTGTAGATCATATGCAAAAATATTTGCAACCATTTTGAATAAGCATCAGTTGCAACATGGTACATTTGGTTCTGGAAAGGACCTATGAAATCTGTATGTATGCTCTGACATGATATCCTTGGCCTCCCTCATTGGTGTATTATCTGGTATGGTCTGTATCTGTTAACATGCTGTGCATTCTCTGTCTAACTCTTTTAACTGGCTGTCAATCGCTGAGTATCACAGGTAGCTCTCTGTCAAACAACCCTTAGATGCAAGGACAGATCTAGGGAAAGCAAAGTCAGTAAATGCCAACACAGCTCTGCTGTTGCTAATATAAAGAAAGGTCTGGATCCCTTAGTGCTGTATCCCTTTTGTCTCACAAAGTAGAGCTGAGTAGGAAGCAACTCAGTCCCCGACTGATGCTGCAGCTCCTCCACTGCCCCAGGCACAGGGCATTCATTCCTCCCCACCCAGATGGGGTGAGGCAGGTGAGCAGGAGCTACAGGAGAAGTGCCGGATACTGGTAATATAACACAAAGGTCCTCCACCCCTGCTGGAGCTCTGGCTACTCCCTTGCCTCCCACCTAGGCAATAGCCCTCACTTCACCAGCCCACCAGCAGGAGAATCTCAAGCTGGAGCAGCAAGATGAGCTGGTGCCTGGCTATGGAGAATCTTGGGCTTCCAGCCTTCTTGGTGATAGGTGGAGCAGCAGTAGGTGAGAGAAATTATCTCCTCCCCCTGCCATCTGCTTTTTTTCCAGAGATCTGTCCCCTCACCAGAGGGGGTGGGGAAGAAGAAGACTGCTTATTCCTAACTCTAAGTGGAGAGAAGAATGAAAGGAGAAACTCTCCTGAGGGAAAAGATATCATGGGGTAGATGCAGAGGTGAGGGCATGTAAATTTAGGAGAGGTAAAGGATCAGATGGGAATGAGAGTTGAAGGGAATAGGGGGCAGTGAATGGAGGTGATAGAAGCTTTAGGAGAATGGAGACAATGAAGTCTGTATTGAAGTAGAAACAGCAATTTCCTCTTAGATGAGTTATGAGATGAGTTGTGAGCTTGACCTGGTGAAGGATTTGTAAATGTTCATCTAGTTAGCCTGTAATTGCTGGTTTCACATTTCTTTTATGTGCAGAAGAATTATGTGCTATATTTATAAATCTATGGCAAACTATTTTAAGATATATTGGAGGTTGTGGTGTGGCTGAGGGTCACTTCCTCAAAACTGATCTCATGTTCCCCCTTTTGATTTTTTTCTCTGTAAAATATGATCTGTGATGACTCATAATTTGAGGAAATTGCAACTCTTAGCTGGAATTTTCCAGACTCTTCTCAATTTAATGACTGCATCACTTCCATTTTTTTTGGACCACCTGGTTGGAGCTCCAGGTGTACTTCACGCCTCATTCGCTCAAGGACATCAAAGGGAGGTATTGTACAGTGGAGCAAAAGAGGATTATGACTATAAGAACAAAGGTTAAGACAGAAGACTTGTGTTCTTTTGGACCACTAAAGACACCTGGAGAAGTTGACCCCTTCTGTTTTTTGGCCATCTGTGAATTGAGGAGGTGAAGACTACCACTGTGGGCTACACAGACTGACCAGCCTCAGCATCCAAAAGATCCCTCTAGTGGGACAGCGCTGACCCAGCTACCACCTCATCTGGTCCTGTGACTGTAGATAAAGCTACCACAACACGTGTATCAAAACTAGGAGAGCTAGAATTCCAATCCCCAGTTATTTAAATTTTTTATTATCTGTAGTTTTAAGAAGCTGTTCCAGACTTCTATTATGGTAGAATGTAAGTGTGGGGGGTGCATGCTTATACCATATTTTTCCGTGTATAAGACTATACTTTTTCCTAAAATAGTTAGACTAAAAATTGAGGGTCGTCTTATACACGGAAGTAAGCCGAGGAGAGAACCGCGGGAATGGGAAACTGCCCATACCCAGTGATGAGCTGCCAAAATCCCAACCCCTATCCACCCCCCACCCCACCCCTGAACTCCCCTGCCCTCTCTCCAGGCGGCCAGGGACGGGACTGGAGCCGGGCAGCCGGGGAAGCGGGGATGGGGCTGGAACTGGGCGGCCGGGGAAGCCGGGCCGGGCGGGCAGGGAAGCGGGGACGGGGACCCGGAGCTGGGCGGCCGGGAAAGCGGGGCTGGCGGCTGGGAAAGCGGGGCCGGGCGGCCGGGGAAGCGGGGCCGGGCGGCCGGGGAAGCGGGGCCGGGGAAGCAGGACCAGGCGGCCAGGGAAGCGGAGCCCGGCGGCCGTGCCGGGCGGCCAGGGAAGCGGAGCCAGGGAAGCGGGACCGGGCGGCCAGGGAAGCGGGGCCGGGGAAGCGGGACCGGGCGGTCAGGGAAGCGGAGCCCGGTGCCGGGCGGCCAGGGAAGCGGAGCCAGGGAAGCGGGACCGGGCGGCCGGGGAAGCGGAGCCCGGCGGCCGTGCCGGGCGGCCAGGGAAGCGGAGCCGGGGAAGCGGGACTGGGCGGCCAGGGGAGCGGGCGGCCAGGGAAGCGGGGCCGGGGAGCGGGCGGCCGGGGACGCGGGGAGCCGGGGAGCGGGCGGCCGGGGACACGGGGAGCTGGGGAGCCGGACAGGCGGCAGGAGTCAGGCGGCCAGGGAGGGATGCGGCAGGAGCCGGGCAGGGCCGCCGCTGGAGACCAGCTGGGGTGCATGGCCCTCCTCGTCCTCTCTACCCCTACCTCCACGTCCTCTTCCTCGGACTGAGCGGCAAAGTCGGGGGGGACAGCTGCAGCGCGGCTGGAGGGCAAAGAAAACAAAACAAAAAAACTTGTGGCATGGTCGGAACGGCAAAGCAGGAGGGAAAAAAAACAATCAAACCTGCGGCGCAGCCGGAGCAGCGGGGGGAGGGACCTGCAGTGTGGCCGGAGGGGCTAAGCAGGGAAAGAAAACAAAACAAAACAAAAAAAACCTGGGGCATGGCCAGAGCGGCAAAGCAGGAGGGGGGAAAAAACCAAACCAAAACAAAAAACCTGAATTTGGGGTTAGAAAAGTAGGGGGCGTCTTATACACGGAAAAATACGGGTAAGCACCTGTAAAGCCCCAAGAAAAGGTGCCAGAAGTAAACACACTAAGTGCCAACTCTTTAAAAATACTGAGAGTTCTCTGTTTGCAGAATCCTGAGATGTTATAAAACTATTATATGTCTTTAACACTCTTGCTCAATTATCTTTTGCTCATCAGACACTGAGATTTCTGTTGGGGGCAGGGGAGAACAGCAGTAGTCATCACTGTATAAGTAAAACCTCAGGAGGAGGCTTTTGATTGGCTCCAATTGTAAATCAGACATAGCCAATTATTTGACTTGTTTATTGGATTATTTGCCATGGGTAAAAGTTCTTTAAGTGGGATATAACCAAATGGACAGCCACCTTCTGGAATTCCTGTTTGTTTGTTAAGAACTGATTATTTGCTGTATTAATTCAATGAACTAACTATGATGATTTGATATTAATTCAATACCTTTGTTAAGACCTTGGGCTTTTATTTGATTTTAGTTTTACATTTGTATTGCTTGGGTCTTAGTTAAGTAGAATTTGTAGTATCTTAATTTAGTGATACAGTTTTTACTTTAGTTTTGCTTGTTCATTCATTTAAATACACAAATAATATTGAATCTTTTTATTTCAATAGGCAGCTTGAGTCAGAACTATTGAGAATCTGAACAAAACAGCTGCTTTATCTAAAAGCCCATTGGGATCCCTTTAAATTAAACCATTCAGATCTCACATAATGCTACATTCCCCAATTTTTGTCAAGATGCATCAAAATTGGTGAGCTCTTTTCCTATTCTGATTTACTTTAATCACTGATTAAGCTACACCAAGACCATAGCACTAAGGCCAACACATTAGTGTCTCAAACAGTTCCCCTAATACATTTATTTTTCTTTGTGGTTGGCAATTTAAATATTTAGATTTAACTTAATGGCTTTAAGGAACAGCCTCAGTTTATGTCTGTACTTGTACATTTGAAGATCCTAGGGCTTTTCTCAGGGTCTAAACTTGCTATTGCTTTTCATAGCTTAGATCTCCTCTTACAAGAGCAACAGCGTAAAATGCTGAACCACTCATATTTTTGGAGAGGTGGTGTGTGGCTAGAGCTGCCTGGGTTACATGCATCCAATGTTCTGCCAATATTTTTAATTTCTCATAACATCTCTGCACCAGAACATGATGTTGTTAAACGAAGCACAACAGTAGCATTATGCAGAACACCAAGTTATATGCAGCTCTCATTGCTTATACTGATCTACCTACTTGCTGATCCCTCATCCTCCAGTTTTCGTAGAAATTGGATAAACACCCAGCTATGCAAAAACGGCCGCAATTTTACCCTTCAGCCCCATTAGGATTTTTGCTCCTGGGATTGGAACACAATTAACACACCCAGAAATGTTGGTGTTTAAAAGTGCCCATGAATATAAGAGGTGTTTGAAATCTATTTCTACCTTCTCCACCAGATCATTAGGTAGCTGGTGATGGGAGGAGGGAGAGGAACTCTGACCTAAATATGATCTTCTTTTAAATGTTGTAAAAAACTGAACATTGCATGTTTCCAAGACCATCTCAGTGTTGTACCGGCACCTGATGAACTATATCTCTGGTAACCTATAGACTCCTGGGGGCAGGAGAGAGAGTATTTCCTTATGTTTGTACAGCACCAAATGCACTACCAGTGCTCAAACAATAATGCAGCAAATGAAATCCAATACAAATAGATTTTTCTGGAGTATTTTAGAACTCTAATAAAGAGCTGCTGTTTTTCGGTGTTTGATTTTGTAAACTGCATTAAAGACTCATTGAAAAACATAAGGCTTGTGCGCTTTTCAGTGTACTTGGTACAATTTACTCTTTATCTGTGCAAAAAGTAGTAGTTTAATATTGGTAAGAAAAATTATTTTCATTAGCTTGCATGTTAGGATGGGAACTCTGTGTTATTAGTGGATTACTGTCCCTGAATGTAATGAATAGCATAAATAAAGTCATAAATACAGTGGTCCTGACTTTCTCCCTTATATGGTTTGAATCTGTATTATCTCATCTGAAGTCACGTTGGTGTAAATGTGGTATAAAGAACAGGAAATCCAGGCCAGATGAATCCAGTGGTGGCTTTTCAGCACTGTAAGCAATAGCCCCACTCAGGCAAGCATGCCCATAACCCAAAATCTACAGCACGTGGTCTCCAGGAGCTCTCCAACACTTGATAACTGAAATGATGAAGGGCAGCTGTAAGGGACCTAATTTTCACTGCCCTGCCCCTTTGAAGTCATTTATGCCAGTGCAAAGTGAGTCCAATGTAGGTGGAAACTGCTGCTCAGTTAGAAGTGGTCGCATTTTAAATTTACTTTGCACAGGTGTAAATAATTATACAAGAATCTGTCTAAGAGGGCAGTAAAAGTAATTCACCCCAATTCTCCTCTGACTTAAATTGGTTTAAATCAGGAGAAAGTCCACTAAAATCAATGGAATTACTGCCGTAAAATCGGTGTAAATGAGAAGAAAATCAGGCCCACAGGATTAGGGACAGGAATTTCTTAGGAAAAACTATTGGACTGATTCTCCTCTCACTTACCCCTGTTTTATACCAGTGTAGCCTACTGACTTTCAGAGCTATTCCTGATTCTTTTCGTGTGAGAAGACATTTCAGGCCCTCTGACTTCTACACAGATCACATGGCTAAGCTTGTAACTACAGGACGTCATTAAAATTCCTGACAGTTACAGTTACAATAAAAAAAGTTTTACTTTTAAGAAACCAAATTTACCTCTGTGCTTGTAAATTTATTTCTCTGCTACACCTTAGGTCTCAATATCAATAGCTAGTGGGTACCAGGGTGGAAATTAGAGTTTGATAGTTTTTTTAAAAACGGTCAGCAGGAATAAGCCCACTGTTCTGAGCAATTCTTCTCCTGTTAATGAGACTGCCTCTGTTCTATACGTCTGCATGTGAGCTACAGCTGAGTGCCTGCCAACCATTGCATTGCCAGTATTTAAGGCATTACTATGTATTGTGCTTAGAAATACCTTGACTATGGTAAATGCTACATGCATTCAAATTCTGTTCTAATTTTTATATCAACGGTAAGGAATCATATTTATAAATTTGTGGGGTTTGTTCACAGCAGTTGCCATAGAAAGTTTTCATTCACTTGTTCTCCTTTATCTGTGCAGTAAGATTCTGAGTCATGCTCCATTGTTTGCAGTCATTTTACAACAGTATAGGATCAGATCCATGCTTATATATTTAATGACTTCAGAAAACCTGTATGGTACTGTATCAGCAGTTATTCAGTGTTGTCTTAGTAAAAAGAATCAAATTAATCAGATGACTGGAATACCCACTGATTGTTGTGCTTATAAGTGAAACTCTCTCAGTTCCAAATGGTGTGAAACATTTATATGGCAGGGAAAAAGCCAAATAGAAACTGAATGCTGAAGGGGCTCTCAAACTGAGCATCTGAATGTATTCAGAGTTCACATGATTTACCTCTAACAAGCTCATATTGCTACTGTTATGCAGGAACAGCAGCATCTGCCTACAGTTCAGAGAAACTTAAAAATAAGCATATAGTGGCTGCAGATGGTCTATATTAACTAATAATGGTTTCAGTTGAAAACAACCAGTGCTTACGGGGGAAAAAAAAGGAACTGACATTTAACAGATTGTAATCCATTTATAGTACAACCAACTGAAGTCTGCAAAGATACCAATCCCATACATATCTTAGATTCATAGATTTGATCAAGTATAAGACTAGAAGGGATAATTGGGTCATCTAATCTGACCTTCTATATAACACTGGCCATTACATTTCACCCAGTTACATCTGAATTCAGCCCAATAAATTGTGGTTGGCTAAAACATATCTTCCAGAAAGGCTGATCTGAAGACACCAAGAGATGGAGAATCTACCACCTCCCTTAGAAGTTTGTTCCAGTGCTTAAATCACCCTCACTATTAAAACTGTGTGCATAATTTCTAATTTGAATGTCTGGCTTCAACTTCAATTTGGTTCTTGTTTGCCTTTCTCTTCTAAATTAAAAAGCCCTTTAGTATCTGGTATTTTCTCCCTGTGAAGGTACCTATATACTGTAGTCATGTCACCATTCAATCTTCTTCTGCATAAACTAAACAGGTTGAGCTCTTTAAGTATCTCACTTGAAGGCATTTTTTCTGGCCCTTGAATAATTTCTGTGGTGCTTTCTGCCACTCTCCAGTTTTTCAGCATGTTTTTAAAAATATGGACATCGGAATTGTAGGCAGTATTCCGCTATTGGTCTCTCTTATTACTCCCCTGTTTATACATCCAAGGATCTTATTAGTCCTTTGTGCCACAACATCGCACTGGGAACTCATGGTCAGTTACTTGGCCACCATGTCCCCTACATCCTTTCCAGAGTCATTGCTTTCTAGGATACAGCTCCCTACTCTGTAGGTATGGCCTGCATTCCTTGCAATGTTATACATCTAGGAGCATTTGTCTGTATTAATATTTTGTTTGAATGGGCCCAGCTTACCAGATTGCTCTGTATCACTGCCCTGTCCTTATCACTATTTACCTCTCTGCCAATCTTTGTGTTATCCACAAATTTTATCAGCAGTGATTTTATATTTACTTCCAGATCATTTGATGAATACATCAAAGAGCACTGAGCCCAGTACTGATCCCTGCATAACCCCACTAGAAACATCCCAATTTGTTGTGATTCCCCAGGGACAACTATTTCTGGGATCTGTGAATTAACCAACTCTTAGTTTATTTAATATGAGCTTTATTGATTTTGTATAGTACTAATTTTTAATATCATGCAGTACTAAGGCAAATGGCTTACAAATGTCTATTATTTCTATGCAGTTACATTTATCAACCAAACTTGTAATTTCTTCATAGAATGAAATTGGGTTTGTTTGATAAGACCTATTTTCCAAAAAAACATGTTGACTGGGATTAATTATATTCTTATCCTTTAATTGATTATCAATTGAATCAACTTTTCTATTATTTTGTCCAGGACTGATGGTGGCTGGCTGGCTAACCAGCTTAAAGTTACCCAGGTCATCCCACTTGCCTTTTATGAATATTGGCACAACATTAGCACTCATCCAGTCTTTTGGAATGTCCCTTGGTTTCATTTTACTTTCAAGCAAGGATAAAGGTTTCAGTATCCTACAGAACCCTATTAATGTGATAAGTTTTGGATCATGTTCACATCATCCAAATCTTCTTCACCATAACATTGATTCATTATCTGTTGTCCCATAATTGGTGTGTTTTTACATAAGTTTTCTAAGGCATTTCTCCAGTATTAAAGCCAAGAGATTTATCACGTGTGTATGGGGAGGTTGGCAGATAAGCTGAAATCAGGACAGAACTATTACAATGGAAAGAAAACTCACATTAGGGTTATTACACATATTGAATCTATTTCCCCATGTCAAGTATCCTCACACCTTCTTGTCAACTGTCTAAAATGGGCCATCTTGATTATCACTATAAATTTTTTTTCTCCTGCTGATAATACCTCATCTTAATTAATTAGCCTTTTACAGTTGGTATGGCTACTTCCACCTTTTAATGTTCTCTGTATGTATATACACCTCTACCCCGATATAATGCGACCCGATATAACATGAATTTGGATGCACTCCAGATAGGCTCTGACCTGGAGTAGACAGGAGATACTGGATCAGCATGGCATGCTAGGGCCTGGAGCCGCCCCTGATAATGGTCCCTTCTGACCTTAAAGTCTATGAGTCTATGAGTCTATAACTCGGCAAAGCAGTGCTCCACGGGGGCAGGCTGCACACTCCGGCGGGTCAAAGCAAGTTCGATATAATGCGGTTTCACCTATAACGCGGTAAGATTTTTTTGGCTCCCGAAGACAGCGTTATATCGGGGTAGAGGTGTATATCTTCTTACTATACGTTCCATTCTATGCATCTGATGAAGTGGGCTGTAGCCTACGAAAGCTTATGCTCAAATAAATTTGTTAGTCTCTAAGGTGCCACAAGTACTCCTGTTCACATTAGGAGCTTTATGATGCTTAGAAGTAATGTTGAAAAGGAATTATTGTATGTTAAAGCAAGGAAAATAGAACAATGAAGACCTTATTATATAAGAGATCTTTCTTTGTAGCTATTAAATTCCATTAAACTGTTTGTGGGGAGGGGATGGAGGAGGCAGGGGATGAATGTGCATAGGTGAAGCTTGACATTTCAATCCAAAGTTACACACAAGCATTTTAACATTAAATACAAATATTTGCACAAAAACAAAGGACATTTTGAGATAAAGCAGCCAGTTGATCATGAGCAGAGCCCCTTAACTCCTAGGGACTTCAGCCAGCACATATGGTTATCGAGCAGGGGGTCTCAGAACAGTGAGTGATCTTATATACCTGTATAGCAAGGAACACCTGGCTTTGGTCAATAATACCAACAAAAGGATAAACTCAAAATTATCTTGTTTTTATTAGTTGGTATCAGCATCTTACTATTTTAGCTTTGCTCTTGGATTTAATTACTTATTGGGTGGCACCATGAGAATACATTTGTGTCAGTAGGGACAAGTTAGAGGAAATGGTTTACCTAAATTTAACTAAAAACTCAAAATGCAGTATTAACTTGTAATTCATTTGATTTTCTGAAAATACATTATGGTGGCCTGAGTCAAACGGAAAATTAACGGAAACACAACGGAAACAGACCATGTCTATGGTCCATGTATTGCAGCACTGCTATTTTGGCTTTGACATTAAACAATATTAAATACTAACAATACTCCATTAAAAAAGGTAGAAAACCCCACCGTGCCCCTAAATATGCAATAATATGGAAAGGAATTTCTTCCTGACCAGAGGTAATAGGACTATCTTATATACTGAAGCATAAGGATTCACAGTCCTTCTAAGTTTCATCATGTCTAGTGTACATGCAGATATGGTTTCATAAATGTCTACTCTATTGTAAAATTATTAAACTAGTTGCCTTAATAGTATTCTGAGGCAGCCAATTCCATGGGTTTGTTATATGCAGCATAAAAATACTTTCTTTCATCCATTTTAAACTTGTTGCCCTACAGTGTCAAAAGTGTCTACTGATCTTGAGAGCCCGTTCCAAGATGCCTTTAGAGCCTATTTCCAGCAAGTATGTGCTCAATTTGGAAACTCAACTACTGACACCCTAAATCAACAGTCAGTTCTGAAAATTTAGCCTATTGCATTTTAATGTGGTCACATCATTATTAAGGAATATTATTCTTAGGCTTGAAGGCCCTACCGGGATTGTGGGAGTCCATTGTACTAGGTGTTGTACAAACATGGATTAAAAAGGTGGTCCACCTCCTCCAAATAGCTTATACTCTTGGTTAATAACAAGAAGCAACTGGTGGATGTAACAAACGAATGGGGGTGGCTGTGGGGAAAGGATGAAGAGCTAATAAAATTCCAAACATGTTTTGGCACAGACTATCTGTACACACAATGTCCAGTCCGCCCTTCCCCCTTTGTAGTAGGACAAGGAGAAAACTGAACTTTTTTGCACCATTCATTATTTTACATACTTCTAACATATCTCCTCGCCAAACTAAAATGTGCTAGTGTTCAAGGGCCTGAATGCAAACATGTTTTCCTGTTGCCTTCATTGGGAGCCATATAGAGCCATTGATCTGCCTTTTCATTACCATTCTCTAGCCTTTTTCTATTTCTACTACTCTCCAGGCTGGGATAGATCTTTAGCTGGTGACATCAATGAAACTGGGCCAATTTACACCAGTTAAGGATTTGTTTTCACATCTTTACAGACAAATGAAAAAAAAAAGACCTTCTGAGGTGACCAGAACTGAATGCAATATCCATTAATTAGTTAATTAATATGAGGGCAGTCTAAGGATGTCTGCATTCTCTCTTCCACCTCTACCCTCACTTTAAAAAATAAAAACTTCTGGGCTCAGTTGTGCATTATAGAAAAGACTTTGAATTGGGGGTGGTGTGGAGTCTATGGTGGAGCACTGGGAAAAGCCATCAGAAAAGCACAATGGTTTCAAGCACAGTCACTGTGTTACCCCCAGGCAGGTGCAGAGTGCATTCCCTCTGCTACCAGCCAGCTCTGCTACTACTGAGTGGGGAGAGGAGTGACTTACACGTTGGAGTGCGAGGGCTAATAGGGAATAGTCTCTGTAAGTGGCAGAGCCAAGTTTTGCAACTGGGGGTGGGGGTCATTGGTGATGGGCTGGAGTGCGAGCCCACCCCACCTTCACCTGGTAGAAGTGGCGCCTGTCCTGTGAGTCTGGGCCCGGCTCCCCACTCCAGGTATTGTAACCTGGAGCACAGGGTCCCAGTGCACCCATTGCACCGTGTTGCAGTGCCCAGAGAGTGGAGCTGGGCCCACCGCAGTTGCCAAGCGAGAACAGGGTGGGCTTGGTTTCCAGCCTTGTGTGAAAATTTGTGTTGTACACCTCCTTTTGTCAATTGAATAATATGCTTTAAAAGGTATGAAACATACATCTAAAGGCTACTGGTGGCAGGGGATCACATTCCTGGAGTTTCTATTAGCTCCTCCACCCGTCTTTGTGCTCTAGACTAGATACCTGGTCTCCATTCCCACCATCCCCCCATACACACCTGGACAGGACCTGCTCCAACCTGGCCTTTAACTTTTTAGTCACAATAAGAAAGTTTGGTTTTTAATAGTCAAATACAATTAAAAATACCAGCGCAGTATCAGTTACAGTAACTAGCAAAAAAAAACACCTAACGTCTCGTTCTCTTTTCTACAAGCTTCAGTGCACTGAGCAGCTATTGTCATCAAGCAGTCCAGAGTTATGGCTAGATGTTTTTCTCAAGAGGCTGCAACTCATTTAGAAACTATCAGGATGCATGCATATTGTTCCTTCCAACATGCATTATCTTTCAGGAAATACTTGTGCCTTCCTCTTCATTAGAGTGGGAGGAGACATTATCAGGAATTTTGTTTTGCTGTATCTTGTATTCTAACAAGGTTGTTACAACTCTAGCATCCCATTAATTTAAATTGGACATAATTACAAAAACATATTAAGTGGGATCTTGAATTATTATGAAAATGTTTCTGCACATACATTTCATGGCAGCCTACATCACCCCAAGGCAAGTCATAAAAATTAGCTATAGAATATGCACAAGCTTACTCCTGAGAGTCATTACACAGAGGAAAGTTGCTAGTAAATGCAGCTGGGGCCTGGGAGTCAGGATTCTGAGTCTGTTCCAAGCTTTGCTCCTGGCATATTATATTTCCTGGGCAAGTCACTTTACCTCTGCATCTCAGCAGAATTGTGTGTATATTTAACTACCTCACAGGAGAGATGTGATAACTGATTCACTAATATTTGTAAAATGCTTTGGGATCTTTTGTTGAATGGCATTCTACAGAAGTGTAAAGAGTAATAAAAGTTTATGGAGCTGGAAATAGGCTTCATTTACAATGGGGTTTTTAACCACATGGCTAGTTCCACAAAGCATGCCCTGATGGAAACCAAGATTTGCGTCATTGCCACTTGGATCTTCCACAGTGTGATATCATCCACAGAGCTACAATAAATAATAAAATGAGAACATTGTTCTGGCTGTTATACTTTCCTCACTTGATAAAAGGGAGTCACTTGATAAAGGCCTGTTGGAAGACTCCCTTTTATCAAGCCCCAACAGAGTTGAGAGAATAATTCACAGTGAATACTCTATTTAATGAATTTAGTTTTTCTTTCCACTCATGGAATGCCCACCAGGAAATAAAGTATTCCTCAAATTTACTTGACACGTTTTTATGCAATTTTTTTGTTCTCTGGATTGATAGCAGGCAGTATGCTGCAAATATGATACTCCTTTATAATTCTGATTGGTCACAAAGGTCACATGGTATCTCTAGTGTGAGATTAGATAAGTAACTCTTATAGTCTGGAGAAGAGCTTTAGAAGCCATTAGACTTGAACTCTTTCAGGGAGATGTTGCATTTTAAAGAGGAGTAGTTGGTAAGAAGGATTGTGAAATTTTTGGAAGCTTTAAATCATTTATTTTCTGAACCATGCAGGTCTTGCCCAAGGAAAAAGACCATATAAAATTTAGGCTAACATTTACCTACTGGGGTCTTCATCCTGCAAGGATCAGGATATGCTCAAATCCCATTGAAGCAGAGCTCAATCTGGAGAAAAGAATGTTGCTGTTCACCCAGGCCCTATACACAAGCCAAACTCTGCTCACTTGAGATGCAAAAATAAGATGCGACTCACAGCAGATTGTACAGCTGTTAGAAATATGATCGGGGGCTCTGTGTGGGCTTGGTTCTTCTTTGGTGAGTTTTGTATACACCCCTAGGCACAATCGGTATGTGCCTAGATTTCTATATCCCAAAGTCTTGTGATGGCATCTGAATCTCAGCTTTCATGTCATTGTTTCTAGCTCTCATGGTTGCAAAGAAACACTTGAAACCATGAACTGAGTGTCTGTCTGAGCCTGAAGACAGCTCCGATCAGAGAGAGGAACAGCAGCCATTAGAACTAGAGAAGAAGCCACCTGACCCCATGACCTGACCTGGCTTCAGCTATTCCTGGAGTGGAGCTGGTTGATTAGGAAAATTGGCTACCCTGCTGGAATTCATGAGCTTAATTTCCTTTTGATAGGGTTCAAATGCACACTCTGGCTCCATTCCACTCCTCTGACCTTGTGGCTGTATGGGTCAGATTGGGTAAAAAAACAGTGGTCCTCTCCAAAATGCCATCCACTCACAGCACCAAAATGAGATGCCACTCGGTGAACTATGGTGATCTTTATATCTGAGTTGTACTTCTGGAGTGCTTAGGGACCCTAGTCCTGGACTAGGACCCCCTTGTGCTTGATGTATCCCTCTCCTTTCTTCCATGAGAATATTAGCCAAACTGACAACTTTAATGGAGACTCTCTGAACTCTAGAGATATGCTTAGGGTTTGTATGTACAAAATTCTTTCACAGCTGTTCTTATCAGTGAGGAATTTAGTGAATTAAGTTTTTACATATTTTATCAAAACTGAATTTTTTGAGGGATAATTTATTGACCCAGAGGTGACTGACCATGGGATTACATGTCTCCATCCTGTAGAAATCACTTCCCCTCCTCCAGGGGCGGCTCTAGAGCCCAGCGGGGCAAGCACCCGCCTAGGGCGGCCCTTTCCCAGGGGGCGGCAGGCTGGGCCGGCGGACCTGCCGCAGTCATGCCTGCGGGAGGTCCACCAGAGCCCCGGGACGACTGGATCTGCCGCAGTCATGCCTGCGGACGGTTCGCTGGTCCCGCGGCTCGGCTGAACCTCCCGCAGGCATGACTGCGGCAGGTCAACCGGAGCCGCCGGATCAGCGAACCGTCCGCAGCTGCGGGAGGTCCAGCTGAGCCGCGCGATCAGCGGACCCTCCGCAGTCATGCCCGCGGCAGGTCCGCTGCTCCCGCGGCTCGGGGGCGCCTCCCGGGCATGAATGCTTGGGGCGGCCAAATTTGTAGAGCCGCCCCTGCCCTCCTCACACATGTACTCCAAATATCAACATGGATTCTCCTTTAAAATGCTGCAGCAGCTAGTGAAGAGAATCATAGTGAACACATGTACATACAAATTAGTAGGAAGCCTTCTTTGAAATGGTCCTAGCCTCCCAAGAAGAAGATGGCATTAAAAATACACACAGAAATGAGGGAGTGGGCAGGCAAACTTAAAAACATCCTACTACTGAATTACCAAATGGTCAAAATGGCCACTTGTAACGTAACATAAGAACATAAGAACGGCCGTACCGGGTCAGACCAAAGGTCCATCTAGCCCAGTATCTGTCTACCGACAGTGGCCAATGCCAGGTGCCCCAGAGGGAGTGAACCTAACAGGCAATGATCAAGTATTTTAGTTTGGCCAGCTAGTTAGCACTAGACATCTATTTTTGGTCACAAACCATCTCAGTTAAATAGATCACATTTGCTGTAGATTATAAAAGCCAAAAGGGACCACTGTAATTGTGACAGGTTGGATCAAAGTAACCCCCTTGGGAACTGCCAACTGATGTGCCAAGACTACTTCTGCCCCTGCTTTCGCAGCCAGCTTGAGACTCCAGCACCCTGTCTTGTTGAGTCTGCTACAACACAGACCCAAAGTCTGAACCACGTGTCCCAAAGCTGCAGATTTAACTGAAAGCACCTTAAAAAGTGTTCCTGTCTTTAACGCTCAGATGCCCAACTCCCAATGGGGTCCAAATGCCAAATACATCCATTTTACCCTGCATAAAACTTATGCAGGGTAAACTCATACATTGTTCACCCTCTATAACACTGATAGAGAGATATTCACAGCTGTTTGCCCCCCCCAGGTATTAACACATACTCTGGGTTAATTAGTAAGTAAAAAGTGATGTTATTAAATACAGAAAGTAGGATTTAAGTAGTTCCAAGTAGTAACAGACAGAACAAAGTGAATTACCAAGCAAAATAAAATAAAACATGTTTCAATAAGTTTCTTTCACAGACTGGACGCCTTCCTAGTCTGGGCACAATCCTTTCCCCTGGTACAGCCCTTGTTCCAGCTCAGGTGATAGGTAGGGGATTTCTCATGATGGCCATCCTCTTTGTTCTGTTCCACCCACTTATATATCTTTTGCATAAGGTGGGAATCCTTTGTCCCTCTGGGTTCCCACCCATCCTTCTCAATGGAAAAGCACCAGGTTAAAGATGGATTCCAGTTCAGGTGACATGATCACATGTCACTGTAAGACATCATTACCCACTTGCCAGCACACAGGTATACAGGAAGACTTACAAGTAAAACAGAGCCATCTACAGTCAATTGTCCTGGTTAATGGGAGCCATTAAGATTCCAAACCACCATTAATGGCCCACACTTTGCATAATTACAATAGGACCTCAGAATTATGTTTCATATTTCTAGTTTCAGATACAAGAGCGATACATTTATACAAATAGGATGAACACACTCAGTAGATTATAAGCTTGTAATGATACCTTATGAGAGACCTTTTGCATGAAGCATATTCCAGTTACATTATATTCACACTCATTAGCATATTTTTAAAAAATCATATAGAGTGCAACGTCACAGTAATCATCTAGCCTAACCTCCTATATAACACAGGCCACAGCACTCCCCCAAAATAATTACTTTTCAAAATAAAGCATTTCTTATAAAAACATCCAGTCTAGATTTAAAAGTTGCCAGTGATGGTGAATCCACCATGATCCTTGGTAAATTGTTCAATTGGTTAATTACCCTCACTGTTAAAAATGTATGCTGTATTTCCAGTCTGAATTTGTCTAGCTTCAACTTCCAGCCACTGGATTGTGTATTGCTTTTTTTGCTAGATTGAAGATTCCATTATCAATTCTTTGTTCAAAAGGCATAGGTCAAAACAGGGCAAAAGGTATTTCTTTAGTTTGCATAACTCATCTGAACATGAATGTTGCTTATTAAATCTACAGATGCTAGCAGGCAAATGGAGTTTTCTGTTTATTTCCTTATTCTATTTCCTTCTTTTAGTGAAAATGGATGGAATGTGACTTTTCTTGCAGTAGCTATGGTCCAGGTCAGTGCCTGGATGCCTTCAAAGGGTGTAATAAGTACGTACAGTATAATACTAACCAAGATTTTCAGCTATAATAGATATCTTTACACTTGATGCATGAGTCACAGTATTTATTTTAGAGCAAGAGAAAATAAAATACATCAGAACCTTGCTAAATTGCACAATTTATAATCCACACATAAAACCTGATAGTCAATCCTCATACTCAAAAATATGATAGTAAAGTGCTGTGGTGTAGTCTTGTATTAATATAGTTTCTTTTTACAAACTATTAAATGGAGTAGCTAATGTTTGGGCCTGCCTCTCGTGCCTGAATGTCATAGGCCTTCAAACTGTGAACCTTCAAACTGCTCACAGCTAACAGAGGTGGCCTGTAGTAGAAGTAATAGGGTCCTTGTATTTTGCAACAGAAGGACCTAACTTTTATCAACATTGCCATAAAATTCTAATGGTGTTTGCACAAAACATAGTAACAACTATAAAGGCCTAAACAGACGAGGATATGTAACAATATACTGTAGTAATTTATTAGTACGGTGTGAGAGATCAATAATTAAAATTAAACTAAGTACATTGTGTCAGATTAACCTTGCTTTCATTGTCTTTGTTCACCTTTGCCAATTCACAATTCAGTAATTGCCCAGTGATCCCAATCATTAGTGAGGCTCTGCTTTAGTTCCTTTAAGTAGCATAGATTTGTATTTATTTTTTTTAACATTTCAAAAAAAAAAAATTTTTAATTGCCATATTTCAAGCTTCTAACTGCCTAAAGTTTGTCAGTGCTGTTAAGAAAATAGCAGGTCAAATGGCACCAATTCTCTGTGCAGATCCCGGGAAATGTACTATGATGTTTTGTACTCCTCCAGTGGCTATGCTGCCATTGCTGTAGAAACAGACCTCAGATCAGTAAAAATGGGTCAGGAAGTTTCACGCTATCCACTGTTTAATCGGAATGTCTTTTTGGAACAATGCATGTTTTAAAAAATCCAAAAAAACCCTCCCTAACCTGACCAGCCTTTGCTTTCCAACCTCTGTTTCCATGGCATTCTCAGCTGGTAGAAGGCAGAAAGCTGGTACAGTAAGAGACAAACAGCAGCTTGAGCAGCACTTTCCTAGCAACACCTACAGACCACAGGATCCTGTTGTGTTAACTTGAACAAGAATAGAAACAGAATCTCTCCACTTTTTTTTTCTTCCCTCTCATGGGTGTAGGCATATGAGGGAGGGTATATGGTCTGCCAAGTACTGACACTCCCATTTATACTGCACCAACACAGCAGCAACTCTAAGAAAAGCAGATTTTTATAAATACACTGCATATGCAATAGGAAAGGAAAATAAATACCTCAATGCATTTTATAATAAGATTGCTTGTCTTCTCTGCTGATTGTCGCTATATCTAGTTTGTTCTTGTCTGCTATACTAAAGTATGATTCTATAATTTGTAAAAAGTATTTTGCAACAACAGATTACGTTTATAGTGTGTGCTTCACAATTAATAGATCTGATCTCTTTACATTAGTGCACACAAAGTTCTCTAAACCTACGGACAGGTAAAAGCTCAGAACTTAAAGTACCAGATCTTTCTTTTAATATAGACAAATTGGACATATAGACTTGCGCTCAGCAGAGAATACCATAATTTAAGGAAATATTTATAAAATAATCATATTTTACAACAATCCAGGTGAAGTGTATGTCCCATCTTTTTGCAGCAGCTTTCTCACAATAATAACCTAAAGAATGGCTCAGCATTACTTCCCTCATGATAGCAACTAATAATAAAATCTACACAGTTTCATAGCAGAAAATAAGAAAAGACTAGAGAATAAAATCTTTCATTCGAATGGTTTGGTTATTTTATTGGCAATCTGATATCACAGGGATGGATATAATAGATATACCTTGATAAACAATGAGGATTTGGGCCCCTTTGTGCTAGGCACTGTGTAAACATAAGAGATGGTCCTTGCCTAAAGAACTTACAGTCTAAACAGGACAAGACCTGTCAAAGATTAAAAACTTTTTTTGCTTGTTTTGTTCCATCCTCTTGCCCCTGCCATTGCTCTGTCCAATCACATGAACCATTTTGCTCGGCCATTGCAAACGTAGCCATTTTTCCCACTGTTTCCTCACACAGACCTTTTTACTTTGTTTTTGACCCTTCATACTATATGTTATTATAATTTATTTATCGGTCACTTCACTGTTCCTTTAATATCATCCTCAATGATGCTTCAGTCCAAGATCAGCATCCAACACCTCCGTCCTCTCCCAGAGTCCAGTTGAGATCTGTTCTGTTGGCAGTTCTGATGATGTAGAAGGGGTCCTGAAGAGACCTGACTCCCTGCAGATGTACTCCAACCCTGCTAGGATGATGATGTTGCAGCTGCTGCCCTAAATCTTTGTTATCCAGCAGAGCAGGGGCTGTCTGAGCTATCCACTGAGAGGAAGCTGCCTCAGGACTTTGTTGCCACAGGGTCTGGGCTGGCTGGGGATGGCTCAGCTTTCAGTTTGTTGAAATCATTGGGGGCTGGTACCCAGAATAATTGATGAAGCTGCAGATAGCAAGATCCTCAATACCTTATCCTATTTAAAGTGAAAGACTGACACTGTGTTTGGGATTGGGTCACAGGGGAATGTTTGGATGGTGAAGAGGGAAGAAAAAGGAGTGCCCCTTTCCCTCTCTGACCTCTTTCCCTTTTCAGAATGAAAAACCGGGATCTTTATAGTCAAAGGCAGTGTGGGAGAAGACAGCATATGCAGGGGAGGGGTAATGGGGGCGGTCCTGAGAGGTGGGCTTCTGAGGCTGGTAATGGGGAATGTGAAATAGGAAAAGGAAGGAGTCTGAGCCTGGGGGTGTGAGAGAAGGATGTTCAGAGTCTGGGAGTGCCAAATGGGTGAGGGTTTCAGAGCTGAGATTGGTTCTGAGCTCTGGAGATACTGGGTAGGGAGAGGAGGGGTTCTCAGCCTGGGTGCACTGGGTTGTGTTGGGATGTGGATTTTGAGCAGGTGGGAATTGGGCTGGAGGGGTTCTAAGACAGACAAGGGACAGGTTGGGTTGGCGGAGAGGTAATGGGATCAATTGATGAATGGATTGTGGGTAAAATGGCCATCTGTGTGTGTGTGGGGGGGAAGCAAGTAGGAGAAGATGGTGGAATATGAACTGACTCGAGGGGAACAGGTTGGAACTAGGAAAAGGATAACACTTGTTGCTGGGAATAGGGAAGTAGCAGGAACCATCTGTTGAGAGTCCTATATTCTGCCTCAGTGGGGCTGAGAAGTAGTCCTTGCTCTTTGTCCCCTCCCTCTATAGCTTGCAGCCCATGTGCTGCCGAGCTGGAAGAGCCAAGTGGCAGCAAGGTACACTGCAGCCTCCAGTGGCTGGAGTACCTTCAGCCACAGAAGGAGTTACCTGGTGTCAGCAGGAGGCACTGCACCCTGAAGAACAAGCCACACGGCAGCATCACTATCTGTAAAGTGAGAGCTGTGGCATAACTGATGGGGTATTTTAGCCCCAAAGAGCTAACTGCTCCTACTTGTAATGGATCTCTTAGTCTTGGCTACATTGCGGGTATTTTGTTGATGTAGTTGCACAGGTGCAACCCCCCTGCAGTACAGCAGTGTTAATTGTTACTTGAGCTGGTACATCTTGTACAGGCATAAGCTGCACTGTCTAGGTCACCCTGGTGCAGTCCAGATATGCTGCCGGTTTGCATCTGTGCAGTTACATTAGTTAAGCTACACTGAGGGTAGGACACTCATTTAGACAGGGCTTTACTGTAATCTTTGATGTTCTTGGGCCCCTTTCAGATCTTGCCAGCAAAGCAAATTGCTCTACCTTGCAATGGTCCTGGTTCTGAACAAATTCTTGGAAGAGGTCTGATCCATTTCATGTTCAATGAAGGATTTACCTTCATTTTGACAACTACCTCTGGCCCTTAAAAAGAGTTTATTTTATTTTGAAGTCTAATAGCTCTCTTTATTGTTTGTTGTGGCTCTGCTATTAGACTGACTACAATATGGGTTTTAAAATCCAAGTGGAAAAAATAGAAATGCCTTAATACAAAGTGAGAAGAGCTTCAACAATCCCTTCCCAAGTCTAGAAATATGTGTTTACTACCTCCTTGTTAGCTAGAACTTCCAGCTGTATTAGTTCTTTCTAGGGTCATCATACGTCCCATTTTGGCCAGGACAGTCTGGCCGTCCTGAATTTTTTGGCAAAAGTGGGCATTTGTCCTGTTTGCTCTTGCCAACTTGATCAGTGGGACAAATGTCAAAAAAGTGGGATGTGGAGGAATGTGGTGAGGGTGGTGCAGCAATGCCAGCCCTGTGCAGTGGGGGAGGCAGGTCTCGTGCTGGGGGGAAGCAGGGCTTGGGCAAGCAGCTCGGGCTAGCCCTGTCTGGAAGGTGGCCTCGGGCTAGCCCTGTGTGGAAGGGGGGCTCAGGTTAGCCCTGCATGGGGAGGTGGGCTCAGGTGAGCGGCTCAGGCCAGACCCACATGGTGTCCCATTTTCCCTTTGGGAAATATTGTCACCCTAGTTCTTTCATCATTGCCTGCATACTATAAAAGCCTAAATTAAAGCTCAGAGATGCATACCCTTTTACTTCAGTCCCTGTATGGTATAAGGAGCTAGACAGACTGCCATTCATTTTGTTAAATTGCAGGCAGCAACAGCTAGAAATCTCCTGGGTTTTCTTCAATGCCTCTGGGTCAGGTTAAGTCAATATAAAAAATTAACCAAACATTCCTGTAAAGGGCCAAGCTGACTGTTTTAAAGGAAGAAAAATCTCACCTATCATCAGTCTAACTCAGGCCTTGTCTACCCTGGACTGCGGAAGAAAACATGTTAAACTAACAGGATATTAAACATGACTTAGCCTCTAGTGCAGGCAAGGATAAATTGTATTTAAAAACACATTAGCAGGCTGTGGCTAACTCTAGGGTTCTTTAAGGTCAGAGTTAAAGTTGTAGTGTGGTGATGAAATATGTATTTCTTTATAGTGGATAAGAATAATGGCTCAGATTCTGAGGTGCACCTGAGCTGTGCTTGGCTCAGGTCCAGCTGCACTGGCAAAGGAAGCTGTACACAATCTTAAGGACCCCATTGTAAAATAGAACAACTGTGACTTATAACTGGATATTTATTGTCCCACATAGCTGTTCTAGCAGCCAAGAATAGCTTAAATGCCAGGGGGGCCCTGGCCACACCCTTTCATGGGCTATGCTCCTTGAGCCAGAAGCCATGGTGGTGGGTCAGTCTACAGACACTGCCGTGATTTTGCACCACCTAAGGATTTCCCCTACACAAGACAAATTCCCAGGTAGTCACGTAAGGTGACTTTATGACTGATCTGTGCTGCTGCAGTGGCACCAATAAGCTGAAGTACAGGAGATAACTAACCCAATGTGTTTGTCATGTGAGATCTGATGGATTTTTATTGAGTCCCTTGCTTTGGAAAAGAGGGGGCTTGTAAAGGATGTGCTAGGTAACTACACGTAAGGGGTTGTGATACAGCTCTTTTGGTTTTGGAAGTGGAGGAGAGGTGATTTTTTTTCTCCCACTCTGCCTGTATCACAACTTGAACTCCATCTTCTCCCATCATGTATTTGGTACTTACTTTGTTGGGAGTACAAATGCTTTCACCTCTAATAGTGAATTTATTCCCACTCTACTTAGTTCTGAGTATTGCCTCTTCTGCTACTTGGGTTTTGTGCTTACCACACTTTCACATACAATGACAACATTGGCATAATTGATAGAGTTTTTAAATTCGTAGTTAACAGTGTATGCATTCTCCTCTTCCATTATGTATGGATCATAAAAGAGGGTGTTGCTCTAGATACAATTCTGTTTTAATACAAATACACAGTAGTCTAAATACCCCCACATGTTGAATTGCAAACTGATAATTTGATATGTCTGAGAGGCCAATACCCACTCCCCTGTGGTTCAAGATTTATGGGACATTGGAAAAATATAGGCACAGATTTTATTAAGTGTTTAATATCTCCTGTTTTATAATAATCTAAGAATTTAGTGTAGTAATCTGAGAATATCCCCTTCTGATTCCTGAGTGGAATTTTGGGAACAGTCAAAGAAAAGACTACTCCAAAGAGTCTACTACATGCTGGTGTAAGGGGGGGAATGGTCCCGCTATTGTGGGGAACTTTCCTGGCTTCTGCACTACCACAGTGAAGTGGGTGAGTGAAAGGATCTGAGTCCTCGCTCCCACTTCCTTTACCCAGAGGCCTCCCTGCCCTTGAGGACTCCCCTTCCACTCTCCTGTCTGGAAGAGTCCTCTTAACTCTGACAAGGCTGGGCCCAGGATTCCTGGGGGGTTCAACCCCCAACCCTGCTGTAGTCACCTGGGACAGGGGCTAGGATGTCCCCACTCCAGGGTACTCTCTCTGCACTGGGCACCTCCCTGACCCACTGATCATTTCATACAATTTAAAGCAAATACAAGTTGTTTAATTAACAATTAATTTAAAAAAAGAATAAGGAAAATGGGAAAGGAAAACATATCATCCCGCTCTGTGGCAGGGAACATTACAAACAGTGTCTCTGGAGATCAGGGCACTTCACAGTCTGTTCCTTGTAGGTCCCAGGTCTCCTTCTCAGGCTCTGGCTGTGCTTCAGGGATGCTGCAGGTTGGTGGTGGCCACACACCTCCGGGCGTTGGGTGGTGGGACCCTTCTTCCCAGTGTCAGCCCCCCATTGGGTTAAGAGCCCCCTCCCAGTCTGGCCTGCAAGGACCCTTGGCTGGGGGTGTCTTTCTGCGCTGGGCCCTTTGCCCAAGGTTCCCCCTTGGCTGGCCCCAGTTGCTCACCACACCTGGCTCTGTGGCTGCAGCTCTGCTCCCAACACAGGATCTGCTCTCTCCCTGGGCTGTGTCTCTGGCTCTGCTCCCACCTCTGACCTGCTTCCTGAGCTGCTTTTCTGGCCGCTCTGGATCTGGCACAGCTCTTCTCCCCAGCTCAGCTTGGGCCCCTGCTTTCTCTTTAGCTCGGCCCCACTCTGTCTGACCCAGGCAATTCCAGCTCACACAGAGGACGGGACCCCCCAGCTTTCTGACCCTCTAATTAGACTGCCCGTCCTGTCAATCAGGCTCAGAGGCTGAGGCTGACCTTGAGCATTGGCCTCTCCCCAAACTTTTAGTGCTGGGAGCTAGCCAACCAAAACACCCCCACTGAAAGTTAGTAAGGGGGCAACAGTCCCCTTACACTGGTATAAGGTTTTGGTCACACTGTCCTCATTCATCCAGTATAGAAATGTCCAATAAAGCTCAGTTACTTAGATCACACTCCTTTCTCTCAGTGTTTCTATTTAACCAAACTGGGAGTGGATATAAAATATTCTAAAATATTAACAGATTTGCAAGACAATTATTTACTGAGCCTGGTATGGTTTAACTATAATTCTCTAGTATCACAGCTCTGAACTTCTTCCCTTTTCAAACTCACTTGCTCAAAATATCCGTGTATCTACAGTTGTTTGTTTGCACACACACACACACACACACACACACAAATAAACCTATCAGTGTCCATTTAAAAATAAAAAATTAAGAAGTGCAAACAAACTATTTTGCTGTATCTTTCTAGTAGGCCAACAGGTGAAGTAATATGATTAAACAGAGAAGACAACGGCTGGTTTCAGTATGAAATAGGATGATAGAGTGCTATGACAACATATAAAGGACACTTCCTCTGAATTCTACTTCAGTTCTCTTGTGACTACATAATTCCATAGCATAGATTTTTCTTTTAAAATGATAGCTTCAAGAATAGGAACCTCATCGAGACAGCAACTTAAAACAGATTTAGCCTCACTAAAACAATCTGAACTTTCACATTTTGTTTAAAGGATGTTTAGTGAAATCTCTACATTTCACAGATGTAAATGTATAGGCCCTGCTCCTGCAAATTCTTATGCCTGTGCTTAACTCTATGTCCTACTGGGACTACTCATGTGCCTAAAATTAAGCATGTGTGTAAGAGTTTGCAGGATCATGACCTTATATATTTTGATCTAAACATGTCTATTATTCCTGTATGGAATATTTCCAAGTGATACTTATGAGAAACACAAAATGTATTTAAAAAAAATCCTTAGCTGCATTAACACCCTAGATTATGTAAATCAGAAGAACTTTTATAATATACTTTTCACTTCTGTTCCAGAATGAAAATAGTATAGTTTCTCTTTCAGGAGAACAACAGGTGGATTTTTTAAGTCCAAACAAAACAGTTTTCATTGGACTATTAAAAAAAATAAAGCCTGGAAACATTCCAATCTGCCTTAGATTTTGTGAAAGGCCCAATTCTGTAAATGCTACCGAGAATATAATATACTATTGTGAAGGTCCTAATGAAGTCAATGGGACTCCGTGGGGGTAGTAAACACCGCAACTTGGCTTGGGACCTAAAGTAAAGGAACAGGTTTGTTTCCCGTGCTTCAGATTGCTTACTCTACAATGAACAGCTCAGTGGTTTGCGCATTGGCCTGCTAAACCCAGGGTTCTGAGTTCAAACCTTAAGGAAGCAATTTGGGGCAAAAGTCTGTCTGGGGATTGGGCCTGCTTTGAGCAGAGGGTTAGACTGATGTTCTAAGATTCTATGAATATCAAGTGTAGGCCTCAATCAAGTCTGTACCTTTTAGAATAAATATTTCACTGTAGATACGAGGTGTAATGAATATGGCAGCTATTTGAAACAAGAATAAAGAACCTGGACATGGCATATAACCCAAAAGTCTTTCAACTACAGTAGGGAATAGAAAAGACTTGGTTAAGTATGTCCTGGGAGGTGGTATGGCCTAGTGGCTGGAGCACTGGACTTGAACTCAGGAGATATGGCTTTCCCACTGACCTGCTGGATGACTTTGTGCAAGTCACTACACCTCTGCTTCAGTTTCCCATCTGTAAAATGGGGATAGAGCCGGTTGGGAACCAACATTTCCATTCTGCATAAAATTCTGATATTTGGAATTTTTTTTCCCATTCAAGTTGCCTGTGAAATAAGAATTCTGAAAATTTTTGATTCAGGATCACTGCAATATTGTTTCAATAGTGGCAGTTTGATTAATTTCATTTTGACTGATGATATTAAATATAATATGCATGATATTAAAATATACATCATATAATCTGTTAAAATATTTTAATATAATGTAAAAGTTGAAAAAATTAATTTACACATCAAAATGAAACATTGACACAAAACATTTCAAACCTATTTAAACAAAATGTTTACAATTTTTCCTGTCAGTTTTTGTGTTGAACTTGACATTCCAGCAAAACATTTCAGTTTTGACTAAACTATTTTTTTTTAAAAGGAAAACTTCAGTCAAAAAATTTTGACCAGCTCTAATAAGGAATAATCCTTTGTAAAGAGTGCTTTATCCGAGCTAGGTATTCACTATTAGCTAGGGTGCAAACAGATTATGTAGACAGAGCTTTTCAGAGCTCATTCTACTCCACAGAAGCAATTTTGGAGGCCAGTCTTACTCTCACTGCCATCCTTTTCTCTGCTGCTAGTTTACAGCCACTCTCTCTGGGGAATCAGGTGTTAACTGCCAGGTAGTCTTAGTAAAATAGACGGAGTTTTTTGTAGCAATGTTGACAAGAATGGTTGCTGGGTTGGTTGCAGTGATTACAGGTCTTTTGGCTGTATGGAACAGGATTTTAGACCTCAGCTTGCTAAGTGCCCTTTTTCATGGAGTCCGAGGCCAGAAGGGACTAATCGTGATTTCTAATCTGACTTCCTGTATATAACAGGCCATAGAATTCTCCCAAAATAATTCCTAGAGCATAGCTTTTAGAAAAACATTCCATCTTTGGCATTCTTTAAATTGTGATGGGGAATCCACCACATCCCTTGGTAAGTTGTTCCAATCATCCATTACTCTCACTGTTAAAAATTTACTCCTTGTTACCAGTCTGCATTTGTCTTGCTTCAGCTTCCAGTACTGGATTGTGTTATACCTTTCTCTGCTAGAGTTAAGAGCCCACTTTCAAAAATTTGTTCCCCATGTAGGTCCTTCTAGACTGTGATCAAGTCACCCCTTCACCTTCTCTTTGTTAAGCTAAGTAGATACAAAGAGCTCAATCTATCATAATAAATGCATGCGTTCTAATCCTTTAATCAGTCTCATGGCTCTTCTCTGAACCCTCTCCAATTTATCAACATCTTTTTTGAATTGTTGACACCAGAACTGGATACAGTATTCCAGCAATGGTTGCACCAGTGCCAAATATGGTGGTAAAATAACCTCTCTACTCCTATTCGAGATTCCCCCATTTACACAATCAAGACTGCATTAGCCCTTTTGGCCACAGCATCGTAGTGGGTGCTAATGTTCAGCTGATTATCCACAATGACCCTCAATTTCCCTCCCCCCCCCAAGAATCACTGCTTCCCAGAACAGAGTCCCCAATTGTGTAAGTATGGCCTACACGTTTGGTTGCTAGACATATATATTTAGCCATATTAAAAGCCATATTGATTGCTTGCACCCAGCTTTCCAAGCAATGTAGAGCTATCTGTATCAATGATCTGTCCTCTTCATTAATTACCACTTCCCCCAGTTTTTGTGTTGATTTCATGTTTTCTTCCAGGTCATTAATAAAAGTATTAAATAGCATAGGGCCAAGAACCAATCCCTTTGGGACTCCCACTAGAAAACAATGCTCAATGAGGATTTCCCATTTATTTCTGCTAGTTAGCCAGCTTTAATTCATTTAATGGGTGCCATGTTAATCTTACATCTTTCTAGCTTTTTAATCAAAATGATGTGCAGTATCAAGTCAAATGCCTTATAGGCATCTAAATATATTACATAAACACTATTACCATTCTCACCCAAACTTGTAATATCTTCAACAACAAAAAAAGATATCAAGTTAGTTTGACAGGATCCATTTTGCATAAACTCAAGCTCGTGGGTTATAATTCTTGATTAATCAAGTCCTGCATCAGCCACTCCATTATCTTACCCAGGATCGATGTTGGACTGACAGGTGTAAAATTACTCCAGGTCATCCAATTTACCTTTTTAAAATATTGGCACCACAATAGCTTTCTTCCAGTCTTCTAGAACTTCTGTGCTATTCCAAGACTTATTGAAAATCAACATTAATGGTCCTGTGTGCTGATCAGCCTGTTCTTCAAAAACTCTTCGATGCACATTATCCAGACCAGCTAATTTAAAGATGTCTAACTTGAATAGCTGCTGTTTAACATCCCCTGAGATACAAGTAGAATGGAGAGAGTTATATGATTAGACCTCATTATGTTCCCCCCTCCAATTACAGAACTAAAATATGTATTTAACAATTCTGTCTTTTCTGCATTATTGTTAATTCTACCATTTCTATCTAATAACAGACCAATATCATTCTTTTTGTTCTTAATATACTTAAACTCCTTATTGTCCTGAACTCTGCTGATCATAGATTTCTCTTTCTGTCCCTTTATTTCCTTAATCAATTTTCTGTAGTTCTTGACTTCTGATTTATATTCATTACTATCAACTTCCCCTTTCTCAAGTATTTGTATAGCTGCCTTCATTTCTCCTCTAAACCAGGTTGGTCCTTTAACCAATATGGTCGTCCTCAGTTGTGGCTTATTGGACATCTAGTAAAGTTATTACAATTCCCAGTCATTATTCACCTTTTATTAAGTTCTTCCTCCCCACTGATTTGGCTGTTAATTGATCTGTGAAATTGGCCCTTTTGAAGTACCCAGTTTATATATTACAGTTCTTGACTTTGTTCTGTTTGCACATAATGAATGTGATCAAGTCATGATCAATAGTACCTAAGCTACCATTAGTTTTTAATTCTGTGATCAGTTCCTCTTTATCTGTCAAGACAAGATCTAACATAGAATTCCCTCATGTTTAGAAGTTCCAAAGATGTTTTAGTTCTGGCAACATGAAACCTCCAGCATATGTCACTCAAATTGAAGTCTCCCATGATCACACAGCTTTTTTATCTATACATTATAGGTAGATGCGTAAGAAGCGGGTCATCCTGTTCCCTGGGGTGATTTGATGATCTGTAACAGACACAACTAATAATAACCCATCTTTTACTTTCTGTTGGGACATTGATCCATAAGCATTCAAGATCACTTTTGTCCAAGTTATCAGAAACAGGTAATGCCATTTTTGACAGAGTGCCACTCCCTCTCGCCTCTTGCCCAGTCGCTCCTTCCTAAATAGATTATAATTAATTTTAACATTCCAGTCATGGGACCAGATTTCAGTACTACCAGCTAGCTCAAATTTATGCTCAAATAAGCAGTTCCTCTTGTTTGTTGCTGAGGATCCTAGTAGTGATGTCTACGCAATTAAAGAATTTCTTCTCTTCATGTCCTTTGGTTCCTTGATTAATTTTGTTCTCCACATCTTAATTTTGTGCTGAGTGCTCATATTTTCACTGTTTTTACCCTGCCTTTTTGTTCTTAGTTTAACACCCTCCTGACTACTCTAGTCAGCCCATGCCTAAGAAGACTGGGTCCCTTCTGCTAAGGTAGAGGCCATCCATCCAAACTATACAGTTCCCTCTCCCCACAGAAGGTGGACCAGTGTTCCACAAAACCTTTCACCCTATACCCCTTAGCTAATCAGTGGTTCACTTCCAGATTCTTCTGCCTTCTGTCTTCCTTTGCTCAAGAGACAGGAAGATCTCAGAGAAGATCACTTGGACATTCTTTCTCTATGGGCTTGTCTACACTGGCAATTTACAGCGCTGCAACTTTCTCGCTCAGGGGGATAACCCCCCCCCCCCCGAGTGCAGCAACTTTCAGCACTGTAAAGTGCCAGTGTAAACAGTGCACCAGCACTGAGATCCGTGCTACATCTCTCGTGGAGGTGGTTTAGCGTGGCAGCGCTTTAGCATTGCCAGTGTAGATAAGCCCTTAGAGTGACGCTCTGTCTTCCAGGAGCCAAGACAGCACACTATCATGATGTTTGCCTGGCAGAATGTTCTTTCAGTTCTGCTGTCTTAGATCTGACCTTTATGCCAATTTCTCCCACAATCATAATTTAAAACATTTGATATCTTGAAGATAATGGTAAAAAAGACTTCAATGTATAGAGATAAGGTTTTCTAAGAATAAAGGAACTTCATAAATATTTTCATACATTATAATATATTATACTTTTACTATCAATATTAAAAATGTTGAAGGTTTTAAGCACCTCCTGGAGCAAGAGAAATTCATATTTCAAAAGACTTTTGCCTTAATTCTAGAAAATGCTGCATTACTTCAAAGCTTTATAGCCTTTTATTTTATTTAAAGTGAATTTTGTAATGTGGCATTGCACCACTGTGGTTCAGCTCTTCCGTGGCTACAGTTTCAAGCTTAACAGAGTGAAAGTCACCTCTGTTACTTGCTTCAGATTTAGAGTTTTTAGGAACACATAAAGACCAAGGATAGTGACCACACATACATTTACAAGTACAAGGCCTATCTGTTTTACAAGTTTTATTAAAGTTACAATTAAAGTTATGATTACCCAAGCATATAGAAATTCCATAAATACCTATGTACAAGTTACAAATATAGTTTACTCACATTCTTAACAATAGTGTTCGTGTCTGATGGGTCTCTCATGAACTGATCATCTCTAGAGGGATGGTTTCTGCTAGAGTTTCTAATAGGAAGCTCTATTTTCCAGCTCTGGGCACCCTCTTTTTATAATGTGATTTTTGTCTATATCTACCTTCTGAACATGTCCACGAAAGAGTCAACCTCCTTTTTCCTTATTGGTCTGATGTCCGCTAGAAACTTAAGGGACCCCGATTTCTATCAGTTGTGTAGGTTTTCTTTATTCTCTTAGTATTGATGCACGACCTGTGTTATGTGGTTAAGGCACATGCCGGAAACAGATATGCCCTTGCAGCATTTTTATAATTTAAAATTAATCTTTTGGCTAATGTTTTGCAATATTACCACTTGGTACTGAACTTACTGAATTTAATCATTACTTTTCCCATCTGCCTGTCTGCTGACTTACAATGTGAGGTGTTGGTTTACTCTGTTTGAGCCATCCAACTTCTAATCCTCACTGATAGCTTTCTTAAAAGATCACAAACTTAGCCACCAACCCTGCAATTGGTTCTGCGCAGAGCCCTGAATGAAGATGTTTGTAGGCTCTGGGGACCACCCACCTGGAATCCATGGTTAAAGAAAAGCAGTAGATGTAAAAACGCCCTTTTCTTGGAAAAGCTACATTCCCTTTGTGTCACTTTGCCAGTTGAAAGGGGCTGAATTCCCTCAGGGAATACATACTAATACACCTGGGATAAAAAAAATTAAAACATTGATATTTCATTAGACACACATTTGGAAAGTAGCAATACCAAAAAGGAACCAGGTGATAAGACTTAGATGAGATAGTTTGCAAATGCAGTATTGCACCTAAAGATAAAGTGATTTTTGGGCTGCACATGTGGAAGCATCATCTTATGGAGAAGGAAAGACAGTCCCTCTTTATATAAATCTGGTGGGGCCACACCGAAAATACAACATGCTTTCCTGGGCATGTCAGGAGCAGAAAGATATTGTTAATGGGAGGGAACTGAGAGAAAAGCAATAGGAATTATTTGGGGGCCTGGGAATTATTTTTTTGGGGTGGCTCCCAAAAGACAGTACTTGAAATAACACCAAACAGCTTCCAGGATTTCTAGAACATTCATCACCATAGTAGGTAGTACAGATGAGGGGCTCTGAGGGTACTGAAGAGGGTAGATACAAGGCATTGTGGAGAGACCCAGAAAGATGGCAAATATCACTATGTTCACTCATGAGAGACCCAGAATTGGGTATACTAGCACAACTGGTAAACCCAGAGCAGGGATGGACCCTGGGATAGCCAGGAAGGAGTATGTCTAGGTGAAGGGAGTCTCAAAAAGGGGCGGAGGTGGGCATGTGAACCATAACAGGAGTCAAGGTGCATGGGGTTGCTGCAGGAATACTGAATGTATGGATAGTTACGTCATGGTGTGTGCAGAGGGCAGTAAGATAAGAGGGTGTAGGAGTGCATGGTTATGAGAGTGGATGTGTGGGTTCCTATGTGATCTTGAGATAGTGGGTGTGTGGTGTGATCATGGGTGAGATAGTTAGTATGTACTAGATGCAGAGGACTGGGAAGAAGTGTGGAGTAGGTGTGTTGTGGGTGCATGAGTGAGCGGTGTGTGTAGGGAGAAGGACCAGTGAATATGTGTATATATGTATGAGAAAGAAGGGTGGAGTTGTTGGTGCACAGGTGTAGCTGGGGGGACAGTCAATAATGGGTGCCTTGTTGAGACAGGTGCTTGGGTGCCTATGGGTATTTTAGTGACTGTGAGTGATGAGTGTAGAGCAGCACTGCAGAAAAAGAGAGATATCGAGAGAAGTGGAAGGAAGGAAAAAGTCAGAAGTTAATGTAAAAAAAAGAACAAGAGAAACTGATTGAAAGAGACAGTTGGTAAAAAAGTGTGAGAAAAGTATGTTATAAGACACGCATTGGTTAAGTAGCTTGAATTAACCAGTTATCTCTTAGTTTGACTGTTCTCTGTATCTCTATTCCTTAGAGAAAGCACAGACTAGAGAGTTATTGAACATTTGCGTTATTAGCCAGTGCAGCATTTAAAAAGCAAAATACAGGTGTTTAGATGAGAGTGTTTACAAAAATCAAAAACTGAACTCTGCATGGGATGTTACAACTTACCATAGAGTTTAAGGCTGGAAGGGATCTCCAGATCATATAGTCTTACTTCCTGTATATCACAGGGCACCAACACCACCCACACACTAAACCCAACAAATACAATTAGAACAAAGTATTACAGCTCCCAGGAGACTAGACTATTATGTGCCCAGGGATCAAGGTGCACCACTGTCCAAGGCTCTTGCAATGGCATGGAAATGATTAAGTGAGAAATATCCAGATAATCCTGGCAAGCGACCTGCACCCACATGTTGCAGTGGAAGGCAAAAAAACTCCCAAGGTCATTGCCAACCTGACCTGGGTTGAAATTCCTTCCTAACCCCCTGTATGACTACCAGTTAGACTCTGAGTATGCAAGCAAGAACCAGCCAGCCAAGCACCCAAGACAGAATAAATCACTTCAAGGTCTTCTCACAGTCCTGTTATAAAAACAAACTTTATCCCAATTCTGTATTTTCTGGGTGGGTGATTTTTTATCCTAAAAATATAGTTCCTTATTTATTTCCATTCAAATTTATATGCCAATGTGATTATGGGATTGCCTGTGGCAGTTCAAACAAACAACTCTAAAAGTTAGAATTCCACAGTTTAGATACATTAGTGATCAGTGTCAACTACATTCAAAGCTGCCTTGCCCAGGTGATACTCAAGCCAAACTTTATATCACACATTAAACCCTAAATATAATATGCCAGTAATAATTTTGAAGCTATTTTAATTTCTCTGGAATTTCACTAGTAGTATAGGCTCTGATGTCACTTTAAGAAGGGCTCAAATAGTGTTAAACTCTTTTGGCTTACAAGCCAAATCGAAGGTTGTCTCAGAAGCTGTTGATTCTCTTGATTACAAAATCTGTGCAATTTCTAGGCAGAACTATCTAGAGACATTCATGGTTTCTTGTCGCTAACCTTCTCTTTAGCAAGTGAATTTCTATTACAAATAAAACTAGGCTTAGTTAATGTAAGGAGTTTCTCCAGCCTCAGCTCTCTCAACTACCTATTGACTAGGGCATTTCTACACTCAAGCTTAAGGTGTAGTTTCATACACATGCTAGCTTTGATAGTCCGCAGAAGTGTAGCTGCAGGTTAGGCTACCCATCCCAAGTACAATCCCACCTGGGACCTTACTCAGCGCAGCAAGCCCATACCTCCACCTGAATCTACAATTCTATTTTTAGCACACTCGTTCAATCAAAGCTAGCATGCATGTCTGTCTGAGCTGGAAGTTACAACTCCAGCTTGCATGTAGGCATACTATCAGGGCTATTCCTATACAACAAAGATTAGTCTTCATAAGAATGTATATCATTGTAGAATGGCAGACTCACTGCTGGAGTTCTCATGGATGGGTGTGGTAAAGCCAGCTCTTTCCTCTCTTGTGCCCCCTGCCAACATTCACTTCAGTCCTACAGTGGCCACCTGTTTCATAACTCAGCCCTCCAGCCAGGTCACACTCTAGTCCCACCCATTCCAGCATAACAAAGTCCAACAAATAGTTCAATATTCTTGGAAGAGGTCTTCAGACCCGACTCTGGGCCCCGTAGGTCTCACACCCTTCTCTTGGGGCTCTTGTCATCCTTTCCCCCTTCTCAAGAGCTTCATGCCACCTTACCAGTGGCTGGCAGGAAAACCCAGGTCCACCCTCTACACTAGGTCCCAGTTCTGGGAGCCTAGGACAGGCAACATAGTCTGCCAGAGTCCTTGATACCATCTCCCTGGGCTTCCTCCTTTCCTTTAGCCTCTTTAAGTTCTCTTCTCTTAGGGCCAGGAGTCACAGAGTTCCCCCCATGGAATTCCCCAATAAATCCCCAACCTAAAATATGAACTTAAACCCACATCTACCCTCTTCAAGCTTGACCTTTCATGCCTCTCTGTTCCTCAGTTGAACACCTCCCAGAGCTCTCTCCTTGGGAGGCCAGATCCTGCCCTATTATCAGGGCTCACCATCAAAGCTCTGAGAAACATTTAACTTAACATAACCAAGTCATTATGTAAATAATACATGTATAAAAAGCTGTGTTTCTTATTGGTTGGAACTGGCATGAAGGTGAGTTCTCCAGTTCAGCTTCATGGTTACAATGACTGGTTTCTTGAGATAATAAAGTAAGATCATTAAGGTAATTCACTCAAGGTGTTATGACACCTGTATTTATATTTGCTTTCTGGATATTGCAGCAGTCTTCCCTACAGAGGACTGCAGATGAATAGAGGCCAGAAGATGTTTATCAGTGAGAAGACTTTAGTTGTTACCAAGGAGGGGGGAACTCTCACTGGCCAGGTGATGAGTCCCTCTCCCAGTTTCTTAAATCCCCATATTTCAGCTTCAGGTAACAAGAAGTTAAAGAAAACAAGCCATTTTATACATTTCTTTTTCTGACTATCATGGCTTGGTTTCTTTTCCTGACACAGCTGATATGGGCCAATCATAAAGCAAGAATACAAATTTTGCCTCTTCTCATCATCCATTGAAAAACTGAGGTATCTTCTTTATGGCTTCTTGAACTTTGTCTCTGGAAAATGTCAGTATCTTTGTATAAAACATCTTGTGCCATACCAGTTTGTGTAAGACTTTTTGGGCCCTATGTTGCATACCTGTTGCCACAGTTAGCAACACAAATTACTTTCCATGGGCCCATCTGCAGTGTGGTCTTTTAGACAACTTTGTACAACTCCATGCACTTTCCACGAGCACTTTTACCTGTCTGCAAAAATGTACAGAGTCTTTGTGTAAAGTTTCTTCAGTGGTTTGCCTTAGCCCCCCACCCCATAGCCACCCCTCCTAGAGCTGGGCACCTGGCCAGCAATTGCCACTGCCGCAGCAGTCTCCCCTTCTTTTGGAACCTGATCCATAGCTGGTGGGGTGCTGGGGGAGCTCACCTGATGCTAGAGGTGGCGATGTCTAAGTGGGTCTCTGCTGACGTGCAGGGTCAGGGAGCTTGTTAGTGCTGGTGCCTCAGGCTCAGGTGTGGAAGCTGCGGCTGCTGCTGTACTGACCAAGCATTGAGGCCCCTGAACTTAAAGAGACAGCACGATGACACACTCACTCAGTTGCGTGCACGCTCTCTCTCTCTCTCTCTCTCTCTCTCTCTCACACACACACACACACACACACACACACACAGTCTTGTTCATACTCCCCTCCCTCTCCTCTCTCTTTCTCTCACACACACGCAGTTTCCCTCACACACTCCCCCAACACAGACACGTTCTTTCACACACACACGTGTTCTATTGTTGTTGTTGTTGTTACTTGATACTTCCTGTCAAAATGAAAAATGTACATATATTCTTTGTCATTTTATTTTTTTCAAAGTTCATTAAGGATTACAGTACTGTGATAGGTTTTTTGTTGTTATTGTTGTTGTTTTTTACCGGTCTGTGCATTTCATAATTCTATTTCTCTCTTATTTCTTAAATTTAATTCTTTGAGTAGTGAGTTCCAAAATGCCTAACTGCCCCAGCTGGAGTAAGTATCATTATTACTTTTATTATTGTATTGTGCTTTGTCATTCATTATTTAAAGTGGTACAATCAAATCAGGACCGGCTCTAGGCACCAGCAAAGCAAGCACATGCTTGGGGCGGCACATTTCCAGGGGTGACATTCCGGCTATCCTTTTTTTTCAGGGCAGTTGCGCTCTCGGAGCTGTGCCACTTAGATGGGGCGAGGGCGCCACACCCCCGGCCGCAGCGTGACGGGGAAACCCCAGCCCAGGGATGCTGGCTGCCAGGGCCCAGCCGCTACCTGGGGAGGAGAAGGTGAGTCCTGCCGGAGAGAGGGGGCTGCGCCGCCTCATCTGCGCACTGGCTGCTGCGCTGCCTCGTGCCATCCCTTGTATCGGGGCTTCTCTGTGCGGCCATGCGGGGGAGGGGGTAAAGCCCCTACAGGCGCTAGGAGAAGGTGACATCACTCCTTCTGCTGCCAGTGCCACCTGCGAGCCTCGGCCCCATCTGAGCTTGGGGTGGCAAATTTTTTGCTTGAGGCAGCAAAAAACCTAGAGCTGGCCCTGAATGAAATAATAGTATCCTTCTAGAATGTAAATGTATCTTGTATTCATCTTAGCAGTGCTGGTTTAAAAAACAAAACAACCCCCCCCCACTAGCTAAATACATAATTTTAGGCACTGTGCAGATGAAGGTTGCTTCTTTTCAAATTGTATTTTTAATTATATCTGTAAAATAACTTAAAATGCATAGAAAAATAAAGGAGGTTCCAAGTCTGATACTAATAGTAATGATAGAGTCAAATGTTAGTAAGTCACATACATTATTGTGATTAGTAAACATAAATGCCAAAATAATTTTTTTTAAATTCCCATTTTTAATAAAAGAGAAAAAAACACCTTAATCACATATTAAGTAAATATGCTTTTAGTGGAGTGAAAAACAATTGACTAAAATAAAGTAGATAATGGTAGTAACACAGAGTGTGTCTGTTAGAGAAAGTAAGCAGCTTTTATTTATTTTTATTTACCTCTGCTAAAGACAGTGTACAAAGTATCAAACTTGCAATTCTGATATTTGTGTTAAGACTCCAAAACTGATACCTCAAGGTTTGGAATTGGAAATATCATGCTGTTTATCTCCTGGTTGTTCTAAACTTACATATAAACTTAAAATATGGCTTTAATTAATGTGTATGTATGTATGTGTGTGTGTGTGTGTGTGTGTATATATATATATATATCTATAACAATTAGCTGACAGGAGCACTGTATCTAATTTCAAAGTTATCTGCAAAAAGACCCTAGCATTTTCAGGTGCTTAAGTAGTCCCTGGAATCACAGTTAAAGCTGCCTCCCCCAGCAAAATCTGAAATGGAGCCCTGGCTTCCTCCCTGCCTGATTCACATCCCCAGCGAGTGGCTTCCTGCCAAGTGCCTGCTGCAGATGCACATGCTCTGGCCCAGGCTGTGGACACTTGGGTTTGCAAACTGGCTGGGGTGCAGGAGTCACATAGACACAGCATCCATCCCCTTTCCCACCCACTACCTCCTCTAGCTGCTGTTAAGGACAGAGCAGAAGTATCCAGAAATGCCTCCTACAGCACCTGTGCTCAGTGAAACCTCTCTAGCACTGAAGCCCATTGCTCCAGATTGACCACAATGTGAGTTGTTGTATTATGGCTCTGAGTCCCAAAATCTTCCAAATATCTTACTTTGCTATGTGCAAATGGCTAATTTTAAAATATAATACAGTACATTCTCTGATTTAAAGTAATTAGCTATTAGTATTATTTAACCAGTATTTTTTCCAGAAGTTTGCATTTGTTATTAGTATTATTATTTATTGGCTTAGGTTTTTTTCCTATTGATTTTTCTGTGAATAAATGTTGCACCAGTGAGCTGCCATCAATGAGGTTTAAAACCGATCTGTCTGTATATATTTGTATGATCCTTTTCAGGATAATGAAGATAAAACACATGTTTAAATGTGTATTATTAAAAAATACATAAGAATATTTGCCCACAAGATGCATAGTGCAGTTTTCCCAATTTTCTGTCAAGCCCACCTCCACTCCCCCATTGGGAGGAGACTGGAGCGGCCCTTCCACTTCTTGATGGCTCTGTATTTGTCTAGTAGTTCATCATGCAGCAGTGTGAAGACATTTGACTAATTTGTTTGGTCTGTTACGAATGGGATATACAATTAATGAAACAATACAAAAGTGGATATGTTGGTTGGACTTACCTTAAAGGATTTTCCTTTCCTACTGGCTTCTCAACATACCATTTGAATTTATGAGCTTGTTTAATATAAAACAAATAATTTATTTTATGTAAATTTGTTAAAGGTTAGTTATCTCATCGATCATATTTCTATTTAAAATAGACAGCATGATCTAAACTGTCTGCAATACTCTTTGGGGCCAGGTTGCTTTGGCTGTGAAACTTCTTCATACTACAAGGTGTCTGTTACAGAGTGCTTTAGATACTGACAATTTTGTATATAGTTTTTTAAATCTTAATTGCCACCTTTTAGATTTCTAGTATTCCTTGTAATACTGTATCAAATATTATAGCTTGATCTATTGTATGTCGATTATTAACTTACAGGCTGAAACTTATAAAAAAAAGACAATAAAAGAAGGAGTAATTTCACAATTTAGCAGGAGTTTGTGGCTTCTAGATAATTAGCTGTTGTTACTCAACTGCTATCTCCTCTGTGTGAAACACAGAAGTAGTATCTTCTGTTTGACATATTCTTTAAAGCTAAGGCCTAAATTAGATCTATATTGGGATGTATATAACAACATTAGTAATAAATTCTATATTTTCTGTGTTGTCATTAATAAAGACATTAGATTTCAAAAAGAAAAAAGAACGAATGAACATAAAAAGAAAAGAGAAAATCAAAAAGGAAGGAAGACAGAATAAGTTGAGACAGACATTTATTGTATTTATTATTAAAAATATATTTAATTTCTTTTATTTAAATTAAAATACCAAATTTTAATAGTACATGATGATACATAAGAATTGGTAGGTTTCAGAGTAGCAGCCATGTTAGTCTGTATCTGCAAAAAGAACAAGAGTATTTGTGGCACCTTAAGAGACTAACAAATTTATTTGAGCATAAGCTTTCGTGGGCCACGAAAGCTTATGCTCAAATAAATTTGTTAGTCTCTTAAGGTGCCACAAGTACTCCTGTTCTTTTTATAAGAATTGATGATACTGATATATTTGTTTGAACAATACACAAAATTCAACCGTAATTCCTCTCAGCTTGCAGTCACTGTTTGTTCTCCTGTATACACAAACAAGTCTGTTAAGATAAGGTGGGTTATGATTGCATCTGATGTGTTATTCAGAGGTATTGACGGGCCTATTTGTGCCATCCATTCTATTTCTATACTTGTGGGGAGTTACGTCATCAGGAGGGACCTGGTGAATTCCTTTTATGTGTGAGTGAAGAAAGTGAGGCAAATTCTGTGCTTCAGTCCAGCAGCGGTTGGCAAAGTTGTGTTTAGTTTAGCTCACGTATGTTGCTGCCTCCTTCTGGAGATGCCTGGTTCCTGATATACAGGCTACACTGTACATGATACCCAGCTGCCTATAGCTCTAAGGGGCTATAATGCCCACCAAGGATTGCCAGAGCATAAAGATGCCCTGGGCACATTCCTTTTCCTCTGCACACTCCTCCCCGCCGAGCTACTCTACATTTAGCCCTATCACTATTGCCCTCCTCATTCATTTGCCCACTGGACATCTATTTTTAAATTTGTTCTTGCTTGCACTCATCACTATGGTATATGAGAGTTCTATAGCCCTGGACTGTCTACTGACAAGGCTCTGCATCTGGTTCCCTACAGTCTAACTTTGGTGTCTGTCTCATCAAGAATAGCTTAAGCAGCATGGGACAGAGTGAGATGCTGTTCTTGGGCCAAGCTTATTGAAGGCTTAGAGATTGCAGAGGACTGTTATACTCTCTTTTTGGCCTGGCCTGCCCAGATGATGAGTTTCTGCATGGTGGAACAGCAGCAGTAGCAGCTTCCTTCTGGCCTTTGTAGTCAGTCCCAAGTAGAGTTTGTTGCTGTACTCCAGTCTGGAGATGATGAATGAATGGATTACTGAGGGTCAGCCTTTGAGAAGAAAAGATGATGTTTCCTGGCTAGTCAAAGATGGAAGAAGGTTTTTTTTGGTGACTCTTACTATTTGGGTGATCAGGAGTGATAATGAATTTAGCAGGACCCTGAGCTTAGAAATTATGGGCCTATGCCTTCAACTAAGGGGGATAGTTACCACCTGTCCTGAGTGTTTTTAACCTTCATTCATGTTCCAACTTCTTTTATGTACTGGGATTGCTGCGAGATAGTAGGCTGTGTGCTGGATGAGAACGACATCGAGTTGGGTGCATCCTTATAGATTTGGTTCCCTAATCAACATCTCCCTTATTGCTTTTACACTGATGTGACAGAACTGATCCCTGCAGTAATATCTCATGGAGGAGGAGCAGTTGCCCTTCATGACCGTTTAGAATTTGCACAGTTATAGGGAGGCCCTTTCATGTCAAGAAACGATTTGGTTTGTTCATGAAGAGTTTGAACTATCACATATTTCAAGCTTGGTTTTGGAAGGCCCAGATAGGAGAGAATAGGAAGAATGTGTGGGGCTAGTCTGAAGTAAGGGGGAATAGGGGAAGTGTGGAGCATGCTCTGCTCTGGCTCAAGATGGGGCGCCCAGTGAAAGCGTAAAACCTACATCACGTGCAGGGGAAGAAGGATCAGAGTTCATATAGTGCCAGTCTGCAATTTAGGAGCCCAAGGAAAATATCTACAAGTTCTGTTGAAAGCAGAGAAGCCAAGAAAAGACTGGCATAGTAAATACAGGGCTGGGTTAAAGCAGGGACCCAGATGGAGTACCTGCAGCCTTAGCCTAAATCATAGGAGTCTGGTCAGCGTGTGCGTAGGGCAGGTGTGTGGTCAGGGGAGACCGGGCAGTGTGTCCAACAAAGTGATGGAAGGTGCCTGGCAAGGTTGGGGAGCTCCAGGACATGGTGTTGACCTGTAGTGGGGGAGCCAGGTGAAAGCCTGTGGCACGGGTTTGCAGTGAGAAAGCTTAGGCACAGCAGGATAAAGTGCAGGTGGACCCTACACAAGGTAGGCCAGAGGCAGGGCACCAGCTGAGGAGACTGGCAAGGTGCATGGGCATTAATTGAGGTAAAGAGAGCTGAGAAAGATCAGAGGGGAAAATATCATCCCAGTAGCAATTCTGGCAAACATGTGGCGGGAGGACAAGTCAGGGGACGCCAGGAGTGTGGGTGGCTCAGGTCCATGGACTCCACAGCTGGTGGTGCTCAGTGTGAGACAGCAGGAGCATCTTCCAGGAGCGGAGTGGCTTGGACTCCGCCTAACTGACACCCAACTCCCCCCTCCCTCCTGAAAGCTAGCAGCAGCAGCATCCGCCCTTCTCTTCCAGCCCTGTGCATCCAGCCTGCCTGTGCACACAGCCTACGAGCTGTAATCCCGAGCCCTCTTCCCCTCCTACCCCCCGGGAGGATGGGATGCAAGAGGCAGGAGGGCAGCCCCAAACCTTCCTAGAGCTGGGCAAACAAAGGGAGCAGCAGCAGCCAGGCTGGGGTGGATGCAAGCAACCATGAAAGGCTGGGTCCCCGCCTCCTCTGCTGCTGCTGCCGCCGCCGCCGCCGGAGAGCTGCTGGCTGCTGCCGATGAGCAGAGGACTACACTGTGAAGGGAGGAGGCGGAGAGGCGTGATTGGCTTTGCCTTGCCAAGGTAGAAGGTGTAAGGGAAAAGGCAGAAATAAAAATGTCTTCTTCGGTGGGGCCCCGCGGCCCTCGCCCACCCACGGTGCCTCCCCCGATGCAGGAGCTGCCCGACCTGAGCCACCTGACAGAGGAGGAGAGGAACATCATTATGGCAGTGATGGACCGGCAGAAAGAAGAGGAAGAGAAGGAAGAGGCCATGCTCAAGTAAGCAGCCGCCCGTCATTCATTCATTCATTCTGGCCGGTGGCGGGGGTGGGGTCGGTCCTGGCGGTGGGAGCGGACCAGGCAGCGGCTCTGGGAACGGTGCGGGGCTCGGCTCGGCCGCACTGACCGAGCCCCGCGGGGTCCCTTCCCAGAGACTGGCCGCGGGTCATGCCCTGCAGAACCCCCACCCGCTTCCCCTCACGGCCCTGAACTTCCTTCTCTCCCACCCATGGGAACCGCCTCCCTTCCCTGCGGGAGACGCCTACCTGAGGAGACCCACACCCAGGAGAGGCGAGGGGGGTCTCGCTCCCCCCCACGCAGGGGAGGAAGAGCCCCCCCCCCTCCGCTGGGGTGTGTTAGAAGAGGGGAGATCTTCCCATTGGAAAACCCACCACATTTTGGGAAGAGATTCCTCTGGGGGCCTTAAAACCCCGCCTGTTACAGGAGGGGTAATAGGTGGGATTTCCCTAGGACAGAGCCTTCAAAAAACACCATGCTGCCCCCACCTGGCTCAGTGTAAACCCAATCCTGCCACTTGGGGATCAGGCAGCAACCTGTCTCTTCCTCTGCTATTTCCACTCCCCCCAGGGTTTCTCCAGCTGGGCTATCTTCCTTTTGCTATCTTCCTATCTGCCTGGTGGTTGCTGTACTGTGGGCAAAGATGGGAGGCATCTTGCTGTGGAGGGGCATTTTGCTGTGGGAAAGCACAGTGTGTTTATAATTATCTACGCTGCTCCTTACAGAGGGCAAGGTGTATACTTGTGTTGGTGGGCTAGAGAGACAATTGGTAGGTTTTTACCCATTGATTACATAGGAAAAGATGTAGGGGACTCAAGGCATTGATGGATGCCATATTTGGAAACTAGTCTCTCTCCTGTGTCTCTTGAACCTTTTATCTCTTTCCCCCCTTTCTTCCTTGCAAAACAGCAGCTATGCAACCTCACTTTCTATCCTTCTCCATTAGCAGCAGGCTTCAAATGTAATGTTACTAAATTGCCTCCTAAGAGCGATGAGACTAAACAGATTGAGACTGTGGCATGAGGAAGAGAATCACATTTTCTCTTCCTGTAACCACCTTCCAGGCCTATTCACTTTTGGATGGAAATGGCAGAATAGGTAACTGACTACATGCAAAGCTCTTAATGTGATCCAGAACCTTTGTATCCTGTAAGGTGTGTCCTCGTCTCACTGTATCCCATTCCCTTGTGTGTATTTGGAGGGTAGGGCTGTTGGCTTGCACTTAAGGTGTGACATGCTGCGTGTGGTGGTTTCTTTTGGCTGCATCGGAAATAACCAGTTTTAAGGTGTGGGTTCCAGTTTTTATACTTTCCCCTGTAGCCAACAGTATAATCTATAATGGATGAAAATATTGAATCCCTGCAGTCTCTTAACTTGTGTGCCATGTATTGCAAGTGATTTGAAGCTGAGGGCAGTGTCTGATTGTGCTGTTGTCTCTGTCCTTTCAGATCAGAGCTGGGATTTGCATTTCTGCGGTGGCTGCTGCTGGTAACTGCAGAAATGTACACTGAGGCCCACTAGCTAGTAATGCTTATTGCCTGGGACCAAGACTAGGGATGGGGGTGTGGCACTGAGAACTGAGTTTGGGATGAAGAGTTCGGTTCACTGCTGCTGCGGTTGTAATACTTGGGGTGTGATCAAGACTTTATTGGGGTTGGAAGAAGAGCAGGATTGTGAAACTGCACTCTACTAGCCAATGTGGGGATAAAGCATTCAGGGTCACTTTTGGTCTCTATACATAATAAGAGAATTGAAAGGAACTTCTGGCCAAATGCTATAGACTACAGCTCTGCTTCCCCCATTCTCTGTCCTTTACCCCTCCACCCATTGCTACTTCCATATAAATATTTAGCCTTTATTCCGTGGAAAATAGCATTATAAGTCCCATGTCCACTGCAAGAGCAAACTTTTGTCAGGAGCGAAGCTAATTTTCAGTACTATAATTGTTAATGCGGGGTAAGGGATTTCTTCTCTGCTTCTTTCATATTAGCATCGGTGCAGCCTGGAACATTGTTTAAAATGTTTTCCACAAGGGTGCTGGGGATCTTCAAAGCTTTTGCTAAAAGACTTGGGGCGCCGTTCAAAGTTAATTTTTTAGCACAGGTCAAAAATTGCCCTTTTGGATTCTGCTTGAAAATTGGATCTTTCTACATTGCTTTAGACATGTATTCAAAGGGTTTGTGATGCCAAAAAAAATTTCTTGTAATTTGGTCCACTTAACAATTCTTATTCAAAGGCATCTGAATAATAGGAAAGGCTCTGCATCAGTCTGTGAAAAATGTGATTTTTAGATACCTGGAAATTCAGCCCATAGTCATGGAATGAAAGGGAAAGCTTATAAACTTTGCTTTCTAGTTATATCATTGGTTCATGGGAATTAGGTCAGAGTCAGTAGTTTCCATCTAGTTATGATTTTGTATGTTGCACAGAACCATTATATCTTCTAGAATCACCGTCCTTTTTGTATATGGCCAGCACTACACTTTTTTTTTTCTGTGGCAAGAATTATACATGCCCTTCTTTATAGATAGGATAACAATCTGAACAAGCATCTCCTGCCCTAATTCTGCAGAGAGAGTGTATGCGTTATACATATATGATGGTGCTGTCCATGTAATAAATTCCACAGCCATATTATACATTGTGAGTCTTAGACCATGTTACCTGCCCTCTGCCTGTTAATTTGTCTCCAGCTGGATTGGTTCTGACATTCCAAATGTCTGAGCAGCTTCAAACAGCTATCAGTTTTCTTTTTAAAACAATTTGATAAGGAAATGTTTCCTTCCACAGCACCCACATCCCAAATGTGGAACTTCCTCTCAAAGTAATGCTGGTCTGAGATGCCAAATGGACAATATTCATTCCTAGACCAGTGACAGGTTTACTGCCCAATATCTCAGGATGGAAGATGGATGCACAAGAGGGCAGAATTAAGGTTGCAGAGGCAAATGTAAATCTGGCATTTCTTAATTTTTAAGTGCTTGACTTTACAACCTAAATAATATTTTAAATATAGTTTTATTGTATGTAGTACACATGCAAGCTTTATGAGAAATGGGACTCAGAGCTGAACACATTGGAATTTTGTAAAGTCTGGAATGCAAAATTAGATCCAGATTCCACTGCTGGCTCTAATCTGTAATGGAGAGCTGAAATTTTGAAAGCTATATCTCTGTACCTCCCCCCCCCCCCACTTTACACAGGATAAAAATAACTCCCACTGTAGTTATATTATTCAGGAAGTCTGACTAGATGATCACAATAATCCTTTCTGGCCTTAATCTATGAATCTATAAATTAATGGGTGTTATTGATGGCTGGCAGGAGGGATGGGGAAAAGGAGGAGGAGAAGTGTAGGATCCTTATATAAAACTCCCCAGAGCAAAGGGGTGTTATAAATCCAGGTTTTGGTAAAAATTCTGCGGAAGAGACTATCTTTTTAATACGCTTTCCTCCTAATGTTCCATTGGTTGGTAGTCTGGAAAATGCCATTGTTCCAAGAGTTTAAAAAATAGTAAAGTTTTTCGTTCCAAATCTTATCATGCCCTTTTATTTTTTAAGATGTACCATAAACTCTCTTGTTTGCTTCCTTTGACACTGGAATAAAATGGTCAAATATACTGTATTGCTACCTCCATCCGGTGACTAGTTAGTTAACATATTGCGGAGCATTTTTTAACACTTCCATTTAATACTTAAGTAAAAGAAAGGTTGTTAAAATTTTTTGAATAGGACTGTACCTTATATTGTGAAAACAATAGATCAAATTATCTACTAGTGGAAATGGGCACAGATCAATTGACTACAATGCAATTTTGCTTATTTGCACCATGAAATAATTTGGCCCAATATTTGTTTTCGCTTTAAACCACTTATATATGCAAATATCTGAACTGAGTAACCACATGATTATATTGCTCTAGACCTCATTCCTCCATACCTTACCCCTTCTGTACTTTCTGCTATAGCTATTCACTGGCTCACATCTAAAATTATATTGTAAGAGCCAAATTCTGCACTCCTGTACACTGGTCAGATCCAGAGTAACTTCACAGAAGCAAAGGAACTGCTCTGGATTTTCATTAGTTTAAATAATAGTAAAATTAAGCTCAACGTTCTTCAGGGCATTGCTCTATTTATACTGTAAAATATATAGTATAATTTGGGGGACTGGGAAAATGGGGTGAAATTTTCAAAAGCATTCAACTGGCATTTTACCATTGGGTTTAATGCACGGGTTCTCAAACTGGGGGTCGGGACTCCTCAGTGGGTAACAAGTTTCTTACATGGGGGCAGGGCCGGCTTTAGGAAGTGCAGGGCCCAATTTGAACAGTTTCGACGGGGCCCCGGCAGGGATGACTTTAAAAAAAAAATATGTAAAAAAACACATGGGGCTTGTACTCCGGGTCTTCGGCGGCACTGAAGGACCCGCCGCTGAAGTGCCGCCGAAGACCCAGAGCAAGCGAAGGACCTGCCGCCGAAGACCCGGAGCGCTGCCAGGTGAGTAAAAATTAAAAAGGCGCCTTTAGCCAGGGAAGGGATTCTCAGTGGGCGCGGGGCCCTCTTAGGCGTGGGGCCCGATTCGGGGGAATTGGTGGAATAGGCCTAAAGCCGGCCTTGCATGGGGGGGGTCGCAAGCTGTCAGCCTCCACCTCAAATCCCGCTTTGCCTCCAGCGTTTATAATAGTGTTAAATATATTAAAAGTGTTTTTAATTTAGAAGAAGGTGTCGCACTCAGAGGCTTTCTATGTGAAAGGGATCACCAGTACAAAAGTTTGAGAGCCACTGGTTTAATGGGAGCAGATTTTGGCCAACACTGAATGCTTTTGAAAATCCAACCTATAATATTTTTTGGAAAAATTACACTAAAACACTTGTATCTGCAGGGTAATTTTAGTCTACAATGGCTGCACTGTGGAAAACATTTCATAAGATCCCATCCAATTAGATACAAAGATCAAAAAGGCTTGATTCTGCTCTTTTTGGAGATACTTGTGCATAACCTCAAATTACTGCCAGAAGTTTGCACATGATCAGGACTAGGGAATTTACACCAGATTCTTCAATGAGAGCCAAATGCAAGATCTGGGGGTGCATGAATAGCTTTTCAGATCTGTGAACATAAGAACATAAGAATGGCCATATTGGGTCAGACCAAAGGTCCATCTAGCCCAGTATCCTGTCTACTGACAGTGGCCAATGCCAGGTGCCCCAGAGATAGTGAACCTAACAGGTAATGATCAAGTGATCTCTCTCCTGCCGTCCATCACCACCCTCTGACAAACAGAGGCTAGGGACACCATTCCTTACCCATCCTGGTTAATAGCCATTAATGGACTTAACCTCCATGAATTTATCCAGTTCTCGTTTAAACCCTGTTATAGTCCTAGCCTTCACAACCTCCTCAGGTAAGGAGTTCCACAATTTGACTGTGCGCTGTGTGAAGAAGAACTTCCTTGTATTTTTTTAAACCTGTTGCCCATTAATTTCATTTGGTGGCCCTTAGTTCTTATATTATGGGAACAAGTAAATAACTTTTCTTTATTTACTTTCTCCACACCACTCATGATTTTATATACCTCTATCATATCCCCCCTTAGTCTCTTCTTTTCCAAGCTGAAAAGTCCTAGCCTCTTCAATCTCTCCTCATATGGCACCCATTCCAAAACCCTAATCATTTTAGTTGCCCTTCTCTGAACCTTTTCTAATGATAGTATATCTTTTTTGAGATGAGGAGACCACATCTGAATGCAGTATTCAAGATGTGGGCATACTATTCTCCGTCTTATTCTCTATCCCCCTTTTAATGATTCCTAACATCCTGTTTGCTTTTTTGATTGCCGCTGCACACTGCGTGGACGTCTTCAGAGAACTATCCACGATGACTCCAAGATCTTTTTCCTGATTAGTTGTAGCTAAATTAGCCCCCATCATATTGTACGTATAGTTGGGGTTATTTTCCCCAATGTGTATTACTTTACATTTATCCACATTAAATTTCATTTGCCATTTTGTTGCCCAATCACTTAGTTTTGTGAGATCTTTTTGAAGTTCTTCGCAGTCTGCTTTGGTCTTAACTATCTTGAGCAGTTTAGTATCATCTGCAAACTTTGCCACCTCACTTTTTACCCCTTCCTCCAGATCATTTATGAATAAGTTGAATAGGATTGGTCCTAGGACTGACCCTTGGGGAACACCACTAGTTACCCCTCTCCATTTTGAAAATTTACCATTTTTTCCTACCCTTTGTTCCCTGTCTTTTAACCAGTTCTCAATCTATGAAAGGATCTTCCCTCTTATCCCATGACAATTTATGTAAGAGCCTTTGGTGAGGCATTTTGGAAATCTAAGTACACTATGTCCACTGGATCCCCCTTGTCCACATGTTTGTTGACCCCTTCAAAGACTTCTAAAAATTAGTAAGACATGATTTTCCTTTACAGAAATCATGTTGACTTTTGCCCAACAAGTTATGTTCTTCTATGTGTCTGATAATTTTATTCTTTACAATTGTTTCAACTAAATGCCCAATACTAACGTTAGATTTACCGGTCTGTAATTGCCGGGATCACCTCTAGAGCCCTATAAAATATTGGCATTACATTAGCTATCTTCCAGTCATTGGATACAGAAGCTGATTTAAAGGACAGGTTACAAACCCTAGTTAGTAATTCCGCAATTTCACATTTGAGTTCTTTTACAACTCTTGGGTGAATGCCATCTGGTCCCGGTGACTTGTTACTGTTGAGTTTATCAATTAATTCCAAAACCTCCTCTACTGACACCTCAATCTGTGACAATTCCTCAGATTTGTCACCTACAAAAACCGTCTCAGGTTTGGGAATCTCCTTAACATCCTCAGCTGTGAACACTGAAGTGCTTCTGCCAATTGGGGCCGATGTTTAATCCTTACATTATCCAGTATGTATTTGGGGAATATTTTTCCCTAGAGCATGCCTAGTTGTGGAATGTAGGCATTAAATTGGATTCTTAGCCATTTCTTCACCAGTCATAACAGATTATAGAGAATGGATTGCATTATCTGAAGTACATTCATGTTTGTACTGATACTTGTTGATCTGGGACTATGTTTTAATTCTTTGTATATATAATTTAAATATCACCCTCAAAATGTGATTGCATACGAGATGCTGATGTCTACAGAGAGAGTTTTGAACAGGAAAGCCATGATCCAAATATATTTTCTAGCACTACAGAGATGAGCAAAGCTCGTTGTGATTTTCAGTCATGACCTACAAAGCCATTTGTACACTCACCACTTTGAAGACATGAAGGGGCAAGGATGTGCAGAACAACTCTTTCCGAGAGCTCTCTGTTGGATGCTGAACTTCGATATTAGCACACTGCCTGAATTATTCCCCATCATATCAGCTGTATCTTGTCATTTGCAATCACAGGACCATATACTCTCACTCTTTGTGAACAATTCAGTGTAATCAGTGTTAGCTCTGCTGCAGATTGAGAGGAGTGCATGACTGTCACCTCTGTATTGAGCCCAGATGTATCTGTTTCAGATGCCATCATAATAAATGCATAAATGGTTAAATTTTGGGGGCACTTACTCTCAGAACAGAGAGGAACCATAGATCTGTGGCATGGTGCCACCCATGGAGCACACCCCTACATTGCATAGTGTGATGTGTTAAGAACACTGCCCTCAGTTCCCTCTTGCTTCTTTATAATAACTTGTTTGCAGACCAAATTATTTAATATTCCGCCAGCCTGGCATCCAATTTATTAAGTACTTATAAATATACAATTTCCTTTGGCCTCTTGTGACGATGCAGTTCTGGTGGGACCCAACTGAGAGTGCCAATTCAGGACCAATTGCTTAAACAGGGCAGTTACAGCCCTAGGCTGGGGTTTTTCCACCTCTAAGGCAAACCAGCCAGACAAAAAGGACTTCGGTTTCACCCTACTGGCTAACCACAAGTCACACAAGCAATTTCCTTAGACACTCCAGTCTCCCAGTATCACCACCAGTGCCACTCATCCTGGGGATGAATGGTTATGAAAACCAACACCCCAATAAAAGAAAAAGGTTTTCTCAATTCCAAAGAATCAAGCCCCAGACCCAGGTCAATATACACATCAGATCTTACCCACAAATCACGCTGTTGCCAATCCTTTAGAATCTAAAATCTAAAGGTTTATTCATAAAGGGAAAAAGGTAGAGATGAGAGCTAGAATTGGTTAAATAGAATCAATTACATACAGTAATGGCAAAGTTCTTAGTTCAGGCTTGTAGCAGTGATGGAGTAAACTGCAGGTTTAAATCAAGTCTCTGGAGAACATCCCCTGCTGAGATGGGTCATCAGTCTTTTGTGCAAAGCTTCAGTTTGTAGCAAAGTACCTCCAGAGGTAAGAAGCAGGATTGAAGACCAGATGGAGATGAGGCATTAGCCTTATATAGGCTTTTCCAGGTGTAAGAACCTCTTTGTTCTCACTGTGGAAAGTTAAAGCAAAATGGAGTCTGGAGTCACATGGGCAAGTCCCTGCATACTTTGCTGAGTTACAAGGCGTATCTGCCTTCTCTCCATGGGTCAGTTGTGTAGCTGATGGTCCTTAATGGGCCATCAAGCAGGCTAGGCAGAGCTAACACCAACTTGTCTGGGATGTTTCTCAGACACAGCACAAATTTGAAATACAGACAGTATAGATCCAATACTCATAACTTCAACTACAAAATGATACAGACAGCATAATCATAACCAGCAACCCATAACCTGGTCTTAGACACCTTATATGACCCCCTTTACATAAGATTTGGTGCCACTACAGGACTTTGGTTGCAAACCATGTTCTGTATGGTCCCAGTTTATATCAATAACGTCACACCCCTCAGGACCAAACTCTTCCCCTGATTAATGGATTCCATACCCCTCCTTCCTTGCATTGTACACTACTTCCCCTGGTTAAGGGACTCCACAGCCTTCCTTCCTAGAGCTGTGCAGTAGTTAAGGGCAGCTCCTCCAGCCCACCAGTAGCCAACTTCCAGCCCTGCTTCAAAGAGCCTCTCTTCTCTCCTGACTGGCTCAAGGTCCCCACAGCCCTCATAGCATGGCATTCTCCTCTCTAAGCTGCCTACTCTCTTTCTTTCTTTGTCATTCCCTCCTGGCTCTCCAGAGGCTTCTGGTTTCATCTCCATCTCAGAAGGGCTGATTTTGGCTACGTGGCCTGCTTGTCCTGTGACTTAGCTTGCATTCCCACGTAGAGAAAATAATCAAAGTGTCACCAGTGGGGCTGGACCTATCCCCCCTTAAAGGGCCATTCACCTTGGGACAGGCATTTGTTGGTGCATGGGTGAACTGAGCACATCAATAGGCTAGTGTTAAAGCTGTTGACGGCAGGGGCGGCTCTAGACATTTCACCGCCCCAAGCACAGCGGCATGCCTTGGGGGATGCTCTGCCGGTCACATGGCTCCGGTGGACCTCCCGCAGGCGTGCCTGCGGAGGATCCGCTGGTCCCGCGGCTCCACCGAAGCTGCAGGACCAGCGGACCCTCCGCAGGCACGCCTGCGGGAGGTCCACCGGAGCCGCGGGACCAGCGGATCCTCTGCAGGCATGCTGCCCGAAGGCTGCCTGCTTGCTGCCCTCCCGGTGACCGGCAGAGCGCCCCCCGCAGCATGCCGTCCCAAGCACGCGCTTGGTTGACGGTCCCTCTACTATCTGAACTGTTTCAGATTTTGGAGATCTATTGTGTAGTTCTGAAGGCAGATTGGAGCCATTAGGGCAGTGATTCGTCAGAATTTAAGAATAATTTTCTCTGTATTTAGTGCTTGGGTGATGAACACCAATTTCTGGGTAGAATAAGTGCTTTTGTATGACAAGTCAATCATGCATTTTAAATGCCTTAAATCTAGAGTTATTTTTACAAACTTCATTATGTGCAATTTGTCATTACATTGCTCACAGAAGGAAACAAAATCCAACCATGCTAATAGCTTAAGGAGTTAAAACATGGACTATAGACATTGGTAAGAAATACTCACAAGAGAAATATTTTGCAGGATCAAGCATTTAATAATTAGAATATCTGAAATGTGATAATGAGCCAGTTTGTTTGTTTCAAATAATGTATCTGTGTATTTTGCAATTGAGGTTTATAGATTTTTGAACATATTCTGTCACATTTCTACCAATGACATGGTAGTTACTGCTAGTTTTGGTGGTATAAAGCAGTGGCTCTCAGCCTTTCCAGGAGTCTGATTTGTCTTGCATACCCACAAGATTCACCTTTCTTAAAAACTACTTGCTTACAAAATCAGACATAAAAATACAAAAGTGTCACAGCATGCTCTTTCTGAAAAATTGCTTCCTTTCTCATTTTTACAATATAGTTATAAAATAAACCAATTGAAATATAAATATTGTACACCTCTACCTCGATATAACGCTGTCCTTGGGAGCCAAAAAATCTTACCGCGTTATAGGTGAAACAGTGTTATATTGAACTTGCTTTGATCCACAGGAGTGTGCAGCCCCGCCCCGCCGGAGCACTGCTTCACCGCGTTATATCCAAATTCGTGTTATATCGGGTGGCATTATATCGAGGTAGCGGTGTACTTACATTTCAATATATAGTATATAGAGCAGTATAAAAAAGTCATTGTATGAAATGTTAGTTTGTACTGACGTTGCTAGTGCTTTTTATGTAGTCTGTTGTAAAACTAGGCAAATATCTAGATGAGTTGATGTATCCCCTGGCAGACATCTGCGTAACTCCAGGGGTACGTGTACATCTGGTTGAGAACCACTGGTATTACATATATCATATGTAAAGCATTAAGTCATATAGGGGAAAAAATACAGAGCTGCAGTCTATGCTTCATTGCAAATATTTAGTTAGCTATGAATGTAGAGGTTAACACTGATAGCTTTTTTTCTAACAAGCTTTCTATACGTTGCACACTAACGTGCTAAGGACAATAGTCAGAATAATTTATGATTTATATTCATTATTTTGTTTTCTAGGTTTTTAATTCACATTTTCATATGAAGGTATTTACAAAATAAAGCGATTTACAATTTTACATATTTGCCACACTCTCTTTTGAATCATTGTGACATTTGACACAAGGAGGCCAAATTGTGTTCTGATGAAGTGAGGGTACACAGACGTAGGTGGGGCATAATATGGCAAGAAAGCTTGAATTGTAGCATTCCAATAACCAATACATTAGTTATGGTAGCTGAGTATTTTCTTTGGTGCTATTGTTCATTTATTGAAATGTTGACACTGGGTGGCAAACCTAAGTTCAGTTTTATTGTTGGAAAAACATATCAATTGTGCATTTTTTTTATATATGTATAGATGTAGAAAAGCAAGACAGGCAGCTAGTTGATGAGTGTTCCAACAATACACAAGGCAGTTTAGAGAGGACAGGACTTGTAAAAACTCTGAGCCATCCCAGTGTAACTCTATTGACTTTGGCCCTGAACGATTTTTCCATTGTCAGTATTTATAAAAACTCCCTGGCCTGTCTCTTTCTGGTATCATAAATTGCTCAGTCAGTCCTTCTATCTGTCTAGCCTTTTGTACCTCGCTCATCACTGTATTATCAGAATGTATTACAAATTTTGAAAGTAAACATAACAAAGGATCTCTCTCTCTTTTTTCGCTACCCTTTTCGTCAGAAGAATTATTTTTTATGGGGAAGTAAAAGGCTTTTTTCTGTTTTTCATTTTGGTTAATGGTCATGACTCTTATGCACTGTTTGGGCAATACAGAGTATCATCAGCTAACACCAAATATGAAATGAGCTCTTTATTATAAAAACAGACAAGAAGTGAAAGTAATTTGTTGTTTAGTGCACCTCCCCATTTTTTTTCTTTCCAGTTGTCACTTTAATAAAACGTTGCTTTTTTTCATTACATGAAGCAAGTTCCTAGGTATCAAAGGAGAGAGAGAGCCCTGCAAATCTGTGGATATCTGTGGACCATATTTGTGGATTGTGAATTGGATGCGGATGCATATTTTGTATCGGTGCAGGACTCTACTTACATGCTGGTGTGTGTGCCTGTTTCTGCGATTGGTGGGATAGGTTTAAACGCTTGATAATATGTGAGTGTACAAAGAACAAACTCTCTGCTTATCATATTAGTACAGACAATTGGCTAAAATAATGAGGGGAAATTCTCACCCCTGCTCTGGCCCCGCTATGCTGGATAAAAGGGCGTGAGTGGTATAAGCAGACCTTAAAATCCCCTGGTCCATCTAGATGAGGATTCCCACTAGGACAGGCACTACAGTAGACAGGAGTAAGGCTGTGCTTTGAGGATCCCTTCACACTCCCTGGAGTAGGAGGTATGCTAGGACTGGGAGGGGCATGTCAGGAGCAGGGCTGCAGCATGCCGTGCTGTGAAGATTCTGGGTGGCACTGTGGCCCCTAGGGCAAACCTAGAGATTGCAGTAATTTAGATAGACACATCCCAGGGCTGTCTACATTATGCTGCGGTCCTCTCCAGCCCCTAGAGCAGCTCAGGATCAAGAGGGAGTAAAGTAGTTTAAAGCCACCTTAGCACTCCCATCCCCTGGGCACCTCTTAGAAGCACAGTATAGAATCTCACTCATAAAGTATAAGTACAATATGTATGCATTTAAGAATTGGAAAGGGTTTTAGTGTGAACATTCCATATGGAAATATGTGCAAGTAATTTCATGGGCTTTAATTTTAATGTTCTATTGCTTTAGTGTAACTTAAAATATGTTCAGTGCACTGTTCAAAGTTGATCAGTAGCTGGAGATCATTAACAATGACTGCACCGCACTTTAAGTGCAGGCGGGGGAGGGGGTGGGGAATTGTCCGGCTTGCGGGGGGAAGGGGAATACCTCTTTAGCATACCTGTTTAAAGGCACAGAGGCACGTACGTTGTTGCAGATGCAGAACAGGTAAACGGGACTCTGACTCATCCCTCCCCCCACCAGGTGACCAGTAGAGAGGGGAGAGTATATAAGTGCAAGCCAGACAGGAGAAGCCCTCTTTCACCTGGCCCAAGTTGAACAACCGCTACCCTTGAAAGTGGCAAAATGCCAGGTTTGATCAGGATCCGCTGGAGGCACTGTGCTAGCCTCTAAATTCTTGTGGGGCTGGGAAGGAATTTTTCCTTTACTATCAAATTGGCCAAGGCAGAGTGGGAGTTTTTCACCTTCCCCACAGTGGATTCGGGTGGAAGGGCTCATTTGGGTCCAGCATGGAACGGGAGTGAGGTTACAATGTTGCAACTCATTTTGTAAGTGTGTGGCGGATGTCCAGTGCAGATGTTCTATAGGGAAGGGATACAGTGATCAGATACATGATTTAGTGAAGAGTTTAAAGGAGGTGTTTGTTAATGGAGTGGAAAAGGGGCAGGGTGTTGGGGCTCCTATGATGGGCACAGCAGAGAGCCAACCCCCCTTCTTCATAGCCCACCTGAACACTTATTTGAGGGGGGTGGTGGTAAGGTTCCAGCAGCAGGTTGGCTGGAGACCAGGATGGAAAAGGGGGTGGGGCTGACAGAAGGCCCCCAGGTAGATACTGAAATGATCATGGAGTTGCCTGCACTGTACACTTTTATCTGCTGGGTACTCCCAGACAGTTAATAATAAAGTTTTCAGCCTGATCAAACCACATCCAGTGTCTCCTGTCCTCCTTCCAGTGTAGGCAGGCGATATAGTCCACAGCCATATCACTTCAGACTCAAATTTTGCCAGATCTTACAAGTTAATGTCTTGATCCTGCAAACAGATGTGACTACACTGTCTGTCCTTAGTGGATATCTGTCCAGGCACAGGTGTTGCTGGGTGCACATCTGTTTACAGGGTCTGGGCTTAAATGTGTTTGAGTCTAATCCCTGTTTAGATGGGATTCTTCAACTGTAAATTCTGAATGTTGCAGAAGGAAGCATGCTTCCCTCTGAGTTATTACTGAACCAATGTGGGGTTGCCAGGTGTCTGGTTTTCAACTGGAACACCCGGTTGAAAAGGGACCCATGCAGCTCTGGTCAGCATTGCTGACTGGACTGTTAGAAGTCTGGTCAGCGGCGCAGTAGGGCTAAGGCAGGCTCCCTGCCTGCCCTGGCTCTGCACGGTTCCCAGAAGCCCCTAGGCACAGGGATGGCAAGGGAGGCTCCGCATGCTGCCCCTTCCCTGAGCACTGACTCCACAGCTCCCATTGGCTGGGAACCACAGCCAAGGGATCTGTGGAGGCAGCACCTGCAGGTGAAGGCAGCATGCGGAGCCCCCAGGCCGCCCCTGCACCTAGGAGTCGCAGGGACATGCTGGTCACTTATGGGAGCCTCCTAAGGTAAGCACCGCCTGGGAGCCCGAACCACACTCCAGCCCCCAGCCCGGAGCCCCCTCCCACACTCCAAACCCCTCGGCCCTACCCCCCCAGCCTGGAGCCCCCTAATGCACTCCAAACCCCTCATCTCCAGCCACACCCCAGACTCCACAGCCCCAGCTGGAGCTCTGAGCCCCTTCTCGCACCCCAAACTTCTCATCCCCGGCCCCACTCCAGAGCCTGCATCCCCAGCTGGAGGCCTCACCCGCTCCTGCACCCCAAGCCCCCTGCCTCAGCGTGATGAAAATGAGCAAGTGAGTGAGGGTGGGGGAGAGCAAGTGACGGAGGGAAAGGGGATGGAATGAGCAGGGACAGGGCCTCGTAGAAGAGGCAGGGCAGGGGGTGGGACAGGGGTGTTCAGTTTTCTGCAATCAGAAAGTTGGCAAACCTATGCCCCAGCTTTGTAAGAAATGAAACCAAGGCCTAGTCACGTGTGCTTATTAAAGATCTCATAGCATTTTGCAAGAGCAGAGCTTTGCTCTGATTAAATCCAGTTTAATTATCTTTTCCTGAAGTTTTAATTGCATATGCTATTTTTTTTACTTCCTCTGTGAATCTATATGCTAGTGTTTCATTGTGTTGTTAGACAAGTACTGCATTCCACTCCAAAGGGGGAGATTTCGAAGATGCATGAAGTGATTTATTTTTTTTTGGATATGTAAAAATTTGAAAATCCCTTTGGGACTAAAGGCAATGTATATTTTTCCTGTGTTTCAAGACAAAATTAAATATTGATTTTTTTAATGCAAAATCTATTTTAAGAATGTAGGCTTTTGGTAACATACTATAGTTTTTATATCTTGTGTTTTTATATGATTCAATATTGATTGCAACTTTAAATTTACAAAAAAAAAAAACACAACAAAAAACCACAACCTTGATATATAATTTCTTTACAACTTATTTTGCTAATTTTGTATGTACACAAGTTAAGTTAAAAGCAGAGCATCATGCATTTCAAATTTTTAAAAAAACACTTCAAAAATTATTGGAAAACCTTTTAATTAAAATAAGAATCAACATGAATGTAAATGGACTGGTGGCTCACGGAAACAGTAATGAACTACAGATCCGACCACCTCTACATCCTGATTGTTTCCTGCAGTCATCATTAGTTTTCAATGGGCTATGTGAAATATAGCAGTAATTTCAGTCCAGTTCCTGCTGGACACAAGCACATCATAAAACCACATTCTTCCTGTTCTGTCAGTATATGAGACCACTTAGAGAGAGGGAGAAGTTTTGGGCAGAATGTCAATCACACGTAGATAACACACAGCTGTCTCTTTTATCAAACCCAGGTGTTGTCTGATTTCCCAGGATTTAATGTTGATTGGGAACTGGATGAGTGTAAACAGTCTGAGGCTTAATCTGGGTTAGATAGAGGTAATAATGCTAATTGGGTGGAGGAAGGATCTTGAGAATAGTAAGGACAATGACACTCATTATTGTGGGATTTTGTCCAACTTTTATTTTGCGATTTGGGGGTGCTTTTTGGATAAACTGCTTCTGGAATTTCAAGTAACTTTGTTGATCAAAAACATCCTTTTCCTTCTGCATCTGGCTAGGTGTTGACAACATTTCTCTCAGCTCAGTCTTGTCCAAGTGATCCAGGACTTCTGTCATCTTCAAATAGATTACTGCAGCATCACCCATGTGGAGTTATACTTGAAGACAACTCAAGCTTCAGCTGGAGCAATATGTGGCCAGAAAACATACATTATGCCTTTTCTTTGTCAGCTGTATGTGCTTGCTATTCATTTTTGGGTGCAATTCAAGATGTCAACTTCGGTCTGCAAAGTCCCATAGCCTGCATCCTGGCTATCTGATACTGTCTTCCTCCCCATGCATTGCCACAAGAATTGAGATCAGCAGAGATACATAAGGTATTAGTCTCCAAATATAGATAACAGGGGACTTGCGACCAACCCATTTCAGTGAAGGGTCCTTGGATCTGGAACTTGCCAAACAGAACTCTCCCTACAGAGCCAAAGCTTAGTGGTCTTTAGGTCATGGTGCAAGTTCTTATTATGACCCCACTCGATATGCTCTTCCAGCCTGACTGTGAACCACTGATAACTACTCTCCGGGAACCGTTTTCCAACCAGTTATGCACTCAGCTTGTAGTCACTCCATCTGGGCTATATTTCCCTAGTTTGTTTATGAGAAGGTCATGCAAGACAGTATTAGAAGCTTTACTAAAATTAAGATATACCACATCTGCCGCTTCCCCCTTTATCCACAGGACTTGTTACCCTATCAAAGAAAGCTATTAGATTGGTTTGACATGATTTGTTCTTGACAAATCCATGCTGACTGTTACTTATCACCTTATTATCCTTGTTAAATCAAGGAGTCCAGTCTCCAGAGGCTTTATTGTTTGAGGTGTTGAGTGCTTCTTGTGCAGTGCTGAGTACTCATTGCTCCCTCACAGGAGCTGCCAATTTAGCTCCTTTCATGACTACTATAAATTAACTTTACAAATTATTTTTAAAACCTGAAGTGTATTACACTATATCATCTTGGAAGAATGTTCAAAGGATATTTTGTAATTGGAGGAGTACTTTATGAAATCCATGGGAGTGAGATGCACAGAAATGGCATGGTGAAAAAGACAAAACAGTGGTTTCTGATTGGCATCCTAATTGCTCGTGGACCTGTGCACAGTATCCTTAAGTAGAAATAAATAAAATTATACTTTAATTTATACATTTGACCTCATTTGAAGCTGAAGGTGCTCAGCATGTCTGAAATTTGGACCATTAGCCAGGTGCCTGAGTATAGATGTAGTTGTTCCCAAGTTTAAAGTTTTGTTTTTCTTCCCTCCCCACATCCCTCCCATCCTGAAATTATTGAGATCACTCTCCTTTTGTTTATCGTTCTTTGTGAGACCCTTTTGTTTTTCACACTGACCCATTAGAGATGCTATAGCCGTTCTTGGGGTACCAGGAGGCAGCCTCTCCAGGAGAAATATCTTGATGGTGAATGGCCACAGAACTGGGCAACAGCAAAGCTGAGATGTTATTAAACTTGCAGTGTTGCCAGCTTTTATGACTTTATTGTGAGTTTAATGATACTCAGGTTCATAAATCTTTTATTCAGTCTTGTGAAATTTTATCCTTATCCAGAATGGCTTCCAATCTCTCATTATTAACAAAATGTGAAGCCACTGGCTGCCTTCAGCAAGGTAACCACTATTTTCCTTTAGCCTTTGGAGATGAGAGTAAGGGTTCCCTTAGTAATGATGGTTGCCACTTTCCACTGGGTCTAAAGCCAGGTGGCCCTGAGGAAAGATTGTGGCTCCTTAAGTCACCAAGTGAGGACAAGGGAAGGGCTAATATGGAGATACAGGGAATGGGCCAGTGGTGGCAGCAGGGAAGAGGGATGTGTTAGAATCATAGAATATCAGGGTTGGAAGGGACCTCAGAAGTCATCTAGTCCAACCTGCTGCTCAAAGCAGGCCCAATCCCCAGACAGATTTTTGCCCCAAATGGCCCCCTCAAGGATTGAACTCACAAGCGTGGGTTTAGTAGGCCAATACTCAAACCACTGAGCTAATCCCCCAGGAAATGGATCAGGAAAGTACAAAGAAGCACAGGTTATTGTTGGTGTAGAAGGCAGACTTTGGGGAGTAGTGCAGGGGAATATGGAGTCCCAGGGAATGTAGGTAGCAGAGTGGTGAATGTGATGGGTAGGGAACTGTGAGGGGAGAAGGAAAAAATATGAGAGGCAAATGAATGTAAGAGTTAGGTTGTAGTAGAGGAACCAGAAACTGTGGGAGAACATGGAGGAAGAATGTGGGTAGAGCAGCTGCCTATCCAGGTAGGGAGGAGGTCAGATAGGGATCAAATGGCACCTTGCCACACCCCAGGAGTTACGGAGGTGGAATCTCCTGTGAGTGGCAAATAGGGAAGCCTGCATTTTTATATGTATTATTCGAGATTGAATGTTGAGATGGTCATGCAAATTGGGGATAGGCAGGTTCCCCTTAAAGGTGAAAAAAACAAGTCAGGTAGGAAAGAAAATGATTTTTATTTTAATTGCATGATAATTAAGCCAATCTCATGATATTTTGGGGGCTGAATCATGATTTTTGAATGCTTGGGGTTGGCAATAGTGCTTTCCCTTCTCTCTCTGAAGGCCACTGATAGTTAGATGATGGGATCCAGAACAACAGGTTGATTTGAATACAAAAGGAATTGAACTCCTCAGCATGCTCCCCTGCCACCACTCCCAGTTACTCTGAGCAGCAGCTGCAGTAGTTTAGGGAATTCTAATAGCACCCTCCTCCTCCTCCTTCCAAGCTGCTTCTGACCAGGGCCGCCCAGAGGATTCTGGGGACCCGGGGTCTTCGGCGGCGGGGGGCCCCCGCTTCAGCAGTAATTCGGCGGCGGGGGGCCCTTCTGTTCCGGGACCTGCCGCCGAAGTGCCCCGAAGACCCGCGGCGGGGGCCCCCCGCCACCAAATTACCACCGAAGCGGGACCCGCCACGGAAGTGCAGCTGCCTCTTCGGCGATAATTCGGTGGCAGGTGGGGGAGCCCCACCGCGGGTCTTCGGGGCACTTCAGCGGCGGGTCCCGGAACGGAAGGGCCCCCCGCCACCGAATTACCACCGAAGACCCAGCTGCACTTTGGCGGCGGGTCCCGCTTCGGCGATAATTCACCGGCGGGGAGTCCTTCCGCCCCGGAGCGGAACGACCCCCCCGCCGGCGAAGACCGGGAGCGGAAGAGTTTTCCGGGCCCCCTGGAGTGAGTGAAGGACCCCACTCCAGGGGCCCCAAAAATACTCGTGGGGGCCCCTGCGGGACCCGGGGCCTGGGGCAAATTGCCCCTCTTGCCCCCCCCTCTGGGCGGCCCTGCTTCTGACTAGCAGTTGACTAACGAGCTGTGCAGGGAAGAGCTGCCCCACGCAGCGCAGAGTGGAGTTAGAATTTCTCCTCAGGATTGCAGAGGAAAGCTTGGAAAGGTGTCCAGAGAATGTGCCAAGGGTTCAAAAGCCAGAAGGCAAATAAAAAGAACCCCAGATTATTTTATGAAGTTTTATGATTTCAAGCTGTTCCAATCTCAAGTTTTATGATTTTTAAACCAATCCAATCTTTTTGGGGGGCTTGTCTCTTGATTTTTGATCACAGGCAGTTCTGTACCATTAGCTTCATTTTAACAGTTGGGAATTGAGACACCAAAAGATTGTCACATAGGAATTCTGTGGCAGACACAGGTATTAAACCCTGACTATTTTTAATCATAAGCTAATTCTTTAACTACTAGACAGTTCTTTCTCCCTATATCTTGTCTATCTGTTCCATTAGACCTCAATACGACTCTTTTAAACTCTTTAACAGTGCTACTGTTTTTGCTAGGGCAAGGCTCAGAACCCAGAAATAGCAGATCGGTGGTAAAAGCAGAGTTATCAGTGTAGCCGGAGTATAATAGAGGGGGAAATTGGATAGGTTGGAGGATAACAGAAAAGGGAGAAACTTGGTTAAGTTGACAAGTAAAAGTCAAGTGAGAGAGGAAGGTAGATAATGAGACAGCAAATGAGGGCACCAAGTGGCAGATTAAACACATTTAACCCCCCCGCAATATTTTATTCCCCACCCCATTTCCACCTCTCATCAAAAGTGGTATCAAAGCCCAGAAATATTGGTATTGGTGTGGAGTGCTTTAACACTTTATTTATAAACCTAGGAAGAAAGATTTTTTAGTCCAGTGATGCATGCCCATATTCTGTGGCTAAACGGCTCCATTTTAATTTCTAACTAGATTCTAATTTTCAATATGTTTTGGAACGTGGCAGGTAGTGTATAAAGTAATTGTAAAGGTTAAAAAATAAGTTCTAATTTCTCCTACAAGTAGGTGGTTACTGTAGTAAAATAAACTGCATACCCATTTAATATATGCAATTTCAAATTAACAAGGACAGTGATATTTTTTCCTGTTACTGTTTCTATATTTGTCCTGAATTTTCAATTGTGTATTTTTTAAAATATACATGAGGATTTGGCAATTCAAGTGATATGCTTTTGTTTTAATGAGTGTCCTGCAGCATCTAAAGCAAGATGTGAGGAGACAAAATAATCCCTGCGTGTAGATTAGGAAATAACTGATATCTCATTTACTACTATGTGGTGACTGTTGACTTTTTAATGATGACCAATATTCGTTCCCAATTGGAAAGGTTCCTTGTTTAGGAGAGCTCCAGAAGTACAGTGAAACTGATGCAATTCATAAATGTTTCACTGCTTCCTTTAGAGGAGTAGCAGAGCAAACTTTACAAGAAACAGGTCAGTGTCATGCTGCTGTTTTTTCTGTGGGCAGCAGCATAATCCTGTGTGGAGGAGGGGGAGGAAACCAAAAAAAGTCACAGGGTGGGGAAAGGGGAGACTGGGAGAAGGAGAAACAGATTAAAAAAGGGACAATGTGTACAACTGAAATAAAGAGGGAAAGGAATGGTACTGTCCTACATCCCAACAGCTAAGAGGAGAGAGTTCCAAGTGTGACACTTACCAGCCAAACCAAATAATGAACTAGTGTATTTCTGTTGAGAGGGGGGGCAAGGAAGTTGTGGGATCTAGGGTGACAGCAGGAAGGAGAGGAATATGTTGAGTTTCCCATCAGGGCCGTGCTAGTAATCTTCTTACTTCCGATACCATCTTTTATATCAGCCTCCTGCTATTAGGTTTAGGTCTCTAATATATTTTTCAAGCTATGAATTATCGTATAGATGTTGGGATTCCCTCTGAGACCTTTTACACTTGGCTTATTCAGAACCCCTCATTCAGTTCTGGGAGAACACTTTGTTCAGTTCCAAAAGCTTTGTTTGAATCTGGACTCGTCACTGAGGTTTCATTATTGACATTTCATAAAGCTGTACCTGAGGTGATTAGCGTGTGTGTGTGTGTGTGTGTGTGTGTGTGGCTTAGGATCTAAGTTCCCTTTAAGCTGCATGGCCACACAGCAGGCTATAAAGAGCTGTGCAGGCGTGCAGCCACAGGGGTCTGGTGGGGAGGGGAGCAAGTTGGGGCATGCAGGGCTGCCGTGGGCCTCTCCACCAGCCCAGGGGGAAGAAGTGCCTCTCCCCCGGAGCTGGGGGGAGTCCTCTGGCCCTGGCCCTGGCCCAGCCCCAGGGCAGCCTGCATCCCAAACTTCTCATCCCTGGCCCCACTCCAGAGCCTGCACTCCCCAGCCAGAGCCCTAACCCCCCGCCCCCCCCCGCATCCCAACCCTCTGCCCCAGCCCTGAGCCCCCTCCCACACTCTGAACACCTCGGCCCCACCCCCGCCACACATCACCTCAATATTGCTGCACATAACAAAATTCATTCCGCACATGGATATAAAAAATTAGAGGGAGCATTGGTTAAGGTGCACCACAACTCAAAAATACATAATTATAAATCAGATTTTATACATACAGACTAACACATGCATGTTACAGTCTACATCGTGTTAAGTGCTTTATGATTGGTTTACTAATTTTGTGAACCAATCCTTGTATAGATTATAAAATATCCATGAGTTACAAAGTGCACTAGTAAGCAAAGCCACAGCTGCAAGCTTATCATCACGCATTACTCTTATTACTATTTCTTTAGCTACCAGCTACATATTATTTATAAGACCACTTGTGAATTCATTCTTTATCCATTGTTAATCTCCGTTTCCTTACTTCTGTTTTCTTTCATTGTTCATACAAAGCCTATAATAGACACTAAAAGTATGGAAAAGGTTTCCCAGTTCTTATTTGCAAAGTAGAAGAAGTGAATTGGGAGTATGCACAAGCACACCCAAAGCTTAAGGTTTATGCTCAGTGCTCAGGCTCCAGCCTCAATGTGAAGCTGCATCAGACTGAACAAGTAGTAAATGTGAGTGCCACAACTTCCATTCATGCAGTGTTGTATGACTGAAATTTTAAAGACACATGTCAGGAAATCTTTGGGCTGAAAAAATGCATGACAAATTTCAGGCCAGACTACCACTTTGTTTTGGTAAAGTTAATGGCCTGAAGGTATGAGCTTTTTCTACTATAAATATAGCTGCTGTGACACCATGATATATTATTTAAATGGCCATAGTGGTAGTCCTCATCACATCAGTGTTACCAGTTGTTATTTTCACAATGAAAATGCTGCTTTTTTTCCTTTCTCCTTTTACGTGACCATAGAGCTCTTGAAAAGTGCTAGTTCTCTAGCCACAAGTAGTGTGCTAGCTACAATTAGTGCAAACTTCTCCACAATTCTGTAGGCATTGCCTCTAGGAGTGAAAGGGTAGTTCATTTTCCATTTTTTTTAAACCTTGATACCTCTGCTGAAATTGCCAGCAAGGAGTTCCTGCAAGTACTAATTATGATGGTAGTTTAGTGACATACACACTTATTTGTTAGGAATTACAATCAGACCACTGACCCTCAGTGATGGCCTGTTGTGAAATGAGCTGGTGATCTTAATGCAATTCCTAATAAAGAAGTGTCTACCACAGTTACCAGTCAGAATCTGTCAGAAATCAGGCCTCATTCAAATTTATGATAGAGATGAAAAATTATATATTCCACTACTAGTCATCTTAATATTCATATCTCTTCTTGCTCTCCTATATTCCAAACAAATCTGAACAGGTGAGGGACTGTCTAGTTCTTTGAGCAGTGTCCCTATGGGTGCTTCACTTCAGATACATACCTGCACCTGCAATTGGAGGGTCTTAATAGCAGTGCCTGTTTGGGCTGCATTTGTCCTCCCTTCCTCTCATTCCACCGCTGGTGGCTACATAGTACTGTATGGCCAAATTTCCTTCTCAACTACCCTTGCCCTGAGACCCAGCCCTTGGCAGCTCCTCCTTAGTTTCTTCACATTTACTTTTTAGACTTAGTGTTAGTATAGTTATACAGTAGAGTTAGTTAGCTATAGCTACCCTCCTCTCCACTGTTTATTTTCTTAAAAGAAAAATTATTAGTTACCTGTAAGATTCCATTCACCCCTATAGTGTAGTGTAGTTTTCACCTCCTTCCCCTGATGGAACAGTACTGATGGGCATGCCTGGATCTCTGGGGTTTAAATGCTGTCTTTCTAGCTGGGAAGCAGTCCCAGTCAGTGACGGGTACTCCAAGGGTGTTCATTGCCTGGGCAAGACATACACATCTAAAAAGTGCCACCATTGCCTCAACCTCAAGACTCGCTCCAGAAAAGCAAGGGGGCTCAAGTTAAAGTTCATCCTGATGGAAAATTCACTGCACATGGCTTCCAACCCTGGACCGCAGACCTCAGTGACGGCCTCTGGCAGACATTACATGCTACCCTTATAGAAGAAATCGCATTCTTCAAAAAAGGTGGTCAAAAACCTCCTCTTCCAGGGAACCGGCTAAAAATAAATGATCCCCAGTTCATTTGACATTCTTGGTACTGACCACGGTGCGGTTGAGCACCAGTGATTAAGCAGGATCTTCCAGTACTGCTGGTACCATGAAAGCCAAAGACCCTAAGCAGGTGGGCTCTCAGAGGAGTGGCAGAGAGAAGCTTACCTCCTCCTCCACAGTACTGATGGAGCCTCTTAAACATGCAGCACTGGGCAGCTCAGCGTCACTGCAGTCGATGGCACCATCTACCGGTCCTTTAGCGCAAAGCCGAGCCACATCGGTACCGACAACTGCTACAAGCTACAATGGTGTTATGCTTATAAGAAGCACATGGGATCTTTTTTAGGGAAAAAGGCAAATATGCTGCATTTATTGAGAATACAGCAGTTAGCATATGTTTTTCAGTCACACACACACACACACACACACACACACACACACACACACACACACACACACACACACACACACACACACACACACACACACACACACACACACACACACACACAGAGTCCTGCCAGTTGATGTTTATAGTTACCAGTCCAGAGTCCTGCAAGCCCCACTGGGAACTTAAATACACTCCAACAGATTGCTCTCCACCTCGACAGCCTTCTTAAACAATATACCTACTATGGACATCTATAAAGCAGCCACCTAGGTGTAAACCCACACCTTCACAGAGCACTATGCACTTGAGCAAAACTCGACCTTGGATGCTCTGTTAGGATTAACTGTCTTATCACTTGAAGATCCAACTTGAAAGCCCCATCCTTCCAACAAGCAGCACTGGTCTACAGACATCTAAAGTGGAGAACCCACAGGGACACTGCTCGAAGAAGCAGTGCAGTAACTCACCTTGTACAGTAACTGAGGTTCTTGGAGATGTGTGTCCTTGTGGGTGCTTCACTACCTGCCCTTCTCCCCTCTATTTTGTGCTTCAGACATGCACTCTGCAGTGGAGACAAACTGAGGGCAGTTTGGCCACACAGTGCTATGTAGCTGCCAGGGATGGCGCGAGATGGGGAGCACGAGTGTGGCCCAAACGGGCACTGCTACTAAGAATCTCTGATTGTAGGCACAGGGATGCGGACTCACCTAAAATGGAGCACCCACCCGGACACACATCTCAAAGAACCCCTGCACAAGGTGAGTAAACCTCTCTTCAGTGATACTCAGACCTCAGTGGTTCAGGAGCCAAATTAGTGATCAACATGACCCAAAAGAGCCACAGTAGTGTGAATTCATTGTTTCATTGCCATATATATATTATTATTTTATATATATATATATCTATATAAAATAATACTCACAACAAAATGACTGATCAAGTGTTCTTCAGTTGGTTAATAACACAGTAAAAGCATACTGATTGGTTAATAACTTAGAGTTGTTGTTACTTAACTCACACAGTGTTTTAATATCATGTGCTGCAAAGAGCTGCAGGCGACACATTAAAAAGCCACTTGTGGCTCTCAAGCTTCAGTCTTAGTATAACTGGTCTAGTTGTTAAGGAAATGGATGGGGACCTTGGCAAGTCACCTTAGTCTCTCTGTACCTCAGTTCCTGGTCTGTTAAAATGGGATAATATGTCCTCTCTTCTGTCTGTTGTCTCTTTTTAGATTGCAAGCTTTGAGTGTATCTTACTATATATTTGTATGGTTATATATACACAGACTGTATCTTCCTATATATTTATATGGTCCTTAGCACAATGGAGCCATGATCTCATCTGGGACCTCAAGACACCACTATAATACAAATACATCTTAAGTCAGAATAACCAGAAGTATATTATCAACAGTGGGCCAAAACTTGGCCCCGCTGTGCTCAGCAGCCTAGTCTGACTCCAGGGCTGCATAGCACAACTTGGATTTTTTGGGGGGCTTCTTTAGGTGCTGTTACACTACTTGGCAGCTAGCTCCTGCCTTCTGTTCAGGGGCAGACACACGGAAGTGATGATTGCCTAAGACTCAGCTATGGTTATTCCTTTGCCCAAAAGTATATGTCTGCCACATGAAAACACAATTCCAGGAATAACTACCATAGGAAGGTGGTTAGACATCATATTACATGGATTAAGTTAATGACAAAAATTCAGTTTAGCTACAATTTTTCAAACTCTAAAAATGCCATGTGGCAGTCATGCCCTTTTATGTTGCGTATATTGAGATCCACAGTAATGACAGAGTTTAACCATTTAGAAGTCTGTGCCTTTCTCATGTTACAGATTGCCCATGCAGTTAGGTGAGGTGTATCCAAACTGTGTCTAAGTGATTGGTAGTGTGAGAGGAACCTGAGAGTCACACCTAGATTGCATTGTCACAATGAGCCCTTCTGGCCTTGGAATCTATGAATCTATGCATTAAATGCACCAGTTTGCTGCAATTTTCATCTCTTAATAAAGAGGTGCAGCCCATTGTATGGATTTGAAGAGTACAGCAGCTGCATATTGCAAAAAATATTTGGGACCATGCATGTGTTTTCAGGATTAATATAATAACATAATTTCTCCTTTTTGTTGAAATGTTATGCTTTGTATATTTGGTTACAATGAAAAAAATTAGGGGTATGCTTGGCAAAAATTATAGTTGAATAAATATGCAGTCAGTGAAAATACAGGATTGAGTAGCACATGCTAGAACCTGGAGTCTTCTTATTAAAGACAGGGACAATCTCAGACCCATTATAGAGCTTGGTGAGCCACTCTTAACTCACATGCTGCACTTTGGCCAACTTTGCAATAGATAAGCCAGTTAGCCACATGGCATGTGAATTTACCTAGCAGTAATTTCTTCCTTCCTACATCACATGTAAACTATGTAGTCATTGAGCTACATTAAGAGAATATTAAAAATATCACCAACACGTAGTTGTTTAGACAAAAAAAAATTGTTTTAGTGGGAATCGCTTTAGCACCAGTTGCGTAAATGTGAGTTTGACTCCTGAGCCTGTGTCAACTCAGAAAGAACTGTGCACTAGCATGGTTCTCTGCCATGATCAAGAGTGGCTATTTAATAACATTCTTCTAAAACTTTTATAAAACTGTTGTTAGTATCGATGAGAAAATACTGTTTTATAGCCATGGTGGTGCAGTATCTTTAAAGGGCTGTTTGAACTTTATGCTTAGGTTAAAACACAGGTCACCACTACAGTTATAGAATCTGTATAGTGTTTTCCCATCCACACTAGCAATAAAAATCAGGTTATAAAGTGGCTGACTCTGACTGTAATTCTTCTGCTTTCACAGACAAATCCTCTAACACTCCTCCTTTCCTTCCTCCAATCATGTTTATTTTTGTACTGAATATTTTTAAGTCCTGTTTGGGAATGTTGGTAAAGTTAACACATTTTGTTTTTGTCATACTGTAGACTAAAATTCAACCTTTGTTTATTTGTCTTTTTTAGCCAGGCTAGGATCTGCACATAGTTCTTAATATAAATGGAGCTGTACATTTCAGCAAAAGAGATTTTTAAAATCCTATTTACATCTACTAATTTGTTCTATTGTTTTAAATTCTGTGAACGCCTGACATACTTGGACCTATTTCTTCCTAAGGCATTTAATGTGAAAATCTTTTCCCGCTAATTGTAAAGGAAACCTAAAATAGCTATTCAAAGGAATCTACTTTTGATTTTTATGTTCCGTATGCTAATTATGTAAAATTGTATTGAAATCATAAGCCTGGTATATGGGATCCATATTGTGCTCTTGTACTGAGGCTGCTTATTATAGTACTTTCTAGTCCCCATTTGACCCTTAATTGTACCCCATAATCCTTGGTTTGTTGTATAATGTAAGTATAAATAAAAGAACCCAAAGAATTCATCTCTTTTTCAAATTGAAGCAGTGTCAATTTTATATCCTCTGAAGTCCAGGGCACTCTTTGGAAGAATTGCTGATTGATATAGGTACACACATCACATGCAGTGATGCACTGCCAATATTTTAATAAGTGACTTCCACAAAAGTTTCCCCCCTTAGCCTATGATAAACCCTGTGTACCAGATGTGAGTGTGCTGCAGAGACTCAGGGAGTCTCTTCATTTGTTTTCCTATGTATACAACCCACTTGCTCATAACCAGAGAAAGGAGGTAGCACCACTTGGCAAACGTACTTACATTAAGCAAAGTACATAAAGTTGTACTTTGCTGAGAATGTTTATATTTTGTCCTGAAAAATACACTGAGTATATTGATAACAATTCACAGAGTTTTACTTAGGTGGAGTGGGGGGTAGAATGATCCCCACAAGAAAATATTTTGTCACAATCTGGTCCATTCAAAAGTTGAAAAAATGTGCACATCAGAAGTATTATTATGAGCCCCAGAGCTGTGTCCTCTCTGGGCAGACATAGTTTGACAGTGTCCGGAGAGAGGGTGATCTCCTTAAAGGAAAGGGAATTCACCCAACCTTTCTTTGGATTTGATGAAATCTGAAAGAGCCCCCATCAAAATATTACTTGATCCCAAGAGAGGCAGGATCTGAGCAAAAAGCATGGTAATTTACTGAAAATAATAACTTACATGAAGTCTCTTTTTGTTAAAGAATAAGGGTCTGGTCAAGTAGAAAATATCTGTAGCATTCTTGGCCACACAAGTACTGAAAGGTTTATTCATGGATTCATAGACTCTAGGACTGGAAGGGACCTCGAGAGGTCATCGAGTCCAGTCTCCTGCCCTCATGGCAGGACCAAATACTGTCTAGACCATCCCTGATAGACATTTATCTAACCTACTCTTAAATATCTCCAGAGATGAAGATTCCACAACCTCCCTAGGCAATTTATTCCAGTGTTTAACCACCCTGACAGTTAGGAACTTTTTCCTAATGTCCAACCTAAACCTCCCTTGCTGCAGTTTAAGCCCATTGCTTCTTGTTCTATCCTTAGAGGCTAAGGTAAACAAATTTTCTCCCTCCTCCTGATGACACCCTTTTAGATACCTGAAAACTGCTATCATGTCCCCTCTCAGTCTTCTCTTTTCCAAACTAAACAAACCCAATTCTTTCAGCCTTCCTTTATAGATCATGTTTTCAAGACCTTTAATAATTCTTGTTGCTCTTCTCTGGACCCTCTCCAATTTCTCCATATCTTTCTTGAAATGCGGTGCCCAGAACTGGACACAATACTCCAGTTGAGGCCTAACCAGCGCAGAGTAGAGCGGAAGAATGACTTCTTGTGTCTTGCTCACAACACACCTGTTAATGCATCCCAGAATCACGTTTGCTTTTTTTTGCAACAGCATCACACTGTTGACTCATATTTAGCTTGTGGTCCACTATAACCGCTAGATCCCTTTCTGCCGTACTCCTTCCTAGATAGTCTCTTCCCATTCTGTATGTGTGAAACTGATTGTTCCTTCCTAAGTGGAGCACTTTGCATTTGTCTTTATTAAATTTCATCCGGTTTACCTCAGACCATTTCTCCAATTTGTCCAGATCATTTTGAATTATGACCCTGTCCTCCAAAGCAATTGCAGTCCCTCCCAGTTTGGTATCATCTGCAAACTTAATAAGCGTACTTTCTATGCCAACATCTAAGTCGTTGCTGAAGATATGGAACAGAGCCGGTCCCAAAACAGACCCCTGCGGAACCCCACTTGTTTTACCTTTCCAGCAGGATTGGGAACCATTAATAACTACTCTCTGAGTACGGTTATCCAGCCAGTTATGCACCCACCTTATAGTAGGTTTCAAGTGTATAGTAAAAATTTCAAAAGAAATATAATACCTGGGTACATTAGGTTATGTTAGAGTTCTGTCATTTTTCTTGTAGTGATGCGCTGGTTAAGAAGAAGAACAGCATTGGAATGGCTGATCTGTTTGGTATCCTGAAATGTATTGATTGCATGGTATTGTAGGTTTATGTAAGCATATGGATAGCTCGCCCGTTTGTCTTTTTAAGTATATTTCAGGAAGCTAACACATGTAGTTTTCTGTAGTGAGTAATGTACTATATGTTAAAGTTCTGGCATATTGGCAATGCCTCCTATGAATTGGAAATCAGGTTTCATAATTGCCTAGTTATTTGTTATTTTGACATTTGCATATATTTTTACAAATAGAAGGATCAAAGCTGAGATTGGTTGGTGTAGTTCTGACGGATGAAGGATTTTATGGCAGTGTGAAACAGTCTGGCTCTCGTAGCTAACCCTTTCCTGAGTTTTTAAATGTTGGTTTTAATGCTGTAGGTTGTTTTGCATAGAAAGTGTCATTTTTGTGGTGGGCAGGACTGGAGTTGCTAGCTGGACTCCTCAGAAATACTTTCAACCTTTATTCCCTTTCAACATTTTTTTTTGTTTAAATCAGTGCCAAAATTTACATTGGGTTTGTGTGCAAAACCTGCAAAGGGCAGACCTGCTCCAGCAGACTTTGGAGGGCACAGCAAAGCAAGGCTGACTTTGTCCTCTAGCAAATTCCTAGAAGATTTGAATGAGGAGGTAGCTCCGCTGGATAACATACTGGCGTAGTGTTTGGTGGAGGAGAATGGAGGGATAGAGGGGAGGTTTTTATCTACATAAACTTTAAACGATCAAGATTTTAGACCTAGCAAATGTAGAATTAAATGCTGACACGAAAGCCTAGTTTTTAAAAAAAAGTGCTATTTGTATTTGTCACATTTCCTAATGCTTTTATTAAAGCTAAACTGTGATCATATGATACCAAAGTCCTTGATGCTTTAGGAGTGGATAGTAGCATTTAAAAATTAAAGTAAAGAGTAAAAATTGCTCCTATCCACTGTAAGAGCCCAAACTCGTGAAGTGCTGAGCAACTCATATGAAGTTTGTGGTGCCCTGAACTCCCATTAAAGCTCATGGAGTTTGAGGGTTCTTGGGAATTCACAGAACTGGGTGCTAGGAGAGCCAGGGGACATACAATGGAAATTAGAAACAGTATTTTTGAGATTGAGATTTTCAAACAAGTTTAAATTCACTGGTTTTTCAATGGGATTTGGGTGCCTAACTCTCTTTGGCTCCTTTGAAAATCCCATCTGGATAAATAGTAGATATTTATCTTGCTTTGGTCTTGGACTCTAATCAAAGTCATTAGAAAGTTTGAAGAAAATATACTGAGGCATTACTGAGATATGTGAAGGGAAGAGGGGAAGGTTTCATGATTTTTTTAGATGTTTTCTCTTGTGCTTTGATAACCCTAAAACAATTTTATTTTAAAAGTTCGGACTAGCTGTGTACTCAGTCATCAGTGAGTACTGCACGTTTTTCTTTGTCTTTCTTTTCCTTTTAAAAATTTGGTGTTCAAATAACACTATGAATATTTTAAAACTGTACAATATTTTAAAACTGTTGTACAAAATAGCATTACAAGGCAATAGGAATAACATTTCGAAAGGGGAATTCTGATGCCCCTGCATGGTATATACAAGTGCATATTACGTGTCTATATGATTATATAAAAATCAGTCATCAGCCATCTTTTAAAAGTGTGTATGAAACTAAATCCTTAGGTGGGATTCCGTGAGGTGCAGAACACAACGTTACAAAAAGTGGAAGATTGGACAAATGACAAGGGAGGAGTATAAAAATATTGCTCAGGCATGCAGGAGTGAAATCAGGAAAGCCAAATCACACTTGGAGTTGCAGCTAGCAAGGTATGTTAAGAGTAACAAGAAGGGTTTCTTCAGGTATGTTAGCAACAAGAAGAAAGTCAAGGAGAGTGTAGGCCCCTTACTGAATGAGGGAGGCAACCTAGTGACAGAGGATGTGGAAAAAGCTAATGTACTCAATGCTTTTTTTGCCTCTGTCTTCATGAACAAGGTCAGCTCCCAGACTGCTGCACTGAGCAGCACAGCATGGGGAGGAGGTGACCAGCCCTCTGTGGAGAAAGAATTGGTTCAGGACTATTTAGAAAAGCTGGACTGGCACAAGTGCATGGGGCCAGATGCACTGCATCCGAGGGTGCTAAAGGAGTTGGCGGATGTGATTGCAGAGCCATTGGCCATTATCTTTGAAAACTCATGGCAATCCAGGGTGGTCCCAGATGACTGGAAAAAGGCTAATGTAGTGCCAATCTTTAAAAAAAGGAAGAAGGAGGATCCAGGGAACTATAGGCCAGTCAGCCTCACCTCAGTCCTTGGAAAAATCATGGAGCAGGTCCTCCAGGAATCAATTCTGAAGCACTTAGAGGAGAGGAAAGTGATCAGGAACAGTCAGCATGGATTCAGCAAGGGCAAGTCATGTCTGACTAACCTAATTGCCTTCTATAATGAGATAACTGGCTCTGTGGATGAGGGGAAAGCAGTGGATGTGTTATTCCTTGACTTTAGCAAAGCTTTTGTTACGGTCTCCCACAGTATTCTTGCCAGCAATTTAAAGAAGTATGGGCTGGATGAATGGACTATAAGGTGGATAGAAAGCTGGCTAGATCATCGGGCTCAGTGGGTAGTGATCAATGGCTCCATGTCTAGTTGGCAGCCGGTATCAAGCGGAGTGCCCTAAGGGTTGGTCCTGGGGCCGTTTTTGTTCAATATCTTCATTAATGATCTGGAGGATGGCGTGGACTGCACCCTCAGTGAATTTGCAGATGACACTAAACCGGGAGGAGTGGTAGATACGCTGGAGGGTAGGGATAGTATACAGAAGGACCTAGACAAATTAGAGGATTGAGCCAAAAGAAATCTGATGAGGTTCAACAGGGACAAGTGCAAAGTCCTGGACTTAGGACGGAAGAATCCCATGCACTGCTACAGACTAGGGACCAAATGGCTAGGTAGCAGTTCTGCAGAAAAGGACCTAGGGGTTACAGTGGACGAGAAGCTGGATATGAGTTGACAGTGTGCCCTCGGGGAGGTGGATTAATTACATGAACTGGAGAGTGTACTTCCGTCGATGTAGCGTGTCTTCATCAGATGTGCTAAATTGACACTGCTGCAAAGATTCTGGTGGCGCCGATTTAGCACCGTAGTTACAGCACCTGTCTGCAGCTGCCTCTGAGCAGATGTGGTACGCAGAATATCTACAGCACTATGTGCCTAGGATTTCATTTCACATGCATATCATTATGTGTAAGAAATGAAATATTTTGCTTTGTGTATGTATGAAATTCAATCATGCTCCTGAGGCTGTCTGCTTCAGTTCCTGCAGTGTGGGCTTCTCCCCTGGAAGGGAATTGGGGCTTTTAGAGTTCCTTTACATTGTTGCAGCTCTTTAACCTGGCATACAGGGACTGGAGTGGGGTGAGAACCTCAGCCCTGATCTCTTCAGAAGCAGTAGCATGATCTCTCTTTAGTAAATTTTTTTTTTTTGGTAAAATTTGTCTGCAATTTTGATTTCCCTTTAAGCATAGCATTCTAGAAAAAATTGTCTTTGCAAATATTTATCCTTTCAGAACACATTATAAAAGGGGAAAGATCAGATTCTGAGTAGGAATAGTCAGATGTGTTTGTGTGCAGGAGAGAGTCACCATATGAACTTTAGGCATACATTTTCCAAGGTAGTGTTTCAAGTTGGTACCCAAAATTACTGTCCATATTTGACAAATTTGGCTGGAGTGTTTGAAAAGTACTTTAAGATGAAGGGTGCTACGTAAGTGCAAAGTATTACTACTACTCTTAGGGATCAGATAATTGTTTCTTTTATGCAGTTTTATTAATTCCTTTATTTTGTGTATGGTAAGATATCTTAATTTAATGCAGTAATTCTTTGGGTGATTGAAGAACTAATCAATTACAGTTCCTCGTCAGCTTCAAGCTTAAGAAATTTGAGCCTATAGGGATGTTCTTTCTGTCCATTGTTTCACCCCAGGAATACACATTATAGCAGCACAATAAGATGGCTTGGATTTATATTCCTGAGGGCCGTAAATCAGGTAAGAATAGGAAATGTTGTGTTGTTTTTTGTGTAACTTAGGGTGGAAGGTACTGGGGCATAGTTCTCCTAACCAGTTTATGTTAAATCAGCAATATCTGGTGCTCACTGTAGTGGGAGGAGTGGGCAGGAATAAGTGGCATTAGTGCACAATAAAAAAAATTAGAAAGTGTTTGAAAAAATTGAATGTTCAAAATGACTGAACCTTTTGTGACCTTTCTATAGCAGATATACCAAGGTCTAACTGACCACATCAGCATTACAAGGGCATTTATACATGAGGATAATATGTTCTTAAGCAATTTCTTATATAATACACACATATGTTCTCTCCACTCCCACTCTTACACCCACAAGTACATGTCCTTTTACAGCTCATTTTTGTTTTGTCCCTAAATATTTATTCTGGTCTTGGGCTATAGCTGAGTTTCCCTTTAGATACACATCTTAAGGCAATAATACAGAGCAATACTTTGCTTCTAACCAGGCCTTGGTTCTGGGATCTTCCTTTGACGTTTCTTTGGCATAGAGGAAAATGAGGGGATGTATCCTTACAAATTCTCTTGCTGCTACTGGAGTTGGGTTGTTAAATTCCAAGAGGAAAAAAAACTCCAGAAAAGAAAAAGATAACGCAACAGAAACAAAGCTGGTAAAATAGGTTTTACAGAACAAATGGAAAGCAAGCAACATAAAAAAAGAATTGTCCCCAAAACATGTTTTTTATGTTTCAGCCATGGTAGAAGCTGCAAAAAGATATGTCAGCCAAAGAGGCTTCTACACAATCTTCACAAACATGTCCGTGCTGCAGAAGATTTTTAAAAGTACACATTTTGAAAAAAAAAAACAGTTGAAAGGTTTCACTATTATTAAAATAACATTGAACAATAACTCCAAAAGCCCCACCGCCAGGGTCTCAACTGCAAGGCTGAAGGAAATATAAAGAAAATTGGAACTCTCTTCCATTAATGCCTACATCGACTTAAAACAGATCTAATCTATACCATATAGAATCCAATGTTAATTTGTATTTTTTTTCTTTCAGTTTACACCATCTCTGGCCTTAATGCGCAGACCTTGCTTATCCTATTTGTTCATTTCAATCTGTTGACAAGGAATAGGAATGTGAGACTGTACATAAAGCATAACTTTTTAGCAGTGAGGGTAATTAACCACAGTTTATCAAGGGTTGTGGTGGATTCTCCATCACTGGGAATTTTACAATCAAGATTGAATGTTTTTCTAAAAGATCTGCTCTAGCTCAAACAGGAATTATTCTGGGGCAAGTTTTATGGCCTGAGTTATGTGGCAGATCAGCTTGGATGATCACAGCGGTCCATTCTCCCCTTAGAAACGGATTCTATAAAAGTATGCTTTGATGAGAGACTTGGACTATTTCAAGATCTGTCGGGGAGTCTACTGTGAAATTACAACATGTTAAAATCATATAATGAATTGGATTCCTGCAAACTTCCTCAAATCTTGCCTACTGGACAACAATATATGCTGCTGATGTGAGAAACAGGAATATAATTTGACAGTCTACTAACATTTTTTTTGGCCAAATGCTATAAGTGCTATAGAAATATTATCATGTAATATTTATATTACAGTAGCACTAGTATAGAAACATACATTACCAGCTGAGTCAGAATTATGGCCCCTTTCCTGCAGCGTGTGGGCAGATGCTTGCTCATTACGGGATGGGGACCTAAATTTACTACATACCGGTTTTCAGTACATGGGACTGAAAATAAATAGATTGAAATTGCTCTTGGTAGTGAAAAGAGATTGATCTTTATAAGGTGGAAAACTCTTGATAAACCACTTTTAAAAGACTGGTATATTAACATAGCCAAAATTGCTCCCTACAAGCATCTTATTTTTTAAGATTAATGACAAAACTAAAAAAACTCATATGCTGTAGAAAGAGTTTCTCTCTTATCTGAAGAAAAACAAAAACATGCCAGTGAGATTCCTCTGAGATTGCTAGGGAGATACTGTGAGAGTGCAGTGTTGGCAGTTCAGGACTTTACAGAAATAAAGTATTTATCTGTTGTTTGTATTGTTTTGTTTCATTACTTTGAAATCAGAATAGTTATTAAAACAAAAATATGACATATCATATTGATTATTTGGAAATACTTGAATATAATTAAAGCCTGTATTGTTATATAAGGACACATGCTTACACAGGCGAAGGCAGCATTAAGGTAGTAATGCAGCTTTAAATTCTGCATTTCCCAACTTCTGAGTTCTTAATTGTGCAAACCTATCAGGCTCTTAACATATTTTTTAAAGGAACTTCCCAGATTTTTGAACATGGAAAAACAGAAAAAGAAACTCAATCTCTACGACTTCAAATCTCAGACTGCATGTTAAAAATTGATAATATCATACGCGGACTCAATGGAAGTATTTTACTAGCTACCCCTTAAACACCATTTCCCAGGCACCTCAGGATGTCTGCAGGAGAGGGATCTCCTTTCCTAACAACTTTGGGAACTGCTGAGCTCCTAATGTGCATCAGAGTGAGGCTCCTTCCTGTGCAACTTACAAAGTGGTCAGGAAATCTCCCTCAACCTTTTTGTACTCCAAGGTGGTCTGTAGCAGCTGAGGCAAGTGATCATGTGGAGGCCTGAAATCAATGTTTGTAACCCTTACAAAAAGCCTATTCTGTCTCCTTTCTCATGCTGTTCTTATGTGTTATACCCACCATCAGGGAAATTTGTAGAATTGGGCGCAAAGTGTGCAGTAACTCTCCCTCAAGCCCTGTGCTCTGTGTAGGACCAAATTCTGGTGTCAGTTACACTGGTGTAACGAAGCAGAATTTGGCTCATAAGGAGTCCTTAAATTGAAATGGAATAGGATATACCATGTCCCCATGGAGAGACAAGAAAAGCGTAAGAAAAGAAAACCAAAACAAATAACAGCCCCTTTCCCCCACAGTCCCATAACCTAGAATTTTTAGTTTCTCATACAAACAAATTTGCACCTATTTAGTTAAACCAGTGCAAACCTCTGTGTGGACACTCTTATTTCAGTTAAAGAAGCTTATTTTGGTCTATTTTAAAGCTGTTCCTAATTGACTTAAGCTAAACTGAAATAATTTGGACACAGTTTTTTGCACTGGTTTAACTAAATCTGTTTAAAAATCACACCATATGCTAAACTGGTTCACCTCTGCATGTAGACAAATCCTCAGTGGGGGAGTCTGTACTCCTGCTAGTGTGAAGTACTGAGTTCCTGCCACACTGTGGTGTTTTGTGAGGCTTTAATTCAGCAGCAATCCCAAGCCCAGGACTTGATTTCAAAATGTCTTCTGGCTCTTCATCTAACCTTAGATCCAAAGCGGGACAGACACAGAATAACAGTGAAATATTGTCCTAAGAAAGTGTGTATCCCAGACTGTGTTTCTGGGCAGGAGATAGGATACCAGCTCTAAGTGTGCTTCATACACCTGCGTCCTCCTTGTCTATCTTGTGTTTGGGGATCTGTATTAGCTTTAAGACTGGCTTTTGATATAATTGGGATATCTTTCTGGATTAACGCTTCATGCCCACTCCCTTTCCAGTGGTGGATTGGTCTTTAGAGTGACTGTCATATTTCAAAGAAAACTATATGATAGTAGAATGTAGTAAGTTCATTTTTAAAGGATGCCACCTCCAATATTTATTCATGGGACAAATGTAGGAATTATTATCTGTGTGTGATTCTTTGCATGATTATTGCTTGAATACTCGTTTGTATATGAACAGGTTCTCCTTATAGGAGATAGGTGGTGGAAAGTTAGTCACCAAATAATTTAAATTGCTTTTAAAAATACACTTCTGCAGTATTGTTTTAAATCATGTCTACAGTTTAAAAGAACAGGCCCCCCCTCCAAAAGCCAAGCCTCCACTGGAATCATAAAGTCAGTATTTATGCCTAAACTGAATAGCTGTGTAATCTATATTTGATACCAAAGCTTTTCCTCTCCTCCTCTTCCTTGTCTGTATTATAACCTCACTTGTTTATTCTGTACAATATTTAAACTGAGCAAGGAATAATAGTGAAGTGCCTAGTGGACTTGTAGGTGCTATATGGGATTGGGGGGCACTCTGTGGCTCAAGTCATACGTGTGTCTGAGTTTTACAGTGTGTTGTAAGTGCTACTTAGATAAGTTGTCTAGTATTCCACCTCTGAGGAAAACTTCATGGCTGCAGATGTGTTGGAGAGTTACAGTATGTTTTTGATTGTGTCCATATATATGTTGGCATGTATATGTAAGTAGGTACAGATCATCAAGTTTTTGCCCATTCTTAACGGGTGAGTTTTGTCATATTTTGTTTTTTTGTCTAGAAAAACTTGTACCTGCTTTTCAAGATTTTCGTAAGAACTATTTAAAGTTACCTAGTGTGTTTCAAATATCTAGCTTACTAAAATCTTGTCCGCTACTATACTTGCTTCTCTTTTATATCCGAAGGTCATTATCTCGGACATCCTGAAATAAGTGAGGAAAATCACTTTTGATATTCAGAATATTCCCTTTGAGAAAGATTGTCCAGTGGCACCAGAAAATGGCAAAGTTAGGCGTGTGCCCCAAGTAGTAACAATGTGAGCATTGGCATGAACAGACTGTTCTGAGGAAGGTTCCATATAATTGTGAAACCAACCACATCCTGTGCAATGCAAAACAGAGAGTGTGTCGATTACTGAATACTGACAAAAGTGCACAGTCAGCAAGGAGATTTTGTCCTGTAGCCTCAGATAATCAGTAAAAAGGAAATGTCTGTATATATATATTGAAAATCTACACTTAAATATATGATTTGCCAGCCACCTCCCACAAACAGCAGTTGGTTATTTTAGATATTGTTGCTGAATACTTTGCAGTCAAACACATCCAGCCTCCTGTATTGAAAATCTGGCATGTGGGAGTAAGGTGTGAGGACAAAATGTGTGCTTACTTAAGATCAGAAAAAAACAGTGTTAACAGGTTCGGTAATATATTAATCTGACCCTGTGTCTCTTTTATACTAGATCTCTGAAACCACAGTGCAATCTTATTTGAGTTGAAATAGATAATCAAAGTGGCTTGAAAAACACTGGCTCAGAACCTAAAATAGATTAAAACTGAGCATAGGTGGGGCTGAATCATGTTCTTGTCATCTTTCAAATATTACAATAATTCACGTAAAATATGTGAGTTTATAGTTTCTCAGAATTTGCTGTTTATCATTTGACATTTTAAACAATGGTGGCACTCTTATGTATACTGCGTATTACTGAGTGTCACTATTTCAATTTAACACTTATTTTAATTGCTGCATGATTGCAACTTGAGACACCTTAAAAGGATTTTCAGAGGGTGGATATTTGGCACTTCCTCAAAATGAGGCAGGCCTCTATAACATGTCTCAAATTGGGCATCCAAAATCTTTAGTTATATTTGAAAAAATTGGCCAGTAATAATAAACGTAAATAAATTTGGCCAAATTGCATTAATGCTGAGAAATATCTGTCACGGTTCAAAATGAGGGGTCATTTCCCAGATAACCATGATAAACCAAACACTATCATACTCATTTGAAATTTCAAAAATTGGCTTATTTTTCACTACTTAATATGATGTAACTGTTGAATCTGAAATTTAGCTCAAGTGCTAATTTTAAAAATGGTTGTGGGGCTATTATTTCATTTACATTCATGGCTTTAGAAAATGACATCATTATTTGTCATTCCTCTGTTCACATACACTGTTGATCAGGGATGTCTAGATAGCTATCAGTTCTACCTCTCAAATCTAGGAATGTTGTGCCTCCTCCATTACGCCACTCATGTCACATAAACTCACCTCCATCACATGCAAGTCTGCTATTTTCTCACTGTAGCTTGTGATGTGTACTGCTGTAACTAAAATCAGTAATACTGAATCTTGACACTAAAGTTATAGAAAATGTTACACACGTGCTTTACTTGAATGGGTATAAAATGAAGCGGTCAGATCAGTTATTCTGAATTCCAAGCATGATTTGTTGGTTAGTGGTTTTGTCCCCCCTCCCCCTTTCATTTTTGGTGTCTTACGTGTATTTGAAGGCGAATGCCACTCACGCATGGGCCCTTGATAATTGAGAAGAGAACAGATTGGACAGCACACCAAGCTGTTCCTGGTGGATTTTCTGGTGGCTCAGGGCCACGTGCTCATGCTGCAATCCTGCAGCCTAACACAAACCCTGAATGACAGAAGAAAATGTTTCCAGTTTCATCGTGTTGGTAAACCGCTGAGATAATTGCATGGTAGAGAGGGTCAGTTTTTTTACACTAATATGTAACTTGATAAGCGTTGGAAGCCAGTGCCTAATGCTGCAGAGAAATTTTGACAAGAGTTTTACATTTGCTGTGCAAAACAATTCTTGGATTCTTAGATAACACAGAGCAAATACCGTGGCTGCCACTTTACAAATAAATAATATAACTATATTAAAACATACTGCTTATAATAACTTCCAACTTAGCAGTGAACCACTTTCTCTTTCTCTCTCCACCTCCTCGCTCTCAGGCCCAATGCTCCTCCTGTTAAAAAGAATCACCTATTTAAATGGTCAATTTATTGATTTACTAACAAAATGAATGTGTGCCGCTGGATTAAAATATCTTTCCTCAGCTGGAAGTTTGCTAAAAGCTATAAAATCATGATACAGCAGAGACTTTGGGAGATGATAGGCTAAAAGATTTTGGTTTAATCCTCTGAAAAATAATGTGTCAGTCCTCTTGGGAGGAAAAGGAGGAGTAGGAGCTTACTTTATGTGGTAATGAACAATATTAATTTTTAAGACTATTTCCAGATAGTCTTAAAACACTTCTGTTTATTCAGTCACAGAATATATAGAACATTGTGTTAATTGAAAAGAATGTAAATGTTACTCCTTAATTCAGTTAGTATTGATTGGTTATATCCAGTCCATTGAAGTCAAACCATGTATGTTTCCTACAAATTTCTAATTACTCTAAAAAAATGCAAATTGATATTTTTTCTGAAGATTTTTCCAGTCACTTTTAGAATGTAGTATTGGCTGTAGTTATGTTAAACTTGGCAATAGGATATTTCAACATCAGCCTGCCCTGCATTCCTTGTGCACCCAAAACTCAAGTTTTCTTTTGTGGAAGTTCTGGCTACACAAGAAATTCAGGATCAGGCCCTTAGATCTTAGATTTTCTCTTCTTTAGTTTATGTAAAATCTCATAAATCCCATCCTTCTTATCTGAGGATATTTCTTGCCCAAAACATTGATTATTGTTTACAATATATTCCTTGGCTATTTTTCATTTTAAAAGTATGCAAAAAAATTTGGTTGTAGTAAAATTACTTGACATTTTGATAGCAATCAAATGTGACAAAAATATTACATGAAGTAAAAGATCAAAACTTTCTACACAGCTATAGAAAATAGTTGCGTTTAAGAAAATATTTCTTCTCAGTGTGAGAACCTGTAGTTATTCATGCATAATTTATCAAAGTAAAATGCTACTGATTTAAAAATATTTTCTCATTTTATTAATATATTTTAAGAAATGAACATGAAGACTACATTTAAACATTCTTTTCCTATTTTGAGTTCTGTGGTATAAACAATAATATAAAATATAGGAGAATGTTATAATGAAACGTACATCAGCCAATATTTTAACACAAGTAATTAATTCCAAAGGAATGAGAATAGTCAGGATATTGTTCAGATTAATTGGTCCTATTTTAGTGTGCTGTAGTTACTACTGAAATATTAATGACTTTTAACTCTAATAAAAGGAAATAAGGTTTAACCTACTACTGAGTTTGAAATAATTAGGTTTCAAACACAGCTGGACAGTCCTAACGTGAGATTTTTATGATAAAACATAACTCAACATTTGGTTGTGCACTGCTGTAATCTCATCAGTAAGGTGTAAAACTAGATTTCTTGATCACTTGTGGGCATTCATGATGTCATGGCACATTTGGCAAGTGTATGGGAGGGGAGCGGTGGTGAGACCTTTTGCCATTGACTTCATTAGGGCCAGAATTTCACCCAGAGTGTCTTGCCCATATTCAGGCCCTGATGCTACAAACACCTTTTGCATGCCTTTAACTTTACATATGAGCACTCCTATGCAACTAACATATGCAACGTTAACTGTGTGTGTAAGCGTTTACAGGATCCAGGACCATTTTCATACTTACATTTCTCCAGCACTTTCTGTTGCATATGGTATTGCGCTGTGTACTATTAATGTGGTGCTACAGTCTATCGTATAGGTGACACGGTCATCACTTATGCTGCATATGTTTGAAAGTGGAAGACAACTTGGGTGAAAGTGATCATGAAATGGTAGAGTTCATGATTCTAAGGAATGATAGGAGGGAGAACAGCAGAATAAAGCAATGGATTTCAAGAAGGCAGACTTTAGCAAACTCGGGGGGTTGGTAGGTAAAATCCCATGGGAAGCAAGTCTAAGGGGGAAAAACAATTGAAGACAGTTGGCAGTTTTTCAAAGAGACATTATTAGGGGCACAAGAGGAAACTATCCCACTGCGTAGGAAAGATAGGAAGTATGGCAAGAGACCACCTGGCTTAACCAGGAGAACTTCAGTGACCTAAAACTCAAAAAAAAGTTCTACAAAAAGTGGAAACTTGATCAAATTACAAAGGATGAATATGAACAAATAACACAAGTATGTAGGGACAAAATTAGAAAACTCAAGGCACAAAACGAGATCAAACTAGCTAGGGACATAAAAGGACACAAGAAAACATTCTACAAATGCATTAGAAGCAAGAGGAAGACCAAGGACAGAGTAGGCCTGTTACTCAACAAGGCGGGAAATACAATAACAGAAATGTGGAAATGGCAGAGGTTCTTAATGACTTCTTTGTTTTGGTTTTCACCAAGAAGGATGGTGGCGATTGGACGTCTAACATAGTGAATGCCCATGAAAATGAGGCAGGATCAGAGTCTAAAATAGGGAAAGAACAATTCAAAAATTACTTAGACACTTTAGATGTCTTCAAATCTCCAGGGCCTGATGAAATGCAGCCTAGAATATTCTAGGAGCTGACTGAGGCGATATCTGAGCCATTAGCAATTATCTTTGAAAAGTCATGGAAGATGGGAGACATTCCAGAAGACTGGAAAAGGGCAAATATAGTGCCCATCTATTTAAGGGAAATAAGGACAATGCAGGGAATTACAGACCAGTCAGCTTAACTTCTGTACCAGGAAAAATAATGAAGCAAATAATTAAGCAATCAATTTGCAAACACCTAGAAGGTGATAAATAACAGTCAGCATGGATTTGTCAAGAACAAATCATGTCAAACCAAACTAATAGCTTTCTTTGACAGGGTAAAAAAACCTTGTGGATGGGGGGAAGTGGTAGATGTGGTATATCTTGACTTTAGTAAGGCTTTTGATACTGTCTTGCATGACTTCTCATAAACAAACTAGGGAAATACAACCTACATGGAGCTACTATAAAGTGGGTGCATAACTGGTGGAAAATCATTCCCAGAGAGTAGTTATCAGTGGTTCACAGTCATGCTGGAAGGGTATAACAAGTGGGGTCCTGCAGGGATTGGTTCTGAGTCTGGTTCTGTTCAATTTCTTCATCAGTGATTTAGATAATGGCATAGAGAGTACACTGTTTGCGGATGATACAAAGCTGAGAGGGGTTGCAAGTGCTTTGGAGGATAGGAATAAAATTCAAACTGATCTGGACAAACTGGAGAGATGGTCTGAAGTAAATAAGAAATTCGATAAGGACAAATGCAAAGTACTCTACTTAGGAAGGAACAATCAGTTGCACACATACAAAATGGGAAATGACTGCCTAGGAAGGAGTACTGTGGAAAGGGATCTGGGGGTCATGGTGGATCACAAGCTAAATATGAGTCAACAGTGTAACACTGTTGCAAAAAAAGCAAACATCATTCTGGGATGTATTAGGAGGAGTATTGTAAGCAAGACACGAGAAGTAATTCTTCCGCGCTACTCTGCGCTGATTAGGCCTCAACTGGAGTATTGTGTCCAGTTCTGGGCACTACATTTCAGGAAAGATGGGGATAAATTGGAAAAAGTCCAGAGAAAAGCAAGAAAAATGAAAGGTCTAGAAAACATGACCTATGAGGGAAGATTGAAAAAATTGGGTTTGTTTATTCTGGAGAAGAGAAGGCGGAGCGGGGACATGATAGCAGTTTTCAAGTACATAAAAGGTTGTTACAAAAGGAGGAAGAAAAATTGTTGTTCTTAACCTTTGAGGATAGGACAAGAACAATGGGCTTAAATTGCAGCAAGGGTGGTTTAGGTTGGACAGTAGGAAAAACTTCCTAACTGTCAGAGTGGTTAGGCACTGGAATAAATTGCCTAGGGAGGTTGTGGAATCTCCATCATTGGGGATTTTTAAGAGCAGGTTGGACAAACACCTGTCAGGGATGGTCTAGATAATACTTAGTCCTCCCCTTGAGTTCAGGGGATTGGAGTAGATGACCTCTTGAGGTCCCTTCCAGTTCTATGATTCTATGTTCTGTGAATACTTGGTGAATACTTTGAGTGCTTAGTGACTATTCTAGAACATATTCTGCAAACTTTCATTATCAATTGTAAACCAATGCATTCTGATTGTGTTTGCTCCCAATTTGTGTTTACTTTCCATGCATCTTCACTGGTAGGAATACTTTTGGAAACAACAAATTCTAAGTAAATATTTACCAATATTTAATACAATAAAACAAACTTACCAGGAGCATTCACACTGGAAACCTGATTTCTTGCAAAGACAAAGCTGAAGTGGCTTAGGTGACCATTGACACAGCCCAAATTTAAAACTTTGAATTCTTACAAAGACCTGCTTATGCAGACTGAGAATTATTTGCAGATCTTGCGCAGTGAAAAATTTTGAATATCAAATGGATTAAAGAAACTTCTGATCTGCTCATGGGCAATTGGCAAAGAGAAAAAGTGGCAGAATATTTTGAATAAAGCACTCAGAGTTATTCACTCAGCTGTAATATAATCTTCATTCTCTAGAGTTACCAAACACAAGCTCCTAACACCCTTCTTTCTGATTTTTCAGTAGCAATTTTCAGTTTTTAGTTTAATATTTTTAAACCTAAAATTCATTTTAAATTAAAAATAAAAGAAAGCAAAATTAAACACACACACAAGTAACACGTCAGTTATCACACAGTGATAGAATGAAGTTTTAGGTACATTGATATGGAAGTTTCATGTGAGAGTTGATATTTTATAAAGGTTCTTATACTGCCCTCATCACCTGAGGCCTTCTAGTCATGAACTCAGCAGTGTGCCTAACATCTGTAACATGTGTGGTTTGTTTTTGGTCTCATCCTTTCTCTGGAGGGAAGATTCTGTGGGCAGGGTAGTGTTTTGTTAGAGTAGGGCTTTGTTTTTGTTTTTAATGGTTGTGGCAAAATTGCTGATGTTGATATGGTGGGTCCTGTGCTTTTCATGGTAGGGGGGCTAGGACACCATGCTTTGCCCCGCTCTTGGGGCACCAAGGGCCCTGCTAGTGGACTGGGAAGGTGGTAGAGGAGGGAAGAGGGGAAGGGGTCTGGGTTTTCTCCTCATTCTGAGCCCAAGCCGCTCTCAACCCCTGTGGGTTTCTTACCCGCTTCCTCCTTGGGTAGGGTTACCCTTGGTCCTTGACCCTGAGGGAGGGAGTCTCCCCTAGGGTGACCAGACAGCAAATGTGAAAAATTGGGACAGGGGGTGGAGGGTAATAGGAGCCTACATAAGAAAAAGACCCTAAAATTGGGACATCTGGTCACCCTAGTCTCCCTGCCCTGCTGGGGAAGGGTCTCCCTTCCTTTGGTTCTCTGGTCTTTCAATTCTCAGCAACACACCTCCAAACTCCATTCCTCTCTCCTTCTTTGCACCACCCTGTCTGCCTGAAGCTGGGTTTTTTTATTAGGTTCCGGACAGGGCCTTAGTTGACTACAGATACTCCAATTAACCTGTAGTAACCTTCCCTAGTCTGCAGGGAACCACACCTTAATTAGCCTAGGGCTTATATATCTCCCACTGCTCTCTGGCCCTGCTATATCACAGGGTACGTAGGGTTCCTAACTTTCTAATTGTAGAAAACTGAACACCGTTGCTCCGCCTCCTGCCCCACCTCTTCTCCTGAAGCCCCTCCCCTGCCCCGAGGCCCTGCCACCTGGTCACTCCTTCCCCCTCCCTCGCTTGCTGTGAAATCTACAAGAGAAGAAATCTACAAGATGAAACAAAAGCAGGAGGGTGTCCTGTTTATGAATAAGGACAAAGTATTGTTCTGGTATATCTTAGTGTGCAAGGAAACACCCGGGGTTCTTCACTGAGGAAGCAAGCTGACTGTGTGCTTGATCATGAAAAGAGGGTCCCAGCCAACCTGCCTGTGAAGCATTGTAAGGATTTGGGGTGAGCAGTGAACTATGAGTCAAGAGTATCTAATTAATTAAGTCTAGGCCCTAGGATGCGTGTTACGATTTTATTTTATATGTAACCATGTTTCCAATACATCTACTTGCTGTTACTTGAATCTCTGTGTTCTGTTAAATAAACTCATACTTGATTTCACTATAAACATATCTAAATGCTGAGTGTTAAACTGAGTGGTTATCTGAGTGGAAGTGGTAAGCTGGGGTGTACTGCTTCTTTGGAAGCAGCAAATCCATGAATAGTATGAATGTCCAGGGGCTGGACATTCCTGTGAGACGCTCAGAGGGCTCAAGATTGGGGTGTGTCAATCACTAACCTGTGGAGTAACAGCAGGGCTTGCAAGGTCTAGAGGGGAGTGCTTGTGTTGCCAGTGGAGCTGGGGCGCTGACCCATGGCAGGCGCAAACATGCTATGGGCAGGTGGTAGCGAGGTGCCTCACATCCCTGGGTACTCTTGGAAAGCGTCACACAAGTTAACGCAGCTGCGGCATTGATATTGCAGACAGAGCAACACAGGTAAACCCCCGTATCCCCTCAAAGAAATTCTACTGAAATCAGTAAGCATGTGAACAGGTGTAGGGGTCCAGTTGCTCAAATGAAATGGCAAGATCTGGGCCTAATGTATTCATTCTCATACATCCAATGTTACTTATTAGTTATTGTCTTCTCTCTTTGTTTAAAAGAGAAAATATGGTATATCAATATCAATCAGTCGAATTAGCAAAGCATCAACAGACAGAAAAATCAGGTGTCAAAACTACAAATCCAGGTTAAAAATCCATCCACACTTAAAACTGTTTAAAAAAAAAATTACAGTGGGATGAATGAGAGTCCGGATTTGTAAGGTTAACTCTGGGCAGCCTCTCTCCTTTTGGCCAAATCTTGAATATGTTTGTGACTAATGTAGTTTGATAGTTAAAATACATCTTTTTGATTTAAATAGAACTATCACAACCAGTCCCATTTTCCAATAATTCACATGCTGGGAAATTTACAGTGGCCCAAAATCCAGACTGACACAAGAAAATGAAAATCAGCATTTATTCTTTATTTTGAAATTATATTTGAAAACAAGTTCCTACCCATCCAATTTCCTTGAATAACAAAGGATATCAGCTATTGAAGTTATATCAAACACACTGGAATATGATCATGGCCTATTTCTGGATGCTTCCATGCATCACTGCAGTGAATACCCACCCCATATCACCCAATACTTATGACAGATTTCATGCTCCCGAATTATCATTCAAGGGAGCTGATGGGGCCAGAGGCCCTTCCCTCAAATTGCCACCATCACCTCCTCTTCCTCCTCCTCAAATAAAAAAACAAAATGAAATCTACATCCTGGAGTATATGTAAAAATTCTGTAATCTTAACTGGAACCTGTTAAAGGTGAGAGAAGAAATAATTACACTATTAGCAAAAGGATTTTAATTGCAGAGAAATAAAAAGACTTGGATTGTAAAATCTTTGAAGAAGGAACTATAGGGATTGACACTGTGTGCTACCAAAACCAAAACATAACCCATCTGGTAAAGAAGCAAAGTGAACTGAAACCCTCTTCCCCAAACATAGGCGAGTTGTACATGCACAACACACAATCTGCATCTTTCAGCCTGCTTCATGTCCTATGTCCCCCCTCTGGTTTTGCTGACAGCCAGCATCTCTGAAGCCAGCCAAACTAAAGCACTTCCCCATCTGCCTGCCTCCTTCTCTCCCGCCTCCTCCTCCTCCCCACTTGACGGCTGCGTTGTTGTGTCATGCCTCCAAAAGGCAGGTTAATTGTTTGTTATGAGGTTTGCAAAATGTCAGACACCTGATGGAGCCCCCTTCCCCTCCTCTGGCAGCTGCTGGGTCATCCCCACCCCAGCCTCAGGGGCATCTGCTGCGCAGGCTCGCTGCCTGCCCGCTGATACCCACCCAGCTGCACTGGCTTCTTCAGCTGTAGGTTGGGCACTTGCGGTTGCATCTGGGTTGTATCCTCTCAGAGATGCTCAGTGGGGACCCCATGCTCGCCGGGAAGGTGGCTTCAGCAGCAGGGAGGCAGAGGTAGGGGTTGCTACAGAGGTGTAGACACATCAGCCGGGGATTCTCTCAGCCAGGGCAAGAGCAACAACATCCATGGCCATCAAGGAGAGTGTGAGAGAGAGAGCCAGCTGCTGCAGCCCATTGTAGGTAGCTCAGCCTGCTGCAAAGAGCGTACAGCTCCCGGCCTCCAGGAGCAGCATGGTCTGTGTTCCTGCCTGCCCTGCACTCACCCATTGGCCCTCGGTGCCAGTGCATCCTGCTCCCCTGGATGTGGCCAGCTCTGACCAGAGCTGCTAGGGTCCCTTTCCAACTGGGTGTTCCGGTCAAAAATCAGACACCTGGCAACCCTATGCCATGTGTTTACATTAGAGAAGGCAAGGTCACAGAAGTGTGCTTTACACTTGGAGTGGAAGATGGTGTGATTTGTGATAGTCCTTTACTCCTGTGGGAGTTTTTTCCACAGTCTTGGACTAGCCCCTGAGAATGCTCTGCCTTCTGGACAGATGAAAGTTCCATTGTGGCTTAGGAGGGGAATTGTCAACCATGGTCTTCATGTGGAACCTTTTAGATATCCTGGGCCCAGACCACTGAGTGTCTCGAAGATGAGGATGAAATATGTGGCCAAAGAGGTGATGGCTGGATCAGATTTAGGTCAGGCAGATTCAAAGCTGCATCAGGATTTATAGCTTGGATTTGCTAGTTTTAAAATATCTGGCATTGTTGTCCTTAGATTACTGTCCCAAATGGTAGAAATTTCATTAGATCAGCTGTTTTTGTGAGATTTTCACCAAATTGGGCTGAACTCAAATGACAACAGCTGTTCTCATGAGAATTCTGCTGCATCCAAACTGAAAAGTGGCCTTTCTTCCATTTTGTATCTGACTAAGAAGCAAAATTATAGTAGTGGATTCTGGTTAAAGTATTAAACTCCATCTCTCCCAACCTTGCAAAATATTCAGAGGGAGATATAGATATGTGCCAAATTTGAATCTAAGGCCGCATGGTAGTGGGTGCTTTATTAAGGAAGTAATGATCAAAACTGCCAGGGTTAAGGTTGAACTGAGTTTTTCACCTAAACCAGGGATATATAAGAAAAATACGGCATATATTCGCCTCAAAATTACAGCACTTACTCTTTCAATATAGATTCTATTATCTGAGAATTTACAAGTAAATCCATTAATTAGTTTGAGTTCAAATTAATTAAAAATTGAGTCCTTTGAGAATTTTAGCATCTGGTGTCACATTCTTCATTTGTCTTTAATAATCTTATTTACAGAATAATACAGATGCTTTTAACTTTCTGTACAGCTAAAACACATTAAAATCTTGTTCATAGGCTACGTTTCAATATATTTATGCAAGATCAATGGTAAGTTTTTGCTGTTACTCTTCGTTAACAAAAGTTTCTCCTTCAAAATAGCTTGAGGAATAATGTTCCATGGACAATTCCACAAAAAAAACTGCTTTCTTTCAAAAGTCCTGCAGTTTGCTGTTGCTTACTATGGGGCTGAGAAACAAGCTGCCCTGAGCCAGAATGGTCACTACTTCTATTCACCTGCTGCTCCTTAGTGTTTCTCTCCACCTCATAACAGCATAGGGAGCCATCATTTTTGCTGAGGGCACGTTGGCTTCCCTTGTGTTGGAAAAAAGGAGGCAGTGGCCATTTTAGAAAAGGCCCTCTAATCTGAGGGCAATCTGTGCTCAGTCTCAGGGAAATGAGGAAAGTTGCAGGCGTTAGGGGGAACTGGGTGTGTATATGCTTTGCTCTACAGTGTCAATGCAAAACAGCTATAAATTCAGCTTAACTGGCTTCTGTAGAGAGGCATAAAGCAGCCAGAGGGTACCTGTTAATCTGGTTCTATAAAAGTTTAAAATAATAAAAAAGAAGATTGATACTTCTTATAATCAAATCATTATCACATGTAACAGTCTCTTTGGGTTTCTTCTTCAGTGTTCATGTATGACTTTTTTTTTTAATTTGAAGGGGGAAAAATGGAAATTCCTCAGAGGAAATTTTTTAAAATGCAGTTGAGTCTGAGTGTACATGTCAGTAATTTAGGATAAAACACAGAGTGGTTTAATTATGTCCCCAACCAGTATTATAAACACAGAAAGACCTAGCTGTGCCTTGTAATGACTCCATTAGGGGAAAATTTAATTTGTCTTTAAAAATCATTTTTATTTTGTTTGGAATTACAAATACTTAAGTGTTTAATATAGTTATTGCATGGTTGTGACTAGTAAGTAAATTTGTCAGCGCGGTTTGTTTTTGTGCCACTATTTCATTTTTAGATGTCTACAAAGTGCCTCGTATGATTTTGGTTCTATATAAATATTAACTAACAAAAGATGGGTCAAATATGGGATGAACTACTAAAAGTTGTACCATTTTTTAAAACAAAAACTATAAGAACATATCTATTGGAACTCATAATCTCTACTGCCTTAACTCTACTATTGTCTCTTATCTTTTTGTATGTGCCACTCGCTTTTAGTTATATGGGAGAAAATAATTTGCATAATCAGTAATAATGTTTCTCTTTAATGAAAAGCTAGCAAGTAAATAATAATTATTTATAGCACTGATATGGAACACTGATAAATAAGGGTGTGTAAATTTAATCTGTGCAAGTACTATCTGCTGTTAAACTGTGAAAAGAAAATTCTATGAGCGCCTTCTAGAATTTCTTGAAAGCTACAGATTCTTAAAATGAAGCTCTTGGTGAAAATGTGTGCACAACAGCCTTAATTTTTTAAAATATTCTTACCAAGAATATAATATGTTCTGTTGTTAATACATTAAAAATTGTAGCAAAACCACATTACAACAGCAGATGTATTTTCATTTTGTTTGGATTATCCAGTAAACCTTCCTCTGAATAGAATGAATTGCATAGGAAACAATCAGGAAACCTTTCATATTTACAGACACCAAAAAAAACCCTTCTTGCAGATCTGGGAAAAATTAATTCCACATACTTGGTGTTTTGTGAATACTCTGTGATTACATATGCCTTGCTATAACTTGCAGTGAGAAGAATTTACAAGCAGTTCTTCATAATCTATTTGTTGAGGAATAGTGAAGAGGTGTATATGCCCACATCTATTTATTTATGTATAGATAGATAAAATAAAAAAGGTGACAGAGTTAAAGGGACATAATTAACTCGAAATCTAGTCAGTTTCCAAAAATAGTAGCTTCACTACACCTTCCCTTGCCTCTTTCCCAGCTTTTAACCAGACATCATTCTGCTACTATGACTCTAGTTAATAACAGCCTAGCTCTTAACTTTTAATTTGTAGATTTCAAGCACTTTACAAAGGAAGTATAATAATCCCCATTTACAGATGGGAAAACTGAGTCACATATAGCTGAGGTGACTTGCCCAAGGCAAACTAGCCGGGACTAGAATCCAAGATCTTCTGAGTCCACTCTATGTACTTTATCCACTATGCCACTCTGCCTCCTTTAAACAAGGAGTTTAACCAAATTAAATTTATTTTATTAACACATCTCCCTTTTAATAACTTCTCTATTCTTGGTGGTCATTACCACTAATGGCAGCTGTGTCTCTAAAGTCTTCCCCATCAGGATACCTCTAGGGTTCTTTTAAATGTTAATTAAAACATTTTGGGCAAGATTTTTTCCTATGCTAGAGCTCTGTGTTTGGAATAAGTGTCAGGAAGCTTGTTCTGGCTCCATGAGTCTAAGGGCCAGCCCCAGTCACTATATAATTTAGAGCTGCTGTGGGTGGCTCTATGTTGTATCACTGACATACGGTCCCTAATTAACCATATGCTGATGGAGGTACAGACCTGGACCTGGTGCAGATACCAGCAAAGAATTCTCCTACGGCAGTGCATCTCCATTGGGCATTTGTGGCTACGTTATAGGCCTTCATGCGTCTTAAGTGGAATAGAGGGGGCTGTAAGCACATCAGAGCATCTGACCCTTTAACAATTAAAGAACAATTAAAGAAGCCATTTCTGTAACTTAGTACAGTAGGACTTTATTGACGTGACAAGCTATACACGTATTGTCATAGTGTCAAAAAGAGACAGACTCCCTCATATATCTCTTATAGGTAGTTACTATCCACCCAAAATAGACATACCTATACCTCTTCTGTACTTGATCAAAATCAGAACATTCTGTCAATCCAACTGGGAGTTATTTTGTTTTGATTAGAAAGTCTGTTACCTGAATAACTTCGGAGTTGCTCGTGTCTTTGTCAAACAGAACTCAATCAGAGCATGTAGGAAAATAAAACTCTTACATAACATGAGAACCTGTTCCTGCTCCCATGATGTCAATAGGAATTTTACCACTTGCTTAAATGGGAGCAGGACTTCACCTGCAAACTCAAAGAAAATGGTCTGAAATATTTTTCCTGTTCACCAGTGCTGTAGTGTTTGAAAATGCCTCTCTCATCCTATGTTGCCTACAGCAAACAGAGAACTTACACTTTTCAAAAGTGGTGCTTTCTGGTGTGGGTTGCTGAAAATGGAAACTCTAAGCTTCAGTACCTTTCCCCTTGCTTTTTTGCATTAGTCTTACCTAGCAAAAAATGTTAAATTCTCTAAGACCATCTTAAGTGGAAAAATTCCTTTGAGAAGTGAAGGATTCAGACTAGGTTTCTAGGAATTAGATACAATTCTCAAGATACCTTATGTGATTAGCAGGTATATGATTCCTAGATAAAACTAGTATTGTATCATTGTTGGCTGGGCGTTTGCAGATTTTTTATGTTAAGCAGTGATGCATGAGATGTGCTGATGAAAAGTAGAGTTTCTTCCTGCACTAAATGTTGTTTTTCGCTATTTTTGAAGAACTTTTATTTCTCCCTCCTCCCATGTTGCTATTTATTTTGTGGCCAAAGTTTTTATTTTAATTACATTTTTTGTTGTTGAAGTGTTCAATTGTGCATTTTTTCCCAAGTCATATTGAGTAAACAATGGGAAAGAGTTAGTTCAAAGAACATTTGATAAGCTTTGTTAGGGAAAAACTTAATCTCATTTGTACAATTAAAGCATAGGAAGTTGCTGGATTTTTGTTTTGATCAGAAGAACAGATTTTAATTATCTCTTTTGACAACACTTTTTCTGTACAAACAAATTTGGAGTGTGGATTTGTTTGAATTCAGTACTTTTTCATACATAACATTTTTGCCATTTCTGCATCAAAAATTTGTAAAGTACAATGTAATCAATTTAAAGGATTAGCCCCCATTTCCTAATTAGAAAATAAATGTTCAGACTTCTCATCATACCTAGAAATATATGTGCCTAATGCCTTGTCTAAACACACGAGTTGCACTGGTTAAACTTAAATATTTTAGTTAAATTAGTGTAACGTGTGTGGACTCTCTTGTATTGGTTTAAAACTAGTTATATAAATTTTATCTTGTGCCTGTAAATTTATCAATGCAAATTAAACAAATATAAGATGGATTTAAGCTGACACAACATTGTTTACACACAAAGTTTCACAGGTTTAACTAAATAGGTATAAAATCACTCCTTTAGGTCTGGCCTACAATGAAAAGTTATATCAATATAGCTATGTTGGTCAGGGATGTGAAAAAACCTCACCCCGACCAACTTATCTATGATGACAGAACCTCTCAATAGAGAAACACCTTGTCAATGGAAGAGGGCTTCATTTGGGAAGATGGTGTTCATATGACAATAGAAAAATCCCTTGTGGAGGTGTAGACTGTGTCTACACTACTGGGCTATGATAGTGAATACAAAGATAAGTCTCCATCTTTGAAATGGCATAATGATATTTACCTTTCCCAGACTGAACTGACATTTAGTTGATGATTTTATAGTGTTATTAAGTATCACTATTATACAGAGAAATAGAGGAGGATTGTGGAGAATCAGTGGAATATGGGAGGAAGGAAAGGAAAAATAAAAATAGCATCAGGTATCAGAGAAAGTGGGAGGAGGCAAGAGAAGTAAGAACAATGAGAAGGATGCAATTTAACATGGAGGAGAGAGAGGACAACAAAAATGGGTTGAATGAGAAAAGAGAAATAAGTAGAAAAGAGGTGTTTTTTCTCTTTGTAAAAAGGAGATAAGAAAATGAGAAAACAGAATGTGGTGGGAGTGAATAGAATGGGTTCGACCTGGAAAGCGAGAAAACGGAGATAAAGAAATGAAATGGAATAAGGGACTAAAGATGAAAAGATGTTTGTTTGGCCAGGTCTGCACTAGAAAAGGTTTGTCATTATAGCTGTTTCAGCATACCCTGCTAGTGTAGATGCAGCTTTTATGGACAAAAAAATTGCTTGAGCCAACATAGCTTGTACTGATTCTCCAAACAAAATAAGCTATGAAAGCAAAAGCTTGTCTATGCCGACAGAACTGTGCCTACACTACGGCTTTTGCTGGCATAAAAATGTCACCAAAAATCGTACCCCCCCCATTTGACATTACTATATTGGCAAAAGTTTCTGGTGTACACCAGGTCTTAATTAATTTAATGTACTTATGCACTTTCCTTTTAAATTACATTTCTCTGGCAGTTAAACTTTGGTTGTGATGCTGGAAAAGGAGGCCCATGTTGATTCCTGTGTAGGATTGGAATGCATATCACTAAATTTAATGTAAAGTGGTAGGATGGCTATTTTGAGTACTTTTTACATTAACATTGCTGCCTAGCTGGATTCTGTACTTAAATATTTGGAGAGAAATGAAAATAACATAGAATTCATGAAAACTCTTGAATGTGGAGTCCTAGCAGCCCCGCAACTGCAGGTTTATTTAGAGAACTGTTTGAAAATTGTTATCAGTGATGTGGAAGTAGAGAAAGAACTGACAGGGATTTGAAGGGGATTTCAAATCCACGCAGTCTCCTTATGTGAGCAAGAGTCAGGCTAGCTGTAACCCTAATAACGTGAGATTTGTAGACGCGAGGATTGTGAGAGGCAAGTGGGAAAGAACTGTGTGAAAAGTTGTTGCAACCTTGTGTTAGATAAGTATGGAATGTAGACTATAGTCTAAATAGAGGTGAGAAAAATAAGATATCAGGATGACCTATGTATAAATAAAATGCACCTGTTGCTCATTATTGTATGTAACAAAGGTATAAATGCTTGCTGTAATTGTTTACCTGAGAGAGACCTGTTTAGCTCTCTCCCTCCATGCAATTGCTAGAGAAAATAAAGTATCTGACTTGCTACACTCAACCTGAGAGTGAGAACTCTGTTTTTCTCCAACAGTGATCAGAGACTCCAGCACCATCAGCAAGTTCTGGTTCTTCTGCAGCACAGGAGGCTGCTGGTGGCCTGAAGATCCTCCTCCTCTTAAATACATAGTCAAGGTTTTGTTTGCCACAATGAATCACTTAAGCTACCTCCCTCTCCCTCTACAAAAAAACTATTTCTGTGATTAATAGAGTGATTGTGGTGAACAGGAATCTGTTAGGTTTTTGAGGAAGAGTCCCTGAAAATTTTTCACAAGGAAACTCATGGTATGTTGGCTAGCTAGATTACAATTTTCAGACTTTTCTATAGGTCTGCAAAGAAAACCCCAGTCTACAGGGAAGTCCTGTCTTATTTGGCAACCTTTCCCCATTCTCCTAAACCATGACTAAACCATTGGCTAATCAGCATGTGTCCTGGGTGCTCAGCCCTTTGTTTATACAGCTGGAGACAGGGGGCAAAAGCTCTGCCTTCTACACATAATGAAGGACCAGCTATTAGCATGTGGGCAAGCTCTGATTTGTTTTGGGAATTGGGTTAGGTGTGGAGTAAGTTATCTGGGGAATGTTTGTTTGTGTGTGTGTGTGTGTTTATATGTATGTGTGTGTAGTGAGGATGATGGTGGAGTGAAAGTGGGCGTGGCTGAATGCATGAAGTAGGTATGAATGTGACAAATATGCAACATGCATATGTGAAATAATGTAAACTCATGCAAATTAAAGTTGATTTGTATGAACAAGTTTTTAAATTACAAAATAGAGTACTACACTTTGAGGGGAAAAATCAAATGCACAAATATAAAATGAGGAATAAATAGCTAGGCAATAGTGTTGCAGAAAGAGATCTGGAGGTAACAGTGGATCACAAATTGAGTATGAGTCAACAATGTGGTGCAGTTGTGAAAACGGCTAATATCACTCTGGGGTCTATTAAAAGGAGTGTTGCATATAAGATATAGGAGATAATTGCCTTGCTCTACTCAGCATTATTGAAGCATCAGCTGGAGTACTGTGTCCAGTTCTGGGCACTACATTTTAGGAAAGATGTGGACAAATTGGAAAGAGTTCAGAGGAGAGCTACAAAAATGATATAAAGTTTGGAAAACCTGGCCTATGAGGAAAGGTTTAAAAAAAACCTGTGCATGTTTAGTCTTGAGAAAAGAAGACTGAGGGGGGATCTGATAACAATCTTCAAATATGCTAAAAGCCATTCTAGAAAGGACAGTGATCAATTGTTCTCCCTGGCATTGAAGGTGGGACAAGAAGAAATGGGTTTAATCTGCAGCAGCAAGGGAGATTTAGGTTAGATATTAGAACAAACTTTCTAACTATAAGGACAGTTAAGTAAATACATTCCCAAGGAAAGTTGTGGAGTCCCCATCATCAGAGGTTTTTTAAGAACAAGTTAGACAAAGACCTATCAGGGATGGTCTAGGAATATTTGGTGCTGCCTCAGCGCAGAAGGCAGGACTAGATGAACTCTTGAGGTCCCTTCCAGCCCTGTATTTATTTGATTCTATGATAGTATTGTTCCATTTTTGTAACTTAAGTAATATGTTTTGGTGACGTTTTTTATTTGCATTTTTCCTCATGATGACAATACTAGTTACTGGAGAATTATAGTATTAAATACATAATTTTAATAATTCAGTGAGAAAGAAATTGACTAAAGATATGGTGAAAATCATTAATAGTAATTGTTTAAATATATATTTTAAAAAGATGTCAGCACTGATACTGTTTATATTCTGAATGTCTTATATTTTTTAAAATACATATGCTTGAGTGATTGGATATCAATAGTAATAAATCATGATTCAGTAAATCTGTTTTTTTCTTAAAGTTTCACAAATCCATATCCTGCTGTTTTAGCCCCAAACGCAGCAGGGTGTACAATGTGGTTTGTAGCTTAGGTCCTGCATATTCCCCTCTTCTGGAATCAGGTTGAATGCATATGCTCTCAAGGATTTAATATATAGCTTGTATTTATATCATTTAAATGCTGAATTAGGGCATGATAATGGAAAATAGATTCCATAATAACAGTGCAGCTGTTGTACTTGGAGATGTAGCTTCAGATAGTTGAATTATTATATGTTTATTAAAATGAAGAAACAGTGAGGGAGATGCATGTGTCCTAGATAAACATAATACTTGATGTTTGACAGTTTGCAAATATTTCATACAGCAAATATCTCTAACTGAAGTTTAAATGTAGCTCTCAGCTAGTTCCTATTGGGCAATATAGATGTAATCCGGGATAATTGAACTGAGCTGTTTTTTGTGCTGTGCAAACATAACTGATTTTTTTTCTTGAATATGTATATTCTATGACATCAAATATTGTAACAGTAAAAATAACATTATCTTTGTCTATTTTAATATATGAGCAATTCCTACAATTCTTTCCATGAGAATGGTAAGGTGAGCATGTTACTGTGTAGTCATCAGCTCTCTCTTAAAACATTGTGGGGAACATTTTAGTTATAATGAGAATGAAGTTTAGAACATTGTCTTCTTGTATGAGAGTCCTGCAGAGTTAAGACATTTTGGATCATTGTTTTCTTACAACTGCTGGTCTTTCAGATGCTGAGGTGTTTCCCCTCCCCCCCCCTTTAAAATTTAAAATGCCTTTAGTCGGACTTGCTTTCAGACAAAAAATGCTCTCTCAGCCTAATCATTGCAGGATCAGAATACTGACAAACAATAGATCAAAAGAAGTCGTGTTACTGAGATTTTTGTACTATAAATAGAACTAGTCAGAAATACTTAGCAATCATTTTGACTATACCTGAAATATAAAATGGCCAGGAAAACGAAATTCTGTCATATAAGCAAATTCAGGGGTACCACAAACTGTTTCATATGGGAGCCTGTAATGGTCCCTCGCTCTCCCATGGGCAGGGAGGCCACTCAGTCCGGTTCTGTCTGGTCAGGACCAGAGTCCTCAAGACAGTCAAGAGCCCACAATAGGGCAGGGCGACCAATAGTCACTGTTAGGCTTCAACCTGGGTTTGGGCGGCATAAGAACATAAGAACATAAGAAAGGCCGTACCGGGTCAGACCAAAGGTCCATCTAGCCCAGTATCTGTCTACCGACAGTGGCCAATGCCAGGTGCCCCTGAGGGAGTGAACCTAACAGGCAATGATCAAGTGATCTCTCTCCTGCCATCCATCTCCATCCTCTGACGAACAGAGGCTAGGGCACAAGCTGCCAGCCCTTAAACAGAGTCTATACCTGAGCTGGGAGCCTGGGCTTGAGGAGGCTCAGGCGGCCAGCAACAAAACAGTCTCAGGGTTGGCTTTAGTCTGGGCAGGGCTCAAGCAACAGTCTATAAGAGAGCTGGTAAGGGAAGCTCCTTCTTCAGAGCTGGAGCTTCCCTGCACAGTGTAGGGAATCGGCCACCCCGGGCCCACCTTACTCCACCGTGTCCTAGCCCAGGGCCCTGGCCGGGGCAGGATTGGCTGCCCCTGCATCGGCAGGGATCCAGATGTAACACGCTGACTGAGCCATACCTGCCTCTGCAGCTGGCTGCTCCGGGCCACTTCCTGCCTCCCTGGAGTATGTTACCTGTAGCCTCCAGGCCTCTTCTGGCTCCTCAGGGTACACAGCGGCAGGCACTCCGGGGCAGTCCTCATCAGCATCTAGGGATCAGGAACAGCCAGGCATAGGATCCCCTCTGGGATACTGCAGAACAGGTGGAGCATCCTTCTCCTCCACAGGCTCTGCCCCCACTGTGCTGCAGGGACTGCCTTTTATACTTCCGGTCACGCCTCAGCGAGGGGGGCGGAGCGATCTAGGCTCCACCCTCCAAGGGGAGTGTAATGGTCCTTCACTCTCCTGCTCAGAGGGAGGCCACTCGGCCTCACTACAGAGCCATCATTAGTTTTTTCCATTTTTCCCAGCCATGGGACAATGAAAAATCCATCTGTGTTAACTTTAGAACACCAGAGTCCCATAGAGCTGAAGGACAGGCATGGGAGCTCCAATATTGAATAATGCTAGTAGGATGCTGAATGTCTAGTTTGTCTTTGTTGTGACAAAGATAAAAGTTGCAGATATCGTATATGGAAAATCCCATTCAATTGCTAGAAATATGGAGGTTAGACGATCTTTCTCTGCGTCTCTGGTCCGGAAACCAACCAACATAAACTGATCACTTTTCTCTGAATTACTACAGCTGGTGTGCAGTTAGATACTTACAGATGAATATGCACTTAAGTAGAATGTAATATTTTTGACAGTATCATCTTGTACATTTTCAAGTTATTAGTCTCTTCTGGGGCCTACATTGCTTCTTACCAACTTTGCAGTACTGTTTGTGAAGGGAGAGCACAGCTTCCTGACTGCCCTTGACATTGTATTTGGGATGTTATTAATTCCTAAATACTTTCCCTAAGGTTGGAGTTCCTTTTGTCTCAGAGGTTCCTGCAAGGATTATCCTCCAGCTAATTTCATTTGAGCCCCATTTAACTTGTTCAAAGAAAAGAGATGTTATTGGGAAATGTTTTGAGGCATGATAGAAACAGAAAAACACAAAATAATCTGCCATCAAAATGAACAAGTCTAGCTTAACACTTTGGAAATGTTCCTAGCTAGGCTCTAAGATTATTCACAAAGAATTGATACTTCAGAATTGTACATAGTAGAAAAGTCCTTTGTGTCCCACACCTGCCAAGCTGACTTTCTTTCTGCATGCTTGTTGTTGTCACTTTATTGTCTGCTACTACAGTGATAGGTACTAATATAAAAACCTAGATAGTTCTCAAGTATGTCTGCCTGTGGATCTGGTGTTTGCCCAACCCAGGATTATTTCCTCCCACGTATATACAATTCATATCCTTCTGTCACACAGCCAACTTGAATAGGGTAGTGTTCATTTCTCTGTATAACAAATTAAAAAATATTGTAAAGTTTGCAAAGTCAAGCACTTCAAAATGAGGAAGCTGCTGCTTCCTTCTTTTTCAGGCTGTCTGGATGCCAGCAGCGGAGCACTGCGAGTGCAAGAGAGACTGTTTTGTTGCTCTCAGTTCAGATGCCCAGCACCACAGTGGCCCTTGGCAGCTGGGAGTAGCAATTGCAGGTAAAGTTCCGTTTAACCCCAGGCTGTTGCATGGTCTAGTATGAATAGCACAGAGTTAGGTGGGAGTGGAGCATGCTCAGTGGAGATGGAATATTTCACTGCCAGTTTCTCATAAACCTCTATTGAGCCCATGCCAATGGTGATTTTCATTATAATTCAACCAGATTTGGATGGATTTTCACAAGGACAGGAAAAGGTGCCGTTCTGACCCCAGTGCGACCCTTCTGCCAAACTTTCAGTTACTGCTCCAAAGCTCAGAGACACTGGCTTTCTCAACTGTAAGAATTTTTTAACACTGGCAAAATTCAGCCTGCTGGACACGTGCATGAATGGTTTTTCATGCTTCCAAGGAAACAAGATTAAGGCACACAAGACAATATAAAACATGATCTAGACTAAATTATGGAACACTTAAAATATTGCAAAAATCAGCAGAAAAAAATAAATTTCTCCACTTTCTTACCACATGTAGCATATGTAAATTACATGAATGGTGGCACTTCAGCCTGAATGGTTAAAATTTGTGAAAGTTATAAGCCTAGAACAATGAGGTCCTAGTCCATGCTATGGCTCTTAGGTGCCATGGTGATACTGATAATAATGAATAAGCAACTGAAAACAGGGTGTCATAATAAGAAGCATTAGACAACCTTAATTCTTGGTAGCATTGCCTGCTTCATGTATAATGACTTATTTCTTTCCTTATATTGACTTCTGTTAAATTCTCATCTCACTTCCTGTTTTAATGTTTATATTAAACTGATACACGTTTGAGGTTGCTCATTTCCAGTGGATGCTTTGATCTAAGGTGTGCAACCAATATGTTGTTTTAGGTGTTTTGCATAAAATCTCATTAATTCCTTCCATGGTCTGTTTTTAGAGAAAGATATATTGGAAATTCAGCTTTTATGAAGAATAATTATAGAATACTTTAAGAAAACTACAGAATGTGCAGTCCATATTGGATAGGCTGGACAATGAGTACTGAGTATTGTATTCAGGAGGAAGTCATAATGGCTCCTTCTTTGTTATGCAACTAATAATGCATAAATGTAGTAACAGTGTTTACACTAGGTGTTGATCTTGTACTAACCTCATAGATATGTTGTACTTATTACACGTTACTTTTTCTAACACTTAAACAATCCTCTTCATACCATTCAAGTCACATTGTACTAAAAAGGTCTGAGTTGTGACTGAATATATTTGTAGTCCCTTATGCATAGTATTCAGAACACCCCAAGAGCTGAATAAAATAGTTAAGAAATACCACATTATTCAACCACATTTTTATCATAGCTCAGATTTAGCCAGATGTAGTTTAAGCTAAGCTTGGCATTGAATTTACAACTAACTGATGAAAATAAAGAGTGATACAGAAGTGAAATAATTCATTAAGCAATATTTCAATCTAAAAAGGGTATACACTACTTCCCTATTTTGTTTTACATTGTGCTCTGTTTTCACTACTAAAAATCTAGGTAGATGAAAATGCTTGGCCAACATTGTCTTTCAGCATTGTGTCATGTAATTAAATTATAATTACTTATGCATAATATAGATGGGCATGGTGCTTTTCAGGCCAAATAAAAATTGGCAAGTCCCTGCTCTGAGGAGCTTGCAAATAAAATTATATCTAACACAGCAAGCAATGGCAACTGAAGAGGTGAATGTGGGAAAACAGTGAAGGATGATGGAATCTGTTCTTATGTATATTAAGTTTCTTTATTTTTGTGTTTTTTAAATTGCAAATGTATTAGACTGTCTGGATCGCATCCAGGGTGAAGGCGGGTGTGGACCCTAGTGTTGACTACAGTGAATTTTAAATGAGGTGTTTTTAAATAATGTAGTAAGTTAATATCAGTGCCTTTATATTTCTTATAGCAATTTAAATTTATTGCAACTCAAATTAGTCACTATCCAGTATTTTTCTACATAGTATAGGAGAATATTTTTTATTCTTCCCCTCTCTTCCCCCTGCTTCCCAGTTACAGTTTGGAGAGGCCTCAGGTTGAAAGATCAGGAATGCTGTGCATTAGAAGTTGGGAATTGGTTGCAAAGCTGCCATTTATATAGTGCTTAGCCTTAGTTGAGCTGTCAGACCCTGCTTCCAAGGAAACAAGATTAAGGCACACAAGACAATATAAAACATGATCTAGACTAAATTATGGAACACTTAAAATATTGCAAAACCAGCAGAAAAAAATAAAATTCTCCACTTTTTTACCACCTGTAGCATGTGTGGCTAGCCATGGAATAGTAATATCAAAGGAAACATAGGAATTACCATACAGGCACTAACTAGTGGTTCCTCTAGCCCACTATTCTGTCAGCAACAGTGGCCAGTATCACGTGCTTCAGAGAAAGTATAAGAAACCCTGAAATAGGCATTTATGGGATCCCTGGCCTGAGACAGAGTTTACTCCTACCCCCAATAGTTAGAAGTTGGCTTGTGCCCTGAAGCATAAGGGCTTATATCAATTCCAATATACTTCTTTAATATTTAGTATTATAACTTTGGATATTCTTGTTATCCACATGAATGTCTAATGCTTTTTTGAATCTTGCCAAGCTCTTAGCCTGTAACATTTTGTGGCAATAAGTTCCACAGGCTATTTACATGTTTTCCACAGTTATTTCCTTGTATCGGTTTTCAATTTGCTGCCCTTTGATTTCCCGAATGCCCTCTTGTCCTTACATTATGGGAGAGTGTAAATAGGATCACCCAAATTATCTTTTATATAAAATTATTGTTTTGCAGATTTCTGTTATATTGCCTCTTACTCATCTCTTCTCTAAACTAACCAGTTCATTTTTTTCACTCTCTGTTTGGAGGATATTTATGCTTCTAATTGCTTACATTGTCTATCCATGAACATTTATGTTTCTGTTCTATCCTTGTTGAGACTGGGTGATGAGAACTGAACACTGTATTGTAGTGGGTGAACCATTGACTTATAAAATGGTATTATCACATTTTAGGTATAAATTCCATTAAATGATTTTTAACTCTAACATTTTCTTTGCTCTTTGGCTGCTGCTGCAAATTGATAGAGGTTTTCACTGACCTGGCCAAATTGACTCCCAGGTCTTTTTCCTGACAGTTTTAATTTAGAGCCTAGTGTAATGTGTGTGAGTAATTCAAATGAGTAATTCCAATATTTATTACCTTGCACTTGTCAAAAGCGACCTTCATCTTCCATTGTCTTCCCATTCACCTAGCTTTAGGTCCTTCAGAAGTTCTCTCTAATCTTAATTAGCCTAACTAATTAAATTTTATTGCCTCGCTATTCACCCCCTTTTCTAGATATTAAATAGCATCAGTCTCAGAACAGAACCTTGGGACATCCTACAGGTCACCTTTTCCAGGTTGAAAATTGACCTATTTATTCCTTCTCCCTGAAAGTCTTTTAGCCAGTTTCTAATTCATGATAGTACTTTATCTCATTTAGTACTCAACTCCAGAACTACTTAGGGCTTGTCTACACTACAGGACTATTTCGAATCTACTTAAGTCGAATTTGTGGATTCGACCTTAATAAGTCGAATTTGTGTCATAAATAATACAATTCAGAACTCTTAGTCCACATTCACGGGGGCAGCCTTCTTTTTGAGCGGGTGCACGTGGGGAACCTATCCCACCAGTTCCCGCCCGCTGCCCATTTGATTTTGGGATTTCCCCCCATGCAATGCATGGGGGAATGTGTCGTCATTGAACCGCCCAATCCCGCCTCCCTGTCTTCTTCCCTGAAAAGCCGGCGCGCTGTTCGCTCTCTGCCTGGTTACAGCGCCGACGAGCACGCACACAGCAGCATGGAGCAGCATGGCCGCATCGCTGCACTTATGGCCTTATGCTCCTCCGCAACTCAACTCCTCACACGTCTCGTCCAGTCCGGTGCTGAGAGGAGAGGCGGCGAGGAGGGAGTGAGGAGGCAGTGAGTGAGAGTGGCAGCAGACTCCTCTCGGGCAGTGGAGTCTGGGGTGGGGGGAGGTCATGGTGGCAATGGGTGGTGCATCTCTGGTGGGATTCGATTCTGGGGAACTGGTGGCACGCTGACCGGGGTGGGGCTGCAGCTGACTGGATGAACACACAGTGCTGGCGGAAACTTTCAGGAAACTGGGTGGATGCTTTGTGTGACCTGCTGCTGTGACTGTGCCCTGAGCGCCAGGACCCTGAGAGCGCAGCAGCACTGCGCAGGCTGAAGTGGCTGGCCCCCTCCCGGCCACAGCCTTCCACAGCCCACAGCTACCGGTCAGCGGTGGGCGTGCCACTGGGGGCAACCAAATTGGGTGCTGGCTCGTCACAGCCCACGCAATCAACAACATGCGCCTCAAAACTGCTGACAAAGGTAAAAAATGTCAGGCCATCACGCGATGCGGCCAGGGGATGGGCCAGGCAGATGGCTTCGCGGGGGGGACCTGGCCCAGACTGGCCACACAGCACAACAGGCCAGAGGCCAGCGCATAAGTACTACTTTTGCTTTTCAAGAGTGCTTTTTCAAAGGGTGGGTGGGTGTGTTTTTACCAACATCAACGCAAACGGCAGGGGGGGGTTCATGTGACATCAACAGTTTCTTTGGCGGTGTTCAGGAGGCCTGGTCTGTTTCAGGAGCTTCCACACTGTACACTTTAACAGACAGATGCCTGCTCTTGATGGGACCATGATGCGGCCTCTAGTGATCCCTATGCTGGCTGCTGAATGCTAAGAATGCCCTGCTGGCGCCTGGGCTCCTGAAGCTTTTGAAGGACACTGAAAAGCGAATGGTGGAGGGAGACACCTGGAGTGGTGCACGGGGGATGGAGGAGAGACGTCTCGTTAGAGGCTTCGGATCTTATCAGGTTGAGGCAAATCGCTCGCTGTGCTTGCTGTGCTCTCCATATGCTGAGTGAGATGTTACAGCTTTGGCTTCTGGGCAGAGGCTTTGGCAGCCGTGGCATTGGCTGCTGACTGCCAGCCTGAATCTGCAGCTGAAGAGCATAGCACCGTGAGCGCTTTGTATCAGCATCAGGGAGGCTTTTGAAGCCAGGAGGCTCTTTTGCTGTTTTGATCCACTTGCTTTTCACTTTTGATGACTTTTAAGATGATTTTAAACCAAGATCATGTTTTTCGTTTTTCCCATAAGTTGTCTAAATGTTTAATAAAATTCAGGAAATTAAGTATGCATCTTTTTTTGACTTTGCATTTGAGTTTTTGGTGCTGTTTTGGATTTGAAACATGTGGGCATTCTGTGTGATTAAGGTGGGGAAGCAGTGGGGGGTGGGGGAGGTGGGGTGGGGGGGGGGTTACCATGACGGCTGTGGGTGGGGGCGGTGATGGAGGGGAAGGGGGTGTGGGGGGGGGGGTGAGGATGTCTGGATGGGGGGGTGCTTTGGGGGCTGGGGCACCGGGAGATCCGTGCATACACGGAAGCTGCACATTACAAAGCCTGCCTTGCAGCAAGGGATGTCATGCACACACATCTATGCAAAAGCAGCACCTGTCCCACACACACCATGACTGGCAGTGGCACACCCTGGTGCAGTTGGACCTGTAGACTGCAGTGCAGGAGTGTCTGCATGGCAGTGTTGTGCACAGCACAAGAGAAAACTCAGCAGTAGAACAATACAGAACAACACAACACCTGAACACAACTTGATTTGAAATCAAAAGAAACAAAAAAACTTGAGAACTTGACAGTAAACCACTTCAACAGCTGTTGTTAACTGGTTTGGTGCTAGGGTGTTGGGGAGGTGATGGACTGGTTGTGCAGCTGCAGTGCTGTCTCTGCATACAGTTGTCTCTTGCACAAATTTACAGTTCTCACGCTACCGCTCCTGCCTGAGGGCCCCTCCGCCTGCGCCTGGAGGTGGCTTGGGGGAGGGGGAGGTCTTTTTGCTATCGGGCTGACGGCGGCTGGCACTGCAGGGCGCACTGCGCTCAGGCTGCCTCCTTCCTGCTGACCAAGGCTCGCCTCTGCCATCCTGCTTCAGTTGGCTCCTGTCCTCCCGCTGTCTCTCTGTCACCTCTCTGGCCACCTCCGCTCTGCCCTGCTGTCTGCCCTCCCTCGACTCGCTCTGCTCTGTGCTCTCGCTCCTGGCTCTCTGCGACCTCTGATGCCTCCATGTCTTCCTGGCCTGGAGTCCCTGGAACAACAGCCTCTAAGTCTTTAGGATTCAAGGCGCTTTGAATAGCCTGCCAGCGTTGCTGAAACACAGTCGTGATCCGTCAAAGTAGCCAGGTGTGGCAAAAGTGATCAGAACTTTCAGTCACAGAACAAGCTCAGATCATAGAACACAAAAAGTTGGAGGTTTCCTGCTGGCTAAAGAGAAGCTGCATCCTACGAGAGATCAGGCCAGGAAAGCAAGGTGCAATATACCCTCTATGGGAGCGTTAGCGAGTTACAGCTGGCTGCACAAAGTGCTGCTAGCTTAGCTGTGCAAGCATGCAGTTAAGTTGCTGGTAAGCGCCTCTCTACATAAGCTAACAATGGTGCAGAAAGGTGCTTGTGCTGCAAGGCCTCCTCTCCCTTTGCAGCACCCTCCGAGGGTCGCATTTTGTCAAATCAATTGTAAAACAATCTCATTGGCCTCTTCGTACTTTGATGCGTGGCCTAGAACTGTCTGGGGCATTGTAGCCAGTGCAACTGCCTGATGCCTCTATCACACTACAGCCAGACACTAGACACACAATGCAGAGGCCCCAGATGCAACGAGACCAGACCGTGCCGTACTTGCCATCCAGGGATACCTACTGTTACGGACGACAGCACTCAGACACTCCTTATATGCAGAACCTCTTTCCTAGGATGTCCTGGCGTATATTTAAACCTGAGGGACTGGACACCCTGGCTTGCTGACCTTCTTGAGCCTCATTTTTTCTATCTTTTTTGTGTGGACAATGATGTTTTCCTAGTTTAATATAGGAGGACTATTTTTTTTTATTATTTTTGTGTGGACCTTTTTTATTAATTTAATATATATATTTTTTTAATTTTTAATTTTTATTATATTATTTTATATTTTTTTTTTTAAATTTATTTTGTAATATTTTTCATAATTTAATATATATTTTAGTTTAATATATATAATTTTATAAATATATTTTTATTTTTTAATAACATTTATATAAAAAATTTATGTTTATTTTTTCTAAATATGTATCGGAAATGTTTAACCGATTCCAGTCCTGGTTAACGGTGGGCATCCATCCTGGGATCTCTGTGAGGGCCTGAACGGGAGGGGAGTGTGGTAGGGGGATTCTGAACTGGTGATCCTCAGATCCTGGCTGTCAGGAAAAGGATGAGTGGGTTCGAAACCGGGTCCGCTGTCCCTGCGTCCACCGTTCTCATCCTCTCATCTCCGGCAGGGAGGGACCTGGTCCTGGCACTCGGGACCTCGGCGGAGTCCTTGGCATGCCACCGTCACTGCGGCACCAGACCTGTCCCTTTCACTCCGCTTGCCGCCTTCATTTTGATCTTCACCTGCTGGTCTGGCTCATGCTCGTCTTTCTGCTCGCTTATGACTTTTTGCGCCTTTGTCTTCGCTTAGTCCTTTTCCTTTCATGCTCATGTTCCGTTCTCCGGGCTCAGCCCAGCAGCTTTGGGATGATCTGACTCGGTCTGCCATGCCTGTGACTGTTCGCCTTCAGGAGGTCACGGACTGCTCTGGACCTCCAGCAGATCGGGGCCCTCCTCTGGGCTGAGCTGGCCATCCTTCTTGGCTTCGGAGCTCTGCCCTGCTGGCTCTGGCTGCGTCACTCTAACCACGCGTGTGCAAAGCTGCAGCAAAATGGCGCGGGTTATTCAACAGCAGAGGCCCAGATCCAGAGCGCCCACAGAGGTGCAATTTTCAAATTTTTAGTGTGCTGGGTGGTGATGTGCGGCCTGCCTGCTGTGCAGAGAGTGCTGTCACCGCGCAAGTTTCCTTCATAGTCTCTTGTGAGTGACTTTTTGTCAAAAACAACTTGAAAATCCAAATAAATGTTATAGGACCCTCATTTGTACACTCATTCCAGCACATCCTTTTCTGACACCACAATTTCTGACAGTATCTCAGGTTTACAACTTAAAAAGAGTAGCTCTCGGATGGTATCTCCCCAGCATCCTTTGTAGTAAAAAATTGTGGCTTCTCTGCAATGTCTTTATTCTCCTTAATTTCTCACTTGACTCCCTGTTAGTCCAGCAGATCTACCAGTGCTCTCACAATTTTCCTGCTTTTGATGCATACATATTTTTTCTATTTGTTTTTAGATCTTTGGCTATTTATTCTTCTAATTTCTGTTTTACCTGCAACGGTTTCTGCTCCTTTGTATTGGTGTAATTTGATATAGGGTACCTATTTGGCTTGAATAACCCCAAGAGCCTTACCATTAGACATACTTTACTTCCTTGATTCCTTTCTCATTTTGTGACTCTGCCGTGGTGTGGTTCTAAACATAAGGATTTGAATGTTCTTACTTTACCTTTGATGAACTCTTTTAACTAGCTTCCTCATTTTCAAAGTACCTTATTGAAAGTTTACTGTCTCAATGCTAGTTATCATTCTTTTGAGGATGTTGAACTGTATTGTTGTCACTGTTGTTTAGTGGCTCTGCCATAGTTACTGCTTGAACCAACTCTTGAGCATCACATAGGGCTAAACTGAAAATAAAATAATCTCTTATGCATTTTAGGACAGACTGTTCCCAAAAGCAATCTGTTAAGGTGTCAGATTGAGACAAGTTTTAGAGAAGCAATGTGAAATTTGATCATTTTATATGCATGTAGCTGAACTCACCCATTATTATTGTTTCATTACAATTAGTTGACTCTGATCTCCCTCTACACTGTGTGTGCAGTATCCCTCCCTTGATAAGGAGGCGGGTATTTTAAGGCCACCAGACAGGTTAATGCAAAATCAGGCAATGAGAAATAAATAAAAACATTCTGTAGTGGAAGCAAGTTTAATTCTCATTTCTAAAGACCTTATTAGTGTTTCTTACGAACAATGTAGGCAAAGGCATGAAAACATGCCTCAATAAGGAATCTGAGATCTCAGCATTAGAATGTAATGTAAAATTGAAATGTATTGACCCGCCTTTTAGCCTTTCCTCCCTGCACTAGTCTCTGGTACATCTGTTGTGCTCCTCCTTGTTGTGTCTCTGGCCCTTTCCTCAGTCTTCTTCCCCTAATATCTTTGCATACTTACCACATCTGGTAATGGTTGGTAAAAGAGGCTATCTGTATCCCTGGATAGGCAGGTGTCTGTCTGTCTGTCTGCCTGAGTGACTTCCATGTCCACTGTTAGGGGCTGACAAGTAAACTGGGATGGAGGGGGCATCAGGCATGCAGATGGATGGGTAACTTCAAAGGGGCTGTTAGCCACAGTTATCTTCTCCTTAGTAGCTGTGGTACCTTCCTAGAGATGGGGAAGAGAATGATTGTTTTTCTGTCTGTTCCTCTACACGTCCTCTGCTCTCCAGATTCCTTCATACCATTTCCCATGATGCTGAGTACAATGATGCTTCAAAGTGGTTTATTTGGGAATCAGCTCAGTGGCACTTCATACATCTCAGACCTCTTTATATGTGACTGTGCAAATCTGCTTCTGCTGGATACTGGAGACGAGGAATGAGTGTTCACTTACAAACCTTTAGATAATGGCTGCTGACTAGGGATTTCTTCTTATAGTAGTGTCCCTATGGGTGCGCCACTGTAAGTGTGTCTGCGTCCCTGAACTGCTGATTGGAGAACTTTAGCAGCAGTGCCCATTGGGCCCACACATGCACTGTGTCTCCTCTTGCTGCGCCAGTACACGCAGGCCAACCCTCCTCAGTTCCTTCTCAACCATCCCTGGCTAGAGATGGAACCATTTGCTGTCCATTAAGACTATCATCTTAATCTACACCCCTATACTTAGTCTCCTAGTTATAGTTCCAGTTGTAGTTTCTCCTTTTTATTTTTATCCTTAAAAATAATTAAAATTTGTTTTATTTTTTCTTCCTGCCTTTTCTTCCCAGTCGGGGACCCTTTCCCCAACTGGGGTATGCCTGGTTTACTGGGCTTCAAGAAGTGCCCCACGTGTAAAGAGGTGATCCCAACTGCAGATAAGCACTCTGAGTTCATTCGCTGCCTTGGGGAAGGTAACATACAACAGAAATGTGATCTTTGCCAACAACTCCGGCCAAGATCCTGCAAAGACAGAGAGCTCCGCCAGAAGATTATCTTCATGGAGACAGCTCTCCGACGCCATTTGCCTGGTAGACATGAGTCTTTCCCACACCCTTCTACATCTAAGGGCACCAGGTTGAAGAAGCAGGCTGTGGACCCCTCTCACAAATCATCTAAGAAGAGAGCAGGAAGCCCCCTAGTTAGCCCGAGATAGCTGCAAGTGATCAGCATCTCACTCGGTACCTTCAGCACTGCATGCACCAAGGCCATCTCAGTCCGATACCCATGGCTTATGGAAACTGACGGCAACTGGTACCATTGATAGGCCCCCAGACCTGGAGGGCATGAGCACTGAATCATCGGCACCAAAGGACAGGAGCAAGCACTCCTCTAAAAAGGCACTCCTGGTATATGAGCCTGCATTGATACTGCCACCAAGTGATGGCTTGCTCACCACCAGAGTGACCGGTGTGGACAAGATCCTCAGCACTGCCACCGATGCCAGGCTGATCGGTACTGGCAGAACTCCACCATTCAAGAGGCCTCCACATGCTGGTACCTGAGACCTATGCACCAAGCCTCTACCAGGCACACGAAGTATCCCCCGTTCTCCTCCCAAGCTCCATATGGTACTCACTATCAACAGAGCCCAAGGATATACCTGCAGATGGCCCTACCACCACCATTCTGGTATGGCCACCCAGGGGCTCCACCACTGGGCTCTAAGCCACCACCACCGCAGTGGTCATATTGGGACCCTTGGGTGGTACACTGCCAACATGCCTGTCAAGCTCTGACTCTTGCCAAGAAGCCTCCAGGCACACTCCCTCAGCCGCACCATCCAGGGCTTTGGAACTGCCAAAAGACTTAGAGGAACAGGAAGCCAGTACTGGGGAGGAAGTGACTGCAAGGACCATATCCTCTTCCTCCTCCAGATGAAGCCATCATGGCTTCTCCACTATCTTTGGCAGTCGACTTTTGTCTCTTCTATAAGATGGTAAAAATGGTGGCAGACACTCTCCAGATTCCATTGAAGGAAGTCAGGGATACCCAGCATCAACTCCTTGATATCCTCCATTCTTCAGCCTCCTCAAAGATCGCCTCCCCAAATAATCAGGCCATTTTAGATCCAGCAAAGACTGTGTGGCAGACCATGGCAGCAGAGGTCCCAACCTGAAAGTAAGTGGACAAAAAATACTATGTTCCCTCCAAGGAATCTGAATTCCTATTCTCCCACCCGCCACCCAGCTCCATTGTGATGGATGCTGTCAACTCCCGTGGCTGACACCACTAGTCAAGGGCTTCTCCCTATGACAGGGATTGGTTCTTGATCTGTTCAGTAGAAAAGCATACTCCTCAGACACTCTTCAATTTCATATTGACAAATACCAGGCCCTCACAGCTAAATACACCTCTACCTCGATATAACGTGGTCCTCAGGAGCCAAAAAATCTCAGCGCCTTATAGGTGAGACCATGCTATATTGGGTTTGGTCTGGTACGGCGTACTGGCAAGATCCAGTATGCCGTGCTGGACTGGACTGGCTTTCCCGGCGGTGATTTAAAGGGCCCGGTGCTCCAGCTGCTGTGGTGAACCCCGGGCCCTTTAAATCACCGCCAGAGCTCTGGCAGTGGGGCTTGGGTGGGGATTTAAAGGGCCCGGGGCTCCCCACAGTGGCCAGAGCCCCGGGCCCTTTAAATCACTGCCCAAGCCTGGCTGCCAGAGCCCCGGCGCGGATTTAAAGGGCCCGGAGCTGCAGCTGCTGTGGGGAGCCCTGGGCCCTTTAAATCACTGCCGGAGCTCTGGCAGTGGGGCTCAGGCATTGATTTAAAGGGCTTGGGGCTCCACACGAATTCAGATATAACGTGGTAAAGCAATGGGACTTGGGTGGCGCTTTAAAGGGCCCGGGGCTCCCTGCTGCTTTACCGCATTATATCCGAATTTGTGTTATATCGGGTCGCATTCTATCGGGTAGAGGTGTACTGAATGATTTTATTGAAAAGGTGCCAGAAGAACATTGTGACTCATTCAAGGTCATTATCCAGGAGGGCCAATTAGTGGCAAAGACATTGCTGCAATCTGCCCTGATACGGCAGCTAGGTCTATCTCCATGGCTGTGGTGATGTGATAAGCATCATGGTTCCATTTATCGGGCTTCCCAAAAGAGGTACAGTCCATGGTCAAGGACCTTCCCTTTGAGGGCATGAAGCTCTTCACCAAGAAGACTGATGCCTCCCTTCACACCCTGAAGGACTTCGGGCACTGGGTATCTATACACTGGGACAAAAGAAAGGATTTAGTCCCCAGTCCCAGCATAGACCACAGGCATCTCAGTACCAAGCTCAGCACCACTACGAGACACAAAGAAGGAAAGGGAAATTCCCTAAATGCAAACCACCTGGTCCACAATCTTTGACCCAGCCATCTATGTCTAAGCTCCACTTTTGACAGGCAGGTCTAGGCACCGTTAGACCACTCTCCCTGACTGACACAGCTGCCCATTATTCCACAGTTGTTTGACCACCAATTGGCAATGTTATGAGGTGCCTGGGAATGCATAACATTGAACCAGTGGGTCCTAGAGATCATTTGAATCAGGTACTCTATCCATTTTACTTCCATACCCTCTCCACCACACCCTTTGCCATCCTCCCTCAGGGACCCTTCTCATGAGAATTTACTACAACAGGAGATATATTGCCTTCTCCAGCTAGGATCCATAGAACCAATATCCCAACATTTACTAGGAAAGGGGTTCTACTCTCATTATTTCCTAATACCCAAAAGGAAGGGAGACCCATATTAGACCTCAGAGCTCTCAACAAGTTTGTCAAGGCTCAAAAATTCAAGATTGCCACCTTAACAATCATTCCAATGTTGGAACAAAGGAAGACTGATATTTTGTCCCTTGACCTCCAGGAGGCCTATTTTCGTATCTCAATCCTACCGGCTCACAGATAATTCCTCAGGTTCACTCTGGGACACAACCACTACCAATACAGAGTGCTCCCTTCAGAGTATCATCGGCCCTGAGAGTATTCTCCAAGGTTCTCTCAGTGGTGGCCACTCATTTACATTCTGAAGGGGTAATGATCTACCTCTACCTGGATGATCGTCTTCTCAAAGTCCAATCTCTTTGAGAGGCTCACCAAGTCACTGAAGCTACGAAACACTTGTTTCCAGAGCTGGGCCTACAGATTAACACCCAGAAGTCAACCATCACTCCAGTGCAATGCCTGGAATTCATAGGGGCTGACTTCGACTCATCACAGCCCAAAGCCCTCTTACCCCAACACATGTTTCTAACCCTAGTCACACTCATATACATTGTTCAAAGCAGCCCACAAATATCAGCCAGACTGTGCCTCCAACTCTTGGGGTATTTGGCAGTGGGCATGGTTTCACATACGATGCCTCCAAATGTGGTTCAGTTTGGTTTACAGACCAAACAAGGACAATCTGGAAAAACAATGTCACTACCCGCCAGGATCAAAAACTCCTTAAAGTGGTGGAAAGACTCAGCCAATGTTTGCAAAGGGATCCTCTTCTCACAAACATCATGGTCACTGATCCTTACCACCGATGCATCACTCAGAGTGGGGTGCACACCTAATGGCATCATGACACAAGACAAAGGGTCGTCTGTGGAGCTATCCTTCCATATCAAGTATCAGAGGGGTAGCCGTGTTAGTCTGGTTCTGTAGAAGCAGCAAAGAATCCTGTGGCACCTTATAGACTAACAGACGTTTTGCAGCATGAGCTTTCGTGGGTGAATACCCACTTCTTCGGATGCAAGCAGTGGAAATTTCCAGGGGCAGGTGTGTATATATAAGCAAGCAAGAAGCAAGCTAGAGATAACGAGGTTAGATCAATCAGGGAGGATGGGGCCCTGTTCCAGCAGCTGAGGTGTGAAAACCAAGGGAGGAGAAATTGGTTCTGTAATTGGCAAGCCATTCACAGTCTTTGTTTAATCCTTCCATATCAGTCTCCTCGAGCTGAGAGCAGTCAGGAAAATCTGCTCCCATTTCCTCCCGCTGATCACAGGATCACACACAAAGATCCTGACAGACAACATAGCCTGTATGTACTACATGTATGGCAGGGGGAGCTAGATTGCCCTCCCTATGCACAGAAGCAATGAGATTATGGAATTGGTGCATCTCCCACAACATTACACTGTGCATGGCGTATCTCCTGGATACTCAAAACTTGATAGCAGACGTCTTGGTCACAATTTCCTACATGACCACAAGTGGGAGATACACCCAACAGTATTTCACAACCTATTCAGACAATGGGGGACAACGTCTATATATCTGTTTGCCATTCACCTGAACAAGAGGCGTCCACACTACTGCTCCAGAGCGGGGATGGGACAACACTTCTTGGGCAATGTTCTCCTCCTCCCCTGGGACAGGAACCTTCTCTATGCCTTCCTTCCATTTCCTCTACTATTGAAGATCCTCCCAAAAATAAAAAGAGAGAGATCTTGTGTCATTCTCATTGCACTTACTTTTCTGAGACAGACTTGATATCCTTACCTGTCACAGCTTGCGAAGTGCCTGCTGATCTCTATCCCGGCTACTCCGCACTGTACTCTCCATCTCAACTTGGAGCTTCTACACCTCAAGGCATGGCTCCTGCTTGGTTCCAACACCTAGAAACCTCCTGTTCAAGGTCAGTACAAGAGTTTCTATTATACAGTAGAAAGTCCTCAGCATGAAGAAATGGTCCAGCTT